>NC_052629.1:79793778-82759699 GCF_016161935.1 Mauremys reevesii | reverse complement strand
GGAATATGTTTGTCTCTGCCCTTTGCTCTGTAAAAGTTCATATTTTTACCTATCCCGTCCAGCTCCTAATACAGCGCATCTGTGTTTCTGAGGTTAAGAATATTGGCTGTATACTTGCTTGATTTCAGTAAGCTTTGGCCAGGCATTTGGTGGCTTCTTTGGGAAAATTCGCAAGGCTAAGTACCCGATCCAGGAAGCGTGGGGAACAATGCCTCTTGGAATGCTCCAGTCCACATGAAGAAGTCTTCCAGGAGACATACCGCGATATCACGATGGACAATAGAAAGCCCCCCTACCTGTCAAAGACATGAGTCATGCATGGACATGTGACTTGCCCAGGTGACTCAGGACTCCATCTTGGGCTGGACTTTCCATAGGGAGTGAGGAGGGGATCTCACTGCCCACAAGAGAAAGTCTATTTAAACCCCTGGGAGACCCTCCATTTGTCTTCCAGCTGGCTAAGAGAGCCTCCCCACCCCAGGTGATATTTAGGCGGGAGAAACTGCAACAAAGGGGTGTGAGTGATTATGGATATTACCATGAGCTAAAGGAGATTAGTCTGTAAAAGGAATTTGCCTTCCGGAACTGGTGAGGATCTTATCAGTATTCAGTGTTTGATTAGACATAGATTTGCGCATTTTATTTTATTTGCTTAGTGACTTACTTTGTTCTTGTCTGTACTTCATTGGAACCACTTAAACCTACTTTCTGTGTTTAATAAAATCACTTTTTATATTAATTAACTCAGTATGTATTAATACACTGGGGAGCAAAGAACTGCGCATCTCTCTCTATCAGTGTTATAGAGGGTGAACAATTTATAGGTTTACCCTGCATAAGCTTTATACAAGGTAAAACAGATTTATTTGGGTTTAGATGCCATTGGGAGTTGGGCATCTGAGTGCTAAAGACAAACACACTTCTGTGAGCTGTTTTCAGGTAAACCTGCAGCTTTGGGGCAAGTAATTCAGACCCTGGGTCTTTGTTGGAGCAGGCAGGAGTGTCTGGCTTAGCAAGACAGGGTGCTGGAGTCCTGAGCTGGCAGGAAAGCAGGAGCAGAGGTAGTCTTGGCACATCAGGTGGCAGCTCCCGGGGTTTCTGTGATCAACCCGTCACAGGTCCCTCCCATGACCCGGTGAGGAAGGACAGGCTCTTAAACCCTGCGAGGCCAGAACCAGTCTGGGCTGGGGCATCCCATGGCTGAGAGTCACACTGGCTGGCTTGTGACTCGCCTACCCGTGTGACATGCCCCTGCTGGCTGGCACAGCCTCATCCCCTCACTGTCAGGCTTGGCTCTGGCAGGCGGGTGCTCACGTGCTGCTGAGAAGCGCTGAGGCCAGCCATTTCAGCTCTGCCACGGCAGCAGAAAGTGGGTGGACCATATACACACCGGCTTTTGCCCTCCTGACTCCAGGTAGGAGAATCTTCTATTGCCCACCTCTGCTTTTCCATTGCATCGCCAGCCACACGAGCCTTCTGCGGGCTCCTGGCTGCCAAGTGCCCTGGTGCTGGCTGTCTAGCCCGGTGCCAGTGAGAAGTGGGCAGCGGCATGTGCACAGGAGGAGTCTGGGCGGCTAAACAGAAGGGTCGCACCAGTCAAGCCCAGAGGATGGAGACAAGGAGGAGGGTTTAGCGGGGCTGGTGGCAGGGCACGGGAAGGCGGCACAGGCTGGTAGATGAGGCATTGGGCTGGGACTCTGCTGTAAGTCTTCTGAGTGAGATCAGGTGAGTCCCTGACACTCTGGGCCTGAGCAAAGTAGGAGAGCAAGTCCCTGCTCCATGGGGGGTTGAGATGCTAAATACAACAACACCCGCATGCTCAGCTGCTGCTGTGATGGGGCCAGGTAAGTGTCCAGATAGGAGGTAGCTGGTGGCCAACATGGGCCATGTGGGGGTGATGAAGGCAAATGGGAAGAAGCATAAGAGGTGTGTGTCATGGAGTCCTGGGCAATACTCTGGAGCTGCTCCTATGAAGCCAGTCAGGACTCTGGTGAAGTCTCCTCTCTGTGAGCAGGCTCGTCGGGGCCAGACGCTCACAGGGCTTCCAGCTTCCGGGGTCTGACCTTGGAGCATTCAGCATCCTCTGCCCCTCCTGGCGCTTCCCACAGGGAGTCTGCCCAGGCAGGGTCCTAGAGAAGCCAGAGGGTCCTGCACCCCACTTCGCAGTCAGGCGTGACTCTTAGCCAGCCAGGAAAATGAGGTTTATTAGATGACAGGAACACGGTCTAAAACAGAGCTTGTAGGTCCAGAGAACAGGACCCCTCAGCCGGGTCCATTTTGGGGGCAGTGAGCCAGACACGTCTGCACTTCCTCCTCATCCCCAGCCAGCTCCAAAGTGAAACTCTCAGCCCCTGCTCTCTGGCCTTTGTCTCTTTCCCAAGCCAGGAAGTCACCTGATGCCTTTGTTCTCCAACACCTTTAGCTATCCTCTTGCAGGAGGAAGGGCCCGGCCATTAGCTGCCCGGAAACAGTGTCAGCCATTTATGCACACTGGCCTTTATCCCACCACCTAGAGACTTAAGAAATGCATAGAGGAAACTGAGGCACCCCTACAGTATTCAGAGGCAACATTAAGAACAGTCCCACTTTGTCACAGTGAGGAGTTGGGGAGTCTGTGGGAAGCCCACTCTCTTGTGAAATCAACCACCCCAGACAGTGTGGGTCCTTCGCAGGCCTGAGGTGCTGATCTGGGCTTTGCGCTACCCAGGGCTCTAATCCTGGCTCATTCCCAGGAAGCTGGGAATGTGAGTGCTGGAGCTGCCAGCTCTGGGCATCTCCTTCCCAGCACGAGATTGCCTTGTGGCGGGGTAAGCCCACCCCAGGAGCTGGCATTTGTTGGCCTCTTCCACAGAGCACTGGAGTCTCAGCCGCTCCAGATCGGGAGGGGCCAGCTGTGGTGGAGCCAGATCCGGGTTTGGATCTGAATCCGCCGGTGCTGCGGAGCGTTCAGATGTGGGAGCTAGCTCCTGCCCACGCCATAGCACAACGTGCCACTTCAGCCAGCCACCTGCCAGGCTCTGGCAGCGCCCAGTGTGGAACTGCAGCTGGGCCCTCCAGAGCCGAGCTGCTGCTCCTCTCTGCTGGCCAGCCAGCCGCAGCTCCTCAGCACCTGCCCGCTCAGCCCCACCTCAGTCGCCTGCCTCCCAATCTCCTCCTGGCGCTGAACCTCGCCCGGCACCTGGCATGTCAGTACCCAGCGGGGCCGGGAGCCAAGCGCCCTGGGAGCCATCTGTAAGGGCTGAGTCCCTCCTGTGCTGGGCTCCAGCCAATCCACAAGCCAGGACCTGGCCTTGTGACTCCCAGAGCCGCTATATCAGTCTCACAGCAGCAGCTCAGTCTGCTCAACATCACTCCAGGGCCAGGAACTTGCGCCTGCCTGACCAAGGCAGAGTCTGAGCCTGCTCCAGCCTTGTTCCTAGTCCTACTCCAGTCCTGGTCTCCTCCAGTCCCCATTCAGGAGGCAGCGTGGGGAATCGGGCTGTGTCTGTACAATGTCTAGCACCACGGGGCCTGATCCCGGACTGAGCCCTCTGGGCACTACAGAAATACAAAGGAGAACAGCAGGGCTGGAGGATTTACAGGCTCCTTGTGAGGAGGGCTGGTTGGGTTGAGCCCGCAGTGAGTCCACAGTAACACAGAGCTGTGCTAGTGATGGAAGATCTATTTCATCTTCCCTACCTAGCACAGTTCATAACAACACTGACCAGCTGCAAGGATCATGGTGGGCCCTGGTATGGCTGTAGCAGCAGATTCAATGTTCGGGAAAAGCAAGATCTGTGCAATAGGCAGCGTTGTTCCATCTGGGCACCAGCCAGCTCCTGTGCCCCAGAGAGCTCCCACAGCTCACACTGAACCAGGGACAAAGCGGGCAGGAGGTTGGAAGAGACCCAGGAGACCCATGGTCATTTCCCAGCTCTGACACAGATATTCTGCGTGGCCTCGGGCAAGTCCCTTATTCCCTCTGTGCCACAGTTCCCTGTCTGTTCAGTGGGGGGTAGCAGCCAGGCCCTGCCCTGCAGGTGGTTAGATTAAATGCAATCGAGGTTGGGCAGTGCTCTGATGCCATGGGGATGAGGGCCAGGATGGTGCCTAAGACAGACCAAAAGCAAGGGGGAGCTACAGAGCCGGTGGTGAGAGGGTTTTGGCCTTTGACAATCTGCTCTGGGTGCCTGGGCTGTCAGACCCCAGCCAGCCACTGGCATTGCCAGACTTCCCTGAGCTATGGTGCTGCTGCTTTCCCTGCTTCTAGGAGTCACTGCCTTCCCTGGGCTGAGACCCCGCAGCAATCATCTCCTGGGGCTGCTGTGGCACTGAGTGGCTAGCAAGGCCTGAGACTCAGTTGGGCGGGGGCTGCTCTTAAAGCATGGGCTGGGAGCTGGAGGAGGAGAGTTCGGGAACCCCGTTCTGTACTGTCATGAGGAGGAGGAGCCGGGATGGAAGTGATTCTCCCACTCAGGGATCCATCCGGCAACCTCCTGGCTTCAGCTGCATGGGCGCAGGGAGGGCTCTGGCTTGGGGTCTGCAGGGCTGGGACTAGACAAGTCCAGCAGTCCCTTCCAGCCGAACGTCTGTGACTGTGGGAGTGGAAGGTCCCTCCCATGACCCTGGTGGGAAGGACAGGCTCTTAAACCCTGCGAGGCCAGAACTAGTCTGGGCTGGGGCATCCCATGGCTGGGAGTCACACACTGGCTGGCTTGTGACTCACCTGCCCATTGTGACATGCCCCTGCTGGCTGGCACAGCCTCATCCCCTCACTGCCAGGCTTGGCTCTGGCAGGCGAGTGCTTTCACGTGCTGCTGAGGCGCTGAGCCAGCCGTTTCAGCTCTGCCACCGGCAGCAGAAAGTGGGTGGACCATATACACACCGGCTTTGCCTCCTGACTCAGGTAGGAGAATCTTCTATTAGCCACCTCTGCTCAGCCACTGCCATGATGGGGCCAGGTAAGTGTCCAGACAGGAGGCAGCTGGTGGCCAACTTGGTCCATGTGGCAGTGATGAAAGGCAAATGGGAAGAAGCATGAGAGGTGAGGAGCTGGAGAGTCTGTGGGAAGCTCCTTTCTGGTGAAATCAACCACCCCAGATGGTGCAGGTCCCTTGCAGGCCTGGGGTGCTGATCCGGGCTTTGCGTGCTATCCGATGCTCTGATCTGGCTCATTCCCAGGCAGCTGGGAGGCGTGAGTGGTGGAGCTGCGGCTCTAGGCATCTCCTTCCCAGCACGAGATTGTCTCTGGGAAGCCCACCCCAGGATTTGGCGTTTGTTGGTCTCTTCCACAGGCGCTGGAGTCTCAGCCGCTCCAGATCAGGGGAGGGCCCTCTGTGAATTTGGAGCCTGATCTAGGTTTGGATCTGAATCCGCCAGTGTTGCGGAGGCGTTCAGATGTGGGAGCTAGTTCCGCCCGCGCCACATCACAATGTGCCACTCCTGCCTCCCCAATCTCCTCCCTGGCTCTGCACCTCGCCCCCTGCACCTGGAATGTCATTAGCGAGCTAGGCCTGACCACCTCCATCACCTTTGCTGACCCCATCACTTCCATAGGAATGGCACTGAGGATGCCAGAGAACTGGCATTCTCAGGTTGCCAGAGCCATTGTTCTATTTACCAAGACAGTCCGATGCCAGGACAGTGCCCCTGAGCTCTGGACAGGGCTAGGGCTGCATTAGGACACCTGCCGTGCAGCTGCTGTAGAGTCAGCAGGAGACATTGAGTGAGAATGGGGCCCCCAGAGCAGGGGCCATTCAGGACACCCATCATGGGAATCAGGCCTGGGATGCTCTCCAGCGGCTGCTGCCACACAGGCCTTGGAGAGATGATCTGTGAAACCCCCAGAAAGCGCGGCCCCTGGCACACAGCTTTGTCGCACTGGGACCCCATACACATAAGCCGCCCTCCAGCAGGGCCTTGGGCCAGCCCCACCCTCTCCCACTGCCCCACTCTGGGAGGCCAGGAACAGTTCACAACTTTGCAATGACCAGCTGCAGGGATCCTGGCGGGCCTGGTATGGTTTTAGCAGCATTTTCAATGTTCGGGAAAAGTGAGATCTGTGCAATAGGCAACGTTGTTCCATCTGGGCACAAGCCAGCTCCTGTGCCCCAGAGGCTCTCACAGCTCACACTGAACCAGGGACAAAGGGGCAGGAGGTTGGAAGAGAAGGTGCCAGCCTGGGACCCAGGAGACCCATGGCCATTTCCCAGCTCTGCCAGAGATAGTCTGCGTGGCCTTAGGCAAGTCCTTATTCCTCTGTGCCACAGTTCCCTGTCTGTTCAGTGGGGGTAGCAGCCAGGCCCTGCCCTGCAGGGGGTGGTCAGGATAAAAGCAATTGAGGTTGGGCACGTTGGAAGAGAAGGTACCAGCCTCTCTGCTGCTCTCCCACCTTCTGCTCCTGCCCTTTCACGGGGTGTGAGCAACTCCTGCTGCTCACGAGCCCGCCCCAGCTGCCCCACCCCTGGCCTCGCCCACCTGGGAACTGCCATGGCCCCAATATTCCTGGGGAAGGGATTGGGTAATTTCCCTGGGCAGGAAGAATCCTGAGTGGCTGGATCCAGCCTGTCTGCTGTGCAGCTTGTGAACCAGCAGAAGGAGAGGTGGGAGTGACCCAGGGAGGCCGTTTGGCCTGCGGGATGGGGTGCTGGCTGGGCATAAGGAGACCTGGGTTCTAATCCTGCCTGTCCTGCTGACTGGCTGGGTGACTTTGAGCACATCCCTTCACTTGTTTCTCTGCTGGCTGCCTTGGCTGGTTAGAGTCTGAGCCCTACAGCCCAGCGATTGTCTGCAGCACCTGGTGCAGCAGGGCCCTGATCTCAGCTGGCATCTGTAGGCGCTGGTGGAACAGAAATAATTGGGCTGGCCCTGATGCTGAACGGGGCAGTCACCTCTCGTCACTCACAAGCAATGCCTTGTCCTGGCTTCTTGCAGGATGGCTGAAGAAGCCCCCAAGGACCCTCAAAGCCCATCGGTGCCTGGGAGGAGGCGAAACCTCCCAATGGAAGAGTTGGCAAGAGCCCACAGCAGAAGCAGGAGCTGTGTGTGCCTCAGCCCTTCCATGCCGGTGAGTGGGTACCTCCTGCGTGGGCGGAGGGCTGCAGAAATGGCCGGGGCCATGGCCTGCATTGCGGTGGGGCTTGGCCCCTCTGGGGTTGGGTGGCAGGACTAGGGTGTCACTGGGGAGAAGACTCCATAGACCTTGTATTGCTCTGAGCTGCCATGAGATGGAGAGACAGGAAAACCCGGCAGGGGAATGGCCCCTCCTGCTGGCAGCAGCTGCAGCCTCTAGAGCTGATTGGGGCATTAGAAAGCGGCAGCGAAGCATGGGGTGGAGACTGGCTGAATCGCCCATCCTTATCTGTCACGCTGCAGGGTTGGAAGATATTTTCCACCCGTCGAAGGGGCTGCTTGGTGCAGGGTGGGTTGTTAAAGCCTAGGATTGCAGGGCACCGGCCAGAGCATAAGATGCCCCCTGGTGTTGCAGCCCCATCTGCTGGCTCCTTTGTTGCATGTCCCAGCACAGGGCATTTGGGGGGGAGTGTTGATGATGGGAGCCCAGTGCCTGCCCAGGTTACACCCGATGGCTCTGGCTGGCTGTTGGTGGCAGGAGAGGCAGTCAGAACAAGCAGAGCAGGCAGGCTCTGGGTCCCCATCTCTCACACAGACTGGGCAACTGTTCCCTCTCCTACACGAGGACCAGACCAATTCACTGCCAGTCCCTCTGCCCCTCCAGCAATGGCCTGGAGAGTTGGGACACCACTCATGGCCTGACATCATCCCTCCTTCCAGATGTGACGCTCTCCAAATCCCCAGACTGAGCCTGCATGCTGGGCGGGGAAGTGGGGTGGCTGTTGGGAACCAGGGCTCTGACTGGATCTTTGCTGGGCTGGGCAGCAAAGAGGTGAGAATCCAGGAATCGCTGTGCCAGACCCTGCTGTGCATCGGGCTGCTCCTGCTGGGGCGGAAGTGAGGGTAAGGGTTTTCTCTAAGATCTCTGTCACCCAGCCTGCAGCTTGGTAGACCCAGGTATTACCACCACTCTGTCTTTGATCAGATTCACCAGCCTACTGCGCCTGCTTGATGAGGCTAGACTCGGAGGAGAAAGAGGCTCTGGATTACATGAAGCCTTTCTCACGAGCAATGAACAGGTACTAAGAGCCCTCCTCTGACCTGTCAGCTAGTGCCCTGTCCACATGCACCATCCGCCCTTCTCCGGAGGCGCATGGATTCTAAGGCCAGATGGGACCACTGTGACCTCCTGTATAACACAGGCCAGAGACCAGCCCCGAATAATTCCTGTTTAAACTAAAGCATCTTAAAAATCTCCTGTCTTGAGTTACAAAGGTCACCCACCATGCCACTTGCTCAGTTGTTCCAATGGTCTATTACTTTCTCAGTTAAAAGCGTACATTTCCAGTTTGAATTTGTCTACTTTCAATTTCCAGCCCCTTTGAGGTGCCACCTGATGTGTCGGGATACCACTGAGCCCGCCTGTTCTGCCAGCCTGGGCCCCCTTTACCTTGTCTTGCTGGGCTTGGGCAGGGCCACCCAGAGGGGAAAAGTGGGGCAATTTGCACCAGGCCCGGGCCACGCAGAGGCCCCACGAGAATGCCGGAGGCTCCCTCCGCCTGCCCCATCCCCGGCGCCTCAGCGCACCGCCTCCAGGGTGGCCCTGGACAGAGCTAAAGCAGCGTGGCTTGGGCGGGGCCTGAGCTCCTCCCACTTGGAGCCACGTGGTGGGGCGGGGCCAGAGCGCCTCCGCTTGGCTGCATGGTGGAGGCATGGCCTGAGCACCTCCTGCTTGAGCTGCATGGTGAGGGGCATGGCCTGAGCACCTCCTGCTTGAGCTGCATGGTAGGGGCATGGCCTGAGCACCTCCTGCTTGAGCTGCCTGGTAAGGGGCGGGCTGAGCTCCTCCCACTCAGAGCTGCGTGGTAAGGAGGCATGGCCTGAGCACCTCCTGCTCAGAACCACATGGTAAGGGGCGGGGCTGTGAGCTCAGGTCCCGATGGAGCCAGGCTGCTGCAGTGCTGTCCAGGGGCCAGGAAGCTCCTGGGCGGCGCGCTCTGAGGCTCTGGGAGAGTGGGGAGGTGGGAGTAAGCAGCATGGTAAGCCCCTCTGAGCTGGACACCCTCCTGACAGGCCCCCCCAGCCCTGAGCCCAGCTCCCCACCCAGCCCAGGGCAACAGCAGCGCCACCCCAGGCAGCGCCCGGCATTGGCACCAACCATCACCATCACCCAGCGACAGCCCATTATGTAATTGCAAATGTATACATACTGTCAAGGTTCCTTCCCCACTCTGAACTTTAGGGTACAGATGTGGGGACCTGCATGAACACCTCTAAGCAACTACCAGCTTAGATCTGGTTTGCTGCCACCACTTCTAAATACTAACTCCCTTCCCTAGATAGTCTTGAGAGACTTCTTCACCAAGTCCCTGGTGAACACCGATCCAACCCCTTGGATCTTAACACAAGGAGAATTTAACCATCCCCCCTCCTTTCCCCCACCAATTCCTGGTGAGTCCAGATCCCCTTGGATCTTAAAACAGGAAAAATCAATCAGGTTCTTAAAAGAAGGCTTTTAATTAAAGAAAGAAAGGTAAAACTCATCTCTGTAAAATCAGGATGGAAAATAACTTTACAGGGTAATCAGATTCATAGAGCCCAGAGGAACCCCCTCTAGCCTTAGGTTCAAAGTTACAGCAAACAGAGGTAAATCCTCTTAGCAAAAAGGAACATTTACAAGTTGAGAAAACAAAGTTAAACCTAACACGCCTTGCCTGGCTGTTACTTACAAGTTTGAAATATGAGAGACTTGTTCAGAAAGATTTGGAGAACATGGATTGATGTCCGGTCCCTCTTAGTCCAAAGAGCGAACACCACCAAAACAAAGGGCACAAACAAAAGCCTCCTCCCCGCCGCCAAGATTTGAAAGTATCTTGTCTCCTTATTGGTCCTTTGGGTCAGGTGTCAGCCAGGTTACCTGAGCTTCTTAACCCTTTACAGGTAAAAGGATTTTAGTGTCTCTGCCGAGGAGGATTTTATAGTATTGTACACAGGAGGGAAGGTCCCTTCCCTTTATAGTTATGACACACACATTAAAGCATTGAATGTTTTAAAATCATGTATTTCGTGTATACCTCTACCCTGATATAACACTACCCAATATAACACGAATTCGGATGTAGCGGTAAAGCAGTGCTCTGCGGGGTGGGGCTGCGCCTCCAGTGGATCAAAGCAAGTTCGATATAATACGGTTTCACCTATAATGCGGTAAGACTTTTTGGCTCCACAGGACAGCGTTATATCGAGGTAAGTGTATTTTCAAATTATTAAAATTATTTTTGAATGTATTTCACTGGTTATTTTTACATTTCCAAATACATGACACTATAGTATTGCAACTATTTTTTTATGGAAGGGCTCCTGAAATTGCTTTGCCCCAGCCCCGAATCCTCAGGGCGGCCCTGGGCTTGGCTCACAAGCCACTTTCAGCCATACACTCCAGGCAGGGCCATGCCCAGCTGCAGAAAGACACAGACCCTGAGATCAGCTCTGGGAAGACTCAGCTGAAGGGCTTGTCCCAGTACTCTAGTGCCCACCTCCTTTGGAGTACAGACCCAAAGGTTTTATGAAATTTGCCTCCTCCCTTGATGTGGAGAGAGGCATGCCCAACTCTTTGCCCCTCCCCCCAGTTACTAATTGTACAAACTGGGTTATGGTACAAACAAGAAATAAGATTCTTAACTACAAGAGGTAGATTTTAAGTGGTTCTAAGAGATAGCAAACAGAACAAGGCAGATTACCTTAGTAAATAAACACAACATACAAACTAAGCTTTCCACACTAGATAGATAGGATCTACACTAGCAAATTCTCAGGCTGGCAGATTCTTAAGATTCTTTGCTGTGCAGCTTGGATTTCCCAGATTTTCTTACACAGGTTAGGAATCTCTCTCCAGCCTGAGACCATCACTTCTCATAGTTCAATCTTTGTCCCTCAGGTGTTTCCAGGTGTCTTATTGCAGGGAGCGTGAGGTCCCCCCGATGTCATTGTTCCCCTTTTATCTCCTCTTCCCACCTGCTGGAAAACTCTTTTGCTGTGACCTGGGTCCAACAGTTCCCACTGTGTAGCGTTATCTAGAAGAGGTTTCTATGCTGTTTGTGTGCATTTCCTCAAGAAGCCATTGTTTGGCATTTTTACTGTTGTACCTGAAAGGTTGTTTTGAACCTCACAACGTGTTTCAGGAACACATACATAGCTGAACTTCATAACTGCACATACAGCGATAGCACATACAATCAATGAGACATTAATGTCTAGCAGATAAAGACTTTTACAATACCTTACAATATGTACTTTGTACAAAACATATCCTAATGACATGACAGTGGTGAATATTGGGGTGTCAGGGTATCCCACCCAGATGTTCCTCCCACTCTGTCAAGCCCCTGCTAACACTGTCTGGCTGCTTAGCTGCCATGTTGCAGTTCCTCTCTGGACACCTACCCCGTGAGATCTGCTCCCTCTCTGGTCCGGTTTCATACAGAGCTGCCCTGCCCTCCCCAGATAGTCACTCCTGTTGCCGGATGAATGGCCTTCTGCCATTTGGCATATCAAAGCCTGAGCAGCACTGGGGGGAAGCTTTCTGACATCTCTCCCACTGGCAGCTCCTTTCCACGCTAACCTTCCTGTTTGTGTCTAATCTCTGCGGGGTGTAGGACGAGGCCAAGAAACTCAAGTTCTTGGATTCCATCAGCACCCTCAGAAGCCTGCCTGCTTTTATGAACAAAGCCCTGCTAGTGGAAGATAAAGGTGAGTAAAACACACACTGGGGCTGTGTTACTTGGCGGGTTTAGTGATTGTCCTGGAAATCTTTGCAGATTTGTCGAACTTCAACTGCCAATCATTGGATCGAGTCAGACTGAAGAGCCCATTATTCAGTATTTGCTTCCCCTGTAGGTACTTACAGACTGTCATCAAGTCACCCTGTAACTTTCTCTTCGTTAAGCTGAACTGATTGAGCTCCTTGAGTCTCTCACTATCAGGCATGTTTCCCAGTCCTTCAGTCACTCTTGGGGCTGTTCTCTAACCCCCTCCAATTTATCAACATTCTCCTTGAATTGTGGGCACGGACCTGGACACAGGATCCCAGCAGTCGCACCAGTGCCAAATACAGAGGAAAATAACCTCTCTAACAACTGGAGATTGCCCTGTTTGTACATCCTGGGATGGCATTAGCCCTTTGGCCCCAACTTCGCACTGGGCGCTCATGGGCAGCTGATTACCATGACTGCCAAGTCTTTTCCAAGTCACCGCTTCCCAGGTTAGGACCCCCATGCTGTGGGTGTGACCTGCCGTCTTTGTTCCTAAACATATAACTGTATTGAAACGTAGATTGTTCTTCCCAAGTCACCGGGTCGCTCTGTATGCCAGTCTCCTGCCCAGAGCCCCAACACTCCGCAGTCAGTGCCCACTAGGGAACTAGCAACAAATCTGCTCCGTAGATTTGGAAAGTCTTTGCTCTCCAGCGCTGCAGAAAGCTTTCCAGAGCTAACCTCCCTTCCCTGAGCGTGGGACAGCGTGGGCTGGTGGGTGGTCCAGTGGGCTGGGGCTCAACACACGGGTTCTACTCCCAGTTCTGCAGTAAGACCTTGGGCAAGTCACTTCCCCTCTGTGCCTCAATTTCCCTCCCATGCCTTGTCTCGTCTAGTTGGCTCATGAGCTCTCTGGGGCAGGGACTGGCTCTCACTGTGTGTGTGCAGCACCGGGCACAAGGGCCTGATCTCAGGTGGAGTCCTTGGGTGCTAATGCTGATGGAGCCTTTGCAGAGCACTGGCGCGTGACACTGGGACACTGAGCACAGGCCCTGCACTGCGCTCCCCAGCTGGAGCCCTGCACCATCAAGCCTGCAGTAGGGCGACCTGGCTGCCGAGCCCACGTGTTGCAGGCCCTGCGCTTTGATCCCCTGTCGGGCCTTGCAGGAGCTTGGAGCCCAGCTGGCATTTCCCCACATTGTCTCCTCAGGAGCTGATTGATCACGAGTCCGTCGACTCCCTGACCGGCGTGATGCGTCAGCAAGCTATGCTCGCGATCATGAAGCTGAGGTACCCAGCCTGCCCGGCCCAGCCCCAGCCAGTGCTACGTGCAGCCAGACACGCCAGCCTCTTGGCATGGCCAGTTTTCCAGGGCATTTCCCCCTCTGCTCCTCCCCCATCTTCTGATTCCCCCAGGAAATGTGGCACCAGATGATGGTGCTGGTGCATGTGGACTGGCACCAGTGGGTAGGTGGTGGAGGATCCTTCGGTGCCTGGTGACCTCTCCACGTGGCCTTATGAAGATATGGTGGAGGGGGCGTGGGAGGCAGGACCAGTCCCCTCTGGGGGGAGGGCAGTTAGGTGCTGCTGGAGCGGGCGACTGGAGTCGGTGCCAGCTGTGCCAGCTGCGTCACACTGGCAGCTCAGTGACTCCCAGTGGCTGAGAGGCTGGGCAGGCTGAGCCCTGGCACTTGGCACTGCCTGTGCCATGGGGGGCTCTCTCTCAGTGCCACTAGCACCCTGCTCTGAGCTTCCCCTGTCCATCAGGCGTCTGGAAGGTGATGGATGCTGCGGGCTGGAGCTGGGCTCTCGCTGTTGGCTCGATAGGTTCCCCAGGAATGGGAAGAGGAGGCGGGGCAGGAGCTGGAGCAGCTCTCCCCACTGCACACTGGCTTCCTGACAATGGGGCAGGCGACGGCATTGGCCATGATCGCGTCTCTGCGGGGGTGAGAGGGGGAGGGATTTGCGTCAGCAGTGGGCGTAGCTGTTCCTTACTGGCTGCCGCCTGCCACGAGGGGCGCGGCTGCAGGGGCAGCTCAAGTAGTCACCTGGCACCTCATTGCATGTGCTGGGGCCATGCTCTGGCAGTGGGGGTGAAGAGGTTAATGCTGTCTGGGCTGTCCCCACCTTCCTGCCCCCCTGCACACAGCTGTGTGCCCTGTCCAGCAGGCTGAGAGCAATGGGCAGGGGCAGGGCTTAGATCTCTGCTTCGGTTCTGCCCGGGTGCAGCCGCAGTGCAGACGGCTGTGGTGGGAGGGTCTCTTGCCCCCAGCGGGGCAGGACTGGCAGGCTCCTCTGCACTGTGGCCGCTGGGTTCAGAGGCGCTTTGGTGCCAGCAGGCTCTAGTCTCCCGTCCATGCCATTTGCAGGATGTTGTTTCTCGGTGAAGCGCAGCGATCTCTGCCCCAGCCGGTGAGTGCTGGTGGGGTCACAGCAGACAGCTGCAGGCTACACTAAGTCCCTGCCTGCTGGTATGGGAGAAGGCAGCACCAACTCCTTCCACCACCCCTGGCCTGTTCTCATCTGCCACCCGCCAGCTGGAGCTCCATGGTGTTTCCATGTCCTGGGAGCCTGAGGCAATATTAGCACATCAGTCCCGCCTCAGACCCCAAATCCATGTGTCTCTTCTCTTAGCAAAATGAAGCTACCGGTGCGGATCCTGGCACAACCCAGCCTGCTCGCCACCTGCTTCTCAGCATCTTCTCCTGCCTCCAGCACACACCATGGAGGAGGTGGAGGCTGCTCTCTACACCAAAGTAAGCCCCAAACCGGCCATGTTGAGCTGTCCCAAACTGAGTGGGAATCCTGCCACTCGCTCGTGTACTGTCCCTGGGTTACCTGGCACTGGCATAAGAGTGTAATGATCACAGCTCCCCAACAGGACTTCAGCTCAGGACCTGCAGCACCAAAGCACAGGCCCCAAAGCACAGGCCCAGATAAAGGAGTAACTCCCTCCTAGGGTAGCAGTAGTAGGCATTTATCCTTCACATGCACTGACAATTAGTGGGAACAGACACTCCCTTCACAAGCACATTCATCCCCATGCGTGGCTGGGGCACAGGCCTGAGATCGGCTGCTTCAGGTGCACATAGGCCAGGAGCGAAACTTGGCTGGAAATCTGCCCTCAAATGTGGAGTCCTGTCTGACTCTCCCAGTGGGATAGACTGTGTGCAGTGGGCTTTTGGGAGAGCAAAGACAGGTGGGGCCCTGTTGCCAGAGGAGTTTGTAGTAGGTCCCCTGCGGATACAAGTGAGTGGGTGAGCTGTAATACCAGGGGCTGCTATGACCTGGGGGGTGTCACACGCCAGGGCATTGGTTCATCACCTGGCTGGGTAACTCCACTTGCTCTGGTTTCTCCTCTGCTCTGCATGCAGACTTTGAAAACCATGGATGAGATGCTGAAGGCCTTGGTGTGCGAGGATCAGGAGCCCAACCTTCTGGTGCTGCAAATCATCTTGAAGGTCTGGAGCGTGGGGGCAGGAAGGGGACTAGTCCTGTAGCTGGGGTGGGGCTCAGGGACCAAGGCTCTGTTTAATCCCAAGCATGGGACACCCCCGTGCCTTCGGCTCCTCAGAGTACGTTCTCTACAAAGGTTCTTGGGCTGGAGGGCCAAGTGCCCCACTATATCTGAAAAAGTCTGTATGGGGTGGGGTGGAGGGCGTGGCGGGATCTGCTGTGTTCTCCACTGAGCCCTCATGTGAACCTGGCATTCCTTTGTGTTCACCATGGGCCCCACCAACCTGGCCAAAGCCCGGAGCTAGATTCCCCCAACATTCTAGTTCTGGGGCCACCGGAAGTAGATTCTGTGGGTGGTTTGTGCTCCCAAAAGAGGAAATGTCCTTAACAGAGATTCGGTCTCCTCGATCCCAGAACCTGGGAAGAGGAATCACAGAAGTGCAGGGCTGGAAGGGATCTCAAGAGGTCATCTACTCCACCCCTGCACTGAGGTAGGGCCAAGCATTCCTAGACTGTCCCTGTTGAGTGTTTGTCAGCCTGTTTTTAAAACCTCCATGATGGGGAGTCCACCACTTCCCTAGGACACCTGTCCCAGTGCTTAGCCACCCTTAGACTTTTCCCTAATATTTAACTTAAATCTCCCTTGCTGCAGATTAAGCTCATTACTTCTTGTCCTACCTCCAGGGGACATGGAGAACAATTTGTCACCATCCTCTGTATAACAGCCCTTAACGTATTTGAAGACTGTTACAGGTGCCCCTCCGTCTTCTCAAGATGAAACATGCCCAATTCTTTCAACCTTTCTTCACAGGTCAGGTTTTCTAAACTGCTGATCATTTTTGTCGCTGTCCTCTGGACTGGCCCCAGTTTGTTCACATCTTTCTTAAAGCGTGGTGCCTGCAACTGGACACAGAGCTCCAAGCTAACACAATTCAGAATGGCATTTCCCTTTTTCACAACAGCATCACACTGTTGATTCATATTCAGTGTGAGATCCATGATAAGCCCCAGATCCTTTTCTGCAGTACTGCCACCTGGCAGTTATCCCCACTTTGTTTTTATGCATTTTCCTTCCTAAGTGTGTTCGTCACATTTGTTTTGACTGAATTTTATCTTGTTGACTTCAGACCAACTCTCCAATTTAGCAAGCTGATTTTGAATTCTAATCTGTCCTCCAAAGTGCTTGCAACCGCTCCCAGCTTGGTGTCATCCATAAACTTTACAAGCATCCTCTCTTTTCCGTTAACCAAGTTCTTAATGAAAATATTGATTAGTACTGGACCAGGCACACCCCTGGGGACCTCACTTGAGACACCCTCCCACTTTGCCAGCGAGTCAGTGATAACTCCTCTTTGAGTGCGATCTTTCCATCAGTTGGGCGCCCACCTTATAGTAATCTCATCTGGATCAGACTGGCTTAGTTTGCTTAGGAGAATGTCTTGTGGGACTGTGTCAAAAGCCTTACTAAACTTCATATACATCATCATATACTGCCTGCCTCCATTCACTAGGCAAGTAACCCTGTCAAAGAAGGAAATTAGATTGGTTTGGCATGGTGCTATTTGTTATTACCCTATTATCTCCTCTAGATTCTTACAAACTGTTTAATAACTTGTTCAGTATCTTTCTGGGTACCAAAGTTAGGCTGACAGGTCTATAATTCCTTAGGGCCTCCTTGTTCCCCTTTCTGAAGACAGGTTCTGTGTCTGCCCTTCTCCAGTCCTTTGGGACCTCAACCCTCCTAAAGGTTCAGCGATTTCTTTGCCTAGCTCCATCTAGGGTGAATATCATGAGGCTCTGCCAACTTGAATACATCTAACTGACCTCAATTGTCTTTTACCTGTTCACTACCTAGTCTAGCCTGTATTCCTGCCCCCTTGTTGTTAATATTGTGTTAAGCATCTAGTCGTCATTAACCTTTTTAGTGAAAACTAAAGCAAAAAGGCATTAAACACCTTGGCTTTGTGTGTCTGTGTCATCCATTCTTTGCTCTCCTTCCCTGCTGAGTAGTAGCCCCACACTTTCCTTTGTCTTTCTCTTGCTCCTAATGCATTTATAGAGCTGCTTCTGATTGTCTTTTATGTCCCTTGACAGTTAGAACTCATTTTGCCTTTGCCTTGCTGATTTTCTCCCTATGTGCTTGGACTATTTTTGGTACTTCTCCTTAGCAATTTGTCCCAATTTGTTTCTCTCAGGTCCTGCTCCCTGGACCACATCCAGGAGGTACATGAGCGGCTGAGGGCAGTGGGAAGGATCAGGTGGCTGATGGAATTCATGGGGTCTCAGTGCAAATTCCAGGTGAGCAGCCTGTGACCCTGGCCACCTCTAACTACACTGAACAGCCTTGCGGTGCAGCATGCCCTGGCATGGAAAATGCAGGCCTAGAATAGTGACTCAGCAAGATCCTCAGTAGGAGTCAATCTAACGAGCCCTGATGTCGATGGGTCTTTCCTCTGACTCCAGTGGGCTTTGGGTCGAGTTCCATCATTCTGTCTCCAAGGACTCTCCCGCTGTTCCCCTAGCACCAAAGTCTGCTCTGCAGGGTCAATGCATTTACACAGGATTGCCTGACAGCAGCCTCCGAACCCAGGTATCTGTTCACCCCCTTTGTCAGACGCCTGTGGGATGCCTTGGCATCAGCTTCTGCCAGGCTGCCAGATGAGCGCCCCTTGCTCTGCATGCTCAGGGCCATTGAGCTGCTCCAGATGCTCCATCCCCCCTATGGAAGGGCCTCCCCTCTGGCAGCTGGAGGGGGGCGCTCGGATGATGTGCCCCCAGAGGCTGGGGCAGCAGAACAGAAGGAGGGAGGTGGGAGGACACAGTGAAAGGGATGGGCGGGGCCAAAGGCGCCAGAGAACTGGGGAGTGGGAGTGGGAGGCTGTGCAGACCCGGGAGAGGAGGGCAAGGGGCTTGGTGCCAGGTGGGGAAGAGCAGGGAGCCAGTGCAGGGGCTGCAGGAGGGAGACGAGAGGACAAGGCTGCAGGAGAGAGCCGGCAGGAGAGAGCAGGCAGGCTGGGGCGGCGCGGAAGGGAGGGCTCTGGGGTGCTCCAGGATGGAGTGAGAGTGGCAGGAGGCAGAGTAGAGGAGTCCAAGGTGTCTCCATGCTCCTGGGCCTGAGGTCAAAGAAGGGAGGGGGATGGGATAAGTTGCTGGGATTAGGAACTTGCCCTTGAGATGGAGACTGGGCGTTAGTTCATTCGTTACCTGGGTCCCCACTCGGGGTAACATTTGCTGACTTTGCTGCCCAGATTTCTCCGTCCCTGCTGAGCTTTCCTCAGCCCCTGGTGATGGGCCCCACAGCTCCTCCTGCTCTCATTGTCCCCAGTCTCTCTGCGGTGGCCTCTGCCTCCCCCTGTTCTAACCCACTGCTAGGGCAATGCCAGGGGGACTCACTGCGCTAGGTCTGCAGGGGCGAGTGACTCCCTTTGCTCCTTCTCTCCATCAGGAAGTGGAGGAGTTCAGAGTCCTGGGCCAGCTGGTGGGGTGTCTCACTCTGTGCTGTGTGGAGCAGGAGCAGGAGATCTGGCAATCGGCTGTGGAGGACTTCACCACCTCTTCTCCTTCATGCAGCTGCTAAAATGTAAGAGCACTGGAGACCCTTGTCCTTCCTAATTACACTGACATGGGGTTTCCAACATGAAAAACATATTTATTGAACACTTCCACCTTTTCTGCAACCTTTTAAACAGTCTCCATCTAGTAATGAGCCTACACCACTGCTACGATTTCTTTTGTTCCTAATTCACTTTTTTTAAAGAAACCCTCCTTAGTCCTGCAAGCCATGGAGTTTCCCCCGATGTCTTTAGCTTCCTCTATCCGTATTCTACTCTTCATAACTCACATAAGAATGGACATACTGAGTCAGACCAATGGTTTATCTAGCCCAATATTGTGTCTTCAGATAGTGGCCAGTGCTTCATGTTTCAGAGGGAATGAACTGAAGAGGAAATTCTGAGTGATCCATCCCCTGACATGCAGTCCCAGTTTCTGGTAGTCAGAGGTTTAGGGACATGCAGAGTATGGGGTTACATGCCCTGATTATCTTGAATCCAATTATACTTTTAGCCTTCACAACATCCCACGGCAACAATTTCCACAGGTTGCCTGTGCATTGTGTGCACAGATACCTTCTTTTGTTTGTTTTTAACTTGCTGCCTATTCATTTCATAAAGTGACCCCTAGTTCTCCTGTTATGTGCAGGAGTAAATAACACTTCCCTAGTCACTTTCTTCATACCAGTCATGATTTTATAGACTTCTATCATATCCCCCCTTAGTCATCTCTTGTCTAAAAGAAATAGTCCCAGGTCTCTACTACAGACCTATATTGTTATAACTATATTGCTCAGGGTGTGAAAAATCCACACCCCTGTCGGCAGGAGCACCTCTCCCACTCACCTAGCCAGCGCCTCTCGGGGAGGTGGATTAAGAGCTTCTTTGCATAGGAGCATCTTCACTTAGCTACAGCGCCAGTGCAGCTACGGCGATACAGTGTTTGAAGTGTACCCTTGTCCCCATCTTTTTATCTCTCCTCATATGGAAGCTGTTCCATCCCCTAATCATTTTGTTGCCCTTCTCTGCACCTTTTACAATTCTGGTATATCTGTTTTGAGATGGGGCGACCAGAACTGCAGGCAGTATTCAAGGTTTGCGCATCATAGATTTATATAGAACCAGTGATGAGCTGCCAAAATCTTAACAACCGGTTCCCTATAAAAGTTCTGATTTAAGGGAGGAAGCAGAGGAGAGTCTGGGGCCCCTGCAGGGCCTGGGGCAAAGTGCCCCACTTGCCCTCCCCGCAGCCCTGGAGCTTGTAGTCTCCCCCGTACCTTACCTTGCCGGCATCTCAAAGCAGCAGGACGACTCAGGAGCTCAGCTGAGCTGCCCAGCTGCTGGCCACGCTGAAGCTCTGCAGGGGGCCGGGAGGAGACATCCTCATGGGGCCGGGAGGAGACATCCTCGTGGGGCCAGGGGGCCGTGGCAAATTGCCCCACTTGCCGCCCCAGAGCTCGCAGCCCCCCGCCCCTTACCTTGCTGGCAGCCCAGAGCTCAGCTGAGCTGCACAGCTGCTGGCCATGCTGCGGCTCTGCGAGGTGGGGGAAGCGGGGGAGAGCCCGGGGGAGACATCCTCGTGGGGCCGAGGGGCCGGGGCAAATTTCCCTACTTGCCCCACCCTGCAGCCCCGGAGCTCGCAGCCCCCCGTCCCCTTACCTTGCCGGCAGCCCAGATGAGCTGCCCAGCTGCTGGCCATGCTGCGGCTCTGCGGGGTGGGGGAAGCGGGGGAGAGCCCGGGGGAGACATCCTCGTGGGGCCGGGGTCCCTGCAGGGCCTGGGCCAATTGCCCCACTTGCCCCTTCCCCTTCCCTCCCCTCTGGCTAGCCCTGGAGCTTGCAGCAGCCCCCTCTCCCACCCCACTTGCCGGGCTACTCAAAAAGCGGCAGCAGGACGACTCCCGAGCTCAGCTGAGCTGCCCAGCTGGCGCCGGCAGCTGGCCACGCTGCAGCTGGGGAAGCGGGGAGGGTCAGGGAACCTCAGCCTCCCCAGCTGGGAATCCTGGGAGCAACAGGATGGTCCCGCCCATGGACCGGAGTTCTTTGCCCACCCCCTGGCCCTTTAACAACCGGTTCTCCACGGAGGTCTATTTTTAGCAACCGGTTCTTGGGAACCTGTGGGAAACGGCTCCAGCTCACCACTGTATAGAACCATTATGATATTTTTCTGTTTTATTATCTATCCTTTTCCTAATGGTTCCCAACATTCTGTTTGCTTTTTTAACTGCCGCTGCACATTGACTGGATGTTTTCAGAGAACTATTTACGATAACTCCAAAATCTCTTTCTTGAGTGGTCATTTCAACCCCATAATTTTGTATGTATAGTTGGGATTATGATTTCCAATGTGCATTACTTTGCATTTATCAATATTGAATTTCATCTGCCATTTTCTTGCCCAGTCCCTCATTTTTTTTAGATCCCTTTGTAGCTCTTGCAGGCTGCTTTGGATTTAACTATCTTGAGTCATTTTGTATCATCTGCAAATTTTGCCACCTCACTGGTTACCCCTTTTTCTGGATCATTTATGACTATGTTGAACTACACTGGTCTCAACACAGATCCTTGGGGGACCACGTTATTTACCTCTCTCCACTGTGAAAACTGGCCATTTATTCCTGTCCTTTGCTTCCTATCTTTTAACCACTGACTCATGAGAGAACCTCCCCTCTTATCCCATGACAGCTTCCTTAGGTTAAGAGCCTTTGGTGAGGGACCCTGTCAAAGGCTTTCTGAAAGTCCAAGTACACTATATCCATTGGATCACCCTTCTCCACATCCTTGTTGACCCCTTCAAAGAATTCTAGTAGACTGGTGAGGCATGATTTCCCTTTATAAAAGGCATGTTGGCTCTGCCTCAACAAATTGTGTTCACCGACGCATGTGATAATTCTGTTCTTTCCTATAGTTTCAACAATTTGCCTGGTACTGAAGTCAGGCTTACCAGGGATCACATCTGGAGACTTTTTTAAAATTCACTCTCACATTAGCTATCTCATACAGAGGCCGATTTAAACGCTAGGTTACATACCACAGCACTGCACATAAGTCTGTCTGGATGTCTCGTGATAGCTGCAACCTTTGCACCAGGCAGGCAATTTACCATGCGGTTCTCCCAGTCATCACAAACCCAACTGTTTATGTGTCTATTGATTGAATCCCCCATTACTATTTCCTGGCTTCTCTTTGTAAGTGGGATTCCCACCTCAGGAGGGTAGCCTCAGTGTGAGAGGACATCATGGCTTCATCTGGAAGGTGGGTCCCAACTATGGGATCGTCTCCCTCTGCCCCAGCTCGATGTTCTCCTTCCCCGAAACTTTCACCCTCCTCAGCAGCACAGAGGCTGTCAGACTGGGAGTGGGACTACTCTACTGCATCCCTAAAGTCTCCTCTATGTACCTCACTGTCTCCCTTGGCTCCACCAGTTCAGCCCCTCTGGTCTCCTGGTCTCCGAGGGCCAGTAGCTCCTTGGGCCAAATGCCCACATATGCTACCTACCCACAGGGCTGGTAATCGTACATGCTGCATTCAGTGCAATCAACTGGAGAGCCCCACTGCTGCTGCCCTTCTGCCTGGTTTATTTTTACTCTTCCAGGAGGTTAGTTTGTTTAGTTTGGGGAGGGATGGGGAACAGGTTATTGGCCTGAGTTTACAGTATGTTTGTTAGATGTACTTGTCTCTCACACCCTCTCTAAACTTCCTTGCAAAACTCCCGTTTGCTAACCGAAGGTCTGATTTATATTGCCTGTTGTCTGTTTCCCCTCCCTGGGTCAGCCAAAATGCTGGTGAAGCACGGCGCAGAGTATCGGCAGATCCTCAAGGACAGTCAAACTGAGAGAGCCTTCTGGGTCACCAACATCAGCAATATCACATCGGTAACTACAGTCAGTGCTTCCTGGGATTGTTGTGCCCAGAGTTATCAGGAGTCAGAAATTAACACCCTAGGAGTCAGGGGGAAGGGACAGACCCAGGATGTGACTAACCCCATCCAGCTGGGACAGAGACCTGCCTATGGCCCCTCCACCTCAAAGAATAATAGACCTCAGGAAATTATCTAGTCAACCCCTTACTCAAAGCAGGACCAACCCAACTAAATCATCCCAGCCAGGGCTTTGTCAAGCCTGACCTTAAAAACCTCTAAGGATGGAGATTCCACCACCTTCCTAGGTAACCCATTCCAGTGCTTCACCACCCTCCTAGTGAAATAGTGTTTCCTAATATCCAACCTAAACCTCCCCCACTGCAACTTGAGACCATTGCTCCTTGTTCTCTCATCTGCCACCACTGAGAACAGCCGAGCTCCATCCTCTTTGGAACCCCCCTGCAGGTAGTGAAGGCTGCTATCAAGTCATGTGCCCCAGCCCCCGCATCATTTTCCTTGCCCTCTGCTGGACTCTCTCTGATTTGTCCACATCCTTTCTCTTGTATGGGGCCCAAAACTGGGCGCAATACTCAGATGTGACCTCACCAGTGCCCAATAGAGAATAATCACGTCCCTCCATCTGCAGGCAGTGCTTCTACTAATGCAGCCCAATATACCTGCCTACATGACACACCGCAAGATGCACTGGGGCTCATCCAAACCTGATCCCAGCTCCTTGTCAGGTTTGCTGGGAGCTTCCTCAGAGATTAATGCAATAAAGGCATCATTGCATCTGCGTCTGAGCACCAGCCCCTGCTGAGCACTAGAGAGTGTATCCGTGCTGCGGTATTGTGCCCCCGTGCACTGCCACGCTGGCCTCTGCCATGCATGACAGCTTCCGATTGCTGGCTGGGTACTGTGCTGCCCAGGTGCAGTAAGCCAGGCCTGTCGGTAGAGTGGGGTTTGCCTGCACTCCTGGCGGGCCAGTCCTGGCTGTAACCGCTGACCAGATCCGCTGGGCAGCAAAGGGGTTTCACTAGCAGTTTGTTTCAGCTGTTTGGGAAGTACTTCAACCCATCCGAGCATGGACTTCCTCCTCATTGCTATCGGCGGCGTGAGAGACTCCAGCGTCCATGGCGCGGTGGCGGCCAGGAACATGCTGCATAAGATCCTGGAGGTTCGGCCTAGGCTTGGTGAGGGTAAGAGCTGCAGTGAGAACACCGTGCTGGGAGCCCATCCGTGGGAGACTCTGTCTCTGGGTGCTAGGCATTATTGGGGGCAGTTCTCTGAACTGTGAAATGCAGGGGTCAGTCTAGGTCAGGGGTCAACAACCTTTCAGAAGTGGTGTGCGAGTCTTCCTTTATTCACTCTAATTTAAGGTTTCACGTGTCAGTCATACATTTTAATGTTTGTAGAAAATCTCTTTCTATAAGTCTATAATAAATAACTAAATATTGTTGTATATAAAGTAAATAAGTTTTTAAATTTTTAAGAAGCTTCATTTAAAATGAAATTAAAATGCAGATCTCCCTGGACCGGTGGCCAGGCCCGGCAGTGTGAGTGCCACTGAAAATCAGCTCACGTGCCACCTTCAGCACACATGCCATAGGTTGCCTACCCTGGTCTAGGTGATCACCATGACCGCTTGTGGCCTTGCAGTCTATGAATCGATAGGCTGGGAACTGGTGCTGTGTTCTGGGCCTGGGGCTGGTGAAGAGGTTCTGGGAGGGCAGATGGCTCTCAGGTGCAGCAGGTCCTTGGCTCCCCAATCAATAGCCGTGCGAGAAGCCAAGGCCCCCACCTCCCCATTTTCCTTCCAGGTGTCAGAGGCTGTGAGGAGCATTCATAAGCACCTGGACTCCATCAGCGAGCCACTTGCCCGGCAGGAGCTGCTCAGGGCCCTTCTCCTGCTGGGTTCCCAGTTCAGCGAGGAGGTGGTGGAACCCTGCTGGGCTGCTCACTGTCATGTGACAGGTGCGGGGCTGCGGCTACCACCACTTGCACTCTGGGTCCCCCGGACTGGTCCCGCTGCCAGAGACAGGGAGTGCAGAACCCTCCAGAGATCTCCTGCTCCTGCAGAGCTGCTGCTTCTCCTGGAGGGTTTTGCAGGCTGGCTTGCCCTGGACACAGGCCAATCTGCAAAACCCTGTGCGGCATCCCTCGGCCTCTCCTGTGGCTGACACTCAGACCTGGCTCCATGTAGCCTGCACCAGCCAGCGGAGTCCTTGCAGGAGCAGGAGGGCAACAAAGGGCCGGCCGATGAGGGAGACCCAGCAGGCGTGCCAGTGCTGAGGGTGCAGGAGGCTGGCAGGGCTCTGATCGGGTGCCACTGGCTCTCTCCCTTTGCAGTGTTGCTGCGGAGATGTGGAAGATGCTGACATCCCAGCCCAAGAGCACAGAAAAGATCCTTAGGGAGCTGGTCAGCAGGCTGCAGGGGCAGGCTCCACGGCGGCATCAGCTCTCTCAGAGACCGGCCGGCGTCGCCTCCTTGGCTGTAAGTACCAGCCCCTGCAGCAAGGAAGGAGTGCTGTGTGTCCCCATCATGGCCTGAGGGTCTCTCAGTCTCCCACGGGGTATAGTCATTGGGCCAAGAGAGAGAGTGTGACTTTAGCCAGTGCTATATTCGAGCCGGAACACGCGGCGCTCTCCTGGTGCTATTCAGCAGCACTCATAGAATCACAGGGTGAGAAGGGATCGCAAAGTCAGCTCGTCCAGCCCCCTGCAACAATGCAGGACTTCTTGTTTCTAACCCACCCTGGACAGATGGCTCCAGCCTCCTTCTGAAAACCTCCAGCGCACGAGTTTCCACAAGCTCCCTAGGCATCTTTCCCATCGTCCTACTCTTCTTACAGTTAGGAAGTTTTCCTGAGGCTTAATCTACATCTGCTGTGCTGTAGTTTGACCCCATCACCTCTTGTCCTGCCCTCCGTAGCAAGAGAACAACTTTTCTCTATCTTTTTATGGCAGCCTTCCAAGTATCTGAAGACCATTATCTAGTCCCCCTTAATCTCCTCCTTTCCAAACAAAACATAGCCAGTTCCTTCAGCCTTTTTTCTTATGGCTTGTGTTCCATCCCTCTAATCACCTTTGTCACTCGCCTCTGGATCCTTTCCAGTTTCTCCACATCCTTTCTAGACATTGGTGACCAAAACTGGACACCGTACTCCAGCTGAGGCCTAAGCAGCACTGAGTAGAGTGGTACTATTGCCTCCCATGACTTGCATGCTATACCCAGGGGCGGCTCTAGTAATTTTGCTGCCCCAAGCAGGCGGCACGCCGCGAGGCGCTCTGGCGATCGCTGGTCCGCGGCTCCAGTGGACCTGCTGCAGGCGTGCCTGCGGAGGGTCCGCTGGTCGCGGCTCCAGTGGAGCATCCGCAGCCATGCCTGCGGGAGGTCCACGGGCCGCGGGACCAGCGGACCCTCGCAGGCACTCCTGTGGGAGGTCCACCGGAGCTGCCTGCTGCCCTCCCGGCGACAGGCAGAGTGCCCCCGCCCCCCGCGCGGCTCTCATTGCCGCCCTAAGCGCGCGCTTGGCACACTGGCGTCTGGAGCCGGCCCTGGCTATACCTCTGTTAATGCAACCTAAAATTGCATTTGCTTTTTTTGCAACAGCATCGCATTGCTGACTCATGCTGAGGTTGTGATCCACCACAGCTCCCAGATCCTTCTCAGCTGGTTATCCTCCATTCTGTATCTGTGCATTTGCTTTTTCTTCTCTAAATGTAGCACCTCACATTTGTCTTTGGTGAATTTCATTTTGTTATCTATAGCCCTGTGACGCGGTAGGGAGAGGGATGGATTGAGCTGGAAATGGTGTTTAGTTTTACTGGGACTGTCTGCTTGGGGGTGGGGAGAGCAGGGGATGACTTTAGGTGAGGGTCAGTACCTGAGGCTGTAACCTGAGCCAGAAAAGGGGGTGGGATGAGTCTATACTGTGTACTAAGGTTATTCCCTGTTTACACTGGTGCCCCAGCGCAGCAGCAGCAGCAGCGCAATCCTCTTTATTTCTCTCGAGGAGGTGGAGTACAAGCAGCACTGTAGCCAGGGAGATACAGCGCTGTATGTGCCTTGCCAGTGTGGATGGGGAGTGAGTTACAGCGCTGTTGGTGGCTTTATTGTGCTGTAACTCTCAAGTGTAGCCAAGGCCTAAATCCACGTTCACACTCAGCCATGCTGCATGAAATCACATGCGTGGAGCTGAGCAGTGGTTTCAGCTCAGCTGGCACTTCTGACCAGTATAATCAAGAAAGTCATGCTAGGCATTGACAATTTCTGTCAGTGACAGACCAGATTGGTTACACAGCTGCCCTACCTCCTTTTCACTTTATCTAAGGCCTTGGCTACACTTGAGAGTTACAGCACAATAAAGCCACCAACAGTGCTGTAACTCACTCCCCGTCCACACTGGCAAGGCACATACAGCGCTGTACCTCCCTGGCTACAGCGCTGCTTGTACTCCACCTCCCCGAGAGGAATAAAGAGTATTGTGCTGCTGCTGCTGCTGCTGCTGCTGCTGCGCTGGGGCACCAGTTTAAATAGGGAATAACCTTAGTACGCAGTGACTGATCTCCGGAAGCTTCCCATAATCCTTTTAAGTGAAGGTTCCGCTCTTTGTTTTGTTGCAAACTCTGGGCTCCGGGAGCTGCTTATTAAAAAAACAAACACAGCTCCTGTTTGCTGTAAATGAGCAGAGGCAGAGGGCTCCCTTTGGAAGGCCCACAGCTAGTGTTTGCTTGAACAGAGGGGGAGGAGGAGGGTCCGTTTTGACGGCTGCTTTTCTGGTCTGTGAGGAAAAAGACAAAGAGGTGCTGTTCACTTTCAGTGAGTCAGAGAGGGCTAGGGGAGGGGGTTGGAACTTGCAAGGCAGCTGCTGACACAGTGTTGGCTCCAAAAATCCACTCTCTCTCTCCCCCACGCTCCCTGTCACACTCCACCCCCCCTTTTGAAAAGCACGTTGCAGCCCCTGGGGACGCGGGGATAGCTGACCATAATGCACTGCTCCCAATGCCGCTGCAGATGCTGCAAATGTGGCCACGACAGCGCTGGCAACTGTCAGTGTGGACAGACTGCAGTGCTTTCCTACTCAGCTGTACGAAGACAGCTTTAACTCCCAGTGCTGTACAGCTGCAAGTGTAGCCATACCCTCAGCCACATGACTATGATTGTGAATGGAAATGTAGCAAGGGGCTTATTCCGCATACATCATCACTCACGTTTAGCAAGCTACATGGCCCTTCATTTTCCATGTGGCATCCTCTCAGCTGTGCCAGAACTTGGCTCAGACATCCTTGTTCTCCCTCTGATTCACAGACACAGAAAATACAATATGGAGAAAGACGCTTTGTGGAAATACTTGTAAAAATTAGATCAATGCATTACAGCAGGCCTTTGCTACTCCAGTCCGTTATGCCTTGATGTATTTTGTGTTACTTGTGTAGCCTACTAGCTACATTTAAAATAAACTTTTATTATTTCAGCCTGATACAGTAATGTCTGTAGTGCAGCAGCATGATTTATTTTCTATTTTCATTAGCCTATAGGCTAAGGTAAAAAGAAAGCGTGCTACGCATTCATTGGGTTTTACCACTGTACTGTACACTACTGTCTAGCGTTATATCTTTTACATATTCTATTGTAGACACAGTAATGGCATTTCTATTGTATTCTATTGCATACACAGTAATGGCATTTCAGCACAATGATTTCAACATTTAAAATAAATTGAATAGCTACTATGGGGGGGGGGTGTACAATTAAAAAAAATCCAATACCTTGTTATTTTGGACAGCTGGCCTGTCTCCAGCCATGCCTGGTTTAGCCCAGGATTACTGTACCAGAAAGTCAGTAGACAAATAAAATGTGAATTTCTATAATTCATATTGAAGAAAATCAGTATTTTAGTGGCATTCCAGGACCTTCATATTTTCGACTACACCACTGTCTCTAGCCCAGTGGTTAGGGTACTAACTGGGAGACCTGGGGTCAAAACTCTGCTCCAATGACTATTTAAGTGTTCCCAAGTAGAGATAGATACCAAATTCCCTTTAGGGGTGGGGCTTAGGCCACATCCCTCTCCGCCGCATTTCCTATTGGTTGGTTTAGGCAGTTCCTCACTCTTAGCTTCATAGAGTTCAAGGCCAGAAGGGACCTCTGCGATCATCTAGTCAGATCCCCTGCCTGACACAAGCCAGAGAACTGCCCCCAGATCATTCCTAGAGCAGGTCTTTGAAGAAAAACATCCGTCGTGGTTCAAAAACAGTCAGTGATGGAGAATCTATCACCACCCTGGGTAAATTCTTCCAATGATTAATTACTCTCACTGTGACGTTTATGCCTTATTTCCAGTCTGAATGTCTACCTTCAACTTCCAGCCACTGGATCATGATAGACCTTTCTCTGCAAGACTGAAAAGCCAATTACTAAATATTTGTTTCCCAGGGAGATACCTATAGACTGTAATCAAGTCACCCCTCAACCCTCTCTTTGTTAAGATGAATAGATCGAGCTTCTTGAGTCTCTCACTATATCTCTCACCAGAGGTCCTGATTTTTATAGGGACAGTCCTGATTTTAGGGTCTTTTCCTTATATAGGCTCCTATTACCCCAACCCCTGTCCTGTATGGTCACCCTATCACTATAAGACATGGTTTCTAGTCCTTTAATCATTCTCATGGCTCTTCTCTGAACCCTCTGCAATTCATCAACATTCTTTTTGCATTGGGGCACCGGAACTGGACCCAGGATCCCAGCAGTTGTCACACCAGTGCCAAATACTCCCACTCTAGATTCTTCTGTTTATTTATCCCAGGATCACATGAGCTGATTATCCACCAGGACTCCCAAGTCCTTTACAGAGTCTCTGCTTCCCAGGATAGAGTCCCTCATCCTGTTCCTAGATGTATTCATTTACAATGAGCCATATTAAAACACATACTGTTTGATTGCTCCCCAGTTTACCAAGTGATTCAGATCGCTCTGTATCAGTGACTTATCCTCTTCATTATTTACCACTCACCCAATTCTTGTGTCATCTGCAAACTTTATCAGTGACGATTTGATGTTTTCTTCCAGGTCATTGATGAAAATGTTAAATCGCTTAGGGCCAAGACCCGATCCCTGCAAGGACCATCCTGGAAACACATCTGTGCAATGCTGATTCCCAGTTTACAATTACATTTTGAGACCTATCAGCCACTTTATAATCCAATTCAAGTGTGCCACATTACTTTTGTATCTTCTAGGTTTCCGATCAAACTGGAGTGCAGCGCCAACTCAAGCGCCTTACAGAAGTCTACATACATTATGTCAATACCATTTCCTTTATCTACCAAACTTGTAATCTCATCAAAAATTGTTGATTTGCATTAAATAAATTATCCTCTTTAATTCTTTATTAATTGAATCTTATACCAGCTGCTCCATTATCTTGCCTGGGATCGATGTCAGGCTGACAGGCCTGAAATTACCCAGGCCATCCCTTTCACCCGCTTTAACAATTGGCCCAACTGACTCTCTCTCTGGAGCATATACGGAGCCTGGGCACTTAACCCAGGGCTGTGAGTCCACTGGGCAGCAGGGCACATGAAGCTGGGCATGGCCACGCTGGGCCGAAGTCCCTTGTGTGGTTCTAGCCAAGGTCTCACAGGCTAGGAATTGAACCCAGCATCCCAGGCCTTAGCCCCCAGTCCAGCCCACCCCTCTAGGTGCCCTGGGGGAGCGTGGGAAGGACGAAATCCCTGCAGCAATGTCTGTCTCCTGTTCTTATCTGCAGGCCACAAGAGCCCTATATGTGATCCTGCAGGAGCAGGCCTGCAGGCAGGAAGTGAAGGAGCTCTTCCCTCAGCTCTACGTCGCGCTGCTCTTCCACGTCACCCACACAGTGCAGCACACTGCTTTGCAGGAGAGGGAGCATAACCAGGAGGACACGGCCACACCCCTCAGCCCCGTCAGGTACCGCCAGCCCGACACCCAGCCTGGGTTCTGCAGCGTCGCCCGCAGGCACGCGGCAGGGCCTGGCCTGGGCTCACTCAGTAACAAGAGGCTCGCTCTGCACACAGGTTCGCGGTGAAGGCCATGGAAGCTTTGCTTCTATGCGCTGGCTACAAGGAGCAGGCCACCTTCATGATGAAGCATGGCCGCTGGGACCTGCTCATGAGCTCCGACACGCACCACAAAGGTGTCTGCCTGCTTGCCCGGTGAGTGCTGCCCAGAACCGATCACAGCAGCAGCTCCCCTCCCTGGCCCAGGACACGGCCACATTGCCTTCCCTGCTGGGTGAGACGCGGCTCCCAATCACCTGCATGGAACAGGCCGCAGCCTCTGTGCTGTTGGCCAAGGGGTCAGTCGGCTACTTCTCCACCCTGCGCTGTCTGGCGTAAACTGCTTCCTGCATGGCTCTGGCAGGCATGGCTGGGCAAAGACAGCCTCCGCCATGTCTTTCCGCAGCGTTGGTGTAGCCCTGTCAGACCCAGCACATGAGAGAGACAAGGTGGGGGAGGGAATGTCTTTGGTTGGCCCAGTGACTGTGGGTGAGAGAGAAGCTAACACAGAAAGCTCCAGCGCTTGTCTTGGGTGAATCTAAGATATTCTCTCACCCACCCATCTGTCTCTCATCACCCAATATCTGGGCACATGAGGAAGACCACCGACCCCACCAACACCCTTCTTTGTCTGCAGTTCTCTTGAAGCCCCAGCACTATGTGCTCAGAGCTGGCCTCATGGAAGGGCTCCCTGTCGAGTGATTAAGGGTTTGGGTCTCTAGCACATAAGCCGCTGGGCATTTTAAGCCAGCAGGAACTAGTCTGTGCCAGCTGCGCGTGACTAGTCGCCCGGGATCCCCTGTCCTGTGGCACTGGTCTGGTTAGATTCGTAAATGGAGGACCAGTCCTTGCCCACCTTGATGATGTGGTGTTTGTGTTTCCTATGCCAGGGCCATGGTTTCGCTCAATGTCGAGGAGCGAAACTGGATTTTCCACCATGTCATGGCCATCCTCAATGATCGGGACGATGGCGATGCGTCCCGGCCGTGGCGCTCTTCATTCAGGTGAGCCTCACCAGCGGGTGAAGGTCGTGAGAGCGCCCGGCCCAGCGGTGACTGGGGCATGGGGCTGACCTATGGCCAGGGACGGCAGATTTGTAGAAATTTTGGTGGTGCTCAGCAGAACCTGCCCCTCCAAACTCTGCCCCCCTAAACTCTGCCCCCCACCTGCCTAAGTCTCTGGGAGGGAGTTTGGGTGGGGGAGGGGGCCTGGGGTGCAGGCTCTGGGATGGGTCAGAGGGTGGGAGTGCAGGAGAGGTGGGGATGCAGGCTCTGGGCGGGAGTTTGGGGACAGGAGGGGTGTGGTGGGAGGGGGTGCAGGCTCGGGGAAGGAGTTTGGGGGCCAGTGTGGAGGGCTGTAACGGGGTGGGGGGCCAGGCTCTGGGAGGAGTTGGGAGGGTGCGGCGCTTATCTGGGGCCAATGGGCCAATGGAACTTACCGCTCATGCCTATGGCCAGGAGAGGGTGGCCCTGAAGGCCCTGGGGTGGGTGGGTGAGCAGGGGCAGGAAAGCTCCTACAACCCTAGGGGTGGAGTCACTCAGTCTGGGCATTGTTACCTGTCCCAGCTGGTGTCACGGGGCTGGAGCAAGGCCCAGGGTCAGGTGTCTCTTGTTCCCCAAGACTCAGTTCCATAGAATGGTCCCTTGTGTGACCTCGGCCCTCGAGCCCCCTCTGACATCCGTGTGCCATGTGCAGGCCGGGCAGCCGCCTGCCCATTCATGGCCAGTTCACCTGCCCCGCAGACCGGGCGACCCTTTGGAGCACAAGGCTGCAGACCCCCGCACACACCACTGCTCCGTGTGCAGCTGAGCCTTAGTGAGGAGCAGGGCAGGCCTTGATCTCAGCTGGAGCCTCGAGGGCCGTCGCGCTAGAAGCGTTTCAGTGGGGCCCACCACGGTGACCAATCGCGATGCCCTGCATGCAGCCCATGCCGGGCCTTGGCCAGTGGAGCTTAGGGCCCGTGGCAGAGATGAGTCGCGAGAGGCCAGCCCGTTCTCTAGCTTGATTTGCTGTTGGTGTGTTAGCTCCTCAAGTGCCCTGACCTTGGCAGCGAGCTGGAAGACGCCATCGTGGAGGAGATGAGCGGGCTGCTGAGAGACCCCAAGACCGTGGTGCGCTGGTTGGCGCTCAAAGGCTTCCTCAATCTGGCCCTTCACCCAGAGAAGGTGAGAGGGGAGGAGGGCTGGGGGATAAACCCAGAACCGCAGGGAGCTGCTGCAGGGCTGGGGTCATTGAAACCTTCCCTGGGGGTATGGCCCTGGCCTGGAGTCAGGAGCCCTGGCTTCTATTCCTGGCTCTGCCACTGACCTGCGGGGTGCCCTTGGGCAAGCCCCTGCCTGGCCTTTGTCTGCTGTTCTGCAGGGCAGGGCCTGGCTCCTGCAGGGTGCGTCTCTAGGTGTGTGGAGCATCTGGCACAGCTGGGTCTGATTGTGTCTGGGGTCTCTGTGATCCAAAGAACCCTAGCACTAGAGTAGCAGCAGAGCTGCAGACTCTAGACTCCCAGGGAATGCTGGCGACCCCAGTGATCAGGGACGCTTGGATAGAGCCATTTCACTACAATTAGGAACCATTTTTTCCTACAAATCCCCTTTTAAAGCCTCATAGGTTTTAACTGTTGACGTCACGGCTCTGTCCTGCAGCACTCGCTCCTCTGAAGAGGTCTGGAAGGGCCTTTTGCTGCTAAGATCTCATAACAAGTTTGATACCCACAATATAGTGAAGGCAGAGAAAGCCCTTGGGACTTAAATACACAGATCTGACAGCCTGGTAAAGAGGAGACAATCTGAAGGCAACTCTCGTTAATGATAATTTACTTCGCCTGAGAATAGGGGGGTCAGTCCGGTTTATTAAACCCGGACTATGACTAGATCAGACATGGAGAGGGCGTGACTGTAATTCTCTTTGTTATACACCATTCCCATCGTTCCATGCACTTCAGCCTGGTTTTCACTTGCTTGTGGTTCATTTTCCTTTCCGGAACCGGTTAGCCTGTATATGACCTATTTTTTCCCTGATGCCGGTTGAGATTTTGTGGGGCTGTCTTTGAAAGGTTGAAAAACCAAACACAGAAATGACTGAATCTGGCTTTTAGTAACAGCCTAACCCTAGAACTAGTGTGCAAAATCGACTCCCTCCCCTAGGCTGGGCTGTAAGGACCAGGATTCAGGAGAACCCAGGTTCGGTTCCTGGCTCTGCCAGACTCCCTAAGTGACTGTGGGCGAGTTCCGTAACCTCTCTGTGCCCGAGTTCCATGTCTGTACAATGGGGATAGAAATCCTGCCTTCGTGTGTCTAGCCTGTAAGCTCCAGGGCAGGGACCGTCTCTTCCTGTGCCTGGAAAGCCCCCAGCACAAGTCCTCATTGCAGACAGGCCCTCGAGGTGCTATTCGAACAATAATACACTTGATTTATTTGGGGTCAACGTGTTGTGTAGAGAACTTTCCACGGATGATATCTGCTAATAAAAACCATCCCCTGAGATCTGGAGTACAAGGAAGCAGCTGCTTATGTTGCAGGTTGCCGGACCCACTGCCCGTGATCTTAGCTGGCTGCGCAAAGGCTTTGAGGCTGTAATATGTCTCTGGAGGCAGGGGCGCTGGAAGACTTTTTATAGTGGAGGTGCTGCACACACACCCTTACCCCTGTCCACACCCCTCCACCACTAGAGCTTTGGTCAGGAGCAGGGCCATGGCTCCAGGAGGCGGGGCGGGGTGGATGGGGCAAGGGACCAAGGCTGGGGCCATAGCTGGGGTTGGCACAGGGCCGGCAGCTGGGACCCTGTGTGTGGGGCCAGGAGCAGAGCCCTGCGTAAAACCTGGGAGTGCTGCAGCACCCCAGCACCTAGCTCCCATGCCTCTGTCTGCAGGGAGGCAGACATTGTTTTGGAAATGGCTTGTTGGGTCACTGGGGGTGTTTCGTAAAGCAGCTCCTTGTTTCACACAGGTGGGAAACTCCAGCATCTGCTGCCAGATGTCCTGGAGCGACTCAGGAGGTAGACAGAGACCTCATCAGCAAGGCAAACGCCCTGCTGAAACACCTCCTCGCCGGCATGGACAGGCAGAGCGCCAGCTGTGCGGCTGTGCAAGTGGCTGCGCAACTCCTGCCGTTGTTTCATGATGTAAGGCCTGGCAGCTCACAGGAGATCCCATCAAACTGCAGACATGTGAGTGGGGGCTAGGGGGTGGGCTAGCAGGGCCTGTGCTATGGTCCTAGCCAGAAAGCGGATTGTCATAAATCATGAGCCCATTCCCGCCTTCCTCTCACTCTCCATGAGCACATGGCAGAAAGGATGGGAACCCTGGTGTCCCGCAGGCCTACTGACAAGGATGAGGGCAGCCTGGGGATGAGGCTCCCCTTGGGGAAGGACGTGCATTCCTGAGCCTGCATGCAGCGAGGGGGCCTCTGCAGCACAGGGTGCTGCAATGCTCTTGCTGGCTTCCAGGGTGACAAGTGATGGTACCTTGGTGAAAATCTGCCCCTCCTTTCCCTGGCCAGGAATCCTACAGCTGGCCTGTCAGCTCCATAAGGAAATGGCTCTGTCTGTAGGTTCTACAGCTACCGCCCTTTCCTCTCCTCTTCGTTCTCATGGCAGGGCAGCGTCAAAGGAGGGGAAAGTTCTCCTCAGATCTTTTGTACCCACAAACTAGCCCCCGCTGGCGCATTCACCAGACTGATGTTCAGTCCCACACTGGGTGGCGAGATCCAGCAAGCGGGCAGGAGAAAGGGGCCCATCCATTACTGCCTTCCAGGGGTAATGCCCCAGTGGGGGCCCTGGAGGGACTCCCCAACTCTCATAATGGTAAATCCTACTCTCAGCCTCCCGAATTCTGCTGGGACCGTGCCGCTCTTTATTTAGTAGTGGCACAGGCCTGGCTAAAGCTGTTCCCAGGGTCTCCTGGATTCCCAGCTGGCCAAAGGGACAGGGCAGCCTGGACCAAGGATGCAGGATCTCGCCCTGGGGTGAGCCCTTTAAACCAAACCCCTCTCAGGCCCGGGGGGAACAGAACAGGTTCTTTATGGGGCAGGGGTTATATCCAAATAGTGTTAATGAACACAACGCCCATTGTTGTCAGAAGTGTGTTGTCAGAGTGCTACTGGTGTGGTGCTCTGCTTTCTCCTTGTTGATATCACTCGGCTGCGTGCGTGTGTTCCCTCTGTGTGCTACCCCAGCTCTGCAGATAGCTGACACAGCAGACCCGACGACAACCCCCAATGACCACAGAGTCCAGTAAGATGCAAAGCCACGTCGGCTAGGTTTATTGCGACCTCGGACACAATTGCAGTTCCCTGTAGGTTTCTTAGCCTAATTCAGGGCATACTACGAGAAAGTGCCTCTTGGCAATGGACCCGGCTCAGTGGCGGGACTTTCCACTGCCCCCTCGGCCGGACAAAGGCACCGCCCCAGGGATGCATTCTTATACACAGACACAAACAAGTTACACATCACACCTGACCTATGAGGTACAACCCCATCCACGTAGCACGGTACAACCTTTCTACGTATTTAGGTGCCACCTTCTACCTTGTACATGTTGGTTTGATCAAAACAACTCTATCCATCATTTTACCCTTTTGCCCCTGTCATTGGGATGGGCCAGCCTGTTCTTTGTTATCTGTGTGGAATGTGCAAGTATGTGAATGTTCAGTACCTTTTAGGTACGTATCAGCCCTTTCCTTGCCAGCTTCTGTGAGCAGGGCCTGCCTCTGGCTCACAGCTTACCTTTGCTTTATGTTAGCAAAGTCTTGTTCATTACTTTAGTTCAGGCCTCAGGCCTCATACTGGGCCTTTATCATGGCCTGCACTTACTACACCCATCACCAGGGAAAGGCAAACAGGCCTCAACAACTGGAGGGAAGACCAGAGAGGTGCCAGTTCAACATCTGCCTGTGCCCACTGCAGTGCAGCCCTGATGCCCCCATACCCCTCCCACGTGTTTTGTACAGAGCCTGCCCAGCTGACCAGCTCAGCTGCCCAGCTGACCATCTGGGCTCAGCTGCCCAGCTGACCATCTGAGCTGACCCCTAACCCCACCCCACCCCAAACCCCTGGAGGCTGGGTGGCTTCCAGTCATGGCATCCAAGGCCCCCTATCTGGGAGCTCCTGCACATTTACCACCCCTTGGCCCTGGTTAAATTCACCCCAGGTCCCTGAGCATGGCCCAAACAAACACCAATGGTAGGAATTTGCCCCCTATGCCTGGCCTCCTTGGCCCGGCTAGAGGGCTGCTGTGGAGTCAACACCAGTGTGAGCTGGGCCTGCAAAGCGGGTGGACAAACTACACCCCCCCTTCGCTCTTTGAATCTTTCCTCATCGCTCCCTCTCTGCCGCCCCTGTCCTGGCGCTGCTCCACCCTGAATGTTTCCCCTTGGCTGACACAGGCGGGTGCTGATGTCAGTGCACCCAGAGCTGGCTGTGAGAGCCCAGGGGCAGTCTCACCCCAGCTTACTGCTCTCCCTGGCCAAGAAGTTACCAGGCCAGCCCCTCAGCTGGTGGAAATCTGCATCTCTATTGCCTTCAATGGCGCTATGCCCATGAGACTCTGGCCCCAGCTGTGGCTGTATGGCTGGGGGTGAGTTACCAATACCCCTGCAGGGCAGACATCTCTGGCACAGTGTGCGCTTGCCCGCTGGATGAGAATGACTGTCACAGTGTCTCCTCCCCTCCTATATCATCTCTTGCAGGTGACCAGCAAGCTCCAGGTGCTCTCCATCACCCTTTTTAAAGACCTGCTGGAGCTTGTAAGGGGCCCAACCGGAGGCAGATGAAGGAGCATGTGCTCCAGAGCCTGGTCCCACTGCTCCTCCTTGTGCATGATGGCGTCCCAACGTGTCCCAGGTGAGGCCACGGGTGGAGTCTGCGTCTGCGATCGTTACAGAGCGACCTTGTGTTTGGGGGGGGGGCAACATGTGACACCCCCCTTTAAAGGGTCTGGCCGGTAGAGGGCAGGTGCTCAGAGCTGTGACAATCAGGCACTCAAAATCACTTGAATGTTGAGTCCAGTAGTGCCATGACCATGGCACCCCACCCAACTGCTGAGTCTTCTCTGCATCCTCTGCGCTCAACACCCCTCTGCAGCCAGGCTGAGAGATTGGGTGGGGCGAGTGGTCGCCTCACCACTCCTACAGCCACTGGCCTCCGCACACTCCCCTGGCTGTGCTGGTGGGAAGAGCACAACCCTGGCCATATCCCTACCAGGAGCAGGGCTACTCAGCCTCCAGATGGTGCACAGGACCCAATGTGCCCTTAGCCAAGCGGCCCGGACAGCCTGTACTAGCCATGACATGCCCAAGCCCCTCCCCCCCATGCCTCTGCACATGCTAGTGCTCATGGCCCCCATCACTTGGGACACAAATGCCACCAGCACTAATGAATTCACCCCATGAGGTGGGGAACTGAGGCGCAGCCTCAAAAATATTGAACCCCCATGGGCATTAGGCACCTAAATCCCTTTGCAGCCCTGGGCCTAAGCAACTTGCCTGAGTTCCTGCACAGAGAGCTGGGAATTGAGTCAGGTCTCCAGCCATTGCCTTAGCCACACCGCCGCCCTTCCGTGAGCAGCCAGGGCAGGGAAGCGTTCAGCACGCACGGCCTCCCTGGCCTCCGGTAACTAGGCTAGTGGCTTCCAGCTCCCATAACTGTGTCCGGCTCGCCCCGGCCCCTCTTGTTTTGCAGGTGTGTTGGGACACCCTCAGCAGTGCCGCCCAATTCCTGAGGTGGCACCAGCTCAGTGGCCTCATCCAGCACAAGGAAACCTGGCGAAGCTGTGACTGCCTGGTGAGGGAGCCCTCTGGCCATTCACTGCACAGCCCTCGCTGGCAGAAGTGGAGGAATCAGTGGATAGGGCACCCCCAATTGCCTGGCTCTGTGCCCACACTGAGCCCCAGCCCCGGGACCACACCTGGCCCTGGGTGTGGTCCCTCTGCGTGATCCTCCCAGCACAGGAAGGAGGAAAAAACAGGGCGTGCGCTCCACACACCTGCAAGCTGGCCTGTGGGACGGAAAGGCCTTTAATAATCTTGTGCTCCTTTGTTCTGGCTCCTAGGTGATCCACTACAAGGAGAGAGCTGATGACTTCCTGGGCCAGACCATGGCCTTCCTGCAGAACCCACAGACTCCAGTTAGGGAAGCAGCCATCAGGTTCCTAGGTAACCACAGAGCAGAGGGGTCCCTTTAGCAGAGGGGTTGGATCTGGTCCCAGGCTCTCCTCAGTCCCTGCCAGCAGCGAGAAGTGATCCCTGGGCTCCTGATTCCCTAATGAAGGCGAAGGGGTGTCAGAAACCCACAGGAGCAAGCTCACCCCAAACTGCCCTGATCGGCTGATGGGACCCCTCTAAGCCCACTGCTCCTCATGCAGTCCCCATTCTCCGCCCCCACCCCACCATGGGCTCTTGGTAGTGGACCTTCAAGGCGCTGTGCTCTCCTTTGGCAACCAGCCCTGTAGCCATCTCTGGGGACTCGCCCTTTCCTCTGGGGATTCAGGAGCGTGTCCTGGCCAGTGAGGGGCAGGGGAAAGCCGCGGTGCTTGGAGGGTGACAGGCTCTTTAACACCCTTGCTGGGGACGCGGGGATGTGATGAGCTGTTTGTGTGTGTAGGGCTCACTGCCCGGAAGCTGGACCAGGGGAGCCAGGACAAGCTGGACGCCATCTGCGACAGTGAGTGGTCCCGCTTTGAGTACTGAGCACTAGGGGGATGAATGGCCCAGGGCTGCAGGGTGGGTTCAATCTCCGACGCCAGCAACGTGGTCACAGGCGAGACCACAAGGGGATGCAAAATGTCAATCCCCAACCCCCTGATCAGCTGCCCCCTCACCCTGTCGTGTCTGCTGGTTGGCATGTGCCCAGGCACTTAGCCCTGACCTCAGAGCTGTGGCCTGGTAGATCCCCAAATTGGGCCTGAGCTGGCTGGCCTTCGCAGATGATTGCCCCCCACAAACACAGCCAAAGTGGGGTGCTGCCTCCCCCCTTGCACTCACTAGCCCAGTGTTTGGAGCAGTCACCTCCACGTGGGACACCTGGGGTCAAGCCACTGCTCCAAATGAGGCTGAAGTGACGTCCGGTCACCTACCTCCCTGCTGCGTGTCCGGACTCCTGGGCAGCACAGGGCAGAGCAGCATCTCCACCACATTTGTTCGGGAAAAGGGAAGGGTGGGTGACATAGCTCAGACTCCTCACTCCCAGAGCAGATTCACAGCTGGGCCTCCCAACCGGAGCTAGAGAATGGCTGAGCTCCCTCCTCGGCATTTCCTGGAGGGCAGCAGAGCACCTGAAGTTAGGCGGCGCCTAACAATGCCCAAGCCCCTTTTGTGACTCTCCCCCCTCTAGGCCTAAGTGCCCATCTATGCATTGGGGGGGGAAGGGGGAGGGTAAATACAGGCAGGGATGAGGCTCTCAGATACTGCAGGGAGGAGGCAGTCCTAGAAATAGTGAGTGAATGGGGTTCATTGGGACTTCTTGCCTGTGTCTGGGCTCCCCAGCTGTGGAGGGCGGCGGGGATGTTTAGTGAGGGTTGCTGGTTGTTCCCGCTAGTCCCCTGCCTCCTGCCACCTGGCCTGCTGCCTCCTTGTTGTGGGCCGAGAGGTACAGAGCTGGCTTGGCCTGCCGGGGCTCTCCAGAGTGCCATGGCTCTGACCTCCATTTCCTTCCTTTCAATCTTAGACCTCAAAGGCTTGCAGCAGGACAGCAAGTCCTCAGTCCGATGCCTGGCTTCTCAGACCATCTTCATCCTGGAGGCCTTCAAGAACCAGCCTCCAGCCTGCTGCAGCCTATGGACATTGGTCCATAGGATAAGAACAATGTGCACTGCGGAGAGCCAGCTCATTGAAGCTGCCCAGCTGCCCTAGGTCTGGGAAAAGCCAGCCTCCCTTCTCTGGGGGCTTGGTGCATCAGAGCCCACCTGGAGCAAGGTGGAACACATGGCTTCTTCCCAACTGGCTGCCTGCCCTGCCCAGCCATGTGAGTAGTTAACTGCTCGATAGCTTTCATCATCATGTACTTTTGGACAGGTTTCCATGCACCGTGTTGCATTTACGTCCTGCCCTCCGTCCCCATTTCCAGTCGTGTACGTTTTTGATGCCGTCGGCCATTTTGAAAATTTATTTTGTATTATTTTTCTGTGTTTGGCCGGGGGAAGGTTGTGTGCTTGTGTTTTGACATATTTAGAGAAAAAGTACGAATGAGTAGAAAGAGAGGCTGTAAAGGGTTTGCAGTCCCCCCCCCCCAGGCCCCACCGTCCGTCCATCTGGGTGGGAGACCACACCCCTTGCTATGATACTTCCGGGTACGGTGGTTCAGGGGAAAATTAGCTCAGTGTTAATGGCTCTAGCCTGCAGTCAGGCCAAGTAGCAGTAGAGAGTCTGTTTGCCCGGGGCCCTCAATCAGGGCAGGGCGTCAGTCGAGAAGGGATCTGGCCTACAGTCAGGCAGGCAGAGCAGCAGGAGGTCCATTTGCCTGGCCCTTGATCAGGGTAGGGCAGCAGTCAAGTAGGGGGGCTCTGGCCTACAGTCCGGCAAAGCTGTCGCAGTCTAGGGGAGGTTAGCTCTCTGGTGGGAATGTCAGGACAACCATCTGGCATCTGGATTCAGGTGGGTGCCAGACCAATTCAGGCCTCCTGACAACCAGGGGGGAGGCTGCCACTCCTGACCTTGAGGTGGTAGGGGCAGAGGAACTCAGGTCCTCCCATTCCACTGCATCCCAGCCCAGGACCCTAACAGCAGTGGAGTTGTCCGCCACTGGGTCAGCGGGGAAAGTCCAGCCGCCACACGCTGGCTGGCTTGTAGTCAATAACACAGCCAAATCTAATTCTGCTTCCCTTGGCTCCATCCGACACACCCATTCCGTGTGTACATGGGTTCCAGGGTTGTTGTTCGCTTCGCTGGGATAGACAGCTAGTGGCAGCCCCCCCAGCTCCTCGGAGATCCTGACATCTGGCAGCTTTGTCAGCACCTCTGGGTCTCTGTCAGGAGAGCAGTCTCCGTTAGGTCTGGGCTCACGCAACGGGGAAGAGATGTCCTGCTCCTCAGGCAGCCCTCCCCCGACTGAGCTGGAGGACCAGCCTTTTATAGTTCCGCTTCCTGTCCCACCCCTCTGTTTCCAGCGGGGAGGCCATGCAAGTCCCCGTTCTACCCACCAGGGGGGCGTTCACGGATCCCTCCCTGTCTGTCAGGACAGGAGACTATGCCATCTCGCTACAGAGGCCTTAAAGAAAAGGAGTTTTAAAAAAAGAAAGATTGCTTAGGCTTAGAGGAAAAAAGGAAAGAAAGGTTATCTTAAATAGAAGAAAGAGGGGAAACTAGAGAAAGCAACAAGAGAGAGGAGTTTGTAAGAACGTGGTAAAAGGTTATTTTTGTTGGGACTAAAAAATTATAAGAGTAAAAAAATTGAACTCAATTTAAAAAACCAAAGGCTAATTAAATAGAATAGGAAATATAAAGGAAGGTTGAGAAGGTCGGGTGAAAGAACTCACCTGGCAGAATAATCGTCAACCGAGCAGCACAGCTTCCGCTGCAAACTCTGCTCTCCCATTCTTGCATCAGTAGCAAATTTCTCCATGTTGTCGGTGCTGGGCTCCACTGAAAGCTACTGAAGGAAACCATTTCCCGCCTTTTATCAGCCATCTTGAACCGAACAGCTCTCCTACGTTTCATGCCATTTTTCCAGGATTACCCATGCAGGCACCATAGCGTGGCAAGTATGTAGCCCACTCAGATCTCTGCTGCAGTCTTGACCATTGTAAATGCCTCACGCATTATTCAGCAGTATGTGAAGTTTCTGCAAAAAGGGGCGGGGAAGCGACAGAGCGATTACTGTACTGATGAGGACATGGACACCTCTGTTCCTAGAAGCACAGCATGCAGCGATTGGGAGATCATGGTGGTGTTGGGCCAGGTTCATGCCGTGGAATGCCAATTTTGGGCCCAGGAAACAAGCACAGACTGGTGGGACCACATAGTTTTGCAGATCTGGGATGATTCCCAGTGGCTGCGAAACTTTCGTATGCGTAGGGCCACTTTCAGGGAACTTTGTGACTTGCTGTTCCCTGCCCTGAAGCACAGACAGCAAAATGAGAGCAGCCCTCACAGTTGAGAAGTGCGTGGCCATAGCACTGTGGAAGCTTGCAATGCCCAACAGCTACCAGTCAGTCAGGAATCAGTTTGGAGTGGGCAAATCTACCATAGGGGCTGCTGTGCTGCCAGTAGCCAATGCAATCATTGACCAGTTGCTATCAAGGGTAGTGACTTTGGAAAATGTGCAGACCATTGTGGATGGCTTTAATGCGCTGGGGTTCCCTAACTGCAGTGGGGCGATAGACAGAGCATATCCCTATCTTGGCCCCGGCACCGGGCGGCCAATATGTAAACTGTAAGGTGCGTTTCCATGGTGCTGCAAGCACTGGTGGATCACAAAGGACATTTCACTGACATCAAGGTGGGATGGCCGGGAAAGTGCATGACACTCGCAACTTCAGGAACTCTGGTCTGTTGGAACAGCTGCAGGAAGGACTTACTTCCCAGACAAGAAAATTACTGTTGGGGATGTGGAAATGCCTATAGTTATCCTGGGGACCCAGCCTACCCTTAATGCCATGGCTCATGAAGTCGTACACAGGCACCCTGGACAGTAGTAAGGAGCAGTTCAACTATAGGCTAAGCAAATGCAGGATGGTGGTCGAATGTGCTTTTGGACGTTTGAAAGAGCGCTGGCGCAGTTTACTGACTTGGTTAGATCTCAGCACAACCAATACTCCAATTGTAATTGCTGCTTGTTGTGTGCTCCACAATATCTGTGAGAGTAAGGGGAGACGTTTATGGCGGAATGGGAGGTTGAGGCAACTTGCCTGGTGGCCAATTTCGCACAGCCAGAGAACAAGGCGATTAGAAGAGTGCAGCAGAGTGTGCTGTGCATCAGAGAAGCTTTGAAAGACAGTTTCATGATTGGCCAGGGTACAGTGTGACACTTGTGTTTGTTTATCTTGAAGTTACCCGCCCCCTATATATATGAAAGGAAATAAAGTCACAATTGTTTAAAACCATTCTTTAGTATTCATTGCACAACACATGGAGAGAAATCAGAAGGTAAATGGGGGGAGGAGGGGTTGGGTTATGGGGGTGGAGAAGAAGGGAAGGAGAAGTCCAGAAACCAAATCAAAAGTTCACATATGCCAACTTTCTGCTGCTTGGGTGAGCCTCTGGGGTTGAGTGTGTGAGTCCCCTTAGACCTCCCCCGTCGTGTTCTTGGGCGTCTGGGTGAGGAGGCTATGGAACTTGGGGAGGGGGGAGGGCAGTTATACAGGGGCAGCAGCGGCAATCTGTGATCTTTCTGCCTTTCCTGCATTAGATCCACCATACAGGGCAGCATGTCAGTTTGCTCCCCCATGAGCTCGACCATAGTGTCCTGCCTGCTCTCATCGCGCGCGTCCCTCCTCTCTTCGTGTTCCTGTAATGCATTACGTGACTGCGCAATTGTTTACCACCACGCATTCAGCGGGGCCCTATCAGCGCTGGAGGACTGCATGAGCTCGGCGAATATGTCGTCCCGAGTTCCTTTTTTCTGCCTTCTAATCTGGACCAGCCTCTTGGATGGAGTAGATTGGGGCTGCGTTGAAACATTTGCACCTGCAGGAGAAAAAGGAAGAGTAGTATTTTAAAAGATACATTTCAGAGAACAAAGGACACACTGTTTCTCAGTGAAACAGGCAATTCATAGTACACAGCACATCACACACAGCCGGGCAACAGAATTCAGCTTGCAGCCAGCCATGGTAAGCCCTAGGGGCACACGGGGTTCTGTTTCTTCCGCATTCATTTCAATACTTTCAAACTGCTGGGCCCCCTTTCTCATAGCAAGCAATGCCTGGTAGGTTTGCAGTATAAAAGGAGGTCCTGCAGGCTCTCTGGGATGATTGCTTCACACAACACACACACACAGACTCGCACCCACTGCGTGGCTCCAATGAGGCTCTGAGCAGGGATGAGCCCTTTAAACTAAACGCAAACAGCCCAACGTGGCTGTGTTTTACCCACCCCCCATCCCGCCACCGCATGGCTCCGATCAGGCTCACTCGCCAGAAGTACCTTCTCCAGGATCATGGAATGGGGGTGGGGCCTATTGGCTCCTGCATTAAGAATAGTTCCTGGCTAGGGATGAAAATGGATTCCCCACTTACCGCCTGTGCACTGTCCTCCTCCTCCTCCTCTTCGTCCTCCAATAACTCATCCTCCTCGCTCCGTTCAACTTCCTCCTTGGAGATATCCACGGACAGTGGTGGGGTAGTGGTGTCGTCACCCCCATAACTGCATGCAGCTCACGGTAGAAGCGGCATGTATGCGGCTGTGACCCACAGCGCCCATTTGCCTCCCTGGCATTTTGGTACGCTTGCCTGAGCTCCCTGATTTTTGTACAACACTGCTCTGTGTCCCTGGAGTAGCCTCTTTCCGTCATGGCCCTGGAGACTTTAGCGTACGTATTTGCGTTCTTTTCTTTTTAACGTAGTTCTGCCATAACAGATTTTTCTCCCCAACATTCGATGAAATCCAGTACCTCCCATTCGGACCATTCTGGAGCTCATCTGCGAATCCGGGACTGCGTGGTCTCTTGTGATGGTGCTCTCTGCATGATTGCCTATGATAGTGGACTGTGATGCTGGTCACCTGTGCTGCTGGTGACCAACTGGGGCTTTTCCTGCCCACCTGGCTAGTGCATCAGAGTTGAGAGTGTTGTCCACAGCAGTCACAAGGAAACATTCTGGGATACTTCCCGGAAGCCAATAATTTCGAATTGCATCCACACTACTTTTAATCCGGGATTGCGATCTCGATTTAAGCGCTACTCTACTTGCCGAGGTGGAGTACAGAAATTGGATTAAAGAGCCCTTTAAATCGAAGAAACCAGTTTGGTCATGTGGAAGGAATGATTTTTTTTTCTCTAAATTAACTCGGCTAATTCCGAAATAAATGAGTAGTGTAGACCAGGCTTGAGAGAGGGAGAGTATAGAAAACAGCAAGAGATCGTTTTTGGTTAGTGAGAGAAGGACAGTATAGAAAGCTGCAGGGAGGGGACACGGGGAAAGAGAGAACTTACCCTTGTGGCTGCCTCTGGGAAAAGAGGCTCACAGCCGCCAGCATGGTTATCTCCGCCTCTCGGGCGGACCAATCAGAAACTGTTCTACAGCTGCGTCATAGAATTAATTTCTCTGAACCAAACCTATCAATCCAAGATTTTTAAACAATAGCCCTCTCCCTCCCCTCCCCTCACTACCCACCCCCTTTAACTGCCTTATTCTTATCTAAAAAAACAGGCCCAAAGCATCTTTCCTGAGATGAGAGAGAGAGATGTGGTGTATGGAGATAGATAGATAGACAGATAGATAGCCCTATTGGCTTTACGCCCTTTTACATTTTATGTGATTTTTCTCTAATCTCAGCTCCTTGAACTTTTTCATGGTCCAAAGCGAACAACAACCCTGGAACCCATGCACACATGGAATTGGCGTGTAGGAAGGAGCCCAGGGAAGCTGAAGTGGGTTCAGATGTGTTATTGACTACAAGCCAGCCAGCGTGTTATGGTTGGACTTTCCCTGCTGACCAAGTGGCGGACCACTCCACCGCTGTTAGGGCCCTGAGCTGGGACGCAGTGGAACGAGAGGGCCTGGGTTCCTCTAACCCTACCACCCCAACGTCAGGAGCGGCAGCCTCCCCACCTGGTTGTCAGGAGGCCTGAATTGGTCTGGCACCCGCCTGAATCCGGATGCCAGACGGTTGTGCTGACTCTCCCACCAGAGAGCTAACCTCTCCTGGACTGTGACAGCTCTGCTGGACTGTAGGCCAGAGCCCCCCTACTTGACTGCTGCCCTACCCTGATCAAGGGCCAGGCAAATGGACCTCCTGCTGCTCTGCCTGCCTGACTGTAGGCCAGAGCCCTTTCTTGATTGACGCGCTGCCCTGATTGAGGGCCCCGGGCAAACAGACTCTCTACCGTTACTTGGTCTGACTGCAGGCTAGAGCCATTAACACTGAGCTAATTGTCCCCTGAACCAAGGTACCCCTGGAAGTATCGTAGCGAGGGGCATGGTCAAAGGGGCTGACGGCACCAGAAATGGGGATGGGGTGTGGAAACCTGCCAAAAACTGTATGGTGATGAAAGCTATCAAATAGTTAACTACTCTGTAACGGGCCGGTGTGGCTCCCCTCCTCCCCTGGGAGGGTTGAGCCCCGGACACCGGAAGGGGCGGGGCTACAGAACAGTGAGCCTGCCCCTCAGAGGGTCAGGCGGCGACCCAGAAGTATAAAAGCTGGCCATCCGAGCTCAGTCAGAGCCCAGGCACCGCTGGGAGCAGACCTGCCCGAGGGAGCTCGTGACTGGGAAGCCACTGGGGCCCAGAGCAGTTGCCCGGACTGGCCGGAGCTTCCCCTCACTCGCTACCGGGAGGACCCGCCAGAGCTTCCCGTGCCACCTCGACGAGGAGCCACGGAGACTTCCCCTCTCCACTGTTGTTACCCGAGGAACCCCGGAGCAGCACTGGCGGACTTCCCGAGGAACTGCTGGATCTACCCCCACCGGGCTGCGAGGCCCATGCTGTGGGACTTCCCAGGAGTGGACGCGCGGACCAGGTAGGCCCAGAGGGGAAATTGGAAGTGGCCGGGGCAGCCGACCCTAGTCAGGCTGCAGATCAACCCATACCCATGTCAGTGTGTTGCGGTCAGGATCCCCACTGACCGTCAGCCGTGGTAGCCGCTGCCTAGGACCCCGGGCCGGGACGCAGTGGAGTGAATGGGCCTGCATCCCCACTGCCACCCCACTGATGGGTGGCAGTTTTCCCCCTCACCTAAAGTGACCATACGTACTGGTTTTACCAGTACAGTACTGGTTTTTTGGACAGTGGTCTGGTTAGTCGTGAGATGTAACCAGTACAGTTTAGGACTACAAAATCAAAAATTATTAATTTATCAAAAGATTGAGTACATCAAATCAATCCTTGATAAACCAGCCTAAATCAATTTTATTAATTTATCCTAGTTTTAGTTTTATTTTACGGGTTCTTGTCGTTGGATCTCGGCAATACTCAGCATTCAGCACACGCACTCTCACTATATTGTGGCCGTGGCGACTCTTCGATAATACTCCCGCGCATTACATACAGCCCAACCGTGGGAACTCGATGATGATGTCATCACACAGAGCCCGCCAAAATTGACCAATTCGGTGTTAGCTTCGGACTATAAAAGGCCCTCCGCAGCACAAGACAGGCACCAGTGATCTGGCATCTTCGGACCGTGACACTGGCCCTCAGAGCTCCGCACTCTCTCTGTTACTCGAGCTTTTCACTCCGCCGTTTTCACGGCGCACCTCGCTAACCGCCAGGACCCGATGACTTCGCCCCTTTGGACCAGGACCGGCGTCTTCGCCCCCCTCGATCCTGGACCGGTGACTTCACCCCCTCGGACCAAGACCGACATCCGACGAATTTTGTAATAATTGTTTATTTTTGGACACCCATGGCGCCAAAATGACGAAAGTGCGTCTTCAATGACAAGTTAAAATCGAAATATACATTCATCAAAGCAAGTACTAATAATGACAATAGTGAGGTGGAATGTGTAAAATGCAGAAGTATATTTTCTATTGCAAACAGTGGAAAAACCGACATTGAAAACCACATACAAACAGTCAAACATAAACGGGCCGTGTCTGCAGCAATTGCAAGTACGAGTGTGACATCATATTTTAAGAAAAAAACAATTTGAAGATGCTGAAAGAAAACTAGCTGTAGCTGAAGGTTTATGGGCGTACCACACAGTAATGCATAATCACTCATTCCGATCAATGGATTGTACCTGCAAACTGATTAAAACATGTTTTGATGCCAGGTTTACATGTTCTAGAACAAAATGCGAGGCAATAGTTACCGATGTGCTGGTGCCTTATGCGAAACAGTTATTGGAAGAGGATTTAGATGCTGCAAATTTTATTTCTATTTATTCGGATGCATCAAACCACAAGGAAGTAAAGTTGATTCCCATAATAAGAAGATATTTTTCATACCAGTCTGGAATACACGTCAAAATTTTGGAAGTAAGAGATTTGCCAGGCGAAACATCTGACATAGTTACTGATTATATTTTGGAAGTGTTAAAAAAGTATCGTTTAGATACCAAGGTACTTGGATTTTGTGCTGACAACACCAATACTAACTTTGAAGGAATGCGAAGAAGTGGGAAAAATAACATTTTACCAAGCTGAAATCAAATTTGGGTGGAAGAGAGCTTGTAGGAATTGGTTGTGCGCTCATATTTTGAACAATGCTATACAAACTACAGGTGACTGTGTACCAATTGATGTGCAAACTTTCATCACCAAGTTTTATTCATACTTTTATATATATACAGTGCGCGTTAATGAATTGAAAGAATTTTGTGAATTCGTGGACATCGAATATAAGAAAGTCTTGGGATACAGTGTCACATGATGGTTGGCGTTACGACCTGCGATTGAGCGCGTCCTACAAATATATCCTGCCCATAAATCATATTTTGCCTCAAACGAGAAGAGCCCCACAATTATCACAAATTATTTTGATAATTCAGAGACAGAGTCTTGGCTTTACTTTTTGCATAACGTGTCATCAATGTTCCACAATGCTATTTTGAAAATAGAAGGACAGGAGATTTCTATTATAGAAACTAGCAATATTTACAGTGACTTAAAAACAAAATTAGCTGACAGAAAAGCCAACATTTTCTTGCCGTTACAGGTGCAGCAAAATTTGAAGCAGCTTGAGGAAGAAGGCATATTAAAACCTGCTATTTTCAAAGAAAAAGTGGTAGAATTTTATGACACATGTATTCAATATCTAGAGGAATGGGAAGGACCTATTAAGCATACCGAAAAATTCAATTGGGTTTTGTTAAACACTAAACTCACCCATGACAACATTCAAGTTTGCAGTGATTACATTCTTCAGTATTTTTCTGAAATCAATTTAGTAGAAGATGAACTGTTTGATGAAACCTGCTTTGTCCTGCGCTACATTACAGATGAAAAAATTACTCACTGGAGACAAAATTCTGTACCACTATCGAACAGATGGATTGAAATATTCAAAGCCTTCAGTGAAAATGCTGTTTCCTACAAAAATATTGGCAAATTGGTAGAATATTGTCTCTGTTTACCAGGAACCAATGCACCTGCCGAACGTCTTTTTTCTTAGATGAACAATATCTGGTCCAGTGATAACACTCAAGTACATGTTGAAACTTTGAAATGTTTGCTAATTACTAAATATAATTTTAACCAAACTTGCACGGAATTTTATAAAAACATCCAGGAAAACAAATTATTATTAAAATCCAATCCACTCTTCACAAAAATATAAGAAGCAAAATTAGGAATGTAGATTAAGTACTTTTGTACCATTTTTTATTAAAACCATTTTGTTTTACTGCTACACTTGTTTCTTTATTACTTGGATCCCAAAATCCTAAGTATACAATTATGTACTAATCTACCCATATCAAATATTTTTTTCGCAAAATTACTTTCATAATATATAATATAAATAAAAGAAGTACATTTTATTGTATTCTTTCACTTAAAGAAAAAAAAAGATAAGCATACTCCGCAATATTTTTTCAATTTATATTCTACGACAGCGACTATTACTCATGCTGGCTGAGCTATTTTAAATGTCCTGGTTTTAAATTTGAAAAAAATGGTCACCTTACCCATGGGGGACTGTCCACTTGTGTGTCTCACTCACACTCTCCGTCTCCTTGAAATGGGGATGAATCCACAAAGCAACACACACGCCCCTTCCTGCCTAAAGGGAGGATGAGAGCTGGCCCTAATCATCATCATCATCATTATTATGCACAGACAAGTCATGTCCCTTAGGCCATTATAAAGGATTGGATTCTCCTGTTTTACACTAGTGTATTTTAAGAGTAAATCCATTGAAATCACTGGTATAAGTGAGAAGAAAATCAACTCATAAAATATGTCAGCCAGTGCTGCTTACACCGAATAGCAGTAATAGCCAGTCCCTCATCAACCACCCCTTCATGTTAACTGTGAGAAATCCTCCATAACCTCCTCCCAACAAGAAATAAACACTTGGCCAAAAAGAGGAGCCTCCCACTGCACCCTGAAGAACTGCGAACTTGCTCTGACAGCTGGTCTCCAAGTTTGCTCAGAGTTAAAGAGTGTGCCTTACCTTCACTCAAGAAAGGAACAAGGGATTAGATTTGATGTGAGAGCTTCATGTAATAATTTAGGCAATCTTAAGCCATTTCATTGAGAATCCAAAGCATAAGACCATGTGACGTGGATTCAGTATGTACAGTTGAGATGTGTTTCTCTCACTTGGTGGCACTGTTTGATCACAGAATCAGAAACAGAACATCTAAAATAAAATGTTGATAAATTTTGGACTGAATACTTATCTGCACTTGTACATGTTACATAATTTTAGCAGCAATTTTGTTTGCAATTTGTTAATTAAAATGTTAACCATTAAGCAACTCTTTGTTAAGTGGTTTTATTTTAATAAAATATAGGCCTTTTTCAAATGAGAGTCAAAGGCTGTTTTGATTCTTGGAGACACTGCTCATAACTCCCTTTGGAGTATCACATCAGTGTGATAATTAAAGGCCTCAATCCTGCAAGCACTTATGCATGTGCTTATCTTTAAGAGCATAAGTAGTCCCATTGAAGCCCAGCAATCTATACAGAGGAAACAGTGAATGTGACTATCCACCTAGTATTGTCAAATGTACCAAATAAAAACACTGACAAATGGAGAAACTTTCCCCCCTTTCATCTCTTTCTGGCTGTACAGGATAGAAAATCAAGTCAAGTTTCCAGAGTAAAGCTGTGTAAACACACTTACTTAGGATTACTCAGGCAAGTAGCTTCACATTTCACACAGGCTCAGATCCTGAACTAGTGTACATTAGCATAATTCTGTTGAAGTCCATTGAGCTATGCCAGTTTACAGCAGTTGAGGATTGGGGCCTGAGTTTTTACCCTGAGCCTTAATGAGCCAGGTGATGTCTTCAGTTATTGTGTTATCATGAAGAGCTGGTCATCTTGACTATAATAGTTTTAATGATTACAGACTTCATTACTCAGTGTTATCCTCAGTGTCATCTATTAAAGAGTGGTGTTTGTAACTGGGATTTTAAAAATGCATTGGTTAAAATGAAAATCACAAAATGCCTTTGAAATGACAGGAACAGACAGTGTTGTATCAGCTAATGGCATTGCATAATAGAATACAATTTCTATATACCTCTCATAGCCTTATTATTTCTTTTTACTTTGTTGTTCCCACATCTCAGAAGCAATTTCTAATTCCATTGCTGAAACCACCCCCTTTAGCCTATATTTATACTTGGGGCAATGAATTAACACAAGTAGTCCCTCATTCGTTCATTTCACTGATTGTCAAGGAAGTGTAGTCGCTGGGCCAATTCTCAGCGATGCTGATTCCGAAAGCCCTTGGCCTACTTCCGAGTGGTCTCCAACATTGCATAAGCGAGCAAGCACAGTTTGAAGGGAGTGCTATGGGTTTAAAATCCAAATGACAGACTATTTCCTTAGATGTCCACTTTCAGCGGGAACATCCCACCCAATATGTTCCTGTCCACGTGTGCATTTCAGCTATCTGAGGCCAGCCACAGCACAGCTGCGCCAATGCAACCCCCCTACTGCAGACAAAGCTTTATTAATTTAAAATAGTGACATAGGAAATAAAGAATATCGAAGGGTTAACTAGGTCCAGCTGGGCCTTGGAGAGTTGAGGTCTTCTCAGCAGCATTAGGCCAAGTGGGAAGGTTGTGAATCAAGCAAACACCTTCAAAAAGCATTAGTTAGTGAATGTCTGTAAAGATAAAGTGATATCTGGATGCTAAGCATTACTGTCATATTCACTACAGGAGCAGAGCTGCCAAGGTCCAGCCAGAGGCTTGAGGGAAATTGGCATCATGTACAGGGCAGGATGGAGATTTGGATCCCTTTGGCCTGCTTTGCATCTTGTTCTTTAGCCTTCTAAAGCTGTGTTTTTATCTATCCACCTAAGCATTTGTATGTGTCCCTATCCCTTTCTCTCCATTCTGCCTGACATGCATGGCCAGAGCAGGGAGCCAGGTTCCAATCAGAGGAGCGTTCACAGGTTACACAGCTCCGGGTGCCAAGTGTTTCAGAACTGAGTGTGACCCGCAGGGTGGAGCAGCTCACAATGGGTGGGATTGGCCAGGGAGCCAGGGGAGATGAGAGGAAGCTAGTTGGGGAGCAAAAACAAGATATTATATAAGTCACACACATGCAAGATAGCACCCACCGCTGGCATGAGATGTGACAGGTCTGAGTGGCAACATTTCCTGTTGGTTGTGCACTTTTAACAGCACTACATCCCTCTTGTTGTTTGTATTACGGTAGCACACCGGGGCTCTGGTTAAGATCAGGGCCCACATTATCTAAGCCACTGCACAGACATGTAGTGACAGACAGTCCCTGCCCTAAGGAGCTGAAACAGACAGACAAAAGGTGGGAGGGGAAACGGAAGCCCAGAGAAGTGGAATGATTTGCACAAGCTCACACAGCAGAGCTAAGATGAGAATGCAGGTCTCCTGAACCCCAGTCCAGTGTCCTCTCCACTCACACCATCCTCCTGCTGTGCAAAGGCTACCTTTCAAATGAGGCTCCAATGCTTGGAGAACCAGGGCCTGTCCTTGTGCAACCATTCATCCCTGTGCAAAGTGCATGTAAAATGCTGACGCCTCCGCATGGAAATGTTTTACCCCCATGTTGCACAGGGCTAAATGACAACCCAAAGGGGAAATCTAGGCCCTCAGATTGTTAAAGCCCAGCCAAAAAGAAAGCAAAGAGTTAAACTAGACGCTCAATTGCATAACTGCATGCTGCTGCAGCTGAAATCTTCCCACAAACGAGGCCTTTCATTTCTAAATACATGGAATTGATAAGCACAAAATATTACAGTAATGGAGAGGCTTTATGGTACATAAGTGGCGTAGGAGGACTAACACGTAAGAAATGGGTGGCCCTTTGTTGCATATCGAAGAAATCATTTAAAAAGAAGCCTGACGAATGTTCTGCTGTACAAACTTTCACCCTTTTGTTCTAGGCTCATCCCCGTGATGCTGTGAATGTGTCTTTCTGCAAGACTTCAAATAGAAGTGGTGGAAGCATCAGTCTTTGTAAGATTCCTTGTGGTGTTGCTCAGTGAGAGGAAGGCTGGCCTGGGAATCAAGAGATCAGGGCTTCAGTTCCTAGGTCTGCCACTGACTTCCTGTGTGACTTAAGCTGGGATTTCAAAAAGGTGCATGAGGGAATAAGGTGCTACTCGCTTTCCATGAGAAAATTCAGCTGCACTCTCTGTGCCTCACTTCTCCCTCTACAAAATGGGAACAATAATCCCTCATCTGTCTGTCTTGTCTAGTTACAGTGTAAGGTTTTCCAGAACAGGGACGCTTACTATGTGTATGTACAGTGCCTAGCACAGTGGACATATAAGCGCTACCATAACATAAATAATAAGACAAGTCAGCTGGAGATTAAACTGGTAGATTTTCCTGTCCATATGCAGGGAACCACATTGTCTATAGGTTGTGCTATGATTGGATTAATTGAATTCTTCCTTTTTAATACATCTGTTTATATGATGATGTAATCAGACTTTCCTTAAGCATTTCCTTAGCACTTTATAATGTATGACATGTTATACTTTAATTATGGCAATTTACAGCATCCATGATTATGCCAAAATGCATCCCATCATTAAAAGAGAAAACAAATCTGCCCTTTCATCTGCCTTTCCCCAGTATGGTCCATTTTGAAACAACAGGCTTGAGGCGTTTACAAACATTGTCAATTACACAAGACCAGCCTGTGATTGGAATTGTGTTACATTGCATTTTACAAGGCAGACCTACATTGGCCCTAATGCTAACCATTTCCAAAGTTTGCCCCTTGGGAGTGAGAGAGAGAGGGGACAGGGGATTCTTTATTTAAGATGCTGGACACACAGAGACGGTGTAGCTCCCCAACTCTCTCATGTGCAGACAGCCTCTGTTGCAGTATCACCACACCAGGGCCCTCATAATCTGCACTCTTCACAGCTCGGGGATGTGGGGGGAGGGGAATGCAAAGATGGCTTTAATACACCTTTACTCTCACCCAGTCCTGCCCTGGTGCTATTACAGTCCGTGAGCAGAGCAATCCAAAGGCTGCTATAATCTGTAACACCTGCAGACTGCATCAGGGAGACCATTCTGACCAATGGGGATTACTTGGGTGTATGAACACCTTGGCCTCACAATTCTTCCTCCCCCGCCCCCAGACATACTCTCACTGCTCCATAGTCTGAGGGATGAGTTGTAGGTGCTATAATACCAGCCATTCCCTTAGTCCGAGAGAGCACCACTGGCTGGTTATGCTGGTATGGGGCAATTTTGTAGCACCACAGAACTGCCCCATCGCAAAGGATGATTGGGCCCAGAATCCACCTAAATCTTAACCCAGATTTAGCAAATCCCAGAGTGGATGGGTGACTCCACCACTAAAGTGAGAAAAGAAAAGCTCAGCAATTCTAACCTAGAAGGCAAGAATAGCAGCTAAAACAAGCAAGTATGTGGGTAGTACAACCACTAGAAGGAGCCCGAGTGTAACACATCAGGAAACAAACAGTGGGTTTGGTCATTGTAAAGTAGAATCATTAGTCACAATCAGGGAGAACAGAAATCTCTGGGGAATACTGGCAAAAGATGCAGGAATTTCCCATTTTATTTGCTATTCTATTCGGCTGCAGCTCTTCTGTTCTGATACTTGTTAGTTTTTTTTAAGACTGAGGAAGGTCACTAAAAATATTTCTTAGCTGATTGAAAGTGACTAACTGCTGTAGGGGAACTGGTTGGTTTGGGGACTAGTAAAGTGGCCAGGAGTCACCTGAAACCAGATCTAATCTGGTCCACATCAGCAGGGCCTGAATGCCAGACCATCTGATATTCTTTTTCGGTGGCCGATGTCTAAAGGAGTTGCTTGTCTCAGTGCAGTTCCTAGTGGACGGATACCCATCTCATAACAATAACAATCGGTACCAACTAGCAGGAGTGAGTGTAATAGACAAGCTATATAGTTTAAAAGAATAAGATTTCTTGGAGGCAAAGGTTGTTAAGAGGAACAATGGAAATGCAAAATGAACAGACGTGTTCATTCGGACAGCACAGGGGGTGCAGCAAAGAAGTCCTTCTGCATTCTTCATGAAACCACTGCAGAGATGGAGAAGGCAGGAAATAAGATGTGTTGGGCCCAGAACACAGCTGGTGTAAACTGGCTGAGGTCTCAGAGTCATGGACTTTAAGGCCAGAAGGGACCATCATGATCTAGTCCAGGGGTGGCCAACCCTGTGGCTCCGGGGCCACATGCGGCTCTTCAGAAGTTAATATGCGGCTCCTTGTATAGACACTGACTCTGGGTCTGGAGCGACAGGCGCCAACTTTCCAATGTGCCAGGGGGTGCTCACTGCTCAACCCCTGGCTCTGCCACAGGCCCTGCCCCCACTCCACCCCTTCCTGTCCCCTCCCCTGAGCCTCCCATGCCCTCGCTCCTCCCCCCCACCCCCAGCTTCCTGCACGCCACAAAACAGCTGATCGGGAGGTGCGTGGAGTGAGGGCGAGGTGCTGATTGGCGGGGCTGCCGGTAGGCAGGAGGCACTGGGGGCGGGGAGCTGATGAGGGGCTGCTGACGTATTACTGTGGCTCTTTGGCAATGTACATTGGTAAATTCTGGCTCCTTCTCAGGCTCAGGTTGGCCAACCCTGATCTAGTCTGACCCTTCTGCACACTGCAGGCCACAGAACCTCACCCATCCACTTGTGTAATAGACCCTAACCTCTGGCTGAGTTACTGAAGTCCTCAAAGCATGGTTTAAAGACTTCAAGTTACTGACAATCCACTATTTACACTAATTTAAACCTGTAAGTGACCCATGTCCCATGCTGCAGAGGAAAGTGAAAACTCCCCCTGGGTCTCTGCCAATCTGACCGAGGGGAAAATTCCTTCCTGTCCCCAAATATAGTGATCAGTTGGACCCTGAGGTCAATGGAGCTATGTTGAGTTACACCAGCAGAGCATGTGTCCTGGTGTTAGCCATAGGTGGAAGTTGAGGGGGGAGCAGGAAGAAACCTCTTTTCTTACTGAGACATCCTGTCCCTTGTTATTTTTTAATGTGAAGATTTGTGGGCCCTGCCTCTGCAATGGGGACTCAGCATTGCCATGTTTTCTCCATTGGTATTTTCTTAAGTTTTTCACTGCATTTACCTTGGCCATGGAATCCTGCTGTCTACTGAGAGCAGTCCCTGTGAATGACTCTGAATCTAGTACAGGCGTGGCCAAATTGTGGCTTGTGAGCCGCATGTGGCTCTTTCACAGTTAAAGTGTGGCACCCAGAGCCTCCCATGCACCCCTCCCCGCCATTCTCCTGCTACCAGACTGGACCGGGGGTGGGGGCCTCAGGGCTTCTGCCCTGCAAGGGGTGGGGTGGGCCCCAGGGCTTCTGCCCTGCAGGGAGGGGTGTGTGTGTGTAAGGGACTTTAGCCCCTCACCCTGGCAGGCACCGCCCCATGGGCAGGTTGTGCCTGTCTTGCGGCTCTTGCACTTCTTAAGAAGATTGTATGCGGCTCGGAGGGTCAGTAAGTTTAGCCACTCCTGGTCTAGTAGATCTAAAATCTGCCTTCAAAAACGTTCCTAAACTGAAGATTAACACAATGAAGAATAACGTCAGGATCTATGGGTTAAGTTCAGAGGCATTGGAGTAAGGTGCTCAGGTACGATGGGGACGGGCTCCAGCCCAAGACACTAGGATAGATAGTTTTGAATTGGTAAGTGGCTATAAAGCAGCGTAAATCAGTGTTCACACTGAAGTCCCGATTGTGCTGTCAGTTATGCCAGTGCAAAGCCAGAGAAACCCTTGCCATGTCTACACTGGGAAAGTGAGGTGGCTTTAGAACACTTTTGCTCAACACTCCTTGTTTTCCCAGTGTAAACAAGACCTCCTTTGGTTTCAGCAGTGCTATGCGAGCTCAGACCAACGTGAGAGCAGAAAGCAGCCCTGAATGGACAGGAGAGAGAAATGCAGCAGGAAAAGCAACTTCTATAAGAAAGAGAGAGAGTAGCCCCTACACTGCTCCAGCTCACCCATTCTTCTATCCCCTCTAACAACACCACAGTGCCCTGGATACCACCATCTGGGTCAGCACTGAACTGGGCCCTCTGACTGTTAACAGTGATCCCGGTCCAGATCCTCAGAGGTATTTAAGTGCCTGACTCCCACTGATTTCAATGGGAGACAGGCACCTAAGCTACCTTTGAGGATCCGGGCCCACATTCCCGAGGAGCAAGCAGCAGACACCAGCTTGCAACTCTGTCTCACTCTTCACTCCCTTTCCTGCCGCCTCCTCCAACCCTCCCAGTGCTGGGTGGACTGACATTGTTTTCCTCTTGTTGTTTTTCCACCTCCGCTCCTTCCTCCTCAGGGGAATCAGCATTGGTGACCTATGTATGAGTGACTCACAGCCTGGGGCCTGCGAGGAATCAGCTAAGATACCAAAAATTAGTAGCTTCTTATTTTCCATTGCTTGTTCTCAGGGCATTTCCTCTGGTGAGCTCAGCGGTGGCTCCAGGCACCAGTGCTCCAAGCGTGTGCCTGGGGCGGCAAGCTGCGGGGGGCACCCTGCCGGTCCCCCTGAGGGCGGCAGTCAGGCTGCCTGCGGCGGCATTCCTGCGGGAGGTCCGCCGGTCCCATGGATTCGGTGGCAATTCGGTGGCGGGTACGCTGAATCCGCGGGACCAGGGACCTCCTGCAGGCAAGCTGCCGAATCCACGGGACCGGGGACCTCTTGCAGGCAAGCTGCCGAATCCGTGGGACCGAGGACCTCCCGCAGGCAAGCTGCCGAATCCGCGGGACCGGGGACCTCCCGCAGGCAAGCCGCCAAATCCACGGGACCGGGGACCTCCTGCAGGCAAGCTGCCGAATCCGCGGGACCGGGGACCTCCCAAAGGCAAGCCGCCGAAGGCAGCCTGCCTGCCTTGCTTGGGGCGGTAAAAAAGCTAGAGACGCCCCTTGGTGTGCTATCTACTGGAATACCTTCTGCAGCTGGAAGAGTCAGGGGAGGGCTGTTGGAGGACTAATTAAATTATATTCCCTAGAAGTCTTGGCAAACAGTGACCCAGTCTGAGAATGATGCTAATAAATTCCTTGTCAATGAATGTTCTGCCAGACTTCGCTGCTATCTACAAACTGTAATTTCTCCTGGACATCAAAGAGGGGCTTCCGGACTGGGGGAACTTGTAAACAAAGAGGGATGACACTTGGTCTTGTGAGTTAAGGCAAAGGCCTGGGAGGAATGAGAGCTGGCTTTCCTGTCTCTGCCGCAGTCTTCCTCTGTGACAAGGGGCACGTTGCTTAGGCCTGGATCCTAAGAGGGATTTAGGCATCTAATTCCCATTGAGGATCTGGGCCTTGATCTTTGTGCCCTCATTATCCCATCTCTAAAACAGGGTAAATAATGCATCTCTGCTTCACAAGAGGGTAGCAAAACATTACACCACCTTTCCATTCCTCTAATCCTGGGGGAAAATGAGGGCTGCTTCAGTCCAGCCTTAGGGCGCCTTGAACTTCCACCAGCTGGTAACAGCCCTGATTGCCAAAGCACAGCATGTTCTAGCCACACTACCTCTGACCGCCCCCAGAATGCCCCCCTTTGTGTGGCAGTCCCCCACTGACTATTTAAGCCAGCTTTCTGGCATTGGTGCAGTTCCAAAGATGCCAGAGTGAGAGCTAGAATGTGACTCAACATGTGACATACTCACCACTGAACTTGGCCCCTCTAGCCTGTGTGGAAAGACTGGAGGAAACCAATACCATGAAAGGAGACTCTCACCCATAGGGGGAGCATTTCCTCAGAACTCAGAGTTCCCTCATTTAAAGCTGAGGCAGAGTGATATTTCTAAGAGCATTGTTTTGTATCCTCAGTAACCCCAAGCTGGCTCACATCAGTGGTTTCTTTTCCCAGGCCAATAATTACTTATAATTGACACTGCACGGAAGTGGTTTAGAGCAATTACCTGCTTCTCTCTTCTGGTGAAATGCCCCTGTACAGGGATTATTTCAGCTGGGGACAAGGAGGCCTCAAATCTGCCCTCATCACTGGCTTCCTGCATGCTCACAGACTGCACACTGATCTCCTCATTCAGCATAGCAGGGGAAGCTTGTTCACACCTGGGTGGTAGAACTAACATGCTCTACATTAGGCAAAGAGACATCCTAGTTTCATGAATTCGCTTTAGAGGGAACATGCCCCACAAGGCCCTGGGCCAGATCTCCAGCGGGTTTTAAATCACCATCACTCTACTGACTTCAGTGGAGGCTCTGCTCTCCGTCTCCCAGCTCAGCTTGCATTCCTGAGTCCCTGCTTCCTCCTCACCAACCTAAACCCCTCCTGAACGAAGCTCAGGTTTCTCCAGTGCCACTTTCCATACCCAAAAGAGCACAAACACACAGTATCGCCATGCCAAAGGATTCACACCCAAGTCTGGCCCCAAAAATCATGAGAGCAGCTTAAAAAAAAACCCATGATTTTTTTCTCTTTTTCAAAACCTCATGCATTCAGGGTTTTTACCTTGTCTTTGGGCACCTGAGCCTGCAGGATGCTCTTGCTCCACATTTCCAAGCTTTTCTCACGAGCGTGAGAAACATAAATGTGCTTTTATTAAAAAAAATGAAAGGCAGATTGTCATGCAGACTCTCGTGTTCAGCAGCTGGACTCACACTGAAAGTGGCGAGAGATAGCCATACTGGAAAAATTTGAAAAAAGATTTCCCCTTGGATAGTATTAAAGCTGCTTCATGTGCAGGATTCAAGGGTTGGAAGCTTGTAAGCTCTTCAGGGAAGGGATCCCATTTTTGTTCTGTTTGTACAGCGCCTAGCACACTGGAGGTCCTAGATGCTACTGCCATACAAATAAAGAATAAAGTTAACAGGAAGATGTAGCAGTTTAGAAGAAATGGTCGTTTGATCCACTCAGTGTTAAATCTTCCTCCTTTCAAGGGAAATGGCACAGAGAGGTCAGTGGGGTTTTGATTCACTAAGCTGTCTGCTCATGTAACACGTCAACAGCTGTCTCTTGCATGAGTTTGTTCTGAGCTGGATGCTAAGTTTTGCTCGCAGGTTAACATGAGGACAGGGCCTGACCCTCTGCATATTGGTTTACACGGCACACTAGAGTGCCACTAGCCCACTAACAGAGATGGAAGACTGCAGCTTGGCAAGGCAGGAATAGATAGAAGCCATTTCCCACAGGGCAAAAGAGTCCTGGTGTAACGTCAACAGACCCCAGCAGGCAGGATTAAGAACATAAGAACGGCCGTACCGGGTCAGACCAAAGGTCCATCTAGCCCAGTATCCTGTCTACCGACAGTGGCCAATGCCAGGTGCCCCAGAGGGAGTGAACCTAACAGGCAATGATCAAGTGATCTCTCTCCTGCCATCCATCTCCACCCTCTGACAAACAGAGGCTAGGGACACCTCTGATTGAACCAGGGACCTTAGTGCATGAGTCTCTACCGGGTGAGCTGAAAGTCTCACGGCTGTGCTTACTGCTATAGTGTGAGCCCTCCTTTGTCACCCTGGGCTCTGAGCATCACTGCCGCTGGCTGTATAGATGTACCTTCTGTGCCTAACCTTACCTGTCTCATTTACCCTGTGCAATGCAAGTGCAAACCTGCCATCAACTCACAGCTCTTCACGCTGCTGGTGTGTATTTTAGAACCCCTATGCTCAGTGGTAAATGACGACACAGCACCCAGCCTTAGAGAACCACACGCACCCACAAAGTCCGGTCTCAGCATACCCAGGGCTCACTATATAACCCAGGACAGATTTCTGGGGACAGTTACTCCAAAGACCACGTCAGGAACTTTGAGAGGATGCCCCCACAGGACATTACAGTGATCTAATGCAGTGTTTCACAACGTTTTGGATACCAGGGACCGGCTTGCTGCCTTCCTAAACCGTGTCAGGGAGATCTCAGGGACCAGTCACTGACTAATGTATGGGGCTGGGGAAACCCATAACTCAGGGTTTGGCAGTAAGGACAAGAGAACAGAATTCCAAACATTTGCTTTAAACATCATAAGTAAAGGCATTTCTAAGTCTGCACCTATAGTGTGTGCGGTTAGCAGTATGGCATCTTCAGCAGTTTGAAATAACTCCTCCTTATTGTAAATTAAAGAGCTTTTCATTTCACCTTTTACAATTGGATGATGCCCAGAACTTTGACCAGCTTTTTGTTGTTAAGAGGAATCCCTATCACTGAGTTAGTTGGCTGGTGAAAGGATTTGTGCTCCTACAGCACAAAGCAGACTTCAGCTTCTATCCTCATTATCTTTTTTTGGGCAGCATGCCAAGTGAGATTGAAGCTCTGCAGCACAGGTTTTTCAAGGATAAACTGTGAGCCCGTCTAGCTTACAATCAGGCTCCTTTGGCTCTCTGCAGTTCTGTGGCTGAAATAAAAATCAATCCCCAAATCCTTTGTCTGTAAGGAATTTATTGTAGTCTTGTGTGAGAGACACCAATATCTGAGCCCTTAGGAATGCTATCTTGCACTCAGTTTTTGCTTATTTAGCAGCTCATCCTATGTGCTGCACATCTATATTTCAAAGCTGTAACATGATGCAACACTGTTGATTTGAGGGAGCATGTTCTAGATGTGAGCAGGAATCTGATTGTCTGGACTCCTGGGTCCTATTCTGTTACTGGCTCACTGCATGTCCTTGCACAAGTCAAATACAGTGGGGTTTTGAAAAGAGAATATGGGTAGTGCTTGTTCTTTGGAAATGTGCTGGCCAAGTGCTTGGGCCTCAGCTAGGGGCCCAGCTGCTGGGATATTCAAAACTTCATTGCTGTCTAATGCTAGACCTCTGAAGAAAAATTAACCCTTGCTGGAGAGGGGGAAAAGGAAGTTGGTACCAGCCTTCCTCTCCTATCCCAGCACCACAACAAGCTGCAGCCAGTGCAATGAGCTGCTAAAGGGACTTTCAACTATCTCTGCTATCAGGCATCCTGCCATGACATGGAGATCTGCGTCTGGACTTGATCCACGCTACATACAGCCTAGTCACTTAGATAACGTGATAGCGTTTTGTGGGCTTCCAGGCCTTTTGTACAAGCCATTAGCACCTGATGGTTTGACCTCAAGGATGGCACATTAAAATGTGTGTGTGTGTGTGTGTGTGTAGAGGTGGGGAAAGGCTGGACAGTTCACAGCACTGGCTATGCAGTGCCTTTCATTATAGGCCACCAGACTGCATCTGATTCAGGTCTGCAGTTATCATCTGATGGCTTTGCCCATGGCCTGTGAGAAATGACCTGAGCTCAGGCCAAGACCTAGGCAGCATGTGTCTGGAGTCACCACCAACCCTATCACCACAAATTACACTCTCAGTCTGGCCATCTTCAGACATTCAGCAATCATAAATTAGGCCCCCTAAGAAAAAAATCACGCGATTATTAAAAAAATTATGAAACCTCTTTAAAATGTTTTTTATTTGCCTTCTAGGATTGGAGCCTTTAGAGTTTGACAACCAGCTTTTCTCTAAGAAAGTAGGCAAGTGGCGATTTTCATGTAACAGGAGTCCAGGAGCTGAAGCTTTAAGAAAAAAACATCCAATATCATAGAAGTCTACAACCAATATCATACTTGCTGGCATTCTCAGCAGACAACATAGGACTGAAATGACTACAGAACATCCACTTCAGGCTGCACTGTCCAACTCAGAGATCAGACATGTTGCGCCGATGGGGGCCTGTTCAACCGCTGTTCTGGGGGTAGATTTCTTTCAGGGCTCTTATCACAGCACCCTTCACCACTGCTGGGTTTTTAAAGAAAAAAATGTGGGGAATAAATTTACCCATATGTAGTTTCACACAAAGGAGCAGAGTTACCCAGAGGATTGAGGGGGCCTGGGGCAAAGCAATTTTGGAGGCCCTGTCCATAAAACAAGTTGCAATACTATAGAATGCTACATTCTTGTGGGGGCCCTTGTGGGGCCTGGGGCAAATTGCCCCACTTGCCCCCCCTCTGGGCAGCCCTGCAAAGGAGATCACATTTTCGTACCCAGCCCACTCCAAAGAGGTCTAAGATAGTTTTCAGAACTGACCTAGCATTGAACTACTATGTAGAAGTTGCTCATGATCAAACAGCAGCTCACAGTTCTGGGCATCAAACTCATTCTGTTTTTGTTTCCCAAACTCACTGAATTTTGTTTTTAATTGTGGTCCATGGTAGGCGTAAATGCTGCCAAGAAAATTCTCCAGCAGCTTCATTGTAATTATAAAAATGGAGGTTTTTAATGAATTGAACATCACAATTAATGCAAATCAGTACAAAAGCCCTGGCATTATTTAGTTTGCTAGCAAGTTCCATTTATATTACACTACCCCCACAGTTTCAGTTTTTGCTATGTCAAACATTTTCCTATTAATACAGAATTGAAATGAAGAAATTGCCAGAGGGAAAATGGCAGTTGAGTAGGAGACAGCTAGGCCTTTGACACATTTTGGGATAGATATAAATGCGGTGGCTGGATGTTTTGGCTAAAATGAGCAGAAGTAAAGTAGTTAACAGCACTGACTTTCAAATTGTCATCCTCAGTATGATGGATTAAAAAATTGTTACAGTTGTCAGCTATCACCTTAAATGAGAGGGTTTTCTCCTGTTCCCGCTTCTGCATGAGGGGGCTCTGCAGGGAAGCATGTGTTCTGGGTCTAGCAGCAGTCAGTCTCCTGAGAACCAGCCCAGAATAAGGTGGGTTAAGGTGTGTGTGTGTATTAATATATAAAGCTGAGCTATTGCTTCAGACTATCTGCACATGCAGGGAGACAACATTGCCTGGTTTACACTAGGCTCATGTTTGGTGGGTACAAGACATGGGCTAGAAGGTTAGGCCTTGTCTATCTGAGACTATTGCACTGGTTTAATTGAACAGAAGTAAAAGCATGGACTTAACTTCCGTTAATGTGAGGCACTTTTACATTGAAATAAAGAGTGCTTATGTAGGGATAGGCATCTGTGATTTAAAAATGCACCTTCAGTTAAACTGGTACAACTTGTGTGCAGACAAGGCCTTGAGTTTTTTAAAAGATGAAAGAACAGATTCTTTGCAAACTGAATAGGCCATGTAGCCCACAAAGGGAAACTAAGAAGTTACACTCCATGGATTGGATATGACCCGGGGCAAGTATATGACATTTCTGTATTATTTTAAAATTAAGCACAACTCCTTCTGTGCTTCCCAGAGAGACACCATTCATTCTCCGGCACCCAATATGTTTGTGAATTCTGGCTGCACGCAGTAATGCTATAAAATTATCTTGTCTGGTTTGTTGACAACATAGGGAGATTGCAAAGGTCAAGTCACAAGGGAGTTAAGGAAAATCCAATTTCACACTAGGATTTAAGATCAGACAGTCACATGGGGCATATATTCTTAGTTTCTCCCCAGCATGTGGGACTAGAGCAGAGAGGAGAATCCTTTAATGAATTGAATGAAATTTCAGAACAGGCAGTGATCCATTTTTTTCCAGCTTCAAAGAATCCGTTTGGATGCTGGATTTTCTTTACCTGTGGGAAGAGGATTATTGAAAAGCCACATTGATAAATGCTGCGGCTGAAAACGAAGATGAGCTTCTGCACAAAGACAGTTAGTTTGTGCTAGAGGGGGCATGGGGAGGGAGTTGACATTCAAAATAATGCTTACCTGTGACTCCTCTAATACAATGGCTGAAACCTTTCATTTGTAGCAACATAATCCAAGGTTCTCTTTCCAAACAGCAGGAAAAAACTGGTCCTGCTAAGCAGAGGTTAGGGGAGCTATGCACAGGGTTGTGGGCTGCCTTGTGAGGCACTGAGCACCTTCAACTTCCTTTGAATGCAGGATCGAACCTTTTGTTCTCAAACTTATTTTAGGTGTAGGGAACAGTAGACACTGATTTTCATGGAAGGTCAGTCTATCTATTAAGCAAAAATGCTTGTATGTGCTGTTGAACTCAGTCCAGAATTACTATCAGGATAAATAGTTGAGAAAGGCATTTAAGATGGTCTGTGCACACTGGGAACCCTAGACATTCAGCTGCTGCAATCTTGCATGTGTAATGTTGAGGTCCTGAAACAAAGGCATACAATATTACTACTTAGCACTTTCCATCTCCCAAGTGGCTTACAGATATTAATGTCCCTGTAGCCAATGATCACACAAAGTAGGGATGTGTATGCTGATCCCATCACAGATGAAAAGTAAATAGCTAAGATATGGGCAACTGTCAGAGGCAAAGGAGCAGTTTGAAGGGTTAATCATCTGATCAGGGTTGGTGAATGTATGCTTCCACATCCATTGAAAAAGAAAAAAAAAAGATGGTTTTAGGCATTTGTATGGCTCTTACCATGGTATCTGAGCTCATAAAGTGAGAGCAAGAGGGGCCAGATGGATTATCCTCGTTTTCTATCTAGGGATATCACACCATCACTGTGGTCTCATAGCACCTCATAAAAAAAAACACCTTCTATGCTGAGGTAAAGAGACCTCTGAAGAGCTGACTCCTTTGCCAGGCTGTAGGCCTGGTGATATCTCCCAATGCAGAGAATTCTTGGGTACTTGTGCCTACCATCTTAGCACACCCCACCAGATGGTTCAATGCTCTGGTAACATTTCCATGTGGCTGCTTCTCTTCTCTGTTGGGCATCCTTTGCCCAAGCCTGTAACTGCTCTGATTTCTTCCTGAGCTCTCTAAGGTTACTGACTTCAGCTTCCAGCTTAAGCTTCATGTCTTCTGTTTGTTCCCAGAGCCTTTTCAACTTTCTGAGCCAATGCTCCCTCTCCATCCTCTGTCAGGGAAGGGGCCACTTTCTCTTGCCTTTGTGCTTCTGCTTGTGCTTTCCCCAACTTTGCATCCCTCATTTCCCTTTTGTCTTCCTGGGCAGACCCTTCTGATGTGTCCCAATTTTTTGTATCTGAAACCTTACATCTCTGGTTCCTGGCCTTCCAGTGCCTCTGCTTCCCTGAGCCCATGCCCACTGCTCACACTGTCACCTGGGGCACTCAAACCTTTTGTGGCCAGGCTTTCTACAGTGGAAACACCAGCATGACCTTCCTCCCCTCTGATAACATTGGTCTTCTTGCCATAACTGCTGGGCTGGCATGAACTCTGGCCACATCTTCTGCTGAGCAGCCCACTGTACCTCCTGCTGCTTCTGCCAATGCTCCAGCAGGTGTAGAACGTCCTCTTGTTATCTTGCTGACTATGCCAGTGTCCCAGGATGTTACCACCTCCAGACCACCCCCACATGGTCTGTAGCACCCATGCTTCAGTTTCCCCCTTCTTCAGGGCTTCTTGAAAACTGCACAGGCTGGTTTGGCTGATGCAGTGACTTGGCCCTCCAGCTAAGTCAGCCCCTTCCAGGGTAACCGAGTCCCTTTGTCCAAGTTCAAACCCAAGAAAACAGAATCTTTGCCCCAGTCTCAAACTAGGCGCAGGTACAAGCCCTCTTTCCCAAGGGCTCTGTCTTCTCTCCTTTAGTTCTTCTACCCATAGACTCAGCTTTTGACCTTCCCAGGCTCCTGTTGTCTCTCCCTTCAGCCCCTCCTAGGCCCTTTTGGGTTGCTCCCTATTTGTTCCCAAGCAGGCACTTCCAGGCCTTCCTATCTGGAGTCTTCCAGGACAATATATACACAGGATTTTTTTCAGCCTCATAGCCCAAGTCAAGTGGCCTGGGCCAGCTGTGGGCTTTTTATCCCTGTGTAGAAATACTTTATATAACCCCATTGATCTCTCCTAGTGAAGGAAATACAAGTTTCCAGATGGGTCCAAAACTTGTAATACAGACCAGAAACCACGGACCAAACTGTGATTGCTTTACTTGTGTGTATTCCCACTGATGTAACTGGGACTACCCACCTGAGTAAGTTGACAACGCTTTGGCCTGATGTGAAGAATGCCACTTTTCTTCCCCTGCAATTTTAGCAGCAGAAGAGAAAATTCTCACTTGAACTTAGCAACCATTTAACTTGTCACTTGACTAGCCATCAACTACTGTAGTACACAAAGTGTAGCTACTACATTCAAGCACAAGAGCTTTATTGCCCATTCAGTAAAAGCATTGTGGTATTTGTACAGTATGTGAATTGTGAAAAGAGAAAATGTTATGCAGGTTAATTAAGTCTCCTTAACTCTTTTAGTACAGTGTTATATTGTAGTTCAGTCCTGTATCAGAGGGGTAGGCATGTTAGTCTGTATCCAGAAAAACAATGAGGAGTCTGGTGGCACCTTAAAGACTAATAATTTTATTTGGGCATGAGCTTTTGTGGGTAAAACCCCCACTTCTTCAGATGCATGTATGTTTCTTATTCTTTGCAGCCAAGAAGCACAATGACCAAAGCCGATCTAGTCACCTGGGTCCAAACCCTTACACCACCGATTTAGTGGTATGAACCTCCTTGGCTTCAGTAGGATTCGGCCCATGGTGATATTTTAAACAAGCCTTTGCATATTCACCCCTTCAGTTAACAGGGGAATGTTATGTTTACTCAGCAGAGCATAAATTGCCAAAACATTTGCTCTCACACCCTTCCTGTTTATACTCAGTTTTGGGCAGGGGTGATTTCAGAAACAATTCTGAGGGGCAAAGTTTTCTTTACTAATGATTATGTCCAGAGCTGATGTGTGGAGGTGGAAGTAGAAGACAATGGATCACATAGACCTCTGAAAAGTCTCGGGGTGGCAAACACCTCTCAGGCCCCATCACAGGTGACACCCCTTGTTTTGGGCAATCGGTATAGAAGCTGCCAGGAGTGTTACACGCCTAGGTCTGGTATTGCTTCATGGGACTTACATTGAACTTACACTGAGTTACAGCAGCTGAGGATCTGGCCCTTCACCTTTTTGTGGTTGTCTGTACAACATGTACCAAATAATCTTCACTTCTCAGAGACTGCAGAAGTCAGCAGAGGGGAGCAAAGATTGAACTAGAGATTAGCCTGAACCAGTAAGCCCAGATATAACCACCCCTAACCTTTGGAGAGAATTGGATCTGGTCTATACAATGGGCCAAACCCAAACCAGGTCTAGAACACCCTATTCATCCGTTCATATCTGGCACGGCTAAGGTGACTGTCACCCATAGTAGCACATCAGAACTGTGGGAGAGTTCAAGTTCAGATCTGAGCTTTGTCACCTGGGCCTATCGCTCATTGATACACTTTTCAAATTCTCAGGGTTCACAGTCCATGCTAAGCTTAATGGAGCATTGAAACTGAAATCCTGTGTTACTGCACTGGTCTCTAGGAAAATACCAGCGCTCTGAACTGCAAGAGTACTAGTGCAACACTACAAACCCCAAACAAAGCACCACATGCATTAACCTGCTATACAGCTGTTAGCTTTTGAGTTATGTTTGCTGATAAAGGAGTTTTTATTAGGTTTGGACTCAAATGAGCACACTGGATCCAAACTCCCTTGGATTTTGACACGGTTTGGGCCTGGACCCAAGTCTGATTTTTGACTCCTGCAGAACAATGGAAAATGAATCTGGATTCTATTCTGCCTCACATGCCATCTGCAGAGCTAGCAGCTAAGTTTTCTGAATATAAAATCTTAATTGCTCATGATGGTGGAAGAGGAAGGACCAATTTTTCAGATAGCAGGTTGAGCTTGCAGAGAGAGAAAATATCATTATTTGTCTTTTAAGTTGTCTGGAAGTCATTGAGAAAGAACAAAGAGTAAACATGGAACAATGAGCATGAGGAAGTAACTATAAATAAATGAAACCACAATGCTATTGTTAGTCAATTTTTTTTACTGTAACCACAACATAAGTATGTCCACAATCTTGCATTTGAACTCCCCATTTGTTCTCTTTACCAGTAATTATCCTCCCTGAACAAAAGCTCAATCTCTTTCCCTGGACTCTCCTTATCTGCTCTCATTCTCCTGCTCAGCGCTGTCTCTCTGCGATGACATGCATGACGTGTCTGCACACACCTTTGTCCTAAGCCGGGGGTGGCCAACCTGTGCCGGAGAAGGAGCCAGAATTTACCAATGTACATTGCCAAAGAGCCACAGTAATATGTCAGCAGCCCCCCATCCACTCCCCAGCCCCCAGCGCCTCCCGTCTGCTGGCAGCCCCCAACAATCAGCGCCTACTCCCCCCTGCCCACCGCAATCAGCTGTTTCATGTGTGCAGGAGGCTATGGGGAAGGGAAGGAGAGGGGGGAGGAGCGAGGGCATGGCAGGCTCAGGGGAAGGGGCAGGGCCTTGGGGGAAGGGGTGGAGTGGGGTCAGGGCTTGGGGCAGAGCGGGGGGTTAAGCAGTGAGCACCCCCCAGCACATTGGAAAGTTAGCATCTATAGCTCCAGCCCCAGAATCAGTGCCTATGCAAGGAGCTGCATATTAACCTCTGAAGAGCCACATGCGGTTCTGGAGCCACAGGCTGGCCACCTCTGTGCTAAGCAAAGTCAATTTTAATGTCCTTCTTTCAACTTAACAAAATACATGGAGCAGTTTCCCCTCCAGCTCACGTGTAAGTGGCACTGATTATTGCACTTAGTTCAAATAACTATCAGAAAAGGGAGCACATTCTACCTGTGCTACTACTATACTTGAAAACTATCACATATAGCCTAATAGAGAGACCAGAGTGATGTGTGTGACCCACAGTCCAGCCCTCTTACATCTCCACAAGAAGAGTGACAGGAAAGAGTTTGTCTCTGTTTGAAAGAAGATGAGCAGTCTAAGGACAAATGGATCAATTCCCATAACTCCTACATTTCAGTTCTCCTTCCCCAGTCTCCAGGACACGGATATCTGCTTCTTTAATCAGTACTGAGACAAAGAATTAATTCAAGCCCCCAGAACTGTTGTCTTTCTCAGTTACTAATTTCCCTTCTCTCAATGGCTCTACTGACTGCTTGGACAGCTGCTTTGAGGGTCTGATCCAAAGCCCCTGAAAATTAGTGGGAGTCTTTCCATGGATTTCAATGGGCTTTGGATCTGGCCCATGATGCAGCCTTCTCCCTTCACTGTGTTTTTGAAGTAGCTGTCTCTTGGATACATTTTCTCTCTCCTAAACGGTGTCCCTTTCAATTGTTCTCCAGCCTCAAGATCTGGAGTTTCTCACAAGCTCCTTTAATGAGTCCCTAAATCCTATTATTCTCCTCCAAAGGCCCCTTCCTCATACTTGCTGTTGTACTTTACACAAAGAAACATGAGTGATTTCCCTATTTCCCCTTATGATTCCACAGTGCCCCAACATTGTGCCAATACTTGCTCTTTGAAAGCCCTCTGCTCCCCACTTATTGTGTATTTCCATTTAAAATCCCAAGTCAAAAATAAGACAACACTCCAGAATCCCTCAGACCTCAGTTTTCTGCCATATTCCTGGTGTTACTTAGGACACCAATCGGTTGATAATCATAATTTTACATTATTTTATTATATATAATAAAATAGACTTTAAAATGAGAAGGGACTATCACAATCACATTGCAGGCCACAGAACCTCACCCACTCAATCCTGTAATAGACCCCTAACCTCTGGCTGAGTTACTGAAATCCTCAAATCATGGTTTAAAGACTTCCAAATTGCAGAGATTCCACCATTTACACTAGTTTAAAACCTGCAAGTGACCTGTGCCCCATGCCACAGAGGAAGGTGAAAAAACTCGCAGGGTCTCTGCCAATCTGACCCTGGGGAAAATTCCTTCCCGGCCCCAGATATGGTAGTCAGTAGGACCCTGAGCATTTTGGCAAGACCCAAACAGCCAAACACCAGGAAAGAATTCTCTGTAGTAACTCAGAGCCCTCCCCGTCTAGTGTCCATTAATTGGTCATTGGAGATATTTGCTGCTAGTAGACGCAAATCAGCTATATGCCATTGTAGGCAGGCAGTCTCACCATACCACCCCCTCCATAAACTTATCAAGCTTAGTCATCAAGCCAGTTAGGTCTCCACCCCCACTGATCCCCTTGGAAGGCTGTTCCAGAACTTCACTCCTCAGATGGTTAGAAACTTTTGTCTAATTTCAAGCCTAAACTTGTTGATGGCCAGTTTATATCCATTTGTTCTTGGGTCAACATTGGAGCTTAACTTGAATAACTCGTTTCCTCCCGGGGGGGGAAGGGAGAAGTGCAAGTGGGGCAATTTGCCCCAGGCCCCGGGCCCCAAAGGGCTCCCCACGAGAATGTCAGAGGCTCCCTCCTGCCTACGCCTTCCCCCATCCCCCAGCGCCTCAGCGCACCGCGTCCAGGAGCGGTCCTGGACAGAGCTAAAGCGGCGTGGCTCCAGCAGGGCCTGAGCTCCTCCCGTTCAGCACCGCGTGGTAAGGGGATGGGGCCCTGAGCTCTGGGCCGAGTGGCGGGAGCTCAGGTCCCGTGGAGCCATGCCACTACATTGCTGTCTGGGGCTGCTCCTGGACGCGGCGTGCTGAGGCTCCGGGAGAGCGGGGAGGCAGGAGTAAGTGGCATGGTAAGGGGGCCGGGGCGGGGGCGGGGGCGGGGGGGAGGTTGGATAAGGGGCAGGGAGTCCTGGGGACAGTCAGGGCAGGTGCAGAGGTTGGGGGGGCGTTAGGAGATAGGGAATGGGGCATTCTGGGGGTTTGTCAGGACTCAGCAGCGGGGAGGGTGGATGGGGTCAGGGCAGTCAGGGTACAGGGAGCGGGGGGGTTTGTGGGGGGTGGGGTCCCGGGGTGGTGGTTGGGAGGGTCTCGGGGGGCGGTCAGGGGACAAGGAGCAGGATGGGTCAGGGATTCTGAGGGTGACAGTCGGGGGGGCAGGAAGTGGGTGGGGGTTGGATGGGGGCAGGGCCAAGCTGTTTGAGGAGACACAGCCTTCCCTACCCTAAAGCTCATTCAGCAGTTTGAGGCTTGCAGACAGCTATTTAACACAAAGAGCCAAGCTGTTATCTTTTCCCTTAGGGCTACCATCCCTTTCACTTCACAAATGCCAAATTATAGTCTACATTTAATTTCAGTGCCATAGGGAGATTCATGTCAGGGGAGGGCAGCTTCATTTAAAATTAGCCACTTTAGATTAACAGTAATAGAGCCAAGAGAGCCATGGGGGAGGGATCACATGAGAAGAGCAATATCCTACACCACCTACCCCCTTCCCAACTATACAAAGGGAGACACCCCCCCTCTGCATTCCCTGAGGCTCCAGAGGGGTTAATTCAGTGGTTCTCAAACTTTTGTACTGGTGACCCCTTTCACATAGCAAATCTCTGAGTGTGATCCCCCCTTATAAATTAAAAACAGTTTTTTATATATTTAACACTATTATAAATGCTGGAGGCAAAGCAGGGTTTGAGGTGGAGGCTGACAGCTCGTGACCCCCAGTAATAACCTCGTGACCTCCTGAGGGATCCCGACCCCCAGTTTAAGGCGTTAATTTAATTTTAGCACCCTGTGTCCATTCACATGGATCTGCTATTTTGAGCATTTCAGTTTTCACAACATAGGCTCATCCCAGATTCTGGAACAAGCTCAAATGCTCACTTCGTGGAGTATGTACATAAGCTATACTAAGACAAACCCACAGTAACTGTCTCCAGTTTGTGAGGGACCCCATGGAGCCAGTCTCTAGGAAACAGATAAATTCATGGTGGTGAAGTCCATTAATGGCTATTAGCCAGGATAGATAAGGAATGGTGTCCCTAGCCTCTGTTTGTCAGAGGGTAGAGATGGATGGCAGGAGAGAGATCACTTGATCATTACCTGTTAGGTTCACCCCTCTGGGGCACCTGGCATTGGCCACTGTTGGTAGACAGGATACTGAGCTGGATGAACCTTTGGTCTGACCCAGTGTGGCCGTTCTTATGTTCTAACCTAAATGAACCCAAAGTTATGGAGACAGATATGAGTCAAGGAAGCCAGCAGAGTATCAGAAACCTGGAAAAATCTCTGACTGGATGGGCTCAGGCGTTTGGTCACAAGCTGAGGTGGTTCAAAAGTTTTGGATTGTTTTTAAGCAGATTTTTTATTGTTTCTTTAAACAATCAAACACAGCAAGCAGCAAATATTTGGCCACACACTAATGAAACCCCAAACTATGTTCAGGTTTTGGCAGACTAATTTCAGCTTTTCAATTAAAAAAACCACAACACATTTTGAAGAAAAGCAGACATTGTCTGATTTTTTCTGCTTTTCAAAAACCCCGAGTTTTCGATCTAAAAAAAGTTTTGACGGAAAATATTTGTCCAACCCTTTTAATGAGCTTTAGTGCCTTTTAGCACTAGCTGATGCTGAGAACCAGTGATGCCTTGTAAAGGTGACTTGAAAAGAAGTTCTCAAAACTGGGTTTGTGCCGAGATGCGGAAGGTTTTTAAATGTTTATTTTTCCCAGGGTGGCCCGGGGGGAGAGGGGGGCAAGTGGGGCAATTTGCCCCAGGTCCTGCGGGGGCCTCCACAAGAATATAGAATTCTATAGTATTGCAACTTTTTGTTATGGCAGGGGCCCCTGAAATTGCTTTGCCCCAGGCCCCCTGAATCCTCTGGGTGTCCCTGACAGAGGTCAACATCTGTCCTTTGGGAAAAGGGGCTATGAAGTCTTGCAATGTGGTCAAGCCCATGGTTTTACAGAAGGCCACACTTCAGCAGCCCCAGCCCATGGTGTGGCACTGGTTCATCCGGGATGCAAAGGAAAGAATTCTATCTGGAATCATCAGCGCTGCTTCCTGCAGTGCCTGAGGTGTCCCTGGAAGTTTGCTAGCCAAGGAATGACGTTTCCTAACTCTGCTTAGCTTCTGAAGTGTGACAAGATTCCAGCCAGAGGTGTGGCTTCAGGGCACGTACATATTAAGATAAAAGGCAGTCCCCAGGCAGGTGTGGGAATAAGGTGCCAATAAGGTGTGGGAATAAGCCATCCTGGTTTCATGTACTAATGTTTTCCTGTCTTTGCCTGGATAATTGTGTCTTAGTCAAACACCATGCTAGAGGACATAATTCTGGCTCTTGTTCTTCATATTGGACTTTAGTGTTTCCATTATCGAAAGCTTGAAATGTTTGATCCCACATATTGAACAAGCCTTTGGTCATCAGTGCAGTGCTGTGCTTGGGCTGGGTGATTTTGCTGTGGTTCACATTCCCCTGGAGCTGGAATGTACTGTGGGGGGGTGGGACACAGATTCAAAGCCTGAAGGGGAAGGAGCAGCAGAGACTGGCACCATCAACCACCTCATATGCAGCTGGTTTTGAATGATTTTCTTCCTGCCCTTGTCCCTACCTCTCTTTACCTCAGGCCACTTCCAGGAAGTGATGGAGAGGAGTAGGCCATTCAAGATGTTGGTCATCCTCTCTCATATGCTGCTGCAGGCCTGATCTTGTATCTTGATCTGTATTACTAATACAGAGCCTTGCACGTTGAGTGGAGGCGCAGTTGTTTCATTGGGATTCTCTGGGGCACAGGAGTCCAAGCTACTGCAACTGTTTGTAGGACTGGTGCCTTTGTTTATACCTATCCACTCTTACAGCCTGGCATTCACCTGTTCCTCATACTTCTCCTCTGGGGTTTATGTATACAGGGACAGAGTACATGCTGCTAAATGGATGACTATCCCCGCTAGAGGAGCAAGTGGTTGAGGTATGGAAAATGGGGGTGCAGAATGGATGAGACTGGGAACTACTTCCCTTAGGCATCCAAGTAATTGCTTCATGAAGATTTAAGTCAAGGATCAGAGAAGCAATATGGGTCTGATCCAAAACCCATTAAAGTCAGTGGGAGTGTCTACATTGACTTTAATGGGCTTTGGATCAGGCCCCATAAGATGTCTCCGAAGTCTTAGAAAGCAGGTAGTTGATACCCATGGTTAGCCAGGCACTAAGGACACAAAAGTCTTTAGCCATTCAAACAAGGAGGCCAGCTATGGTTCTTAGTGCCTCAAGGACAGTGAAGTCAGTTCACTGCACTTTGTTTTCTTCTATCGGTGTCTAGCAGTCTGTGAAGCAAGCACCTCTCGTGAATAATGTGACCATAGCAAGTGGCACTCACTCCTCAGCAATGTTGATCACTGCTTCCCCCACTTGGACAAATACCTCAGTAGTCTGTAACAATTGCAGACATGCTGCAGGGAGGCTACTGCCAGCTGGAGCACTGGGGGCCAAGCTATATTTATTTATTTGAAGCTAAGAGTCATAGTATAACATTGTTAACAATCAGAAGACACACAATGCTTGGGCCTCCCACTGGAAAAGTGAATGAAGGAGGACTACCACCTGTGATCCCAATTCAGCTGGCTATCTATTTTCAGAAGAGTACCTAAGTTGGGGTTGGTAAAGGGGCCTAGGAGATTTTCCATAGGAGTCAGGCATCTCAGCCTTGGGCTCTGTGCTTCGCAGGGATTTACGCACATATTAACAGTTAAGCACATGCTTAAGCAATTGCTGAATATGCACAGGTTTTCGTACAGACTGAAATGCTTTGCTGAATCAGGGCCCATAAGAGGCAAAGGGAACCAGAGTGATATCTGGAATGGATGGTGGGAAGACACCTTAAAAAAAAAAAATCCCTGCCCCATCCAGCAGCATATGAAGGAGGGGAAGCAATACTCAATCGTGTTTTTAGGTCCAAAGGAAAAAAAATACAGAGAAAGCCAAAGTGCAGCTGGGAAGGACTTGTTAATTACCGCAGAAGCTCTGAAATAGATGAACCATCCATTAAAATAATGCTCCCATGATGTCGCTCAGCTTCCAGTAAGTAAAGAACATAAATACTCTCCTCCTTAATGAAGCCTGACATAATGTATCCTGCCACAGCAGCTACGGTGGTCTGGGCTGGGCTTGCTATTGCATCTGGGTTTGCATTTCCAGGACCAGCAGGGGAACTTTGCCTTTTGAATGTGCTCCACCAATACTCCCAGTGTAGGACACCTGACACAAGGCACCTTTCGTTTCGGGTTTGCATGACCTTTTGTTCCCTGATGAGATTTCTGGTGGCAGCAGCAGAGGTTTTGGCTAATACCACCTACTGTTGGTGGCTTTGAAAGTTGTCCCCTTTAACACCACAAATTATTTAAAGGCAGAAAGATGAGTTAGGCACCCAATTCCCATTGGACTTTCATTGAAAATTGGGTTCCCCTCATGCCTTAAAAGTCTCCCCCATATCTATAACTAGGTATCTCATTGCCATGGCAACAGGTGCTCTAAATAATTCAGGTCCAGATTCTGATACCTTTACAGTGAGTAACATTACTCAGAATAATAATAATAGTCCCATTCATTTTACTCTTTTCCTGTCTGATTTCAGTGAGGCTACTGATGGAGTAAATGTGCTACTCAGCATGACTAAGGAGGTAGAACTTAGCCCTCAGCAATGTACCCTTTCTGTAACAGCTGTAACTTTAGAAACCCAACTTTGTTAGAATCAGTCAGTAGCAAATGGAGCTGTGGCAGAATCTCAAGAAGGCAACCGAAGCCAAGGCGATCATGTTGGGCCTCGTCCAGCATGAGTGTTTGCATTTGTTTCTCACAAGACAATATAGTTGCCTTATAGGTTAGAGAGACAGGAATCGGATCAATTCTCCCACTAGGGATGGATGAACTGCTTTGGAATTCTTGAGAAATAACTGAACAGGAGCTGAGTCAGTAAGGTTGTAAAATGTTTAGTTAAAGCTTCCCCTTCCCCTCGCTGCCTTAGGTGGAGATCTACTTGCTATCTACATGTGCCCATCACTCTAGCAGTGGTACATTTATATGACGGTAGCTCCCAAAGGCCAGGCAGAGCGCTAACTGGCTTACACAGCATACAAAAAAAACCACCACCAAGACAACTTCAGAAGGTGGTTTTGGTGCCCTACTTCTCCCTCTAGCTTCTCTTATCCTCTTGCATCTTCTCTAAAACCTTGTTTAACTTTGTAGGAATTCCAGAGGACAGCTGAGAGGGGTGGAGGGGGAGGGGGAAAGCCTTCCTCTCCCTGCCAATCTGTACCAAACTTCTTGTTTTGGGCTGAATTTAGAGCTAGTGAAAGATCCTGGCTGACATATTTGACCACCAAGATGCAAAGGGAAACCCATAAAAGGCTCCTCTCACACAGGTGAGATTGGCCCACCCTTCTCCCCCAGTTTGAGGGGAGGAGGCCAAAAAGAACTGGGAGCAACTCTTTACTTGGGACAACACTAAAAAAGGTAGGGTCAGGAATGGGGTACAAGAGCAAGAAAAAAGGGCCAGTCACACAGACAAACAGAATACTGGGCAGTGCCAACTGCTCTGAGGAGTTGCCAAAGAAGCCAGCGGACACTGCCCAGTAGAGTTCTGCCTAAGTAGATGGGGGCTGAGGAAAACAATCCCACAGCCACAGGAAGCCTCCCTGCTCTTGGGCTTCATCATAACCTGTTTGGCCAATGGTGAAAGGTGCTGGGCCCAGAGACAGATGCCTTTTTTCTGTTTATTCCCACAGCCCCATAGCCAATGTGCTTATGCCCAGGGACTGCCTCTTGGAATAAAGGCAGAACAGCCTCATGGCCAGGACAGGCTTTGGCAGAGCAGAATGCTGGTGGATTAGCACTTGAGTAAAGTTACTTGTTAATTCACAATGTAACTGGTCAAGCATTATTTGTTTGGTCTAATCCATCCATCTGGGCTTTCCTAGCACAGTGACAGGCACCCTAGCTGTGCAGGATTAATTGTTAATGCCTCATGCCATTTACTTTTCTGAATCTGGCAGGAGGGAATCACCTTTCTAGGGTGCAGTGTCTGCTGCTTAATTCTGGTAGAGTTCTTTTACTAGGATCTTTTCAGATGGTCATGCTAATTAAGAGATCATATCCCTGTCAAAACCACTAATGCAAATATATCTCTGTATGCCTCGTGCATACTATGAGACTCACTGCAATTAGACTGTCTCTCTTGGAAGGCTGTTTAATATCCTGGCTCCAAGCAATGGGAAATGCCACAAACACTACGCTTCTATATTAAGGACATAAATTATTAAACAGTCTAGTGGCACTGGCCTTTATTAAGTCAGGGTGGATAAGTGGCTGATACAGTCCATGCACATAATTAAAATGAAAAAAACATTGATTACTCAATGGCTGTACAAAAAGTGCAGGCTAGCAAGTAGATCTACAAACGAGCTCAGACTTTCCAGTAAGAGATCCATCAGTCTGCCAACATTTTAACTACATCTATATGTTTTTGAACCCACTCCCAGATCTGTTGGAATCAACACCATGTGGTGGTGTCTGGGGTGCTAGTGTTTTATCAGCTTTGAGGTCCTAAGTCAGGAAAGCACTTAAACAGTTCTTAAGTCCATCCCTATTCTGGAAAGCACTTACACACGTGCTTGAGGCCTGTTGACTTCAGTATAACATCAGTCAAAATACAGCTAAATGGAACTTAAAAGGATAAGAAAATCTGGAGTGTGGTGAAACATCCATTAAATAATGCTCACCTGACATAGCACAGGTTCCAGTAAGTCAAGCACATCAATATCCCTCTGCTTAAGGCTGATGTAATGGCATGCGTACCTCTAAGGCCACTATCCATCTGTAACCCTGGAGCAGCAGCACAGCTGATGGGCTCAGTTGGATGGGGCATGGAGTTGTTGCCTGTAAAGCTCTGGTCAATAAAATGTTAGCTTTTTTCCTATCTGCATGCTGAGGTTTGTTTCTCCAGGGATAGTGCAGCTAAACTTGCTCCCCCGATCAGCTGGAGCGAGGAGACACAAGTCTACCTCAACTGAGGGCAATACTGCGATCCTCTTTTTAAATCAGGCTCATCTTGAACAGTTTATCAAATTAAAATAAAGTCAGTATTAGAGGTGACTTGCCTTAGCCATATATTTTGGTGAGGATTAGAACATTTTCACTTCCATAACAACTTTTTCTAAGGCTCTCAAAACATTTTGCAAACTTTAATTGGTACAATGTCCCTGCAAGGCAGGCATGCTTAAACTCCATTATACAGACGTGGAAACCGAGGCACAGATTTTTAAGCCCAGTACTCCAGAAGTGGCTACTGATTCAGGGATGTCTGACTGACCGGGGTGCTGAGTACTCGGGACATTAGTTGAAATCAGTGGGAGCTGCGGGTGCTCCGGACCGCTGGAAAAATCAGGTCAGTAGGAATCCCACGTTTGGGTCCCCAAACCTGAGGCCACTTTCAACAACCTTGGTTGCAGTGACGTGCGTAAAGTGACACAAAAAGTCAGTAGCGGAGCCAGGCACAAACTCTAGGAGTCCTCCCCGCCCCAGTTCCAACCACTGGACAAACTGCCATTGGCTACACCAAACTACCATTGCAATCCTCATCTGCTGGGGACAGGGTTGATTTTTAATGTGTAATTTGTTCACTTTTCTACTAAAAAACCCAACCAGAGGCTGGCAACGTGTACCGAGCTGGCCTTAGGGAGAAGGGGCCTTTTGTGAAGTAAGACTGAGTGACTGCACCTAGCTCTCCCCCTGCCCCCGATGAGACCTCTAATAGCTGCCACATACCCACAACATCCCTCCACCCCACCCCGCGCTGCCTCATGAGATCAAAGGCTGCTGCGGAGTATGCAGGACAACTGTGGCATGCAAGGAAGCAAGGCAGGGATGGGAACTGGTAGGAGAAGCTCTTTGGCCTGGAGCCTTGCTAGCCTGCAGCACTGCAGGACAGATGAGTGGGAAAGGAACAGAATCTGAGCAGGGAACCGAGCACTGAGAGCAAACCAACAGTCTGTTGGCAGCTCTCCTGCTGGACTGTGGGGTGCAGAACACCTCTGGGGAGGGAGTAAGGGCCTAAGAACTATAGTTTCAGCTTTTGGACAGGCTAGCTGGGTGGGGGAGCTGGACGATCTCATGACTAAGACATAGGAGTGGGAATCAGGAGACCTGGTTTCTATTCCTTGCTCTGTTGTAACCTTGGGCAAGTCACTGACCCTCCGTGTGCCTCAGCATCCCCATCTGTGAACCATTTATAATACTTGCCCTGTCTCCTGGGGACTATGCAGCTTAATTCATTCATGTACACACAGCATGTTGGGATCCTAGGATGGACATTTCTTCCTAGGCCATATTTACATAACTAATGTCCCAGTCCTGCAGACACATACACATACTCATGTGATTAGTTCCATTGGGCCCACAGATTGTCAGCTCTTCAGGGCAAGGTCTGGGTCTATGTATGCATTGCTATGATGCTAGAGGAATAATTAAGACCATAGGTCTCCCCCAAAAGCAGAGCCCAGGACAGATCTGCCTTTGCTAAGGCCTGCATGATCATGAAGATGAATCAGAGTAGGATGGCAGGCTTAGGGTCTACACAGTTTGCTCTGTAGCCTCACTGTCCTGGAGACCTAGTTTCAACTATGACCCACATTCCTCCTATTTCCAGAGCATCCTCATTTCCCCCACCCTTTTACTGCTGGCTGTACAATACGCCAGAGCACCTAACCAGCTCCTCCCTTGATGCCTATACTCTTTTAATAAGCACAGGACACCACAGTCTTGGACCTTCACCCAGAAAGACATTTTGGCTTCTCCAGGGTCACTGCAGCTGGAAACAGCTTTTTGTTTGCAGGGAAACAGTGAAGCATTCTTTAATATGTTGCTTCCTCCCAGGGCCGGCTCCAGACCCCAGTGCGCCAAGCAGGCGCGTGGGGCGGCATTGTCGGGGCAGGGCGGCATTTGGCTCCGGTGGACCTTCCGCAGTCACCCCTCTTCCCGCGGCTCCGCTTGAGCTCCCGCAGGCATGACTGCGGCGGGCGCGCTGGTCCCGCGGCTCGGACGGAGCTCCCGCAGGCATGCCTGCGGATGCTCCACCGGAGCCGCGAACCAGCGCACCCGCCGCAGACACTTCTGCCCCGGCCGCGGGACCGGGGAAGGGCGGCGAAGCGCGCCGCCCTGCTTGGGGCGCCGTAATTTATAGAGCCGCCCCTGCTTCCTCCCACCATTAATTTAGGCTGGAGCCGTGGTGGGGAGGAGAGGGGAAGCCACACACTTTTTCTGAGGTGCACCAGCACAGAGCTAGGACACATGGAGAGCCCAATTTAAATAGTAATGAGACAGGCGGGTGCATGCAGAGCTCTAGTAGCTTCAGCCTTGTCTCCCTCCCCCTCACATTTAACCTCCTCCACCCAAAGTCCTCAGCACTGCATCCGGTGAGATTTACAGCTTCTGACAGCTGGTGCACCGGCCCTGCCGGCTGAGCAAGTGCTGCGAATTCCAGCCAGCCTTGTGGCCTCGCAGAGACCCGCGAGGGAGATTGCTCCAGGGAGAGGGGAAGGCTGGAGTGCGGGGAAAGGCCTTCCCTGGGCTGCAGATGTAGTGAATGAAATCGTGTTGACCTGGAAATCAAATGCCTGTCAGTACCTATCAGAGATGGAAAGTCGCTTTGGCCGGTGAGGACATCAAGACATCAGTGACCCAGCCGCTCGCTGGAGCATAGGCAGTGAAGGGCAGGGGAGGTGAGGGACAGCAAAGGAAAGGCCTGAATGCAAGCTGCCTTGCCTTTCACTCTATCTCCTCCCTGCTTTGTTATTGGGGCGGAAAGGGGGGTCTTTGTGACTCTCTCCCCTCTTTGCGGTTTCCGTAGTAACCGTGGTGTCTGTTGGCAAGTCTCATGTTTTTCCCCAATCCAGACAGAGCATGAGCTCAGTACGTGCAAGCAGATTTTCCCCATATTAGGGAAGGCATGGGGCAGGGACTGAGGGGAGGGGACAGGTCATGGGAGTTTCATCTCCAGGGTGCCTGTTCAAACACAGTTCAAGCAATCAGCACCTATTCCCCCACTCTTTGGCTCTGCCCCCTTCCCCATCTTGTCAAATTGAAGCTTCTTGTGAGTAGCGGTGAAGGCAAGGTCAGCTGCCTTCACTGCTTCCCCAACAAACATCTCCTCATGCTCTTTCCGTCAAGCCCCCTCTTCATGCAGAGCCCTCCCAAAGCTTGTCTGAATGGCCACGGCCCTTCTGTAGGGCCATTTCTGCTGGGAGCCCTACAGTGAGTGACTTATTATCCCTCTGTGCCACTGCTTTCCCTGTGCTTCATCTGATTGTTTGGATTTTTGCACTGACTTTTTTGGGAACAAGCTCTGTGTCTTTCCTCCATGTTCGTACAGTGCCTAGCACATTTTGGAGGCTACTGTCATATATCCCAACAGTAAGTCAGTAGCAACCGGCAGCTTTTGCTATGTCAGTCCAGCTGTTAACGGAGGGAGGATCATATAACAAACAATGCTACATGTGGCACTCATTGCCCTCTTGCTGGCAGTTTGTGTGCAAAGAGGCCAAGGACTGAACATGCCCCTACACCCTGGATTTCTCTCCCCTAAAGGTGCATCTCTCCAGGTCAAAGCTTAGGCACACTGGAATTGCAGAGGGAGCTTCTGCAGCTGACCCCTCTACCTTACTCTCTCTCCTTCACAACAGAAACAGAAAAATGCACATATAGGAAAGTAAAGCAAATCTAATGGGGTTTGGATCAGCCTTCACGTATGTAAAGAGAAAGACTTTCATTGACTTAAGGACCCTGAACCTGATCCAAAGCCCACTGAATTGTGATACTTTCCTTCCCTACCACGCTCTGATGTCACTGCACTGAATTAGGTCTAATCTGCAACATCACAGTGAACTGCTGGCATGCATGCACAGACATGCACATGTAGCTGTACCACCCCCTTTTGGGATGGCAAGGGCCACTAGCCACAAATAGTCCTTGCGCGCACACACACACACAGATTGCAACTGTGGCTGGCCTTTACACGGAGGGCATAAAGGGTGGGAGTTCTTTGTAACCTCCCCACCTCATTTGTTTGCCCCTTAACCTGTAAGCACTTCATGGCTGGAACCTTGCCTGTATTTCGGCAATGTCCCATGCACCCCCTTGATGCTGTGTAACTAAACACCACTTCATCTGCAAACCTCTGCAGTGCAATAGCTGTTATGGATTTTGGGTGATTCTTGACCTCCCAACTCCCTATGTTATTCTTGCCCAGGGATTTCTATAAATGCTGCGGCCTGGGGTTTCTAGGTTTGAAAAGGTTTGTTAAGAGCACATTTCCCAGTTGCTGAACACTCCACCGTTATTGGGACAATTTCCCTTTTTCTTAAAACTAAACCAAAGCACAGTCAACAGCTCACAGCAGAGTGATCTCGATCTCGAAATGAGCTTTGGCATGTCTGGACATGAGACTCAGAAGTCACTTCCCATCTTTGGAGACCTGCAGTATGTTCCACATCCTCCTCCTTAAGGTCTTTAAAACACTTAAAAAACCCAGTTCATTCATCCACCAACAAAACAGGCTGTTATCTTGCATGCCCAACAGAGAGAGTTTCTATAGAACTTTATTGGTTTCATCTGTACCAAGTTGCATAGGACTTTTCCATGAGTGGAATCAAAATACAAATGTCTCCTTTCTAATTTGGTCTGGTCTTTTGCAAGACATCAAATTAATTGCACTAAAAGAGAACTTGTTACTGAAAAACTAGATTTTCATGGTAGTCGGGTAGCAAATAGCAATGGTATTGGCAACTCCCTTTGATTACCTCTTGTTAAGCTCCCTTTAATGTTGGTTTGAGCCAAGAACAGTGATGAGCAAATCAAAGAACTAGCTAGGCATTGGCTGGAGCCAATCAAGATAGGAAGTCAAGGATCTGTCTATGCAATTCATATAGATGCTCTTGCCATTCCTGAGTGGGCATTTCCAGTCCTGCCCAAGTCAAAGGTTATTTACAATGTTACCATCTGAAAAATGCAGATGTGGAGGCAGATAAACAGTGACTGTAAGTTAGGCCTGGGCTACACTACGCATTTAAACCGATTTTAGCAGCGTTAAACCGATTTAACGCTGCACCCGTCCACACAACAAGGCCCTTTATATCGATATAAAGGGCTCTTTAAACTGGTTTCTGTTCTCCTCCCTGACGAGAGGAGTAGCGCTGAAATCGGTATTACCATGTCGGATTAGGGTTAGTGTGGCCGCAAATCGACGGTATTGGCCTCCGTGAGGTATCCCACAGTGCACCATTGTGACCGCTCTGGACAGCAATCTGAACTCGGATGCACTGGCCAGGTAGACAGGAAAAGCCCCGCGAACTTTTGAATTTCATTTCCTGTTTGCCCAGTGTGGAGCTCTGATCAGCACTGGTGGCGATGCAGTCCCAAATCCAAAAAGAGCTCCAGCATGGACCGTACGGGAGATACTGGATCTGATCGCTGTATGGGGAGGCAAATCTGTTCTATCACAGCTCCGTCAAGACAAAATGCCAAAGCATTTGAAAAAAATCTCCAGACAGAGGCCACAGCAGGGATTCAGCACAGTGCTGCGTGACAAGCGTAACGGAAAGCCAAAGAATCAAATGGACGCTCATGGAGGGAGGGAGGGGGTACTGAGGACTCCAGCTATCCCACAGTCCTCGCCGTCTCCGAAAAGCATTTGCATTCTTGGCTGAGCTCCCAATGCCTGTAGGGTCAAACACATTGTCCGGGGTGGTTCAGGGTATAGCTCGTCAATTTACCCCCCCCAACCCCCTCCGGAAATAAAAGGGAAAAAAATCGTTTCTTGACTTTTTTCAATGTCACCCTATGTCTACTGAATGCTGCTGGTAGACGCGATGCAGCATCCTCTCCCCCCGCTCCCCGGTGGCAGATGGTACAATATGACTGCTATCCATCGTCATCATTAGCCCGTGAGTGCTCCTGGCTGGCCTCAGGTGAGGTCGGCCGGGAGCGCCTGGGTAAAAATAGGAATGACTCCCGGTCATTCCCAGTAGATGGTACAGAACGGCTGGTAACCGTCTTCATCATAGCAACTGGGGGCTGAGCTCCATCAGCCCCACCCTTCATGTCTAAAGAAAAGATTCTGTACTACCTGGACTATCATAGCAGCGGGATGCTGGGCTCCTCTCCCCCACACCACTTAATGTCCTGCCTGGAGTATCATAGCAGCTGGAGGCTGCCTCCCCCTCATTTTATCTCACTAACAAGTCAGTGTTTCTTATTCCTGCATTCTTTATTACTTCATCACACAAATGGAGGGACACTGCAACGGTAGCTCAGGAGGGTTGAGGGAGCAGGGAAGCAATGGGTGGGGTTGTTGCAGGGGCACCCCCCGTGAATGGCATGCAGCTCATCATTTCTGTGGGATCTGACACGGAGCGGCTGTGCTCTCTGGTTCTTTGATACACTGGTTCTCTAGTACACTTGCCCCATATTCTAGGCAGGACTGACTCTATTTTTAGATACCATAAAGGAGGGATTGACTCGGGGAATCATTCCCATTTTTGTCTTTGCACCCCCGGACGACCTCAGCCAGGGGCACCCATGACAGCAGCAGACGGTACAGAACGACTGATAACCGTCATCTCATTGACAATTTACAATGGCAGCAGACGGTACAGAACGGCTGATAACTGTCTCTGCTATCATGCAAAAGCAAATGAATGCTGCTGTGTAGCGCTGCAGTATCGCCTCTGTCAGCGGCATCCAGTACACATATGGTGTCAGTGTCAAAAGGCAAAACAGGCTCCACTGTTGCCATGCTATGGCGTCTGCCAGGGAAATCCAGGGAAAAAGGGCGCAAAATGATTGTCTGCCGTTGCTTTCCCGGAGGAAGGATGAGTGATGACATTTACCCAGAACCACCCACGACAATGTTTTTTGCCCCATCAGGCACTGGGATCTCAACCCAGAATTCCAAGGGGAGGGGGAGACTGCGGGAACTATGGGATAGCTATGGAATAGCTACCCACAGTGCAATGCTCCAGAAATCAAGGCTAGCCTCGGACCATGGACGCACACCACCGAATTAATGTGCTTAGTGTGGCCGCGTGCACTCGACTTTATACAATCTGTTTTACAAAACCGGTTTATGTAAAATCGGAATAATCCTGTAGAGTAGACGTACCCTTAGATAAGATCCAGGGCTGAAATGGCTGTTGCATATGAGCCGGCACTGATGTATAATGAATGAAGGGATTTCACATGGATTTGAGAGAGAGACTCCCTAGAGGACTGTGACTCATCTATTGGTTTATAGCTCTTATCTATGCCAGATTTAGCACCAGTTTGTTTCAACTAATACTTCAACCTTGTGATGCCCTGATTTTTGTCCCACATGAAACTCCCCCCCCCAAATCTCATTCTTCCTGCCATCCAGGAGATTTGCCTCCTTCTCTAAGCTCCCCACAGGATTCTCTAGGATAGTTCCCATGAACACTGTCATCCTGGAGCTCTTCCAGCAGCCAGAGATCCAAACCTCGTCTCCTTCCTCACATCAACATCCTGTTTCCTTTGTTAAACACCAGAACAACTGAAATGGGAAACCCACTGTCCATGTTGTAGCATATCAGGCAGCTGCATGCTGCCACATGACTCACTATAAGACACAACCACAGTGAGGTGATACAGACAAGGTGTCTAACAACTAAAGGGGAAACTGCCCCTCCACCTCCCTTTACAGACTCTCTCATTCTAAACAGGAATGGTGGAATGAAGTGACACACACTGGGGCTTGCCAACTACCTGGTGTCATTGTACAGTAGCTACAGTTCCATTCATCCACCCACAGCAGCACCAGTTTATGATTTATCTTTAGAAGGTATTTTATGGGGTGTGTGAGGGTTCACACCCCTCACTGAAGGGCAACACAGCCTAGCAGCCAGAGTTTATAGAGTTGCCTCTGGTTACAGAGTAGCACAGCCTAGTGGCCAGAATCCATAGAATTGCCCCTAACAGTGCCGTAGGACCTTGCCACGGGCTCAGCGGGGGGGAGGGGGGTCCTACCGAAACACACTGAGGCTTACCGGGGGGCCAGGTACCAGTCCATCACTCCCCCCAGGTTGTTTCTTACAGAGTCGAGAGTTGGGGTCTCCTACAGGTCTCCAGGTACATTGTCTCCTTGGGCTCTTTGGTCTCCTCCTGCAGCAGGGCTTTGTGTTGGCCAGGGGAAGCTTCAGGCCCCAGTGAGTTCAAGGGCGGTGGCTGGTCCTCCGTAGGAGCTTCCCGGGTAGGTCCTTCCCCTATGGCTGCTAGCCCAGACTGAGCTGAGTTCCCTCCTTTTATACTCCCAGAGCACTTGGCACATGCCCAGTATGACTGGGGCGGGACTTCTGCCACCAGAGCTACTGGTCTTACGCTACTGGGGCTAGTGCGGAGTGGGGCTTCCCCGTCACAGGGTGGCTATTGCTGGAAAAAACAAACAATGTAAAAAATGACAGTGGTTTCTAGATGAAATGCCAATTTACAAATAAAAAGGGCTGATTAATGCCATCAGAACTGAGCTGGCAGTTTGGATGCTGATGTTGTTGGGAGGTAGAACAGAACTAGTTTGGCCTCCCATAACTGCAGTGGTGAGGGTACAGAAAACTTGGATTTGTCTAACTTTTTAAGCAGCTACAACCTGAAGCCACACTGGGAACAGATGCTCTGCATAAGAAGGTGCCAATTTCACATAGTTATTAACTAATCATAATTCTACTTTGTACTTTTTGTATTACCAGTATATGTGTGCATATGTGTTCTGAATATTAATTCCTACAAGCCTTGCTGAGATAGTCCAACTGTCCCTAGAAGACATGTAACCACTGCAGTAAATTTATTAAAAATGAAGTCTTACAGCTGGACATGTTTTTTCCTGCAACCCTGCAAACTGGATGCACTTACTGCCTCGAGCATGCAGTAACCACCAAGAGTTTGGTTAGTGAATTCAGAGCAGATGTATTTGCTGTTGAGAACTCAACAGCAACTACAAGCTTTGCTCCAAAGTGAACATTTCTTAGATGGAACAGAGTCTCTGCTGTAATTACAAACCCTTTAAATACAATCCTTCATCCCCCACTTCCTCTGCAGAACCTCTCACTGATTAAGGCAAATAGACTCACTTATCCCATATGAACAGAATGTTAGAAAATAAGCCACATCTCTTGTACTGCAGATTTGGGCTGAAGAGGTAGTATAGCCCAGTGGTTAGGATGCTCACCTAGGGCTAGGATACCTGGATTCAGTTCTCTGCTGTTGTGTAAACTTGGGTAAAGTACCTAGTTTCTTTGTGCTTTGGTTCTCCATCGCTAAAATGGGAATAATAGCCGCCCACTACCTCCCAAGGGGGTTGTGAGGACAAAAACATTGGAGACTGCTCAGATCTGGGATGTTGGGAGGTGGCATGAGCAATGAGGAAAGACAGAAATCTTAGCAGATCAGGTTTTAAACAGGATGAAAAAACCATAACAAAGTGCAAAGCACCCCCCCCCCCCAGATCTGCCTCAGTTTAACTAAAATTGAGTTGGGAAAAAAATCCTGTTCAGAGTTTGAGATGGACATGATCTGAAGACTACATCTGACCACCCCTGAACATGGCAAAGTTTGGATCCTGAGCTGAATTTTACTGCTTAGCCTTTATCTCTATTCAGAGCATAGTAGCTCCCCTGTAGGAGATGCAGGCCTAACATGTAAAAGAATGAAAAGTACTGAGACCGGACAGGTTCATGGCAAGCCAGGCCTGAATTCTGCCAAGCACTGAAACCTGTGCTTAACTTTCATGTACCATTTAATTCTCAACCTGTCTGGCTCTGTATGCAGGGGTGAATTGTACCCTTGATGATTCTCCAGTGAAAGGCTCTGTACAAATGCGAAGCTCTATTCATACACCAGTGGCATAACTAGAAGTGAATGTTTGGGAGGGTGCCAGCTTATGGTGGACAGGCAATGACAAAAGGTCTGCTGTCACAGCAAATCATTTATATTCCATATCAGCAGTGAATGCTGTGGAGGGGGAAGGATTGGAGGGATGCAGAGGAGGGATTTGAGTGCAGGAGGACTGGGCTGGCCAGTGGAGATGGGCAATCCCTGCGGCCCCACTGGCAGGCAGGGTTAAGCCAGGGTCAGGGAGTTGGTTGGTACATGAGTAGGGCCCAGCTCCCATGAAGTCATCTGGGGCTGGCAGAAGTTCACAGTGCTAGATGGAGACAACGGTGGGGCCAGCCAGGATATTCCACTCCATTCCCTGTCAGGGCTGCCCAGAGGATTCAGGGGGCCTGGGGCAAAGCAATTTTGGGGGCCCCTTCCATAAAAAGAAGTTGCAATACTATAGAATATTATATTTTTGTGGGGGCCCCTGTGGGGCCCAGGGCAAATTGCCCCACTTGCCCCCCCCCAGGCAGCCCTGTTCCCTGCTGAAGCTGGGGCAAGAGCTCTCTGTTGCTGATCCACAACCCCATGGACATCGCCTCCTGCATTCAGACAGGCTCAGGTTTGGGTAGGGTTTCCAGGTGTCCAGTTTTTGGCTGGAATGCCCTGTCGAAAAGGGACTCTGGCAGCTCCGGTTGGCAGCGCAGTGCGGGCCAGGGGCTAAGGCAGGCTCCCTACCTGCCCTGGCTCTGTACTGTCCCCGGAAGCAGCCGTCAGATCCCTGTGGCCCCTAGGCGCTAGGGTGGCCAGGGACTGGGAGGCTCCATGCACTGCCCCCACCCCGAGTACCAGCTCTGCAGCTTTCATTGGCTGTGACCAATGGGAGCTGCGGGGGACAGCGCCGGTGGGCACAAAAGCAGCGCACACTGCGCAGAGCCTCCTGGCTGCCCATACGCCTAGAGGCTGCAGGGACATGGCGGGCGCTTCCTTGGAGCTGCGGTAAGTGCCACTGGGACCCCGCACCCTCCTGCACCCCAACCACCAGCCCAACTCGGAGTCTCCTCCTGTACCCCATACTCCTCATTCCTCATCCCCTCGTGCACCCCAACCCCCTGGCCCAACCAAGAGCCCTCTCCTGCAACCCAAACCCCTCATCTCTGGCCCCACCCCAGAGCCTGCACCCCCCAGCCAGAGCCCATACCCACTCCCACACCCCAACCCCCTGCCCCAGCCTGGTGAAAGTGAGTGAGGATGGGGAAGAGTGAGTGACAGAGGGAGGGGGGATGGAGTGAGCGGGAGGGGGACATCGGAGAAGGGGCAGGGGGCAGGGCAGGGGTGTTCACTTTTGTGTGATTAGAAAGTTGGCAACCCTAGGTTTGGGTAGGTCAGGGTACTAACTGGGTGGGCTGTGACCCACCTGTGGCTAGGCCCCTGGCATTCACACACCCTCACAGTAACATGGTTTACTGCTCTTTCTACACAGAATTTCAGTTTTTCTTAGCGCGTCAGCATATCACAGCAAACCTATGACTGGCAGAGTCCCGATGGTTTGATATGAAGAGAGCCAACCCAACAGGCCTGATTCTCTTCTCACTGACTAGATTTACACCAGCATAACTCCATTGACAACACTAGAGTTAGTCCTGACTTACACGCATCATGAATCAGGCTCTCGGTTTCCATTATTTAGCTCCTCTGACACAGCCATATTCAGCCTGGAAAAAAGTCAGCCCTCTCAAATGCCTTTTGCATCATTAGGTAGAGTCTGAATTAGGCCTTGTCTACACTGCCACTTTACAGCACTGCTACTTTCTTGCTCAGGAGTGTGAAAAAAATGCCTCCCTGTGTGCTGTAAAGTAGACAGTGCACCAGCTACTCTCCTCGTGGGGGTAGGTTTTTCTGCAGCTACACAGCATGTTAAAGCACTGCCGTGGCAGCGCTTTAACGTTGCTAGTGAAGACTTACCCTTAGAGCATGTCTACACTGGCAGAGTTACAGCGCTGGGAGTTACAGCACCACTCAGAGAGCGCGAAAGGGAAACCACTGTTGTGTGTTCACACTGTCAGATGCCTGCGCATGTTCACACTTGCGGCATTTGCAGTGGTATTCAGAGCGTTGCACTGTGGGGAGCTATCTCAGAGAGCATCTCTTTGTCTTCTGCTGCAAAGAGCTGTGGGAAGGTGGAGGAGGTCCTGGGGCAACCTGGGTCTTGTCCCAATGCCCCATGAGGCATTGCTTCGCATCCCAGCAATCTCTGTGCTTCTGTCTGCATTTGGCGCCATCTTTCAATGGTTTGTGTACTGTACACCCTGCCTCTTCGGGCTGCAGGAATGGATCCCGAACTGTTGATCAGTATGCTACTCGTTCTGACCAACACGTCATGAGTGGCAGTGAAGTTATTCCTTAAACTACAAAGGCAAGAGGACTGCGACATTGATCTCGCCATGCATAGTAGCTATGACATGAGATTGCTTGTGGTTTTCATGGAGGTGCTGACCACAGTAGAACGCTGCTTTTGGGCTTCGGAAACAAGCACTGGGTGGTGGGATCACATCATGATGCACGTCTGGGATGACGAGCAGTGGGTGCAAAACTTTTGGATGAGGAAAGCCACATTCATGGGACTGTGTGATGAGCTCGCCCCAGCCCTGCGGCACAAGGACACGAGAATGAGCGCTGCCCTGTCACTGGAGAAGCGCGTGGTGATTGCACTGTGGAAGCTGGATACGCCAGACTGCTACCGATTGGTTGCTAACTAGTTCAGAGTGGGAACGTCTACCGTTGGACTCATGTTGATGGAAGTCTGCAGGGGGGCCATTAATTGTATCCTGTTCCGAAAGACTGTGACGCTGGGCAACGTGCATGACATTGTGGATGGCTTTGCACAAATGGGCTTCCCTAACTGTGGAGGGGTGATCGATGGCACGCACATTCCAATTCTGGCACCAGACCATCTAGTTACCAAGTACATTAATTGCAAGGGGTATTTCTCAATGGTTCTCCAGGTGCTTATGGATCACCGTGGGCATTTCACAGACCTTAATGCAGGCTGGTCCGGAAAGGTCATGACGCACACATCTTTCAGAACACTGGCCTGTTTAAGAAGCTGCAAGCAGGGACTTTTGTCCTGGACCAGAAGATCACCATAGGGAAAATTGAAATGCTCACTGTGATCCTGAGAGACCCCACCTCTCCCTTAATGCCGTGGCTTATGAAGCAATACACGGGGCAACTTGACAGCCGTAAGGAGTGGTTCAACAACAGGCTGAGCAAGTGCAGAATGACTGTTGAGTGTGCTTTTGGCTATTTAAAAGCCCGCTGGCAATGCTTGTATGGGAAGCTGGACATGGCCGATGACAATATTCCTATGCTTATAGCAGCTTGCTGTATGCTCCATAATATTTGTGAAGGGAAGGGTGAAAGCTTCACTCAGGGCTGGACTGCAGAGGCTCAGCGCCTGAAGGCTGACTTTGAACAGTCAGACACCAGGGCTATTAGAGGGGTGCAGTGCGGGGCCATAAGGATCAGGAATGCCTTGTAGCCGCACTCTGAAGCCGAAAGCCACTAATATTTGTTGCTATGATCGGGAGTGCAGTACTTGTAATGCTAGGAGGTGATTGGTGCAGACATGCAATATGTGGGTTTAACATAATCGTATGTTGCTTTGCAGGGGGGCTGTATTTGCTTTGAATTAATAGAATAAAGATTGCTTTCAAACCAACACAATTCTTTTATTAAAAAACAATAACTGAAGGAGAGAGTCAAACAAACAAACAAAAAAACATCAGCAGTGAGGGGGATGGGGGAAAGGAAGGTCCCAGGAGGAGAAGGGGCCCTGGGAGGGCTAAAGATTTGTGTACGTCTGGGGATCATATCCAATCTTCTCCCTTGGAGTACAATGCAGCGGGTACTGTGCTTCAGCAGGGCCATACTGCATAGGGATGGGTGTTGAGTGCAGTGGGTAGTGGGAGTCCGCAGTGCTGGACTATGAGGCCGGAGGAGTGGAATGCTGCGGATATAGACTGGAGCCAGGAGGTTGATAACAGTGTGTTGGCAGTGTCTAGGGGGAGCATGAGAGTTTCTCAACAGTGGCTGCAGGGGACGGCAGGTGCGGAGCTGCTCAGTTTAAAGAACTAGTATCACTTGGAGCGTGTCTGCTTGGTGCTCCATAACCTTTAAGAGCCACTCTGTGGCTTCATTCTGGCATGCCATGTTCTCCTTTCAGTCCCTCTTCTCACTGTCCCACCACTCCTTCAATTCCTGTTTCTTGGCAGCGGAGTGCATCATAACATCACACTCAGAGTCCCCCTTAGTTCTTCTTGGCCACTTTCTACTTCTGCACAGCTGTTCAGCCGCCGATAACAAAGAGGGAGGCTGGGTTCTCAAGGTCGTCTCTGTGAAGTTTAAACACAACATTTTACAGAAGCACTATTGTTTGCAACACAGAGAACACTGATTCCGTGCTTTAAAACACAGCCAGTACTCACACACCTGTCAGTAACTGGCTGACCCCAGGCAAGCACACATGAGCCACAAGACCCCCAAAATGGTGAGTAGCCGCAGGGGCAGGGTAAATCACTGTTCCCAGACCCTGCTGTACACTGGGCATGTGGTTCTTGGGGAGAGCCAGCACTGTAGGGGGTGCTTGATAATCATTTCCACAGGATGTGATCATTATGGAAGATATTTCGCTGGTGAGGGTGAGCAGGGAATCGAGGGAGGGTCTTCTTCAAGACTGCGGCTTCCGCCCTGGCCCCTATGTGGCTTGCCTGTGTGCAGAAATGGTCGTACCCCAACCGTGATGGCACAATGGCATGGGAAAGTTACCATTAATGGGGCAAGAAACAAAGCAGCTCTGCCAAAGAACCTGCAGCAGCAGATTGCCCAGTAGCTCCATGAAAATTTCCTGGAGATCTCTGAGGGAGATTCCCACGAAGTGAGGGAGTCAATCAACAGCCTGTTCTGCTGCTCAGACTAGGCATGCAGTGGCAGATAAGCCTGCTTTCTGCAACCGTCCTGTCCTCAACAAATCACTTAAAAGATTCCCAAAATCAAATCCACTTACGAGGGGCCTCCTCTCCTGTTTGTGCTTTGCCAACATCCAAAAGCTGTGACTGCCTAGCCTCCTCCAGGGTAGAAAAGAGCTCCTGACTGCATGCATCTCTGATCTCTGAGTCATCCTCTGCCTCTGGGTCCCTCTCCCCCCATCCACATCCTCATTCAAGATTTCCTCCTCCTGGCTTGGTCCACTTTCGACTGGCACACGAGCCACCGAAGTATCCACAGTGGTCTTCGCAGTGGAGGTGGGGTTGCCGCTGAATATCACGTCCAGTTCTTTGTAGAACTGGCAGCTCATGGGCGCAGCACCGGAGTGGCGATTTGCCTTCTGCGCCTTGTGGTAGGCGTTCTGCAGGTCCTTCACTTTGATCCTGCACTGCAGTGTGTCCCGGTCATGGCCCCTTTCTGTCATGCATCGTGAAATCTGTCTGTAGGTATCATAATTTCTATGGCTGGAACGGAGCTGGGACTGGACAGCATCCTCTCCCCAAATGCTGATGAGGTCCAGCAGCTCGGCATTGCTCCAAGCGGGAGATCACCTGGTGTGTGGAGCAGGCCCGGCCACCTGGAAAGAAAAGCTGAAACCACTGCATGCATCACCGAGCAAACAGGAAGGCAACTTTCAAATTTCCGAAGGAATTTACGGGGTGGGGATCACGGTTGGTCACCTGAGAGCAGGGCAGTAGAGTTCAAACCGATGACCAGAGAGGCGAGAACAGGCATTGTGGGACACCTCCCGGATGCCAATCGCAGCACTGTAATCGACCACAGTGTCTACACTGGCACCGCAGTGCCGTAGCCCCAGCGCAGAAAGCTCTACGCCTCATGTTGGGGTGTTTTTTTAAAGCCCTGCAACTGCACAGTTTTTGCACACTAAGTGGCTTGGCAGTGTGTACACCTTGGGAGTTACAGCACGGAAAGCTGCTTTACTGTGTAGAAACTTGCCAGTGTAGACAGGCCTTAGACTCTGCTTCCGCTAGGCTATTGGTCTTCCAGCCCCGCTGTTTACAGGAAGTTCCATCGGCGAGTATGGAATTAGAAAAACCACAAGGAAGAGAGAGATTATTTGCTGGAGATTAAAGGACACAGAAAAACCACAGGACAAGTCAGTAGGGCCTAAGAAAGACTAAAATAGCAGCTACCCTTTCAGCCGCTGGCGTTTTTACCAGTCATGCTGCAACAGGAAAAAAATTTGACATGAATTCAGTGGGACAGATTGTTCCTCGGGTTTTTGCCAAGGCAGGCATGAAAGTAGCAGGAAACCTGCTAATAAGGCCCAACATCAGCTGGAGGGAGGGAAACAGAGCCTAAGCTACTCCACCAGCTGCCACCACCCTACCAAAGCCCTTCTGCACAAGTTTATGGAGCATGGCTGGGGTGAGAGGAGTGTACAACTGGAGCCTTGCTACACAGCTTCATGGCAATCCCAGATAGAGCCAGGCTGCCACTGGAGCCCAGGGCTTTCTTGGTAGATCTCGGCGCATCCATGGGGCTGGAGAACCAGGTCCTCTCTCATTGTGTGCAAAAGCAAATCCCACTCCCCCAACTCTGCCTCTAGTATGTGGGGGATAAGGGGAAGTCTGCCTGTAGGGGGCTGCAGCAGCACAAAGCATTCACAACTTCCTCTTTCCCTCTGGAGCATCCAGAGCCAGCCAGCATGGGCCCCAAATAGGGCAGAACTGGCTACAGGCAGAGTGTGTGGCCAAGGTGCCCAGGGAATGGGTTGGTTCTGTGTATTTCCAGGTGATCTTTTCAGTGGGGATCCTATGAAGTCCCAGCAGAGTTGGTTTAAAACTAGCATGTACGTGCATTGTAGTGCAAAAATTGCCTGTGCTCCTCCAAACTCACTTTATCACCCTTGCTCTGTGGAGGTGTTTAAAGCACCTGAGCTCCTGGAGTGTGTGAAATCACACTGTGCTAGAGGATGGGAGGCACAAGTCAGTGATCTCTCCTTGTGTTACAGCATGTGTTGTATCCTTTGGCAGCAGCACTAGCAGGACTGCATACACAGGAATATTTTGGCATCAGCACTACACTATGTGGCCTTGATTCTTTTCCAAGAACAGGCAAAGGCTTTTGGGCTTGAATCATGAACATTACAAAAACCCTACCTCTGAACCCACATCCACTAGACCACTGTGGAAACTGGGTATTTCTGTAGGCTTTGGGGCAAAGACATTGGGTTTGTTTTTATCCACTAGTTAAAAGTACCTCTGTTTTTGAGTGCTCACAACTTGAGATACTGTGGGCCTGATTTTCAGAGGTAGTGAGTAGCCACCCTGCCGACAGAAGCCACCAGTGCTCAACATCTCTGGAAATTGCACCCGATCTCAAGTCGGCCATTGACTTTAGAGGCTTCAGCTTTCAAATGTAGCCAAAGAAATGTGCCCAAAGATAATTCAGTCAGTAGCAGAGGCAAAAATGGGAACCAAGTCTCCTGGCTTCCTGTCCCCAGCTCTAAACATTAGGCCAAGCTACTGATGGAAAATGCCTTGCTCTTCGCTCTCGTTCATTATCTTTCCATTGCATCTGTAATGCCATCAGTATTATCGCTATGCTTGTCTCCTACAGCAGACGCATTATACCACTGTTGCTCCTCTTCAGGGGGACCTTTGCTGTGGACCTTTGCTCAAAACTAGCCAGCAGAAAGGCTGCCTTTGGGAAGGAAGAAAGGAGGCTGGATGGACTGTTTACAAGAGGCCTCTTTTAGGACTGGCCCTCGAGGGTGGTTAACACAAGAAAAACGTGTTCCCAGATGTCATTTGAGCATGGATCACAGAATCCTTAGTGTCCTTGAATTACTTTTCCTAATAGCTTGCAGGCCTCCCGCTCCCACTGGAATACAGAGTAGTTCACCAATGCCTCTGTCCCTGCCATGTTCCCTCTGTCTGATTCCCCTTCATTTTCACTAACTTCCTGGAAAAACATGCAAGCGCCAAAATGGTCTCCTCTGCCAATTCTCTTCTAGACCGAGGGATTCAGGTGGCCTCAATTTGTTTCTCTTTTGCCAAACGTGGATTTCTTCTGACACCACCTACAAATGAGGCAGCATTCCGGAGCGCTCGGAACACACTAAACTTTATTCCCTGGCCCCATTCACATGACATGGGGTCAGCATTACAAAAGGCTAATGCCACTGTCATGTGGCCGGGTCAGTATCCCCCACCGGCTAGGGTTGTTGTAGCACCGGAAAGCTGCCACCTCCAGCCGCACTGTGTGTTGATTCAGTCCTGACTCAGTGGGAACAGGGCCACCTACTGAAACCCCAACACCACTTCCTGCAGCACTTTAGGTTTAGCGGTTAGGATTCTTCCACTGAGAGTTCTATAGAGCCTGCATAACAGCAGGAGAGAGAGTGGCTCCATTTAGAAAGGAGAAGCCCACAAGAGAGGCTACTGTGAAGTGTTCCTTTGGCTCTCTCCCCATTTCCCCTGTATCCATGTGGCTGAACACAAATGGCTCTCTGCCTGCATGTTTGACTCAGGGCAGAATTTGGCTGGTGGTGCATCACCACCAGCTTGGTTTGGGAGAAAAAAAACAGAAACTCATTTGTTTTGTTCTTCTTACACACAGAGAAAGGAGAAGGGAGGTTATTTTATAGGATCAGTGGAATACCCAAACCCCTCTTAGCTCAAGATTGAGACTTGCTACAAGAAGTTACATTTAAGAAAAAAGTGGGTTAAAGAACAACCCAACCATGGAATGACAGCACATTTTTATTAAACTATGAGCCTCATCCAAAGCTGAATCAAAGGCAGTGGAGAGACTCCCCTGGGCTCTGAGGAGTTGAGGCCAGGCCTGAAAAGAGAATCCCAAAGTGATGAACATTTAAGGGAATGTCTCTTTGCTGATGTCACTTGGGGTCGGATCCCAAGCCCAAAGTCAATGGAAAGACTGGTGCCATATCAGGCTCACTGGTGATGTGGCAATAGACGCCTTAGAAATACCACAGATACTGTAGATGGGAACACTTAGTGAGACCCCTCAGGGACTGAGCTAGTCTGAGGGCAGACTCCTATGTCTACACTGCCTAACACCTGTAATTAAAAGGAATTTTAGTTCCTTTCCTTTGAGAAGCTCTCACCCCTCCATTATTTGCAACATGCTGGGATATTGAGCCAGGGGCTAGAACAGCACTGGTTCCTTGTTCTGGGAAACAACCCCCCTCCCCATCTCCTTCATAAGGCCAAGTGTGCCAGCCTGCCAATGCTGAGCTCTCGCTGCTGCCATAGCACTGGCAGACACTGCTGTGAATGCCTGAGAGTGGCAGACAGCGAGAGCAGGCAGAGGGTTAAGGAGCAGCAGGAGCAGGCCTGGCTAACTCCACCCCTGTAACTCCCAGATCTGGCCCCAGTGGCCCTTTCATTACCTTCCACCCCACAGGGGCATCCCAGGGGGCAGCTGCTTCCCCAACAGCTGGGCAGGGGCACAGGGAAAGGCCAAATGTCTCAGCCACCACCTAGACCCAGCACATGGCACCAGTGGTCAATCCCCCACTGAGGCAACTCATGGGACAGGAGCGCCCGCCCGCTCCAGGGGTTGGGGAGAAAAAGAGAGCAAGCCAGGCTGGGCTTACCCATCCCCTTAAGCTAGGGTGACCAGATCTCCCGATTTTATAGGGACAGCCCCGATTTTTGGGTCTTTTTCTTATATAGGCTCCTATTACCCTCCACCCGCTGTCCTGATTTTTCACACTTGCTGTGTGGGCACCCTACATTAAGCCATCCTCCCCACTTGGCCAAACCAGCATCCCGAGCAGCTACATTAGCTGGCAGCAGAAGGGGTAGAAGTCAGTGCTGAGCATTTAGTGTTCAGACCTGCTAATGTTTCATGGCTGGGGGTTGTGCATGTGCATGTGCATGTGAGAGCGAGAGAGAGAGAGAGAGAGAGAGAGGCACACAACAGAATTTACCTTTTCTTCAAAGCGATAAATAAAATCTAGATAAGTAAATTACATTAGAAAAATCTATATTTAAAATATCAAAATTAGGAAATGGCAGATTTACACTTGCCCATGCAACCAAACAGGGGTTGGCAACCTTTCAGAAGTGCTGTGCCAAGTCTTCATTTCTTCACTCTAATTTAAGGTTTTGCATGCCAGTAATACATTGTAACGTTTTTAGAAGGTCTCTTTCTATAAGTCTATAATATATAACTAAACTATTGTTGTATGTAAAGTAAATAAGGCTTTTAAAACATTTAAGACGCTTCATTTAAAATTAAATTAAAATGCAGAGCCCCCCGGACCGGTGGCCAGGACCCGGGCAGTGTGAGTGCCACTGAAAATCAGCTCGCGTGCCGCCTTCGGCACCCGTGCCATAGGTTGCCTACCCCTGCTCTAATACATGCATTGTGATAGCCTTGGATTTACATGATCACAGACTATGCCCCTCCCATCCCCACCTGGAACCCTGCCTCATTCAGCACACACGATGGATGCACAAAGGGACCAAAACCAGAGGGATTTTAATCCTGAGAGCTCACATTTTGACACAGCTTTATATGTGGAGCCACATGCTGCCTCTTCACTCAAGGTCTAGATACATGTGAAATGTAATGAAAACACAATGGACAGAATCAGAATTGCTCAATGAGACATAGGCTCTATACGGCAATAGAGGACCTGTTTAAATGGCGAGAGATGGATTCCCTCCTTTCGTACCGAAGTTGCTCCCCATCTAGGGGTTGTGCAGGAAAAACAACAAGTGATATTTTAAAAATGGTTATAAAATAAATAGGCCAGATTCTAGCTGGTAAAAAATAATTATCAATAGAGAGTCAAAGAGAGCTAAGTAGATTTATACCAGCTGAGGATCTGGTGCAGAACCTTTGGAGGGAGTGTGGGGATGAGGAAAGCACTAGAGAGGATGTTAACCTTTTATTAATAGGGGTGCATGTCTGTGTATTGCAGAGGCACTGCCTACGCTGCATATTTCTAGCGCAGGTGTTAGGGGGGAAAAATGACAAAGTCTTAAAAGGGTTAATGAAGAACATATTGCAGTGAAGAACAAAGAGGGGCTTTTGCTTGGTTTGAGGAGATCTTTTCTGACTTATAAAACGGATAAAGCGTTTAAGCCACATTTTGCAATGCAGCAAGAAGCTGTTTCTTAATATCGCCATTTCTGTGCCGTGGAGTCAGTTGTGCTTCACCATTCAGTTGTTTTCACAAGGGGAGCGGGAGAGAGATTCTGCAAGGAGAAAATGGCCTGGCCTGAATTACATTCATTATTTCATTGATTCCTCTGCAATGAATGGGGAGTTAAGGGATGTCACATGACTCCCTGCAGCAAGGAATCTCTTGGAACTATTCCTAACCTCATTATATACAGTAGCAGGCAGGCTACTGGAGTAGTGACAGCAAGTCTGTGCTGTTGCAGATAAAATGGCTTAACAGAAACTGGATCAAACTGGTCCAGCCTTGCGGGTTTTGCTTTAACCCTGCAATTACGAGGTGGTATTAGAAGCAGGGGATTCTATTTCACGAGCTCACCTCTGAAGCAAACCTCTCCTCCACCTCAAACATTTTTTCTTTCTTAAAATCTTTTCCCACCAAATACCAGGTGCCTTCCAGGAAACCCAGTTCAATGCCCCTGCGCCCTCTGCAGAAGTATTCATTACTGCTGTTGTGTCAATACGGGTGCCGGGAGACATTTCTGCCCTGTGTAGGAATGTAGCTATCGAATGGTTATTAATGCTAATAGAAGTGGTTGTAAAAGATTATATTCCTGACTACTATCCTGATCCAACCCCCCCTAAAGACAACAGGAACTTTTCCACTGTCTTTGCATCATACATCAGAGCAATCGACTTAGAGATACTCCCTGAAACATGCGTGCTATAGACAAGTGCCCTGGAGCAGCATTCGCTACATGTTCTCAAGTGACTAGTGATTTTGGTTGCCTCAGTGTTTGGGTTCCCACCTTAAGCTGCTTTAACGGGGCCAGATTTCCAGAAAGTGCTGAGCACCCACTCTCCAGAAAAAAAAAAATCAGCTCACCTTAAGAAGTCTCAGTTTGGGCACTCCAGAGTCACTAGTCCATTCTGGAAGTGCATTAGCAGTTGTTGATATAACCTCTAGCCCAGATAGATGCATTTGGTACAGTTGCTAGTTCTTTACCTTAAATGCTGAATTGTAGTGCAGTTAATTGCAAGGATCCCATAAACGGAGATACATCTGTGGGCCTAACAACCCCTTGCATCACGCTGAAAATAGACCCTCGTCTATAGCTATTTTCTGCTAAGACAAATGTACGGTTCAGCAGCAGTGGAAAAAAAAATATAAAAGACACCCACATGCCAAATGTAGGAGGCAGTGAATATTTTAAAGTGGCAGTGGTTTGGCTTTTGCCAATTTGTTATAATAAGCTTCGTTTTCAGAACCTTAAATAGTCCTTGCACGCTGGAAGCTGGCATGTTAGGTTTAAGATTGAAGAGATCTTATGGGCCAATGGATTTTGAGTTGGGCTCTGTAATGTGGCACAGACTGGGTGAATGGGAGGAAGAGTAGTTTGGGGCCTTTGATAATATCTTATGTTTCAATGATGCCTTTCATCTCAAAGCTTATCAGATGGGTTTACAGACTCTGAGCCCAATGATCCATAGACAGGGGCGGCTCTAGGAATTTGGCCGCCTCAAGCACGGCGGCACGCCACAGGGGGCACGCTGCCGGTCGCTGGTCCCGCGGCTCCGGGGGACCTCTTGCAGACGTGCCTGCGGAGGGTGCGCTGGTCCTGCGGCTCCGGTGGAGCGTCCACAGGCATGCCTGCGGGAGGTCCACCCGAGCCGCGGGACCACCGAACCCTCCGCAGTCATGCCTGCAGGAGGTCCACTGGAGCCGCGGGACCACCGAACCCTCCACAGGCATGACTGCGGAAGGTCCGCTGGAGCCGCCTGCCGGCAAAATGCCGCCCCAAGCGCGTGCTTGGCGCGCTGGGGTCTGGAGCCAGCCCTGTCCATAGAGAGAGTCCTTTCTTCCACAGGTGATTCATTGACCTCAATGGGAATACTGCTGATTTTGCAGGAATTGCAGGTTCAGAAGCCATGGGCAGATAGAAATCATGGTGCTGCCTCTGAAGTGGAAGATTGGTAGGCAGAAGTAGTGAGAAGGGGAATATTGGACAGTGCAACTGGACTAAACGCTGCTCTTATGCAAATTGCTCTCAGATGTTCTGTGCCCTGGCAGAACAGGCAAGGCTACGGTTTAAGGTTGGGCCAAAAAACCAGACTTGCAGTAAACTGAATGGAACTCAGTATATGTTGCTAAGTGCTCAGCACTTCTGAAAATGAGGCTATTTATTTAGGAGACTTATTTTAAACCTCTATTTTTGGTCTCAATGTTTAAGCTTGAAGAAAGTTTTAGCAGAGGAATGAAGTTTGACAAGAATTCCAGGACATAGGAACTTTTGCCCAGGTTCCTTCATATCAAACTGGTCACAGATCTTTTGCATTGTAACTAGGTTTAATTCATTTGCCGTTCAATGATGGAGTGGCCCTTGAGTCAGCTGCTAAAGTCTGAAAGCCACTAAGATAGTGGCTATCTGGCCCCTGTAGAGGTAGGTCTATACTGGCACTGGAAGGTGTACTTCCCAGTTCAAGCAGACATACCTACGTTAACTCTGACCAAGCTAGCGCAGTAAAGAGAGCAATTAGCCCCTCACATTGCCAGGGCTACCTGAACCAAGATACTGGGTCTTGGATGGGATCATACTCAAGCAGCTAGCCCCTCTTGCTGCCATGATGACACGGCTATTTTTGGCACGCTAGCTCAGGTGTGTGCACTCGAGCTAGAAGTTACACCTCCAGCACCAATGTAGCCACAACTGTGATTTATAACAAGCAGGTGGATGCCTGTTTTACCTATTGTAATCATCTAACAAACATTTTGCATCCCCAGCATAGGGCATATACTGTGCCCAGAGTTTTATTGTGTAACTTCACCTTACAGCACCAGCTGGCTGTCTTGGTTTAAGCTAAGGCATGTGAATACATCCCAAGCTGTAATTCTTGCTCTGGTATTTGCTGCAAGTGAAGTGGAAGGTCCAGGTAGAGGGAAGGTGAAGAGGGTCAATCTGTGCAGAAGTAATTGCGTGGTGAAGCTTGGGAAAGGGCAACACGTGCACCCAATGCAACTAGCACAGAATCATCTGACACAGAAGGCTGGAGAATGAGTCAAATGTCTGTTCAGAGCAGGCCTTGAGGGGGTAAGGGAATGCTTTGTTCTCTCCGACAGCCAAGGGAGGTTTGCTTTCCTGTGCCTCACAATTCATTCACAGCTCAAATACTCCATCCTGGTGCTGGTGTTAAGCCTCTGTGATCTGCCCTGGATTTCTGTGTTACATTATATTGCACAGGTGTGGTCTGTCCCCAGTTACAGAGCCGACTCACCAAAACTAAACTAGTCTAGGACTCCAGTGATCTTAGAGCCTCACCCTGAACAATAGTGCCTTACTCTAGTTCAGTTACCGACCCCCCCCCAAATCCCCTGCACATGCGAGCAATGCTGGAGAAAGAGCAGGCGCCAATAGGGTGCTACTCCACCTTCTGCAGAGGGAGCAGGGTATAGCCACTCAGGCTCATGGAAATGACAGATTTTCGGCTCTACCCCATGGCACATAATAGCTGAGCCAACCCAGAGGGGAAGTAAACTGCCTAAGAAAAACTGGTCAGGTCCAGCTTGATTCCCACATGGAGCAAGCAGGGACAGACTTGCAACTCACAGTTCATTCCCCAGCCTGCTCCTGGGGCAGCCCAACTCCATACTTCCCAGTGCTTAGTTTGTGCCAGGTCAGAGCCCCAGCATCTCTGGGCTTGCCCTGTTAGTTATGAAAGAAAAAAAATAGCTTGAGCCCCAGCACCTCTTTCCTTACAAATTAAGCACTGGTATTGCCCCTTAGGACAGGGGTGTAAGATTCCACTCTAGCCAGTCAGTAGCTCACCACAGTGACCAATGGTAGTAACTTACTCAAGGAGACGTAGTCCAGGCAGGGAGCTCAGCCCATCGAGGAGAACGAGAGTATGAGGCACCCGCACTATAACTCCTAGGAGGCTGCATGGCGATATTTCCAAGTCAAGTTTGTTTGTCATAAAATTTTCCAAGGAGGAAAAAATGCCACCTAGCGCTAGTTGTGTACTGCTTCCTTTCCAGCGTGAGGAAGTAGAGTGTTTAGAAGTAATCAGGTTTCAGGGCCCAATACTGCCTCCACAGGTAATTGGCAAAGTTTGGATTAATTATAGTGGGGGCAGGTTGAAGTTCCCCATGTAATATTTGGATGAGTTTGATTATAGAGAGGAGCTGGTGGAGGAGAAGATTGCTGCAAATACCACGGCAAGGTGGGATTTGTTTGGATTAATACCTTTGTTTGGGCCAGATTCTCTGTCAGTTTCTCAGCTGCACCAGGGGTCAGCTTGGCACAGCTGACCGGAGTAAATGAGAGGTGGCTTTAATCTACCTTTTGGTGGCTCTCTCGATCTCCAGGCATCATACCTCGGTTTCCTGCTTGGGGTACCACCTCTGGGATGAAAGGGGTGGTTATGTCTGTTCAGTCCATGGCATTTCTGCTGAGATTGTCAGGATGTGGATCCATGTCTCGTAAGAACCAAAAATGGGACCACCAATGACTTTATTTAGAAAGGGCGTCAAACCTGGTCAGAGATGGTATTTGCCTGCCACTGATATTGACACAGGCCCAATTTGAGCTAGTATCCTTGATGAGAAAGGACAGAGATGTATCCTCAAGTCATCCAGTTCCATACCAGGAGGTTCTGTGGCATGGAAAAAATATCTACCTGATATCACATCAGGCATTTGCTTATTATACTATAAAACACAAGTCATTATTATTTGGAAAATAAGCTGCAGCTAGGAGCCAGGCAGGACTCCCTTGCGGGAGTCGCTGTACAGACACTAAAAGGTTCCATTAGCAATTGAGGGCTGGTTTAAGCAGGCAAAACTCCACTGATTTCAAATGAGTGATATTTGTTTACACCACTGCTAAGTCTAGCCTTGTATTTAGAATTTCTGGGCAACTAGTAAAGGAACTTCTATTGTCAAAGCTCCTTAGAAATTCTTATTGCTACTCCTGCTGAACTTGGACAAGGGCTTGGCATACAGTATATTGAGAACATGTGATGGCTTTATAGTTTATGCTAATCCACATCTTATGCACTTTATGTGCTTAACATCGTATATGCCATTAAAATTCAATAAAAATCTTCATTTCCTAATCCACAGTGTACTGTGTTGTGGGAAAATGTGTTTCTCACTGATTTAGCAGCAGATTAAAACTGTCACACTTTTGTATTTGTCAGTAAATGACCCTATAACGTGTTTTGTCTGATCTTTCCCCTCTGAATACCATGACTATAAAGAATAGAAGCCTATAAAGCTCTTCTATAGGGAAACCAACCCACTTAAAAAAAAGTATCAGAATTACTGCACCAAGCAGGCCTGGGTTCCTAGGTATTGTCTTTAAGTAGGATTTTTTGTTGTTTACGGAAAATTGGTGTGTGGTGGGACTAGGTCACCTCTACATTTTGGCAAGTTTGATATTCAATTTAGGATCAGAACAATGAAATACCGGCATCTTTATATAGCTACTCCCGGTTTGGTCCTGTAACTTCATCCCTTGGGACTAGTACTTGCTTGGTGTGAAATCGACCCGTTCACTTGTCCTGAATATGAAGATCAGAGAAGCATTTTCCTTTCACTTCCATTCTCCAGTCCACAACCACAGGGGATTCCGAAAGGGGGAAGTCCCATTGTCTTCAGGATAGTACTGATGGGTGCTCAGCATCTTTCAGGGTTGTGGCTGATCCCTCTGTACAGTATGTACCATGGAAAGTGGGAGCTAAGGATCTTCTGTTTTGAAGGAATAGGAAGTTGTGAATTGCCTTTGCACTGAGCTGTGCTGAATGAATTAGAGTGCACAGTAAACTAAGATTCAGTGGAGCAATGGAGAAGAAGAGGGGTGTTAGTTGGTAAGTTCCAGGACTAGGCAGAGCTAGTAGCAGTTTTCACCTTTACCACAGGATCCCTGTAGCACCATGGACAAGTCTTAAACACCCTCTGCCTCATTTCCCCCCCTCCCGCCCCCATGCAGATCAGTAAAGTGGGGATGAATCCTACTGCCTTTCCCCGACCCTCCATCTGCCTGCTCTATTCCGACTGTAAGCTCTTCAGGGCAGGGGCAGTCCTTTACTCTGCATCTATGGCAGTGAGGGCTCTAGCATTAAATAGTGATGGAGGAATGAAGCACGGGCAGACATTGTGCTAGCAGTGTAATAAAGACTGTTCACTGTCCTAGAATTATAGTGAAAGCCAGATCATGCTGTCAGCTGCATGAAACAAATCTCCCTTTTGTTGCTACCTGCTTTCACATTCGAGAGACAACAGGATTAAGTCTTTGCTGCTGCTCTCTGTCCCAGCATGCACTGGGGCATCAATCACCCACTCCTAATTAACTTGATGGGTAATTCAGCAGCACGACTCACCTCAAGTTACTTTGGCCACAGAGCCTAGATAATGCTGCCACAAGGCAGCAACGCTGCAGGAATGATCAGAATCCAGAATTGTTCTTGAGACAATAAGTTAGCTTGGGCTAGTGGAAGTAGCCACGCAGAGGTAATTGAGCAAGTAACAATAATGGAGGCAAATATTCAATAAAAAAGCTGGACCCAAGTAAAGTCTCTGTCCATTATATGAAGAATGGCTGTTTTTGGTTTGCTTCCTTGGGTCCAGAAAGGCATGTAGCCATTTGGAGAGACAGAATACAGCTCAGTGGGGTGCACTGTAAGGCAGGTTTTGAGGAAGGAGGGGAATTACTTTCCTCTTGTAAGGTTATAGGCAGGAGAACCATTTTGCTCCTTGAATCTTGCCTGGATTTTCAGACAGCCTATTCTCAGCCACAACCCAGACATTTTAATTCCTTCAGGAGAAACACCTGTGTAATGACAGACAGTAATGGCCCTCAGGCAAAGAACACCAGCTGGTCATTTTAAAACAGGCACTGGAATTTATAAACCTGTAATGTCCCTACCTGCCCCCATGCACCCTCATAGAGAGGCAGAAACTGGATGAGGGCAGAGACTACATACAAGGAGAATACAGGCAAGGCCTAGCTGCTTGGACAAATACCTCAGAGCCACCCAATTAATCTGTGTGCGTGTCCGGTGGAATATGGCTGTAACTCCCACTGCAGCCACCTAATGACACAGATACTCAGACTGGTATTGGAGACTCAGTCCCTGAGCCCCACAGCATTTGGCTTGCACAGAGCCCGATTCAATGCCTATTGAAGCTAACTTCACTGGGCAGTGAACTAAGCTCACAGCACCAAGCCTTCCCGCGGCTCTCCTCAGCATCTCATCCTGTGTGACACCTCCAATGCCACATAAGGGGCCTAAAATCACCAGCAAATGAAGCGTGTGTGAGAGAAAGTCACAAGGAGCAGCTGAGACTCCTCTAGGGTATGGCTTCCCCACCATAAGAGCTACCCTCCACCAATGGAGTCCCCTTTGCTGCTGTACATGGTGCACATGCAATGTCTTAGCAGATATTTGGCAGCCATTTTTCAAAGGCTGGAGCTTCGTTATAATGGTGGTACTTCAGATGGGACAGAATAGGAATGCACCACAGGGCATAGAAGAGTTGGGTTTTGCCCTGCTTCACTGGAACTTCCTTGCGTTCCTTTTCCATCACTGCTCAATGCCCAGCTATTTCTCTTTATGATCCTCTTCACCATGCCTGCCCATCTCTCTAAGGGCAGTGAGGAGCTGAAGGTTGATACAGGAAGGGCAATGAAGCCAAGTTAAAAGGATGTAAGGAAGGGGAAAGACAAAAACTGGCATAAACCTGATTTTAGCTGGGGGCATTTTGGACAGACAGGAAGAACATTCACCGTAGTTGAGGCAGGTGATGATCAACGTATGGATAGCAGCTGTAATTTGTCAAGAGTGCTCGGCATTGGCCCCACTTAAAATAAATGAGTCTCCTGTTGACTTCAATGGAAATAGAATTAGGCCAATGTGGAGCGTTTTTTGAAGTTGACACTCCAGCTGTCATCTTTGGTTTCAGTGCCCAGGGTCAGAGCCTCAACTGCTGTAAGTTATCATAGCTCAATTGAGGTCAGCAGATCTATGTTTTGCACCAGCTGAGGATCTGGCCCTAAAATTCTATCCTGAGACAGAGTTAGTTTGGCCTATTTGTTAGGTCTCAAGAGCAAATATAGCTGGCTGAGGATGTCAGAAGTGGGCTGGAGAGGGAAGAGATTCTCAGCTCCTCAGAGACTCAGGAGCTTTATTTAGTGAAGCTCAATAGCAACAATATGGGTTTGTGTGCACAAACGTTGCCAAGCAGTGGCATAAGGAAACAAGTGCGGGGGTGGTAGACACATTCTGGTCCCTCTTGCACACATTTCTCTCTTCACCAAGTGAATCCAGCCAATCGTTCTTTCATTTCATTGTTATTTTGCTTTGCAAGCTTACTGCCAAAGAGAAGGAGAAGAAGGTGTGTGCATAATACAAACATTTATTAGGAAAAGGAAAGAATTATTATTTGTATTACGGTCACACCTAGAGCAGTGGTTCTCAACCTGTGGCCCAATCAGCACACAGCTGCGGCCCATGTGACATCTTCAGGGCCATACAGGTAGTATATATGTAACCCTTCTGCCAGGTGGAGCCAACAGCAACCAGGGCTGGGTTCAATACCTAGGGGTTCCTTTTCAATAATAAAACACAGAACTGGCTTGTGCCGCCACCCAGTAACCTGAAAAAATTACACACCACCCCATGGTGCCTCACTGGGAGGCAATACTTCCCCATTGGCAAGCACAGAGTCTGAGTGTAGAAAATAAACTTTAATGAAAGGAGGGAAGTCACCTGACATTAATTAGGGAAAATGCCGCAAGCAGGATTCATAAACCTAAAACTGTGAGCAGGACACCTGCCCCGGAGTGCGTGGGGCAGAGTCGTCTGCCTCATGTTCTTGAGTTCCACAACCAAAAGTTCCTTTACTGTGCCCCCCTCTGCTCTCTCACCATACCCCACTCACAGTGGTTGTCCTTGGTCAGTGAGGACCCAGGTTTCAGAAGGGCATCTGTATGAGTTCACCTCCTACCCAGCAAAGAAGGCCACTGGCTTACCCCACCAGCCGACTGCTCCTCGCTGTGTGGCTGCCCCACCAGCTGATTGCACCTCGCCACCTCCCAACAGACGCTGCTCCCCACTTTTGCTGGTTGCTCCCGCTGGCTACTAGTCACCTCCTGCTGCCATCTGCCTCTCTGATGTGACCTCTGTACATCAGTCTTAGTGATTTTTAAGCTTTCAGAAGGCTGGGCAGAAACACTGCCCCACCACAAGTGATTTCAGCTCTCATTGAGTACTTAACATCACAAAAAGGCTCCTAATGAAATCTATTTAGCTCTGTCTTTGAACAGTGGGGAGGAACAGGCTAAACCAGACTGGGGACCCTTAGGGAAGAGCCCATACCTCTCTGTCTGGGACAGACAACCCCTGCATTCAGTACTGAAGTGATTTGTTATCCAATACCAGCCAAAGTTGATCACTTTAAGCAACACTGCTCTATCTGTTGGATATCTATGCAGAGTAGGTATGTTCATGTAAATACAGTTTTCTCCTGAAGTCTCTCCTCCTCCCAGTTAGCTGTCAGGAGAATGTTCATTCAGACACTGCTTACACCTATATTGTGTGGATGCAGTCCACATAACATATAGAGCTGCATATGCGACCCACGGTGGAAAATAGGTTCAGAACCACTGACCCAGAGCCTCCAGAGATCAGCCCCCATTGTACTAGGTGCTGTACAAACTTGAGTAAGATATAAATGCTTCAGGGCAAGTAGTGTGGTCTAGGCAAAAGTGATGTGACTGACTCAAGGTTACACAGTGGGTTCTTCTATCAGCTCTACCACTGGCTCAGTCACCTTGCCCTACTTCTCCAGGGATGCCACAATGCAGCATTTGTGAAATCACACCCGCAACCTCAGGCAGGAGTTATAGAAGTCCGCCCTTCCCCGCACTGGGCCCTCATCAGAATGACATGGGCAGGTCACCACAAAGAGAGAGCAGTGAGTGGTCAGCAATGATTGGAAAGGGATTCAAGAAAGGTACAGGAAAGTGTAATGGGATTTTAGCTAAATCTATTAGGGTGGCCCAGTTGTGCAGAACATTGCAGGCATTTAGAGCATGCAAGGTCACCCTGCAAGTTAGTGAGCATAGGACTTTAAGATAGCCATCTGCATTTCAGAGGTAGCGTGCCGATGGAAGGTTGGCAGAACTCCAGAGGCAAAGCACTGCTCATTAAACTGCAGAGCAAATGTGAATGAATCAGATGAATGGATGAATAAATGAATGAATGAATGAAGAATAAGTGAATGAATATTGCATTAGTTGGTGATTTTCATCCTGAGATCTCAGAGCTATGCAGCTCGGCTAATGTGCTGCAACTGAAATGATTCCTCTAGAGAGAAATACATGGCCAGAGCAAATGAAAGACTATATGCCAGAACATATATGCTACATGTTCTCAGAGCTGTTTTGAAGGAGGGAAAAGGGGGGAAGATGGTGTTATAAAGATTTTAAACCCAAAGTGTTTCCTAACACAAGATAAAGTCAAACCCTGGATTGATCAAGAACAGATTTTACTTCTTTTGTTGTTACAGTTCCAGACACTAAGTAATTTCCATGGCAACTACTTCCCATTTGTCCCAGGTCTTTTCTTAACTGGTGTCACATCCTATCAGATCACACCAGCTCCATTTATAAAGCACTAACGCCAGGAACCCTTTGGTGTCTTTTGATAGCAGGAGGGTTGCAGGATACCTACAGGCAGAGAGGCACATTACATAGACACACTGTGGCAGAGTCCACAGGGAGCTTCATGCAGCTGCAGAGATTTTCAGAGAGACTCCAGACTGCACTGCCCACAAACCCATTTCTCATTACAGATAGGAATGTCACTGTCAGTGACCTTTGTAAAAAACCAAGAAGCTGAGAGGTAAACAAGGAGGGGGAGGAATTTAGGATGGTTTAGATGGGTACAACTCAGCAAGGGGAAGAAATTGAGCAGAGGAAAAAAAGTTACGCTGCATATCAGAACTTAAGTAATGACATCTACTAAGCCATGGCATAGTCTCCCAGTGGAAGTGGGTAGAAGAGTCCATCACTTGATTTTGTAGAACAAGACTTGAGTATAACTTGAATGCATCAGGCTTTGCAAAGGGTATTTTGGGGGGAGGTGGGAGCAGCAGATATAACAGGGGAAGGACATTAGACTTAGATTGTTATTTTTGTATTTGAGTTTCACAAATCCCCACGCTAGATGTTGTGCACTAGGAAGAAAAACTATGTAAATAAACAGCCTGTATGTGTTAACAAGGCATATACCCCCACCATGTCATTATCTGGGATAAACTGCAGACCTTCCTAATTGAAATCAAATACACAGGCCTTCAACTGCTTGAGTCTGGGCTCGTAACCGTGATCAAATAAAGAGCTGTTGTAATACCTTTGTCTGGCCACTATAGGGGGACATTAGCACAAGCACTAAGTGCATTCTATGAACAAGTCTTTAGTCTCTGGTTGTCAGCGCAATGAAATATTGTTCAGAGGAAAGCAGGACTTTAGGCCAAACAAACAATGGGAGAGCAGACACTTTGGAAGTGGTTTCTTTCTCAGCTTACTCCTGATGGAATTCTGTGCCAAAAAATAATAATTCTGTGCACATTTTAAAATTCTGCAAATTTTGTCAAATAAATGTAAAGGCTCCAGCATGGCATTGGAGAGTACAGGCCACTGGATGCGCAGAGGTAAGAGATCACTCTGCAGCTCCCCCCAGGACATGGCTCAGCAGTGAGGCTGCACCCAACCCTGACACAGTGCAAGGACCGAGCCTGCCCCAGAAATACCCCAAGGCCCTGCCCCTCCGTGCCATGTGTGGACAGGCAGGCAGGCTCAGCAAGGCAGGATCCAAATGTGGAGGGGCTTAGTGTGTGGGGGATCCAGGTGTGGGTAGAGAGGGTTCTGTGTGTGGCAATCTGGATGCGGGAGGTGATCTGAAGCATAGGGGCTTGTTGGGTGAAACAGTAATGGGACTCTGCAGGGGGCTCAAGGGGAAGGTGGTTGGGGCTCAGCAGGACAGGGTCCAGATGCTGGGGGAGTGGGGCTCAGTGGGGATGGGGATGCAGGTGCAGCTGGCTGGGGCTTGGTGGAGTGGGGATCAGGGTGTGGGTGGCTCATTGGGGTGGTTCATGTGAAGTAGGACTCAGCAGGAGGGTCTGAGTATGAGGAGGTCTGGATGCATGGGGTTTGGGCAGATGGGGGAGCAGCTCCCCGTACAGTGATTCTCCCCTCACCCCCGGCAGCTGAGGAGCAATGGGTGGGGATTTTGCAGAGATTCCTGCAGCCTGGGGAGAAATCTGGGGTCTGACTCAGACCTGGCTGCCGTGCAGGGGAAGAGGAAGTTCCGTCCTCCCCAGCCCAGCCAGGATTAGCAGCTGAGCCCAGTGCAGGGTAGGAGCCACCAGCTGGGTCTTCCCCAGTCCCAACCCTGCCCCACAGCGATTTACCTCTCTGCTGGCTGCCCTGGGCACCCAAAACATATGGCTAGGGAGGGTCGCATGACTGCTCTTGAGGCTTCCCTTTGCTTGCCCATCAGAAAGTCATTTTTTTCAGTGGGGAAGCAAAGAAGTCTGTGGGGGACATGAATTCTGCACTTGCACAGTGCTGCAGAATTCCTCCAGGAGTACCAAGCTATGAAAGAAGAAATCAAGTTTGGGAACACCTATCCCTGCTGCATCCACAGGCTCCAAAAGAAAGTTGGGCCTTCACTTAGCCACTCTAACACAGACCATCCAGTCTGGAACATCTTCATCTGTAGCTCTGTCTAGGGATGACTATCAAAGCTGGACATGGTTCAGCTCTGGGCATTTGGCTCTCCACCATTCTCTCATGGCACTCAGATCAGAGGATGGAAACCACTAACTTACACTGGCAAAAAGCCACTATTTCCCCCTTTTTTCAGCTCATTGTTCATTGAGCCCAGTGCAGGGTAGGAGCCACCAGCTGGGTCTTCCCCAGTCCCAACCCTGCCCCACAGCGATTTAGTTGAGAGAGAAAGCAACAGGAACTTTGTGACTGTCTTCAACAAGATACTAGGGGTCTAATCCAAAACTCATTGAAGTCAATGAGATTCTTTCCCAACCTCAGTAGGCTTTGGATCAAGTACCTAGAGCTTAAAGCATGATGCACGTAGGCATTTCTGCTTATAGTAAACAAAATGAAGTGATGCTATGTGAGCATGAATTCTAGCAATTGCCCAGACTACCAGCATGAGCTGTAAACAAATTGCTTTTATCTGACCCTCATTCACCACAGAAAGTAGCTGTATGTCTGGATGGGCAGGGGGAACGGAAGGAGGCAGAATACAATTGCCTGAGTTGTAATTTGGTCAGGAAAGCAGGACTGATCCTGCAGCACTTATTGTAAGAGTTAGCGGGGAGTATAAATGACTAGGAGCAGTTGGTCTGGTCTCTTATCCAAAAAGCCATGATGAATGTTAGGAAATTGCCTTCATTTGACCATTGTTAAATCTTATCCTCCTAGTGATTAGAGCATGGATTTTGTCTACAGTTGTTCACTGTGTAATGGGGCTTTATTGCCAGATGCTTACGGCCCTGCCTCTGCCCACATGCCTTTTACATAATCAACCTTGAATTTCACAGTAGTCCTGCAGCGCTACTGGCTTATGTGAAATACAATTGTTGCAATAGAAGATAGACACCGGTCATATAATCCAAAGGTTAATAAGCACCAAATGATCCTGCTTCCACTTATGTCAAGGGAATGTTTTGCTGTTGGCTTCAATCTTAGCAGGGTGGGGCCCCAATGAAAGGTATCCAGTTTCAGAGTTCGGAGCCAATGGTTCCTTTGAATGGAACCCGGTCAGTTATTTTGCTGATATTACTCTTTCAATAAATTGAGGCAGACTTATTTTTTCAGTCATTTGGATAATGTGTTATGAGAGGATAAAAAAAAGTAATTCTAACACTTCCTTTTTTTAAAACTCTGGTTTCTAAGGAATAAGTCAGAGCTGGTTATTCCATCATGCAGCATGATCTGGAGGAATGTGCACAATGCTGGGAATCAGGAGGGCCAAAGTTTACTTTTGGCTTGGCCACCAGGCAAGGTTTTTTTCTCATATTCCCATTTTGCAGTGAGGAACTTTTATACATACCACGCTGGAGTGTGAGGCAGATTCATTAATATCCGGACATCACAATGCACATAGGGCGGAAGGAAATATTTCTGTACTGTATTCAGAAAGGAGCAGAATGATGTATTCATAATATCTTTGACAATGAAACACTTTTGCATCCTGCCTAGTTACTGATGAATTAGAAACAGCAGCTATTAAAGGTTAAAAAAAATTTAAGTTTGCAGTACTGGGTAACTAGTGCCCAAGAGTATTACAAGAATTGACTGAGGAGTTCTGAAGCATAAAGTGATTTTTAAACAAACTTTTGAATACTAGGGAACTTCCAGAGAACGTAAGAGGTAAGTAGGCTGATTAGACAGACCTCTGTCCTGCATGGCATTCTGAGTAAAAAAGTGCAGACCATAGTAAATGGATAAAAATTGGTTAACAGACTGATCATAATAGAGTAATTGTAAATGGGGAATATAGTTGTCCAATAGGGGTATTTCTAGTGGAGTCTCACAAGTATCAGTGCTTGATCCAATGTTATTCAGTATCTTTATCAATGATGCAGAAGATACAAATATAAATCAATTATATCACTGCTGACAAAGTTTGGAGATGACCCAAAAATTGGTGGCATTGTAAACAATGATGGACAGATCAATTATACTGACTCACCTGGATTGCTTGGGAAGGTGGGCTCAGTTGTACAATATATCGCCTTTGTGTTAAAATGCATATCTAGCAACAAAGAACATAGGTTGCACCTGTAAGATCGGGACTGTATCCTATAATGCAGTGACTTTGAAAAGGACATAGGGGTCATGGTAACCTTCCTCTTTGATAGGCTGAGCTTCTTTAGTTTATCAAACAAAAGGTTACCATACCCCCTATAGGTATGTTTCCAGATCTCAAAACATTCTTTTAGTGCTCTGCCAAAAACTGTGAAGGGTTCAGAATTCTTCAAGTGTTTACACCAGAACAGGACACATGATTCCAGTAATAGTCTCCCTAATGTAGTAGGCAATGGTAATACACCAAATGGGAGCAGGGAAGTGGATTTTCCTCTCTTCTATACATCTCAGGATTATATTCCCCCTCTTAACTACAGCATCATACTGGGATCTTATGTTCAATTGGTTAAGAGGTGACTTGATCATAGTCTACAAGTACATACATGAAGAGACTTCTGACAGACAACCGCTTAATCTAGTGGAAACAGGCATAATGAGATCCAAGGGCTGGAAGCTGAAGGTAGAATCATAGAATGTTAGGGTTGGAAGGGACCTCAGGAGGTCATCTAGTCCAACCCTCTGCTCAAAGCAGGACCAAACCCAACTAAATCATCCCAGCCAGGGCTTTGTCAAGCCTGACCTTAAAAACCTCTAAGGAAGGAGATTCCACCACCTCCCTAGGTAACCCATTCCAGTGCTTCACCACCCTCCTAGTGAAATAGTTTGTCCTAATATCCAACCTCCCCCCCCCCGCACTGCAACTTGAAACCATTACTCCTTGTTCTGTTATCTGGTACCACTGAGAACAGGTAGACATATTCAGACTCAAACAAGGTGCCCTTTTTTTCAGCAGGAAGAGTAATTAGCCACTGGAGCAATGTGCCCAGAGATGCAGCAGATTCTCTATCACTTGGAGTCCAAGTCAAAACTGGCTGTCTTTCTGAACGATACGAGAGAGCTCAACTGGAAGTTATGGGCTTGAGGCAGGAATTATGGGGTGAAGTTCTATGGCCTGTGCTATGCAGGAAGCCAGGGCTACATGATCATAATGATCCCTTCTGGCCTTAAATAAATCTGTGATTACTAATCAGCACTGACGCTGTGTAAGCATCTGGGTTTGTGGTTTAGCTTTTTTGGAGCTGGATCATGGCTTCCCTCAGCCTACGCAGATACTATTTGGGAGACAAAACGTAACGATTTAGCACTCTAGTCCCTCCTGACACTCATCTCCCTCCTTTGCTCTAATCATCCCCTTCCTCCAGAGACTCAAGGGGGATTGTGAGGGGAACAGCTCCCAGAGACCAGGCACCAAAAAACCTTTCATTACTGTCATTTTGGATGCTGTGACAGGCTACCCTTCAGTTCTTGCCTCTTTGTACTGTTCATGAGACTGTGCTTGGGAGCCAACGCCCCCATCATGCCATTTGTCAAGTGTTAGTTTAAATAAGTGCTTGCCGCCTATTAATAGGCAGTATTTAAAAATCTCTGGCTGGCAACGCTATCTCTAATCTAAAGCTAGTTCAGGGAATAGGATGTCTCTCTTCCTCTGCTTAGCTCTGCCTGCTGTCTCTGCCTGCTTTGTTAACCCATATCCTACCCAAAGGATGGGGTCTGAACTAAAATCTTGGATCCAAGCATTCTGGAACTTTAGGACAGTCCTGAATGGCAGAAACTCAAACACAAGCTAAAAACTTCATTTAAAGGGTTTTGAATAGGAGATTTCAGAATCCATGAGAGCAGGAGCAGTGACTGCAGGAGCTACTGTAGGTGTTAACAGCCAGCAGGGCTGATCTTTGAGATTTCCTTTTTGGAGCATCAGCTGTGCCTAAGGAAACCTACCAAAGAGGTGTTTCCAGAGAGCTTCTGCCAATGGGTGGCACTGTAAACTAGCAGAATCCAAAGGAGTCAGAAAAACTAAAAGAACAGGAGTACTTGTGGCACCTTAGAGACTAACAAATTTATTTGAGCATAAGCTTTCATGGGCTACAACCCACTTCAGCGGATGCATAGAATGGAACATATAGTGAGGAGATATATATACATACAGAGAGCATGAAAAGGTGGAAATTGCCATACCAACTCTAAGAGGCTAATTAATTAAGATGAGCTATTATCAGCAGGAGAAAAAAAACTTTTGTAGTGATAATCAAGATGGCCCATTTCAGACAGTTGACAAGAAGGTGTGAGGCTACTTAACATGGGGAAATAGATTCAATTTGGGTAATGACCCAGCCACTCCTGTGGAACAACAGCCAGTGCCACCCTGCATGTGCACACAGCTTCTCAGATGGGTTCAGCAGGACACTGAAGAGAGTTTAAGTTTAGGGAAAAGATGGGAACCAGCAGCAAGTCTTGCCTCAAATGGAGAGAACAGAGATTTGGCTGTGCCCCCCTGAAGGCTTAGAGGGGCAAGCACAGCAGCCAAGGTACATGAGCCAAGTGCCTAGGTGATTGTATTATTCAGTGTCCACATGGGTACAGAAGTGATGGCTGGCCAAAAAGTCATCAAAGATGTACCTCTTATACGCAGGAGCAGCCAGTAAGCAGGGTCATGAGCCCCCAGCTTCCTCCTGCCACTGTACAATGCCAATGGCTAACATCAGACAGCCATGACTAGTCAGGCCTCACCTGGCTGTGCTAAACCCCTGGTGCCTCACCATAGAGAAGTACTCGGAAGTGGCTGTGGCCATAGGAGGCTCACTTGGCAGCCCTCTTGCCTCTAAGACAAGGTTCACAGCCCACACAGATTTACTTGGGTGTGTATCTCCAGCACAATGCCCAAGGTACAGGAGGAGGGGATGAGCACAGTGCTGTTAGAAGCAATACCCTTTAGGGGAGACATGAAGGTCTCTTCTACCTGTTTGCGTAGAAGTTAGAGGTCACATGGGCCCTTTCAGAAGGCAATCAGGATAGGCCAGCCAACAATCAAGCAGGCTCTAATCAGAGACTGGCTGGCCATGCTCTGATCTGGAGTTTGGGCTTGGTCCCATCACATTCTAGTGTCCAGGGCTATGTAAAGTCCATTGCTGAGAACACAGTTTGCAGCTCTTTTTGCACTAGTTCTAAGTGTAACCCCTTCCTCCCCCATGTATTTAAGCATTGCATAAAGACCCTTTTAGAGATACCTTGACCAGGAAAAGCACCATGCAATGCTGAATTCACACCAGTTCCAACCCTCCATCCCTGGGCTAATGCTCAGTGGTCAGACCCAAGTGTAGTTTCCTGATGGATGATGCAGCAGTGCTCTCACTGTTGTCTTGATGCCCAGTAAGTAGGCAGGGAGGAGACCTACCTACTTTCACTGCAGCATCATGTTAGAATGGCACCAACCTGACAGGACAACATATATCAGATGAGCTGCATATGCACCAGGGGGCCTGATCCAAAGTCCATTTAAATGCGCAGAAGGGCTCCCACTGACTTCCAATCAGGCCTCAAAGGAACAGATGAAAATGTCATATGGTTCTTCTGGCAGTATTTCAGCCTCTATACTGTGTTCACTAATGATGTGTTACAGGTAGATCTTACTGGTAGCTTTGGGATGTTGAAGAAGCTGGTTCTCTTTATTCATAGGGCCATATATGGGAGAAGTGAAAGACAGTATGACGGGGCTGGACTAAGATGTTCACACATGTGCGCCATACATATGAGTGCTGAAACTTTCAGCAGGCCTGGTCTGTAAATGTCTTCTGAATTGGTTTCTCCTTTGAGTCTCCAACAAAGTTTTTTAGCATCAAATATTTTGAGATGACAGGCCCAGTTGAATGTATTGTTGACCAATAGGAACTAATGTCTCCACTTCTCTGTTTATCATCATTTTGATTTGTTTGCAGACTGAATCACTCATTTTGTTCCAAGAGCTGCATCAATCTGACTGAGGTAAGTGAGATACCACCAAGCCTTGTGGGATCTTAATTGCCACTGCCTGTAGATTAGCTGCTGCCTAATCTGAGCCTAACAATCCTAATCTATCGGTCTGTCTCATGCTTTCCTCACTGGGGTGAGAGAAGAGAATTCCAATTCCCCTGAGGTCTCTAGAGCTCATCAAGGCTCATTTGAGGTCAGGTGCAGCAAAGCTCCTCCCCCCGCCACCACCAGAAAGCTAGAACTCAGGAGCTCCTTGGACTGATGTACTGTCTCTAGTGATCTGGCTCTTTCTGAAACCAAGGCAAGTATCTGTGACTCTTTAGGAGTATCCTGATAATATTATGCACAAAAAGTAAGATTAAAGGAGCTAAGGCTTGATTATTTCCTTCTAAAATAGCCTTGTGCCCAGAGCCATGGAGAATGGAGCTTGGGAGGTGCTCAGTCTCATTGAATTGTTTTCTTTTTCCTTTAAAGAGAAGCCATCTGAAGGAGAGAGAGAGAAAAAGTGGTTCTTTCCAAGAGGTTAATTTCAGGTCAAAAGATCCCCCAAGCAGAGTTCATTGTTCCTCTCAGTTAAGTTCTCTCAGCTAAATGGGGCACCCATTCCTTCTCAATGGCAAGCATTTCATCAGCCACTGCAGCGTCTCAAAGTTTCTCCTTACCTGGAAGAGGTCCTAGTTACAATATCAGACCAGCTTGAATGATGAAGAACCCAAAGGAACAGACCCTGAGCAGCCCCACTTACAACCCTCAGCAGAGGAGAGCTGACTGCAAAAATGCAAGAGTGAGCATTATTCAGCAGTGCTGAACAGATCCCTAACAGGTTCCTACAATGAGGGCTCAAAAAGTAATTCATGATTTGACACAGGAAATTAACACTGAAGGGGGAAGCATCCTGCAAGGATGGTGCCTTATGGAGGAGAGCGACATCTGCCAGATTATGTTATACTTAGGAGTAGTAGAGGGCTCACATGGGATAGTCATATGGGAGTTTGCCTTTTCCTCTGCAGAAGAAAAGCAAGAAGAGCAGCAGGAATCAATTTCAGAATAATGAAGAGCTTTGATCCAGGTTTGCTGCTGCAACTGACCTGTACTTGATTGCTCTGTCATTATAGTACAGCCCACTTAATCGGGATGAGCTTAATTGGGAAATCCACTTACCAGGATGTCACCTAGGGAACCTATTTAAGCTCAGTAATACTTAAGAGAAATGCCTGCTGCTTTATGGGGAAGGTAATTCTACTTCAGGGAAATGCCTTTAGGTGGCTGAGTCATGCTACGTCATCCACGAATCTCCTGTTGTTCCTGTCTACTCACTCTTGTAACAGGACTTCAGCCTCTCCCTTAACTAGGATACGGTCAGGAAGTATATGAATGGCTACACTGCTGACAGATAGTCACTGTTAGTTTGCTTCTCTGCACCAGCTACGCAGCACACACTGGGGCTTCCCTGTGGAGTAGCTCAGAGCTGACCCTTGTTGCACTGGAATATGGAAGGAGCTTGCTATGTAAGTAGTGCCTCCTCCCACAGAAGGCCTACAAAAGTCTCTTCTATAGCCATGTTATGCTCAGTGTTGGCTAAGCCATTCATCACAACACAATGATTAGTTCACAGTCAAGGTGGAAGGACATGCTGAGTAGGGTACCACAGAGATCCCCTGTGGGTCCAGTTCCATTCAATATCTTTGGAAGTGATTTGGATAATGGCATACACAAAGTCTGTGGACAATACTAAGCTGGGCGGGGTTGCAAGTGGTTTGGAGGATAGGAGTAGAATTCAAAATGATCTGCACAAACTGGAGAAATTGTCTGAAATAAATAGGATGAAATTCAATAAGGATAAATGCAAAGTGCTCCACTTACAAAGGAACAATCAATTGCACACATATAAAATGGGAAATGTCTGCCCATGAAGGAGTACCGCGGAAAGGGATCTGGGGATTATAATGGATCACAAATCAATGAGTCAACAACAATACACCCCAAACCTCATTCTGGGGGGTATTAGGAGTGTTACAAGCAAGACATGGGAAGTAATTCTTCCACTCTACTCAGCGCTAAGGCCTCAACTGGAGTACTGTGTCCAGTTCTGGGCACTGCACTTCAGGAGAGATGTGGACAAACTGGAGAAAGTCTAGAGGACAGCAGCAAAAATGATTAAAGGTCTAGAAAGCATAACCTAGAAAGAAAGATGTAAAAATACCTGGGTTTGTTTAGTCTGGAGAAGAGGAGACTGAAGAAGGACATGATAATAGTCTTCAGGTACAAAAAAAATTATGAACAGAGGAGGCCCTCATCCACTGAGGGCAGGACAATAAATAATGGGCTTAACTTGCAGCAAAGGGCAATTTGTTAGAGACGTAAGTGTTCCAGGGCTTAACTACCCTGACAAGTTACCTAGGGATGTTGTGGAATCTCCATCATAGGAGGTTTTAAAGAACAGGAAAGAAACACCTGTCAGGGATAGTCTAGAATAGATAATACTTAGTCCTGCCTCAGTGCAGGGGACTGGACTAGATGATCTATCAATGTCCTTTTCAGTCCTACACTGTTATATTATAGGGGATATGACTAGGGATAGGTCAACAGGTTTGGATAAAATTAACATCCCCTCCCCAGTATTCCCAAGCCCCTACACCATACCACTTACTTCCAGGATTGGACACAGACAGGAAGTGGAGCTGTGAGCAGACCTCCCCTCCTCCCCGCAAAAGTAAGATAGTTGGAGACTGTGAGTTTTCCTATAGTGGGTAAAGGAGATTTGGGGCTCTAGAGAGATGCTAATCAGTCTAGTTTTCACCTCTTGTAACACCCCAGCACCCGCATATTCACCATAGTGATATAATTATGGTGTGTTTTTACTCAGTATGCCTTGTGACATACCATTTTAAAAGTCTTGATCTGTTAAACTGTATCATTGTATGTGAAGTTATGAAGTTTTTCCATGTGTGTTACTGAAATACGTTGTGAAGTTAGGAACACTCACAAGCAGCCTTTCAGGTACAACAATGAAGCCAGACAGTGTTGATGGCCCATTAAGGGGAATACACACACTCAAGGATCACCACAGGAACTATCGAATATAAAACTCTCAGAGATAGCACATATACAAGGGAGGCTGTTTGACTCACGTCACATCAAAGGATCTTTCCAGCAAGCTGGAAGAAGCTATAAAAGGGAGGAAGCGACATAATCACTTGGCCTCACTCCCCACACAATGGAAAACCTGAAAACAAGTCTAGAGAACAAAGACTGAACTGGGGAGGCGGTCCCAGGCTGGAAAGGAGTTCCAACCTGTGTATTAAGAAACTATATACCATCTATGAGGGTGAGACACTGCTTGATTCAAATCCTGTCTAGTTTATAGAATTCAGATTGCAAATTTGTTTTATTTCTTAGGTAACCAACCTTGGTCTGTACAGTATTACTTCTAATAAAATCTTTCTGTAGTTAATAAATCTGTTTTATATTTTATCTAAAACAGTGTGTTTTGAGTGAAGTGCATGGGAAATCTCAGCTTAGTTAACAAAAGACTTATACATGTCCTTTCTACATTAAGGGAGGGGTGGATTGGGTAATAAACTTACATTGGTCAGGCTTCTGACCAGGGCAAGACAGTACAACTCTGGGGTCCTAGACTGAGGAGCAGTGGGGAATTGGCTGGAGCTTCTCTATTGGTGGTTCATGAGTGGCTAGCAAGAGCCTTCATGTAATGCAGCTGGGTGTGTCCCTGCCTGTGAATGTTTGTGTGAGGGCAGGACCTTGAGAGGTTTGCAGCTTGTCACATTATCACAATGTGAGAGGGAGCCCAGGTTGGTAAGACAGAGAGCTCAGTTCCAGTACCCAGTTCCAGGTTGCACCTTGGGGAACCCATCACACCTCTCTCATAAGCATTTGTCATTCCCTTCTTCATCTCACTCTTTTTTGACATAACTACTTTTTCCAGACTGGGTAAAAGAACTGTGCTTGCTTTGACCTTAAAGTGGTACATCCCAGAATGTGCTGCTCAAGGGCTTTGTTACTGAAACATCCTGTGTTGCATGGCAGAAAATAGGATGAAACCTTTCCAGATCATGCTCTACTATTTGTCACTCTGCCCACTAAGCTGAAAGGAGCAGAGCTTAATTCTTAGCATGAGTAATTGCAGACAGGCTAGAAGGCAGCTGAATAGAACCCCACAGTGCCATTCTTATTTCAGAGTTGCATTTAAAGCACCAGAAAATGTGAGAAGTTTACCTCAGATTAGATATTTTTATAGCTGCACATTTTTTTGCACTTCTCACAACAAGCCAAGTTTAGGATTAGACCTATTGGCTTTTCTAGGTGGTATAAAATATGCAAAGACATTTGTAATGTACAATGAACTTTGCAAAAATGTGAAATAAGTGTTGAAATGTACCTGGATTAACTTTGTTTCCCTTAGCCCACACCAGGAGTATGAAAAGAAATGCAAATCTCTAGCCCCTTTATGAAGTTATGAATGTTACTGCTCAGATGGGTAGAAGATGAAGTGCCAGCTCCTACTAGAGAAAGTGGTTTTCTAGCTGCTGAATTAATTTGAGATGTTACAAAGATATACCCAAATCCAGTTCTGAAAATTCAGAACATTTCCCCAGGAACGATGGTAGCATCTGTATAGTACATCACATGATATAACAGAGCCAACTCGAATAGACCCTTAGGGTCTGTCTCCATTGCAACAAAACACCTATGGCTGGCATGTGTCTGCTGACTTGGGCTCTGGTTGTGGGGCTCTAAAATTGCAGTGTAGTTGTCTGGGCTCAGCCTGGGTCCTAGAGCCCAGACTCAAGCCCAAGCCTGGATGTCTACGTTGCAATTTTAGAGCCCCTTAGCTGGAGTCAGCTGACACAGGCCCATGGTGGGTATTTTACTGCTGCATAGACAGACCCTTACGCATATTGCATTGGCCAAAAAAAACAATAAACAGCTTTAAACCACCTTCACGTACCCTATACTTTGGATCAGCCAGAGGCCTGTCAAGCCCTTCCTTCTCCCCACCCCCCGTTAGAGTAGTCTTGAGACTGTTCTAGTATCAGAGGGGTAGCCGTGTTAGTCTGGATCTGTAAAAGCAGCAAAGAAGACTGTTCTAGTGTACTTTCTGCTTCCCTGTGGGCCCTAATGAGCAGAGAATAACTGAGTACATTATGTTCCAGCCATGGGCCCTTCTGTCCCCTCCCTGTTTGGGTCCCTGCTTGCCCCTTACATCAAAGGGGCACTAGTGTTACTGAGAATTGAGTTTACTGTGTGGGTCCCTCATTTTTAGTCCCAGTGGGATTTAGAACCAGGAAGCAGAGGCATGGCAAAGTGAATAGAATGAGAGTGTATCTATGTTATGAACTTGGGGCGGAGGGAGAAGAGAAGAAATCAGTTCAGGCTTAATTTGTGTTGGTGGGGGGAAGGAAAAAAACTATAGGTTGTTACTTCTTTGATCCAGACCAGTTCATCCCATCCTCTGTTCTAATGCAAGGACTTGCTGCCTTTTCATCCAAGCACTAGGATACAAACAAATGAGACAGTACTGCTCTCTGTGGGCAGCACTGAAACCACAGCTGTTGCTGCACATGAGCTCCACTTTGGAAGGCACTGGAGGTATTCAAGACCTACAATGACAGGTTCCCTATTGCTTTACATCTCATGTAGTCATTGAGGGCTTTGGCCTGCAAGATGCAGTGGTGCACTCTGAACCAGATACTGCAAAGCACTGGAGCACATTGTTAATCTTACTGGTGGCAAGTTTGGAATATTCACATTTGGAAGGCAAAGGGACTATTTAGGCTCTTAAGTTCAGTGCTCAGCACTGTGCATGATCAAGGCCTCCCACTGTTGCAGAGTAGCCAAAAGACCAGCAGAAGTGGAGAATTCTGATTGGGTAGTATTTTTACACAGGTGAAAATAATTCACCTGGGTTGTACCTTGTGTAAGTCATTAGGCCTGGAGTCTTTAACAGGTTCCTAGATGCCTTTATAAAATGCAAAAAAAGTTATCTTCAACAAGGTTTGTGTAACCCAGTTGTGCTCCCTTTTAGAGTAAGTTATGCATAATTATTTAACAACTGGAAGTAATTCTTTGCAGCCAGGCACATACAAAATTGCATCCTGAAAGCTAGTTAGAACAATTAAGGTTATTTTGCAGATTTTTCAGAAGCTTTTCATTCCCTCTGCAGTTAAGTAGGAAGGGAGGAATCTAATGACAGGCAAATTTCAGATGTGTAAAGGGGGGCTGTCCAACCTTTGTCCTCACTTTTGAGGGTACTTATCTAAAGAATCACAGAGCCAAATTAACAACTGCATTAGAAAGAACAACATAATGCAAGGAGCCAGATTAAGACAGCCAACAACTATGCCGCATGGGAGAAGTGAAAGGGAGATTGTTCTTAAGTTAGGATCATATTTGCAATAGTAATAATGGTTACTTTTCCACATGTTTCGCAGTTCAGGTTGTTTAAGCAGAAGCTTATCTAACCCTAGCCAAACCAGTTGGGGGATATACCATCTGGCTGACACTCTCACAAGAAAGCCTCTCTCATGAGATCTCCAGTACTGTCTGCTTCAAATTTTGTGAAAATTTCTGTGATACTCTAGCACTCCCACTGCTTGATGCCAGTTGTAGAGGTACAACAACAATTAGAAGTTAATATGATTCCTGACCCAGCTCAATAAGCCTAGAGTTCAAGTTTGGTAGAAGGCTATTGTTTTCCACAAACAAAGTCTCCAATCTGTAAATTGTAGGCAAGGTGAGCAGGTTAACATAGGGGCATTTCCTATTAAGTTAATTATTAATTGATCTTACAGTAGCAGCTAGGGACTCCATTCAGGGATAGGGGCTCCATTCTACTAGGCAGTGTACCAAAAAAAAAATAGCCTGTCTTAAGAGTTAGAGTCTAGTTTCTTCATTAGCACTCTTGTTCTTAACATATAGGTACAGCACTGACTACTTTGGTAGCAGGCATAACAGATTTCAAGGTCAGAATCAGCTCTTCCAATATGTACTATTTTTTAAGTGTACTCTTGATCATATAGTAAGCAGAACCCAATACCATTAGGCCATCTTCAAAGGACAGTTATAGTGAAAGGTCTTTATTTAACCAAGATTCAAGCAATAAGTGTCTTACAATTTTTGTCAAATGGTTAAAATGGGTAGAGAGCACAGCTATAAAATATACTGTGAACCTACCCCCCAGCATGCCAATTGTAACACTGGAGCATTCTTACTAGTCAATGGGAGTCCCTCACCCCACAGAGGAGCTTGGTGGGCCATTTCACCCAATGCAACTCTATTTACTTCAGTTGGGTTACAGAGAGAATGCTTTATTTGACCCCCCACACTGTCTACTCCTTGCATACCATCACAGCCAAGTCTTGGAATCAGACACCTTTTGGTATCATAGGCTGAAGATCTAGTCAGGCAAGTCAAAAGCTACACCAGCTACTGAGGTCATAGCAACTAAGAGTCCCTCTGTAAATCTCTTATTGAAAGAAAAAAACCAAGCAACTACCTGTATTTGGGCATGCATGGCCAATAGCTAGTTTTACAAGCAAGGCTGGCTCCAGGCACCGGCTCAGCAAGCAGGTGCTTGGGGCAGCCAAAGGAAGGGGTGGCAAGTCAGACTCTTCGGTGGCAGGTTCCCTCAGTCCCTCTCAGAGGGAAAGGCCTGCCACCAAGAAGAAAGCAGCACAGTGGAGCTGCTGCCCATCATGATCACAGCTTTCCCACCCCCCACCGGGGGCAACAAAACCTCTGGAGCTGGCCCTGTTTATAAGATACTATACACAACACATATCTGAGGCAATAAGCCACAGACAAAGTTCATACCCTAGTCTCAACAAGCAGTCACAAAAGTTACTATAAAAAAAAGCCAAACTTCTTGGCTAGGGCTGCTGCCTCCTCCACCAGCAGCAATTCCTCTCCTGACTCAATCCCTCCCAGGCCCCCACAAATCTCTTTTATACTCTGGATTGGCTCTAATGGGACCCACCTGGTATCTACATGATAGGCTAAGTCAGCAGAAGAGCTCTGCATCTCTGTTCAGGGCCCTAAAACGTCAGTACCAGCAACTCTCTAGGGAAAAAGGAGTGGCATGAAAAAAAATAATCAGTGTTCACCCTCCTACTGTAATGAAATTAATAGGTAAACTCTTGTTTTATTTTCCAAGCTTCTAGCTGGAAGACAGATCAGGATGAATGGTGAATGAAAACAATCAAAACCATGGAAGTGGCGTTTGAGTCTGTGCTTTAATTAATTAAAAAGAGCTAGAGACCTGAATTTTGAGTTGCAGAAAGAATTGGCGAGTTACACTCCTTAAGGAGCTTTAACACCCGCATATGCAGCAGGAGAACAGCAGACTTGTAGGTATTCAGTAAGCTCATAGATCTAATTTCAGTGGTTAGGAGTTTGTCTCAGCAGGTTCTGAAGTGTGACTAAGTTACAGTGCATTATCTAACCCTTGCAATTACCAGGTGGTGTAACTTTGCTGCCAGCTAACCATGTTCCCCTCGTTGAGCAGATCTAATTAAATACACTGAAGATCAGTGGTGATTCAGATTGTCAGTCCATCCACACCTTCCCAATCCAGATGGGCCCTGCCAACGAGGCAACCGTGAGGGAGTTTTAATTGCAGGGAGTATTAAAAACCTCACGTACGCCAATGATCTGAGTAGCATGAAGGAGTCCTGTGGTTTCCTGCATCATTGTTGTGTCAGCAGTGAAAACTGGGCTCTTCCTCTATAAACACATGATGTTGGCCAATGCTGCCTTCACCATTTAGTGCCTCAGAACATTCAGTCCCTTTGGGCTGCTGCCTCTCAGCCCAGTTAGCAACTCACACCAATGACTTTTCTTGGGTTATCTACTAAGATAAAGATTGCTGTGCATTCCCATGCAGCACCCAGACAAGTTCCTGGGCTTCCTCAGGGGATGGCTCAGAAAAACTTGGAGAGAAAAAAAGGCGGGTCACTTTTTTCAATTCATTGTTTTTCAAGCACTTCTGGGGGCTGCCAAGCTGGGAAGCATATGTGCTGCTTCTTGCAGGCCAGCCTGAAGCAGGACATCTCACCAGATAACCTCTTCTCTTCCAAATGCTGGCCCAATTCTGCAGATATTATTGATTTAGATAGTTCTCAGTATCAGTGCAGCATAAAATGTGCTACTTGATGGGGGGCTTAAAGTTACCTGTGCAGCACCCAGATTCTGGGTTGGCTGGGAGCCAGTGCAGCTCCTGGCATAAATTAGAGCTAGCTTGAGTGGGGGTGTCTCAGCCCAGGATTTCCATGGCAGTATACCCCTCACCCAAGGTGTCCTCCTGTGCCTGGCCTTGTGAGGAAGAGCCTGAGAGGACCACCACAGGGTTGATCAGCCGTGTGCTGTCCCTGCATCAGAGGAATTCTCCCTCAGCCCCTCTATGTTGTCAGACTAATAGTGTGTAGGGGTCAGGGCAGGACTGGTGTAGGAGAAGATACCTACTTTATCTTTTCAGGGCTTATCCAGACTAAATTAGACCTGCAAAGCCCTTCAGGTTCTCTCCCTTGATGGTTCCAAAGTTGAAATACCTTGCTAGGGAGAAGTCATAGGTGGGGCTAGATCTCAAATGCAGTATCCCTACTTCCTTTGTACATATTGTATCAATGGACTGAGGATGACATTCACCCCTGTACAGATTGCCCGCACTGGGCTTATGGGCCATTGAGTCCCCTTTAAGGCCCTATGGTACCTCTTAGCAATACCCAGATTTCAGTGGAGCGTAAGCTTTATGCTCGCCCTCTGAACTTGCTGAAGGAGTAGCTCTCTTTCCTCCACCTTGAACTGGAGGGTGGAGAAGGGAGAGACTCTCCCAGGAGCAGAGAGACGTGACACAGGATGAGGCAAATGGTTCAGCCATTTGAATACATTAAAAAAAAAGGGAAATCCTGTTTACATGTTTTATTGAGACAATCCTCAGCCAAGTGTACGACTTAGCTCACCCGCTGAAATGAAGGCGTTTGCTGTGTCAAGTTTGAGCTGCTGTTTTAAAAGCTTCCAGGGAGCAAACATAGTGTAAACACGCAGAGGAAGCGAATGGAGTCTTATTAATAGATCCTTGAGACAGCACCTCATGTTGCAAGGACAAGGCTTTCCCTATCTAGCTAAGGCCCCCTCAACTGCAGTATCTGAGCTCCTGCTGAGCTTTAATGTTTTTATCCTCACAAGACCCCAGAGAGACCAAGTGACTTGTCTGAAGTAACACAGAGAGTCTATGGCAGAACAGGAATGGAACCTATGTCTGCTAGGCTAGCAGCCTGACCACTGGACCATCCTTTCCACTACCAAGACTGCTGGAGAATGGGAGTATGGAGGCAGCATGCTGAGTCCCTGAGGAACATACATCCCCTCCCCTCCCTCACTAGTGAGATACCTTCCCCCTCTGGTTATTACTCAGGAGAGTACTGAAAGTGCCTGGAGAGCCTGTCTCAGCTAGACAAAGGGCCTTGTAGGGGAGCAGAGCTCTGACAGGGTGAATCCCAAGCACATGGAATTGCATACTGGGTTAATTCTAAACACTGCCATGCATTGCAAGTGGATAGGAGGACAAACTCTGCTCTCAGTTATGCCCATGCAAGCCCATTAATTTCACAGGTCTGCGCCCAAGACTGCCAGTGAAAGGGGGATTTTTCCCTGCTTCTGATTGTATTTACAGTCTTCACCCTGACACTATGCATGAATTAATCATAGCAGTGAACTTGGAACTTGGTGAGAGCATGGCGCTGTCTCCCTCTGGCTGGCCAGCCCGCTCCTTCCCCGAGGAGTTAAACAGGCCTGGAGTGGGATCAGCAGCCAATCAAAATACAGCCCTGCTGAAAGAGCCCTTTGAGTCACCAGCAGGTGTCCTGGCTTGGAATGTCAAGTCTAAAGTGATGGACAGTTCCTGGCTGCCTTTCTCCTCCTGCTCACGGACACTGGCGACAGAAGGCAAACGAGTGTTATGTTTCTGAGTTTGGTTGCTGGCTTTGCACTGATTTGTTTCAAGCTTTTAATTTCTTTAATGGATCTATTTTCTTCCACCTGAATCCCTCTGTGCCTTGTGCTGCCATCTGGAGCTGAGCTCTTCCAACAAACCCCAGGCCTAGCCCTACTTTAGGTTCCACCAGAATTTTTAAGGTGAAAAGCGGCAGTCCAGATACTACATGTGGGCAGCCCTGTGGAAGTTTGTGGGGTAGCCTGGATATAGCTGGAGGCACAATCTGGATCCCCCTTCCCCAAATGGAACACCCCCCCCCCCATATCAAAATAAAGCCAGCCTCACACCTTGTGAGCCAGCCCTCAGGTAGCCATTCCCTTTGGGTGTGGGATTAGGGTGGGTGTAGAGGGCAGAAAGCCCACCATGGTCTGATCTGTACTCTGCTGGTCCGCGTTTCAGTGGGTCCAATAGCACTGGATGCAGCCCTCTCTCAGGGAACTGACAGGAAAGCATTGGAGCTGTTATTTTCCACTGACTCGCTGCCCAGAACTCTGGGTGGGTTCTATGGTGCTGAGTGCTCTAATTCCTGACAAGCTTCTGGGATTTCTTGCAGCCATCCCCAGCCTGTTTTGCTAAACAAGAGTGGGAAAGGAGGCTTGGAGACACAGGGCTCATTCTCTACCTTTCCCTTATTCTGCAGACCTGAGTCCACATCATGACTCAAAGGAAAAAAATGGGCTTGGTAGGTCTCATCCTGGTCCCACCACACAGGTCCAGATCCTCAAAAGTAGGTGCCTGACTCCCATTAATGTCAATGGGAATTGGGTGCCTCAATAGCTCTGAGGCTCTGGGCCAAAGTCACTGCTACATCATCTGGCCCAGTTCCTTTACTGATAAGCAGCCCCTGCTCCAGAGAAGCAGGACAAGTAGAGGGTGTTTTAGGTTAGGAGTGAAGCGCGTTGGCAGAGCTGTTTGTGTCGGGGTTCAAGACTAGAATATAGGAGTGTTTGAGGGGCACTGGCAGAGCTGTGAAGGGGATGATCAAGACCGGAATAGCAGAGAGTGTTTCAGGTCAGGACGGAGGGGCATTGGCGGAGCTATTTTAGGAAATGTTTCCCACCCCCTTGCTCAGCTGATGCTGGGCTCAAAACATTAAATGTCTCACTTCTAAATTTAAAAAAAAAACAGACTAAGAAGCTGGGAGCTTGCACAGCAATTGAATGCTACCAGGAGAGAACAAATGGTCTCTCTGCAGGGATACAAGCAAAGGTTTGCCTCTCAGCCAGCACAAGGTTCATATGTCAAGCTGACATGTTTTGTGGAAACTCTCTGGAAATAATTTGAGAAGCACATGTTATTTGAAGCCCTCACTTAGGGTGCTGTGTTGTGATATACTCAGCATAATTGCATAATGACACTTGCAATCATCTCATGGGGGAGGAAAAGAAAGCCAAAGTGCAGGGGGATGCTGAAGGGGTGGGAGATGAGGCAAGTAGGCAGAGAAACATTAGCTGGCTCACAGCATCTGTAGGATGTAGAGAGGAGTAGGCTACAAAAGAGAGAGGAGGAATTAGCTGGGCTCATCATTTTTCCCTCTAATGACTGAATACACCCATTGCAAAATATATTCCCATGCTATGTGCTTGGGCACTAATTGATGGTAATTGAAATGATCACAGATTGAACTGCCTCCTTTTAACCTCTTTTCTTTCTTAAGTGTCTGATTCATCCTTGCTCAAAGGTACCTGTGTGGAACACCCAAGGACAGCCAGCAGCCAGCCTTTAGGAGCCTTGCGGCAGGACAGCACTTCAGAGGGCATGTGTCACAGGTCCCTCCAGGGCAGCCCATTGAAGAGTGACAGGGTCCCATTCTCAGTTGGCCCCTTGTCCTCCAGTGTAGAGGTGTGGATAGAAACAGCCCTCCAGCTGGGGTCCTTCTGAGAGGCAGGAGAAAAGAAACAAAACAGGCCCCCTTCCTCCAAGGAGCAAGCAAATGGCTTGAGTTAATCATTAGGGGTCCAACCATCCTTCCTCTCAGGGAGGACTCAGACTGTCCATAGTCCTGGCTCCCAAAAGCAGCAAAGGAAAGAAAAACTAACCAATGGAAGCCAGAAGCAGGCTGGCCTCCCGCCTGGCACAGAGCCCCCAGCAATCAGTCCTACAGCTCAGCACCCTCAGGCAAGCCGCTCGCAGGGGTGCTAGAGCAGATGCTTAGAGGCGGGCTATCTTCTGCCCAGGAGGCTCAGACTGGCCAGGGTCACATGAGCAGCCTTTGTCCTCTCCAGGAGCTGGGAAGGAAAGGTCTGTCCTCTGCCCAGTGCTGCTGTCTACTGAGCTGGGCCTCCTCCTTTTACAGGCCCAGCCTCCAGGCCTGACATGACTTGCAGATGTGGCCAGGCAGGGCTGCTTGAGTCCATAGCTCCTCTTTAATCTCTTCCTGTGTGGTGTGGGGTTTGTACACCCCATCATAGTGTGCAATTGGAGCGTGCTGCTATGCAGCTGTAATTCTAGGATCACCTCCACTGCTCTAGTTTTGGAGGCTGCCTGAGTTTGACACTGGCTCTTTTCATCACTGACTTGTTAAGGCGTCTAACACAAACAGCATTTCTGTGGCAGCCCTCCTGGACCTGCTCAGGTCATCGTTACTACTCTCACAACTAGTAGTGATTGTGTGTGTGGAGCCACTGAAACAATTCAAAATGGGGACTAGATGGCTCAGTGCACTGCTAATGGATTAGAGAGCTCTTCATCTTGAGGTCACTGGTTTCAATTCATCTGACACTGGTCATGAGTAACCAACACAGTCACCATCTGGCTTATGTGAAAGGAGCTGGTGATCTGACAAGTATCCACACTTCTGCTTCTACAATCAAAATTGGTTTTAAATGGAACCCTGAGTACTTGTCTTACCAGTGAAGTGAAGGACGGATGCCAAACTAATTTCTTACAATCTGGGTACAGTCAAAGGGTGACACTCATTAATAGATCAGTCAGTATAGGGGAAGTTTGCATTGTCAGCCCTTGAGATGTACCTGTTCTGTAAATGGCAGACATCAGTCAATAAGGTAATTAATCCAGAATTTTAGATTTATTACATGTATTTCTAGGGCAGTAAGACATGGAGTCCCCAGTTGATATCAGAGCCCCATTCTGCTAGGCACTGTACAAACCCATAGGGAGAGAGAGTCTCTGCCCCAAAGAGTTTAAAATTCCCATAATATGGCAGATCATTAGATTGCTAATCACTATCACAGGTACAGGTGGCCCTTTAGCCAGGTTTCTGTAGGTTTAAACTGCCATAACTTTGCCAGCCAGAACACATATCAGCAAGGGTTTCCGATGAGATTTATCAAAAGGCCAATCATGTTGCCAGAACTTGGTAGTGATTTAAAAGGTGGCTAATGCTAATTCATAGAAATGGAGATGACTTACTAGAACAGAGACAGCTCATTCCTTTGCTGATTTTTATGTGGATGCCATCATAAAAAAACCCAGTGGCCTCTAGTGCACATGCCTACTCCCTTCCTCCCTCTCTGTCTCACACTTCCTGTGTTAACAGAAGGAGCCGGAAGGAACAGCTAGCTGACAACAGCAATACACAATTTAACAACCTATTTGAACGTAGCCAAAGCTGGGTGAATGCCGAATACCAAGATAATCAACAGCTCAACAGGTTACAATCACAAGGTTGTGCAAAATTCAGAGCAGTCTGCATAATGCAGAGTGCTTGACCACTGTGATCCTAGATATGCTTAAGAGAACTTTTGCTCTATTAGCTTGATAATAGTCTTAACTTCTTAATGCATTATGCTGGGGTTTAGGCAGAACAGAGGTTTCACAGCAGGGTGCTGTATGAATTTTCTTTCCCATGAAAAGAGACTTGTGCATTAACATTAGCTACTTGTGCCCAAATCCCATTGTTTCTGGGTGGGGGAGTCGAGTGTTTTCGGGATTATAATTAAAGAAGTGTTTTCATGAGTGAAGGGACAATAAGGCTAATGTAGCATGTGGCTGCATTGTGCAAGGAGGAAGATCTGATAACAGAGAAAGGCTTGCAATGAGGGTGCTGCAGGGACCAGGTTACTCTCTGTGCCAAGCCGGCAGGCATGTATTTATAACCATGCAGCATGAGCTTGTTCTGTTTGGAGAAGGACGTTTGATTATTATGATATATGTATTATTTGTATTACTGTAGTGCCGAGGGGCCCAAGTTATAGCCCAGGACCCCCAGTGTTCTAGGCATTGTACAAATACAGAACAAAAAGATGGCAAGCCCCTTGGGGCCAGGACCATCTAAGTGCAGGACCAGAGACGACAGATGGCTAGAGACCCATTGGGGAGTACAAGAAACCAATGACACAGTGTTGGCCAGTATGACAGGCAGTGGTGTGAGCACTCTAGCAGCCTGATCCTTGGCAGGTTGAATATAGGCATCACTGCAAAGGAGAGTTTGGTAGGTTCTTCTGTGTTACTTTGGCCAAATTATCCAGGCCAGATCCTTGGCTGGTGTCAATCAGTGTTGCTTCAATGGAGTGATGCTGATTGACACCAGTTGAGGAGGTGAGCCCCCAAGAGTCTGTTATATATTTTTATTGAAATTACATTGTATCTGATTTTCCACTGCAAAACAGAGGTTTCCTATCCTATCCATTATCAGGAAGGAGGAGCTGTCATGTGGCCATATCAATAAGAACTGCCAACGTATGACATAATATTTTCCACTTCTATAGCATCATTCACCTGAGAACCTGAAAACACTAGACAAATAATAATCAAGCTTCACAACGTCCCTCTTTGGCATATAAGTGTTATAGTTATTATATGGTGTAGGAAAATAAGCCTGGGTGATTTAGAGACACAATGAGCTGCAGACAGAGGCAATCGCTATGTAAATATCACCCACACTTGGGTAGCCAGACTAGAACCCTGCTTCTTCACTTCTAACAGCATCTGAACTAGAGAAGATCTCTCTTAGCCCTGGTCTACGCTACGAGTTTAGTTCGAATTTAGCAGCGTTAGATCGATTTAACCCTGCATCCGTCCACACAATGAAGCCATTTTTGTCGACTTAAAGGACAGTAATTATGCCTTATTAAAAATCAGGCTAGGAAGTAGATTTAGGCGAGTGGACTCTTTTGTATTGTTATTTTGCCTGTTAACTGTTGGGCCAGTACATACGCAGGATGCTGATAGATACAGAGTTACTGAATAAAGCACACTTTGAAGTGTCTTAACAAAAATTATTCTCCATCCAGTCCAGTGGGAAATGCGTTGAGCTCAATGTGCCCATCTATTTATCTGCCTGTGTGCTGATACCGTTCTCCTCTGACTGCCTATGAGAGTCAGAGTTCCATTTTATCTAGATGCCCATTGCTTGAACGCATAGGGTGAAATTCATCTGTTGCAGAGCGACCATGGATGTAGACACTAGAGCTGATCAGGAAATTTTCAAGATTTCAAAAGACTTCCCCATGTCAAATTGAGACAAAAAGTCAAAAATCTTGAAAGTGTTTGTGAAAGAAAATTCCCCTAGCTCCCTCTCACAGTTTGGGTCAGTCTCACTGTTTCATTTTGATTTCAATCATTTTTTTAAACCATTTTTGTTTCTGTAATTAGCTTAGATTTCAGAATGAAGAGTTGTTTTGAACTGGAAGAGTGGAATTTTTCATTCTGAAAACATCAACACCACACATTTAACATTTTTTCCCCTTCCAAAACTACTTCAGGTCAAAAAATTCATCAAAGCCAACCCTGCCCCAGGAAGAGTTTGGGTTTCAACAATACAACATTTTTTGATTAAAAAAAAAAAGTTTTGTCAAAAGAATTCTGACCAGCTCTACTACACCCCACCTCCACCGGCAACAGTGGACCTTAAGTGGTTCATAAGCTTTGAGCTGGCCCTCTACATAGGGGGAGAGAGAGACCTGAATCACATGAAAACTACATTTTAAAAAAGATTATCTAAAGAGGTGATATTTAACCCAGAACACTCAAGCATTACACACAGCCTCCTAGCTCTCTCTCAAGTCATAATACTTTTACCCCAAAATCTCGGAGGGCTGTATAAAGGCTTGGTAAATACTCATTTTCCTATCTGTGAAATGAAAGATTAAAAAGCAAAGAGGAGTGGGATTGATTATATGCCCTTGTGCCTTGTGACACCCGAGACAACCCACTATTTCCAGCTCGATCTATCTAGTGTCACATTTCTTGCTCCGTTATAGAGAAGTGTAGTGACGTAGCTAAGCTCATATAGTGAGACAGTGGCAAAGTCAGGAATTGTTCCCACATGTCCTAGCTCCCAGTCTCTAGCGCTGATCACTAGTAAAATATCACATAACACACTAGCCCAGGAAATGAGAGCAATTTAAAACAAATTAAAGGACACATTTCTCCATGCAGCGGAAAATGAGTTAAACTTGCACTTCTGCTGGTATCTACAATAAATGAAAGCTTTTCTGTTCATATTCCAACCTGTGTTCAAGCTTCTGGGGGAGTGTCTCAGCCAAGTTTATAACAAAACTTGTCATTCACGTTTGAGCATTCTCAGTGTGTTAAATTCGGTCCAAGGTGGCTCCCAGACTATTAAAGGCAGAGTGCCACTGAGCTATGCCACATACAAAATAAATGAAACCGAGGCAGCAGGATTTGTGGAGCAAATCTCCTGTTTGCCCCTGACCCTAGCTTCTTTTCCATGCCATACAGTTAGATGTGTTAGTGGAGGGAAAATGCTTAGCAAGCCCAGATAGACACCTCCCTTTGGTCTCGGAGCTGGGGTGCTGTGATGGAGTGAGTAGGGCAGGAACCAACCACATTGCTGACATAGACCGGAGGTGAAACTTCCCTCTCAGAGATAACTTTGCTGTGGCTCAAATCCGGCAGTTCTCCCTCACCCAAAGGGAAAATGAGACACCGCACAGGGCTGGCCCGAGGCCCTACCCCTCGCCACCTGCCCTGAGAGCCCCCCCCACCTGTGCGGGACCATCCCGAGGCCCCCCTCTACTCCCTGTACATGGGGCCGGCCCAAGACCCCCTGCTGCCTGCCCATGCAGGGCTGGCCTGGTCTGAGCCACTCTCCTGAGCCCTCCCTCCTGCACATTGCCGATTGCCCCCCCCAAGTTCCTCCATGCCCCGCAAGGGGTCGCACCCCACTTTTTTGACAAAACTGTGCATTTGTCCAGTTTGCTCTTGGAAACTGATGATCAGTTGGCAAGAGCAAATGGGACAAATGCCCAATTTTGCCAAAAAAGTCGGGACAGCTGGGACAGGGCTTAAAAAAGGAACAGTACGTATGGTCACCCTAGTTCTAGTCATATTGTCTGGGGTTGAAAAATTCAAAGAGGCTGTAGCCTCAAGTTAAGTATGTGAAAAAAAGAAGAAGAGAGGATTCCCATTGTGGAGAGGAAGGATCCAAATAGTTAGGAAGTTCAGTGTCTCATTGATATCAGCCCCTCTCCTCCACAATCAGGCTTTTTCAAATCCATGCCAGCCTCTGAGGCGAGAAACACCTGCTTTAACTCTGTCCAGGGAATGTTGCGGTGGTCTCTCAAATTGCAAGCAGCTGTGGAAGTGCTTATGCAGCTGGTGATTTTCAGAGAGGGGTTTTGTTTTAAATGGATTTTCCATGCCTGTCAGTATTTCCACAGTGAGAGCTGGAGGTTAAGGGAGAGTTTGCTGGGAGATTGTACAGATCAAAAGTGCTCCTCTCTCTAGGCTTCTCTGCACAATCACCTCCATAATGGTTTCACAGTTTAGTGATGGAGAGGCCCACAAGAGAGTATTGGCTTGCTTTTTGGCTAATGAAGTAGAATGTCTGTATAGAACTGGGGGTGCGGGAGGGGAGACGCTCATTGATTTCAACTCACAGGGATTCCTGCCTGCTATATAGGATGCACACACCCTAGGGAATGTTCTTTCACAAAGGAAAACAGAGATCCGGAGGTTTGTTGCTTACAATCCACCAGGCTTTATGGGCTGAATCCTCAGCAGGTGTAAATTGACACAGATTTGCAGAATCTGGCCCTGTAATTAAGCTTCAGAAACAGACACCCAACTTCTGGGTAGAGCTGGCTGGAAAAGTTTAGACAAAACAGTTTTTTGTCAGGATTTGCTGATTCGAGCGAATCAGAATATTCTGGGGAGATGGTAGGTTTTCGATGAAGTCCCTCCAGAAGCTAGGCAGATTCCCAAATGCTGAGCTTCCAGTTCAAATCAGCCCCGCAACCTCAAGTGCAACTCATCAAGACCCACTGAAATTGTAATAAAAATGTGGGAAAACATGGTTGTGGCAAGTCAGCACTGGGCTCACCCAAGCTAGGTTCTAAGAAGATCTTCTAATCTTAACCAATTGCTTGAGGGTTCTGGTCTTAGTTTCATATTTACAATGACACCCTGAGTCGGCTGAGCTTCACTGGATTTCAAGAGATAGGCCTAAGCCACACAATTTGGACCCAGCCCTGGATTCAGACTTCCCTCAAGTTCAGGGATCTGGGTTTTGGTTCGAAGTTCCCTGCAAACATTTCTAGTCCAGGAGGAACAGGCCAAGTTGGTAAGAGAAAATTGTGTGGAACAAGACATTATTTTGCTAATTGTTGATAGGAACACAAGAGGGATCCATTGGTGGCGCATTAGATACTTTACTGTTTGCTGGAGCTTAAGTACTGGAGTGAACGGTTGGATATGTTTGCACCCAGGAGTGGATTATAAGAATAATGTGGTCTGGCTACCTCTCAAAAACACAGTCCCAACTCTGCTGGTGGAAGACAGGTGGTTGTGGGCAAGGTCACATACATCAACATGGGCAGATCCAAGTGAGGGGAGGGGTGCTGATAAATCACATATGCAAAGAGATACTGGGGTGTACAAGCAAATCTGTAGGTGAGCCAGGCTCCCCATTAAAGCACAGGGGCCACTGGACAGATCAGGAGAGAGGCCTCCTTCAGAGTGGGCTCTGGATTCACAGGCCATAAAGGCACGGCAGCCTGACTTTGCCTCTCTTATCATCCACCGGTGACATTCCTTTCCCCCTCACTAACATCCTGCGCTCATCCCTCATCTGATGTTCCCAGGCAGGAAACCCTCAGTATACACTCCCCTGAAAGCTGGGGCAGTGGTGGTGAGGGAAAAGAGCCAAGAATCATGGCAAGTAAATAAGGGATTACAAGTAGCTAAGGCCCTATGGCTGCCAACTCTCCAGGACTGTCCTGGAGTCTCCAGGAATTAAAGATTATGTCATGTGATGACACCTCCAGGAATACATCCAGCCAAAATTGGCAAATCTATAAGGCCCAGATCCACAAAGGTAATTAGGAGCATTTATACAGCCTTTGCAGAAGAGGCCTAGTGGCTCCGGGCTCCCTGTTAATTGGCTAATGAACCAATCCCCGTGGTTCCCATTTGCAATGCAGCGGCAGGGTCAAAGCGGGCATTGGCATCCCGACGGATGTTTGGTGGAAAATAACTGTGAGAAAGGAATAAACCGATTAACTGCTGATGGCAAACCCCGCTCCCCCTCCCCAATAGAAGAAATGTGTGCATCTCTAGTGGCTATCGGGGGTTGGGGAGGGGGAAATCGATGGCTGCAGAGTTAGGAGAAGGGAAAATCCTTTCCCACTGCAGCTAAAAAGATAATCTGTGGGAGGCAATACCCTCTGCGAACAGGAAAGCTTTTAAGAGGCATTAACACTTTAATTCGGACTTCCTCAGCATCCCCCGTACAAGCTGTGATTAATTACTCAAGCCACCTTGATCTCCCTGGGAAACATTGCTCGGCCTGGCCCTTGGGCAGAAGATTGGGCCCGCACAGAGAGCTCCCCTGGGGAACCAGCAGAATGCCCTCCTCTTCACCCACAAGCCTGAGATAAGCTGAAAAGATGGATTTGCAGAACCTGCTCTGGGAATTAATTGCTTCCAAAGGCCCATTCATGCTGGAGGAAGGGACTTAAGGTTGACTAAGGGCCTGAGCTAGTTTAGTTTTCTCTTGATCTCTGTGGCGAGCACCTGGATGAGTGTTACTGTAGCAACAATGACGAGGCCTGTCTCAGAAAGATCACAGCTAAAATACAGTGTGGCAGTTTTCCACATGGATTTTCTCAGCCTTCCCTCCTTTCCCCCTCCATCAACCCCTTTGCCCCTCCCTCCCTCCCAGTATTCTTCCTTCCCCGCCCCTGGTGGTCTATTGGTATTATTTCTATTGCTGTAGCACTTAGAGGCGCCTAGTGACCCAGGCAGCTGCTCAGACTGAACCTGGGTTTGACATTCAGTACATCTGGGGCTTGCTGTAACAGCAGAGAAATTCAGTTCCCCCAGGAACATCTCTGCTCTCCCCTCCTCCTCCTGCCACTTAGGTTCCCCATCTTTCTGCAATGGGGAGCACTGCCCCCTGGATCTGTGGGGAGTGCCAGCTGGTTATCCTTCCCATCTTGAGAGAGGTGGAGGCTGACACACAGGACCACTATCCTCCTCCCACCAGTTCCTGGTCTCCGCTGGCTTGATTCCCTACATAGTGTGTTGGGAGAGGGAATCCCTGCACCTGGCTTTGCGTTAAGCTGCAGAAGTCCATTACCCCTTATGATGGCAGCTAGGGCACCCCTCCAGGAGCGACTATACTGAGCCTTATGGGACATTCCCAGCCCCTGTAGTTTACTGCAGAGACGATACAATAGGACTGGGAGTACAGTTCATTGAACTTCAACCCCAGGATGACCCTGAAAGGGCTGGCTCCTGGCCAACTCCTGTGAAACCAGTTGTGAATTGACACCCCCCACCCCGCAAGGATCGAAGTTCTGCTTTATATGTTCTCCTTTACCTCCTCTTGACCAGGATCCTGTGTATACTGCAATTTCCCAGACATGGAACTTGCTATTGAGTCTATATCTTGAAGCAGAATTATGTTTCAGAATCCAAGCTTTCATTATTAAAAAGAAATCATTTCTAGCCCTTATGGTGTAAAGTAAATCTTCTGTAAGTGAAGCAAGTATAAACCAATGCAATGTTACCTTCCTGAGATGTACCAACCACCCCATTCAGCTAAGTGGGGTGTGTTAACTCTGAAACCTAATGACATCTATTTACATGTCAACACTGCTAATTACTTTACTGCTAATCATTTTAGGAGAAACATCTAGCTAAGGTGTCTATGGTCTTAGCTGTCTCCTATGCCTTGCCAGTTGCCCAAAGACACAACTATTCCCTATCCAGCCTGTACAATCTTCCTGCAGAGTCTATGGGGCCTTCCTCTTGACCTTCATGGTATTATAAAATCTGTGGGCCAAATTTCATGCTAATTTAAATCCTGTGCAACTCAACTGATGACAGTGTAAGTCAAGGCAGAACTGGACACGCCAGATCTCTATATAAATAGCTGCAAAGAAGTACTAGCTACATTTCAGTTACCTGAAGCACCATCAACAGCAGTGAATTTTCTAGTGTGATGCTGGATATAATTCAATTCAGTTTTCTCCTCCTCCTCGGAAGCATTTCAGGAAAATAGCCTTGTAACCTGGCATTTCAACACTCACCGAGAAAACAGCAGTTCTTCCTAGCTGCAAAGATGCCCCCCAGGCAGGGGCGGCTCTAGACCCCAGCGCGCCAAGCAGGCGCTTGGGGCGGCTGTTTCCCGGGGGGGCGGCATTTGGCTCCGGTTGAGCTCCCGCCGGCATGCCTGCGGCAGGTCCACCGGAGCCCGGAACGAGCGGACCTGCCGCAGGCATGACTGCGGCGGGTCCCGTCTTCCCGCGGCTCCGGTTGAGCTCCCGCAGGCATGACTGCGGCAGGTCCGCTCGTTCCGGGCTCCGGTGGACCTACCGCAAGCATGCCGGCGGGAGCTCAACCGGAGCCGCGGGAAGAGGGGACCCGCCGCGGGACCGGGGAAGGGCGGCGCAGCGCTCCGCGCTGCTTGGGGCAGCGTCATTTCTAGAGCCGCCCCTGCCCCCAGGCAATCATTCCCTAGTTGTTAAAGGGGAATTAGGTTCTGCACGGCCATTTACTTACAGGGAACTCGATATGACATCTATGTGGAACTAGTGGTTAAAAGCAACTTAACATTCAAAGGTGTCTATGCTGCACAGCAGCAACTGTTAACTACAACAGGAGTGCGGACTGCAGTTTGTTTCTAGTGGCCATGGCTCTGAATGCCTGTGAAAGAAGGAAGCAAACAGAACCTGAGCTGTGGACAAGCTATGCTCAGTGCTGCTCATAAAGGAAGGTGCAAAGGTGGTTTTAAGCCATATCTGTGACCCCATCCCTCATACCTGGGGCCATCTAAACACCGGTCCAGTCCCTGGTGTAACTGTAGTGCACTACAGCTCTGAAATCGATCCTCTGGCGGCCGATTTAGCAGGTCTAGTGAAGACCCGCCAAATCAACAGCAGCTCGCTCTACAGTCGACCCTGTACTCTACCCCTGACGAGAAGAGTAAGTTAAGTCGACCCCCTGCCGTGTAGACCCTTCGGTAACTCAACCTAAGGTGCGTCAACGTAGCTGGAGTTGTGTAGCGTAGGTCGACTTACCATGGTAGTGTAGACATAGCCAGAATTATGGGACTGATAACTGAACCCCTTAGACCCTGCTAAGCTGCATCCTTTGTTTCTCTATAGAAGATAGGCTGTTAGAGGCCAATACTGCTGTAGCTCCTTCCAGCCAGGGGCTGCATGTTACAGCACTTTCCAGACATCAGTGAATGAGGCCTTACTTCACCTACTAGCTCCTGTGTGCAGGTGGCAGGGACGGCTTTAGGCCGATTCACCCGATTCCCAGGAATCGGGCCCCACGCCTAAGGCGCCTTTTAAATTTTTTTTATTTACCCTGGCTGCCGTCTGCTCCGGGGTCTTCCGTGGCCCCGCTCCCCTCATCAAAGCGCTGGCGGGAGCGTGGCCGCCCCACAGCCCCGCTCTCCCGGCTGGAGCTCCGGCCGGAGTGCAGCAAGCCCTACCCTGCAGGCCCGCTCTCCTGGCTGGAGCTCCGGGCCCTTTAAATAGCCCCCAGAGCCCTGGTGTAGCGGGGGGCTCCGGGGGCTATTTAAAGGGCCAGGGCTCCAGCTGCCTCTGCCACCCCGGTCCTTTAAATAGCCGCTGGAGCGCCCGTCACCCCCATGCATTCCCCAGGGCTCCCGCGGCTATTTAAAAGGTCCGGGGTGGGGTAGAAGCAGGGGAGCCCCAGGCCCTTTAAATAGCCCCCAGAGCCCTGGGATAGTGGGGGGCTTGGGGGCTATTTAAAGGGCCGGGGCTCCAGCTGCCTCTGCTGCACCCCCTGCCCTGCCTGCACCAGCCCTGCCCCCCCCCCACCTGCAACCAACTCTGCACCCCCTGCCCACAGCTAGCCCCTGCCAAACCCCCTGCCCTGTCTCCAGCCAACCCCTGCTACATACCACCCCTGCAGCCCTGCCCAAAGCCAGCCAGCCCCCCACACACCCCTGCCCGCACCAGCCCTGCACTGCCTGCCCTGCCCGCACCCAGTCCCGCACCCTCTGCCCTGTCTCCAGCCAACCCCTGCTGCACCCCCCTGCCTGAAGCCAGCCAGTCCCGCACTCCTCTGTCTCCAGCCCTGCCAACCCCTGCTGCACCCCTACCTGAAGTCAGCCCGCCCCACACTCCCCTGTCTCCAGTCAGCCCCTGCCCTGCCTCCAACCAGCCCCATGTCCGCCGCTGCCCTGCAGTTCCCAGGGCAGTAACCTTGCACACCTGCTTCAATGAGGGGGGCAGGGAGCAGCTGGGACCCACACATGTGCACACCCCCAGGGAGTGGCAGGGACCCACACATGTGAAACGGCAGTCATTAATAACCAATCAACAGCATATATGATGCAATGTACATAATATATAATTTTATTATTTATATAGTTATGGAAAGTAAATAATACATGGAAGAAATGAAAGGCTTTTTTTTTTTTACACTTTTTTTTTTTAGTCATCCATGCCAGGGCACCGCCGAAAATGTTCGAATTGGGCCCCGCACTTCCTAAAGCCGGCCCTGGCAGGTGGGGAAGCTGTATCTACAGTACAGCCTCATTTGCACAGGGTTTGCGGCATAACAGCCAGGAGAGTTTCAGCGTGGCTAAGCTGGAATACTGCTCTCCCCTTGGGAAGCACGTGCAACACCAGGTAAATTACCAGGAATTATGGACACAACAGTGTGAGGGGCGAATGCAGGACAATCTGTGCCATGCAAGTCTCAGGGCCAGGAGGTGCAGCCCATGGCTAGAGGGGGAAAGGTGACCATATTATTAGTCTTCATTATTTGTTTTACTGTAAAACCTAAGAGCCCCACTCATGGCCCAGGACCCCGTGCTGCTCCAGTTCCAGGCTGCTGCTACATCAGAGGGGCCTTTCCCTAGTTGCCTATGGGCTGCAGTGCAGCCGAGCATCTCCATAGTGTGCAGTGTCATGATTACTCCCTTCCTGCCCTGGCACACCCCTGCATACCCCCACAGCTCTACAGCATTCGCCCTACTCCATTCAGCCTATTTCAGCCCAATGGTGGAGTGAGACAGTCGTGTGTTCCCTCCATGAGGGAGGGGGGAATCTGTGTAGCGGAGGATCCCCCAGTTCTGCCCATACTCTACTCCCCCTCTCCCTGGTGTCTCGCTCACATTCAACAATCCTTCTGCAGTAGAGCCTGGCTGGTTCCAGTGCACAGGGAGCCTCCACCGCTGCCCGTGTGTGCAAAGTGAGCAAGCCATGCTGGCTGTGGTGGGAGCAATCTGCTCTGGGAAGGGCCAGCTGGAGAGCGGAGGCAGTGCTGAGGAAGGGAGAAGTGGAGGGAGGGGGAACAATATGGGAGCTTTTGGAAAATAAGATTAGAAAAGTGGGTTTGAATAGGGCTGCCATGGCTCAGTTTAGCAGGAGCCTGGAATTAGCACACGAAGGCAAAGCATTAGGGTAAAGAACTAGCTGCTTCTGTGAACGTGTTTCTGGGGTTCCCTGAGACCTCTTCCACTTGGTTCCCCAAGAATGCAGTCCAACTCCAGTCCCATCACTCAGGTTCCTTTATCTGGCACACAGCAAAGCTATGCTGCATTGATCAGACTCAAGCGTACGGGGTGGGTATAGGGCGAATCACACATCCAAAGTTACACCGCAAACTTCTCCCTTTATACCCATTTACACATTCCATTGCCTTCAGTTCACTGTACATTGTATTACAGGTTTGGGGATTGGTTTGGTCACTTTGTAGTAACCAATCCCTGCACAGCATGCTCTGCCCACAAATAACTTACTCTTTGCCCTGTCTTATGTTCCAGGGTTATCTTATCCATTGTTATCTTGCTCATTGTAAATGGTTTCCGGTTCCCCCTTATCTTAGCTAATACAGACAGTCAGTTTCCAGCCCACTGGCTCATTTACCTCCCTAATCCCATCTCCTAAGCCAGGAGATCTCATCCATGTCCAATTACTCATGTCAAATGAGGCCTACACACCTGTTGCTGGGCTGAAAGGTTTAAACAGAAGTGACTCGATGTGCCCAAAGCATGCTGGGACACTTTGGGGTGCCAGGTGTAAGCAACCCTAAATCTGCTGTAACTTATGCCAGAGGCTGTCTGTCCCCAGTTGGCACCAGGATCAGAGGGCTGAAAAGGTAGATTAAAGCCACTTTCCTCTTGAAGCTGCTCTAAGCGCAACTCGGCTGCAGCCCAGGATTGCGGCCCTGCCTATTTTTGATATTAAAATATTCCCTGGGAGCCCTTTTCATAAGCCCCCATCAGAATTAACATATTTTCAAAAATGAAAACATTTAACATTGGTTTTTGAGTTGAAATGCTGATGCAGCCATTGGTTCAGTGTTTTGGTTCAGTTGGTTCAGTTCGGAATTCCTAGGACATGGTATAGTGGATAGTTTGGGATGGTTCTGCTTCTGGTCCCAAGTCCTGGCTGGCTGGCACTGGTAGGTCAGCACTGCTGTGCATCCCCCAGGAGATGAACGGGGAGTGTTTAGTTGCGGTTGGCTGCTTAGTGAGGTGAAAGAGAGAAGAGACTAACAGAGGGAGTTTATTTTGTGCCACACAGTCAGTACTTGTTTCTGCCACTGATATCTCAGTTACAAGCGCTAAGAAGCAGAAGAATTTCTAACAAACGTAGGGGATTTTTTGCCAGTGATGGACTAACTATGGCCCAGAGTGGCCCCAAGCCCACTTACAGTGTGAGAGGAGATGCTGATCAAAACCTGGAGGCCTTTATTCTGGAGGAATTATTTTGGGGAACTCCTTTAGAGAATCTGAGGTACAGACAGACCCATCCATTAGTCCTTGCCACGGCTGGTGAGTCAAAGATCTGAAAGCTGGGATCACTACACTCCCAGAGAATCCTGGACAGCAGTTCTAACTAACCAAGGTAGTGAAGATGGTTGTCATTTTCTTTTTAAGATGCAGCGAGATGAATTTATGGAAATAATGTCATGCCCATGAAAGCCTGCAACCAGCTACAAGTGCCTAAATGTTTGCTGGCAGAGCGTGCCTGTCAATGTTCTGTGATAAGGAGCTGTGCTCTAAATTGCTCCAGTAGGTGCCACTATGTAATAGGGAAATGCCATAGGTTTCCCCCGCCACCTCCTCCAAGAAGCTCTCAAATGCATTGCTAAGAATGAAAGACTTCAAACAGGGCTATTCCTTCAGCTGGCATTTCACTGGAAGTGTGCAGTAAAGATTAAGCAAAGCCAGGCAGCTATTTTGGTCTTGCCATCCTGTTCAGTAGTGCCAGTGATTTTACAGGGGTCTAGTCTCTATTTGGATAGGCAGCTTCCAAAGAACCATCCAGGTGCTGCAGGATGCAGTTTAGGTGATTTAGTAGGTGGCATTCTTCCCTCTGATGTAGCAAACTCCCTGGCATGGTGGTAGGGGGCACTGCGCAGCTGCAGGTGTGCCATATGAACAGCCTCTAAAGCTGACTCTGTGGTCAGTCGAGATCCCACTTTCTTGCAAAAACAGAGGTGTTAGTTCCAGGGTCCTGACCCAGCTCCAGTCTAGGTGATTCCACTGAGCCTGTCTCTATCTGCTGCAATTGCAGCTGGACAAGTTATTCTTCATTCTCCCTTTCCAGCACAACTATCCTCTGGTGTCCCCATGTGCTGTTAAACAGGACCCAGAGTAGCTGAATGACTGATTTACAGAGAAAACCTTGTCTTTGCCTTTCAGATCTTTCACATTTAGCCCCATCCCACTAACTGATCAAAAAGTCAATTCCCCCCTTCACTTTGCCAGTGGTGCCAGCATTGACTGCTTTCTTGTCTTCTTCTCAGATACCTCCACATGCCCAAAATGTGTAGAGCTGCTATCTCATCCTTCTTTAAATCCCTCCTGAAACCCACCCTTCTGCCATGATGCCTACAAATCACTCTCCTCTGGCATGGGTTAGCCAAGTGCTTCTCTGCTACATTGTTTTATTATCTCCTCACTGTATGCCTTCACCCCCCCCATCCTGTTTGGTCCACCTGTTGCATATTGTCCAACTCCTAGATTATGAGCAATCTTCTGGGTCTTTATTTCTCTGTACACTGCCTACCCCATGGGGGCCTTGATCCCTGCTTAGGAATCCTATGTGCTACTATAAAATAAATCGGTAATAAAGCCTACGGTGAGTTAGTGTTAAGATTTCAATTTTAGACAGACAGAAGTCTTGATTAGTGACAAAATGATTCAGTGCCATTAGATTAGTATAGAAGTTTGGAGGTGTCTTTAACTTCCTTTAACTCATCTCATGAAGTAAAGTTCTGTAGCTCTGAAGCTGACAGCTAGGACTGGGAGGAAAATGAAGTTTCTGTTCTGTGAGAAGTTTTGGTATTTTGAAATTTGTTTTCATTTCAAATGTGAAAAGCTGAAACTTTGAAATTTCCCATGGAATAGAAATTTCAAAGGTTTTTGACCCAGAACCACTGAAATGTTTAATTTGGATAATGTTGAAACATTACAATATAAACTATAAGAGTAAAATTACTATTTTAATATTAAAGTAGAAACACAATGAAACAAAGCAATAAAATCAAAACTAAATGTTTTGACCTTATCAAAGCAAAACCAGAAAGTCTAAACAAGTCAATTCTTTCTGGTGAAGACCTTTCAGGCTGAGATTTTCAAAGCTCTCTATGGTCTTTGAGCACCCAGTTCTGGTTAACGTCAACAGGAACTGGGTGCTCAAATCTCAGCCTTAATCTCTTTTAAACTAGTAGTCTGTACTGCTCTCATTTAAGTCTCTTTTGCCGCCAAAACTGAAACCAGTCCTCAACTCAAGCATATTCCAGGACATTGAATGACTCATGTTATACATTCATATCTAACGAGCATAGCTGGTTGGTATCTGAAATCTCTTCCTTCTTCAGCAAGCTATTCCTTACTGCATGCTCTCATCTACATTCCCCCAACCCTAGCAACAAGTCTCAGTGAATGCTGAAGAAAAGGCAAAATGTAAAGCGTTCCATGTTAGTGTTTTACTTTGGATCCCTGAGAGTGAAAAGGCAATGGGGAAGGTTTTCAAAAGGCACAAATGGCAGTCAGGTGCCAGTGGGAGTTAGACATGTACCTGGCGTCTGTGCTTTCGAGCATCTCCAAATAATGCCAGTGTGGCACCCCAATGAAAGCTGATCACAAGTAACTTTACTCCAAGGAGTGCTTACATGAAGTTCCATCGCAGAACTTGAGGAGGAAGGAATGGTTAGAGGCTCACAGGCTCCTGACCCGGGCTATCTGCCTTTAATTAATGAGAGAGACAAGGTGCGGGAGGTAATATCTTTACTGGACCCACTTCTGTGAGCTTTCCAGCTTATACTTATCTCTCTCACCAACAGAAGTTGGTCCAATAAAAGCTATTACCTCCCTGACCCTGTTTCTCTAATATCCTGAGACCGACACAGCTACAACACTTTGATTAATAATACAGTCAGACACGCTCATTGTAATGGGCTTAGTACAAACTATTTTTTAGCTCCCTCTGCCGGACCACTGTATCCTTTTTGTGCAAGGCTGGTTGGGAACTGCCACATCAGAGTGCATGTTCTCTGGTGCTGCTGGAGTCCGACATCTGGAAATCCCAGCTCTTGCAGCTAGAGAGTTAAAATAAAAGATCCCCAAGCTGCAGACAAATTCTTCCCTATCACATCACTTCAGGGGCTCATGCTATTGGGATGATGTGTGCTGCCCCCAGGGAGCAAGAGAGGGGTTCAAGGAATGTCATACTCAGGGTGGGAGTGGGCCTATGGCGCTCCTTACATTTAAAACACTACACAAAATAGCCACTATTGTCACTCAGGGGAAGTGTCCAGTCCCCCAACTCCTTTTCATTATCACCTTGCACACTCTTCCAACTTGCTCTTCCAAATCCACCCAACCCCCTCCCCACAGTCCTGTCTGTTCTTGGCCACCCCATCCCTCTACCCCACATCTGCCTACCCTTTCTTGGCCATCAGGATCAGCCTCTCTGTCACTACCATCTAATCCACATGGCTCTATCCCCTTGGGCAAACAGATCATTTTGCAAATAAGTGTCCCTGATGCTCAAATTCCAAACCTGAATTAGGAGCAACACTTGTAATCTTGCACAGCCCTAATTAACTGTCCAAATAGCATGGGTCAGACCTGTGACCATGCCATTTTCTAGGCCACATCAAATCCCAGACCTGCACCTTGACATGGAGCTATCGGGGGTTACCCAAGAAACCCACAACAGTTCATGTGCACCTATGGAAGAGGGAATGTCATCTGTGCAATTATTTCAAATTTATCTCAGCAATTAACTGCAATTACATTCCCACTGCAGAGTTTAAAGATTATTTTTATTGGTAATTAATCTAAAATTAGCTTAAGAAGTTGTTAAAGACATTGCCCTGGTATATCAAGCATGCTGGTGTGTCTTGGCCCAAAAGGCAGCAGCAATTCTATGTTTCCTCTGTGGCTGTGGGGCCAGTTAGTGGGGAACGCCGCACCCCCAGCATGCTATGGAGTCAAGCTCTCTGCACAGGACATGGCAGGGGTGGAAATGGCAAAAGCATGGCTAATGGGCTCACATACAGCACTGGGGTTCACTGGCCCCAAACCACCTCAGCTGTCCCGGACTCCCGGAAATCAGGTGGAGTTGTATGGCTTCTTTGCTGCCCATCTATTTCCCAAAATGCTCACCTGTAATGCACGTAGGGAGGTAACTTACCATTTTGTTTTCTGTGTGTATATTTAAACCATTTTCAACCCTGGTTCAGACTGCACCTGTGGCTGGGCTGTTGTCAGCACCAGGTAATTTTCCTACTGTAGATAAGGCTTGTGATTGTAGCTGCACTGGAAGGAGATTTCAAAAGGTTCTGTTCTGCGTTCAGCAGAAATCCAGCAGGCTAGCTGCCTGCACAGCGGGGAGGTGGGGCTAGTGGGCCCACAGCAGTCGCTGTTTTCCTGGCAGCAGGTGAGACAGCAGAGGAGGCTTACACTGTAGGTGTGGGGGACAGAGGGAAACATTGCAAGATCTGGCTAAAGATATTTTGATAAAACCAGAAGTCAGTGTATACGAGACAACTGTCACATCGACAACATGGTTCAGGGGGCAATGCTAGAATGGGAGGAAAGCCGCTGAACAGAAAGATTTTGACTGCAGAAATGAGCTGGCTGAGGGGAATACTGAGGGCTTCAAGACTGCAGAAAATAAAGAAATGAAGAGATAAGAAAATGGCGAGGGCAAGAAATCAAGTATCAGAGGGGTAGCCGTGTTAGTTTCTATCCACAAAAATAACGAGGAGTCCGGTGGCACCTTAAAGACTAACAGATTTATTTGGGCATAAGCTTTCATGAATAAAAACACACTTCAGATGCAAAGAAAGAGGGCAAGAAATAAGACTGTTACAGAAGAACCAAGAAAACGACTGTGATGGTTTGGACACATGCCAAGAAAGGACACCATACATGGCAATGCACACCAGAGTGCAAGGAACTAGAAATCGAGGAAGACCTAGGATGCTTTGGCTAGACATGGTGAAGAACGACAAAGAACAAAAAGAGAGAATGTTGGGGAGGCGTCTCTCCGATACCCCAGGACCGACATGGCTACAACTACACTGCACACACAGAACAAGAAGGTTTAAGATTAATGAAGCTGTGAAGCTGGAACAAGATAGAAAGTGGTGGAAAAACTTCAATCGGCCCCATTGTTGCTGACGGATGGGACTCAGAGAAGATGATAATAGGGCGGGGGACAAATCTTTTCTACCTCCATGTCAATTAGCTTCTGCTAAAGATGAGTCAGAGCTTGACTTTTGTTTTTAAAGTCACAGCCAGCAAAGCCAAAAGGGGCAGATCGGTGAGCGTCTAAGGCCCTAAGTCAGCAAGGCACTGGAGCACAACTCTGCCTTTAAGCATGCATGTCGTCCCATTGATCCTAAAAGGCTGGATTCCGGTTATTCCAAAGTTGATGGTATTTGAATCCAGGATTTTGGTTTGGTCCATTGCTTAAACAGGAGTGAGGTGTGAAATGAATTTGGAGGCTGACCCTTCCACACCAAAATCGGGGTGTATTTTGATTGGCATTTTGGTTCCTGCCAATTTCTGATAGTATGTTCAGTTTACTTTTATAACAGCCACTTTGGTGCTATTAAACCAGCAGATCCCCAGCATCAGCTTTAGAAATGTGATGCAACTGTATTGAATGACCTTTTGTCTCTCAACATGTAGATAGTTGTGTGCCTGCATTTCCTTTATTACTTTGCTTCCTCTGAAGTGAACTTGCTGCAGTAACCAAGATTTCAGGCTGCTCCCCAGGGTGGTGTGGCCCCTGGCATAAGCGAAAGCAGCCGTGGGGCTATTCTAATTGACAGCAGCCTTCCCTGGCTGCTTACGACCTGCTCCACGTTGGGAGCTGCATGGTAAGAGCTGCATGCTGGAAGCCATTTGTGGTGCATAACAGCAACGTTATTGAAGGTACTTACAGACAGGGCTTGTGATTTTCAGCCTGGAGAGACAAACCCAGAGAAAACACACCCCAAATAAAATGAACAAAAGAAATCAGTGTTTATCCAATATCTAATGGAAAAATACCGGAATGGTTATTTGTATCTAAGGGCTTGTCTACACAGAGCAGCAACACGGACTACAGGGTGTGATTTCCAATGTGAACTCACATATTGCACATTAATCAGTTGGTGTAGACCCTGCTGGTGCACACTAAAGGTTCCCAGTGCACTTTAATGTACTGATGTTTGAGACAGAACTCTGTTAAAGCGCACGAGGGAACATTACAAAGAGATTATCGGTTACAGTATCTACAGAGGGCCTTTAAAACCTGACTTTTGGACAGCTACATAAAACTCAAAAATGGCTAAAAATAAATCCCCCAAAATGAAATTAGCAAACCCCGAAAAACAGAAGCCCTGCTCATAGACTGTGACATTTTTATGTGCCAGTAGATAGTGCTCATACTATCAACCTACATATGTTACATCCACACAGACATATCACTTTTATAGCACACTCCTAGAACACTCTGCAGCTCGGAATTGCTGGAGCGCAGAGAGCTCTGATCACTTCACTTCTCCTACCCTTGGTCCCATTCCCAACATGCCTCTAAAGGAGTGACAGCATAGGGCTGAGTATGCCAATCCATCTTGCCCTTCCACGGTGCCCCCTTTAAAGCCCTCGTGTACTGCTGGTCTGGAGTAAAGGGGCTGTAATGGTGGCTAGAATCTGGCTCCAGATATTCAAGGATTTTACCTGATGGGCCAATTGTACCAAGCCGAACATGGCTCACAGAAGCACTTGTTGCAAGGATGGTCCTCTGAGAACAGATATCACAGCAAACAGGGCCCCTGTGCTTTCTCAGCACTGGAGAATCAAAATATGCAACATACATCAAAGCAAACAGGATTCTCAAACTGCTGGAGCCAAAAGTTCCCATGCAGGTGTCTGGGTAGCTGTGACCTTTTTCTCATCACACCATACCCCAGCACTATGGCTTCCATCTCTGCCTGTTCTCTCCCTCCCTCACGTACTATTTCCTGTTCATCTATTCCCGCACCACCCTGTGTTTGTTTTTCGCTCAGATCTTTTGGTTTTAGCACCTCGTGCTGTTACCTCCACACACCAGCAGGCTGCTCAGGTTGACATGGAGAGCCTCCAAGAGCCAAGAAGAGACATGTGGGCTGGCGGGTGCCTGCCTCATGGTACTGCTTAGTTTGCAGGGAGCTTCTCCTAGGGTTGGGCAAATTTTTTCATTTGTTTGCATGAAAAGGATGTGGATTCAGTGACACTGACATGTTTTGCAAATTCAAGCTGTTTTTGCCAAATTGTTCATTTTGGAAAAGACAACCCTCCCCCCAAATCAAAATGTTTCATGTTGACATTTTCAAATTGAAGTGTTTAGATTTTGAATGGATTTTTGTTTCAAAATTTCCCTTTAATTTTACTTTAAAAAAATAAAAAACATTTAACATTGGTCAAAATTGAAGGAAACATTTTGTTGGACCCAAAATGATTTTTTAAACCCTTTTTATATGTAACCCCTCTGCTATGCTGAAATGATAGCAGCAAGGGCCAGGTTCAATACATAGGGGTCCCTTCCCCACCACGTAATGCAAACCAGCTCGAGCCCCCACCCAGTGACCTGGGAAAATCTTACACACACCCCTGGGCGCCTCAAGGAGGCAATACTTCCCCTCTCGCAAGCACAGACTCTTGGTGTAGCGGAAAAGGTTTAATCACATAAGATAAACAACAAGCATTAAATTTGGAAAATACCTCAACTAGAGTTCATAGGTCAAACAGTGAGCAAAGACCCACCCCAGCAAATTGGGCCGTGTCCTTCTCTCTGGGCCCTTGAGTCCAGCAACCCCCCAAATCACCCACAGTCCCAAAAGTCCCACAATTCAAAAGTCTCTGTCCCGGGTCAGTGCAGCCCCAGAGTTCAAGAGTCTCTTTGCAGAGGTCCCCCTCCCCAGCCTAGGTAGAAAGGGGCACCTTACATGGTTCAGGGCCAACTGCCCTGCCTCTTCGTGAGGTTCTGCTTCCACTAGTCGTCCCCGCAAACAGCTCAGCTCTGCTTGCTCTGTGGGCTGCTCCGCTCTGCCAGTTGCTCTGGTCCACCAGCTGTCCTGTGATCCGCTCCAGCTGTCCTCACGAGCTGCTCAGCTCCACTCACCCAGTGGCTGCACAAACTGCTCCACTCCGCTCTGCCAGTATTGCTTCAGGCTCCCCCACTCATTAGCACAGTGCTCTCAGCTCAGCAAGTCCAGCTCTTCAGCGATTTCAGCTCATAGTAGGGGAGCCCCAGTACCAGTGAATTCAGCTCAGTAACCTGCACCTAGATTCTTAAGGGAATCAAAAATTAACTCTGACATTCCACAGTGGAGAGAGGCATAGGTGGAACTGATGCTTCTGGCTTACACAAGGCGCCTATACCACCAAGTACAGATATCTGTCCACAACCTCTCTCTTTCAATGGGTTTTGGAACCCATGTGCCCCAGCTAGCAAGCTCTATCCAGCTGACAATGAAACCCCCCATCACAAGACAATTTTGTAGTTCCCCATTTACCCAATCAGGGTGACAACATTTCATTCCTCCTGCCCCAATAACAACGAAATTGGGGCTCCCACAGCTGTGAAAATAACCATCCCATGCTGCTTTGCGGTATGCTAAGTGGGGTGGGAGTGCCCATGCAAATAACTGAAATGCTAATGCGAATACTTGAAACTTCCACTCTGCACTCCCCATAATCTACCACCAGATGTCAGGGTAGAGCTCATCCTGACTCTGCTTACATCTATGCTGAAAATTTCAGGTTTTTTTTGTTTTCAGGCTGACCCAAAATGAGGGTTTTTTGGTCTACTTTTCAAAATTGCCCATGAACCAAAGGTTCCATTATTTGCCCAAATCTAACTGCAACTGTGTTTGATGAGCGTAGAGGCTGCTACAAGAGTAGGGGTCAGAGGTGAGTGACCATCTCCTTTGCCCACAACAGAAGAATCATATTTTTGATTGGGAAGTAGGGGAAGGCAAGGTGAACCTGGCATTATGTGGCTTTCCTCCCCCCTTCCCCCTAACACTTCCCTCTCCACTACCCCATGCACTAGTCTAGCACCTCCACCTCCTGACCAGGCTTATGGTGGGGAACCACCGCTAAGGCTGGGAAACACTGGCCTCAAGCCCATTCCTTATAATGCTGTTAAACAATTTCCTTTTAGAGCTATAGAGCTGTGATTGCACAGATTAAAAAACAACACCCCCCCTTTAAATATTTCATTTTAATCAATGGCTTTCAGTAAGTGCCTGCTGAGGAATTCAGGGGAGTGTTTTCTCTCTGACATGCAGATACTTTCAATTATGAAAGATAGCTAAAAATAAAAGAAAATTATACTGTTCAGGCTTCTCTGGAGGTGGAAACAGATGGGGTGGGGGTGGGGGAAACAACGCGGGAGAGCCAGGGAAGACGCAAGGAAAGGCCATTTATTTTTAACCAAAGAAAATGTCAAGAGGAAGCCTGACATGATTATCTGGAACCTGCCACTCACCTTCTCTATTAATACTTCTGCCTCAGCTATTGGGTACATTTAGGGCCTGCTCCAAAGCCCACTAAAGACAAGAAGAGTCTCTCCATTGCCTTCACTTGCTTCAGCACAGGGGCTACAATCCTCTAGGTTTACTAATCGGGGGAAATGATTTAAGTTTTGCTTTAAAAAAAAAGTTGTGTTTTTCATGTTTAACGAATGAGTAAAGTTTTTCATAACCTGTTACAAGGAGTATTGTCGGGGGCAGGGGCGGGGAGCTGATAATATAGGGTTTGTTACACACACAAAGAAAAATTAAGGGGTATAGTGATGATGATATTCCATTTATACACTGTAACTGACATCAGTTGGCCATAAGCAGGGTTTGAACCTTAGATCTCTCATGCCAACTGCACGAGCATCTGCTATTCGAGGTAAGTGACTAACCACCCTAGCTGGTAGCTGTAGCAGACTCATTAACATCTTGTATGGACCAGACACTAGAGAGGAACATTGGCACACCCTCCCTTACTGTGGGTTATAGTAGCACCTGTAATCAGCTATGCACCAGCTGAGAATCTGGCCCTAAGTCAGTCTAGCACCAGTGGAACTACACTGATTTACACCAGCTGAGAATCTGATCCTCTGTGCTTTAAAAACTTATATCAGGATCACTTTCCATAGCAATATATCTGGGCATGAAGCCACTAGCCCTTAGGAAACTCCAGCTAGTCCAGACAGCTGCAGTGCATCTCCTCAGCAAACACAGGCTACTGTGAACTTATGCCTCAAACCTGTCTTTTGCTCCCTATGCCAGCTTCCACTGAGCCAGGTTCAAGGTTTCAGTCCTTATCTTCAAGGGGTTCAATGGCCTGGACCCAAGATTAACTAAAGCCCGAGGATGAAGACCACAGTCAACAGCTCTGCTCCTCAGGTGCAATGGAGCTGTCGACTGCATGGATAAAACTTGTTGTGACCCAACTACGTCTTGCTGCCCGCTGGCAGAAGACAAGGGGTACAGGATCCCCTCACTTCACCAAACCAATGTTATGTGACATCTCTAATGAAAGCCTCTGTCACGCTGGTCATCAGAATCATTGCAAGATTTATGTACAAAAAATGTGAAGAGGTACGTATATATACTAACAATTATGTTCTCTTGGTCTGTGAGTTAAAACAGATCACCAAAGGGTAATCCACATACACCTGGCAGGTGGGGGGGTCTGTGGGGGGAGGTCTTACCTTGGCTGGTCTATTCAAATAGAGTATTGTTTGGTTCACAATGAACACCCACTTACAGTCTGAGCAAAATACTAATCAATAGATTACAGCGGCTGGAGGAAAAAGCAGCAGGAGTCATCCTGTTTAGGGGTAAGACCATGACTTTTTGAAACTATCTGGGGTACAGATGAATCCTTCAGTATTCCTTCATTCTGTGAGGACAAGCTGCCAGTAGGCTTGATCTGAGGAGAAGAGGTCTCACCCACACTGGTTGAAAATGCTGGGGAAAGGACTTGGGGTAAGCTACCTTTCAGGAGAGAGGGAAATGCCTTGTTATTTGAGTCTCCAGAAAGCGTAGTATGATTTTGTTTTATATGGAACCATTTGTTTCCAATATCCTTCCTCACTAGTGCTTGGATGTCTGTTTGTTGATGATAAACTTATTCCTGTTTTCACCTTGTCTATCTAAGTGCCATGTGGTAAGCAGAGGGGCGATCCTGAGTTCAGTCTCACAAGCTGGTGTGTATTGTTCCTTTGGGAGTAGCGAGTCGAGAGGTCTGTGAGTGTTAGTGGAACAGGGGCTCAACACTCCAGGAGGGATGCTTGGGGTTGGCATGTGCCTACCACTAACCTGTACAGAGAGCATGAGGCCAGTGGGGGCCTGGAAGGCAGGGCTTGGATTGCCAGAGGCTGGTGGTTTCAGGGAGCTGATCAATTTTACTGGTGCACAGACCTTGTTCTAGCCCTCTGTACAGGGTGGATTTCTTGCTTATTTATTTGAGCTTTCAGCTGAACATGTATAAAACACCTTGTAGCTCTCTGCTCCCTCTATGTGACTCAAAGTAAATTTCTATAATAAGTCATACAGGTCACCAGGGAAAGAGGTTGAGCTGCAAAAATTACACACACTGCAGCTGATATTTAAAGAATTGTGTGTATGTATTATCTCTATTTTCCAGTGCAAATTATAGTCACAGAAATAGTATTAAAATTACCTTAGAAGGGCAAAGTTTTATTATGTAGACTGCAGCTCAAAAGCCCATAGGGTTCCTGTCCAGAACACCTGTTTTATACGTGCCCTAGCAAAGTGCTCTGCGTTAATTGGATTGTGTTCTCTGTGCCACATGTGCTAAGTTTCAGTGAACAGTCTTAATTAGCTACATTCTTCCTTGACTTTAAGTGGGCTTTTTTTTTCTTTAAGATATTGCACATGTACTGTGGTTTTGGAGCATGATGCTATGTAATGCCAATAGGGAACAATCTCCAATACTGGAGATCTCATAATATGTTTTCTACCAATTACCATTGAAGAGATAAAAGGCTCAGACAATCCTTGTGGTAACTTTTTAACTTTAGTGGATGTATTTTACCCAAGGAGTTTGCCTGGTTATTCCACACAGTTTAGATTCTGTTAGTGGATGCAGCTTTACATTATAGTGGGTTGTTTGTAGCCTGTATCTGTTAATGACTGCTCTGTTAACATAGCATGGTTTTCCTTTGGGCTAGCAAATGCTTTTCTGTGAGCCCAGTGTACAGAGCTGCTATTAGTAGAGTAAGAAAAAGGGTCCATATTATGTTTGTGAGAAAGGACTCCAACTATGGGAAATGAATCCTGTAGTTCTCTTGTGGATGTGACATAAATGAACCAGGACCACTTATGATTATTGATCTTCTAGATATCATAGGTATGTATATGATACTATAGTATCTGAACACCTCACGATCTTCAATGCCTTTATCCTCTGAGGCAGGGCAGTGCTATTATCCCCACAGTACAGATGGAAACTGAGGCATGGAGAGTCTAAATGACTTGCCCAGGGTCACACACAAAGTGTAAAACAAACGGCAAAGAGTTAAAAAGGGATCTCTCAAAACTGGGTGAAAAAATGGCAGATGAAATTCAGTGTTGATAAGTGCAAAGTAATTCACATTGGAAAACATAATCCCAACTATACATACAAAATGGGGTCTAAATTAGCTGTTACCACACAAGAAAGTTCTTGTAGTCACCATGAACAGCTCTCTGGAAACTTCCACTCAATATACAGCAATAGTCAAAAAGGCTAATGGTATATTAGAAACAAATTAGAAAAGAGAGAGAAAATTAGACAGAAGATATCATGACAGTATATAAATCCATGGTGTGCCCACACCTTGAATTCTGAGTGCAGTTCTGGTTGCCTCATCTCAAAAAGGATACAGTGGAACTGGAAGAGTTTCAGAGGAGGGCCACAAAGATGATCAAGGGTATGGAATGGCTTTCATAAGAGGAGAGACTAAAAGGATTAGGGCTGTTCTCTAAAAAGAGACAGCTAAGCAAAGATATGATAGAGGCCAATAAAATCATGAATGGTGTGGAAAAAAGTGAACAGACAAGTGTTATTTGCCCTTCCCCACAATACAAAAATCAGGGTTCAACCAATGAAGATAATGGGCAGCAGGTTTAACACAAACAAGACAAAGTACTTTTTTCACACGATGCACGACTAACCTGTGGAACTCATTGCCATATTGAGATGGCCAAAAAGTATAATTGTGTTCAAAAAAGAATTAGATAAGTTCCTGGAGGCTAGGTCCATGAATGGCTATCAGCCAAGATGGTCAGGATGCAATCCCATGCTTACGGTGACCCTAAACCTCTGACTTCCAGAAGCTGGGAGTGGAAGACGGGATGGATTATTCCATAATTGCCTTGTTCTGTACATTCCCCCTGAAGCTCTGGCAATGGCCACTGCTGGAGACTGGAGATGGGCAAGATGGACCATGGTCTGACCTAGTATGGCAGCTCATGTTCTTACCTCACCCTCTCTGCTTCCTTGTAAATTTGAATTGCCTGATTCCTCTCAGGTGGGGCTCAGGCCTGGTTTATCCCCAGGCTCTGAAGTCCAAGGGCAAGCCACCCTTTTATGCCAACTGTAAGTGGGCATATGCCACATACAAATCACAATGGACAATTTAATTATTCCCTGGGGAAGCATTTCTTGTAGGACATTGTGTCACATCATCCCGAGGTGAGGCTCTGGAACTGCTCCCTATGAAGCCAGTCAGGACTCCGGTGAAGTCTCCTCTCTGTGAGCAGACTGTCTTGAGGGCAAGAAGCTCACACAGCTTCACCTTCCTGGGTCTGAACCTGGAGCATTCAGCATCCTCTGCCCCTCTGTGTGCTTCCCACAGCAAGTCCGCCCAGGCGGGGTCCTGGGGAAGCCAGAGGGTCCTGCACCCCAACTCCGCAGTCAGACATGACTCTTAGCCAGCCAGTAAAACAGAGGTTTACTAGATGACAGGAACATGGTCTAAAACAGAGCTTGTAGGTACAGAGAACAGGACCCCTCTGCCGGGTCCATTTTGGGGGGGCAGTGAGCCAGACACCCATGTCTGCACTCACTCCACGTCCCCAGCCAGCTCCAAACTGACTCACTCTCCAGCACCTCCTCTCAGGGCTTTGTCCCTTTCCCGGGCCAGGAGGTCACCTGATTCCTTTGTTCTCCAACACCTTTAGCTATCCCCTTGCAGGGGGGAAGGGCCCAGGCCATCAGTTGCTAGGAGACAGAGTGTCAGCCATTTATGTACACTGGCCCTTTGCTCTGCAACAATTACACCCCCTTATCCCACCACCTAGAGACTTAAGAAATGCATAGGGGAAACTGAGGCACCCCTACAGTATTCAGAAGAAACATTAAGAACAGTCACACTTTGGCACACTTGGCAGCCTAAAGGGGGCAATGAAAGCAAGGGTGCTTATCCTAAGGGCTGTGCTGGATTTGTGTTGGTGCTGAACAGGTTAAATAATGCTATCCAGTTCGGTGCTATGGCCAGGGATGTTAGACGTGGGAGACGCATTTCAGGGGTTGGCCCACAGCAGGTTGGTGGCGGGATGAGACTCTCCCTACAAAGAGCCTCGGGGAGAAGAGGAAGTATACACCGGATCCCCCATAAGTAGCATGCTGCTCACTTTGATGTCAAAGGTTCCCTTTCCCTCCCCTTTATTTTATTCCTCCATCTCCTTGTTTCCACTGGAGAGGGAGTTTCAACAACTTTTTCTTGGTCCAGCTTTATTAGTCATGTACATAAGTGCTTTACTGAACTTAAGAACATGTATAATTTTAAGCTCATGCTTAAGTGCTTTGCTGAATTGGGGACTTGGTGGAGACTTAGCCAGCATCTGAGAAAGACCCCGTGAAGAGGAGTGACTCAAGAATCTCCCTGTTCAGTCCAGGACCAGCAGTTCACTCAGGGGGCTGGACTGGCTAGGAGGTTGCCTTGTGCAATCAACTGAAGCAGCAGTAAGAAATTAACTATCTCTGTTCTTCAAATAAAGAGCAAGGATTGACGAAGACAGGATTCTGCTAAGAGAAAGGAAGAGTGCAACCAGGCTGAAAAGAAAGGGAGGCAGATCAGGTGAAGAGGATAGGCTCTAAAACTGCCAGATGGCAGGGGAAAGCCTCAGGGATTTTAAAATGTTAAGATTCTGGGGAGCAGAGTCTTTGCAGAGTCCTAGCATCTAGCTATATCAGTGGGGCTAGAAGAGATGGGGAGAGATCACAGAGGCCAGTTTCCAGCTCTGTGTGAACAGCTGGTAGTGAATCAGGGGCTAATACTCATCCTCAAGACCTAGTGCTCTGGGACAGAGATCATCTTTTTGTTCTATGTTTGCACAGCTTCTAGCACAATGGGGTCTGGTCCACGACTGGAGCCTGGAGGTGTTTTCACTAATACATACTCCTCCTCCCCTACCTTCTTGGGGATACAGAGTATCAGTACAAGACATGCAGTGTACCCTCAACAGAACAAGCCATGATACAATTACCAGAGACATGCTTGGAAGCCGGGCAGCACCGTGATCTGAAGCAGAGACATGAAAGGGGAAAGTGCCTGCCAATAAATTCTGCATTACTCATTATTGACTTGACTTTGCTGGTTGTCACGATCTACCTGTTCATTACCAGAGACTTCACAAAGCTGCTGGAGCTCCCTGTTAATGAGCTGTATTTGCAGCTTTCAAAGGATGATAGTTCATCAGTTCAAGGTTTTCCTTCTTTTTTATTCTTATGCTGCTGGGAGACTTGTCAGATTACTTTCTTTGCCTCACTGCAGGTGGCTTCTTGCACTTGTCCTGGAGAAGAACTCCATGTGCTGCTAAGCTTTTCCTACTGGCTACTTTTCTGCTCCCTGCAGGGGTGATAAGATTGGATAAGAAGGGGACCCAGGTGACCCCAGACTCTGGAATGGTGCTTCCCAATGAGCCCTTCTGTTCTAACGTGACAATGAGCAACTTTGCTTCCAACTACACTCGGTCTTAGCCAAAAGGCCGAGAAGCACACTTGTGATCTTAACCAAAAAAAAAAAAAAAAGCAGAGCACAATGACGGTGAATTCAGCCATACCCTCCCACTGGACACTTAGTGCTAGATGATACAAAGAAGCTTCGCAGGTTCCTATCAGCTCTGTGTTGCTGACTGTTGAGATTTTAATCGCCAAGTCTTGTGATAGATGCTGTTTTCCTTAAAGCCCTGGGTGCCTGGAATCAGGTTATCACCAAAGAATCAAAAGTGTCAATTAAAGGAAAAGGAAGCGTTTAGCCCTCATGGTTGCAGGGAACACTTTGAACATGTGACGCTAAGAAGCTCGAACAGGAGGAGGAGAGTAGAAAGGACTCTGACATCTGTTAAAATCCCATGGATTTTTGTGACCCAGTACCTGATTTTCTTCTTGGTGTTGGCAATCAGCCCAATTGAAATGCCCACCTAAGCTACTGCTGCTCCTCACCTCACCCTACCCAGTGCAGGTGTGGTTGAAGAACACTCTTCTAATCTTACCCAAACCCTGGTTCAAGAAACCATCCTCATTCAGGGCAATCCTTAAACTCATACTAAAATCACTCACTCAGGTGCTGTCCTGAAGAGGGCTGATCTTAAGCACACACCTACATGCTTTCCTGAATCGAACCTTAGGAGACCTAACAGTGTTTAGACTCTGATATTAAGCACTTAGTGGTTTACTTGATGCTGACTGGTCAAGGGGTGGGTGGAATCTATGATCCAAGGGAGAAAGGGTCTATCTCCCAGCCAACCAGTCTCCAGAGCATACTTTTGAAGAATGCATCGGAAATCTCCTTTTATGCTCATTAGAGACAGTCGATGATTTAGGAATTCAATTATGAAATGTTCCATGGAAGGAAGTTCAAAAATGAAGGCAATTAACATTACTCTAAAGGAAGGAAACATTTTTTAATGCATCATTATTTTTATAACTTATTTTTTAAAAAATGAGTTATCACTCCCAATGCTGCAGTTACCCGCAAGTGCATCTTCCCAGCCGGGCCCCTGATTTTACTAAGACACGGGAAAGGGCGGTGGGGAGGCTGCAGCTAAGTGGGACAGACAAAGAAGGGTTTTTGTGGGAGATAAAATCATTAAGGAAAACAGCGAGCAACAGAAAGCGATGGAGAGCTAGAATGGTTCAGCAGTCAGCGGGAAGCTCTGTTAGAGTGCATCTCTACATCGGGGTGGATTCATTCTGTGTCCCCCTCCCATGCCACACACACATAGTGGGATCCGCTCACATTCATTCATTGTTATTTACCTGATGAGCACATTCCATGTGCTGGGCATGGTAGACCTGAGATGACTAATTTAGGAATGAATACTGGGCTAGGAGGCTGCAATTCACAGGCTGGGGGAGTCCGAATGCCTGTCCTTGCCACTGATTTGCCCTATGGCTCTGAGCTTCTAACTCAGTGCATGGCTACACTTGCAGATGTAGAGCGCTTTGAGTTAAACCAGCCTTCGTAGAGCACAGTAGGGAAAGCACTGCAATCTGTCCGCACTGACAGCTGCAAGTGCACTGGCATGGCCACAATAGCAGCTCTTGCAATGGCCACAGAGAGCAGTGCATTGTGGTAGCTATCCCAGCATGCAAGTGGCTGCAACGTGCTTTTCAAATGGGGGTGGGGTGGAGTGTGACATGGCGTGTGTTGTGTGTATGTGTGTGTGGGGGGGAGAAAGTGGATTTTGAGGGGGGCTGAGAGCATGTCAGCATCCTGTCTTATAAGTTCAGACAGCAGAAGACCCCCTCTCCCTGCTGCCTCTGTCTCTCACACACAGCATTCCACAGAAATGGTTGATTTGTCTCGGCGCAGATAAGCACACTGGCTGTCAGAAACGGAGCTTTCAAAGGGCATATCCACATTCCTGCAGCAATTACAAAACAATGACAAGAGTGGCCACTTGACTTAAGGGGATTATGGGACGTTTTCGGAGGCTGATCAGAGCACAGTAAAGCAAACCTCATTCACACTGACACCCAGGCATTTCAGCCAATGCGCACCAAACATTAATCTTCTTGCTGAGGTGGGGTACCAGGACACTTTAGTCCTGGAGTCAGAGCGCAGTACGTGTCTTGTCAGTGTGGACGGGTAGTGAGCTAGAGCACCCGGGGCTGCTCTAATGTGCTCTAACTCACAAGTGTAGCCAAACTCTCCGTGGCTGATCTTCAGAGGTCCTGAGCACCCATAATGCCAGTGGAAGACAGTGGGGACTAGGGGTGCTAATCACCTCTGAAAAAAAATCAGGCCTTGACGGTCAAATCAACAAAGACGGGTGTCGATAATCAGCCTGCTTTTAGGCACCTGAAAGCTGATTTAGGCACTGATTTTGGGTGGGATTTTCCAAAGCATCTGAACAACTTAGGAGCACAAATCAAAGTGACTTTTAATAGGGCTTGTGAGCCTAAGTCACTAAGATGCTGTAGAAAACCCCTCCCATATTCAGATATTAGAACATGCATTTGGGGGCCTAAATGCTTTTTGTTCTGTGTTTGTATTGCACCTCGCACAATGGGGGCCTGGCCCATGATGGGGCTCCTAGGTACTATTGCAGTACAAACAACAGACAACAATTCTGACTGGAAATGAAAGGCTTTCCCCCCGATATCGGGGGTGTTCTCTTGCCGTGAAGAAGCTTCACATGAGAAAATCTGGAACAGAGCAAACTGCAGGGGAAAAAGGGAAGTGTCTCATGTCTTTGTCAATTCTTGCTCTCCTTCCAAATCTCAAGCACCCCTCCCCCCCGTTTTAATTAATAACTCTGTCACCCTTCCAGAGTTCAGACAAAGGAGCAATGGAAAATGTATTTCAGTCACGCGGGTACCTGGGGAAATGAAGCAATCTCTTTAATGTTGCAAACCCTAATTAGGAGGCTCTTGTACTTACTCCAAAGCTGTTCTCTGCTAGAAAGGAGACCAGCAATTACCTCAGGAGGTCACTTTGAAGGTGGGCTAGAATAATATTTAAAATAAAGAATCATATGGATTGTTTGGAGCATCATAATGAATAAAAAACCCAAACACTGACTAAGGAGAAGGGTTTAATGCAAGGTTGTTACTTTGCTTCAGGCTGGCTCGTTCCACCTGGCAGGCAAAAGGGAGTCACTGCTACCAGCCACTAAGAAGGCTACTTAATAAGAAGGTCAGGGAGGAATCTCAAGAGGGTTCTTAGCAGAAGTATGAGAACTGGTGATGCTGCTGAGTATTAGCTATCCATGTGCATATCCATGCATGTTTGATGTCACACGCTAGGGGTTGTGCCTATTATTGCTGCCAGCTAGGGGAGCTCTCTGGCTCAAACAGAAGAGGCCTATGATTGCGTAGCTGGAAGGCCCAGGATTCTAGCCTTACTCCCCACAAGTCTAGGTGTGATTTATCTGGCCATTCACCATACATACCGTATAGACTGCGATACAGCAGATCTTTCAGTCTCTCTTCCTCACTCAGGCATCTGCCACTTGTACACCCTTGTGTCTTCATGTTCAAAAAAGAAAAACCAACTTCAGTTGCACTGGGGATGGCAATGTGTGGTGGACAACATGGATTACATTTATCTTCACTGAAAAATGCCGATTTAGATTGATAAACATTTTACAAATTTGCCAAATTGTTTCAGCTGAGACAAATCTCTTCGCTCCCCTCGCCCCAAGTCTAAAACATTTCATTTTTTGGCATTTTCAAAACACAACATTTCAACTTTTCCAATTGAAATTTGGATTTAGAATTTTTAAAACATTATTTAATAAAATGTAGTAAAAGGCTAAAAAAACAAAAACAAAACACCCCAACCTTGGAAAATGAAACATTTTGTTTCATGATCTGTTTTGTTTGACCTGAAACCAACTTTTCAATGCGGTGACAAAAATCTGAAAAAATTAGTTATTCAGACAGTTTTACTCTGTCTGTAACAGTCACTGAATCTTAATTGCAATATGCACTTGAGGACATTAGAGGGAGTGAGTCCAGGAAGAGTAGAAAGTAGTCCCATTTTGTCAGTCAATTTAAATTTTAAATCCAATTTAATTTGGCTGAACTGAATTCAGCCAAACTGCAAGAGGATACTAGGGCATAGATACTGCTGACTTCACACTGGCTTGGGTGTGTGTCTGTGTGTGTGCGCACATGCTCAAGGATGGGTCCTTTGTGGGGACTGAAGCCCAGGCCTGTGGCTCTAAAAGCATGTGCATCTACTGCTTGAGTAAATGGAGATACTAACTGGGGGAGGGAAAGAGTCAGTCATTAAAATCCTGTTTGAGGAAGCTTTGTGGAGGTAGCAAATGCCATTGTAGTATGTTTCTGATGTATATACAATTAAACTGTCACAGCCTGTCATGGCTATTACTTTTCTGTACAGTCAGTTATGGTGATATTGCTTCCCCTAATTACATCAAAAATGAAAGTCAAGAGTTCAAGATCCTCAACTATGTTAGAAAGAATTCATGGAGACAAAAGAATAATAAAAGTCTAGGAAAGTTGCTCCAGGGAACGATGTTCCCCATAACTCAGATATTTTGCAGAGAAAATGATAAAGATACCAATTTCCCAGTTATTCGGATCCTGTCTTGGAGGGAGCAGTTAAAACTTTAATGTGGTCTAACAGTCAATAGGACCATGCATCAAATGAGGGAGTGGCCTCTGGGAGGGACAGTGGCAATACTTATATCAGTATTTTTGTAATACGGTTAGAAATGGGACTGTGCCCCAGAGTTCCGGAAATGAATCCTCCCCCCATGTTTGGATCCACAATGCTGAGTCAGGATACATCTGTGGGGTTTTGGAAAAGGTGGGTTTCCGTTTCTAGGTTTATAGTTAGAGCCATTGGGAACTGACTTTTTTTTCCTGGGGGAGGGAGAAGAGGTTTTTTTGTTGAATATTTTCTTTAACATTTTCTGGATTTGGATTTAAAGATCAAAACCATAAAGTTTTTAATTTAAAAATAATCAAACAAAAAAGGTTTTTGTTGCCAAAACCAACTTTTTTCTTTCAGTTTTTGACTTTTTTTTTTTGGTTGCACAAGACAGAACCATTTGAAGCAGGCATGAAGACAAACTGAAGAGATGAACAGGTGCAAGTGTACACTAGTTCTTATACATGTGCTCCAGGGAGCTGTGCACTGTGGCATAGGTGCTACAATTTATAGAGCCTAGACTACTGTAGAGAGGATGGTATGGATGCATGGTGCATTGTGGCCATCTGAAAAGGCTTGCCTGGTTCCATCCCAGTAGTACAAATTGCAACAACACAGTATAAATACAAGATAAGAAGCTCACGGTGGCCGCCAAGCAGGGCATTTTTAAAGCAAAACCCGGAGAGTTTCCATCCGGGCATTTGCAGTTAGAATGAACTGCAGCTTGTCAAATGAATAGCAGCCCATTTGCATTCAGATTACAGCAAGTGAAATTTGCCCATAACATGGGATTAAGAATCTTTATGAATGCTATTAGCATGATGTATGTACTTTCCAAACACTGAGAACTGAGAGGGAAATTGAGGAACTTCAGAATCAGCAAGGAGGAGACAAACTGCAATGGTTTTTACATTTGTGTATGAATTTGATGCTCAGGAAGAGTAGTAAGGTATAATGAATAGTACTCATGCCTTGCCATAATACAAAAACCTATTTGGCTCAAGATCTCATAGCATTTTAAAAAGTCAGGTAAGTATTTCAATTATAAAGATGGGGAGAGAACAAAGAGGTAAGGAACGCATTCTCGGTCACACAGCTAACCAGGGGCAGAGTGTGGACAGAGCCCAGTCATCTGATTCCCAGTGCTGTGCTCTAGCCACAAGATTACACTGCTTTCTCTTTATTTTTAACGCGAGATCTGTGGCTGCTTCTTCCACACAGTGCTTCAGTTCTGACCTGCAGCCCCATCACTACATTCAATTCACGGCATCTCGAGCAGAAAGTACCTCCTGGGCTTGCTTTGAAAACCAAGATGAGACACACAAACCAGAATTTGAATACAAGACTCAAGAGGCAAAAGTACAAGTCAACCAATCTGCTGAACGGCAATAGTCTAGAACAAGAATCTAACTAGGGAGCAAGTGTCAGAGAGCGCCCAGCAGGGGTATGGCAACTAGAGGAGAAGCCATGTTATTGAGGAGAACATTACAAGGGGAAAATGAGCTATTGGTTTGTCTGTCTTTTTCGGCCTCTTATTATTAGTGATTAGTGAATCTCAAAGGTCCATGTATCTGTCCAGATCTTGAAAAGAGTAATCTATAAATTACTGAGGCTGAACTGTGCATTGCCTCAGGAGATGTGTAGGCCTACAGAGTCTGAGGGCCGGTCTACACTTAAAAGTCAGGTCGACATAGCTACAGTGAATTTTTCACACCCGAGCACTATAGTTAAGCTAACCTAACCCCAGTGTAGATGCAGCTAGGGTGACAGTAGAATTCTATTGCTGCTCGGAGAGGGAGATTAACTACATCAGTGGAAAAACTGCTTCAGTTGCTGTTGGCAGCATCTCCACTATGGTGCAACGGTGGAATAACTGCAGCACTGTATTTGTGCCGTTATAGTGTCCATAGTATAGACATGGCCTGAACATATTGATGAAGGCTTTTATTGGAGAAGTTCCTGCTGGCCCTTTAACTGGGCTTAAAGAGCAGATCAGGGACAATCAGGGTGCTCTACAGTATTTTTAAACAGAGCTGAGTGACAATAGGAAAAAGTAATGGTACAAATGTTGGCTTGACTTTTGAAATGGATTTCTTGCAGCCATATTTCCTCCCCTTTATATCTGCTTTCCTCACACACTTGTGTGATTGAGCATCATCTGATTGTTCACAGAAAGCAAGTTTCAAAGTCATGCTCATAGGCAACAGAAAAACATGTTTTAAATCTGAATGCATGAATAGTCACACCAGAAGGAGTTACATACTCTTCCAATCAGGGGACCAAAACAATGACTTGACTGACCAATCACAACCAATCAACACAAATATCAAGTGCTTGCAGAGAAATATTTGTGAAAAAGCCACAGAATTGGCAAAAAAGCTGCATACATTCAAGAAAAAGAGACTAGCTTTAAGGAATAAATTCTTCATTGCAAATTATTCACTCAGCCATGGGTGTTAAATCCCCAGTCTCGGGTAATGACAGAAAGTCTCCAGCCATCTTAATAGCGGTGGGGTTATGGAAAAGGGACACAGGAGATTGAAGATTGAACTTCACCCACACCCAGAGTAGACTGATGCTGGAGCAGAGAGAGCTAGGGATGTTTTGGTGCACATTAGCAGAGTCCACGGGGGGAGGGGAGGAACTAAAAAAAAGGCACCCCTGAGCAAGATAAAATTGGTTTTATTAGGTCAATGGGAGCACTTGTCTTCTGTTGGCATAGAGCAGCTACATGAGCGATTTTATAGCGGCACAGCTGTAAGCTTGCTAGTGTAGACATGGCCTTAGTGTAAATCTACAGCATGCCATCCATGCCAGCTTGCCATGAAGTAAGTGTACATGTAGACACACCCTTTGTTAAGTCCTGTGGCTTTGCCAATAAGTCACTTTTCACTTAACCATGGTTGAGCATCCCACCACTATAGCTGACACCAATCTAGAAAACCACCATTGCCACAGTCCAGTGGGTTGGTTCAGATAAGGGCACAGACATTCAAAGGCATGTCTGAACTTTTTGGGGCTGTTCCCCCACAAACATGGGTTGAGTTAAGCCAGGGCAAACCCCTGTCAGGACAGCCTTATTTTGATTTAGGATAACAAATCTCTAGTTCTGGTGCAGTGCTTTTCACTGGTAGATTTCCAAGGGCTTTTCGGGGGGGGGGTCTCATTAGCCTCATCGTTCAGAGGTGAAGTAACTTGCCCACCTGGCCAGAGGCAGAACCAGGAATAGAAGCCAGGTCCCAGGTCTCCTGAGTGGCGGCCCAGCATTCTCTCCATTAGCTCATACTGCCTCCCCATTTTAAAGTTAAACTGCACGTCACTGTTCCTAATTGATTTAAACCAAACCAAAATAAACCAGATTCAAAGTTCAATAAGTGTTCACACAGCCTTTTCACAAGGTTTTAAAAAAAAATCACACCTTGAGTTAAACTGGTACAGCTGTGTGTGTAGACAAGCCCTCCAAAACTGGGTTCATAATCTAATATGAATCAATCTAAAGGAGAGCCGCATTCCTTCCTGTTTCCAGGCATGCTGGAAACATGATCTGATCTGTGTCTCCACCTGCTGGCACTTCTGATTGGAATCATGAGCACTGAGGCACATGAATATTATTGACTTATGTAACTGTCCGTCACATGCCTCAATGAGTTTTATAAAATTACAAGCTCTGCGTATACTTATATGGCCTGATTTTCAGAGGTGCTGGGCATCTGCAGCTCCCATTTTCTTCAGCTGAATTGTCAGTGCTCAGCACTTCACATAACATGCCTCTGGGGTGGGAAGTAGCAAACCTGCCAATTCTGTTTTTCCTGAGTTTTGCTTAGCACAGGAATGGAGGGTACAGGGCAGGGCAAAGGTGACTCTAGGCACCTTTAAGCCTTTCCAATATTCTTGATTTGGTCAGTGACCTGCCCTGTTCCCACAGCAAGTCACAGCAGCCTCAAGGCTGCTCTACTATACACTCGGCTGTGATAGTGCCCCTCCCCCCATAGCATTTGTAGCAGTCAAGAATAGCCGGAGAGCAGCAAGGTCCAGTTGCATCATGTCTTGCTGCTGGCTGCAAGGGAGCCATAGCATAAAACTGTTCTGTCAAGGTTATGGTTATGGCAGAGGTATTCCTGAGGCTGGTCCTGCCTCCTTAATGGCCCCTTCATGTGGCCAAAGTGGTCTAAAAGCATTTGAGGGGAATAAAAGAATCAGTCTTAGTAAGGGCCTGATCCAGTTCTCACTGAGGTCTATGGATTGTACCTTAAGAGAAGGCGAGTACCCCATTCAATCAATGCAGCAGAGGAATTAATTACCCCAATGGAAATTCATTTATAAAAGGATATTGAAATTTTGGGTGCCCCAGGAGCTTTTACTGAAAATTTGGCAAAAGTGTTTCATCTAAACCAGTTCTTCTTTCCCGGCATTTAATCTCTCTCAACAGCATTACAATTCATCCGAGGCCAGCACTGCAATTCTTTACACCCTTTATTCACCACAACCAGGATACTGCTTTTTTAAAAACACAACTAATTAAACAAAGTCTGCCTCTATCTTTGTTTTGCTTTCAGTTTGTTCGGATACTCCCCATAGCTACTCCTGGCTTGGGCATACCACGGCAGTTCCCTTGTAAACATCCCTGAAATAAGCCCTGGATTACAGCTGGAGTCATATTTGTTTGGCGTGAGATCAGTTTACAGGAAACCACGGCCTGCCATGCAGGGAATGTTTCCACCTTTGTTAGTTCTTGGGCCGCAGGGCCTCTTGACAGTGCCAAGAGCTGAAAGCTATTAATAAGGAAGTGGGAGGGGACACTCGCCACATTTAACCCTTGCCATGGAGCCATGGTAATGACTTCATAGTTACAGCTCCTGTGCTTTACACATCAGTATTCATAAATTTGCTATGAAAAATAAAGTCGGGAAACGTGATAAAAACCTTTGGTAAGTTATAGTTAGAGGTGTAAACACATCTGTTAAAACGCTATTGAAACACGGTAGTGACACTTTCTTGCAAAGTGATAGCTGATGTCTGGTGGCTTGCAAATCCGTTTTTGCACTGGAGGAGTGATCAAGGACATGGAGTCTGAGTGTTTTCCCAGCTGAACTTGTTTATTTTACACTATATGCCACCAATGTTTGAATAGAGAGGGACACAAAGACCAAAGAGGCAATCCCTTCTTTTTGAAAGCTCAGCCAAGGCTCCATTCCCAGGGTGCAACTCTGCCTCAACAACTGACTAGTTAGAGAGATTAAGGCAGAGAGCAAACTCCTTTGATATATTAGTATATTAGAATTGGAAAAGGTTCAGAGAAGGGCAACAAAAATGATTAGGGGTATAGAACAGCTTCTGTATGAGAAGAGATTAAAAGACAGGGAGCATTCAGTTTAGGAGAGAGATGACTCGGGGGGAAATGATAGAGGTCTATAAAAAATCTCCTGGGGTCGAGAGAGTGAACCAGGAGATTTACCTCTTCACATAAACGCAAGAACCAGGGCTCACCCAATGAAATTAAGAGGCAGCAGGTTTAACACACAAAGAAGGAAGTACTTCTTCACACAGCGCACAGTCAACCTGTGGAACTCATTGCCGGGGAAGGCCAAAAGTGTAACTGGATTTAAAAATGAATTGGATAAATTCCTGGAGGATAGGTCCATCAATGGCTGTTAGCCAAGATGGTCAGAGACCCAACCCTGTGCTCTGAGTGTCCCTAAACTTCTGACTGCCAGAAGCTGGAACTGGATGACGGGATAGATCACTCAATTTCCCTGTTCTGTTCATTCCCTCTGAAGCATCTGCTACCAGCCACTGTCAGACGACAGGATACTGGGCTAGATGGTCCCTTGGTCTGACCCAGTATGGCTGTTCTTACGGTGCTCGCCATTGCTCCCCTGAAATGAAACTGCATCACAAAACTAAACAGTCCAAAAAACTGTACAGCACTTACGCATTTAGAAAGAGAATGTGGGGGACGGTGTCACTGTGCACCCGTTGACTCTCCCCATAACTGAAGTTACTAAGAGAAGTCCTGACCCTGCAGACATGTGACCTGTCCACTTATGCACGTGAGGAGTCCTATTGGATACACTCACTTTAAGGCCACTTTGCAATTACCAGAGAGTTATAAGAGATTGTATTGTAAGTGAGCGTCGGACCCAAGTCTTTAAAGCAGGGGCTCTGCTTTTGAGTTACAACTGTTCCTGCAGAAATGGCAACACAAACATTTAACTACCAGGTCAGCACAATAGAAGTTTAAAGAACAACCCAACTTTGCAACCTGCATCAGATTCTTCCCCAAGGTGTCACCTTAAACTTTCATTTGGAAGCAAAAATTACCTTGTGGGGTGGGGGGAGGGGGCAAGGTAATTCTCCTCATTTCATTTTGAATGGAAAGAAAATAAAAATAAAAAAGTTCAGGATTTAGACAAGTAACAACCCAAACAATATTTGAAGCCCCTGCCCTTCTCAATAGCAGAACCTATATTCCCCCTCCACCACTCAAAGACCATTTTAATCATTATCCCTCCAACACCTCTTGATGCTCTATAAAAATAAAAATCTTTCTTTCTGTTGTTGATAATTACTTGGGTTCCCCCCCAGTTGGGATATAATTTAGTTTGTTTTACACACAATCCAGCTAACATTCAACTGGAAAGGAAACCTACAAATGTGAGGTTAAGGAGAAAAGAGGAGAAATTAATGGAAATACATTAGCAAAACATAACAAGGTGACAATGGGACTGATCCCGACGCCCTCTTGGGTTTAAAGGCTGTGGTCAAGGTATCCCTACACACCAATGATCGCCAGCTGTTGGAATGGCCCCTTGGTGTCAGAGGCAGCTGGACTTACATCTGAGCAGTCCTGAAGCTGCTCTAACTTACATTCCAGAATAGAAGGAGCACGTAGGTAGCTTAAAGCCAACGTTATCCCTATTCTGGTCTTGCACTGAGCCCAGGTTGGCCGCACCATATGAGCCAGTCACATTAAGGAGCCAGTCTTGCAAAAGTCTCATTTCAGAAAACCCAATGGGACTTCAGCACCTGACATTAAGCATGTGCTGAAGTGCACTGCTGAATAGGGATGGAAGAAGGCACACGTTTCTATGGTTTCCTGGCTCAGAATTAAAATGCTGAGCTCTCAAAAGTTCTGTTGAAGCCAACAGGAGGTGAAGAGGTCAACCTCTAGCAGGACTGAGCGGTAAGCGGCCATAACCTAAGATAAAGGAATGTTACATTCATAACAACCATCTGGGGCCCAATCCTACTCTTCACATTTAGGCAAGACTTCCATTAACTTCAATGAGATTTTTGCCTTTGTAAAGAAAGCAGGATTGTGTCTTTGGTATGCTCATGGATCATTAATGAACAAGAAGTAGGAACACAGGAACTGCCATACTGAATTAGACCAGGGGTCCATCTTGTTCATCATCCTGTCTCCAGCAATGGCTAGCCCCAGCTGCGTCATATAACATATCTAAGCATAACCAGGGCAACATTCACTGTACTACATCGAACCACAGTGCCAGACTGTTTCTACCTCTACATTCACATTTATAAGCATGAACAGTTTCAAAGAAGTTAGGGAGCAAAACCTGTCTCGGGTGGACGGTTTTTGGTTCAAGCGCCATGCTACTACCATGTTCAAAGTTCCTTCCCAAGTCTCTCTCAGACAAGGAAGTTTCAAGTTAAGTTTTTTGGAGGAAAAATATTCTGCTCGAAATAGCATGTTTTCACATTAACTGTCAGGGGAAATGGGATGTAGTAGAGTGTGACACCATTGTGCAATGAATACCAATTCCACTTGAATAATAATAAAAAAAATCCAAACAAGAACAGGGCTTTGTCACTTGTTATAGTTATATCCCCTTTTGTTTTTACAGATATGCAGTTCACGGGAAATTAGATGATTAGTTCCTCAACGCATCTGTCAAGGAGACACACAAACCGGCTTTCTACAACCAAATTCAAATGAGGAGAAACGTAAGAAGTGGACTGGAGTATGGCTAAGTCTTTTTTTCTGGCTTTATCATAAGCACATTAGTTAGCTGAGATACATGGATGAAAAGGAAATTCAGTTGTAGCTTATAGACCCATGGCAATTCTGAAGATATTTTTTCTACTGTTTTAGTAGTGTGTGAAGGAGGCATAACCTAGAACCTTCTTTCGGTAACAGCTGTGCAGTTTAGCCCTTTACAGCTGCAAGCTCTATATAGCTAGCCAAGATATTTTATAGTGATTAGTTCTTCCATTTTTGGGTACCCACCTTGGGACACCTTATAAGGCCTGATTTTCAGACAGGTGGGTGCTCAGTGTTGTCTGAAAATCAGCAGTGGGCCTACTAATATGCTTCAAGTTAGGCACATTCTTAGGAGCCTAGGTGTGGAAGGATAGTCTTATGGTTAAGGCACTGGACTGGAATTCAGGAGATCTGAGCTCAGTTTTTGCCTCTGCCACAGATTTGCATGTCCTTGGGCAAGTCACTTGGTCTCTTTATAAAAGGGGGACTAATAAGTGAAGGGCAGGAGATAGAATTTAACTAGACAATGCTCCCTAAGCTCTTCAGCATAATGACTGTCTCATACAGTGTATTTGTATAGTATCTAGCACAACAGGGCTCTGACCTCACTGGGACAGTTAGACGCTGTCTAGGGTACTGCAAATAATAAAACTTCACTATAATGATGAGCGCCAGCTTAGAGGGCCTCATGACATGGGCATTGTATGCTTCCTGGCATGGAGCACAAAGGGATTTTTAATAAAGGAGAAAGACTGAACTCTAGCTGAAAGGAAGATTACTCATTTGTTCCAATACCTCTTCTGTTAAATGCCCCACCCCTACCATTACAGGGGCTAAATGCTGCTGGCTTTTGCTCACTGTGTGGCCAGTGCTACTCCAAACTCTTCCTTTCAGTGCTGGCTGATGATGATGGTGAGGTAACATGGAGTGGAGCAAGCACTTAATAAAAGCAAAGCCTGCACAGCCCCTGGCATAACTGAAATTCCGTGTGTGCTCAGCAGGCCATGCGGAAGCCAGCCAGCCAGCCAAAGGTAGATGACATAAGTGGAAATGAGAGAGCCTGGGCATGAAAAGACAAGTGAGCTTTGTAGAGTTATAGTGGGTGTTAATGCTACTCAAGCATCAGCTGCCTGTTCTAACTAGTGCATGGCAGCTCCTTGCAGAATAGGCACTCTTTGGGCAGCAGGAGTTACAGAACCATCAGAGAGCACCAGCACACGGAGAGGCATGTGTTACCCAACACTGATCTGAGAAGCGAAACTATTGTTTGAACACGATCGCTTAATGGCGTCGTCTTTTTTCCTCCATGGGTGTCTTCATTCAACACCTGGCTTTCTTCTCTCTCGTAGCGCTGGCGAAGCGAGCTGGAATGCAGACAGACAGCTGTCTTTATCCACAGAACAGGTCCGCACAGGAAGTGGGCATCCAGGCTTGCCCTAGGATGTGATACCTTTTGGTGTGACAGGGTACTTTAGTCCCTATAATCGGTTCCTCGGCTCACTGCCTAGCTTGCCAAAAAGGATGCCAAGTATGATGGTACATATGTGGGGTCCTGCCCACTAGGGAAAGACCTGAGCCCACCCAGATCATTATGAGCATCACCAAACAGATGTCAGACAGCAAAGCTTTTGGTCACTACCAACCTGGGCTGAATTCACACCAACACCCTAGTTGCAATATGTTCCATATCTTATTACCAATCACACGAGGCCCTAAGTCCCTCTTCTTGCCACCTTCATGTGAAATGCATCCTGTGCACATGCTTCTGTGCCGCACGTGTGTATTTTAAATAGATCAGCTGGTACCTGCTCTGAATGGCTTCACAGCGGATACACTTACCCTGATATAGCTGCTCTTGTGATCCAAAGCACAGGCTCACGCACTGTAGTAACTCTACATGCTCTCTCCCAGCCTTGCTCTCCAAATACTCCAGAGCTTCTAGACAATGCCTCACCCCTACCTGAGGGAGCCTCCCCATCACTCTCTCCCAGTTCCTCATTCTCCTCTTTAGTCCATGTGAGAGATAAGGCAGAATGTTTCTGAGGCACTCTGGATTGGCACTGGTTCTACAAGGTACCTACTGGCCCGGTGCTAGTATGTGGCTTTCCTTCTCACAGGAACTGACAAAGTTACACAGCACGATCCATATTTCTTGAACTCTCGCTGAAATAAATGTATTTACCTCCCACTCCCTCCTGCTAACAGGCTGACTAAGGCCCCAGCATTTACTTTGAAAGGGCAGCTCCCCAGACCAATGGCTTCCCTCAGACTCCACAGAAAACCAACTCATCTGCATTGTTCCATTCATCAGTTGCAGCCCTGATAGAACCTGCAATGCCAGATGAGTCAATGCAGCCAGAGTGCTGCACACCACACGTAATGTTCACGGAGAGGCTCTGGCAGCTTCTGAGGAGGACCTTGACTAGGTGCAGAGCAGCTATCCTTCTGTGTAGTGAAACTGTAACACTTAGGAATAAAAATGGTGGTTCATAGCCTCTCCTCCTGCTCCAGTCATTTCGCGCCACTCAGGCTGCTCTCAGCATCAAGAAGCATAACCAGCTCCTACACCAACTGTCCCTGCACCCTAAGGCCTAAGGGGTATGACAGGGCAGGGTGGAGCATGCTTGTGCTACACTGACTCAAAACTGGGATCGTAATCATCTGCAGGAGTCTCTAAACTGCTCTTAATTCTGCACATAGGGTGATGCTTGGACAGATGCCCCACCAGAATCAGGGAGGTGTAACATGCTCCCTAGCTGAACCTGTAACATGTGTAACATGTTCCACCCTTCCCCCCCGAGCCAAGCACATGCTAATGCAGGAGAGAATTTGGGCCAGTACATTTGTGTTAACAGCCTCCTGTGTTTATGTTGCCCCAAACAGTATGGTTTGGAAAGCATTTTGTACCTCCCCACTTATTTGTCTGTATAGTTTAAGTAGGCGTGTATTAGGGAGTGTTTCTTCATAGCTTGAGAGAGGAAGAAACACAGCGGAAACTCAGCAAGAGCACATCAAAGAGAATTGGAAGGGATTGTTCCAGGCCTAATCAGAAGCACCTGCTAAGAAGATTTAGGAGCTACAAAGCATCCTGGGCAGGGAGGATGTTAGAACTGAAGGATGCTGGCCACAGAATCAATGGGAATGTGCTTGAGACTGCCCTGAGAGCCACAACATGCCACAGCACCGTTAAAGGATTCAGAGCATTTTAATGTGGAACGACAAAGGAGTATTCTTATTTCACAAGTATGAAATGTCACATTTACAGTGCTACATTTCTGGTGTGAATATTTGTTTTTAATCAAGGAGGGGGGTATGCTGCCAGAAGATAACTCCTGAAGCTGCAGTAACAGCTATGGATTAGAGACCAACAAATACCACTTCCTCTTGTGTTAACCTGGGCAATCACCTTACACCTTGGCATTATCCTTACATTACAGCCTGTGAAATTATATCCCATCAGAACTACAAATGCCTTAGTGTAATTAGTATTGGGAACAACTGGCGTTTCATATCCAGTAACACAGTACAGGGATCCAGAATATACGCAGCTAACTTATTGTCCTGTAAATGCCATCTTCCAAGTACAAATGCCAAAAGGTATATAAATGATGGACATGCATAGGCTGGGCCTGATTCTCCTCTCTCTACTCCAGTGTAAACCTAGAGTAATGACCCCCCAAGACCAATGAAGTTAGAACAGTGTAAGGGAAAGGAGAATCTGATCCACTAACTAAAATGAGCGGCTCCTACGATATGAAAAAGATTAGGGGCCCAGTTCATTGTTGCCATGCACCTGGGGTAGTCACATACACTTGTGCAAAGCAGGTATACAATGCTACCCAATCAAACTGGCAGAGGCTTGCATGGGTATAAATGAGGATGCCAGGAGCAGGGCAATGGTGAATTAGACTGTAGTAGTAATGGAGCAGAACAAAGCGTGAAACATAGGAACTGCCAGATTGAATCAGATCAGAGGTCCATAGCCCAGCATCCTGTCCCTGAACTGCTCTCATTGCACAAGCAGTACATATCAGCATCATCTGACAGTACCCCATTAGTTTTCAAATACGAGGGTTAGGCTGCCCCAGTCAGCCAGCAGCACAACCCCCTCCCTCTCAAAAAAACCCACAACCACCTAGCAGATTATCTAGCAGATAATCAAAAAAAGATCAGATAACAATCAAGACTGTTTTGCTGAAGATGTAGCAATCAATCAGTGAGGCCTCTTCAGCTTGATTGATTCCTCAACTACAATATGTTCAATATGAAATTGTCGCTGGACATACATTCACCATCTGTGTCCCTATCTGGGCCACAATCGTTTGAGAGGACAGGATGATGGAGGGCAATGATATTGAATAATATGTAAGGCTACGTGTATTTTTAGTAGAGGTCATGGACAGGTCTCAGGCAGTAAACAAAAATTCACAGACCGGTGACCTGTCCATGACTTGTAGTATATACCCTGACTAAATCTTGGCTGTTCTGGGGGGCTCTGGCACTGCTGCTGTTGCTCGGGGGACTGGTACAGCTGGCCCTGGGGCTGCCTAAACTGCTCAGGTGGCCCTGGAGTCAGGCACACCGACAGGCTGCGGAAGTCACAGAGGTCCCAGAAAGTCACTGAATCTGTGAATTCCATGACAGACTCACAGCCTTAATAATATGTGCCTAGTACATGCTGGTGGAGAAGGTGGCTTCAGCAGAACATGGTCATACTGTTAATTTTTAATAAAGCCAAACCCTAAGGAAAGGACCCCTTAGGGCAGGTTGGGAAAAGCACCTCTCCATCCGCTATACATTATACATTTTCTCCATATGCCATGAGCCCTGCTGTAATGGTGTCAGGGGCGGCTCCAGGCACCAGCACGCCAAGCGCGTGCCTGGGGTGGCAAGCCACGGGGGGCGCTCTGCTGGTCGCCGCGAGGGTGGCAGGCAGGTTGCCTTCGGTGGCATGCCTGCGGAGGGTCCCACAGGCATGCCGCTGAATCCGCGGGACCGGGGACCTCCCGTAGGCAAGCCATCAAAGGCAGCCTGCCTGCCGTGCTTGGGGCGGCAAAATACCTAGAGCCGCCCCTGAATGGTGTGGCCACTCCCCTTATGGCACAGCAGGGACTCTGCCTCCATTTCCTTCCCATTCTTCAGATGACCCACCCAGCCTCCAACACCTGCAGGGCTGGGGTGACTTAGCCCTCCACTTAGGTTACATGAGGGCTCCATCCCGTTCACTGTACGCAAAGTCCAAGATGAACCAAAGAAACACATTCTGTCATCCTGCCTGGGCTCAGCCCTTAGCAGACTGTTCTCCCTTCCCTGGAATTGCAGCATACTGAGAAAACAAATGCTTTCACCTTCCTGGGCTCATGCAAGCTGAAGTCAGTCACTGGCAGCCAAACAAGGCAATCAGTCCAGACCAGGCCTTCCTTCCCAGGGAGGCTTTCATAGGCAGCAGTCTTCCCCCAGTCAGCCTTCTCTCCCACACTGAAGGTCTGGTCTCCCTCCTGGCCAGCCACCAACTGAGCTGGGCAATCCCCTTTTAGCTCCTCCCTCGAAGCCTGACACCTGCAGCAGATGTCACAGATCATGGTCTGATTGGGCCCCAAGCCACCCATTAATCCTTTCCTGACTCATGTGGCATTTGTGTAACCAGTCACCAATGGAGTGCTCGAAGAGGAAGATGCTGTGTCGCCATCAGTCCAGATCCCCACAAATTTCTGAGCGTTTCCACCATTATGGAAAATAAGAAGGCTTGAGGATGCTGGAGAAATCCAGTTGGCTGCTATGGAGACCATGCTGGGTATTAAGGAATAACATGGTAGGAGTAATCACATTCTTTTCTGTTACGCACAGCATGGCAGTACTTTCAGATGCCTACATCAGGCACTCACCATTGACATATTGGATTTCAAGGAGGGGCGGGTTAGGACACGGAGTCCATCACACATTGTAATCGTCTCATTGCTCAGCCCCATGCACCAAATTCTGGGAAACAGTGTGAATGATTCCAGGAATGTTTCAAGAATGACTGTTTCCCAGAGGACAAAGATCTCTTTTTATTGTAGCGGGCTCCCCCTCCAGTCACACAAATGAATAGAAACACCAGTACACTAGCCTTGCACAGACAGTCCTCCTCTAGCTACCACCCTGTTGGTTTTACAGCAACTCAACCAGAGAATCAGATTATATCCCCCATCTTTCATAAAGCTGTCAGAGCCAGTCCCCAAGGGCATATCCAGACTCATTCAGCAGCAATCCTGCCCCAATGGCTTACTGCTTTCCAATCTAAACTCTCCTGAGTTCCCTTCAAAAACTAATGAGACTGAGGGCTTGGCTACACTCGAAACTTCAAAGCGCTGCCGCGTGAAGTGAGTGTGTGGCCGCAGCGCCAGCACTGGGAGAGAGCTCTCCTATCGCTGCACGTACTCCACCTCCCCGTGGGGATTAGCATGCAGTGCTGGGAGCCGTGCTCCCAGCGCTGCGGCACTGTTTACACTGGCGCTTTACAGCGCTGTATCTTGCAGTGCTCAGGGTGGTGTTTTTTCACACCCCTGAGCGAGAAACTTGCAGCGCTGTAAAGCGCCAGTGTAGCCAAGGCCTCAAGCTGTGTGAAACTTCTCATTCTGTAGAATCTCCACCATTCAGCAGCTGTGGGACTGCAGGGCTATTGCACTCAGGAATTTCAGCTACAGATAGCTGCTCTGACCAGCAGTTCCTCACACCATTTCACTTTCTCCCACTCTAAATGGTCTGTTTCCAAATGGTCTATTTCCATGGTCCATAGCCAGATAATGCACCATCCTTACTGTCAGATGCAACTGGCCCCTTCAAACCACTCCAGCAAGTCTTCAAACAGCTCAGCAGATGGCTCAGCAGGCTCAGAAGGCAGTATCTGGGTAAGAGGGTGGAGGCTAAAGTTTTCCAAGGGATTCTAAGAGGGTAGGCATCTAGCGTACGTCGAAAGTCAACATGAAATTGGGCACCTAACTTCCTGAAGCATCAAACCCAAGAGTTGGACTCACACCTTATAATACTGAAAACAAGCTGTCATGACTAACTGCTCAGCTCACCATTGTGATTTTGGGAGCCATAATCTGACCCTCTCTATATAATTTGCATTATGTGCCTAGAAGCAAAGTGGTGCTTGAACAGGTCAAAACCCATGCAAATGCACTGACTTCAAGCTTTTCATATTTCATTCTAAATGGCTTCTCAACTAGTCATTATAGCATTAATATCTGCATGTAGCTTATTACGAATGGCTTATTGGACAATTATAGCTTGTCAGCAACCAATATAAAATTACTTGGTTTTATAAAGGCTGGAAATTCCTTAGAAAAGACTTTTCAGGCACATCTGCAGCCTAGGTACTTAGTCACATTCTTTTAATAGCTCCTGAATAGTGACAGCACAACCAAGCTTTGTGAATATTACACCTACTCAGGACTTTAGCGTTACTCAGGCTCGGATTTTCAATGGAAAACATTTTGTTCAACACTTTTGAAAGGAGGCATCTCCCCTAGCCCGGTCACGTTCCACTGTTCAGCCTTTGAAAAAACAGGCCAGTGATGTGCATTGTACAATTGTTAGTATACAGCTGGCAATGGTCTTGACAAGCATTTAGTCAGGGACTTTCTAATGTATCCCTATGGAAGGAGGGTGTCTAAATCCCTTAGGCCCCTTTGAAAAATCGGAGACTTCATTAAACAGAAGTCACATGCTATAACTCCATTATTAAACCTTTGTCCAGTCTTTCTTTGGTCCTTCCTTCTTTAAAGGGTTATAGGCTTGTTGACCCAAAGCCCATTGAATTCAATGGAAAAAAGTCCCATGTATTTCAACAGGCTTGGATCAGGCTTTATGGAAAGGTGATAGTTTTTGAATGGTTGCCACCAGTCACATTACAGCCCCTTCTTCCCATAATGTGAACGAAACATGCCACTTTTATTTGGAACCAATCAAGTTGGCTCAGTAAGGAAAAAGATCCGTAGCGTCTCTGGAGTTTTCTTTTCAGTTTTGGCCATCAGGTGATGCCAGACCGCCGCTGCTAAATCCTTAGGATCTGACCCCTCCCATCCCACTGAGGAAGCTACCTGCCTGACCAATAAAGACTGGAAATATACCTTCTGATGTGGAGGCTCAATGGGGAAGCAAAGAGGTGGTGCTCCAGCATGGGATTTTGCTCTGTTCCTTATAAAATGTTTGGTAATTAGCGTGGTTGTCATTACAAAGATGAGCATTTACCCCCAGTGATAACAAAGATGGATCAGATCACAGGTCCCGCCTCCCCCACTCTTATTCCTTATTGTATGGAATCTGCTGCCAAATGTTCACTTTTTAATGGCAACCACTGCACTTCTCACATCTCCAGAATCAACACACACAAATCCCTGCCTGGTTTCTTCCCTTCCCAATGAAGTGTGACGCTAAAGCACTTGGCCAGGCTTAGAGAACCATTTCAGTTGTATCAGTGGTCATTTATCTGAGAGACATTACCTCCTGAAGCACTATTTGCTTTTACAAATAATTTATTAGCAGTAGGGTAAATTGGGTTCTGATCTCCTCATTCATCATTAGCTTCAGCCCTCTTAGCAGCGCCAGATGACACATCTGTCTTTCCACTGTCACTATTGCTGAGCAAATGATTCTTACTCCACATCGAGGGGCATGGATTAGTGTTCACATCGTGCTCCCCGTCAGTACCTAGCTTGGGGAAGCTAATGATTCAACCAGCTGACCAAATTTGGTGATGAATCCTGGTCACGTGCCACACGTGCATATATGCTAAGACGACCTCACATCTTTGGCTTTCAGCCTAGGTACTGGGACACATACCCCCAGTCTTCGTCTGTGTTTTTGGGGGTGGCATGAACCTATTTCTAGTCTTGGGCTCTGAGCATTCTGCCTTACAAGTAATTGAGTGTTCTGCTATCCAGTCTTCCTCAGATCCCAAAGAGCTCCCATGAACCACTTGGCTGATTCCCACAGGGCCCTGTTTGAAGTGCTATTGGGTCGGGAGGGAAAGGTGAGTTCTTCATTTGCTTCTAACAGATGAGTGAGCGAAGGATGACGACCCTGTTGTGAGGGCATTAGCCTATGACATAGTAGAGCTGAGTCCAAGTCTTTCCTACAGACTCCCTGTGTGACCTGGGACAAGTCTCTCTGTGCCTCAGTTCCCCATTTGTACAATGAGAAATACTAGCACTTCTTGTGAGGCTGAACACATTAAATTTGTGACATGCTGTGATATTACAGTGATCAGGGTGTACATAGTGCTCTCTATTCCTTTAATTCATGCCCAGGAACACATCGGGAACACTTTGACCTAGTGAATGAAATCAGTCTAGGCTTGAGACTGGGATGCAGTGATTCACAAGCCGTGGTGACTGATGATGGCTCTCACTTGACAGAGTGCTGTGCACAGCCTCAGAAGTTGCTTATTTCATTGGGCTCCATATTTGCATTTTATAATTGCAAGGTTTTTTTCACTGCAGATTCATTTGCTTACAGGAGGATTTCCCCCACTCCTGGTGCTCACCTGAATGGCTTTGCTTACAGGATTTTTCATGGGTCGATGAGAAGTTATCATCTCTGTTAGTGAGAATGAGAAAACTGGAACGAACTGTTGTGTAAATGTGCTCATTATGCAGGAAATTAAATGAGATATTCAAAGTGCCCAGCCAGCAGACTTCTGTCAAGGAACTCTTCTCACTCTGCATCTCATTCTGACCTGCCATGAACTGAACCTCCTTTTGGAGACTTTAAGGGACATGTTGTAGCTTGTCATGAGTATAATCCTGCTCTCAACGCTTTCTGCACCTGAGGGCATGGCTACACTTGCAGATGTGGAGCGCTTTGAGTTCAACCAGCCTTCGTAGAGCACAGTAGGGAAAGCACTGCAGTCTGTCCACACTGACAGCTTCAAGCACACTGGTGTGGCCACATTAGCAGCTTTTGCAATGGCCACAGAGAGCAGTGCATTGTGGTAGCTATTCCAGCATGCAAGTGGCCGCAATGTGCTTTTCAAATGGCAGGGGTGGGGTGGAGTGTGATGGGAGTGTGTTGTGTGTATGTGGGGGGGGAGAGAGAGAGTGGGTTTTGGGGGGCTGAGAGCATGTCAGCATGCTGTCTTGTAAGTTCAGACAGCAGCAGACCTTCGCCCCCCCCCCCCCGCCTCTCACACACAGCATTCCGCAGTCATGGTTGCTTTGTCTCGGAGCAGATAAGCATGCTGGCTGTCAAATGGAGCTTTCAAAGGGCATATCCAAAACAATGACAAGAGTGGCCACTTGACTTAAGGGGATTATGGGATGTTTCTGGAGGCCAATCAGTGTGCAGTAATGCAACACCTGTTCACACTGATGCTGGGGCGCTCCAGCGGGGGCGCATCAAACGTTATTCTACTCGCCGAGATGGAGTACCAGGAGCACTCTAAGCATGGAGTCAGAGTGCTCTACTTGCCTTACCAGTGTGGACGGGGAGTGAGCTAGTGCGCACGGGGCTGCTTTAATGCGCTGTAACTCGCAAGTGTAGCCAAGCCCTGGCATAGCCATGCCTTGTGAAGTCAATATGTAATCTACAGTGCTTAGCAGGTTCTCTTTCAGAACATTGACTCTAGTGACAGGTTCATATACAGCAGGGCTGGTGAAACTGGCATTATTGGAAGTGTAGTGCTGGGGGATACAGATGCCACCTGGCAATGGGTTAGAATTACCATCCTGCCCCTAAGGCCCACAGGTTTACAGAGCACAGTAGCCAATCAGAGGTGGGGAATGAAGACACGTTGAAGCCATTTGGAGGAAAGCCATGGCACTGTCAAAGCAGCTGCCCGGTTGCTGATAGAAAGAGGAGCATCTGTGCAGGCTGAGCTCCATACCTAGTCGTTAAAGGCCTGGGTTGTGGCGAGAGAAGGGATCTTTGGGTTTTTGAAAAAAAAAATCTGAAATTTCTGCTAACTTAATCATCTTCATAAACCTCAAGCATAAAATCTTGGGGAAAAGACTGCAGCTGGTCAGGACATTAGCGAGGAGGGCCGAAGGGGGGCAAAGAGGTGTTCCCGTAAAGATTTCTGATGAAAGCAATATTATTATTGATTTTTGTCAGAATTCTCCTAATTTTTTTTGACTTTTAATCAACCCCCCCCCCAAATCCTCTAAACTGATTTTTCCCCCCAGTTTTTGGCAACCAAATAATCTCTCTTGGTTGGGCAAAAATGTTTGGTTCTCTCGCAGTTGCCATTTCCTGGTGAAAAACATTGCTGGAAAGTGTTCTGCTAGCTCTGGGGGCCTGAGTCTTTGTGCCCACTGCACAGTCATTTCAGAGATTCCAAGGCAGAAGGGACCATTGTGATCATCTAGTCTGACCTCCTGTGTAACACACAGAACTTGCCCCAAAAGAATCCCTTTCACACCAGCACAGAGTCAGCACCTATTGGGGATAAATGCTACCGCTTCTGATTCAGTCATGTTTTACGCCCACTTCACCCTGAACGACTACACAAGGTGCAGGGCCATGGAGAATTAGTCCCTGTGTCTCTCTGAACCCCAGGGCCCACTCTGCCAGTTTACAGAGGCGTTCCAAAAACCATGGCGTGCTAGTAGTGCTCGCTAGAGACCAACATCAATGCAAAGTCTAGTCTGCTTAAAAATTAATAGGAAGTAGTTCCTGGTACTACCTGCTCCTGAGTTTCCCTGTCATATTTTGTGATTTTCTAACCACATGTTTTCGTTTTTGACTTGTTTTCTCTCCTCTGTTGTTGAGTTATTATACCTGTTGGGACAGGCTGACCCTTTCCATAATGTTGTGCTGGAGCTTGGGTGGCTCCCAGCAACTGTGTCTTTGATCGATGGGCAATCACAAACCTCAAAGCTGTTGCACATACTGGCTGCCTTCAATTCAGATTAAATGGGGGTGGGAGGGGGCAGGGACAATTAAAGTGTCTCTGTTTGGTGATGGCTAAAACACCAAGTCTTTGTCCGAAGACTAGACCACATGCAAGGTTTGCACAGAAACTAGGCCATGTGGGCCCAGGAGAAACACAGGAGCTGGGTATTGAGTGGTGGAGCTGTGTGTGTCTGTGTGCGTGAGAAAAGGAAGCAACCAGAAATCCAGCAAAGCACTGGCAGTGTAGCTTGAGAGAAATTCAAGAGAAAGCTTTTCAGGCAGAGTGCTGGCTTGGAATCGTGAACAAGGAAACAGCCTCCTGTTTGATTCCTGCTGTGTACAGGAAAACAGGTTGTGTACATGCCAACGCACAAGGCTCCAAATAGTGGCTAACCGTTTGAGCCAAAAAAGGATTAACAGTTGCTTCTGAAATTAGCTAACAGTAATTTGAAAGGAACAGAGCAGAATCTCATGTGGCAGCACGCTCCCGCCTCTGCCTTCTGATCAGCTGTTGAGCAGGGAGTGGAAGTTCTGCTTACCAGTGGATCAGCAGTCAGAACAGATAGGGAGATTAAAGAGAAGGGCCACAGTAGCACAGATCCAGATGTGTTACTAGTGCTTGGGTTACTCTTCTGTAGGGTGTAAGTAAGATGCAGCCTATTCTCAGACCCACCTGATCAAGGCAGGTCCGGGAATGGTATGTTTACTTCCCCGATGGCTGATCTGGGTTCATGACCACTACCACATACAGAATAACGTGGAAATGGGACATGAGGGAAATATGCCCAATTTTTTCAAACCCTGATAAAAGGAGGGTCCATTCAGGCCAATTCTAGACAACTGTTGAGATTGGTCTGGATAAAATAGAGACTGGTTTTCCAATCTAATATCATGTTTTAGTTTCCTCTGAATACTGTAGCTAAGCTGTTCCAGGGCTGGTAGGATGCAGCTACCTCGCTGGTGTGCTGTCCTGGTCTGATGCTCAGTGGGCCAGAGGACAAGGATAAAGGACAACAATTAAAACAACTACACAAGGCTTACTTTGGGGCAGGTACTAGCTTTTATTCTCTAGCTGTGCAGCACCTAGCACAACTGGGCCACAGGTTCCAGCTTGCAGCATCCTACACCAGTGGTCCCCAACCTTTTCATCTGGCGGGTGCCAGATGAAGGACCGTGGTGGCAGTTGAGCATCCGCCGAAATGCCGCTGAATTTCGGTGGCATTTTGGCGGTGACACCTCTCAATGATGCCGCTTGCCGCCAACAAGTGACATCATTGAGAGGTGTCACCACCAAAATGTCGCTGAATTTCAGCGGCATTTCGGCGGAAGCTTGACCGCCGGCCAGGATGCGGGCGCATTAGATGCCCCCGCGGGTGCCATGACACCCACGGGCACTGCATTGGGGACCCCTGTCCTAGACTAACTGTTGCCTTTGCACAACCTTTTCCTAGTTGTTTCCTTTTAAACAGCACCTAAGTATTAATAGGAGTTTGTCCTTTTAGGGGGAAGAGGTGTTCCAGTGCTGGCCCAAAAGGATTTGCCGGTTAGGCAGAAGGTTTTACTTATAGCACAGAAAAATCAAAGGAGAAAAGAGACTATTTGCATTATGATACCCTCAGGAGAAGAAAACACTCACATTACATTGACTCACAGTACAGAGCTGATGAAACAGATATTTTGAAGTTCTTGGCAGAGGAAAAAAATCTTCACACTTCAGTTCTATGAGTAACGCACAAAGAGCAGCAAATACTATTTAAATTACATGGTTACAGATATTGTATATTAAAGAGCAATTGGGTCCTGATAGAAATTTTTCAGCATTATATTAGAGACAGTGCTGCTTACATGCTACACTAGATTGTCTGTTTCCTTCCTTCATTTCTTTTTTTGGTCTCTAATTATTATTAAAGACATTCACATGGAAACAGCTCTTTGTTCTATAGAAACCCATCTGTTCCATTGCTTTTTCCTAGTTTGCAGTCATCATAGTTGTCTCTTTGTGACATAATAGTCTTCCCAACAGACAGTCATGATGTCACAAAGGACTAGGACTTTGTGTGAGGAATGAGCATCAGGAGCAGGTGAAACTCCGAGCTACAAGGATGCTGCGCCCGAGCAAATTCAGTGGAGTTGTGGCAGTCTAACCATGAGCAGAATTTGGGCTCCTATTTTCATGCAACCATCACTAATAAAACTAAACAGAGAAATACAGATCACGTTCACTATGAAAACAGATTGTTCCAGACCCTAGGTCTACCCCAGCTGCTCTAGTCATTCTTTCCAGAACACAATGCATTTAGCATTATTGCCTTTCTAGAGTCCCAGGGTGGAACCTCCCACTTTGGTACAGCAGGCTGCAACAAGGAGTTGTCTGGATGCTTGGGACTGTGGCTGTTTCAGGCCATGGCCTGGTATCCCTGAAGGGGGATAAATGTACTGCTAGGGTTGTAGGAAGCTGTGGAAATGAATCACTAATGGGAAAAATCAGAGGTTTTCAGTGCATGTTAATGCACTAGGATCTGAGGGGAATAAAACCTGGCAATACTGTTCATACCACAAGCTGGGCACATGCAGAAAACCCCCACACAAATATTTGCCCAAATTTATAAAAGTAATTCACTGCTGCCAGGTTCACACCTCTTTTGGGTTCTGTTTCTGTGTCCATTCCAGCACTTGAGTGATACTGGGTCAAATATTTGTGGAAATCTAATCATCATGCACACGAGCAAATATCAAGGTCCCTTGCTCCACGGGCCAAGTAATTTTCATGTGCCCTAGATCTGAAGCATATTGCTCCCCTCTTTGTGCCAGCTCAGCTGTGCTGGGAACGAGAACCGGAGTGGGAGCAGCACCCCCATGGAGTCTGCTCTCCTGCCTGTACTGTTACCAGAGATATGGTAGGGTAGACTCAGGGGTGTAGGCAAGTACTTGATATCCCTAAGCAGGTGCATAAGGCCATCTCGCCTCAAAGGCATATGGAGGAAGGCTAACATTTTACAGTGCAGCAGCACCAACATCAAATCCCTGCTATCTAACTGCATGGTTAAATTAAGATTGTTTACTGGTAAATACCCAGCAAGACCAGCAATTACAGCCTTCTGCTGTGTATTGTGCAATTACACTGAGTATATCCAAAAGAAATTCCCAAGGCACCTATAAGCATTTACTGAGAATGAAAAGTATTACTGTTTATACAGTTCTAATGAAGGACTTCAAGGAGGAGATGGAGGAGGAGGAGGAGACTGTCAGAGGAGGTTCCGCATACAACCCTGCATGTGATCCCTGCCTATCTAGCTGGTGAGACTTTTCAAAAGGTTTATCACTTCAGTATTGATATTGGTGCACAAGTGCAGTCAAAGCAAGGGTTCACAGATGATTTGCTAATCAAAAGGAGCTGAATTCATGTTATTTGTAATGAATGGTTTGATGACCAACACTCTTCATTATACAGATTAGCAAGAAGAATGAGGACACAGAGCAAATGGAACAATGAGCACGTAGACCAGGGGTGGGCAAACTTTTTGGCCGAGGGCCACATCTGGGTATGGAAATTGTATGGCGGGCCATGAATGCTCACGAAATTGGGGGTTGGGGTGTGGGAGGGGGTGAGGGCTCTGGCTGGGGGAGCAGGCTGTGTGTGGGGTCAGAAATGAGGAGTTCGGGGTGTGGGAATGGGCTGGGGCAGGTGGTTAGGGCGGGGGGGGTGAGGGCTCTGGCTGGGGATGTGGGCTCTGGGTGGGGTTGGGGGTGCAGGAGGGTGCTCCGATCTGGGACCGAGGGGTTCGGAGGGTGGAAGGGGTATCAGAGCTTGGGCAGGTTTGTGGGGTGTGGAAGGGGGTCAGGGGTGCAGACTCTGGGTGGCGCTTACCTCAAGCGGCTCCCGGAAGCAGTGGCATGTTCCCCCTCCAGCTCCTATGCGGGGGGGCGGCCAGGTGGCTCTATGCACTGCTCCATCTGCAAGTGCTGCCCCTGCAGCTCCCAATGGCCATGGCTCCTGGCCAATTGGAGCTGCAGGGGCAGTGCTTGGGGGCCACATCTGGCCCTTCAGCCCTCTGGCTGTCCCTATGCGTAGGAGCTGGGGCTGGAGCAGGGACATGGTGCTACTTCCTTGAGCCACGCAGAGCAGGGCAAGCCTCCAAACCCACTTCCCGGCTGGAGCACTGGAACAGGACAAGACCCCGATCTCACTTCCCTGCGGGAGCTCGAGGGCTGGATTAAAATGTCTGAAGGGCCAGATGTGGCCCCCAGGCTGTAGTTTGCCCATCCTGATGTAGACTGTATGAAAGTCAAATAGAGAGTCACAAAAACTAAGGCAAATACATGACCTTCATCTAGAGCCCTTGAAGGCAAAGGTAATCTATTAACTTTAATGGTCTTTGGATCAATTAGGAGGATTCTAAACTAATAGGTTTTGTAGCAGCACAGTTAGTTTATGCCTTGCTAATAAAGGGAGATCACATTGCATATGTTCTTCTTGCTTATCACTCAGAAGTTTCCCCACTATAAGAACATTCTAGACCAGGGCTAAGCAACCTCCTTCGGCATGCGAGCTGATTTTCAGTGGCACTCACACTGCCCAGGTCCTGGCCACCGGTCCGGGGGGCTCTGCATTTTAATTTAATTTTAAATGAAGCTTCTTAAACATTTTAAAAACCTTATTTACTTTAATTTAGTTATATATTATAGACTTCTAGAAAGAGACCTTCTAAAAACATTAAAATGTATGACTGGCACACGAAACCTTAAATTAGAGTGAATAAATGAAGACTCAGCGCACCACTTCTGAAAGGTAGCCGACTCCTGTTCTAGACCTTCATCTTTCTATTCTTCCAAAATACCCTCCAATACTTTATCCTGTTGTCATTCTTCATTTTAGAGACGGAGCCACTTTTCTCTAATTCCAGCTAAGTTTCAAGGCTTCCCTTACCCCAGTCTCACATGTTTCTGATTCATGTATTTTGTTCCTCAGACTCTCCTGGTATTTAGGCATTAGCATCTCTTTTCTCCATGTTGTATCAATTGCTTTAAGGCAAGGCATTTTAATCTCCCCATACATTTTCATTTATATTACTCCCTTCACTCACTTTCCATTTGTTTCTTGTTTAAATCTAGAGCTTGGGGCGAGGGAACATAGCCTGTTTTTCCTATTTATTTATTTTAACTCTAAGAAATAAAGTTTTACAAAAAGTCAAAACATTTATAGAAAATAAAACAAAATTCCTGGAAACCTGAGACAGAAACTCCATTCTCAGTGTATGTGCTAGTTACATGTTAAATGGAGGAAGATCAAGTAAAAATGCAGGGAAACGCAGGCTAGATAACTACTGGAGATAGCATTAATGTGTTAACTGCACTGTTTGAAAGGAAGGGGGGGGGGAGGAGAGAGAGAGAGAACCAGGTAAAAAATTGAAAGAAATATTTTTTCTCATTTCTGCAGGTTTCAAGAAGGAACAATTGTTCATTTTGTCTCATTTTTTGAAAAAAAAATTATAGAAATTTTTTTCCCCCATCTTTCCCTCTGGAAGAGGAAGGGAATACGGGGGAAAGGAACAAAAAACCCCAAACAAATGAGTCATTTTTGTTTTCCTGTTTCATTAAAATAAGGAAAATTTTAAAAATTCCATGACTATTTCCAGTGTTGACAAAGGCCATATTTTGACAAAACCATTTTCCATTCAAAACATTTTGACCTATTCTACATTTGACTCTGAATCATAAATTTGTTTTGCAATTCTCCTCCTGCCTTCTCTTGTGCAGTTTAAACTGATTTGTTGCGGTAAGGATGCTCCTGAGTACTAGGCTAAGCACAGGCTCTTTTGTTATTGTAGTGTTGTTCTCTGGGTGCTAGGCTGTGCAATGAGGTTTATTATGTTAGAAGCATTTGAGCTCGGGGAAATAAAAAATTAACAAGAATTGTATGGTCTCTGCAAATTGATAAAGTAGGGTGTTTTGAGTCACATATAAAATATTCATGACAAAACCCTAACGGCCAGCAGATATAACTAAGTGTAGTTCCATCAGCATCAGCGGAGCTTCATTGATTTACGGCACCTCGCTTTTAGCTGTTTTTCAAAATGTCTTTAGTTCCCAGTCACATCACCCTAAGAATCTGAGTCTATCATTTCAACCCTGTACACTTTGCACAAATTATAAATTACATTTAACCCAAAGAGGTGATGTCCCGTATACAAGATCTTCCACTCAATAGTTTAGGCCTTGCTGCTGCCATTCACAGAATCACAGAATATTAGGATCGGAAGAGATCTCAGGAGGTCATCTAGTCCAATCCCCTGCTTAAAGCAGGACCAACACCAACTAAATCATCCCAGCCAAGGCTTTGTCAAGCTGGGCCTTAAAAACTTCTAAGGATGGAGCTTCCACCACCTCCCTAGGTAACCCATTCCAGTGCTTCACCACCCTCCTAGTGAAATAGTGTTTCCTAATATCCAACCTAGACCTCTCCCACTGCAATTTGAGGCCATTGCTTCTTGTTCCGTTGTACTCTACCACCACACAACAAGGTCAGGGTGGCTCCAGGGAAGAAGTCGTTTAGTATTTCAGGTCTCTCCCTTCCATGGGCTGCCCCACTGCTCACTTGACATCTGGCTTTCCAAACCTGAGTGACCTATTTTATGTCCGAGGCACCAATGACACCTCTTCTATAAATCTTCTTTGTCAATGTGGCTCAGTTGGTAGCACTCATCTCTGGGCCAGAAAGTTAGGGATTGATTAAGTCCCACCCAGGGGCAGCTCTAGGGATTTTGCCACCCCCAAGCACAGCAGGCAGGCTGCCTCCGGCGGTTTGCCTGTGGAGGTTCCGCTGGTCCCACGGCTTCGGCGGAGCTCCCGCAGGCATGCCATGGAAGGCAGCGTGCCTGCCGCCCTCGTGGCGCCAGCAGAGCGCCTCCCGTGGCTTGCTGCCCCAAGCATGCTCTTGGCATGCTGGGGCCTGGAGCCGCCCCTGGTCCCACCCCAAGCTTCATATTCAGTACTGACAAAGGATAAGCCAAGGCCTGCTATGGAGAATCTAATAAATTACAGCTCACTAATGGGTGGATGCTCTGCTGTTAGAAGTGCAGTACCACCCTATAGCTGAGAAGCTAAACTGTGACTGTACTTTTAGTTAAATACTAGTGATAGCCAGCTCCTGGCCTACATTCTCTGCTGCGTTAAAACAAGCTCTAATGTCCATAACAGGACACTTTAGCTGTTGTATTTGCCTGTACAGCATTGGGGGCACAAAAATTAAGGCTTTAATCCAGCTCCCCTTGCCTAAAATGTTGCTGGACGGGGTCTCAACAGCACAGAAATGGCAAAGGGTACTGTGATACTTTGGCACCCCTATATTCACTACTGTTATGTAATTAGGATATGCCTTATACAAAGTATGACTTGTGAGGTATCATTCTAAAAGTCTTGATCAGCTAGACATGGATATCTCAGTTGATTGTATGTGTTATCGTCGTACGGGAATTTATGCAGTTTGGCTGTGTATGTGTTACTGAAACATGTTGAGGTTGAAAACACTCACAAGCAGCCTTTCAGGTACAATAGTAAAAAGGCCAAACAATGTTAATGGCTTATTGAGGAAATGCACACAAGCACAAGGATTACCCCAGGAACTGTGTGCCATAGAAACCTCTCAGTGATAGTTCCCATTGTGTAGTGCTATTTGACCCAGGGCACAGCAAAAAAGATTTCCAGCAAGTGGGAAGAAGATTATAAAAGGGAAGAAATGACATCATGATGGTACCTCATTCTCCCTACAACAACACACCTGGAAATGCCTGAGGAATAAAGACTGAACAGGGGGGAAATTGATGGTCCCAGGGTACAGGGATTTGTAGTCTGTGTATGAAAACCTGGGAAACTCAAGCTGCAAAGCCAAGGCAGCTTGTGCCTTAAGAATCTACCAGCCTGTTTATCACTCGGGGTGAGAATTTGCTAATTCAAATCCTACCTATCCAGTATGTTAAACTCAGTTTGCAGTTTTGTTTATTTACAAGGTAATCTGCTTTGATCTGTTTTCTATCACTTATAATCACTTAAAATCTATCCTTTTGTAGTTAATAAACTTATTTTATGTTTTAATCCAAGCCAGTGTGCTTGACTAAGGTGTCTGGTGAAAATCTCAGCGTGGTTACCACAAGTGTGCATGGTCCTCTTGACATGGAGGGAGAGGCAGACCGCGTGTTAAAGCCATATACTGGCTAGATTTGACCAGGGCAGGACAGTACTGCTCTGGGGTCCTAGGCTGGTGATTAGAGAGCCTGCATGTGACTGCAGCTGGGTGTGTCCCTACCTGTGTGAATGCTGGTGAAAGCTTGGAGGGCTTTGCAACTTGTCATGGCCACACAGTGTGAGAGGGAGCCCACACTGGTGGGTCAGAGGGCTCAGTGGTACCCCAGTTCCAGGTAGCACCCTGGGCAGAACCCGTCACAGGTACATCTACGACAGACAATAGCATGAGCATGCTGCTAAATTGTCTTCTAACAAGGAAGAGACCCTAATACTCACCAGACTCAGCATCCAACCCTCTGATGCTCCAGCAAGCTCTGGCTGAAGGTGGTGGCCAGGAGCAGGCAGGATTACTGATCAGATGAGTGATAAACTGCTATCCTCTTAGCACAATGCTATAGTTCTCTTCTCTATGAATTGGCTGAGATTACATGATGGAGAGCCAAAACTTGGGATGGTCCCAGCCAGACTGGTATCAGTGATTGACAATTGAGACCCTGATGTTGTGGATAAATCAGATTCTTTCCCTTATTGAGAAGTTTATAGAATTTAATAGGGCTGAAACCAATAGGGGTCAGTAAAAGTTTAATGGGGTGTATGCTTGATCAGTAAAATCAGAAACAGCTCAGCTGTTAGTCTCTATGACAGTCACCAGGAAAAATAATCCATTCTCAGTTCTCCCAGAAATTTTTCATCGCTAGAGGTTTTACCAGTGCTCTGGATCAAAAAGTGTTGGGTAGCTTGGGGCAGGGTGGAGCGATATGTGGAATGGGCAGGGACATTCACAGTCTTGAGATACATCTCCGCTCTCTAGAAATGCCTGATACGCTTTTCATGGGGACATCTCTGCTAGAGAAATATTTATGCATGACTTTGTACACTCAAGTTCACGCACACTTATGGCTGTAAGTGGCAGGGGTCTGGGTGACCTTTCATCACTTGGGATATATATGGTACTCTGAAAACAATTTCTATGTATGCACCTTCCCTAGCTGATCACTATGATGGGAAGCAGATGGTTAATTTTGCTGGGTTCATCATCTGGTGGCAGCAGGAGCCTGAACCTTTTGCAGGGATGCCCTTTAATTATGGATTTGATCTCCTGTTACCATTCAAAATGCTCAGACTGGGTCAGGATTGAAAATCAGGCTGAAAGCGTCTTTCCTGCTGCTTTTGACTATTTTTAGTTCTATTTATTGTGTCTCACTCAGTAACAGCCATCAACTCTCATGAAAAATGCTGTAGACAGGTGTTGTGTTGTTAATGACAACCTTGTCTTTCCACAATAAAATATGGCAGTTCTCCTGCTCTCACATGGTATATGCTGAGCTAGGCCATCTACTTTAAGACCAGAAGGGACCATTAGATCATCAAGTCCAAATATCTGAATACAGACTGTATATTGCAGGACATTAAATCCCACTCAGTTACCCCTGTACTGAGGTCAATAATAACCTTGGTGTTTAGACTAAAGCATCTCTTTTAGAAAGGCATTCAGTCTTGATTTGAAGACATCAGGAGATGGAGAATCTACTGCTTCCCTTGGTAGTTTGTTTGAATAGTTAACAACCCTCGCAGATAAAAAAGAACAAACAACCTGGGCCTTATTTCTAACTTGAGTTTGTCTAGCTTCTGCTTCCAGCCATTAATTTAGCAGAGAAAGCCTAGCAAAACCAAAGAGCTCTTTAGTGTCGTGTATTTTCTCCCCACGAAGATACTTACACTCTGATCAAGTCACCTTTCAATCTTTTTGATAAGTTAGAGAGATTGAGCTCTTTATATCTCCCACAGTAAGGCATTTTCTCTATCCCTTGAATAATTTTTGTGGCACTTTTCTGCATCCTTCCCATTTTTCCAATGTCCTTTAAAAAAAATGTGGATACTAGTGTCCTGTAGCTTTGCAGAGCTCAAGTACTGTCCTACACTAACATTTCATGAATTGTCAGCAATTTGACTGGCAGTGCTAAATGTAACCCTTTAAGGCAGCATTTCTCAAACTGGGGTCTGCAGACCCCTGGAGGTCTATGAGGGTACTCTGGGGGGTCCCCAGGCCCTGCTGATCAACTCCTCTCCCTCCCTCCTAGTGCCTCCTGCACACCAGGGAACAAAGGGAACAGAGATGGGGCACGTTTGGGGAAGGGAGTGGAATCATGTCCGGGGTTCCTTGTCCCACTGATCAACTCCTCCCTCCCCCTCCCAGTATCTCCTGCACACTTGGGAACAGCTGTTCCCCAGCATGCAGGAGGCAGTGGGAGGGAGGGGGAGGAGTGGGGATGGGGCAAGCTCAGGAGAGTGGGTGGAAAGAGGCAGGGAAGAGAAGGGGTAGGGGTGAAGTGGGGGTGGGTAGAGGTAGGGTGGGGTCTTCAGGCTGAGTGGGGGGTTTGGGGATCTGCAAAAGTTTTTTTTTTAATCAAAATGGGGGTCCTCGGGTTGCTAAAGTTTGAGATCCGCTGCTCTAAGGTGTACAATTCTTGCTCACTGCGATGAACCTTGGGAGTGATGAGATCCACCAACACAAGGACCTCATTCCTTTTACTACACTGAGATAATCCACTCAATGGCCTGCAGCTGGTTCTATTGAACATGCCCATGGTCCTGTAGGATCACAGGAGAGGCACCACTGTAGCGTAACGATGTGTAGACATGTCCATACCTCAGTTACTTCCCAAGTCACTCAAAATACATGCACAAAGGAAGTGGGTAGAATCTTACCCTGATAGAAAAATAATGCTATAGCCATTTCTGATTGGAATTAGACAAGGAAACATTCTGATGCAATTTTGGAATGGTCTTTAACATTGTCCCTGTACCAGATTCTCCACTTACTGCTGTCTCTGTTCTAGTCACTCTAGTAGGAATGGTGTTCCTACATTTATTAGGGAAAGAGTCATAGAATTGTAGGTCTGGAGGAGACCTTGAGAGGTCATCTAGTCCATCCTCCTGCACTGAGGCATGACCAAGTATAGCTGGATCTTCCCTGACAGTAGTTTGGCTAACCTGTTCTTAAAAACCTCCAATGATGGAGATTCCACAACATCCCTTAGTAACCTACTTTAGTGCTTAATCCTCCTTATATTTAGAAAGTTTTTCCTAACATCCAACCTAAATCTTGCTTGCTGCAGACTTCTTGTCCTAACCTTGGTAGACACAGAAAACAAATTGACCACCATCCTATGTGACAACCTTTTATATATGTGAAGACTGATCATGCCTCTCCTAAGCTTTCTCCTCTCAAGACTAAACATGTCCAGTTCTTTCAACATTTCCTCATAGGTCAGGTTTTTTAAACCTTTTATCATTTGTGTTGCTCTCCTCTGGATTCACTCCAATTTGTCCATATCTTTCTTTAAGTGTGGCATCCAGAAGCGGCTGACTCCTCTCCAGTGCTAAGCTGACCAGGACAGTTACCTCCCAGGTCTTGCACACGACAATCCTGTTAATACATCCCAGAATGACTTTTTTTTTTAAAACAGCAACAGCATCACCTTGTTGTCTCATATTCAATTTGTGATTCACCATAACCCCTAAATCCTTTTCTGAAGTATTATCCTAATCAACTATTCCCCTTTTTGTATTTGCGCTTTTGTTTTTTCCTTCTTCTTAAGTGCAGTACTTTTCACTTCTCTTTACAGAATTTCAGCTTATTGACTTAAGGCCACTTCTCCAATTCATCAAGATCATTTTGAATCCTAACCCTGTCTGCCAAAAATCAAGATCCACCAGCTACATCTTCAGCCTCTGATGCAATATTAGCCATCACCACCAGTCATACTACCTGTATTATATAATCTCAGATCCCGCTTCTTTTTCCATAGTCTCAGTCACTAACACAGGAGTTTCTACTATTTTTCATATTCTATAGCACTGCCACTTTGGCAAGTCTATGGATAAGCACCAGCTGCTTGTTTTCTCATATACCGTTGCTTTAAAATATTTCTCCCTCCACCCAATTGCTTAGGCAGGAAACAGGAAGAGATGAGGGACTCTAAATGGTGCTTTCTTGGCCTTGACCTGAGATTCCTGAGCAGCTTGATTTTCAGCGAGTGAACTCTTAAGACCCTGCTGAGGTGGTCATACACCTCGCTCACTAGACACTGCCAGTTTATACTATTTTTACTTGCCGGCTATCAAAGCCATGGTAAGCAGAGTGCAGTTGTCTCTCTCTAAACCATTCTGGAAGATCCACTTTGATGCCTCCATCTTTCTTCCTATCTGCTAACTTGGCCCAAGACTGAAAAAGTCACGTCAGCCAGCCTTACAACACTGATCTCGCGTGCCGTCTTACCTCGCCCACAGCCAGTCTCAATGCTTCCTCCGCCTCAGCTGGTTTTCAGCTCAGAACCACCCTCTTGCTGCCTGTTTCTCTTTTGCACTGGGTGATGCTTACAGATGTGTGTTCTAGCTGCAGGATTCAGATCCATATATCAGGGTCTTTGGATTCAGAGTTTTTGGTTCAAGCCCGTTTTGCTCCAAACTGTTTACCTAGTTCTCGTCTCAGCTGTGGCAATGCTAGGAGATGCACCCACAGCCTGTTCAGACTGGGGGTCTGCTGATTTGCTTGTGTCTGCTCTAAAAAACAGGCCCCTGAACAGCACTCATCCCTGTGATTTGGCTAGAGCCACCAGCTCTAAGGATTTCCCCTCGAAGCCTCAATCCCTGCAGTGTTTAAGTCCTTGGTTTTCTTATTAGCACAGAGCAATAACCAAGTGTTTGATGAATCCTCTATACCACACTGGCCTAATTCCATTCTGGTAAAGCTGCTGTTTTCAGCAGAGGGTATTTATTCCTTACTCCGAGTAGGTTTGAAAGCCTCACGTAAATCTGCTTTTTCCCTTTTTGCTCAGAGCTTTCCTAGTTCACATTCTTGCTTCCCTTTTCAAAGTGAGCTGAATGCAAGGACAGCTAAACCGTCGTGATGGCTTAGGAAATTTGTTTATATGAGGAAGCAAGCAGCTTCAAAGCCTCTCGGAAAGATGGGAACAGGCTTTTGTATAGCTCAGCTGGGGCATGGCAGCCCTCACAGCAGAACCCCATCAGACCTGCCCATCAGTGAGACTAATTGAAAGCAGCGTTAATGCATTCCTTAATGAAGACGGCAAAGGATTTGTGAAAACAAACCAACCTGAAAACCCATGCAACAAATCCTTGTCTAAGCCCAGAAAAGCTTAAAGATAAAATTCTGGCAGGAGGAGGAAATTTAGGGGACTGACAGAAAACCACTCTATCACACTGATATCAAACTAATACTCTCCTTACGACAAGAGTCTCTTGCCCTCTTTAAAAAATTTAACTCACGCTCCACAGCTGAATGTGTACTAGGTGAGATGATGCAGTAGTGCTGTTCTCTGTTATTTATGCCAGAGCTTGCTAGCTCCCCCTTTCAGTGTATGGAAACAGCCCAATTTCAAGCCGAGCCTGGATTCCACTGAGCTCCAGGGGCCTCCATTGATGGCCTGGGCACTGTGGGTTTGTTTATTACACTGACTGCTTGGGAACAGGAGAAAGCACTGAACTAAAGGGTTGCCTACCCGACCCTTCAATGTGGACTCCAGGGGTGAGCATTGCCCTCTAACTGCCTCATGTGGACCCTGCAAGTATGAATTAGAAGGTACCTAGTTCACGTTAATGGTCGAAGTGGGACTACCTCGCTGCGAAGTAGGTACCTTTTCGTTTGCACTAGCAGGGTGTATGCAGGGCAGTTAACAAGCAACGCTAAGTGTGCACTGCAACTCACACGCCAATCATCCACACCATAGGGCTGTGTAGAGAAGCTCCAAGAGTCAGGGCACCTAGCTACCAGCTTGTCATGTGACCTCACGTAAATCACATCCTTTCCGTTTTCCCAGCTCTAAAATGGGGCTAAGATGCCTCACAGGAGTGTGGTGGGGCTGACTGACTTCATGTTTGGGGAAGCACTTTGAGAACCACAGATGGAAGAAACTAAGAAATTGCAGAGAAGTATGGACATCTTTTCATTGTTCATTCCTGTGGCCATCATGCATTAAAGGCCAGAGCTCAGAGGAAACTTTCAAATATCAGGCAAAACCACCAAGTTTGGAGTACGGCTCGAGTTCCAGAGTAGGGTGACCTCTGTGACCCTCAGCACTGCTTTTCCATGGACAGCTCTGGATGGCAGAAAGCCAGCATTAGGGCAGGCCAGAGAGCACAAGGAGGATGCCTCCCACTAACAATGCATGAGTAGCACTCACACTACCTAGACCTCAAGGAGTAAAGTGTGTGTCAAATGAAAGCTCCAGGTGGGGTTTACAGTGTGGCTGATATAAGGAACGAGTAGGTAATCTTTTGGTTACCAGGGGGAGACATCATTCACAGCTTCAGCCCTATTTTACCCCTAAATATTAAAAGCATGAGTGCTCTATGTATAGCCATCAGTCCCTGATACCCATGCTGGTTTCTAATGAACAACTTGAGTTCATTAAAATGTTACAACTGGGAATAGCCATAAGGTCAAAAGGTCATCTGAGCATCCAGGATCCCCTTCGGCCACAGCCGGAGTCCTCCCCCACAGGATATTATTGAGAAAGCCACGTCAATTTTAATCTACGCACAACCCCCCCTGCATTAAAGTGGGTTTAATTGATAAAGGTGCTCATTCCTTGAAACAGAATGAAGCTTTTATGTGCGATATGAATGCGCCAGACAAGTTGCCTTCCCTACTTTAAGAGTGTCTGATTAGATCTGCATCCACCCCTCTTTCTCTACCCCACTGACATTATAAAAATAGGTACGGGGAGCTTCAAAGAAAGAGAAACTTAATGGGCCCAGCGGCTGTTTGATGAATAATTAATGATGCCGCATTAACAGGGAAGTTAACTAAAGCATGGCGAGCGCCCTGCTGTAGTGAAGAAAAGCTTCTATCTTTGGGCACTCATGCAGGGCCCTGGGTCACAAGGACACATGCTGATCTCAACAAACACCACCATGTTAAAAAGCAGAGCGATCAACACACAGTGGAAGTTAAGTGTCACTCTCCAGCACTTGGCACTGAGGGATTTTCAATAGCTCATTCAGTTCAGAGGACCCATGGACACCTGGGGCTGCCTTCAACTTCCCAGGCCTACCACCTGGAAGGGAAGGAGCAGTAATGTGAATGCAGAACATTGGAGCAAATTAAGGCCTTGTTTATATAACCCAATCCTGAGTGTTACAGGTCCCCCCAGGTGCCATATACTGAGGAGGACTCAAGTTCTGCATTACTGCCCCAGCCAGGGAGCTTCAGCTCCAGCTGAAGTAGTTCATGCTTGTAACTCAGGAGACCTTGCTTTATGCATGGCTGTGTCAGCCAAGAGAGCAGCCACTGCACAAGCAGGAGCTCATTCACGATTCAAATGGCTGTGAGCCTTGTGTTTGTCTTAAATCTCCCACTGCCATCAGGAACAGCCAGCACGCGAGGTTATTGCTGATATTTCTGACACCCCGTTCCATTGCCTCAGCTCCTAATCTGTAAAAATGGCGGGTGCTAACTCTACTTTTTTCTCCCACCTTTGGTCTGTCTTGCCTATTTAGATGGGAAGCTCATCAGGGCAGGGACTGGCTCTTAGGGTCTGTCTGCACAGCTGCTGAGAGATGTAAATCCCACTGCAGGTAGCCAGACATAGGCTAGCTCTGTTCGAGCAACTGCCTGATAGGAGCACTGTGGCTGGGGCTGCACCTCAGGCTAACTGCCCAAATACATAGCCATGGGGATGCTGGAGATTATACTTTGGTGGCTAGCTTGAGCCACTACCCACACTGCTGTGCCATGCTGCTAGGTGTAGGCAACTAGATCAAGCACAGCTAGAGCAGGTCTGTCTAGCGGTGATGGGTTCTACACCGCCCAGCCCTTAGGGTATGTCTACACTGGAACTGGAGATGTAATTTCCAGTGTAGACAGACATATCCATGCTAGAGCTGATCAAGCTAGAGCACTAAAAATATTAGTTTAGACATAGTGGTGGGACAGGGCAGCTACCCAAGTACACACCTAGGGTTTCACATGGGATCATACTTAGGATGCCCATCTCATACTGCCGCTCGCACTATGGCAACTACACTGCAATATTTGATGTGCTACCTTGATCAGAGCTAGCAGGGGTATGTCTGCCTGAGCTGGAAATTATACCTCCAGGTCCAGAGAGTGTGAGTGTGTGTGAGTGTGTGTGAGTGTGCACGCACAGTGCCTCATATCATGGGGCTCCAACCATGACTGGCACTGCTTCAATAGAAATAAATAAGTCACACATTACGCATTGGTTGTACTTGTGAAACATGAGTAAAAAGATAACACATTTAAACACATTGGCCTAATTAATCTAGTTAAGAAAACAACAGCAGTGATGTGCCAATAGGAGCCTTGTCAGATAAATGTTAAATGTGCACTTGAAAATATCATCTGTTCAGATTTAATTATCTTCCCCTCACCCTTTCCAAAAATAAAATGGGGGAAAAAAACCCCCCACTACTAGCTGAAACATTTGGTTCTCACTCAAGAATCTGGTCTGAATTTTATAAATCTTTCCTGGAAGCTGAGATCAAGAGGCTGGTTTGAGGCTCAGAAAAAGACCCTGTGGCGGGATAAAGATGAGAAGTCTGCCAAAGACCAAGACTGATATTTTGTCATTAATTTATTGGGAGAATTGCTCAGGACTGTTCATGTTAATTAAAAACAGTGGTGAACAAAGCTCATTTGCAGGGACTGGGATTTGGCCAAACATCTGTATAAAGATGAGGAAATTAGCTCATAAAAATCATGAAATGGCCTTCAATCTTAGGTTTTTATAACTGCCTCTCACACCTTTCCATGCCCCTCCAACTACTGCATTTCATATTAAAAGTGGGAATGGGATTCCATTCGCATCTTGAGAGCTGGCATCCTGGAACATATGGAGGGGAAATCAAGAAAATCCTCATGCTGTTGTCCAGTGTCAGAGTTGATTACAAAGTGAGTGAGCTCATGCCTTGGCACCCATTCCATCCGGACATTACCTACACTATGAGTGCTGAGGACAGTAACATGACCGCTCATTCTTATCTCAGGCAAAACTCCCATCAGAACTCATTCAGACAAAATTCCCATTGAAAGCAATGGGACATTTGCCAAAGTAATGACTGCTGGATTTATCCCTTGATTTGAATAAGAAGAGAGCTCCACCACATATTAACAATTGTGCTGATAACAGATCTGAAGAACCCCATGGGAGATGACCTAGGTCACCAATAGAGATGTCACTGCTAACTGAATTGATAAGGGCACTGTACAGCTCTTTCATCCCAGGTGATGAACTTTTCAAAATAAGTTTGAGATGCACGGGGGTGGTGATGGTGGAAGGTTGCATAGCTGCTGCCCAAACATACCCTGTCTGCAGCTAATGTTATTTTCTATGTAGGTTTCTAGAGCACACCTAAGGACTTGCCTACGTGGCGAGTTATAATTATAACATTATAGTTATACCAGTATCACTCTGCTGGTACATTTTTCCATGTAGACAAACCTAAGATGCCTTTATTCTCTAGGACTAGCCCTTTGGTACCTCTCAGTAGCATTAAAACCCGCTTGATAAAGGAATCCCAATATAAAGAACCAGAATCATAACCCAGGGATTGAAATAATCCCATCTTCTTTACTGCCCTCTTTGCTGTCTCCTCAAAGGATGGATTCAAAGCCTGAATTAACTAATTCACTCTAAACATCAAACTAATTGCACTGGTTTTGTTCCCTCAATTTAGTCCATCTGTCTAAACAGCTACTTAAATCCTAATGTGCCAAGCCACTTGCCCTGTGTTTAAGATTGGCTCTTTTAGTTGTTTCTTTTGCCATACAAATGCAATGCTCTTTGACACTGAGGTGATTGCTTCATCACCTCCCAACCCAATGTCATGGCTGGCACATAGGCTGTGTTTTTACGGAACAAAAACAAACAAAGAAACAAGAGTGCTCTTCTCCAGAGAGATAGTTATCTCAAGTTAGTGATCACAATGTCAAAACTCTAGTGGAGACAAGGCACAGGCAGTTCTCTTTACCTTGATGTAGCTAGTCAAGGTCAATGCCAGGTGGGAGACACTGGGTTGATCTTGACTAGCTACACTGAGGTAAAAAATTACCTGTGCCTTGTCTCCACTAGGGTTTTACATCAAGAGAGCAGCAAAAACAACGCCAAAGAATCACCGGCACATTGTGCCATGGTGGGGTGACGTCATGGAATGATAATGGACTGGCTCAGAATAGATTTCAGGACTCATAACTGGTTCTGCACACCTGGTAGCGAGACAGGCCCCTGGAGAGGAGGACAATCCTGGAGTACTGGTGACCACCTGGTGTATTCAGTGAGTTAGTGCTATGTGACTGCCTTCCATCCATGAGAGAAGAATCCGTTTTCCTTCAAATACAGAATGTGACCGAGATACGACACCGCAGCAAGTGGTGCAGAGTGGATAAGAATTGTGGAGTAAATGGGCCAGATTAGCTTCCCCTCCTCTGGCTACTCTGTGTTGCTGAAGAGGTGCAAAGTGGAAGAATCTCACCCTAACTGGCCAGTTGAGAATTCCCCCTTTGTAGTAGAGCAATCAGTTCCTGTAAAGCAATCTGACTACTTCCTATGCCAACTTCCACCACCATCCTTGCATGAATGTAGGAAGGAGTGCAGGGCAGAATTCATTTACTCCCTGCCCCTTTTCAACTGGCATATGGAGACCAATACCCAGCCCCTAGGCTGCTCTAACTTCTGCTAGGACTGGTCCAGGACTCTCTGAGAAGCAAGTTGCTATAACTGGTTTGATGAAATTGGTTTTAAATAATCACTCATAAAATCTAACGGTTGGGTGGGGAAACAAGGGATGGGATGTCTAAGGAGACTGCAGTTTGGACTTCTGCTAACCAGTGTGGTGAGACAGAAGTTTACTTTTGTTACTGGCTTGGTATATCTTATGATAGATATAGCCACCAATTGGAGGTGGGTCTGCCCATTTATCAGCAGTTTATCCTGAAGCTGGTATTCTCAGCTGTGACCCACCGAGGCACAGTGACAGAGCCCATGAGAATTAATAAGAACAGAAGATAGAGCAGCAGCGTGAGGCTTTAATTAATAGAAAGCTAAGTCAGAGGTTCTCAAACTGTGGGTTGGGACCCCAAAGGGGTCACAACCCCATTTTAATTGGGTCACCAGGGCTGGCTTAGATTTGCTGGGGCTGAAGCCTGAACCCCACTGGTTGGAGCTGAAGCCTGAGGGCTTCAGCCCTGGGTGGCAGGGCTTGGGTTACAGGCCCCTCACCTGGGGCTGAAGCCCTTGGGCTTCGGCTTTGCACTCCCCCTCCCCCCCACGGAGAGCGGGGCTTGGGCAGGCCAGGGTTGTGTAGTAATTTTTGTTATCAGAAGGAGGTCATGGTACAATGAAGTCTGAGAACCTGAGGTAAGCCCTAGGATGTGAGAAACGTTTACCTCCATTGGCTAAACCAAAGCAGGGCCTGGGGTTCAGCCTTCAGATGTGTGTAGTCAGTGGGTGGGCAGGTTTGCCTAAGAAGAACACGGCAGTGCAAACCACAGTCCTATCTCAATAACCAGGTGCACAGCCAGTTAGAAACAGCAAGTAATGACTGAATATTTGTATGTTTATAGTGTTACTGTAGCCACGTTGGTCCCAGAATACTAGAAACCAGATGGGTGAAGTAATATCTTTTATATTTATATGGCACCTTTCATCCTCAAGTACACCAAAGTACTTTCCACACTTCAAAAAACAGGGTTCACTTTCCCCACCACTATAAACGTAAGACTATTTAGGGCCCTCTGACAGCATACACTCACTGCTAGGGCATCTCCTCCTGGCTGCTCCAAGGATTATCTCCTTCCAGGTCCAATGCCCTTCTGTCCCATGTTCACACACCCTGCTGTGTCTCTCTCTCTCTCTGAGAGTCATGGTCTGGTCTCTTTGTGGCTTTGCCCTCTGGCCAGGTCACTATAGTCCTCCCCTTCCAGGGTATCAAAGTCCTATCAGACTACTGTCCCAGGCAGTCTTCTGCTCTACTGCCCAGTCTGTGCCACTTCCCCAGTGGCTGGTAGGGGAACCCAGATCCACCATCTACTCCAGGCTCCACTCCAGGGACCCTACACGTCTAGCAACTGATCTGCTTGCTCCCAGGCCATGTTGCTATTTCCATGGACTCCTTCCTACATCTTTTGGTTCCACCTTCACTGGGTTGACCAGCTCAGACTCCCTTCTCCAGGGAGACACTGCAGACTACTTCCCATACAGCTCCTTTCTATTCCCAAAGTCCTGGCTGTATACCAGCACCACCCATTCCTTCTCATCTGGATACCATCAATCAATCAGCTTTTCAGTTCCTGGCTCTTCCTCACATGCAGCCTATCAGGCTAATTAACCTAATTTAACCTGCTCTGCTTGTGTGGGGCGAACACCCCACCACAGGCACTAACAAGACAAGATAGATGTACATAAAAGAATCAGCTTATAAAGGAAGTTAATTGGGGACAGCGCCCTATGCAATAAAAAAGCAACAATGCAAAACACAAAAAAAAGGAATATTTGTTTACACAACACATTATGAACCTGTGGAACTCATTGCCAGAAGATGGCTCTAACAAAATTACTATGCATTTTGGACCAGCTCTTCAGCTAGTGTAAGTCAGTTGGCTTCTATGAAGATAGGGACAACTTACACCAGCTGATGACCTGTCCCTTTGCCTGAATATCTGTAGTTACAATACAAATGAATAAGAGATACCAGCCTTTATGCCTTGAGACAAAAGATAACCACTACCTATTTGGGTTTAGGAAGAAGCCTCAACCCATGGTCATGTTATTGTATACTTGGGTAATATGGAGCTTTCACAGCTTCTTCCCAAGTATCTAGGCCTGTCCAATGTCAAGGACTAGATGGCCCATTGGTCTATTGCAATATAGTAATTCCTGTGTTCCTAACCAGTTCTGGGGTGGAGCGTGGCAGCTGTTTCACAGTGCATAGTTACACCACAAAACACTATCCTGTATTTTTGGCTGGATATAGGAAGGATCAATGTACATAGTCAAACTTGAATATGGTTAACACCCATACCCTTGTGAATAATGCTACATGAACCTTTACAACTGGAAGGATTGGTTTGATCTCCAGTAACAGAATGCCTCCATAAAGCCATGCTGAAGCACTGGACCAGTACTGGTTCAATCACCTAATCAATGACCAATATCTCATCCTATGGCACCTTGGGTTTCCTGGAAGGACTCCCATCCAAGGCCCTTGCAAGCTGTCGGTCTAGGTTTTTATAAGGTTGTCCACCACAGTGATGTCTGAGCACAAACCTTACCAAGCCATTCCCACCTAGGGCTTGAACCAAAGCCTATGGGAGGCTTTCCTTTGACTTGGAAGGGAACTGGTGCAGGACCTTTGTTTGTGAGATGTGAGGAATGAGAAAATGCATGTTAAAAGAGAAAGCCTCCTTTCTGGGTTTTACTGTCCCACCTGAAATGCACATATGTGCAATGCCTCCAGGCAGGGTGAACCTAGGGGTTAATGCCAAACAGTTTTGCAAATGCCCTTAAAACTTGTAGAGCTTAATCAAACCTGACCATGAAAGATCAATATGACAGTCCCCATGAAATGGAGGGTGGAGTTTAGCATAGCTGTGATTTCAAAGACACAAAATGTCTCTCCCAACCCTGCCAGTTGTCAATTAGAAGGGTTCCAAAACAGGAAGTCATCTGCAGCTCTTCGTGCACTTCAACATCTGTATCTTTCATGCCAGTCCTTTCTAGAAAGGCAGAAAAAACAATACCATACAGTACAGAACCCAACACACTGGGGCCTTCATACCTGAGTGGGTCTCTAGGTATTACTGCAATACAAGTACATTAATGAAATAATTCTCATTATTATCCAGTACAAAGGATCCTGAAGTGCATTTTGGATCAATCAGTAATTAACTGACTGTTTTCCTGAAGACTCAAGGGCATGAGCTGATATGCTACAGTATGAATTTGAGTCAACCTCACCTTTTCCAACCTAAAGCTGGCTCTAGGTGTAGATTAGTGTTTTAGGCAAAGAAGGAATTAGATTCTTCCCCACAGCCAGCTTCGTCCAAATGGTCTCCAAACCTTTGGTGGGGGCTATTGGAGCTGGCTGGAATACGGATTTTCTATCCTGAGAAAAAAATTCAGATTTGAAATTGTTTTTTTTCCAAACTGGGATAAAGAGATAAAGTTTAAAAAAAATTATTTTTTTTGTTTCCAAAGTATTTCATTTAGATTTTAACCCTTTTATTTTTAAATTATTAAAATATAAAATAAAGTAAATTTCAAAACAAAAAAAAGTTTCAAAACAAGTAGTCAACTTTTTATTCCAAGAATACCAAAATGGAACACAGACATTTTCCAAAAAAAAGTTCAATTTCCCCCGCCCCCAAATAAAATTGCTGAACAGATACAAATTCACAAAAAATATTCAGTTTAGTCAAAATGTTATTTTTCCAATGGAAATGTGTTTTGATGAAATTTTCCAGCTCTATTGCCTATAAGGCTGCCCTAGAATCTGGGCAAAAATATTTAGGGGCACCTGTTTCTCAGTTAAATCTCTGGCCATCTATTGTTCGTGCTCTATTTACTTCTCTAAGTTTTTTCTCTCTGCTTTCTGTGTTGTCTTTTTCTGGCCCCTTTCTCACCCTTCCCTGACTCTTCAGGCTCTCTTTGTTCACTCCTCCCTCCAATGTACTTTTTCTTCCTGTCATGGTGCCTGTATGGTGTGGCCGCCATCTTGGCCAACCCTGGGGATTGAATCACAGCCACCTACCGCTAAACATAGGAGTTGCTACAGCTTGAACTGAAGAGTCAGGATCTGTAGCTGGGGCTGACCCAGAATCATATCCTCTATGAACAGGGCACAGAGGAAGATTCACAGCACATGCTGACCAGAGGGTTGCACACCTACAGGATCAGTAGTGGTAAAACTACTCATGAAAAGGTGAAGACTGGTGACTTTAGAAGCATTTTCCTAAGGGGAACATCTCAGGGAATGCATAGACGCACCCGTGTAATTATCCTGTCTTTCGGTTTTCAGCAAGTTTGAACCCAGGACCTACATCACTGGCCTCTACCACCTGAGTTAAAGGAGTGACTCTGTTAGCTGGTAGCAGGCTGTTGTCCTCTAGTGAGACAGCCACTCAAGGACAACACAACACATCTTTTGGCAGTGGGATAAAGAGGAGAGATGGCACCATAACATGTTGGGACAGCGATGGAAAGGTAATAAGGTAATAATAGGAGATATACCAATCTCCTAGAACTGGAAGGGACCTTGAAAGGTCATTGAGTCCAGCCCCCTGCCTTCACTAGCAGGACCAATTTTTGCCCCAGATCCCTAAGTGGCCCCCTTAAGGATTGAACTCACAACCCTGGGTTTAGCAGGTCAATGCTCAAACCACTGAGCTATCCCTCCCCCCTTTGTTGTAGAAGCACCATGACAAACAGGGAAGAGACTATTGGGCATATTATGATACAGTGAGACTGCAGCTGAAGCAGGGAGAAGGTAGAGACACTTTGGGGATGGCAAGGACAAGTCAGAGAAGGGAGGAAAGGCGCAGTGGGAGCGAGGAGAACACAGAAATAGGTTAGGGACAGGAGAGCAGCCACATGGGAAACAAGGAGAGCTGGGAGAATGAGAAAGGGAGGGAAGCTACAGGGTCAGATTAAGGCATAGGCAGACAGATCATGCTTAGGCTACACATCCTGGCACACTCCCAGGTGAGACTCCATCTGCCCAAAGGAAAGTGACAGCCTGCCAAGCACTTTTCCCTACCCCAGGGGATTGTCTTACAGCATAGCTGAATTGCACAGCTAGCTTGCAGGCCAGAGCAATAAAACAATTCCCAACTCCCTCTACTCCCCACCCCCCCACATTGATGATCAAGGGGGACAGAAGGGAAAGATGCCAAGCACCCAGAGGCAGGGTAGGGGACTCTGGGAGGCACGCCAAGGAAAGGGAGTAATAGTGTGGAGGAAGCAGTGCTTGGCATTTGATCGCAGAACATTTGGGCCCCCCGTCAGAAGAAACACATAATAATCTCCCCTTTATCTCTCAGCTACACACTATGCCACACACATCTCCATTATTATTAGTCCACAGGAATTGATTCAGTGGGCATTGAAACGTGGGACTGAAATCTCCAGCACTGTGCAAGCTCCTCCCAGACAGCTCTAACAATGCCCCGCAACAGCATATGCAGTTCTAGTCCCAGGCCCTCATGTAGCTCTGCCAGTGACCTATAACCCCCGCCAGCTGGCCCTCTACACTGCTCAGTGGTATAACCTCCACGCGGACTACTCCACTCAGCTTTGCAAGCACACAGCACATACGGCACTGGCAATCCCATGTCTTTATTTACTTGTTATAAAGCAGAGCTTGCCAGTCACACTGACCTGGGGAGTAAAACAAATGTGAACAAATGGGGGCTAGGATGAGACCCAGCCAGTTGATATTCCCATGTGAGCAGAGGCAGGATTTGAAAACTCACTCTCCAGAGGTGAAGGGCTAGTCAATTGCCCACAGTGCCATTTACCTCTCTTCAGTCTAAGAGGGGAAATCAGTGGGAATTGCAGCCGTTGAGCAACTATCAAGAACAAGTCTCCAGAGTGCATCATCTTTTGTGCCTTCAGATGGGGTCAGCGGTGATTTTGGCTGGGTAAAGCATAGAGGTGAGTAAGAGTGTCGGGTTAAAGTCTGTGCTGTATAGCATCTCTAAGCCATGGCTGACATGCTGGAATGTCCTCTCTCTGTACATTGAATTGATCACACTCGTACTGTCAATCTTAATCACAGCCTGAACTTAAGACTCAAGAGATAAACCAGTGTCTGCAGGAAGCACAGTTACTTTGCAGCTCTCTGGAGAAAGACGTCTTAATGTTTCATGTCTCCAAAAATCAGAAAGCCTTTCCCAGGCTTTTTGCTTTAACTTGAGCCTACATCTGCACACGGATACACATCCCCCCTTCTTCTGCATGCTTCCCCACACTGGTAGATAGAAATTAGCCATGTTAAAAACCACAGAGCATATAAAATAACTTAGATTGTAACATCATTCATGTGCTTGAACACTGCTACAAGACAGGGAGCCAGGACTCTTGGGTTCTATTTCTACTGTCTTGCTTAATGACCCCTTGCCTGGGATGGTATTAAACTATATTAGGTTACCTCAACCTTTCTGTGCTTCATTTTACCTTTCTGTAGAATGGGGCTAACAACACTTGCCTACGTCTCAGGCCTGCTGTGATATCCGCTGTAAGGTGCTTGGAGAATCTCAGAGCAAAAGACAGTTTCAAATATTATTTATTATCTGTGTTAAGTAGCTCCCAAAAGCCTCAACCGAGATTGAGACCCCCTCATCTTGGCTAGTATACAGACACATAGTAACACACAGCCCCTGCCTAAAAGCGCTTACATTTTGAATAGACGAGGGATGGAGTGAAAATATCTTTTTTACAGGTGGGGGAGGTGTGCCACAGAGCAGCAGATCCAGAGCCCATCTGAAGTCAAGGGGAAGACTCCCACTGATTGCAATGGGCCTTGGACCAGCTTCAGGGAGATTAAATGACTTGCCCAGAGTCAGGCAGGAAGTCTGTGGCAAAAAAAGTGAAACCAGATGCTCTAAGCTCCAGGCCAGTGCCTTAAACCTCCCCCCATCCCCGGAGGTTGCCGCAGCTAGTCAAGAGACTGGAGTGTAATTATAGGACAGACTCAGCCTTCAGCATCAAACACCATTCTGGTAGGAGAGTGCTGGTTTGTAAGCTGCTCCGCACATCGCCTGACTTATCTTCCCTGGTGGGGTTTGAGGAGTTTTGTTCCTTAGAACCTGGGGTCTGGGAGGTCACTGGTAACAAGTATACTGCAGGGGAAAAAGTCCTGCCTCTAGTTCTCAGTGAGCTTCAGTTCCCAGTGTTACTGACAGGGGCACCATTGGGGTGGGGAGGGGGGCAGGGAGGCCTCCTCCCCCGCCCCCCGAGTTTTGTACCTCCGGTCTTCTCACAGCCCATGCCCTGTTAGCCTGCAACACAGCTCAAGTGTGATATGGGATGAGTTCTGTGCTTCTCCCAGCTTCTGCCCTTGGGGAAGGGAGTTTGTTATAAACAGAGGCAGATTAAGATAACAAAAGGCTTTTCATTAAATTAAATTAAGGATTGTTAGATGATCCTGAAAGCAATGCCAGACGCTCCAGTTAAAAGATAGGAAGCAAAGGGTAGGAATAAGTGTATTGGGACCAGTGCTGTTCAACACATTAATAAATGATCTGGAAATGGAGGTAAACAGTGAGGTGGGAAAATTTGCAGATGATACTAAACTACTCAAGATAGTTAAGTTCAAAACTGACTCCAAAGAGTTACAAAGAGATCTCACAAAACTGGGTGACTGGGCAACACAATGGCAGATGAAATTCAACGTTGATAAATGCAAAGTAATTCACATTGTTAATAACTGCACTTAATATAATCCCAACTATAAATACAAAATGATGGGGGTCTAAATGACCTGTTACCACTCAAGAAAGAGATCGTGGAGTCATTGTGGATAGTTCTCTGAAAACATCTGCTCAATACACAGTGGCAATCAAAAAAGCGAACAGAATATTGGGAATCATTAAGAAAGGGATAGATAAGAAGACAGAGAATATCATATTGCCTCTGTATAAGTCCATTGTATGCCCACATCTTGAATACTGCGTGCATTTGGTCACACTATCCCCAAAAAGATATACTGGATTTGGAAAAGGTACCGAGAAGGGCAACAGAAATTATTAGAGGTATGGAACACCTTCCATATGAAGAGAAATTAGAAAGACTGGGACTTTTCAGCTTGGAAAAGAGATGACTAAGTGGGGATATAATAGAGGTCTATAAAATCATGAAAACTGAATAAGGAAATGTTATTTACTCCTTCAGATAACATAAGAATAGGGGTCACCCAATGAAATTAATAGGCAGCAGATTTAAAAACAAATAAAAGAAAGTATTTCTTCATAGTCAACCTGTGGAACTCTTTGCCAGGGGATGTTGTGAAGGCCAAAACTATAACAGGATTCAAAGAAAGAACTAGATAAGTTCATGGAGGTTAGGTACATCAATGGCTATTAGCCAGGATGGTAAGTAGCTCCTGGAATCATGGTTAAAGTTGCCTCCCCTACCAAAATCTGAAATGGCGTGTTTGGGAAGTGCCGGACAGGTCGTGGGAGGTACTGTACTTAATAATAAATAAGGTAAGGTGGTTTATGGGAATGAATAGTATCTCCAGTTCTTCAAGTATTAGTGCAGAAGATGGGGTCATCTAGCTTCACACTCCTAACTTAGATAGACTTTACTGACTTGAAAGAACAGTCACTACTCTAAATCTGCCACCCTGGAGTTGTACCATCCCCATGATCCATAGCACTACGATACGTGTGGAAGTCTGACATCTCGTCCTAAAGCCACCAACAGCCAATGCTTCTCATGTGCTGCTTCTTAGGATCAGACTGAGCAAACAAACCAACCCAAAAAGAAATGTGTGTGCGCGTCTGCAAGCATGTGAAACCAACTGGCCAAAGCTGCTTTCCTCCCAAAATGGCAGAGAAGAAATCACTCGTAAACCTGAAAACAATCTTCAGCTCTGCTTCCCAGCAGACTGGAAAGCACAGACTGTATCATGCACTTCACATAAGGTGGTCTGCAGGGCCAAATTTCAGAGGTGAAGTGTACCTTGGTGTATGGGGGTACATACTGGTCAGTGATCTCAGAGTGAAAAGTTTTGCAGACAGATAATGAATAAATAATACCTCATTTTTAGGTAGTGCTTTTCAGCAGCAGATCTTAAAGGAGGACAGAATCATTATGCCTGTTATACAGGTGGGGAAACTGAGGCAAAATAACTTGCCCAAAGTCACCCAGCAGTCAGTGGCAGAGCTGGGAATAGAATCCAGATCTCTCAAGTCCCAGCCCAATATTCTATTCACTAGGCCACACAACCTGTCTGCATCCTCTTGGATGCAAGTAAGGCTTTGATCCTGCAAACACTGTTGTATGTGAGGAACTTTGCACCTTTAAACTCAAGAAAGCAGAGAATGGGGTTGGTTAATAATACACTGGACTCAATCCCCAAGTAGCTCCCATTGACTTTAATGGGAGCAGATTTAGGCCTACATGGAGTGCTTTGAAAATCTCCTCTTAACACCTGTACCATGCACTCCACCTGGAAACTAACTGCCAGCCAAATCATAGAATCATAGAATTCAAGATCAGAAGGGACCATTATGATCATCTAGTCTGACCTCCTGCAAGATGCAGGCCACATAAGCCGATCCACCCACTACTTAGCAAGTGAACCCTGCCCCATGCTTCGGAGGAAGGCGAAAAACCTCCAGGGCCATAGCCAATCTTCCCTGGAGGAAAATTCCTTCCCGACCCCAAATATGGCGGTCAGCTGAACCCCGAGCATGCGGGCAAGACTCTCCAGCCAAACCCTCTGGAAAAGGTTATATCATACCAGGCACATAATTGACCTATTGACTAAGCCCGTTATCCTATCATACCATCCCCTCCATAAACTTATCTAGCTTAATCTTAAAGTCATGGAGGTCCTTCTTCACTGTTTCCCTCGGTAGACTGTTGCAGTATTGCACTCGCCTGATGTTTAGAAACCTTCGTCTAATTTCAAGCCTGAATTTCCTGACTGACAGTTTATATCCGTTCGTCCTCGTGTCCACATTAGCACTTAGCTGAAATAATTCTTCTCCTTCCCTGGTATTTATCCCTCTGATATATTTAAAGAGTGTAATCATATCTCCTCTCATCCTTCTTTTGGTTAAGGAAAACAAACAGCTCCTCAAGTCTCCTTTCATACGAAAGGCCTTCCATTCCTCGGATCATTCTAGTGGCCCTTCTTTGTACCTGTTCTAGTTTGAATTCATCCTTCTTAAACATGGGAGACCAAAACTGCACACAATACTCCAAATGAGGTCTCACCAGCGCCTTATATAACGGGACTAGCACCTCCTTATCCCTACTAGAAATACCTCGCCTAATGCAACCCAAGACCGTATTAGCTTTTTTAACGGCCACATCACATTGCCTACTCATAGTCATCTTGCGATCAACCAGGACTCCTAGGTCCTTCTCCTCCTCCGTTACTTCCAACTGGTGCTTCCCCAGCTTATAACTAAAGTTCTTGTTAGACATCCCTAAATGCATAACCTTACACTTCTCACTATTGAATTTCATCCTGTTACTAATACTCCAGATTACAAGGTCATCTAAATCTCCCTGGAGAATATCCCGATCCTCTTCCGAATTTACAATACCCCCAACTTGGTGTCATCCATAAACTATATCAGCCCACTCCTACTCTTGGTTCCCAGGTCAGCAATAAATAGATTGAATAAAATCGGACCCAAAACCGAGCCTTGAGGAACTCCACTGGTAACCCCCCTCCAACCGGACAGTTCCCCCTTCAATACTACCCTCTGCAGTCTCCCCTTTAACCAGCTCCTTATCCACCTCTGGATTTTCACTTCGATCCCCATCTTTTTCAATTTAACCAGTAATTCTTCATGCGGTACCGTATCAAACGCCTTACTGAAATCCAGATATACGAGATCCACCGCATTTCCCTTGTCTAAAAAATCTGTTACTCTGTCAAAGAAGGAGATCAAGTTGGTTTGGCACGATCTACCTTTCGTAAATCCATGCTGTAATCTATCCCAGTTGCCATCGGCCTCATGCTCCGGAACCACTCTCTCTTTTAAGATTTTTTCCATGACTTTGCATACTACAGATGTTAGACTAACAGGCCTATAATTCCCCGGGTCACTTTTTTTCCCCTTCTTGAATATAGGAACTACATTAGCTAATCTCCAGTCAGTCGGTACAATCCCCGAATTTAGGGATTTATTAAAGATTATCGCTAATGGGCTAGCAATATCCCTCGCCAATTCCCTTAATATTCTAGGATGAAGATTATCCGGGCCCCCCGATTTACTTCCGTTAAGCTGTTCCAGTTTGGCTTCTACCTCAGCTACCGTAATGTCTACCCCCATATCTTCATTCACATCGGTCCCTCTATCACTATTCCTTAGCCCTTCATTAGCCTCATTAAAGACCGAGGCAAAGTATTCGTTCAGATATTGTGCCATTCCAAGATTATCCCTAATCTCCACTCCATTTAAAGTTTTAAGCGGTCCCACTTCTTCTTTCTTGGTTTTCTTCCTATTTATATGGCTAAAAAACCGTTTGCTATTGGTTTTAATCCCCTTCGCTAGATCCATCTCCACTCGTCGCTTTGCCTTTCTCACAGCTTCCCTGCACCCTCTGACCTCAATAAGGTAGGTTTCCTTGCTGATCCCTCCCATTTTCCACTCCTGGTACGCTTTCTGCTTTTTCTTAATGACCCCTCTAAGACGCTTGCTCATCCAGCTCGGTCTAAAACTGCTACCTACGAGCCGTTTCCCCCTTCTCGGGATACATGCCTCTGACAACTCCTGCAACTTCAACTTGAAGTAACCCCAGGCGTCATCTGCCCTTAGATCCCTAAATATGTTAGCCCAGTCCACTTCCCTAACTAGTCGCCTTAATTTAGTAAAATTAGCCCTTTTGAAATCATACACCCTAGTCTCAGATGCACTATTGATTATCCTCCCATTTATTTGGAAACGAATTAGCTCATGATCACTCGAGCCAAGGTTGTCCCCTACAACAATGTCCTCAACAAGGTCCTCGTTACTCACCAAAATCAAATCTAAAATGGCATCCCCCCTCGTCGGTTCAGCAACCACTTGATGAAGGAATTCATTAGCTATCATGTCTAGGAAGAGCTGAGCCCTATTATTATTACTAGCATTTGTTTCCCAATCTATATCCGGGAAGTTAAAGTCCCCCATGATCAAGCAGTTCCTATTAGTGTTTACCTCCTTAAAAACATTAAAGAGCTCTCTATCCATCTCTAAGCTAGATCCTGGCGGTCTATAGCACACCCCAATCACTATCCTGGATGAGGCTCTGGTAGTTTTCTTCCCCAATGTGACCATTGCCCAAACAGACTCTGTATTGTCCATTGCAGCGCTAGTTATCTCATTACATTTTACCTCATTATTGATATACAGTGCTACTCCCCCACCTTTACCTTTGCATCAGTCTTTCCTAAACAGCACATACCCTTCCATACCTGTACTCCAGTCATGGCTACCGTTCCACCATGTTTCTGTTATTCCTACGATATCCGGTTTCAATTCCCGGACCAGGAGCTCCAGTTCCTCCATTTTGTTACCTAAGCTTCTCGCATTGGTGAACAAACATCCTAATTTTTCCTGTTGGGCTCCTCTCACTCTTTTCACCCAACTCGGTAGGGACACAGTACTTCCAGTATGACTTGTAGATCTAGAATCTGTCCCCCCCCTCTTCCTTACACGTAACCGCCCCCCTCTGGCTATATCTGTTGTTATCTTGTTGTCCTCACTCCCAATGTGAAAATTTGGCGTGGAGAGCACTAGGACCTCTCCCAACCGTCTCCCCCCAGTGTCTAGTTTAAAGCTCTTTTAATCAGATGAGCCAGCCTCCCTCCTAGAAGTCTACTTCCTTCCCTACTTAGGTGGAGCCCATCCCTTGAGAACAGTTGTCTGTCCCCAAAAGCCTCCCAGTGCCCATACATCCCAAAGCCCTCCTTGTAACACCACTCCCTCAGCCAACTATTAATCATCACGATCCTCTCACCCCTTTGGCGCCCTTCCCTAGGGACAGGTAGAATCCCACTGAAGATCACCTGAGCCTCAATTTCCTTGAGCGTCTTACCCAACCTGGCATAGTCTCCCTTGATCCTCTCTAGCGAGAATCTAGCCGTGTCATTCGTTCCCACATGAAGGATGATCAAAGGGTTCTTACCCGCTCCTCTTAGGATCCTTTTCAACCTCAGGTCCACATCCCGTATTTTAGCACCCGGTAGACAGCACACCCTTCTGTTCTCTGGATCGGCCCTGGTCACAGGCCTGTCCAACCTTCGCAGTATGGAATCCCCAATCACGTAGACCTGCCTTCGCCTGGGGACAGCACGGTCCTCTAACCTATCCCCCGTTCCCCCTGGTTGCAAGCTCCTTCCATTCCTATCATCCCTTGTGGTTCCCCTTAAGCCATCCTGTATCTTCCCTGGGCCCAAACTTGGTGCTACTTCCATCGACTCCTCCCCTTTATCTATGGGACTGGCCGCTCGCCTCTTTTTCTTTGGCCTCTCACTGTCAGCTACCACTTGCTGTACCCCTTCCTCATTCTCCAAACCTTCAAACCTGTTCCTTAGCTCAATTTCCCCCTCACTGGCTCTCCTTTTCCTTGGCCTGCTTCTCACGGTCACATGCTTCCACCGCCCATCTTCCTCCTCTGGTGGTCCCCCTTCCTTGGCCTCAGCCCCTGCTCCCCCCTGTGCCCCTGGGCGTTCCCCCTCAGTTACTGCTTGCCATTGCTCCATCAGCCTCTCAAACCCCCTTCTATTCTCTATCAGGGTTTCCACCTGCAGCTCTAGGCCCTGGATCTTTTCCTCCAGCAGCTCTATTAGGCGACACTTCATGCATATATAGTACTGTTCAGGGTCCCCCGCTAGGACCAGGTACATACCACAGCTGCTGCATGCTCTCATCCTCGGTGTGTCCTCTGCTGCTTGGCTCATGGCTGCTGGCTGCTGCTGTCTTGGCTCCGCTTGGTGTTCTTCCCTGGGGGGCGCGGGGCCTCCCCTTCCACCTCCCCCTGCCAACTCCCACGCTAACTCCCCTGTTGGCAGCCCTGTTTGCTGCCTCCTGTGCCGCTGCCTGGCTGGGCGGCCGCTTTTATAGGCCCCTCCTAGCCTGGCTCCTCCCCCTACTCAGGGCTCAGCCAATCCTGGCTCAGCTGCCCCTTCAGCAGCCTGCCCCTCTGGGCCTCTACAGCGAGATACAAACACTACACAAACAGACGCAAAGACACTCACCTGCTCCTCCAATGGCAACTCCCACGCTAACTCCCCTGTTTGCTGCCTCCTGTGCCGCTGCTCGCAGCTGTGCCGCTGCCTGGCTGGGCGGCCGCTTTTATAGGCCCCTCCTAGCCTGGCTCCTCCCCCTACTCAGGGCTCAGCCAATCCTGGCTCAGCTGCCCCTTCAGCAGCCTGCCCCTCTGGGCCTCTACAGCGAGATACAAACACTACACAAACAGACGCAAAGACACTCACCTGCTCCTCCAATGGCAACTCCCACGCTAACTCCCCTGTTGGCAGCCCTGTTTGCTGCCTCCTGTGCCGCTGCAAATGGAGATGACAGAGCGCTGGTGCCAGGTGTTCATCATGGCAAGAAGCATTGCTTCATGAACTGGCATCCCCATGCTGCGCTAACTTCAGTTTCCCAATAGCCTCAACATGGAGCCCCATGGAGAGTGCTAGCCTCCAGGTGACCAAGGCATGGATAAAGCAAGCAAAGCCCACTTCTGAAAGAAATTGTTGTGGATTGGAACCCTAGGCACCTAAGTGAGAGTGGACTTGGGGTGTGAAGCACCGGCAGCTCCCAGTGAGATTAATGGGTCCAGGGGCCCAGCTCTTCTGCAAAAATCAAGTCAGCTATTTAGGGAACTAAATATAAATGTTTATGGAACTCATGTTTGAAAATTTCTTAAGTGAACAATGGCAGCTCACGCAGCAGGTCAGGCAAAGAGCCTGAATCCTATTTCAGGAGTCCTGAATTCCAGTTCTTTGTTCTAACCACTTATCAGCCCTCCTCATTTGGAAGAGGGAAATCAGAGATCCCTGAAAGTTTGACATGATTATACATCCTCCAACACAACAGCTATGCAAAGGAAAGTGACATTAAAGCTGACAAACCAACCCTACAGTAACGGCTACAAGAGCAGTTAATGATAAAAGCACAGAAAAGCGTCTAAAAAATAATCTGTGCACAGCTGGCTCTACAAAAATTACGAGGGGGGTGGGAAAAGGAAATGTAATTGAAATAAGAGCCTCTCTTCCAATAATGTCATTCTTGACATTTGAGCAAGTAATTTTGAAAAAGCCTAAATAATATTTACAAGAAGAGTTCAGTACTGGATTTAAGGGAAAAATGTGTCAGATCATCTCCAAGGATAGGAAGAGAGATGACTGGTTACTTGCACTAGTTAGAAATTGTCATTTTATTTCATTTTGATATTACTGTTATGTATTGTTTGTATTGTGGTGATACCTGGGAGCCCTATTCCTGGACCAGGAACTTATCGTGCTAGTCGTTGTACAAACACAGAACAAAACAGTTCCTTCCCCAAGAATTTATCATTGAACAACAATAGCAGTGAAGCCATGGCAGCAGCCCAATGTGTGCAGCCCTGCCTGATATACTGGGTATGTACTTGAGCAGCTAGCAACCCAGGCCGCCATGGTTGTACTGCTACTGTAGATCAAAGCTAGCTGAAGTATGTGTACATGTGCTGTAGTCATACCTCTGATTGCAGTGTACACACAGTCTAGGTCTTTGTGCAGCGCCCAACACATCGGGCTCTCTAGGTGTAATTGTAATACAAGTTAATAAGGATGATATCGGCCCAGGATGGGACATGTAAACCGCAGAGGTTTTTAGGTCTGCTCTTCCTTTCCCCACCCCACTGCCATGGGCTCTTCTCTCAAGTCAAAGCTCTAAATCCGAATACTGCTGAACTTTGGGGTGCTCAGAATCATGTGGCATAGCTCCACGGTCACTGCTACTATCTGGTGGAGAGAAAAACGATCCCAGCCAGCTGCAGTGCATTTCACTCAAAATGGCGGAAGGATGGATTTTACCTCTGGGAGCTTTGCCTGTTCCTTTGTCACTTCAGGCTGGTTTATTGGCAGCTGAGAATTGACCAGATCTGTTAATTATTTTAAATGCACTGCACCACTTTGTGCTGCCTCGGGCACATGGCACAGAGGAAATATTCGTCAAGCAACCGAGACTACTTGGGCTAAAGTCTTCTCATGGGTATTTTCTGATGCTTGATGAGTCTGACCAATCTTCCATACAATACAGAAGAGTCTTCTGGTATCTGACGTGTTGTTGCACTGAATCTATAAAATCTCTGGTTAACAATAATCAATGAAACCTTAACCCATTGTTGCAACGAACCTGTATACCTTTGGTTATTAATAAAGGAGACATTCATTCTTGCACCAAATCCATGATGATGATGATGATGATGATAATAGAGTCTTATGTCGACATCAACATGAGGATTCAGCAAACAATATATATGAACACGGTTACGTGAGATCAGCCCAAAGGGAGAACTGAAAACATGGTTACACATGGAACAGAAATGATTGTCCATGACCACGGCAGGCTGTTTTACCCTTGCTTTGCGCTGTTCATATTTTTCATAAGGTGTTCATGTGCCTTGGTTCAAAGCAGTTAGTGACAACGTGGCAAAGCTGCCACCACCTTGCTCTGTCGTGAGCTGTTGCTTCTCATGTGCTGGGGTCAGCCTGATGTGCTTTCAGATTTGATTTCAGAGTGTCTTTATCTGGTTTAGACCAGCCCCAGGAGAAGGGGTGCCTTGCTTTAGCTGAACATGAAGTGTGGCCTTGGGCATTCTTGAGTCGACCGTGAGCATGAGGTGCCCAGACCAACGCAGCTCAGCCTTTATGAGCATGCTTTGAATGCTGCACATTGATAGTGATAATCTTGTCCCACCTTTTGACCCTGCAAACAGATGGAAGACACTGAATCCATACGTGTTATTGTCAATACTCAATGCAACATTAAACCATTGTTGCCCTGAATCGGTCACCCTAACTGCTTCCCTGCTTCTGCATTGGCCTCCCTCAAAAAGAGAGGGCTGGGGAAGCAGTGAGACCTGACTCTGCCCCATCTCTGCCCCAGCCATCACAACTGGCCGGCTGTGTCGTCATGAGCTCATATGGAACCCCTTAAAGATGGGGATTGTACATCCCCGAATGCCTGGATGTCTTGGCACAATGCTTTCTGGCGCTCCTGTGGAGGGGTTGGGGCTTTGTCCTGACCCTCCCTACGTTCAGGGATGTGTTATACAGCACTGGTCCCACTGACACACACTAGCCATACTGCAGCGCTGGGATACTGCAGTGCTTTTCCTGCAGGGAAACCCTAACTCATGGTGTCATTAGGAAATCCAAGATGGCAACACCACAAAGAAGCAGGGGAAAGCTACAAACTTTCCTCTTGCCACCTCTGGAGCACCAGGGGATTTTAACCGGGCAATTCCATACGCGTCTGTTGCAGAAAACACAAGCCACCCTCCCCCATGCCGTAAGCCTGTGCGCTCCAAGGGTCTCAGACCTGTCCATTTCCTACCAAACCACTTCAAAAACCTGGCGTTTAACTGCAGAGGAAATGAGTCAGACAGATTTCCTGTCTCCTCACCCTGCTCTGCAAAGCAAGACCCTGAGGATCAAGGTCCACAGAAGCTTAGGCAGTCTGAACAGTGAGCAGGATGCTGATGAGATACACCACATTCACTTTCCACCCGCCCTCCCAGTAACAGCCCCAGTAGTCACAGAGCCAGCACATGCAAACAGCACAATCACAAGCAGGGCCCCTTGTCTGAGACATACCTTTGGAAAAGGAAAATCTTTGACTTTTCTATCATTAGCAGGAAGAAGATGGGAAGGGGGGAGAACGGGGTGGTGGGCTTGAGCAGCCATGTGCACATGGCAAGGGGAAAGAGAGAAAGGAATTAAATACACTGGTATCCCCTATTGGCAAGTTTCAAGTCCCCTAAAAATAAATACACAGTGGTCACTGACTATAGTGCTACTGTCTAAGAGTGATCATTTCCCTCTTATTTCCAAGCATGGTTCCAGGTTAAAATCTTTCTGAAGCCAATTTGCCCAGCAGCTTAATATATTTAGAGTGTGCTTATAATGAACAATCTGCTTTTACAATATGCTATGTGCCTTCTTTGGCACCAGGCAGATTCGGAAATGACAAGGATAAGTTTTCTAGCTAACATCCGAAGAGGGAGAATGTAGAGGGGAAAGGATCAAATGCAGCCTCATTTCAACACAGGGCCAGAGCTGAAGTGAATTGTTGTGGAGCTGCCAGGCACTTATTTGAAAGAAGAAATATTATTAGACTGCCTTGTGAGGGTTGGCTTGCTGTTGTATCCTTGTAGAAGAAGCTGTAAAGTAGAAGATGTGACTCAAAGTAAATGAAGGGTGATTTAGAAAGAAGGCTTCTGCTTAATACTACTAGTATGTGTATTAATGTTAGCTGGTTGGACATTTAAGAGAAGATTCATAGTGTCAACATCAATAAAGGTGCCAAGATAGCTTTACTTCTGTTTGTGCTCTCATAGCATCATTAATGGGCAGTCAGAAAAATGCCAGATATTTGTGAAAGCATTCACGAATTCTACAAGTCTCACAAGTTATTTGTACAAATCTTTAGTCATCCAGACATCTCAACTAGAAGCACGTTATTCATCACTTCTCGCTTTTAAAAGCTTCATTCATTAAGTGGAAGCAATATCATGTGAACTTGGTAGCCAATCACAACACCAACTGTAGCAATTAACAATAATTAAACAACCCATAGGGCAGAAGTTGTCTAATCTACTGACTAGTAACAAATGCATTTACAGAAATCAAGATCTGTTCACAAACAAATTGGTGTGTGTTTCAAGGTATGTCTACAAAGACAACAGAGTTGTGATTGTAGCACAGGAAGGCACACCTCTGCTAGGTGTAAATAGCAGCATAGACATGGCGGCATGGGCTAGCGACCCAAGTATTATACCTACGGTCCCTGACCAGTTCTTAGGTTGCTAACCCATGCTGATGACTGTACCACCCTTTATGGATATAAACACAAAACCCTTATGGAAGAACTATGTAGTACAGAACAGAAAATGACAACTTTGCTACAGCGTTTTTAAGTCCTCCTTACAGAATTCCGTTGCACTGATTTACACCTGCTGGAGATTTGGCCCAGTATCATCTAATTGTAACTCTTGACTTCAGAGCTACACCAGCTGGGAATCTAGCACACAGACTGTTTGTGTAATTGCTAGGACACCCTGTTGCTTTCAACCCTATTAAAAGCAAAGTGTATTTTTCACAATGGGAAGTCTACCTAAATCAAAGCAAGTCTAGTAGGAACCTAACATGTTTAAGGGTAACACGCGCACTGAGGGGGGGAGAGAAAGGCATAGGTTACACCAGCCTAGAGTCCCCTCTGAATCTGGCCTTATCATTGAAGCCCCTGGGACTAATCACACGTTTAAGGGCTGCAGGACTGGACCTGTCAGAAACAGGAGATTTCCAGATTGGAGCCGTCCAATATCCTTATACCCAGTATCTTTGTATCTGGCTCTGCACCACTAAAGAGCTCTGAATTCTCTTTGCCCAGTGGAGAACCTCCCCTATGAATGGGGCCATGTCTGGGGAAAAAGCGTGCAGAGAAACTAACTTGAATTTTATTGCTTCAGGGGAGGCCTTCAGGTCCAGAGGGGACACGAATTGCTGCCATCAAAATGTACACAGGCCCTCCCAAATGAAGGAATTTTGGGCTAGGATTGTCAAAGGCACCTAAGGCCATGTGTATACTGCAGTCACACTGTGAGATTGCAGCTTACATAGCTATGCCTGAGCTAGCTTCAATCTAGCTAGCTAGGGTACTGGAGCCAGGGTAGGACAGGCCTCAGTGCAGGCTAGCTGCCTGAATCATTATCCCAGGTTCCAGGCCCATTCTGCTGCCACTTTACAGCTCTGAGACGCAAGCTAGCTCATGCCCACATGCCATGACTGCAGCATAGACATAACTCTCTTAGGGTAAGTGCCCAGCTCCCATTGACATGCAATGGGATGTGGGTGCTTTACTTTCTTTGGTTCCTGTGAAAATCCTAGTCTTGGGCCACGTCTACACTACTCGCCGGATCGGTGGGTGGTAATCGATTTATCAGGGATTGATTTATCACGTCTTGTCTAGATGCAATAAATCGATCCCTGAATCGATACCCGTACTCCACCTTGGCAGGAGGAGTAAGCGGAGTCGACAGGGGAGCCGCGGCAGTCGACTTGCCGCCGTGAGGCCGGCCAGGTAAGTCGAACAAAGATACTTCAACTTCAGCTACACGAATAGCGTAGCTGAAGTTGCGTATCTTAGATCAATCCTCCCCCAGTGTAGACCAGCCCTTGGTCTTGATAGTGTGTGTGTGTATATATATATACACACACACATGTGTGTATATATACACATATGTGTGTGTATATACACACACACACACACACACTATCAAGACCAAGGGCTGGTCTACACTGGGGGAGGATTGATCTAAGATACGCAACTTCAGCTACGCTATTCGTGTAGCTGAAGTTGAAGTATCTTTGTTCGACTTACCTGGCCGGCCTCACGGCGGCAAGTCGACTGCCGCGGCTCCCCTGTCGACTCCGCTTACTCCTCCTGCCAAGGTGGAGTACGGGTATCGATTCAGGGAGAGAAAGGCATAGGTAGTATATATATACACACACACACACACACACACACACACACACACTTATATTTTGTGACCCTCCTTTGTAAGGCCTCCGATTCATTCTGACAGGCCAAGCTAGGAGGAAAGGTCTGTCACTTCCTTCCTCATGCAACGTATCTGCCCCAACTCCTGTCTCAAGCATAGGTGCTGGAACTAGGGGTGCTGCTGCACCCCCTGGATAGAAGTGGTTTCCATTCATATGCAGGGTTTTCAGTTTGGTTCAATGGCTCTCTGCACTCTCACTGTACAAATTGTTCCCCTAGTCTGAAGCAACCAGAGACCTTGCTATTCTACAAACATTGAAAGTAGCTTCTGAAAGTGACCTATACAGAGAGGCAAAAGGAAAACAAAATGATCTGTCGTTCTGTTAGGGGACATGCATAGAATCATAGCAGATTAGGATTGGAAGAAACCTCAGGAGGTCATCTAGTCCAACCACCTGCTCAAAGCAGGACCAACACCAACTAAACCATCCCAGCCAGGGCTTTGTCAAGCTGGGCCTTAAAAATCTCTAAGGATGGAGATTCTACTACCTCCCTAGATAACCCGTTTCAGTTCTTCACCACCCTCCTAGTGAAATAGTGTTTCCTAATATCCGACCTAGACCTCCGCCACTGCAATTTGAGACCATTGCGCCTTGTTCTGTCATCTGCCACCACTGAGAACAGCTGAGCTTCATCCTCTTTGGAACCCCCCTTCAGGTAGTTGAAGACTGATATCAAATCCCCCCTCACTCTTCTCTTCTGTAGACTAAACAAACCCAATTCTCTCAGCTTTTTCTCATAAGTCATGTTCCCCAGCACCCTGATCATTTTCATTGCCCTCTGCTGGACTCTCTCCAATTTATCCACATCCTTCTTGTAGTGGGGGGCCCAAAACTGGATGCAATACTCCAGATGTGGCCTCACCAGTGCCGAAAAAAGGGGAATAATCACTTCCCTCGATCTGCTGGCAATGCTCCCACTAATGCAGCCCAATATGTCGTTAGCCTTCTTGCAACAAGGGCCCACTGCTGACTCATATCCAGGTTCTCATCCACTGTAATCCCCAGTTCCTTTTCTGCAGAACTGTTGATTAGCCAGTCAGTCCCCAGCCTGTAGTGGTGCATGGGATTCTTCCATCCTAAGTGCAGAACTCTGCACTTGTCCTTGATGAACCTCATCACATTTCTTTTGGTCAAATCCTCCAATTTGTCTAGGTCACTCTGGACCCTATCCCTCCCCTCCAGCATATCTACATCTCCCCCCATCCTAGTGTCATCTGTGAACTTGCTGAGGGTGTAATCTGTCCCATCATCCAGATCATTAATAAAGATGTTGAACAAAACTGGCCCCAAGACTGACCCCTGTTTCCATAGTGTTTCCTGATGCCATGAAAACTGAAAGCCCTGAAAGGATAGGAAATACAGCAATATCTTTCTTCTTTGATGATAAACCAGGGAAAGGAAGCAAAGAAGAAGCAAGCTTTGCTTCTAAGCTGGCTCAAGACAGATGAGACAATAATTAGTTTCCTGAAAGATATAAACAAAGCAGCAGCCAAAGAGATGCTCTCTCTGTTGTTTATCTACTGAAACAGGATTTTTGCTTTGGTTTACTTATCTCCCTCCTATGGAACATTGTTTGGTCCTGGAGTAGATATCAAGAGCAATTGCCATCAATTTTTTTTCTTGGCTCCAGTGCTTTCTTGCCAAACCTGAAAACTCTCAGGACCAGATTCCACTTTCCGTTACATGGTGTAAAATCTGGACTAACTCAACTGAAGTCAATGAGCTTGCTCTGGATTTTTGGTGGTATCACAGATCAAAATCTGTCCCCATGGTCTCTTCAATTTCGATTGCAAAAAAAAGTACAGTGAAAAGATCATGTCCTTCAAGCCCATAACAGCATAGCCGCTGTACAGCTGCTGCATTTGATTGCAGGAGTTTTCTTCAGCCACAGTCTCTCCCAATGGACACCCCCCCACCACGGAGGGCCCATGGGGGCCATTCTTGGATTCACTTTCCCATTTTCTCCCCTCACCCCCACCGTCCCACAAGACAACAGTTTTCAAAACAGGAACCACAGGAGAACGGAAAAACAAGAAAATTGAGTTTGTGCCCCTTACAGCTGCTGGATTTGATACTCTGCCCCCTAAAAATAAAAATAAACAAATAAAAATCACAGAAAGAGCTGTCTGCTGGCACTTCAGGTGCCAGATATCTAACCAAGATTTGGGTGCCAGGAATACTGATCAGTGCCAGTAAATGGAATCTAAAGTTTTTGCAGATTCAGTTACAAACTGGCATTGCAGAAAGCAATTTCAGGCCAACGTTTTGAGTTCTCACACACGTATCAAAGAACCCCACAGACTGGTTTATTTATTTAATAGCTGGGCAAAAGCAAGGAGGGTGGTTTTGGTTTAGCAAAAGCTCTCCAAGGATTGTTCTGATGTAGGTCCCAATTTATCCAAATTCTCACATTTTGATGTATGGGTTTCAATAAACAGCCTGCCCAAGCTTGGGGCCATTTTATCCCAAACCCAAGTTTGTTTTAGTTCTGTAAAACCTTATTGATTAAGGTTTTTGTTTTAGTCAAAGCCCAAAGCAGAGAGTCTGGCTTGGATCTGGGGTCCATTTTGTCCCAAACCTTATATTCATGGGGTGGGCTGCAGAATTATATATCTTGTTTTGGACTCCCTTTTATATGTTATATTAGTTTCTGAAACTTTCCTTTGCACACAGCTGGGATGCTGCACCATTTTAAACAAAACTGCTCCCTGTGGGTCAAACATGTAGTTATGCTGGGACACAAACAAAATGAAAAAGAAAATCACAAAAAACAAAAAAAAAAACCCACGCTGTTGAAAACACAGGGAGGAAATGTTGTCCCCTTGCAAGTGGAAACGCTGAACTTTTGCCCTCGATCAAATATGCACAGTATTTGGCAAGTTCATTCAGGTTCCTGTGAGAAGCCAGATAGATCCCAAAATGGCAGCACTGAGGTAGCGGTGTAGAGAGCACCATTTACAGCTATCTGTAGTCTCCCTTATAACGATGGAAAGCAGGACTGGGAGCACTTGGGTGGAGAGAAGGCAGGGAGCTAGCCTCCAGCTGCTGTGCAGACCTTGAATAGCAGGAGGCATTGTTGCCTCGAGGATGTATTTTGCTGATCCCAGCCCCTCCTTCAGTGAGCATTCTCCTCTAGATCACATCCACTAGTCTCTCCATTGTTGTGTCAGTCTCCATTCCCTCCCCCCCCGTCCTCTCTTCACCACTGCTGCTTCCCTTTCCCCCTCAGCCTTCCAAAACAACCCCAAATGAGGGGATGTCACAGGGCTCATCACTCACCTGCTCATCTGGCACCGCCTCCTGGCCACTCTGGGAATTAGCTCATGAGGGAAATACTCCTTCCCGTGGTTACATGCTGTCATTCTCTCTGACATCCTCTTCATGACTCAGCCCTCTGGCCAGGTCACTCAGCATTCCCCCCTTCCCAGGGTATAGTCCTTCCAACTCTCTGTCACTCCCGCAGCAACCCAGGCAGTCTTCCAGTTTACTTCCCTGCCAGTGCCACTTCCCTGGTGGCAGGGAGGAGAACCCAGGCCCACCTTCTACTCTGAGTTCCAATCCAACCCAGCAGTTCTGGGTTCTACCCCCTCAGCGCTCCTTCCCTGGGCTGTTTTCTACTCTTCTGGTTCCCCCCTTTCCTCTTGGTGTACTAGCTCCAAACCTTCTTCCCAAGGAGTGACTGCTATCCCAATTGGTTGCCAGCTTCCTGGCTTTATGGGCCCTGCCTCTTCCTGCCCAGCTGAATCTGCTTGCAATCAATTGCCTGCTCCCTGGCTCTTCCTCCAGATGCAGCCTGTGGAGTTAATAGGCTGACCTGGCCACCTTCCAGCCCTGTGTGGGGTGGAAACCCCCATCACAGGAGGTAAGCAGTTACACACACCTTCTGGTGTCAGTTTGGGGCACTGCAGTGGTTTTCACCTCTCATGGTCCCTACTGACCCTCCTTTTGGCCCTGCAGGGGCTTCCCCCTCTCTGGCCCTTCCAAGATCTGGCCATGGCTACCCAAAGGTTTTTTTGGGGAGCCTGGTGTAATACCTGAGCTCTCCAGAAGTTACCACTGAGTGGAGGCCGGGGGATGGAAGGCTGGTGAGTGAGCCACACTGCACTCACTCCACAGTGACTGGCTCCATGTGGTTCTTTCCAGGCTGCCTTCACCAGGCCTGTTCCCAGAATAAGGAAGGAAACTCCCCTCTCTCTTCTCCTCTGAGTACTCCTTGCGCCTTCCACAGCTGGGATCACCAATTCTATTTAAATAGCCAGATCAGGACAAGCTGGGGATTAGCTACTGGGGCACAGGCAAGGCAGGGCCCAGTTTCCCTGAAAAAGCCATCCAGCCTGTGGCAGAGGGACATTGACCTATCACATGAGTCATTTAAAACTGGAATGGAAAAGGCCCTAGAAAATATAGTGCTCGATCCTGTATTGGCCAATAGGCACATGGACTAGATGTCCTCATGGTTTTTTTCCAATTCAGATCCTTCCATATTCAGGGAGCTTTGTATCCAGGGTTTCAGTTTTGGTCCAGGTCCATCTCTGAATCCCTATTACACCAGTGGGTAGCTGGGGTAGCTAAGATGGCAGAAAAGTGGTGCAACTTTCATACAACTCAGGGTCACCTGGCCTCCACAACCAACATCCCCCTTGGTAGTTGCATGAAAGAGATGACAAACCAAACCAACTAATTACTCATGAAGTAAAACAATTAATTGGTCTGCTTCCCCCAAGTCTCTGATGTTGCTTTCCAGGCATGTCCCTACAATTAACCATGAAGCTAATGAAGCCAATTATCAAGAGCAGCCATTGTCTTCCCTAGTTCGTTTTCCCAGGAAAGGTCACCCAGAGCAACACATTGTGAGACCCGGCTAATTGCAAACCCTCACCTTAAAGTGCAGCACTCGTTTCTGCTGGTTCAGGAGTGCCACCGCCAAGCAATGGGAACCCTCCATCTCGGAATAATGCTGCTGCCAAACAGAATTCCACAGCCAAGTTCTGTTGGCCACCAACAGTGCTCACAGATACAGGCTCTGATTGCTGAGTTAGCCTCGCTTTCAGATGTGGCAAGCCACCCCAGCAATAAAGGCTGACGATCAGAGGAACGTGCCAGGCTCTAAGGGTGTTAGCAGAAAGCTGCTGGCAGCTTTGCTTTGGAGATCATTTTGCTTTATAAAGGGATAGACTGTGTCGTGGGGAAGAGAAAAGGAGCAAGAGCTTTGGTTTTAAAAATTCATATTAGTTTAACTTCTGTACAGTTTGTAAAGGGATGGGGGTGTTGTATGTAAAGATACCAAACTCAGGAGTATTTCCAAAAATAAAGTTAACATGGGAAAGAATGAAAAAACAAACAGGGACTTTTAGAATGACATACGGTCTAGGCACCCTTCCCTGAGGACTTCACCTGGATAAGGTGGGATGGGTGTGTGTTGTAATGACCGAGAGCTATGTCGGCAAGAGTTTTAACGCCTGGCTTGTGTGGCCCTACCAGACAGGCCAAAGGGTAGGGAGTCGATGAAAAGCAGTGCACTGGTCCTCCAGGTTGGGGGACTGAGTGATAGGCCAACCACCTCTCCTTTTCAGGTTCTAGAAACACCCCGGCAGCCATTTTGGCAAATGGGACAGTAGGGATGGGGATCCTAGTTTGTGCCCTAATTAAGGTCTGGCAGTGCCGGAAGGATTCTGATCCAAAGGTCACAGCATGACCAGATAGATCTTGGAAAAGGAACCGTTAAGGTGCTATGCCAAGCAAGCCAGGACACTCTTCTTTTGCCTTGTTCCTACTTGGGTGAAACATCTCTATAGTAATAATAGGTAACCGCGTTCCTGTGCTGGTTGAGGGAGTGGGTATTTCTACTCTGTGTGTTATAATGGACCAGCTGGTGTTAATCAGGCTGCCTCCATAGATTTCAGTGTGGAAGGGCTGGCTCAGTCTATTTTATTGCCATTCGTACAAGAGTATTGTCGACAATTTGCCATACAAGAGCTATGGACTATGGGTTCAATCCTGCAAGCCCATAAAACAGCTCAGGAAGGTGCAGCGGGGAGACACAAACCTGCTCAGCATCACATGGCCCCCCAGCAGGTGCACACCGCAAGTATCTGAGATGGCGAATGATGAACTACGTGCACCATGTGCGTCTAATAGGAAATATATCCAGATCTTGGCAGAGCTAAGCCCATTTACTGCTCAGCGGCCCATTTTGCAGGGTTAGAAAGGGGAGACAGGAGTTCTGCGGGGGCCTCAAATTCATTTCTTGCAGAGGGGCCTCTGAATCCTATATCTGTCCCCACCGGGATTAAGAGCACTCAGTGTTTAACAGCACATGGTGACACTACATAACCCTTCAGGACAGGAGCAGAGTAAAACTGGCTTTAGTAAAGCAAAGCTGTTAATTTCCTGTGTTAGAATTTGGCAGGACCCTGGGATTTACCTCCCCTTGCTTACACAAAGCAGCATGGGCCCTTCAGAGGCTCTGCATGGTTAAGACCCCTGTGTCACTGACTGAAAGGTACTGCAGAATAGCAGCGCCATGTCCTCTTTGGATGGGGTGCTGCTTCAGTGACGCCGTAGAGGAAAAACTGCTCTCGTCTGAACCATCAGTGCTTTCTGTACTAGATAGGATTCCTTGGAGGTTTCCTAGTTAAGCACGGACCTGGCCTATCCTTGCTTAGCTTCTGCAATCTGATGTGATCACAGCAGAATATCGAAAAGCTGCAGGCCAAAAATAAAGTCAAGGTCCTGTGCCAAAGCCCTCCCGACAAGTGTGAAGGCGCTAGTTCTGGGATTCTCCACACACCAAGGGAGGCATTGTTCCAAAGTGCCCCTCGCTCCACATCAAGACTCGCTAGAACAGGGACCACGTTCAACACACACGTGCAGACAGAGGAAGGGAAACTGAGGTCAGCTTGAAGCTGCCATGGCCCACTAGCTTGGACATGGGAGACCTGGGTTTGTTACACTAATAAAATAATACCAATAGGATCTTATAAGAGGGATGAAACAAAATGCCACATTTATTGTAAATAGAGAAAAAGAGAAATCAGGATATGCAGTTTAATATTATTTCACTACTATTCCTTATTCATTCACACACTCATTCATACAAGTTCAGCAGAGTTATAGTTACCAGCCTAGAGGTTGCTCGTGGCAGAGTACTAGCCAGGTAGCCTGCACACAAGGGTGGAGCCGAGTCCTTGTCAGATGTGCATCCAATGCTCCTGGAGGGTGGTTGTAGAACCAGACTCAAAGTCCCTGGGTTTTTGGTTCTGTTCTTATAGGATTTTGTCCTTATACAAGTCTATGGGAATCGCTTCATCATGCTGATGTTTGTTTGAAGTGATCATCAATCAGCAGGTGGCACATCCCTGGCGGCTGAGTGTTATCTTGTTCTTCGGAGTCTTCAGCCCTCCATGGGCGGGGTGGGGGAGGCACTTGGGTGGATTCCAGCTTGCCCTGCGGGGTCATCCGGTTATCTCCATGCTACGCATTCTTTGGCCATGGGAGATCACAGTTATAACTCTTAGGCTGGCACCCTTGATTTGCTAATTATTTATTTGCATCACACACATTCATCCTTTATCTTTAAGTCACATCTTACACTTTTTTTTTTACACTACCTCCTCTTCTTTGACATTCTTATTTTACAATTCTATTTTCCCGATGTGACAGACTTTCATCAGTCAATTTAACCTTTTTAATACAATAGCAGAAAACAAGCAGGATAATAAATGAAGGGGTGGTGGGAAGGGTAAGGGATTTCTGCAAGACCAATTGTTTTTACAAAGCCTTATCACTCTTTGAAAACAGACTTTCTGTCTTAGGAAGTGTTAACACAATTAGCAGTTTGGCCTTGCATGTTTCTCACAGAGAAGGAGAGACACAGAAATGAAAAAGCAAGGGCTCTGTTTTGTTACCAATATCTTGAAGTTTAAGCTGTGGGGAATTCAATCTTATCCCTTGTCTCTCTTGGCCTCAGACTTGTTATACACATACACTGTATAGTTCTAATACAGAAATTCCCTGATATGGTCCAACAGGTTCCCAAAATTGCCACTAGCTCACTGAGACCTTCCATCACTCACTTCACCCCGTATGACGCTGCACCCCATATTCTTCATAGTGATGTTATTATATGGTTATAGCATAATTATGATGCATTTTATGAAAGATGGGTCATGTGAGATGCCACATGAAAAGTGATAATTTGCTGAATGATTATCCTATTTGTATGCATGTATCATTTTTGTATCTGAACTTATGAATATTAACTGTGTCTGTATTTCAAATGTAGTTACACCTGAGGTACACCCACTAGACAAGATGCTTTCACTCTAGATAGCGAGCGGGGAAGGGCCTATTCAGAGCAATGGGCTATTAGGAAAAAAACAATAGGCCTTTGCAGAAGCCTATCTCCCACCTGGTGAGCCTTCCTGAGAACACTACAAACAGTCTGTAAGTAATGGCTGCTATGACTCTACAAGGACATGTGATCAAACCACGTATCTGGACTCCATCTTGGGATGTCAGTATTTTTCCACAGACTGGTCTGGGAACTAAGCTTCAGAACAAAGGGTTCCCGCCATATGCAAAAGCTATATAAAGCAGGGAGTGCCATCATCTGTGGTTCTTCACTCCTCACACAAGAGGACTCCTGAAAACACCTGAGAAACAAAGACTGAACTGGAGGAAGTGCTGGACCCAGGCTAAAAGGGATTTCTAGCCTGTGTGTGAAAGATCTGGGGATTCCAAGCTGTAAAGCAAGTGAAGTCGGCCTGCATAATTTCTCAGGGTGAAAATCTGCTATTTCTTATCCAATCTATCTAGTATATTAAGCTTAGTTTGCGGTTTTTGTTTATTTGCTAGGTAATCTGCTTTGATCTGTTTGCTATCACTTATAATTACTTAAAATCTATCTTTTGTAGTTAAACTTGTGTTTGCTTTATGTAAACCAGGGAGTTGGAGTGAAGTGTATCAGAATCATAGCTCAAGGGGCTGGCAGAGTAGGTCCCATTAGCAGGTGTGCTCACAAAAACAGAGTTATTCCAACTGAAAGCCAGTAGCCCAGTTTAATTTGTGTTTGATTTAAGCAGCACGTTATCCTGCAGAGCCTTTTGATCAAGAAAGCATCACTAGGCAGAGAGACCATGCTGCACTGAGCATTGTTCAGCAGATGCTCAGACTCTGGTGAGTCCAGACCCTCGGTGCTGGCTAGGGGAAGGGTTACCAGCCCACTAGGACTGGGATGGAAATCCAGCTGCTGTCATCCCCGCCCCCGAAGAACGAATTGCTGCCTCAGAGATCTCCTGATTATCAAGACTGTACCGAGCCTTCTGATGTGCTTGCTGTTTCTGCCTCTGCTGCTGCCTTGGGGGATGGTAAGAATCCCTCTGTGAAACTTTCTATACTTTTATTTTATTATTTTAGCTGCTGGCTCTGTCTCCCCAGCACACAGACTCAAGCTAAACCTTGGTCTGTGTCTTAAAACCTCTCTTACACCACCCCCTCCCCCCGTCCTAGCTGCTGGTTCTGTTTCCCCAACAGACAGACCCAAGCTAACTCCTTGGTCTGTATCTGTAATCTGTTAATAGTTCTGCAGTGCCTTTGCTGCTAGAAATAAGCCTGCTTGCAGCCACCCCACTGCTGCAGTCACCCCCACCTCTTTGGAGCTGTGTCCTGGACACACACCACTCAGCCCTCTGGAACTATCCTTAGCATAAGGTGCACCCATTAAGTTAAGTTTAGCATTATACTTTGTAAGTTAGGCTTAGAGAATTGTTGCATTGTGTTTTAATTTGTGTAGTCTTGGTTAAGTTAGATCATAGATAAGATTTTGCTGTGTTCTGTATAATTGTAATTAAGTCTGTCTTCCCACTGCAAACACCTCCCCCCCCAGCTTCTCTGTGTCCTTCTACCTTGTTACACTCTCTCTGCTGCTTAAGCTTGCAGCCTGTTTGTTCTGTCTTACTAAGTTTAAATCTCTAGCATAAAACCCCATTGGTTACTTTCTTCCTCTCTGATACCCCTCACATTCTACATTTACACCACTGTGACACATTTTTACCTAAAATTGTTTGTTATTTAACACATTTTATCCATAACTGTTAGTTGGTTATATGCTGCTGTGACACACCTTTTTACATAGAAATCGCTAGCTACCTGTTACATTTATACCTCAGTGTTAACTGATTACCCACTGTATTGTATCCTACTGTGTTGTACCCCACTATTGAAACCCCCTTACTGTTCACCAAAAAGAAACCCCTCCCCAATTGTCTACCTTAACAACCCCATACCCCTCACGATTGAATTTTCCCTGTTTTTGTATTTTCTTAATAAAGTTTATTTTGCACCCCACCCGTGTGGTAATTGCTCCCCAAGATCCCATATACCTCCAAGCAGGGACACTCCATAGCAATAACAACTTTCCATTGCAGTGTGCTTGTGCCACTGCCATGTGTGATCACATTCATGTCAGGTCGCACACAAAAGGGGGACAATGCAGGTGTGAGAGAGACCACATTAAAGGGAAGAAAGTCTTTCTCTGAGATTTCTTTGCTGACTCTAAACACTCTCTCCCACCCATTCAAAATCTGAAGCATAGAGGGAGGGAGAGAGAGACCCTGTCTACACACCCTAAGCAACTGAGTTTAATAATGGCCTTATATTCAGCTATTGCTGTCCCAGCTACAGCTTGGTTGATGGCTACACTATGAACTAGGGTTGCAATCTCTCTGCTCATGGGCACATCCTCGTATTTGCTCTCATCAAGCTAGAGTGAGTATAAATAGCAGCGTAGCTGCAGCAGCACTGGTTGCAGCCTTGGTGGCACGAATTTCAGGGAAGCACCTTGAGAAGTCTGTGGCTTGGCACTTCTGGAGCCCTCAGCTTTTCTTCACCCTTGTCAATCATGCTTCTGATGGGGGCACTGGACAGAGATGGGAACTGTACCAGTAGTATTGGCTGATCATCTCCACCTAGAGATGAAAACCACATTTCTGTGCAGATTTTGTTAGGCCTTTCAGTTGCCTCTGATACCATTGCCCATGAAGTGTAATTGACACATGCAATCGCTAGTATGTTTGGTTAGCCTTGACCACTCCACTCCTTTATTTCTGAGGGGCTTCTGTGGGTGGTTCAAAGCAATTGCTTTTCTGCTCTAACAAACATGTCCCCCTCCTGTTTAATGGATGCATGAGGCTGTTTGGAGGGCTAGGGAGAGTGCACAGGGTGGGCTGTATGTGATATGCTGATATGTCTGGCTGACTATCACATCTGATCTGTCTGGCACAGTGGAAGGAGAGTCCCAGGACTTCTAGGAGATTGGAGTCTGGATGAGAGCTGTGTCTGAGGCTCAGTTCTGAAGAGACCAGGCTAATGCTAGGATGATGGGAGAAGCAAATGGAAAGAGTCAACAGCCCTGACTGAGAAAGGATGTCAGCCATTTGCAAATATGCCTGCAACAGGGGTGTTGTTTTAGAAACAATTGCTCCTGCACAGCCAGAGAGCAGCAGCAACAGCAAGGCATGTTTTTCCATTTGCACTTGGCAAGGAGGCTGCAATCATTCCTTGCCTTTGCTACCCCAAGATTAGATTACTTGGAGCAACACACAGACCATCTGGGAACTGAAGCTAATGCAGAAGGCATCTACCCACTTATTAAGCGTGTGTCATGCAGGGAGCACATTACACCAGAAATACACACTCAGCACTGGTTCCCACCAAGTTTCCAAGTGGCTTTTAAGGTGTAGCCTTTAACCCATTGGGCCATTTTAAATATATTAACTAGGATAAGCCATTGCCAATTTTCTTAGTCATAACTGTCTGGGTTCTCACCTCCCAGTTACACAGAACAGGCCTCCCTGCAGGCAGGGGCAGCTCTAGCTTTTTTGCTGCCCCAAGCATGGCAGGCAGGCTGCCTTTGACGGCTTGCCAGTGGGAGGTCCCCCGGTCCCGCGGATTCGGCGGCTTGTCAGCGGGAGGTCCCCCGGTCCTGCGGCAAGTACGCCGAAGCTGCGGGACCAGCGGACCTCCCGCAGGCAAGCCGCCGAAGGTAGCCTGACTGCCGCCCTCACAGGGACCAGCAGGGCCCCCCCCACTGCTTGCCGCCCCAGGCACGTGCTTGGAGCACTGGTGCCTGGAGCCACTGCTGCCCGCAAGCTACCACAGAAAAGCACACTTACACAAATAAATGACAAACAAAGTCACCCTTTAAAGAATGGGTTACATTACTATGGGCTCATGAACCCTTTTGCAAACCAAACCAAAGAATTTTAAGATATTTGCAAACCTTGAAGGGTCATCAACCCTGATAAATGTATTGGTCTAGGTATTTATATAACCCTCGTTACCATATCATCCTCACAACACCTCTGTAAAGTAGAGAAGCATTATGTTCATTTCACAGGCAGGGATCAGAGGCGTGCAGTATATCAAGTGATTTGTCCAGGAGCACTTATGAGGCCTGTGGCTGAGCTAGAAATTAGGGTAAGGTCTCCCAGGCCCTAGTTCAGTGTCTTAACCATAAGACCAAGCTTCCTGTCCCCTAAGCAAAGTAGTCTCAGATTCGATCCGTACCAGCTCAATCATCTTTTTAATAAATACACACATCTCCAGTAGTTCTCTCACTGACAAGATCACAATGTAATAAGCCCAGACCCACTGGTGAAGAGGTCATTCATTACCGGATATTGCACTTTCATAAGTGGTGAACTGTAAATATATTTCACAGCATGGTATCCTCCCAGTGCTAGGCACAGGAAAAGTGGTGGGAGAAGGAAAGAATTCTTCAAGAAGCCCAGCTGGATGGATAATTCAGTCTCAGACCATCTACAGCTGAGCTCTTCAGGCCATTGAGACTTGTGCCTTGTTTTGCTACTCCATCCTGCTGTAAGTTTAGTTGTACTGAATGACCTGATTGTCTTCAGTGTCTTATCTAATAGGCTATTCCACCCATGAATGATTTTCTACATCATTCATTGAAACCCGATGTCCATCCTGAATTGATTTCTCTTAAGCTTCCCCATAAGCCTCCTTATTTCTTGACTGAAGACACAGAGATTTACACTGAGAGGGACTGCAGATTTCACTGAGCACTTTTAACATGCTCAGGTGCAACTTCTGTCTGTGGACCATTGTGGTGGGGTGACGACTCACCGGCGCAATGCTTCCTGCTGGTTGTCCAGGGAATTAGCTCTTTTTCCAGCACGGAGCGCCCTCTGCTAGCTGATGTCTCACCTGCTGCTGCCCCCCCCCCCCCATGTCCCTCCTGGACTCCGGTGCCCTTTCTCTCAGGGTTCTGTCCTCTGCAGTACCTCCACAATCTCTGAGTCTCCCCTCCCAGGGGAACCCCCAACCCTCTATCCCCACCTTGCCTCAGTGGCTACTGCCAGTCATCATCTAGCCCCCGCTCCCTGGGGCAGACTGCATTCTAGAAACCACTCATCAGCAAGGGGGGTTGGACCAGGTGCCTCTGCCTATCTCTGGGCTGCCCCTCTGCAGCCCCAGTACCTTTTGTGGGCCCTTAACTTGGTCTGCAGCGTGGGGCTTTGTTAGGCTGAAGCTTCCCAGCAACCTCTGCCTTCTCCAGCACTGCTACACTCTAGATATCCTTCCCAGGCAGCCAGGCCCTTCTCTCTCTGAAGCTAGAGAGAATCTTCTTCAGCCTCTGGCCCTCAGCCCTCTTATAGGGCCAGCTGTGGTCTGATTGGGGTGTGGCCCCACCTGTGGCTGCTTCCCCCAAATCAGCCTCTCTTTTCCCCTCTGCAGCCCTCTCCAGGGCTGTTTTAACCCCTCTGGGCAGGAGCGAGGTGAGCACCCTGCTACAACCATAAAGACAAGGGAACCAAGCTATAGCAAGGGGGATGTTGTGGCAGAGCTCTATGGGAACTCAGGACTGGAAGATCAAGGAATGCTGCAGGTCAGAATTGAGGTGTGTTAGCAAAGCTGTGTGGGGGAAAAACACAGACAACCAATGTTCACTCTACCAGGTTTAAATCTCATGCTGTTTTGCCTCAGGTTTACAAAACACACACTGTATTCTATATGAACCACGTGCTTTCCATCCATTCCATGTGCACCATCATCTTGATGGAGTTAGATGATGCAGACAGACAGTCTGAGATCTGGGTTAAATAAGTTCTTGGCATCACAGCGTGTTCTAGAAATTCTCACAGGGCAGAACATCTGGAGCATATTATTCATTAAGAACGAAAGATGCTGTTATGGTTGTGGAGGCATCAAGCATGCTTCTTACAAGGATCTGACACAAATTTGAGTGACAATTAATGACATGGCAGAATTTCTTAGAGAACACGATTACTGGCTAGTGTTAAATAAAACTGGTGTAGGCTCAGTTTACTGCATGTTTCCAAAGATGTATTCATTTACATCAGCAGCAGACATGAAAGGGGACTTTTAAGCAGCACACAGTAATCTGGATGCTCAGAAGTTGGGATACAGTAGCGAGGTGTCAAACTGCATGTGTGACATGGAACTGACTGGATTATTTCTAACAAGCGGTGCTTCTAGGAATGTTCTAAGTCATCTCATTTCAATGACCTCTGGTAATGCCAGTTAGCTCTGATACTACTTACAGAAGTACTGGCTCAGGCTATGCTCAAGTACCTGTATTACTGCAACAGGCATATATGAGACAGATAGATATTCCAATTCTCAAACTGTATTTTTGGACCACAGCTGATCAATGGAGCTCTTGTGCATGGCCCATGGAAATGCAAAAATAGTTAGTTTTCAGGGAATGATGCTTTCTGCTAATTGCATCCCAATCCAGGGACCAGCTCCTTTTTAGATTCACTGAGCAAACACACTATAACTTGTAACAAACAAGCACTACTCTACAGTCTGAGCGGTTGCTGTATATCTTTCTTTGTCGAGTGTTTCCTTAGTGTAAAAACTCACCCAGGACAAAAAACGCCAAATGGATTCCAAATTGGCACAATAGCAAACATACCTAGAGGACAGAATTAAACTACAACGTGAGCTGGAGAGACTGGGTAGTGTGGGATGCAAGTAATGTGGGTGGGGGGGAAGAGAATATCACTGGAAATTCCTACACCCAAGGAGACACATTGCTTACTGCTATGTATGTAACCAATAAATAACCCATCACACTAAAGTGGAGGTGATGTTTATCTTTGTCTCTTTAATGTAGCTCTACTATTTTATTGTGCAGCTAAGAAGTATTGCTTTCCCTGGAAAGACGTAGAATCTAGATTGGAAGGGAAAGGAGGGAAACCATGGTGGACTTTACCTAACACAAAGCTAGGAAGTGCTTAAGTATTTCACTGGATTGAGCCCAGTACGTTGCAGGATCAAGCCTCAAATCAGATTTTCCCAGACAACAACAAAAACAAAACAAAAACCTTCCTCCCCCCCCAGTCAGTGCACATTTGTTCATATCATGGCCTTTCAACTCCTAAATGCAAATATATTTAAGCCATTACAAAGCTACCTCTTTGTTTTGCTTTTCATCCTGGAGATTAATTCAGATATTCTGTTGTTACCTACTCTAGTACGAGGACACAAAAGAATCCTCTAACATGAGGTAACTCATGTCTAAGAGCACACTCATTTGATTGTCTTCACAAAAGAACTATTTGAGGTACAGCTGTAACAAAACAAAGGAACGTTAATTTGCAGACCACGTTGGGCAAGGAATGGTTCCATTTATGCATGCTCAGGTCAATTATTACATTCCACTTAAATCCAAAACTAATTATACTTAGAAAAAAATTAAACTGCTAACACTTATTTGGGACATGCTACATTTAAAAAAGTTTTTTTCCTATACAACTTCAAAAGTTGATATAGTTTGAAAAAGGTTTCTGCTCACTGGGATTAAGCATTGTCTATGGAAGTGATGCATTATATGGGCCAGATCTCCAGCTGGTATACATCTGTCAGATAGACAGACTGCAGGGCATCATGGGGGATTTATTCCAGCTGGGGATCCTTGCCTAAAAAGGGAAGAATGAGGGCATGAGCCAACAGAACAACTCCTACCATGAAACAGTGCGGCAGCCCAAGATAATACAGAGATAAATGTTGGCCCAACCCGGAGAGTTTCATTTCCATTTTCCTGATGGTAAATTGTTATTTTACTGGGAAAAACAAAACACAAACCCCCAACATTTTCCAAAAGAAAATTTTGTGGAAACCACACTTCCTTTTTTTGGGAGAAAGGGGGGAACCCACACACTGATGGAAAATTTCTCACCCACTTTTAATCAATTTTCTCCTGCATCTGAGCAGCCTGATTCTGTGCTGGCTGGCTCTGTCGGAAGTTAGAGCCACCACTAGAATTACCTAGGAGATGGATTGGCCATGCCCTTGCCATTCCCAGTTGTGCCTTCCCTCTCCTGTCATGCCGCTGGTGTCAAGGGAATTCTGCATTGAGTAGTGTAGAGTGGCCAGCAAGAGAAGGAGAAGCTGGCTCCATGTGCAGGTGTTTAAACCTGAGATTGAGTTGACTGGTACCCACACACATAGCCAAGCACACAATGACAGACAAATGCACACATATTCTCTGGCTAGTTTTTCAAGGTTTTGCTAATTATATGTTGCCTTCTACAGGCAGAAGTTTAGAAATGAAGGGAATATTTCCAAACTGTTACATAGGCTGTGATGAAGTGGGGGATTATCGTATTTTTCCATTGTTTTGCATGCAGAGGGGGTGGGACTCAGTTTCCCTGGGTGTTACTGGTTTAACGAGGTGATGGGAGAGGGAGTGTGTTGTTACAGAGGAGCAGCGAGGGAACGTGGGACCCCAGCCAATGGCCTGGAGAATGGATACCCCAGTGACTGGTGACTCAGAGGCCCAGCTCAGGAGACACAGCTGGTTCTGGTCGTGGGAGGACAATGGGCTGTAAAGAGAGGACCCCAGTGACCTAACCAGCCAGTTCCAGCCAGAGGACAGAAGAGAAGAGGCCCAGGCGACCCTGTTTACCTGGAGAGAAGACAATGGACAGAGGCGGGGTATGGGGGAGATGATAAATGCCCAGCTGGGAAGCAGGGGCGCTCGGGACTGGAGAGGGAGCAGGCAGAGCCCACCTAGATGTAAGGGGAGACTTGGATGTGCTGTGCTGAGGGAGGCCAGGCCCGAGGGCCCCCAAGAGTTTTTTATGCTGTGTTCAAACACTCAATAAACCCGCCTGTTTTATGCTGGCTGAGTATCACTCCAGTCTAGAGAACAGAGTTGCATTATTCCCTTTGGGGAGTGGAGGCCCTGGGGGTCCAGAGCGAGTGGACTCCCTGAGGGGGCCCACGGCAAGAGACAGGCGTGCTAAGGCTCAGAGGGGTGCAGTTCCAGGAGGTGGAGGGGCTTAACCCCTGAGAGAGAGAGGACCACCGAGAAGGGCTGCCACACTGAAGGGGGTTCCCCCACACGGGGCCAAGAGTGGGCATGATCGGTGAGTCCATGGCCCAGGTGTTTGTCACCTAGCTCCTGCTGACTTTAGTTGATGTGCTCCTTTGAACAGTGGCAGTTCAAAGTGATGCACATGGGGAAACACTGGGGCATTTTTTGCTCTACCTATGGAGGTAGGTGAGTCATCAACCAACTGGCTAATAGGACTCAGAGCTAAAAACTGCAGTAATATTTTGAGAGTCTTCTCTGTTCTCATCGAGATGCTTCAACTTACTACAGTGGCAGAAAGTAGCTGGTTTTTTTTGGTTGATTTACAAACCCTCTTTTTAAGGAGCCTGGGTGTAAACAGGAATTAGAGATGAGATTGCTTTAAAAACAAACAAACAAACAAAAAAACCCAACAACAACCCACCACCAAAACCAGAGACCTCCAAGGAAGTTTCGGGATGGGGTGCGGGGGAGTTGACAGAGAAAGATACAGCACTAAGGCATATATATCCTCATCTTCCTGAGCCCAACAGGGTCTGCAAATGGCGGTTTGTGTTTAAAAAGCAATTGCATGTAGCCAAAGAAAAAAGGTACTTGATTAAGACGACCAATTAAGGTTTGGTGTGGGGTGCACTTTAAGTAGACAGCTTTAGAGCTGTAGACTATAAAGACATTTTCCTGAGGAAGAATTATTTGTTACTTTGCTGATATGGCAGAAGTTCTGTGAACTCTCACACTGTTCTGCATCGATGGCTGCACAGAGTTCTGCTGTGTTCCAATCTCCTTGCAATAATCCCTTGTTTTTTCCTTCTTGTCTTCCCATCCATGACTAGTTGGAGGCCAAAGTCCATGTAAAATGAAACTAGAAATAGTAGACATTTCTATTTTGACAAGAGCAAACAGAAAACAACAGGCTTTAATTCTAGTTTGCATCTTTCTTTAAGAAGTCAAATTAAAAACATAAGTAAACATTCAGATCCATGCAAAAAGCAAGAAATCCTTCTTTTCTCAGAAAAAGTTACAGCTCACAATTGTGACTGGCTGTCCCAGGAGGAGAACCCACAGACCTCTTTGGCTCCCCCATCACAATTCTTTTTCATGTTGGCATACTGGCTTCCCCATGAATGTCTGTACAAATAGAGCAAGCCTAGTTCAAAAGGCTGGATCCTACAGCTCCTGAAGTTTGGGAAAATTCAAGTTCTGATCTGAACTTTGCAGCTTTAATTGTGAGGAATTCATACAGCCTGCATGCCACTTTTCCCACTTAAAAAGCAGACCTCATGCTAATTAGCAGGGAATATCAGACCCTGCCTCTACCTCTTTTTTTTCTTTATTCCCTGTAAACCCATGGGGCAAGATTTACCAAAGTGAGTCCCCAAAAGTTAAACATTCTGAATCTGTATTTCAGTACCTAAATAAGTCAAGCTTAATTTCAAGAGCCCTGAGCGCACACCACCTCCTATCAACTGAATATGGAACCTCCAGCCCTCTCAATAACATACAGTGAAACTGTGCCAGCTTTGCTTGCCAGTGTGCATGAGTTTCAGTGACTATCTAGGCTTCATACCTCTGGAGTTTCAGGTTTAACTGAACTCAATATGCCAAAGGTAGGGGAGGGAGGGAAATCATTATGGACCCACCAAGGCCCTTTAAGTGCCAACAACTGCCTAGGAGATGGTTTGAGACTGGAGAGGAGGACAGAAGCCACCTTGGAAAGCCTCTTGGAGGGTAGAAGGTAAAAGAAGAGGGAAAGATGAGAGAGGTCATGAACCAGGTCACATTTTTTAGGGCTCCTCTTTCTTGGGCCTTACTAGCCACAATATGGCCCATAGATTACAGATTAGGCAGTGCTAGGGTCTTGCTAATAAAAGGGATGTAGGGCTCAAGCAATTTTTTTTTACATTCATAACCAGGCCTTACCAAATTAATGGTCCATTTTGGTCAATGTCATGGTTATAGGATTTTTAAAATTGTAAATTTCATGCTTTCAGCTATGAAATCTGGAATTTCATGGTGTTGTAACTGTAGGAATCCTGACCCCAAAAAGGAGTTTAGGGAGGGGAGTGGGGAATCACAAGGTTATGGGGTGTGTGCGCGCAGTACTGCTACCCTTACTTCTGGGCTGTTGCAGGCAGGGTGGTGTCTTCAAAGCTGGGCAGCTGGAGAGTGGCTGTTGCTGGCTGGGAGAAGTAAAGGTGGCAATACCATTACCCCCCTACAATAACCTTGTGACCCCTCTGCAACTTCCTTTTTGTCAGGACCCCCAATTTGAGAAACATTGGTCTCCCCCTGTGAAGTCTGCATAGTACAGGGTAAAAGCACACAAGAGGCCAGATTTCATGGTCTGTAATGCATTTTTCATGGCCATGAATTGGGTAGGGCCCTATTCATAACGGACGCAGCAAACCCAGAGGTGCCGAGGCTATGAACTTCCAAGCCTAGAGGTGCCAGGTCTTAGCTCGGGCACAAAATTAAGCCCTGTGCCCTAGTAGCTCTTGGTTACCCAAGTAACCCAGATGGTTCACTTGCAGTCTGAGCCTGTATGGTGCTGAACACTCTAGCCACAATCCAGCAAGTGCTTAAGCACCAGTTTAAAATTTAAGCCCATGAAGATTCCTACTTAAGTAGAAGTTGAGCACATGCTTGTGGGTGTTGCTGAATCAATGCCCAAGGACTCAGCACCTTGCTGGATTGAACCCTTGCACTATGAATCTGACCCAGCAGACAACCCTTAACTCTGAATTCTAGTAGACTATTCCCATGCTTAGAGCTTTGGCCCACTAGAGAATGGAAGTGGAAAGGTAAAACTGGCTGTGCCCCCCCCATGCAACTTCTAGTAAGTTTACTTTATTTAAAATATGCATGTATATAAAAGTTCATTTAAATTCTGTGACTTTGCACCTTTGCAATCTTGATAACAAGACTACTCAAGCGGCATTTGAAATATTTTATTTGTACTTGTGTATTTACAGTGCTTGCACATGCTCAAATGCACATGGCACATCAACATACTGGAGAGAGGAAGAAAGGGCACAGATGGAGAAAAAGAGGGCACAAGGAAGGAGAGAGAAAAGGAGGAGGATGTCATAGGTCTCACCCCCACTTAGAGCTGTTGGGTTCCAATATGGGGACCTGCATGAATTTATCTCTAAACTAAAATTCTAGTTTAGATCTAGTAAAAGCTGCCACCACCCAATCAGGTACATGGATTGGGACACAGTCCTTCCCCAAAATTCTTGGGGATCCCAAGAGCCCCAAATCCATGGAGTTCTTACACCCAGGAGAAATAAACCGTTCCCCCTGCTTCCTCCCCCCTCCCTTTTCCTTGGAGAGATACCAGGATTTAACTACAGAGGGATGCCTCCCCCTCCCCCTTCCCTGAGAATCCACCCAAGGAAGGATCAACCAAGTCCTTAATAGAAAAGAATTTATTAAAGAATAAAAAGAAAGTCACTGTCTCTGTAACCAAGATGGAACAATATACAGGGTCTAAACTTATCAATTTCTGGAGAGAATTCCCCCTCCTTTCTTTCTCAGTAAAAGCAATAACAGTACAGACTTAAAGAAATTCTATAGCAAAACACAGAATTGCAAATACAGAAATAAAAGTATAAGAATATTAGTTCCTTGCTAATACTCACTAGCTTGAATAGAAGAATTTATTGCAGAAACCTGGGAGGACTTGATTAAGATGTCTGGACTCTCTTAATTCCCAAGAGAGACTCTCTAAAAACAAAGAACAGAAAAAAAAAACTTCCCTCCACAGGGATTTGAAAATATCTTGTCCCTCATTGGTCCTCTGGTCAGGTGTCCACAGGTACTGCTTGTTAACCCTTTACAGGTAGACAAAAACCTTAACCCTTAACTAACTGTTTATGACAGAGGAGAATCAGAGAAAGCAGCATATGCTTAAAGCAAGGGAAAGAATGGGAGAAAAGGACTGAGGAAGCCAGAGAAAGATGAGACAAGAAGATGGTTGTGGCAGACATGGGTGGGTGGGGGCTGGAGACGAGCAGACAGACATGATTCCCAGTAACAGCTGTGAAGTGAAAGTTTACAAAGAACTGGTTCTTTCCCACATTCCCACTTTACAGGACTTGAACTCAGTAAAAGAGAAAACCACATGCCTACTCCATCTGGGACTTTCCAAAAAGCCAGAGGAAAAGTGCTAAGATGTGTGGTTCTAGAGATCAGGAACAGTGGGCCTGGGTCATCAGCTGCTTAGGCAAAGAGCAACTCCCAGCTGAGACACAGCCTGCACAGTTCTTATTGGCTCAGCTCGAGCAGCTCCAAGGTTAGAGCTTCTATGGACTGCAGAGTGTCAAGAACACACAGAGCAAATTCAAATGCTGGGTGTGGGCTTCACCAATTGGACAAGTTCTTGCTAGTGCCTGGGCACAGGTGACAGCCAAACTGTCTTCATCTAAGGAGTTATGGTCTAGTCTGCATGGTTCAGGTTCACCATGGTATCTGAAAAGCTTCTAAAGGTAAATTAAATAACACGAACATATGTTGCACATAGTTCCTTCCCTATTCCTGTCCATGTGTGCAGGGCCAGATTAACTCTTCTGTGGGCCCAGGGCTATTAGATTTTGTGGAGTCCCTGCATGTTTTTAGGGAGAGAGTGGGCTCAGGGCTGGGCCAGGGGATTGGGGTGCAGGAAGCAGTGCAGCTCCAGCTGGGGGGGGCAGGGATGGGACAGGGTTGGGGTGCAGGCTCTGGGTGCAAGTTTGGGTGCGGATGGGACTCAGGGCTGGGGTGCAAGTGTGGGGTCTGGGAGGGAGTTTGGGTGCAGGAGGAGGCTCCAAGCTGGGGGGTGGGGTTCAGGCTCTGGCCCTGAGGCACTTACTGCGGGTGGCTCTTGGTCACTGGCAGAGTGGGGCGTAGGCAAGATCCCTGCCTACCCTAGCTCCGCACTGCTCTGCTCCCCGAGTTGGCTAGCATGTCCAGCCTCTAGGTGGAGGGGCCAGGCTGCTCTGCACAGTGCATGTTGCCCATGCTCACAGGCGCTGCCCCTGCAGCTCCCATTGGCCACCGTTCCCAGCCAATGGGAACTGTAGAGATGGTGCTAGGGGCAGGGACAGCATGGAGAGATTCCCTGAACGCCCCTCCCTAGGGGCCACAGGGGCATGCCAGCGATCCAGAGCTCACTGCTCCAGCCCTGCATGGCGGCGGGGTGGGGGCGGGGGGAGAAAAAGAGAAACACACTGAGGCTTGGGGACTGGTGTCCAGCCCACGGCAATAAAAATAAAAGAAGCAGTGGGCTGCATCTGGCCTGTGGGCCCCCTTAGACTGAGGCTACAGCCCCTAAAGCCCATGTGTTAATCTGGCCATGCATGTATGGATGTTTGGATCGGTTTTTAAAATTATTTAAAGTTGAGGGGCTCTCTGCTGTTATTTGTGAAGATAAGGGCAAATAAATGCAAAAAGATAACCTTGGAGCTAGTTCTTAATTCCCGAGAAATTGGAGTTCCACAGTCTTGGACAAACAGTTAAGAGAGAAGTGGCAGATTCATATCTGCCTAGGCAAAGCGTACTTGATTTCCTGTCCATCAGCTTATCTCAGTAGCTATCCAATCACCCTCAGCCATCCTTCTCATACATCTGATTCTCCATCGAAAGTCATATTTAGTGCTGTTAAGAGGAGAGCAATGCAAATTCAAATCAACAACTGTACAAGTGTGAAACATTGGGGGTAGAGGATTCTACAGGGAATGTGGCACTAAAAGGCCAGCCTTGTTCTTCCCTTCAGTAATTGTTTGTTCTGACTTGATCTCCCTCAAAAGGGGCCTGATGTAGTGGGGCATGACCAAGTTTAGGAAGCAAAGTACTGCTGAGAAGCGTAACTAATGGTCTTTTAAGTATCGGGGGTAGCCCCCCGTGTTACTCTGTATCCACAAAAACAACAAGGAGTCCGGTGGCACCTTAAAGACTAAACAGATTTATTTGGGCATAAGCTTTCAGGGGTAAGTGAAGAAGTGAGGTTTTTTACCCCTGAAAGCTTATGCCCAAATAAATCTGTTTAGTCTTTAAGGTGCCACCGGACTCCTTGTTGTTTTAATAGTCTTTTATGCACCCAAGACCTCCCTCACCACGCTTTCCCCCTCCCCGCCCTAAACATCCCACCATATACCCCTAGGAAACATAAGCCTGTGAAAAGTGTAGCTACTTTACCAGTACCCTAGGACTCTCACATAGGTCAAAGTGCAGAAGTGCTGGAAACTCTTGCAGAATGTTTCCTTTCCCCGTATATTATGGAGTCCAGTTTGCCTGTCTGCACCTGGAGGATGGGAGATTATTGCCTTTCGTCCATGCATCTGAAGAAGTGGTTTTTTACCCACGAAATCTTATGCCCAAATAAATCCGTTAGTCTTTAAGGCTTATTGCCTTTCGTCCATGATTCCACTCCATCCCCAGCTTATTGCATTGATTCCCTTTTAAGCAATACGGTGTAGAGACTCCAAAATTGTTCGCCCAACTACCAAACCAACGCAGGGGCCTTGCTCCTTTTCATTTAATGGGTCTGCAATGTCCAGGCTTGATTCTGCCCCCAAGTATTCATGTTTTTCTTAACTGAGCCAAACTAGTTAAACCCAACCCTAATACCACGAGATTCATCAAAACACTTAAGCACGTGTTTAACTTTAAGCAGGTGAATAATCTCATTGAGGTCAATGGGACTACTGTAATATAAACCCCAACCAAGACTGAAGCCTCATTGTGCTGGGGATCACACAAAAACACAGTGAGAGGTAGTCCCTGGGGAGTTTACAGTTTAAGATGACAAGGTAAGAGAGGAAATCAATGAGTAAAGTGACTTGCCAAAGGTCACACAGCAAGTCAGTACCTGAGCCGGGAATAGAAGCCAGTTCTTTTGATTCTCAGCCCACTGCCCCATCCATGCTGCCGCCTTAAAATTAAGCACAGGCTTCAGTGCTCTGCTGAATCAGGATCTAATGGTTACGATTTAATAAAAAAAAGTGACACTGAGTGTGTCACAGCATAACACACCACAACATTCCTCACCACAAGAGAGACTAAAATCTGCCTTAAGAGAAATTAAAACCAAGTCAGGAAAAGATACTAGCTGCAGCAGAGAGAGCTACTGCATGGAAAATACTATCTGCTATTCTGCTACTGCTTATGCTTCCCAGGGAGGTGGAATAATCGTTATGGCACAAGCTTTGCCTCTGTGTTTTAGCTCTGCAGGGAAGCTCCTTAATCTGAGAGGAAGCTGGAGGACTCCAAACAAGAAAAAGAAAAGGAAAGGAGTGCATTGTTTTATGAAATGCACTGGAATACCAGCATGTAAATGTATTCAACAGATGGGAACAGGAGTGTCAAATTCTGGTGCTATTTTCTTTGAACCAGTCTGCCTGTCTCATTCCACTGGCAGAGAAACAGGCAGGATGTGATTTTTCTAGAGCATCCCAATTCCCCTTGGAAGTCTACAGTAATTGGGGGGTCCAGGATCCTTTGGAATTTAAAAAATATCCCTGCCCCATTGTCTAGTGAGGGAAGAAGTCATTCAGCTGCATGTTCCTTCCCACATGATCAAGCTTAGGATGTCTCAGGGCTCAAAGAGAAATGGAAACACAACATGTCTGACAATATCCCTTGGGACACCAGAGCACACCTTCCAACTGCATTTCAAACAGCTGTGGAAACTCTTGGTGGTGAATCCTGGCCCCTCTGAAGTCAGTGGTAAGTCTCCCATTGACTTCAATGGGCCCAGGCTTTCACAGGACAAGTAGCTACTTTTAAGAAGATAATAACAGGCTCTGAATGCAAATGCTGTGGCTTCAGCAGTTTATACATTGGTCGATGTCTTAAAACACCAGTGACCTTATTCCAGCTCCTCTGATTTACTAGGAACCCTACTAAAGGCTGAGTTAGGGAACACTATCTTTTCTCTCCCCACCCCCCAATTATACCATAGCATCCCAAAGAAGCTGTGCAGCCATGTTGTTCTTGGCTTGCTGGGCCTTGCAAAATTTCTCAAAGACTGGGATTTACAAAGGAGTCTGAAGGAGTAAAGCGTCCAACTCCCACTGAAATTCAATAGGACTTGGGTGCCTAACTCCCCTAGGATGCTTTGAAAAATCCCAGTCTGGGCACTTGAGCCTGCTCTTCTCATTCCAGGAGTCTAGGATTTCCCCAAATTAAATGTTTCTTTCATAATGAAGTTAAACTGAGGGGGAGAAGGGGAATTCATACTGGCAAAGAACACTCCCTTGCCCAGCACAAAGACTCCCATGCCAGTTCCGCCTCCCCAGAAGCCCAATGCAGGGAGCATTCCTGGGCAGAACAAAGACAAGCAAGAGGAATGGTTGGGGCAGACCTTGGTTATCCACTGCAAGCTCCACAGGAGCTATGGCAATGTGACACAAGTTATTGCTGTCAATAGCTTGCAACTTCACCCCCAGCAGCAGCAGAGAGGGAGAGCAAGCAGCATCTCCTCAGTCACTACTCTGGTGCATGGATGACTCTGGATCTGGGACTGTCTCATTTATTCTTGCTTGGCTAAGATGCAACTAGAGATCACAACCACATTCCTCTCACCCCAGCAAACAACCCTCTCCCAAATCCAATCACTTTAAGGAGGGATATCTACTACATACGATTGGGTGATGGACCCGTTAGCTCAGTTTTCCCACTTAGCGCACATGTAACCCCTGGTCCTATTTCTTATAGCATGGCGTGCATGTCTCTGCACCAATCCAGTCTGCTCAGGGCTGCCTGTTGGTTAACTGCTCTAAAGAGGGGGTTCACAGGGTTTGCTTGAGAGAGCCCCTCCATTCAGAAGTTGGTGAAGTTGGGTTGAAGATACCAAACCAAACATCCATGGAGCTCACCAGAAGTAAGCTGACTAGACTGAACAGCATAGGGTATGGACTTAGGGGGGAAAAAAGGCGAATACAATAAATAAATCTATTTGGCTGAGTTCAGGGGAAATGCAAGGCCCCTCTGCAGGAGAAGGGGAGACATGCAGGCCAATAACCACTCCAAACCAGTCATATGAAGATGTAAGTTCATAAAGTCCCAGCAGTCTAAGGTGCAATAAGGCCCCCAGACATACACCTATATCCCAAGAAATACTGCGGATGCTCAAACTGATGCTTCTAACAATGGCAGCCACAACAACTGTTCAACCCACCGGGCGTGAGGAGTGCCCAGCACCTGTGAACAACAAGCCATCCATGTAGGTTATGGAATACAACTTATTGTTCTTTATTTGCATCACAGTAGCGCTCAGAGGCTCCAACAGAGAGCCAGGACCCATTTTGCTTGGTGCTATACAGATACATGGTAAGAGAGCCTCTGCCCCAAGGAGCTCACCATCTCAAACAAGCTAGAGGACACACAGAGACAGAAGACGTGATTACCCACACTAAGTTTTAGACACACATTTTAAAACATTGGCCTCTTTCCCTGAAAAGTTCCCAGTGGCTCTGGTGCACAACACAGGGTATGTCTACACCGTAATTAGACACCCACAGCTGGCCCATGCCAGCTGACGTGGGCTTGGGGTTAAGGGGCTGTTTAATTGGGGTGTAGACATTCTGGTTTGGGCTGCAGCGCAGGATCTAGGGCCCTCTAAAGTGTGAGGGTCGCAGAACATGAGTTGCAGCCCAGGTCCAAAGATCTATACTGAAATTAAACAGCCCTTTAACTTGAACCCCATGAGCCAGAGTCAGCTGGCCTGGGCCAGCCACGGGTGTCAAATTGCAATGTAGACTTACCCAGAGTGACAGCCATGAAGTTCCTAGATAGCCCCAGATGTGGTGCAGGTGTAATCACAAACAGATGTGTCACAGGATGCACCACTCACCACTGATCTGGCACCTCCTCCTGGTCACTCTAGGGATTAGCTCTCAAAGCCAACACCCCAACCACAGTTTGCACACTGTCACTCTGATCTGCAGCTCCACTGCCTCTGGCCAGGTCACTCACTTTCCAGGGTACAGTCCATCAGCAGTCTTCCCATTTGCTGCCTGAGCTCTGTGCAATGCCCTCAGTGGCTCATAGGGGAACATGAGCCAACCCTCTGCTCCACAGTTCTGGGCTTCCTCTCTCTGCGCTCCCTGCTCCTTCACTGGACTGCTTCCTACAACTCTGAGTCCCCTTCTCTCTCTGGGTGTGCCAGCTCTAAGAAAGAACCAACCTTCCTCTTCCCAGGAAGTAACTATCCTTTCTCCGCAGTCCTCCAGGTCTGGAGCCAGCTTCCTGGCTTTATGGGCCCCACCTGTTCCTGCACAGGTGAGCCTGTTCCTAATTAGGTGCCTGCCACCAGCCAAAAATTCCTCTGGTTGAAGCCTAAATTAACTGATTGGGCCAGGTTGGCCCAATTCCCCTTGTGCAAGGTTAGTGTGGGGATCTCACCCCATCACAAGGTGTTATTTCAGAACAGGGGTACAAAGCAGCGGCACCATGTTTCATATCTTGACCTACACCTCCTCTCTTTATGTGATGGTCACCATTTCAGCAAGCACCAAGGTATGAACAGGGCACCGTAGCCATGATATAACACACACATTGGTTGTGTATTGGACAAAGAGGGGGATGGATAACACACACTGGCCCTTGGTTTACCTTTGCATATTTCTAGTGGATGCTTACTTTATAAGCACAGCCTCCTTATGCAGTAGGGCTGAGAGTCACAAAGCTGCCTAAGAGATTTAGATGCACAGCTGCCATTAATTTCACAGGAGTGGAGCATCTGAATCTCTTAGGCAGAGTTGAAAACATCAGCTTAGGTTTACTTCAGAAGCAAGATCTGGGATTCCCTCTTTATACCTATTCTTTGCTTTGGCCACAATATCTGGTACTCTCTCCTCCCTCCCAAAAGGGGATCTACAGCACACTCTATACCATAGCTCAGGATAGCTTTGAAAGAAGGAACCCACATTCTGACCTTTGCTCTACTCAGAGACCTTTTGTGCCGCTCCAGCGCTCTGTTCTATTCCGGCACAGTTTCTGACTGAGGGAAACACTTCAGGAAGAAGGGTTTATTCTGCCGCTTACAATTGCAAACAGCGGTATCCCTTGGTGCCTTCATTGTCCAAAGGTGTTTGAATGTAAAGCTCATACATAATAGCAAGTTTCCAGAGATGCCAATGAAAAGCCTTTTGCTATTTGCCAGCCCTGCATGGAATGCAAGACCTCAGGTGTCTGGGCTTATCTTCCAACTGAACTCATTCATTTAATACCATCCCCAGATTATGTCTTGTAGTTAGAAGAAAAGCATGAAAGACAAAGACACAGCAGCTATGTTCTCAGCCATTCATCATTCACTGAGTGCCTGATGCTTTAAGCAGGTGTTTCAAGTTCCCCCTCCATTCTTAAGATGCTAAAATAGGACACTGCCTCTTTAAATTTTAAATAAAAGAGTAATTTTTTCAATGGGGGGCAGGAGAGAAAGGAGCATTTGCTAATTTATAGCATGAGCTGGTTGAGTGCTGCAAAAACATTCCTGAAAAGATTTCTTCAAATGGTTTTGCTTCAGCTGTTTTTGCACTCCTTTTGGGTTTGCATCCTGCAAACAGTCATGCAGTTGAGATTTGCTAGTATGAGTATTTTATGGAGAGATAATTACAAGCTCAGAGGAAATGTATATTCAATTTGCTGCCCACAAACATTCACACTGGCAACCTGATAATATGCCTAATCCACAGCCTGTCAAAGACAATGAGATGACTCCCACGGAACTCAGTGGGCTTTGGGGCAGGCTAGAAGAGTTATGCTCAGCCAATCAGGGAGCAGAAATGCTACCAGGTGACTTATACAACCAGGTGTCCAAATGCAACTAAGCAAGTAGCTGGAGTTTTGGAACATGACTTTCAAAGCACAAGTTGTTGAATGGAAGAAATTTGCAAAAAATGTGGGGGAGTAATTTTGAAAAAAGGGAGTAAGCATGAGCAGGAGATGAAATACACCACAACTCAAATAGCCAGTCAAGGCTTACAGGTATCTCCAACCGATTGTTTTTTCAGAAGTGGCCTCCATTTTGCTCCTGCAAATAACATTAATTGCACTTGTAGTTATTATATGGACAGAAAAAGAGAGGCCCTTTCAATATAGGCTGTAGGGACAGATTTTCAAGAGTGTTCAGCTTCCATTTAGGCATTAAGAGAAATGGCCACATTTTCAGAAGAGTGTAGCACGTTGGGCCCACATTAGGTGCTGAGCTCCTCTGAAATGTTGTCCATAAATATCACAGTGGAAGCTGCTGGGTACCAACTGCATTTGAAAATCTGCCCCCGTTGGATGTGCTGAACACTAGATAGATAATCTGCCACAGATGTTCATTCTAGCACCAGAAGTACAGCACATGCTCCAGTTTGAAGCCATAAACCGTTCCTCACACTGCATTGAGACGTCTGGAAGTTCCTTTTAAATGCGTGCTCAGTTTTAATCCAACTATACTAAGATACCAGCATTCTTTTTCTGTTTTCAATAGAGCCGCCAGCTTTTAGACACAAAACTGCTGTGAGGTGAAGAGCTACAGGCCATCCCTACCTTGCTGTAAGTGCTCTTTACTTAAAGCACAGTATTTAGGAACTGCAGAGAGCTTACTTATAGACTGGAAATATTCCCATGTCATTTCAAACTCTTGTGGGTTACTCAATAATTACAAAAGGTAATTACCATTCTGCCACCCTTAGTTAGCAGTTAGTTATACCTCTGTCTGCAAATAGTTACACTGACTTCAGAGGCAGCTTGCCTAGTAAGGTAGTTTACAGTAGGAGTAAGAGAGGCAAAATATGGTTTTATGGACTGGCTGTATAAATACCACCAGGCCCATCAAGAGAAATCTGGGGCCCAGGTACATCATGTTCATTGTGGCCCCACTTCATCCCAGTTACAGAAGGTTTGGGGGGCTCCCTGAGCTTGGGCCCCAGTACAATTATCTCCCCTTCCTGCCCCTCTCTTCAGCCCTGCCTACGACAACTTTGTACTTACTGTGACGAAGTGGGACTGGTCTTACTGGGGTGCTGTGTGCAGTTCTTAAGTATCTAGCAAAGCAAAAGGCCAGCGCATCCGAATGCCTGACACTCTGTCTCCTAGCAACTGATGGCCCGGGCCCCTCCTGCAAAGGTGCCAGGAGAAGGTGTTGGAGACAAAGGGGTCAGGTGACCTCCTGGCCCGAGAAAGAAGCTGAGCAGAGGGGAGGGGCTGGAGGAGGCTGGGCAGACTGGAGCTGGCTGGGGAAAGAAGGGAAGCAGAGACAGGGCTCTGATCCCCAATGGGGGCTGTGGGGCTCCTGGGGCCCCAAGATGGACCTAACAGGGGGGATCCTGTTATCTGTGCCTGCAAGACCTGTGTTGGACTGTGTTCCTGTCGTCTAAATAAACCTTCTGCTTTACTGGCTGGCTGAGAGTCCTGGTGAATCGCAGGGAGCCCGGGGGTGCAGGGCCCTGACTCCCCCACACTCCGTGACACTTACCATGGGCTAGATTGTAGAACACATACCTGCTTTAGTGAGCACCTAGGCCCTGATCCTCAAAGGTATTAGGTATTTAGGTAGTTAGGTTGATCTCTCTGGGAGCTAGGTGCTTAAATATCTTTGATGAGCTGGGCCTTACTCACACCAGTAGTACCATTGAGTGCTTCCTCAAATGGGTAAGTGTAGCATGATCTAGTCTATACATTGACTCAAACAAAACTGGAGATTTCTGACTGAAGAGGGTTTACCCCTCACCCATCTAAGCCATTGAGCGTTGAAAGTGATGGATCAGGGAACTGGGCACTCAGCGCATACGCAGATCAGCAGCAGTCAGTATATGGAATGGGTAAAGCTCTGGTGTAGCACTGTGGGGACGTCTCAGGCTGTGCGCGTGTTCGAGTCATTGTCATGCTATCAGCTGACAGCAGGATGCCTGTGATGGAAAGGCAGAGAAGCAGCGGCAGCCTGTGCAACAATCGTCACCCTCAGAAACAGCCACACTAAAAAGCCCACTGGTCTCTCACAACTAAGCTAAAGGACTTAGTCGCAGCAATAAGTAATTAGCTTTGAGTGGGAGTTAGGAGCTTTTGAAAGTGTTACTCGTGGTTGCTAGATTAAAATATATAGCATGTGAGCGGAGACATGGTGTTTGTGCCAACACACTACAAATTACTGTAAGGAAAGGACTCTCCATCCCCAATCCAAACAGCTAGTGTCTGTCCCACAAGAGGGAACCAAAAGATTGACCAAGAGCATGGTTTTTGTGCCCTTTCTCTGCCCTATCATTTAATGTTGTTATATAACCTCCCTCCCCGCCCCCCCCCTTTTTTTTCTTTTTTTTTTTAAAGAGTAGCAGAGAATAGGTTATCCATAGGCTGTTGCTGCAGAACAACTACTATGATTAAGGGTTTGGGAACAACAGACACAAATTACAGACTGGGAAATCTTGGTCAGCTTGACATGTCAGTGAAAAATATGCAGGAATGAGAGGTCAATGTACAGTTTGACTGAATTTGCAAAGAGCATGTTAAAAGCTTTATTGTTGGGCATCTCATACTGGTGGCTGCTTTGGTTCACTCCTCTAGTCTTAAAGCTATACTACCTTTTATTTTTCAGTCCAATGACTGGTAAATTACCTAAATACTCCACCAGTTAAGTCAGTCATCTCCATAAATAGCAATGCATTGATGTTAATTTACTGAGAAAAAGTATTGTGATAAACCCAAGCAAACAGTCCAGGAATAAGTTGCCATATATTCAAAGACACTGCTAGTAAAAAGCTAGAAAATACATAATGTAGTATCTATTCATTCTACAGTACTGCTTACTGAACAAGATGAATTATTTTGAATTATCTCCAACCTTTAAAATAACCTAACTAGGGCCGGCTCTAGACCCCAGCGCGCCAAGCGCGCGCTTGGGGCGGCGTCCCAGTGAGAGGGCGGCAGGCGACTCCAGCGGACCTCCCGCAGGCATGCCTGCGGAAGGTCCGCTGGGACCGCGGCTCCAGTAGACCTCCCGCAGACATGCCTGCGGAGGGGCCGCTGGTCCCGCGGCTCCGGTGGAGCATGCGCAGGCGTGCCTGCGGGAGCTCCACCGGAGCCGCGGGGCCAGCTGACCCTCCACAGGCACGTCTGCGGGAGCCACGGGACCGACGACCGCTAGAGCGCCCCCCGTGGCGTGCGGCCGTGCTTGGGGCGGCGGAAATCCTAGAGCCGCCTCTGAACCTAACATTAAAAAAAAAGAGGTACATTTTATTAAAGGTCAAGCTAAAAGTTCTAAGTCCCTTATTTCCCTCTGCAGATCAGACCATTTGGGGGGTGGGAGGGTCAGCTATTGCTATTGACATTTTTGAGGAAAGGAAACCCTAAGATGTAATTGTTCAAGATCATTCATGCCATAACTGCAGATCAGATGGGTCTGAAAATATGTTTTTTCCTCTGTGAAAAATTTCAACAAAACCAAACTTTTTTTTCCTTTATCAAAATCATGTAGGTTGTTGTTGAAAAAGCACCCCCCCAACCTGAAACACTTTGCATTTTTCAGTGAAAATAAGCATTTTCAGCAAAAACATGTGTTTTTTTGAAATTATCATTTTGTCCAAAAGCCTATTTCTCCCCTCCCCAATCAAAAAACATTTTGACAGAAAATTTTAATGTGCTGTAGTGCACAGTACCATTCCAAGGTTTTGGAGGTAGGTGTCAGACCTTCCTCTTCACTGAGGAGAAGATAATCCAGCAACATGATATTTAATTATATACAGAGATTCTTCTTTTTCGGAAAGACTCATTGACTCTGATGATCAGGCCCTGAATCCAGCTGGAGCTCTCTCTCCCTCTTTCCCTTGAACATTCTGGATTGGATTTTAGTCAATACAGAAATGAAGGAAGAAAAAAAGACTAGGGGTGCATTTATTTTGCCTAATTTCAAACTCACTTGAACATCTTAGATTCTAAAGTTCCATTTGTACTCAAACATTGCCAGGGTCACATTCCAGCTCAGAGCAATGGTTCGAACAAAGCAAAGAGAGAACGCTCCACTGAAAGATACCTGGGTAAAAAATGGAACAGAACGGGAAAAGGTATCACAACTGAGGGGGAAAAAATCATCTGGGGTAGGAAACAGGGAGAACAATTATACTGAAAAAATGAATATAATAAATGTAAAAGAATACAGAGTACCCAGGAGTACCAATGTAGCTTTTGGGTATTCTTCAGCCTTTACTTGGCACAGACTTCCCTCTAGCTAGAAAAACCTCTTAATTTCATTTTCTAATGACTATGTGACTGTCCTGGTTAAAACATTGGTTTAAAACTAAAGGAGAAGAGGGTTGAGAAGCATGACCTAGATTTGTGAGGCCTGAGAACCTAGAATATAATTTGAGTGGCTTGTAAACTCTTGAACTCTATCCTTACCTATGAGGTCCTCTAGCTAATCCATTCCCTGGCAAGTTCAGAATTAGCCCCATATGGTATGTTACAGTCCAAGGCTGGTTGGGCCTTTCTGGTGATGTCATTGCTATATACCAGCTCCCAGCAGTGCACAGCTGGGACCCTCATCATTAAATCGCACACAAAGAATCCCTGTGCTCGTTATGTTAATAAATGTCAGCACGGTGGTGGGGAGGGAGAATGACAGGGAGAGGATACAGAGAACACAATGTCCTGTAGGGCTAATGGGAGAAGACAGCCTTTGGAGGGGACAAATGAAGGACAAAAGGAAGAATGTAGCTTTAAAAGCCCATCACAGTTAAACTACCATTTCAGTAACTTTCTAACTCACTCTCTGGTGTAGAAGCTAATTAGCTGGGACATTCCCAGAAGCAGGTGACAGGATACTGACTCAGTGGGGTTAGAGTGTGAACGTTGGATCAGAGAGACAATCTCACAGAAAATGGCCCGGTTACAGAGGAAGGATAAACAAGGCACAGACCAAGGCAGCTAAAGCCTGTTAGAGCAGGTTTACAGACTGTTGCTCTAGCCTGAAGGTCAGAAGGAAGCACTGTCTAATCACCAGCAATCTATGCAACACACTGTCAGCGATTAGCCCTAATCTTCTGAGTTTGTGGACAATCACAGTTTTGTTTCCTAGCGTGTTAGACAGGTAAATCGGGCTGAATCACCCCTGGCATGTAAATAAGTGATGACTGTTTTACAATGTCCTGTTTTATTCTATCTAAAGAGGCACCTTCTGAAGCCAGTTTGTCAGAAATTAGGATAGAAACCACCCTACCCCCATTTCACCAGAGAAGTAAAGTGACAGATCTGAAGCTACTGAAGTATTTACAAGTGAAATCTGAGCTGTGAACTAATTGGAGGCAAACTAATATAACGCTGAAGGGCAGGAAAAACTTCCTGGGGGAAGAGCTGCTAGACTGCAGCAGTCTCTCTCAAGGGATGTGGTTCTAAGCCCCACTCCTGGATGCAGCTAGGGTGACCAGATGTCCCGATTTTATAGGGAGAGTCCCAATTTTTGGGTCTTTTTCTTATATAGGCTCCTATTACCCCCCACCTCCTGTCCGGATTTTTCATATTTTCTGTCTGGTCACCCTAGATGCAGCCCAATTTTTGGGCAGGCCCTCTCCCATTCAGATTTGCATATGCAAATGAGCTGCACAGGCAAAACGGATGGACTGGCAGTTAAAGGTCTACCTGAGTCAATGGCTGAGATATCTAAGGCCTGGTCTACACTACGCGTTTAAACCGATTTTAGAAGCGTTAAACCGATTTAACGCCACACCCGTCCACACTAAGAGGCCCTTTATATCGATATAAAGGGCTCTTTAAACCGGTTTCTGTACTCCTCCCCAACGAGAGGAGTAGCGCTAATATCGGTATTACCATATCGGATTAGGGTTAGTGTGGCCGCAAATCGACGATATTGTCCTCCGGACGGTATCCCACAGTGCACCACTGTGACCGCTCTGGACAGCAATCTGAACTCGGATGCAGTGGCCAGGTAGACAGGAAAAGCCCTGCAAACTTTTGAATATAATTTCCTGTTTGCCCAGCGTGAAGCTCCAATCAGCACGGGTGGCAATGCAGTCCCAAATCCAAAAAGAGCTCCAGCATGGACCGTACGGATGTGATCGCTGTATGGGCAGACAAATCTGTTCTATCAGAGCTCCGTTACAGAAGACGAAATTCCAAAGCATTTTTTAAAAATCTCCAGACAGAGGCCACAGCAGGGATTCAGCACACTGCTGCGTGACAAGCGTAACGGAAAGCCAAAGAATCAAATGGACGCTCATGGAGGGAGGGAAGGGGGACTGAGGACTCAAGCTATCCCACAGTTCCTGCAGTCTCCGAAAAGCATTTGCATTCTTGGCTGAGCTCCCAATGCCTGTAGGGTCAAACACATTGTCCGCGGTGGTTCAGGGCATAGCTCGTCAATTTACTCCCCCCCACCCCCAGAAGGAAAAGGGAAAAAAATCGTCTCTTGACTCTTTTAAATGTCACCCTATGTCTACTGAATGCTGCTGGAAGATGCGATGCTGCGGCAGTGAACTGCAGCATCCTCGCCCCCCCTCCTTGGTGGCTGATGGTACAATATGACTGATATCCATCGTCATCATCAGCCTTGTGGCAGATGGTACAGTACAGAAGGACTGGTATCCGTCCTCATCATCAGCCCATGAGTGCTCCTGGCTGGCCTCCCGGTCATTCCCAGTAGATGGTACAGAATGGCTGGTAACCGTCTTCATCATAGCAACAGGGGGCTGAGCTCCATCAGCCCCCGCCCTTCATGTGTAAAGAAAAGATTCTGTACTGCCTGGACTATCATAGCAGCAGGATGCTGGGCTCCTCTCTCCCACACTGCTTAATGTCCTGTCTGGACTATCATAGCAGCTGGAGGCTGCCTTCCCCTCATTTTATCTCACTAACAAGTCACTGTTTCTTATTCCTGCATTCTTTATTACTTCATCAAACAAATGGGGGGACACTGCAACAGTAGCCCAGAAAGGCTGGGGGAGGAGGGAAGCAACAGGTGGGGTTGTTGCAGGGGCACCCCCTGTGAATGGCATGCAGCTCATCATTTCCGCGGGATCTGACACAGAGCGGCTGTGCTCTCTGGTTCTCTGATACACTGGTTCTCTAGTACACTTGCCCCATATTCTAGGCAGGACTGATTCTATTTTTAGATACCATAAAGGAGGGATTGACTTGGGGAGTCATTCCCATTTTTGTCTTTTGCGCCCCCGGCCGACCTCAGCCAGGGGCACCCATGACACCAGCAGACAGTACAGTACAGAAGGACTGGTAACCGTCATCTCACTGCCAATTTACAATGGCAGCAGATGGTACAGAACGGCTGATAACCATCTCTGCTATCATGCAAAAGCAAATGAATGCTGCTGTGTAGCGCTGCTGAATCGCCTCTGTCAGCGGCATCTAGTACACATACGGTGACAGTGACAAAAGGCAAAACAGGCTCCATGGTTGCCATGCTATGGCGTCTGCCAGGGCAATCCAGGGAAAAAGGGCGCGAAATGATTGTCTGCTGTTCCTTTCCCAGAGGAAGGAGTGACTGACGACATTTACCCAGAACCACCCGTGACAATGATTTTTGCCCCATCAGGCACTGGGATCTCAACCCAGAATTCCAAGGGGCGGGGGAGACTGCGGGAAATATGGGATAGCTATGGAATAGCTACCCACAGTGCAACGCTCCAGAAATCGATGCTAGCCTCGGACCGTGAACGCACACCACTAAATTAATGTGCTTAGTGTGGCTGCGTGCACTTGACTTTATACAATCTGTTTTACTAAACCGATTTATGTAAAATCGGAATAATCCCGTAGTGTAGACGTACCCTAAGAAGATAAGTGCCCAAATCCCATGTGTGTGATGCTTACTTCTTAAGTGCCTTGAAAATTCCAGATAGTAACCTTAGGATATGTTTACACTGCAATTAAACACCTGCGACTCACCCATGTCTGCTGCCTTGGGCTCACACTGGGAGCTGTGGAATTGCAATGTGGACTGTTGGGCTTGGGGTGGAGCTCTGGGACCCTCCCCGCTCATGGAATCCCAGAGGTCAGGTCCAGCCCAAGACCAAACATCTACACTGCAATTATACAACCCGTAGCCTGAGCCCCGCGAGCCCGAATCAGCTGCAGGTGTTTCATTGCAGTGTAGACGTACTCCTAGAGGCTAGATTTAGACCACACTGATAACTGCCCTTTGAAGCCATTTAGAGAGACAAGGTGGGTGAGGTAATATCCTTTATTGGAGCAACTTCTGTTGGTGAGAGAGAGACAAATGTTTGCACTGCACAGAGCTCTTTGAGGAAGGGCTCTGTGTAAGCTCAAAAGTTTCTCTCTCTCTCACCAACAGAAGTTGCTCCAATGAAGGATATTACCTCACCCACCTTGTCTCTCATATCCTGGGACCAACATGACTGCAACTTTGAAGCCAATATGGGCCTTTTCATTGCATTTCAATGAACTTTGGATCAGGCCCTAAAACAAGAGGGAGGGAGGGGGCAGGGAATCCTAGACAACATACTACAGGGAACAATCCAGCCTGGAGCAGAAGTAATTTCTGTGATGCCACCTACTTTCTACTGGACACTGGCTACCTAAGGGGTTTGGACACACCGAAAATGAATGGGAATTAGATGGCTGTGAAAATCTTGACTGCTAAAGTAATAATGCCTCTTATGTAGTATGCTGCAATTTCCCACGCCAGGGATTGGCAACCTTTGGCATGCAGCCCGCCAGGGTAAGCCCCGCGGCGGGCCGGGCTGTTTTGTTTACCTGCTGCGTCCGCAGGTTCAGCTGATCGCAGCTCCCACTAGTGCGGTTTGCCGCTCCAGGCCAATGGGGGCTATGGGAAGCGACGGCCAGCACATCCCTCGGCCGGCGCTGCTTCCCACAGCCCCCGTTGGCCTGGAGTGGTGAACTGCTGTCAGTGGGAGCTGCGATTGGCCAAACCTGCGGACGCGGCTGGTAAACAAACTGGTCTGGCCTGCCAGAGTGCTTACCCTGGTTGGCCGCATGCCGAAGGTTGCCAATCCTTGTCCCACGCACTGCACAAACATCAGTCTTCCCAACTCCTTGTGAGGGAGCCCACTCTCAATATCCCATTTCTACAGAGGGGCTTACCAAGGCAGAGAAGTTAAATAACTGTCCCAGGCTATTCAGTGAGGTAGTGGGGAAGTCCGGATTAGAAGCCAGGCTTACTGCCTCGTGTACAATCCATCAGACCTCCAAACTCTTTGTTGCTACTGACACAGGATGAGAGAATAGCTATGTTGTCTGGAAAAAAAATCAAGGCCTTTTGCTTCACTCCCATTAAGCATGGGAATTGTACTTTGGTGGGAAGCTGCAAAGTAATTTAGTTAAAAGACTCAATGATTTTTTTTCCTGAAAGAGGAAGTTAAAAAGACACTTCCTCTGTAGGAAAGCAACTGGCATTGCCAATGCTCAGGTCACTTTGCAACCAGCAGGATGGTGTCAGGCAGACAGTAGATCAATATGGAATCACTTAGGCGCACAGCTGACTGACAAGCCGCTTTAAGGAGAAAAGTCCTTTTCTCCCCTTCCTACCTCGTAGAGAGCAAGGTAATTGAAAGAAGTAGCTGCACGATTAGATGTAACGCCCCGAGGGGGCATACTGATCAGGCTTTATTAGACACGTCTCAGCCACTATGCTTTCCCGCGTCATTATTATTTTGAAATCCACATTGCCACACACCGTCTTGTGCAGAAATTAACCATGAGCCAACAATAGACTGCATTTTCAATAGTTACCATCCCACACGCCTGCTAGAGTAAGAGATCAAAGGGCTTGTTTGCCATGTGAATGGCATCATGAATATTTATAACCTGGATTGTTAATTGGAGCCCTGTTCCATTCCATTGGCATAGCAATGAATAACCAGGAGTGTGCCCCAGAACTGCTAATCATGTACAGTGACTTCCTAGGCATGAGCACTGCTGTTTGGGGATCAGGAGAGAGGAAGAATCAGCTGAGCGCAAAGGTGAAATGAAGTGTTGGATTTATAGAAACACCACTGTGGGCATCATTGCAAACTAGAGTGGGCAAAGCATTGGTGAAAGCATTGCAGGGTCCAGGCCTGCACTGGCCCCTGAGAGATAGGGCAAAAGATGTCTAATTTCAACAGGCCAAATCCTTCACTGGCCAAAATTCCATTGAAGTCAACAGAGCTACATCTATTTCCAGCAGCAGAGAATCTGGCCCTGGGAGTCTGTGCATCTGGCTTTGGGAAATGGATGTGCTGTTACGGCCTGTAGACAGAAGCCCTCCCTCGGCTGCTCGCGTCTGGAGTAGCATTGTGGGTGGGCTTGAGAAGGAATCCATTTCCTGAGAGACAAGGTATTATGAATAATGCTGTGCGCTTGGTGCCAGATGGAATCCTGGCACTGTGGAACTGTGCTCTGGTCCCTTGGAGAGCCGCTGCCGAGCAGACTTGTTCGCAGCAAGGCTGAAGTGGCCACACATTGAATAAAGCTGCAGCCCCATGTGAAAGTCCTCTCTCTGCTTGTGTTTTACTTGAAATCAAAAGGATGTGAAAATAAAGAGAGACAGCAGAGAAGTCAGGCCAGGACAGATTGATGGGGATAAAAGGCCTGATCCTGAGTGGTGCTCAGCACTTGCAACTCCCACTGAAGCAATAGGAGATTAAGGCAATTGGCAGCTGACAGAATCGGGCCCATCCCCATAAATAACTGGCAAAATACAGGGAGAAGACTAAAAACAAGGTATCCAACAGTAACAGCTCTAGTTCATGATCACTCACAGGAATGTTACTGCAATGGCATGGGATAAAAGGAGAAACTGCTGTACTTTGAGAACAAGGCAGGAGGCCACTGCGGCCAGTAGAGCTGACCAAAGGGTAAGGATTCTGTTTCAGGGCAACTTTTGAACATTTTTTTTTTCATTCCACACTGGAACAAAAACAACATCTTTCCAATGTGTTTGCAAAAACAGAACTGCGTCAAAGCTTCCGTTTTCAGAGCTTTTCAATTCGGGTAGTCTGGGATGTAGAATATCCAGGATCAAGTCCTTGCCTTATTCAGAACAGAGCTTTTCATCCGAGACCTCTCTCTGAATCAGGCAGACCTGGGATCTCACAGTCCTAGGCTAGTGCACTAATCACTAGAACAGAGTGTCTTTCAGTTGTTATCTGTCTCTACCTTCCCCATAAAAATTTCATCAAAACTGAGATGTCTCCACAAAATCTTTTGACATCATTAAAATTCTGTTTTTGTCATTTTGTCAATATTCCAACCAGCGCTCATGACTAGTTCTAATGTATGTCTTGTGAGATGGAATCAGATCAGATCCAACCAGCACAATCTGAAGAACACAGGGGTAGGGAGGGAAACAGGCAGCTGGGATGTCAATGAATCGTCATTCACAGGTGCTGAAGAGAAACTGCTGTTAGAGAAGTGCACAGAGATGAGTCACACACGCCCCAATTATTGCGCTGTTCCAGGATGTTCTTAGAGGCCATAGGAATCTGCGTAATAATGATCTGTCACTCCAATCATTAATTGGTGCCAACCCAACTGCAGTTTATGACCAACACACTGGTAGGAACAGATAAAGGTATGTTCACGATTATAAGCTTCCCTCTGATTCAATCCCACTGTCCAAATTAACAGGATTTAAATTTTCAGAAATATTTGCCTAAATGACATAGAGAGAGCTTCCCACAACACCACAGAATGGCAAACTATGGGCCTGATTTTGATTTTCTGCTTTCCACAAACAAGCTAGATGAAATTGAATCCTCTGGCCTGGGCTGCACACAGAGGTTTTGGGGGGACCTCAGGCTTAGAAGCACACATACCCATCTAGTTTGCTTTGCTCTGTTAATGTTTTTGAAAATTTAGTCCATGAAGTGTGGTTTAACCCAAAAGACATGACTAGGAGTGGGCATTTGCATCCCAGGGACATCTGCCACAATAATGGCAATTTAAGATGTTTAATCACACTCCCATTAAAGTTGAAATCACCCTTGAGATAAATGTAAATGTGTGTTCACCTCAAAGACTGTTTAAAATTAGTCTGTTGTACCCCGAAGGAAGATTCAGCATCACACCCTGACTGGGACTCCCACAAACCTGGCTTGCCCCAGGATATCCAGCATCAGCTGGAGACAAAAGCGTACACAAGAAATAATCCCAAAGCTGTGGAGCTCCTTCAGAGCAGGGAAACTGGATCAACTAATCCGTGTGTAAGTGTGAATGATGGTTCTCACAAGTATAATCCTGCCACTTGTTTAAGGACCTGATCCAAAGCTCAGTGAAGTCACGTAAAAGTCTCCCACTGATTGGAATGAAATTCTCATTCAGCCCTCCAGAAGTGGAGAGCTGAAGAAACAGCTTGTAATTGACCGGCCCAAATTGTATTCAGCAGGCTGCACAATGATTCAAATAAGCAACATGCAAGTCCTATAAGAAAATCTGCCCACCTCCGGAAGAAAACACCTACACCTGCACTTCCAGCTGCTCTGCCATGACTGACTTTAGCACATCCTTTTGCAGCAGCTGCTCATGCATTCATGTCCAGTGCTGCTGGCCAGTGCCAATCTTGGATGAACAACAGCATCTCAAAAAAGATACACCTCTACCCCGATATAACGCTGTCCTTGGGAGTCAAAAAATCTTACCGCGTTATAGGTGAAACCGCGTTATATCAAACTTGCTTTGATCTGCTGGTGCACGCAGCCTCCCCCCCACCCCCGGAGCGAGTTATATTGAGGTAGAGGTGAATATTGGAATTGGAAAAGGTACAGAAAAGGGCAACAAAAATGATTAGGGGTATTCAAAGAGAGATTAATAAAACATGGACTTTTCAGCTTGGAAAAGAGATGACTAAGGGGGGATATGATAGAGGTCTATAAAATCATGAGTGATGTGGAGAAAGTAAACAAGGAAGTGTTCTTTACTTCTTCTCATAAACACAAGAGCTAGGGGTCACCAAATGAAAATAATAGGCAGCAGGTTTAAAACAAAAAAGGAAGTATTTCTTCACACAACGCACAGTCAACCTGTGGAACTCTTTGCAGAGGATGCTGTGAAGGCCAAGACTACAACAGGGTTCAAAAAAGAACTAGATAAATTAATGGAGGATTGGTCCATCAATGGCTATTAGCCAGGATGGGCAGGGATGGTGTCCCTAGCTTCTGTTTGCCAGAAGCTGTGATTGGGCGACAGGGGATGGATCACTTGATGGATTACCAGTTCTGTTCATTCCCTCTGGGGCACCTGGCATTGGCCACTGTCGGAAGACAGGATACTGGGCTAGATGGACCTTTGGTCTGACCCAGTAAGGCTGTTCTTATATCAGGGCTGACAGCTATGTCCTTGCAGAGTGGTAACAACTCTGGGATAGACACAGAGGCATGCTGATGAATCTCAGAAGTCCTAATTTACATTCACCTAGGATGCAGATCCTGGACTAGGCTTAACAGGTTGCTGACTGGAATGGCCAGACTGGGTGCCACCATGCAGAAGTTTGGCTTAGACCAATCTCCACACTGTGACTATGGGACAGCCATGGAGATGGTAAAACCCGTGGTGAAGGAGTGCACAATCAGATGATTGGAGCATGGATGTTAGACAGCTGAACAATCTCGACATCAACCTGTGATGCTTATGAAAGAAGAAAATTGAACAGTCACAGAAAGCCATAGAAATAATAGTCAACAAACATCCCAGCACTGCACTATGATGCTTGCATTGTGGCATTGCATCACCACAATTCAACTGCTATGACAACATGACACAAATAATGCAAAATCAGGCCATCTCTGCTACACTGTTTAGAGGAAGGAACTCGGTGCCAGTTGACCCATTCCTCAGTTCTGTCTTAAGTGTTTCTAGCGAGGTGAAAGGAACATGGATGGAACTGATGAACTCATTGAGAACTGCGTATTGTTCAAGGATAACAAGTTGCCTGTAACTGGTTTAAAATACTGCACAGAGTTCAGAAGACACTCACCTACATGTAGCGTATGAAGCTATTACTCAAGAGGTTTGGCAAAGGAACCCTAGTGCTAAGGTGACCAGATGTACCAATTTTTTATAGGGGCAGTTTCAATATTCAGGGCTTTGTCCTATATAAGCAACCTATTACCCTGCACCCCATCCTGATTTTTCACACTTGCTATTTGGTCACCCTACCTAGCACACACAACATGGGATTCTTCCCAAGCCCTATCTTTAGGGCAGGAAGTTTTAGACAGAATCATTTAAATGCTCAATTTACAGCATAATGTTGGACCTCACCTATTGGGGAATGCACCAGTAGTCATAATGAACAGGTTTACTTCCTTGCTGCACCAAAGCAGCCAATTCATTGATCAGAACAAAATGGAAATTGCACATCTTCCCTTACACTAAACAATGGGTTAATAATTATCAGACCAGGCAAATTTAGAAGGATTCTCTACAAGATTCTCTTCTGTGTGCTTAAAATGAACTAATTGAGATTCAACAATCTTAAATAAACTGTAAAAGCAGCAAAGAGTCTTGTGGCACCTTATAGACTAACAGGCGTTTGGGAGCATGAGCTTTCGTGGGTGAAGACCCACTTCGACATGCATCTGACGAAGTGGGTATTCACCCACGAAAGCTCATGCTCCCAAACGTCTGTTAGTCTATAGGTTTCAGAGTAGCAGCCGTGTTAGTCTGTATTTGTTAGTCTATAAGGTGCCACAAGACTCTTTGCCGCTTTTACAGATCCAGACTAACACGGCTACCCCTCTGATACTTAAATAAACTGGACAGCCATCTAAAACCTGTCAGAGGCATAATTGGCTCACATACAGAAAGCAGAAGCTTGTAAAGGTGGTGTTGAACTCCAGCTGGAGGGAATGAGAAAGAGGCCAGCATATATTCACAGGGAAAGTTGCGGCCAACATGGCTTCCCCACCCTTTAGAAGATGTTGGAGAAATCAAGTTTAGGGTCCACATCTTGCCTTTGGCTAGAAGGACAGGGGCCCCTCAACCCCAATGGTTAGATCGGTCCTGCAAAATGTTTGACCTAGATAAGGTTGCAATTTACTGAAGAGTCCTTATGTGTAGAATATATTAATTTGTGCTACTGGGGCGATACTGGAGGATGTCAGCTTGTGAGGAGAATGATGATAGCCTGGCAATTTAAATTAAGAAACAGAGGGTTTCTTAGGCTACACCTACACTATGAGGTAGGGGTGTGATTATGAGCAATGTAGCTGTGGTAGCACAGGCAGTGAGAGAGGAGGCCCGGCTGAGCTGTGCCGAGTATGTACCCAGGGCCGCCCGGGGGGCAAGTGGGGCAATTTGCCTCAGGCCCCACGGGGGCCCTGTGAGCCCTGGCCTGGCAGCGGTCTGGGTCTTCAGCGGCATTTTGGCGGCGGGGGGGGCCTTCAGTGTTGCCGAAGACGCGGAGTGACTGAAGGGCCTCCTGCCGCCAAAATGCCTCCGAAGACCTGGACCGCCACTGGGTGAGTACAAGCTCTGCAGCTCCCCCGCTTTTCCCCAGACCCCCTGAATCCTCTGGGCGGCCCTGTACATACCCAATATTTTCGGGTGGAGTTGTACTCAACATGGCTCAGTTGTGCTACTGCGGCTACACTGCTATTCATACTCACACTAGCTCTCAGCAAGCGCACTCAAGTGTACATGACGGGGGGAATCACATCCCTAGCTTATCAAGTAGACATAGCTTCAGAAGAAGTACGAGAGAGGATGAATTTGGTGCTTCCTCTAAAGAGGAAGTAGCAGAATTTCTTCATGAGCAAAAAATAAAATGGAAGCGACAATCCCAGCACCCCAATTCCCCTGTCAGGAAACAAATGGAGAGAATTCAGAGAAAAAACAAAGCAAATTTCTTCGGTGTAATCCAGAGATGTAGTAAATAGAGAGAACATAGGCCCTGATCCCACAAACACATGCATACCTAACGTCACACATATAAGGAATCCCACAGAACAAAACACAGCACTTAAATGATTTTGGTCATCTCTCGCTAGACAAGACAAAGTCTGTGGACTACAGGGGACAAGGCTGCTCCAGCTGAGGTAGTGTGGATGTTAAGACCCAAGAGATCCCTTCTATTTCTAACTTTTAATATTTTATGAATTCTGAAACTGCAGTTCAGGCCAAACTTGCCACTGTCACAAGCTTATTACACTTGCCTCGGCTTGTTTTGTTTTGTTTTTTTAAATAGCACTATAGTATGATTTTTATTGTAGCTAATGAATCCCAGCCTACAGCTGTGAAAGATTCCAAACACCCACAAAACAGAGGCAGGGGAAGGAAATGCTGGAATTGTTTGCTGAAATCTGGCATAGACCGGGTTGTGGGGTTGTTGGGTTTTTTTTGACTGTCCAGAGGAACACAGTGTTCTTCTGAGATCCTGCAAAGGGGCAAGGTCATGGATTTACTCCTGCCATAAGGCCTGGACATTAGTGTTTGTCTTTGCAGTTACATAATGTCTTTTCCATTCTTTAGTTGGTTGCTTCCAGGTTTCTGTAGAGAGTTCTGAGATGGCAGACTTTACAGCTTTAAAAGTCACAAAACGACAAAGCCCTATTTCCTGCCATGGTCCCATACTCTAGCAGATGGCAGGAGGGGGAAAGGTGTTTTTTCTTCCTCTTTCATTTTTCCATATTACTCTTGGCCTGGCACACTAAGGCTGTTGCGGAATGGTGGAAAGTTCATTTTACGGGAAACCTTCTGACTATGGAGCCCCTATAAAGGCTTTTAATACCAGAGCTGGTTAAACAGTAATGACAAGGGACTTCAAAGTCTTTTTTTTTTTTTTTTGGTTCAGCCATGTAATGTGCTGTTCATGTCTTAATGCATCAGAATGAAAATATTTAAAGCACAGTTTAATAATTAAAAAGATAGCCCATAATTCTTCATGGGATGTTACAGGCCAGGCCCTCAGCAGGTGTTAAACATAAAGCAGATGAGATGCTGCTCTCAAACTTTAGGAAATGAAAAAGGTCACATTTAAGTACTTGGGCAAACCACAGACTAGGGAGGAAGGAAGATCTTGATGGATAGAGCACATGGCTGAGACTCAAGAGCCCTAGGCTCAATTTCCAGCTCTGTCACAGACTTCCTGTGCAAGCCTGCACAAGCTGCTTAATCTCTTGTGTTCCCCGTCAGTAAAACAGAAATAATCTGTCCTTCCTTCATATAATTGAGGACATGTTTATTAATGACTGTGGGGTGCTCATGTACTATGGTGATGAGCCCCTGTAAGTACCTAGATAGATAGGTGCATTTGAGTGTAACTGACAGAACCCCTTAACACTATCTCAGAATAGCACCCTGGAACCCCATCATTCATCACTCTCATATCATAATTATATGTTTGTACACAGTACGCCTTGTGAGGTATCATTTTAACAGTCTTGATCTGTTGAACATTAACATCCTGTTGGATTGTATGTGAAGTTATGAAGTTTTGCTATGTGTGTGTTACTGAACTATGTTGTGTGGTTGGGAACACCCACAAGCAGCCTTTCCGGTACAACAATGGAGTAGCCAGACTGCAGTTAATGGCTCATCAACACCCAGCAAGGAAAGAATCCAGTGGAGACTTCTCAGAGAGAAAACACAGACAGTGGAGACTGCTTGACCAATGGGGGAAGATCCCCACGTCACAAGCAAAAATCTTTCCAGCAAACTGGAAAAAACTATAAAAGAGGAGATGTGACATCATCATTTGGCCTCTCTCCCCCTCCCCTCCAACTCAACACCTGGAGGAACATTAGGAGGTCACAGACTTTGAACTGGGTGAGGGTAGTCCCAGGCCAGAAAAGAGCCCCAGCCTGGGTATTGAGAATCTGTGACCTGTTTGTACCATCTGTCAGGGTGAGACAGTGCTTGATTCAAATCTTGTTTAATTTGTAGAACTCAAACTGCAAATTTATTTTTGTTTCTTAAGTAACCAACTCTGATTTTCATGCATGCTCCTTATAATCACTTAACTTATCTCTTTCTGTAATTAATAAATCAGTTTTATATTTTACCTAAAACAGTGTATTTTGGTTGAAGTGCTTGGGAAATCTCAGCTCAGTTTACAAAGGCTAGTAGTGCTTCCTCTCCACATCAAAGGAGGGGTGGTCTGGGTAATGAATTTACACTGCTCAGGCTTCTGACCAGTGCAAGATGGTAGAGTTCTGGGATGCGAGTCTGGGGAGCTGGGGGGAATTGGCGGGAGCTGGGGGGAATTGGCAGGAGCCTCTCTGTTGTTGGTTCCTGGGTGGCTGGGAAAGCATTCATGTAACTCAGTTGGGTGTGTCCCTGTCTGTGATGGCTGTGTAAGTGCAGCACCTGTCAGAGGTTTGTAGCTTGGCAACAGCATCACAGAGTGAGAGGGATACCCCAGGTTGGTGAGACAGAGGGCTCAGTGGCCCCGCAGTCCAGGTTTCCCCACCAGGTCACAGCCCCATTCTGACCTGTGAATGATCATAGTGTGGTTCAGTGATACAGGGCCAGATGCTTAACTGGTAAGAATCCGTATGGCTCCGCTGACTTCACTTCAATGGAGGTACCATCCATTTACATCAGCTGAGTTTCTATCCCATAGTCTTTTGCCTTCTGGAGCAAACTCCGTGTGATGGACAAAAGTCAGTCTATACCCTGGAAGGGAGTACAGAGAGAATAGGAAACAATAGCAAGCCATTCACAAACAGCCTATTCTGTCGTCCACTGTTGGGTAACGATGAAGCAGAAGCATTTTCTACATAACTCGCATTGTATGAACAGGAAATCTATGTACTAATGTATTCCCACAGCCGTTCACATGAGGGGACTATGTGCCTCTGGAATGCTTACAATGAATCATTTATTGTCCTTATTCAGTCTTTCCAGTAGGAAGAAGCTACACATTTGACCTTATAAAAGGCAATAATTTTGCTTGGTAAAATGCGGTCAGCAACAGCCCATCCTTTGCCAACTACCTAAAATACAGGAGGGTAGCAAAGGCTGCTCGTGCTGCTGCCATGTAGTTCAGGGCTCAGTGTTTCCATCTGAAGCTACAAGTCAGTCCTTTAAAAAAATAAAATAAAAAAAAGTTACTCCAGGCTGGAAGGCCTTGGCCCAAAAGCTATTATTTTTCTAAATCCATGGTAAGAGCAGTCTGTAGGATACTGTATAGGAGCACAATGTAATTTCAGATGCAAATGGTGAGATAGGAGGTTTTAAAGAATAGGTTGTACAACCACCTATCAGGGATGGCCTAGGTCAGGGGTTCTCAAACTTCATTGCATCACTACCCTCTTTCAACAATAAAAATTACTACAGGACCCCAGGAGTGGGGACTGAAGCCTGAGCCAGCCCAAGCCTTGGGGATGGGCAAAGCTCAAGGGCTTCAGTCCCAGGCAGGGGCCCATAATCTGAGTCACGACACCCATGGATAAAGCCCTCGGGCTTTGGCCTCAGGTGGTGGTGCTTGGGCTTCAGCTTCTGCCCCGAGCCCCAGCAAGTCTAAGCCAGCCCTGGTGACTTCTTAACATGGGGTCATGACCCACTTTAGGGTCCCAATCCACAGTTTGAGAACCACTGACCTAGGCTAATTTGGTATGATGTATGTGTGTGTTTGGAGGCAGGGGGCTGGACTAGACGACCTCCTGAGGTCCCTTTCAGCCCAACATTTCTATGATTCTATGATTTGTAACTTAGATTTTAATCCTTGAGGTAGCCTTTAAAAAAGGAAGGAAGAAAAAAACCCTGTAGATTTATTGTTAGAAAACTGGCAACAGCACTACAGTCCCGGGCTCCAGGTTGATACAGGACCTGATTCAAAAGCCACTGAAGTCAATGGGACTGACTTCAGACAGGACTCTGGGCACAATCCAAAGCCCCAAATAAAACAATCCTTTTAGGGCTAGCTACTGCCTAACATTTACACTGGAACATGGTGGAGAAGAGGAAGCGAAGTATCTGCAGATATCTCAGGTCTGCTACCTTAGGTCCAGCACCAAACTTGCTTAGGTGCTTTTGGAAGTCCCACAAGGCACCTATGTGCAGCCTTAGGCACCCAGATAGTTTGAAAATCTGATCCTTAGTCTCTCTGGCCCAGATCCTCAATATTATTAAGGTGATCAATTTCCACTGATTGCAGTGGGGCTAGGCACCTAGATACCTTTGGGATCTGGGCCTCAGTCCCCCATCTCATCTATAGATGGGATAAAACCACTTCCTGCCTCACAGTGTGTTGAGAGGAAAAGATACATTATTAAAGGTTGTGGGGTGGGGTACTCAGACTCTCCAGTGATGGTGCCATATAAGTACCTAACACAGAGATGCCTGGATGTTGAGAAAGTGCTGAGCACCCACCCACTGAAAATCAGTCCATTCTATGATGTCCCAAATTGGGCACCAAAATAATTGAAGTTCCCACAACCACTTTTGAAAATCTTGGTCTGTAGTTTTGATACCTGCCAAAATCTAGGACACAGACATGTCATACTTTGAACCTTGGAATCTCAGCTATCTGGCAACGTCCTTTAAACTATTTTGATTTATGATCTCACGTAGCTGTTAATTGAAACCCTGCATCCCAGACATTGTGAAATTTAAGGAATAATGAATATGAAGCTGTGCTGTTAAGGAGCGGCACAGAGCTATTGATATTAAATAGGAGAGTGTAGCGAACGTGATGGTTTGCTAGATTAAGTAATGCATCACTAAGCGGTAAATACTTTTTAATGGATGCTTTGGAAACAGCATTGCATTGGGTAATCAGTGAAATGAGAGACTTTAATACAATTAAAAAAAAAAGAAAAGAAAAAAGAAACTTGGGGTATGATTGGAGCTTGTGTCTTATCCAAGCCTGGAGGAGAATTTTAAGATTTAATTACAGTTAATGAGAACACATTTCAAAGCTGCAAAGCTCTTTTTGCAATTGAATAATGCATAGAAGGAAATGTGATGCTTCTGTTAAGGGGGTGGCTTTGGGAACATGTTCAAAATGCCAAGGAAAGTAGAGAGTGATCCTGAGGTTAACAGTTAGAGGGGATTCCTACAGCTAGATGGTCATTTCCCACCCCCAGCTTTCTACCCATTAAATTTCCCTCTCCAACTATTCTGAAAGCTATTGCATTAGCCAGTGCTTATGGTAAGGAGAGAACCTGAATAATTGTCCTCCAAGGAGCCAACATGGTTTCAAAAATCATCTCTGCCAACTGTCTCCTTAACACTAAACTTTGGTGCAGTGCTGATGAAAGAGGCCGGCTTTGACAGTCCTGAGTCAAGTCCTCCAAGTACTCTCCAAACAGGTACAGCCCGGGTGTACAGTCCTCACAAAGCCAAGCCAATGTGCCTCAACTTTTGATCTGGAACAGCTCTGTTATGTTTGGAAAGGTACCGTGAACTCTCTCCACGCTGTTATTCAGTCTCTAGAGCTCATTCTGACCTTGTCAAAATTCCCAATCAGAGTATCAATTAGTGCCACTTGGTGCTTGATTGAAGTCAGCAACTCAACTCACATAGGCCAGATATCACCATGTGATGGCTGCTGACAGTTGCTACCAACCCAGAAAGTACAGGTTTCTGTAACCCATATTTAGTCCTCTGGTCTATCCAGTTGCATTTACAGATGAGGCAAGCCCGTTTGAATAAAATATGAACTATACTGAGCTTTCCTCCAAATGGAACCAAAGTAAGGCTCAAACATCTCTCCCCACCCCACCCCACCCCACCCCATGTTCCTATTTCTTTTGTGTTTGTAGCTCTTGCAGAGCATTTCCAAACTAGTATGTATCAGGAACACATGAGAGTGCCCAACTTTTGGACCAAAGGGGAAAAAAACAACAACAGATAACCAAACTTTTGCTACCTATCCACTCTGAACCTCATAGGAACTGACACACTGGATCAAATCAGTGATGCATCTGGCCTTGTTCTGTCTCAGAGTGACCAGTGCCATCTACTTCAGAAGAAGGGGCAAGGAACCATCTATTAGGCAGTTATGGGATACATGCCCATAGGGAAAGCTTCCTTCTGCCCCATCCATCACATACAGTGAGATGTGACAAGTTAAGATCCAAGTTACCTTGCAGTGTATTTGAAGAAGAGAGTGTGCTAGATCTAGGAGTTAGAGTCGCAGACTTGGAGCCAGGACTCCTGAGTTTTGGCACACTCTGACCCTGAGTCACTGTGTGATCTATACAATGGGAGTAATACTATTTATACCCATCTCACAATTGGAAGGGAGACTAAGTTTGAATCAATATTTGTAAGGTGGCCAGAGATCCCCATAGGAAAGATATAGGGCTTGACTTACACTAAAGCTACTTTACACCACTGTACTTAAGGGGCCTTGAAGTTGGTAGTAATATAATTTACTCTCCCTTAAAAGTCCTTTTCTACTGCCAGAGTGGTGTAAAGGTGTCTTGCTGAAAAATGAGAATCAGGCCCACAACATAGAGTAAAAGCAATACTTAAGTCTAAGTAGTGTGAATTATTTATAACCGATAGTTTACTGGTTGACTTTTGTCTGTCTTTGGGGAATGTTCACAAACAGCTCACAAAACCCTTGAATCCATTCATTATTTGAAACTTCTTTGTGAAAAATGTCTCTCCCAAAGAAAAGCTTGCAAAGGATTTATTTCAAATATTTTGCAGTCAAAACCTAAAAAGTCATTCTGTGTTGGTTCATTATGTAAGTCACATAGCATTTGTCTGTTCCCTGATTGGATGACTTCACGTAACTATTTGAATTGCAAAGTAGACATTCTGGATGTTGTAGTGAAACATACAAGTTCTCTTTCAGAGACTATTGGAGCAAATATACTTCACTTTTTTAGGAGTATGCATGTTACAAAATCTCTACTACTGGAATGATCATGGAAAGACAACATGGAAGGGCATGAACAAGGTAAAATCATCAGATTCACTTTCACTTCTCCTCCCATAACACTCAAGGACAATAACTAGAGCCAACAAAGATATAGGAACAGATTCACCAGTGCTAAATTATGCCTCTTGATCAGCTAGGGCCCTTGCATCATAGGTTGGAATTCACCCAGAGGGAGGGCAGGTGGGGTTACATCTGTTCCTCTGTTGTCCCCGTCCCCCACAGCTTTCCATTGAGGAAGCGGTGTTTGGAGCAGACTCTATCTCTGTTTATTTTCAAGTTAATAGACTAGGTCTCAGTAGTTGGCAGGCAAGAATATGGAGTATTTTTTCTGGGTTTTGTAGGACTGGTAGAACTGGTTGCTGTGCACTGCAAATTGCTTCATTTGTGCAGCTCTTTACAAGAGGGACAGCCTAGGAGGATCATCTAAATTAGAACATCCCACAGATGCAATAGTCATGTGCCCTTCCAGACAGTGCTGTTGGCTCCCAAAGATGTCCGGGGGGCAGGTTGGGGGAAAGGAGGGGTAAATTAGACTGCTTTCCACCACTGCAGTCTCCCTCTGGTGAGACTTTCTGCTGCTTGAATCCTGGTCAAGGTTTGCACCAGCTTCTACCTTTTTAAAACCAAGAGGAACCTAGCCTAGCCTAGCCCATGAAAGGATAAAGGTGGACCTGAGCTGCAAAGACCTCAGCTTCTGCATGGTCTTGGGGTGTTCAAATTCCAGGAATAGCAATGCCGGGGTTCCACAAGCAGTATAGGCCTGGTGCAGGATATCGCCCATGCAGAGACTTTCAGAGTGACAGTCTACTGCAGGGGTTGTGCAGAAATACACTGCTCCATGCTTAGGATCTGGGCTGGGGCAAGGCTATGAAGGAGCTCTCAGAGAAGAGAAGTATTCTACCCAGGTTCTGGAAATAGGATATTCATTTGGGAGATGGAAGGAGATGATACCCTTCCCCACCATAGCTAATAGTTCTCTGCCATACTTGGCTCCCTTCAGCAGCATTTTGGGAAATCCCAGCCAGATGGAAAGTCTCCAGGTGTTAGCCTTCTGGGTTACTTATGAGCCACATGAGAGTTAGGGAGCAGCAACAATCACTATACTAAAGTGTATAACATACCCAGGACGCACATGCCCCTCCAGATGTACAACCAGCACTTTGAAACAACCAGAGAAGAGTCTCTCTCCCAGAGAATCTATCCCAGGGTTTATACTGAACTGGGACAGGAATTTGATTGGTGCTCCAGTGAAGAAGATGTGGCTCATGTTACCTCACTACTGAGCCTGCATGATTTAAGAAATTCCCAGAAATTTGGGACAGCACAAATAGCATGTGATTTCTCTCTAAAGCTATAAAGGTGATTTGCTGATATTTCTAGGACTAACAAATAAAAGTAATATATATATATTCTCTTGCCATAAAGTTGCTATTACAATCCACAGGTGAAAGCTGTGCAATTTATTGGCAGTCTAGTACCACTTGCAGACAGCCAAAATTAGTTATTAAAACCATCATAATAAATTGGCTTCTCAAAGGCACCCAACCTGTACCACAGGCAGAATTTGAGTGGCACCAACTAGACATTGTGCTTTTCTCTGTTTGGAGAGTTAAATCAACTAAAATACACACAAAGGTTAATTCCCAACATCGGGCACTAGCCATGCTTCCAATTTTCAACCCCTTTGGACAAGCTGAAATTTCTGTCTGATTCTTTCTTACAAGTTGTCAAGGCTGATTCCCCACTCTGGCACTTTGAATGCAGAAGGTGGGGGCCCGCAAGGACTCTAAACATTAATACTGGCCACACCAGGGTTGTATTAAACTCCCAAGGTTACAACTTTATTCTGACCTTGGATTGGTAGATGCTGCCACCACCCAAGTGCAGAACCCTTAAGTGATGGACAGTATGTTAATTGAATGAGGGGCAAATCCTTCTACATAGGCACATACAGTGCTAAATGCAGCGAAAATGGTACGGGAGAGGCAATGTAAAGGACATGTATGTAGCCTGTGCTGGAGAGGGGTATTAAACATGCAAATGGCGTGGAGTGGCTGTGGCCAGTGGAGCCTCAAGGCAGGGCCGCCCAGAGGATTCAGGGGGCCTGGGGCAAAGCAATTTCGGGGGCCCCTTCCATAAAAAAAATTGCAATACTATACAATACTATATTCTCATGGGGGCCCCTGTGGGGTGCGGCACAAATTGCCCCACTTGCTCCCCCCTCCACAGGTGGCCCTGGGAAAAATAAACCTTCTGCATCTTGGCACAAACCTAGTTTTGAGAAAACTTCTTTACAAGGTATCACTGGTTCTCAGCATCAGCTAGTGCTAAAAGGCACTAACGCTCATTAAAAGGGTTGGACAAATATTTTCCATCAAAACTTTTTCTGGATCGAAAACTAGGGGGTTTTAAAAAGTAGAAAAAAATCACAGACAATGTCTGCTTTCCTTCAAAATTTGTTGTGTTTTTTTTTATTGAAAAGCTGAAATTAGTCTGCCAAAACCTGAATATGGTTTGGGGTTTCGAAAATGTGTGGCCAAATATTTGCTGCTTGCTGTGTTTGATTGAAAAGCTGAAATTAGTCTGCCATACCTGAATATGGTTTGGGGTTTCGGAAATGTGTGGCCAAATATTTGTTGCTTGCTGTATTTGATTGTTTAAAGAATCAATAAAAAAATTCTGCTTAAAAAAAATCCAAAACTTTTGAACCACCTCAGCTTGTGACCAAATGCCTGAGCCCATCCAGTCAGAGATTTTTCCAGGTTTCTGATACTCTGCTGGCTTCCTTGACTCATATCTGTCTCCATAACTTTGGGTTCATTTAGGTTAGAACATAAGAACAGCCATACTGGGTCAAACCAAAGGTCCATCCAGCCCAGTATCCTGTCTACCAACAATGGCCAATGCCAAGTGCCTCAGACGGAGTAAACCTATCAGGTAATGATCAAATGATCTCTCTCCTGCCATCCATCTCCACCCTCTGACAAACAGAGGCTAGGGACACCATTCCTTACCCATCCTGGCTAATAGCCATTAATGGACTTAACCTCCATGAATGTACCTGTTTCCTAGAGACTGGCTCCATGGGGTCCCTCACAAACTGGAGACGGTTACTGTGGGTTTGTCTTTAGTATAGCTTATGTACATACTCCACGAACTGAGCATTTGAGCTTGTTCCAGAATCTGGGATGAGCCTATGTTGTGAAAACTGAAATGCTCAAAATAGCACATGCATGTGAATGAACACAAGGTGCTAAAATTAAATTAACTCAGGCGTTCTCAAACTGGGGGTCAGGACCCCTCAGGGGGTCATGAGGTTATTACTGGGGGTCGCGAGCTGTCAGCCTCCACCTCAAACCCCGCTTTGCCTCCAGCATTTATAATAGTGTTAAATATATAAAAAAGTGTTTTTAATTTATAAGGGGGTGTCGCACTCAGAGGTTTGCTATGTGAAAGGGGTCACCAGTATAAAAGTTTGAGAACCACTGAATTAACCCCTCTGGAGCCTCAGGGAATGTAGACGAGGGGGGGTCTCCCTTGGTAGGGTTGGGAAGGATATTGCTCTTCTCATGTGATCCCTCCCCCAGTGGTTAATTTTAAATGAAGCTACCCTCCCCTGACATGAATCTCCCTATGGCACTGAAATTAAATATAGACTATAATTTGGCATTTGAGAAGTGAAAGGGATGGTTGCCCTAATGGAAAAGCTAACAGCTTGGTTCTTCTGCAAGCCTCAAACTGCTGAATGAGCTTTAGGGTAGGGAAGGCTGTGCCTCCCAAACAGCCTGGCCCTGCCCCCTATCCAACCCCACCCACTTCCTGCCCCTCGACTGCCCGCCACCGCCCCCAGAATCCCCAACCTCTCCTGCTCCTTGTCCCCTCACCGTCCCCCAGAGACCCCACCACCACCACCCTGGGACCCCACCCCTGCTCCCTGTCCCCTGACTGCTCCGACCCCTATCCACCCCCCCTCCCCCACTGAGTCCTGCCAGACCCCTGGAACGCCCACGCTCCAACCCCCCCGACATTCCCTGTCCCTTGACTGCCCCCCCAACCTCTGCCCCTCCCTGTGCCCTGACTGTCCCTGGGACTTCCTGCCCCTTAGCCAACCCCCCCGGCCCTGGCCCCTTACTCCTGGCTCCCCCCTCACCCGGAGCCTCAGCGCATCCAGGAGCTTCCCTCAACAGCTGCAGCTTGGCTCCGGTGGGGCCTGAGCCCCTCCCCGCTCAGAGCCGCTTGGTAAGGGGGAGGGGCTGTGAGCTTCAGGCTGAGCTCAGCTCCCTCCGCTCGGCCTGGAGCTCGCAGCCCCGCCCCCTTACCACGCAGCTCTGAGGGGGAGGGGCTCAGGCCCCACCGGAGACACGCTGCCGCGTGATTCAGGGATGCTCCTGGATGCGCTGAGGCTCCGGGAGAGGGGCGGAGACGGGGCGGGGCGGGCTGGGGCCAGGCAGGGAGCCTCAGCCATTCTCGTGGGGGCCCCTGCGGAGCCCGGGGCCTGGGGCAAATTGCCTCACTTTCCCCCCCGCCAGGCGGCTCTGCCTCAAGGACAAACCCACAGAGAGAAGCTGCGAGCTGAGTCCAGTACTAATAGCAATTGCATCCTGCCTGTGTAAGAACAGTGGGGCCTCCATCCCTACAACCACTATGTAGCTTTGACAGGCAAAGTTATTTCACTTGGGGTCAGCTCACAAGACCAAGACTTGGTCTTACGACAGCCATGCAGTGGGAGCTTTCAATGACCTAGGGCTGATTCTCCACCTCCTCATCTGGTCATTTTCTTCTCTTCATCTCTCATCCCCTTCCACAGGTGCTAAACTCTGCTGTCCTGGCTTTGCCCAGGTGTAAGTGGCTGGACTGATGGGGCAAGGCAGCAAAGAAACAGGCATTTAGCAAGTCACACGTGGGAGATACCATGCATCAAAAATCACACATGGCCTCATTTGCTCACCCCAGAAGCCACACAGTTCTCCACCCTCCCCGGTTAGCCAGTTGGCAGCCTGTTTTGAAGATATGGCCCCTACGTTTTCTTCATTGCTCCAGCAGCTCGAGAAGCTACCAAGAACAGCATTTAATATTTTCCCTTCATCAGAAAAGAACAGACCAAAAATGACAGCATGTGTCTGGGAGAGGGAACAAGCAAAAGTCTGCATTTCTGTGCTGGACTCCTCCCCTGGCTGGTGCTTAAGGGCCTGCAGGGCTGGCTCTAGGCACCAGCTAAGGAAGCAGGTGCCTGGGGTGGCAAATCTGAAGGGCGGCACTCTGTCCGTTCTTGGGGCAGCACTCCGACTTTATTTTTTTTCCCTCTTTTTTGGTGGCACTTTGGCGGCAGCTTTTTCTTTTTTTTCTTGTTCTGCAGCAGTTTGGCAGCAGCTTTTTCATTTTTTCTTCTTCGGCAGCACTGCTGTGGCTGCTTTTTTTTTTTTTTTTTTTTCTTTGCTTCGCCACTCGGGGTGTCAAAAAAGGTAGAGCCGTCCCTGAGGGCCTGATCCTGCTCTCATTGAAATCAATGCTCTCACTGAGTTAGCAAGAGCAAGTTTGGGCCTTATGACCTAGATTCATAAAACACATAATTTTAAGCTCATCTATAAATCCTATTGACTTAACTTAAGCAGGAACGAGCTCAAGCAGGCGATTCAATACTGTACTGAATTGGGACACAGAGGCTGATTCAGATTTTTAAAAGGCCACTTTACAGTGCTCTAGCAGTGCACAACACCTTAAAAATCCCATTCTATGCTCCAGTTACACACACTACCAGAACCGTGTAAAGTCACCTAAGTGCAATAAGAATCAGATCTTACGTCTTTAAGCAGAATTTAGCACCAAGTATTGTGGGGTGCACAGTAGAAAGTCAGTTCAGACCTTTGGCATGTTCATTAGCCAATCCAAATACTCTTAGTCCAAGGGGGTTGATGGTAAAAGTACGTTTTCAGTCAAGACCAGACAAAACATCTTTCCTCAACCTCTACAGATTATTTATATCTATCTATCTATCTTGCATCTGCCCCCATTATCTCTCTCTCGATCCCTGGATGTACATGCTATTGAGAGTAAAGGCGGCATGTTGAAAATTCATCTCGTGCACCTTGGCTTTGATTTGCTAACACTTTTCTGTTTCCCCATCATTTTGCACTTTAAGTGAGTGTCAGTCACTGGAAAACTCAGAAATACTCTCTCTTACCCTCACAGTAATGCACTAAAATATCTTCTGCTGCAGGAGCTTATTAGGTTAAGCAGAACTTGTCCTTGTCAGTCTGCTTCTCTAGTGTGAAAATCATTATTCTTTTGGCAATTTATTCAGTTCCATTCTGCTCATTATAATAAGTACTGGAGCTCATTAGCACAAAATATAGTGTTTGAGTATTAACAACACACAGTAAAATATCCACACATAACATGGAGGTAAATAAATACATATGGTTTTGGAATCTATGGGAAAACACCATTTTTGCCAAGTTTCAACTAGAGAAGAGTCCAGATTGGATTGTCAGCTCTAATACAGCTCCTTTGGATTTGGGTCTGTCTGTATCTTTGGTGGCCGAAATGGGTCAAACCTGAGTGGCCTAAAGTCAGGCTCCTAAATCCATATGTAGGCACCTCAGAAATAGACATGGTTGGTTGGTTGAAGTGCTGAGCACCCATGAGTCACTGGATGCTGCAGGTGCTCAGCACCGTTAAAAATCAGACCACTTATATTTAGGCATCTAAATATGAATTTAGCAGCCTAACCTTGGCCACCAGCTATGGGTATTTGGGCCCGTATTTGGAAGGCATCTGTCAGTTTGGTAACAGAGTGCTTTTGCCAACAATATAGCAAGTAACACCCACCAGCCTCAGGGTCAGTATGTGCCACCTTCTACTCCTGCTGAGATGGAGCTGAAAGACCCAAGGAGAAGAGGAAAAGCAGCGATATCTCCCTCAACACTCACATGCCACACCAGGACCCCAGCCATGGACCGAACTGCTCGAACTCGTATGGGCCTGAAATAGACCCCTGCCAAAGGTAACAGATGGGGATTCCCCTACACTGGAAAAATCCTGCCCTGCCCGTTAGAGTGGGGAGGGCTGTAAATGTGCCCTTTGTGCTGTGGAACAGGGACATATCATGAGCTACAATATGGCCCTGTATTTATTAATCAATTTATTAACCTATTCAGGAGCAGGGTGCCTTATGCTTCATCCCAGCAAGAGAAGCACCCGCATTCCGAGAAACAGACTGTGCTGTACTCCCAAGCATCATGTTTGCCGACCACGTAATCAGGGTAATTCCACAACACAGAAGCATAAACCTCTCGCCGATAGATAACAGCTCCCCATTCACTTATGGACTGGCATCCTGATCCTAATCAGTTACCTAGTAAAAGGGAAAAGGAGCCAGTCTACGTGCTCGGAGGTGGGTACACATAGAATTAGCTCCCTGACCTCAGCCGCTGCACATGAAGGTTAAACACAAGAGCGGATATGAACTTTGGACACTCATCAAACATGCACGCACACACGCACGCTTGTTAACACTAGCAATGTTTAGAAAGGAGATAACGTAATTGCAAAAAGGGCCAGCGATGGGGGCTCGTAAACAACTGCTATCACAGAGCAGCAAGACTGAAGAGGAACTACTCCATCCAAAGCACCAGTCTGCTGAGGATTTTTCTGACTGTTCACTTCTGCTCCCTTGGCTTCTAAAGGAGACATTTCTCACACTGGAACTGATGTGAGATGATGTTACAGAACAAGACATTTACATGGCCAATGTTTCCCTCATATTCTCTTTACTGTTACCAAAGACATTTTATATCCTTTTATTATTCTCTCTCTCAGATTAGTTGATTTTCCTACTGGAAAAAGCAGTGAGTTCGGTCTTAATTTTACGAGTGTCAAGTGGCATAGAGATTGTGATGTCAAAAATTTACCATAAATTACAATGAATAATAATGTTCAACATTTGAACAGTGCTGTCCATTTTCAGAGCACTGAACCCACATAGGGCTGGTCTCCCTCCCTCACACTATTTCTTTTAGCATTTTGAAATGTTGACAAAATTCTAAAATCCTAAAAAAAAGTTTTAAAAATTGGGGAAAACATTGACTGAAATTTTGGCAAAAAAAAATCTCCCTATGTTTTTCAACCAGATATAGGGCTGGACTATATTTCTCTCGAGATTTGATAAAAAGGGGGAAAAGTTATGAAAAAAAGTGACTTTTCCTTTCTTTTTTAAAATCAGCCTTAACAAACATAAATATAACACCTCTGCAAGGTAGATAAGAACACCTTGGTCTTCGTTTTCCAGCTGGAAGAAATGAGATGCAGGGTGTTTAAAATACTTTCCCCAAGATCATACAGCAAGTGAATGATGGAATTAGGAATACAATCTGACATGGTTCCTAACTTCCAGTCTTGGACTCAGTCCTACTAAGCCACCCAGCCTCCCATCAGAGCAAACAGGAAGCAAAGATGAGCAGTGAGGGAGTAAACCCTTCTTAAAAATAAAAATAACTTCAATAGTAACCAATAAACAGAGCAAGACTATTATGAATGACCATGTGATGGGAGGGTGGACAAATGTGTCAGTCTGATATACGTCAATGACTTTACCAGTATGAAAGTTCTTCTCTGAAGTGGATACTGCCTCTGGCACTACCTAAGATTTTATCCACACAGAGGAAAGAGCGCCAGGCCCTTGGCTTCCTATGAGTCTATGTCATTGTTGTTAATACATAACATCCCTGCCTCAGCCTTCAAATAAGACTCAGTAAACGTGCTACCCTAGGCGTCTTTTCTCCTGGAGACACCAAATGCCAAGGCTTCCACTGACAAGAGCCTCAGTTAAAAATTCTGCCATCTCAGACACTCCATGAGAAATGTTAATTCTAGTTTGCAGCAACCCATGCTGCTCCCTTCCTTGGTGGTGGCCCGAGAGAGCAAAATAAACAGACAACTGGCAACGTCATGAGGTCTTGACTCAGTTCTTATTCAGGGTAAACTCCCATTGAGTCAATGGGAGGGTGCCTTGAGTAAGGACAGCTGAGTAAGAACAGAGTAAAGGCTTTATGTTTTGGACCAACAACACTTAGCTCTTACTTGTCTTCATAAGTCTTAGTAAGTGGGAAGAATCAGATCCTTTTCTCTCTGCCACAGCTGAGCAGGTCCCTGCCCCATGGAGCAGGGGTGGTTCTGGGAAGCTTGTGATGAGGTCTACAGCTGCAGTAGCTACCACAGAACGTACCTGTTACCTTTGAAGATTAGGAGAGGAGAACTCCATCAATTTAACTTATCTCCAAGAAACTCTTGGTGCTCCACTTCTGACCTCAGAAGAGGATCTTAAAGTGAGGGACTTCTAGGCAGGAAGTTGTTCTTTAGCTCTCGGCTTAAGCACCTGCAGTCTTATCTTTCTGCTCACACATCAAACTCCAGCCCCATGGAACACAGGGCTATGCAGATTTAGCCCCATCTACTAAATTCACAGACATATGGACTCTGCACTGGCCCTGGAGGACAATATCATAGAATATCAAGGTTGGAAGGGACCTCAGAAGGTCATCTAGTCCAACCCCCTGCTCAAAGCAGGACCAATCCCCAGACAGATTTTTGCCCCAGATCCCTAAATGGCCCCCTCAAAGATTGAACTCACAACCCTGGGTTTAGCAGGCCAATGCTCAAACCACTGAGCTATCCCTCCCCCAACAATATGACTTAGGGATCTCTTTTCTTCATTATATAGCTATCATAGGTTGCTAATATAGTGGTTATCTGTGTAGTATCTAACCTTAAGATGTTGGAAAGGGAATGTACCTCTGAGACATTAGCTTATAAACTAAGCTGCCTGGCTATAGAAACAGATTCTGGTCCATGCCGGCTAAGCAAAGAGATCTGAAAGGGGAAATCCTTTCCAGAAGCTCTTTTAGGCTCACATACTTGTACTGAAGATACTTCTGTTTACTTTTGGACATAACATAGAACATAGCTTGGCTCACTTGTAGGCAGCTTGCTGCCAATTTCTCTTACATTTTCTTTTTTAAAAGGGGCCCAAGGATTGTTAAAACCACCCTTGAGAAAAATCTGAAAAGCAGGAGTAATAGTAGGGGTTGGCAACAAGCTATGGAGCCTTTCAGCTCTAAATCATTGGTGTGACTATAGCTGTGACGTTGTCTAATTAAAATATGACCATGCAAGTCATTGTTGCTACCATGGTTATATAATTGCAACAAATCTTATACAAAATGTGATGCATGGCCGGAAAAGGTTAAGCATCCTGCAGGATAACTGACCCAGAGTCAACCATTAGAGAGAGGTTAGAAAGGTATGTCAATGATAATTAGGGCCATTCCACGGTAGATAAGCTAGAAATTTGAAATGCAAACCTATATTGTTAAAAATTAGAGGTGATACTTATTGTATGTGTGTACTCATATCTTGTTGAATGTTAGCCATGTAAACAGACAGTTCCTGTCTGTCAGTATAGCTATTGATTCAGAGATCAAAAGGGACTATTAACACTTAGATGAATCTTGGGTGAAATAATGTCATTGTCTATATGTCTCTTTAAAGTTTGTGATAGACTGCCTAATGGAAAAATTGCCTTGTGTTAATTTGGGTAGCTAATTACCAGTGATGCTTAGGAAATAGGGCTACATCAAAGTATCTGAGATTGCCTATTGTTCGCCTAAGGACTCTGGACTGTATAAAGATGCCTTGGGTCCTGATCCTTTTTATCTCAGATCTCCTTGATGCGTCATGCAGGGGAACCTTAAGCCCTAGGGTATGTCTACACTATGGGATTATTCCGATTTTACAGAAACTGATTTTTGGAAACAGATTGTATAAAGTCAAGGGCACGCGGCCACACTAAGCACATTAATTCGATGGTGTGCGTCCATGTCCCGAGGCTAGCGTTGACTTCCAGAGCATTGCACTGTGGGTAGATATCCCATAGCTATCCTATAGTTCCTGCAGTCTCCCCCGCCCATTGGAATTCTGGGTTGAGATCCCAATGCCTGATGGGGCCAAAAATTTGTCGCGGGTGGTTATGGGTAAATGTCATCAGTCAATCTTCCCCCCATGAAAGCAACGGCAGACAATTATTTTGCACCCTTTTCCCTGGATTGCCCGGGCAGAGGCCATAGCATGGCAACCATGGAGCCCGTTCAGCCTTTTTTCACTGTTACCATATGTCTACTGGATGCTGCTAACAGACGTGGTACTGCAGCGCTACACAGCAGCATCCTCTTGCCTTTGCAAGTTAGCAAAGACGGTTACCAGCCCTACTGTACTGTCTGCTGCTTTGCAAGTTGACAAAGACGGTTACCAGTCATACTGTACCATCTGCTGCTGTCATGGGTGCTCCTGGCCGGCATCGGTGAGGTTGGTCGGGGGCGCCTGGACAAAAATGGGAATGACTCCCAGGTCATTCTCTTCTTTAAGTTTTGTCTAATGGAGAGTCAGTCCTGCCTAGAATATCAGGCAAGCCTACTAAAGAACCAGAGAGACAAACAGCCGCTCTGGGTCACAGCCCCAGACATCCCGCAGAAATGATGAGCTGCATGCCATTCTAGGGGATGCCCCTGCAACAATGCCACCCGTTGCTTCCCTCCTCCCCCACCCCTCCTGGGCTACCATGGCAGTTATCCCCCCATTTGTGTGATGAAGTAATAAAGAATGCATGAATAAGAAACAACACTGACTTTATTGCCTGTGCAAGCAGAGATCAAAGGGGGAGGGGAGGGCGGCTGGCTTACAGCGAAGTAGAGTGAACCACCATTCTGCACTTGCTCAGCCTATAGCTGAAAATAGGAATCTGTGACAAGCACTAGGATAGAAGCACAGGCAGGACTGAATCTCCATTTGTGTGTGGGCCTTTGGTTGACACTGGTAAAATACAAAATGTCCCAGGATATGTATGTTGGGGGACAGTTCTAAACGGCAGCTTAATTTTTTTATTTGCAGCAAAATGTAGAGATCTAAGTATCTGATTGCGAGCCCTGGTAGCAAGGGGTAGGCTGGGGTAGGCGCGACCGTGCGGTGCTGCTGACTGGGGAGAGCAGCCTGAGGCAGAAGCCTCCAGCTGCCATGATATTCCAGGCAGGACTGAATCTCCATTAGACAAAGCTTAAAGAAGAGAATGACCTGGGAGTCATTCCCATTTTTGCCCAGGCGCTCCCGGCCGGCCTCACTGAGGCCAGCCAGGAACACCCATGGGACAATGACAACGGATACCAGTCCTACTGCACCGTCTGCCGTCCGCAAGGCAGGGCAAGGCAAGGGGATGCTGCTGTGTAGTGCTGCAGTACCGTGTCTGCCAGCAGCATCCAGTAGACATACGGTGACATTGAAACAGGGTGAGAAACAATTTTTTCCCCTTTGCTTTCACCGGGGGGTGGGGGGGGCTGACGACATATACCCTGAGCCACCTGTGACAATGTTTTTGACCCTTCAGGCTTTGGGAGCTCAGCCAAGAATTCAAATAGTTTTCGGAGAGTGCGGGAACTGTGGGATAGCTACAGTCATCAGTCGCCCCTCCCTCCGTGAGTGTCCATTTGATTCTTTGGCTTTCTGGTATGCTTGTCTCAGCTCCTTAAGTTTCACGCAGCATTGTGTTGAGTCCCTGTTGTGGCCTCTGACCATCATGGCCTTGGAGATTTTTTCAAATGTTTTGGCATTTCGTCTATTGGAACGGAGTTCTGAAAGAGCAGATTCATCTCCCCATACAGAGATCAGATTCAGTACCTCCCATACGGTCCATGCTGGAGCTCTTTTGATTCTGGGACTGCATGGTCACCTGTGCTGATCAGCTCTCCATGCTGGGCAAACAGGAAATGAAATTCAAAAGTTCGCGGGGCTTTTCCTGTCTACCTGGCCAGTGCATCTGAGTTCAGATTGCTGTCCAGAGCGGTCACAATGGTGCACTGTGGGATAGCTCCTGGAGGCCAATACCGTTGAATTGCGGCCACACTAACCCTAATTTGAAATAGCAATACCGATTTCAGTGCTACTCCCCTCGTCGGGGAGGAGTACAGATATCGGTATTAAGAGCCCTTTACATCGAAGTAAAGGGCTTTGTTGTGTGGATGGGTGCAGGGTTAATTTGGTTTAACGCTGCTAAATTCGAGATAAACTCGTAGTGTAGACTAGGCCCAAGATTGAGATCTCCAGTCCGAATCTGGAATCACCCTGAATATGAAAGTTTGGACTATTTCTGAAAGAGCTCTTTGCAACTACAAAGCTCACCATCTCTGCTCTGAATTTGATCTTAAGAACGGTACTCATGTTTTTATGTATACTGAACTTTTAATAAATACTCTCTCTTTTCTTTTTTAATAAATTTTAGTTTAGTTAATAAGAATTGGCTGTAAGTGTGTATTTGGGTAAGATCTGACATATTCATTAACCTAGGAGGTAACGTGTCCGATCCTTTGGGATTGGTAGAACTTTTTCATATGATGAATAAGATTTTCAGTAATCCTCATCATATTTGACTTAGATGTCTGGGTGGAGGCCTAAGGCTTGGTTACTTTAAGGGAACTGTGTTGTTGGCTTTTGGGTAACCAGTCAGGTATTATAGAAGCTGTTTTGTGCTGGCTTGATAAATCTAAGTATTGGAATATCCACCAGTTTTGGGGATTTCCTGCCCTATTCTTTGCAGTTCACCCTCATCGAGTGACCTCAGTTGGCTCCCCTGGGACTCCAGTCACAATAGCCCAGGTGGACAGTGACGGGAAGTCATTGTTATCTGATGGCTCTATAGAATCCAATATGGAATGCACTGCAAATATTAATTTCCTTGTGGACATGGACTGATGTTTACATGAAAATCACCATATCTGGCCTCCCCCCACCATGTTGACATTCTTAGCAGAGGAGCCAGAGATTGAAAATTAAAACTTATCGACCCAGTGAGGTGCCTTCCATCTCACAGCTGAAGCACTTGATGGCATGGTGGTAGTAGGGAAGCTTGCATTGTTATCTGTGTGTACTTGGAAGGACTTCAGACTCCAGGACATTCAGTTTGGCACCCTTCAGCAGCTCTGCTAAACCCACTTTGAAATATTTCAACAGAAAAAAACAAAATAGAGAATTTAAGACATTCATCCCAGCGAATGGCTCTTTCTCACAGGATTGACTTTTCCTCTATGCTAGTGTTTTTCAGACCATCCCCCAAGGTGCGATACTTTCTTAAAACAAGGATCCTAGCCTGATTGGCTACATGATGCTGTAATATTGGGACAGCATTAAAGGGATAAAGAGGAGAATAAAACGTGCTTTAACAGTGGATGTGGCTGCTTTCTTATCCATCTTCTACCTCTGCATGCTTCCCCTGCTTTTCAGGTTTGTGAGGCTAGTCCTTGGGTTAGGATTTCATGCTCAGAATTTTTAGAAGGATTCAGCTGGGGCCAGATTTTCAGGACAGCTCAGCTACCATTTGGGTTCCTAAATAAATGGTCAGATTTTCAGCACATTGGGTCACCTGAGCTCTGCTAAAAGTCTGGCCATAAGCGTCGCGATGAGAGATACTGGATGTGCAGCTGTTAGGCACTCAGGTACCATTTGGGAATCTAGGCCTAATTCCCATTGATTTCTAAATGGGAGCAGAACCCATTTGAAAATCTGGCCTTCTATGGATTTAGGTTGGAAAGATGGAGTTTTCAAAAATGCCTCCCTAATTTAGGAGCACAAGTCTCATTGGCTTTCAATGGCACCTGTGCTCCTAAGTCACAGACACACTGGAAAATCCAACCTCAAATTGCCTTCCTGCTGCCTGCAGCCGTCCTTCCCCCGCTTTATCCTCTGCAACTTGCTTTGCAGTTTGTGTTCTGTCCTTCTGCTTGGTTTTTCCATTTTAACCCCTCAAATTACAGTGTTCTGCTAATTTGATCCCAGCTGTACCAGTGACGAAGGACACAGAGTAGTTGTTCAAGGTTGGGTCCAGTCTGAGACCCATTGTTCTGTACAGTGCAGCTGTTCCATTGTGCAGAATAAAAGTTTCCATAATAATAAAGTTAAAGAGATTTTTGTTAAACGAGTCACATAGGAGCTCTTCAATTGTCTGCCACTAATGGGTCTGACTGCAATAGGTTAATAAAATAACCCTGCTGGATTTAATATTTGGGACTTTGCCTTATGGCTCTTATATTCCTGTACAACTGGCAGATGACCCAATTATAATTTTCTGTTTTTGATATTTAAAAAAATAATAAATTCCTAGGTAGAAATAATTAATTCAGTGCAATTTTCAAGCCTGCTGTGTTGGTTTCAAGGCTGTTAAAAATGATCTGAAAATCTCTGCATGATAATTTAAATACCAAACCAAAGGGGGAAGGGAAAATAAATCAAACGAAAGCGTTCCACTTGGAAGAGTTATATGGTGCCTTTAAGATGTCCAGTCATCTTCTGGAGGACATTGTGGTTGTAATTGCCAGAAGACCTTTCAGAAAGGGGACTTCTCAGATGCATCCATGATTGAGGCACTGGATTAGTGGCAGATTCTGGCTCCCTTAATTAAATCGATCAACTAGCTCCATTGAAATAGTAGGACTTGTTACTGAGAAAGGTGCTACTCAGTGCAAGTGTGGCAGAACCTGGCCCTAAGACTACAGTTTGCTCTGATGTACTGGCCTGGAAGTCAGGAGACCTGGGTTCTGTTCTCAGCCTTGCTGCTCAGCTTCTGTGTTATCTTGGGCAAGTCACCTCCCATCCCCGTCTTGTCTATTTAGACCATAAGCTCTCCTGGGCAAACACTCTCTCTCGTTCTGGGTATGTACAGCATCCAGCTCACTGGGGGTCTGACACTCAGTTGGAACCCCTAGGTGCTACTGTAATACACATAATAATAGAATCTGTCCATAGGTCTCCTATATTTGTAACATGTCTGTGGCTAGGTAGGACACCATGATTGTCACTGTGCTGCACCTCAGCATCCCCAAAGGACTTCATGGTGGCTGCAGGAATATAAGACAGATGCTGCTGTTCCATGCCACATAGCTGTTAGCAGGATAGGGCTGGAGGCACACAGCTGAGCTATTGTGATTCCAACCAGTGGCACTCCTACAAGCCAGCCAGTTCACTACAGTACGATACATTATTAAATCATTACAGTGGTGAGTGCCTACTAGGGTTTAGGGGTCCAATTTTCAAATAGGATGAACAAGTTGATATTTTGAGGCTCAAGTCAGCACATTAAACAGGCTCGTACAAAGCCAAATGCAGGATTTGTGCCCCCTATTAACTGAGCCACATTTTGGAAAGCTGAGCCCACAATCTGTACTCTTGGTTACAGGGTATGCGAGAATAAAACCTCCAAGACAATGCTAAGAAACGAGAGAAACAAAGAGAGAGAGAGAGAGAAACAGAGAGGAAGAAAGGACCTTTATTCTAGGGAAGGTTCCAACACTCTGCTGGATTCATGCTGGAAGAATCAAGCTGAGTGAGAGGTAGAGATAATGGGAGAAAAAAAGTGGAGGGAAGGGATTATGCCCCTGTTTTTTGGCAGCATTTAGCCCCTAATTTCCTTGTTGTAACATCATAACATCATAATAAGACATCATCTACTGATCAACTTTCATGCTCACTCTGCTTCCTGCACTGAAGCGGGACCCTAAAAAGATATTTTACAGTGATTTTTTTTGGGAGGAATATCACAGAATATATACAATTGGGTACTAAATTGAGAGCCACCTTCAACCTCCCCTTCTCCAGCCAACCAGTGGATTCCTGAAGCAAAAATGCGACCTTGTCACATTGGGGATGGGCCCCAAACCAAAATCCCAACACCCCCAGAACTTAAGGGAAGTATAGACCTGGAGGCAAAATTCACAGCTTGGGCCTGCTCTACTTTTGCACAATCCTAACCTTCCCCTCTCCACCCTCCATGTTCAGAGCTTGCACGCTTACCAAAAACAGTAACATCTCCCACAATACAAACTGCACTGGTACAGCAGGGGTTAACCCTTCCTTGCTAGCAGAGGAAGCCACGCCCAGGAAGTTCTGCTGGGCATGCTCTAACTGGCAGACAGGTATAAAAGGCTGCAGGTCTGCTCAGTCTGGGCTGACCACCGGGGGAGAAGGACGCAGACCGTCAGCTCCTGCGGAGAGCCAGGAGCCTGACCGACGCCAGTCCCATTGATGGCAGTGGGATTACTCATGGAGTAAGGGACTACTCAGTGTGAGAAAGGGTGGCATAACTGGTCCCTTAAACTGATAGTCTATATATAGAATATACAGAATACGTTTATCACCAAAGAAGAGACTTGAATTGCCTCATGCAAACTAATGATGAGCATTCAATGCCTGGAGAGCATATGTGGGGTTGTTTTACTTTTCCCCCCATCTCACCTGTACATTTGCTCTCCAGACAGTTTTCCCGAGTCAGATAAAACCTCCTCTTGACATAGGTGTGTATTTGTACCTAGTTTGGAGCAATCACATGTTGTAGACTGAGATCAGAATCTAAGCGGCTGAGATGCAGCCTTTCCAGTGAACAAAAACAACAACAACAAACACTTGTACCCTACCACTAACTCTTTTCTCCCCCTTTTTCTTTCCTTTCTTCTGATGTCCGTTCATGGCGCAATCCCAGAAATAACACGAAGAAATTCTTGGCTTGCTATTTTGGCACTGGCCAGGCCGCGGCTACTCTACCCCGGAGGGGGTGTCCATAGACTCTGGCCGCTAGGCCGTAATACGCCGGCTACCAGAGACGGACCGAAAGACAAGCGAGTGGTGCAGTGCTAGGCCCCACCCCGCCCCTGCCGCGAGGGGGCGCTGGGGCACCTGGCCCATCACAATCTCCCACAATACAAACTGCACAATGGAACAAAGGCCCTGCCACAAAGAGTCACGGCTCAGCTGGAGGCTGCTGTCAATCCTGATTCTTCTGGGTCCCCAATTGTGCCACCCTTAGCCACAATGGCCAGTACCTTACTGCACATACAGTCCCATTGATGGCAGTGGGATTACTCATGGAGTAAGGGACTACTCAGTGTGAGAAAGGGTGGCATAACTGGTCCCTTAAACTGATAGTCTATATATAGAATATACAGAATACATTTATCCCCAAAGAAGAGACTTGAATTGCCTCATGCAAACTAATGATGAGCATTCAATGCCTGGAGAGCATATGTGGGGTTGTTTTACTTTTCCCCCCATCTCACCTGTACATTTGCTCTCCAGACAGTTTTCCTGAGTCAGATAAAACCTCCTCTTGACATAGGTGTGTATTTGTACCTAGTTTGGAGCAATCACATGTTGTAGACGGAGATCAGAATCTAAGCGGCTGAGATGCAGCCTTTCCAGTGAACAAAAACAACAACAACAAACACTTGTACCCTACCACTAACTCTTTTCTCCCTCTTTTTCTTTCCTTTCTTCTGATGTCCGTTCATGGCGCAATCCCAGAAATAACACGAAGAAATTCTTGGCTTGCTATTTTTGGCATTGCCTCCCACTAAGGAAAGACAGATTACACTATGGGCTATTCAGGCAAATTGGCAAGCAGGCAACAAACAAACTTTCTAGCCCGTATGGTTCTAATGATATATCCTGGCCAAGTCGAGCAGACAGCCTCAGCCGCAGCAGAAGTTTGGAGCTGCCGGCGTTGAGCTAGACAACTGGCCTATGCATTCAGAAGGTGGTATTTACTTACTAAGCACATTTAACGAGTAGAAATAGAGCGGTATAATGGCTGTGAGTAGGGCCGCTAGTGATGAAGTCAGGCTGGTGTGAAGAGTGTGTTGCCTCTAGGCCGACTGGTGCATTAAGTATACATTGGCTGGTGCTGCTGTTTGGAGTCCAAAGATAAGTAGCTGGATGATCACCTTTTAATTTGTGTGTAATTAGCAAGGGACAGATGGCAGGCCACAGAGAAGCCAAATCAAATAAGGCAGTTTACTAACAGTGTGCCACAAAGAGGCCTCCTGTATCTAAACTGCAGCTTGCTTTAAAAAACAAACAACCTTAGAAACAACAACAACAACTAGTAACATTTAATCAGCCTCTCTTAGAAGCAGAATACCCTGTGGACTACACCGGTGGTTCTCAACCAGGGGCACACAGAGATCTTCCGGGGGTACAATAACTCATCTAGATATTTGCCTAGTTTTACAACAGGCTACATAAAAGCACTAGAAAAAAGTCAGTACAAACAAAAAATTTCATACAATGACTTGTTTATACTGCTATATATGCTATACACTGAAATGTAAGTATAGTATTTCTATTCCAATTGATTTTTTTTATAATTATGTGGTAAAAATGAGAAAGTTAACAATTTGTCAGTACTACTGTGCTGTGACACTTTTGTATTTTTCTATCTGATTTTGTAAGCAAGTAGTTTTAAGTGAGATGTAACTTGGGGGTACGCAAAACAAATCAGACTCCTGAAAGGGGGTACAGTAGTCTGGAAAGGTTGAGAACCACTGCACTACACTATTCTATTTATGCCTTTATATCACTGTAAGTTAATATATCATCATCATCATCATCATCATCTTACTATGTGTTTATACCGTGCCTACTATAATGTGGTAGCAACCAAAAGACCCCATCAAGATCAAGGCCATAATACCAATAAATAATGATAATTTAAACAGAGGTTTCTTAAATAGTTCATGTTTGTTTGGATTGTAAGACACCAAAAATCGACCAAACAGGCCTAGTTTGAGGAGAATAAGTTTAGTATTTAAGTCATGAATGTTTAAAATTAAATGGCCAAGGATTTGCAACTGTCAAGTTTGACATGATCCCTGCTTTGACACTGATCTGTTTTAGACTTCCCAGGATTTGAACCAGTTACCCATCTGAGACAATCTCTGATGTAAAGACAATACCAATTCTGAGACAACTTCTAGTTAGAAATGACTCAATATTCCAAACTATTTGTGCTCTGAATCTATCTCTAAAACAACACACACACAAATGCAACCAAAAGAACCCCATCGGTTGGAAGGATGAAGGTCTGAGTCATCTCTTCCAGGACTTCAATCTACGATATGGTGCCAGGAAGTATAGCTCTTTCAAACATGAACTAGAAGTGCCTCAGCTGTAACAGTTCAGATCCAAACCTAAGTCCAAATTTTCCAAAGCCTGAGGTTGTTCCAACCCAGGATCTGGATTTAGATCATTATGAAGATAAAGACCTGAAAGAAAGTTGGTAAGAACAGCTCCAGAGTTAGGGGCTGTTCAGGCCTGTAGCTTTTATTCAGATCCAAATCTAATTGTAGCAAGCCTAATGGCCAAGATTAGCTATATAACTGCTCAAAATCCTTCTCCGTGCCAAATAAATAACTGGTGAATTCCAACACTGCAGTTTCACAAGTCCTAGTCGCACTACAATACCAGCAGGGAGCAAATTAGTGGCAAAGACAGCAGGAGCTTTGGGATCTCCCAAGCCAATGGAAATGGCAGAACCAATATCTCTGAACTTATACTGCATCATGAACACTGAGTACCCTTCCCAGACTTAAAGAAGAGCTCTGTGTAGCTTGAAAGATTCTCTTTCAATAGCAGAAATTGGTCCAATAAGAGGTATTACCTCATCCACTTTGTCTCTCTTGTATCATGGAGTCAAGCCATTAGTCTATTCTCAGTGATGTAGAGTATGGCAGAAGAATTCTTTTCACCATGTAAACAAAAAGCAGAAGCAGCAAGTCGTATTTCAACGGCCTAATTACAGTTCACTTCTGGCTTCAAAATTGAGTGTACCATGGATGAAGGAGCCACTCCTTGATACAGTTCATCAAAAGACAAAGAGGAAAGTTATGTTCATTTTAAAACCAGATCTAGAGAGATTGCACTTTAATATCAATGTATAGGTTGGGAATGGAGTCAAAGGGAGTTAGGCACCAAACTCATTGAAAGTCAGGGGAAATTGGGCACCTAACTACCTTGTCTCCTTTGAAAATCCCCAGACATTTAAAGCCTTATTGTTGATCCTGATGCAGTGCTCTAGTTCACAGTTAGCTGGAACGGTCAAGGCCCACTGCAGGATATACAATTAACATTAAGCAAATGTGTCAGCGCTTTCCATACCTCAATGAAATGGGCTTCAGCATCCAAGGCTGGGCTCTTGGTTATATAATGAGCATGTGGGGCCAAGTTATTAAGAGTTCGACTACCATCTGGACACCTAAATAAGGGAGAGATTTTCCCACAGTGCTCAGCACCCAGCAACTCCCATTATGACAGTTATGGCCAGGGTTTCAGAAGAGATCAGCAGCACCCACTGGGCTGAGCACTTTTGAAAATCTCGATCAAAGGCCCAGCCCCTCAAAAGGTATTTAGGCACCTAACTCCTATTGATTGCACTGGAAATTAGGAGCCTAAATACTTAGAGCAGTGGTGGGTAACCTGCGGCCCATCAGGGTAATCTGATTGTGGGCCGCGAGACATTTAGCTGACATTGACCGTCCGCAAGCACGGCCCCCCGCAGCTCCCAGTCACTGCAGTTCATTGTTCCCTGCCAATGGAAGCTACGGGAAACGGCAGGCCACAGGGCCATGCTGGCTGCAGCTTCCTGCAGAATCTTGTGCTGAAACATTCACTTTTTGAGCTTAAAAGTTTCACACTTATTTAAAAAAAAATCCAATATGGTTGTAACTATCAAGTTGCAGCAAAACCACTGCTGATGTATAGAATGCGTGGAATAAAAACAATTTTCCTTGTGTAAAAAAAGTTCTTTTCGGGGGGGGGGCGGGGGGGAATAGCTCAAAACTGGCAGAACTTAGAAACCTGAAACTTGGCATATGAATAGTTCCCAAGGAAGAGTATATGCTTTGCTAAATTTAGAAAAACTGTGGTTGTAACAAAGCTGCAAACACTTGAAAATGTGCTATGGTGCATACACAGTAGAAAATTCTGTTAAGGTTTAAACTGCAGTATTAACCCTCATGTGCTGTGTATGCATGTGCGATGACTGTCAAACTGGTTGTGACTAGAAATTGAACAAAGGTCCTCTAGTACTAAAACCATGCTTTCCTACAGCTTGAGCTAAAAAACTGAGTAAAGTAGATTGGAGCAATAAATACACATTCTCAAGCTTGGGCAAGTACATAAGACACTTTGATCAGTGGGTTGCACGTGTGCACCTAAGAAAGGTTTCCTCCTAACTCTCAATAGCCAGAAGTTGGTAAAAACCCTCATGGTTGACGGCATTAGTCCCTATACCCTTACCTAGTTTTTAATATTTACTGTTAAAACTCCTGATCATCTCATTATCCATATTGTGACATTCTGTACCTGTATATAGTTATGAGGCTGAAAATGTGTCCTCATGGCTTGAAACAAAACCAGGCAAAAACTCTCCAAGAGCAGAGGGACAGCTCACACCTCATGAGGCCATGTATGGGACAAACCCAGCCCAGCCTCACAAGAATAAAAGACACTGGCCTAGGCAACAGCAAAGGATCTGTTGGACTCTCGAGTGAGTCACCCCCCCTTCCTTTGGTCAGTTTGGGACTGCAATAAGGTAATGCTCACCTGACTCTGAAGGGGGGAGGGCAAAGCCAAGAGGGAAGAAAGGACATGATAAAAGGGAGAGACTTTTGCCATGCTTTTCTTCTCTCTTCCTCCTACATCTACAGACACCACCGCCACCAAGCGACTGAAGCACTGATCAAAGGGGAGAGTCTGGCTGAAGGGCAACCAGCCACTCTGTGGTGAAAAGCATCTAAATTTGTAAGGGCATTGAAAGTGTTAAGATTAGCTTAGAATGCGTTTTGCTTTTATTTCATTTGACCAAATCTGACTTCTTGTGGTTTGACTTATAATCACTTAAAATCCATCTTTTTAGTTAATAAATCTTTTTGTTTACTCTGCCTGAAGCAGTGCGTTTGGTTTGAAGTGTGACAGAGATGCCCCTTGGGATAACAAGCCTTGTACATATCAATTTCATTGTTAAATTGACGAACTCATATAAGCTTGCAGCGTCCAGCGGGCATAACTGGACACTGCAAGACAGAGGTTCCTAGGGTTATGTCTGGGACCGGAGATATTGGCTAGTGTAATTTGGTTGCACAATCCAAGGAGCAGCTTACATCCTAGAGGCTGTGTGTGAACAGCCCAGGAGTGGGGGTTCTCACAGCAGAGCAGGGTAAGGCTGGCTCCTAGAGTCAAGGATTGGAGTGACCTAGCAAATCACTGGTCTGGATAATACCAGGGGAACATCACACATATCTGCAGCTGATGCCTTTTTGAATCATGTTAAACTCTTGGCAGAAATGACATCTTGTGGCAATGAGTTCTGCAAATTCGTTGTGTGCAAAAGGATTTCCTTTGATCGTGTTGCATTTTCCACCTTTCCATTTCAGCAACTCTCCCCGTGTATAATGAGTGTCTGAGTAGGAATATTTCATCTACCCTCTTTACCATTCATTTAGTAGAGGTATGTAAGGAGAAGGCAAACCACAAAAAAACAAGCATTGGATCTACTGCCCGAGGAAAGAGAAAAATGACTGACTGTGCTGGTGATCACGGTATGTAAAACAAAATGTCATTCATGTATGACGTGTTAAGTAATTAATTCCGCCCTAAGAGTGATCCACTTGCTTCTCTGCCTCTTAGCTTTTTTTCTTAAAACTCAGATCCTTATTGCTGATTTAACAGCAACTTGCCATTGTACAACCATATCCAGTCTCCATTTAATCCTCTCGAATTCATTTAATCCCCAGGGGATGCAAGGAGAGAGGTGGCAGCAGCAAATCACACTGTGCACAGACGGTCACCTGGTGACTTCCTCCCACAGAAGAGATAAAGTCCCCAGGATTAGGACATTGATGAAGATAACCAGATGTGACTGGCAGCAAACCAAGGCCAGGTAACCTCTGCAGCAGAAAGCAGGGATGTAGCAGCAATCAGATTAGCCATCTTCCTCAGTACCAGGCCGCCACTGCAATTGTTTCCAGCTGACAGCTAGGGAGCTGCAGTCACAGGTACAGCATGTGCTGGTTAACACAGAATAATTTTCACATTCACACTAGGAAATGCAGGCAGAATTCACTGCTGTGCAGCCAGTCTCTACCCGCTCCTCCTCATTTCCCAGTTGCACAACCGAATGAGAAAAACAGTCAGCATTGTTAGCATCATTCAAGCAAACAACAGCCAGCTAAATCAAAGCCTGGTTAAACCCAGGATCATATCTTTGGGGATGGAGGCTAATGAAGTGTACAAACACCAGCTCCAATGATCATAGCATGGCACAGACAGTCTCTTTATCCATGCATTGGGCCCAGATGACATACTGTATCTAAGAGCACTAATTAGAATGGCTGGTTCTGTGATTAAGGCACTAGATTGGGATGCAGGAGACCTGGCCTCAGGCCTGGACCTAGGGTTGCCAATTTTGGTTTGTCATATTCCTGGAGGTTTCATCACATAACATTAATCTTTAATTAAAGATTAATCTTTGTCCTGGAGTCTCCAGGAATTAATCCAGGAGGGTTGGCAACTCTACCTGGATCCTCAGGAGTTTAGTCCCTAATTCCCATTGATTTCAGTGGGATTTAGGCACCTAAATACCTTTGAGGATCTGGGCCTCAATTCCTAACTCAGCCATGGATATTCCTTTGTGACCTTGAATAAGACACATTCTCTCTGTGCGTCAGGGGCCTTTTTGCAAACGGGGGATGTTACTTCCTTTCACTCACCCTTTGTCTCTGAGGAGAGCATGCTTGTAAGCTCCTGGACGGTCTCTCCCTGTGTGCACTGTGTGTAGCATATTAGGGCTCTGATCTGACTTGGGGCCATTTGATGCCAATGTAATATGAGTAGAAGCTTGTTGTCTCATCCATTGCTCATACTAAATATTTCCATAAAATATAGGAAGAGGTCAAAAAGCTTTTTTAAGTTTTAAAGCTTTAGGGATAAAGAGGGTCAAATCCCTTCTTAAGTAACCAACACAAAGGAGCTAGTGAGCCTCAGTACAGTGGTTAGAACAGTTAATTAGGAGTCCAGGATGTCTATGTCCTGTTCCCAGCCCTGCCACTCATTCACTGTGTCATCTTGGGTAGTATATTTTCCTCTTTCCTCATCTGTAGAAAGGATAAAATAACACCCAACCATATGCAGGGGTGAGGCTGTGAGGACGCTTTTTGTGGAGCCAGCAGAAGAGAAAAGGAGATAAAATATAAATTTGGTCTACCTGCCCACTCAGGAATATGTTTCCCTTAGGAGCCAGCTTCTGCAGTAGTATCCAACTCAATCTATTTATAGAGATGCTTAGATGGTCCCCATCACCATAGTATCTGCATAATACATGGGAACTACCACCTGCAGACCAGATCAACTGAGCCCTTCACTTACCAGGGTTGTAGGAATACCAGACCTTTGAGCCCATTCTACAGAGACCAGCCCATCAAGCAAACATCCATGGCCTCAAGGGTGGGGTTTCTGGGATTCTGAGGCACTTGAGTTGAAATCCAATACGATGAGCTCTTGATGACTTTACTGGAAATATCAAAGTTCGAAGGTGGGATTTTTCCCCACGTTCAGCAGCTCAATAAACAAATGCATCAGATTCTGAGATTTTCAGTGAATGGTAACATGCAAATTTAGTGTCAGTTGTCATACAATTATATATCACATTAGTCACCCCTTTTTTTGGGGGGGGGAACTCTGAATATTAAGAGGAACATTGTACAGCACTTATTCTCCTGAGTCTGTGTACAGCAAGGGGAGATTTTTTGCTGAGTGGTTCCATGAACTGCACTCTACTAGTGGATTCCCTTTAGCAGTGTCCCAATAAGAATCCTATGTCCTGTACAAAAGTACATTATACTCACTGCTAAAACATCTACTACAGCGTGGCCTGCGTCCCTGGTGTGCATTCAGACTTTGAATTCCACTATCTGAGGACTGAATGAATTCAGAATAAATGCATTTAAGACCATAAGAACGTCTAGACTGGGTCAGACCAAAGGTCAGTCTAGCCCAGTATCCGGTCTTCTGACAGTGGCCAATGCCAGGTGATTCAGAGGGAATGAACAGAACAGGTAATCATCAAGTGATCCATCCCGTGTCGCCCATTCCCAGCTTCTGGCAAACAGAGGCTAGGGACATCATCGCTGCTCATCCTAGCTAATAGCCATTGATGGACCTATCCTCCATGAATTTATCTAGTTCATTTTTTAAACCCTGTTATAGTCTTGGCCTTCACAACATCCTCTGGCAAGGAGTTCCACAGGTTGACCTTTTTATATAATTGTTGTCGGTTATATAAACATTTTAGGCAACACTTGACTAATTATTCCTGTAAGGACAGTTATAGTTGATGCCCACACAATATATGCAGCTCTTGAATAGTGCTTTTTTTCATCCATGCATCTCAAAGCACTTCAGAGGCAGGCAAGTATCCTCACCCCAATTTTACAAGAAGAAAATGGAACAGAGAAAGGTGAAGTGAAATGATTTGATGAAGGACATATGAACAGGAGAGTGGTAGAAGCAGGAACAGAACCCTAATCTCCTGACTCACAAGCCAGGGGGCCTATTCACTGGCCCACACTACCTCACCTAATTAGAGCCCTTCTTTCATAATGCTCACACAACTACCATGGTATTAATACCGCACTACCCTAAATTGCTAATGCTAAACCACAGCTGTGTAAACAAACATCTCATTTATACAATGCAAGCTCAACAGGTCATTAATATTCACACACCCTCTTTATGGCTTTAGAGAACAAAGACCTGCACCTGGGGCTTGCGTTCCCCAAGGAGCACTGTGGTACATAGGCGGCAGGTTTGTATAATTTTTGGTGGGGCCCAAAATGGTGGTGCCCCCCTGCTCCCGCCCTGTAAGCCGATATAAAATGAAGCTACAACGCGTCAGTGCCACAAGATTACAAGGGTCAATTAAAAGTGGAAAATCAGAAGCAGCACTTGCCTACTTCAATATACAGTATTATATTTTGTTGCACCTGTTGTGATGAAGTGGGAATGTTAATATTTTCTCTGAATACTGTGTGGGTGCCTCAGTTTCCCCTGCAAGATGCCAACTGAAGGTGTTGGGGACAAAGAGATCAGGTGGCCTCCCTGTCCGGAAGAGACACAGAGGCCAGAGGAGGGAGTGTCAGTTTGGAGCTGGCTGGGGAAATGGGGAGAGACCCAGAACTTGGTTCTGGGCTCCCCACCCCCCAAGATGGACCTGACAGAGGGGTTCTGTTTTCTGTACCAACAAGCTCTGTTTAAACTGTGTTCCCGTCATCTAATAAACCTTCTGTTTTACTGTCTGGCTGAGAGTCACATCTGATTGCGGAGTTGGGGTGCAGGGACCTCTGGTTGCCCCAGGACCAGCCTGGGCAGACTCGCTGTGGAAAGTGCATGATGTGGAAGGGCATGCTGAATGCTCCGAGGTCAGACCCAGGAAGGTGTAAGCTTCTTGCCCTGGAGACAGTATGCTCCAAGAGAGGAGGCTCCCCCAGAGTCCTGACTGGCTTTGTATGGAGTTGTTCCAAAGCATCACAGCATCCCCTTCCACACCGTGCACTTCCCAGAAGTCCGCACAGGCACTGACACTCCCTTCTCTGGCCTTTGTCTCTTTTCCAGGCATTAAGAGGCCACCCGATCTCTCTGTTCTCCAACACCTTCAGTTGGCACCTTGCAGGGGAAACTGATTTGGGAAAAATGAAGTAAAAGCTGCCCAAACCGAGCTTGAGCACTCCTGAATTTTGAGGTGTTCAAATCTGGAAGGCAGGTGCTGGGGGTGGGAGAGGGCTGTGGGCTCCATGGGGGAGCATGGCAGCAACTGTCTGGAGCTGCACGGAGCCAGACACACTGGTCTGAGTGGCACAGTAAGTGGTTTGGGGGTTGGAGAAGAGGTAGGGGGTTCCGGGGGGCAGTCAAGGGACAAGGAGCAGGGGGTTGGATGGGGCAGAGGTTTGGCGGGGCAGTCAGGGGACAGGCAGCAATTGGATAGGCATGGGAGTCCAGGAGGTTTATCAGGGGACAGGTAAGAGGGTCCTGGGGGGAAGGTGGGTGGGGTCTCGGGGGGGGCAGTTGGGGCCAAGGAGAAGGGAGGCGTAGAGAGGGGCTGAGGTCCCAAGGGGCGGTGAGGGGCGGGGGTCTCAGGAGGGGGTAATTGGGGGACAAGGACCAGTGGTGCTTAGATAGGGGGTGGGAGTCCTGGGGGGCAGTTGGGGCAGGGGTCTGGGGAGGGGGCAATCAGCGGCCGGGGGCTGGGATTCAAAGGGCTTTGGGCTGCTGGCAGCCGCGGGGAGCCCAGAGCCCTTTAAACCCCAGCCGCGGCCGGGAATCAGAGGGCTCTGAGCTGCCTGCAGGGGCGGGGAGCCCAGAGCCCTTTAAATCTCAGCCGCAGCTGGGATTTAAAGGGCTCTGGGCTGCCTGAAACCGCGGGGAGCCCAGAGCCTTTTAAATCCCAGCCGCGGCCGGGAATCAGAGGGCTCTGGGCTCCCCGCCGCAGCGGGCAGCGCAGAGCCCTCTGACTCCCGGCCGCGGCTGGGATTTAAAAGGCTCTGGGCTCCCCACCGCAGCGGGCAGCCCAGAGCCCTCTGATTCCCGGCCGCGGCTGGGATTTAAAAGGCTCTGGGCTCCCCGCAGTTGCAGGCAGCCCAGAGCCCTCTGACTCCCAGCTGCGGCTGGGATTTAAAAGGCTCTGGGCTCCCAGCGGCTGCCGGCAGCCCAGAGCCCTCTGATTCCCAGCCGCGGCTGGGATTTAAAAGGCTCTGGGCTCCCAGTGGCTGCCGGCAGCCCAGAGCAGGGGAGAAACTTAGCTCCAAATATTGCTGGAGCAGAGCCCCTGACTGTGAATATTCCTGGGGCTAAAGCCCCAGGAGCCCATATAAGTTGGCGCCCATGCTGTGGTACTCTGGAGAACAACACTGGAAATAAATTACATACGAAGGGCAGCGAAATAAGGGAGGAAGGAATACGCTGGCCTAACTCCCAATCCAGAAATACAAGGCCTAATCCAGAGCTCTTTGGTGTAAATGGGAGTCTTTGCATTGACTTCAGTGGGCTTCAGTTCAGGGATTTATGGAATAAAAGCAAAGAAACAAGCAGGTATAAATTAGCAGCCAAAGAAACTGGAACAATTTGGAACACAAGTGCTTAGAACTAGAACTGAGTTCTTTCTTTGTTGGCAAATCTCATGGTAATAAAGGTCTTAACCTTGCACACTGCTGAGTATCCATGGTCTTCAGTGGATGTTAAGGGTGCTCACTATTACACCGGGTCAGGCCCTATGTCAGAGATTGCACAATAAAGGCAGAGCCAGGAAGGATCTTCACATCCACAGTCGCATGAGGCCTAGGACCTAGGGAAAGCAGGGGAAGCTGTGTTCAGCTGCAAAGCTTAGAAAAACCACTAGCTTCTGTTATCTGAAGCTGAAAGACAGGGGCAAAACAAGGGCAAAGCAAACCTGAAATCCTACAGGAAAAGCTGATGTTTAATTTACAATTTTTTACCTCAAGCTATAGCCTCCACCTGGCTCATCAGTCCCATACTGCAAAGGGTTCCAGATATCTTCCTGAGAAGAGCTATGGGCACAAGATGCTATTGAAGAACTAAGAACCATTCTATAAATTTTTATGTGAACTTAATTGGTTATGTTTTGGGTTGACAGCCTTTGAGTCTGAACCCTTTTCCCCACAGAACAAAGGTAACAGCAGTTCAAGATTCCCACACTGCCCTGACAACGTACTTCAAACCTTTGTGGCTCAAACGGTCTTGATGAGTCTTCCAGGTCTTTTCAAGCCTTGGCCTTCTTGCTGAAACTTCCAGCAGGGGTGCCAATTAGTGGCATTTGTGGTTGAGCTTTTCTGTGTGGTGAGGTGGCTACCTGTCCACTAGGTACTGGATTGGAACAACCAAAGTAATGTCATGTGGGCAACTGAAATTATAAATGTTTAAAAATACCTCCTAGTTTCACTATCCAAATTAAACTCTATATTTCCTTTTTCAAACAAACAAAAATATCTAAAACCCGGGAGAGTTCTGAACACATTGTATTCAGAGACACCTTTCATGTGATATCCTTGGTCAGACGGAGACTGCATGTTCTAAATCTTTGGCCCTTCTTTATGTTTAAATAATGTAAAAAACTTGTTTTAACATTTTCTGAGGTTTCACTTTTAGCTGCAGCATCAAGTAATGCCAAAATGGACACCAACATCAATCTGGATTAGTTCTATAATACTTTATCTTGAAAGCATGAACAAAGTAAGCCAAGTCAATACTGGGAAGTGACCTGAACATTCATCCAAACTGCTTTGAGGTTTGCGGGGAAAAAAATCAAGTAAATCATGTTTGCATTTGTCATTTTCCAGCTTCTTTCTCTTTTCTGGTTCTAGTGAGGGCCAGAAGCAAAAAGACCAACATCCCAAGATAGTGTGCCATAAATATTTTGAGGATAGCCCAGCTGAAGCAGGAAGTCTGGGAAATAGCATTAGCCTCCCACCCCCACCCCCCATTCTAATGTGATTTGCAGCCCGATTTTGCAGACTTTGGGAAGTTTGGACACTAGTGCTTCAGAGAAGCATCCAAACTGGAGCTACCTGGATACAAAACTTCTGTAATGAAATCTGAAACAGAGCTGGAACGTGTCGATCTTTTACAACCTTTGAGTAGATCATACAAACACTAGCATAGGAGGGGCTTGACAAAAGTTTGGCATAGTTTTATGGAACACTTGGTGAAATCCTTCACCATGTACTTATCTTGTGGCAATGAATTCCATAGCGTATCACTGAGGCCAAGAGCTTATCGGGATTCAGAAGAGGATTAGACGTTTGTAGGGATAACAAGATTAGAGAGTGTTTTAGGAGAAGGATGAAAAATAATTTAGGAACCCTCATGCTTCAGGGCCAGTATCTAATTTGATCAGGAAAAAAAAGACAACTTTTCCTGTGAACAGGTTACTGAATAACTGCCTTGCGGCTTCATCTGAAGCAGTTGGCCACTGCTGGAGACAGAATATTGGTATAGATGGTCCCGCTAATTCTATGATTCTAAGCGAAAGTGGGGATTGATTGTATGACATATACCACTTTTCCATTGCTAATATTTAGGATTCCACATTTCCTATCTTCTGAACTTGGTTCAAGTATCTTTAAATTGTGAGTCCCTCAGGTCAGGATCTGTGGTTCTCTCTGTGTTTGAACAGTGGCTAGCACACTGTCTGCTACCAGAAATATATTGGACGTATCAAATTAACCTGGATCCCAAATCTCAGGCAAGTCTGGGACTAATTATTCTTTCAGTTAGAAAATGTGATGCTTGGCAGTTGTGCATGGATTCAACCCCAAGCCACTAACACTCAGCAGATTCTGTTGACTTTTGCTTTGAGTCTTTTGAGTTTGTTCAGTCTTGAAACACACAGAGAAACTCAAGGACTGTGACTCCACCAACCTGAGATAATTTTAAATAGGTTCATGCAATGCCTCCTGAACAATGAGATTAAATGCCCTGGCTCTGAATGTTTGGCAAGTCCCCCTTCACTGGTGGAGAAGAGTGTGAAGTCCTAGGTTTAAATTAGCTCATCCTGATGCACCATGCTATTGAGGAAACAACATCTTGTGTTCAGAAATCACACTCAGTTAGGCTGTTCCTGCCCACATGGTACTATTCTGTGGACAAACAGAGGCCTTCAGTCCCTTCAGGGATCTCAATCTGGTCCTTTCCACCAGCACTAAAATCCCTTTCAAGAGAAGACAATCCAGCCTTCGGCTTTTGGAATGATGATCACAGTTTTCACCTACGCTTTTAGCACAGTCATGAACATACTGGGAAGAAATATGGAAGGCAAGAGGTGAAACACCATTCTCTGAGAGGTTCAGCCACAGGAAGGGAACTAAGAACTGTCTTTCAGATAGAGTTAATTTCAGAGTAGCAGGCAGTAGCCATTTGATGTTGAGGGAATGCCCAGTGGTATATGGGTGCATGGACGGATGGAAACCCCAGTAGTGTGTGGAGTTGTTCATCAGCTGAAGACACTCCAGCTTTTGGTCGTGTACATACATTCATGGAAAATGTTTTGTGGTATTTGCCCCTCTGAACAGACCTAAGCAGCAGCCAATGCAGCTCTGTGAGAGGCTACCTCTGGCCTTGTCTACACTACAGGACTATTTCGAATCTACTTAAGTCGAATTTGTGGATTCGACCTTAATAAGTCGAATTTGTGTATCCATACTAAATACACAAATTCGAACTTCTGAGTCCACATTCACGGGGCCAGCTTCGACTTTGGAAGCGGTGCACTGTGGGAAGCTATCCCACAGTTCCCGCACTCCCCGCTGCCCATTGGAATTCTGGGATTTCCCCCCAATGCATGCTGGGGGGAAAAATGTGCCGACGGTGGTTTTGGGTTAGTGTCGTCATTGAACCGTCAATCACGCCCTCCCTCTCTTCCTTGAAAGCGCCGGCGGGAAATCTGTTCGCGCCCTTGTCTGGTCGGTTACAGCGCGGACGCCACAGCACTGCGAGCATGGAGCCCGCTGCGATCATCGCTGCACTTATGGCCGTTGTCAACTCCTCGCATCTTATCGTCCACCTCTTCCACAGTCAGCTGCTGAGAAATCGGGCGAGGAGGCTCCGGCAGCGCGGTGAGGAGAGTGGCACAGACCTCTCAGAAAGCAGGGTACGCCGCGCAGTGGAGATCATGGTGGCAATGGGTCACGTTCATGCTGTGGAACGGCGATTCTGGGCCCGGGAAACAAGCACAGACTGGTGGGACCGCATAGTGCTGCAGGTCTGGGATGACACAGAGTGGCTGCGAAACTTCAGGATGCATAAGGGCACTTTCCTTGAACTGTGTGACTTGCTGTCCCCTGCCCTGAAGCGCCAGGACACAAGGATGCGAGCAGCCCTGAGTGTGCAGAAGCGAGTGGCCATAGCCCTCTGGAAACTTGCCACGCCAGACAGCTACCGGTCAGTAGCGAACCACTTTGGCGTGGGCAAATCTACCGTGGGGATTGCTGTCATTCAAGTAGCCCACGCAATCATTGAGCAACTGCTCTCAAAGGTAGTGACTCTCGGAAATGTCCAGGTCATCATAGATGGCTTCGCCGCAATGGGATTCCCAAACTGCGGTGGGGCTATAGATGGGACTCACATCCCTATCCTGGCACCAGCCCACCAGGCCAGCGAGTACATTAACCGAAAGGGCTACTTTTCAATGGTGCTGCAAGCTGTGGTGGACCATAGGGGACGTTTACCAACATCAACGCCGGGTGGGCGGGCAAGGTTCATGACGCGCGTGTGTTCAGGAACTCTGGTCTGTTTAGACGCCTCCAGGCAGGTACTTTCTTCCCGGACCACAAAATAACGGTTGGGGATGTGCAGATGCCTACAGTGATCCTCGGGACCCAGCCTACCCGCTAATGCCCTGGCTCATGAAGCCCTATACAGGCGCCTTGGACAGTGAAAAGGAACTCTTCAACTACCGGCTGAGCAAGTGCAGAATGGTGGTGGAGTGTGCTTTCGGACGTCTCAAGGGAGATGGCGGACCTTACTGACTCGCTCGGACATCAGCGAAAGAATATCCCCGTAGTTATTGCTGCTTGCTGTGTGCTCCACAATCTCTGTGAGAGCAAGGCGAGACCTTTTGGCCGCTTGGGAGGTTGAGGCAAATCGCCTGGCTGCTGTTTACGATCAGCCAGACACCCGTGCTGAGAGAATATCCCAGCGGGAAGCGATATGCATCAGGGAGGCTTTGAAAGCGAGTTTCCTCGCAGAGCAGGGTAACCTGTGACTGTCCACTTGATTTTAAGAGAGCCTGATCACAAACCAAGTTTCCCCCACTTCCAAAGGACGTTTTAAAACTAAGGACATGTTTTAGTAATTAATAATAAATCTTTTGTTGACTTTGCATTTCTGTTTCTTGGTTGAAACATGGAAGCATTCTGTGCTGGGTAAGGTGTGCACTGATGGGTGGGTTTGCAGGAAGGGGCGAGGGGTGCCGTCTTTGGATAGGGGTTAACATGACGGCTGTGGGTTTGGGCGTTGGAAGGGGTGAGGGGTGTGGGGGAAGGGTGAGTATCTGCCCCTGTATGAGGGCTCTTTTTGGGGCTCAGGGCACCGGGGAGGATCGTGGCTACGGTCCAAGTGCATGTGAAGGGAAGCCTGCCTTTACATTCGGGGATGGCAGGCACCAGGACCCTGGACAAGCATAGACATCAAGGAAAGACCCGGGGCAGCATACACCACACAGACTGTCCCTGGTGCCTAGTGACTGCAGTCTGTGTGTGCCCTGCAGTTGACCCTGCACCCAAGTCTGTACCATGGCACTGTGGGCTATGCACTGAAATTACAATTCAACCCCCCCACACACACCCACAGAAAGTCTTCTGACACCGGAAACGTGACGGAAACATTGAGTAACACCAAACCGCTTTTAATAATGTAGTACACAGTGGGGGGTTTAAACTTGGAGTTGGGACTGGTTGATGCTGTAAGGAAAGAGTTTGTACAAATTTACAGCGCCAGAGTTGTCTCGAACATTATCGGTCTGCTGCGGTGCAGGGACAGTTCTCACGGCCCCTACCGCCCCTCCTTCTTGTAACTTTGGGTGAGGGGGGGACAGGACTTCTTGGCGTTGGAGGGCGGTTGCAGATGCACTGCAGGGGGGCTCTCTCCTCCTGCCTGCGGTCTTGCAGAACATCTACAAGGCGCCGGAGCGTGTCCGTTTGCTCCCTCATTAGACCAAGCAGCGTTTGAGTCGCCTGCTGGTCTTCCTGCCGCCACCTATCCTCCCGTTCCAGGTGTGTGCGATGCTGCTGACACAGGGTCTCCCTCCACTGTCTCTGCTCTGCCGCCTCCGCTCTGGAGCAGGCCATCAGTTCCTGGAACATGTCGTCCCTAGTCTTTTTCTTTCGGCGTCTAATCTGAGCCAGCCTCTGCGAGGGGGATGCCGGGGCAGTCCGGGAAGGAGCCAAGCTGTGTGATGCGAAAAAGTAGGTGATTTCCTTGAACACATACATGTTTGCCAACAGTAAACACAGTCTAGTCAGTTTCAGTTAACAAGACCAAAGAGGGAACCAAGTCTCAGGAGATGTCAGAACTAGTCCGAGATTTCGGAATACGCTCTCATTGGCGGCGCCATTGCACTGGATAGCGCACAAGCGAGGAGAGACAGCTGCATCCCTCTTGCACAAAGTCCTGGTAAGCCTTACAGTACATACTGCTTATCAGTTAGTGGTTAGCTGTGCTCTCCTGCAAAAGGCAATGTGCAAAGCAGAAAAGATGACCCTTTTGCAGCCACTACCGCCAGTGCACGGGAAAGATCACTGTATGCTTTTCCTCTGTGCCCTCAAACACGTGGCTGTTAAGCGAGGGTCATTCTTATGCAAAGGAAAAGTCTGTTAAGCGAGGGTCATTCTTATGCAAAGTAAAAGTCTACCATTCACAATAGTAACAGTACACTAATTCCCCTAATTAGATGCAGCACTTCCAGAACGACATTACCCTGAGGCGTGTCAGGAGGACTCAGAGAGAGCGGATGCTAACAGAAGCCCTGCACAGACCAGGACCATACGCTGCCATGCTCGTAGAAGCGATGCTTCCCCTTTACCTTCGGATGGCCTGGCGCGGAAGAGTGTGCTTCCATGGAGCACCCAATAAAGCACCTCTCCCAAGAAACCTCCTGCTGAGGCTTTTCCAGCTGCTCTCTGAGAGCTTTTTTGAACTGTCCCCAGAGGATTATTGCTCGATCCCTATATGTGTAGACCTACTGTTTGTATAGTTTGATATTTAAAAATTTTTATATAGTATTTCTATTTTTTATATATATACCTGTTTCTTAAAAAATAAATGTTTCCCTGTTTGTAGCACTTACCGCCTGATCCTTCCCCTGATTCTGAGTCCGGGTTCACGGGCGGGGACGGTTGGTAGGGGATCTCTGTGAGGGTGATGAAGAGATCCTGGCTGTCAGGGAAAGCGGGAGTGGGTTCGATGTCGCCTGCGCCGTCCTCAAAAGACCCTTCCTCATCTTCCCCATCGGCGAACATGGAGGAGGAACTGTCCCGGTACACTATTCCGTCCTCGGAGTCCACCGTCACTGGTGGGGCAGTGGTGGCAGACCCACCTAGAATGGCATGCAGTGCCTCGTAGAAGCGGCATGTCTGGGGCTGGGCTCCGGAGCGTCCGTTTGCCGCTCTGACTTTTTGATACCCTTGTCTTAGGTCCTTCACTTTCACGCGGCACTGCATCGCATCCCGGCTGTATCCTTTCTCTTTCATGGCTTTAGAGACCTTCTCGAAGGTCTTGCGTTCGCTTGCTAGAGCGCAGCTCCGAGAGCACAGACTCCTCGCCCCACACAGCGATCAGATCCATGACTTCCCTGTCAGTCCATGCTGGGGACCTCTTTCTATTCTGGGATTGCCCGGACTCCTCTGCTGGAGAGCTCTGCATCGTTGCAGGTACTGCGGAGCTCGCCCCGATGTGCAACCAGAACGTCAGATTCAAACCGCCCAGACAGGAAAATGAATTCAAATTTTCGCGTGTCATTTCCTGTGTGGCTGGCCAGAGAATCCAAGCTCGGACTGCTGTCCAAAGCGTCAACAGAGTGGTGCACTGTGGGATAGCTCCCGGAGCTACTAAGTTCGATTAGCATCCACACCAAGCCTAATTCGAGCTAGCAAGTGCGAATTTAGCGTTACTCCACCTGCCGGGGTGGAGTACCAAATTCGAACTAAAGAGCCCTCTAGTTCGAATTAAATGGCTTCCTGGTGTGGACGGTTGAGCGGTTAGTTCGAATTAACGCTGATAAATTCGAATTAAAGTCCTAGTGTAGACCAGGCCTCTGTTACAGTACATGCAGCCCACAGTAGCAAAGTAAGACGAAAGGTGCTGGCACTAACTGTTCATAACAAAGGGTCATAAATAATTGGAGTTCTTCTAAATGAGGTCAAGTTTTTGCTGCTGCTTCTGTTCCCCTGCTTAATAGTCAAGGGAAACAGCACAAATCATCCAGCTAGAGAGGATACTGGCCACAATTTTCTCTTTAGCCAAAGCCGATGATAAAGAGACATATTTAGCATGAGTCTCTTTGTGGAGCCAGGGACTCAGAGGAACATGAACTCAGTACAGTTTGTAAAGACTGAATGTAATCTCTGTCCTTGCTAGTGAGACTCATGTACTGCATGGTACAGTGTCGGGGGAGGTGTAACGATGCATCACTGTGCAACTCCATTACATTCACGTGGAAACATTATATGAGCTGTCCTGTTCTAGGTCATGAGGAAACTTGGTTAGCTTGGGACATCACTGCCTCTTACATAAGAGAAGTGGCTGCAGTGTGGCTTAATGGCTAGCACAGAGATTCAGGAGAGCTAGGTTCTATGCCTGCTGGGCGATCTAGGCAAGTCACATCACCTTGATGAGACTTTGAACCTGGAAATAGACATGCAGTCAGGGCCTCATTGTCCTGCACCTTGCACAGTCATTTACACTATAAAATGTTACCCAATCAGAATGAAAATCAACCTCCATGAAATTTCAGCAAGCAGGATGTTCTAGATAAGAAATATTTACCTAAATAATATAAATATTTTTTCCTGGGGAGATAATGCAGCCTATTAGCCTAGCAATCAGCTTCACTAGGAGAGGTCCCTAATGTGCTTAGCACAAAGTCAATGTAAGGCCACCGATACCATCCACAGAAGCAGGCATGAAAACAGACGTGTAGAAGATGAATGGATATTAGGAATGCAGTCTTGAGTCCCAAGAGAAAGGATAACCTATGAATGTGATCAATCACAATAGTCCCAGAAGATCTATGGTATGGTAGTTCCAGACTTTACTGTATACAAGTAGTGCTGCTCTTTACTCTACTGATGATTTATATAACAATTTGGCTGTACTTGTGTCTGCCTGTTATAGCTGGTTTTGTCATTGAAAATACCCACACACTGTTTCCAGCAACACGTCAATCAATCTAAATAGTACCATGAAGAGATCATAACTCTTTGGAGCTGGATCATTCATGGATGCTGGACCCCGCAGTATATCTGAACATCAAACCGAACACATTTCTTTTGCAGAGGCTTGTCTGTCGAGAGTAACTAAACTTATAATTGCTGTCTGGAATGGGTAGGATGGTAGTGCAGGAGTCGCCTTAAAAGAGCCAAAGCATTCTGGTGTTAATTAATACCCAGCATGATCTTAGAAAGCAGTGCTAGGTGCCAACAGGCTAAATCCTGTTAACTCGCTGCTCCATGTATTTGTTTTGTGGGACATATTGCCCCTCCCATGCTGTCCCCTATGCACCAGATGGAGACATTTAGAGTCCTACAAACTTCAGCTAATGACACACAGAAGCAACAGTGGGAAATTGCAGGAAATGGACTCTCTTTCAGGCCTGACGTCGGAGAAGAACTGTGGTGGATGGGATGGGTGACCATATCATGTATAGTTGGCCCACTACAGACTTCTTTTATTATACCTTTTGGAGGATGATCACTGCGGTAACTTGGATCTTACTTTCACTTAAGTTTATGGCCTCATCCCATTCACTTAAATGAACTTGGCTCAGGGAATTAAAAAGGGCCAGGCTTCCCTTTTCACACCCATAACATGCAGACACAATTAAGGCCATATAGGACCTTGCAGGACCTAGGGCTAGCTGGGTGTATCATTGCATAGTACTTTGTTTTCCAGATATCCAGGTCACATAGTTTTCATGTGCTTACAGTGCTGAAAATTGAAGTCAGACCAAGGTGGAGATTTTCAGCTCCACCTAGGGGATTTTCACATCCAATGGGAACTGGGCATGAGAATCTCTTTTACGCAGCTTTTAACATCTCAGCCTTCATGTTTAAATGGCAAGAGCAAGACATAAACCAGTGGTATTTGGGCTGTGCTGTTACAGAGCCTGCTTTGCAGGCCACCGTTGCTGACACACTAGGGAATCAGGGTTACATGGGGAGAAAAGGCCCATTTGTCTGTTGGCTTTGTAGGCAGCGCTGAGCCAATATGCACCTCTGGATTTTGTTACTAAGTGCTGAAAAATTTCGGCTTAGTTCGAATAGGTACAACGGAGCCTTTGGAGTCCATCCAAACCATCCATTAGGCTTCTCTTATCAAATAGATTCTTCGGCATGGCTCATGAGCAGCACTTTTGTCTTTAAAGTAAAAGGTTAACTAAAATGTAAATAGGACTAGTGTTTACCACTACGGAAACACTACTGAGACAGACATGATAAATATTAAACACCTGGCAGAGCTTTGTTTTGATCAACATTTATCAGTGAATTTAGCGTTCGTGAAGAGCTAACAGAACTAGCTCTACGGAGCCAAACAAGAAGTGATCATGGACCGTGTACGTGTCCCTTGACTCCTAGCTCTGCAGTTCTAACCTGCAATCACCGCCTCTACTAAATCCACAGCCACTCCTCACCCAAGCAGAGGCTGCTGGATGTGTAGCAGTTTGGGGATATGCAGAAAGATGAGGCTTGCCCTGCAGATTCTCTCCTGGGAGCTATACTAAAAGCTATGGCCAAACCGTGCTATAGTTCTCCAGAAGTGAAAGACACTCCACTGTGCAGCCAAGTAACAGTATTTATGAATCCTAGTGTGTCATACGGGGTGTCTGGAACAAGACACCAGCATTGGTTAAATTGTTTGGAAAATAAACACACAACAGATTTAAAACACTAGGCAGTATGGGCCAGTTTTTCAAAGGTATTTAGCTGCCCAAAGAGGCAAGTGGGATATTCAAAAGCATCTAACTGCCATTGAACGCCACATGAGTTGATGCTTCGCCTGCAGAGGCACTTTTGAAAATCCCACTAAGCACCTCTCTGCATCTTTAGGTACTTAAATACCTTGGAGGAGTTGGGCTCATAGGCTAGTGAAACTACACCAAGGCCAAACTCAGCTCTCTGCCTAATCCTGCTCTAGTTTATATCCCACTGCAATTTCCTTGACTTCCACGTTACTTCATAGAGTGCAGAATTCAGCCATATGATGGTCATGTCAAATCCCCTATTTCTTTTCAAAGAGTCATAAAACAGATGCAGTAAAACAGCATTAGGTCACCTAGCCACTCTCCTATCAATACAGGTATACTCGTCAGTGTTTGATCTAGTGTGGTTTTATATTACTGAACCAATGGGATCTCTTTCTAAAAGAGATGTGATAGCTCATCAGAAGTGGTGGGCCTCATGCAGAAGTTACTGGGGGAGATTTTTCTGGCTTGTATTATGCAGGAGGTCAGACCACATGATCATAATGGTCCCTTCTCTCCTTCAAGTCCATTTATGAATGATTCTATTGCATAATTTCCCTAGAGAGGTTATTCCCCAGCCTAGTAGAAGTGACGTCTCCTGATGTGCACCCCGAGCTTTCCTTGCATTTCCATGACATCTAGTTATGCCCAGTCAACCCTCCTAAACAGTTATTCTTTCCTCATGCAACCCATAACCACATTGAAGTCTACTCATGTAAACATTCTCCTATGGGATGACATGTGAGAGTCTTGGGGTTGATTAAGGGGTGAATAATTAAGCTCTTTCAAATATGTGGACAGTTATTCCCAGCCTCCTTGTCACACAGATAAAGAGACACAACAGGCCAATTTTTCTCACAGGTAGGTGGGTGTAAAAAAGAAAATGTAGAGTAACTGCATTAAACTCAATGAAGATACTCTGACTTTACACCAGGATATCATCTTTAGCACAAACACAATCCCAAGCATGACAGTACTGACAAATGTTTCCCCATCGTTACTGAATCATTATTGTCTGAGTATAACTCCACATGCATCATAAAAGCAGCTGAAGATGAAGCCAACTTCAAAAAGCAGATGAGAGAGACTGAAATTACCACCACAAGCATTTTCAGTCTTGAGGTCTGGATGAGTGTATAAAATAACTGAACTTTGTTCCTGTGGCTTATTACATCATATGGCCCCTCTTTCACAGAAAATATTTCTACTCCTCATTCCAGCCCATCTGTTCCTCAGCAAACTCCTTCTCTGTATTTACTTGAAAAACAACTAATTGAGGCAAAAGGCATCTTTCCAGAGAAAAGCATGTTCATAATTATCCAAAGAACATTTCACGTTTGTTCCTGCCAGTATATCTAAATATATGTATTTTTAGTAACACTGTCAAAAGTGGTTTAATATTTCATTGCAGAAAGTCTTCCTGACACAAAACACATGGTTATTTCTAGTTAGGAAATAAAACAGGGTTGTGAAAAGGATCTCTCTAGATGGCAGAATGGCATGCCCTGCTGGGAAATGATGGGGGGTTTCCCCTACTGTTCTTTTTTCTTCAGTTCTAGTGTATTTTTCTGAGAACTAAACCCAATGAAGTTATTTAGCAGGCTGGGTTTGAGGGACCACAGGTCTGAAACCTCAACCCTCTTAGGCATCAGTAAGTTCCAACCTGCCACCCAGTACCCTGTTAAATTACTAGAATTACAAGGTCAACACAGACAGAGGACTCCAGTCCTGGGATCTGATTGGTGGAAATCCAAGGGTCCTCATTGGTTCCCTATTTCTATTTAATCCAAGCAGAGAGACAGGAAATTGTCAGTGCAAGTAGTTTTCCCCTATGCTACTGGACCCTACTGCCTGACTATGATCTCCAGGTACCCAACCCAGCCTGCGTCCTGATTCACACTCCGACTACTAGGGAAGACTGTCCATGTCCTGGTTGTGACCTTGGGAGAGGAAGGATGACTTTATAACTATGCCAGTGGACAGGGGGTGAGAAGTTCCACATACAGCAACCTGCTCTACCCCAGTATAGTTGAAGCAATACAACCCCCTCTAGTGTGGATGCAGTTATCTTGGTATAAAAGTGCTTTTCCTTTTCTCCCACCCTTGGTCTATCTCATCTTTTTTGATGGTAAAAGTTTTAGGGCAGGAGCCTTGACTGGACTCAAGGCCTCTAGACATTACTTTTAATACAAATAAATAATAATAATGAGAAGTTTTCTTTGACAAGGTAACAAGCCTTGTGGAGCAGGGGAAGCAGTAGAGGAGTATATCTTGACTTTAGTGTCCAATTTGTTAGTCTCAGATGACATTCTCATAAGCAAACTAGGGAAATATAGTTTAGACAACCTACTATAAAGGGCTGGACAAACTTTTTGGCCCGAGGGCCTCATCTGGGTGAGGAAATTGCATGCTGGGCCATGAATGTAGGGCTGGGGCAGGGGGTTCGGGTGCACAGAGTGGGAGGGGGTGTGATGTGCAGGAATAGGCTCAGGGCAAGAGGTTGGGGCAGAGGAGGGGTGCGGATGTACGAGGGGACTCAGGGAAGGGGGTTGGGGTGCAGGAGGGGGTGCAGAGTGCAGGATGGGGCTCAAGGCAGGGGTGCAGGGAGGAGTGCAAGAGGGGGCTCAGGGCAGGGAGTTGGGGTGCAGGGAGGGGTGCAGTGTGCAGGAAGGGGCTCGGTGCAGGAGGGGTGCAGGGTGTGGCAGGGGGGTTGGGTGCAAGCAGGGTGTGGCAGTGGGCTCAGGGCAGGGTGTTGGGGTATGGGGTGCAGGAGGGATTCGGGGTACGGGCTCTGGTCTGGTGCCGCTTACCTGGAGAGGCTACAGGGTGGCAGCAGTGCGCACTGGGGCAAGGGCAGGTGCTGGCTGCTTCTGGGAGTGGCGCGGGGCCCACGGCACCACAGGGGTGGCAATCCTGTGGGCCAGATCCAAAGCCCTGAGGGGCCGGAGCCAGCCCACGGGCCATAGTTTGCCCACTCCTGTACTATAAGGTGGGTATATAACTGGTTGGAAAACCATACTCAGACTAATTATCAATGCTTTACAGCCAAGCTGGAAGTGAATATTGGGTGTAGTCCCACAGGGATCTTTCCTGGGTCTACTTCTACTCAATATCTTCAGAAGTTTTTTGGATAGTGGCATAGGGAATACACTTACAAAGTCTGAGGATAATACCAAGATGGGAGGGGTTGAAAGTTCTTTGGAGGACAGGACAAGAATTCAAAGTGATCTTGACAAACTGAAGAAATGATCTGAAATAAACAGAATGATATTCAATCAGTTGCACAAATACAAAATGGGAAATGATTGCCTAGAAAGGAGTAAAGGAGAAAAAGATCAGGGGGTTATAATGGGTCACAAACTAAATGAGTCAACAATGTAATACAATTGCAAACCTCTCCCCCCCCCCCAAAAAAAACCCCACACCCCATGAACATCATTCTGGGGTGTATCAGCGAGAGTGTTGTAAACAAGACATGAGAAATAATACTTCCACTCTACTCAGCACTGAAAAGGCCTCAACTGGAGTACTGCATGCAGTTCTGGGCACCACACTTTGGGAAATGGAAAAGGTGGAGAAAATCCAGAGGAGAGCAACAAAAATGATTAAAGGTCATGAAAACATGACCTATGAGGAAAGATTTAAAAACTGGAAAAAAGTCTGGATGGGGACATAAGTCTTCAATAAGTAAAAGGTTGTCATAAAGGGGAGGGTGATAAATTGTTCTCATTATTCACTTAGGACAGGACAAGAAGTAATGAGTTTAAATTGCAGCAAGGAAGATTTAGGTTAGAAATGAGCAAAGACTTTCTAATTATAAGGGCAGTTAGCACTGGAAAAAATTACCTCAGGTTGCGGAATGTCCATCACTGTAGGTTTTTAAGAGCAGGTTAGACAAACACCTGTCAAGCCTGGTCTAGATAATACTTAGTCCTGCCTCAGCGCAGGGGACTGGACTGTATGACCTATCGAGGTCCCTTCCAGTCCTACATTTCTAGGAGGAATGTCTGCCTCAGGAAAAAATAGTTTGCATGATTCAAATGGGCCATTTGGACTCAAACAGCACAAGGAGGTCTTGAATTACCCAGAGCTGAGCTCATGTGAAAATGATGAATCCAGTAGCGCATATGAAAGGGTGAACTCCTCTAACGACTGAACTGCTGAATTCTCAGAAATTGTCAGCCATGGGGAAATGTAATTGTACAGTTGCTGTTGAAAACAAACTCTAATTTGACCTGAGGTTATTGCAATATTAAGATGGTAACAATTATGTATTATGGTTATGCTTGAAACCCAATTTGGAGGTAATTTGAAGTCCTTAAGTCATCTCAAAGGCCAAGATTGGATTTTTTTCTAAAAAGTATGCTCTAGCTCAGCCATACGTTATGGGCCACATACAGGAATTACTGATTGAAATTCTATGGCCTGCGTTATGCAGCAGCTCAGACTGGACAATCATAACAGACTCTACTGCCTTTTAAAAAATATCTATGGATCTGTGAATTTAAGAGACAGCTGCCCATGTCTTGTTGTAGTGATTTTTTTTCGTTGGGAGGGATTTCAATAAAGTGTGGGAGGTTGCCAGGTGCACCAACAGGGGACAAGTTGGCCACTTTTTTTTGATTTTCAAATAAGTTTTGAAATGAGAAAGAAAAAAGGAAAAAAATTGGGACAATGTTAAGATTGGCTGGAAGATTTACCCACATAAGTGGTACCGGGCGGAGAGTGGGCTAGTCCAAAGGTGTCCATGCTACTTAGTGCATCAGGCCTTACCTGCAGGCTCCGTGACTAGGGGTTGAGAAGCTAATTCAGTTTTCATGCTCACTGAATCCCTGGTCTCTCAGCTAATACCATCAACAATAACTCAATTAGTGTCTAATGAAGGCTTAACTCCATTTAGAACTGTACTAAGATCATGATTCGTTGTAGTACAAAGAAACCTAGAAGTGCCAACCACTGTGCTAGGTACTGTATAAACACATGGGAAGAGATGGTCCATGCCCCCAAAGCATTGCCGTCTAAATAGGCAGGGCAGGCAAAAGGTGGAAGAGGAAATAGACACAGAGGTGAAGTGACTTGCCCAAGGGCACCCAGATATTCACTATCCATTGGGCTATGCTGCAACAATCAGTTTAGGACTTCCATTTACAGTTTACAAGTGCCCTATTGGACTAAAGTGCTAGCAAAGATGTTAGCTAGTGAGATTACGTGTTTGTGATACGTCGCACAAGGTCCCTCAATGCAGAATGAGAAGCCACATTTGCTTTATTAATAAATTAATTATTATTATAAAGACAACTCAATATGCGTAATGTCTGCATTCATCTTGAGAATGAAATGGATTCACAGAGGTCTATTTTATCCTGAGGAGAGGAGATGCAAGCAGCTATATATTTCTATTCTTGATGATGTTAGACGCATTCATGATTCCTGTTGAGTAGATCAGACAGATAACTACAATCAAGCCATTTAGCTTGGTGAAGGAAAGTGGCCAGGCTAGCAACAAACTTCGTTTCACATATGGAATGCAACCGAACCGGCAAAGTGCATTGTCATTTGCAGAGACTAGAGTTTGCAGAAAGTATTTGCCTGTCATCTATAGAGCACAGAGCTATGAGGCCTGATTCTCCTCTTCATTCCACTGGTCTGATGCCAGTGTAACTACAGCAGCTTTGCACCAGTGAAAAGGAGTGGAGAATCTGGTCATGGAGTAGCAGTTATAAATCAGTCATCTGGCATACCTGGGTTCATTCACCAAAGTCATTTGCTTATACAAGTCCTGATCCTTCCTCACTTAAGTCAATGGGAGAGTCGCCATTGACTTTAAAGGGAGTAGAGTTGGCTTAATTTTCCAAAGGGTCGGCACGGTTCTGCAGATGTAATTTGTGTCTGTAAAATGTGCATCTGTATTTTGGCACCTGCAATTGAACAGCACAAGTCCCCGCACCTCTAGCTACCGGGCCGCAAGTATAAACCAGGCAGAAGGTGCATGAATTCTGATTTGGATCTGCAATTCATTGCACAGGCACAAATTGCACCTGCAGAAAGGGAGATTTGGCCCCTGCTATTTTGAAATTTGAGGGCTTTGCTATCAGAATGTTTGGAGATAAGCAATCCCCTAGAAGAATTTACATCATAACCCATCCCAAAGTGCTGATGGCGGCTCAGCATGGGCAAATATCTGCTAGTGTGGATATGGACAGAGGCACAGAGTTTGTTTGGCTGAAGGTGCCTTTTTGTGCTTGTCTCTGGGTAGCGTTAGTGCAGACATTTTTAAAGCTCCATTGGAATGGGCATGACTGATTTGACTCTGTGTCTTGGACTCTGTCCAAACCATCTATTAGCCTTTCATTCACAAATAGATGTGTCTTCCAAGTGACTCATGGGCAACACCGTTGTTTTTAAAAAGAAGTTAAGTTAGGGTAAGTGAAAATAAGATTTACTATTTGGGAAACGTTATGGGGGCAAACATAAGAAAATGTATGAATCATCATCCACTAGGCTCCATTCATCTGCAGAGATAAGGAGCCTTCTTTTGTGTTTAGGACCACTCAACACGATGGATCTCCACTTTTATTATTTGTATTACTGTAGCAGCAAGGAGCCGTAGTCATGGAGCAGGACCCCATTGTGCTAGGCAGTATGCAAACTCTGTGGGAAGTAACCCTGTTGATATGGAATATTGAACGCCCAGAGTATTTGGTGCAGTTCTGGGACATGGTGCTCAGCAGGACCTCACCTTGCCCTGCAATATCTTGCCATCATCCGATGGTTTGAAGTACGCATGAGTCCTGCAGATATTTTAGTGGATTGGCAGGACAGCCAGAGTTTATAGCAACAAGGACGTAAAAACACCAAAGGCTGGATCCTTAGCTGCGTAACTTGGCATTGCACAATGCACATTGTGCAGTCATATTAAAATAAAGTCAGTGGAGCCACTTCGATTTATACAAGGTGAAGAGCCAGCCCTCAGGGCTGCTATGTTTCCAGAGAATTACACTGACTTCACAACTCCCATGGGCTTTGATGGGACCCACCTGGCTAGGATTTGGGCCCATTATTAGGAAACATAGTGGCTAGATTCCTGTGTTTGGGGCAGACTCCTCCTTTCTGTCAGAGGGCTTCTCTCCTCATTCACAAACTTTGTAGCACTTCAAACAGTCTCAGTCTTGAATGAGGAGAGGCAGCTACCAGAGACAGGTGCTACCAGGACATGAAAATCCCCTTGACATCCTTTCCATTTGTCCAGATGAAGAGTCGGAAACTGACTCTCAGAGGGGAAGCTGAGGCAAGCTGTGCTGGCTGATCTTACAAAATCCCAAATATTCTAGGGGCAGTCGATTTTTTTGTCACGGTCCAAATTTCTTGGTCAAGGAATAGTCAAGGTCCAGACTCCAGAGGAAAAAATAATAAAAACCCAGCAAAAAAGTGTTTGGGGTCCATTCAAAAACTCCTGGCAATCTGGATTTGGCCTGTGGTCAGTCTATTGACTACCCATTCTAGGGCTTTCACGGTATGATTGTCCAACCTTTCTTTGAGCCTTACAAAGGCTGTGATACTACAATATTAATAACATGGGTGGACCATCCCAGCCTCAAAAGAACCCCTCTGAAGTCAATGGGACTCTGTGGGAGTGCCAGGGAATGTCCATGTAGTTCTCATTACATTATCAGAGCTTACATTATCCTGCAGCAATAAATTGGACGGACACGCAGACTCAGACTTAGGGAGGGCCCGACAGAGACCTTAATACTGTTGTTTGCAGTTGCCAACAAATTCCATTACTAAAGCTCTTAATCCAGAGCTCTGGGATTCTGGAGCTTCAGAGCCTTCGATGTGTTCAAGCACAGATTTGCCCATGCAGCTGTTGCAAATTAAGTTTAGACAAGCTTCCTTCCTGGGATACAGACCTACAGACAAACTGATATAACTGAGCAAGACCTTCATCCTTTCCTTTAGCTGTAACATGGCTACCAATGAACCAGTGCCGTCACAATGCTGACCCATTACACCAGCACATATGTACAACAAACCAATCTGTATCAGAGTGCATAACAGCCCGCAACTAACAAAGTATTCTCAGTCCTGGGGTCTAGATGGCTGGAGGGAAAAAAATAAGACAACTTGGTTCTTGCGGCTTTTTACATTATGGTTGAAAATATTTCTTCTCCTCACTGCATCCTCATCTGTTTTTCAGTATAAATGACTTATTGAGTCCAGGGGATTTAAATATGGGACAAGAGTTAACCAAGAGGCAGAGAGATACATTCATGGAAAAATATGCGCACACACAGTTACCCAAATATTTCATACAAGGAATGTCACTGCCGATAATTTATACGTCACTACTGAATGTGATTTGTTTCAGAGTAGCAGCCGTGTTAGTCTGTATCCGCAAAAAAAACAGGAGTACTTGTGGCACCTTAAAGACTAACAAATTTATTTAAGCATGAGCTTTCGTGAGCTACAGAATCCGAAGAAGTGAGCTGTAGCTCACGAAAGCTCATGCTTAAATAAATTTGTTAGTCTTTAAGGTGCCACAAGTACTCCTGTTTTTTTTTGCGGAATGTGATTTGGTGTCTCCTTGTTTAAAATTCCAAGCCTGACTTGAATGTATGAATATTTTGCACTGGATGGGGGAAACAACCCAAAACAATGTGAAAATTGCCATGAGTGAGAGCATTAACAACAGAGTTGCAGACACTAGAAAGTAACAGAATTACTGAGACTATGTGAGATAATAGAAAGCACATCAACTGTTTGCTTGAAATGCAATTATGTCCAGAAAGTGTCTGTATGAAAGTGATACTTTCAGATATGCTCCTTGGGTGAAATTCACTGAATCAGATGTCATTGTCCCATCCAGGCTCAGATTAAGCCCTAAGAACTCTAAGATTGTGTTTACTGCCTTAGTACCTGATGGGATTACAGCAGAAGAGAAAATGGAAAGTACATTTCTCGCCCTCTTGATGGTCAAGAAAATCATGTATGTCTGCCTGAGTCTGCAGGCAGCCTGAAACAATAGCTCTGAGAAGCCAGAACTGCCCATTCTACTTACTAACATGTAAATGCCAAGCCCTGCTGTTCTAAGAGGCTCTGCCAAATCACCTCAATGGAGGACTATGAATGGCAAGAGAAGAAAGCAGTGGACCTAACTTATTCACTCAAAACAAACCTCACATATCAAATCAAATCAAACCAAACCAAACATACCCTGGGTGCTGGGTTTTGTTCCAGAGGACCCTCATACTGCCATCTCAGCCTCTCCACTAGGAAAGGGGGAGGAAGAAGGAACCTTGCTGCTGTTGGTGCATGGTGAGGACAGAGGACCATGTCATGGCTCCTGCTTCCCTGCAAGTGGGGGGCAGGGCCATGGGGTGGAGCCATGTGCCCCCATGTGATTGTGTGCCTGGGACCTTAGTCCCCTCTCGCCCCGATTTAAGGGGAAATGGGTGTGGCCCTCATCTAAAAAAGATCTATAAAATGAGCCAGCCTTTTTCAGTGACCTAATGCAACATGACGATAAACCCCTCATTGACTTCAAATGGGAGCAGAGTTAGGCCAGCACTGGGAACATCTGAAAATCCTTCCTCAAAAAAAGATTGTCCCTGATCCTGTTTTTGATGGCTGCAAACCTGCTGATAAATAAAGTGTGAATGAAGCTTCTCTCCTCCAGATTGGATCAGACCAAGGGAAGTAGCATGCCGTTTACAGGCACCTGCTGGTAACATATACACAAAAACACAGCTGTGCATTATTATATAGGATTAAAAAAACCACAGCAGCCATTTATGCAGTAGTTAATCATTGGTCTTATTTTTAGTAATGTGTTAACAATTTTACAGAGACAGATATAGACAATGATTGATCCAATTTTATTTTTATTTTGAGGTCAAATCCGGAGAGGTGCAGAGTATCTGAAAATCCCATTGAGGCTATTTGAAAATGTGAACCTTATTTCTAGTCTGAATTCACCTAGCATTAGCTTCCAGCCATTGGATCTTGTTACTCTTTTGTCTGCTAGATTAACGAGCCCTTGTCAACTACCGGTTCCCTAGATACTCTCAGGGCTTGGGGGGGGTCCGTTATTCAGGACTGGCCTTACCATGAGGTGAACTGAGGCGGCTGCCTCAGGTGCCAGACTGGGGATGGGTGAGGGGGGTGTCACTAGGACCCAGAGTGTAGAAAACAGTGTCTGCTGCTGGTGCATGTATTCTCTCTGCTCTAGATGCACAGAGATGGTGGAGTGCTGTGCTGGAGGAAGGAGGGCACAAGAGACATAACAGGTAGGCAGGAGAAAAGGTGAGAGGGAATAACGGAAAGCAGCAGGAGCTGCTGGGAGAGAGAGGAGGAGGAGCCTCTTATGTACCTCTCTGACACCCCCAGGAGCCTAGACTGATTAACACCAGCTTCTCAGGGAGCTTCCTGTTTCCTGCTGCTTCCCTGAACCCACTGGAGGAGAACAGACAGTCAACTGAAGTAGTAGGAGCCAGTTAGGCCCTTAAGACGCTGATATCTTCCTTCACTCAGGCCCTGCTACCAGCCTGCTTATTTGTCCCCTTCAATTGAGTATTGAGAGCCACTGTAGCTGGCACAAGCAGCAGTCATGAGTGAAAGAAGAAAACGCCCCTCTGGGGCAGCATTCAGAAAAAGCAAGCAAGCAAAGGAAGCTTTTCTATCTAAGCAGGAAGGAGCTCTCCTGAGATACATAGACACAAATGTTCATGGTGAGCCTTCTGGCCCCAGTGAGGAAGTGAGTGGTGAGGAGATGCCTGATCTTTCAGTTAGTTAGAGTTCAGGTGACCTGGCAGCTACAGCAGCATCCAGCTCTCCATGTCAAATGGATGTAACCATGCACATTCCTGAAGAAAAGTGTAGATCAGAGAAGAGTGTGGTGGAGGTGCAAGAAACAGCTGCTACTGAGTTTAGTTCCTTAAGTCTAGATGATCCAGGACTGTGGACCCACTTGAGCAGTAGCCTGAGGGACTTCCTTGTACTGCCTAGGCCACAGCAAGGGAAAAACTTCATGTTCCCCAAAGACAATGAAAATAGAAGTTTCCATCCAACACATTACTGGAGTGAAATCCCCAATGGTAACAAAATGGAGAGGCCATGGCTTATGTACTCAAAAAAACAGAATGCTGCATACTGTTTTTGTTGCAAACTCTTCCAGTCTAATGTTCCAGCCACATTGGGTTCTACAGGAAAAAAGGACTAGAAAAATCTGTAGAAATCTGGCATGCCATGAGAAGGCAGCAAATCACCAAAGAGCATTCCATAGGTGGAAAGAGCTTGAGGTGAGACTAGAGGTTAAAGGCCACCATAGATAATCAGCATCAAGAGAAGACTGCATCAGAGTCTCTTTACTGACAAAATGTTCTGAAAAGGCTCATTGCCATTGTGAGAATGCTTGCTACCCAAAACCTAGCACTGCATGGCACTTCAGATCAGCTGTATGTGGCAAACAATGGAAACTTCCTTAAAATTGTGGAGCTGATGGCTGAGTTTGATGCTGTACTCCAGGAGCAGCTAAGAAGAGTCACTACCCAAGAAATGTACACATACCACTACCTCGGAAAAAACAATTCAAAATGAGATCATACAGTTACTGGTAACAAAAGCCAAACAGAAGATTGTGGCAGATCTGAAGTTAGCAAGATATTACTCTGTTATTCTGGACTGCACATCTGACATCGGCCGTATGGAACAAATGACTTTAATGGTGCATTTTGTAAAACAACAGGACCTAGTGAAAATGTCCCTGCAATGGTGACTGTCAGAGAGCATTTTCTAGAATTTATTGACATTGATGATACTACAGGAGCTGGTATGACAAATGTGCTTCTTAAAAAGCTGGAAGATACAGGAATTGCGATAGCTGACATGAGAGGTCAGGGCTACGATAATGGTGCCAACATGAGAGGAAAGAACAGAGGAGTGCAGACACAGATCTCAGAGTTAAACTTTTTTTGTCCCATGCAGTTCTCATTCATTGAACTTGGTGGTCAGTGATGCAGCATCAGCTTCTAGTGAGGCTGCTGAAGTTTTTAATGTAAGTCAAAGCATCTATGTATTTTTCTCTGCATCAACTCCTCAATGGCAAATTTTGAAGCAATATCTGGGAACATCCTCTCTGACACTGAAACCACTGAGTGCCACACAATGGGAAAGTTGAGTGGAGGCGATAAAGCCTATCAAACCGCCTAGTGAGAATGTCCCTGCAATGGTGATGTCAGAGAGTATTTTCTAGAATTTATTGACACTGATGATACTACAGGAGCTGGTATGACAAATGTGCTTCTTAAAAAGCTGGAAGATATGGGAATTGCGATAGCTGACATGAGAGGTCAGGGCTACGATAATGGTGCCAACATGAGAGGAAAGAACAGAGGAATGCAGACACAGATCTGAGAGTTACACCCTGGAGCTTTTTTTGTCCCATGCAGTTCTCATTGACTGAACTTGGTGGTCAGTGATGCAGCATCAGCTTCTAGTGAGGCTGCTGAATTTTTAAATGTAATTCAAAGCATCTATGTATTTTTCTCTGCATCAACTCATTGATGGGAAATTTTGAAGTGACATTTGGGAACAGCCTCTCTGACACTGAAACCACTGAGTGCCACACGATGGGAAAGTCGAGTGGAGGCGATAAAGCCTATCAAACACCAAATTGGGAAGAGAGATGATGCCATAGTTGCCATTATGGAGGATAATGATATGACAGGAACTGTTTGTGGGAGAACAGTAGCAGAGGGAAATGGAATCACCTCAATATATCTGGAGCAATGGGACAACTGGACAAAGCAAAGTCACACCTACAGTCTTACTGGTCAGATGAGGGATTTCAAAACGTTCTGAAGAGTGCACAGAAGTTGGCAGAGGAACTTCACACTGAAGCTATTTTCCCACCCATTCAAGAATACAAGAGTCACCGAAGAAGTGATTTAGGTGATGAACTGAAAGCCCTTTCAAGATACATTTCAGGATCAACTCCAAAGGCTGTCCTGGAATATATGTGCACAAATAAGATGACCACCCTCTTTCCAAATGCTTTTGTTGCTCTGCGCATACTTCTAACACTTCCTGTAACAGTTGCCAGTGGAGAACGCAGCTTCTCCAAGCTGAAGTTAATAAAAACACATCTACGCTCCACAATGACACAGAAGAGGCTGGTCGGCATTGCAACCATCTTAATAGAGCATGTGCTGGCCCAGACTGTGGACCTTCAGCAGGAAGCAGTTCAAATCTTTGCAGCCAAGAAGGCTTGGAAAGCACCACTTTGATTTTTCAAACAGATAAAAATGCCAGCGTTTACTATGCAGACAAGAAAAGTTACATTTGCTGTTCAGGTGTTTTAAAGTTAAATGTTACTTAAAATTTTTGAACAAGGTATTTTAAGTTGTTCGTTCTCCTTTATTGGGGTAGGTAGCAGAGCAGTACAGTAACTCCTCACTTAACATTGTAGTTATGTTCTTGAAAAATGTGACTTTAAGCAAAACAATGTTAAGTGAATCCAATCTCCCCATAAGAATTAATGTAAATGAGGAGGTTAGGTTCCAGGAATTTTTTTTTTTCACCAGACAAAAGACATTATATATATATATATATATATATATATATATATATATATACACACACACACACACACAAAAGAAGTTTTAAACAATTTAATACTAGTACACAGTGATGATGATTGTGAAGCTTGGTTGAGGTGGAGGAGTCAGAGGGTGGGATATTTCCCATGGAATGCCTTACTGCTAAATAATGAACTAGCAATTGGCTGAGCCAGGGCTGGCTCCAGGCATCAGCAAACCAAGCACATGCTTGGGGCAGCACAATTACAGGGGCGGCATTTTTGCTTCAGCAGTTGTGCACATGGAGCTTTTTTTTTTTGCGCTTGGGGAAGCAAAAAAATAGAGCCATACCTGGGCTGAGCCCTCAAGGGTTAACTCTCACACTCTACAAGGCAGCAGGAACGGAGGGAGGGCAGACAGGTACAGAGACGCTGTGTGTGTGTGTGTGTGTGTGTGTGTGTGTGTGTGTGTGTGTGTGTGTGTGTGTGTGTGTGTGTGTGTGTGTGTGTGTGTGTGTGTGTGTGTGTGTGTGTGTGTGAGAGAAAAAGAGAGAGAGAGAGATGCGCATTTCCCTTTTAAGTATGAAAGAGTGGGGTCAGAAGTACACTGCCTTGTTAATTAGATCAGCAAGCTAAGACCTGATCGCAGCTGCAGCCGCTGCTGCCTGGAAACTCCCTCTGTTGTGTGTCCCCCCTGCTCTATGGAAGATGGGGTAAGCGGGGTGCAGGAGTAGGAGGGGAGGGGGACACCCTGACAGTAGTCCCAATCTTCTGCCCCTACCCCCTACCCCAGCAAGCAAGAGTCCAAGGCAGAGGGCAGAAGCAGCACATGGCAGTGGGGGGAGGGACAGCTGAACTGCTGGCAATTGATAGCCTGCTGGGCAGCTGCTGCACAGGGAACTTAGGGGAGCCGGGACCTGATAGGGAGAGCTGATGGAGGGCAGCTGGTCCACCCTGGTTCCAACCACCCACCAGCTAGCTCCAACGGGCTGCTCTTCCTGCAAGCAGTGGACAAAGCAGGCGGCTGCCAAACAACAGTTAGAAGGGAGCATTGCACAACTTTAAACAACCATGTTCCCTAATTGATCAGCAACGTAACAATGAAACAACATTAACCAGGACGACTTTAAGTGAGGAGTTACTGTACCATGAGAGGAGTAGAATAGGAAGAAGGCAGAATTGAGACCTTTCAAAGTTTTGGCCCAAGCAAGGGGCCATGGGGGCATCATTTGAGCTCCCTGCCTCAGGTGCCAAAATGTTGAGGGCCGGCCCTGCATTAATTTTATGTGTTTCAGAGTTAAGGGTGGGTGGATGTGTGAAAATGACCAAAAAAGGCATCATATATTTTATGGACAGCCCCATAACTGTGAACAGGTCAACCCTTGACCTTCTTTGATAATTAAATAGATTGAGCTCCGTGAGCTGATCACTATAAGGCAGGTTTTCCAATCTTTTAATCATTCTTGGGCTCTTCTCTGAACCCTCTCCAAGTTACCAACATTCTTCTTGAATGACAGCAGAACTGGACACGGTATTTCAGTGCCAAATACAGAGCTAATATAACCTCCTGTCGTGGTTGCAGGGCTAGCTGCACCTCTCTCCTCCGCTCCTTATGCCTTTCCCCGCTATGGTGGAATTCTGCCGTTCTCCCACTGTGACCAGGCTGAGGTGACAGTACCTTGTCCTGTGTATCGGCCGTGCTTACTGAGCAGGTCTTGACCGAGCAGTCAAGTTTTCCCAGATGCACCATGAACAAAGGGGTACAGAGTTGCCACAGTTTGGAAGGGTGCTACAAAGTCTGGGATATGCGTGGCTGGACTCAGAGATGCAGTAGAGATTCCTAACCTGGGGTTACAAATGAATGTAGATGCTCAAGCCCTAGGTTAACAAACCCAGGGTCTGCAAATTTGATAACTAACCCTGGGCTTATGGGTCAGTGTAAACATACCCATTGAGTTTAATCAGGGCTGTCTTTAGGCATATGCAGCATATGCAGCTGCGTAGGGCACCATGAAATTTGGGGTACCAAATTGCCCAAACTTCATGGTGCCCTTGGTAGCTGTGTGCTGCATACGTGGCAGTACCAGCCCCAGCAACCAGCCCTATCCCTCGGCCGGCCCCCCCTGCAAGGGGCAGGGCCATCCCTAGGGGGGTGTGGGACCCCGGATAACTCCCTCCGCCCTACCTCTTACCCTTCCCCCCTGCTCCACCTACAGCCTGCCCCTATTCCACCTCTTCCCCCAGTGACCCCGCACTCACCGGCAGCAGCAGGAAGCGGAGCAACCTGGCCCCAGCCCCACTCTACTCCGCCAGCTCCCAGCTGCGGCGCCCTGCTTCCCGCCACCAGTGAGTGCAGGGAAAGGATCGCCCCCCGCACTCACCAGCAGCGGGAAGCAGAGAGATAAGGCCCCACTCCCCTCCGCTTCCCTGGCCCTGGCCCAAGCCCCAGCCATGTCAGTCAGGTTGGAGAAAGGACCACCTCCAGCTCTCACAGGCAGCGGGAAGCAGAGCACCGTGGCTGGGAGCTGGCGGAGTAGAGTGGGCTGGGGCTGGGCTGCTCCGCTTCCTGCCGCTGCTGGTGAGTGAGGATCCCTTCCCCCAAGTCCCCTTTCCTGAGCGAAATGGCTGGGGCCAGGGTGAGGGAAGTGGAGCAGGCTGCTCCTGCCCCTCCCCGCTAATCCCCTGGGCCACTCTGGGCCTGTGAGACCCCCAAAAGTGGCCCCCCACAGCTCCTGCCTTCCAGACCCTGGGCGGGGAGGCCTGGGGCCCCACAGAGCCCCCCTGAGAGGGGGCTGCTTAGGGCACCCAAATGGCTAGGAACGGCTCTGCATTTAAGGCCAGAAGTATCACAACCCGTGGTTCTCTCATGGTCCTGTAACCATCCTCAGATATTTTCCAACAGGTGTCTTATCTGGAGCCAGTGTGTTCTTCCTCCCTGCTTTTCCTTACAGGGTGCTATGAAGCTACACAAATACAGTCAGTCGTACAGTAAGCTTCTCAATAACCAGGTTAATAGACAGTACATATTACAGAGCAGCCCCAGCTTCCCTCCACATGAGATTCCTGTTTATACATCTCCAGCTCGCATTAACTCCTTTAGCCACAGCATTGCACTGGAAGTTCATGTTAGAATCTACCCACCTCCCAGGGGTGTGGCTGTCCCGTTTGGCTTTTAGAAAACATTTGTATTTGGACGTTACACAATGTCCCTTCATTAGGGTGGTGAGTGTGGAGTATACGTCCAGTGCTCCTGTGTGTATGGCCACTGTGTCTGATCACTGTGTTAGAAGAAGTAGGTGGAAAGTGGTTATGTAACTTCTTCGGGCTGAATGGTTCTTCTGTGCATGCTCTCAGCACAGTGGGAGGCAGTTAATCGTGTGCCACTCTGGACTGCTATTGTATCCATAACAGATCATTTTCCTCATTAACCAAGTGAGCAGATGCAGTGCTTAGGATTATATGTTCGTATATCTTTCTTTTCAGTCCAAGCATCATGGATATAGGTCAAGTTGGCACAGCGCAGCAAACTCAAATGGTTCCAAGCGCTGCAAGAGCACCCTTCCCCCCCAAACTCCATTTCTTAGTCTTATGCTCCTTGAATTGTCATTTTAAAAAAAAGCAGAATGACAAATGCTAGCTGGAGTCATGGGGGCAGAAACCAGGAAATCAGGTAATAAAAAGGAAGAGGGAAAAAAGTCTTCAAAGGCTGGATTTTGAAAAGAGCATGGCAGCCAAAAGCTCTCAGCAGTCTCATTGGGAGAAGGTGGGTGCCGGCCACTTTTGTGAGGAAAAAATCCTACTCAATCTTTTGAAAACCTTTTCCCTTTTTTGTCTTCCCTTTTATTAGAAAGTTGATAAAACGCCCACAGAAGTTTTTTTCCCTAAATTCCCATTAGTTAGAGGTTGGTGATGTCCCCAAACATGAGGGTTTATATTCCTTCCAAAACACTTCTTTTCAGGATTACTCTCTGTAGTAAATTGGGGAGGGTTTTGAGCTGGTTGCTTTTAGATGGGCCCCAACAACAAGGCTTCCATTGGGAGATCATTACCCTATCTAATTCACGTTCAGGGTCCAGTCCTCATCTGGTATAAATTGGCACAGATACGTTGACTTCAATGGAACTGCAACAATTTACACCAGTCGAGAATTTCACCCTCTGTTTATGTTTTCCTTTTCTTAAGGTCATCCAATTCCTCCCATTCTGGGTCCCGCTAGCAGAATTCCCCCTTCCTCCCAAATGTTTAGCCCCTTTGAATACTAGAAGAAAGAAATTAGTTTCATCATTTAGCTACGTTATGAATATTTACTCCTTTTAATCTCTCCTCAATCAATCAGTCCCTCCATCCCTTTATTCATTTTTGCAGCTCTTCTGTGATCATTATGGTACTGAGCTTCCTGGAACCGCTAGTTTTGGCTGCTTATCTGAAGCAGGCAGAACACACAAACCTTTTGAGCTTGCCCCAGTGCTAGTCAGGGCCGCCCAGAGGGGGGCTCAAGTGGGGCAATTTGCCCCAGGCCCCGGTCCCCGCAGGGGCCCCCACGAGAGTTTTTCGGGCCCCTGGAGTGGAGTCCTTCATTTGCTCTGGGAGCCCCGGAAAATTCTCACGGGGCCTGGGCCCCTGGAGCTTTTTCCGCTCCGGGTCTTTGGCGGCAATTCGGCAGTGGGGGGTCCTTCTGCTCTGGGCCCCGCTGCCGAAGTGCCAGGTCTTTGGCGGCAATTCGGCGGCGGGTCCTGGACCGGAAGCACCCCCCCGCTACCGAATTACTGCTGAAGCGGGGCCCCCCCCACCGCCAAAGACCCCAGGCCCCCTGAATCCTCTGGGTGGCCCTGGTGCTAGTGCAGGATTAAAGTCAGTGAAACCCTAGGATTAGCAGCAGTTTATGAACCTCAGCCAACCTTCAGACTTTTTTCCCACCCCCTAAATATAAAACCCAAATACTTCCTGTGTGGCTGATCGACACATGCCAAGGGGACACTGCTGCTTTATATCCAGCCCTGATGCTGCATGCACTAGAATCTCAGGAGTTCAATAAGCTACATTCAGCAGTAGCAGAAATAGACAAAAGTGCAATACTGAGAGAAATTCAGGATATTTTATTTCTAGTGCAGAACACATTGAACAGGCTCAGTATTATTGCCTGAATGTTCGTTTATGCACTGCTTTGGAAAATAGCTTCAGGAGCACGCACAGGGTCGGGTTAAATGCTGTTTTTACTAGCAGCCTTCTCCTTTCTCCCAGAGCTCTTGAAAGTCTATCCTCCAGCAGCACAGGGAATGGTGTTTGGTTACAAGTGTATGGTGGCTTTAAAGGGACAAACTATTACAATTTAAGGCCCAATCCAATGCCAATGAAATCAATGGGAGCCTATTGACTTCCAGGGGCATTGGATCATGGCCAGAAGGCTCATAGGTTGCTATAAGCAGCCACAGTAGTCAGGGTCGTCATTCTCACTGGACATTTTCCCGCTCTCTATGGTTAATACTCTAAGGCCCCCATCCACACTGCAACTTTTAGCTGCAATTTTTTAGCTATAGGCCAACTGAGGGACATAGGTAGCTTTGTGGTTTCCACCTTGGAAAACTAGCAGAACCGTTAACTGTGTCCAACTCCTATATCCCACAATTCTTTCTGGATACATGGGAGTGAGACTATCCACTGATACGTTATTAGTTGTCGACCAGCCATACCCTGGAACTACTAGTCTCAGTTCTGTGAGGCAGGAATTTGTATCCACATTGCTCACATAATCCCTCCGGACCATGATAGATCAAGGGGATTCAGCTCTTTACATTGTTCTCATTCTGCCACAGAGGAACTTCTACATCTTGGGGCTTCAGACATAGTGACCAATTGCCCATTGACCAACTGCTTACACATAAATGGTGTCACAGCTAGGGAATATTACCACAGCCTTGGAGTACAAGGGAGAGAAGGGGAGGGGGTCTCACAGTTGTCTCCCCCCCCCACCCCCGCTGAGTGTTAGCACCTGAGCAGGATGGCTACACTGCCTATTTTTAGCCCTACAATGACCAAAAAAACCCAAACTGGACATAAGAAACCAAGATTTGTTTTAGTTTTTCCACCCAAAAATCTCAAAAGCCCCTCTTCCACCCACATAAAAAGTGTGATTAAACCCCACCTGTTAGTCAAAAATTGCCATCCAGGTCTAGTCACAGGTACAGTAACTCTGTGTAACTATGGGTACGTCTACACTGCAAAGAAAAACCTGGTTCTGGAACAAAACAAGTGTGGAGGGTTTCAGAGCTCAGGCTCCAGCCCAAGTGGGAACGTCTACTCTGCTATTTTTAATCCTACAGCCCAGGCTCCAGTCAGTTGACCTGAGACTTGGCACCTATGGGTTTTTCTTTGCAGTGTAGACATACCCTATATGGCCTGCATGACCATCTGGGACTGTGAACTTTTCAAACTAAGCAGACCAAGGATCTGGATGGAAATGTATTACTCTGTATTTAGTGAAATGCAGCCATGTCTGGAGTGGCATACATCAACTACTGCTATTGTGTACAATAGCCAGGCACTATTTCCAAAATGGGTAGGAATAATAATATTCAGTTAAACTGTAAAAGGAAGAATTGATGCAGGCAGCATGGATTTATTTATGTCAGAATTTGGATGGGACACACCCTTAAGCACTCTTGTTCTTGCTACTAATGCAATGGAAATTTTAGGCGGAATTTAGGCTCCCGTTGGGTGCCTGACTCCCTTAGACTCCTTTGAAAATCCCAGCCTTAGGACCATAAGTAGGCAGGATTTCAGATATTTTATCTGAAGAGCAGCACCTGCTAGAAGAACAGTGCCCCCTAGCACCATGGCAAGACACTGATTCAGCACCCACTAGGAGGAAGAGCTCCACCTAACACCAACTCCTGCAGCACCTGAGTTTTCCTTCAACACCTCCAACCTAAGGACTGCCCTGGCCAGCACTGTTTAGCTTGAGAGATCCCAGCCCAAGACAATATGGCTGCAGTTCAAGGTGCTCTGTGGGATATGCAGTTTACCTGGCTCTAGTGAAAACAGGAGAGCTACTACATCACAGGGGGACAATGAGGAATCACCTGCTAATATCTGTACAGTGCTTTGAATGTGTGCAGCTAAATGCTAGCTATTACTTAGTTAGATCTCCCCCCCCCCACACACACCTCCATTTCCTCCCCTTGTGTGTTACCAGCTCATTTCCCCCTTACTTAGAGCATGCTCCAGCTCTTGGCTGGCGTTATTCCAGCTGCCTTGACATAACAGGTTCTCTCATTCCCAATCATGCATTTCCTGGCACTGTCCCCATTGGAAACCTCCAGTTCTCAGGGTAGTTGATAACATCTGGTGACCTTTCCTTGATTATTTCCCTACAGCACTCTTCAGACTGATATTTTCTAAAATTGGGCTTTGCCTTCCTGGAAAGCATGACACTCAGGGTGAGTGACTCATGAGCTTTGGCATGCAGTTCCAGCAGCCTGGGACATGAAGGCAGCACCCTCCCCCTCATGCAGCAGATGTAACAGTAGGAAGTATTATTTTGCAAGGCTGTGCTCAGATATTTCCTAGAAAAGCAACATAATGTCACATGTGTGTGTGTTCCTATGTGAAGTCAGTACAAGGAAATCCATATACACCATATGTAGTCTAGAAATAGTAGGTGTTTTTAAGACCCATGTCTGCATAATCTCTTGCCTGTGGTATGCAATAAACATTCCACATCTTTAAGGGAAACTCCTACATGGCCTGGGTAAAGGAAGCTTTTTAAAACCAGGTCCCAAAATAAGTGTAGAGGCTCCAGAAAGACAACACATTTTACATCTGCATGCAGGGACATCTGTCGTCACCTGGTTATTCTGATGGATGACAATTAAAAAGTGGAGCAAGACTAACCCCCAATAGATAATCCCCAATAACATAAAGGGCTTGGCAACAATCTGCATGCTGAAGAGAGGAAGGAGAATCTTGTGGTTAAGGCATTGGCCTTGACTCTGGAGATCAGGGTTCAGTTCTGAGAGTGACACATCTTGGGCAAGTCAGTAGGGCTGGCTTTCTGCAGGAGCTCAGAGGTGCACTTTCAAAGAGAACTCCAGCAACTTCTTTTGTTGCCTCACTAGGAGCAGATTTCCAGACAGCTCAGCCCAGGTGATGCTGAGCTGTTTTTAAAGCCTGAGTACGCATACCACCGACAGCTGGTTGGGTGGGCTGCGCTTGTTGGAAAGCCTTGCCCTAAAGGTGCATGCTGGGAGCTTGCATCTCACCTCACCTCACCCTTCTACAGAGGGGGATCAGAGGCACAGAGAAAGGGGAGAATGGTACTTTCCATCTTCTACTTGGTCCTCCTTGTTTATTCTGGGGCAGGCTCTGTCATTCACTATGTTGATACAGCACCTAGTAGACTATGATTCTGAGCTTGTGTGGGGCCTCTAGAGGTGCCTTCACAACAGCCCCTGGCAGCAAGTTCCAGAACCTCGGTCTGCTGCCATGGGCAGTTTTTTTGCTGTGTAGATGTACCCTAAGTGCAACTACAATACAAATAAATACCCCATAAGCAGCTATACTGCCTCATGTCTGAGGTCTCCCCCTATCTAGTGTATCTCGGTATGTCTACACTACGGGATTATTCCGATTTTACATAAACCGGTTTAGCAAAACAGATTGTATAAAATCGAGTGCGCGTGGCCACACTAAACACATTAAATCGGTGGTGTGCGTCCACGGTCCGAGGCTAGCATCGATTTCTGGAGCGTTGCACTGTGGGTAGCTATCCCGTAGCTATCCCATAGTTCCCGCAGCCTCCACAGCCCCTTGGAATTTCCGGGTTGAGATCCCAGTGCCTGATGGGGCAAAAATCATTGTCGCTGGTGGTTCTGGGTACAGCCTCACCTCTCCCTCCCTGAAAGCAGCAGACAACCGTTTCGTGCCTTTTTTGCTTGGTGAACTGTGCAGACGCCATAACACAGCAAGCATGGACCCTGCTCAGCTCAACACCGCAATCGTGGATGTTTTAAACACCTCGCGCACTCTCGTGCAGTATATGGTGAACCAGGACCTTCAAACCGAGGCGAGGAGGAGGCGGATACGGCAGCGCGGCGATGACAGTGATGAGGACGTAGACACAGAATTCTCTCAAACCGCGGGCCCCTGCACTTTGGAGATCCTGATGGTAATGGGGCAGATTCTATCCATTGAACACCGATTTTGGGCCCGAGAAACAAGCACTGACTGGTGGGACCGCAATGTGTTGCAAGTGTGGGATGATTCCCAGTGGCTGCGAAACTTTCGCATGCGTAAGGGCACTTTCATGGAACTTTGTGACTTGCTTGCCCCTGCCCTGAAACGCCATAATACCAAGATGAGAGCAGCCCTCACAGTAGAGAAGCGAGTGGCGATAGCCCTGTGGAAGCTTGCAACGCCAGACAGCTACCGGTCAGTCGGGAATCAATTTGGAGTTGGAAAATCTACTGTGGGGGCTGCTGTGATGCAAGTAGCCAAAGCAATCACTAAGCTGCTGCTACGAAAGGTTGTGACTCTGGGAAACGTGCAGGCCATAGTGGATGGCTTTGCTGCACTGGGATTCCCTAACTGTGGGGGGGCGATAGATGGAACTCATATCCCTATCTTGGCACCGGAGCACCAGGGCACCCAGTACGTAAACCGGAAGGGGTACTTTTCAATGGTGCTACAAGCACTGGTGGATCACAAGGGACGTTTCACCAACATCCACGTGGGATGGCCAGGGAGGGTTCATGACGCTCGCGTATTCAGAAGCACTACTCTGTTTAAACGGCTGCAGCAAAGGAATTACTTCCCAGACCAGAAATTAACAGTTGGGGATGTTGAAATGCCTGTCGTTATCCTGGGGGACCCAGACTACCCCTTGATGCCATGGCTCATGAAGCCATACACAGGCAGCCTGGACAGTGGTCAGGATCTGTTCAATTACAGGCTGAGCAAGTGCACAATGGTGGTGGAATGTGCATTTGGCTGTTTAAAGGCACGCTGGCGCACATTACTGACTTGCTCAGACCTCAGCCAAACCAATGTCCCCTATGTTATTGCTGCTTCCTGTATTCTCCACAGTCTCTGTGAGAGTAAGGGTGAGACCTTTATGGCAGGGTGGGAGGCTGAGGCAAATCACCTGGCCGCTGATTACGCACAGCCAGACACCAGGGAGATTAGAAGAGCACACCAGGAAGCGGTGCGCATCAGAGAAGCTTTGAAAACGAGCTTCATCAATGGCCAGGGTACAGTGTGACTGCTGTGTTTGTTGATGAACACCCACTCTCCTTGATTGACTCATTCCCTGTAAGCAACTCACCCTCCCCCTTCGAGTACAGCTTACTTATGCAAATAAAGGCACTATATTTTAAAAATCATGATTTATTTATTAATTCATTATAAAAAGAGGGAGAGAAGTAGGGGTGTGGTTTGGGAGGAGGATAGGAGGGATGGAGAAGGGCAGTAAAAAAATTTCACATTAATGACAGTCTTCTGGTTGGGCTGTCCACGGGGGTGGAGTGGGCGGGTGCACGGAGCCTCCCCCCACGCGTTCTTACACGTCTGGGTGAGGAGGATGTGGAACATGGTGAGGGGTGAGGGTGGTTATACAGGGGCTGCAGCGGTACTCTGTGATCCTGCTGCCGTTCCTGAAGCTCCACCAGACGCCGGAGCATGTCAGTTTGATCACGCAGCAGCCCCAGAGTTGCATCCCGCCACCGCTGATCTTCCTGCTGCCACCTCTGATTTTCCTGCCGGTCTTCCTGCCGCCACCTCTCATCTCGGGAGTCTCTCCTGTCCTCACGTTCACTGGCATCTTTCCTGTAATTTGATACCACGTCCTTCAACTCATTCAGATGAGCTCTTTCCTTGCGTGTAACTTCCATAATATCCGAGAACATTTCATCTCGCGACTTCTTTTTCCTCCGCCTTATCTGGGCTAGCCTTTGGGATGGAGTAGGGAGGCTTGAAAAATTTGCAGCTGCATGAGGGAGAGAAGTATTTAAAAAGATACATTTTACAGAACAATGGTTATACTCTTTCACAGTGAACAGCACTATTCACCTTACATAGCACATGTGATTTCCCTACAAGGTCGCATTTTTCATCTTAATACTGAGTGCCTGCAGCTCTGGGGTTACAGATCTCACAGACACAGGTCCAGGCATCAGAATTCAGCTTGCATGCGGCCATGGTAAGCCACTGTCTTTCGGCTTCTGCAGTGATTTACCCCTCCCCCCAACGCATAGCTAATACCATGCTAGCTCCCTGCTAATCAACACCCTTCCTGCCCCCCCCCCAATGCCTGTCTGGTAGCTTGGGGAAGATCCCCGCTGACCAAACACAAAAAAGATCATCAGCATTTCACTCCTCTCCTCCCCCCGCTTGGCTACGTGCAGGAAAGGATTTTTTTTTAAGCTGCTGCAGTCCACGAACCCAGTAGGAAAATGGCCATCCCCCTTACTTAAATTCCTGATTTTCAACCGGTTACTCTGAACGATATCACTTTGCTGAGGATAACACAGCGAGATAAAGAACGGATGCTTCTTGAATGCCAGCAATCACCGGGACCATACGCAGCTATGCTTTGCCATGCAATGATACCTGATTACTTGCTACATGCATGGCGTGGTAAAGTGTCCTACCATGGTGGACAGAACAAGGCTGCCTTGCCCAGAAACCTTCTGCAAAGGCTTCTGGAGTACCTCCAGGAGCGCTTCATTGAGATGTCCCTGGAGGATTTCCGCTCAATCCCCAGACATGTTAACAAACTTTTCTAATTAACTATACTGTCAGCGAATGCATCCCAAGTCCTCAGGGCAAATCAATCATTAAAAAACGCTTGCTTAAAAAACAATCTTTGATATTTGCAAAGGTACACTCACCAGAGGTCCCTTCCATGGCTTCATTGTCTGGGGTAGTGGGTTGGGAGGGTAATTCCGTCAGGGTGAGAAAAAGCTCCTGGCTGTTGGGGCTCACGGAGTGCTGTGTGCTCTCTGCAAGGTTGTCCTCCTCACCTTCTTCATCGTCATCTTCCCCGTCCGCATAATCCTCAGCCATGGCAGAGATTACAACCCCCACCTCGGAATCCACGGACAGGGGTGGGGTACTTGTGGCGCAGCCCCCTAAAATTCCATGCAGCTCAGCGTAGAAGCAGCATGTTTTTGGCTGTGCCCCGGACCTTCCGTTTGCTTCTTTGGTTTTCTGGTAGGCTTGTCTGAGCTCCTTGACTTTCACTCTGCACTGCAGTGAGTCCCTGGTGTGGCCTTTATCTGTCATAGACCTTGCAATTCTTTCAAATACTTTTTCATTTCGTCTTTTTGAACGCAGTTCTGTTAGCACTGAATCCTCTCCCCAGATAGCGATCAGATCCAGTACCTCCCGTGCAGTCCATGCTGGGGCTCTTTTTCGATTCTCAGGAGACTGCATTGTTACCTGTGCAGATGAGCTGTGTGTGGTCACCTGTGCTGATGAGCTCTCCACGCTGGGGTGGTGCACTGTGGGATACTGCCTGGAGGCCAATACCGTTGATTTGTGGCCACACTAACCCTATTCCGATATGTTAATCCCAATATTAGCGCTACTCCTCTCGTCAGGGAGGAGTACAGAAACCGATTTAAAGAGCCATTAAAATCGATATATGGGGCCTCTTAGTGTGGACGGGTGTGGCGTTAAATCAGTTTAACGCTCCTAAAACCGGTTTAAACGCATAGTGTAGACCAGGCCTCTGACTCTACAGCTTAAGTAAGGCAACAGTAGTTTAGCTTTAAGAAGTTAATTGTAGTGTAATCAAACTCCTGAAGAGGATGTACACAACAAAAGCACCATGTGCTATGGCATCCAGCTGTATGAGGGAGGAGTCATGTTGAGAAACATAATTTAAGGGGAGGAAAAAGCAATGAGATCAATTATATTGATTCCTGTCTGGTCTTGATGGAAAGAGTTAGAAAGCTAGATGTTGACTTGAAACTGGTTATTAGAATAAGACGGATGGAACATGATCTTTGGAGAAAACATTACTGTTTGTAGGTTTCCAGTACTACGTTTCTTAGGTAACTGGAATTCTGCCAAACCATCTGGCTCTTCTGCGGTTCATTCTAACAAAAAGAGAACTGTACAAAGTCTATAAGAAAATGCTGCTATCTGAATGTGCAGAAAGTGTAAGAAACTTGTTGTGAGATGTGCCACTCAAGAGGTTTTAGAAAGATTTACGAGTACAAGATAGGAAAAAACAAAACAAAACAAAACCAAACCCAGAAACCCACAAAGCATCTCATTCGCTGTGAAAAAAAAGATCCCAGGAGAAATATGCTTAAGTGTGAAGGAAATATCATAACAGACCCAGATCCACCAATATCTTTAGGTACCTAAATGCCAATTTATTTCAATGCTGTAGGTCTACTGGTCCAATCATCCCAGGGAAACTAACAATATTTTAATATTTCTTGAAATTAAAAACTTTAGATTGATATTCTTCTATTCTGCCCCCATCTCAGAGTTCTAGTCCCTGCCAGTCTGCTTCAACCCTGTTTGGAGGACACCCTCTCAAGAGGATAGTTCAGGGGTTCTCAAAGTTCATTGCACTGTGACCACGTTTGCACAATAAATATTACTATGCGACCCCAGGATGGGGGACTGAACCCTGAGCCAGCCCGAGCCCCCGGTGGGGTGGAGGGCAAAGCTGAAGCCTAAGGGCTTCAGCCCCAGGCAGGGGGGCCTGTAACCTGAGTCCCGATGCCCAGGGCTGAAGCCCTCAGGCTTTGGTCCTGGGCCCCAGCAAGTCTAAGCCAGCCCTAGCGACCCCATTAAAATGAGGTCCTGACCCAGAGTTTGAGAACTGCTGGGATAGTTTAGTCTTCTGCTTCTCTGCTGAAACTGATAAAGGGCCAATTAATACCAAATACCAGTTTCTTGGATATAGACACTTGTCTATAATGGGACTTGCCCCAATATCACATCGCACCTGTTTCTGTGCACTACTAAATGTGGTTGGATATGAACTGGCAACATATAGGTTAAAAGCTGCATAGCCCATTGTTACTCTGCGAGGACCCCCGTCCCCTCTGTCTAATCCATTTATCTTGCATTTAGTCCAAGAAGCTGAAGTAAACTGAAAAGGCACGAGGATTATTAGAGGGTGTATGAGGCATGTAATTATATCTGTTCTTGGCATCTCTCCATTCCAACTGGGGTCAGGACTTACAGAGAGAGTCTGACATGGCAAGCCTAGGTTGTACTCGCAACTGCAGCATGGTTGGTGGTGAAAGGGATCATTAGGCTCCACAGGGGGATTCCTCTAATCAGCACACAAGAGGCAGGTGGGAACAGATCAGAAAATTCTTTATACTCAGGTGCCAAATGGGTTTTTCCACAGATCAGATCAGCCAAGTATTTTATCATGAGTGTTTGCACCAGTATAGTATGTCTAAAGGTGCTGCTGCTCTTCAGTAGTCAAGCACTGGAATGAGACAAGGGATCGTGAGAGAGAGATTGATTCATCCTCTGCTAACCTTTCATTGTTTTCTTGACGTCCCCCATTCTGTGGCTTCAGAACTTGTGCCTTTTCATTCCAGGTCCCTCCTAAACAGTGTCTATGTGACGGCATCTTTGTAGCCAACCACCCTGCCTTACTGAATTCACTTGTAGTGCCCCTGGCGGTAAATGACAGGCCATCGAGACATGGCCAGGACATCGAAGTGTCACTGTCTGTTGCCATGCCAGTACTTAAACAGGACAAACAGACTGTAGGGAAGACCGAACTTTCCTTTCATTTAAGTCAACAAAAGGCCTTTTGGCCTTTCTCTGGGGCTGGGCAGGTGGCTTTGGAAGCCCGTGGCAGTTTATGAACAGAGAAGGATGTAAACCCAGTTTTCTGGCTCTACAGTTTTGAGAGAAGAATGTCCAAGGCTGTATAGGCTGAAACGCCCTCCTGAGCAGAGGCACTGTACAATGTCTGCTGCTAAAACCCTGTTTTAAGGGCTTAAGTGCTCCATAGGCCCTGCATGGACTCTTTCCACTGGGGGAAGTTTTCAAATATATGGTGAAATATCTATGGGTGTATGGCCCAGGAGACAGGGCATTGGACTGGGAATCAGGAGACCTGGGTTCTAATTCCTAGTCCTTGGGCAAGGCACTTCTCCTTTCTGTGCCTCCAGTTCCCTTGAGCCTTGTATGTTTAGAAAGTAAGTTCTTTGGAGCAGGAACTGTCTCCTGCTGTGCATTTGTTCAGCACTCAACACAACCAGGCACTGATCTTGGTTGGGGTCCCTCGGCAGGGCTGGATTAAGGCAGGGGCTTTAGGGGCTCAAAGGGGGCCCCGCAAAAAAAAAAATTGCAGGTAGCAATCTCTGGGCCGCTAAAAGGGGTGCTCAGGCAGGCTGCCTGCATGTTGTGGCCCCACGGTGCTCTCGGAAGTGGCTGGATGCTGGCAAGTCTCTGTGGCCCCTGGCGGAGAATGGGAGGGCGGCTCTGCATGCTGCCCGTGCCCCCAGCACCATCCCCGCAGCTCCCATTGGCCAGGAACCAGCCAATGGGAGCTATGAGGGTGGCACTTACGGGCACAGACAGCAGACGTAGACCTGCTGCCCCCCTCCCTCCAAGGGCTGCAGAGACGTGCTAGCAGCCAGCCACTTCCGGGAGCAATGTGGGGCTATGGCAGGCAGCCTGCACCTCACACCCCCTCCTCCATTCCAAACCCCTGCCCCAGGTCAGAACCCCCTCCTGCACCCAAACTTCCTCCCAAACCCCACACCCGCTCCTGCACCAGATCAGAATCCCCTCCTGCACTCAGACTCCTTCCCAGACCCTGCACCCTCTCCTGCACCCCAATCTCCTGCCCCAGCCCCCTCCTGCACCAAACTCCCTCCCAGGAAAAAGACTTATATTCAAAAGTCTAATAGCCCTGGGCCCCCAGGAGAGTGAATCTGGCCCTGTCCCTCGGCATTACCTTGTTACGAAACACTTCCTGACTACGATGGCTGCTGTGTTACAAGTCTAAGTCATAACACTATGAGACAGCAGCTTTCGTGCCTGAGCTAAACCACTATTGCATTCCACATTAATGGAACAACAGGTGGTTGTTCTCTGAGCCTTCGGTTCCATTCACCTTGGGAAACTCTTTAGTAAACAGTGGACATCTAGTTTTATGTTGTAATATTGACAGACTGGGTTATGCAAACATCCCTGCCCTTATCCTCACCTAATGCTCCTTTTGCTTTTCTTCCTTCCCACATGAGACAAGGAATCATCTTCTGAAGTCTAATTGTTTCAGGCAGCAAAGCACACACCCCAGCAGGCCAACAGTCACTGGCACCGTGCGTGACAAGGAACTGCAAACTGCTGCAGTCAGAGCAAAGGTAAGATTAGCAGAGCGTTTCCAAAGATAAGCACACTAATCTCCGATAATTGGCCTCATTGTGGTGATCAGACCAGGCCTGTCACAGGTGGCACCATATGTGCACCAACTAGATAGTGTGATAGAATTACATATCAGCCCTCTATGGGAGTGGATTCCCACATCATGGCCTCTCACCTAGTTCTGATTTCAGCTAAAACTAACTCTCAAGACATTAGGTCTTGGATTTATGGTTGCTGAAAGTGTCGGATAGAAAACAAAAACACAAGTCAGAGGAGGTAAACACCAGTGAACTGGCTAGGAGCCGCATCTCATCTGAAGACTCCAGTATAGTGCCTGGATGGGACTGATGAACACAAGTAGTGCATCCATGTGCATCGCCTCCTAAAATTACATTCCTAACAACCATCCCATAATTACTTTGGGGTACGCAATGTGGTTTTCCTTCGAAATGGTAGTTATGGGTGTCATCATACTGCCTCTCTGCTCTTCTATTCTTAGTTTCCAGGAAATACTGCCTTCCATAGAAGAAATGTCCGAAAAGCATTTTTATTCTTTGAGTGAGGTGTTGACAGAATAAAACGATCAATAAGATTGCATTGCTTCTGCATCAGATATGCCATGTAATAGATTCAACACATAGGGCCAGATCCCCAGCTGGTGTGACTCAGGGTAGCTCCACTTACATTCTCTGCTGGAGTAGATCTTTGAATTTACTCTATCCGGGGATCCAGCCCCTAGAATTCACGAAGTGACTAGTGACTTTTAGCGTTTCCATTTTTTGGGTGTCCAGCTTGACACACCTTGAAGGGACCCCATTTCAGAGAATGGGCACCTAACACTCTTGAAAGAGAACCAGTCCTTTTGGGACTGCTCATGCAACTGAAGCATTTCCAGGCTGGCCCTAAATGATTAGAGGTCAAAGTAAGTCCCTTTAACGACAGAGCATGGAACAAAAAAGTTAACCCCTCTCCCCAGATCTGTAGTGTAAAGTGCTGTTTGGTATGTGCCTTACTGCTCAGATATGAAATCAGACCCACCCAAGTATTTGAACCCATTGCCTTGTAGCTAGCCTCAGTTAGAGGCTGCAGGCCTGATTCTCAGAGAATAACTTATTTTCAATCAGAGAATGCAGATTCAATCAAAACCAAATCTTTTTGCAGAATTCTAACAGTTTTGAGTAAACTTATCGGGAAAGTTTCAGTTCCAGGATGGAATTTTGATCAAAACCAGAGAGAGGCATCCCAGTTTAGCCAATCGTCTGCTGGGTAGGGCACACATGGGAGATATGGAAAACCCACATTCAAATCCCTGCTCTGAATCAGAAAAACCTGAGCCTCCATACAACCTAGGGAAGACCCTGACCAATGAGCTATTGGCTACTCTGGAGCATCGCGCCCTCTCTCTCTCATCAGAAAAAAAAAAAGATGTCAAAGGTCTCAGTTTTGTCCTGTTGTAGAAAAAGACCTTTTGAAGTCTTTCTGTCCTGTGAAAACAATTTCCCACCAGCTCTAATGCCAAGCACCTACAACTCCAGTGGAAGTCAACAGGAATGGCAGGCGCTCAGCATCTCTGGAAATCAGGCTTCATATGTCCCAATACTCTTGGCAGGTTCTTTTAGTTCCAGTGATGGAGGTTCTTATGAGTTCTGTTCCCCATGCAATATATGGGCTCTGGCCAAGCATTCCTAGTGATGGTGAAGGCATGTGGTCATGGGCTGTTTCATTTACAACCTTTTACTGTAAAGCGAGAGGTGAGCTGGTTTCTGTCTCCCACAGGGGACAGGCAGGTCAGAGGGATTTATATAAGCAAGCTAAGCTGGCACAGAGCCTCTCAAATGCAGTGATAGGAGATATAACCATCATGTAGGTCTACCACATGCTGCAGAATGAAGATTTCCCCTGAACACACCACCTCTCAATGGTCCCTCATTTTCGATCCAAATTTACTTCTGTTTCCCACAAGCTTGCTATTATCCCCATTTTCTTGCTGTGAATTACAGGCATGAGAGATGCCTAACAAGGGTGAGGTTTTAGCAAAAACAAAGTTTGCTACATGGATGATGGCTGGGCAAGCTTCCTAGAATCTGAGGATGCCAGGACCTCTGGTGCTATTTTAGGGGGGATGCAGAGCTAACCCACACCCCTAAAGCCTTCTCTTCCAGTAATTCAACCTTACGTTACAGGAATCCAGCCCTGTTCCTCTAGTTATCAGAAGCCCATGGTAAAGCCTCTGTATTAGCTGTGCATCCTCTCACCCAAGGCTTAGACTGGTATCAGTATTTATCCCTCATTAGAATGATCCCTCTGCCAATTTCCCCACAGGGCTAGATTGAGTTTAGACACAGCCCTGAGTAAGGATACTTAAGCAGCACCATCCCAGAGATATTAATCTGTCAACAGCCTACTTCAGCAGCAAGTTATGACACCTAACACCGCCCCCTGCCCCCCCCCCCCCCCCCCGGCCAACTCTGCTCAGCTGCACTGGCCAGAGATGGAACCAAAGCGATCTTTTTCTCATCCCCCCAATGTCCACTCTCCACCCACTCACCTCCCTCCTTTGCACCTGGACCCATGGTCTAGATGGCCCCTGTAGGGATGCAAGAGGCAGTCCTTACACTCCCCCCACATCCTCTCCTGTGTGGTCATACAGCCCAAGGCCCCATCTAGCCCATATTCTTTATGTTTTTCCACTGTCTGCTCTACTTCGCCCCCCCCCCCCCCCCAACTGTTTCCATTGGGTTGTGAGACAGCAGAGAGGGGGACAATCTTCCCTAAACAGGATGGGAATCCAATAACAATCTAGTGCCAGTGAAGCTTTCTAACCCACTATGTTCAAGTAGGTTTGATGTTATGCAAAAGAAGTGCCTGTCCTGCCCCAAGTCTGAAACAGAATATTAGAGCCTTATAGAATATCAGGGTTGGAAGGGACCTCAGGAGGTCATCTAGTCCAACCCCCTGCTCAAAGCAGGACCAATCCCCAGACAGATTTTTGCCCCAGATCCCTAGATGGCCCCTCAAGGATTGAACTCACAACCTTGGGTTTAATGGGCCAATGCTCAAACTGCTGAGCTATCCCTCCCCCAATATAAATTTTGTTTTACAAGCACATCTGCTTATATCACTTGTCCTGTGAAGGACCCTCACAAGACACTGGCTGTACACATTGCAGTCAGACACATGAGAGAAACAAACGGAAAACCCAGAGAGAATTTTTGAATGGAGACCCACTGATATCAATGGGACTTCATACAGGCATAAGGATCAGCTCACATGGCCCACAGTGAAGGACTGGGACTTAAATCTGATCATCTCTCCATGAACAGAGGCTTTCTGTATTATTTCTAGTCCCTCTCACTTGAAGTCACCGCTCCTGCACTGGATACTGCAGGCACTACGGTGTATACAGGATGCTCTTTCCATCCGAGTACCAGTAACTCAATCATTACCCCCATGGCTTATATTTCCCAATCAAAACAGTCATATCAAGCAAACTTACATTCACCTCTGGCTAACCGAGGCTGGATTGATGGAGAGACATGGCAACTGTTGCAAACAGTAAAAGCCTAATGGGAACAGAGTCTGGAAAAGTCAACACCTCACAAGCCAATACTTTTCTGTGTATAATTTTAAGAGTAGACAAGACAATGCAGGGTTAATGCACAGGCACCCAGAGTTAATGCACATGCACCACGCGATAGAAAACCTCCACAGGGGATATGGTCCCAAGCTTTGTATTCATGGAACTCCCCATTAGAGACAGCAAAAAGTACCAGAGAAAGTGAGATTTGGCCTGATCCAAAACCCCACTTCAGTCAATGTCAAGACTCCCATAGGCTACAGATCAGGCCCATAGTGCTTACTGGCGTCTATGGACATAATTCACCAAAGCACATGCTCAAGTGCCTTGCTGAATCAAGGCCTATCTCAGCACCTAGAACCTGACCCAACACCCGCTGACATTTACAGCAGTCTTTTCAGTGACTCCAGTGGAAGTTGGCATTTTGGAAGATGTCTCATAGATAAACCGGTTCAAATCTTTGTACAACTTTGAATGAAACTGAATATTAGAGTTATAGATGGTCAGTTACATTTTTGTACTCTATTGTTAATTCTAAAAAGACTATAGACAACCAAAACGAATCCCACAGTTACAGAATTAGTTATATATGAAAAGGTTTTTAAATCCTTGCAATTTGATATATTATTTGTATTATAGTAGCATCTTCAGGAGGCAGTCAGGGCCTCATTGTGTAAAACACAGTGTATACTGAGTGAGAGACAGTAGCTGCCTGGAAGAGTTTACAATCTAAAGAGACAAATCCAACAAAGGGTAGGAGAGAGGATGCATTAATATATTTCCTTTTTAATACAATCTTGCTCCCTCCCCTCCCCCCCATTTTACAAATGGAGCTAGTCACAGCAGTCTGTCAACTCCATCACCATAGTGACATCTAGGCATGTTTTGGCCAAGTTCCCCCTCCGCACACTAATACTGAACACAAAATGCTGTCTCTCATAGCATCTCCTGGCACAGTCATGCCCCTGTTTTATAGTAGTGCATCATTCCCCTCCACCTGCCATTCCTCAATAGGAAATGTACTTTTCCAGTATCTGGTAATATATTTTCTAGTTCAGGCCAGAAGAATTTGTATCTGGTCCAGATGATACATACAGGGAAGAAAGTAATCATTTTACAAAAGACAACTCAACTTCAGTCTCATTTTTTCTATATATTTCACTATGTGCTATATTGCAGAACAGGTCAAAAATGAATGGGAAGGGAATTGAAATGTTTCCAGGGCTCATGAGACACCCATTTTTCATTTTTGAAGGTTTGTTGTGAAGTTTTTAATTGAAAATCTTCTTGAAATGCTCCTTTAAGAAAACCCAGGTTTAAGTTAATGAATATTCTTTTTGTAACTGGCTTGATAAGAGGCGGCAAAAAAAGTTATGCCAAAAAAGTAAGTTTTTTGGAGTGGTTTTCAAAAAGGTCATTTTTTGTACAGTATGTGTCAAGCAGCTGTCCTGGACTGTGGCTTAGCTACAGTCCCTCCGTTTGTGGTGATGGGTGAGCTTAGATGTTGATGATGTTTGGCTGTGTGTATGTGTGTTTTCTTTGTGTGCCACCCAGCCCTGTGAAGATAGCTGGCACAGCAGACCTCGAGTGAACCGCCCAGTGATCACAAGATCCGTTAAGGGACAAAGACACCCAACCACGTTTATTGTCAATGAAGCACTGTACTAGTATTCCGCTGACTTTACTGGACCACTAATACATGTATGCCCATAACAAAGGACCAACTCAGTGAATGGCAGATAAAGATATTCCCTCCGAAACACATCTTTATACCCCGATAAAAACAAGTTAGTACTGCCCCTCTGACAGTTAGTTACTGCCCCCTGATGTGGCTAGTTATTACCCATCACCTTGTACATGTTGGTTCCATCAAAACATTTTTATTACATACTATTATCCTGACCTTATCTTTTAGGAGGGGTTAGTATGTTCCTGTTATTTTGGGGGAATATTTTTGTACCATTTTTTGGTACCACTTGATATTGGGATGTGTTTGCCTGAGTACTTTGTGACTAGCATTTCTTAAGAATGTGTATTTTTTGCAATATTAGCCTTGTTCTTTCAAGACTTTGTGAGAAGGTCTTGCCTTATGCCAGGCCTTTGATACAAGGGCTTATGTGGCTTAATGAATGGGGGTGGCAACCTAGTGACAGATGATGTGGAAAAAGCTTAAGTACTTAATGCTTTTTTTGCCTCGGTCCTCACAGACAAGGTCAGCTCCCACACTGCTGTCCTGGGCAACACAGTATGGGGAGGAGGTGAGTAGCCCTCAGTGGTGAAAGAACAGGGTAAAGACTATTTAGAAAAGCTGGACATGCACAAGTCCATGGGTCCAGATCTAATACATCCAAAGGTGCTGAGGGAATTGGCTGATGTGATTGCAGAGCCATTGGCCATTAACTTTGAAAACTGGAGGCGATCGGGAGAGATCCTGGACAATTGGAAAAAGGTAAATATAGTGCCCATCTTTAAAAAAGGAAGAAGGAGAACCTAGGGAACTACAGACTGGTCAGCCTCACCTCAGTCCCTGGAAAAATCATGGAGCAGGTCCTCAAGGAAACCATTTTAAGGCACTTGGAGGAGAGGAAGGTGATCAGGAACAGTCAACATGGATTCACCAAGGGCAAGTCATGCCTGACTAACCTGATTGCCTTCTATGATGAGATAACTGGCTCTGTGGATATGGGGAAAGTGGTGCACATGATATATCTTGACTTTAGCAAAGCTTTTGATATGGTCTCCCAGAGTATTTTTGCCAGCAAGTTAAAGAAGTATGGATTGGATGAATGGTCTATAAGGTGGGTAGAAAGCTGGCTAGATTGTCAGGCTCAACAGGTAGTGATCAATGACTCAATGTCTAGTTGGCAGCAGGTATCAAGTGGAGTGCCCAAGGGTCAGTCCTGGGGCCGGTTTTGTTCAACATCTTTATTAATGATGTGGATGATGGGATATATTGCACTCTCAGCAAGTTTGCAGATGACACTAAACTGGGGGGAGAGGTAGATACACTGTAGGGTAGGGATAGGGTCTAGAGTGATCTAGACAAATTGGAGGATTGGGCCAAAAGAAATCTGATGAGGTTCAACAAGGAGAAAAGTGCAGAGTCCTGCACTTAGGATGGAAAAATCCCATGCACCACTACAGGCTGGGGCCTGACTGGCTAATCAGCAGTTCTGCAGAAAAGGACCTGGGGATTACAGTGGATGAGAAGCTGGATATGAGTCAACAGTGTGCCCTTGTTGCCAAGAAGGCTAATGGCATATTGGGCTGCATTAGTAGGAGCACTGCCAGCAGATCGAGGGAAGTGATTATTCCCCTTTATTCGGCACTGGTGAGGCCACATTTGGAGTACTGCATTCAGTTTTGGGCCCCCCACTACAGAAAAGATGTGGACAAATTGGAGAGGGTCCAACGGAGGGCAACAAAAATTATTAGGGGCTGGAGCACATGACTTACGAGGAGAGGCTAAGGGAATTGGGCGCATTTAGTCTGCAGAAGAGAAGAGTGAGGGGGGATTTGATAGCAGCCTTCAGCTACCTGAAGGGGGGTTCCAAAGAGGATGGAGCTCGGCTGTTCTCAGTGGTGGCAGATGACAGAACAAGGAGCAATGGTCTCAAGTTGCAGTGGGGGAGGTCTAGGTTGGATATTAGGAAACACTTTCACTAGGAGTGTGGTGAAGCACTGGAATGGGTTACATAGGGAGGTGGTGGAATTTCCAGCCTTAGAGGTTGTTTAAGGTCAGGCTTGACAAAGCCCTGACTGGGATGATTTAGTTGGAGTTGGTCATGCTTTGAGCAGGGGGTTGGACTAGATGACCTCCTGAGGTCTCTCCCAACCCTAATCTTCTATGATTTTATGTTTTAGGGCCTTTAGGCTCTCTTCCTACTACAATGGGCAGCCACCCCACCCCACCCCAGAAGCAGCCCGAGAGCAAGGGAGACGGTGCCTTAGACAGAGTTACAGTCTCCTCTTCTCTTCCCCCTAGCACATGGAGGCATATGTGGGGATAGTAACTGTCACTGAGGTTGTACCATTCTGGGGTTGCTCAGTTAGATGGCCAGTGTGCTAGGTGACTGTCCCCTTCCTGCGTGCTTGCTTAGAGTGGAGTTGCAGGAGCACAGCACTGAATTACCCCTGCACGACTAGGCCCAAGGAGCTGGAAAACCTGTGTATGGATATAAAACACCCTTCCACCCCTTACAACCAATACTGCATGGGCACAAAGACCAAGGACAGCCCAGCCTTATGTCTCACCACTAATGTCTTGTTTTGAGGCAATCCCAAAGCTCTGCAGTGCATTTCCCTTGAGAAGCATTACATACCCAGCATCCTTCTGTGGGCTTGCTTAGGCAGAGAGTTAGTGAGCGGCAAGCTGGGACATAAGTCTACAGCATACTAATGTGTATGCCCTAACTGGCTGGGTGGACCCTGCTACCACACACTAAATGCATATTAGGGACCTTTAAGTGCATGGTAGCAAGGTCCACATGGCCATTTATAGTGCAGCAGGCTAGTGCATTTCAGATCAATACCCCTGCTTGCCCTGCACTAACTTTCCAGTTAGACAAGCCCCAGGTGGATGTTAACAGTGTATTATTCCATCAGAATGATACAGATTGCTAGCCAGATTGTTGTGAGTTAGTCTAGATTTGGACTGTGAGCAGGTGGCTTTGCATCTTCTGAAATGAGTTTTACTTTATGGAATAAATGAGGAACTTACCATCCACAAGCTAGAAGACAAACCTGCACAGAAGCCAAGAGACTGCTGCCAGGGGTATCTACAGGGCCGGCTCCAGGCACCAGCTGAGCAAGCTCAGGCTTGGGGCGGCAGATTCTACAGGGCAGCATTCCACCCAATCCTAGGGTGGCACGGCCGCTTTTTTTTTTGTTCACTGCTCTGGCCGCCCTGTAGTGGCCGGCGGCACAGAGGAGGGGAGCGCCCTGCAGCAAACTCAGCAAGGCAGCCCGCATCCTTCCCTCCCCGTCGACCGGAGTAGAGCAGAGCCCTCCCGGCAGGTGGCGCAGTGATCAGGGCCGCGGGGTGAGTGCCCCGCTGAAGCGCTGGCCGCCCCCCTTCTCTCTCCCCCCCCGCTCCCTCCCCCCCCCCATTAGACTGGGTGCGCACTCTGCAGCACAGGGAGTCCGCTAGCTCCGGCTGCCCTGTATGGTTTTTTGTTTTGTTTTTTCCCTGCTTTGCTGGCCACGCAATTGTTCCCCTCTCCCTTTGCCGCTCCAGCCGCGCCGTTTTTGTGTTGTTTCCTCTCCCCCCGCTTAGCTGCTCTGGTGGCCCTGCATTTTTTTTTTTTTTTTTGCTTGGGGCGGCAAAAAAGCCAGAGCCAGCCTTGGGTATCTATACATGTTTTTAAGGGAAAGGATCTGTGCCAGGGGTATCATATGGGAAATATAAATGTAGCCAATATTTTAGCATTAGAGACCAAATCCTTGATCCCTCATTCTACCTCCTTGGCATGGCATCAGCCAATCACTATGTCCAGGGGAAAATGTCTACTGGGTCAGGCCCTGAGACGGCAAACACACGTGAGGAAAAGAATCCTAGGAATAGAGACAAAAGGTGTGATCAGCCTTGTCTTACAGCCAGGAGGGAAGCTGTTTTCCCATTCTGCGAGAATCTAAGGTTTCAAAAGTTTTTGTCCTAATTCAGAACAGGAAAAGTCAATGTCTCAAATATTTTTGTGAACAGAAAATATAAAAAAGTTTTAAATTGGGGTGATCAAATCATTTTGTTTCAATTAAAATCTTGTTTAAAACTTTAAATTAGGTTAAATTTCAAAATAATCATTTAGAATAAAAAACAAGAACTTTTCCCCTTAGAAAATGTCAAAACAGGCCATTGACAATTTCAAAACTTTTCAATTTTTTCTTCAAAATGAGAAGTTTCTGAAAACTATCCCTTTCCTGCAGAGTTCTCTTTTTGCTAGATTTATATCAGAATATTCCTGACCAGCTCTAGCTGGTTTCTGCGTGCCAGAGGTGTTCACCAGAATCAGGCTGCTGCACAGTGTTTCATGCACTTCCACTAATGGCATCATCTCCCCAGGCCACTGGTTACATAGCCAGCTACTGGAAGTGTTAGACTCTTTCTGATCCTTGGCAGGGGGCTGATTGGCCAGAATAAGCAGTAAGCGGGCCCTGTGGGTTTTTATACCACCACACAGATTACAACAAAAACAGTGAAGTTAGGTAGAGTCAGATCCATGATACTCAGCAGAAATAATTACTCCTCTGCTACACATCTGCGGACTCCATGCTGTGCTTTGATCAGCAGCCCTTAGCTATTATGATTAAATGGCCATGGGACTGGCCAAGGAATTTGAAGAACTCATGGAAAAACAAGTTAAGTACTGTTTTTATGTAATAGAAGGGCACCATTAAAGCCCTGAGGTTGCATACTGTATGCCCTGATGTCAAAAATATTTCCTCTCTTCCTGTTCACCCGCCTGAAATGCCTTTTGGAACCATCACGACATTACAGCAAACTTTGCTACAGTCTTTTACTAAACCACCACAGACTTGTCATGTGATAGTCCCATATTTCCAGTCCCATCACTGCAGAACAAGGATATTTTTGTTTGTAAACACAGCAGAGCTGTAACTATCCCCCCAGTGATCTTATAAACATATTTCTATAGCACTGCAAGTGTATTCAGCTCTTTACAAACTCAAATAAGACTCATGCACTGCATAAAAAAAAGCTTGTGATATAAGATGAACCCAGTATTGTCAATCTCATATTCAATAATTGTGACTCAGGTCTCCTCTCCCAAGCCCAAAACCATGACATTTAAGAAAAATTGCCATTCACTTGCCTTTTGGCTTCTGTGCCATCAGAGCACACTCAGGTCACATTTTCAAGCTTTTCTATAACCATGAGCATTAGAAATCTTTTAAAAATGAAAACAGATTCTCACCTAGTCACCTGACTCCAGGAGCCGGAACTTTAAAAAAAACGACACTAGATATTGCAGGACTGCTCATCAAAATTGCAAGAGTGGGCAACAATGTAAACAAGACAGAGACAAGCAAGACAGATCAGGAGAAGAAGGGAGGGGATCACTGATCAGAAGAGAGGGGGATTGCTAGAGGAAATAGGATTAAGGTGGGGGCTTGGCAATTGAGCACAGGGAAGGTGTTCCAGTTGTAGGGGGATCAAGGCATGAACAGGCATATGGGGGAAAAGGAAAACCAAAGGGCCAGATTCCCTAGCTGGTGTAAGTCACTATAGCACAGTGATTTCAGGGGAGCTGTGGTGGTTTCTACCATCTAAGGGTCTGGCCCAGAGACTAGAAACTGAGAGGAGTGGGGAGAGAGTGAAAGGGAATCAATAGAAGGAGTCCAGAGATGTTGTGGGGACAGGATTGTGTCTGGGCTTGCAGGATGAGGCAGAGAAGCTGAAATCTGATGCTAGAAGAAACTAGAAGCCAGTTTAGGGATTGGTCACCTTACCACGAGCCAGCTATAGCATCCCCAGAGATGGAATTGTCACATCCCTGACACTAAACAGTGGGCACAACCGAGTGAACCGAGCAAGGTCAGCGCAGGCTGACTGGAAAACGGGAGGCTGGAATGTGGTATACAAACCAGAACACTGGTGATAGCAGCACCACAGCTGGAAGCAGAAAAAGAGTGTGTAACTCTTTAAACTGAGTTGTCTCCAATAATTACTAAAAAAAATGTCAAAACAACCCCAACTCTGAGTTAAGGTTAGTAAGGACAAGGTAAGGTTACTAAGGACAAACACCCAAACCCACAGAATTTAGGAAATGTAGTAAAAAGCCATACAACGGCCTCCATTAAGGAATTCTACACACCACCACACCACCAACCAGAATGTGGCATCACAGAGGGTCTTCACCTCAAGCATCCCCTTTTGCCAGCTGATGTGGTTCTGCCACAGTACTCTTCTACTGACCTGGCCTTCTGGCCTGGTCACATACAAGGTCAGTCCTCTTCCAGGGTAGCAGAGGTCCACTTAAACAAACAAACAAACTACATCATGCTTTATCCCCTTGGGCCTGACAGGTTTCCCACTACCTCCCCTCCCTGGGGATTCTAGAAGCTTCTCCCAGTGGCCTCCCTATTTCTTATGAGCCCTAACTCAGAACTTCCCACAGGAACCTAAGCTGCTGCCTGCAGCTCCTAACCCAGCTTCCTTCTGACTGTGTTCTTTTAAGCCATTTTATCACAAGACTCAAGCGTTCATTGTCCTAACAGCTGACCCCTCATCCTGCCCTCTCAGGCTGGGCTGCAGTTAATTATGACACAGGAGGGGCTGATTAAACAGGGTTGGGCTAGCCCCAGGCATCCTGGGGCATAAAGGGGCAGGCCATCTTACAGTCTACTACCTTCTCCCACATGCACCCCCAAGCAGTAGCGAAGAACCCTGAGATATGCAGGGCCCACAGGAATTTATAGAGCACAGCATTGCTAACTCCTATGCTTTTATCACAAGTCTCGTGGTGTTTTTTTAAAGCCCTAACTCCTAGAGTCAGGTAATAATGTGGGAATCTCAGGTTACGTTTTTATTTTTTTAAAGGATCTAGCCCTCATGGTTCTGGATTAAAACTTGAAATCATCAATGATAAGGGCTCAGACATCAGAGGGAAAATAGCCCAAAATTTAAGATCTCATGGTATTTTGGGGTCTTTTGATTTTTTGAACAGTTGAGGCTGCTGAAGGAAGATAGATGTGTTTGGACCATAAATAAATTTTATCTTTTCTTGTGTGTCACACTGGGATCATAGGCTCAATTATACCATTGCAAGACAAAGCATTCCACTCTGGCTCTGTTCCATCCGAGCATTTAAGTAGGTGCTTAGCTTTAAGCAGGTGAGTAGTCCCATTGAAATCAACAGGACTTGAGCATGCCCTTAAAGTTAAGCAGGTGCATAAATGGTTTACTGAACAGGGGTGAGGTTGCTCCTGTGACTAAAGTCAAGCACACAGTTAAGTGCCTTGCTGAATGAGGGCCTTAGCCTATAAACCACAATTCACAGAGTAGTTCTTTCAAAAGAAGATCCCCCCAGCACCAGAACCTGCTCTTTTCAAAACTAGAAGATCAAAGCTCTATAATTCCTTCATATTTTAATAGTTCCCTTTCCATCTGTCATACACCAATGAGTCATTGGGAATTAAGCTCTCCTTTGGGGAGTGCCACATCTTAAGCACTTCTGTAGCTTGTAAGCCGCTTGCCATTGTGCAGCTTATCAGTTATTCACTCAGTCTGTGAATGAGCCTCAGCTTCTCATTCATAAACCAGCCCCTATTCCTTGAATAAAAGGGGAGGAGAGAGGCACTTGCTGTGTTTCTGTCATCTCTTTCACACACTGGCCTGTGCTCGCTGAATCAATGGGGACCCCAGGCATCCTCTGGCTTTGTTGTGTTGTGCCAGGGTTTTCCCTATTAAAAGAGAAGGTAGCAACAACCAGCCCCAGCACAACAATGATCTAAAGGCAGAGAAAACCCATCTGCAGATAGAAGCCCCCTTTGTACAGGGAAGAATGCCTGAAAAAAAGCTTTAATAAAATAGACCTATAGAGTTCTTGAACGTTGCCGGTTAACGAGGGAGTGGGCATTGATTTAACAATGGAGAAGGATGCTGTGTTTACATAATGGAGGCAAAGAAAGGAGGATGAAGTAGCAGTCAGAGAGATAAGAGACCTGTGCTCATGAATGAACTCCAGACACAGCCCTGCTGCATAAAGAGAAGCCTCTTACTCGTATGGCATTGTTGTGGCATATCTGCTCCTTGTCTCAGCCAGAACCTAGAAATGTAGATGTAGAAATGTAGATCCTTAGAGGATTAGGAAATACCCAAAGGGTAACAAGATTTGCAAATATGGGTAGAAATTTTTGGAGCCTCATTTTTTTGGGTGGCCAAATTGGCATGCTATAAAAAGGCCCCGTTTGACAGTGCTGTGAAAATCAGGCCCTATTAAAAGGTATTTCAAGTTGGGCACTTGAAATCACTTATGAAAATCTTGGGCACTGTTTGAATTTTAGGTGACAGCTCAGGTCAGATCTTGCTTTATTGGAATGTCATCTGTCCCTGATGTGAACAAAGTTCAGTGGTGACACTATGCCTTCGAGGTAGGGCAGCAAAGTGCCTGAGCTAAGTATGATAAGCGCTTGAATGTCTATTCAGACCAACCCACAAAATGCCAAACCTACTGATGTTTGCCTGTCACTAATTCAAATCAATCACTCAGAATGATGGATGTGGGCAGGTATGTGCCACCACGTACAATTTTTAATTCTGATTCCTGAGGTGCAATGTTTCTTTTGGGAAATGACAGATTTGGTCCATTCTTCTTCAGGCCTTTCGCTGATTATTTATAACAACAATGCTAGTGATCACATTGTGTAAGGACAGGTCTCAGAGTGTAAAATCACTACTGTTAATTCTCTCCTGGTAAGAACACCTATGTGCATCAGCCAAGGCTTTTGTCACCCCTTTCCTCAGGTGGACGGGATAGAGGTACAAGTTACATAGGTCTATTTTTACCGGGCCTTCATGATATATATTCAATGGGTTGTCACTCACTGTAGAAGTCTATAGGATTCATGGACACAGTTAGGTGTTTAAGTGACAGTAGGGTGACTATATGTCCCATTTTGGCAGGGACAGTCCCTTTTTAGAGCCCTGTCCCGGCTGTCCCAACTTTTTTGGCAAAATTGGGATTTGTCCTGTTTGCTCTTGCCAACTGATCATCCAGAGCACCCACGGAGTCAGCACCTATGGGTAGTGCACAGTTGCAGGGCGAGCTATCTCCTCTCTCGTCTCTGATTGCACCCTCTCAGGACTTAGGCCGTATGGCTGTATCTAGCAGCAGTTCTCCTCCTCCTGAACTGGCCACTGGGCTACAGTAACCTGTGTATCAGTCGTGCTCACCTGGCAGGTCTGACAGGATTCGGCGCCTGAGTTACTTCCCTTTGGGAGTCTGTAACCTGTGGTGTACATAGTGACCAAACAGCCTTTTTAAAACAATGTATTGTTTATTTACCAGTAGGAACAAAGAGGAAAGGGGTTTTAAGAACAGTCTGCCTGCACGTCTCTGATCGCAAGCCACACTGTCTTGCCACTGTGATTAAGCAGGCCTAGGTTCTGCAGAGACCCCAGCGGGGTCCCCATGTGTCAGGCTGGCCCTCCTGAACAACTCACCCTTCTTGAGAGGGAGACTCTTTTTAAACCTGTTCAGTCCTTTTGATTCCCCTCCTAGAATTGTTTCAAGTGTTTGCTGAGAAGTGGCTTGTCTTGAGTCATTCTTCCCTTCCTGCTTGTTTTTCCTCTAACAGCCCTCCATTAAACTAAAAAAAAATAAAAAATTTCAGACAGTAAACATCCCAATAAACAGGTCAACATACATTGCTCATAATTAGTACAGAGCAGCTCTGATTCCATCACATATGCTCTTTATTTTATTATGGGAAAGCCAAATTCCTTTTGCCTCAGGATTATTTGATTAATAAGGCAAGTCATATACCTTGTGGAGTCCCTGCCTCCAACACACTTTACAGAACTGATGTACCATCACTTAGAGATTTGAGGTTAGGCACTTCAATAAATGCATACATACATTTGAACCCATAGTTCATTATCATGCATTTGTATTATGGTAGCACTTCGTGGCCCAATGTGCTAGCCTTTCCCGCAGCTCCCATTGGCCGGGAACAGCAAACCACAGCCACTGGGAGCTGCGGGCGACCGTGCCTGCGGATGGTCAATGTAAACAAACTGTTTCACAGCCCACCAGCGGATTACCCTGACAGGCTGCAGGTTGCCTACCACTGTGCTAGGGCCTGTATGAACATAGACACACCCACAGGGCTGAGGGGAAAACAGAGATCCAAGGAGGTGAAGGGATTGGCTGCAGATGACGCGGCCAAGCCAGGAATAGAAACCAGCACCCCTAAGTTCCAGTCCAGTGCACTGTTCTCTGGACCATGTTGCCTCACAAGAAATTACACCTCCAAAGAGGGAGGCTGGTTTTCAACATCTGGCCTTTCGTTGTCAATGGAAAAAGCAGCCCCTCTTTACTGTGTGTCCTGGAGAAACATGTACAACATTTTGAACCATCCTGTGGTTTTCTGAAATAAAAAAAAAGAAATATTTGATCTACAGTGGGCTGGCCAGTTTCCCCTGTGAAGAATAGCTGGTGGTCTGAGCAGATTGTTATCCTCAGGGTGTGAAGGCAGAGATTCAGGGTTCTGTGAGTCATTAAGCAAACAGCTTGCGAGATAGCCCAGGAGGATGAGACAAGGATGGATACTTTATGAATTATTGTCCTTCTTTCATTCCTTGAGCAAGATTCCAGTCACCTGCTGGAGCCTTGCAGATGCCGACTAATAGCGAAGGGAGTAGGAGGGGATTGGGGGGGGAAGGGCAAGGATCCCTGAAATTAACTCAGCAGGGAATGTCTCACCACAATGCATTATTATGTAAATGTAGTGCTGGCAAAAAGTATCAAACTGACAACTGTGACATGACTCAAGTCCAGTATCCTCCCACACCACTTCCCACCAGACATTCCAAACCTGCGGAAAAAACGCAGAAATTGGGCTTGTTTTTGGCTTACATAAGAACATAAGAATGGCCGTACCGGGTCAGACCAAAGGTCCATCTAGCCCAGTATCTGTCTACCGACAGTGGCCAATGCCAGGTACCCCAGAGGGAGTGAACATAACAGGCAATGATCAAGTGATCTCTCTCCTGCCATCCATCTCCATTCTCTGACGAACAGAGGCTAGGGACACCATTCCTTACCCATCCTGGCTAATAGCCATTTATGGACTTCACCACCATGAATTTATCCAGTTCTCTTTTAAACATTGTTATAGTCCTAGCCTTCACAACCTCCTCAGGTAAGGAGTTCCACAAGTTGACTGTGCGCTGCGTGAAGAAGAACTTCCTTTTATTTGTTTTAAACCTATTGCCTATTAATTTCATTTGGTGACCCCTAGTTCTTGTATTATGGGACTAAGTAAATAACTTTTCCTTATCCACTTTCTCAACATCACTCATGATTTTACATACCTCTATCATATCCCCCCTTAGTCTCCTCTTTTCCAAGCTGAAAAGACCTGGCCTCTTTAATCTTTTCTCATATGGGACCCTCTCCAAACCCCTAATCATTTTAGTTGCCCTTTTCTGAACCTTTTCTAGTGCTAGAATATCTTTTTTGAGGTGAGGAGACCACATCTGTACACAGTATTCCAGATGTGGGCGTACCATGGATTTATATAAGGGCAATAATATATTCTCAGTCTTAATTGGCTTGAGAGTTGCTTGTTGGCTAGTTTTTGGCTTGTAGCTCGTTTGGCTTGTAGCAGCTTGTTGCTTCTTGTTTTTGATTGGCTCCCAGCAAGCAGGGGCAAGGGACAAGCACAGGCAAGAGGGGGAGAGAGTCGGGGTGCACAGTGTGGGGTTCTTAGGGATTGGCTTGTTTTGGCCTTGTTTTGAAATGGGATTGGCTTGATTTTTGGCTTATTGTGAAAGTCAGGGTGCTTATTTACCACATGAAAGTTGGCAACTGTGCATCCCACTGGCCTTGGGTATCTATAGGAAGCTCTTTATGCATCCCCTTTTATATCCCCCTTTGCCACGGCTGCCAGCGAGGGTGTCAACTAATGCCAATTGTCAGGGTGATTTGTGCATTGCTGTCTGTGCTGGGAACACCAAGTTGACAGCCAAGCCCCTGAATAGCAATCCAATGAGTAATTGTTTGCATTGCTTCAAAAAGAGACCAGAATTGAACCCAGGACCTAGCAATAAATCCCAGCCTCCTGAGCCATTTAAATCTCTTGTGTGGGGCAGATGCTATAACCATTTAAAGCAAGGCAACATGCAGTATGAACTCCACTTAGGGGAGTTACAGAGCATTCTATTTCTGCTGGGAGATGGATACCATCACATCAAATTTGGACCCAAATTTATGTTCTCTCTGGGGCCTGCCCACCTCACAGATTTGATCTGTTTGTAATCCCCTCCTTTTACTCTCACCTAAAATACTAGCCTGTTCTCTGATCTTTCTCCTTGGTCGTAGAAACAGAGAAATGTTGGACTGGAAGGGACCTCAAGAGGTCACCAACTTCAGCTCCCTGTGCTGCGTCAGGACCAAGTAAACCTAAACCATCCCTGACGTGTGTGTGTCCAACCTGTTTTTAAAAACCTTCAGTGATGGGGATTCCCCAGTCTCCCTTGGAAGCCTATTCCAGAGCTTAACTACCCTCATAGTTATAACATTTTTCTTAATATTTAACCTAAATCTCCATTGTTGCAGATTAAGCCCATTACTGCTTGTCCTACCTTCACCAGACATGGAGAACAATTGATCACAGTCCTCTTTATAGCAGCCCTTTCCATATTTGAAGACTAATATTGGGTCCCCCCTTAGTCTTCTTTTCTCAAGAGTGAGTATGTCCAGTTTTGTTAATGTTTCCTCATGGGTCAGGTTTTCTAAAATATTAACCTCTTTAGCAACTGCATCACATTGTTGACTCATTCAATTTGTGATCCACTATAACCCCCAGATCATTTTCAGCAGTGCCAGCGCCTAGCCAGTTATTCCCCCCTTTTGTAGTTGTGCATTTGATTGTTTTTCCTTCCTTAGTGTAGTACTTTGTACTTATTTTTTATTGAATTTCATCTTGTTGATTTGATTTTGAATTCTAATCCTGCTTGCAAACCTTGCCAGTTAGATGTCATCTTCAAATTTTATAAACATACTCTCTGCTCCATTATCCTATCCAAGTCATTAATGAAAATCTTGAATAGCACCAGACCCAAGACAGATCTGTTTGACAGCGAACCATTGATAAATTGCTATTTGAATATAGTTTTTCAACCATTTTTGTGCCCACGTTATAGTAATTAAATCTAGATCACAATTTCCTTAGTTTGCTTATGAGACTGTCATGTCAAAAAAGCTTTACTAAAATCTGACTACCCCTACCCTCCTCTTCACTAGACCAGTAACTCTGTCAAAGTAGAAAAGTAGTCTGGTTTGGCATAACTTGTTCTTGACAAATCCAGGGTGGCTATTTCTTATAACTCTATTGTGCTCTAGGTTCTTACAAACTGATTGCTTACTAATTTATTCCAATATCTTTCCAGATATCAAAGTTACACTGACGGCTCTATAATTTCCCGAGTCCTTTTTTTAAAATCATGTCATTACTGATACAAGATACTCCTCAACCTCTCATGCCTTTGAAAAGAGATTTCCTTTCTCCAGCCCTTCTCCTCTTCAAGGCTTTTCAAATCTCATCTTTAGACAGATTTCCTTCCTGTTCTCTCTGTCACTGTTATTGGCCTCACGACCAAAGATTTTACCAGTGCCCTCCACCCCACAATTGTGATTTAGACAGACCACAGCTAAAATCCTTCACCTGACTTTTGAAAACATTCAGATCCCAGTTCCAATGCTGCAGTTCAGACCCATCTCTAGCTTATACCACTGGACTGTACATGTTCCTGGTGTGCATTGGTTTGAATTATTTGCTATATGTCAGTATTTTTTGGCATGATTTGTACAATCTCTGTAAAGCATTTGGAGATAGTGTCATGAAAGACTTCTAAAAATTAATATAATATAAATATGAACTCCATCCGTTTTAGTGAAGAGCTAAATAAAATTTGCAATTAGTGTAGTTATTTTTCTAAGCCAAAAGGAAGACTGGTGAGCATCAGGCAGAAATGCACCATTTTCAGCTGCTGGAAATGCCATAGCTCTATTGAAATCAGTGGAGTTGTGCTGAGACACCGTAATCGTTAGTGAAGACAGCACCTCTACCAGTAGATAGTGATATAACTATCTGAATGTTATCTTGTATATTGTTGATCTGACCTGGAGGGCGAGCAGGATGTTCAGTCCTGCCTGTGTATACCAGCATTGGTGCTTGCATTGCCCCAATAAATCCATGTGCTTCCATCAGTGAGTATAACAACGCACCAGAATTGCCCAAATATCTTTGAACATCCATTATGTTTGCAAATCAACATACTGTTTGTTGCCAGTAAGTTGCATCCCTCCCCCAGTTCCGATCTTTTGGCAGTCATGTTTTTTAGATTGTAAGCTCTTTGGGGCAGAAACTCACACATACAGAAAGGCTCCCTACCGCCTTAATTGCAGTTAGGGTCTAGATATTACTGTAATTCAAATAAAACAAACTCTAGTCCCTACTGAAATGCTACAGCTTTCCCTCCCATTCTTCTTAACTTCACTTGGTGTCCTTTCAAAAACAAATGTAGCAGAAACCTCCCACAACTGTCTATTGTAGTTTGTTATTAAATGTATCTCTTATAATGAGCTATAGCTCTTCAAGAACAAGGCAACTTATACTTTGAATAGATTATTCAATCATTAGCAGAAGAGCACTGTATAAAAAGTACAGCAAATTGCAGATAATTTGCTCTCTGCTGTTAACTTTTCCCCAACAGGATTTAAAATCCAAGACAGCTCCAGGACAGAAGTTGTAGATTCTGCTACTGCACTACTGATCAAAGATTCACCAAAAGCCAAAAATAGATTGCTATGAAAGCTATGAAGGAGAAGCTTTCTGTCCCATCTACTCCCATTATTTTTTAACAGAAAAAAAAACATACAATACCCAGCCATAGCTGGGGATATTGTCTGCTTCATTTATGGTCTGATCTAAAGCCTAGTGACTCCACAGGAGTCTTTCCGCTGATTTCATTGGGCTTTAGGTCTTGGCCCTTAGGACTCAATCCTGCACTTCTCACCTTAGCAAAGCCAGTGGAAGTGTGGCCTGATTCTGCATTCCTGACTTTGGCTTCTGAAAAAAGATCAGCAATGTGGTGTGTCCCAAAGCTGCATTCAGTCTCCACAAGGGAGAGGAGCAGCAGGCACATCACCGGGCAGAAACTTCCCTGACAGGTGGCAGTGAGCAGCTGGTTATTCCATTCAGCTCATCACAGCCAGACCCAGACCCAACCCCAACAGTGCTCTGGAATCCTTCGAGTGGATATTCCCAGACCTGCTGAAGGAGGTAGCATGGGCACTGTAAATTGGCTTGGGGGCCAGCAGACCCCAGCAAGTAGTCACTGAGCAAATCAGCTTCAGCTGAGGAGCAGAAAGAAACCAACCAGAAAAAAATTCATGAACCACTTCCCCAGGACAACTAGTCACCCATATGCAGAGAACCACTGCTGTAGGCAGAGACTATATGTTCCTGCCAATGGTGTGGGGGGGGGAAGAAAGGGAGCACAGTGAGGGCAGCCGGCTGAGCCCTCCCCCTCTTACTGAGCATGCTGGCTTAGGCCCTGAGCATGCTCCGTCCAAGCCAAGCAGCAAATCTTGGGGTGTGTGGAGGGGTGTTTCATGTAACCCTGAATGTCCATCCCCCACACGTCACCTCTGGCTGTAGTAGATATTGCAGTCTCAGAAACTGAAGGAGAGTGCCAAGATATATAGGGCTCCCTATGGACATGATGCAGGTGGAACGTTACAAGCAGAACACAGTTCCATTAGATGCCAAAGTGGCATGTATTCATGGGAGGCATCCAGTTTACCTGAGGAAGTGTGTTCTAATCCATCCCCATCCTACCTCCCCACCCTTCTCAGCAGCCTGCTTCCTGGTTAACAGCCAAATGAAAATATCCTGTCCTCGCTGCACCCCAGAAACAATGGCACGTCTGAGACACCAGTGAATTTCTCTTGGAGTTGTGCTGACCTAAATCGGGATTATCATCGGTTCCTTTATATTCATTACCAAGAAGGGTTGCAGAAGCCACTAATGCTGCCAATGATTCATGGGTTTAAATGCCTAATCCCCTCCAGAAGAGGAAATGAAAGCCAAGCCGAACAATACACACACATACACACACACACACAGAAATACATTTAACAACTGTGTGCTGTGCTGAGGAACTCAGGAAAGTTTAGCTAAGTTTTTTTTCATGTGGTTGGTTTGGTGCTAAATTATGGCAGCTGGCATTTGAAGGCAGGGTGGGCAAACAGGATGTGGGTGACAGGAAATAATTACTCCAGCTTCCTTATGTTGATTTTAGCTCTTTAACTAAACTCTGCAGAGGTGCTTCTTGCTCCAGACTCTTCAGCATAGGACCAAAACCATCTAAGGAGTAAGAACACATTATGCTTCAGGGCCTAAGCCAGCCACTAGTTCATGGGACAAGGAATAAGATTCCCCTGTGGGCAGATAATTCCATTAAGGGGTTTCTAGAAACTTTCTCTGAAGCTTTTGGTATCAGCGCCATCAGAGAGATAATACCAGAGAGGCTGGGCCACTGGTCTGATCCAGTATTTTCGTATTCACCCACGAAAGCTCATGCTGCAAAACGTCTGTTAGTCTATAAGGTGCCACAGGATTCTTTGCTGCTGGTCTGATCCAGTGCACCAATTCTGACATGCCAGCTCACCCCTGGAGAAGTAGTCAATTCAGAACCTAGTTCATCCACTCCTATGTATGTGCCTAGATGGCCCATATCTTCATAGGATCCAAGTACAGATAGCATCTATCAGAGTCAGGAATTGAACCTAGGTCTCCCAAGGTCTGCTTACAAGCCCTTCCTTCCTACTCATCTTAGAGTTCCTTGTTACAGGTGGGTTACATAGCCTAGAGTTATGGTTGCCAACCCTCCAGGATTGGCCTGGAGTCTCTATTGAAAGTAATCGGATATTTTAACAGGATGTTTTAAGAAAATGACATTACGTCATGTTGGGGGGAAAAATCTCCTGGAATAGCTTCAGTCAGAGTTGGCAACCCTACCCAGAGTCCAGCACATTGTTTTGCCCACTTTAGCTAAAACAAGCAATGACACTATCTACAATACCACTCCATCAGGGAGATACAAACCAAGGTGCAAGGATACAGGAGGCACACTGAGAAACAGATAGCCTCTGTGCCAGACATGAACACTTGGAGCAGCGTGATTGCAAAATGTTCAGCTCTCAGCGATCCCACATGCTGGGCTGCCTAGACGGAGAGGGCTGCGAGTGTCGGTCTGGGAGAGCTTTGGATGTGCCAAGAACAACCACTGAGTTACCAAGAAACTGAGCTATAATACTGCTAAGTGTTTCAATTAAAAGGCTTGGGACGTCCAAATATCAGAGCCAAGTAATTCTCTAATAATACATTTGGGTTATGGATATGACTTTGGGTTTAAACTCTTAACAGAAACATTATAGGGACAGTTAAGACAAACACAATGAAGCTGACTCTCTGGAAGGGAGCCTCAGATTCCCCATATGCTCAGCACTAGATGTTTAAATCAAAGCTGCCATGGGAGACCAGGATTGCACTAAAAACAGGAGAGAGGAAAGCACTCAGGGAACTGCCTCCCCCACAGCCTTGTTAATTAGAAGTAGAACAATGGCCTCCCAGTGTACGCAGAGAGGGATGGATTATGGCTCAAAGATGGATTGAGACCAGTCAACTCAAAATAAGGGACACATGTCACTTATTTATTTTTCAGGTGAAGCAGTGGGGCTGCACGCTGTGGGGCCCTTTTGTAGTATATAGAGTTGGTCCTCTGGGTCAGGGGTTCCAGCTCATGTGTTTGATTCTTTCCTAACCCACCACTGTGGTGCGACACGAGCCCATAACTCAGGCTATCCTGGTCTCAGGCTTGGTTATAAATCCAAGAGTTGGACCAGGATCGCAAACCTGCCAAGTGAATCTGGGCCAGTTTATAGTTTAAACCAGGCAGAATCTGGTGGTTTTGACATGCCATCAAGTAAAACACCAAGCAAAGCTTTTGCAAGGCACAAATGCCATACACCTCCTGCTTAATAATTAGTAACTAAGTATATGGTAGATAGCTTACAATGGCTGAATAGTTACAGTAGACCCAAGGCAAAATACTAAAAACTCGCCATGCCACAAAGCCTGCAAGAACTCCAAACATTTTACCTGGGCTTCACAGCTCTGGAAAGGGCCCCACACTGCAAGAAGATAACCCCGGAGTTAGCTGAGACACACATGATTGACTAACATAAGACTTCAGAAAACAATATAAACTCAGTTCAAGACTTGACCTAGGTAATTATATGGAGCTTGATCCAGAGCCCACTGAAGTCATTCGGAGTCTTTCTAGTGATTTCAAAGGGTTTTGGGTCAGAACTCTAGTGTATTTACATACAAAAATTTATATAGCACTGTTTATATGAAATGTTAATTCCACAAAATATCCAGATTTACTTAATTGATTCCAAGGCCAGACAATCATCTAGTCTGACCTCTTGTAAAACACAAGCTGGAAAACTTCCCCAGAATAATTCCTAGAGCAGATTTTAGAAAAATTTTAGAACAGTGCAGGAAAAAGACATATCTGGCTTCAAGACTAAGCTTGATAAGTTTATGGAGGGGATGGTATGATGGGATAGCCTAATTTTGGCAATTAATTGATCTTTGACTATTAGCGGTAAATATGCCCAATGGCCTGTGATGGGATGTCAGAGGGGGTGGGATCTGAGTTACTACAGAGAATTCTTTCCTGAGTGTCTGGCTGGTGAGTCTTGCCCACATGCTCAGGGTTTAGCTGATCACCATATTTGGGGTCAGGAAGGAATTTTCCTCCAGTGCAGATTGGCAGAGGCCCTGGGGGGGGGGGTTCACCTGCCTCTGCAGTGTGGGGCACAGGTCACTTGCTGGAGGATGCTCTGCACCTTGAAGTCTTTAAAACCATGACTTGAGGCCTTCAGTGGCTCAGACATAGGTTAGGGGTTTGTTGCAGGAGTGGGTGGGTGAGATTCTGTGGTCTGCATTGTTCAGGAGGTCAGACTAGATGATCACAATGGTCCCTTCTGACCTTAAAAAGTCTAGGACTAAAAGCAGCCAAGCTTGATTTTAAAGTTGTCAGCGCTGGAGAATCCACCAAAGCTCCTGGTAAGTTGTTACAACGATTTATTACTCTCACTTTTAAAAACGTATGCCTTGTTTCCAGTCTGAAATAAGGGATAATCACACAAGATCTACTGTAATTGGCACCCAGAAAGGTTTCCTTTTGCCCCCAATGGACTTTCAGAAGTATTCGCTAACAGATCCCCTCTCTCTCAGCATTTTCCCATTTCCTTTTTTTTACCCTAGGAGCACCTGGAGTCTCACCGACTCCTCCACAACTGAATCCATGCAGTGCGATGAGCTACATTGATGTCTGAGTCAGATGAGCACACAGTTCAAGCCACCTCCACATCTTAAAAATAGGATGAACAACTTGCTGGAGAGAAGCAGCTTTTCTATTCATAGAAAGACTAATTTGCATATCGAGCAGCAGGTCTGATGGCACTCTCACAGGCTAGGTTTCACAAGAATGCACATCCCATACTTCTGAATCTCCAGGTTTAGCCTCTCTGTATCACAGTGCAAACATTTCACGTTACTTCAAAAGATGGTCAGGGATCCTCCTGATAACTGTACTACCTACAGTCATTGCACGATCAGCCAGTGACAATCACCACTTTGCCACCAGCCTAGGCAGTTCAGCACCTCTCCCAAAGAAATCCTTGTGTGAAAAAACAACTTAATATCATCCAGTCTGCTCTACCCTGAGTTGCAGTTTACTTCCTGGAAGTGCTACATTTAGCCAAATTCTACCCTGCTCCACCAGTTCGACTTTAAAGGGTTTGCTGCACAGGTATAACAGTAGAATCTGGCCCTTATTTAATTAGGGAAGGTGGTCTGTATTATAGCAGAGCAACAGCTGCTATCTTGATTCCAGGGAACTCTTGAAATAGATGATAGAGGCTCATGCTTTTGCTCAAAAGGGCCAAATCTCTTTAGCTGGGGTTGTAACACTCTCATCCTCTGCAGATCAGGACAGAAGTAGCTTTGTCACACTCACCAGCAGGTTACAGTAGCACCTACCTAAAAAGACTGTATTGATCAGCTGAAGGTGCACTCATCCTGATGGCTGTTTAAGTGCAAGTTAGAGAGGCTATGGTATGCGTTTGTGAAGAGGAGGGTATAACTCTACTTTCCTGGTCAGCATTATATTGACAAATTCTTTTCTAGACGTGCAGCAGCCTTATCACCATTCACTTAAAATCCTAATGCCCCATTATGCAGCTGATGTTTCATAGAATCATAGACATATAGGGCTGTAAGGGACCTCAAGAAGTCATCAAGTCCAGCCCCTTGCCCTGTGGCAGGACCAAGTAAACCTACACAAGTGGTGCCCAACCTTATTACCCAGGAGGGCCACACAAACCTAAGCACAACCTTGTGTGGGCCACCCAGATTCTACACATTTTCATAAGACGCAAAGTCACCTGTATTGATTTATATTTTAGATTGAAACAACCTATGTGTAGTATTGTCTATTTAAAAACAAACAAAGAAATCAGTGAACAAAACATGTATCAGAATTATAGAAAACAGGAGGAAAAAAAGTAAAGAACACACAACCCTCTCCTTACTTAGCCATTAGTATATTGTGTTGGAGCAGACCACAGGCCTTATGAAATGCTTTGGTGGGCTGTGTACAGCCCGTGGGCCATAAATTGGGCACCTGGACCATCCCTGACAGGTGTGTGTCCAACCTGTGTAAAAACCTACAATGATGGGGATTCCACAACGTCCCTTGGAAGCCTATTCCAGAGTTTAATTCCCCTTATAGTTAGAAGATTTTTCTTAAATCAAACCTAAATCTCCCTTGCTGCAGATTAAGCCGTTAGTTCTTGTCTTACCTTCAGTGGACATGGAGAACAATTGATCACAGTCCTCTTTACAGCAGCCCTTAACACACCTGAAAACTGATATCAGGTCCCTCCTCAGTCTTCTTTTCTCAAGACTGAACATGTCCAGTTTTCTAAACCTTTCATTATTTTTGTTGCTCTCCTCTGGACTGTTTCGAGTTTGTCCACATCTTTCCTAAGGTGTGGCACCCGGAGCTGGACACGGTACTCCAGCTGAGGCCTCAGTGCCGAGTATAGCGGGACAATTGCCTCCTGTGTCTAATGTAAGACACTCCTGTTAATACACCCATGACAGGGTTGCTCTGCTCACTGCTGGACAGTGCCACCTCCTAGCAGTTCTGAGGATTAGCTCAGTCAGGTAGACGCTCCTTCCAGTGATTACACTCTGTTAGTTTCTCCTCTTTAGCCAGGGCCGGTTCCAGGTACCAGCTTATCAAGCAGGTGCTTGGGGCGGCCACTCTGGAGCGGGGCGGCACTTTCAAGTATTCGGTGGCAATTCGGCGGAGGGTCCTTCACTCCCGCTCGGAGCGAAGGACTTCCCGCTGAATTGCCGCAGATCACGATTGCGGGTTGTTTTTTTTTTTGGCTGCTTGGGGCGGCAAAACCCCTGGAGCCGGCCCTGTCTGCAGCCACTCTTTCACTTCAGGAATGGCAGTGTCCTCTTCATGATTCAGCCCTCCAGCCAGTTCACTGTTGTGGTTTCTCCTTCCAGGGGGAGTGTATCACGGTTCCTACTCTTCAGCAGCCTGAGGCTTCATTGCCTCACAGGGCCACTCCCACAGTGGCTGGCAAGGGAACCTGGGCTCACCCTCTACTCGGGGTTTCAGCTCAGAGACCCCGTACACAGCAGCCGAGATCCATTCCCTGCACCTTGCTGCCTTTCCCTGAGCTGTTTCTGTACTTCCTGGCCAGTGCTTAATATGTAATGAAAGAGGTGCCATGGCTCAAGCAATTGTTTTACATTCATAATGGATGCAGCAAGCCCAGAGGTGCTGGGGCTATGAACTGCCAAGCCTAGAGGTGCCAGGGCTGACCCCTGGCAAGTCCTGACACAAATTAAGCACTGGTCCTGGCCCTGCCCACTCCTCTGGGTTTGCCAGTCTCTCCACTCCCTCCTCCCATGGAGTAACTTTAGACAGCTCATTTCTCCAGCCACCCAAACACACCTCCATATTCCCAGGAAGCGACTGTAGCCCCCTCTGCTTCTAATTTCCTGTCTTTTGTAGAAGTCTCACCTGTCCCTTAGTGGTGAGTGTCTCTTCAGTTAGCTGCCACCAGCCTAAAATGCCCCCATTTTCAGCCTGATTAGCTAATTGGGCCCAGCTGGCCCAATTCAACCCTTGCCGGGCCAGTGCAGGGCTCATACCCCTTCACAACACCCAAGAATGATAGTTTTTTTCTCAGCTGCATCACATTGTTGACGCATATTCAATTTGTGATCCACTGTAACCCCCAGTTCCTTTTCAGCAGTACTACAACCTAGCCAGTTATTCCCCATTTTGTAGCTGTACATTTGATTTTTCCTTCCTAAATGTAGTACTTTGCACTTGTTGATTTCAGACCAATTCTCTAATTTGTCAAGGTTGTTTTGAATTCTAATCCTGTCCTCTAAAGTGCTGCAACCCCTTACATCTTGGTGTCATCTGCAAATTTTATAAGCACGCTGCCCACTCTGTTATCCAAGTCATTAATAAAAATATTGAATAGTACTGGACACAGGACTGACTCCTGTGTGACCCCATTAGGTATGTCCTCTCACTTTGACAGTGAACCATTGATAACTACTCTGAGTATGGTCTTTCAATCAGTTGTGAACCCATGCTATAGTAATTTAATCTAGACCATATTTCCTAGTTTGCTTATGAGAATATCATGTGGGGCTATGTCAAAAATCTGACTTTCCTGAACCTTTGGGAGGAGCAATGATGGAGGAGTGGATGGAGAGATTTATTTTCATCTTTTTCAAACATTTGTCCAAGTGTCCCAATAAGTATGGGTGGGACTTTTGAGAAGCACTCAGCATTGAGTTAACTCAGGATGAGGAGGAAGAGATGTTCAGAAGGCCAATAGCCATTAAACATCTAATTCCCATTACATTTGGTCAAGTGGGGAGAGAAGTAGATCAACAATGAGCATTCTTGAACATCCCACTTTAAAGGCTGGCAGAGAGAGGGGAAATTAAGAGTCCTTGTTCTCCCTAACCTTATATTTCAAGACAAACAAGAAAGGCTAAGTCAAATACAAATTTCCACTGCAGCACCATTGACCCCAAGACCCAGCCTACTAAGTCCTTGAGATACACACCTTGTTAGCATTCCACATGCTTCTTATCACTCCCCCAGCCCTTCCTCCCCTGCCCAGCACAGTGCGCACACACACACACACTTTACATTCCTTCTGTTATAGCCTACACCACTTCTCCTGGGCTGGAGAACAGCCCACCCACCTCTTGCACAAACATGCCCCGGGGAATGCAAGCAGGGGTAACAAAGCAAAGTTCCCAGTCAATGGGAGCTGTGGGGGGCAGTGCCTGCAGGCGAGGGCAGCGTGCGGAGTCCTCTTCTGCCCACCCCCCACCCCCACCGGGAGCTGCAGGGATGTGGTGCCAGCTGCTTTTGGGAGTGGCACAGGGCCAGGGCAGGCAGGGATCCTGCCTTAGCCCCACAGCGCCACAGGGGTGGTAATCCAAAGCCCTGACGGTTTGCCCACTCCTGGTCTAAGAGGTTGTACCTGGTAAAAGTTTGCAATGAAACTGGTGATGGCAATAAAGACATGTTCACATGGCACTTCCCCATTTTACGTCCAAGACTCATCTTTCAGGCACATTCCTGTGCAGCTCACCCAACCCTTCCTGAAAACATAATGTAAATGGCCACGCATGCAACACAGATACATTCCCAAGAAGGAATTCACTGGTCTTATGTAGTAACATTATGTACGGGAGAAAGTGCAAGGGCTGAGAGGGACTTCTTAGAGATAGAAATTTTCATTTCCTGGGTGCTAATATTTAGTATCATGACTGATAGTTTGGGAAGGGCCTTGATCAGGAAGTAGCTGCAGGCCAACCATGCCTGGCTTAATTCCTAGGTTCTCACTGGAATTGTACTGTATGTTTTTCTTGTACATAGAGTGAAATGGTTTCTACATCAGATACAACACAAGGTTTTCATATTTATTGAGCCCATTTAGAAAGTTTCCTTATCTACTGCCATTGTGTAACGTGAGAATGGCTGTCTAAGAAAGAGGAATGCCTATTTGGATGATGACGTTCTGTTCCCAGGAAGTTTGCCCTGCACTTCATCTAAGAATCAGGGTTAGTGCAGTTCTTGTTTGGAACATGCAGTGCGGACAGGCTACAAAGAACAGCAGAGAGACAGTGCCAGGAGACAATTTGTGCATATAGGAGTGAATTTGCCAGATGAATTAAAGCAGCAGTTTTGGAAACAAGTTGTATTCCTGTTAGACTAGGAAATGTCAACCTTAGTCATCACTCAATAAAGCAACAGACCCTACAGGGGATTGTTTCTTGCAGATATCCTACCAATTCACTTTCCCAATGTGACCCCCTAACTATCCTACTGTTACATTATTGCAAATGGTATTGTTTGGACCGGATATATCGTCTCAAAGGATTGGCAAATTAAGAGAATTGAGAATCTTTAATTGTGAGACCTACGGGATACTTAGTACTAAATATGGAACCATGTTGCAAAATTTTGCTCTGAGTCTAGATTTTGAGCACCACAAATTTTGCAGTCATCTGAATTTAAGACTCAGGTCACGGTTACTGTGTAGCCTGGAACTAGCCACAAAATTCAGCTCTGGGTCCAGTTTCAGATTGGAATTCCCACTCCATCAGTTTCAAGGGCATTCATGGTCAGGCCCATTTCAAGTCTATAGTCTTTCTAGATTGCCTGGAACCACAACTGCCAACCATTCTTTGTCTTGCCTTAAGGGAACACGTGAGTCAAATGAACAAACCCAGATACATGACTGTCAGCAAACAGGCCAACAAAGAATATTTTGCCCCGACTCAAATGTTCATCTATAAAATGGTGCTTTCTCCCCAAAATGTAAGATAGCCAAAAGCTATCATAATCATAGAATTAGAATCATAGAATATCAGGGTTGGAAGGGACCTCAGGAGGTCATCTAGTCCAACCCCCTGCACAAAGCAAGACCAATCCCCAACTAAATCATCCCAGCCAGAGCTTTGTCAAGCCTGACCTTAAAAACCTCTAAGGAAGGAGATTCCACCACATGTGGAGGAAGCTGAAGTTCAGAAACAGTAAAGCAGGTGTTTTCACCTTGTGAGGACTCTGGATCAGTAGCTAGGTCAGCATAGTTCCTGCAGCATATCACCTCCAAATAAAAAATTCCATCCTGGAAGCACAACATTACTCAATCTCTTTACAATGCAGTGACAATCTGTATGAGAGAGAGAGAGAGCCCATCTCTATGGCAACAACATGCTGTGTTCTGGTAACAAGGGAGCAGACTGCTCTTCACCTCTGACAGGAAAACGTGCAGTGAGGTTCGCCCTTTCCTTGACACGGCACAAAAATTCTTCAAAGTTCAACAAACGGGTGTCAAAAAATGAACAGCTCACCCCATCTTTTTGAGCTATTCTTAGGCTGTGTTTCAAGCACTCCCATCTTGCCTGACATTTTGTCGCTTGACAAAGTGATGCGCTGAATAGACTACAGGGAGAATTCCCAGCTTAAAACCTCCCAACAGAGAATTTTTAAAAGTCTTGAAAACTTTTATACACTAAAAATAATCTGTAGACAAGCCTAAGATTTAACAGTTGCCGTGATTCTGAACAGTACGGCAACCAGGAAGTGCCTCACTGCAGGATTAGGGCTCCCGTCACGCTGCTGGAAAAGGCCAAGAGACCCTCCCAGTCAAACTGAAGGAGTATCTCAATTAGCCATTGGTAGGATGGGGCCTGTGATGTGGCTGGGCAATTCTGATTCCATCCAGTAAAGGGCTGTGGAACTCATGCACACTAGCCAGTTTATTGTAATCCCCTTCTACTTCTTACTCACTAGATTTAAAAAAAAAAAAAAAAGGCTCAGTAAGGCTTGAATAATAGAACTAGAGGTATAGGTGCAGTACACTTAGCTTACAAAGAATGCCAACATTTATGGCTGCGTGGCAGAAGTTGACTTGCTCCAGGGATGAGAAGTATATTATGGGGAGAAAAACAAAGTCTTTAACCTGTCCAGTGGAGGGAAGGATCTGTATTTTCCCCTTCTGGAGCCTTCACTCCGCTGATAGACTAATGATCTGCTCCAGTTTTGCAACTTTGCTAATGAAGAGTCATTCCGCAGGCTGAAGCAAGGATGGGCAAATTGGCTTTGATTAAATAAGATCCTATCTCCAGCTTTCCCCAAGATGTGAAACGGATGTTGGAGGTTTGAAAAGAATTCATTCTCGTTTACCTCCCTTGCTCCCCGCAACCCCTCCATAATCTTTCCTTATTGCTCTTGCATTTCCTGATTCTGCAAGAGACACACAGCAGAAATACAGTTAGAAAGCACTGCATATCCTGCCACAGCATTTGTTCACCCAAGATTGGTACCCAAACATCAGTTACTCAAGAGGCTCGGAGAAGCATCTTGTGATCGAATGCACTCCTGCAGTCCCACCCTGCACACCATTGTAATAATCTTTGCACAAAATATAACTAATAACTTGCTGGTCAATATCATCATGGTGAAACATATGTAGCAATGTGACTGAAGTGTGTGTACCAGACAAGTCTGAGAGGGGGGGTTATCAAAGACAAAGTTGACACCTCTAGCCAGGTGCCATCAAAGTTGATGGGCCATCACCAATCAAGTGGCCTTTATTGGCAAGGAATGGGGCTGGAACAAACAGATCTGCCCTTAGCACACCTTTCACCACCTGACTCCTTGTCTCCATCCTCACAGCAGGAATGAAATTTATTTAAGGGTAACCCTCAGGAAAATGCATTTCAAAGGGTGACATTTCAAAGCAAAGAGCAAAACCACCCAAAGTTATCAATTCCTATCCATCACTTGCTCTTTCACCTAAGACAACAAAAGAAACCAGTGCATTGGACTTTGGGAGAGACCCTGACCTGAAATTAGGTAAGCCCTGTTGTGGGAAGGATGTGGGAAGAATTTTACTTGCACTAAGTCTAGTTTATTAAGTTTTAGCACCAGAAAGTTTATCTTTATTTCTCTTATAAGAATTTCTGACTTTAATGCCTTATACTTGTACTCACATAAAATCTCTCTCCTTGTAGTTAAATTTGTTTTATTCTTTAATCAAAACTAATCCAATGTTGTGAATTGTTTCAGTAACTCCATTTAGGGTAGCAAACTGTTGTATATTGATCCTCTTAGGAGGCAATGGACCTAATATATCTGGATTGCTGAGGAGGGGGCTCGACAATGTAGAACTCATGTTTTAGGGGGAAATCCAGGACTGGAAGTGTGTTCGGGTCACCGTGTGAGTGGTAACCAAGGTTGGTGGAAATCAGGGAGTGTGATTGATGTGTGGCTGGCAGGCTGCAGCTATACACAGACCTGCATGCTGTTTGGCTGTTTGTGAGTGGCCCAGGTGGGAGCTACAGAAGCAAAGCATTGAGAGGCACCCCAGGTTGCAGGACAGGTGGTGACACAACCCCTCATGTATCTGGATTGCACCACACAATGTCATACATCTGAAATTGTAGATGGATCTTCCCCAAACTGAACCAAATTAGCTGAACACTGAGGTTGGCCCCTCAATATTCTGAAGACACTGCACTTTTTGGATGGGAGAGTTTCCCCAATAGGAACACTTTCTAGGCCTTAAATGGTTAAGGCTCTAATTCCTATCCAAACTCAGAAATTAAATAAAACTTTCTGGTGACTGGAATAATTCCAAACATTCTGTGAATGTGACTTCACAGGGGGGAAAAGATCTGAGATGGACCTCTTCTCCCCCACCCAATGCTGGGTTGCTTCTGTTTGGAGACTCTTACAGAATTTTGGGAGTGCTGCTAAGCAGAACACCTGGTCCTCTCATTTATTGCTCGTGGGTATGAATGCTGCAGACTACCTGGTAAGACCACCATCCCTCTACCACTATCTTGGAGAGTTTGAGCACAGCTAGTCAAACAGTAGAGCACCTTTCATTACTATGATGATCGCTACTGCTGAAATGGACAAAGCCACTCTCCCCACAACCAACACTGGCTTCGTTAGTGGGGGCACTGCTAACAGCAGGGATGAAAATACCAGTCAACTCACCACCACCTGTGAGACAAACACTCTATGACCCACTGGCACTCACAAACAGCATTATGATACTTTGTTTTATCTATCCCCCATTTACTAATGGTTCTTCACATTGTTAGCTTTTTGACTGCCACTGCACATTATCCGCAACGTCAGCACCCAATGTGCTGGGTCATATGAAGACCTCCTGATGACCGTGAAGAAGTGCAAGCTGAAGTGGTACGGCCATGTAACAAGATCATCTGGCCTATCCAAGATCATCCTCCAAGGGACAGTACAGGGGAAGAGAAGAGGAGGTAGACAGAAGAAGAGATGGACTGACAACATAAAAGAGTGGACAGGAATGGACTTCATGGAGACTCAAGCACTGACACACAATTGTCAGGGACGGAGACAATTGATTGATTGCTCATGAATGATAGTGCCCCAATGACAGTGTGGTTATGGGAATGATGATGCACATTAAACAGATGTTTTCAGAGAACTATCCACAATCACTCCAAGATCTCTTTCTTGAGTGGTAACAGCAAATTTAAATCCCATCATTTTGTATGTATAGTTGGGATTATGTTTTCTAGAATGCATTATTTTGCACTTACCAACACCGAATTTCATTTGCCATTTGGTTGCCCAGTCAGATCCCTTTAACTCTTCACAGTCAGCTTTGGACTTCACTATCCTGAGTAATTTTGTATCATTTGCAAACTTTGCCACCTCACTGTTCACCCCGTTTCCCAGATAATATATGAATACGTTGAAAAGCATGGGTCCAAGTACAGATCCTTGGTGGACCCTGATATTTACCTCTCTCCATTGTGAAAAATGATTTACGTGCTTTAACTCATTCCAGATAGGATTTACTAATGTAGAAAGACAAGCTATAATGGACCAATATCTATCTAGGCCCCCTCACTGCAATCATGTGGCCCATGATGAATTGATCCAAGTCAGAAGATCCCAGCTCAGTGATCCAGAGGAAGCCATCAGATATGAAATGTCTTTCCAAATCTGGGATCCAAAATCACTTTAAACCCCTATCTGAATGAGAATCACTGTAGTAGTTGATCTACTCCCACTTATGCACTGAGAATTGTATTGATTCATGAAGGAATCCTATTAGTCAATATTAGGTGGATTAACCAGCTGAGAAACCAACGAGGTGTTTTCATACGTGTACAAACACAAGATCAATATTGGTTTATAGTTTGCAAACATAAGTTTGTCTTGTGAATTTAGGCAAAGGGTGACTGGGGATATGGGGCAAAGTTAAAGTTGTCTGAGGTCCTTAACTTTGCATTTCTGTACTTTTCAACTCTATTTTTTTCCTTTAGTGTGCATTTCCTTACTGTCCGATGCATTTTAAACATCTATGCTCTATTAAGAAGTGTCTTTCCCTTAAAGTTTTTGCAACTTTAAATACAGCAGAACAGCATTACATCAATGTACCAAAAGTTTCTACTGTCTGCCTCAAAACCCAGCTAGCAAGTACAGTCAGGGATGTCAATATTTATTCTCAAGGCAGCGTGCCAGGTCGGTGAGGGGCGTATAGTGCAGCTCTATTTTTCAGTGTGAACATTAGAGCTGGGAAAATATTGCAAAAACTAGTATTCACTATCATTTGTTCAAGTAAAAGCCATGTGTTTACTTCAATGGACTCCTCTCCTTCTTTATCCATTTTCTTCAAACATTCATACAAGTGATTTCACATTCAAAAACTGTCTGCAGAAAGCAGGCGACTCCTGGATACTATAGCAAGCCTGTACTCATGAAACTGTTTGTACCACAGAGTTCCATGACCATCCATCTCTTTGATTTCACTCTGCCTGCTTACGAAAGTTTCGGTGATGCAACGAAAATGCAGATACACAGGAGACCATTCAGAGCCAAGAGGAACAAATAGTGAAGAGCATTCAAAGTGAAGAGTTCATAAACAACCTTCAGGCTGCGAGGAGCAAAACTTCTGCATCGGATCCGAACCCTGGCACGGAAATAGCAATGGTGTCTACTACCAAACTCTGTGAGTGACTTTAAATGCCTGTTTTCCCCCCATCAGTATAAGGGGGGTGGGAGGGGAAGTAATACTCCCCTACCTCACAGACAGCAGGAAGGAAACTGGTGGGGGCAGAGATGGGTACAAAGTTGGCAAGTTTGTAACGCCTATGCAAGAAGCGGGGTGGCATGGAGGTAAGGTGACCAGATGTCCCGATTTTATAGGGACAATCCCAACTTTGGGGTCTTTTTCTTATAGAGGCTCCTATTACCCCCCACACCCATCCCAATTTTTCACACTTGCTGTCTGGTCACCCTACGTGGAGGGACAGAGCTTGGAGTTGTCTTGTCCTCCACTCAGCCTGTTCTGCACAGAAGCCACAGCCAGCATGGCACATTAGTTCACAGAACTAGGGTCTGATTCAATGGCGACTGAAGTCAATGGGAGACTTTCCGTGGGCTTTGGAACAGGCCCTTACAGATTTTGAGGAACAGGACGGTGCCCCCATCAATGTGGCAGTACATTTTCCAGTATTCTGCTTGGTCTTTCAAAAAGAGTCCCAGCAGCAGAGCTTTCACTAGTTCAGAGCTTAATAGCACAGAGTACTGGGAAGTTGTTCCAGATCAGTGTTATTCATATGACATTGTGGCAGCCAAACCTAACAGGGGAGGTATCTCTTCACTTTCATACCCTGTGCCTCAAAAGTTAATGCTACTGTAACCTTTACTGTACTTTCAAACAACTAAAAACCAGCCTGCTGTAATTCTGTTTCCTGGCGGATCAAGGCATTCACATCCATCAAAAAACAAACACAAAACCCATTTCCTTATTCTCAAGTTACACTCATATGTAGAGACTGTCAATGTGAACCAGGAAGGCAAATTCACATATTCCTGAACAGCACAATAAAGGATTTGTTGCATCATTCAAGTATGTTCTTGCACTGTAAGAAAATTGCTTCCCTGCTGTGCGTTCCCTGCTAGCTCACTGACCCATACTGTTTAGTGCACAATATTGATCCTCCCTCCCTGCTGTCGATTGATGCAGTGTGTGCGTGCACGTGTCTCTGTGAAGTTTGCAAAAAGAATCTGGCTTTTTATTTCATGAGGAGTTCATAGATTTCAAGGCCAGAAAGGGCCATTAGGATCAGCTAGGCTGCCCTCCTGCATAACACAGGACACTGCACTTCACCCAGTGATTCCTGCATCTGGCCCAACAACTCGCAGTTGAACTAGAGCTTAACTTTTAGGAAGACATGCCATCTTGATTTAGAGACTCCATGAGTGAATCTTTCCCCCAGCCCTGGGGAAGCTATTCAAATAGTTAATTACCATCCGTGTTAAATGTTTCCATCTCATTTCAGTTTCAGGTTTGATGACTTCCATCTTCTAGCCACTGACTCTTATTATGCACCTGTCTGTTAGATAAAAGAGTCCTCTACTATCAGATATCTTCTCTCTGTGTCTGTATTTATAGACTGGGATTTAGTTTACCTCTTCATTTCCATCATCTCTTACTCCTGGGGGAATTCTGCGTCACTGCGCGTGCACAAAATGTATGTCCTCTACAGATTTCTTTGCTTCCCCACAGAAAAATTACTTTCTGATGGGGAAGCCACAAGAGCGGTCACACGACCCCCCCAGCAGTGCCCAGGGCAGCTGGCAGAGAGATAAATCACTGTGGGGCAGAGAGTAGGACTAGGGAAGACCTGACTGGTGGCTCCTACCCTGCATCAGGCTCAGCTGCTAGTCCTGGGAGGGCTGGAAAGTACAGGGACTTCCTCTTCCTCTGCACAGCATCTGGGGCTGTGTCAGACCCACCCCCAGATTTCTCCCCCACCTGTATGAAGCTCTACAAACTCTCCCACCCACCCCGCATTTCCTGCACCCATCGCTCCTCAGCTGCAGTTGGAGGGATCACTGTACAGGTAGCTGCTCCCCCATCCGCCCAAAACCGGTGCATCCAGACCCCCTCATACCCAGACCCTCCTGTTGAGCCCCCACCACACCCAGCCCCGCCATGAGCCCCTCTCCTCTGCAACTGGACCCCTGTGACAAGCCACCTGCACCCAGATCCCACCCCACCGAGCCCCAATCAGCTGCACCTGGATCTCCACCCCACAGATCCCCACTTTTCCAGCATCTGGACCCCCCACTGAGCCCCCCACACCCAGACCCCCCTCCCAGCCCCAACCACCTTCACCTGGACCACCCTGCAGAGTCCCATTGTCATTGCACCCAGATCCCCCCACTGAGCTGTCTGCACCCAGATTGCCCCACATAGAACCCTTTCAACCCACGCCTGGATTGCCCTCCACACTAAGCCCCTCCACACTTGGATCCTGCCTTGCTGAGCCTGCCTGCCCACACCTGGTGCACTTGGCATGGAGGGGCAGGGCCCTGAGGTGTTTCTGGGGCAGGCCTAGTCCTTGTGCTGTGTGAGGGTTGGGTGCAGCCTCACTGCTGAGCCGGTGTCCCGGGGCGAACTGCACAGGGATCTCCCATCCCTGTGCAGCCAGTGGCCTGTGCGCCCCAATACCATACTGGAGCCTCCACATGTATTTGACAAAATTTGCAGAATTTTGCAAAATTTTAAAATATTGTGCACAGAATTTTTAATTTTTTGGCACAGAATGGCCTCAGGGGTAATCTTTCCTCACATAGAGCAGAAAGGGAAAGAGCAGAATTTGCTAAGAGGACCTGATTTAAAAAATGCCACCCACTACATCTTCAACATGAACTATTCCAGTTAAATTCATGAAAACTCAGATAATATGGTATGGCAGAGATTGGGGTGGACCAGGCAAATAAACTCCAAATGTATATTGATCCTCTTACTGAGCACAATAGGTTCTTATCTCTGCCTCTGTTCGTACATCAGTTTTCCTCCCGGGGGCCTGCAGTCTCCCACTGGCAGATGGGGGAACTGGGCTGTAGCACTCTAGCCAAACTTCAGATAAGGTCTTTTCCCTCCTGGAGATAATGAAAATACCCACATTACAGTCAAATTACACCCAGCCTCCTGCTGGGTAACATTGACGCCTGGGCTCAGAAGTTCATTTGTCCTTGATGACACAGGGCCAGAGAAGGGAGAGGAGACTTCTCCCAAACTCAATGGAAGTCCCAGCCTGAAGCCCATATAGGTGTAGGTGGTAACTGAGATCTTGAACACACTCTGCAGTGCATTGGGCTCTTCATTCTCACTTCATCCCTCCTTGCAGGTCTTTCTACACTCTGTCCCAGGTCCCTTCCATCAGCCCATCCTACCTGTTTTCCAGCCTAGCCACTCGGGATCCTTTCCCCACATCTTACCCCCAGTCTAAAAACTCTCTCTGACTGACCACAGAGCTTGCCTTTTATACAGACCTGCCCCCCCAGACTGCAGTCACAAGGTTGCCTCAATGATCTGACCCCGGCCTACAATTCCCAGGCTCCTTTCAGTCTACATTTCCCAGCAGTCCATTGCCCGTAACACCCAGCATAGCGACCTGGTGTAAAGGGCCCAGCATGCTACTGTGCACTCAGCAACTTTTGAAAGATAAAAGGGCAGCAGATCAGGAGCAAAGGCTAGACTATGTGGAGGAGAGGTGGCTGATCTGGACAGTGTTAGATGGTTGCGGGCTGCAGACGAGTGGATTTCCTGATTGTTTGATCACATTGGTATGCTAAGTTTAGCGCTTAGTGTGCACTAGCGCTGGTCAGGAGCTTTCCAACGGAATGTTTTTCCCCCCAGAAAATGCCCATTTGTCGAGAGCAAAATGGTTCAAAAACTGTGTCAGTTTCGACAAAACATTTAGATAGCGTCAAAGTTCTGGTTGGACCTTTTGGGGAACATTTTGGGGTTTTTTGCCAAACAACTTTTTGATTAGAAATTTCTTTTATGTATTATACCAAATTTTTAAAAAATTAAAATGTCATAAGAACATAAGAAAGGCCGTACCGGGTCAGACCAAAGGTCCATCTAGCCCAGTATCTGTCTACCGACAGTGGCCAATGCCAGGTGCCCCAGAGGGAGTGAACCTAACAGGCAATGATCAAGTGATCTCTCTCCTGCCATCCATCTCCATCCTCTGACGAACAGAGGCTAGGGACACCATTCTTACCCATCCTGGCTAATAGCCATTTATGGACTTAGCCACCATGAATTTATCCAGTCCCCTTTTAAACATTGTTATAGTCCTAGCCTTCACAACCTCCTCAGGTAAGGAATTCCACAAGTTGACTGTGCGCTGCGTGAAGAAGAACTTCCTTTTATTTGTTTTAAACCTGCTGCCTATTAATTTCATTTGGTGACCCCTAGTTCTTGTATTATGGGACTAAGTAAATAACTTTTCCTTATCCACTTTCTCAACATCACTCATGATTTTATATACCTCTATCATGTCCCCCCTTAGTCTCCTCTTTTCCAAACTGAAGAGTCCTAGCCTCTTTAATCTTTCCTCATATGGGACCCTCTCTAAACCCCTAATCATTTTAGTTGCTCTTTTCTGAACCTTTTCTAGTGCTAGAATATCTTTTTTGAGGTGAGGAGACCACATCTGTACACAGTATTCCAGATGTGGGCGTACCATGGATTTATATAAGGGCAATAATATATTCTCAGTCTTATTCTCTATCCCCTTTTTAATGATTCCTAACATCCTGTTTGCTTTTTTGACCGCCTCTGCACACTGCGTGGACATCTTCAGAGAACTCTCCACGATGACTCCAAGATCTTTTTCCTGACTCGTTGTAGCTAAATTAGCCCCCATCATGTTGTATGTATAGTTGGGGTTATTTTTTCCAAATGTGCATTACTTTACATTTATCCACATTAAATTTCATTTGCCATTTTGTTGCCCAATCACTTAGTTTTGTGAGATCTTTTTGAAGTTCTTCACAATCTGCTTTGGTCTTAACTATCTTGAGTAGTTTAGTATCATCTGCAAACTTTGCCACCTCACTGTTTACCCCTTTCTCCAGATCATTTATGAATAAATTGAATAGGATTGGTCCTAGGACTGACCCTTGGGGAACATCCAAACATAATATTTTGATTGACCCAAAACATTTTTTTCCTTTTTAATGGATATTTTAAAAAATGGTTCTGTTTCAGAATTGAAAAAAAATAGTAACTCGGGGTATTTCCCATGAAATAGAAAAATCTGGTTCCCACCCAGCTCTATGTCCACCTCAAAAATAACCAGGCCAGAGAGCTAGCTCAAGAGCAGTAAAGGGTCGTCTCTGTTCTTTGAACATTAGCAATCAGCAACCCCCCAAAAAAAATTTGCATAAAGAAAGAAGAATTTTTCCTTCAACTAAGTCAAGAAGGAGAAAAGAGAATTTTCAGGATGGGATTCCAGATCCTTTCAGCTTTGCTTGACAGCCAACATAATCTGAATTGCATGGAATGTCAGGGGCTGTTCTCTCTCCAGTTCATAGAAAAAACATTTTGTCCCTGGTCCAATACTTGAGTGGCATGTTTGAAACCCTCTTATCGCAATCTGAGCACTTTAGTTTAAAGAGCGCCTCGGCCAGGCATACTTTCCATTCCACTTTTAATGGCTGCAAATGCCAAGCCACAATTTTCTGCACTAACAATATATCCTCTTCAGTTGGGGTCACTAATGGTAAAAGGAATAGCTTATGTTTACTGTGCTCTTCATCCTGAATGATCCCAAGCTGCATTACTACAGACACAGCCACACTTCAGCTATGGGATGCACCCAATCTGGAGTGGGGTTTAGGACACATCTGTGTTCAGGCTCCCCACTAACATCAAGTTGTAGAATTTACTGACATCTGAGGCCAGATCCTTTGCAGGTATAAACTGGTGTAACTCTACTGAGGTCACTAATTCAGGATTTGATCTTTCATCTATTGGCTGCTGCCTGAGATCATGCATCCTCCATGAGGAACTGGGTAATTTTTTGTAGGACACCAGTATTTTGAGGAAGATGTTGCTTGGTATCATTCTAACTTATGCAAAATGCCCACCTGTAATCGGTCGGTCGGGGCTCGACCCTCCAGCGGGCAGGAGGGGAGCCGCACCGACTCACTTCTGTTTGCCTGCTAGCCTGTAGGAGTCACTGAGAACAACGTTAGATCGCCGGGCCCTCTGGTGCCGGCGCTAGGCAAAGCGCAGAACAAATAGGCCCTGGCCCTCTGGAGCAGGGCAGGGCAACAGCAGTTCAAGAAGCCCTGGCCCTCTGGAGCAGGGCGGGGCAACAGCAGTTCAAGAAGCCCTGGCCCTCTGGAGCAGGGCGGGGCAACAGTAAGAGGCAGAGCTCAGACCCTCAGGCAGGGCTGAGCAGCAGTTCAGTCTGTAAGTCCAAGCCCTCAGTCAGGGCGGGGCAGCACAACAACAGCTCTAGCTCAGGCCCTCAAGCAGGGGCTGAGCAGCAGTTCAAATCTATAAAGCCCAAGCCCTCAGTCAGGGCGGGGCAGCAGACCAGCAGCTCTAGCTCAGACCCTCAAGCAGGGGCTGAGCAGCAACAGGCAAGTGCAAGCTTTTAGGCCGGAGTGCTGGGTTGAGGGGGAGACTGCCACCCGTGAGTGGGGTGACAGGGGGGACACAGGCCCACCCACTCCACTGTGTCCCAGCCCGGGGCCCTAGCAGCGGCGTGGACCCGCTGCAGTCAGTGGGGATCCTGGCCGCAACACACTGACATGGGCACCTCAGTGCCCTCAGCCGGACAAGGGTCGGCTACCCCCGGGCTACACTCCATCTCCCCCTCAAGGCCTACCTCGTCCGTCGCACCCGGTTCAGGCCAGTCGGTCTGCATCGGCTCCGGGGGGGGGGCTTGGCGGCAGGTCCGGCAGCTCCTCTGGGAAGTTGGGCCAGGACTGCTCCGGCGGCTCCTCTGGGTAACAGCAGGGCCGAGGGGGCTCCTCCTCGTAGCGGGCGCTCGGCAATCCTGGGGGCTCCTCCCAGTACGGGCTCCGGGTAGGCTCCGCGGGCTCCTCTGGGTAGTGGGCGCGGGGAAGCTCCGGCCAGGCAGGGCAGTTACCTTGGGCCGAGGAGGGCTCCCAGCCGGGAGCTCCCGCAGGCACGTCTGCTCTCGGCGACGGCTGGGTGCTGACTGAGCTTGGGCATGCGCCTTTTCTACTTCCTGCCCCGCCCCTTGACTTCCAGGGGGCGGGGACTGGGGGCGGAAGTTCCGCCCACTGAGGTGTTGGCAGGGCAGCTCCCTCTGCCGGGCAGGAGGGGAGCCATACCGACTCACTACACCACCCCTGGGTGAATTTTTTTGGCTGAAAGATTTTTCCAGTGAAAAAACGCAGATTCAGCAACACAAAACCCTTTTCTGAATTTATGACATGTTCAGCTAATTGTTCATGTACAAATACCAGCCCTACCCCCCAAAATATCTGAAAAAAGTAAAAAAGGTTTCATTTCAATGCTTTTGAAATACTTAATAGGAGTAAAAGGAGGGGGAGGAGGTCAATTTATTACCAGCTGACAACATAGTTCCTGCAATCTCTTATGTCCGGAGTGGACTCCCCCAACATTTTCCATTTGAACACTTTGCTAGGCACATGTTCTGTTATGTGAAGAAGGTTCAGTTTGGCAGCAGCATTCCACCTCCTACATAGCAAGGTAGGATAGATTCTGTGATGAGATTAAGTGGGATTTTACTAAGGGTGGCAAAGTAGGCTAACATAATGGAAGAGTCGTCTCCAAACATGCCAAATCCATAAAATGATACATGTTTCAGTAGCCTTGTGGTCTCAATAATCTAGGATTAATAGATTATTAATCCCAGGGATTGCTTTGCATTCTAATGATGGTTTAAATGAGCCAGTAGGCTTTGCTTGGAGCTATTTGGAAGGTCTTGCATCCAAGCATGGAATCTTATTTGCTTCCACTCCCCCTCCACAATCATCATAATTTTCTTTCTATGCTGGGTTATTTTTTTCCATTTCTTTGGCTTTAACAGGGTCTTTAAATCCACCAAAAGTGAGAGCAATTCATTAGATCACAGGGTTTTCCTGCTATCCTGTCACTTCCCCATTATCACTGATACCTGATTGCACTAATATTTTGTCTTGGTTCATCCTGTTGCAGATGTTTCATTTTCTAGAATTACTGGGTGCCTGCAGTCAGGGATAACTCTCTGACCAAAGGGCTTGTGAATTATACAGACAAGACAGACAATGGGTAGAAGATTAATTATTCCTACTTTACATGTGGGGAATTGAGTGCAGAAAAATGAAGGAACTGGTTCAACAGAACGCTAAAGTGTATACTGAATTTAAGTAGCCCCATTAAAGTCAACAAGGCTATTCACATTTCCACTTAAGCACATGCTTAACTTTATTTCTTGATCCGGGGGGCTAAGTGATCTATCAAGGTCACACCCAGCATCTGTGGCAGAGTTGAGTATTTAACAAGGATCTGCTCAGTCCCAGTGAATTGCCTGAACTACAAGACTACCCTGGCTCTTATAAACAGCAGGCTGACCAAAGTAATGTCATAAAAGGAATCAATAATTAAGGAAGAATTGATTTCAAATATTTTGTTTTAAACGATAGTTAAGTTTATTCAAAAATCGACATATCTATTCCAATATGATTTGAGAACTTAAACCAGTAGTTATTTAATTAAAAAAAAAACCCACTGCAATCCACCTTTAAATTGCATTTACAACCATTTCCTCTTACCCCTGAATAGAGCTGATGAAGACAAAGAAAGGCTATGGCTACATTTCCTGTGTCAAATAATGTAAACAAAAACCCCAGTCTAATTCACTTAAGTTATCTAGCGGAGGCAATTAACCTTTTGAGTGAGAGACGCTAATTGCTAAGTAATTCTGTTTTCTACTGTTTCATATCTTTGTGTAAGCCTGACCTGACCCTGCAATAATCAATCATTTCTTTTGTTGAAAGTCAATACGCTCTCATTAGTTGTTTCTTAGATATTTTTAGGAGCAGAAGAATTGCCAGATGAGAATACCCCATTGGCCCCTCAAGTCTGGTATTTTGTATATAACAAATGGACAGAACCAGATGCCACAGAGGCAGATAAAAGAAATCACATAATGGGCAATTATGGAATAGATTGCCCACAAGGGAAATTTTTTCCTAACCTCTTTCAATTAGTTGAATGGTTGGCTTATACCCTGAAGTACAATATTCTCTGATGGCTTGTCTACACTACCAAGTCTTGTTGACAAAACTTACGTTGATGCCCAAAAGTCGACAAAACAAAAATCGTGAAAGGGTGTTCACACTTGCTCCCTCTGTCGACAGATCACGTCCACATTGGGGACACCATCATTGACAGGGTAAGCAACGCACCGCGGGTACATATCCCTCAGTGCAGTGTTGTGGGAAGGAAGAGTTGATCACTGTGCGAGTTCTCCCACAGCCCTCTCAGCTGCGGAGAGCAGCATCATGAGTAGCTCTGTGAGCTCTCCATGCTGAGGAATGGCAAAGCAGCACAGCAGTCTGCCCCCCTTCCCCTGCAGCAGCAGTCTGCCTGCCGCTGTGTTCCTAGTGCTGGGCAGAACAGGAGCATTCCAATTATTTGCTCTTTGTACCCCAAATGGAGCAGCACACAGATACTTCCCGGAGCTTTGAAAGGGGAGGGGTTCATGCCTGCAGGGCAGCAGAGATCAAAACACTGAGCAGAGCAATCAGGACAGTCATTGTGAGATACTGGTGGAAGCCAGTTCTGTCGACAAAACAATCAGCAGTGTCTACACTGGCTTTTTGTCGACAATAAAGCGAGGAGAAAAGACAAAAGTCTCTCGTAGGGATGGAAGCTTTTTGTTACCAAAACTGGGCATTTTTTGCGACAAAAGTCCCACTGTAGTGTGTACGCTCTTGCTGTTTTGTTGCCAAAAGGCATTTTTGGCGACAAAACTTGCCAGTGTAGATAAGCCCCCAAAAGGGCTTTTCAGATAAATCATTTTATTTTGTTTTTAATTTCCCACCTAGCTCTCGTGTGGACCGAGCCTTTGACTCTATGGGAGAAATCTGTATAGCAACCGCCTTTAGCTAATGTGATCAGCCTTTCACTGTCATGCATCAGGACCCTAAGCTCAGTGCCTTTCTGGGAGGAGAGAAGATGGGCTACATTAATATCTTGAAACTACTGCACTGAGTGCTCTGCAGAAGACACTGGGAATCAATTCGATACGGTCCTCCCTCTTGTTTCTGGTACAAAAGGGCTTTGAAAACCATCTCCCTAGTTTACGGAGCTGTTGAAGAGGCTCCTCGATAAGCATGAGTTTAGTTAGATCAATAGCACAAGCAATAAATCACCCCTCAAACACCAAAGGCATTTTCTCCCCTCCTTTGCATTCTTGGAGCTGGGTGGCTGGTTTAGATCCACATTCAGTTTCCTTCAGATACCAGATGTCAGGCGCTGTCTGGATTTTATCTACCTCAAATCAAAAGGGGGAAAATAAAAAGGCAGACAGAAAATAGAGCAAATAAAAAGTTAAAATAAAAGAAGAGCAATGTGTGTGTTTTATGTACCGCATGCTGGGTGTAAACACAAAAGGACTCCATGTTTGTAAAACTAATTCGTCTGTTTATCAGGAAAACTGTTTACAGAGATGCTGCAACTGCAGCTAGTATTTTAGTTGTGTGCACATAGAATGAGTTCCTGGTGCCTCCTCCAAATACTTCCCTCCTACAGCCTGTGCTCTTCCCTTCATGTGCAGGTTGCTACAATGTGCACCATTAGATCTCACTGCAGCTGGGTCCACTGAACATTGCAGGGGTACTATTACTATCAGAATGTAAGGCACAGGTGGAATGGCAGGGGCAGGCAGTGAAACTTTCCCAGGCTCCAGCCAAAAATATAGGCACCACCCCACAAATAAGCCATGCCCACTTGAGATATCCAAATGAGATGCCACTCACAATAGGTTTCCCCTCTCAGTTTCCTAGGCATCTAAATATCTGCCCCTCTGGGCATTGCTCACTGGTGCCTCACTGCAGGCATTTGGGAGCCCCACATCAGAATATCTACTAGCCCTGAGGTGGAAGACCCCTTTTCAAATCCCTTCTCCCTTTCTGGCAGAGGGTAGGGAATTGAACCTGGTCTCCCGCATCCCAGATAAGTGCTCTAACCACTGGATGAAAAGTTACAACCCCACCATCTCTTCCTCCTTCTCTGGACAGATTTTGAATAGGACCTGATCTGGTAGGTGGCCTCTGACCATGCCTCCTGGATCAGGCCCCATGGCTGAGCTAGGTGCTTCTCCACTTCTCTCTCCCAGTTCATGGATCACACTGTGGCTCAGACATCCAGCTGCTGACAATGAGGCAGCAGCGAGTGGTGCCCATGGGCAGAAACGCAGGTGTCAAGGAAACTTTCACAGTGGAGATTTAGGTGCCTACAGGGTCAAGGGGCATCTGAGTGGGAATTTTGTGGATCAAAAAATGATACTTGCGTTCCAAGTCCCTTTGTGGATCTAGGACTAAGGGCCAGACTTCTAACATTAGTTCAAAGACCAAAGATGCAGCTAGGGGCCTGGTAGGATATTCAAAAGCACCAGGGCACCTAATTCCCATTTGTTTCAATGGGAGTCAGGCATCTAACAAATCCCACTAGGCACCTATCTGCACTTTTAGCCTCCTAACGAACTTTAGAAATCTGGCCCTGCTGGGTTCAGCTAGTCCCGGTTCCTTCTCAACTGGGGAAGAAGAAAAATGGTATCTTCCAAGAGCCACCTACTTGTGGCCCCAAAAATCAAATATCATGCACAATAGACAGCGCATAACATCCCAATAGAACCGTTCCTCTTCTTTCCTCTAGGTTTTGATCAGCAGTGAAACACTTAACGTTGATATTTCAAGTTATCATTGACACAGCTCTGCCACCACACCTCAGTTCTTATTAGCAATACCCTCAGTTATTGAGTAGTTTATGAGATGCACTAATAAGGACTATGCCAATGTCCAGCCCCAAGCAAAACGTGGAAACATGATATTCACTGAAGGCTAAAGAAATTCTGGTATGACATACACTGAAGATCTTTCTATACCCTTGATATTCCCTCAGTTATCTGTCTAACTCAAGTCTCCATCCTTCAGACTACATCTCACCCTAATCTCCTAAACTGAAAAAAGAACAGGAGTCCTTGTGGCACCTTAGCGACTAACAAATTTATTTGAGCATAAACTTTCGTGGGCTACAGCTCACTTCATCAGATGCATAGAATGGAACATATAGTGAGGAGATATCTATACATACAGAGAACATGAAAAGGTGGGAGTTCCCCTACCAACTCTAAGAGGCTAATTAATTAAGATGAGCTGTTGTCAGCAGGAGAAAAAAAAACGTTTGTAGTGATAATCAAGATAGCCCATTGAAGACAGTTTGACAAGAAGGTGTGAGGATACTTAACATGGGGAAATAGATTCAATGTGTGTAATGGCTCAGCCATTCCCAGTCTTTATTTAAGCCTAAATTGATAGTATGTAGTTTGCATATTAATTCAAGTTCAGCAGTTTCTCCTTGCAGTCTGTTTTTGAAGCTTTTCTGTTGCAAAATTGCCACCTTTAAATCTGTTACTGAGTGGCCAGAGAGGTTGAAGTGTTCTCCTACTGGTTTTTGAATGTTATGATTCCTGATGTCAGATTTGTGTCCCCCTAAATTGGTTGACTTTCTATTGTTTTGACCATTGCCAGAAGGAGGATTTTTAAGGAAACAGGAAAGGTCTGCCTGTCCATTTCACACAGAATTGTTCTCTGACCTAGTTAACCCAGAAAAAAGGTGCTAAGTACAGGCCATCAGCACCAACCAAGTAAATAAATGATCATTCATTGAAGACTTCTGGGAACCTTAGCAAAAGATAACTAGGAGTAAAAAGATCTTGGGTTTTTTGAGATATACAGATGAACATTAGTGTATCTGGACAAAGAGGAGAGAATTCTGTAACTTTACATTTCTTCAGTTCATTTCATCCTGTAGAATCCCCAGAGAACTTTGTAGACTATACATAACCATGGCCACAAGCTTAAACATACAGCTGGCAAACATCCAAAGTAGAGCTCAGAAAGCCCAGGTTACGTGCCCACATCTGAAAATCAGATTCTCCACACACAATGAGGCACATCTTTCCCATCTCTATTTCCCTTTTTAAATGTTCCAATATATTAACATTACAGAATTAAAAACCAGCAGCTGCTAAATCACACAACTGACAGAGGCCAGTGTCCTTTGCATCTGACTCATCCTTTTGTTTGCATCAAGCTGTGTTCCTGAGGAAATGAGAACGTTTGTCTCTCTCTCTCTCACTTCCTTACACAGCTCGTGTACTGCTCCCTAGTCTCAGCCATTGCTGTGGGTCTCTGTAAAAGCTTTCGGTATGTCAGCTTGCAGTGACTGCCTAATGTTCTGTATTAAGCTAGGCACTAACGACTCCAAGAGACATATCCGAGATATCATATTGCTCCCGCCTTGCTCTGCTTGTTTGTTTGTTTGAAATAAGAGGGATACAAATTAATACCCATGACACTGGCAGAGACTGAAATAAATGGGACAGAGGATTATTAACCAAGGGAGGCCTCACGGTGTTAAAGATTATTGCTAAGTGCGATCTGATCTGTTGTATGGAAAGCAACCAGGTTGGCGCAGTACTGTACTGGGCCTCACTTTGAAAGACGATCAGAAACCGAAAGTCAGGCAAGTCAAGACTTTGCTTAAAGATTCCGATCTCAGATCAGTTATCAACAAACTCCCTTGTGGTGTCTTTTCCTTTCACAAACACCAGAGAGTCAAAGGAAACTTGACAGAGGTCACGTACTAAGAGAAGGGAGCCAAGAAAACAACAAATGCCTGAGTCTCTTCTGCCCTTCATTTACACCAGTGCGACAAGGGTCCAGATAGGATGAACTGGATAGTGCTTTATGCTCACTTTGCACTGCTGTGAATGATTGCACAAAGCGCGGGGAAAGAGAGAGTGCATCTGTTACATCGTACAATCCAAAGTGGATGTAAAAACCTCTTCCATCTAACCCACAGATCTTAGTGTTGTGTCAGCAATTGCCTCACTACAGCTCAGTATACAGTATATGGAATGATTAGTGCAATACACTTACTACCTGGTCTGTGTACATGCTCACAGGCACCACTGCCCTTTATTACAGACAATTAAAACTGCTCAATTGTGGACCATACACCCTATACTACTAACAGCTAATGGAGATTCTCCATGAGATCAATGGTCAGGGGGCTGTGCTTTTGGAGCAGGAGGAGCTGAGCTACACCCAGACTGCCAGCATAGGGTTCTGAATGGCCCTGGTGTGCAGCATAATGACCACCAGGGAGTTCCTAGATGGCCACAGATTTGTTAGAGTAACAACATGCCGTGATTAGAAAACAAATTTCATCCCAGAATCACAAAGCATTGTACAGACATTAATTCACTGTGCTACAGCGTATTCCTGGGAGTTAAGGACTATACCAGTCAGGATAAGTTTTTGTTCCCGTGACAAAAGTTCTTTGACAATTTTTCTTCAAAAGTTGTTGGGGTTTTAATTGAAAACTCAAACAAAAAATGTGGGCTCAAAACAGACAAGTTGCTCCTGAAGCCAGACATTTCCCCATGGAAAAGTCTTTTGATTAAAAGAAAAAAAAAGCCATTTTTCTTCCAATCTTTTCTTTGGAATCAAATAATTTGACCCGCTCATTCAGGGCTGGCCTTACCATGAGGTGAACTGAGGCGGCTTCAGTTGCCAGACTGTGAGGAGGCACCACTAGGACCCAGAGTGTAGAAAATTGTGTCTGCTGCTGGTGCATGTATTCTCTCTGCTCTAGATGCACAGAGATGGTGGAGTGCTGTGGTGGAGGAAGGAGGGCACAAGAAATAACGGACAGGCAGGAGAAAAGGTGAGAGGGAATAACGGAAAGCAGCAGGAGCTGCAGGGAGAGAGAGGAGAAGGAGCCTCTTATGTACCTCTAGCACCCCCCGGAACCTGGCCTGATTAACACCAGCTTCTCAGGGAGCTTCCTGTTTCCTGCTGCTTCCCTGAACCCACTTGAGGAGAACAGGCAGTCAACTGAAGTAGCAGGAGCCAGGTAGGCCTTTAAGACGCTGATATCTTCCCTCACTCAGCCTGCTTATTTGTCCCCTTCAACTGAGTGTTGAGAGCCACTGTAGCTGGTGCAGAACAGCAGTCATGAGTGAAAGAAGAAAATGCCCTTCTGGGGCAGCATTCAGAAAAAGAAAGAAAGCAGAGGAAGCTTTTCTACCTAAGCAGGAAGGAGCTCTCCTGAGTGAGGATGTGAGTGGTGAGGAGATGCCTGATCTTCCAGTTAGTCAGAGTGCAGGTGACCTGGCAGCTACAGCAGCATCCATATCTCCATCTCAAATTGATGTAACCATGCACATTTCTGAAGAAAAGTGTAGATCAGAGAAGAGTGTGGTGGAGGCGCAAGAAACAGCTGCTACTGAGTTTAGTTCCTTAAGTCTAGATGATCCAGGACTGTGGACCCACTTGAGCAGTAGCCTGAGGGACTTCCTTGTACTGCCTAGGCCACAGCAAGTGAAAAACTTCATGTTCACCAAAGACAATGAAAACAGAAGTTTCCATTCAACACATTACTGGAGTGAAATCCCCAATGGTGACAAAGTGGAGAGGCCATGGCTTATGTACTCAAAAACCCAGAACGCTGCATACTGTTTTTGTTGCAAACTCTTCCAGTCTAATGTTCCAGCCACATTGGGTTCTACAGGAACAAAGGACTGGAAAAATCTGGCTCGAAATCTGGCATGCCATGAGAAGGCAGCAAATCACCAGAGAGCATTCAATAGGTGGAAAGAGCTTGAGATGAGACTAAGGTTAAAGGCCACCATAGATGATCAGCATCAAGAGAAGATTGCATCAGAGTCTCTTTACTGGCAAAATGTTCTGAAAAGGCTCATTGCCATTGTGAGAATGCTTGCTACCCAAAACCTAGCACTGCATGGCACTTCAGATCAGCTGTATGTGCCAAACAATGGAAACTTCCTTAAAACTGTGGAGCTGATGGCTGAGTTTGATTCTGTACTCAGGAACATCTAAGAAGAGTCACCACCCAAGAAATGTACACACACCACTACCTTGGAAAAACAATTCAAAATGAGATCACACAGTTCCTGGCAGCAAAAGCCAAATAGAAGATTGTGGCGGATCTGAAGTCAGCAAGATATTACTCTGTTATTCTGGACTGCACACCTGACATCAGCCATACAGAACAAATGACTTTAATGGTGCATTATGTAACAACAACCGCCTAGTGAGAATGTCCCTGCAATGGTGATGTCAGAGAGTATTTTCTAGAATTTGACACTGATGATACTACAGGAGCTGGTATGACAAATGTGCTTCTTAAAAAGCTGGAAGATATGGGAATTGCGATAGCTAACATGAGAGGTCAGGGCTACGATAATGGTGCCAACATGAGAGGAAAGAACAGAGGAATGCAGACACAGATCTGAGAGTTACACCCTGGAGCTTTTTTTGTCCCATGCAGTTCTCATTGACTGAACTTGGTGGTCAGTGATGCAGCATCAGCTTCTGGTGAGGCTGCTGAATTTTTAAATGTAATTCAAAGCATCTATGTATTTTTCTCTGCATCAACTCATTGATGGGAAATTTTGAAGTGACATTTGGGAACAGCCTCTCTGACACTGAAACCACTGAGTGCCACACGATGGGAAAGTCGAGTGGAGGCGATAAAGCCTATCAAACACCAAATTGGGAAGAGAGATGATGCCATAGTTGCCATTATGGAGTATAATGATATGATAGGAACTGTTCATGGGAGAACAGTGGCAGAGGGAAATGGAATCACCAGAAACATACATAACTTCACATTTCTGTGTGGCTTAGTGTTGTGGCATGACATACTGTTTGAAATAAATATTGTAAGCAAGAGACTCCAAGATATTGACCTTGATATATCTGGTGCAATGGAACAACTGGACAAAGCAGTCACACCTACAGTCTTACCGGTCAGATGAGGGATTTCAAAACATTCTGAAGAGTGCACAGAAGTTGACAGAGGAACTTCACACTGAAGCTATTTTCCCACCCATTCAAAAATACAAGAGTCACTGAAGAAGACAACATTTTAATTACGAGGCATGAGATAATCCCATAAGAGACCCCAAACAACAATTCAAAGTTGAATTCTTTACCAGGTGCTAGATTGAGCAATACAGTCAGTTGAAGAATGTTTCATGCAGCACAAGGAACACAGCAGTATATTTGGGATGTTGTATGATATTTCAACGCTCCTCACTATACCTGAAGACCACCTACCTCACCAATGCAGGGCACTAGAGAGTGTTGACACATGATGACATGCACGTTATTGATGTGGGTCAGTGCTTCTCAAAGTTGGGCCGCCGCTTGTTCAGAGAAAGCCCCTGGCAGTCCAGGGCCGGTTTGTTTACCTTCCACGTCTACAGGTTCGGCCGATCATGGCTCCCACTGGCCGTGGTTCACCGCTCCAGGCCAATGGGGGCTGCGAGAAGTGGCGCAGGCCGAGGGATGTGCTGGCCACCCTTCCTGCAGCCCCTCGGCCGTACCAGCCTATGCTGCCTTACTTTCACTCCTGGTGCCAGGTTACACAGTGAGTCCATGACAGAGCTAGGAAGAGAACCCAGGGGTCCTGATCATCTTCTCAACAGTCTCTAGCCTATGACATTCTTGAATCAAGGAGCTGTGAGCTTTTGGTTTTTCAAAGATTTTGTCTCCCTTGATCGCCACTGTGCTTTGTAGGTTCTTGTAGGGTCTCCCTTCAATGAATTCTGGATCAGGCCCTAACTCCTAAGCTCTGAGCTGGTCTAGTGTTAGTACCCTGAGGTGTAATATAGAGCAATAGCTATACACGGTCATGAAAAGAGCCATCTTGCCATTCCTAGGTAGACTGAGCTATACCACACTTGTATCATTGCTTTAATTTATTGTTCTTAAAGTGCTTTGAGGCTTCTGTTCTAAATGTTTCTGTTTAAATTTCCACTTACCCCTTAAAGATGTCACTAGCGCTGACACTGCCTATGCTGTTAATATCTCTGACACATGTCAAATGAATCCTTTTCTTCGCTGGCTTTTCCCCCCTACTATGCTGCATAGATTTAGAATTTTTTTAGCTCACTACTTCGCTATCCTCCTCCACACAGTTTTCAGCACTCAGAAATCTTATATTTTAAACAACACAGTGCTCTGAGCTGATCCTATTACCATTTGCAGTAGTGTTTCCCCAGAGAATTATATAATCATAACCTGACTTCCTTAAGCAGCAGCTAACCATGCAACCTACGGCACTAAATTGGAGCTTAATTCTATTTTTTAAAACATTTGTAATTAACTTCCCCATGTTGTCTTGCCATCTTCTGAGCAGTTGGCTCCCTTTTAGGGTGACCAGATAGCAAGTGCGAAAAATCAGGACGGGGTGTGGGTAATAGGACCTTATACAAGAAAAAGACCAAAAAATCAGGACTGTCCCTATAAAATCAGGACATCTGGTCACCCTACTCCCTTTCCCTGATCTCCAGCCACTGTGATAGGAAGAAAACTACAGACCTTCTCTTCTCCATCTAGATATGGGATCACAAAACCTGCTGCTTAGCTGAGTCTTAGCATTTCATTCTCTTCATGGTCACGTAACGGGCATGCTAGGATTGCTGCTGTTCACTAGTTTTCTTGTCCTCCTTCTCCATCTACTTGTTTTTCTCCCTCAGTTGTTTCTCACAATATGTTCACACAGGGCCCAGACCTACCAAAATGCAGTCCTGATCCCTGACTGAGGGCTCTTGGTGCTACTGAAATGCAAACATAATAAAATAATAAACAGTAAGTAGGGCTGGTCAAAACATTTCCAGCAAAAAACTATTTATTTTTGACAGAGAATTGGTTTTTGATTAAACTAATTTTTTTTTGTGAGGAGTGTCAGCTTTCCATAGAAAATGATTTTTTTTGGTTAAAATCTGAAATATTTCAGTATAGAAATACTGCCATGGTGCTTTATGGGAACTGCTGTATGGTTGACTTAGGTCTCTATTCTCTTCTTTGAGCCAGGATCTCTGGCTGGACATCTCCCATGATGCACCATGGCCAGGGAGTCCCATGGCATACCACCTCCCTCTTGAATAGGTGAGACCATGATGCATTATGGAAGATGTAGTTTGGCCAGGGAGGGGAATGGGAGCATAAGACACACAACGACGCCTCCCAAGATGCACCACAGCAGTATTCTGAAATCTAAATATTTTGGGTTTTGGCTAAAATTTGTCAAGTTTCTAATTTCTGATGAAAACCCAAAAGTTTTTCATTGGTAACAAGATCAGTTTTTGACCAGCTCTAATAATAAGTTCAGCATTGTGATTCTCTTCTCAGCTAATGTAACAGTAAGCAAAGCAAGGCACAGGGGTCTAGCATGATTCCGCATTCACCCACTCCAGTACCACAGGCTGTTTGCAAACATTAATTCCAACTGTGTAAAAGAATTAGCTTGGAGTGTATGTGTGTCCCTTCTGTGGGGATTTTCTCCAAACAGTCTAGCAAATGAGTTCCCTGACAGCAATGTTTGCTGAGATGGCAAACTGAATTTCTAGATGTTCGTAGAAAACAACATTAGAATACATAACGGCAAGCATTTACACCTGAAACCGGATTCTCACCCAGCTGGAGACTGAAAACATACCATGTAACTGATGTGTCCAGAACAGCTGGGCTTTGGAATCAAGGGAAAGGATTACAAATAGGGCCCTACCAAATTCACAGTCCATTTTGGTCAATTTCATGATCATAGGACTTTAAAAATAGTAAATTTCATGATTTCAGCTATTTAAATCTCAAATTTCATGGTGTTGTAATTGTAGGGGTCCTGATCCAAAAAGGAGTTATGGGGAGGTGGCAAGGTTATTGTGTGTGTGGGGAGGAGGGAGGGTGTTGCAGTACTGCTACTCTTACTTCTGCACTGCTGCTATTGGCGGTGATGCCTTCAAAGCTGAGCAGCTGGAGAGCAGCAGTGGCTGCTGGCTGGGAGCCCAGCTCTGAAGGCAGAGCCACCACCACCAGCAGCACAGATGTAAGTGTTGAGTCTGAACTTTTGATGAACTTAAACTTAACCCAGATTTGATGTCTCTGTCTGAAACTTTTAATCAAAGCTCTGACCTGCGAACTACTCATGACACCCCCCCTCCCCTTAAGTAGCCATCTCCCCTTTTGTCTTTTTAAATTTACATTTTAACCTGTTTTATCCTGTAGAATCTTGATTGATTATGCATGACCATTATGATCTGTTAATCACTTTGTTTACTTCTGTGTATAAATATTGATGCTCAACCCTAATAAACTTGCCACACTTACTCCGAAGCCTTTAAGCTAAGGATAGTGTGAGCCCGTTGATCAACGAAGTGTTGTCTGGTCTCTGACAGATTGTGAGCCCCATACCAACTCCGCACGAACTCGGGTGCTGGAGAGGTGAGTAAGGACTTGCTTTTTACCTAACAATTTGGGGGCTCGTCCGGGATTTCCTTCTGGTGCGGTGCCTCTGTCCAGTGGCCAGACCAATCATATACGAATTGGCAGGCGCCACGGGAGATTTCTCCCAGCCAATTCAATATTGAGGGGTCGTGTACTGGACAGCAGGATAAACGCCAGTTGGAGGGCTCCTGTCAGACACCATGGGTCAAGGGACTAGCGTGCCTCTTGAGAGTCCGCTGGGGATTGTAAATAAGTTATGGAACGAAGGGAAACTCCCAGTACAGACAGGAATGTCTAGGAGAAAGTTGTACACACTGTGTGTAAGGAATTGGACTGGGTATACCGCGGTATTGGCCGACCCGGAGATGAGGTGGCCTTCGTATGGCTCTTTCGAACAGGCTGCCTTAAGAGGAGTAAGGAGCCAGATCGAAAAAGACCATCCGGGACAGTTATGTTACTGGTTTTGTTGGGACACAGCAGCAGAGCTGTGGAAATCTTTAAAAATTATGGCAGTCAGGTATTCTCCCGAGAGTGAATCCCCTCCATGTTATTTCGATGAAGAGTATAAACCACGGCGTGTTTTGACTCGTCAGTTGGTCCCCACTGCACCTGCCCCTATTCCTCCGCAGGGGGGCTCTCTCCAGAGCGCAGAGGGGAATCTGCAGGACTCCAGATCGAAATCTCTGCAGAGGGATAAGGAGGAAATGGAAGGGCACACCTCGGGAGGAGTAATTACTAGGCAAAAGATCAAGCAGATGCAGCAGGATGCATACCCCTCCCCTGAGGATAGCCCAGAGGCTGCCTCCGCCAAACTTTTTGTGAGTAGAGAAATGCCTTTACAGGTGCACGACCAACCTTTTGTGGACAATAATGGCCAGTTACAACATACTAATATTGTGGAATATAAAGGATGGCTAGAATGGGACTTAAAAGAGTGGGGACGGTTGTCAGGGTCCTTTGGGGAAAATCCCCGAAAGATCACAGAACTTTTAGAAAGATTGTTTTCAAGTCATAATCCTACTTATACGGATGTAGATCAGTTGTTAAGTAGAGTTTTGACCGGAGAGGAACGTAGTAGATTGTGAATGGCAGAAAGGACATGGGGGGATAGCGATGCGGTTAATACCACTTGGATGGATAGGCGGGATCAAGCCGCCAGCTGGAATCCCCTAGACTGGAGTCAGCAAAGGCTGACTCAGCTGCGGACAGATCGAGAGCGATTGTTAGAGAGACTCAAAGAAATGGCTCGCCGCTTGCCTAATCAGGCTAAGTTCATGCAGATTCGGCAGGAATCTGATGAGCCACCCAGAAAGTTCTGGTCGAGGCTATTGGAGGGGGCCCGAATGTTCACTCAAATGGATCCTGAGAGAGAAGCAGACCACCCTACTCTTATTTCGTTTTTTGTGAATCAGTCAGTACCTCCTGTAAGGGATTATTTCTTAAAGTTTCGCCCTGGTTCGGGAGGTGAGTCAGTCATGTCAGTGTTGGACGTAGCTGATTTTGCATGGAAGAAAGAAAGGAAAAGTAGTAAAAAGAAAGAGAAAAAGGAAAAATATAAGTTGATGGCTTTAGCTTTTCGCGGTGGTATTCGAGGCAGAAGCCGTAGCCGGGGATTTCAGGGTGCTCGGGAAAGAGGGTCCTGGCAACCCCAGCCACCAGGAAATTGTTTTCAGTGCGGACAGCCCGGTCACTTTAAACGTAAATGCCCCTGGGGACGCCCAGAGGGTCCGGTCGCATCCGCAGATACTTACACCAGGGACGAATACACCCCTGCACCACCAGCCCAGCCTGTTCCTCGGGCCTGGATCAACTACGGGCAACAGCAGCAGCTGCAGAAAACTCAGCCTTCTCAATGACGGTACCCCGGGGACGAAGGCAAACAATGTAATGGTCTTATTTCCTTAATGTCTTTAGCCGGCTCCTTCCTCACTTTCTCCCCTCCCAGCAAAGAGCCTTGTCTAACCCTTTCAGTCCAAGGACTGCCTGTCTCTTTCCTCATTGATACTGGAGCTACTTTCTCTCTTTTAAATCATGCCCCCTCTCCCTGGCTATCCTCTAAGGTTAAAACTGCAACTGGGGTGAAGGGCAACCCACAGTCTCTGGGACTCACTTTGCCTCTAAATGTTATTTATAATGATAAATGTTTTTCTCACCGATTTCTTTTTTCCCCAGCTTGTCCGATCCCTTTGATGGGCCGGAATTTACTCTGGAAGCTTGAGGCTACTTTAACCTGCACTCCTGAAGGGGTAGGATTATTAATGACAGTGTTAGGAAATTCGGCCCCAACTCAGGGTAATTGGGAACCCCCCCCCCCTCCCCTGACCTCACTGACTTGCCTTTAACCCTCTGGGGAATTTCTGACACTGATGTTGGCCTGCTCCTTTCGGCAGAGCCAGTAAGGATTCAAGTAAAGCCCTCCTTACCCCTCCCCGTCAGTCCCCCCAATACCCCCTGTCGCTGGAAGCCCGGAAGGGCATCCGCCCCATTATCGAGAAATTCATTGCACAAAAGCTAGTCCGCCCTCAGCGCACTCCCTGTAATACCCCTATACTGCCTGTCAAAAAGCATCCTAAAAAGGACGGAGACCCTATTCGTTGGCGCTTTGTACAGGATCTACGGGTTGTTAATCAGTATGTGGTCCCTCTTCATGCAGTAGTTCCTGATCCAGCTACTATCATCAGCCAAATCCCCTGGGATGCTAAGTGGTTCATTGTTATTAACTTAAAATCAGCCTTTTTCAGCATTCCTGTGCACCCAGACTCTCAATATCTCTTTGGTTTCACCTGGAAGGGACAAAGTTATGTCTGGCAACGACTTCCTCAAGGCTACAGAGACAGCCCCACGATTTTCAGCCAATGCCTCCGCCACGACTTGGAAGGCTTCACCAGTCCGCAGGGATCCACGTTAGTCCTATACGTAGATAACATCCTACTAGGTAACCGCGAAAAAGCCGCCCTCCGCATCGATGGTAAGGCACTTTTATTATACCTACACACCAGAGGCCACAAGGTAGACCCTAACAAGATTCAGTGGGTCTCACAAAAGGTCCGATATCTGGGCTTCCTGTTAACCCCAGAGGAAAAACAAATGGACCCAGTCCGCATAAAAACTATCCAAAACTGCCCTCTGCCAAACACCAAGAAACAACTTCGAGGTTTCTTAGAATTAATTGGCTTCTGTCGCCCCTGGTTGCCGTCCTGCGGGGAGTTGAGCAAACCGCTCCACCAACTCACTGCTAACCTTGCTCCTGACCCTTTGCAGTGGTCCCCAGACACGATCCAAGCCTTTCAGTTACTCAAGAACAGTGTGGCCTCCTCCATGTCTCTCCGCCCCCCCAATTACAGCAAACCCTTTCACCTTTTTGTCCACGAGAGGGGCGAAATTGCTAGTGGCGTCCTTACCCAGCTGAGCGGGCCCCACCATTTCCCGCTTGCTTTTTACTCTCAGCAGATCGACCCTGTCGCTCAGGGAACCCCATCTTGCACCCGGACTCTGGCAGCAGCTGCCCTGCTGATCACAAAGGCAAAGAGCCTGACCCTGGGTCATTTTACCACGGTCTGGACCTCTCATGCCTTGTCAGCCCTTCTGCATAAGGGCACGACCCAAGTCTTTTCGGCCCATCGTCAGCAGCAGCTAGAGGCCAAACTCCTAGAAGACACTAACCTAATTTTTAAAAGGTGTGGGCCCCTTAATCCAGCTACCTTGCTTCCTGACCTGCCAGTCCTCCAGGATCAGCACGACTGTGTGAAAGTAGTTCATAGCATCTTACAAATAAGGAACAACCTGTTTGATGTGCCACCTGACAATCCTGATTGCATCCTCTTCTCGGACGGAAGCTCCTTCTATGTTAATGGCAAGCGTTTCACCGGTTATGCAGTCACCTCTGAATGGGACATTCAAGAGGCCGCCTCACTGCCAGGCAACTGGGGAGCCCAAGCCGCCAAACTCTATGCCCTGGCCCGAGCTTGCCAGTTGGCCGCTGGTAAGACCGTTACCATTTTTACTGATAGCAAGTATGCTTTTGGAGTTGTGCATTGTCACATCCACCTCTGGAAGTTTCAAGGTTTCCAGACAGCTGCCGGTAAACCCATTCAGCACCTCCCCCTCATCCACAAGCTTTTGGACGCCCTCCAAGAACCCTCGGTCCTGGCTGTAGTTCACTGCCGGGCCCATACTAAAGATGATAGCCCCGTCACCCGTGGGAATGCCCTGGCTGACGCCTCCGCCAAAACGGCTGCCGTCTTACCCTTAGCCATGCCCACGTTGGCTATTGTAACCTCCTCCTTTACTGCACCGCACCCCGTACCGGTACCCGCTGCTGAACTACAGTCGTGGAAGAGCCTCGGAGCCACTCTGGTCAAAGGGACCTGGCTTATGCCGGATGGCCGAGCCTGCCTCCCTCGCTCCACATACCCCGTGGCAGTTCGCTGGCACCATGATAAGGGGGGTCACTATGGCACGCACGCCCTTGTGGACACCATCGCTCGCTTTTGGTATGCTCCAGGCATTCAACCCTACTGCCTGTCAATAGTGAAAGCATGCAGCACATGTCAGCGTAATGGACCTGCTCCGCCTCTTAACAAAATTAAGGGTGGAAGACCTCCACCTGCTGCTCCATTTCAACATCTTCAAATTGACTTTGCAGATATGCCAAAGGCTTTTGGGAAAAAGCACCTCCTTGTTTTGGTTTGCCCCCTGACTTCATGGGTCAAAGCTTTTCCTACTGCTAATTGTACTGCTGCCACAGTGGCAAAAATTCTCCTTAAAGACATTGTACCCCGTTTTGGCATCCCTCTCGTGCTTGACTCAGATCGCGGACCCCACTTTACTGGTAATGTCCTTGGCCATTTAGAACAAGGACTGGGCATTTCACACTCCTTTCATACACCCTATCACCCCCAGTCTAGCGGAAAAGTTGAGCGTATAAATAGGAAGCTTAAGCTTACATTGGCTAAATACTGTCAGGAAACAGGGTTAAAGTGGCCTCAGGTACTTCCCTTGGTCCTGTTTCACCTTCGTACTCACCCAACCCGTGTATTGGGATTATCCCCCTTTGAACTGCTCTATGGACACCCCCCTTTCAAAGGCGGGGCGCTACCACGTGCTGATGTTTCACTATTGGGAGGGGATCATATGACCGCGTGCCAGTTTCTCTCCCTACAGGCTCGCCTCCGTACCCTTTGGAAAGCCTCGCAGTTTTCCCAGACCGTGCCACTAGAAGAACAGATCCACCCATTCCAACCAGGGGACTTCGTCTGGGCCAAAAAAGTTCGTTCGTGGCGACACCCTCCAGCCGAGGTTTACTGGACCCCACCAGGTTCTTTTAACAACCCAGACTGCAGTGTTCCTGGAAGGACGCAAATCCTGGATCCACCACTCCCACGTCAAGCCAGCCGTAGTGGACCACAGTGACGGACCAGCAGCTCTTGCTACCACTGAGGACACTGACTCTGACCAGTGGACCAGCTTACCTCTTTCAGACATCAGACTTAAATTGACTCGAAAAAAATGAGAGGACCTTTTATTCTGACAACTGTATGTTTTTTATTATGCCTTTTTAGTTTATTTTCTGCTTATGAAGATAATGCTTTTATTAGATATTCCCACGAGGTTAAAACTCGTATTTTAGGAAATAGAAGTAATTGCTGGGTATGTACTCAATTTCCAGTAAATGCAGAACAGGGACTCCCCTTCACACCCATTCCCCTGACCACTGCTAATATGACTTGGATGCCACCGGCTAGAGTAAAAGATCCAGTCCAACACAATCTTACATGGGACAAAACAGGAGTGCCGATTAACAGATATCTCAGGGTAACAAATCAGACAGGATCACTGTGTTTTGTTAAAGAAAAGGGGTCAACTTTTGTGGGAACCAGTAAATGCAACATGTATTTTAATGGCACCGCCTTTAGTAAAAATCTTGGCTTCAAGCCTTGCGCATCCCACTTATCCCATATGTGGATCCCTCACCCCAATACAACTTTTTCATGGGTGGGCTGGTCTTATTAGCTTGAGGGGTGGTGTCATCCGTCTACAGGGACTACTAGAATCTTTAACCAATGAAACTGCGACCCTATTTGAGAATCAGTCCGGGGAAATGTCCCAACTGCGCCAGTTAGCTTTGCAAAACCAAATGGCTTTAGACATAATGTTAGCAGCCCAGGGAGAAACTTGCGCCCTCATAAATAAAGAATGCTGTGTTTTTGTAAATGACACCTACCCTGACACCTTTCAACGTACCAAACATCTAAGGAAAATGGCTAAGAACTACTCCTCTGGCCAGCCACCTTATGATTGGTGGGAAGCTTTATGAAATTGGCTGCCTGGATTTGGGTGGGTTAAAAAACTCTTGGTGGGTATTGTTGGGGCCATAGTAATCCTTATAATACTGTGTTGCTGTATTCAGTGTGTCCCCTCCCTCATAAACTCATGTGGGTCAGTTTATTCTTTTCCTACTTCAGCCAAAGGCCTTACTCTCTTCGAGTTGGCCCAGGCTGAAATTATAGCGCCCTTGGCTCCTTAAAATGGGGTGTAGCTTTTGGTAAATAGTTATCCCAAAGCTACAAATGGAGGAATGTTGAGTCTGAACTTTTGATGAACTTAAACTTAACCCAGATTTGATGTCTCTGTCTGAAACTTTTAATCAAAGCTCTGACCTGCGAACTACTCATGACACCCCCTCTCGCCTTAAGTAGCCATCTCCCCTTTTGTCTTTTTAAATTTACATTTTAACCTGTTTTATCCTGTAGAATCTTGATTGATTATGCATGACCATTATGATCTGTTAATCACTTTGTTTACTTCTGTGTATAAATACTGATGCTCAACCCTAATAAACTTGCCACACTTACTCCGAAGCCTTTAAGCTAAGGATGGTGTGAGCCCGTTGATCAACGAAGTGTTGTCTGGTCTCTGACAGATTGTGAGCCCCATACCAACTCCGCACGAACTCGGGTGCTGGAGAGGTGAGTAAGGACTTGCTTTTTACCTAACAAAAGGATGACATGATATGGTATTGCCCACCCTTACTTCTGCGCTTCTGCCTGCAGAGCTGGACCCTCGTCAGCAGCCACCACTCCCCAGCCCCCAGCTCTGAAGGCAGCAGCACAGAAGTAAGGGTGTGGTATTGCTACCCGTACTTCTGCGCTGCTACTGGCGGGGCGCTGCCTTCAGAGCTGGGCGCCTGGCCAGCAGCCGCCCCACTCCGTCTGTCCAGCTCTGAAATCAAGGCAGAACTAAGGGTGGCAATACCAGGTCCCCCCTAAAATAACCTTGTGACTCCCCAGCAACTCCCTTTTGGGTCAGGACCCCCAATTTGAGAAACCCTGGTCTCTCCTGTAAAATCTGTATAGTATAGAGTAAAAGTGCACAAGAGACCCGATTTCACAGTGGGAGACCAGATTTCACAGACACATTTTTCATGGCCACGAATTTAGTAGGGCCCTACCTATAAAACTGTACTAACAACCCCTTCATGTTCCATCCACCAGCCACAACACACACACATTGCCTCGATGAAGCAAATGGAAATTTGTGTGACAATCAGATTTGGAGCAGAAAGAAGAAAACAGTCTGAAGTTGACTTAAGCTCTGGCCAATTTCCTACTGTAACAATGCTGTGTCCTGTATGTATACAATAGCTCTTTCCATCTGTGGCCCTCCTCTTCGTCAACTCATTCCTTCCAGGAGGCCCACAAGAATTGACTTAATATAGTATTGCCAATGAATCTTTTAAAACTCTCCATGTTTCCTAAATTATATGTGACCATTGTGATTGATGAGGGCCGTGAATTGAATCCTGCTCTCCTGAGTGCTAAGCAATCACCCTAATGGTTGGACCATCCTTTCTCTCTTCCCTGTTCCTTTCCCTGCTTTTCCCACAGCATCCTGGCCTCTTGGTACCTCCTGTGGGTTACAAATGTTTCAGGGAAAGGATTGTCTGTGGGTATGGCTACACTTACAAATCTGCAGTGCTGGTAGTTGCAGTGCTGGTCGTCCAGCTGTGCAGGGCCAGCGCTGGTGTGTGGCCACACTCACAGCTACCAGCGCTGCAGTGTGGCCACATTTGCAGTATTTGCAGCGCTGTTGGGAGTGATGAATTATGGGCAGCTATCCCAGCATTCAAGTGGCAGCAATGTGCTTTTCAAAAGAGGGGTGTGTGGGGCAGTGTGACAGGGACCGGGATGGGGGGGGGGGGGAAGAGAGAGTGGATTTTTGGAACTGACACTGTGCAAAATCAGAAAATTTTCCCACCCCCTTACTGTTAACTGTAAACAGCCTGCATCCAACATACTCTCTTTCCCCCCTCTGCCCCCTCCCACCGTTTCTCTCAAGCAAAGCAAACACTCAACCCCTGTGAATGACTCCTTTTCTCGCTGCTGGTCAAGCAAAATGCAAACACTCAACCCCTGTGAATCACGCAGGGAGGAGGATCTCATTTGATTGTTCACAGATTGATCACAGCAAACAGGAGCTGATAAGCAGCTCCGTAGTAGCAACGGGGCTCCCGAGGTTCACAACAAAACAAAGAGAGGGTGCATAACAAAACAAAGGGAGTAATTTAGTTAAAAGCATTCTGGGATACACCCTTATACCCTGGAGGCCAATAACAGCGCTGGTGTGTGGCCACACTTGATGACCAGCGCTGCAATCCTTATTCCCCATGCTGAGTGAGGTGTATGGCCAGCGCTGCAGCCAGGGAGTTGCAGCACTGGAAGTGCCCTGCAGGTGTGGCCACTTACTAATTGCAGCGCTGGAAAGCCTCCACCAGCGCTGCAACTCGCAAGTGTAGCCATACCCTGTATTTTGGGGTCTTACGGCAGTGAGCACCATAAATAATAACAGGAGCTCTGGCAGGCTGAGAGCGCACAGACAAATGAGGGTCTTCCAGTTTGACTGACTGGTATAACCAGACTTTGGGAGACGCAGCCAAAACAAAAAACAGGCTTCCCTGCAACTGGCAACAAAGCGCTGTGATCTCATGGTGCCGAGCTTCCCATGACAAATATTATTGGTAAATATCAGCTGGAACAATTCAAAGAAAACTGCATGAGGGCCACATGGTTCATTCTCTCTTTCAAAAAAAAAAAAACCCTCTACCATACCCCACATTACAGGCCTGATTCATTGTACTCGGTGGAATTCTATAGCTAGAATTCAATGGATCACTCCTCATGGGATCATGCCATAATTACTCTAAACATTACAGCGCAGAGCCTTAGCTAGATCCGGCCCGGTGTTGTTATTGTTTAACATTTATATCACGGGAATGCCTAGAGGCCCCATTGTGCCAGTGCTATATAAACATATAATGAAAATCCTGGCTTCAAGAAGCTTACATTCTATGACAAAATAAAATGGGGATGAGACAAATAAGTGGGCAGGGAAGGGAGGGGGTATGTGGTAACAACAACAAAAATAGGATGTTTTAGCTCAAACTAGCTGTATGCACAATACTTGGTGATCACCACTTCTGAATGGCTATTTGCCTCTGGCCTAGTCCTCACCAGATGGATTGTATCTTACAGCAGTTACTTTGCAGTGTTATGGCCCATTACTGTAGCATAGTTTTCATAAGGGTAAGCGTGAACATGTTTCATTCTCAGCCAGCGGCTCTGATGCACGTGACACTGTAATGAGACTGTAACCAAGAGTGCCAGGCTAATGTAATAGAAGTAATGAAGATTAATCTCTCCCCCGAGAAGAGGACATACATGCCTTCTCTGAGACCTCGTGCGCTGCTACAGCATTTGGAGGGTCAAAACTGGGTCAGTGCAAGCTAATTAATAGCAAACGTATTTCTTGTTCTTAATTATGGGGTGGTGTACAGGGATTTCAAATGAGCATCTCATTTCTATTCCAGGAATGGCATTCCCATGTTGGAAACGGAGAGACGTTCAAGAAGGAACCGCTGACTGTACATCTGGCACAATCTTCCAGTGGGGATGCAGAGTAGGGGCTTTCCAGCATGATTTCATGCAAATCACTCGATCACATTGTGCCTCGGCTTCTCATCCATAAAATGAGGATAATAGTGGTCACTGCACCACATGCGCGATGCACTACTTCACTCTCATGGACATCCTCTGCACGAGGGGGAATTCCATCTGTTGCTTGAGAGGATGCAGTCCTGAAAGGTACTGAGGGCCCTCCATGCTCACTGAGTTTGGTTGGGATCAGCTGGGCAATCATTATCATATTTGTCTCTTAAGTCAGACCTGGCAACAATCTACTCATCAACTTCCTCCAGATGAGTAAAATAGCATCTGTTCTCGAGTTTCAGTATTCTTTTGGTTAAGGTGGGCAAAGAGATTTGGGATCTAGACTGGTAAGTGGTCAGGACATTTTTGCAAAGCTGTTGTAATTTAGCCATCTCAGGTTTTTACCATGTCAAAGAAACAAACAAGATGCAGGATGTGGAGGAGTTTCTACAGATTGCTCAGGTTTTGCTGCATGTTCTCACTTGAATTCTAACTGATCTTGGCTCTGAGCCCAGAATCAAGACTATCAACCATTTTAAAGTGATAAAGTTGATTTAATTTTCATGCAAGGTGCTTGATATCCAGGAAGAGCCATGATAAGCCTTTGATGTGAGCGTGGTAGGAGCATCCAAACTATTTAAGCTGGCTTTCTGGGAACAGCCTGGGTAGGATAATAAAGCTAATAAGTATTCAACAGGGGGTTGCTAAATGAATTGAGTTTCAGTAGCTGGCTAAGCTGCCACCATAACCTTTGGCAAAACTACAGGGGTCCAGTATAAATAAATACTAGTCTAAACAGGAAACAGTCCTGATGTCAGGAAAACAAGGCACAAGCAAGCAAGGGATTAGACAGCACCAACTACAACAAATAATATTGTACTGAGGCTTGCTAAAATCAACACGGAAAGCAACAGTAAATTCACCCCTGCAGGGAAAGAACAGCAAAAGCGGCTTAGACTTCGCCAGTTTCCAAGCCACACAACCATCAGTAGGCCCTCCTTCCAATTATTCTGTATTATACCCAGGGGTCTTTTCTATGCCAAAAAATATTCCGCAGAAGCCTGCTTTGCTTATGAGTATGATTCAAATCCCCTCATCAACCCAAGTCTCTTCATTCATAGGGTAACAATATTGGCAAAGTACTGTGCATAAGCCACTGAGCTCCTATTAGCCTCAGTGGGATTTGCACTGAGCACTATGAAAAATGCATCCCTCCAAGTTGTAACACCCCTGATTCTTACCCTCTTTTTTAGGGTTCCACATAGGGAATCATACAAGCCTATGTCTAGTGAGCAAATTTGGAATCCTGGTCCCATTGGAGTCCTGTCATTGACTTCAATGGGAACAGGATTTCACTCATAGTATCTCTTCCTACACATATTCAAGGGTATTGGCCATAAGGTAATTTTATCCTCTCTCCATATCTGCAAAAAGGGCTAATCCTATTGGAAAGCTTTGGCCTTCAACGGTATCTTGGGGTGGTGAGTTCCACAGGTTAATTATGCATGATTTTGATCTCATTATCATCTTCCAAACCACACATGCAACCGTCCCCTAATTATAATCTGGGCATTATGAAAGTACGCCAAGAGGCTGACCAAGGTTTATATCACGGAGGCGTCCAGAATAGCTGGTTGGGACCAGCTTCATTAGGCAATTTGTTGCAAATACTTTTAATGAGATCATATTTGTACAAGGGTGCCAACATTTCAGGAAATAGTTCTCCTAGATACCTGCACTGCTCAGGTGGCTGAAGAGCCTCGGTTGGACAATATATCTGAAGCAGGGATATATACAGCATAACCACACGCATTGCTGTGCATTACCCTAGAGGCAGTCAAGTGTCTGGTAAAAAACACACACCTTCTCATGTGGCATTGCTAAGAATCTGGTAATACACATGCACCCACTGGGTCATATTGCCCCTTAGCAGGAATGCTTCTGCTCTAACCACAGCTCCTGTCATGTTATTGCTGACAGATAACATCTTAGTTTGATAACTTAGAAGTTCTGGCCTTAAAGGAAGGGATAGAAGAATTCCCCTAATAAACATGCTTGCTGCTCCTACTGATGGAATATAGACAGCTCTTTGCTTTGAGGCTAAGCACACAAACTAAATACTGGAATCTCTTCATCTGTAGATTTCAAAGCACTTCACACAGGAAGCAAACAGATGGAGAAAATGAGCAACAGAAAGATGAAGGGACTTGCCTAAGTTCAGCCAGGTCGGTGGCAGGGCTGGGACTAGAATCCAATCTCCCAATTTTCAGACCAGTGCCTTATCCACAGCGGCACACTGCCTGTCTCCTGGCATGACCTGGATTTTACCACACTTCTTGCTGACAGTCGTATCCAATAAGCCTGCAGCACATCATGGGGGATGATACCACCTTTTAGCCCATTCAATAACTCCAGTGCTAATGCTTTCCTCCTCTGAAAAGCCCAGGGAAACAGACAACAACTCAGAGTACAGTTAACCTTCTTGGAATCTCACTTCTTCTCTAAGAGCAGCACTGATTTTTTTTCCCTTTGTTTAATTACTCCCCAACCTTCTCACCCTCAGCTATTAATCAATACATCAATAATAATACAGGTTTTTTACTCCTATGGGACCTGATCCCCCATAGCATAAAACCAGAGTAAGGCAATTTCCATGGAATTGAAATCAAGGGAATGACACCAATGTAAGCCTGGGAAACTCTACCAGACCCACAGCAATCTCCCTCCCATGATCTTATGTTTAATTCACAACACACTTCAGAGAGATGAGTGACTTGTCCTAAGCCATGTAGGCAGTTAGTGGCGGGAACAGAACCCATTATAGCGGATTCTCAGGGGCTTGCTCAAAACAACTACGCCACACTCCTTTCTATTAAGAGAATTGGCAACATGGGAGCCTAGATTCTCTCACAACCCACTGAAGAGCTCACTTGAGTTACTGGAAATCAGGACTTCATTTCCCAGAACCTAGCCTGCTTGGAAGGAAATGCCAAATCTTCCAGTGCTTCCACCAAAGATGACATTTTTGAGATGGTTAAACAGGAGCTCGAGAGATGGGCAAACCTCTAATGCTTCTGTGTTGGGCTATGGTTCTGATAAGCACCGAACAACGTTTGGAAAAATATTTGAAGCCTCTGACCTGGTTTTGAAGATGCAAGGAATCTGATTCCAATTTCACTTACACTTGATCTCAGAGGAATTCCTTCTGATTCCCAGCACAGTAGAATCCTCAAACCCAAATTGGAAGTCTCCTGAGACAGGCACTCTCACAGCATGTTGGGCATTTGGCAGAAAGTGCACTAGATACAAGTCAAACATCTGGGCTTCTATTCTTGGGTCTACTACAGACCTTCAGCAAGTTGCTTCACTTCTCTGTGCCCGTTTCCCCACTCGCCTTTTAGCTATGGAGATTGCGAGCTCTTTTGGGCAGGGACCACCTCTAACAACTGTACAGTGCCTAGCAGAATGGAGCTGATCTAGGCACTGCTTTAACATAAGCATTAACCAAGGAAAGAGAAAAGCTTTGTGCCATAACAGGTGCATTTGTTTCTCCCCCTCAAAGAAGTTCCCTTTCAAGCACTAATTCACAAAACATCATTGCGACCGTGGTCGCTGGAGGGGCTTATGCTGAGAACGTTCAATCAGGGCAAACTGCAAAGAATAGGGCTTACTGGTTACCAAGAAGCTAAAATGCTGTTCCCTTTAAGCAATCCAGACTTTGGCTCCCACTCAGACAGTCAAGCCTATTTAGTGTGGGTTATTTAAAACCATATTCACTATATATAAAGTTCTACCAATCCCAAGGGATTGGACATATTACCCACCAGGCAGGGCCGGCTCCAGGGGTTTTGCCGCCCCAAGCAGCACCCCCCCCAAAAAAGCCGCGATCGCGATCTGCGGCAATTCAGCGGGAGGTCCTTCGCTCTGAATGGGGGTGAGGGACCCTCCGCCCAATTGCTGCCGAATCCCTGAAAGTGCCGCCCCACTCCCGAGTTGCCGCCCCAAGCACCTTCTTGATAAGCTGGTGCCTGGAGCCGGCCCTGCCACCAGGGCAATGAATACTTGAAATCTTGCCCAAATACATGCTTACAGCCAATTCTTATTAATTAAATCTAAAAGAAAGAGTTACTGTGGTTAAAAGATCATTATACACACAGATATGAATGAAGTTCTCAGGTGAGTTTCATAGTGGAGATGGTGAGGCTGCTGATTTATAAAAGTCCTTCCAGAATCAGTTCAATAGATTCTAGTCCAGTAGGCAGTTCGTGTGCAGAGTTTGTTCAAATTCTTCCACAAGAATTTGCAGGGATAATCCAGAATAGACCTGGAGACCTCAGTCTTGCAACTGTAACTTCCCCTGATAAAGTTTAAGCAGATCTGAGATAAAAGAAGATCCGGCCCCAGACCTTCTGTTATAGTTCCCAAGCAGCTAAGAAGCTTCTTGTCACAGCAGGACCTCCTCCTGAGGAAGAACAGGCAATGTAGCTCTTTGCTTTGAAGCTAATCTGCTATTTCCTATGCATACACAGGTACACTAGTTATGCTCCTTCACATAAGGCAATTAACCGAGGAAATTAATGATGATATTCACATTGTCTTCAGTTCTTACATTTTTGATCTTAAGGTTAACTGAATACAGATGCATACAGAATTAAGGCAATTAAGACATGAAAGGGAATTAGCATCTACAAGCTAATCCGGTTACACTATTAAACTTCTAACAAGATGTAGGTAAACAGACAAATACACTTAGTATCTAGCCTTTGATTCTCCAACAATACATATTAAATAATTTAGTCTACTTAACATGGCTTTGATAACTATCTAGAAGGAATGGCCCTGTTTACCATTTCAATACTTTTCTAATATGTCCTTAAAGGTTGATTTCGGGTCACTTAGCTTGCTGTTTGCTTACCTCCCTGGCTCAGCTTCACAATCATACTATCCCTCTGGGCAATACACATGCATGCCAACCCCCACAGCCCACACAGAGAGGGAATCTGAAGAAAATGAAGACTTGCTGCTCTCAACACACAGCAATGCAGAAAGCACTTCAGAATTGCATCTTGTCTGGTTGGAAGCCCAAGTGGAAGCAAATTCTTTGCACACAGAGCTGTCCTGCCACCTGCACAATCTCACAGAGGGAAAACATGTTGGGTCTAAAGAAAATTGATGACTTCACATATGTCCTTGCAAAGCTCCATTTTGGAAGATGACTGGTCCAGGAATAGTATCCAATGAACAGAACTTTGGCCTAGATAGCAGATCATGAGAAAAAGTGACCCCCACCCCTACTGCAGCCAGGCAGGCCTGCTGATGGGGGGGGGGAGAAGGTGCGGGGGGCAATTGCCCAGAGGCCCAGGCAACTTAAAAGGGCCTAGGGTCCCTGCCGCTGCTGCAGTAGTGGTGGCTGGGAGACCTGGGCCCTTTTAAAATTGCCTGGGCAAGCCACAGGGCTCCTAGGCTCAGGCTCCAGCGGGCCCCCTCCTCCCCCCACACCTCCCAGCAGCGGCGGGCCCCCCAATCAAGTCATCCCCGCCCCCATCAGTGCCTCCTGCCCACTGCTGTCAGCTGTTTGGCAGCGTGCCAGAGGCGCTGCGGGGCGGGGGAGGAGCCGGGGGTGGGAAGAGGCGGGCCAGGCCTGGGCGACGCATGGCCCAGATGCCAGGAGCAGAAGGGGCGGGACCAGCCCCTTCCAGCTGCTGAGACGCTGCTCTGCAGCCCTGCGCGGCAGTTGCCTGAGAAAGCCTGGCTGGGGAGGTGACTCCCGCTCCCTGCCCAGGCTCAGGTGCCCGTCCCCAGCAGCTGAGCCGGGTGGGGCTGCAGAACAGTGACCGGGAGGTGCTGGCGTTAAAAGCGGCTCCCTCCTGCTTCCCGCCTGGGTTGCCTGCAAGGGAGAGCAGTCAAACTTGCCGGGGGGGAGGGAGGGGGCGATAGGGGCAGTGGGAGGACAAAGCGCCCCCCACCCCCCTTCAGGTAGCATGGGGCAGGGAGAGTGTGGTGGCCCTGGGGTGGGCACGGGGGGAGGGAAGGGGAGACGCATGACCTGCCCTTTAAATCGTGCCCCCCCCACACACACACTATGGGGAGGCACCAGCTGTATATAGGGCACCCTCGGGGGAGGAGGCAGAAAGGGATGGGGTGGGGCATTGGGAGAAGGAGCCTAGGATGGAGCAGGAGGTCGAGCACTCCCTGGGAAATCTGGACGTGGGAGCCTATGTTTCTAGGTGCGCACAGGGTGGTACCGGCGGTGGAGAAGGCAGACAGGAGGGCATGTGGAAGCCCTGGCCATGCCGGAAGAGCACACCCAGCAACGCAGCCGGCCGCTCGCTGGGCACCAGCAGGGGCCCATTGACTGTTCTGCCCTAGGGCCCGGAATTGCTGTAGGCGGGCCTGACTGCAGGAGATGGACTTCCATTTTCCATCTTATTTTGTGCCTTGGATTATATTTGGCATGGGACTTATTAAAAAGGGAGCCTGCCTTCAACAAGCAAAGACCATCCTTTAGGAGGTCAAGTATGTATGTGTCCCATTAGAGATTCAAAGGTAAACCAACAGCTTAATGACACTATTTTAATTCTTGTACAGTTGATTACCACAGTGTCAGATTACAGCTGGGCAAAGCTTTTTGGATAAGTATCTTATGTGCCAAAAATTCAATGGGGGTGGGGTGTGGTGGGCAGTGGCTAGCTCTTGGCAAATTCAGTGAATAGTTTCAGCTGGAAAAAACTGAACATTTCTCCAAAACATCTAAATGGTTCATTTCAACATTTTTGGAATGAAACATTTATATGTTCCATCTCAAAGCAACGTTTCATTTAGCAATTTAGCTAGATTTATTTAAAAAAAAAAGAAAAGAAAAGGAGGGTAAAACCACCAGGAAAATGAAACAAAAATTAATTTCAAAACAAAATGTTATTTTGGTTTTTCATTTCACAGTGAGAAAAAAAAAATCAAACTGTTTCCATTTCAGCCCAACTTGAAATGAAGCTTTGTCCGGATTTTTCATTATGGTCACGAAACCAAAAAACCCCCCAACCAATTATTTGCTCAGCTCTACCTGTCACTGCCATCGTCCATGAACACGCCATGGAAATCCATGGACTTCTAGAGTTCTCGGTGACTAATGCATACCGCCAGAGGCGGTTCTAGGGATTTTGCCGCCCCAAGCACGGCAGGCAGGCTGCCTCCAGCGGTTTGCCTGTGGAGGGTCTGCTGGTCCAGCGGCTTCGGCGGACCTCCCGCAGGCACACCTGCAGGAGGTCCACAGAAGCTGTGGGACCAGCGGACCCTCTGCAGGCAAGCCGCGGAAGGCAGCCTGCCTGCTGCCCTCGCGGCGCCGGCAGAGTGCCCCCCCGCGGCTTGCCGCCCCAAGCACGCACTTGGCATGCTGGGGCCTGGAGCCGCCCCTGCATACAGCAGAAGCGTTCTGCTTGGAGATACTGGGACTGTTAATGATTGTGCAATATCAGTAAAAGGTGATCATATCAAAGGCAATCTGCATATTGGAAAAGTGCTCAATAGCTTTATTACAGTACAAACAGCAGAGCCTGTTTGCATGACCGGCCCATTACTGAATTGCAAACAGAATCCGCCTGTGTTTGTTTGAACAGTAGCATAGCAGCTAGCCAATTGCATATCCTGTGACTTCTGCTTTTTAATGAGGAGCAACACAATCTCCCATTAAACACATTCAGAAATTTTCCCCATCTTGTATTGACAAGGATTTAGGGAGAGTTACCTTCCTCTGGACCACTGAGCAGGAACCATCATCTCCTAGGGTCAGCTGAGCCCATGCCCAATGGTGAACACTCTGCAGACAGGTCCTGTTCCTTCCTGTCTCCTCGCTGTAGGTTTCTATATAGGGGTCTTCTGTCCCCTAGATGGGAACTCGCTGCACATGCATTGACAGAACAACAGATTCCCTTAACGTTTACAGTGATGCCTTTGGCTATTTCCTCAGGCATCAACTCCAATTGAAATTGAGGGGGATTTAGGTGCCTAACTATATTAGATCCCTTTGAAAATCCCAAATCTGGTTTTTTACATTGTGATTCTCCAGATAAAAACAGAACTTCCAAATATATAAAATAATTGGCACCAGTGCCAGTTTACACCAAATCTTCTTTGGACTCATCACTGTGCCATTCCCAACATTGGAAAGAGAAAAATTCCCTACATGTTCCACACCTTTGTAATACAAGTCAAAGTGCCTTGCGTGTATATTTTATGTACAGCCAAAGTGGACAGTTCTAACATCTGAACCAAATGGACACAGATGATCTATTCTGAACAGTATGGTAAGTGCCAAGTGTCACAGTTAACTGCACTTTTGAGCCCCCTTCTGGTCTTCCTTGAAGGCACCCACTGAAGGTTTCAGGCTACCAGCTGAGTGGAGACCCGTGTCCCTCTTCCTCCAGATTGGAGGTTGAGGCTTACAGGCACTCTGCACCTCACTATGATTTCCCCAGCAGGTCTGAGCAGGGCCCAACACCCAGGGTTAACCTTTCTCCAGGGGCTACAATGACTTATGTCAGTTACCAACCAGCCTGCACAATGCAAAACATCCGTTATTAACGTAAAAGGATTACAGAAGGAAATAAAACAATACAAGTTAATACCCGCAGCTTATCATCAGTCTTATGAGGTCCTAGTAGGCTAAAGTCCTTTCAACCCCTCTGCAAGGGATTGGGGGGGCCCATTGGCCAGAGGATCCAGTCTTTGTTGAATCAGAAGAAGGTCCTCTGTCAGTTTAAACTCAACCTTTTTATTCAAAAAAGCCTTTGCTTTGAGTGTTGGTCTCTGAAAACTCAGTTTGAACCAGTCTATTGGGGGCTGGGAGTGGTACCTCTCTGGACATGTTTACAACCTGAATGATTCACCTGAATCATCCCCCCCTCCCTTCCCATGTTTGGCTTCCAGAGGAGCTGTGGTAACCCTCCAACCTTGTATTTGCATACAATCCCTGGTCTGTAGTAATACATACACTTAGGACAGTAGGATCCCCAGATATACTGTATGTCATTGCAGTATCTGTCACACTGAGTTTTGCTACAGGTTAACTCCACAGCTTGCTTTTTAGTACATTTTCCAATTTTCAAGTTAATTGCAGGATCCCTGAAAGTTCTGAAACTGACAGACTCAAAGACTAACTCTCCCTTGTATCCTAAGAACCGGCCCTGCAGCGGCAGAGTCACCAATATGCCTCTGTCCGGGGCTGCAGGGCTGACTTTGAGGGGTGAGAGGGTAGATCAGCCTCCACGGCCCTTTCTGGCTTTGACTTTTGGGCTGAGATTGCAAGCAAAAGGAGGCCAGCTGGTACCAGCTGTGATGAGGACAGTGATGGGCAAAGTTCAGACTGCTCAGACGTTCATTTTAGCCCATATCCAAACAGCCTAAAGCTCTGGGGCCTACCAAATTTAAAACAGGCTTGACATTTTATAACAGCCCTTCTTGCAGAATTTCAACTCCTCTGCAGGACACGTGGACAATCTGAGTACTGCCAGATCTCAGATAAGGTTTACTGCATGAAGATTTGTGTTAGTTCTTGAATAATCCAGAAAGCTTCACATGTCCCTAGTCATTAGGGGCTTGACCCAAAGCCTACTGAAGTCAATGGAAGTCTTTGTGTTGACTTTGGCATGTTTTGAACCAGACTGTCGCACCTAGACTGCATCTGAAGTAGAATTGCCAACCCCTGAGACGCTAAATCCTCTTTAACTAATTTATCCAAACCAGTCCATCAGCTACACATAGAGAAAGGGCTGAGCTGTGGAGAGCAGACCCAGATCCAGTCTTTCCCCAATATTTAGGTGTGTTTGGATCCAGCAGTTTGGTTGGGCCCAGTGTAGAGACAGGAGCTAGTGGTGAAGTTTGGGCCTGGATCTAGTGCCAAACATCCACCCAACTTTGAAGTGTTTAGGTCCAGGGTGTTGGCTTGGACTCAGCTCATTATGAGCGAAATGACTTTTGCTGCTTTAGCACAGGCTTCCACGAAAATGCACATACATTATAAAACCATCGTGTAGCATGGACACTTTGCAGCGTCTCCACAAGAGAGGAACTGAAACAGCAAGGGACACTCCAGATCAGAAATGAGGTACCTTGGAAGAGATATAGGGAGGGGAAGTATGGGAAAAACAGTTTTGGGCCATAGAGGTCAGGACTCAGGTTCATAAGCAAATCTCTCTCTGGCTACTTAGGTGGGGATTTTCAAAGGATTATTATGGAGATAGGGCCCCAAACCCCATTATTAAATTGTGGGGATTGGGTACCTCACTCCCATAGATGCCTTTGAAGTTCATCACTGTGAAATCAGAGTGCCTTTGTGACCCTGGTAGCCCCTCAATTCCCACTGGCAGAGGGCCACCCTACTGTAACTCGCATGAGACCTAAACACTCACTATCCCTAACATACAATTGTCATAATACATATCTAAAAAGTGTTGTGTCAGGTATCATATGTAAACTGGTAACATCATTGCATGATGTATGTACAGATAGTGTGCAGAGAGTCGTGTGTGTGCCAGAAATATGTTCGTAAAATGTATTTGGGAGGCAGTGCACAAACCCAGCCAGCCTTTGACAAAGAAATGCGGATTTCCTTTTCTGACTGGCTTGACTATAGGCAGAGGACAGTGAAAGTACATTTACATATAAGATAATCAAAGCCATCAAGCTAATAAGTGGCAGCTGAGTGAGCACATCAGAGGGCAGAGCAGGCACCTCAGGAATCTGCCTGGCTCTTGAGGCAGAGACAATGGACTTTGAGTAATATAAGGGGAGCAGAAAGACATTCTAGTTATCCATCAGTTAAGGGACAAAAGAGGCTAGAGCTCTTGGACTCCATGAAAAGTGGATCCTTCAACCATGGGAGCTGAAGTCTCTGGGAACTACCTATAAATGAAAAATTGGCTGAGACCAAGATTTAATCCGTTAAGCGTTAGATGCTAGAAAGCATTCTTTATTTTGTTTGAACCATACCTGTCCTTTTCTCTTGCTTAGTATCACTTACATCTGTTTTTTGCTAATAAACTTATTCTGGTTTTATTACAAAACCTTCTTAACACAGTGTATTTAAGTACAGTGAGAGGCTTCAGCTAACCTCACACGCTGATGTGCGCACAGTCTCTTTGGAGGCAGCTAACTTAATTTCTGTGAGTGTCACACAGATACTGGACACTACAGCATCCCCGGAGAACTCAGGAGCTGGGATTATCTGACTGTTACTTGCAAGGCAAGGTTTACACTGAAAGAGTCTTGAGGAGTTTGTTGGTGAGGCAGAGAGCCGGGTGTGGCAGGGAGCTGACAGTCTAATCTCCAGCAAAGCTCTCACTTGCAGAGGAGTAACGGTGGCTCACAGTTCTGAGTGTCCTGACCAGAACGCCACAGCCTTACAAGAAAATAAAGAGGTGGCTTGGTGCTAATGGTTCCCTTTTCTTGGTCCCAGGGAAACAAGGGGTGAAATGGGGGAAGATTTGGGTTGGAAAGTGGTAAGGTTCCTGGTTGTCCTCATCTCTTCAACAAGGGAGCTGCACACCTGAAAAAGGCCTATCTTACCCTTGGTATGATCTGGAAGAGCTCAGCTGTCATGGATGGCAATGGCTGTAGAGAGAGAGGGGCAGTCCTTCAGGTATATCAGTCCCAACTTTTGGAAGGCTTGAGATATTTATGACCATGATCTTGACTGACAGTTCTTTCTCTGAGCCGATCTGTGTAGTACTCTACTCCTCACTGCAGGATCCAAACTGTACCAAGAGCCCAAATAGCCTCTGACCACGCTATCCCTCAGATTAGCTAATGCTTTCAAGTCTTTTCCTTTTTTTAAAGGTTAAAACTCACTGAGTTTCACAGCCCAAAAATATCAGTTAAAAAAAAAATCAATTGTAGCCAGTGTCCTCACACTTCTGCTATCCCAGTGCTGCTCTGCACTGTTTATGTGTGTAGCAGTGTGGGACTCACCCCTGCGGCGCCTCCTGCTGGTCATCCAGAGAATTAGCGTTTCCGGCCTCAGGAGCGCCCTCTGCAGGCCAGTGTCCCGCTTGCTGCTGGGCCCGAGTCCCTTCTGGACCCCGGTGCCCCTTTCAGGCTGGGGTCCTGCTCCCTGGCAGCACCCCCACAAATCTGGGTCTCCTCTCCCTGGGGAACCCCCACCCTTTATCCTCACCTTGCCTCAGTCTATGACCACTGCCAGTCACCAACTAGCCCCATTCCCTGGGGCAGACTGCAGTGTAAATGCCACTCATCACCAGCAAGGGGGTTTGGGGCCTGCTGCCTCTGCCTGCCCTTGGGCTGCCCCTCTGCAACCCCAGTACCTTCCTTGGCCTTTAAAAAGGCCTGCAGCCTGGGGGGTTTCTCGGCCAGAGCTCCCCAGACCCTCTGGCCTTCCCCAGCCCTGCTCCAGTCTTGTTATCCTCTCAGCTTCCAGGCAGCCAGGCCCTTCCCTCTCTACTGCAAGAGAGACTGTGTGCTCCTGGCCCACTGCCCTCTTATAAGGGCCAGCTGGGCCCTGATTGGGGCATGTCCGCATCTGTGGCTGGTTCCCCAATCAGCCCCGCTTTTCCTTCCCTGCCACAGCCCTCTCCCCAGGCTGTTTTAAGCCTTAAGACAGGAGCGGGTGACCACCCCGCTACAATGTGATACAGCTAAAAGTTCATGTGAGGATTGGGCTGCCCTATTGTGTTGAGGGCCTGTGTGACCTATCTTGCCAAGCGCCGGCGTATAGATTTTCTTGGAGCTTGCTGAGCCAGCCCTAGCGCTAACTGTCTGATCAAAGAAAAATCAAGACAGTGTGTTAAATAAGCAGGCTATTTCCCCACTTGCATGAGGAGCAAGGTTCAGCTACTTCAGAGAATAGGATGATTAGAGAATTTATTACCAAGACTTTGAAAATAGAATTTGTCATTTTAAATGTTAAGCTATGAGACTGGATCAATGAACATGGACAGATGACAGTTGTAGCACTGCAGTTCTACATGTTACTAGGGAAACCAGAATAGACAGCATGGTAAAGAAGTTGGTGGGGGTGTATCAGGAGACTGGGTGGTAGGCAGTCAGGCCTAGTGGTCAGAGGCAAAATCCCAAAGCCCAAGGTCGAATTAGAGCCAGAGACAGGGATTGGAGCCAAAAGATGAGAACCAGAGTCTCAATGCCAGAGCCAAGGGTCGAGAGAGTCAGAGCCAAGGGTCAGCACCAGATTACCTTGTGACGGGTTGGATCACAGAAACCCCTTTAGGAGCTGCCATCCAAAGTGCCAAGACTACTTCTCCCCCTGCCTTCCCTGCCAGCTCGGGGCGCCAGCACCCTGTGCTGCTGAGCCAGACACGTCTGTCTGCTCCAACAAAGACCCAGGGTCTGAATTGCTTGTCCCAAAGCTGCAGGTTTACCTGAAAGCAGCTAACAGAAGTGTTCCTGTCTTTAACACTCAGATGCCCAACTCCCAATGGGGTCTAAACCCAAATAAATCCGTTTTACCCGGTATAAAGCTTATACGGGGTAAACTCAAGTTGTTCGCCCTCTCTAACACTGAACAAAGTAAGTCACCAAGCAAAATAAAATAAAATGCACAAATCTATGTCTAATCAAACTGAATACAGATAAGATCCTCACCAGTTCCGGAATGCTCCCTTTTACAGACTAATCTCCAGCAATCACTCACACCCCTTGCACACTGTCCTTTGTTCCAGTTTCTTTCAAGTATCCTAGGGGGTAGCGAGCCTCTCTCTTTAGCCAGCTGAAGACAAAATGGAGGGGTCTCCCAGGGGTTTAAATAGACTCTCTCTTGTGGGTGGAGACCCTCTCCTCAGTCCTATGCAAAATCCAGCTCCAAGATGGAGTTCTGGAGTCACCTGGGCAAGTCACATGTCCATGCATGACTCTCAGTCTTTACAGGCAGAAGCCATTGTCCACATGGTATCCTGTATGTCTCCAGGAAGACTTCTTATGTGGATTGGAGCATTCCAAGATGCATTGTTCCCTAAGTGCTTCTTGATCAGGTACTTAACCTTGTCAATTCCTTCCTAAAGAAGCTGACCAAATGCCTCACAAAGCTTACTTAGAAATCAAGCAAGTATACAGCCAATATTCTTAACCTCAAGTACAAAATGATACATGTGTACAAATAGGATGAATAGATATAGTAGACCATAACCTTTACAGAGATATGTTACATGGCACAGGCAGCACAAAACATATTCCAGTTATGTCATATTCCCATAAAGCATTATGGGGTACAGCATCACATACCTGAAGGCAGGAACAGGGCTGGAACAGGACTGGAACAAGGTTGGGTGCAGGGCAGGTTCTAGGCTGCAGCAAAGCAAGAATGGGGCTTGGAGCAAAGAAACCACAGGGAGGCAGAGAATCCACAGGCATGTGCATTGAGTAGCTGCTGATCTTCTGCAGCTACTGGGCTTATGACCATGCCACCTGGCTGCCTTAGCCAAACAGGTGGTTCTGCAGTGGTCCAGCTGTGCTCATTGACTGCCTGACCAATGGGCAGGCACAGCTGCAGGCCTTCATTATTGACACAGAGGTGGGATAGAATACATTGTATTTGGCAACCATAAGAACTGTAGCTTGTTGGATAGTCTCAGTACGAAGGGACTATCCAAAACCCATTGGAGTCAATATGAATCTTTCCATTACCTTCATCAAGTGGGTATGGAGACTGAGCTATCTTATCATGGCAGGTCACTCATAATGAGAGTTATAGTGCTTTAGCAGGTGGTAAGGGGTGCAGGTTCTATACATGTTCTGCAAGTAGGAAGATAACGGAAATTAAATTCACTTAAAAAACCCACTGATAGTTATCTAGAGCCAGCTCTTCAGCCGGTGTAAATAAGCAAAGCTTCACTAAACAGAACGCCACTACTTTATACCAGCAAAGCGTCTGGGCCACAGAATCCTTCAACTTGCCATTTACGTATCCTTTTCTTGATCAGAGCATGAAGTCTCCACTGAGGTGGTGCCACCCTTACGTCATTTCTTTCTTAACATGACTACAAAACGCTGGGAGCTCTTCTTGACGCTCCACCAAACAGCAAGAAGAAATCTCTCTAGCAACAAAAGTGCTAGCTGTCCCACCCTCTTGAGAATCAGACCCGTTCGGCCCTAATTCAGCAATACACACAATGGGATTACTCACATGAATCACACGTTAGTCACGGCTGGGAAGCGTGCAGGCTGATCTAGTGGGTACGACTAGGAATCAGAGCAGGAATAGAGCATCAAGCCAAGAGTCAGAAACCAGAAGTCAAACCAAAAGGTCAGAACTGGAGAACAGAGCCAGGGTCCATAGCAGGGAACAGGATCAGGATCTGATGTAGCAACAAGCCAAGTTCTGCTAAATTGCATGGACACCTTCCTGGAACTTCCTCTATGCTTAAATATCAGAGGGGTAGCCGTGTTAGTCTGGATCTGTAAAAGCAGCAAAGAGTCCTGTGGCACCTTATAGACTAACAGACGTTTTAGAGCATGAGCTTTCGTGGGTGAATACCCACTTCGTCGGATGCAAGTCTTGCATCCGACGAAGTGGGTATTCACCCACGAAAGCTCATGCTCCAAAACGTCTGTTAGTCTATAAGGTGCCACAGGACTTTTTGCTGCTTTTATGCTTAAATAGTGTACATGTCATGGAGGGTGCTGCCAATCGGGTCTTCCATGGGCAGCATTTCATCTCCCGGGTTTATAGTGCATTGATCACAGCTCTGCCATGGCGGCAGTATAGAAGCATCAGTTTCCCACTGCCCTGCAGGCCTGGGTTCTACTCCTGAGACCCATCCCTAGTCAAACAAAGCACGTGTGTGCTAAACTTTAAGTATATATTTTGTTGAATAAGGATGCGATTACTTGCATGTTCAAAGTTAAGCCATGCTTTACTTAGTCAGGGTTTTAATGGAGGTGTCTAAACATGGATTTGGGCTCCATTTTTCAAAACGTGCCTCAAGTCCAGCTCCGCAAAAGGTATTTGGGTGTCTAGCTTCCATTGATTTCAACACCTTTGAGCTCAAGTGACTTAGGTGTCCAAGTCCCACTAACTTTCAACAGGATGTAGGACTCATCCAGGCCATGGGGTAATGCGCTCTGGGATGGCGGGCTGCATTTCTAAAAGGTTCTGGTGTGTTGCACATCAATTGGTCTGTGTAGATCCTGCTGGTGTGCTTTAATGTTTGAAACAGAACTATGGTAAACTGTACTAGGGAACTTTTAGACTCTGCTGGTGTGCACTACACAGACCGGTTAATGTGCCACATGTTAGTGTGCTTTAGAAGTCACACCGTTGTAGAGCTCATTAGCCCACCATGTAGACAAGTTCTTACATTTCTAAAACATTTACATGCATTGGAAAAATTCACCCTTGATGCTTAACTTTAAGCATCCACATTTCAAACCACTGGCCTTAACCTCTTTGTGCTTCTGTTCCCATCCCCCCCTAGAGTGGACTCTCTACAGGGGATTGGTGAGGATAAGTTTATATTTTTAGGGCATTTTAATTGGATGAAATGTATGACAATTAGGGGATAATTACTGAACTGATTAAAAGACTCAACTACCTGAACCGAATAAGAAAATTGAAAGCCAGATAATAATGTGCCAAGAACCTAAGAAACTATTCATTAACAATTACTGTTGATTTCTGGTCCTTAAAATAGTGGCCTGTTTACAAAATCAGCTTTCAACCATGAGTCTGTAAATAACCACACAGTGCAGCACAACAGTACATTGAAAATGAGTCAATGTTTTTATTTCTCCCAGTACATGCTGCAGAAGCCATTGCAACACTTCGCTGCCTCTCCATAAATAAGTCCTCTCTTTCTCTCGCCTCATGGACATTGTGTTCTAGTACAATCATTAAGGGCAGTCCAATATAATTTAAACACATTTACACACTCCACAATAAATGATCTCTGGCATCAACACTTTGTATGAGTAAGCTGACCCCCAGCAGCTGGAGGAACCCAAATGCACTTATTTGTGACTGTCCCTTTCTTTCCTTGGCTTTAATTAGAAGCCGTCTTCTACTTATTGATGGCACCTCTCAACTACAGGGTCCTGTTTATGTGGTAAGTATCTTGTGCCTTGTGGCCAAGCCATCATTCACACTGCTTGCAAAAGCATAGAGGCCTGAGTTCAACAAAGCACATGCCAAACTTTAAACATGTCTCCCATGGAGATTAGCGAAGTACCTAAGCCTGCGCTTAGTATCTTCATGAATCAGGATCAGAGCATATTGATTACCTATAATAATGAATAATATGTTAATGATTTATTTTTCTGAGAAATGATCACATAGTAGGTATCTAGGCCAAGATGATTAGACAAATCTGTATGCATCATTTGTGCATGCAGTCCTCATGATTACACGTACATTCATTGGTAAATGTGTAGCCAATTGATCCAGCAGCTACTGTGGTCACTTATGCACTTGCAAACACTGTGTGAACAAATTATAAGTGTGCATTTTTGCATACCCAATTGTACAAATGCAATTCTAAATATCCAGGCTCTGTTATACTGTAGGGAACTAGCTCTCTTTTTGTCACTCATGAGGTAACTCACAGGTAGACTTACAGCTGGGTGCATGAAGTTCTTCTTCACGCAGCACATAGTCAACTTGTGGAACTCCTTACCTGAGGAGGTTGTGAAGGCTAGGACTATAACAATGTTTAAAAGGGGACTGGATAAATTCATGGTGGCTAAGTCCATAAATGGCTATTAGCCAGAATGGGTAAGAATGGTGTCCCTAGCCTCTGTTCGTCAGAGGATGGAGATGGATGGCAGGAGAGAGATCACTTGATCATTGCCTGTTAGATTCACTCCCTCTGGGGCACCTGGCATTGGCCACTGTCGGTAGACAGATACTGGGCTAGATGGACCTTTGGTCTGACCCGGTACGGCCTCTCTTATGTTATGTTCTTATGTTATGCAGGGCCGGCTTTAGGCCAATTCCCTGGAATCGGGCCCCGTGCCTTAGGCGCCTTTTTAATTTTTTTTTTTAAACTCACCCAGTCCACTCCGGGTCTTTGGCAGCACTTCGGCAGCAGGGGAGGGGGAGCACTCTGGGTCTTCGGTGGCGGGGGGGGGGTCCTTCGGTGCTGTGGAAGACCCGGTGTGGACCCCCTGCCGCCAAAGCCCCGGACCGCCGCTGGGTATTCAAATCGGGCCTCGTAGTTCATAAAGCCGCCCCTGGCTAGGTGTATATGTGTGTGTATTATTAGATTATATATGTTACATATATATAGTCTTATAGGTAGTGTTATATAAAAGACTACCTAAAGACTATATATATGTCCCAACCTTAGTTCATTCATGATGCCCACCAGTTGGTATTGCAGCAGTTCTAATATTCTGCACCAGCTCCTTAGTTGGTCTAAATTGCCTAGACTCCATTTCCTCCAATGGAGTTATACTGATTTAAAGCCAGCTGAGGATCTGCCCATTGTGCTGTATTTGCTGTTATAGGTAAAGGACAAAGGGTAACATTTTAACGTAAGGGCCTAAATTCCACTGTCTTTCAGTAAGGCTCCTAATCCACTGAAGTAAAATACACAGGGCCAGTAGCTCATTTTCCCTTACACTGCTGCATATCAGGAGTAACTCCACTGAAGCACATGTAGTTACACTGATGTCAGTGAGGAAAATCAGGCCCATTTTGTGCTGTACATCACGCAACAAGGGTAGAGCCACAGACTACCAAATAGGGATCGGTTGGTAAGAGTTACTTTTATGGCCATATGCTGCTATCAGCAGTTCTTAAGGAAACTGACAGAAAATCATTCAAAATAGTATCCTAGGGCCAAAGCTTCATCTAGTGTAAATGGGCTTCACAGGAGATCCTCAACTGGTGTAAATCAGTGCATCTGGCCCTGTAATACCTATAGGCCAAATCCTGCAGTTCTTACTCTGGCAAAGTGCTCATTCTTCTTCCCATCTTTTCCCCAAACACCCGTTAAAGTCACGTTGCCCTCCCCTTTGTTTACATTTTGCTGGGATGGTTTTCATTTGAGTCTAGAATTCCCCATGAGGATTCTTCCAGGGCCTTTCAGGTCTTCCCTCACAGTCAGATGTTCTGGATGCTGCACTCAAACCTTGGAATCCAGTTGCTCTTTGATCTCAGATCCTAAAAGCAGCTTAAAATTCGCTCATGGCTCATATTCCATGAGGAGGTCCAGGCAGACCAGTCCCTGGCTCTGTTAAGGCAGCTATCAAGTTAATGGTGCAACAGAGCAATCTTGTGTGACCCCTGGAAGCACGTTCCCTCTTTTTTAGTTTTTCCATGCAGTTAATCATTAAACCCTTTCACGGTCATAGGAGGTGCTGGTCTCCCTACAAGCCACCCTTATCTGCCATATTTATTTCCTGATCTGCTTTCTCTTAACTACCTGGCAGATTTAACAAAGCACCCAGGAATCACCTGATGGCTTTTACTGCCCTATATTCCAGTCCAAATAGGTCTGTGCTGTGTCAGCTACAATATTTACAGCATGTTATTTCTCCTTGCCCACGCACCAACATAAAAGATGTTCTGCCCTTTGCCTCTGTCTTTATATTGTCCCTCATGCCATGAAGCAGCATTTATTATAGAAACAAATCTCACCATTTTTAAAAAAAAAAGCCAGTTCCTGTTACCTAAAAATACCTCTGCCCTTTCCCTCCAGCTCCCTCTAGCTAAGTTTAATGTACTGCTAAGCACAGCCTTTTAGTTTTACAGAACGTATCTGTATTTATTCAAATTAATGGATCTATTTTTGCATTTTTCCCCTTCTTTCCTTCTGCCCACAAGGCCTTAATTCACAAGTGAAGGATGGAGAAATCAAAGTCCTAGGCTAGGCCTCAAAATGTTGCCAACAATGTTGGCAGTTGAGAAGTTCGCTGATTTTACCTAAGGTCAATAAATACGAATCTCTCAGGCTACCCCTGGGTTACAAATAGTACTACTGGTGGACTGATGGGGTATGTCATTTGTCACAGATGGACTAACAGCACCAGCCTACAGCAAGCTTACTGTGAGTCTGCATACAGGGGGCCAGCTCCTGAGGTCCTAATTCTGAGGAGCCAATGGAAGTTTTCCTGAACAAGGGCTGAATAAAAACTGAATCATAACGACCCTAACCTATGAGAATTTTGCCCAATTAAAAACAGAGCGAGGGCCTAAGGATTCAGCTCCTAATATAGTCAATGGAAAGGCTCTTATTGACTTGAATGGGAACTGGACTAAATCACTCACTCCACAGTATACACTGGACAGTGGCTTCCAGCACACACCTGACCTAGGATACAAAAGATATTCCAGTGCAGAGTGAGTATTATGCAGAAGACATTCTATGCCTACACATGGAAAAAGTTTTACAAAAATAAAGAAAAACAGGCCTGTGGTATTTCATGATCAAGGTCGTTTTCCCAGTGGTGCAATGACATTTGAGGCCAAGTCATGGAGCATAAGCACAAACATGCACTGTGGGGGGATTTTCTCTTTGCTGCCTAAATTTATGTGAATATATTTTAGGGAAATTCAAAACCACTGAACAGGGGATGTACATGAAATAACCCTGAGGCAGGATTATATTGCAGCTACTTAACCCCTGTACATGACAAACAGCTGACTCAGCATGCAGATAGCAGGGTCATTTAGAAACAGACGACAACTGAAAACCTTTAGAGAGTTTCCTCTTTTCGGAAAGGTATTCACACAAAATTGCCAGTAATTCAGAGAATTTTCAAACATGAACAAGAGAGCAGGAATCTTTAGACTTATGTGATTTCCACTGCTGCACAGAAGCAGGTCAGGTTAGCATGGAATGTCTCACCAGGGATTCTTGTGATTTGGGAAGGTGACTGAGCACAAGAGATCAGAGCACGTCTGTCACAAAGTGAAAAATGGGCCAAATCCTGATCCCCACTTCCACCACTATAAATGAGGAGTAACCCAGGGAGAGTAACGGTACTTAAAACCAGTGGAAGAGCAGACTTAGCTCCCCCGACTTCAGTGGGGAATTTGAGAGAGTAAGGACTTGGGATACTTCTACAGTGCTAGCAGTGTGGCCTTAGCATGGGCTTTGCACACCTGGTCAGGGCCCTGGATATGGCTTCAGTGCTATTGTTATTTGAGCTAGGTAGGGCTGGCTCCATGTGCTGCACTCACACCTCTAACAGCAGTCTATGCACACCCTGAGTTAGGCCTGGCCCTTGGATGTTTTGCACTACTGTTACATCCAGCAAAATCCCACATTACTGAAAAGCAAAAACAATTTGCACTAGTGCTGGGCCTGAACCAACCCCCCAGATCTAAATACCCAGGGCAGAGGGCAAAATTCCTTATTCAAATGCTGGTCCCAGTTTTCATAATAGAGTAAATGGCTAAACAAACATCAACTCCAAACACACCAGAAACTGAAGTATTCAAACTTCAGGCCCAGCTCTGAATTGTGCAGCAAGAGCTCATCCCAAGTTAGCATATTTCCTTTGATGTAGCAGTGCAGCCAGGAGACCTATGAGGAAGCCTCCAGCTGACCAAACAGATAGGATTCATGCTATGATTGTCTTGGCTGGAAGCAGTTTTTGCATCTCTTAACGTTTAGCTGACAATCATGTAGGCTTAGGCAGCAGCTGGGGATAGTAACATCTATTTCCCATGAAGAGGACTCTTCCTTCTCACTGGAGAGATGATGAAAGAGGAGGAGAAGAATTTGGCACACCTGATCGGACATTCTGGAATCAGAAGAGTGGGGTGAATATTAACTTACTGTTAGCATATTTTGTTTAGCTTTTTGCTCATTTCAATCCAGTCCATTTGGAAGTGCTTTGACAGAATTAAGTGACTGATCTTGCAACCCAGATGACCACCAAGGAGAATATCATACGTGGTATGCGCCGAGGGTGTAATTGATAAGATATGCGCATATATGTGCGCATAAGGGAAAATTGTATGTGCAAACAGGTACTTGCACATTAAGTGCCTGTTGCATGCGAGATTCCCCATTTTGCAAGTGTAAATGTTCATTGATGCTCTCACGGTCATCTTTGAGATAAATTGTGCCCCTCTAATCTATGCAACCAAAGAGCTAAAATTTGGAATAGCAATCCCGTAATGTCTTGCCCAGCATCTAGCACAATGGGGCTCTCAGATGTCACTACCTTTGTTATGACAGTTTTTTCTTGGCTCCCTTTTTTTGTTAAGTCATTTTAAATTTGTGCGAATTTATTGCTGGTGAAAGATGCTAGATTGACAGCCATGAAGACTGATATCCTCTGTTTATCCACAAATAATAGCTTCCCCTTACACTACATTCTGTCCGTGTTCCCTGACCCTGACCTCTTCTAAGGGCAAGGCTGGAGTTCCATCTCCATGGCCCATTGAGTCTTTGGCCTCTCTGCTGAGACTGCCAACAATGGCGGCAATTGTGGTGGTTACTTATTGAGATGTGAACTCCGGTCACATGGGGACAGAACTAAAGTTCCCACACTCCTTTCCCACTAGCTCCTGAAAAGCCAACAAGGGGCCGGGGGAAGGGAGCGGTTTCTTCTTCATTCAAAAGGTCTCATCCTTATTATAATTATATGACAACTGTCTTGAGCCAATGGTTGAATCAATGATCCAACGATAATCGGCCCAATGTGAGCAAAAGTAACAAATAAATGGCAAAAGTTGCATTTGTTTTATTAACAGTTATTCAGTTTGTGAAGTTTTGATCAAATTTGATGAGGGACCCAATGTACCAGTGATCAAATTAAATTGAAGGCACTGTATGTATAGTGTTTATTATTTGTATTGCAGTAGTGTCTAGGAGCCCCAACCACAGCCCCATTGTGCCAGATGCTGTACAAAAAACATAATAAAGAGAGGTCCTTGCCCCAAAACATTTACAATCTAAATGATTTCAGTCACTCATTTAGAAATTAGGAAAGGGTTTGGGGTTTCGGTTTCCAAAAGCCTCAAAATTTTAAATTATCTGGTTTTTTTGTTTTTTTAACAGAAAAATCTGAAGATTTGAAACAAACAAGGATGTTTTCCATAAAAAACAAATTACATTTAAATAGAAGGGAGATGGGGGGGAAAAACCCCACCCTTGCCTCATTCTCCTTTTAGGAGAAACAGGAGCAAGAGACACTTTTTAGCCTTAACAGAGATGTCAAAGCTGGGAGCCTTGTCATATGCCACACTCAGCTATGCCACTGCTGTAAGATGACACATCAGTTCTCTCCTGTTAGAAGATTCCTATCATCAGCTGGGACAGAAACCCTTCCTGGAGAAGAGTGGCTCAGATGTGGCACAGCAGATGCCACCAGTCATTCTGATTCCCTAGTGCATAGTCCTACTGTCAGTTTCAATGACATCTCTGCCTCTTGATGGCTCTACAAACAGACAGTCCAGACAACACCAGGCAGCAGGGCCAATGGTGCTTAACAGGAATGGAGGTTTAAGCCACCTAATTTACCGAGCTTTCATTTTGCCCATTGTGCAGCCAACTTTTTCAAGGCTCATGAGAATGCCAGACACAAATAATGGGCCTGATTCGCCACTGCCCTGCCCTGTGGCCGTTGACACCAGGATCAGACTGGATGCATTACACTCCGTGGGCACAATGGTAGCTTTTCCTCCTCACTTTTCACTAGGCAATGGAAAAATTAGGTCCAGACAGCATAGTGAGAGAGTTGTTTGCTCATCATCATTTCAAACAAATAAACATAAACAAACACTGATTCATAAACAGAATTGTTTACTCCCCTATTTCTTTACAATGCTCTGTTCAGGGAGCTGGAAGCACTCTCTGCTAATTAGCTGATTTGCCTGTGTCTCAAGGCTTTTCCTGTCTCTTAAGACTAGCGTGATTAGGTAATGAGAACAGTGCATTCATTTCCAGCAGTCACCCCAGGCCCCATACCAAGGCTTCCACTCACTATCCCTGAAGCTGGAGTCAAGAGACATTCCTAATTATTTCCTGCACGATCTTCTGGGGTTTGGGGGCTTTGCTAATATCCTTGCCAGCAAAGCCAGATGGGTTTATCATCATCTGCCTGATGCCATGTGACTGAAATGGACAGGATTTAAAGGAAAATGAAAAACCAATAGAAGCTAAGCACCTAAATACCTTTGTGGAGATGAGGGTAAGAGATTAAGATTGGAGGTTTCAGATAAGCATCAGCTTCTCACTACTGCTTACCTGAGAGGGAATAGTTCCTAAACAGCAGGGTTAGGGAAACTCCCTTAATTCTCTAGACTTAGGAGGAAAATAAGGGAATGTGAACCCATAATAACCATGGGAAGTTGAGGGCTGTTGATTGAAAACTAATGGCCAGATGAAAGTCAACTGCCTAATTAGGAAGTACATGTGGCTCCAGTCTGATTTTCTATTGTTTCACCTTCTTGGAGTCGTTGGCCAACACGTTGCTGTCTTTACATCTTCTCCCTCTCTTTTTTCCTCTGCACCCAGGGTGACCCAGGTTGAAAGATGTGGCCCTAAGGTGCAAAAAGGAGGCTGGAAACACAGGAACAAAGGGAAGGAATTAAGTGAGTGCAGTTGGCAGAGAGCGACTGGGAGCCCTGTCCGGCAAAGACAAGCGCTAAGGAAGGCTAACCCCAATCTCTGTACATTGTGGAAAAGGCTCTTACTACAGAAATGCCTGCATATTCCATTGTAATGCACCCAGCCGGGAAAGGATCATTAACAAATGCACTAGGCCAGAAGAGGGGGGTTTGCTGCTCTGTTGGATCTGAGAACAAAGATTGAGGTGGCAGGATTTTTGTCCAGTCTCTTTGCATTAAAAGATCTTGTATGATTTCAAAAGGGGAACTTGATAATCATTTGCGTTTCTATTTAACTTTATATGCCGTGCCAGCTATACCTAAGGTTTCCCTTCAACCCTCCCGTTTTTCAGTTGCTGATTACTGGCTCAGCTAAACTTTTCTGGTGCTACCTCTCTCCATGCATGGGCTCAGTCCACAGCTGATTTGCGAACATTTGGACAATGTAACAGTGGCTGCAACTTCAAATGTAATTTGATTTGCAGACTCCTTTGAGAGGAGTGGTTTTAGCAGTTAGGCACTGATGGAGGACATGGGAAACCCGTGTTCAATTCCCTGCTCTACATAGACTTCCCGTGGGACTTTGGGCAAGTCATTTAGCCTCTTTGTGCCTCATTTCCCATCTGCAAAGTGAGGATGATAATGATGATTCCCTTCTTCCCAGAGCTCTTGCGAAGATAACTAGACTAAGAGATTGTGAAGGGCTTGGAGATCGGTGGGTAAGAAGTGTTCTATAAGAAATGCAGTGGTGGTTTTATTAATCAAAAGCTCTCTTCATTGCTCAAAGAAGATTTTCCAGGGGCTTTCCAATGTTAAACTTTCAACCAATTTTCTTCTGAACTTGATTTTTTTTAGATCTCCATAACATTGACAGCAAAAGCCAAGTGTGAAGCTGCTCAGTTCTGTATTCTAAGGAGCTGAGCACCCCAGCGCCTATTGATAAGTGTAATTGCTTGTTGTCCTTCAGAGTCTCTCATTGCTCCCACATTGAATCAGCTGGAGTCACGAGTACCGACTCAAAGTTATCAGTGAGTAATGATGGCAAGGGGAAACCTATTCATCGGATTCTTGGAGGGTGATTTAGAGTGGGAGGTTTTTTGCCGCCCAGGTTTTTTGCTGCCTCAAGCAAGAAAAAAAGAAAAAAAAAAAAAGTGCAGCCTTGAAAAGTGCCGCCCCCCCACCCCCAAAGGGCCGGAGCGCTGCCCATTAAATGTGTCACCCCAAGCACATGGTTGGAACGGTGATGCCTAGAACCGGTCCTGAGTGGGAGCAATTTGGAACACACGGGTTCATAGGGCTCGTCTTGAATTCAAAATCCATAAAGATCTCCCATCCCAAAAGCACAACCAAATTCAACTCTGGGGCTTGCAAAGCTGTTATGCTGAAATCAGGGATGATTCATTAAGGGACTCAATTGCTAAAAATGATATTTTAACTTCTCATTATACAAGCAGGGCTGAGTTTTAAGATGCAGTCAAAGGTTCCTCTTTCTTTGCACTCAAGGACTTTCCCAACCATTATATAACCACAGAGCAAACAGATGTATCTAAGGGTGAGTTTGGGTAAAGAGTGACTCAGGATTTCAAAAGCTGCATCGAGTGCAAACAAGACCTTTGAGACAAGTTACTTACCGCCTCAGAGTGAAACAGCTATGGGCAAAGACAGCATGCGCCATAGAGAACAGTCACCCTTTTCTCTTAAAGGAGGAATTGTTCTGGAGCTCAGAGCTCTGACTGTTAGAGGGACTCTTTTCTTGGCTGTAACCGGGGACTGTTTCTTCCCCTCACACTTCCCCCCCAAAATTAGTGGAGCAAGGGATACACATCACCATTTTTTTCTCCCTGCAAACTTTTCCCTTTGGCACCTCCTGGCATCTCCTGACTTGAGGTTCCTTTCTCGTACAGCCACAACCCTCTCTACGGTCCTGCCTCCAGTAACTCCAGCCTCCTGGCTCCCTGGTCTTTGCTTTTAAAGATGCTCTCCTAACTATGGAGCAGACTGATGAGAGAGAAGGGAATTCTAATGCAAGTTCTTTTTATTATTATTTATTATTAAGAGGGGTGGTTTTCAAGAGAGCCTCATGAATTTGAAGCACAAGGCCCGTTGGCTTTTCAGTGTGTGTTCCTAAATCCCACTGGCACTTCTGAAAATCTGCCCCAGGGATGTGTGTCTGTAAACCTCCCATGCCAGGGTTCTTCTGTGAAAGCGTTGTGACACCCCACAGTTATTGGGGTTCCTGCAGCCTGCAAGGTTCCTCACCTTCCTTGATCTCTGAGAAGTCACTGCTGATAGGTACCTCCACTGCATTGGCTGGGGAGAGGGGTCTCATCCAGAGCCCTGTGAAGTCTGTAGGAATATTCCTCTGGACTTCAACAGGCCTTGAACACCATTCATGTGACTTGCTGCCAGTGGGCCAGATTCTGATACCTTTACACATGGTGAATAGCACCTTACTCCATGGCTAGTCCCACTGAAATAAATGACAAGGATATATACCTCAGGTTTTATCTCCAACTACTAGGCATTAGGATGAGACCTGCTTAGGCGGCAGATTATCCCACAACTTTCTACTGAGGGGTTCCTTGCATTTTCCTCTGAAGCAGCTGGTTCTGGAAGCTATTGGGAGACACTGAACTAGAATGACCACTCAGATGTACCTGTATGATGGTAATGTTCCTATGGAAAAGGCATCAGAATCTGGACCTAAGCTGTTAAGGAACTTGTAGAAAAGCCAAACAGGATTCTCCCAAAATATGTTATCAGGCATCCCTCTGAAACCAGAAACTCTGCAGCAGCCCAATGGTGAGAGAGAGAGAGAGGTCAGTACAGAATCAAAGCAGCTAAAACAGAAGTTCCCCAGATTTTCTAAGCTTCTCCTGTTGTTTAAAACTACATGGCTCACCCATGAGGCTCCAGGGGCATCAAAGCTTGAATCTTTGCAGCATAAACATGCACCACGTGAGATGCATCAGAGGATTATTCATTTGAGAGAAATGGGTGTAAAGTAAGTGTGCCAAAGGGAGACCAATCTTTGAACTGGTTGCTTTAGAAGATGGCTGCAATATAATAAAGCAACTGCACGTGCATTTCCCTTTAGAAAAAACATACTGCACAAAGCCACTAGTACTTCATATGAGTAGGAAGAGAGGGACAGATCTTCAGCTGAGGCGTCATGAGTCACTGGAGCTACATTGATTTATACCAGCTAAGCCTACAATACAACTAGCTAAAGGTAAAACGATAAGAGCTATTCATTGCTCATCCTTCAGGGCATACACTGATTGATGGCTGAGGTCCGGAAGGAATTCTTCTTCCAGGGAACAGTACGGCGCAGTTAGATTGTTGAGCCAACATCTCTGCTGATGTAACTCCACTAATGTCCGTGAATCTGGCCTATTATACAGGATTTGCGTCCTCATCTCAATCATCTATCAAAAGCCGCTGATGGAGATAGGACACCAAACTGGATAAACAATTACTCTGTTCTGCTGGCAATTTCTGTCCTAATACTTTAGGAAACAGAGGCTAGTAGTAGGTCAGGTTTAATTTTAACTAAATCATAAGCCCCAATTTTAATAGGTTTTAGGACATACCATTTACATCTCTCCAACTGATCAGCTTTTCCCTTTCTCTGGCCCCAGTGATTTAACATTTACCTGCAATTAGTCATTATTCTCCCTTTTCCAAGTCATGCCCACAGCACGATGACAGCAGTGAAGGTTAGAGAAATGCTGCTGCTGGCTTCTGCTTTGAGTCCAACTCAAGGATCAACAATATTAGGCAATTCAATAGAGTTTCAGTCTGAACTACAATACATATAGATCCACCTAACTGAGCTCAGAATTGAGGCCTCTCAAATGAAGTGTCATAAATCTTCCACCAGACTAAAGGCCATGATCCAAATGGGATTAAGTCTATGCTGTTTCCCTTTTGTATTAATGTGGACCTGAAAAGGAGGGCTCTCTTTTCCCAGAAGAAGAGTGTTGCTTGAAAAACCTAGGAAGGGGGAGATGCAGATGAGTACTGTTGTGCTACTGGCAACTTCAGTACATACACTGAGATTCAGTAACACCTTTCACCCGCCAGCTCTTCTATAGCACTTTTCATCAGTGGAGCTCAAAGCACTTACCAAGGTGTGGCCTTTTACAGATGGGGAAACAGAGGCACAGAGCAGGAAATTAACTGACCCAAAATCACGCAGCAGGTCAGTCACAGGAATAGAACACAGGTCTCCCGAGTCAGTCCCATGCTCTATCCACTAGGCTGCACTGCCTGTCTATGAAAGGAAAGGCCACACAGTCTTAGTGGATACATCCTGCTTGGCCAAACTTCTACCTGAAACTCACCAAGGCTGGTGCCCAAGGAAGTTAGGTACCTAATTGTCACTGAAATGGAAAGATTTGGGCTCCTAAACCCCATAGGATCTTCTGAAAGACCCTAGTCTCTTACATCCTGTGTTATGCAGGAGGTCAGACTAGATTATCTAATAGTCCCTCCTGGCCCTAAAACCTCTGAATACATCGGCTGAAGCCATTATTTATTCATAGACAAGTCAGGACAGAGCCGGACAGACCCAGTAAATGGTTTACCACAAATAGTTCTGATCCCTTCTGCTTCTGTAATTTGTTTCTCTACACTATTCATTAGTTGTAAACTGACATAATCATATACAGACAGGCAGGCAGGGGTCATTCATGAAACCGACAGGCAATTTTAATGCTGAAATACATGGGTTAATTATGTTGTATAAAAAGTAACTCCTTGCCACAAGATATTCTCCATGCTTGGGAGGACTCAGACAGGACTAGCTCTTCAGCAAGAACACCCACAGTTATGTTAGATAGGTACTTCCACCTTTTTGTGTTCTCTGTATGTTAGATATCTTCTTACTGCATGTTCCATTCTATGCATCCTATGAAGTGGGCTGTAGCCCACGAAAGCTTATGCTCAAAATAAATTTGTTAGTTTCTAAGGTGCCACAAATACTCCTGTTCTTTTTGCTGATACAGACTAACACAGCTGCTACTCTGAAACCTGTTAGATAGGAGAGATGTATAAAAAAATGTGACCCCTAATGCTTTGAGATGATAAACCAACTGCTAACAGAGAGACAGCATGAACAAATTGCCCCCATGGGTAGGTGGTTTTAGAATGGTGTTTCTTCAATCTTCCTCTGAAGCACCTAATCCTGGCTATTGTCAGAGACAAGATGCTGGACTGGCTGGATCAGGTATGGCTGCTCCTACTCTGACCATACAAAAGTTTTGGGGTGCTCAGATGCAGAATTTAGGTTCATCTCATGAGAAAGACATGGGCTGCTTGAGAAGGTCAGACCTCAATTTGACTAGCAGACACCTTGAATGTTGATGGGTGTTCTGAGCCAGTGGGTGTGTGAGTAATGAAAAGTATTTTCCTCTTTCCCATTATGTAGGATTCACATCTCCCTTCCCCAGCTTCCTCACCCAAACCAGCCAATTCCTTTCAATTTCTCCCTTTGTTTTTCTTACTATTCCCCAGGATATTTCATGTGTGTGGTTCCAGTTGAGAAATTTCCTGCCTGAACACCGCCTCACATTACTCATTAGTATGAATTTCTTGCTTTATTACCCCAGAGTGCCAGGGCTTTCAATGCTAATTAGATGAAGCTCTCTAAGCGAGCAGCTAAGATGCACACAGCGTAAGCCTGCTGCTGCTGTCTCCAAAAGCACAAGTGCCACATTTTGAAATCTGAGTTGGCACCAGCGGCGGGCAGCAATTGAATCTCAGCTGAAATTGAATTCAGAAACAATGCCCTCCTGATCCTAATTAACTCATTTCCTCCCCAGCTTTTCTGAGACAAGGAGATCGGGTACATGTAGCTATTCAAAGCAATAAATTAAATAGGAACGGGCACTGCACACTCACTGCCTCACACCCCGCTCCTCCTCCAAGCTGTAAAAAATCACCACTGCCTTCCTTGTTCCAGTTCATTTACTTCTGGCCCAGTTCTGCACTCCCTGACAACAGTTTCCATAACCTAAAGGTAGCAGCTTGAGAAATGAGTCACGTTCCCTCCCCCTTCCCTGTGTCAGTAAGAGAGCTGTCACCGTGAGCCAATGAGCTGGTTACATGATTCATGGGACCTGCACTGACCAGCTCTTCTTGGCAGGCCCCTCCGGTTTCCACTTTTAGAATGGCAGGTTAATGTTTGCACAAGCTATTGAGGGAGCTGTACATTAACTGTGTTCGGAAAAAAACAACCCAGAAGGATTTCTAACCTGAGGGAAGATCTCCATAAAAAGCACTTTAACGAGTTCTCCATGGAAAGACAACTTCCAGAGATGCGCTGCCCCAGTTTAGATCAGCTGTATGCCGCTCTAAAAAGGAACAAAAAACAGACTGTCATTCTAGAGTCCAAATTCATTAGGAAGTGCAAAAACACATTCTCTCTCTCTCCTTCCTCCCTCCATCCCCAGCACAATGAACCCTGGGGCCTGATATCCCTCTTCCACCAGTTTCATGTTAATGCAATTCCACTCACATCAGTCATCTCACTCCTGATTTATACCAGCGTCGGAACGGAAGAGTCTCAGGCCCACAAGCCTTAGACTCAGTGCAAACTTCATTCCATCTCTGGTGACGATGAGCGAAGGAAGTAAAAGGCCCTGGGCTGTTATTAAAAATGGAGGGCCAGATCCTTAGCTAGTGTACAGCAGTGTAGTTCTATTGAGGTCAGTCAATTTCGCTGATTTCCACCAGCTGAGGACAGGACTCTGAATCTGTAGCCATAGGATTTGGTTATTAAATTAGTGGGCATTTAATACCTTTCCCAACACAGCCTGGGAGAGGGGGATCAGTGCCTATGACAACTGTGAAACGCTGACCGGGGAGGCTACAGCAGAAATACAATACTAACCATGTCACAGAGATTTTGAGATGCTCTGGAGGAACCAAGTAGTACCCAGGCAAGTTCCTCTCTGTTTCCCCTCTACAGTACCAGCCAAGAAGCAACCAACCTACCATTCACAGCTCCATTCAGAGAGGCACAGACTGCAAAAGTCTATAGTCCAGCTTCACAAAGAGCTTTGTTATATTAAAGCAGCTGGGAGTGCGGTTACAAAGGTGTAAAGACCTTGGGGCCTCTGTGAGGCACAAAGCTGCAGGACAAGATTCCTGAGCCATTAGAAAGTATGTATCTAGCTACACAATAGCATACACCGGCATGCGCTTTTGTTATACATGAGGCTCCTGGATACACTAAGGGGAGTGCATGGATCAGGGGGATGGGCAATGGGACACAGCTTTTTCCATGCTTGCTGTCTGCCACTGGTCGCCTAAGGCCTCATGCTCCACCCAAGTGACCAGAACCTCCTGTCCAGCCAGGTGAGAGCGTAGAGAAGGATCTGGATGGATACTGGATTTACTGTCTAAGGCCCAGCTCCTCAAAGGCAGGCAAGTCTAACTCCCATTTAAATCAATGGGAGTTGATTTCCTACATGCCTTTGAGGATCTGGGCCTAAGCTCCCATCCGCTATAAATCAATACAAAGAATTTAACAGAGGAAGAACAATATTCTGGAGGGCCAGATTTTTAAGACAGCTCAGCACCCACAATTGGAGCCAAGTTTTCAAGAGAGCTCAGCTCCCATGTAGGTCTCAGAATAAGTGGACAGGTCTTCCAGAGCACCAGGTGCATATTAGGCAACGAACCCATCTACAGATCTGGTTGCAAGTGGCAGTGGGAACAGTTAAGGTGCTGAGCAATTTTTGAGAAGCTGGCCCTTAACATCTGTGGTCCCCCCTTTGATGCTCCACTCTGTGGCTGTGTTGGGCTCTCCTAAGCTGGGCATGAGTGGGGAGCATAAAACTGTATCCAAACATCTGTCAGGGATGGTCTAGGTATAACTAATCCTGCCTGCGGGTGTTGGGGCAGAGAAGAGGAAGAGAGAGACTAGATCATCTCTTGAGGAATCTTCCAGCCCATCATTTCTACAGTTCTATAAAAACCAAAAGACTGATGAACACTGGGCCACACTCTCCTCTCACTTACCCTTGCGTAACCCTAGCCAACTCAGAGTCACTCCTGATTTGCACCAGCATGACAGGGGTATTGGGAACTTTTTGTGTGTCTGTGGGAAACTAGTGCTAATTTTCCAGGCTATAGAATTCATTGATGCTCATTCCACAGAAAGCACCAATACTGACATAGCACATAAGCCACCTGGGCTCTGATTTGGCAAAGCACTTGGGCACGTGCTTTGCTGAATATGGATGCACTCATGTACAATTTGAGTACTTTTGCCCATAAACCAGTCTCTGTGGAATTAAGTGCAACTTAACCTAGGTGAGTTGCTTGGGCTAGAAAACTAAATATCACATCCTCAAATAGGACAAGACTCTAATAATGGGCCCAATTCTGTAACCTTGATGCTGAGTAATCCTGTTCAAGTCAATAGAGCTCTCTATGGCACTGTCAGGCCCAGTGTGAATTCTTTAATTTCCTCATTAGGACATGGAGGGCCCTAGCATTTTTCCTTTCATGTTCGCAGAAGTCCCTGTATTTACAGAAAGGCTCTGACTGTTTTAGATGAGCAGGAGCCTGAAGCTGTATTTCCTGCACATGTATGGAACAAACTCATCTTCCTGGTTCAATATGAAATGGCCTTTGAACTTAGTGCTCCAAGCAGACATGACAACAACAAGTAGCACAGAGACAGTCAGAATGTGTGACCTAGCTGTGACTTTTCAGAGCATCCGTGGGGGAAGCAGATACACAGAGAGATAGCAAGACAGGGTTGGCAACTGAAACTTCAATGTTTGACTTTAAAGGGAACTTACTGTATTTCCACAACCAAGGTGCCAGGAAATGTGTGTATTTAGAATGAAATTCCAGGAAATTTGTCCAAGGCAAGACAATCTATTTACTTGAATGCTGTTTTATTGACTTTTTTATGAATAAGATTTTGTAACCGACTAGAGTCAGAGATTAATCACCACAAGATGCCCCGCCTCTTAGGTGAGATAATCACCAGCACTACAAGCCACAAAGTTTCTAGACCCAGCTCGCTTGGAGAGGGGACTCTTGCCTTTCAGATTAATATTAAAGTAGAACTGAACCAAAAAAAAAAATATCAGATGTGTTTATCCACACCCATCCCTGAATTTTGTGGAGTCAGGTAAAATAGGATCAAAACTACTCCTGGATTTTGGGTTTGCAAATCCCACACCACACCCGCCTCCATAATTTCTGGGTCTGATTCTGCCTGCTTCCCTCACACTGAGTAGCATTTTACTCCATGTTGAAATCACTGGCACTACTCACCAAGTAAGGTGACCTTAGTGTGAGTAAATGTGACAATCTGGCCCCCTAATTTTAAAGGCCTTTAAAAAAAAATCTCAGTCTTACAATACAAAAGTTTGCTCTGGTTCAATGATACCCGTCAAATCTCTCATAATTTTGCTTTTTTAAATCTCACACATTCAGACTGGCACAGCTTCGCATTCCTAACTTGTCAACTACTAATTAGTGGGTTTGGGGTGGTGTTGGACTGGGTTTGAATGCCAGGTTTCAAAATAGGACACATGTGGGGAAAGGTGAGGACAGACACAATCCTTCTTTCACGGATGGGAAAAAAAGGAAAGGTAACTGAAATGAAACAAGGATCTCTGCTCAGGGAAGGTAGTTGCTCACTGAAGGATTAGACACAAAGATGACAGACAGGCATACTAGCTTTTGTCTTGTACCTATCCCAAACAAGAGCTGTCAGAGTGAAAAAGCAGAAATGTGATATCCCCTTGGATTCCTGACTCTCGATCGTACAGTGAAAGGACACCACTTAACATACTACTGGCGTTTATACCTCACAAAAGACTTGCTGAACAGTGGTAAGCCAGCATCTCCACAGTGAATAAGATCATAATGACTCACTGCCACTGGTAGGGCACAGGCTATCCAGGGAGAGATCTTTTAGTGAGCATGTAATTGACCTGGGTCATCACTGTATTCACACACAACAGACACCATAAAAAGCCACTTTCGTTGTTACGCTTCAAACTGCTAGACAACGTGCTTATTTTACCCGTTAGTCTGAGAACCATGTAGGTTTTGACTCTGTCTGTCATGCCAGTTAACTAACATTTTTACATTAGGCACCTGATCAGAATGAGGGATGAGTCACCATTCCAGCTGTAGGTTGTCCCCATATTCCCAGTTTATATCCTTAGGACACCCATTTTATAGAACCTCTGAGTGCTGGGCTAGGTAGGTACCAATGCCCTGCTCCTGCAATGAGCTCTGGAGCAGTGCTGCGCTCTGCCCATATAGAGGCCAGGAACTCTTCAGTTGGAGGGGCTGTACTTCATGGCCATTTGTTCATGGTTCATTTGTTCTCATTCTGCATTGTCTTAGGAGTAAGTAGCTTCCCCCCTGATGACTGAGTTACCATCTCCTGTTTTATGTCAGAACCTACCTTTATTTGAGGAAAATTGCTTTGTTCCTTTTGTGACCTCTGAGGCCTTAGGCCTATGTGACATGGGCCCTGACCTTCCCAGGCCTTCCGCTCTCAGCCAACACCATCAAATTGAATGAGGCCATTATTGCTGGTTCCTCCCATCCACAGTCCTGTCTGAATCCACTGCTGAAGAGCCACAGGAGACACTGAATTCCCTAACTGCCCTCTCTTGTTTCCACTCTACCTTCTTGCCCATGTAACTGGGTGTAGTCACCGGGTCCACTCAATGTTAGGTGGTGGCTCCTTGTGGTCACTCTGGGGATTAGCTCTCCACCCATCTGATGCCCCCTTCTGTCAATTCCTCACCCTGCAGTCTCTCCTCCCCTCTGGGACATGGGGTGCTCCTTCTTCGGTCCTCTGATCAGTTCACTGTAGTCCTCCCCTTCTGGGAACTATCAATGTCCTCCACTGCATCCCAGGCAGTCCTTAAGTCCACTGCCTTGCCCAAGTCACTCCCTCAGTGACTGGGATGAATGGTCCTGGACAGTCTTCAGGATCGCTGCCCACTCATTCAATGGCTGGTAGGGGAACCCAGGGCACCCCACTGCTGTGGGTTCCAATCCAGGATCATATACCTGGCAACCGTAGTTTGCTTTCACTCAGACCCTGAGCTCTTTCCCCACCTCTAGGTGTACCAGCTCAAATGCCTTCCTCCCAGAGAGTAACTACAGACTACTTCCCCTGCAGCCACTTTCTGGCTTTATACCCGCCTTTCCTGTTTCTCCCCAGCTGAGTGGGCTCCATCAGTCCTTCAAGCCCCAGCTCTTCCCCAGAGACAGCCTATCCAGTTAATTATCCTAATTTACCACCTGTGCCTTGTGTGGCGTGAACCCTGACCCAGTGTAATGGGGTGCATCTGCTGCTGTGTCCACAAAATATCAACTGCAGGATTCAGGTCTGGGGGCTTTCTCACAGCCTGTATGTTAAGCAGACAGGAGGGTGTACATTTCTCTGATAGGCCAGACTGTGATTCTGTATGGGGAAGGCATTGGACTGGATCCTAAAGTGCCTGGGGCTTGCACTGAGCTGTGCTTTCCTGGGGAAAGAAGTTATCCAAGTTACTGCTCTCCTGCTCTATTCAAGGGAGAAAACCCAAGTAAAGACTTGCTTAGATTAGGGACATATGCATCAATGTAACTACAGCAGTGCAACGTAACTGGCACTATGAAATTCTGGGTCCTCTCCTGCCGAGTGCTGCTGCTGCACCTCAATTCTGACCTGAGACATCCTTGCTGTTCAACTCGCCAAATGCTCCGGAGCAAAGAATGCCAATTGTTTAAAATTGTACAGCAGTTTGGTAAACTTGATAAAAAAAGTTTCTCTGGGGACTTTTATGAGTTGTGACCTTAGATAGGCTTTGAATTCAGGTCTCTAAAGATGTATTCACCTTCGCAACCATGTAGTCTCCAATCCCCAGTTTATGGTTATTTTCTTAACCCCAGTACAATCTGAAGATCTTTGATGATGTGGCTAATGTATCAGTCAACTTCCCAGAATAGAAACCGTGCCATTTAAAATGTGAGAATCAAGTTTGCAAAAGGGAAAGGAAATAAATGTCGTGTGCAGCTCAAGCGATAGTAACAAGCTAGATTCCTGCTGCAGGTTTTTCCTTCTGAATAAGCCATTTCTCACTCAGTTAAAGGTCAGAGGTGGCTATTAGAACAGGGAAAAGATAGGCTCTTGCCACCCTGCAGCTTTTATATGAGTGCTGTTGGACTTGAATCGTTATTTCAGTACCTATGGCTGAATCGTTTAATGTACACTGCACAGAAATATATAATTGTGAAGCTATTCTGCATTGCAAACCTAGCCTGGAATCAGGAAGTAACCTCTGCTGTAACTAGTGGTAGTTTCCTTGCAAATAAAGCTGTGATTTCACTTTCCCCAGGTAGATCAGGATTGCAGTATAGGCACCACAGGCCTGGGCCTATGCTCCCAGATCTTCACCTCATGTGACTACATCAGAATCTCAACCTCAGATTTCATTTAAAAATGAAGGCAAGTTCCTAGCCCCCATGGCGGGAGGAGGGGAATATCTTTAAAACATGACTCAAGTCTGACCAAAGCAGCAATGCCTGATTTTGCAGAGACCCTGAAACAATAGTTCTGCGATGGCTGAGCTGCCCCATTCATTGCAGCATGGGGTGTCAACACCAAGACCATCTCCTAGAAAAGCCCCACAAAACTCCCCAGTTATTTGATCAAGGGGAGCTGGGATGAGCATTTGCTACATAAAAAAAATTCACAACAAAAAGGATTGGCCACCTCTGTGCACTTGCATGTTAATTCTGGCACTGGACATTCTAGAGTTTGTAAAGAGCTACCAAGTGACTCTCAAACCAGGTCATTATGCAGGTAGAGGCCCCATACAGGGCTATTAATTTCTATCGATGGATTCTAAAGAAGTCGATCATTTTTAGCATATGAATTACATCCCCACTTAAGGGCTGTGAAAAGGAACATGTTCATTGTACTAATAATTAAAGAGGTACCAACACCCTGAGGTTACTCTTTACAGCCCTCTTTTGCATAGAATTTTTGTACCTTTTGCTAAAACAATTTAATACCTTGCCAGCAAAATTAGTGAATTGAAATATTTCATATCTTTAAAAAACCACCATAGAATCTAGCCAATGTTTTACATCCAGATTCTCCCTTGAAATGGAGTAGCACTGTCTCTTTGGTAATGAATTTCCCATATGGCTTCAATTGCAGCAGCATCCATTGAAGATGTGGTAGTGGCAGATGTTACAGTATCATGGCTTCTTCTCTGTCAGGCATCCCTGGCTGCTAATTTATAGTTGTGTCTGAGGGGAATAGATGGGGGTTGCCTGTATGGAGTCATTGGCCAGGAAGTATCTACGCTTATAAGTAATACAGTTGGAGAGCAACTTGAGTGCACTGAGGAGATAAGCATGGCTGTGTCCTCAGATATCTCCTGCTAGGGGCCTTAGCAGCACCTCCTAGTGCAGAGGTTCTCAAACTGGGGGGTCAGGACCCCTCAGGGGGTCACAAGGTTATTACATGGGGGGTCACGAGCTGTCAGCCTCCACTTTGCCTCCAGCATTTATAATGATGTTTAATATATTAAAAAGTGTATTTAATTTATAAGGGGGGAGGGTCACACTCAGAGGCTTCCTGTGTGAAAGGGGTCACCAGTACAAAAGTTTGAGAACCACTGCCCTAGTGCTATTATACAGCACTAACTACATAGGACCAGCTTTGGCAGCATGAAGAGAGTTGTTTTACTGCAGCTCCAAAATCCTGCTAGAGTTCTAGCCTTGTGATCGGTGAAACAGAGAAGTTATGTAAAATTCAAAGAGATGCTTCTCTGCTCAGGCAACTGTTAAAATAAGGGAACGTTTCTGAAACCTCCCTGAAACAGTGATGTGTATCTGGGTCAGCATTTCCTCTCCTGTGATATCAAGATGCCGGAGAGCTTTCTGGAAATATCCTGAGCCGGCTTTTTCAGCCAACTAGCTCCCCAACAAGTAACTGGAGTACTTGGCGTCCACTTGTTTAAGGGACAGAGGGAGCCCAGCTTTTTGGCTGGAACTCAGCCGCCAACAGCACCATTCAGGGTTAGGATGGAGGTGACAAAGTGGGTTTGAAACACATTTGTGCTCCCTATGTCAGGCTGGTCCCCCAGCATAAGTCAAAGCAACCCAAGAGCTCCGGTCATTGCTCTTTGGCAGACCTGACCAAAAATAACTATTCCACAAGAAACTGCTTCTTACAAAAAAACACACACAACACAGGGAAAAAAGGTCCATTCTAGAAAGTTTAAGAGGCTCCAGTGCTCTTTTCTTGGGATTGAGGGCTTCTTTCATTGAGCATTATTTTTTACAGAGTGTGAATCATGTTGCACTGGGAGGGAACTGAATTGTTCCGCTGTCAGTATCATCACCATCAGTTGTGCTAAAAATACAGTATGTTCTGAAGTCGGAGATTGCTCAGCTTACAGCTCAGGGCCTGATCCAGAGATGTGCCAAGTACCCTCAGGTCCCAGAGCACTGACAGCTTTCGAGATCAGACCCACAGATAGCACAGGGCTAACCCACACTACCAAGCAATGACCAGAGCGGTGGGGAAGAGGTCTTTCAGTTATACTGGTGCCCACACTGGAATCACTCCACTGACTTCAGTAGCATTACTCCTAATTCTCTCAGATGCAAGTGAGATCAGAATCAGGCTCTTCCTTCCCTCCCCCAACTCCTTCTTACACTCAGTGGTAAATATTTGATTCTCCCTGAAATCTGACAAAGAAAGGCTGGCGATCATTCCAGCTAACGACTGCAAGATATATACTGCTGTCAATCATTTTTGCTTTACCTCAGACAATCAAGGAAGGGAAGACTTTAAAATGCTTTCATAGCACTGGCCCCCACATGCTGCACACTTCCATCCAATAGCTCCAGTGACTGACAGTTTTCTTTTAAAGGCATTAAGAGGTGAATCAAAGTAACAAGTTTCATTTTGACAAAGCCTTTTCTATGTAGATATTCAGCTGCTCAGAGTGCATAGAATATCGGGGTTTGACGGGACCTCAGGAGGTCATCTAGTCCAACTCCTGCTCAAGGCAGGACCAATCCACAACTAAATCATCCCAGCCAGGGCTTTGTCAAGACTGACCTTAAAAACCTCTAAGGAAGGAGATTCCACCACTTTCCTAGGTAACCCATTCCAGTGCTTCACCACCCTCCTAGTGAAAAAGTTTGTCCTAATATCCAACCTAAACCTCTCCCACTGCAACTTGAGACCATTACTCCTTGTTCTGTCATCGGGTACCCCTGAGAACAGTCTAGATCCATCCTCTTTGGAACCCCCTTTCAGGTAGTTGAAAGCAGCAATTAAATCCCCCCTCATTCTTCTCTTTGGCAGACTAAACAATCCCAGTTCCCTCAGCCTCTCCTATCATAGAATCTCAGGGTTGGAAGGGACCTCAGGAGGTCATCTAGTCCAACCCCCTGCTCAAAGCAGGACCAAACCCAACTAAATCATCGTTATAAGTCATGTGTTCCAGCCCCCTAACCATTTTTGTTGCCCTCCACTTGACTCTTTCCAATTTTTCCATGTCCTCCTTGTAGTGTAGGGCACAAAACTGGACACAGTACTCCAGATGAGGCCTCACCAATGTCGAATGGAGGGGAATGATCATGTCCCTCGATCTGCTGGTAATGCCTCTACTTAAATAGCCCAAAATGCTGTTAGCCATCTTGGCAACAAGGGCACACTGTTGACTCATATCCAGCTTCTCATCCACCATAACCCCTAGGTCCTTTTCTGCAGAACTGCTGCCCAGCCATTCGGTCCCAAGTCTGTAGCAGTGCATGGGATTCTTCTGTCTTAAGTGCAGGACTCTGCACTTGACCTTGTTGAACCTCATCAGATTTCTTTTGGCCCAATCCTCCAATTTGTATAGGTCACACTGTATCCTAGCCCTACCCTCCAGCATATCTAACTCTCCCCGCAGCTTAGTGTCATCTGCAAACTTGCTGAGGGGGCAGTCCATGCCATCCTCCAGATCATTAATGAAGATACTGAACAAAACTAGCCCCAGGACCGACCCTTGTGGCACTCCACTTGATACTGGCTGCCAACTAGACATGGAGCCATTGATCACTACCTGTTGAGCCCAATGATCTAGCCAGCTTTCTATCCACCTTATAGTCCAGTGCAGAGATGGTGGCACTATTGTACAGGCTTAGCTATCAAAACCATAGCTATAGAATAGCCCAGTGATTAATGCGTGTCATTTGTTCCTGCATATTTACATATATTTGCACTTCATTGCACAGGAAATTCTCTTAGCAGTGGAAACATATGTTCTCATTACTATTTACTTGCCATTAAAGAGATTTGCAGGGTGGTTTCTCCCTTCCACCCCCCATGATGGGCATATGTGGGATGGCCCCTCCTAGAATGTAGATTATCCCCCATTCATTGCATGATGTGGACCAGTTCGGAATTTGCTTAGTGACAGGACTTTAATTTGGTGTCAGGTTTATCAGACTACATTTGCGCAGCTTCCCAGTTACTTGGTCTATTGTCTGGAAAAAACAAATCAATTTTTGGTTGTACATATTTGTTAGACATTGGAGCTGTAACCTGTTGCTGATGTAGGTGTAATCTAGTTGTACATGGAGGTTCAGTAGCTTTATTACTATAGGTTTTGGTGTGGTTGTATTTTGAGGCATTTAAGTTATTTATGCTATGGTACAGGGCACCTTATTTTGGTTTTCTATTGAGGTTCACCTATGCAGAGGTTCATACTTGTGTATGACAGCGCTATCACTGGCTTGGTTATACGTTGATGTTTGGAGGTTGAGGGACTGAATGCTATTGCAGCTGTATACCTGGCTTAGTTGTATATACTGATTTTTTGTAGCTGAAGGACTCTAGTCTAGTGGTTCTTAGTCTCTGAAACACAGACTATCTGGTATTCCAGAGAATTTAAGATTTTGACAGTGGGAAGGTAGAAGTGGAGTGTGTGTGTTGGGAGAGATCCCAGCCCCCTCAACAGTTCTCTCTTGTACAAAGAGGTTTGCAGAATGAAAAGCTGGAGACTATAGCTGGCCAGGAATTTCTCCTCACAAGTGTTCCCCCCCGCCCCCAAAAGGAAAAAATATGGTTCCCCAGCTAGCCATGGCACACCAGGCCCTGCCCTCTGGTTGAGCTACCAAAGTGGGTCATTGGAGTCCCATGACCACGTGCATCACAGGAGATGTAGTTTGGTGGAGGAGCCCAGCCCAGAGAAGAGAAGGGGGGCACAAGACAGCTGAGCTGCAACTCCCCTGAAGCACCATGGTAGCTCTGGCAGATGCAGTTCAATGCCAAACCAAACTGAAACAAAACATTTTTATTTGGGAATTTCAAAACATTATTCCAATAAAAGTGTCAAAACAAAACTTTTCAGCAATTCTCCACTGAAGATTTTCAGAGTTTTCTGTCCCGTAAAATATTTTGACTTTTTATTCTGATGAGAATGCTGATTTTCAGCTGGCCAGCCTCTACTCTGCTCTGACCTATTGCTAGGGCAGTTCTGGCTTGGCTGGATGGTGAGCTAGCGTAGCTTGTCATGATGGAGTTAAATGAAATTGGTGCTCAAAGTAAGTTGGATACTAGAGAACTACTAGCCAAAATGCAGTTCTCTTGTATCTCATTTCCTTTATGAGAGTGTTTAAAGGTCTTGTGGCAGAATTCCATTCAGTGGAAACAAATCATGTACCTAATGTGTGTAGCTATCAGACTCCTAAATATATTTTTCTCCCTCCTGGTTGTTGCACATACAAGGATCATAACAATTTGGTGAGACCACTTGAACATTGCGAGTGCCTGATAACCAGACATAAACACAGATATTACTGTACAGGCCCTGCTGTGTTCTTTATTTTATGTCCCATACTCTGACACAGGATGAAATTTATTCCTAGTGTAACTCCACCAAGTTGAGTGAAGCTACACCAGGGATGAGTTTGCCCTGCAAGACTCACTTTGGCTAACAAAATAACCCCCACCCCACATAACATGTGGTTCAAGGCCAACATAAGACCCACCTGTAACAAATAAAATACCTAACTGTGTAAGTCTATTTTCTCTCTCTGTCCCCAACATGGCGCCTTTCATACACGTTGGGGAAGAGAATGGAAGATTGCAAATATATCCACAAAACTTTTTTCACCTCCATACTTCATCAGAACTTTGTTGTTTTATAGATAAAATCCTCCTTTCAAAGGCTGCCTTTTCCAGCTTTATATTAAGTGACTCATTGTTTTTTATTTGTTTGTTTTTCCAGACAAACAGTCAGGTCTGACTCACCTGCCTTTGGGTGTGAGTAAGTCAGCTCTGGAGCATAAAATACCTTATAAAGGTGAGACGTACTCCATGTTTTCCAAAGGGATTTGGCTAAGAATCAGCTCTCCACCGTAACAAACCATCTTGCTTCAGAACTGTACTGAGATTATGAGATCACTGGGGGCAGGGACAGTCTCTCTGTTCCATGTTTGTACAGCAGCTAGCACAATGGGATACTAGGTACTATGCTAAGAAGCCAAACAGTAACAAAGCCAGCGTCCTTTGTGATAAATGGAGCTGTCACAGTTTCAGGGTAATTGCACCTACGTTTTCCCCTCTGCGATCCCTCCAGGGCATTCCCTTGGGTTTTAGGTGCCCAGCCATCACCTCTCTTGGATGGAGACCCCATGTCTGTCTCTCTCCCTCCTACCCAGGGGTTTGGAGGCTGCACAGCTCCCTGACTACACTGTGATATCCCCAGCAAGTCAGTCTGCCTAAAGACCAGAGCCCGGGTGTGGCCTTCTCTCTGAAGGCTGTGAACAGTGTTTTTAGCAGCGACCACACAGCTAAGTGCGCTCGCTCAGAGCATTTCAAGTACAAAAAAGCACACAGCGACAACAAAGACCAGTAGAAGTTCCTACATGCTTACTAAGCATACCACCAGACTCACCCATCAGTCTTATGGGCTCTACTAAGGCCAAGTCTTTCCAATTTTTCAGCAAAGGTTGGGCCCCCCTAGGGCCCATGATCCTGTTTGGTGACACAAGAGGAAGACCACCTAGGCTCAGCCTTTATATACCAAAAGCCATTTCTTTGTTTCCCAGTCTCAGGAAAACTCAGCCTTAACTAGTCTATGCAAACCACTCCATGGGGTTGTTACTTCTCTGGAGCCATTTAGAATCTCAAGGACAGTAGTAATCACCCAGCCACCACACACACACTGATTTTAATTCCTGGGGGAGCTCTGGTAGCCTTCCCCCCATGGAATTGCATGCAATCTGTAGCCCACACTGATACATAAATCATTCATAAACCTAATACGATATGGATGGGTCCCAAAGATATTGCATGTGGTTGCAATACACGTCACAGGAGCACTTTAACTTTCTCTGTATGAGTCTTAGGCCATCCCTTGGGATTCTAAGAGGAGGAGTACAATAATACAATGCCTTATATTATACTGTACTATACTTCTCATCTGAAAAGGCATCCCAGAGTCATTCTCTCTTCTTCGTCCAGCTATAAGCATACAGTATCCGGTTAGTTACGTGAACTCACTTGGCTGCACTTGAGTGGTTTGTTATCTCTGAGCCTAAACACAGCAGCCATTGCACAGCGACACTCCTGACACAGTATGCTTTTAATGTAAAAGCCACTAAATATGAGCATTAATATACATTGGAAAGTGACTCAATACTCCCTTCTTCCTCTTCCCCCACCACTACCTCTTCCTCCCTCACTTCCCCCAACCAAGAAAGGCTCTAGTTTAGACAGAAATTAATTCAGGGAGGTCCAAATGCTGGGGTCATACAGGAGGTCAGACTAGCTGGTCTCAGGGGTCACTTTTGCCCTTATAATCTAGGACCACAGTGGTAGGGTAAACTGGAGGTAGGATGAGGAGGTGTCTGGCCATACACTAATGTGGAGGGGTCTGGGGGTAAGCTGCAGGCAGAGCTTCTCTGAGCATCACCACTTATTTTTTTCCAGGTTGACCCCTGATGGGAAGAGTGTGTGCATTAGGAAATGCAAGGAGACTGAAGAGCTGTAATTACCCAGTGAGGACTTGACTGAGACCCCTGGGCTAACCTGTTTATTCTTCTAAGACAAGTGCCCTGAGATCTTTAATTACAAGTAGCAGCCAGGTCCTCTATTTTACATTCCCCTCCAGAACCAAGGTCCCTCTCAGGCTGAAACCCTGTTCATTTCTCAGAGGAAGGGGTGGCCACCACAGCAACCTCACCTTCCTCACCACAGCAAGCCCAGATGCTGAAGGGAAGTTCCTGCCATTGCCTTATCTCCATGACCAGTGCAGGCCCAACAAGCTGCAAACCCCACTTGCTACATATCTGAAGCACATAGTGAAGAGCGGAGGGCTGTATGCTGGGATAGGTTGTTATTTAGACAGAAGGCGAATCCACAGACGTTTTCTGAAAACACAGATAACACGTGGCCCCACATTAGTGAATTGTAGGCATGTGCCAAAATGTGTTCTTAAGCAACCTTGTAGGTCATGTTCTAAATAGAACAGCTTCAATTAGTTACTTCCAATGACTGACTATCTTCTCTAATGGCTAAAGAGGCCTGCATGAGGCTGTCTGAGCTACTGAAGTGTCTCCTTCAACTCAGGTAGTAGACTTAATGAGCCAGATCCTCATCTCATAGAAATCCATGGAGCGCTATTGGAGTTAGTAGAGCTCCACCAATTTACATCTGCTGAGGACCAGGATCCTTGCCTTTAATCCTCAGCATTGTCAGTTTAAATTTTGGCAGGAGCAGCCTCCTCCCAAACTAACAGGCACTTCTACAAGGAACTGGTCAACTTCTGCTACAAGCATGGAGGACTCTGTGCTGCATGGGGTTTCCAAGAGAGTTTCCAGGCCTGCGCCTCATTTACTTTAGCAATGAAAAGGGACCCGAAAGTGAGTATAGTTATGGAACCCTTAATACTGCCATGTAAAGGAGTCTTGGTGTAAAAGATCAGGCCCTTAATGGAAATGCTGTTTAAGGACACCTAAGAATCTGCCATCATATTGACTGCAGAGTGCCTCCTCAGCACTTTTGACTTTTCTCCCTGAAATTTTGTTAACAAAAATGGAATCAGTTTATTGAATGCTTCCCTGTGTTTTCTTAGGGGATGATTCTTCGCTGTTACACTTAAAGCTCAGCTTCACAGCTGGGACTTGCACAAGGCTTCAGCATGAATGTATACAACAACCACCTATGTCTTACTGCTCCTTTCACCCCCAAGGATCCCAAAGCACTACACCCACATAAAACAGCTAAAAAAAATAATTAAAATATATATCAAAACATATGGATGTCTATGTATTTCACTCCTTTATAATGCGGCTTATTGCAGTGGAATCTGGTTGCTAATACAAATGCAAACATCCATTTTAACTCAGCAATGGGAAAAGTAGGTCAAGTAAAGAAAAGAGGTCAAATCCATTTAAATCAATAGAATTACTTAGGAGCAACTGAATTGAAGTTGCTGTTGTTACACTAGAGACACAAGCTGTCATAAATGTGATCAATACCAGGCCTGTTGTCCAGTCCTGTAGTTCAGAGCTTCAGCAGCTAGTGCAAAGCTCCCTTATGGTGCATCTGGTATTCTTCTGGCCAGACCTGAGCAAAGAACTCCTCCCTACGTAAACCTTGTTACCAAACGCAACTGCTGAACCTAAGGGAGGGCACAGCAGAGAGTAGGAGAGGGCACTCAGAGGGCCAGGTGGCCTAGCAATTAGCACATCTGACCTCCAGCCCCCTGGCTCTTTGTCAGGGGGCAGTAGATGTGCCTATTTCTGGGCCTTAGGGTAGGAGTTTTTTGGACTCCACCCACATCTGGGACTTTGCCCTTAAGGGGGAAGGTATTAGGGAGACCCAGGCCCTCCCTCTCCATTGGGTCCCCACCCAGGGCCCTGTGGGAAGCAACACGGGCAGGGTCCTCCCTGCAGAGAGTCTACATCTGCTGCCCTGGGCTGCTTCCTACCTCTGTAGACCTTCAGTTTGGGGTGTGTCAGAGTAACAAAGAGTCCAACTGAGCAGGGTTCTGCATAAACTGCTGGTTCTCCAAGTGGGTGGTGGTTGGAGAAGGCCCTGCCTATGGCCCTTACCTACTCTGTGGTCCCCTCTCAGGCTCAACCTTCTGTCTGGCCTCTCAGGTGAAGGTTTGTCTCTCTACAGCCTGCCCACCAGCCCTTTACCTGGGCTTCTGAGCTCCTGTTAGCCCCACCCCTCTGGTCTGCCAAGCCTGCTCCTCCAGATGGAGCAGGCTTGGCAGATCAGAGGGGTGGGGTTATCTGGGTCCAGTATTAACCCCTGGGAGCCCAGTGTGGGGTCTGCATACCCCCTCACGGAGGAACTGAAAAGGAGAGCAGAAGCCTAGTCTAAAAGAAAGGTCATTTGGCTGGTTGTGCCTTCTCCTGTTTGCTTTTCTCCCCACTCTCCTGTTTGTTCATTTCCTCACCTTCTGATCTCATTGATTCCCTGAGTCCTTACTCGTCATAGTTACCTTTACAGATTAATTCCATGGCATCTTGCATTTGTATAGAAGTTTTTATCCCAAAGCAACCCACAATGCTTTTCAAACGGATATGCAAGCTATGGGCACAACGGTGACACATGGTATGAGCCCGAATACTCTCCTGCCATGTACGGGTTATGCTTAGTGTGGGTCACAGTATTGCTGCAGGTGGCGTAGCCTAGGTGCAGCTGCTGCTTTCCTTTCTGCAAAGGAGGACAAAGAGTGGGTGCTGTCTTGTTTCCTCCCCAGAAACACACCAGCTAATGCAGCTGAGAAGCCACAGAGAGGCAAGTAATTGGACAAGCTATAGGGCTGGCACAGATTACTTCCCCTCTGGCACAAGAGCAGGGCTTGAAGCAGGAATCATAGTGCACCTCTCTGACTGTTCCTGGCCTGCTGTTGGGGTAACACCACCCTTTACTCAGGTCTTGTGGCAAAGCCACAGTCTAGTCCCATATTTAGGGCTTGTTGTAACTGAAATGCAACTACCTAGGGGAAATTTAGTAATTAACCCTGCACCTCTACATATGGCAGGAAATGAAAAAGAATCTGGTGTCCAGCTGAAAGTGCAGAAGGAATTTAACCAGGTGCCAAGATTTTCTCAGGGCTAGTCTAGACTGGCAATGCTAAAGCTCCACAAGAGGCACGACTCCCAGCGCTGGTGCACTGTTTACACTGGTACTTTACACACCCGAGCAAGTTGTACAGCCGGTGCTGCTGCCAATGCTACTGTGGCTTCACTGAGATTGTACTTAGAACTAGCCAGATCAAACCTAGCTCAGGTATGGCTACACATGCTGCATTCACAGGATTTGAGTCAACAGTGTGCCCTTGTTGCCAAGATGGCTAACAGCATTTTGGGCTGTATAAGTAGGGGCATTGCCAGCAGATTGAGGGACATGATCATTCCCCTCTATTCGACATTGGTGAGGCCTCATCTGGAGTACTGTGTCCAGTTTTGGGCCCCACACTACAAGAAGGAAGTGGAAAAATTAGAAAGAGTCCAGCGGAGGGCAACAAAAATAGTTAGGGGGCTGGAACACATGACTTATGAGGAGAGGCTCAGGGAACTGGGATTGTTTAGTCTGCCAAAGAGAAGAATGAGGGGGGATTTGATTGCTGCTTTCAACTACCTGAAAGGGGGTTCCAAAGAGGATGGATCTAGACTGTTCTCGGGGTACCCGATGACAGAACAAGGAGTAATGGTCTCAAGTTGCAGTGGGGGAGGTTTAGGTTGGATATTAGGACAAACTTTTTCACTAGGAGGGTGGTGAAGCACTGGAATGGGTTACCTAGGAGGTGGTGGAATCTCCTTCCTTAGAGGTTTTTAAAGTCAGGCTTGACAAATCCCTGGCTGGGATGATTTAGTTGGGTTTGGTCCTGCTTTGAGCAGGGGGTTGGACTAGATGACCTCCTGAGGTCCCTTCCAACCCTGATATTCTACGATTTGTCCTCTAATGTTTATCAAATGAGATGATCTTTTAAAAAAATAAGGAACAATTTCTGTCCTCAGTTGTATACTAGCTAAGCCTCTGGGTGTCATTTATGACAGAATTTGGCCAGCATAACTCCACTGATGTCAACAGTTATAGATTTGACCTTCTGTGTTTTAAAGCCAAAATTTTGACTGGATGACCCATAGATGAACCAGCCTTCGCGGTTTGAGATTGTGTATAAGACACTTGCACAGAGGTGCCATCCCATGCAGTGGACTAAGGAGCAACAGAGAGTTCAGATGAAAAGAGTGATAAAATATCCTGAAGTAGTAAAGGTCTAAGGGCCGGATCCTCAGCTGATGTAGATTGGTGTAGCTCCACTGCAGTCAACAGAATGACATCAATTTCTAGCATCTGAGGATATGGCTGTAAATGGGCTTGCCTGGAACATAGCCTGAAATGTAGCAGGTAGAAACAAGTTCTGGGGGATTTTTCTTAACATTAGTTACAAATCCCAGTAAGGAGGAGTTGTAATGGAAAGACTGACACACTCTTTAACTGGAGTGATGAATGCGGTCTACAAACATGCTCTCGTTAGGATTCCCCAATCTGTGACTCCTTATTCCCAACCCAGCTACAACTTACTGTAATATTTCCTCTTGTTATAAATCAATCATTTTTCCATATAGGAATCAACATTCACAAATACAGCTAATAGAGATATTTATCAAAATTATCCTATATTACAATACATATGCCATACAAGAGCCCCTATGTTAAGAACATTTTTCAGGTTACAAAGGGTGAAAGTAGGCCTTAACTCAACCCCTTGTGCATAAGCTGTTTGATTAATTCACTCCTCCTGACATGGGGCAGGTGCATCAAGGGTTGCACTGCTGGATGCTCCCATGGTGCACCACTGTATCCCATCACCATGGGTTATGCCTTAAAGAAACAGGTCTGATTCACAGTCACTCCATCGCTGCACTTGGGGCAAGCAGAGAATAGGAGGAGCAAGCTTGAAGCCACCTTTGTGCTCTGTGTATTCTGGGGCCATGCAAGGCTCTGCCTGGCCCCTGGTGTAATTCAGAGCAGCCCCAGGGTTGTGCTACTATACACTCTACTTCCCATAATCTTTGGAAATGGAGAATAGCCATAGTGCAGCACATCCCAGCCATGTATCAGACACACCCCAATCCCCCACACCCAAGTGTTGGGAGCAGGGCCAGAGTAGAATTCTTATATGAACGGTACACCAGCCAGGAAGTCTCCCTAAATGAGGGTGTTCTCAGCAGGCCAGTTCCACCCAGTTAAAGTCCCCTGTACTCTGCCAGAGAAGTATAACGTGGGCTTGTTGCAAGGGAGAATCAGGCCCACAGTCAAGGCCATGTATGTTTTAAAGTTAAGTGAAAACAGGGTTCAGTGAAAACTTATTTTTGAGTTGAGTCACTACAGCTGAAGGCAATTGTGCAATATTAACCTGTTAAAATATAACCAGGTACCGGATGTGCCAGTTAATTATCTGCATTAAAACTAGTCTCATTTGATAATAATTTTCCATGGCTGCAGAATTAAAGTCTAACCAGTCCCCAGCTGAAGAAGTGACCTTGTATGACAAGGGATGTAGGAGAGGAAACAGAAAAATAACCTTCTCACACAAAATTCTCAGTAAGGATTGAAGGGGAGAAAAATAAAGCTTGCAAATGCCAACTGAGACTGCAATTTGACTCCAAAACACCTGCAGTTATTTCAAAATCAACTCAAATCACAAAGTGTGTGAGGGTTTTCCCCAGGGAATAAAGTATAGATAATTAGGACAAAATTAAAATCTAAATTGAATATTGGATTAATATATCCTCAGAGTGAGACTTATTAGATTGTAGAATAAACACCGTAAGGAAGGGATAGGTGCATCATAGCTTTAGGGCCTGATCCAAAGTCAATTGAAATCAAAGGGATTCTTTCCATGGGGTTTCAGTGGGTTTTGGATCAGGGCCTTATTTAAAACAGGAATGGACAAAGTACTACTGTAGGGGACAAGCCTACACTGGCAGGGGTGACATGCAAGATGATCCAACAGCTCTTTTCTCTGTAGTCACTAATATGCCATGAATGAATAATGAAAAATGTCTGTGTTGCTAACTCAGTTGCCACACAAGAATGCTTAAAAGCCCCACAAGGCAAATATATCTGTCAGATGTTGGGAAAACAAAATGACCAGCAGAAACAAATGGAAGATGTCAGACTGTAATGACACCATTTAACTCTGCTCTAACTCTAAAACCAGTGGGGTTACACCAGGTTATGCTCAAATCAATTTGTTAGTCTCTAAGGTGCCGCAAGTACTCCTGTTCTTTTCAACAGGGGCAAGCTTGATCCAGCAGGTTAATTTGGCCTGTTGTGGCTTGGATCAGAATCCAAACCAGTCCTGAAGAGTCTTGTAGGGTGGAAGTCCACCAGGTAGGGCAAGAGATTGGAAAAGAGCACAGAAAGCTCTGACACACAGGATCTCATTTGTACCAAACCCACCAGAAAGTGCTTTGTGGGCTAACCCAGGACCAACAGAGAAAACTCCTGAAGAATCCATGCCTGACTTTATCTAAGCCCCAGTGCATGCTAGACTCAGAAACTTTGGAAGTTGTGGTTAGTTACAGGTAGGCTTATCAGAAAAGTTGTTCATATTCAATAACCCTGCTAGCTCTTTACTAAACCTAGTCATGATTTTTCATTTTAAAAAATTAGATGATGTAAATTTTCAAAAGAAGAAGAAAAATTTGCAGAAAAAAGACAGCTGTTTGATGAATAACTGAGCCCCACAAAATTTATTTTCACTTTTTGGATATTGAAACCCACCAACCTCCTCTCCCCATCCCTCCAAAAAAAAAAAAAACCCACTTAGTTTAGTGGAAATATTTGTTTAGGATTTTTCTAATGAAAAAACAATTTGGGAAGATAAATACAAATTCTAATTTATTTTGAATTTTTTCTTTACAGAAAATATTTATGCTTTTCCAAGCAGCTCTGCTCTTTACCTTATTACAGTTGGTCAGATCCTTAGCTTGTGTAAATCAGCTTAGGTCCATTGATTTCAATCATCTGCTGGTCTGCTCTTTGAGTTAACTTCTGAAAAAGAGCTAAGCTCCAACTTCCCATTTTGCAGGAGCAACTGGCAGCTGCATTTTTGCACCTTCCAAACAAATTATAGCTGTTGAATACTTGCAACACTTACCTGATTGTGGATGCAAATCAGGTCATTAATGAAAGTACCCAAATCTGCACCCATCATTTGATTGCAGATGGAAAAACACAGGTGCAAAATTGGTAGTTTCAAACTTCAGCAGCAAATTTGAAGATTTGGCCATTTCTGTATTTACTAAATGCTCTTAAGGTGACATTTTCAAAAGCACCTAAGTGACTTAGGGCCAGATTTTTTAAAATATTTAGGTACTTCAACTACACATGCAGACAGGCACCTAATGGGATTTTCAAAAGTATGTAGGTGCCTAAATCCCAATGATTTCAATGGAGGTTCAGCATCTAGGCACTTTTCAAAATGGAACTTAGATGCTTTTAAAAATGTTACCCCCATGAGATTGAAGGCAACACCACCATTTCCAGCAGCAGCATGCTATTATGGGAAAAAAGAAGGAAGAAAACATTAGTAGGTATATCCCAGCTAGAAGTGAGGACTATTTAATACTTTAAAACAGTAAAGGTGGAATACTCTAGTGTTTTGAGAAGGAGAATCAGGCATTCACCACTTCGTATTTCAATGAGCTATTTTGTACTAAACTTTCCTGCTGATCCAGCTACGTTCTGACAGATGAAGTCTGCTGGCATCAATCACACCTTATTGCTTCCCCCGCACCCCCAACTTCAGTTGTAAGAGACACAATGCATCACTATGCAATAGGATGGAAGGAAGTCACTGCCAAATTTCCCATAGGATGCAATATTTATCCCATAAGTGGGGATTAACTGAATAACTTGCAAGCTTTGTGTCAGGGCTTGTAAGAAGTAGTGACTAATCCTAGCTAGTGAGGATTAACAATTATGCTGTGGGAAATCTGCCAGACGTTTCAATTATATCATGTCTTACAGTAATGCAGTTGAGTTCCTGCCATAGGACGATCGTCATGGGGTACGTGCTTTTATTCTTAAATTTCACACTTTATGGTACAATGTAAAAGGTCTGATAGATGCGATGTCACTTTTGCACAAGGGCTAGAAGGTGGGGCTGAGTGATGAGTGAGGCTGCACCAGCATTTCTTATTAGGAGTCCGAAGTTCATATTCTGTTCACCTCAGAAGGGAAAGTCACTTGGTGCCCTCGCTGTTCAGTATACCTGAACCCAGCATCTGTCCAGAAAGGCAACACTGGAGGGCACAGCTTGGCAGAGCCGAGGTGCACTGGCAGAGCCGTGTGAGGGCCCAGAAATGGGTGCTGCCCAAGAGCCCTTGCAGAACTATGGGAGCTCTTGACTGAGGCCTGGCCTTCACCGAGAACACAGGGCATGCCCTTCACTAACTGGAGTGCCCTTCTGGTGGCACTAGGGCCCATGTTGCCTCCCGTCCCCCCCACCAATGGCCCTGGGAGAAGACGTCAGAGAAGAGCCAACCAAACACTCCAGCCCATAGGGGCAGAAGCTGCCAAAGCAGGGACTTCCGGACATTCAGAGAAACTTGTACAGTTCTGACCAGGCTTTCTCAGCCCTGTGCTGTTTGATCCAGCCCTCCTTCTTCGTCTCTTCACCTCAGCCTCACTCCACACCTGCCCCTCTTACCCCCTGTCACTTCCCAGTTAGCTCATCCCCTTCTAACTACACCTGCTCCCCCAAAAATCATGAAATGAATGTGACATTTGCTACCACCACATTGTTTGCTCCACCGGCGTGTTCTACCTCTTCTCCTCCTTGGCTCTGTCTGCTCTATTTAGCTCATCAGGGGAGGGACCTTCCGGTTTTACCTAGCACACTAAGGTCCCATTCTTGTTTGGTTCTTAGGCACTACCATAATAAACACAATTCATAATCTAAAGAAACTTAGCTTGTAGTTTTCACACGAGTTAGGTCAGGTTATGACAGAGCCTAGTCTTCAACTCACCCCGGCAATTTGTGTGAAAAGTTCAAAGTGCCATGTCTTCACCAGGATTTTACCTCCAGTTACTCACCAGCACCCATCTGTTCATAGTGCAGCAAACGTGCGAACGAGCAGGAGATACTGCACAGAGCTGAGAGAGAGGCAAGGACGGGAAGGGCAGGGAATGCTGCAGGTCAGGACTGAAGTGGATTTGCAGTGGCAGAACTGCTGGAGGGTCCAATAACCAAGTAGCAGGCGTACTGTAGGTGACGGTGTGGGGCAATGATACAGCTGGGCAGTGCCTGCATTCTCAACCTTATATTTGACATTGGGCCTGTAATCTTACCAGAGTGGCAAAGTTAAAACAAGCTACACTAATAAAAACAGGATGACTGTCCCTCGTGGCACAAAATGGCCTTTTTCCTAGAAACCAATTCCCAGGCTAAGTGCTGCAATAACAATGTTCTCTCCTCTCGCCAAACTTGTTTCCTGTTCTCTCACCCTGCAGAACAGAGCTTGGAACCTGCAAGTTCCAAGTCAGTAAAATTAAGTAACTGTCTCAACGCCGAGACCAGTGTACCCAACCAACAACCTTGTTTGACATTTGCAAATTTTCCACTGTGTCCTCTCCAGGCGTGACTTACTCAGATAGCTTTACATTTCTTTGGTTGTGAATATCATCAGTGAACTGTGAGACTAATTCTAGTACAATAGGAGATTTGTGATCTGGCCCTCAAAGCAGGTTAGACCACTCTGACTCATTTCCATACAACCAGCACACTTGGGGCCCAATCTAGGGCCCTTGATCCAAAGCACCGCAGGAGTCTTCCCAGTGAATGTTTAATGGCCTTTGGATCAAAAAGTGATGCATATTTCTCTGTTTGTAAAAAGAGTACCACTAACTTGACAAATGTAATCAAATGGCCTCAGAGGATCTGAAGAGCCTATCTTCTGGGTGTGTTAGTTTTCCATGTAAACAAATGCATCTGCTATTGGACTGATCCATGGGAGGTTTTATACTTAGGTTACATGAGAAAACATGCAGCTGCATTTGTCTGTGTGTTCTTTCTGGTCAGCCTCCCTAAGTAGCAACACATTAACCTTCATTTTTCCCCACACCCGTAAGTGATTATCACTGTTTAATTGTATTCAAAGGTGTCCCTGAGACTACAGATATCACACAGATAATTGAAATTTATGAGTAAGATACATACATCTGTGAACAATAAAACACTCAGAAATAATTCTGCAATGAGGTTACTATACAAGTAATGGCAGATCCAGCCCTGGGGCAGTGAAGATTCTGACAATGAGGTTATGGTTTACACGAGTGATTCTTTTTCTTCACAGTAATGCCTAACTTATCATTAGTGCTCCAAGCACTCTACAAAGTTTATCATCATTATCCCAATTTTACAGATGGGGAAACTGCAGCACAGCCAAGGGAAAGTGACTTGCCCAGGGTCAACCAGCAGGCCAGAGCTCAGACTAGAACCTAGGTCTCTCCTGACCCACAGTCTAGTGTATCATCTGCTAGGCCACACTACCTCTTAGTAGCACTACCCCACTTTAAACCACCTGACAATTTGTCCCACTATCTGATTTGCATCACTTGTGCAGTGTATGTCACTGCCCAATTTTGAGCTAGGAAATTCTGCTCTTGGCAATGCACACCTTCCCTTTATGAATAATCACCAAAGCTGTAACCATCCCAATAAGAAAACACACCATTTTATTTGATTAGTTGCTTTTTCCTCACACTATTCTAGTGACAATTTGTTTAGTTTTTCCATGGGCCTGACAATTATTAGAGATGGGACTAAACTGCAAAGTTTGAATCTGGATCCAAACTGCCCCAAAGTTTGAGGAGTGTTGGGATCTGGAGTTCTCATTCCAGGCTATTTCCAGAGCGTGCTTTTGGCTATTGGCCCTATGACAGCACACTTCCTATGGTATCCATTAAGTGTGGCTGGAACTACACCTTGTTTTCCCTTTAGACATCATTCCTGCAGGCCTCTTGGTGGAGACCACATTGTCAGCATGGAAAACAGCTTCACACCCTGTTTTCAGGCTGCTTCAAAAAGAGAGCTGCTCCCTAAATGTGTATTGGAAGCCCTGCTTCTGCATGCCACATGTCAGTTCATGCCTGCTTGAACTGAGCCTTGTGTTTTATGAATCATACACAGAGCTCTCACCTTGAGTCACTTGCAAAAATCAGTAAGAGGCAAAACATGGCTCATTCAAGCCTGACCACATCCTGGTGCATCAGGCTCTTTTCTTGTTGCACAACTTTTCTTTCAAGTGCTCAGATAGCATCAGGATGGGTGGGGCAGAAAACCCTAGACAGAGAGCTCTCTCTGAAAATGTTGTACAACGCAGACGGGGCGCAGTGTACAGTCTGGCTCACTGATATTAATGGAAGTCATGCGGCTAATTCCCTAAACGGTGCTTTGAAAGCTAGGCTGATAGTAGTACCACCAGTGCAGCCAGCGTGGTTCTTTTTCCATATTTGTGAGTGGGAGCTTCCAATAGGAAAATCAAAGTACACCTCTACCTCGATATAATGCAACCTGATATAACGCACATTTGGATATAACTCGGTAAAGCAGTGCTCCGGGGGGGCAGGGCTGTGCACTCCAGTGGATCAAAGCAAGTTCAATATAACGCAGTTTCACCTATAACGCGGTAAGATTTTTTTGGCTGCCGAGGACAGCATTATATCAAGGTAGAGGTGTAATTAATGTTCACAAAGACTAAACTAAGTGCTCACTCTTCTTGCAGAGGTGGTCTTTGCCAATCAGAATTGATGCACATTTTTCTGATGAGCCAGTGAGGTAGGTGATCGTTACCACCTCAGATATTAAGGAGGTGGGAGTGTCTTTCTAGAGAGAAAAGATGATATAGGGTGTGGGCTGAGCTGGGAACCCTAGGAGCTCACAATGCCCGAGCCTTGCTTTACCTAGTCTGTGTCCTTAACATACAGTGTTGTCAATATGCACCATCCACCACCACTGCAATCACTAAAAAAAGTCGATGTTTTTACTATTATTTGCTCATAATGAAACCGTCTAGTCAAGATCTTCTGGGCAAAGGATTAGCATGCCACATAGTCTTGAGTTCTGCTTCTGTAGATATCTTCTGCTGCAGCCTATTGGGATGACCCATTGCCCTTAAGATAGAATGAGGTGCAAGTGGTATGGTGCCTGGGACTCTCTGGCCATGGAGGGTGCAGCTGCTATGACAGTGAAGTTAGTAAAGCTAGTTGAAATTTTTCTCATTTCAAAATGTTGATGAAAAATGTCAAAACGTCTCATTTCAATGTAAAAAAAGTCAAAAAAAATTCAATTTTGGGCAGGAAGCCCCCCCCCTTGTTTTTTAAGCCAACTAGAGCTGGTCAAAATTTTCCAATGTCAGAATTTTGACAAAATTTCAATATAAAAACAGAAAAAAATTGAAACAAAAATTATGATTCCCCTCTCTTATATTTTCCAGTCAGCTGTAACATGTAGGTTCTTTTTTTGCATGAATCACTGCCATGGTGCCACCTGCCCTGTGCATTACATACTGTATGACCTACACAAACATAGAAATCGATGTGTTAGTGGAATGCAAGGTTGTTACAGAAATCCCAGAAACACTGTGCTGGATAATAACTGATTGATTTACAAAGGGCACACATACACACTATATGGAGTACAGAGACCACTTGAAGTAATTGACCACTAAAACGCAAATACTTCTGGAAGTAAAATATCACATACAATATTTAGATGGTTTGTTTTGGTCTGTGTTTTATATTTCTCTAAATGGTAGGGGAAGGGGAGAGGTTATTAATTGCAAATTGATTCCCCCCACCCCCGCATGCTTGAAGTCACTGAACAACACTGGCAAATCATATTGCAAAATAAACCTAGTCCCAGCCAAAAAGCAAATGCACTTAGTGCAGATTTTCCCCCCACCAACACTTTCTCAATTTGGCTGATACAAAACATAATATCGATCCACTAAATTGGCTCTTTGCTCAAAGTCCTTTCTCAAAAGCACCCTTCCTTTATGGGGCAATGTCCATGCTCCTTGCCCTGTGTTTCCTCACTGCCCCATTATTTACAAAACCTCTCTTCTCATCTTCTCCTTATACTATATTTACACTATGCTTTTTGCCAAAAAAAAAAAAAATTACATTTGAGACTGTTACTCATGCTGAGCCAAATATTCTGCAAGACATTCCCTACCGTTTGCACTTGCCAGTCTTGATGCTGAAAGGGATTGGAATGGAAAGGTTACACTGATTGTAAAAGGACATTTTTATAAAAGGAATCCAAACCCATGTGCCTTGCCCTTTTTCAAAGACACCCACCCGGGGAACAGAATGGAGTGACTCACAGACAAGTTCTTACTGGTGTGTCAGTGTGGGAGCATGTAGCGGGGATGCAGAGAGAGGTTGCTGGCAGCCTGTTGATGGCAACCTGCATGCTTGGTAGTCTTAGAAACAATGGCTCTAAACATGGCCTGAAGCCCTCCCGCCTCAGGCTAGGACTTGTCAGTTCTTACAAGCCAAGCAGGAGTAGGTGTGGTCAGTGTTTGGATGCGAGACCTCAGAGGTTCTACAGGAAGTGGTGTCTGAGTCAATATTGAACCAGTACTCAAGCATGGAGTTAGGAGGCCACTGTGCTATTTTAGATTCCATCAGCTGGATGAGAGGTAAAATTTACAGCGTGGTCTAGCATTGTCACTGAAGAGTCAGTGGCAGTTTTTGGAAGAGATCACAAGCTGTTCTTTGCTTCCTGCCCTAAACAATTACATGGTATTGTTCCAGACTGTTTATCAGCAGCGCCTCAGAGATGGCTGCATTTGAGTGGGGAGATACGGAAATGCCTACATGTGTATCATTTATACAATGCTCCAAGTAAAAAGGTGCTATTGAAATTCAAGATATAATCCATGTGTGACAGTGCCACCCATAAGGCTTTATGGAAATATGCTTGTGTGTGTGTGTGTGTGTGTATATCATCTATATCTATATCTATATATATACACAAACATAACTAGAATGTGTTTTATGCCAGTGCTTCTCAAGCTATCTGATGTGGGGAACCGGAAATTTTTTTTTTCCAATGTGCCAGGGACCGGTGCTATATTATTATCCTATTCAATGCTCTTCTGAGGAAACTCGCCACGGACCGGCAGCCGATGGCTCATGGACCAGCACCAGTCAGCAGACCACCACTTTGAGAAGCACTATTTTATGCTACATATGCCATGTAACATATCTCTGTAAAGGTCATGATCTACTGAATCTATTATCCTATTTGTATGCATGTATCATTTTTGTATTCAAAGTTATGACTATTGGCTGCATACTTGTTTGATTCTAAGTAGGCTGTAGTGAAGACTATTCTCAGTAAGTGCCCCATCAAGAAACACTTAAGACAACAATGAACTTGGAGACACCAATCCACATCTGGACTTTCCCAGGAATGTGGCTTGGCTGGTAAGGAACTCAGTCATGCATGGACATGTGACTTGCCCAGGTGACTCCAAAACTCTATTTTGTAGCTGGACTTTGCTTAGGAAAGAGGAGAGGGTCTCCACCCACACAAGATAAAGTCTATTTAAGCCTAGGGGAGACCCTTCCATTTTGTCTTCAGCTGGCTAAAGAGAGGGCCTCTCCACCCCCAAAGATACCTGAAAGAAACTGGAACAAAGGACAGTGACTGTAAGGAGTGTGAGTGATTGCTGGACCCAGACTAAAAGGAGATTAGTCTGTAAAAGGAAGCATTCTGGAAATGGTGAGGATCTTATCTGTATTCAGTTTCTTACTGTATTAGATATAGACTGGTGTGTTTTATTTTATCTTACTTGGTAATTCACTTTGTTCTGTCTGTTACTACTTGAAACCACTTAAATCCTACTTTCTGTATTTAATAAAATTACTTTTTACTTATTAATTAACCCAGAGTATGTGTTAATACCTGGGTGGGCAAACAGCTATGCCTATCTCTCTATCAGTGTTATAGAGGGCAAACAACTTATGAGTTTACCCTGTATAAGCTTTATAAGCTTCATACAGGGTAAAATGGATTTATTTGGGTTTAGACCCCTTTGGGAGTTGGGCATCTGAGTGTTAAAGACAGGAACACTTCTGTTAGCTGCTTTCAGGTAAGCCTACAGCTGGTGGGGCAAGTAATTCAGACCTGGGTCTGGGTTTGCAGCAGGCTTGTGAGTCTGTCTCAAACCAGGCAGGGCACTGAAGTCCTAAGATGACGGGGTAGGAAAGCAGGGGCAGAAGTAGTCTTGGCACATCAGGTGGCAGCTCCCAAGGGGGGTTCTTTGATCCAACCTGTCACACTGTGCATAGTTGAGCAGGTTTCCCTGCATGCAGCTTCCCATACTTTGCCCAGCCAGCCACCAGCCTTCAACTCCACTGACACAAATCATGAATTCATGCTGGCCAATTTTAAAGGCGGAATTATCAAAGTTTGCACACACATTTGCTTGCTCCTAACTGGCCACACATATGTGCTAGTACTTCATTTGCAGTGCACATCTGGTATTTGCATGCCTGAGTTACATGAAAGCACCTCTCACAGGGCACAGTGCAAAAAGAGATGAGCTAGTCTGGAGCTTGGGTGTCACACAGTAACTTCTTCCTTTGATCTCCCATTGGGCTTACTGTCCCTACAGACCTGACAGCAATGCTAGGCCAAGTGCATGCACTCTCTGGCCAAGCTTGTGAGCATCTCTATTTTTGGTGTCCGACTTGAGCCACCTTCTCAAACTGGTACCTCAAAATGGAAGTACCCAAACTTGTTTGTCACTTTCCTGAGTCAGCCAAGCCTGGCTGTCTCCCTCATGCCATTTTCCTCTGTGGCACGTGTTCCAACATTTTCTAACAGATTTTTCTCGTGCTGTAGTACTGGCTCAGCTGGTGAGCTTAACACTGTACAGCATTTGGAGATACGGTAAATAGGCAGAGAAAAGAAATCATTACAAATCCTACAAGCTAACACTCTGTCACATGCTAAAGGACTCAATCGAAAGGTCACCATTCTGTATTATGTTCTATAGGGCTTTTCAATAAGGGACTGAAGGCCTCCTCCTAGGTGATGGAATGTGGTCTGTCAGCCTAAAACCTTGGAGATCATCATCCATAATTTCAGTCTCCTAAAAGTTCTCTTTAAGGTGTGTGGGGGGAAAGGTGTGTGTGTGTAGGAGGGTGTCTGCAGGACATCTAAGAGTTTTTGCTTCTATAGAGCTCAATCCAACTCCATTTGAGTCAACTGAGAAGTTCCTTTTTATTTTAGTGGCTGTTGGATCCGGCCTCTAGCTACCAAAACTTCAAGACAACTAGCATCTGGGGAACCAAATGTCCGCCCATTTAGCTAACAAAGCAGATAGTTGTTTATTTAAAACAGCATTATTGTTGTGAACTAGTTATACAGTAGTTACTTCTAATAAAACATTTACTCAAACTTACTGCACACAGTTACTGACTCCAGTGGGCTTTGGATCAGGGCCATATTTCCTATAATTAGATAGAAATAAATATGGGATAAAGCTGTGATATCTCAGATACCAGTGTTTATACTAAACAAACTATTTTTGAAAGCGGTTGAATGAAAAATAAAAAAAACAAATGTTAGGTAGTTCAGAGATAAGGTTACAAAACCACTGTTTGAAATTTAGGAAGTTGCAAAAGAGACCAGTAAGTTGAAACATGAGCATTGGGAGATGGCAGCCATTTTGAAAGATAACAGTTTTGTGTGAGTTTCTCTAAAGTACACCATGGGGGAATTTCTTTGAAGAATTTGTCTTTTAAAGTCAGTAAGCTGGGACCACAAACACTAGTGTGCATTAATCAGAATTATTGCATGGCTCCACACTGCATGGGCAGAGAGGTGGGATCTGTACCCTACCTGCCTGGACAACCCACTTCCCCCTTACTTATGTAGGAAGGGATGCAGTGGTGGCTTGCTGGAGACTCTTCTGTGCTGTGAGGCACAGCATAAAGTAGTCTTTGAACCACCGTAAGGAGGTCTTCCCACGCCCACTACAACCTGCATGGGTGTATAACCTAGAGGACCATCTTACTGAAAGGAAGTAGGCCTAACTGTAGGGCAAAGACTGGGTGCTCACACTAATAAGCAATTTTACTGTGTGACATATATTGTATTGATGTTATGGGGAAACATTTTAATGTAATTGGAATACCCATGCCTGACCTCAATAGATACAATAGTGAATAAACAGGGATGGAATTTGATTAAGCTGATATTGACTAATGGGTATGTTTGGGACAGAACATCAATTATTTTATTTCCAGGAGGCCATCATAGCTGGCTCCCTTCTTCATCTCTGACCCACTGGGATCTGAAATGGCCAGGTGTAAAATGACAAAGCAGTTGGTTCACAGTCCAGGTCCAAAGGCATAGGCGCCAATTTACTCAGAGGCCAGGGGGTGCTCAACCCCTGCTCTGCCCCAGGCCTCGTCCTCACTCCACCCCTTCCTCCAAGCCCTGCCCCGCCTCTTCCCATCCCCACTCCGCCTCAGGCTCCACCCCTGCCCTGCTTCTTCACACCCCTCCCCCGCCTCTTCCTGTCCCCATTCCTCCCCTTCTCCGCCCCAGCACCTCCTGCACACTGCTGATCACTGGCAGGTGGGAGGCACCGGGGGAGAGAGGAAGGAGCTGATTGGTGGGGTCCCCAGTGGGTGGGAGGCGCTGATCCACAGGGCTGCCAGTGGGTGCTGAGCACCCTTTTTTTTTTTTCTGTGGGTGCTCCAGCCACAGAGTTGGCACCTATGGGCAAAAGAACAAAAAGTGAGCTGTGGAAAAATTAAAAGCTTTGTTTGCTCTGCCTGAAGGACAATATACTGTAGTCAGAGGTAACACCATAGACTCATGTTATTTGGATCGCCACTACAATATTTCCACAATATGTTAATGGTGCCCAATAGTGATTTTCTCGCCAGAGCTAAGACTGTTACAATGTGTGACAATCTCAGTGTAGAATTCCTGACATTTTGTCCTGAAAGGTTCACCAAAATAATTCACAAACTTGGGTTGACCTTGGCAAATTTTAAACTTTGCCTCCTGGTGGAGGGGGTGAGTTCAAAGTGACCTACTGAGAATATAGTTCAATTTCCACTCATTTAATGCTCCTGCCTTTACTTGTGGACACACCTCAGTGTAGGGGCCAGAACAGAGCCTTGTGGCCCACAAGCAGCATCAGGAGAGACTGTGCATCTTCCAGGATTCCTGGGCGTCCGTGGGAGTAGGCCCCATACTATCCATTGGGGGACTCAGATTGTCCCCTGTCCTGCAAGAGACATGATTCACTCTATGGACTACTGCCTAGGGCAATGACCACACCTTCTCCCTGCCCCTTTCTGGGTGATTTGTTCCACAGAGGGAGCAAGGTTCAAATTGCCCCTGGTAACACAGATTAATGTGTTTTATCTTTGCTTGGGCCATGAAAGGGGTTGGGGGGGGCTCAAGGCCTCTTGCTCTACACCTACCCCGTAGGCCCATGCCAGGGCAGGCCACAGTCCAGATTTTGGTACTTTGCCACTGAAATCTTTTATCCTGGACCCTTCTGGGAGACAGCCCAGTCTGACACGCTGGAGAACATGAAGCACTGAGTAAAAGAATGTGCAGCTCCCAGGCTGAGTACAGAGGTTATGTTCTCCATCCCCAAACAGAGCCAACGGAGAGGCCAAGATGAGCACAAGGAGAGCAGAATGACCTGATGATAGCTAAGGCCTTGTTACAAGAAATTACCAGTGACTACAGAAACTTCCCCTTTGCCATGGCCTATCACCAGCTGCACTATTGACAGATTTGCTGTAAAGAAGTGGACATGTGGCACTGATTCTCAAAGGGATGGAGTGGACCTGGCAAAGACTCCTCTTGAAGAAGAAATAGAAAGTTATATCTAGCAAACTCAGCACAGGAAAAAAGTCCACAGCAAAACATTCATATGTTTATACCTTTGAAGCCAACAACCTTCTCCACAGACCCCAACCAGGGTCTGCAGCCCTTACCCACCCAGATCCTGAACCATCTGCCCTGGTGTTCCTCCCTTGGACAACATATGGGGGAGAAAGCTCTCTCCCTAGCAATACTGCTGCATAAGCCAAGGCAGATGAGGACTGGACAGGCTAATGCAGCCATTCCCTTCTAATTTACATTCAACACACACTGAGTGATATTGGTCAAAGAGCGAAAAAAGTGGAGAGCTGATGAGGCAAAGAGATACAGAAAGGCTGCTCCAGTTGGAAAAAGCTGCAGAGGAGAAATCTCTGACAGTAGGAAGAAAAACAACAACAACAACATGCTATTATATTTGTCAGTTCAGCCCCCTTGTTGGCAGGCACAGTGGAGAGATCAAGCATCAAATGAGTATAGAGAGGGAACTATTGGCTTTTCTCTACAGGTGGTCGTGTAGGAATTACAATGTCACGTCTGTGTGAAATGGGGTTAAGACACTAGAAAGTCTGCATTGCTCATCTCCCTACGTTGCCTACCTGTTCTAAGGCTAGAGCCTACAAACTTTAAAAAAAGGGGGGCGGAGGGAAGAGAATACAAGCTGTTGGGATACGGAGGTAAGAATACAAGACCTGACACAATAGCCCTATATTTGAGGGATTCTTTTCTCCGCTAGCTTATTGGGCCAAATTCAGCCTTGATGTAGCTCTAAGGAACTCAGGGAGTTGTTCCTGGGATGAGTCTGCCCTGTTATTTCAAATATTCTAATTATGAGAGTTCAGATTATGAGGAATTAAAAATAGTTAAATTTCACTAAATGAGTTTGGTCTCTCTTTTGTCTACAGGAGGTTACATCAAAGAAAATAGAGTGTTTATGGATAAAGTCCCCCGTGACGCTCAGTGACACAGTCGCAGCACTGTTGAAAGTTCTACACCAGTGGTTCTCAGCCAGTGGTACGCATACCCCTGGGGGTATGCAGCAGTCTTCAGGGGGTACATCAGTTCATCTAGATATTTGCCTAGTTCTATGACAAGCTATATAAAAAGCACTAGAAACAAGTCAGTACAAACTAAAATGTCAAATAGACAATGACTTGTTTATACTGTTGTATGTACTACCCACTGACATGTAAGTACAATATTTATTCCACTTGATTTTATAATTATATGGTAAAAATGAGAAAGTAGCAATTTTTCAGTAACAGTGCACTGGGACACTCCTTTGTAGTTTTAGGTCTGATTTTGTAGTAGTAGTTTTAAAATGAGGTGAAACTTGGGCATACACAAGACAAATCAGAGTCCTGAAAGGGATACAATGGTCTGGAAAGGTTGAGAGCCACTGGTCTACACAGCCGTGTCATGCAGCACTGCACCATTTCCAATCCAGACTGCATTCTACAGGGGACGTGTCAAGATCACAGATTGTTATTAATTTAGTCATCTGAAATGAACCATGAAATGAAGACAAACTAGTGAACAGGGTCTGGTAGCGATGAAGTCTTCATTTTTCAAAGAAATATTGAACTGTGTGTGTCAGAGAGATAATGTTAAAGACGATGTTTAGACTGTCTGGAAAGGGAAATGAGAAGTACGAAACAATGACCTGATTGAGACAGAATTATAGTTGAAATATCAAGTATGGGACAGTTAGGAACAATGAATTTTATCCAATTTAATTTAAGCAGCTCATGACCATTTGGTACATGGTAAATGGCAAGTAAGCTTAATTTTTAAGAACCACATGAGTTACGCTGTTAACAACCCCCAGCTATTTGTCTGTGGGACCTTTAACAATCAGCTACTGATGAGAATGTCATTGACTTTTCCTCTGTCAATCTACATGGCGGAAATTCTGAAAGAACCCTAGGTGGTGTTGCCAGGAATTGATGAGACAGACAGACACACACTCTCCCTGCCTAATTCTGGTCCCACTGAAGTCAATGGGGAGTTTCCTATTGGATTTCAGAGACAGCTGGAGTTGGTTCTGACAGCACTATTGTATAATAGGGATAGAACCCAGGATGTTTCACTCTAGTTAACACAGACTCCTGTGCCTGGAATTAAAGAACTTCTGCCTGAGGGTGCTGGCAGTTTGGGTAGCTGTGATAATTCCAGACATAACACTTTTGGTATGCCGTCCACTAGGGAGCAGTGATAAGTATACAAACTAGCCAAGCATGGCAGTGGATGTGGTGAGTGGCACCATGCAGGTTGTGGTAGCCTCAGGACAACTGCAGTAAAAGACCAGAAACCTCCCACCTCCAGGCATTTCCGTCAAGTAGATGAGGCCAGAAGTGAAAGAAGCAGGCAGTTGCTGGGCAGGGGCATTAGAAACAGGGAGATGAAGGACTATGTGAATGGCATACACCAGAACAATAACTCCTTGGGAGGCTATGGGTAATGCCTTGTTAGGATGATTCCTGCTAGTCTTCCAATTACAAAGCTTTTTACTAGGGTTTAGGTTCAGCCTCTAAAACAGGGGTTCTCAAACTGGGGGTTGTGACCCCTCAGGAGGTCATGAGGTTATTACATGGGGAGGGGGAGGTCACAAGCTGTCAGTCTCCCCCCCCCCAAACCTGCAGCATTTATAATAGTGCTAAATATAAAAATGTTTGATTTATAAGAGGGGGTGGCACTCAGGTTTGCTATGTGAAAGGAGTCATCAATAGCAAAGTTTGAGAACCACTGCTCTAAAAATCAATTCAGCTACACATTTGAAATCTGATTTTGTAATAGGGAAATCCCTCTAGGTTTCTCAGCCCCTGCATGAAAAAGACAATCATTGTGGGAAAATGGGAGACACATGTGTAAGTCAGAGGGATATATTTACATTTGACTCAACCAGTAAGTTACTCAACTTCTTTTCTTCCATAGAATAACCTGTTTGCTTAAAACAGGTGGGAAAAATTCAGAAGCAACTGGGCTAGGATCTCACTCACAAAATGACTCAGATGCATATGCCAATGTTATTTCTATCAAGCCCTAAGATCCTGTCCACCTGCAACTGGTGTAATGCTTATTCCAAAGCCTAAAGAAGAAAAGATTAAAACATGCCAGAGCAAGTCCAGCCTAGGAACTGATCCAAAGCTCACTGAAGTCAAAGACAGTCTTTCCATTGACTTCAGATCAGGCCCTAGAGCAGCAGCGACTGAAAAGAATTACCATCTCATGGCTGTTCTGTGGCCCACCTGAAATGAATTGTTGGCAACAGTCCAGTTTCCAGTGGCACGTGACCACATCACAGCCACCACCAGCTCAGTTCACAGTCTGCCCCTTTGTTGGCAGCCTGAGCAGAGATGCCAACTTCCCCCATTCACATCTGGGCTGAGTCACATTTGCACGGCAGCATGGGAGACAGGGCTGTGCACTGCTGATGCCCATATTGTACCTGTGGCATGAGTAAGTTTAGGACTCATGTCTCCACGGTTGTCGGTTCTGCACTTAATTTTTAAAAGGGACCTCGCCCCCAACTATTAAATTCATTTGATAAATACTGAGTAGATTTGATCGAATTATGCACATTGATGTGTTGAGGAGCATTTGTAAATCAAGTCATAACTGTATTATAAATGTAATACATTACAGTATGTCAGCTACATTCTATTGCTCAAATCCTGATCCTCAGGAAAGTCTGCAAGGCAACAGCTAGAAGGTGGATACATTCATTGTAAATATTTGGGCCTGAGGAATGTACAATGCTTAGTTTTTACTAAGGCTGTCAAGCGATTAAAAAAATTGTGACTAATCACATGATTAATTGTGCTGTTAAACAATCAGAATAACATTTAAATATTTTTGATGTTTTCTACATTTTCAAATATATTGATTTCAATTACACCACAGAATACAAAGTGTACATTGCTCACTCTATATTTATTACAAATATCTGCACTGTAAAAAAAGAAATAGTTTTTTCTCAATTCCCCCATTGCAAGTACTGTAGTACAATCTCAATCATGAAAATTGAATTTACAAATGTAGAATTATATAAAAAACCTGCATTAAAAAATAAAATGTAAAACTTGAGCCTACAAGTCCAATCAGTCCTACTTCTTGTTCAGCCAATCACTCAGACAAACATTTGCAGGAGATACTGCTGCCCGTTTCTTGTTTATGATGTTACCTGAAAATGAGAACAGATGTTCACATGGCACTGTTGGAGCCAGCATCACAAAATATTTACATGCCAAATGCCCTGAAGATTCATATGACCCTTCATGCTTCAACGACCATTCCAGAGGACGTGTCTCCATGCTGATGACAGGTTCTGCTCAACGATGATCCAAAGCAGTGCAGACAGACATGTTCATTTTCATCATCTGAGTCAGAGGCCACCAACAGAAGGTTGATTCTCTTTTTTGATGGTTCAGGTTCTGTAGTTTCTGCATCGGAGTGTTGCTCCTAAGACTTCTGAAAGCATGTGAGATATAATGAAGGGGGTGGGAGGTTAGCTCCCTTTTATGGAGCCAGCCAGTAGGGTGACCAGATGTCCCGATTTTATCGGGACTGTCCCGATATTTGCTTGTTTGTCCCGCGTCCCGACCAATGTTAGGTCGGGACACTGGACAAACAAGCAAAGGCTCCGGAGCCCGAAGGGCTCGCGCCCTCCCCTGCCCTGACTCCGCCCCCTCCTTCCCCAATTGGATCCTTCCCCAAATCCTCGCCCCCATCCCCGCCCCCTCACTGCCCCATTGTCTCCCTCCCCAAATCCCCGCCTCTTTCCAAGCATGCCATGCCCAGGAGACTCAGGGGAGTGCGGGGCCGGGGTGAGTGTGAGTCTGGCCTGGCCCCGAGCAGGCAGGACTCGGGCGCGGTACCTGGAGGGAGAGTAGGGGGGCAGCGCGTGGGGCCAGGCGGCGGCTGTTCTCCCCACCTGGGCAGGGGACTCGGGAGCAGCCGCTGCTGCAGCTCCCACTGCCGCGGGGGGAGGAAGCGGCCAAGCACGTGGCACTCAGCAGCTGCGGCTTTGGCGCCCGGGCCTGCTGCAGGGACCCAGCAGTGCGCACACTGCGCTCAGCCCCTGGCCAGTCGCGTATGGGCTGGCTGCCCGGCTGGTGCAATCCCATGGCGGAGGCATCGGCAGCCCAGTCCCGTTCGTTCCCCTGCAGGACCCGAGCGGGATGCGGGGGGCTGGGGCCTGCTGCCCCCACTCCGAGGCCGCCCGCAGGATTGCACCAGCTGGGCAGCCAGCCCAGACGCGAGTGGCCAGGGGCTGGGTATGCGCAGCGTGCGCGCTGGGTCCCCGCAGCAGGCCCGGGCTCGGGGGGTTCGTGGGCGCCAGAGCCGCAGCTGCCGAGCTTGGCCAGCGGCCGCTTCCTCCCCCCGCGGCAGTGGGAGCTGCAGCAGCGGCTGCTCCCGAGTCCTGCTGCCCAGGTGGGGAGAACAGCCGCTGCCTGGCCCCGCAGGCCACCCCGTACTCTCCCTCCAGATACCGCGCCTGAGTCCTGCCTGCTCGGGGCCAGGCTGGACTCACACTCACCCCGGCCCCGTGCTCCCCTGAGTCTCCCGGGCCTCCCTCCAGCGCTTGCAGAGAGAGGAGGAATCGGGGGTGGGGGATTTTTTTTTTGCTCTGCCGCCATTTTTTCCCCCTCTGCCCCCGCCCCGCCCCCCCGCATCCCGATATTTGACCTGGGTGATCTGGTCACCCTACCAGCCAACCAGCCATAAAAATCCCTCTTAGTAGCTGTTCTCTACTTGCTTTACCTGTAAAGGGTTAAAAGTCACTGTGATGCATAGGTAAAAGGAAGCGAGTGGGCACTTGGTCAAAATGGGGAGGCTAAAATTTTAAAATTGAAACAAGACCCCCCTTTTGTCTGTCTGTCGTTGTCAGAGAGGCAGTTATGCTGTAAGAAGCTTTGGGCCAGGTATGAAAAAAAATCATCAGTATCATACTGAGAAACTACTCATTTGAAATCCCAGATATGTAAGTAGATCAGGAAATGTCTAGGAAGACACGATTAGATTTCTCTTTTTATTTCTTTATGGCTTGTGGACATCTCTGTGCTAACCCCAAATGCTTTTGTTTTGCTTGTAACCTTTAACCTGGACCTCAAAAACGTTACTCTTGATGCTTAATCCTTGTAAAGGTTTTTTTTTTTTTAAATCTAGCAATAGCCTGAATTTCCAGATTTTCTTTTTTGTTTTTAATAAAAATTTACCATTTTTAAGAACTGGATTGGATGTGTGTGTCCTAATGGGTTTGTGCACATGTTTAATTAGCTGGTGGCAACTACTGATTCTCTGTTTTTCTTTCTCAGCTCTTCCCTGTGGGGCAGGGAGTGGGGCATGAAAGGGCTTGAGGGTACCCCACAGAAAGGAATTCCCAAGTGCACCTTCCTGGGTTCTCAAAGGGGTTTTGTACTTGGGTGGTGGCAGCATCTAGTCATCCAAGGTCAGAGTAAAGCTGTAACCTTGGGAGTTTGATACAAGCCTGGAGTGGCCAGTATTAATTTTTAAAATCCTTGCAGGCCCCCACCTTCTGCACTCAAAGTGCCAGAGTGGGGAATCAGCCTTGACAGCATGCTCGACACCTCATCCCTCAGATTTTGGAAGCACTTCAGATTCTTAAACCTTAGGTCGAGTGCTGTAGCTATCTTTAGAAATCTTACATTGGTACCTTCTTTGCATCTTGTCAAATCTGCAGTGAAAGAGCTCTTGGGGAAAAAAACAAACAAACAAACAAACAACAACCATGTACTGGGTCATTATCCGAGACTGCTATAACATGAAATGCATGGCAGAATGCAGGTAAAACAGAGCAGGGGATATACAATTCTCCCCTAAAGAGTTCAGTCACAAGTGTAATTAACACATTTTTTAACGAGTGTCACCAGCATGGAAGCATGTCCTCAGGAATGGTGGCCGAATCATGAAGGGGCATATGAATGTTTAGCATGTCTGGCACATAAATACCATGCACCAGGACCAGTGCAAGGATATTTTGCACCTAGGCGAAACTTCCACCTTGCGCCCCTCCCACATACTGGTTCATTGAGGGGCAAATCCCAATGAGCCTTTATAGACCCCAGGGGCCAGCCTGCTCAGGGGCCAGCTGTGCCCAGGGGCTGCTCTCCAGACTAGGTTCCCCGCTCCCTGCCCCCTGAACTCCCCTGGAGGGTGCACAGCCCCCCACGAGCCCTCCCCACTCCACCCCGATGGCCCCCACCCCAAGTCCACTCACTGGACTTGCTGAGCTTGGGCCGCTGCTGCAGCTCGACAGAGAGGAGACGCCTTCCAGAGGCACCGGAGAGCCAGAGCATCCCGCTTGCGGCAGCGGCGAGCCCCAGCCAGGGAGGAGCCAGCACGGTGCAGGGGGGCAGCAGCCCTGCAAAGGCGGTGGCACTGCTAGTGGGGAGCAGCCGCGCCCCCTGCTCCGCCTGCCCAGGCTGCGGCCCGGCCCGGCACCTCCCCCCCCGGGGGCTCCTACAGGCGGCAGTAGATGTATGTGGTTGATGGTCTCCATGCTCCGCCCGGCTCCCTCCTCGCCACTCTCGGGCTCTGCGGCTCCCAGGCATGTGAGCCGCTGCGGCGCAGGGCCCCGAGTCTGTGCTGGGAGGGGCAGCACTTTCATGATAAAAAGATTGCACTACAGTGAATTTAAGGTGAATTTAAAAATACTATCATTTTCACAGTGCAAATAATAAGCAAAAATATAAAGTGAGCACTGTACACTTTGTATTCTGTGTTGTAATTGAAATCAATATTGTGACAAAGTTCCTCCTCTACCTTGGTGGGTCCTGCGCTTATTGGCAGATTTGCTCGCCTCAGAGATTCACCATGTGGGTCAGGAAACAGCCCAGAGACCTTCCCCTCTGGTAGAAGCCACAGTCCAGGTCAATTCCTCCTGTGTCTGTTCAGGAGTTGGCAACTTAAGCATGTGCTTAAGTCATCTGCTAGAGCATGGTCTAAGGAGTAAACTAAGATGCGTAAAAATACAAGCTGGATTTGCACCTTGATTATCACAAAAGAAATGCAAGTGTCTGCCATTTGATTCTGTAGTAAAATATATAGGACCTAATTCCTATTCTCATCCAGACTCCAATGCTTCAAATTAAGCATGTGCTTAAGTGCTTTGCTAGATTGGGCCAGAGTCCAGCACTTTGCAGGATGAAGTGCACAGAACCTCCAGAGAGCAGAGCCGAGCCCTCACCATTCTACCCAGGAGGTGGAAAGCGACAAGATTCAGTACTGTTCCAAAGAGCACTGCCAGAGATACTATGAAAAAGCAATCAAACCTCCTGGTCAATGGAAGTTGTACACAGTTCCAAGGGAGAAGAAAGGAACATGGGGAAAAGAAAAAATGAAATGGAAAATATAGAAGGAAAGACCAAGAAGATGGGGAGGAAGTCTGAGAAAAACTGGGGAGTGGGAGAGAAACCTGGGTGGCTGCTGTATATTACCTTCCCGATTTTGAATGGAGATACATTGGGAGACATACTGGGGGCAAGCTGACAGTGACAATTTGCTGTTTCCTCACTTTAGTGTATGTCCCTGACCTCCATTTTCTAGCTCTGTCAATCTGGAGACAGGAGAGGAGACGGTAAGAGTGCTGTAGATCAGGAGGAGGAGAGTCTTATTACTCCGCAGTGCTGCTGTTGGACCTGTAACTAACTCAGTGCTGGGTTTACTTTGGAGATGATCTGTTTTACAGCTGAATGTTCCTGGGAGATGCCTTCCTGAAAATCCCTGTGAAAGGAGCTCTCCAATACCCTATGGGAAGAGACATTTACAAAACTCTTCCTTCACCTCCCCTGGCTCTGACAAATACCTGCAATTTTAAGATCTCCTAAATAGGCACCATCTTTGACAATGTCCAAATTCTGTAACTCTTGGCCATTTGCTGAGGTTGCTTTGAAAAAGAGACTAGCTAATTCTATGACTCTAGCCTCATGTCCCCATGCTACAAACACCTTCCGATTCCTTTGGTCCAGTTGACGTCAGAAAGATGCCAGCGCACGTATGTGCCGCAACCAAATGAACAATGTTGTTGCCAGCACAGGACGGGAAGGGACAAAGTTACAGAGAGATAAGAGAAGATTATCCTCTCGGTTGCCATTCACTCTGCAGTTCTAAAGTCCAGGACTATAAAGTTCTGCAGAGTTGACATTTTCCATTACATAATGCTAAGGAAAATTTTTAAAAATGGAGTAGGGGGGGCTGATGAAGTCACAGCTGAGTATCACCTGGGAATAGGCCTGTTACTGTCATATCATGCACTGTACAGATCCTCCTAGCTTTGGCTTCAACGAGGTACAAGTTATGATGATTATTTATCATCGTGTATTGCAGTAGGTCCTAGAGGCCTCAAACTCCACTGTGGTAGGCTGTCACAAGGGCCGCTCACCCCAGGTGGGCACCTCCTCCTGGCTGCTCTGGGAATCAGCTTCTTCCAGGTCCAGGGCCCGTTCTGCTGCTTGCTGCATGCCCTACTGCTGCGCTCTCGCTCTCTGACACCTTCTTCACAACTTGGCCCTCCAGCTAGGTCACTACGTGTTTCCCTCTTCCAGGGGTGTATCAAAGTCCCTTCTGACCAGCAGTCTCAGGCAGTCTCCTCTTTCACTGCCCTATGGTACCATTTCCCCAGTGACCAGCAGGGGAACCCAGACCCACCCTCTACTCCAGGTTCCACCTCAGGAACCCCCCACTCAGCAGCCAAGATCTGCACCCCTTTGAACACTGCTACCTTTTCCCTGAGTCTGTCCTTACCTGCTGGTTTTTTCCACTTCTTTCAGCTTGCCAGCCCCATAACTCCCTCCCCGTAGAGAGTGACTCTAGGGTACCCTAGTTCTGTAGCCTCTAAACATACTACCCTTCTCCTAAGAATAACTGCCACATACCCCCACCCCCTTCTGTGCATCAACTTCCTGTCTTTATCACCCCCGCCTGTTCCCACACAGGTGAGTTTCTCCAATTAGGGCTCATAGCCTTAATTCTCCCAATTCTTAATTGTAGCCTAAGTGGTTAACTGTCCCCTCTGGCCACCATTAATCAATAAATGATGTGACCTCAAGGAAGTTAGGCACATGCTTAAGCAGCTTGCTGTACTAGAGACTTATGCAAGCAAAACTCCCCTTGTGATAATCCATTAAGGATGAAGGCTTTCAAATGACCAGCACTCTTTCAAGTGATCACCATTCTCAGGTTTGAATCCTTGATATCAGGAACTCCCCTTAACCACCTAACTGCTCCCATTCATTGCTTAACATTGCAGGTATGCTAGGCAACATTCACCTCCATTCTTGCTAGATGTGGTAAAATAGTACATTAAGACAGTTCAGCTGGACACAGCAATATATATTCCAGGGCAGAGTAACAGCTGTGAAGCATGCAACACTGAAGGGAAAGGGAAGTGAACATGGATCCAAAAAAGCAATAGCATACCCTTGATGTTTATGCAAATATCATTGACATCAAGGGCCTGATCATGAGATCTTTATGCAGCTGGCAACCCCTCCCCCACAAGGAAATCGAACTATGGACCTAATTTGTCCTCCCATGGCTTTTGATTGGCTCTAAGTCAATTTACTAGTTAATACCTTCACCGGGGTATAAAATCATGTTTTAAAGAAGTCAAGTATCAGAGGGGTAGTCGTGTTAGTCTGGATCTGTAAAAAGCAGCAAAGAATCCTGTGGCACCTTATAGACTAACAGACGTATTGGAGCATGAGCTTTCGTGGGTGAATACCTACTTCGTCGGATGCATGTAGCTCTCAAACTTTTGTACTGGTGACCCCTTTCATATAGCAAGTCTCTGAGTGTGACCCCCCCATATAAATTAAAAACACTTTTTTATATATTTAACACCATTATAAATGCTGGAGGCAAAGCGGGGTTTGGGGTCAAGGCTGACAGCTCGCAATCCCCCCGTGTAATAACCTCATGATCCCCGAGGGCTCCCGACCCCCAGTTTAAGAACCCCTGTTTTAAAGTTACAAGAATGTTAGTCAACACAGGTTTATTATTAATTATATGCACTGCAGGCCAAATGCAGCCAGTGTTCAGCTCCAATGGAAACCTCTGGGGCCAATTTAATAGTGATGTAAATAGTGGAGTAAGTTACACATCAGGTTGAAGCATTGTTGGTCCCTGCATATTAGAGAGACAAGGCGGGTGAGGTAAAACCTTTTATATGGTACAACTTCTGTTGGTGAAGGAGACAAGCTTTTGAGCTATATACAGCTTCAGGCCTGAAGAAGAGCTCTGTGCAGCTCATCAACTTGTCTCTTTCACCAACAGAAGTTGGTCTAATACAAGATATTACCTTATCCACCTTGTCTTTCTAGCATCAGGTTTAAGGCAATCAGAAAACAGACGTAAGTGGTTAAAGACCATCATTTGCCCCCATTAGCAGTCAGTGAGGGGGGTTACACCTGGGGTAATTTACAAGCCCCAGAACAGGGCAGTTGCAAGAAAAGCAGCAAAGAAGGGAGTGTAGAATAAAATAGGGTTCTGCTCCCTAGATACCATGGTCATGTGCGCATGGTGATTATCTACAGGTGACTCAGCTGCAGAAAAGTGACCTCGAGGGAAAGAATCCATCTCTTATTAGCACCTTCCTGGTGCTGAGCCATCCAGTGCTTGGTGCTAAAAACCCCCACCCATGAAACCTTTCCTGTCAAAGAACAGGATATAAAAATGCCCATCTTGCTATCCTGCAACTTTTCGAGAATATGCTAGAAATCGCTGCTGAATAATTCTCAACTAGAAATAGGCCCAACATCCAGAAATCTGAAGTCATGCAGATCCAGAGCTGAGCTTTGCTGCTCCAGGTTCATCATCTCTCTGTGCTCCCCATCAGTTACAGAGCCGTTGTTCAAGGACAGGGCTTGATTTTGACCAGTTGATCCAATGCTGACCAAATAGATTTTCTCTTGCAATTGAGGCACCAGGTCAGAATCCCCCTAATGAACCTATTAGAGACTCTCCCAACTGCTTTATCCTAGGGAAGGGTATTTAGGAAACTAAATTTAGTTTTTCGCATGACAACCTCTTTAAAATGGCTTCCTATGTGCTTTCCTGCTTCCCTGAGAAACGGCAGCACTTGCCTCTGCAGACCGACGTGAGCTTCTCCTTTCTGAGGCTGCCACATGCTATGCTTTATCCAGCGCAAAAGCACAATTGAGCACAGCACACCTGCCAGAGCAAGGAGTACTTGCCAGGCCACAGGGCCAGGTGTTTATACTGGGATTATTATACTGTCGGGGGCAATGCTAGGCAGCATTTTTTAGACCAACAACCTGAATGTATTGGAATAAAGTTGGAATAAACTAACAGCCCCTTCCTACCCATCAGCCCTCCTTCTGAACACAGTCGTACAAAACTCAGCATGTTTAGGCCCAAGCCAGCAAAGCACTTAAGCACACGCCGTACATTAAGCATACCAAACAGTCCCACGGCCTAGTGCTCAGCTGTGTCCTCATTTAAGCACCCACATAAACCGCCAGATTTTCAGAACAGATCAGCTCCCTGGGAGTTCACTAGGCACTTCTGAAAATCGGGCCGGAAGTGTTACAATGAGCATCTTCAAAAATCTGGCCCCAATTGTAGATGTTGGGCTTTCAGAAATCTGGCCCCAGTACTTTGTTGGATCAGGGCTATACAATCCAAGGGGTTTGGCAAACTTATTTTCCAGTTTAACTTCAGGTTTGAATGAGTCTAAAAATGTCAGTGTGAAACTCAGTTAATATCTCTACATTTGGAAGCTGGGACTCCCCTTCCCCACAATCTGGGCTTCCCACTTACTTTTTGCTGTTTTCTGGTGTATGGGGCCCCAACACCTTAAACCACCTCACTGCTGATGCCTTTGGAGTATGGGAAGCTGGCTCTCTCCCCACCCTTCCTCCTTCAGGATGTTGGTAATGCAGATCTTCTCCAGAGATCTCCCTCCTCCGCTCCCAGTTCTGTACCCACAGGACCTAAAAGGCTCCACTGAGTCCCCCGTCACTTTACATCACTCTAGACCAGAATAAGGCCTCCAACTTTACTACTGTATCCTACCTAGAAATGGGTTCAAGCCCAAATGTTTAGACTCGAATTTCAGACTCCCCCCAGGGACATGTCTGTATAATGGTGTTACAAGACTCCACTAACCACAGCCTCTCTGGCAGTAACATGCATGCCCCCTTTTCATTAAATAGGGTGTGCTCAGACAACTTCAGATATGTTTCAACCAGTGAGCATGAGCTTTCATGGGTGAATGCATCTGACGAAGTGGGTATTCACCCACGAAAGCTCATGCTCCAAAACGTCTGTTAGTCTATAAGGTGCCACAGGACTCTTTGCTGCTTTTACAGATCCAGACTAACACGGCTACCCCTCTGATACTTATTGGTCATGTGAGGCTTTGGACAGAACACTGGGAGGAAGATATCCTGGAACTAGTAAACTATAGAAATTTTCTAATAACTATATACAAAAAAATCACAACTAGGCACAGTTGAGAACGGAAGCTTGCTGAGACAAGAAGATGTTTCAGCACCATCACTGGCAGTAAGAAGCAAGTGAGAGGAAGGGGAGCCAGCAGCAACCCTTATGCCGGCGCATATGCGCGTCACTTCAGAGAGTGCCAGAGCCAGTCCCCTACAGATACCACTGAGGGAAAAACTTGCAGCACTGGCGCATGTGGCGAGCACACACACCTACAATGGAATGGACATGAGCAATCACTCAAAGCAGAATGAGTGTTAAGATTTTTATTAACCCATGAATATCACATCTATTAAACGTAAAAAAGCCCATCCTGATGATGTTTTCTAGCCATGAGCTCAGAGGCTGAGTCAAATGGAAATACTGGTTGAAACATATCTGAAGTTTGTAGACGTGAGAGTAATTAAACTCTGAACCCAGATGCAAGTTGTGTCACCTTTCTCTGTCTGGCTTCCCCAAAGTTTGCAGTTTCTAAGTTTAGATCAAAATTTTGCATCTCAGGCCCATTTTTAGCACTATGTCTACACGAGAAACTTTTGCCAGTACAGTCATATCACTTAGGGATGGGATTTTTTCCAACCGTTTTATATCAGCAAAATCCCGAATGTGGAAGAAATTATTCCAGCAAAAATGTGATTTTGGCAGTAGAGCTTATTTTTCTTGGGGAAGTGGTATAAGCTATACAAGCAAAAGCAATTAAATGCTGCTTTGTTTAGTGATAGTTGAAACAGTGGGAAACCAACAACCCAAACTGTAGAAAATTTAAAACTACAGTAACTCCTCACTTAACCTTGTAGATATGTTCCTGAAAAATGCACCTTTAAGCAAAATGATGCTAAACTAATCCAATTTCCCCATAAGATTTAATGTAAATTAGGGGATTAGGTTCCAGGGAAATTTTTTTCACCAGACAAAAGACTATATTATATATTTATATGTATATATATATACACACACACAGACACACAGAGTATAAGTTTTAAACAAACAATTTAATACTGGTACACAGTGATGATGATTGTGAGGCTGGCTTGAGGTGGTGAAATCAGAGGGTGGGATATTTCCCAGAGAATGCCTTACTGCTAAATGATAAACTAGCATTTGGCTGAGCCCTCAAGGGTTAACTCGGTGTTAATGTAGCCTCACTGTACAAGGCAGCAGGCATGGAGGGAGGGGAGAGAGCATAGCAGGCAGGGACATGCGTGTGAGAGTGAGAGATGCACATTTCCACTTTAAGTAGCTGACTCCAGTCTTAGGTACACTGCCTTGTTAATTAGATCAGCTTGCTGAGACCGCAGCTGCTGCATGGAAGCTCCCTCTGTCCTGAACCCTGTTGTATGTACCCCCTGCTCTATGGAAATGGGGTAAGCAGGGCCGGCTCTAGACACCAGCGTTCCAAGCATGTGCTTGGGGCAGCCCTTTTCAAGGGGCAGCATTCCGGCGCTTCAGCAGCGGCACTCCGGCTTTTTTTTTTTTTGCTTCAGTGGCAGCACTCCGCCCCCCTCCCCTTCTTTTTTTTTTTTGCTTGGGCCAGCCTTGGGGGTAAGTGGGGTGCAGGAGCAGGGAGGAGGGGGACACCCTGGCATTAGCCCCCCACTTCCCTCCTCCCCCCGTACAGCAAGCAGGAGTCTCTGGGTGCAGCTCCAAGGCAGAGGGCAGGAGCTGCACATGGCAGTGTGGGGAGGGATAGCTGAATGCTGGCAATTGCTAGCCTGCTGGGCAGCTGCAGCACAGGGAACTTAGGGGAGTGGGGAGCTGATAGGGGGGCTGCTGATTCCAAGCTCCCACCAGCTAGCTCCAACGGGCTGCTCTTCCTGCAAGCAGTGGACAAAGCTTTGGCGGCTGCCAAACAACGTTAGAAGGGAGCATTGCACAACTTTAAATGAGCATGTTCCTTAATTGATCAGCAGGGGCGGCTCCAGGCCCCAGCACGCCAAGCGCGTGCTTGGGGCGGCGTGCCGTGGGGGGCGCTCTACCAGTCGCCGGGATGGCGGCAGGCAGGCAGCCTTCGGCGGCATGCCTCCAGAGGGTCCGCTGGTCCCGCGGCTCCGGTGGACCTCCCGCAGGCACTGCGGGAGGTCCACCAAAGCCACGGGACCAGCGGACCCTCCGCAGGCACGCCTGCAGGAGGTCCACCGGAGCTGCGCGACCGGCGACCGGCAGAGCGCCCCCTGCTGCATGCCGTCGTGCTTGGGGAGACGAAATGTCTAGAGCCGCCCCTGTTGATCAGCAACGTAACAATGAAACAACGTTAACCGGGATGACTTTAAGTGAGGAATTACTGTACAATGCTTGGGCTTTTCATTGTCTCTTAATCTCCTCCTAGTAAACCCAGCTCAAGCCCAGGTTACTTCTATTTCATCCTGGTCTGCCAAAATCAGTGAATAAAAAGAAGAGTTTGAGCTGGAGTCCATGGTTGTTATACTTATTAGGGCACATTTTTGAACAAATTCTGATGTACAGGAGCCTTAGGTATGTGGGCAGCAATTGATCCCTGGTTCTCTGCATGAATCATGCTCTCTCTTATCTGCAGGACCTTTACAAACAGGACACTGTTGGCTTTCATGAGCTAGCACTTTGCCTTGGTCTCCTAACACACTGTTTGTTTATGCTACTTTCCCAACATATGGGCTAATGTGATAAAGGATAATGTCGTACAAAAGGCAAACAGAATTACACAAAACTGTATTTAGCAATTTAATTTTATTGGTCTGCTAGGGAAGGTAATTATCAGAATTCTACAGTGCAGGTAAATGAGGAAATAGTCAAGTGAGATAAAGTATCTGTGCAATATAAACATCCTACCCAGAGCCTCCTCCCTACTTGCATATCACAAAGCAATTGTTAATGGAGGCCACTTGGCAGGACTATGGCAAAGCTGGTAATGAGCCCCTCCTCAGCTGGTGGAACCATTCCAAGCAGTGCCCTGCTTAAACTACTTCACTCACTGGGAGAAGAGTAAGTGAGCTGTTGGGAGCCAGCCTCATGAATGAGAGATATGAGGCATTTATCCCACTGGGTCAGCCCAAATGTGAGGCCCTATCTGCCATTGGTTAATAGCCTCCTGGGAACTTGTAGTTAGCCATCTTCCAGCAGAGCCTCGGGTAGCTTTCTCCTCCAGCTCTTTGTTAGGCCCCATGGTCAGAGCTGCATTACAGGTTCGTGGCCATTTGCTGATGCCCTGGTTCTGGAACTGGAGGGCCCATGATACTAGAGATTTTAGTGGGACAAGCAGATGGGTTGGTGGTTTCCTCTCATTGCTGGTGCTCTGGGGTTGTTTTGCAAACTGGCAGCTACCCCATGGTTCTAACACACTGGTGTGAGGTGGCATATAGGAAGCAGGACAGTGTTTTATCTGGCAAATGCTCACTGCCCACAATGGCCCCTCTGCAGTTGTACCCAAGCTCGACATCACTGCTGATGAGGGACATGGACTCATTCCCTATATGCATGTGCCATCAACTTACAGGGACAACAGCAGACCTGCTGCCTAGTGTCACACAATTGGGGGCTTTTAAATCAAGGTGTTAATACCATGTAATGCATTATATTCTTGTGCTAGGGATTGGGAAATTACATCCCCTCATTGCAGCTGCTGGGTGTGATAGCTACCTTCAGTTGGACTAAGTGAGGGAACAATTAAATGTCCATTTGTTCAATGATAGCTGAAAATGGAAAACCACCACCCAAGGACTAGACCCCATGCAAGCCTATGTCATGTAGTGCAAGGAGTTTCCTGGGGGGTCTGATAACAAATGCTGGAGTGTGGTTTGATTTGACTGCAGTCTTGTGTCTGTAAGAGAAGGAGCAAAAACCCCACAGCAGCACACAGAGAAGGCGGCAAGGAAGCCTGACAGACAACCAGAGAAGCAGTTGCATGATCCTGAGAAAAAACTCAGTGAGAGAGCTTTGGGATAGAATGCTGGCTGGAAGGAGGCTTGGAACTGTGAGAAGAGAAACTTCGTCCTGCTGCTTGAATCCTACCATGTGCAAGCAAACAGGACTTTGTGTACATTCTTTGTAAACAAACAGGCCTGCATCAAAGAAATGCCTGACTCTATCATTAGTCTCTTCTCCTCCCAGAAGCACCTCCCAAGATTACAAAAATTGGCTGACTGCTCAGGCCAAAAGAGAAAACAATATTAATGAAGTCCTTTCTGAAAGCATCAAGCTCAAACATGTAAAGGCTTTTAAATTCTAACTGTTAGCACCTAGGTAATATCATTGGAAAGGGGCCAGAAATAAAACTTGGGATACAAACACTACTGAGCTTTGGGGAAATTCAGATGGAGATATGAATTTTATTCATTATTAAATAAGTGCTTGCATGTGCTGTTGTGCTCACTCTGGCTTTCTCTTTCATTTCTTGTTAATTAATTTTATGTGAGATTGTATAGTTCTAGCAGGTACAAAGGAGACAGTACCTGCAAAATTCACTTCTATTATTGCCATGTTAACTAAGAGTTAATAGAATCTATCTTTTGTATATGTAAGAGCGTGTATAGCAAAGGAGGACGGTCTTCTAGTCAGAGCACTGGACCATTTCAGGAGGCCTGCGTTCAGTTCCCACCTCTGCCACAGACTTCCTGTGTGACCTTGGGCAAGTCATTTATCCTCTCTGTGCCGCAGTGACCCATCTATAAATTAGAGATAACATTATTTCCTTTTTCCTGTCCTTTGTCTGCCTCATCAATTTAGATGCAGGTTCTTCAGGGTAACATCTATTTCTTACCAAGTGCACACACAGGGAAAAGTCGCTCTAAGCTATGCAATTTGAGTTATGAGAATAGCATAACTCAAGTTGATGTAGCTTAGATCTACTTCCTGCGAGATCCACACTATGTGATGTCAACGGGAGATGCTCTCCCGTTGACTCCCCCTACTCTTCTCAAACCGGTGGAGTACAGGAGTCAATGGGAGAGCGATCTGCAGTCAATTTAGCAGGTCTTCACTAGACCTGCTAAATCAACCGCTGATGCATCGATCACCACCCATTGATCCCCCAGTAAGTGCAGACAAGTCCTGAGTGATCTCAGTTGTAGCCTCTAAGTGCTAGTGTAATACAAATAATATTTCTGCTATTCTGTAGGAGCTTTTATTTTTATTATCCCTCTAGTCATTGTCCTCTTCCTCATGCCCTAAAGAAAAACAAGACACCAGTTATCTCCTCCAGTATCCTGTGTTCTCTTATCCATCTCCACAGACACCTAGTATGCTTTGAATAGCTGAGTGGAAGAGGAGTCCCATATCAGTTCAGAGCATTCATGCTTTTCTGGGTGGTTTGGTTGGGTTGTTTAATCCTGTCTGCTATAGAACAGTCCCTCAACAGCACAGCTGTCCAAGACTGCATTCTCGTTCCCAGCAGACAGCTTTCCCCGTGCTCACCTTTGCCATGGCAGAGAGTTGATCACTTGGACCCAGTGTCAGAGAACACACTCCTGAGCCAAACCCAGTCCCAGATAGATAGCTCTCTTTGTCCAGGGATAAAGTCACCCCTCTCATATCCTGTTTGTTGCTAAGCTGTCTTGGAGCAGTTTGAGAGGCTCACTCAACAATACCAGGCCCAGCTGAGGAGCTTCCACGAGGGTGCAGGGCAGGAAAAAGAAATGAGGTCAGTCTCCCTCCAAAAGTTATTAACTTAAGAACAAGTCCACCAGCCATTTGCTCATTTTCACATGGTTTTCCTACTGTGGGCAAAAGTGGCTCAGCCCACTAACGTACGGTGTAGGTTACTTACAAAGTCTAGGCATTGTCCCAAATAAGATTACACCAGTTTCCTATGTCACATATTCATTTATGCTCATTTGTTTCACACAATTGATTTCTAAGCACACTGTGCTCTCTTTGCCAGTAACTGTATACTCTGAGGAATTCTTCTTAGGTATGGTTTATAGAGAGCCATATCAGGGAAAGGCAGTGTGGCCTAGTGGCTAGAGCACTGCACTTGCACTCAAGAGATCTGGGTCCTGTTCCCAGATTGGCCATTGACCTCCTGGATGACCTTGGCCAAGTCACTTCACCTCTGTGCCTTGGTTTTCCCATCTGTACAATGGGGATAATGATAGTGATGACCTGTGGGAAGGAAGTTGAAAAGAGCTAGGTATTACTATAATAGGTGGCACTGTACAGTAAATGAACTATGCCTGTCCTGTCTCCAGCATCAGGTCATTCACCAGATGCTTCAGATATGGGAGTGGCCCCAGAGGGAATAAACTCCCCTATGCAGGCAGAATTTAGGTAAGCAGACTATATTTGCTAGATTTGGAGTTCTGGCAAGACATTAGGACTAAACACCCTGACTGTTGCAAAAAGTCCACTGAGACTTGTAAGGACGAGGGCCCTGAGCTGCTCAAACTTACTGACAGGGGGCTTGAGCCAAAGACCACTGAAGTCAATGAGAGTCTTTTCACTGACTTCAGGGGTCTTTGACTTAGGGCCCTGCTTAACTTCTGAGCCATTCCACTGACTCAGTTAAGGCTGCATTTGTGTGTTTGCAGGACTGAGGCCTACTAGCAGCCAGTGATTCTGTTTTGCACCTCATAACGTTGCATGATAACACCAAACTTGGCCATTGGTTTAGTCCTTCAACAAAGCGACAGTGCTACCTGCAGCCATTCCCAATTTTTTAAAAAGTAGGTTGCCCATCCAGCTTTCAGCCAGGCTTGATCCAGTTTAGTTTCACACTCCAAAGTGGCATGACTGTAGATGCAACATAGATTCTTTGTGAGCTATGATTCACCCCGACCCCCCATATTTAAAATCAAGCACATCAGACTTAACTATGGTGTAGATGTCACATGTGAAGAGTCTTTCCAAGTATTTAAATGAGTTTCCATTTAACCCAGATCCACTACACTTCTGTGGGACTTTCATTTAACTCTTTCATTCTCCTCTTCACAGTGACATGCTATCTGCAGAGAATAGCTCTTCTCTTCAAGCTCCGCTTTCCACCGCACATTCTGCGGAAGTCTCTGACCTAAGAGTTCACCCGATTCAAATCTAATCATTTAAGTATGCCTGTCTCTTGAAAACTGATGATAGCGACCCAGCTCTCATCCTTTTCCAGCTTTCTGTGTGAGAATTCCAGCCGGTGTAAACTGGTACAGTTCCATGCAGGGCCGGCTCCAGGCACCAGCTCAGCAAGCAGGTACTTGAGGTGGCTAAGGGGAAGGGGCTCTTAGGCGGCAATTTGGCGGCGGGTCCCTCCCAGAGGAAAGGACCTGCTGCCAAAGTTCTGCCGAAGAAGAAAGCGGCGTGGTGGAGTTGCTGCCGATCGCTGAATATCTGGCTCTCTGAGTTGTTTATAATTATACCAAACAGGCTGCTAAGTCCAGCAAACTTTCATCAGGTGTACAACACACCTATCTGTGTAAAGGAAATTGATCAACAAAACTCCAACGATAAGGAGAATCACAAACACTTCCCAAGCCACCAGTCAAATAGGAGCAGTGCCTTTTCTGATAATAAAGGCTGGTTTAAAACATCACAGCCGATTCATAGCTGCGGACTTCAGAGTTGTTTATCTGGGCAAACAATTATGAAATGTTCCTTTGTCCCTGTGTGTACTGTGTGGGCAAAAGTCATTATGACTCTGCGTTACTTGAAAGGGCTATTGTTCAACACCTATTCATGGGTAGGACAACATGCAGTGCACAGAGCAGAATCTGTCCAAGATCCATGGTCCCATTTACCCAGATGCAGGCAGGTCCATGGCTAACTTCTTGAAGAAGATTCCAAGCAGCTTAGTTGGAGTGACTTTTGTCTGTTGAGGTTTGGGTTAAAAATTTCAAAAGCAAAGTGGAGCCTAAGTCCCATTTTCAAAAGTGACATAGGGCCAGATTTTCAATGGTATTTAGGCACCTAAAGATGGAGCTAGTCCCCTAGTGGGATTTTCACAAGCACCTCAGTGCCTAAGTCCCATTGCCTTTCAATAAATGCCTAAGTCTGTTTTGAGAATGGGACTTTGGAACCTAAGGCCTGGTCTACACTGGGGGGGATCGATCTAAGTTATGCAACTTCAGCTATATGAATAACGTAGTTGAAGCCGATGTACTTAGATCTGCGCCTCTCGGCCTGGTGGAGTACAGGAGAGTGCTTGGGGGTCGATTTATCTTGTCTAGACTAGATGCGATAAATTGATCCCCGCTGGATTGATTGCTGCCCGCCGATCTGGTGGGTAGTATAGCCATACCACTGAGCTACTTAATCACTTGAAAATACTCCCCTAATCTTGCATATCACATTGGGTGTGTTACATGATCTATTCCTGTTATCATTTTAGCATGGTTTAAAAGATTTAATATGCTTATGCATAGATTTGGTTGTATCTAGGTACTTATATGGCCTCTGTTACAGTAACTTCTTACAGTCATTACTGTATTTATCACCACACCCCTTAGAGCAGGGGTGGCCAACCTATAGTTCCGGAGCCACATGCAGCTCTTCAGAAGTTAATATGCGGCTCCTTGTATAGGCACCGACTCCAGGGCTGGAGCTACAGATGCCAACTTTCTAATGTGCCGGGGGGTGCTCACTGCTCAACCCCTGGATCTGCCACAGGCCATGCCCCCACTCCACCCCTTCCCACCCCCTCACCTGAGCCTGCCATGTCCTCGCTCCTCCTCCTCCCCGCATCTCCCCGAGCCTCCTGCATGCCATGAAACAGGTGATCGGGAGGTGTGGGAAGGAAGGGGGAGGCCAGGGGCGGCTCCAGGCCCCAGCACACCAACCACGTGCTTGGAGCGGCATGCCATGGGGGGCGCTATGCCAGCCGCCGGGAGGGCGGCAGGCGGCTCCCTGCGGGAGGTCCACCAAAACCACGGGTCCGGCGGCCCGCGGGACCAGCGGACCCTCTGCAGGCACACCTGCGGGAGGTCCACTGGAGTCCCCTGCTGCCCTCCCGGCGGCCGGCATAGCGCCCCCCCACGCGGCATGCCGCCGTGGTTGGGGCGGCGAAATGTCTAGAGCTGCCCCTGGGGGAGGTGCTGATCAGCAGGGCTACCGATGGGCGGGAGCGGGGGGGGATGATGGGGGGCTGCTGACGTATTACTGTGGCTCTTTGGCAATGCACATTGATAAATTCTGGGTCCTTCTCAGGCTCAAGTTGGCCACCCCTGATCTAGAGGTAGGAAGTATTATTGCCCCCCTTTTTCCAGGAAGACTAAATGACTTGCCTGGCGACATCTGTGGCACATCTGGGAATTGAACACAGGTCTCCTAAGTCACAGGCCTAGTGGCAAAAAAGGGGCCATCAAGAAACAATGAATTGGGCCCTCAGGGTGTTCTGATGAACCTCAACTGTGACCTAAAGCACTTCCTACTGTTCTAGTCCTGGGCTTCCCACAGAGCTCTGCAGCACCCCAGCTATTGCAGTTCTGGGGTCCCCTACACAGCCCCACCAACAAACCCCAGTCTTGACCCATATTTTGCATCTCCATATACTTTGCTCCCAAGTTTGTTCCGGTGCAATTGGAGATCTCTGTCCCTCTCTATCATTGATAAGATAGAGAGCCCTTTACAATCTATTGTGCGGGTGGGGAATTGTGTTCTTGAGTAAACACAGTAGGTCAATACAGCACTAATTCATAAATCCCATGCAATCTGTGTGTGTAGGGAAAAGGCTTATCAGGAAGTACAGTACTGCTCTACGGTAAGCACATTTTCAGACTAATCAATTCACTGGCTAATGTTATGAAGCTCACATTTGGCTAGCAGAGAAAAGGAGAGGAATGCTGGTCTAGTGGTTAAAGTGCTGGCACTGCTCTTTGTGTTTGATTCCCAGCTCCGGTCACAGGATGTGCTCTTTGAGCTGAATGACTGTAGCTACCAGCTATGTGGCTAGTGCCGGAAAGATGCTCCCCCAGCATGGGCAGCTGTGCACTGGGACACTACTCAGTCTACTCTCTGGAAGAGGTATGGAGAACACACAGTAGGGAACAAAAGCTGCACACCGCTGGACCTGCAATTGTAACTGGTCCTTGATCAGGCCATTCAAGTGTGTGCATGTGGGCAGGTCATTGCAAACTCATCTCCCACCCTATTCATCCACACAAGGATCTAGCTCTCTGGGAAATGGAAACACTAGTATTTTTCCACAGTGCTCCCCTTAGCTCAGTAGGGTTGCCCTCCTTCGGGGGTTGGGGGGAGACAGCACATTAAAACCTTCTGGAATAGTGTCAAGATGATACATTCCCACTTGACCTTTTCTAATATATTAATCTTGTATCACAGGCCAGATCCACAACTGGTGTAAATTGGCATAGCTTTCTTGTACTTCAAAAGAGCTACATCAGTTTATACCCACTGAGGAGCTGAACCCACATCTTTCAATAGCTGAACTTTTCTTATGCCAGTGTGGATCTGGGACCTTGTGAAATGTCTTTGGAGCAGATTGAGAAAAGCCAAGGGCAACAATTTAATCAATTAAATAAACTTATGGGCATTTCCTTTGTCACGCCAAGATCTAGAGGTTTGCGGAATTTCATGCAAATCAGGTAATTTACCATGATATTGGCTTTTTCAGTAATAAGGTTGACATCTCTCCATAAGCATGTCACCTAACTGAAATGACTGTGGGATACTACAGAGATTAATCCTGCTCATAAAAAAATAGGCCATTAGGATTAAAGTTCCAGCAGTTGGTATTGTCAAGACAACGCACCATGTTTCCCACCCAGTTTGGCCCTTTATGCAATAGATAGTGACATTAAAGCTGTATCTCTAACATGATTCTAAACAGGGCCAATGGCATTAGTCAGCCAATTACTATCTTTATTACTGTACAGATTGCAGCTGCATAATCTCAGTGATTCATTACAATAATAAACTCTGCACAATAAAATGGGCAAAATACCCATTATATTTGTACAAAAGTGCAATGGTTTAATTTTCCTGTTAGGCATGGTCTAGTATAAACCCAGCATCATGTGCACAATTAGCAACAGAACCGCCATATACGAGGTGACTGCCCTGAACGTTTTTGATCACTGTAATCTAGCTTTGAACAGGAAATGCTGCTGCAGTGCGAAGCGTGAGCAATTAACCCCGTTCAAGGTGTTGTTAATGCCGATAAGGAGTTTGGTGATACCATGCCCTGCACAGGGACAAGCAAAACGAGTGACTACAAGGAGCCTGGGGCTTGAAGGAGGGGCAGTGCCCCACTCCCTGAGTGGCATTAGGCCTTATCTTCACTCCTAAAAAAAATGCAGTGTTTGCCTTGTGTAAACTACTATGTATGGGCTACCCTGAAGTAAAAACCCAGCAAAGACCAGATCCTTTAGTTTTCAAACGAGGTATAGTCACCGAGATCAGCTCTATACTCCCACTTAGGGTTGACCTAAGTTTACTTCATGGTAGAACTAAAGCACCTTGTCTTCACTGTATTTTAACCTCAGGATACCTCATGTATGGTAGCTCCATGAAGTAAAAAAATAAAATAAAAATAAATGCAGCTTTTTTAGCAGTGAAGACAAGACCTCAAGAATTCTAGGGCTAGCTCCCGTTTGGCCTCTCTGGCCATGGGCCTACAAGAGCAGGTCATTTGTAGCCCCAGTACCTTGGCATTCCATACATGGACAGATGAGTGTGTGTATTAGCCACACATTTTAAGGTCAACTCTGATTCCCTAGCCATTTTTAAAACCCACCTCCTCTAATCCACCAGTAACCAACGAATTGTTCATCAATTTGCCATGCTTACTTTTACTAGTCCCTTTCTGCGTCCCCTAGGCCTCAATTCAGGAAAACATTTGGGCACATGATTAAGCCCCACTGAAGTCAGAGTCATTAAGTTCCATTAAAATTAATGAGATGTAAGCACATGTTTAAAGTTATGCACACGCCTAACTGCTTTCCTGAATTGGGGCCTCAGTCTATGGTTTCTACCTACTTCTTGAGCTGCCTACTGTTTCCTTTCTTTCGCTGTAACTTCTCTGCACTCAGTAACAGTGGTATGAATGCTGTGTTATAAAATTAGGCCCCAGTGCAGCAAATGGATCCACATGGATTCCCTTCAGCTAGTTCTCATTTCGTGGTTCATCCTCACTTGACTTCCAACGTTAATCACATTCCACAAAAATTTGCTTTTCCCTTATTTTTATTGTTCAACATTGTTTTGGCCAGAAATAAGTAATCAGCAACCAGGCAAAAAATAATTAAACCACTACACTAAAGGGAATGAATCCCACAGCGTTTTAACCTGCCTGCATCAACATGGGGTTGATTTTGTGCGTGCATGTGTCCCTCATTTTGGTCTGTGTCACACATAGCACACCCACATTTGGAACCATGCAAGTAGAGAGGCATACTTGCAGTGCAAGGTTTGCAGAGCCTGTGAAACCAAAAGATAGCTGGGAAGGCCGACAGGACCTCCCACTCAATGAATTATAACCCACCTCTAGCTGTGTGATACTGTAAAAGCTCTGCTAGACATTTTAAATGAAATAATGTACAATTTAGTTTAAATTTAAAGAGAAAAGCCTCTCTTTGAATTTTCTAGCACCTCTGTCGTTACCGGAGTTTGTCTGGCACCAGATATGACACCTCCGAAGCACCACATGGAAGGCTATTCTTGCAGTATGCCTGAATCCGCTATGAAGATTTGCGTTAGCATGGTACAAGAAGCCTTAGATTTACTGCTACTGTTACAGCACAGGACATAACTCTGCTCTGTAACTACAGATTCTCTGTAGCTCTTGTTAGACAACAAGAAATTATTCACTTGATTGGCAGTTTACTTAGGCAGGAAGTTCTTAAAGGCATAGTACTAATATATCTTCATGGTTACTTAGAACACTGCACAAGCCAGATGTGAGGAAATACCACGAATCTGATAGGGGAAAAAAAATCTTTTCCATAAAGCTACCAACCTGACTCCCGGATCAGAGAGGTTTGAACTTTGCAAGAGCCCCTGGCACTTTTGGGTGCTTATCCTAAACCATCCTATGAATCTTTTAAATCTGTTATGGACTAAGCTTAAGAAGGACAGACATTAGAAAATATGGACAGCTATACTGGATCAAATCCCCTAGCCACAAATACCTGATGCTTCTCGGGATGGCAAAAATAACAGTTGAGGGACTGATTCTGATACTACTGGAGGTGAGTAAGCATATCCTACTTCACGGCTAGTCCCGGGGGGGTGGGGGGGAGAAGAAATCTATCAAAATCTGGCCCTCGGCCAATTTCACAATGCTGTATACAGAGGAAAATTCCTTCCTGACCTGAACAAAGATCATTTCACACCCCAAAGCAAGAGATTTGATTACTCTTATCTGAGCTTCCCTGTTGTGTGCAGTATAGTGACAAAGTTGCCTAGATGTAGAACTCAACTCCTGGATCACTGCATTCCACAGGACTCTACGGTTTGCAAAGTAACCTTTTGTTTATTTGTTCCACACCAACTAGCAATGCTAGCAGGCTTATTACCAGCATGAATTACAAACAGATGGCTCCAATATATTAGGGTTTCACTTTTCCACACCAAAGATATTTGTGAATGAGTGTTTCCAACTTTCACGGTTTTATTGTGAACTGTGCAGTATTTGTTGGGTTTCTTAAACCTCCCTGATGACGTGAGAATCTCAGCTTTCAGTTAAAAAAAAAAAAAAGTAGTCCTCATGGCCGTGGAGAAAATGTAAGCCCTAAAGGACCAGGCACCAGAAGGCAAATAAAATACTCCACATCTACTTACTTATTGATTTAAATCATGACTTTTAAGTTAATCTCATTATTTTGGAGAGAGTTGACTCATGATTTTTGAACACAGAAGGTGGGCAATACTAGAACAAGGCTCTGAGTTAAACAAAGCAAGAAGCACTTATCCCCATCAGATCAAGCCATAGCATCTAAAGTGAACAGGTCTTTCTTTGGTTTAAGAGGGACCTAACTAGAGAGGGAAAGTTCAGGTCGTTATGAATGGGAGGCACTTGCTCCAAGCTGGGTAGATTGAGATGGTTAAATGTTCTCAGCTACCCACAAAAGTTTATGCTCCAATACGTCTGCTAGTCTATAAGGTGCCACAGGACTCTGTCGCTTTTTCCAGCTACCATGTGAGCAGCAGGTGGGTGACTGTAGATTAAATATACGTGACTCAAAGCTTACAAATTTTCCTGTTGACGTCAAATTTCCTTAAGTGGGCGTGACTTAGGTGAGACCAGCAAATCTTTCACTCCTACTCCTGCTAGACATCCATCCCTGCTTCTGCTGTCTCAGGCCCCCTCGGTTGCTTCACAAACCCTTGTTTTGAGAGACACCTGTGAGCCCTATTCTGCAACCCGTACTGATGCTGAGAACCAATTAACCATGGAATCATTGACTTCAATGGAGCTGCTCACCTAAGTAGGTGCTACTCAGCATAATTGAAGGTTGGAGACTCAGGCTGTTTATAAATATATATTTAGAGCCTATTCTGCTCATCTTACTCCTGTTGAGTTGTCCTGTACTCTAGGAGTATAGGCCTATTGAAATCAATGGAACTATTGATAGAGTAAAGTGCTACTTGCCATAAAGGTGGCAAAATCTGGCTCTTGATGAGCTGCTTGCTGAAGACACAGCTGATTCAGAAGACTATATACATCTCTTCACTTGGTTGGCTCTTTGACAACACACCCAACAAATATACACCATAGGATTGCAAATAATGGAGCTAGCAAAGCCCTCTGAGATCATCTACCCTGCCACACGTGCACAGGAGCATACACGCACCCAGGGTGTTTCCCAACCAGGGACAGCAGGGATAAATACCTTGCTCCTCCGATTCTGCAAACACAGAGTTCCCTTGTACAACCCACCACTTTTAATATTCTCGTAACCCTCTGCTCGAAAACAGTTTGATTACATATCACCATCATAAATTCAGCCTGGTAACAGCTGGGGGACAGATTTAAAGAGGATGTGTGGGGTTTTTTTGGCTATCTATTATTCATGGTGTGTTAGCCCTTCCAATCCATTTAGCCAAGAAGGAGATAAGCTATCCTCTGGTAGATTATTGACAGACACTTGGCAGCCTGCATCTCCGGGGCTGCTTCGTCAGAGAAAGTGAATTCAACCTTTAAAAGCAATGATTTGATAATGTGACTGTGTCTGTCTGGGAAATAACGTGTAGTGAACGGAACAAGGACAAGCCAATTATAAAGTGGGGGAGGGGTTAAGTCAATGCTGGTGAAAACCCAGGAGACTCAGTCATGTTCCTCCACAGGCCAGGTAAAGCAAGGTCAGCTGGGAACACACGTGTCCCTTGCAGTGCTCTACCAAGGCATCTCACCTCCGTGTGAGAGGGACTGCCACTAGGTGTAAAGGGGAGTGCAGTGTCCCCAGCCATTTGCCCGATGTCCTCTCTGCTGAGCCTGCAAACAAGGAGGCCACTTAGATTCTGTCTACACTGCAAATTTTAGCCCCACAGCCCAAGCCCCAGGAGCCTGAAGTTCCTGGGCTCTGAGACTCGGTGTGGGTTTTTGATCACAGAGTCTCAGAGCCCAGGTCAGCTGACTGGAGTTCACAGGGTGCAGGCTGCAGGGCTAAAAAATGCAGTGTAAATGTTCGGGCTGGAGCTCTGAGACCTTCCACCCCCCACCAGTTTGAGTCTGAGTCTGGATGTCTACACTGCAATTTTATAGCCCCACAGCCCGAGCCAAAAAGAGCTGTGGGGGTGGTGTCTGTGGATGGGGACAGCACATGAAGACCCCTTGCTGCCCCTGTGCCTAAAAGCCAGAGGGACATGTGGCTGCTTCCTGGGAGCCGCCTGAGGTAAGTGCCAACCAGAGCCCACACCCCTTGCACCTTGCACCCCAACCCCCTGCTCCAGCCCTGAGCCCCCTCCCACACTCTGTACCCCTCGGCTCCAGCCCAGAGCTCCAGGCTAGGGCAGGGAGTTGGAGTGTGGGAGGGGGTGAGGGCTCTGGCTGGGGGTGTGGGTTCTGGGTTGGGGCAGAGGGTTGGGGTGTGGGAGGGGGTACAGGCTCTGGGCTGGGGCTGTGGATTAAGGGTCTGGGGTGCAGGAGTGGGGATTTTATCTGGTCACAGCCAGGCAAAGATACTAGTCAATTATCAGAGCTGAACATGCCGGTGAGAGATTTGTACCCCACAGAGGGCTGCCGGAGGGGCTGGAGAACTGCGTTAAGGGAGGCATCCAGTGTGCAGGGCCACCCAGAGGGGGGGACAAAAGGGGCAATTGCCCCCCGTGCCCCCGCTCTCCAGGGCCCCCCAGAGAGAGAAGAGCTCTCCGCCCGCCCCCTCCCTGAGCCTCAGCGCAGCGCGCCGCCTCGCCGGCCCCCCCCCCCCCCCCCCCCCGCCGCGGCGGGGTGGGGGGGGGGGGGGGGGGGGGGCGGCGCCCCCGCCCCCCGCCGCCCGAGGCGGGGCGGGGGCGGGGGGCGGGCTCCGCTCTCCCCGCCTCTCCCGCCCAGCCCCGCCCGCGCCTTTGGCGGGCGAGCGGGGCCGGCCTGCCCCCTGAGCGCTGGCCGGGCTGAGGGCTGGCGCTGGGCGGGGGGCGGGGCGCGCGCCGCGCCGCCGCGCCGCGCCGGGCCGCCGGGCGGGGGCCTTCGCTGGGCGCGGCCCGCTGGACCCGCCGCCACCCGCCCAGTGCCCCCGCCACGACCGCCACCCCCCCCCGGGGCGAGGCGCGGGCCGGGCTGCGGGGGCGGCGGCCGGGCGCGTGGCCGGGGGGGGGGCGGGCGCCGCCCCCCCCCGCCCCCGGCCCCCCCCCCCGGCCAGGCCCCGCCCTGCCAGTGTGACCTGTACTGGTAGTATAACCTTCTGGCTGGTGACCCAGCTAACACATTCTCTAGCCCAGTATCAGCAGCACAGCTTGGGTCATTGCCACGCTGCCATCTGGCCCCATACAAGAGAAACACACTTCTGAACTTCCAGTCTCATAGTCCTTGCCTATCCCAAGCCCTATCTCTACTCCTCCCATTCCTTCCTCACACTGTACTTCTTTCAGAAATACATTTTTTTCCGTTCCTTTCACCAATATTCCTGTCCCTCCCTTCTCCTCATCTCTGCCACCTCTTGTGAACGTTCTCGTGTTCGGTTTGCAAAGCACCACCGACATTACAGCTCCATGTATGCAGTTGTTGTTATTAATACAGACTAACTTAGCTAACATACCCTCCCTTCATTGGACTGTCTGCACTGTCTGAGCGCGGCTAGCCATCAAACTAATGCTGCCACAGACCAGCATGCAGCAGAGTCTAGCAGGGACTTTTACAATTAAACCATCAGAGACGTACCTTTATGGATTCTAATGAAACCTCAGAGAGATCAAACAGGGCTCAGCCCAAGCCGTGTGGAGCAGCCAGGTGGATTTTAAGCAGTCTAGGAGACCTAAAAATAACACAGACACAATTTAAGTAAAAAAAACCCCAAACCCACAATACAGGATTTGAACTCTGATTTCGTTTCTAATTACGAGCCTCTCTCCTGAGCCTTCCTGGCTAGTGGGGAAGGGGTGTTTTATGAGGCATGAGGAGCTGCCTAGGGCATTCCTGGCAGCGGACTGCACCACCGCTACCTTCCTCCTTCTGCAGAGCTGGGGCTTCAGGCTTAGAAATTGGGAATCCAGCCAGATTTTTTTCCCCCTCTTGCTTAATATTAACAGTTTTCTGTGTATATCGTCTAGCCATGCCTCCACTCTCAGGAGCTCAAGTTCTGCCCGAGAACAACACAGGGACAAGGCCTCGGACCCCTTTATGGGCTAAGCCTTTTATACCTATGCTCACCTCCTAGGGCACTGTGGTGGTGGCCCTCATGCCTCGAATACTCCCAGGCGACCTGGTCTAGCATCACAAGTTTGTCTCTACCTCGGTTTCCTTGGCTAGGCATATAATTCCTGCAGCTTCTGAAGGTGGAGTCCTTCAGTGGGGTCAGGTTTCACTGGCATTCATCACTTCTCCCTTTTGGAGCCTCTCCCACCTGGGAACATTCTTCCTTGGTTTCCTTTCCAGGTGAGCCCCCTCCCCAGGTCCCCCTGGGAAGCCCTGGTCTTGGGAGAGCTCGCTTACAGTGTTCTGGAGACTGTTCCTCTCCCCCAGAGCCTCTGTTCTCTAGGCCATCACCAGTGCGAATAGCTTCCTTCCTGGCTGGGTGCTTCCCTGTCCAATTAACTGCCTCCTAGTTGCTCAGTAAGTTAATTAGTCCCAGGTGAACCTCAGTTGCCTCATTCCCCTTTGTGGAGCTTGTCAGAAGTAGGCTGAGCCCATGACTCCTTCAGAGGGTCAGCTACTCTCTGACAGGCATGCTCAACATCCTTTAGGCACAGTGAATTAAGGTGGGATGGAGGTGTTGGGAACCTCTCAGGAGCCTTGCCGTTGATTTATTTATACTTGTGCTTGGGTAGCAACTGAGATTGAGGCCCCACTGCGTCATGAGCTGTACAAATACATATGAGAACAGTCCCTGCCCAGAGGAGCTTGTAATCTAACTACTAGATAGACAAGGGGAGGGAAAAAATAATGATTGGGTGGGATTTTCAAAAAACCCTAAGTGACGTAGGAGCACAAGTCCCACTGACTTGCAATGGGCCTGGCTCTCCTGATTCTCTTTGTGCTTTAGAAAACTCCATCCGTCATCTCCGTCTTACAGATGGGGAACTGAGATATCAAGGGATTAAGTGATTTACCTCAGGTCAGTCAGGAAACCTGTCACAGATCCTGGAATTAAACCAGACCTCTTAAATCCCAGTCCAGTGCCTCAATCAGAAGGCCTCTTTCACTGTATTAATAGAAGACAGGTGTTTGGATCCCTGAGACTGCTTTGTAAATCTTGGCTGTGATTTCTATCTGGACAATAACCCTTTGATTCATTTTTTAGTGTCCTGCCAGCAAAGTAACACCAGTCGTCCCCCACTCTTGTGAAGTTTTGTCACGCAAAGTGAGGACACCTCTTACACCGCAGATTCTGAAGTCCTGTGGCATCATGCCATGCAAAACTTTAGTGGAAATCAAGGACATATTCAACTTAAGCTGTGTTCTTAGGGCCAAATGGGTCACACTTGGGTTTGCTAAGTGGCCAGTGTGCAAAACTCTTCGTGCTTCCATTCTGCCCTCTGACGCTAGGCACAAACAAGAGCATTCTTTGCAGCATGCACTTCAAAGGTGGAGTATCTGTACACAGGACGGCACTGGAGGTTCATTTTGCCTCGTGCATTAGGCAGCACTGAAGAAATTAAGCTTAATGAGAACTATATGCACACACTGAGTGGCGCTTCAGTCCTTAAGCATTTCTTCTGCCACTGACAGCACGAACATACTGGGTCACTCGTTTGAATGCAGCACAGGCAGGCAGGGAATTCAGCTGGTTACCCCAGCACAGATCCTAATGAAGAGCTCACCCCATCACAACACAGCTGGAATGCTTGCTAGTAGGCTCACCAGAGACTGAACATTCATGACAACTAAAATCCCTTCTCATTCCCTAATGGTGGGCTTCTCTGGAGCAAGTTAGGCAGAAGCTGTTTGAAAGGAGTTGGGAAGCCTCCCATCAATTCCCAGCACTCCCAATCCAGCAGTTCTGTAGGCTGGGTCATAGTTCCCTAGCCTGCTCCCACTGTACATCTATTGCTTCATAGGGACCAGAATTTCATAGTTAGATGGCGGGTCTGGCTGGAAATCTTGAGTGTGCCCTTTCCTGCTGGATTGTTTAAATGTATCTGCCTCCAACTGATCTGTCACTGTGGATATTTAATATGAGACCAAATAAACTGTTAATGAAACTAACTTCTTTGTACCTAGGCATTTAGAGTGTGTGCAGCACACTGATGTCTTACAGCAATGCAGACAAAACAATACCCTGTCCAGGGCTGGCAGCATGGTCTAGCTAGTGGACGGGGTTTTACAGTGCGAGTCCAGGGTTCAAATCCTGGCTCTACCACTGATTTATTTTATGACCTTGGGCAAAGCATTTCACCTGTCTGTGTCTCTGTTTCCCCTCCCACCTGGGCAGGGCTGTTCCCTCACTCTGTGTTTGTCAGGTGCCTAGTGTGATGGGGCCTCGAGGCGCTACACAAAGGGGAGCGGTCAGGCTTCATACCAGTCCAGCCAGTCATAAAAGCAAAGGGGAGGGATTATGGCACTTCAAGGCCACAGCAATAAGCGTCACCCCATGACACGTCAGTGTGGGTAGAACACTGTGTCAGACGTTCTTTGATGGGAGCTGTGACCCCAAGCTGTGGTTATTTAGAGACATGCTGGCTGTCTCTGTTTTATCTCTAAATGGGATACCAGGTGGATAGAACACAAAAAGGTCTTGTGCTCTGTGACCACAGCACTGACGCATATCAAACAGAAAACTTCAAAAGCCCTTATCCAGCACCCGCCAGGGTGCTGACGGGGCTCCTCGAAGCATGCCAGTGCCCTTGAGAGACAAAGGGAACCGATGAGAGGCTGGAATGCACAGAGCCATCAGAGGCGCTGCTTCATTAAAGACTTTGGGCTCGTTCCCAAGAGCATGGCTCAAGGCAAAGTCTCAGCACCAAATCCAGGGCTGGGGCCAGGGCAAGATAGGGAAAAAGTGGTGCCCGCCAGCCCCCTTTTCCAAATGCCTATCTCCCTGTATTGGCCGTGGAACGGGGTTGGCCACCACCTGAGCACCCCCTCACAGCCAGAGGTTGCTTTGCTGCACTATGCCTCTGCTTTCGTCTTCTTTGGGGCTCTTTAAACAAGGCCCAAAGAGTCTCATTCAGTCACAGCCCTTCTTGGAGTCTGGTTTCTTTATTCACCAAGTTCCAAAAACACATCTGGGCCCGGCCCCTCCTCCCTGAAGAACCGTCTCAGCTGGGTCTTCTGCCTCGCTTTACTGCCAGCCCTCCTGCCTCTGGCTATCTCAGCTACACTCTCAATCACAATCCCTTTCCTGCAGCTTCCTGCTGCCTTTATATTGGACTCCCTGATTTCTCCTGGGGGGGGCTCACCTTGTAATCAGAGTTGGCTTAGGCCCAGGCTCTCCAACCCAAGGACAAGCCAACCTGTTACAAGCCCCTTAAGTCTTTTCATTTCCTGCAGTTCATTTCCTCTCCTTGTGTAAGGACTTTGCAATTTCTAAAGCTGCCCAGGTACCTGCTCACAGACCAGACAGACCACTCTAGTTTCCCAGGCCTTGGAGCCATTTACAAAGCAATGCTTTTGTAGGTAGTCCCTGGCTAATGCAACATATTCAATGTAACAGGGACAATGACTGACATTTCCTGAGTGCCTTCTATCTGGCTGGATCCCAAACTGATATACAGACTATTAAGCAATCCCTTTAGACACCACTGACATGCAGACAGATTTCAGGTAGAGGCCAGCAGCTGTTTGACAAATGACACCAACACCGTACAACAGTTTAGGACAGGAAGTGAAAAGAGATACCATATGAGTTGGAGCTTCGGGGCGAATTTAGGAAGTCAGAATGCAAATATCCCTACTGGTATTCAGCCATGAGACAGATTCCATTAATTCCCATTCAGTAATAATTTGTTGTCCTTACTTTTGCAAAGTGACCTTACATGGAATCCCGTACTTTTCTCAAAAAAAGTATTTATAACTGGGTGTGAATTATAAGAAGTGATGAAATGGATGGTGACACCCTATAATCCAATGTGAAGTTTCATAACACCCGTGTCATCCAGGGATGCTATTTTGTATAGTCCCACATCCCCGGGGAGTACTAATTCAGAGCCCCGTTCTGTAACCTTCACATTATTTACTTACACCTAATCCCCCCCAAGTGAGTTCATTGGAACATCTTATGTAAGCACAACTCAATGATTAAGGGTTGAAGATTTGGGCTCTCCCGGGAGGTGGGTGAGTGCTGTTGGCCCAATTTGCAATCTCTGCCTTTTGCTTCACACAACAACATGAAGAAGGGCCAAAACTTAGGTGCCCTTCCATGCTGTGATATTTTATTTTCAAGTAGAGTGACCAGAAAGAAAATGTGAAAAATCGGGACGGGGGTGAGGGATTGTCCCTATAAAATCGGGACATCCAGTCACCCTACTTGCAAGCAGCTGAGCAAAACATTCTCACATATTTGTCCTACAGGAAAACAATAATGAAGTAATGCACATATGGTGGACAATTTCTGTGAAAAAAATTACAAACGGAAAACAAAATAACTGTTTTTTCCCACATTTAGAAAATATTTACCATTTTCCAACCAGGGTGTTCCTGTCTACAGTCCCCTCTTAGTCCAAGGCAAAGAGGTGAGCAAAATTTTTAGAAACATTGATCTCAGTTTGTGTCAGCTAAGGAAAGATTTGAGATTATGCAGGTTATTTTATCCAAAACAGTTTGTCCTTCCATAACCATGGCATTGACAAAGCATCCTGTTTGCACAGCATTGCAGCAAAGAGAGAACAACCAGGGCAAATTCAGAACTCCAGTACTCCCCCAGCTGCCATCAGCCAACATGTGATCCCAGATTTAAAATGTCAGACAAGGTTCTTTCCATCCGTTTGCAGACAGTCTCCATTCTAGCCCTATAATCCTCAAACCACAGCATCCAGTTGACACTGCACTTATTGCAATCAGTTGATAAAGCTCCATTCCAGCCCCAGGGATGACAACTTCCTTTTTAAACACAGCTCAAATCACTTAAATAAATCCCTTGGTGATACTCTGACACCTTGCAGAATCCAGTAACTTTGTGACTTGTGCCTTCCTACATAGGAGACCAAACCGAGACACCAACATACTCTGGATTCGGATTTGGAGTCATAAGGATGGGGGAAATAGTAAGGGTATCAATAAAGACTTTTCAGAACATATCACCCCAGTGCTCTGCAAACTCCACACACTCCACAACGACTTCTGCGTGGACCTGGTTCTAACTGACAGAGCACTGACTCACTTAGGCCCTAGGTATTTCAGAAACCACCTCATCAGCTGCACAGAGACAGGGATATTGTAGCCAAAGGGCCCAGGATAAGATGCTTAGGTGCTGGGGCCGACATTCTCAATGGCAGGACTCCAGCCATGGAACTATTTACCAAACAAGGTCAGCCTGACCCCAAGATTCACGAAATGTAGGCTGAAATGAAAGATCCACCTTTTCAACAAAGCCTTCCTCTAGCAAAGGCAGACTTTAAAAAGAGGGCAGACAGAACACACAACATTCTTTTGAGCCCCAGGAAGGTAGAGAAATAAGAGCTTGTTAATTACACTCAGTGCTTAGGTTTTTAGTGCTTGTTAATTATAGTCAGTGCTTACATGCCAAGGTGACAGGCACATTAGAAATACCATAGATTAGAGTGATTTAAATCCATTAAAGCTGATGGCTAGCACTGAGTTCCTTATTCTGTATGTTAATGACACTCAACATGGCTAGAATAGCCCCTTCTGAGCTTTGACTCAACCTTCTCTGAATTCAGATCCTCTTCAGCTGCCTGGGTTCAGTCTTTATCCTGTAAGCTGAACGGATTCAGGGCCCAGCAGGTGTTTTGGTTCTCTGATAAGCGATGGCCGATGTGGAGCACTGAATATCATTGCAAGCCAACTCTACCAAAATTCTCTTTCTGCCCTTGCTGTCCCCAGCAATGACTATTCTTCCATCTATACTGTGCAGGGCCGGCTCCAGGCACCAGCCCAGCAAGCAGCTGCTTGGGGCGGCCAATGGTGAGGGGTGGCATGTCTGGGTCTTCGGCGGCAATTCGGTGCTGGGTTCCTCACTCCCTCTTGGAGCAAAGGACCAGCCACCGAACTGCCGCCGAAGACTGAAGCAGCAGCGGTAGAGCTGCAGATCGCGATCGCAGCTTTTTTTCTTTCTTTTTCTTTTTTTTTTCTTTTTGCTGCTTGGGGCAGCAAAAACCCTGGAGCCGGCCCTGATACTGTGTCTCATGGAGCATCTTTAAATCTTGCCCATTCCCCATTCTGGCTGCAGCACACACACCAACATAGCTAGGAGTGACTTGCATGCTGGAGGCTGTTTGCAAGCAGTCCAGGCTGGAGACTCAATGCAGCAATGCATTGTAAAGGGCACCCCAGGTTACAGGGCAGGGGTGACACAGCTACTCATTACTCTGGATTGTACCCTTGTATATCACAGTAGTAAAGTGCTCCCTTTTCCAGGGTGACAGTGAGACAATCTGGATCAGAAACAAGCCCTAGGTAAGGTTCCACAAGTTCAATTTAACAGCAGTGGCCAATCACTGGAGTCAGAATGTAATCTGAAAAGCCAGAGATATATGATTAGAACTTGAGAGAATCCAGGTGTGTCCTCCGAGCATGGTACTTGCTAAACCAATAAGCCATTGGTATTTGGTTATATCCTCTTTCTGTAACGGTGAATCTTTGTCCCTTGCCTCTCTGTTCACCGTTCTGGAAGGCTTATCTGCACAGAGACAATACACCCAATAGAGATACCTCTGCTCATAGGCGGCAGGTTCGTATAATTTTTGGTGGGGCCCAAAATGGTGTTTCCCCTCCCCCGCTCTCACCCTGTAAGCTGATATAAAATGAAACTACAATGCGTCAGCACCACAAGATTACAAGGGTCAATTAAAAGTGGAAAGTCAGAAGCAGCACTTGCCTGCTTCAATATACGGTATTAAATTTTGTTGCACCTGTTGTGACAAAGTGGGAAAGTTCTTAATGTTTTCTCTGAATACTGTGTGGGTGCCTCAGTTTCCCCTGCAAAGTGCCAACTGACGGTGTTGGGGACAAAGAGATCAGGTGGCCTCCTTGTCCGGAAGAGACACAAAGGCCAGATGAGGGAGTGTCAGTTTGGAGCTGGCTGGGGAAATCGGGAGAGGCCCAGAACTTGGGTCTGGGCTCCCCACCCCCCAAGATGGACCTGACTGAGGGGTCCTGTTTTCTGTACCTACAAACTGTGATCCTGTTGTCTAATAAACCTTCTGTTTTACTGTCTGGCTGAGAGTCACATCTGACTGCGGAGTTGGGGTGCAGGGACCTCTGGTTGCCCCCAGGACCTGCCTGGGCACACTCGCTGCAGAAAGTGCATGGTGTGGACGGGCATGCTGAATGCTCTGAAGTCAGACCCAGGATTGTGTGAGCTTCTTGCTCTGGAGACAGTATGCTCAGAGAGGAGGCTCCCCCAGAGTCCTGACTGGCTTTGTATGGAGTTGTTCCAAAGCATCACAGCATCCCCTTCCACACCATGCGCTTCCCGGAAGTCTGCACAGGCACTGACTCTCCCTCCTCTGGCCTTTGTCTCTTTTCCAGGCATTAGGAGGCCACCTGATCTCTTTGTTCTCCAACACCTTCAGTTGGCACCTTGCAGGGGGGTGGCCCAGGCCATCAGTTGCCTGGAGGCAGGGTTGCAGCCATTCTCTGTGCAGACGGCATCACACTGGCCCTCTAGGGCTTTACAACAATCACACCCCCTTATCCCACCATCTAGAGCCTTAAGAAATGCATTGGGGAAACTGAGGCACACAGACAGTATTCAGAGAAAACACCTGTATACGGCCAGTTACATACTTTGAAGGGTGTAAAATAATCAATTATTGTGCTAAATACAATGATACTGTAAACTGACCACCAAATTTAAGTTGCATGTTTTTCCCCTCAGGTGAGGGTTCTGGGGTGGGGCTGGGGATGAGGGGTTCACAGTGCAGGAGCGTGCTCGGTGCTGGGGGTGCAGGCTTTGGGATGAGGCAGGGCTGAGGATGAGGAACTTGGGGTGCAGACAGGCTGCCCCAGGGCTAGGGCCAGAGAGGACTCCCCATCACCACCACTGGCAGCAGCAAGCTCCAGGGGAGGGACCCCTCCTCTGCCCCCCTACTCCCCACAGCACACTCACTCTGCACCACAATCACTGCACATGCTCCTAGGGCCCCTCAGGTCCAGAAAGCTCACTCTCCTCCCCTATGATGGGTACTGGGGGGGGGTTGCCATCACAGGTGGCCTTCCATGCTGCCCCTCACCATAACTTCACTGTGGATGGGTGATGGAGCTGCCCCTTGCCCAGCATGGGGCAGAAGTGGGGTAGGCAGGGTGGTGGCTGGCTATGGGGTCGGGGAGCAGGGTGTCATAAAATTTATCCAAGCCCCAGCTGCTCAGGTCTAGGAAGCCTCCCTCTCCCATCCCTCCTGTGGCGGGTGGGTTGGTGGGTGCTGGGGGAGGGGGCATTGCCTTCACATGTGGCTTCCTGCCTCCCCTGTGCAGCCTGCTGCGCCTCACTGGGGGTAGGAGTGGGGGCTGGGGCTGGGGCAGGTGGGGAATCATAGGGTTAAAAAACTCAAACATAATAAAAAATCATAGGGTCAAACACTCATGGAAGCCCCAGCAGCTGCTAAGGTGAGTGATGTCCATCCTCCACTCCCCTCCCCCTCTACAGCAGCAGTTAGTTAGCATTGTTCTTATGCTAATGCTGCAGCTGTAGCCTTAGGCTACGGCAGCAAAAGCAAGGGAGAGAGACACTCGCTGTGCGCTCTCTTTACATTCAGGCAGGGAAGCTTGGGGGGGGGGAACCTAGCTCCAAATATTGGTGGAGCAGAGCCCCTGATTATGAATATTCCTGGGGCTTTAGCCCCAAGAGCCCATATAAGTTGGCGCCCATGCCTCTGCTTCAGAGCACTGAACAGTTTTCTGACATTTAACTATTATTTCCTGAACTGTCATTTCTTGAAGACAAGATTTCTAGGAAGGCCAGTTCAATCCAGTGAACCAGACAACTCCTTAGCAAAAAAACCTACTCTCTAGCAGATCCTGGTAGTTATATCACTGAAGCAGCATTAGTGCCCTGTCTAGACAATGTGGTTATTAGTATTATTGTATGAATCACACATCCTTAGCATTTTGGAACAACGGGCAGAAAAAAAATACCCCCAGTTCTACTCAAGTGCTTTGCTGCACTAATCCACCTTCAACGTTCACCTTGCATAGCCACCAGAAAGGAAGAAGAGATCTCTGTTTGACATTTTATCTAAAAGGACAGATGAAAAACTATGCTTAAAAAAGTAACCATGTTGGCTGTTTGCAGGTGCCTTCCACTAATTGCACGTCTTCACTGGCAATGTTAAAGCACTGCCGTGGCTTGTGGGTGCACTGTTTACACTGGCACTTTACAGTGCTGAAACTTCTTTTTCACTCCCCTGAGCGAGAAAGCTGCAGCGCTGTAAAGTGCCAGTGTAGACAAGCCTTGTGAACATCTTGAAGCAAGAATCTTGTACACCAGAGTAGTGAGAGCTGAGCAACCCATCCTCCTGACCGGTGAAATTGAAACCTGGAATCTCTTTCTCTTTGCTTGTGCTGTCAAGCATGAATCTATGCCCCAAGGAAATCATAAAGCAAGACTTCTCTGGAGAGAGTTTAGAATGGGGGGAATAGGATGACCAGACAGCAAATGTGAAAAATCGGGAAGTGGGTGGGGGGTAATAGGAGCCTACATAAGAAAAAGATCCCAAAATCGGGACTGTCCCTATAAAATCAGGACACTTGGTCACCCTAAGGGGGAAAGAAAAGTGGGTTTTCTTTGCTTACTTCCACACCCCAAATTTGTGAATGCCTAGAAAAAGAAAGTACACTTTTTGTCTATGTAAGTGCTGTATGTATAAGTGGGTATGGTGAATATGATATGCAATACTTCCATTGAGAAGAGAGTCAGAAAAAACTTCCAAAGCTCATAAAATTCCTGAGAAAAATTATTCCCTGACCATAAATATATTTAAAACACATAAATATAATCAAGATCCTGGGTAGACTAGACAGCTCAGATTATTGTTAATAGACTATGACACTTTTCATCTCTAGGTCAACAGTTCAATTACTGCACTGGTCAGTATCGGTCCTACAAAATCAAAGCAGTGAAACTCTTTGCCTTAGGTTTAATTCAAAACTCAGGCCAGTTTCATTGGTGGGTTAGCAAACTAATTTTATGGTCTCACATCGAAACCCAAAGAAGCGTGTGGTTTTGAAGTGAAACCAGGGGAAAACTGATGGTTTTGAGCAAGTTTCACTTTGAGTTAATGAGTTTGTTTGAACCCAAAATGCAAACATAAAACTTGGGGGCTGTGAAACCACATAGAATGAAATTTTTTTTAAATGGTTTACAGGGACTCATGTAAGCAAAAGCCACCAGATTTTGCATGGCTCCAAAAGAAGTCACCTCCTGCTCAGTGTCGAGAAGCCCCTAAGTAAAATAATTTGGCAGCCTCATTCCAGTTCCTGTTGTGTTGGTGTTCACAGCCCAAAGATCAATGCCACAGTTGACACCTGTTCTAGCCATCTCAGTGGAGAAGCCAATTACTGAAAGGGCCATGGAGACCAAATGATCCTCACGGACAAGGGCCCTATTTCCCTAGCATGAGCAGCAGATTTGTAGAAATTTTGGTGGTGCCCAGAACCCGCCCCTGCCCAAACTCCGGCCCCCCAAAACTCCATCCCCTACCTGCCCAAGGCTCTTGGAGGGAATTTGAGTGGGGGAGGAGGTCTGGGGTGCAGAAGGGGTGCAGGTGCTGGGAGGGAGTTTGGGGATGGGAGGGGGTGTGGAGGGAGGGGGTGCAGACTCTGGGAGGGAGTTTGGGGGAGGGAGGGGAAGCAGGGGTAGGGCTGGGTTTGGGGTGGGGCTGTGGATGAGAGGTTTGGGGTGTGGGAACGGGCTCAGGGCTATGGCAGAAGGGTGGGATGCGGGGTGAGGGCTGTGGGGTGGGACTGGGGATGAGGGGTTCATGATGCAGGAGGGGGCTCAGGGTTGGGGCAAATGGTTAGGGTGTGGGGGGATGAGGGCTCTGTCTGGGGCTGGGACTGAGGGGTTTGGGGTGTGGGAGGGGCTCAGGGCAAGAGTAGGAGTGTGGGGGGTGAGGGCTCTGGCTGGGGCTAGGGATGAGGGGATTGACGTGTTGGAGAGGCTCAGGGCTGGGGCAGAGGGTTGGGGCGCGGCGGAATGAAGGCTCCATCTGGGACTGGAGATGAGGGGTTTGTGGTGTTGGAGGGGGCTCAGGGCTGGGGCAGAGGGTTGGGGTGTGGGGGGGATGAGGGTTCTGGCTGGGGGTGTGGGCTCTGGGGTGGGGCAGGGCTGGGGATGAGTTTGGGGTGCAGGAAGGCTGCTCCAGGACAGGGGCCAGAGAGGAGGACTCCCCGCAGCCCTTTCCCTGCGGCAGCAGCGAGCTCTAAGGGTATGTCTACACTACAAGACTATTTCGAATCAACTTAAGTCGAATTTGTGGAATCGACGTTATGAAGTCGAATTTGTGTATCCACACTAAATACACTAATTCGACTGTGTGAGTCCACAGTAACGGGGCCAGCGTCGACTTTGGAAGCGGTGCACTGTGGGAAGCTATCCCACAGTTCCCGCACTCCCCGCTGCCCATTGGAATTCTGGGATTTCCCCCCAATACATGCTGGGGGAAAAATGTGTCGAGGGTGGTTTTGGGTAACTGTCATCATTGAACCGTCAATCACGCCCTCCCTCCCTCCCTGAAAGCGCCTGCGGGCAATCTGTTCGTGCACTTTTCTGCTCAGTGACAGTGTGGGCGCCACAGCACTGCAAGCACGGAGCCCGCTGCAGTTATGGCCGTTGTCAACTCCTCGCACCTTATCGTCCACCTCTTCCACAGTCAGCTGCTGAGAAATAGGGCTTTTCAATGGTGCTGCGAGCACTGGTGGACCATGGGGGACGTTTTACCAACATCAACGTCGGGTGGCCAGGCAAAGTTCATGACGCACGTGTTTTCAGGAACTCTGGTCTGTTTAGACGCCTGCAGGAAGGTAGTTTCTTCCCGGACCACAAAATAACTCTTGGGGATGTGCAGATGCCTATAGTGATCGTCGGGGACCCAGCCTACCCGCTAATGCCCTGGCTCGTGAAGCCCTATGCAGGCGCCTGGCACAGCGACAAGGAACTCTTCAAGTACCAGCGAGCAGCGAGCAGCGTGACCTGTGACTGTTCAGTTTCTTTACAGAGAAGCTGAACCTGCCCCTGTTTCTTTACCAAGTTACTGTTGACTAGCATCTGCAGTTACATACCCCGTCCACCACGCTTCCCCCACTTCCAACACACGTTTAAAAATAAAATACATGTTCCACTGTAACTTTACAAAGGTTTCTTTATTGATGACTTTGCGTTAAAGGGTTGAAACTGGGACGCGGACTGTGCTGCGTAGGGTGTGCGGTGATGTAAAGACCGTCTCTAAACTAGAGGAATTACAGGCTCCTGCTCCCAGAGCCGTCTGCAGTGCCGGACTGGTTGTTTCAACGGAGCCTGCCATCCCTCCTTTTTGGGACTCTGTGTGCGGGGGCTATGTGGCCTTGTGGCGGGGGAGGACGAATACAGATTCCTCTGCTGCGTGGCTCTGTGGTCCAGGACAGGGACCATTGCATGAGATCTGTAACCCCCCTCCCCCGCTACAAAGTCACGTACCCCCGCACCCACACAGAACCTGCAAACCACCTCCCATACCGACCAGGGTGCCTACTGACTGCACTGTGTGTGTGACCTGCTGCTGATCCTGCCCCCATGTCTGTACCCTGGTAAAGGTGATTGTCCTGTCCAATTACCAACCCCCTTCCCCCCCTTCAAACACAGTCTCCTCTAAAAGAACATGACGGAAACAGTAATTAACAGAAAGGTATTTTTTATTATCAACTAGACAGTTAGGGGATGAAACTGGGACGGGGGCTTGGGTGAGGCGGGAAGGAAAGGACTTCTCAAAATTTAGGGTATGAGAGCTTTTGGGTACTTGGGCACTCTGCTGGGGTGCAGTGACAGTTTTCACGGCTCCTGGCGCCCCTCCTTCTGGTTATTTTGGGTGAGGGGGGTATGGGACTTTGTGGCGGGGGAGGGCGGTTGCAGATACACTGCAGGGGGGCTCTGTCCTCCTGCCTGTGGTCCTGCAGAACATGCACAAGGCGCCGGAGCATGTCCGTTTGCTCCCTCATTAGTCCAAGCAGCGTTTGAGTCGCCTGCTTGTCTTCCTCACGCCACCTCTCCTCCCGTTCGCTGTGTGAGCGCTGGTACAGAGAGAGGGTCTCCCTCCACTGGCTCTGCTGGTCCGCCTCATCTCGGGAGCAGCCCATAAGTTCAGCGAACATCTTGTCCCCTGTCTTTTTCTTTTGCCGCCTAATCTTTGCCAGCCTCTGTGAGGGGGATGCTGTGGCAGGTCTGGAGACAGTCGAAGCTGTGTGATGGGAAAAAGGGAGTGAATTCCTTGCAAAGATACATTTTTGTGAACAATGAACACAGTCTAGTCTGTGTCTGTGAACAAGAGCATGCACAGCACCTATCTCGTGCACACTCCTGCTGCAGGCAATCCGGAAAGCATAAACTCTGCCCCTGTTCCACCCCATCGCAGTGTCCCCCGACCCTTGGAATTCCGGGTTGAGATCCCAGTGCCTGATGGTGCAAATTTCATTGTTGCGGGTGGTTCTGGGTACATGTAGTCACTCATTCCTTCCTCCGGGAAAGCAATGCCAGACAATCATTTCGAGCCCGTTTTCCCTGGATTAGCCTGGCAGACGCCATAGCGTGGCAACCATGGAGCCTGTTTTGCCTTTTGTCACTGTCACCGTATGTGTACTAGATGCCGCGGACAGAGGCGATTCAGCAGCGCTACACAGCAGCATTCATTTGCTTTTGCATGACAGCAGAGATGGTTATCAGCCATACTGTACCATCTACCATGCCATTGTAAATTGGCAAGGTGATGATGGTTACCAGCCGTATTGCATTATACCTTCTGCTGCTGTCATAGGTGCTCCTGGCCGAGATCAGCCGGGGGCGCAAAAGACAAAACTGGGAATGACTCCCCGAGTCAATCCCTCCTTTATGGTATCTAAAAATAGAATAATTCCTGCATAGAATATGGGGCTAGTGTAGTAGAGATCCAGTGTTTCAGAGAACCAGAGAGCACAGCCACTCCGTGTCAGATTATGCAGGAATGATGAGCTGCATGGCATTCACAGGGGGTGCTCCTGCAACAACCCCACCTGTTGCTTCCCTCCTCCCCCAGCCTTCCCGGGCTACCGTTGCAGTGTCCCCTGATTTGTGTGCTGAAGTAATACAGAATGCAGGAATAAGAAACAGTGACTTGTTACTGAAATGAAATGAGGGGAAGGCAGCCTCCAGCTGCTATGATTGTCCAGACAGGACATTAAGCAGTGTGGGGGAGAGGAAAACAGCATCCTGCTGCTATGACAGTCCAGGTAGTACAGAATCTTTTCTTTACACATGAAGGGCGGGGGCTGATGGAGCTCAGCCCCCTGTTGCTATGATGAAGACGGTTAGCAGGCCGTCTACTTATGGGCTGATGACGAGGACGGGTACCAGTCGTATTGCACTACACCATCTACAGCAAGGCTGATGATGATGACGATGGATATCAGTCTTACTGCACCATCAGCCACCCGTGAGGCGAGGGGGGAGGATGCTACAGTACAGTGCCGCAGCATCGCGTCTATCAGCAGCATTCAGTACACATAGGGTGACATTTAAAAGAGTCAAGAGACGATTTTTTTTCCTTTTCCTTCTGGGGGTGGGGGGTGGTTGTACATTGACGAGCTATGCCCTGAACCGCCGCGGACAATGTGTTTGACCGTACAGGTATTGGGAAATCAGCCAAGAATGCAAATGCTTTTCGGAGACTGCAGGAACTGTGGGATACTTTGCATCCTCAGTCCCCCCTCCCTCCATGAGCGTCCATTTGATTCTTTGGCTTTCCATTACGCTTGTCACGCAGCAGCGTGCTGACTCTCTGCTACGCCGTCTGTCCGGAGATTTTTTTTAAATACTTTGGACCAGGCGTAACATTATGGTAATTTTCCTAATTAGATGCAGGAGTCGCCGAGCAAGATCGCCCTGAGGAGGGTCACTGAAGGAGATAGAGAGCGCATGCTGCGTGAAAGCCAGCACAAAGCAGGGGCCTATGCTGCCAGTTTTATGGAGGCAATGCTCCCAGAAAACCTCAATAAAGCCTGGCGCGGAAAATTGTGCTACCACAGAGCACCCAGTAAGGCAGATCTCCCCAGGAACCTCCTGCGGAGGCTTTTCGGTTTCCTCCTGGAGAGCTTCGTGAAGATCTCCCTGGATGATTTCTGTTCTATCCCCATATATATAGAGACCTCCTTTACACATACTTCAGATTCCTGTTATATTAAGAATAAAAGTTTACATGTTTAAAGCACTTACCGACTGCTCCTTCCCCTGATTCAGGGTCCGGGTTCACGGCCGGGGAGGGTTGGTAGGGGATCTCCATGAGGGTGATGAAGAGATTCTGGCTGTTGGGGAAACCAGCGTTGTAAGCGCTGTCGCCTGCCTCGTCCTCCACAAACCCTTCCTCATCTTCCCCGTCCGCGAACATCGCCGAGGAACTGGCCGTCGACACTGTCCCATCGTCAGAGTCCATGGTCACTGGTGGGGCAGTGGTGGCAGGCTCCGTAGCGTCCGTTTGCTGCTTTGATTTTTTGGTAGCCTTGTCTGGGGTCCTTGATTTTCACGCGGCGCTGCGTTGCATCCCGCCTGTATCCTCTGTCTCTCATGGCTTTGGAGACCTTCCCGTAGGTCTTTGCATTCCGTTTTTTGGAGCGCAGCTCCGAAAGCACAGACTCCTCGCCCCACACACCGATCAGATCCAAGACTTCCCGGTCAGTCCATGCTGGGTCCCTCTTTCTATTCAGAGATTACATGAACTCCTCTGCTGGAGAGCTCTGCATTGCTGCCGGTGCTGCTGAGCTCGCCCCGATGTCCAACCACAAAATGAGATTCTAACTGTCCAGACAGGAAAAGGAATTCAAATTTTCCCGGGACTTTTCCTGTGTGGCTGGTCAGAGCATCCAAGCTCGGACTGCTGTCCAGAGCGTCAACAGAGTGGTGCACTGTGGGATAGCTCCCGGAGCTACTAAGTTCGATTTGCATCCACACCTAGCCTAATTCGACATAGCCATGTCAAATTTAGCGCTACTCCCCTCGACGGGGAGGAGTACAGAATTCGAACTAAAGAGCCCTCTATGTCGAATTAAATGGCTTCCTGGTGTGGACTGGTGCACGGTTAATTCGAATTAACGCTGCTAAATTCGAATTAAAGTCCTAGTGTAGACCAGGCCTAAGGGAGGAGCCCACTTTCTGGCCCCCCGCCAGCAGCACACTCACCCCCACTACTGTCACTGCATGTGCTCCTAAGGCCCCTCTCGGGTCCAGGAATCTCCCTCGCCTCCCCCATGGTGGGTGCCGGGTGGAGCTGCATGTGCCTCCTCCCCTGCTGTTGCCCCTGACTGTAGCCTCACTGGGGGTAAGGGATGGGGCTGCCTCCTTGCCCAGCATAGGGCAGGAGCAGTGACGGGGGGAAGGGGGCTGTGCTGCTGGAGGGTCCTGCCGGAAAAGGGAAGGGTCTGAGGGGAAGGGCAGGCTCAGAGTCAGTCTGCCCTGGCAGTGGAGAAGGGGGGCACTAGGACCCTGCGGCAGCAGTTCTGCAGGGAGGCAGCATGGAGCTGCACAGAAGAGGCAGGGACGCTCTGTTCCCTCCGGGGCCCAGGGACGTGCACAGGGCCAGCAAGCGGGGGCCGGGGGACACTTGGGGGAGGTGCGGGGGATGGCAGGTGGGGCCGGGGGGGAGACCCGGCCCCAAACATTGGTGCAGATGGGCCCCTGGGCTCTGAATATTGCTGGTGCCCGGGCACCATGTGGGTATATAACTTGCGGCCCATGCTCCCTAGGGAAATTTTCAAAACATTTCCCCACATTGCTAACTCTGGTTTAGTTCCACCTGTGTCAGGAACAAGACCTAGTACTGTTAGCCCCAGCCCCTGGGCAGTGCCACCACTGTGACCAGCATATTGATTGGCTGAGCACTAACAGAGTTAAAAGCACCAGGAGACCATCTTCACTTAGGCCTGGCCCCTGCTCTCATTTATGTCAATTGCAGAACCGCTTGACGTCAGTGGTGCAGGATTAGATGCCAAGGTTTCAGAGGCTGCAGACACTGCAGAAACTAGATGAAACTAGAAAATTTGCCTAGTGCAGATGGGGCCTAGATGGGGCTCGTCTCAGACAGAATTGTGCCGCACTGTCGAGGGGGAGGATGAAGGGAAGCCAGCACTGTTGATGCATTTACTCTGCCTCTTCTGTGGGTAAATAGGGGGCTCTGCTTTCTTAGGTTGACAACCTGGCCTCTTTTCCCAGCCCCAAACTCACCATACTTAATGGAGCGCTCTCCTTATATCTCTGCATATAGAGCAGCACAAAGCAAAGATTAAATTAAAACCCACATGGTGGAGAACAAAGCAATAAAAAGGCACAGAAGAACAGGGAACATAAAATAAGTGAGGAGGGATAATAAATTCAGGGAGAGTCCCATTCATTTAAATGGGCTGCTCGGGAAAGTAAGGGCTACTCACATAAGTAAAGTTTCCAGTTTCGGCCCCTCTCATAGGGCTATTTTGAAATACATAAAAATGCATAAGCAGAAAACAGTATTACTTATGTTCTGCTCCAAGTACCAAGCATTCAGCAGAAGGAGAATTCAAGCACAGTGAATGGCTAATAAGGCATAAATTACCAAGGTACCCGCAATGAGAATTCTAAGCTAGGCATTTTCAAAAGGCAGACCCAATATCTTCGAATACATTAAGCTGTTGAAACCATTCCAAGACAGGCCAGTTCACTGTAGATACAAAATTATCAGCTTGCCATATTTCTGTGAAATAAGAAAATGGCCTGAATTCATCACTGGCATCATTCTAATGATCTCATTGGAATTACACCAGGGATGCATTTGGCTTAAGATCACCAAGAAATTGTATATTCTCTTCTCAAATCTTTTTCCTTTTATCTTTACATTGTAATTGTATCCATGGGAATGTGGTATAATCTACGTATGACCCTTCGCGTCCTTTTATTTTTTAAACATTCTGCGTATGGCCGATTGCTTGGCTGGGCAATTAAAATGCTCTTTGACACCAATGGAAAAAGGATGAATTTGTGTTTAGGACACTGGAGTGACATTCAGGAGATGCTGGCCCAATGCCTAACTCTGTAACCTTGGGCAAATCACTTTGGGTGTGATTTTCAAAAGCACTCAATATTGGTCTCTCTGTTCCCAATGGTAAAACTCTTATCGACTTTAATCGCAGACAAGTTAGGCCAACACTGAGTCTCTTAACATCACTGTACTTCAGTGTCCAAACTTTGCTTGTATGTTGTGAACCCATCTCTCCCACTCTGTCGTTTTAGACTGCAAGCTCTTTGGGTCAGGGACTGCCTTTCACTGGGTACATGTACTGCAATAACAGACCCACAGCGCCAAGTCTCAGAGCCCGGGTCAATTGACTCAGGCTCAAAGAGTTCAATGTAGATGTTATGGCTCGGGTTGGAGCCCAGGCTTTGAACCTTGGACGGGGGGTAGGTGTCAGAGCCTGGGCTCCAGCCAGATAGGGAACATCTACACTGCTATTTTTAGCCCCAAAGTCCAAACCCCATGAGCCCAAGTCAGTTGATTTGGGCTCTGAGACTCAGTTCCGTGGATTTTTCTTTGCACTGTAGACATACCCCCTAGGTACAACACCTAGTAAGATGAGACCCTGATCTTGGTTGGAGCCTCTAGGGGCTTCCATAATATGGCTAATAATAATTACGAATGCAGGATTGTGTCATTGGTGTTCTAGCTAAGCACACAGCCATTCTTTTCACATCATTATTTAACTGAAGGCTGTAGCTTTTCTTTGCTAACTTGTCAAAATAATTGTTCATTCTGGAATCTTCCACCTATCTTGAATGACTGCATTTTCACTTTCATTTCATGAACTACCTTGGAAGATCTAAGGCCAAACCCTATAGTCCTTGTTCAGACCAAATTCCAATTAAATCAACAGGAGTCGTGATTGAGAGTCGAACCCTAGCCCCATTGCAAATTGATGGCAAAACTCCCATTGAGTCAATAGGCCCAGGATTTCCCTCCAAGTGTATATATTTCAGGAATTGGCCTATCCTGCATAGGAAAACCAACCTGCATTGACAGAGAACGAGAGGCTAGATAACCTAGAGCCATTCCTGTTTCTTCGATTCTTTACAGAGTATCAGGACTGGAACATGTGGAGGTAAGAGGTAATTGCTCATCAGTATTGAAACTAACAAGCTTCTGGAGGGTTACATACAAAATCAAGGGCAGAGGAAGGTACATTGATTCGCTTTGTCTCAAACCAAGATCGTGGCAGTGGACTCATTCACCAAAGGTAAGTGACAGCAGCACCTTTGAAATCACTCCCAACAAAAACGCTATTCAGCTCAAACTTTTACAGTTCAAGAGAGAGCTGCTGCACAGGTGCTCTTTGCCCGGATAATTAGATCTGGGTTTCCTAAGAGACCAACAAAAGCTACAGATAGGAGGGAGACATGGTGTTTATAATCTCTCTCCCTTACTAAGATATTGAATGCCACTACCTGGACAAGCCTCCCAAGTACCATGCTGCTACAGCAACCAAATGAATGCTTGCAACAAGTAGGACAGTTTGCCTTGCTGTCACCTGTGCAGTTTAAGGCAAGCAGATGTGGGACGGAAGGAATTTAGCAAAGAAACTGAGAAGGCAGGTTCTGTCTCTGCCCCCCTCTCCTATATCCCTGTTTTTTCAACCTAACTTCAAAACTGATATGTGCAAATGTCATTTACATGCAATATTTTCCCTGCTGCTTTGCAAGGCAGCCCCGACAGAGAGAATCATGGTGCTGGGTTTTTTAAATCACCCAGAGTCAGTGATTTAAAAAACTAAACCCAAACAGCCTTGCCCTATTTTATCTGTTATCCATGTCTCTGACCCAATGAGCTTTGTTTGCTTAGTTAGGTTTTAAGAAGCCCCCTACTGTGTAGTCCTATTTACTTTTTATTCCATGTGTTTATACGCAAATCCCAGCTCCTGACATATTCGAACAAACAGCTCCTATTTACTGTGGCACATTTAATAACGATCAGTTCATGCTTCCTTAGTTTGTTAGTTTAGCAAACATGGTGTATTTGTCACCTAGCCACAGTACCAGTGCAAATATCACATTAAGCCGCTTACACTTTTTCTCTAGCTGGGCTCTGAGAGATACCAGACTTGCTAAGAAATTCACAGATGGGTTTGTGCTGAATAGATCACTATTGTTAGGGTGTACAGGGGGCTCAGTGGAGAGTATATCTCACTTTCAACTCTAGATCTTTGAGTAGCACTTCAGGAGGGTCTCATCTTAGTACCCACTTGTTCACGTCACAAACCCACTTTAATAATGGGAAATACCTATTTAGATGGGGCTCAGGGCTACAATAACAGTGATTGCAATAAAGAGGATGGATAGCGGAGCTGAGTGGGAAACATTTTTCTCATTCCAGAGAGAATTTTCAACATGTGTCTGAATCAGGAAGTCGATATGTCATAATCTTTTGTGAATCTGTAAAAAAAACTTGGCTTGTTATTGCTTCAGTAATTTTGAAATATTTTGTTTCAGTTTTGACTTTGATTATTTTTAACCTTAAATTAACTTAAACTTCAAAACAGTCAGTTTGAACCAAAAGATTATACTTTTTCATTTTGAAAAATGTCAAAATGGGACATTTCAAAACGTTTTTTTTCCCCCCAAAATTTTCAGAATGGGAAATTCATGGAAACCGCCCCTTTCCTGCGAACAGTTTTGGTTTGGACAAATCAACCTTTTTTGATTAAAAACATTTTGTCAAAAAATTCCTGACCGGTTCTAATGAATAATCTTGTGTCTAAAACACTGGACAGGGCATCAGGAGAGGTCGGTTCTTTCTTTGCTCCGCCAGTGAGTTACTCTCTCGCCTTTGGCAAGTCACCCAGGGCCAGATTTGCAAAGGTATTTAGGTGCCTAGTTGGATTTGCAAAAAAAAAAGTTAAGGTGCCAGATTTCCTTTGAAGGCCAATCTGCTTCTTTAGGCACCTACATTCCTTTGCAAGATGATAACTTGGAAATTCTCAAAGAAGAGTACAGGATTTCTCTACTTGCAGTCCCCTCTTTCCCTGAGTTGTCTCAAACTACCACCCACTTGCCTTGGGGTGAAGAATTAATCTACTAATGGTGAAGAATCAGTACAAGATTGCTCTGTCTGGAATTCTGTGCACACCAGTGTAGGAGCCAAACATGCCAGGCTTTAATAAAGCATGATAGCAGCAGAATACTGCAGAATACTGCTGCTAATACTGTGATAAATCCCCTAGGCACCTGGGAAGTCCATCGTTATTCCTCACATCACAGCCACTTGGAACTTCATGGTGACAATGAGAATAGAACCAATCCTCCATCCCCAAAAAGCACAGGCTCCAGTCACTTAAGCTAAAAGAGGAGTCCCCACTAGCTGTGAGCATAGCAGTACAGAGTCCCTGACACACAGTTGAGCAGTTCTGATTCCATTCCAGATGTGTCTGAGTCAAAGTGATTTGTGAGGCTATTCCTGGAATAGTGCAACTTATTTAAACCAGAATACAATTTCCAGCAGTGATGGAGGAACCAGTTCAACTAAAAGAGGAACAAACTAAACCTTCACCTGCAACTTCTTAGAGTCCAAAGCCTCTGGTTAATAATTTGTTGTTACTCCATTAATTTGCATCTGCACTGATGGTTTTAGCTGCTAGCTGAAACAGAAATACCACAGAACAGTGATGCCAACAAACCCAGAATGAACTGGAAATCAGCCTCCCCTCTACCCACCAAAAGATCCCCATCGGCTTTTACAACCAAAAAAGATCTGTATGGAAACTACAGGTCCAAAACGCTCAGGAGTTCATTCAAATCATGCCAGTAAACTATTAACAAAATCTGTGGTTGTAAATTAACCCCATACTGCTCTGTTCTGTCTCCTGCATGCTTCTTCAAAAGGCCTTTGCAAACATAGCACATCATGTAGCCATTATGTCCAGGGATGGTAAGTCTGACCTCTAATAAGCTATAGAGTCATCTTCTGTTCACCAATACACAAACCAGTGAGTAAAGCTTCAATTTTCCAGCTCTGAAGTTTTCTGGCAGAGCATTTTCGAGCAGTTTTACCAGTCTGAAGCTTGTATACATTCTGTCACCACAGCATCGAGGTGCAAAATGCTGGGCAATGAAGGTTTTCAAAAAGATCATACTTCCAGTAAACCCATAGATTGATGGAGGGATCTTCCCACAGACAAAATACTGGAATCTATGCAGAACCACTCCCAGAGATCAATCTTTTGCATCAGGTCCTAAAATATTGCCAAGCACAATGATGCAAAGCAAAAACCCATCACCATTTCAGGAAAATGCCAGGACTTGCAGTACGCAGATTTGGAACTCATAATGAAAATGCCAGTGTTTTTCCCATGCATGACTTTTTTTGTTCCTTCTGTCATTGAGAACCTACTTTTTCAAGACTACTCATATTCCCTACAGGTATTTGGGTATTTCAGGAAGCACCCGTTTCTAATGAAGGAAATGGACCTCAAGTCAGGAGAAATAAACACTGGGATGCTCAAAAGAGGAGCATGTTGAAATCTTTGCTGACACACCTTCTCTTTTCAATTCACTGCCTGTTTTAGCTTGTGGAGTTGAGCTCTCTCCTGCCAGACAAATGAAAAAGGAAGAGTATGTCTGATGCCCAGAGTGTGGAATGTTCAGGATATCAAAGCCAGCGTGGGGCAGACTCATTGAGGGTGGCCACAGAGCCAATCAGATAAGCAGAGTGTTAACGAGGAGGCATGGCACAAGAACATGCATTGACTCTTGGAGCTCCCTCCTCCCTGTGTTACGCAACTGAACAGAATGGTAGGAAGTAGTTAAATGATGAAAGGGGTGGATGGCACAGAGGTGGCCTGAGGAGATGGGAAGGGAAGTTAAAACAAAAACAATTAACCCGTTTCAGGTTCTGAGGGCCTGTTTCACAGCCAATTATGTGTTGTTTATACATAAAGCAGCTACTGTGAACCACCGCCTTTCACCGGCTCAATGGGTACATGCTGTTTCTATGTCTTTCCCCATTCCCTGAGCAAACAGGAGGCAGGACATGTGCCCTCATTCACTGCATGGGTTTCAGCTCATTTCCTCACAAGCCTGTTGAGGCCATGTTTCCATTTCACGCCTCATGCCCAAACTAAACAGAGCATGCTAGAACAACCATTGTCACCACCCTTCCATAGGTCCTTGCATCTCACCACATCCAAATTCAAAGTTAATGGTCATGATTTCAGGGCAACTGCATTGGTAGTTCCCCTCTATGGTCCAGCAAGGGCACCTCTTTTAGGCTCCCAGTTTCCACCAGTCGTCTCTCTTGGGCAAAGACCCACATCTCTCTCCCTCTTGACTGGGGTTTTTCCAGGCTGTGCAGTTCACTGCCTACATTATGAATTCCTCAGCGAGCCAGACTGCCTGAAAAGCCAGTGTCCACATGTTGCTCATTCTTTCCAGAGACTATAAATGGTGTAACTGCCCACAGCTATAAGTTACCACACAGCCCGCTATGAGCAAGCACATTTATTCTTAAAGTGAAAGCAATACAAAATAAACATAAAAAACAATAAAAACCCTACACAAATGCTAATAAGTTTACCAGAGATCACCCCAACATAGGCGGCAGGTTTGTATAATTTTTGGTGGGACCCAAAATGGTGGTGACCCCCTGCTCCCGCCCTGTAAGCCGATATAAAATGAAGCTACAACGCGTCAGTGCCACAAGATTACAAGGGTCAATTAAAAGTGGAAAATCAGAAGCAGCACTTGCCTACTTCAATATATAGTATTATATTTTGTTGCACCTGTTGTGATGAAGTGGGAATGTTCTTAATATTTTCTCTGAATACTGTGTGGGTGCCTCAGTTTCCCCTGCAAGATGCCAACTGAAGGTGTTGGGGACAAAGAGATCAGGTGGCCTCCCTGTCTGGAAGAGACACAGAGGCCAGAGGGAGTGTCAGTTTGGAGCTGGCTGGGGAAATGGGGAGAGACCCAGAACTTGGCTCTGGGCTACCCACCCCCCAAGATGGACCTGACAGAGGGGTTCTGTTTTCTGTACCAACAAGCTCTGTTTAAACTGTGTTCCCGTCATCTAATAAACCTTCTGTTTTACTGTCTGGCTGAGAGTCACATCTGACTGCGGAGTTGGGGTGCAGGGACCTCTGGTTGCCCCAGGACCAGCCTGGGCAGACTCGCTGTGGAAAGTGCATGATGTGGAAGGGCATGCTGAATGCTCCGAGGTCAGACCCAGGAAGGTGTAAGCTTCTTGCCCTGGAGACAGTATGCTCCAAGAGAGGAGGCTCCCCCAGAGTCCTGACTGGCTTTGTATGGAGTTGTTCCAAAGCATCACAGCATCCCCTTCCACACCATGCACTTCCCAGAAGTCCGCACAGGCACTGACACTCCCTCCTCCGGCCTTTGTCTCTTTTCCAGGCATTAGGAGGCCACCCGATCTCTCTGTTCTCCAACACCTTCAGTTGGCACCTTGCAGGGGAAACTGATTTGGGAGAAATGAAGTAAAAGCTGCCCAAACCGAGCTTGAGCACTCCTGAATTTTGAGGTGTTCAAATCTGGAAGGCAGGTGCTGGGGATGGGAGAGGGCTGTGGGCTCCATGGGGAGCATGGCAGCAACTGTCTGGAGCTGCACGGAGCCAGACACGCTGGTCTGAGTGGCACAGTAAGCGGTTTGGGGGTTGGAGAAGAGATAGGGGGTTCCAGGGGGCAGTCAAGGGACAAGGAGCAGGGGGGGTTGGATGGGGCAGAGGTTTGAAGGGGCAGTCAGGGGACAGGCAGCAATTGGATAGGCATGGGAGTCCAGGAGGTTTATCAGGGGACAGGTGGGGGGTAGGGTCCTGGGGGGAAGTGGGGTGGGGTCTCAGGAGGGGGCAGTTGGGGACAAGGAGAAGGGAGGCTTAGATAGGGGCTGAGATCCCAAGGGGCAGTTAGGAGCAGGGGTCTCGGGAGGGGGTAATCCGGGGACAAGGACCAGTGGTGCTTAGATAGGGGGTGGGAGTCCTGGGGGGCAGTTGGGGCAGGGGTCTGGGGAGGGGGCAATCAGCGGCCAGGGGCTGGGATTCAAAGGGCTCTGGGCTGCTGGCAGCGGCGGGGAGCCCAGAGCCCTTTAAATCCCAGCCGCGGCCGGAGTCAGAGGGCTCTGGGCTGCCTGCAACCGCGGGGAGCCCAGAGCCTTTTAAATCCCAGCCACGTCCGGGAATCAGAGGGCTCTGGGCTGCCGGCAGCCGCGGGGAGCCCAGAGCCCTCTGACTCCCGGCCGCAGCTGGGATTTAAAGGGCTCTGGGCTCCCCGCCGCAGTGGGCAGCCCAGAGCCCTCTGACTCCTGGCCGCGGCTGGGATTTAAAAGGCTCTGGGCTCGCGGCAGCTGCCGGCAGCCCAGAGCAGGGGAGAAACCTAGCTCCAAATATTGCTGGAGCAGAGCCCCTGACTGTGAATATTCCTGAGGCTAAATCCCCAGGAGCCCATATAAGTTGGCGCCCATGCACCCCAACTCTAACTAGGAGTCAGTCCTTCAACTCCCACCAAGGGGGTTTTCTATGGTTTATAACAGCTTTAGCTCAGAACAAGCACCCACACGCATAGGTTAGTCTTTCCTTTATACAGGTAATCTGCAGACAATGGTCTCCTCCTCAGGGCATTGTTTCAGAAGGCTGGGTCTTTGCATAACAGGGAGGGGGGGGATTTGCATTCACCTCCCCCTAGATATTTCCCAGGAAATCCACTTCACACATCTTGTCCCAGAAGACCATTCTTGTCTGTCACTTTGTTCGGTATAGTCCCTTGATCATCCAGGCCCATATTAATACAGAACATGTGTTTCATGCAATGGAATCCAAAGATACTTAAAGGTTTTAGAAGGGTATGTAAGAAATTGCTACATCAATATCATGAATCATTGCAATATTCCCAAGAAGGCAGGTCAACAGCATCCCTATTTTACAGGGGATGAAAATGAGGCAATGGGGAAGTTAAATGACTTGCCCAAGGCCAACCAGGTTGTCTGAGGTAGGAATAGATCGCAGCTCTCCTGCTTCCCCACCCACTGGTATGATCACAAAGCCATCTCCCCTTCATTTGATAGAAAGAACACTGACCATTTCTTATCAGACCTTCTACCAGACTCCACCAGAGCATCACCAACTCCACCAGAGAAGGAGAAAGGCCTTTAGGATTGGCTGGTATTCCCAAAAGCTAACTCAGTTCCCATGGAAGTCAGTTGGAAAGTTTCCCACTGACTTCAACGGAGCTCTAGACCAACACTGAGTGCTTTTGAAAACCCCACCGTTTAAGGTTCCCAGGCCTCTGTTACAGGGGTACCAAGGATTCAGACCCTCCCTTTCCACTCACCCTGCAATGCATTTTCTAATAAACCTTCCACAACCATAAAGTGGTGGAGCTTCCTCAACCCACCCCAAATTTTCTGAAATGAAAAACAATATGCATAGACTCACCCTTAAAAAAAACAACACACATACAAACACACACAGAGAGTTAGTCATCCCCAACAGCTGCACCACACATGCAAAACATTCCCTCTGTTTGTTATTAGTTAATAGCAACAGCAAAAAGCGTGTGAGGCACCTCACAGAAAACCCAGAGAAGATGGATCCCAAGCAGCTTATAGTCTAAATGATGGACTTGACAGGCTAGCGAGGAGAGTATATAGTAGGAAGAAGAGGCGCAGTAGACACTGCCTATGGATCACACAGTTAGACAAATCTATGTCTCGGTGGGTGCACAAGGAAGTGTTTTGACAGTGTGATCTGTGGCTAGAAGACTGCTCTGGGATTCAAGGGGCCTGGGTCTGTTGCTACTGCTGCTGGGTAGCCGTGGGTTAGTCACCTTAACCGTTTGTGCCTCTGGCCTGGTCTACACTACGCGTTTATACCGAATTTAGCAGCGTTAAACCGATTTTACGCTGCACTCGTCCAGACAACGAAGTCCTTTATATCGATATAAAGGGCTTTTAATACCAATATCTGTACTCCTCCCCAATGAGGGGAGTAGTGCTCAAATCGGTATTGCCATGTCGGATTAGGGTTAGTGTGGCCGCAAATCGACGGTATTGGCCTCCGGGAGCTATCCCACAGTGCACCGTTGTGACCGCTCTGGAAAGCCATATGAACTCAGATGCACTGGCCAGGTAGACAGGAAAAGCCCTACGAACTTTTGAATTTCATTTCCTGTTTGGCCAGCGTGGAGAGCTCATCAGCACAGGTGACCACACAGAGCTCATCAGCACAGGTAACAATGCAGTCTCCTGAGAATCGAAAAAGAGCTCCAGCATGGACCGCACGGGAGGTACTGGATCTGATCGCTGTATAGAGAGAGGATTCCGTGCTAACAGAACTCCGTTCCAAAAGATGAAATGAAAAAACATTTGAAAAAATTTCCAAGGCCATGATGCAGACAGGCCACACCAGGGACTCAGTACAGTGCCGTGTGAAAGTTAAAGAGCTCAGACAAGCCTACCAGAAAACCAAAGAAGCAAACAGAAGGTCTGGGGCAGGGCCGAAAACATGCCGCTTCTACGCTGAGCTGCATGCAATTCTAGGGGGGTCCGCCACCACTACCCCACCCCTGTCTGTGGATTCCGAGGTGGGGGTGGTAATCGCAGCCATGGCTGAGGATTCTGCGGACGGGGAAGATGAGGAGGAAGAGGAGGACGAGCTTGTAGAGAGCACACAGCACTCCGTTCTCCCCAACAGCCAGGAGCTTTTTCTGACCCAGACGGAATTACCCTCCCAGCCCTCCCAAGCAACTATCCCAGACAATGAAGCCATGGAAGGGACCTCTGGTGAGTGTACCTTGTAAATATAAGACATGGTTTAAAACCAAGCGTTTTTTAGTGATTAATTTGCCCTGAGGACTTGGGATGCATTCACAGCCAGTACAGTTACTGGAAAAGTCTGTTAACATGTCTGGGGATGGAGCGGAAATCCTCCAGGGACATCTCCATGAAGCTCTCCTGGAGGTACTCCAAAAGCCTTTGCAGAAGGTTTCTGGGCAGTGCTGCTTTATTCCATCCTCCATGGTAGGGCACTTGACCACGCCATGCATGTAGCAAGTAATCTAGTATCATTGTATGACAAAGCCTAGCTGCGTATGGTCCCGGTGATTGCTGGCATTCAAGCAACATCCGTTCTTTATCTCGCTGTGTTATCCTCAGGAGAGTGATATCGTTCATGGTAACCGGATTGAAATTCAGGAATTTAAGTAAGGGGACAGAGATGGCCATTCCTACTGGGCTGTTTGCCTGTTGCTTAAAAGAAATCCTTCCCTGCAGGTAGCCAAGCGGGGGAAAGGGGGGGCGCAATTGGCGCTGAGCTTTTCCGTGTTTGGCTAGCAGGGATCTTTCCTGCTACCAGCCACGCGGTTGGGGGGGGGGAAAGGGGGGTGTTTAGCAGTGATCTTCTATGATACCAGCCACGGGGTGGTTTCTGCTGCTGCATGTTAACAGGAAAGAAGCAGCACTCAACGGGCTTTGCTTGCTATTTGGGAAAGGAGGGCGCTGGATAGATGAAGGCTGCAGAAGACGAAAGACAATGGCTTACCATGGCCGCATGCAAGCAGAATTCTGATGCCCAGACCTGCGTCTGTGATCTGTAACACCAAAGCCGCAGGCACTCAATATTAAGATGCAAAATGCGACCTTGTAGTGAAAACACATGTGCTATGTAAGGTGAATAGTGTTGTTCACCATGAAAGAGTATGACCATTGTTCTCTAAAATGTATCTTTTTAAAAACTTCTCTCCCTTTTTTCCCTCCCTCATGCAGCTGCAAATTTTTCAAGCATCTCTACTCCATCCCGAAGGCTATCTCAGATAAGGTGGCAGAAAAAAAAGATGCGAGAAGAAATGTTTTCGGAAATCATGGAAGTGACCTGCAATGAAAGAGCGCATCTGAATGAGTGGAAGGACGTGGTAGCAAAGTACAGGAAAGATGCCAGTGACCGTGAGGACAGGAGGGACCAACGTGAGGACAGGAGAGACGCTCGAGATGAGAGGAGAGATTCTCGAGATGAGAGGTGGCGGCAGGAAGATCAGCGGTGGCGGGATGCAACTCTGGGGCTGCTGCGTGATCAAACTGACATGCTCCGGCGTATGGTGGAGCTTCAGGAATGGCAGCAGGATCACAGAGTGCCGCTGCAGCCCCTGTATAACCACCCTCCCCCCTCACCATGTTCCTTAGCCTCCTCACCCGCCAGACGAGTAAGAACTCATGGGGGGAGGCTCCGTGCACCCGCCCACTCCACCCCAGTGGACAGCCCAACCAAAAGGCTCTCATAATTATGAAATTATGAAATTTTTATAGTGGCCTTTTACTTCCCTACTATTCTCCTCCAAAACCCCACCCAGGCTACCTTGTCAGTTCTCTCCCTCTTTTTATAATTAAGTAATAAAGAATACATGATTTTTAAACGAGAGTGACTTTATTTCCTTAGAAAGCAAGCTGTGATCGAAGGCGGGGTGGTGGGGGGTGGCTTACAGGGAACGAGTCAATCAAGGGATGGGGGTTTCATCAACGAGAAAGAAACACAACAGTCAGACTGTACCCTGGCCAGTGATGAAACTGGTTTTCAAAGCTTCTCTAATGCGCACCACTTCCTGGTGTGCTCTTCTAATCACCCTGGTGTCTGGCTGTGCGTAATCAGTGGCCAGGTGATTTGCCTCAGCCTCCCACCCCGCCTATAAAGGTCTCCCCCTTACTCTCACAGAGATTGTGGAGCACACAGCAAGCAGCAATAACAATGGGGACATTGGTTTGGCTGAGGTCTGAGCGAGTCAGTAATGTGTGCCAGCGCGCCTTTAAACGGCCAAATGCACATTCTACCACCATTCTGCACTTGCTCAGCCTGTAGTTGAACAGCTCCTGATTACTGTCCAGGCTGCCTGTGTATGGCTTCATGAGCCATGGCATCAAGGGGTAGGCTGGGTCCCCCAGGATAACGACAGGCATTTCAACATTCCCAACTGCTATTTTCTGGTCTGGGAAGTAATTCCCTTGCTGCAGCCGTTTAAACAGAGTAGTGCTTCTGAAGACGCGAGTGTCATGAACCCTTCCCGGCCATCCCACGTGGATGTTGGTGAAAGGTCCCTTGTGATCCACCAGTGCTTGCAGCACCATTGAAAAGTACCCCTTGAGGTTTATGTAGTGGGTGCCCTGGTGCTCCGGTGCCAAGATAGGGATATGGGTTCCATCTATCGCCCCACCACAGTTAGGGAATCCCATTGCAGCAAAGCCAACCACTATGACCTGAACATTTCCCAGAGTCACTACCTTTTGTAGCAGCAGCTTAGTGATTGCTTTGGCTACTTGCATCACAGCAGCCCCCACAGTAGATTTGCCCACTCCAAATTGATTCCCAACTGACCGGTAGCTGTCTGGCATTGCAAGCTTCCAGAGGGCTATTGCCACTCACTTCTCAACTCTGAGGGCTGATCTCATCTTTGTATTCTGGCGCTTCAGGACAGGGGAAAGCAAGTCACAAAGTTCCATGAAAGTGCCCTTCCGCATGCAAAAGTTTCGCAGCCCCTCGGAATCGTCCCAAACCTGCAAAACTATGCGGTCCCACCAGTCTGTGCTTGTTTCCCGGGCCCAAAATCGGCGTTCAATGGCTAGAACCTGCCCCATTACCAGCAGGATCTCCAAAGTGCAGGGGCCTGCAGTTTGACAGAATTCTGTGTCCATGTCCTCATCACTCTCGTCGCCGCGCTGCTGTAGCCGCCTCCTCGCCTGGCTTTGCAGGTCCCGGTTCAGCATTGAGTGCACGAGAATGCGTGAGGTTTTTAAAATGTCCATGATTGCTGTCTTGAGCTGAGCAGGGTCCATGCTTGCTGTGTTATGGCATCTGCACAGTTCACCCAGGAAAAAAGGCGCGAAACGGTTGGCGGCTGCTGCTTTCACGGAGGGAGGGGTGAGGCTGTACCCAGAAGCACCCGTGACAATGTTTTTTGCCCCATCAGGCACTGGGATCTCAACCCAGAATTCCAATGAGCGGGGGAGACTGCGGGAACTATGGGATAGCTATGGGATAGCTACCCACAGTGCAACGCTTCGGAAATCGACGCTAACCTCGGTAAATGGACGCACACCGCCGAATTAATGTGCTTAGTGTGGCCGTGTGCACTCGACTTTATACAATCTGTTTTACAAAACCGGTTTATGTAAAATCGGAATAATCCTGTAGTGTAGACGTACGTCCTCAGTTTCTGTGAAATAGGGATGTACGTCTCACGTCCTCGGCAGAGCACTTTGAGATCTGTAGATAAAGATGTGCACAATAAGAAGTATTGTTTGAAGGTGGTCAGGGCAGCTTGACAAGCAAAGTGTGGCATGTGGCAAAGGAGTGTCATGGAAAAGTCACTTAGTAAGAAAACAGCTACAACTACGTCACCCAGCATGTGTACTGGTGCAGAGTGATTAGTCAATCCACTCTTGAGGACACCCATTGTCCTCATGCAAATAGGAACGGGGTGACATTCATTTGCTGAATGACCCCAGTGCACACAACAGCCATGTGTCATTCACAGGGAGGGTCCTTCAGCAGCCATTCCTTCCAGTGGCAGTACTACGCCAGACTCCCTGGCACACTTTCCAATTCTCTGTGGTTGGCTCTAGGAGAAAATGTGCACTTCTGTATGCAGAACAAGCTAAACCAATGTGTAAATGCTCCAGGAATATAAATCATCCCTGTTGGAAGAGAACATGGTGATAAACCAGACACTGACATCCAACATCGGAAGCCTTATGGCTTCCAAAGTGACTAAGCACTGGGACAACGGAAGTGAAACAGAGATCCGGGAACAAGGTTTGGGACAGGCAAGCCACTGCTTTCACCCACTGTATTCTGCAATGCCATTTCCCCCTGCCCCATTTTAATCTTTGCTCTGTCCCTCGACGCTAATCCTCCTCCTCACACACTTCTATCTTAGGTCACTATCTGCCCCCCTTTACCATAGACATGAACACCTCACAATCCGTACTGTGTTTACCCTCACGCCGGAAGCACCATCATCCCCACCAGTGCAGAATTGCCCAAGATCACACAGGAAGTCTGTGGGTGAACAGGGAATTGGACCCAGGTGTCCCAAGTCTCTGAGTGCTGAACTATCCTTCCTCTCACATACTTCCTGGAGATGTCCAAAGGGTGACCGAAGCTTATGTTCTTCTTGGAGTCAGAAAACATGCCCTCTGCTTGCAAAAATCACTGGCTGACAGTTGTCATTTGTTTGGCTCTTTAGAGCACCCTGTAAGCATTGCAGAACGCCATTCAGAAAGGCGCCTGTGCGGGGAGCCAGCTGCCTTGTGTGTGACAGGCTTTCAAGTCCCGGGCCACTTTACAAGTTAGGCTGGACCCAGTTTAGATCACCCGTTTCTCCTCTGCCTGGAACGCAGTCAAGACCACTTCAGAGGAACGTGCATCTGAGACAACAGAGTGCCAAGTGGGATCACTCTATTGAAAAGCAGCACTGTGCACTTGTCCCAGGGCTGCCGGCTGCCCCATCTTTGTGGGTTTTTTGTTTATTAGCTTACAAATCTGTGAGTGAATTTAGTGCTGCTGAAAGTTAAAGATGCATAGCCCTGGCTAGAGCCGGGCAGAGTCTGATTCTCCCCTCACAGCAGTTTCACGTTTGCTTTCAGTGGAGCTACTCGCAACGTACACCAGTGTAAATGACAGGAGTCAGGCCTGCAGTGTTCACACTCCCTCTACCCCCCTCTCCCCAGTTCACCTCCCTCCAGCCCTGCAGCACGCCCTGCTATCCCAATCCATGCACACCTCTCAGAAATGCTTCCTCCTGCCTGTTAGACTGAAAGACAGACTTGACTAATTCTCTGCTGAGAAGAATGGCACCTAAGAAGGCAAGCCCACTGCACCATCCAGAGTTAGCCTCCTGGGGGTTAGCCACAGACAGCTCTCAGTGCTCACGGTAAATAGCCCCACCCCCACCAGAATACCTCCCCGGACACAGCCATCAGATGACATCACACTCGCTTCATCTGTTTAACTAAATGCATGTAGACTACCAGGCTCAGCTCTCCAATTCTAGCCATACTCAGTCATTCTATTAGAGATACACAAAGCAGGCCACCCATATTACAGATAGTAACTCTCAGGAGGCACCATTATTGGACTTGGAATCAGAGGCTGCATTAGGATCAAAGGAGAGCTTTAATCCACCTTGGGCCCTTTCCACACCAGACTTGTGCCCTGTGTAGATCCAGGGTGTTCCAGCCATACCTCTTTTATCCTGTTATGCCATCAACAGTGGGGAATGGTGAAATAACCCCTATCTGGGGGTGATTTGCCCTGGGCTGGTAACACCAGCTTTAAAGGTTAGATATTGCAGGAGGTACAATGCAAGGTGGTCACAGTGCATGGGAGCAGCTGGTCCTTATGCCTGGAATGGTTAGAAGGGCTCAGCATCCACCAATGGCGACAGATTTTCACAGAGCTCAATATGTTGGGTACTGAGCTCTTTTGAAAATTTGGCCCAGTGGTAGCAAGAAAAAGAAAGGACAGAGTAGATTAAGTGTGAGGTAGCTCTAAAAATAAAAGGTTACACTTAAGAGTAACAGCAAGAGAGAAAAAACACTCCAACAGCAGGAAGGAAAACGAGCCCAGGTGGGAAAAAGTGCTTTTAAAGCAGCAAGCTAAGGCCTAGGACTGGGTGTCACAAGATCTGAGTTCTGTTTCTATGCCACAGATTTCCTGCACTCCTTTGGGCAAGGTACTTAGTCTCTGTGCCTCAGTTTCCCCAGCAGTAAACCAGAGATGATACTTCCTTACGTCACGGGGGTCTTGTGAAGACTGAACATCTCTACAGCGTGTGAATGTCTTGGATGGAAGATGCTGTGGGAGCACGGTATCATTCTGATTATTACCTTTAGCCATCTGCTCTGTGATGAACAGGGGCCTCAAGGTAAACTCTGCTTTGTTTCCTTCTGCACCCTCATCCCTGAATCTGTAAGGTGTGGAGTGCCCTCAACCCCCAGTGAAATCGACGGGAGCTGCAGGTGTTGAATGCTTTGCAGGTTTGGGCCCTGAGTAGGCATTTTTCCCATTGATTAATAATTTGACTGTTTTAGCATCTTTTAAAAGGTTTCTCCAAAAGCACCTGGAAAAGCAGCACCCAGATAGCTTTTATATCCCCATTTTAGGAAGAGAAGGCCAGATTCTCAGCTGGTAGAAGTCAGCACCATCCAGGGAGCTCTGGTAACGTACACAGGCTGAAGAGCCGGCCCCAAGTGTTTTAATGAAAAAGGAGAAAGGAACATGACTTTCTGCTTTTGAGATGAAAATTCATACACAAAGTTTTTAACTTGAAGGAATTTTCAGCCCGAGTTCTAACAACCACCAGAAAGGGGAGTTTCATTTCATGCTAACAGATTTCTCTCTCCTCAGGGTACATCTACACCCTGGGAGTGTGCTTCCCAGCTTGGGTAGGCAGACATGCTAGGCTCTGGTGGAGCTACGGCGCTGAACATAACAATGCAGCGGCGGGTAACACGGGTCGTGTCTCAGGCTAGCCATCTGAGTACAAACCTGTCCAGACCCCCAAGGTATGTACTTAGGTGGCAAGCCTGATCCACCTCCTTTGCTACCCTGCTATTTTTAGCATACTAGTTTGAGCAGAGCTAGCACATGTCTATCGCTGTGAGCTGGGAAGCACCCTTCCAGCTACAGTGTACCTGTTCTGAAAACATGAAAAGTCACTTACCTGCGGAAGAATTAACAGACACTGCTGGGTGGGGAAAAAACAAATTCAGCACATAGTGCTTAAAGAGCAGAAGATGAGAAAGAGAGAGCTATTACTGCCACAAAAATAAATACACCAGGAAATAAACTCACCCCTGTTCCTTCAATCGGGCATTAAACTGCAAGAAGCTAATTAAGTGATATCATTTGTTATTCAACAATGAAAACGCCAAAGGGAGGAAATAATGAACTTTCTACGTATGAAGAGGACAAGAAACAGCTCAGACGTTATTTGTCTAATATCATAAGAAATTCATTAAATAGCCCGTTAGTAGACATGATTTGAATGCAATTCTCTGAACTGATAATGAAACAGATTAAGCTGTCGATTTAATAAAAACCAATTCACAGAAATGGCTGGTGCTCATTTATGCTAAGACAAATAAAATATGCCTCTGTTTTACAGCTTGGCTGAGGAGCTGTAGGAGAGTTTACTCTTGAAACAAAAAGAAAACTTTATAATTAAGTAGCCACATAACTAGTCTGTGGAAAAATCTATAAAGACACTAAGGGAATCACACTTCTTTTCTTAAGGAAAAAAATGAACAACCAAGAATTAAATGAGATTTGCATGTGGTTCTGGGAGAGCTAGCTTCCATAGCCCGACTCTCAGTCGTGCCAGAAGGATTTGAGACACAGTGAAGGAAGATGGAAATAACAAAACTAATACTTGGCAAGTCTGCTCGTCTGACTATTTCAAAGCACTCTATGAACACTATTAAGCCACACAGAATTCCTGGCACATCGGATGAGAGATGGTGTGGTCCAAAGCATGGGGAACTGAGGTCTCCTTGCTCTATTCTCGGCTCTGTTGGGTGACCTTGGGCAAGTCACTTCCCCTCCCTGTCCCTCTGTTTTCATAACTGCCTTTGTGCCTGTAAGTTATTGGTGTCAGGAATGGTCTCTTTTGTATGTATAGTGTACAATGTAGCCCAGAATTTTATTGGGCTCTCTGGATGCTACTGTAATCCAAATAACTATGGGATATGCCCACTGCAGTCATACTTGGCATGGAACACAATAGCTGGTTAACATTATATATATAATGTATATTACGGTAGTGCTCATTGGCCCTAACTGAGATCAGGGCCCTCTTGTGCTCAGTGTACATACCCATGAGAGAAGACAGGCCCTATCCCTATAAATTGGCAAACTGACAAAGGATGAGAGAAAGGAACTATTACTCTCATCTCACAGATGGGGATCTGAGGCACACAGAGATTAAGTGGTTTGCTCAAGGTCACACTGGCAGTCTGTAGCAGAGCGGAGAACTCAACCAAGATTCTCCCGAGTCTAAGCTCAGTGTCTTCACCGCCAATTTGCTATACAGTAATATATGTTTGTAATATTATGATGAGGATTGATTATTACTCATATTCATTACAAATAATTGAACAAAAAGTTTCAACCACATGTATTAATAATGGAAACTGGAGTTTGACTAAGACACCACAATCCTTTTAGAAATGGCAGGTGGATCATTGGTGACTGTAAGCCATCAAAGTCTATGTTTTACCTCTCTCCTAAAAGAGCATCCCTCTGGCAACACACTGCATACCAAAACCTGGGTTTGACATCACCTCAGAAGAGTGTCACCTACTAAACCACCACGGCCACTTCTTTCTTGCATCGATCCTTCGTTCAAGTACGACCTGGCCTGATGCTGCAGAATATGCAAGAGCTGATGAGTTCATAGCCTAAAGAGACAGGGCTCCAGGCTACAGCATAAGCATCCAAAAAAGCACCTGGAAGATGATTATCTGAACTGAACCTCCAAGGCTCACTCCTGCATAGTTGCTATCAGAATGTGAAGTCATTTATCACTGAAACAAGACAGCTGAACAAGTTATACAAAGCCAAAGAACTAAAATTAAAAGCAGGCCAACCCCACCTATCGCCTACGGGATGAAAACACATAGCTAGGGGTCTGCTGGATACGTGACAGATGAATCATCCTTTGTTTGAACTAGTTGTTTTAGCCATTTTCTTTGTCAACCAAACTCTCCTTTTACAATATCAGATCTTCCATACCAACAGCATCATGGTCATAATTTTCCACAGCCATGCAAAGCATCTCACACAGGTTAATGTAGAGGTCTCACTAGTGCCAACTAGTCCCAGTACTAGGCTTCCATCTCATTCCACTGCCCTTTTCTAGCTCCCCTGAAAAACAGTTACCTTTGTAGTCAGCACTTTACAAGAGGAGAGGAACATTTTCATCACATAAGTCACCCCCAGAACTAACATGCTTTAGAGCCAATTCTTCATCCCTACAACTTTCCTGCTAGGTGTCCACCTCCTCACCACATGCAGATTACCCATGGAAATGCTGCAGCCTTCCTACAGTATTCCTTCTGTCTCCATCTGTGACGCAGTAGGGAGCGGGGTGGATTGACCTGGGAATGTCGTCTAGTTTTACTGGGACTGTCTGCATTGGGGATGGGATAGCAGGGGATGACTTTATTTGAAGGACAATACCTGGGACTGTCTGCATTGGGGATGGGAGAGCAGGGGATGACTTTATTTGAAGGACAATACCTGGGACTGTCTGCATTGGGGATGGGAGAGCAGGGGATGACTTTATTTCAGGGATGATACCCGAGCCTGTAACCTGAGCCAGGATGGGGATGGGGCCAGGTGACACCTTTGCCTGAGAAACTGGACAAAGGTAGAGGAGGAGCCGGGGGGAGAGGAATGAGTCAGTTGGAGGGTTTTTTTCAGTTTTTGGGCTGGCTGGGAAGAGGCAAGGAACCCCAAGTCTGGGGTCTAAGCTCCTTGCCACAGAGGGACCTGGCTGAGGGGTCCTGGTTGTACCTACAAGCCCTGCTTGGGACTGTGTTCCTCTTGTCTAATAAACTTTCTGTTTTATTGGCTGGCTGAGAGTCACGGTGAATTGCAGGAAGTGAGGGTGCAGGGCCCTGACTCCCCCACATTCCATGACACCATTTTACCCATGTCTCAAAGGGTCTTAGAATTTCTTGAGACACATGAAAATAGAGAATTTGTGGTTTGTCAGGGCCTTTCAAACTCCATAATAATTATGAAACTATAAGCTGTTTGGGACGAGGCTACTATGTGTACAGTGCACAACAGGGTCTCCATCTCAGTTGGTGTCTCTAGGCTCTACTGCAATACAATATTACATATAAATGCCAGAGCAATATCATGTAACATGACTAAGGCTGTCACTAATTACATTCTCAGATGGAAATAGTGTTTCTCAAGAGGTACTCATGCTACAGATTTCAGATCCACATTTCAAACAGCCCAAAACTCAGAGGTTTTGATTTGGGACCCAGTTCGGCTTGAAATAGAAGGAAAATAAAGGATTTGGAATTAGCCAGGTAAGTCAGAAAGCAGGTGCATTTTATCCAAGCCACCAAAGCACGGGATACAGCTATAACAACAGCCACTGGAAACAATGGGTCTGACACCTGCCGTGTGATGGGGGATAACCTGTTGGGATCAGAACATAAAGTTGAGTTGTCTGTTGCCACCACTGTCATGCCTTTATTACAGACACTGGGTATGGCCTATATTTACATCCATTCTGTTCTGTGCAAGAACAGAACCATCCAGTCATTAGCATGGGTGGCCAACCTGAGCCTGAGAAGGAGCCAGAATTTACCAATGTACATTGCCAAAGTGCCACAGTCATATGTCAGCAGCCCCCCATCCACTTCCCAGCCCCCAATGTCTCCCGCCTTCTGGCAGCCCCCACCAATCAGCACCTACTCTCTCCTCCCCCTGCTCACTGCAATCAGCAGTTTCATATGCTCAGGATGCTATGGGGAGGAGAGAGGGGGAGTGAGGGCATGGCAGGTAAGGGGAAGGGGCGGGGACCTTGGGGGAAGGGGTGGAGTGGGGCAGGGCTTGGGGCAGGGCAGGAGGTTGAGCAGTGAGCACCCTGCAGCACATTGGAAAGTTGGCATCTGTAGCTCCAGCCCAGGAGTTGGTGCCTATGCAAGGAGCCGCATATTAACCTGTGAAGAGCTGCATGCAGCTCAGAAGCCACAGCTTGGCCACCCCTGCATTAAGGAGACACAATAAGTCAAATCTACGATGCTGCTGACTGAGAAGATTTTAATGCCAAGTTTTGAAAAGCTGAGTTGCTACGTCCGTTCGACTCAGAAACAAAACCAAAAAAGTCAGGAGTTGGGTGCCAAACCCACATGGATCAAAAGAAAGCAACAAGTCTGCATGAACCTGGGTGAAGTGGCACTTCTTCTGTCCACCCAACCCCTTAACATCCCTCTTCACTACAGTTTCATTCCCTGGGGGTCCCAGGCTGAAAAAGCCAGGTTAGCTTGTGGCTAGGGCACAGCAGTTCCTTCTTTTCAATGCTTTTGTTCCCTCTTCATTCTAAGCCCTTTGCTGCAGTAACAGTGGTGTCCTGTGCCAACTGGTGGCTAGACAATAGGGTAAACAAACATGTAGGGGAGTTCCCTACACAGCGATTGGTCTTCCTCCCCAAGCACTGCAGCAGCCAAGAATCAGACAACATGCATCTGTGTGATTTATAGTTAGTTGCTGTACCAAGGGAGCAGAAACAGACATGGTGGTAGCTCTTCTCCCCCAGAACTTAACCTTGGCCTTTCTTGAAACTGAGGTCCTGGAGGGACCACGACCTCTGGTTAAAACCAGCATCTTCTAACAGCAGCAGGCAAGAGCATAATTTTCCAGCCATCAGTAAATTACAGGGAAGATATCCTGGCTCCTGATCTCGTTTTCCATCCATGTTAATTAATCAAACTTAATTTGTGTTAACACAATTAAACATTGATTGCAGAAGGCTTGTTCCTATCTTTCCATTCAATCTTCTTGTGGTTTTGTTTGCTTGGGTGTTTTCTTCTCCCTCATAATATAACTGCTGGCTTTCACTGGGAATGTAAGGATGGCAGAGTGAGGCACCTGCTGGCTTCCTGTTCAGCTGAGCTGTTGCTGCAGTCTCTTTTAGGGGTGGGGTGATGACTCGGTTAATTCATTGGATTTGTGTCCCACTCATCCTCTGAGGAGGAGATCACAAGTCTGATGAGGATCCAAGGATCAAAGACTAGTTCTGGAGACAAGCAGGCATGCAGAGCCATCACCCCTAACTTGGGCAGGCACATTCTGAAGGAGATTCTCTTCTGCTGAAAAATACACAGACTGTCAATATAATTAACCCATGCAAGTTTTAATTAACCAGTTAGAGAGCCCCAAACCTTTGCTTTATCTATTCCAGGTGATCTTTATAGATGTTAAGTGCACTCATGTGATTATTTGGTAGCACTAAATCTTTCTACCCAAGAAAGACTATCTAGCAACTAAATTCTCAGTTGCTGGGGGCAGAGGATGCAGAAGTCCCATATGTAAGAATATATATATATATATATACACACACACACACAAACACACACAGAGACACACACAATGCTCCTCATCCTGTATAAAACCAGCTCTGGAATGAATGTAACTATTTTTTTCCCACATGTACCAGCATTATAACACTAATTTAGGAATAGAAACAGAAAGAAATATTGTAGCCACTTGAGATTGCTGGGAGAGTTTTTGTGGGCAGAACACCTAAGATAAACATTCCTACTCTTCCAAAAAGGACCCCAGGATATTTAGGGACCATGAAAGTTCAGGACCTCCATTTGATCTCTCACCCAAATGCCCCTGCCTGCAGATGGCCTCTAACATATTGCCGGGACATTTGTTCAGTGGTGACTCAGCAAAAAGAAGAAAGTCACCTCCTGATCGAAAGCTCCTGGGCCAGGTGTATGCCTCCCGCATTTCCACTGACAGGATTCTGGTGGAGCTGCACCAGGGATGAATTTGGCCCCATGTGTTGAAAGCAGGCTTAGTTCTCAGCAGAACTGCCTCTGTGAAAAAGACATTTACCCCACTGCTATACGCCTGCAGTGGCAATGTTACCTGAGCTATCGTATAAGGGCTGGGATCATCACGCAGTTGTGGGGGAGAGGTCCTGACATAGAACATCTAGGTATGGAAGGAAAACACAATGGAAAATCACTGAGACATATAGGAATACACAGAAGCATTCCCATTTTGTTGCAAAATTGATAGAGAAAATTGATCCAAAGGATTTTAAATCAAGTATACAAATTATCACTCCTGTATAAAGGTTAACAGCTCAAGATCTTCTCCAAGAATGCTGGAAATGGCCGAAGGGGACACAGCCTCTCGTATAAAGTTCTGGGTACCAACCTACCAAAGTTTTGGCTAGAAGCAGATTACTTTCCATAGTCATGAATTTGATCCAGGGCAAAAATCAAAATAGCCAACATAGCTATGAGAGGTGAAAACTGCAACATGTGGCTTCCCGAGAACCTTGGGGCAGGGAGTGGGTGGGAAAAAAGAATTTGGGGATTTTTGCTGTGGCAGAAATTGACCTATTATTTTTAAAGGCAGCTTTGTGCTAATGAAATTGCCTTTCATTTTCACAATTACAAAACACAACACTCTTTGGCCTTCTCCATAAAACCTCAGAAGCAGGGTCCCTCACCAGAGAGAAGTTGTGTCTCATTTTCTAGTGGGTTGTCTGGTCTTGTTTTACACATCCCAGTGGTTGGGTTTCCAGTACTCCCCCCACACACTGAAGGCTGAAGCTAAGAGATCTAATACACAGGAGGTTTTCCTTGTCTCAGAATTTCATGCCATTACCCCTAGATAACCTCCTCCCAATGTCATCAACACATCCATCACCTGCATGAATGAGGGGATATTTACAAGCACTAGTAGCAGAATACTTTTTATTTTTCTTACAAACTTAATCCACCTTCCCCTCTGCCACCACGGAAGCACTATATTGAGTTCAGTGACTTTGCTGCTGTCTCTATTTTAAAAGGTGTGATTTCCTTTCCTTTGCAATACCTATTTATGTGCAATTGTCCTAGTAACTGGTTACAACATTTTTTAAAAGTGCTGTAACACATTGGCAATGTGTATTTGTTTTACTCTCTGTGGCTGATACACTGTCTGTTACTGCTCTTACCTAATGCACGAAACCTTTTACATCAAGTGGTAGAGATCTGGTGCTTTGCACCTAAAGGTGTCAGGTTAAATCCCTGCTGATTGATGCACCCAAGGGATTATTACAACACATTGGATATGTAGATAGAGGAAGCTAAGGCCCAGAACTATTTGTCCAAGGTCGCAGATAAGGAATAGAAAGCAGGATTTCTGCCTCCCATTACTCTAATTATAGGCAATTGGTTATCCCAGGGATAGGACAGGCAACAATGCTAATAGCATTAGAACTTATTCAGAATCAGATAAGGAACAAAATAAATGGTGGTGGCTGTAGCAAACCAGATGTTAATTCTCTAGTCTATCTCCCAAGAGACAGTTGCTATTATACATTTATGATGTGTGCTAGGAGCCATCCATCATAACAAGTATATTGAGAAATCAATTAGGGTGATATGTTTGAATTGAAGATGGCTGGATAAGCTGAACGTTAAATGTTATTTACTCTTTGACACTCTAATAAGGAATTATATCCCAAAGCTGTTAATATTAAACACGATAGCCATAGGAATGTAAGCTTCACCAAAAAGGATTAGTATCAGAGGGGTAGCCGTGTTAGTCTGGATCTGTAAAAGCAGCAAAGAGTCCTGTGGCACCTTATAGAATAACAGACATATTGGAGCATGAGCTTTCATGGGTGAATACCCACTTCGTCGGATGCATGACAGGATTAGACATTTTCGATCTAGTCTGATCTCCTGACTTTTGCATAAACCTATATCATAGATGGCAAAAGCCAGAAGGGACCATTATGGTTATCTATTCTGATGTCCTTTATAAAACAGGCTATATAGATCTTCCCCAAAATCATTCCCAAATCATATCTTTCAGAAAAATATCCAGTAATGATTTAAGAATTGTCAGTAATAAAGAATCCCTTCATAAATTGTTCCAATATTTAATTACTCTCCAGTCTACATTTGCCTAGCTTCAATTTCCAGCTCTTGTTTATACCTTTCACTATTACATTAAAGACCCAATTATCCAATATTTGTTCCCCGATGTAGGTACTTCTAGCCTGTCATCAAGTCACCCTTTCTCTTTCCTTTTGTTAAGCAAAGCAGATTGAGCTCCTTGAGTCGATCACTATAAGGCAGGTTTTCTATTCCTTTAATCATTCCTGTGGCTCTTCTCTGAACCCTCTCCAGTTTATCAACCTCCTTCTTGAATTGTGCCCAGATCCAAATGTCTACCGTAGCCTGAGCCCTGCGAGCCCAAATCAGCTGACACAGGCCAGCTGCGGGTGTTTCATTGCAGTGCAGACATACCATAAGAGATAAATGAATTCTCTCTCTTTGGTGTCAGTGTTTTGATTGTAATAAATTCTCATTCACCAGGAACATAACACTAAAGCTTTGCCTTCAGCAATGTATTCTGCACTTGAGAAGCTGTCTTGAAAATAGTTGAGCCCACATTAGCTTTTAAACCTTTGTTAATACCCACATATCTACACCCATTCCTGACAATCGGGACAGAGTGTGCTAGAGGAGATAAGACATCATTTATCTAGTCCCATCAACAATTGCACCAGCATGCACTGCTTTTTAAAGTGACTCTGTTTAAACTGCACTCCAAATTTGATTTACTTTCTCCAAACTGTGACATGTCATTCCATATTCTTTATTTAAATGTGCTTATGATATGAATATGACATAACTGAGATATACTTTATGCAAGATGGCTCATGTGAGATATCATTGGAAAGGTTATGATTTACTGAATGTGATTATCCAATTTGTATGCCTGTATCCTTTCTGTATCTGAAGTTAGGAATGTTGACTATGTATCTGTATTTCAACTATGCTACTTTGGGTGACGCCCACTGCTATCAGGTACAACAATGGTAAAGCCAGACAGGGCGGATGGCCCATCAGTGAGGACAATGAGCTGTGAAAAGGTTGGCCTTCCTGTGGCTGCACCATACTGCCACTGACTCACGGATGCTGTGATAAGGTGGTCTTGTCACATGATACTAAAACATTACCTGGGACTTCTTGTAACTTTCCACTGTGAGGGAAGGGGGGGTCAAGTTTGGGAAACAAAGGATTCCCGCCTTATGTAAATCCTATTTAAGAGTGGGGAGGAAGGCAAACAGGACTCCTCCTCTCCATGGCCTGTCTGCCCAAGAAGAAGAACTGAAAGCAAGGGGGAGTCCAGACTGAGACAGGGGTCCAGTCTGAAAAGGAATATAACTGGATCTCTGAACCCCAGAAGGTTTGCAAACTGCCTGCAACAATATTTAGGGTGAGAAATACTATTTGTAACCAATTTCTTTAGTGAAACCAGCTTAGTTTGCCTGTTCGATTTTATTTGCTTAGTAATCTGCTTTGTTCTGTTTGTTACCCCTTTTACCACTTAATATCTGCCTTTTGTAGTCAATAAAATGTGTTTTGTTTATTATTAAACCCAGTTTCTATAATTTCTAACTGCGGGGGTGGGGTAAGAAGTGTGCACACCTCTCTCCACACCGAGGGAAGGGGCGAATTTCATAACATCTCTTTGGGTCTGTATTCCAAGGGAGGGGGACATCTGAGTGCTGGAGCAAGTCCCTTAAACTGAGTCTTCCCAGAGCTGATCTGCAGCTGGGTGTGGCCCTGCCTGTGTGTGTGTTAAAGGAGGTTTTAAGAGCCTGGCTCAGCAAGACAGGTAAAAGGGGGCCCATGCTGGCAAAACAGGTAGACTCAGTGGTATCTCAGCACATCAGGTGACTTCCCAAGGGGTCGGACCGTCACACAAACCCATTTGGAACATGAACAAGCCATGGACATTTTATTGGCATGGGTTAGAGCTGAGTTAAGTCCTATTTGACCCATGTTAGGGGATCAAAGCAATGGTATGGGCAGGGCTTAAATGTCTCTAAACGGGAAAATAGCTTAACAATATGTCAGAAAAAGGCAAGATAAGTGGAGGTGAAAGAACAAGTCACAATTTACCAATGCTAACACCCACGCGACACCTGTAACCAGCTGAGCACATTTACCGTGAGTTACATTTCACAAGGGGTCACGTGAGCATTTACTTCAGCTTTGATCCATGTTGCTCCCGCACACCAAACTTTGCTTTCACAGGTCTGGGTTCAAACAAGCCCCAAATCTCAAGGTAAAATGACCAGCGTACCTCCAGGATTTGGCTTCAAAAGTGCAATCGTCATTTTAATGGAAAGGTAAAGAAGAGTGTCCTAGGTTTGAACCCAGAATTATGAACATGTTTCTCTGGTTATAGGTACGCTGCAGTCACTTCCTTGCAAATTGATAATTAGCATTCTGCAATTGGCACTGAAATCTCACATGGCATGTGGTACTCTGGCAGACCCCCAGGGTTCAGGAAGATAGAGTGGCAGCCTTGGGACCTAGCAGAGAGAGAGAGACCACCAGACCTGATAAACCCTCAGAGCCTTTAAGGTTAGCAGGGCCTGTGAGAACAGGCAGGAGGAGTTGTAGGGAGGAAGGGGGAAGCCAGTGGGTGGGTTTATAGAGAGAGCCATGTTGGGGAGTAGGGTGACCAGATGTCCCGATTTTATAGGGACAGTCCCGATTTTTGGGTCTTTTTCTTATATAGGCTCCTATTACCCCCCACCCCATCCCGATTTTTCACACTTGCTGTCTGGTCACCCTATTAGGGAGAGAGGCCAAGAGCACGTGGAGGAAAATCAAAATATTTTGAAAAGGGCAGGTGAGGACGATGTTTTTCCATTGTTGAAGTCCCAGCTGGCCCCTTTTTAGAATTGGCTTCATCATCACTACACAGGCAGTCCCAACCATGGAAGACTCCACCCACTCCACATCGAGATGCTATCAGTCAAGGCTATCGCAGCCGTCGCTGGCTGAGGTGAGCTGCCTGTGGCCCTTTTTGGAAGGCACCAGCACCTCTCCTCAGCCCTAGAGCATGCTGCACAGCACTCTCACTGTCGGAGCTGGCCCAGAGTGAGAGAGACCAGGCATTGTCAAGCAAACACGGATCTCCTCTGTGTCACATCGAGACCTTATCGGTCCAGAGTCCTCACTTTGTGGCTGCTTCCACATGCTGGATTCTTCTGAGCATTCCCTCACCAGCACCCTTTTCCTGATTCATTTGATCCTGCCCCACCCCCCTGTTTATTTGGCATTTGCTTCCTTTTCTGTCTCATTTCTCAGAAAACTTGCTTATCTCATCAAACATTTTTCTTCCCTTTGTCTGGCTCCCATTCCCAGAAGACCCATTTCTGCTTGTCTATTGCAGCCCTCTCTCTCCATTTTCCTGTAATTGCATCTGTCATGATCCACACTTCCAAACACAATGAGTCACATGAGCTACTCTTTAGGGAACTTGCATAGGAAAGAGTCTGCGCATGTTTTTCCAGGAGGCTGTGTCCCCAATGCCCCAGCAACACAGTGATCAGACTGCTGACAAGTTTATGACTTGAGCAGAGATATCAGCACTAGCTGGTAATTAGTTAATTGTTCAATACAAAGTACTAATTTGGCCAGCCTGCTAGATTTAGGAAGTACATTGCATTTGACTGGCAAATGACTAGTGAATTTTAAAACTAATAATTAAAATGTCAAGTCCCACTGAAATGTATAATCCGGTAGCATATTTCTACCCTAGCCAGCGGGCTGTGAGACACAAGAAATTGGCTGGGCTATTTGGGTTGTGTGGTTGGTCACTTTAAGTCATATGGTATTGTTTCTTCTCCCTGATTGGATGAAACATTTTAAACAATCAAATAGATAATGGCAGAGTTTGAATTTATAGGCAGATCATCACTCATGATCAAATCTGTCAGACTTTCAGGATTTGCAGTCCCCTCTCTCCCAAGACACGGGGGGGTGGCCAAGTATCTGTGAATAATGAAAATTTTGCCTCGTGGACCATAGTGACAATGTTTTGTGAATCAGCTTTTTTACTTCTTGAGCAGGTATTGTGCACCATCATAAAAAGGGGTCCCGTGGCCACCCCACCCCTATAATTCAAATACTCATACTATTAAATTGTAAATCCCTTGGGGGTAGGGAGTGTCTTTTTGTTCTGTGTTTGTACTGTGCCTAGCACAATGGGCTCCTGGATGCTATAGGAATACAAATAATAAATACATAAATAACAAGGGGCCATATGAAGATTCATGACCCATGGTGAGCACCAAGCATGGGCTTCCATGGGTTAATCTGTCTTTTGTTGCTCTTCCTGTTTAGCTGCAAACTCCGCAGTGCTGGAGTAAGAAGTCGTCTACATGGAGATAACCCTATGGGCATGAACTTCCTCCTCTGCAATAAGAGCAGAAATGACAGTTCCCTTCAGACAAGAGCCTGAATCCCAATGAAACTTCGCAAACAAGATGCAAACACAGGCAGGAATTACTTCGCTTTCCCCAGCACTGGAATGCAAGCCACCTTTTGGCTGGAACATGGCAGCTGTTGAACAGCGCACAGCATTGCTGTGTTCCAGCAGTAGACCAGCACAGGGGAGAAAAGCAACGGCGATTCAGGAAGCTATTATACATTCAGTTATCTTAGCTGCAGTGCTGAGTAAGCGGCTGGTTGGCTGTGCTCTTGTCTCTAAGTTCATTGCCTTCATAAAAAGCAACACGACGACGATAGTTTAGGTCAGGGAGGGAAGCTGAATAACTTTGTCAGCTGAAACTGCCAACAGGCTGGAAGTCAGGGTGGAATTAACCAAGGGCACAGAGGCAAACACCCTTCATCGGAAGGAAAGAGCCAGGGGAAATGTAAAGCCTCCAGGAGAGGAGGACAATTGCTTTCATCTTGTTTGAAAGAGGCCACCTCTAGCAGCAGAGTGTCCCACTAGCACTAGCATCATGGCGCGTTCTTTTCTGGGTGATGTTTAACTTAATCTTCAAATACCAGCCAAGAATGCATTTGGCAATAATCTGAGATATCCGATAATGAAAACCAGACAACGGTTGCCACTCTGTTGCTGAGCTTTATCCCTGCCATGGTACCCTTTGACCCAGCGGTGGAACATAAAAGCCCACATCAGAAAGATTTAATGAAGGCTATGCTATGCCCAGCCATCCTGCTGCCAAAGGGCAGGGGGGGAGGAGGGGAAGAGCAGGAATAAAACAAAATAGACTAACCCCCCTCCCCCCATGCATTTCCAGCAGAGAATGTGGATGGAATCGTCTAAACGGTCTCATTTTAGGGAATTACCACCACCACTTACTTGCAGGCAAAACAGAACATGAATCTAAGAGCGTGAGGCCAGAAAAAGGGCTTTGCTTTGCAGCTGTATTAGTCTCTCCAAAAGTCCCATTTGTATTGCCTTGGCTTGTTCTTCTAGCTAAGGAAGAAGGTTAAATTGATGTCACTTCCTCTCCAATTCCCTAAACATGCAACGTTGCCAGAAAAAGCACTCTGAGTTCATTGCAAACACAGACCCAGGCCCTGTCAGCTACAGATTGAGTGGAATTAGCCTTATGGAAGTATAAAAATATTAGGGGCCTTGGGCATTGATCTCAACAAACGGATTCTGGGAAGATGCATTTCCTTAAGAAAAAGCCAATCACAAGATCTGCCTTCAAAAGCACCTTGATGATTGTATCAGTCTGACATAGGGATGTGATCTGCCAGGAGTAGGGATCAGGTCTTGTCGTCAGTGACAGGGGAAAGTAGCCAGCATCATTGCTTTTGGCATGTTATGTTGAGATTGCTGTATTTGCTGGCTGAATAGAATTAGACACATCTGCACAGTCACCCATGCATTTAAACCCAGACCTTTTCCTTCATCGCCACTTCATACATAGGCTCATTCAACCTTGGGTTGCAACTTGTTCAGTTCTCCCAAGCTAAATATTGCTCAGTATTCAGACAGGAGATCTCCAAAGGGGCTTAAGGGGGGGAAACCAAAGTGCTGCAGGAAGTGGTGCTGCCAAATCAGTAGATGGAGCTCTTCTCTCGCTGACCGTCCTAAGCATTGTGCCAGGGTCAGGGGATAATGGTGATGCCATGTTCAGATAAGACATTCAGTCAAGATCCTGAGCACATGGCACATTTTGCAATAGTGGAATGTTAACTTCAGTGTCCTCTGCAGCTTCTAAATTTGGTAATGGGTATGTTCTGTCTGCCGACAATTCCCCTTAGAGTTTCAGCTGGGAAAAGGATTCTTTATTTCCCCTCATATAAACCCCTGTGTATTATTATCTATGATGTGTATTATGGTTACACCTACAGGTCTTGACTGCGATCAGGGCCCCTGTTTTGCTATGCACAGTAAAAAGCCTGTCTCAAACTGTGTGTCTGTATTATAAAGCCTCATTTTACAGATAGGAAACTGGGGCCCAGAGAAATAAAGTAACTCACCCTAGGCTGCACTGGGAGTTTGGGAATTGGACCCAGAGCTCCAGACTCCCAGTGCAGTGCCTTAACTACAAACTCTCGTTCCTGTCATAGTTCTGCTGCCTCAGTTCACCCCACAAGCTCCTGCATTTCCGTGGTCTGTAAAGTGCTTGGAGATCCTTGCGAATGAAAGAGTCTGTGGGTGTATTACGACTCTCTCGGTTAGGTTTTACACTGACAGCAGGAATAAGAGGCTAAAGGAATTAATTACTATGTCTGCAAGAGAAGAAATTGCCTGGAGCTCATTCCTGAATGAACTGCCCATGGGATTCTTTGGAAAGCATCACCTGTGTTTCTGCTTGCTTCTGAAGGCAGAAGGGGTTAATAGAATTCTCCGTCTTTCCCATCTTAATTGGCTCAGAACTCCTGGAGCACCATGTGCCAGGCAGTTGTTCTGGGCTAGCAAGCTCATTGCCAACAGCATAGGTTCTATAACAGGCTATACGGCCACTCACTGATCCTGGGCCAAACTCATTGCTGGCGTAAGAGGGGACACAAGTCCATTGAGTTCAGCTGAGTCCAGAAGTGAGTTTGGCTCAAGCCTTCACAACACACATTTTACCATTACAGAAAGGGAAAGAAAAACACCAAAGACATTTACAAAAATTCCACTCACTCGTAGTCCTGCTAGAGTCAATGGGAGTCTTGGATAGCACCCTGAGAAAAAACAGAACAATTCTTCTAAATGCAAAAGGGTCCTTTCTCAGAAAACCAAAACCAAAGAACACGACTCAATCATTAGGTTAACACTTCCCCATTGCACAGTTTAAGCCTTCCACTGCCAGCATCTCGCTGACATGGGATTACAGATCTGTCTGCTCTAATGAAGAGTGAGACATAGGGTCTGCAGGGAAAATTAAAGATCCTGAACACACACTTAAAATACAACTTGGGCAACTTAGTTGCACAGACATCTTAATTAGAAATTGTCTAACTTTTGAGTGCTTGACTTTTCAACCTTCATGTTAACAGGTTTGTTGTATGTAATAATACTACATTTTAAAACCATCTTTCATTCCAGAGGATGCCAAAATTGTATAGATTCAGAGATTTTAAGGGCAGCAGAGACCATTATGGTCACCTAGTCTAACCTCCTGCAAACCGGAGGCTATAGAATTTCACAGAGTAATTCCTCCATCAGGTCCACGTCTTGTAGCTGAACTAGAACTTTTAGAAAGACATCCAGGCTTAATTTAAGGACTCTGAGTGATGGAGTATCCACCATATCCCTTGGCAATTTGTTCCAATGCTCAAGAACGGTCACTGTTAGATGTACACTTGATTTCTAGCCTGAATTTGTCCAGCCCTTTGTTCTGACTCTATCTGCCTCGATCCATATGCAGGAATCATTCCACCCTCAAAAGAAATGCAGCCACTTCTGTTCACTGGGGCACACAACAATGCTACACAAGCATTTAGGGCAGGAAGAAAAGAATCCTGCAGCCCATTGAAAATGCAGTGAGGAGGCAGAATGCAGGTACCCAAACAGGAGTTTGACTAGGAGCATTAAAGGCACCATTTGCTTTGTAATTAAGATTCGCACACAGAGATAAAGACTGGCTTGGTGCAGCCCCCACATGCCCAAGGCACCATGACAGATGATGGCCAGAAGCACATAGGCAAACATGATAGCAGACAATCACCCAATTCATGGTCTGCTGTGACCAACAGCGCAGGATCAAACATAGTACCAAAAAGAAATGTGGTAAGTTGACGAGGGCCAGGGGATTTTTGCAGTCATTCTTCTTTTCTGCATATGTCTTCACCTTGCATAGGATCATGTCCCGGAGGCAGAGACACCAGCAATAACTTAGTGTTATCAGGCTGACAAACCACAGAGGTAAAGGGGTCACCGGTAGGAAAGATTTCTCATCTGATATTAATAGCATCCCATGTCAAAGCCTAAAACCACATTGTACACTCCATCTTGGCCCAGCTCTACAAGAAGTCTGCGTGCAATGCATGGAAACTGTTCCCCCACTCCTCGCAATCACCACTGAGAAAAAAGAAGATGTGCTCTGGAAGAAGCAAACACTGCATACAAACCTCCCCCAAACACAAACAGAGACTGAAAATATTTATGATCCAAAGAACTCAAAGGGGAGTTTGCCTTGGAATAAAACACCAGCTGCAGATGGGGCCTGGGTTTGGATTTTAGTGCTTTATGAGGACTCTGACCAAACGGTGCTGCTCTGAAATTCCTCCTGATCTAGAGATTAAGAGGATGAAGACACAAGCCTGGAAGAGCTCACCTACAGGAAGTTTATTGCACTCATTGTGCCAGATCCCAGGGACTAGCTCCTCTGTGCCAGGCACAGCTCCAGAAATTAGGGTACCATAGAGGTCACTCTGTGATCTTGAGCTGCCAGGCATCAGTCTGCTCCTGAGAAGCAACTTAAAGCAGCCTCAGGATTCCCAAAGGGCCTGATTCAAAGCTTTCAAAGTCTCTTAAGTGGTTCCAGCTCCAAAGCTTCCAAGAGGCCCTTCTGGCAGCCCTGCATGAGTGCTCCAGCCAAGCCTCATCTTTCAACTGCCCCTCATGCCCAAAACACATCCTGAGGCTGGGAAATCAGCTACCAGAGCTCGGGTTGCCAGTTGTATGCCGGTTGGGGCAGGGCCTCCCAGAGGATTCCGGGGGCCCGGGGTCTTCAGCGGCGGGGGGCCCTTCCGTTCTGGGACCTGCCGCCGAAGTGCCCCGAAGACCCGCGGCCGGAGCCCCCTGCCGCCGAATTACCGCCGAAGCGGGACCCGCCGCCGACGTGCAGCCCGGTCTTCGGCGGTAATTCGGCGGTGGGGGGCCCCCCGCCGCGGGTCCCGGAACGGAAGGGCCCCCCGCCGCCGAATTACCGCCGAAGACCGGGCTGCGCTTCGGCGGCGGGTCCCGCTTCGGCGGTAATCCGCCAGTGGGGGGGGGTGTCCTTCCGCCCTGGAGCAGAAGGACTCCCCGCCGGCGAAGACCGGGAGCGCCCTCTTGCGCCCTCTTGCCCCGCCCCCTCTGGGCGGCCCTGACCCTGTCCACCCCCCCAGAACACCCACAATCCAACCCCCCCATTCCCTGCCCCCTCCCCCAACCTCTGCCCTGACTGTCCCCAGGGCTCCCTGCCCTTTAGCCACCCCCCCGGCCCCAGCCTCTTACCCCCGGCTCCCTCCTTACGCGCAGCCTCAGCGCCTCGGCTGAACAGCCGCAGCGTGTCTCCGGCGGGGCCTGCGCTCCGTCCTGCTCAGAGCCGCGTGGTGAGGGGGCGGGGCTGGGAGCTCCGGGCCCAGCGGAGGGAGCTGAGCTCAGGCCAGAGCTCCCAGCCCCGCCCCCTCCCCATGCGGTGCGGGGCGGGGCTCAGGGGCCCCAGCTGAGACACGCCACTTGATGCGCTAGGGCTCCAGGAGCGGGACGGAGGCGGGAGCCTCCGCTGTTCTCTTGGGGGCCCCTGCAGAGCCCAGGGCCCGGGGCAAATTGCCCCCTTTGCCCCCCCCTCTGGGCAGCCCTGGGTTGGGGATCCCCCTATCCCATGCCAATCTGTGGGAGCAGGGCAGAGCAGGCAGAATAGGCAGCCCACTACAATTTTTTGCTGGTTTCACTGTATTAATGGAACAAACCTTGAACTCCTGAGTTTCCTTCTTTGATCATCATCGGGCCAGCTCTCTCTCACATCCTGGGTGTGAGTGTGAGAGAGAAAATGTTTCTAAGAGTATGGCTCTTTGATCTCTTGTATGCAACCCTTTTACAGCTCAGCAGCAGGACCCTCCTAAGGAGGGAAGCACAATGGTCCATAGTGGAATCAGCTCGGAGGACTGGGTGCCCCATAACTGTACAATAGCGTTATCAGGTTACTGTGCTGGGACCTACCACTGCCATGGGATTCGCCCAGACCATGAGCAGTAGCCCAAGCAGGTTGGAATGGCTCAACCCAATTAATCATTGCTATTAGGCTCCCGGAAAAACACTTCCATCCTATCCTTAACCTGTCTCTCAGACATTACTTTACCACCATTTACCAGAGTACCTGAGGAGTGAATGGAAAAGTCTTATACACCTGAATGGCAAACTCCTATTCAACCGTACAAAGAGTGATACCACATCTATAGCATTTGTTTTAAAGCAATCCATAGAACTCCATAGAAAATGTTATATCCTTTACTACAGAATTCCACACATTGTTTTTAAAAGACTGCAGAAGCATTCTGTTCTATATGCTGTTTGGAGTAATTTCTACAGAAGCCAGTTGGTTTCATCCATATTTAAGTCTAGCAGATTTTTTGGTAAGGGAATAGATAAAGGGACCTCCTGCATGATAAAGATTAGTCTCAGAAAACATCTCATTCTCTGCAAGTCACCATGCCCTAAGAGCAGCTTCCACCCACTTGGCACCTCTGACCAGCCTGGCCAGAGCAAGGCATGCTGGGAAACCTCTCTCTTATAGACTAGGGTTGTGTCTTTGCTCGCTACACAATATGAGGTAACCACACTGGCACAGCTGGATAACCATGTTTATTACCTGTGTACAAATACACAAGGCCTAGCTACCTGTCTATGCTGCTGCTCTGGCATGGTCCTCATGGCTTCTGCACTAGAGGAGACTGGGAAGCCCACTAGAATGATTACCTGATTCTATACACTACAACTGGGAGAATCCCCCCCTACCTGCCACAGCACCAACTGTGCCCTCTCCCCAAAGCCAGAAACACACACACAGAGCACTGAGTGAGCCCCTCAGAACCATCCACACACACAGCACTGACGGTGCCCGCGGAGCATTCACTGTGCCATCTCTCCAGAACCAGCGCCCTGCTATGCTGCCTCACCCCCCTTGATCTCTAGCAACAGCTCCCCTCCAGGAACTCTCACACCATAGCACAGAATTCCCCCTTCCCTCTGAAGAATGCCTCTCCCTCAGCACAGACATTAACTCCCCTGCAGCTGCATTTCCACCATCCCCAGTAGCAAAGTGCCCTGTCTCCTGTCCTGTGTATTCTTCAGCCCCCCAGGCTGCCCCCTAGGGCTGTAGACATTTATAGACATTTTATACCTCTTGCATCTTGGCTCCTGATAAACAGAGATGGCAGGAGGAATTTAAATTTTCTGGTGGTTGCAAAATCAGAAAGGGCTTGGATCTTTCTTTCAGAGCCTCCAAAACTGTGCCAGTCAATTCCCTGCCCTCCTCCCCATTCTTGTTATAGTTCAAAGGTTTCCCATCCCTACTCTTTCTAACTACTTGAAACTTCTGAGCTTTCATTTAATTACAGCTTTCACTACTGAATAACAAAACAGACACAGGCTGAATAAAAAGGGGATATAGTTTGTATTTTTTTTTGGAAAAAATATATATTGAGGAATTATTTGGAAATTGTAAATGCTATTTCTCATTTCTTCCCATGTAAATGCAGGTTCACATCTCTTCATTACAATAGTCCAATAATAAAAATAATTATGTTTTTATGCATTAATAATAATATCTCCTATCTTAATCTAAAACACCTGGGGAAATTCATTAGACATGGCTAAAACCTGGGATTTGGTGGATGAGGCGTCTTTATGTCTTTTTTTATTTTTATTTGAGTAATGTGTGAATTCTATTATTGTATTGCACAGAAAGGCTTAGTATTGTGGCATGTATCATGACATGACTTGCATCATGGTGTTTCTGTGGCAGCTGTAGTAGGATTGTGGCAGCTCTGTACAGTGGTGTTTTGGGGCTGTGTATATGGAGTATTTTGCAATCTGGGAGCTGGGACTCAGCTTCTATCATCTCTGTGACAGAGACCAGGGATCCCCTGGAATGTGAGGGCTAGTTTATTACTATAGCACTCTCTGATCTGGCAGAGAGCCCTCTGCCACCCAAGTAGAGGTTGGCACCTGCACAGGCGATACCAACAGCAGGAGGAGAAACATGGGCCATGCTAGGGCTGCCTCTCTTTCCTGTCTCCTTGCTCCTTGGTGATTTCTCCTCAGTCTGAAGGGGAACTTGAGGGCCCTGATTTGTATCTTGGCTGTGACAATGCACAGAATTTGCACAAAACACCCTGAGTCCGGCTGGCAGCCAAGGGGGACTTGACTGATAAAGCAAGTCTGATCTAGTTGGAGCCTGGAACAGGCAGACACAGGAGAGAGAGCTCATGCAGGAAACTGGTTCCAAATTCAGGAAGGAGGTTTCAAAAACCCAGCTTTTATTTCTCTCAGCTGCTTTCCATTGCAGCGCTGGAGCAAGGCCTCCATCTTTTTTTCTCCTTGGCTCACAACTACTTCCTCTTTCACTGTTATAGCTGAGGAACACACACTGCCCTTATCTAAATAGGAGCCTCATGTTTCTTAGCCTAGTAGAACAGAAAACCTGTCTGGCTGCCCGAATTCCTGCAGGAGGGACGGTGAGACACTAAGAAAACAATTCCACCTACAAAAGCTCTCAGGCCGAAACAGCTGCTTTTGTGGCTGCTTGGATTTTTTGGCTGGTGGTCAGCTCCCCAGGCCCTCGCTGCAAGATACTCCACTTACTTCCTGTTCTCTGAGCAAGTCCCCACAGGCCAGTCCCCACAGGCCACAAGGCCAGGATTAATGTGCACAAAGCAGCCAGGCCAAAACACACAGCCTGATTCCAGTACAGAATACAAGGCAAATTCAAGTGTGACAGTGGAATGAACAGAATACATGCCTGCATCTGGTGCAGCCCCATGCAGAATGTAACATGAACATCAGCTGGCACAGCTCCAGCCTGACAGATTCCATAAAAGCAGTGTTTGCAACACAGCAGGTCTCAGTAAGAGGGACTAGAAGCTCAAGAGATTCATGAAGAGAGCTGGAGACTTCACCTCCAGGTCAATGGCTTGAATGGTCCCAGCCAGGAGCAATGTAGGGCTTGTCTACACTTCACGCTGCGCTGCTGTAGCGCTTAGTGAAGATGCTACTTATGCTGATGGGAGAGCTTCTCCCATTGGCGTAGGCACCCCGGAGAGACATAATTATACTGACATATGTTTGTAGCAGAGACCAGGGCTAAGAGTTGTTACTTGATGGCTGTTTATTGGCCCGTGTGAAATGAGCTGGATGCCTCAATCCTGTCCCTAATCACCACGTGACAAGCACTAATTGGGTTTCCTTCCTGGCAGTCTCAGGAAAAGAGCAAAGGTTGATCAGACTGGATGCTGAACAACCTTTACCTCATTAGTAATTTGTCTTACAGTTGCACCTCGAGGCATCAAATGAGATCAGACAGGGACCTACGGTGCTGCATGGGCCGTGCATCTAATTTCTGGAGAGACAGTCCTTGCCCCCAAAGAGCTTTACAATCTCAACAGAGAAGAGAGACAGAGGGTGGGAAGGTAAAGGAAACTTTGAAGAATCTCATTTCGAATTTGTCAATAAATGGGAATTTCAAAGAAAATAAAACTGTCTTCACAAAATTTAGATGATTTCTTCAAAGTAACACTTTTCATCAAAAAATGTGTTTTGAACAAAAAATAAATTTCATCTCTCTCTGCTTCAAGGCTTTGCTGAACTGGTGTTTGAGAGACAGAATGCTACAGACCTCTGGGGCCAGAAAGAGAGCTGGCCTATGAGATAAAGAATTGAGACCTTCCTCCTCCTATGACTCTGAATCACTTAGCAGATTGGAGGAGGCAGATCACAGCATCTCTCTGTCTGGCTAAAGCAGAGGCAGCAGCATGCAGTAAACAGACTGGCTCCTCCAGATGGATGAAGAGATAGACTAGCAGCAGGGCAGGAGACCTGCAGTGGAGGTAGTGTGTCACCAGTGTTTATATTTCAAACTGTGGTCACACAGGTCAGCATCAGTCATACTGTGAAAAGGTCAAAAGGTGAGGGAGAGGGTAGCATTCACCTCTGCCTGAGGACCAGAAGAGTAAAAGAAAGAAAAGTCAAATGGATTCACAGTTCAGAAGGAACCAGGGGCTGGAAAAAAAAACAATTCTGGATCAAATAGAACAGCTGGCCACTCGAGCATACACCCAAAGCATGAAATTCCTCTCTGTAGAAGAGGCAGGTATATTCTCTGCTCATACATTGCACAGATCCCATGAAGCATCTCAACTTTACTGCCTGTCTCCCTTGTAAAGACATGTTTTCATTCCTCCAATTCTATCTTCTGATTCTTGGGGGCCCCAGCCGCGGCAGTGCTTAACATAGGATATTGGACAGGCACAACTAAAAAGCAAATATTTCCAATCCACTGAAAATGTTATACTCTTCTTCTACTACCTTTCAAAGGCAAAGTTTGTTTCATGGAGGTGGGGGAAGAGGGAGAAGACTCCATTTCTAAAGCTGGTCAAATATGTCACAACAAATGCATTGCAATTCCACAAAGTAGCGGGGCTTTGGTTTGATTTGACCACAGCCGAATCCTTTAGAATTTGCAAACGTTTGTCTGACTTTGTTGATGGCACACATTCAATCATGGATACAAGTATCTGATAAAGAACACAAGTATTCCACCCACTGGAACACTCTGGGTATTTTGAAGCTTAAACACTGATTACCATCATCAGATTTTTATGAATAATTCTTAGATGGTCACACATTCATTTGTGAGAGTCACTGAATATGTTAATACTGCCTAAATTAGCAAATATGGAGACTGGTTTGGAAATTCTTTGCCAAGCCAAAAGAGATCAAAGTTAGATGGATGTTTTCGTTAGCAAATACTAACCCAGCTCTGATAATTTGCCTGATTGCAGGAAAAAACAAGCAATGTAAGAAAGAAAAATAACCCGTTTTCAGGATAAAAAAAACTTGTGCAAATTTAATTCACATAACACAGCAAGACCAACACGAGGAGACTGTTAGAGAAATCCGAGCCACATTGAAATCAGTGGGAGTTTTGCCATGGACTGCAATGGAGTCATGAGTTCACTCTGAGTGTTTTGATCAGAGCGCCAAGGTAATCGGATCAGCAAGTGTTGAACAGCATGCATATTAAAGTGTGCTCTTAGTGTGCTCTTAGTCTCTTCAAGACACTTCCTCTATGGGTTTTATAACCCTCAGTCCTCTTGCCAAGTAGTGAAGAGATGGAGTGGGAGATGCAAAAGAGAAGTTTGAATGAAATCTAGACAACATTGAACTAACATGCCATGTGACTAACCTCCCCACTCTGCCACCCATTTTCATTGCTTCCCTCATCTCGCTGTTGTCTGTTTTGCTCTCTGAGCCTAGCACTGTTTCTGGGCTATAGAAATAATAATAGCGCTGGGATTGTCAAAGGGGGATCAGTTGATACTCAACAGGAGCTGGCCTCCTAACTTCCTTGTCCCAGCGTGCGGACTATTCTGCTGGCCCGGTGTCACACAGATGGATGCCAACTAAAATAAAAAGGGGTCAGTGTGGCTAAGAAGCTATTTACACTGAACTGAATTTCACAGGGAAATGATTCAATGGAGAAACACCTATTATTTGTTATTCTGTTGTATTTTTATTCTATATAGGTCTGTATATGACTAACTCAGAGAGCTCAAGGATAAAACACTGTATCTGAATCCAACATCAACTGATCCAGTGAGTCAGACTTTTTCCATGATCACGGGGGCATGAGTGACTATTTCAATAGAGGCCAGGATCCAGGTAACCTTGAGTGTCATCTAAGCTCTCTTTTTTGTGAGTGACTTCAGTGCTGGTGAAAGGCATCACAATGATAGCACTGGACAGAATGGTCTCTCTCTATCCACAGAGTGGGCGGGGCTCTCAGCAGCCTCCCCAAAACCCTGTGGTGAAGGGACACATCTCTGGAAGGGGTTTGCTAGTGCAGTCTCCATGGCCCATTTAATCCATGACATTCAGCAGAGAAGCCCATCAGTTGGCACTGAGTGACTCCCTTATGATGGTGTTTTCTGTGGTGTGGGCATCTGTTAAGATTCAGAAGTGAACAGAGACCAATTTACATCAGAAAGGTCTCTACCAAGCTGTCAGATGCTATCTTTTAGGCATTGCACCCACCTCCAGCCCATTTTAAAACCTACGGCTTCTTCCAAAAAATAAGATACAATGATGTGCCAGCACCCTGGCCTTTGGAACGTTCACACGGTTACTGCTCTAGGGTAACGACCAGGTAGAAATACAATTTGGCTCACCTAGTTTATTCTCTACCTCGCTTGGGATGTCCCTATTGCCAGGCATATCAAAGGCAGCCCAGAGCAGTCAGAGAGAGAGCAGGCGGACAAACATTGCAGTCCAGTGGATAGGGGACTGGGCAAAGACATAGCTTGCTTTGAGATGAGGATCCCCACTCATAATCCAAACAATGTTGTCAGAATCCCACATTTCAATTATTTAAAGACATTTTCTGACTCTCACACAAAATACACAGGATGATCAAGTTGCCAGTCCTCTTTTCTAGTGGGAAATACACCAGCAGGTGAGGCAAAGATGATTTTCTCCTAAGCCAATGTCAATCAACCCTCACTCACTGCAAGTAGCTGGCAGCAACCATCCCCATGTGTTGGGTGCGGAAGAGGTAACATGGTAGGAAGAAGCACAAGGACTAAGTTGATGGAAACAAGAAATAGATGCGTTAACTATATTGCCTCAGACCTAAATTCCTTGAAAAGATTTTTTTTTCTTTTGTCTGCAACAGCATGGAACATCATTCAGGTGAAAGCAGCATACACACAACGTCCAATTTGTGAAGTTAGGAGAAAACTTGCAGACTGGACCTTGTTACCAATTTGCATCTCTCTTCTATGAGGCCTCACTGGGATTCCAAGCTGCTGATCTTATTGGTATGTCTGTCTGCCTGAGGAAGATGCAGAAGATCTGGAAAAAACATACTTTTATTTTAAATAGGAGGGTCGAGCTCTTGCTTTATCAGCTTCCAGTATACACAGAATGTTACCTGTCATGTGACGGGGTCTTTAGCAGCTTTCTTGCATCTATGCCAAGGGTGACAAATCACCAAAGCCAGTATTCTCCTACTCGCATCAAATAGCCAGATCTCAGCTGGTGTAGCTCCACTGACTTTAGACTGAGAGTCCTGTGGCAACTTATAGACCAGGGGTAGACAACCTATGGCATGTGTGCCGAAGGCGGCACGCGAGCTGATTTTCAGTGGCACTCACACTGCCCAGATCCTGGCGACTGGGGTGGGGGGGCTCTGCATTTTAACTGAATTTTAAATGAAGCTTCTTAAACATTTTAAAAACCTTATTTATTTTACATACAACAATAGTTTAGTTATATATTATAGACTTATAGAAAGAGACCTTCTAAAGACGTTTAAATGTATTACTCGCACACGAAACCTTAAATTAGAGTGAATAAATGAAGACTCGGCACACCACATCTGAAAGGTTGCCGACCCCTATTATAGACTAACAGACGTGTTGGAGCATAAGCTTTCGTGGGTGAATACTCACTTCGTCAGATGACATGCATCTGATGAAGTGAGTATTCACCCACGAAAGCTTATGCTCCAACATGTCTGTTAGTCTATAAGGTGCCACAGGACTCTTGGTCGCTTTTTGCAGATCCAGACTAACACAGCTACTCCTCTGATACTTGACTTTAGACTGACTCTCTTTAAAGCAAGTCTAAGGGTATGTCTACACTACAAGACTATTTCGAATCAACGTAAGTCGAATTTGTGGAATCGACCTTATGAAGTCGAATTTGTGTATCCACATTAAAAACACTAATTCGACTGTGTGAGTCCACAGTAACGGGGCCAGCGTCAAATTTGGAAGCGGTGCACTGTGGGAAGCTATCCCACAGTTCCCGCACTCCCCGCTGCCCATTGGAATGCTGGGATTTCCCCCCAATGCCTGCTGGGGGAAAAAATGTGTCGAGGGTGGTTTTGTGTAACTGTCTTCATTGAACTGTCAATCACGCCCTCCCTCCCTCCCCGAAAGCGCCTGCGGGCAATCTGTTCGTGCACTTTTCTGCTCAGTGACAGCACGGGCACCACAGCACTGCGAGCACGGAGCCCGCGGCAGTTATGGCCGTTGTCAACTCCTCGCACTTTATCGTCCACCTCTTCCACAGTCAGCTGCTGAGAAATCGGGCTACTTTTCAATGGTGCTGCGAGCACTGGTGGACCATGGGGGACGTTTTACCAACATCAACGTCGGGTGGCCAGGCAAAGTTCATGACGCACGTGTTTTCAGGAACTCTGCTCTGTTTAGACGCCTGCAGGAAGGTAGTTTCTTCCCGGACCACAAAATAACTCTTGGGGATGTGCAGATGCCTATAGTGATCCTCGGGGACCCAGCCTACCCGCTAATGCCCTGCCTCGTGAAGCCCTATGCAGGCACCTTGCACAGCGACAAGGAACTCTTCAAGTACCAGCGAGCAGCGTGACCTGTGACTGTTCAGTTTCTTTATAGAGAAGCTGAACCTGCCCCTGTTTCTTTACCAAGTTACTGTTGACTAGCATCTGCAGTTACATACCCCGTCCACCCCGCTTCCCCCACTTCCAACACACGTTTAAAAATAAAATACATGTTCCACTGTAACTTTACAAAGGTTTCTTTATTGATGACTTTGCATTAAAGGGTTGAAACTGGGACGCAGACTGTGCTGGGTAGGGTGTGCGGTGATGTAAAGACCACCTCTAAATTCGAGGAATGACAGGCTCCTGCTCCCAGAGCAGTCTGCAGTGCCGGACTGGTTGTTTCAACGGAGCCTGCCATCCCTCCTTTTTGGGACTCTGTGTGCGGGGGCTATGTGGCCTTGTGGCGGGGGAGGACGGATACAGATTCCTCTGCTGCGTGGCTCTGTGGTCCAGGACAGGGACCGTTGCATGAGATCTGTAACCCCCCTCCCCCGCTACAAAGTCACGTACCCCCCCACCCACACAGAACCTGCAAACCACCTCCCATACCGACCAGGGTGCCTACTGACTGCACTGTGTGTGTGACCTGCTGCTGATCCTGCCCCTGTCTCTGTACCCTGCTAAAGGTGACTGTCCTATGCAATACCCTACCCCCTTCCCCACCCACCCCTTCAAACGCAGCGTTGTGTAAAAAAGCATGACGGAAACAGTAATTAACAGCAAAGTATTTTTAATAATTAACCAGACAGTCAGGGGATGAAACTGGGATTGGGGCTAGGGTGAGTCAGGAAGGGAAGGAATTCTCAAAAATTAGGGTATGAGAGCTTTTGGGTACTTGAGCACTCTGCTGGGGTGCAGTGACAGTTTTCACGGCCCCTGGCGCCACTCCTTCTGGTTACTTTGGGTGATGGGAGGTATGGGACTTTGTGGCGGGAGAGGGCGGTTGCAGATACACTGCAGGGGGGCTCTGTCCTCCTGGCTGCGGTCCCGCAGAACATCCACAAGGCGCCGGAGCGTGTCCGTTTGCTCCCTCATTAGTCCAAGCAGCGTTTGAGTTGCCTGCTTGTCTTCCTCACGCCACCTCTCCTCCCGTTCGCTGTGTGAGCGCTGCTGCTGAGAGAGGGTCTCCCTCCACTGGCTCTGCTGGTCTGCCTCGGCTCGGGAGCACCCCATAACTTCAGCGATCATCTCATCCCGTGTCTTTCTCTTTCGCCACCTAATCTTTGCCAGCCTCTGTGAGGGGGATGCTGTGGCAGGTCTGGAGATAGTCGAAGCTGTGTGATGGGAAAGAGGGAGTGAATTCCTTGCAAAGATACATTTCTGCGAACAATGAACACAGTCTAGTCTGTGTCTGTGAACAACACCATGCACAGCACCTATCTCGTCCGCACTCCTGCAACAGGCAATCCGGAAAGCATAAACTCTGCCCCTGTTCTACCCCATCGCAGTGTCCCCCGACCCTTGCACTTCTGGGTTGAGATCCCAGTGCCTGATGGTGCAAATTTCATTGTCGCGGGTGGTTCTGGGTAAATGTAGTCAGTCATTCCTTCCTCCGGGAAAGCAATGCCAGACAATCATTTCGAGCCCGTTTTCCCTGGATTGCCCTGGCATACGCCATAGCGTGGCAACCATGGAGCCTGTTTTGCCTTTTGTCACTGTCACCGTATGTGTACTAGATGCCGCGGACAGAGGCGATTCAGCAGCGCTACACAGCAGCATTCATTTGCTTTTGCATGACAGCAGAGATGGTTATCAGCCATACTGCACCATCAACCACGCCAATGTAAATGGGCAAGGTGATGACGGGTAGCTGTCCTATTGCACTACACCTTCTGCTGCTGTCATAGGTGCCCCTGGCCGAGATCGGCCGGGGGCGCAAAAGACAAAACTGGGAATGACTCCCCGAGTCAATCCCTCCTTTATGGTATCTAAAAATAGAAACAGTCCTGCCTAGAATATGGGGCAACTGTACTAGGGTTTTAGTGTATCAGAGAACTACAGAGCACAGCCACTCTGTATCAGATCCCACAGGAATGACGAGCTGCATGCCATTCACAGGGGGTGCCCCTGCAACAACCCTACCTGTTGCTTCCCTCCTCCTCCAGCCTTCCTGGGCTACCGTTGCAGTGTCCCCCCATTTGTATGCTGAAGTAATAAGGAATGCAGGAATAAGAAACAGTGACTTGTTAGGGAAATGAAATGAGGGTAAGGCAGCCTCCAGCTGCTATGATAGTCCAGGCAGTACAGAATCTTTTCTTTACACATGAAGGGCGGGGGCTGATGGAGCTCAGCCCCCTGTTGCTATGATGAAGACGGTTAGCAGGCCGTCTACTTATGGGCTGATGATGAGGACGGGTAGCAGTCATTTTGCACCATCAGTCACCCATGAGGCGGGGGAGGGAGGGCGAGGATGCTACCGTAGCGTGCCGCAGCATTGCGTCTACCAGCAGCATTCAGTACACATAGGGTGACATTTACAAGAGTCAAGAGACGATTTCTTTCCCTTTTCTTTCTGGGGGTGGGAGGTGGCTGTACATTGACGAGCTATACCCTGAACCACCGCGGACCCTGTGTTTGACCCTAGAAGCACTTGGGGCTCAGCCAAGAATGCAAATGATTTTCGGACACAGCGGGAACTGTGGGATAGCTTGCGTCCTCAGCCCCCCCACCTCCCTCCTTCCCTCCATGAGCGTCCATTTGATTCTTTGGCTTCCCGTTACGCTTGTCACGCAGGAATCTCCTGCGGAGGCTTTTCGATTACCTCCAGGAGGGCTTCGTGGAGATCTCCCAGGAGGATTTCTGTTTTATCCCCATATATATAGAGACCTCTTTTTCACATACTTCAGATTCCTGTTATATTAAGAATAAAAGTTTACATGTTTAAAGCACTTACCGAGTGATCCTTCCCCTGATTCAGGGTCCGGGTTAACGGCCGGGGAGGGTTGGTAGGGGATCTCCGTGACGGTGATGAAGAGATCCTGGCTGTCAGGGAAACCAGCGTTGTAAGCGCTGTCGCCTGCCTCGTCCTCCACAAACCCTTCCTCATCTTCCCCGTCCGCGAACATCGCTGAGGAACTGGCCGTCGACACTGTCCCATCGTCAGAGTCCATGGTCACTGGTGGGGCAGTGGTGGCAGGCTCTGTAGCGTCCGTTTGCCGCTTTGATTTTTTGGTAGCCTTGTCTGGGGTCCTTGATTTTCACGCGGCGCTGCATTGCATCCCGCCTGTATCCTCTGTCTCTCATGGCTTTGGAGACCTTCTCGTAGGTCTTTGCATTCCGTTTTTTGGAGCGCAGCTCCTAAAGCACAGACTCCTCGCCCCACACACCGATCAGATCCAAGACTTCCCGGTCAGTCTATGCTGGGTCCCTCTTTCTATTCATTACATGAGAGATTACATGAACTCCTCTGCTGGAGAGCTCTGCATTGCTGCCGGTGCTGCTGAGCTCGCCCCGATGTCCAACCACGAAATGAGATTCAAACTGTCCAGACAGGAAAAGGAATTCAAATTTTCCCGGGGCTTTTCCTGTGTGGCTGGTCAGAACATCGAAGCTCGGACTGCTGTCCAGAGCGTCAACAGAGTGGTGCAGTGTGGGATAGCTCCCGGAGCTACTAAGTTCGATTTGCATCCACACCTAGCCTAATTCGACATAGCCATGTCGAATTTAGCACTACTCCCCTCGTCGGGGAGGAGTACAGAATTCGAACTAAAGAGCCCTCTATGTCGAATTAAATGTCTTCCTGGTGTGGACGGGTGCACGGTTAATTCGAATTAACGCTGCTAAATTCGAATTAAAGTCCTAGTGTAGACCAGGCCTAACATTCTCTGGTTGTGCAATCTTGGAAATAACTGCCCTTTGATATTTATCATCACAAACTTCTCGTTTTTAAAAATAATGCTCCTGATTCACCCAGTCTCTGCTTAAACTCCCGCTTCTCTCTTTAAAAAGGTCCTGATTAGGCTTAAAAAAAAAAACTCAACTCCAACCCAACTGCTTTTGTAACATTTTTGGCCTGAATTTCCTAATCTTTTTACAAAGAACTCCAGCTTCTGCCCTGAGCTACACGTGTGCAATTGATTCCAACGGGAGATATGTTTGCATATCTAAGGGTAGAATTTGCCTCACAGAAGCTGATGTCCATTGACACAGAACACGGAATTCCTTTGGAGAAGAATATTAAGGAAACAGAATTAAAGGAGATGTGGGGGGCAGGGGGAAAGAGTAGGTGATTAAATGGATTTTCTCCATGCTTCCATTCACCCATCTGTAAATGAACCTCTGAAGCCACACTGAAGTAGGTATTTATGTTATTATTACAGTGAATGCAACATCAGGCACCATTGTGCTAGGCGCTGTACAAACACATAGCAAGATGCAGCCCCCGCCCCAAAGAGTTTACAATCTAAAGAGAGAGAAACAGGTTAAATGACTTCCCCAAGGTGACAAAAATGGAAACATGCAAGCCAGGACCCTGGGCATCAGACCTCACTGCCTCCCACTCACTTACAAAGCACTAAAAAGGTGCAAAAAGTTGTTTCTAGGCCGCAAAGGTAGGTTTTGCAAAAAACAGGGAAGGAAGCACAAAGAAACATAAAAATATAGTAGCATATCAATGACCTGAGCCACCACTGTGTTACTTCTCAGGTGTATGTGGGTGTGACTCCATTGAAGATTATGCTGGTGTAAAACTGAAGCAATGCAAATCTTATATGGTCTTCTGAAGATTTTCTAAAATTGTGCTGAAAGCTCTGTGTGTGTGTGTGCGTGTGTGTGGTTTTGAAAATTAAAGGGACACAAACATCCTGAAAACTGGTCAATTTAAAACAAAAAAGAAGACTTTTTTAAAAAAAAGTAATTTCTCCTTTCTCTGCCTCTATTTCCCTCCCCCGACAAGTCTTTATCTCATCAATTTCAATTGTAAGCTCTGTGGAGCAGGGATTGTCTCTCGCTGTGTCTGTACAGCACCTGGCACAATGGGACCTCTAGGTGCTACTGAACAACAGATAATGGTTTCCAGTACTATACCCCATTTCTCCTGCTCACTTTTGTGGTTATCCAATTATACATTATTTTCCCCTGCTTCCTTTTTTAAAAAAGAGCTTTCTCTTCCCTTTGCTGTGGGAAAGATACACACAAATACAGGAAACCAGCTCAGGCCTCAGTCTTCAATTGGGCTTCCTACAGAGCCAGGGGTCCTCCATGCAGGGTCAGGACCTTAGTCATTGGCTTTACAAGAGAAATAGAGACTATTAGAGCTGGTCTGAAAATGGGTTCTCCCACCTGCCCCCTGCCAGAAATTTTTATTTTTTCATGGAACTGCAAAAACCCAAAATATTTTGGCCTAAAATGGGAGCGGCAGTGCCTCAGGGGAGTAGCTGTCTGCTTATGCCCCCATTCTCTGTGGACTGGGATCTCCGGCTGGACTGCATCCCCTATAATGTCTCGGTCTCCCCTCCCGGGAGACTGAGATATTATAGGAGATGTATCAGGAAGTCCCTAGGTGTGGGTTTTGGTAAAAATATTTCGACCAAAAAAAATTAAAATTTCTGTGGAAAGCAAACACTTTTCACAAAATATTAAATTTTGTCAAAAAAATCCACTCCCCACACAGTTTTCCACTGAAAAACCATTGTGACTTAAAATTTTCAACCAGCCCTAGTGACAATGGACAACGGGCTGGACTGGGATACCCTCTATTAGTACTGAGAAGAACCTTATCCCTTGAGTCTTCCCACTCACTTCATTCCAAGGTATCACAACGTAGGGTAGCCCATTCCACATGTTAAACAAAGAGAAAAAACAGACAACTGACGTGTGCCTCCATCACTTGCATTTACAGTTAAAGTTATTTGTAACAGGAGGTAAATAATTCAAGATGAAGCTTTAATTTTTAGAAGTTAACACCCCCTTAAACATTCTGCTGCAGTGGTAGGGTATGTGTATGCTACAGAGACTCATAGGATAGACACAGTCTATGGCAACAGAAGGAGTTTGTTTGTCGGTGTAGGCAGGGGCTGCTCCAGGCCCCAGCACGCCAAGCGCGTGCTTGGGGCGGCATGCCGCGGGGAGCGCTCTGCTGATCACTGGGAGGGCAGCAGGTGGCTCCGGTGGACCTCCCGCAGGCGTCCCTGCGGAGGGTCCGCTGGTCCCGCGGCTTCGGTGGAGCATCCACAGGCGTGCCTGCAGGAGGTCCACCAGAGCCATGGGACCAGCGGACCATCTGCAGGCACGTCTGCGGGAGGTCCATCGGAGCCGCGGGACTGGTGACCAGCAGAGCGCCCCCCGTGGCGTGCTGCCGTGCTTGGGATGGCAAAATGGCTAGAGCCACCCCTGGGTGTAGGACCACCACCTCCCTGAATGACATTTAGCGATGTCAATGGAAGCCTTCCTCCAGCAACAGTGTCAACATAGCTATGTCGATCAGAAGGGTCATTTTTTCACATCTCTGGCTGATGTAGCTAGGCCAATACAGCTTTTTGGTGTAGACCAAGCCTTAGGGCTGGTCTACACTAAAAAATTAGATAGAAGATTCAATGTCACTCAGGAGTGTGAAAAATCAATGTGCCAAGTGACATAGTTAAGCCAACCTAAGATCCCATGTAGACAGTGCTAGGTCAACCGGAGAATTCTAGCTACTGTCTCTCAGGGAGGTGGATTTACTAACGCAGCAGAACCACCCCTCCCATTTCCGTAGCAAGTGTCTAAACTGAAGCACTACCTCAGAGTAGCCTCAGCACTGCAGCTGTATCGCTGTAGTTTTAAGTCTAAACATAGCCTTAGAAACCCCCCAAGCAGTCTCCTGCTAGCACCTGGAGCCTCACAGCAAAACTGTCTCCAACTAGAAAGTTAAGCTGTCCAGGCACAAGATGAGGCAAATACAAACAAACAGCATAAGTGGGGGTGAAAAGTAAATGAGCTTGTTTAAATGCTTTCCATATTAATAGTCTAATGTACCAGTAACAGAGGCAAGGAAACAGGTTCTCTTTTTAAACATAGGGGCCAGATCCTCAGAGGGTGTAAATCAAAGCTCTATTGAAAATCAATGCCAATTAACACCTGTTGAGGATCTGGCTTGTGGTTTCTCTCAACATTATCTCTGCAATTTCATGTTTAAAATTAAAATCATGTGGAGGCTGTGGTTTTAATAATATACTCTTTGATGCCAAAAGAGTAAAGGAAACGCCTCTCCACTGTAGCTTGCATTCAAGGCCAGAAAAGAACCACAGGATAATTGTATAAAATCCCTTACAGGAGTCGCACTGGATAATTAGTCTCTTCTTTTTGGAAGGAACCCGTTGCTGGGATGACGGTTTTAGAGTTTAACACATTTCCTCACACTCAGCCAACAGTCTAGTGTACATTATTGGAGAAGTCCTGAGAACACAAAAGGACAGCCAGACGATACAGCCTGACAGGTAACCCATGGCACCACTTCCCTTCCACTGTACTAACACTAAACATTAGGTGCAGAGGCCTTGGTCAATGAAGAATGAATGGCATTTGGCCAGCCACAAATACTTGCCCCGAAAGCCTGACAAGTCATAAAAGAGTGTCCTGTGAGCATCATAAATCCACTCTCCCCAGCAGGGCTTTAGAATGTGGATTTCTGCAGCTTACAGAAACCTAAAGGATAGTCAGCCATGGGTCCTAGGATGAAAAGGACTTTGGAAATTACTCAGTCATCAAGAATCAAACCTAGATTCCAGGTGCCTGCTCATCCCCTTGAAAGGAGATGTCACACCTTGTCCTCCATCTGGTTATCCAGAGTAATCAAAGTGGACTGAGCAGGATTATTACAAATATATATGCTGGTGATGGTAAAAAGTCATCGTGCTTATAAAAAGTGTGTGGAAAAACATCAGCGATGGCCACAATTTTGGGATCCAAGTCTGCAGCCCCCTCACTGCTTTCCTCCCCACCCTCCGGGTCTGATCCTATCCTCCAGGTCATGCCTTGACTCACTGTGGAAACTTACTGATCCCAAGAGGCTCTGATTGCCCCAAACTCTCCTTGACTTCAATGGGTGCTCGGTCTCCCTCAGGATCAGGCCCATAAGACAACAAGGACATTGCTAATTCTGTGCTGAAATGGGTGGAAGTTTTTCTATTCCAGGTATGAGAAATTTCATCATTGCAACAGGCACAGGGAACCATGCAACTCTTCTATAATTACAGGGCCACGTGAAGTCATGTGGGCAGCCAGCTGTACCCTCGCCCCAAGCCTCATCGGCATTGCTCAATGAACCCAAGTGGAAGTGATTAGCAAGTTGTTGCCATAACAGCCTCTTCCCTCACTTTGTACAAATAAGGCACCATGAACAAGCGGCAGTGTGAGTCCTGTTGAATCATGTTCTTCCCTATTGCAACATGGGAAGTCGTATTTTACATTGATTGGGAAAGCCATGAGCAGCAAAGGCAGTGGCAGGGTTGAAAAGAATAGGCTTAGAGATGAAAACATATATATATTTTGTAAAGTACTGGGAGAGTCTCCAAGAATTGGGAGTCAGAGGGTTGGTATGCAGGAACTAGCTAATACTAAAGTCATCAGGGCAGGCTTCTGCCCCAAGGCTGAATGGGGCACTTGAGCTTATGCAAGCAGCCCTTAGAGATAACGAAAGCCAAGCAGACTCCAGAGCCAGTGGGGAATCTTGTTACAGCAACAGAGATGACCAGAAAGGGGGGGAAAAAACAAAAATGGGCCAATATTACTCATCAGGGCAGCTTTCTAGACTCAAATTAAATGCCCAAAGACTAGCAGTGCATTCGTTTGTAAGCCTGTCAGGTCTCCTAGGAAAACAAAGGGACTGCCTTTTATTTTTCAGTGATTGATTCCAATTATTCCACACAGAAGACCAGAATCAGACAGTTACATTTACAGGCACCTATCCCATCCACCCACTTTAGGGTAAGCTACATAGCTGGTGTAAATCAATCTATAGCTGGATCGCTTGGTAAACCAAGTGCAAGCAAACAATGTGTGTTTTAATACAGCTAAATATAAATGTATACATCTAAGAACAAAGAAGATAGGCCATATTTAAAAGATGGGGGACTCCATCCTGGGAAGCAGTGACTCTGAAACAGGTTTGGCGGTTGTGTGGATTATCAGATGAATGTGAGCTCCCATTGGAAAGAGCTAATGTGATCCTGTGATGCATAAACAGGGGAATCTTGCATAGCAGTAGAGAGGTTATTTTACCTCTGTATTTGGCACTGGTGACACTGCTGCTGGAATCCTGTGTCCAGCTCTGGTGCCCACAATTCAAGAAGGATATGGATAAATTGGAGAGGGTTCAAAGAGGACCCATGAGAATAATTAAAGGATTAGGAAACAGGCTTTATAGTGATAGACTCAAAGAACTCAATCTATTAAGTTCAACAAGGAGAAGGCTAAGGGGTGACTTCATTACAGTCAATAAGTATCTACATGGATAGCTAATATTTAATCATGAGTTCTTTGATTTAGTAGAGAAAGGTACAATGCAGTCCGATGGCTGGAATTTGAAACTAGACAAATTCAGACTGTAAAAAGGGTGTACATTTTTGACATTGAGGGTAATTAACCACTGGAACAATTTACCAAGGGTCGTGGTGGATTCTAGGAATTATTCTGGGGAAGTTCTATGCCGTATTATACAGGAAGTGGGACTAGATGATCACAGTGGTTCCTTCTGGCCTTGGGATCTATGATTCCATGAAATCAGCATTGCTCCCTGGATCTTGCCCTCAAACCCTTAGATGCCTGTCCATCTAAATGGGACCTTTGGAAGTGTGTGTCCACCACTCCGTAAGGAATCAGGAGTCTACGTATATCATTTATGAAAAGCCCAGTGCATCTCTGTTGACGTACAAGCAGTAGGATTCATCAGTTTGACTTTCACAAAGGAGACTTCCAGATTTTGCATTTCATTTATAAAGTCTGCCAGTAAATCTCAACCACAAAGCTTTGATTTAGAGATGATTTAAAGCCTTCAACTGCTTCAGGAAATAGATTCACAAATCAGGCTAATAAATTCTAAATACAAAGCCTTGCCTTATGATCCCCCCCTGCTCCCCCCCTCTGTTTTTTTTAACTTTATACTTGGACTTTGAGTAGCCAGTTTATAAATCTAACCTTCAAAGCCTTGCCAATCAGCCAGGGAGAGCAATGTGAAGTATAGCAATGTGGCTGTAGAGTTTGGGGGGGTGGGGAGGACGGTCAGCACCCCACAAATTGTGCTGGTTCCAGGAAAAGCAAAATATGTGGGTTGTTTTCTTGTTGATGCTGCTCTTTTACACTAACTCCCCCACCCCAAGAGTCTCAGCTCCCAAAAATAAAACTAGAGAGATTTCACCTGGGAGAGAGAGAGGCCTCATCGTGAGAGCTCACTGCACAGCAGGAGCTAGGATGACTTAGAACACTTAAAATTTGATTGACTTTGCTACATCACTCAAGGCTGTGAAAAATTTCACACCCTGTGCAGCATAGTTAGGTCAACCAAACCCCCTGTGAGGACATGGGTAGGCCAATAGAAGAATTCTTCCATCGACCTAGCCACCGCCTCTAAGAGAGGTGGATTAACTCCACTGATAGAAAACCCCCTTCCATCAATGAAGAAGTGTCTACAGTATGGAGCTACAGCAGCACAGCTGTAGGGTAGGCTTACCCAAGGACATCTCTAGCTTTGGGATTCAGAAATCATGGCCTAACCAGAGTGGTAAGGAGCATCCTGGCTCATTGCAATTAGAAGCGATGAGTGCTCCCTAAAATCACTCAAGCTCTTGCATTTTTATAGGTAGATGGCCCAGAAACTTTTACAGTATATTTAAAGTACTTATATGGCCATCATCACTGTAGCATCTGAGCACCTCACAACAGGGCCACCTGGGGAGGGGGGGGGCAAGAGGGGCAATTTGCCCCAGGTCCTGCAGGGGCCCCCACGAGAGCTTTTTGGGGCTCCTGGAGTGAGGTCCTTCACTCACTCCGGGGGCCACAGAAAACTCTTGCGGGGCCCAGGCCCCCGGAGCTTCTTCCGCTCCGGGTCTTCGGTGGCAATTCGGTGGCGGGGGGGGGGGGTCCTTCTGCCCCAGGACCCACTGCGGAAGTGCCGGGTCTTCGGCTGCAATTCAGCAGCGGGGGGTCCTTCCGCTCCAGGACCCGCCACCGAAAAGCCCAGAAGACCCGCAGCGGGGGGTCCTTCCTCCCTGGGACCCGCCGCCAAAGTGCCGGGTCTTCGGCAGCAATTCGGCAGTGGGGGGTCCTTCCGCTCCGGGACTCACTGCCAAAGTGCCCTGAAGACCTGCAGCGGGGGGTCCTTCCGCCCCGGGACCCGATGCCGGAATGCCGGGTCTTCAGCGGCAATTCGGCGGCGGGGACCCCCACTGCCGAAGACCCCAGTCTCCCTGAATCCTCTGGGTGGCCCTGCCTCACAAATCCCCCTTTTGAGACCAGACAGTGCTATTTCTCCATTTTACAGAAGGGAAACCAGAGCATGCAGAGACTAAGGGTATGTCTACACTACCAGAGTAGTTCGATTTTACTTAACTCGAATTTGTGGAACCGACCTTACAAAGTCGAACGTGTGTATCCACACTAAGGACAGTAATTCGACTTTGTGAGTCCACACTAACGGGGCAAGCGTCGACATTGGAAGCGGTGCACTGTGGGCAGCTATCCCACAGTTCCCGCAGTCCCCGCTGGCCATTGGAATTCTGGGTCGAGCCCCCAATGCCTGCTGGGGGAAAATATGTGTCGACTGTCGTCATTCAACCGTCACTCCCGCCCTCCCTCCATGAAAGCGCCAGCGGGAAATCTGTTCGCGCACTTTTCTGGTCAGTGACAGCGCGGACGCCACAGCACTGCGAGCATGGAGCCCGCTGCGATCATCGCTGCAGTTATGGCCGTTGTCAACTCCTCACACCTTATCGTCCACCTTTTTCACAGTCAGATGCTGAGAAATCGGGCGAGGAGGCTCTGGCAGCACGGTGAGGACATGAAGTGTCAGAATGGCACAGACCTCTCACAAAGCACGGGATCCCGCGCCGTGGAGATCATGGTGGCAATGGGTCATGTTCATGCTGTGGAACGGCGATTCTGGGCCCGGGAAACAAGCACGGACTGGTGGGACCGCATAGTGCTGCAGGTCTGGGATGAATCACTGTGGCTGCGAAACTTTCGCATGCGTAAGGGCACTTTCCTTGAACTGTGTGACTTGCTGTCCCCTGCCCTGAAGCGCAAGGACACCCGGATGCGAGCAGCCCTGACTGTGCAGAAGCGAGTGGCCATAGCCCTCTGGAAACTTGCAACGCCAGACAGCTACCGGTCAGTAGCAAACCACTTTGGCGTGGGCAAATCTACCATAGGGGTTGTGTGATGCAAGTTGCCAACGCAATCATTGAGCTACTGCTCTCAAAGGTAGTGACCCTGGGAAACGTTCAGGTCATCATCGATGGCTTCGCCGCGATGGGATTCCCAAACTGCGGTGGGGCTATAAATGGAACTCACATCCCTATCCTTGGACCGGACCACCAGGCCAGCCAGTATATTAACCGAAAGGGCTACTTTTCAATGGTGCTGCAAGCACTGGTGGACCATAGGGGACGTTTTACCAACATCAACGTCGGATGGCCGGGCAAGGTTCATGACGCACGTGTTTTCAGGAACTCTGGTCTGTTTAGACGCCTGCAGGAAGGTACTTTCTTCCCGGACCACAAAATAACTGTTGGGGATGTGGAGATGCCTACAGTGATCCGAGGGGACCCAGCCTACCCGCTAATGCCCTGGCTCATGAAGCCCTATACAGGCGCCATGGACAGTGACAAAGAACTCTTCAACTACCGGCTGAGCAAGTGCAGAATGGTGGTGGAGTGTGCTTTTGGACGTCTCAAGGGGAGATGGAGAAGCTTACTGACTCGCAATAACAATGGGGATACTTCCCTCATCGGGGAGGAGTACAGAAATCGAACTAAAAAGAGACCTATATGTCGAACTAAATAGCTTCGTTGTGTGGATGGGTGCAGGGTTAATTCGATTTAACGCTGCTAAATTCGACATAACTTCCTAGTGTAGACCAGGCCTAAGTGACTCTCCCAAGGTCACACTGGAAGTCTGTGATAGGACCAGGAACTGAACTCCAGGTTCCACCAGCTCAGGCTGGAGTCTAACCACTGAACCATCCTTCCTCTCTGCAAGTCGGAACAATCTGAGAACAGAGCTGCAGCCACACATGTACCTTTAAAAACAGAGACATTGTCAAATAACCTACATTTTGGGCCTAGACTATGAAAATTCTTATATGAAATGAAGAGTTTATTTCATATTTTAGGAGGATTCCTTTTTCAGTGCTAGGAAGGCAAACAGAACAGCTTTGGGTGAGCACTTGAGAACCACAAAGAAGGGCTGACCAGGCTTTTGGCTAGGGGCCAAGCTGAGTGCAGCGTAATAGAAACAGAATGGACCCAGTTTTTCCCCACACCATTGCACACATTTTAATTACACTGGTTGTGCAAGCAATTGTGGCAGTTTCACAGGAAGGAGATCAGTTACAAAATTTCATACATAATTTACACAGGCGGTTATGGAAGTTTGGGCAGTAAATTGCAAAAAGGTAGAGCATGAAATGAAAGGATATTAAAACCTAAGGTGATTAAAAAGACAGATCAGGGCTTTTTAAATCTACATGAAATATACTTGGGGTCTGATTCTGCCCAGTCTTATGCCCTTGTTGTCATTTACACTTCTGCAAAGATTGTTTTTAAGCACACAAGGGACCATTATGATCATCTTATACCACCCCTCCTGCATAACACAGGCCAGCAAATCTCACCCAGTAATTCCAATGACATATGATTAAACTAACACACATTTTTAGAAAGGCATCCAGTCTCGATTTAAAGCTTTCCTTGGTAGGTTGTTACAGTAGATAATCACCCGACACCGTCGCTGTTAAGTTGTGCTCTTTGTCAAGCAAAATATACGAGGCCTGGATTCTCTATTCATTTACACCAATCAGACCATTTTACACCCGCCATGTCCAGGTGTTAATGCAATCCCACGGTGCAAGGCAATGGACAATCAGTCTCAGTCTGTCATGCCTATAACCTGCATTCAAGTTCTGACCCAAAAGGATTTGAGTTTAACCCTCTGAGGAATGAAATTCCACAGAGGAGGGATGTGGCCTGCAGAGACCTTTTCTCAACAAGAACAGGAGTACTTGTGGCACCTTAGAGACTAACAAATTTTATGCTCAAATAAATTTGTTAGTCTGTAAGGTGCCACAAGTGCCCCTGTTCTTTTTGCAGATACAGACTAAGACGGCTGCTACTCTGAAACTTTTCACAACAGTCATCCCGGACATGGGAAGTACAGCAAGGCCTTGGAGAGAATGAAAGCCTGCCTAGAGAAAGTGTGCAGGAGCAAGTCCCTGCAGAGCCTTATTTGGGAGTCTAATCTTAACATCGCTCCATCGCCTTAAAGGACACCAGTGGAGTTCCCTGACCAGGACTGTATGGCTCAACTGATTTGTAATAAGATACTTTTCACCTCCAGGTCAGCAGTTCACTGGTATCTCTTGAATGATCTCCTTGGACTAGGTTGATTGTATCAGTTAGTTCCTAGTAGGCAATTGTCTACATCAAGACAGTCTCAGAAGGCAGGCAGGCAGGCATGGAAACCACACCCCCCTCATGATCCCGAAGGATAATGCCCCCAGATCAGAGTTGAAGCACATATGGAGAGAGGCAATGGGAGGCAGGCTGCATTGCTGCAGCTTACGCTATGCTCATTCTGAAGGAACACAGAGACCTTCACTCCCAGAGCCATCTGCATGACACACCTGTTCTACATTCACTCACTGCTGGAGACCATGCAGCAGGAGGAGTGGAGATTAACATCATCCCCACCCCACACAAAATGCTAATCAACCTCCTGGAATAGCTAATTGGGACATTCCACCTGTGCTCTTCAGCCCTTGAGGTAATGAATTAACTACTGAGGCCTTCAGTGTTTCAGCCCCTATCACAGGAGCAAACATTTTTTATAGCACTGGTCTTGTTGCACAGTTAAGGGCTGGGGGGAGGGCTGTTAAAATGAACTGGTTTCTCAGAGGACTTTCCTATTTAACAAGATATTTGATTGTTCAGTTCTGGAGGGTGCTGAAAGAGATAACCAAATACAGTTACATACCAGCAGGGAGGAGGCAAGTGGAAGGGAAATTAACCCACATTAACTGCTGACCAATGGGGACTTTTATATTTATGGTAAAGCCAAAGAATGTTAGGACAAAATGCTCCTCTTCACTTCAGAAAGCAGCAGACCTGGGTAGGGGTGCACACTCTTCCATAATCCCCGAACTCTGTGGAATCAGCTCTGTGATTTTTCTTCCATGCTCCAAGTGTCAGAGCATAGGTCTCCACCATATTTTGGGAACATCCTACAGTCTGAACATTTATCCATTTGGAGAAGTTGGGAAAGGATCACAAAATGATCCACTAACCAAGAAGGCAAGTAGATTCATAAACACCATCTACAATACCTAAGGCTCAGATTTTGTCATGGATATTTGTAGTAAAAAATACATACAGGTCACAGGCAATGAACAAAAATTCACAGAGGCCCATGACCTGTCTGTGATTTTTACTAAAAATATCCATGACAAAATGGGGAGGGAGGAGGGTCCAACATTCTCAGTGGCTGGGGGCTCTGGGGTCCCCTTGCCACCTGCCGTGGCTAAGCCGCCGTGGGTGCCCCCTCGCTGTCCACTGCAGCTGGGCAGCTGTGGGGGACCTCTGGCTGCCCACAGGGGTTGGGAGCTGTGGGGGACCCCTACTACCCCACGGATAGGAGCTGCTGGGGGCAGAAAATGTCACACAGGTCTCTGCAAGTCCATGACCTCCATGACATAGTCGTAGCCTTAGCAATAACTATTAGTTCACTAAGTATTATTGTGATCACAAAGTTGGAAAAAGACCTGGTCAAAATAATGCCAATTATTGTTCGTAGACTGGGATTAATTGATTGACTGATGAAAAGCAAATTTGAGAATTTCCACATTTGATCAAAATTTTGGTTTTTGAAAAAACAAACAGAAAAAATTACCCTTAAAAGTTTACTGAAACGTTGTAAAGCTTCCATTACCTCCCACCTCTGGAAAACTGAAAAGTTTTGACCAAAACAAAAAAGTTTTCAGTCCAAAAAAGCCATTTTTCCTCCAAACCAAGCAACCACCTATTCTGACACAAGCGTTCCGGCCAGCTCTAGCCAGAACACAGCTCATACCTGGAGAACAAAGGGTAAGAGCAAAGAGAACTGGACACACTTTGGATGGGCTACTGAACTGACACTGCCAAACAGAACCTGAGGTAGACAAACTGTACTCTGAGACACAGAAGCTCTTCCCAGAGACCAGGCACATCAAGCCGCAACTTGAGTCTTCCTAGTAATTCACACACCCATGTCTCTACATGAAAGCAGCAGAGATGGAAAGGAAGCATAGTTAGGGCCTGAGCTATGCCAAACCCTGTGCAATTATAAGAGAGGTAAACATCTTATACAAGGATGAGCCATAGCACCTAAAGGGAAAAGGCTGAGGGATCCACCTCTCCTGAGAAGGTCATGACAAGATACAGGAAACAAGAAGAGACTTTTGCGCCTGGGAAACATTAACAATGATGCAGACCAATGGAGGGACTGGCTGCATGTGCAAGAAGTAGCAATAAATTCAGAGTTTTCAGATCAAGTCAAAGAGGGACTGAGTGGGCCAGAGGGTGCAAACAATGGGACTATGGAACTTTTTACCTCATAAATATTAAGGCCGGAAATGACCATTAGGATAATCTAGTCTGGCCTCCTAAAACAGGCCAGGGAAAGTCATACAGTCATCCCTGTCCAACGCCCATAATTTCTAGCTGAGACAGAGCCAGGGGCGGCTCTAGACATTTCGCCACCCCAAGCATGGCGGCATGTGCGGGGGGCACTCTGCTGGTTGCCGGTCCCGCAGCTCCAGTGGACCTCCCACAGGCGTGCCTGCGGAGGGTCCGCTAGTCCCGCGGCTTCGGTGGACCTCCCGCAGGCATGCCTGCGGAGGGTCCGCTGGTCCCGCAGCTCCACCAAAGCCGCGGGACCAGCGGACTCTCTGCAGGCAGGCTGCCAAGGGCGGCCTGCCTGCCGCCCTCTCGGCGACCAGCAGAGCACCTCTCACGGCTTGCCGCCCCAAGCACACGCCTGGCATGCTGGGGCCTGGAGCCGCCCCTGGACAGAGCATCTCTTTTAGAAAGAAATCACATCTTGATAGAAAGGCTTCAGGTGATGGAGAATCTACCACATCCCTAGGCAAGCTAATGGTTAAATACCCTCACTGTTACCAGCTCTAATGCAGGCAATAGTCTTTAAAGTTGCTGTTTATTACTTGTTAAGCACCAGTGCTACCCTTGGCACAGTGCAAGGCATTCAGTGTCTGACCAAAGCAGTTGAAAATAAAATAAATAAATAACCACTTATCTGGTGGCAGTCTGGGGTCTGGTGGTTCTCGGTAAAGCTGCTGGAGTCCAGGTGTCCATAGTTCATGATGATCATAGCCAGCATCATTCCTGGCAGTCTTGGAGACTGGATGTCTCCCTGGAAGCTGCCCCTCCACAGCAGGGTTGCAGAGCATTGTGGATAGGGTTGTCAATTTTGGTTGGATGTATTCCTGGAGGTTTCATCACAGGACATAATCTTTAATTAAAGATTAATCTTTAATTCCTGGAGACTCCAGAAGAATCCTGGAGGGTTGGCAACCCTAATTGTGGTGACAGCATGATGAAGTTTGCAGTGTAGCTGTTCCATGGATAAGCCGAGGACCTCACATTCCAAAACCTTTAAAAGAATAAATAGATCCAATATAGCAGAGCCACTAAAATGGAACACAAAGTGAGCAAGATGGGTGCATATCAAAATACACTGTGTGGATACACAGGGTGTGATCCGAGGCCTGCAAAAGTCTTTTCTTTGACTATAGGCCTACAGTGACAGGACAAACTGAAAAAAGGCCCCATCACCACCTCACCTAGGCCAGCTAATATCAGCTAGATTAATGGCTGTGTTAATGCTCCTATCCTCCTGCTATTTTTAGCCCCACAGCCTGAGCCCTGTGAGATGGAGTCAATTGAGCCGGGCTCGGAGACTCAATGTCACAGGCTTTTCATTGCTGATGTATGACTAGGGAGAGGTTTTCAAAGGCGCAAACGGAAGTTAGGTATCCAACCCCTCATGGACTTTCAAGAGGAGTTGGGGTCTTAACTGTCCTTTGTGCCTTTGAAAACTAGTAACCCACAGCACCCCCTGCTGGTGCCATAAGCAGCAGAACCCAAACCTGCTGTTTGTGAAGCAAGGGCTTTCGCTCTGTCAGAGGTTCCCCTGAATACCTCCACAACACTAACTGGCTCACTGCACTGAACAATGCTGAAGGAGCCTCCAGGAGACAGGAGACATATCTGCCAGTGCCAGCAGCTGTGTTTCTTTCCTCCCCGATGAATGGGAGAGTGGCAGTGACAAAGGCGAAAAGCAATCTTAAAATAAAGTAACTTGCAGAGCCCAAAACCCAGCCCAAAGGCACAGAAATGAGTCTTCCACAGTGACCCATCTGCCTGAGTGAAACTCCACCCATGGTGGTTTGTGACTGACGTGACCTTCCTCCATCGGAATCGGTTTGTCACAAAGCCCATAGCAGTGAGCTAGCAGCTTATTCCTCTGGCTGCAAAACAAAGGGTCAGAGGTCCTAGGAAACCGCAACTGGGAACAAGCATTCTAAGGAGGCATTGGCTGTGCGTCAGCACATGGCACTGATCTGGCAGCGAGACGGGAGGTATGGAGAGGTTCGTCCAGCAGTCTCTCTCAACCCACCTCCTGCTGCTGATTCTGGTTACTTATCGTCGATTCCTCTACCTCCTACAGTTTCCTCCCTTCTGCAGACCCCTCAGTGTTGGCACCAAATCGATTATAGCAGAACTAAGTACAGGGCCAACGCTGACTCTCACAGCAGAGGAAGAATACTTTCTCTATTCCACCAAGCTATTCCAATTTCACGACCTTAAGCTGCCCTCTGACCCTTTGCACAAACACGACCCAGCCCATTGCAGAATGATTGCCTCTGACCCTTTGGCCTTTCTCCATTGTTACAGATTAGGGAGCAATGATATGATTAGGCTTGGAAGGTTCACATTTGAAATGGTAAATACTGGTAATCATTGACTTCTCCTCCCCATCCGAGACCTTCTCAACCACCCCCATCATTATTAATTATTAACGTCTATGAAGGGGAAATGGTACAAACAAAGGGCCTTTCTGGAGATGGTCCCAGTTGGATCCACAAGTTTCAAGGGTATTTGGACCTGGGGGTTATGGGATGAATCACTGTTTCTGATGGATTGTCAGAAATCTTATTCTCTTCTTTATAATGCCTAGTAAATACAGTAGAACCTCAGAGTTACGAACACCAGAGTTACAAACTGACCAGTCAACCACACACCTCATTTGGAACCAGAAGTATACAATCAGGCAGCGGCAGACAGGGCTAGCTCTGGCTTTTTTGCCGCCCCATGCAAAAAAAAAAAAAAAAAAAAAAACCTGTGGCACGGCCGGAGCAGCAAAGCAGGGGAAAAAAAATAAAAATAAAACCTGTGGCACGGGCGGAGTGGCAAAGCGGGGGGGGAATATAAATAAAACCTGCGGCGCAGCCAGAGCCAGGGTGCAGGGGGACTCCCTGCGCTGAAGACTTGCCCCGGCTAGTGGAGGGGAGGGGGAAGGGAGGGAGCAGGGGAAGAGAGAGAAGGGGGGTGGCCAGGGCTTCAGCGGGGCGCTCGCCACGTGGCCCCGACCGCCGCGCCGCCTGCCGGGAGGGCTCCACACTGCTCCGGTCGGCGGGGAGGGAAGGACGCGGGCTGCCAGGCTTGCTGCAGACCTGGCATCGGCTGGGGCAGAGAGAACATGCAGCCTGCTCCCAGCAGGGCACTCCCTTCCTCCATGCCGCTGCCCTCTATAGGGCGGCCAGAGCGGCAAACAAAAAAATAAAACAAACAAAAAAACCCAACACCATGCTGCCCTAGGATTGGACGGAATGCCGCCCTGTAGAATCTGCCGCCCCAAGCACGAGCTTGCTCGGCTGGTGCCTGGAGCCAGCCCTGACAGCAGAGACCCAAAAAAATCAAATACAGTACAGTGCTGTGTTAACATAAACTACTAAAAAAGAAAGAGAACGTTTAAAAAAAATTGACTAGGTAAGGAAACTGTTTCTGTGATTTTTTTCTTTTAAATTAACATGGTTAAAAGCAGCATTTTTCTTCTGCATAGTAAAGTTTCAAAGCTGTATTAGTCCAATGTTCAGCTGTAAACTTTTGAAAGAACAAACCTAACATTTTGTTTAGAGTTATGAACATTTCACAGTTATGAACAACCTCCATTCCTGAGGTGTTCGGAACGCTGAGGTTCTACTTACAAGCATCTGACAGTTTTACATACAGTATTTGCAGGTATGAAATGCATGTCATAATAGCCATGAGACACTCCACAGATCACATCAAGCGGATCAGTTATTGAACTTCCTGGCTAGTTAATTACATGGCCTTCAGCCTCAAACTTTAGACCTACCCAGGGAGGCTCTGCCTATTGAGTCTTGCTGTTTAATGAAGAATAATACATTGTCACGACTGGGGGGCTGTACACAGCCAGCAGCAAGAACATAGGCCATGGTTTGGCAACAAGAACACCCTCACAGCTGGGGACTTGCAGACACTCTGTCACATGACTTTACTTGCCCAAGCACCATTTGTCGTAGCCTCATGTCTCAGTTAAGCACAGTGGATTTTACCACAGGCAGAGGGACATAAAAGACCACCTCCGGATCTTTACAATGACTGCATCAATTTGGTTTCCTTAGTGCATACTGGAGAAAAAAATAAGTTCCATTAAAACAAAAAGTGCAATACAGCCTCTCTTAAAACACATCTTGGTTGCTTGCTCTGTGTGGCTTGAGTGCATGAACAAAAAAAGCTTTGCAGTTAATTAGGAGTGTTCAAACCTGTTAAGGAAGTAGAGCAGAAAGGGTGGCAGAGATAATTACAGCACCAGCAGCTTCAGATCTTGTTGCATTTCCCTCTCTGACAGCAAATCAAGAGTGGTTATTTGCTAAGTGACTTTTAACCTTCTGTTAAAAGAGGAAAGCAGGACTCCCGGTTCTCAAATGACCTCTCTGCAGAGTTGAAGTCCACTCCCCTCCTACCATTGCAAAGGTTGTAGGTAGGGCCAGTCTTCTCTGTTTGGCTGGTGGAAAAGAGGAGTGACGTGGGATGTCTCGCTGGAGGACAGGGAGAAAGAGAGGCCTGGATTAGAGTGACCAGATGTCCTAATAAAATTGAGACTGTCCCAATATTTAACCCTTTGTCCCATGTCCCGATCAATGTATGATCGGGATGCCATTTGTCCCAATATTCAGGTAAGGAGATGAGCAGGAGGGATGCGCTGACCCTGTGGGTGCTCCAGGGCTGGAGCACCCACGGGGAAAAATTGCAGCCAAGCTCCCACCTCCTCACCTCCTTCCCCCCCGCTCCTCCCCCACACAGAGCTTCCCACCACCTAACAGCTGTTTGGTGGCTCTTAGAGCTTCCCAGGAGGGAGAGGGGAGGAGCAGGGACATGGCACGCTCAGGGGAGGAGGTGAAGAAGAGGCAGGGCAGGGGCAGGGATTTGGGGGAAGGGGGTGGAATGGGGGCAGAGCAAGGGCAGATGCTTGGGCGGAAAGAGGCGGGGGTGGGCGAGCACCCACCCAGCAGAGGGGAAGTCAGCGCCGTAGGGGTGAGTAGTGGGCGGGGGGATGAAGAGGTGAGCGGTGGGTGGGCGAGCAGGCGGGGAGGTGAGCAGTGGGTGGGGGACTGAGGAGGGACACAGCAAGACAGCAGAGGGCTGGGGATGAGGAAGGAAGTGGGGGCTGAGCGGGAAGGGGGAGGGGCCTGGGGCAGAGTGGGGGCGGGGCCTGGGAGGAGCAGGGGTGGACTGTGGGCAGGGCTGATGGCACCCCAATGTGTCCCGATATTTTAGTGTGGTGATCTGGTCACCCTAGCTGGATTCACAAAGAGACTTCAGCATTACAAACACTGAATGTCACATGCCTAACTTTTAGGTGCCTAGAAAGTCACAATCCTGTGAGTCACGAAGCCATGCTAGGCACCAAGGCTGCTTATACAGTACAGTAACTCCTCGCTTAAAGTCATCCCAGTTAACGTTGTTTCATTGTTATGTTGCTGATCAATTAGAGAACATGCTTGTTTAAAGTTGTGCAATGCTCCCTTATAACATTGTTTGACAGCCGCTTGCTTTGTTCACTGCTTGCAGAAAGAGCAGCCTGTTGAAGCTAACTGGGGGGGCTTGGAGCCAGGATGGACTGGCAGCCCCCCATCAGCTCCCTGCTCCCCTAAGTTCCCTGTGCGGCAGCCACCCAGCAGGCTAACAATTGCTGGGCAGTTCAGCTGTCCTTCCCCCAACTGCCGTGTGCTGCTCCTGCCCTCTGCCTTGGGGCTGCTCCCAGGAGTCTCCTGCTTGCTGTGTAGGGGGGATAGGAGGCAGGCTAATGTCAGGGTGTCCCCCTCCCTCCTGCTGCTACCCTCAGTCAGAAATTAAGTCTTTTACTTGAAATACTGAACAAATTGGATTGGATTGGGAATAAGTGAGAGACAAGCACGGAATCGCACAATGCCATTTTTGCAGAGTCCCTCTCCATCACAGAACTGCACTTTAAATGGGGCTGATCCTCAGATTCTGCAAACTGTCCTAATTCCATTAACTTCAATGGAACTAGGACAACTCACACTAGTCAAAGATCTACCCCAAAATCTCTGCCTCAGTTTATCCACCTGCAAAATGGGACGGCTGCCAAATACCTACAGCACATCACACGTGTGTTGTTATTCTTAATTACTTAACATTTGCAAAGGATGTAGAGAGCCTTGGTTGAAATCATCATAGAAGTGCTCAGATACCAAAGTGATAGGTACAACATAAGAACCTGAAGAGAAAAGACCACAAGGGCAAATCACCATTGTAAAATAAACTCCTGCCAGAAGAGGGAAGAGTTAGGGTCATGTCTCTCAGAAGCATGGCAGTGTAAAACAATCACATTGCTGCAGAGATCACCCTGTTGGCAGCAGACCAGAATGAGCCATTGACGGGAAATTGGACACAGGGTTCCCTCGCATCTGTTTATTACATCTGCACTCTGAGCATTAGCACGGCCAGCTGATCCCTGCTCCCCACTCCATCTCATTGCAGTTTCCTACAGGGCTCCTTTGCTGATTAAGCAGCATTCAGTGCTACCTAATCAGGTTGTATTTTTAGCACAGGTTGGCAGCAGAATCTGAACCTTTTAACGATCCCTCCTTGACACTGTAACAAGCACATTATTGCTGAGCAAAAGTAAATAAATAAATAAATGAAAGACTCGGCATTTCTCTGGGTCACTATGAATTTTCTCCACATCACCTGTAGCCAGTTTTTGTGGGAAGTGTGCGGGTAATAAATGGCCATTATGGAAATGGGAGGGAAAGAGAAGATCCTGAGAAATTAATAGACAGGAGAGATATCACATTAATGGGAGGTAACACAGAGCTTCAAAACTGTTATAAAAAAGGCATTAGAAGAGCTCAGTAATTGGGGCTATTAAACATGATCGCTCCAGCCTTTTCTGTGTGTGCATGTGCCTATGATGGATGTCAATTTCAATAGTGATAATAACAGTAAAATATCTATGTTAAGGCAGAGTACATTAACTTTTATATTGGCATAATTTACTGCACAATGAGTTCTGATCACTGATGAGCTAAAGACGGAGCAATCTTCTCCAGGAAGCCAAAGATAATTGATAGGCTTCTTTACGGGGAAAAGGGGTTTTGTTAGATATATATATTATGCATGAAATAATTCTTTCACATGTCCATTACTCTTGTCCACAGGGAAGGGAAAAAATTTGCATAGATCACTTAGATCTTGGGTCTGATCTGCTATCATCCTGCACATTGTGCAGCCGTGGTTGGATTTTGCCATTATTTTGCACAGGTGTAGATGATGACACAGGTTACAGGGGACAGAGAATCAGGCCCCTAATTGACAGGAATTTATGGGGGGCGTGATAAGGCAACAGCAGGACTTCGGGCAATTTAGTGCGGATAAACATCCAAATGTTCCTTGGCCTGAGTGGCTCAGGGAAGTGCTAATGGGCTAGGGAGCTTTTTACCTGTACTCACTGATCAGTTGTGATTTGGGGCTTGTTCCTGCAGGCCCTTACTCATGTGAGTAGTTCCACCAAAGCCACTTAGGCTCAGATCCTCAAAGGTTTTTAGGCACCTAAGTCCAACTGACTTCACTAGGGGTTAGGTACCTAAATATCTTTGAGGATCTAGGCCCTATTCACTTGAATATGGACCACGCTGAAGTCAAAGATACTCCATGCCCTGTCAGGCCTGAAAAAGTATCACCTTGTAGATTATTTTAACTCTCAGTCCAATCCTCTGGCTTCCCACTTTCCCTTCTCATCTCTTATCCCCTCTGCCCCTTCTTCTCTGCAAATAATGCCATCTTAGATACGCCATTTGTCAGCTTTTCTCATAGTCTCTCCTGGTGTTTTTGTTACACATGGAAATATCCAATGTGCACATCAATATCAGAACTTAGGCCATGCCAATGCTTGTCTTATAGCTACGTATCTGACAATAATTGAATCTCCAGGGTTGTTGATACAGCAGCTCTCACCAGTACTACGTCATCCAGAATTTAATTAATTTTATAATAATGATAAAGTAGTGCATTTTTTCAGCTTATCTAAACGCAAGGAAAAAAATGAAGGGAGGCGATAGCTCCCTTTTATGGACCCAGCCAGCCAGTAGCTATAAAATCCCTCTTAGTTGCTGTTCTCTGCTTGCTTTACCTGTAAAGGGTGAAAAGTCCCACTGTGATGTATAGGTAAAAGGAAGTGAGTGGGCACCTGGCAAAAAGAGCCAATGGGAAGGTTAAAAGAACTTTTTAAAATTGAAATAAGACTCCCCTTTTGTCTGTCTGTTTTTGTTCTCGGGAGAGGCAGACAGGACAGTGCAACTATGCTGTAAGAAGCTCGGGGCCAGGTATGAAAAATCATCGTATCATACCTAGAAACTACTCATTTGAAACCCCAGATATGTAAGTAGATCAGGAAGTGTCTAGGAAGATGTAATCAGGTTTATCTCCTTTTAGTTCTTTATGGCTTGTGGACTCCTCTGTGCTAACCCCAAATGCTTTTGTTTTGCTTGTAACCTTTAACCTGGACCTCAAGAATGTCATTCTTGCTGCTTAATTCTTAAGTGTTTTTTTTAAATCTAGCAATAGCCTGAGTTTCCAAATGTATTTTTTTTCTTTTTGTTTTCAATAAAATTTACCTTTTTTAAGAACAGGATTGGATTTTGTGACCTAAGAGGTTTGTGCACATGTTGTTTAATTAGCTGGTGGCAACAATTGATTTCCTTTGTTTTTCTTTCTCAGCTCTTCCCCGGGATGGCTGGGGGTGAAAGGGCTTGAGGGTACCCCACAGGAAAGAATTCCCAAGTGCACCTTTCTGGGTTCTCAAAGGAGTTTTGTACTTGGGTGGTGGCATCCAAGGTCAGAGAAAAGCTGTAACCTTGGGAGTTTAAGACAAGCCCGAGATGGCCAGTATTAATTCTTAGACTCCTTGCAGGACCCCACCTTCTGCACTCAAAGTGCCGGAGTATGGAATGAGCCCTGACACAGCCATTCCACCTGGCTGCACTTTTAAGGCACTACTTGCATCGAGTCTTCAGGTATACAAACCATCCAGCCCATTTAATTTCTAGCAATCTTGCATTTCAGAAGCCAACATCTGGAACCATGGCTAAATGGAGGACACGCTACAGCATTACTAGAATGTAGCTAAATATAAACAAAGAGGATGTTTACACACACAAGCCTGGTCTGTGCTGAGGAAATTTGCACTATATGTGAAAGGCAGTGGACTTGGGATCAGGGGCAGGGCACCTGGGTTCTACTCCTGACTTTGGCCTTCTGCGTGGCCTTGAGCAAATTGTTCCCCTTCCTGGTCTTTGTCTTGTGTATTTAAAATGTCAGTTCCTCAGGGCAGGCACTGTTCCTTACTATGTCTGTACAATGCAGAGCACAGCGAGGCATCCAACTGCTACCATATTAAGAACAGCAGCAGAAGTACTAACCTGTTCAGCTATGCTGAACAGTATAGACCAAGCTATACTGTAGTATAGACCAAGCTACAGGCAACCTGAACTAGTTCTACTCTCTTCCTTTCAAAACTGGGTGAAAGTGGTTTTGAAACTGGTTCCATTTAAAATGGTTTGGGCCTCCTGGATAGAGGTCTGCTTGGGCCTAATTTAAAGCCTGACCCAGAATTGAGACCAATCTGGGCTTAGCCAACCCAACACTTCCCCTCCTAAACTGTTGCAGTACCACCACTGCTGCCTCATCCTTGGGGTTTGGCCTGGTGGGGGATTCCCGCTCCCCACACCCTGCTCCAATGATCCACCTCCAGCTGCCTCCTGCCTGTGTGCCCTGCTCCTGCTGACCACCAGAAGCTCGCTGCGCTGGGCATGCACACAGATACCACCTCACCAAACCCACATGAGCTGGAGATGATCAGAGACCACTTGACCCAGGCCCCATCAGGTTCGGGTCAGGCTGCAACTTGCAAGACTATTCCTGGAGCATTATCTCTACTATAGCTCTGCTAGAGTGTTGAGGGCAATTTCTCCAATGTAAGCCAAGCCATACACACAATGCAACGCAAACCCTGTTGTCTGACTGGCGCCTTGATTCGCAGTTTCATTGCAAAGATGCCTCTTTGCAAAGGGCCAAAATCCTGTGCTGAGCATCTACAATGCCCATTGGAGCCAATACTCTCCAGCATTTGTCCAAGTGGGATTAGACCTCTTTGGCTCTTGCACCCCTATTCAGGAAGGTATTTAAGTGTACTCCACATTTAAGCTTAAAACAATGGCTCTATTCACCTGCTTAAAGCTAAGCCCCTGCCTTAACTGGAAAGGGGCCTTATCCAGGAAATTTTCAATGCAAGCCCAAGGTGTCTCCAGAAGTGGTGGCATGTACTGACTTCTCAGAAGCTAGTGCTCTTCTTTCTAACAGCCAGACTGTGAGTTCTTTACACTAGTGAGCCATTACTCACAGTATTAGTCCCATTGAAAACAACAGGATTACTCATTGTGCAACAGATCACCAATGTGAGTAAAGGGGTCCCGCTACCACCCAAAGTCAATAGCCATGAATAATTCAGTACTCTAGCTTGGTGGTAGGGGGCAATATGCTGCTGGGGATGCCATCTTGTGGGTGAAATGTAAAATCAAAATCATAATGGCTAGGAACCATCAGATTCATTGGCACTTTTTGCAAGACTGAAGGTACTAACCCCATTGCCCTGGCCAAATTCTAGGTGGGCTGCTGTATTCTGCCTTCCTAAAAAATCCCCCTACAACTTCAGTATGACATTTTTCTGTCCTCAGTAGTTATGTAGTGTTGCTGAACACTGTTAGACAGTGGCTCCATTTCACCCCAGAAGTGGCTGCATTTCAGCAGCAGGTTCCTTTATCCTTGTCTAGGGCTTTGGGATCTTTGTATGAAAGGCATTTACCAAGTAGCACTTTATCAGCAGCAGCAACAGCAAGTTAGGACAAAACAGGAGAGTTCTCGCTCTTCTGTGTCCCGTACTGCTAGGGTGACCAGATGTCCCGATTTTATAGGGACAGTCCCGATATTTGGGGTTTTTTCCTATTCCCCCCTCTCCCGATTTTTCACACTTGCTGTCTAGTCACTCTACGTACCACTCAGCTGCTTGCTGGGGACAGCGAGGTCTCCTTTCTTGTCCACAGCTTTGTGAGTCAATTTCTGAACCCCTTTTCCCAGAAGGGCTGCATTGTCTCCTGTATTAACTGGGAGAGGAACTGAGAGGTCAGCCTCAGAAGCTGGGCAACAGCAACAGAAGGGAGAGGCATGCAGACTTCCTTCTGGCACAGGAGAATTCCCCTCTTTCTCTGCCCCTCTTAACAAGGCTAGAGGAGCCCTGCTGGCTGCACAGCCCATACTCTTCTAGCTTTGGAGGAACACTGCCCTTCCTCACCAGTATTTTTAGGCTCGCCATCTCTACCTCAGGCCCTCTATTGTTTCTCTCCTAGTGAGTAAGCATTTAAAGATAAAGGCCAGCTCTGTGAAAAGGTGTTTGCTCTGCCTGTGAAACAGGCACCTGAATGGATTCAGGCTAATGTAAACAGCTGCCAAGGACCAACAGAAAGGTGAGTCAGCCCCAGCGAGACAAAAGTTATTGGAGCTAACGCGCTTGTTACTCCCTGTATTCTAGGCAGAAGAAAAGGCCAGCAGTGGCTCAGAGCTCAAAGGAGGGAAAGGCTTCACATTTGCCATAAAAAGCCACCACCCCAGCCCCTGGTTCAGCCTAGAGTCATGTCTAGCTCTCGGCAGGAAGTAGGGGTTAGCCCTAAATAGGATCAAGGTGGGGAACAAATAGGAAGATTCTTTTCTTGTATCCGCACGAGTTTGCAACAATATTTTCCATCAGTGTGTCTTTCAAAGACACTTTCCCAAGGTGAAATGTGTGCAAACACCAGCTGAAATGGGGACAAGTTGGACTTTACTGTCTAGCCTGGGAAATAGTTTATCAAGTGAGTGTTTACTTTGCTCTATCTGTAACAACTGGAACACTACAGCACATCAGCTCTATCACAATACAGCTCTATCTAGTCAGCAGTATGGCTAATGAAGTGGGATATGAGACAGCGAACCAGCTTTGGAACACGACACACTTTTGCTGGAGAGATGTGTTTTTCCACACTCCACTCAGAAAATGTTGTTCTTAGCTCTCAAATTCATTTCTAACCAATGATTTGGTTGCTCATTAACATCTCTGCAGGTGCAAATCAAGCCATTCCCAGACTGTGTGTGTGTGGTCTGAGAGTAACGGTTATTTAACCAAGCTGATATGTATTCTTTTAGGCCCTGCTTCAGCAAACCATCTAGGGCGAGGTTTTCAAAAGCAACCAAGGGGGTATGATGCCCCATTCCCAATAAAGGTCAATGGATATTGGGTGCCCCACTCCTGTGGGTGTTTTTGAAAGCCTCATCCTTAGGCACATGCTTAATTTTAAGTATGCACTTAGGTCTGATTGATGTTAATGGGATATAAGCACATGTGTAAGTGGACTGCCAGATCAGGGCCCTAGTTTATTTAAGAAAATGGTATGAAAATACTTAGTAATTTCAATGACAAAGCCTCCTCACCCATAACTGTGCAAGGAACAATAATATCACTTTGAAATCCCACCTCTCTCTGTAAAACTTTACCCTACTGTTATTAATGTAACACATAAGGCGCGGATCCTTTAAATACTTAAGCGTTTAAATAACTTTGGGCCTGATCCAAATGCCCTTGAATTCAGTGGGAATCTTTCTATTGACCACAGTTGCATTCAGATTAGTTATTTCATACACAGGAATAGATTCAGTGAGCTCTGCAGAGCTCCTCATCTGTATCAAGGTACTCACAAGTGTAGATGTTTGCAGGATCAGAACCTAAGATTATTATAAGAAAACAAGAACAGCCATAATGGATCAGACCAAAGGTCCATCTAGCCCAGTATCCTGTCTTCTGACAGGAGTACTTGTGGCACCTTAGAGACTAACAAATTTATTTCAGCATGTGCTTTCGTGAGCTACAGCTCAGTCCTTCGGATGAGCTGTAGCTCACGAAAGCTCATGCTGAAATAAATTTGTTAGTCTCTAAGGTGCCACAAGTACTATTGTTCTTTTTGCAGATACAGACTAACACGGCTGCTACTCTGAAACCTGTCTTCTGACAGTGGCCAATGTCAGATGTTTCAGAGGGAATGAACAGAACAGGGCAATCATCAAGTGATCCATCCCGTCATCCAGTCCCAGCTTCTAGGAGTCGAAGACTCAGGGGCACCCAGAGCACAGAGTTGCATCCCTGGCCATCTTAGCTAATAGCCATTGATGGATCTATCCTCCGGGAACTTATCTAATTCATTTCTGAACCCAGTTACACTTTTGACCTTTACACCATCCCTTGGCAACAAGTTCCACAGGTTGACTGTGTTGTGTGAAGAAGCACTTCCTTTTGTTTGTTTTAAACCTGCTTCCTGTTAACTTCACTGGGTGACCCCAGATTCTTGTGTTATGTGAAGGGGTAAATAACATTCCCCTATTCACTTTCTTCACACCAGTCATGATTTTATAGACCTCTATCATATCCCCCTTAATCATTTCTTTTCTAAGCTGAACATTCCCCAGTCTTTTTAATCTCTTCATATGGAAGCAGTTCCATACCCTTAATTATTTTTGTTGCCTTTCTCAGTACCTTTTGCAATTCTAATATATGTTTTTTGAGTTGGGGCAACCAGATCTGCATGCAGTATTCTAGGTGTGGGCATAACATGGATTTATAAAGTAGCATTATGATATTTTCTATCTCCTTATCTGACCCTTTCCTAATGGTTCCTCACAGTATGTTAGATGACAAAGACTGACAAAGAGAAAAAGAGAGAGAAAGATCTTTCCCTCTAGTTACGTTACACATTTGACAACACTAAGGGCATAGGGTGAAATTTTCAAAAAGTGAAAGTGACTCAGGTTTGAGCCCAAGCCTCCCTTCCATCCATACACAAATCAGTCTGACTCAGGTCAGCAAGCACCCTGGACCCAGGTCCTAGCACCCTGCTGGGGTGGTGGGTCAGAGCCCAAGTCCCATTTTGAATCTGGTTCAAGCCCCATTACTTTGCAGTGTGGACACAGCTCAAGCTGCACACTTGTGTCAGACAGTCTGTGTGGTGCCGTATGGACATGTAGCACGGCTGTGAGAGCCGGTCCAGCAATTGTAAACCCAGGTTTACAATGAAGTGCATGGGATTGGGAACAATGAGTCCACAAGCCCACGTCCCACAGAGCTGGGCTTAGTGTGCAATATAGGTGTACTCTAAGTGATTAGGAGCCTAAGTCCCATTTTCAAATGGGAGGTAGGGCCAGATTTTTAAAGGTTATTAGGAGCCTAAAGTAGTATCTAGGTGCTTATCTGCATCATTAGGTGCCTAAATACCCTTTAAAATCTGGCCTTTAGACACTTTCAACAAGATGTAGTCTCCTAAGTGCCTAAATCACTTTTGAACAGGATTTAGAAGCTTTTAAAATTTTTACCCATACTGAGTTAGGGCCTGATCTGGCCAAGAGAACCAGAGATCAGGGACCTAGTCAGTTCCACTCTTTAGAGCCAGCCATTTTCCTCTATTAGTTATATGGTTTTCCATATACACACTCTCCTCTATGCTCTGTAAGACATTTTTTAAAAATGCAGGAAAATATTACTGTAAAGCAACAAAAATTAGCAACTGCGGACAGGTGTAGCGCCTTAAATTATTTTATGCTCATTGTTTTAAAAAGACAAGATCTCAAGTTGACAGTGTCCCTTTAACACAGCCCTTTGTATCTACAGAGAGAATCGCAAACATTAGATTAGTTATGTAATTCTTTTTACGTCGCATTTGGCAAGACTCAGATCTTGTGACAACGCAGATATGTTGTTGTGAGTTTCCCCACCTGCTTTGCCCTTTTGTGTCATTCGCAGCCACGGCTCTTGCAAGGACAAGTTTAGAAATAGATTTATACTCATGGCCGCCATTATTTAATAATCCCATTGCCATTTTGTTTATCTCTGGGCCCGAAAGGCTTAAAATTCAGCACTGGTTTGGCCACAAGGGCAGCCAGCAGAACTGTCCAAATTAAATAATTAAAGCAGCCAGGCATTCTGAGCGCAATTCATTGGCTCCCTGTACCTTGTACAGAGGTGTTGACATCAGAGCAAAGGGAGTGTAAAATGGTTTCACTTTTCACCAGTGTGAGTGACTACACAATGTGCAGAGCTACGGTGCGTTGAGTCCTCTGCCATTTGCTCACTGCTCTATACATAAGCTTTCAGGGATTTATGTTTTTATTGGAAGCTTCCAGTGAAGCTCAGGAACTGCTCCTTGGGTAATTGTTTTCCATCTGTTTCTCTTCATTTCATTCTATCTGTGGGGCCCCACCATGATGCACAAGTATTTAATAAGGACAATAATCAGAACTTTCTGCTTTAAATTGCAATTAGAGTGAGACAAGCGATTGTGAACCCAGAAGCGTGGGGGTCTAGATTTAGTCTCTTTCCCAATTATTCCAGATCACGTTGACCACGTTTAAAAGACAAAACAATTAAAAAAACAAAAAACAAAAACAGGATGCCTAGCATTGCACATTCATTGTGGGCTCGGTGTTATTCTCCCTTTTAAAACACCCACAAACCAAAATTTAGCAGACAATTTTCCAGATGACCTGCGAGTCAATAGAACCACCCCCCTTCCTCTCCTGCTGCGACAATGGTTCTGCAATACCCCCAGAAGGAAAACAGATCACTTCCAGCGTAGTAAGAGCTGATATGCTTTGAAACACACACAGGGAGTGTACATGGCTCGCTGCAGCTGGTAGCTGCAAGGTGAGGATGTGGCTGTAAAGTTTAAAGGTCATCCTCCAGTTTGGAAGGAGGGGTCCGCACTGCAAGAGGCAGAACAGATTGGGGAGGGCACTCATTGCAGTGTTACATAGCGTTTGAATTAAAATAAATTAAATTGCTAAAGACAGGGTCCCTGGGCCTTAATAAGAACAAAACTGGTACACTGAAATAATAAAGTATCATTTTTGCATAGGCACTTTTCTAACCACCTCTGTACTATAAAACTAGTTCCTTTGCACCAATGATAAATAAACCGTAAGGGACCGTAGGCATAGGTGGTCTTGCCTAATGGTCACAGCTGGGCTGAGTCTGCCCACTAAGGACAGGAGTCACCAGCCAGGAGTTGGAGGAATCACATGGCCAGGTTCCATAAACAAGCATCAGGATCAGAGTCAGGCTGGGGTCAACGGCCAGAGATCAAAGGTAGTTCAAATTGACCAGTTCAAATTGAGAGGCAGAAATAAAGGTCAGAATCAGGTCGGAGTCAGAGACTGGAGCTCAGGAGACAAGGCAAAGTCTAGCATTGTTTGTAGCAGGCCAAAGAGTCTTCATGGTTGCCCAGACAACTTTGTGGGACAACCCCTGGGATTAAGTAGGGACACCTGGCCAATCAGAAGGCCTCCGGGTATTGTCACTCTGGATCACTTGGGCGGTACTTCCTGCTGTGCCAACTCTCCACAGTGCTCCCTGCCTGGGCCTTTGCATGGTCTCCCAGTGGTACTATGGGAATCTCAGCCACCCCAGGCTCTGCAGACCCAGGTACTTGTGTCCCTGAGTCCTTCCGCTAGCTCCTGGTGAGCAGCTCAGCAATGTTAACTTCCTGTAGCTAATTTAATTAACTGTCCTCCTGGAAACCAACTAGCCAGTGGCCTGGTCTGCAAAAGCTTCAGGAGGAGCTAGAAGTCTGATTTACAAAATATGCATGCAGAGCCAAAGCCCCAGCTGGTGTAAATTGTCTTAGCACTACTGACTTCAAAGGAAATAGAACAATTTACATCAGCTGAGGATCTAGGAACACAGGAATCACTCGCCAATATCCTGTCTCTGACAGAAGCCAGCCCCAACTATTTCAGAAGAAGAAACCCTGCAGTAGGCAGGGATGGAATAACTGACCCATGAGGGAAGTTTTCCTCAAGCCCCAGCAATTAGGAGCTGGTTATCCCTGCAGTAGGAGGGTTTATATCCCTTCCCAAGCTCTTTTTTAATATTAACTATTCTAAATGCTCTTACCACCCTCTGGAGAATGGAGAATGAAGAGGCAGGGCAGGCTGCTCAACGCACCCCCTAAGCACCTCCATCAGTCCAAAATCAGGCAAGCCACCACGTGACAGCCTTCATCACTCCTGGGAGTGCAGCTTCAGAAAGATACCGCTTTCCAAAGACTTCCCCCAGCTGCACGGCACTACTGCTAGCCTCTGAGCCACCCCCTCCGCTGCTCTCACTCAGGGCCACTCTCACACACACGAATGCTTTCTATCCAGGCCGGCTACCCTCTGTTTCTAGCACCACCAAAACAGTGCAGCAAGAGGCAAAAGGAGGAAAAAATGGAAGAGGCTTTAGGCAGTAGTGTCTAGTGGTTAGATGGGATGGATGTCAGGAAACTGCTCCTCTTGGTTCTGTTCCCAGCTATGCAATAACTGGTTTTGTAGCCTTCGCAAGTCACAGGTTAACTTCTCTGTGTCTAATTATTTACTTCCAAGGGGCTTCTGAGGCAGGATTGTTTGTGAAAGGCCCTTGAGAAGTGCAATTAGGGTAGGATTCAGTAATGTATTAGTTGCCTCCCAGCCTGTTCCTTTGGGACTGGTCCATGCTGGGGTCTTTGCTGCTGATCGGTCCTCTTCAACTGGCAGCCTGGGCGCTGCGACTGCCACCGCTCATCTAGGACGCAAGCTCCTTTTGCTTTCTTCTTAAGCCGTTTTCCCTTCTCCCAGGCCAAACCGCGTCACCATGTGCTAAAGGAGAACGCTGGCCTGGCTTTCAGAACAACTGTCAATGTCACATGCCAGCAAACTGTAAAGTAGCCCTGTGCGCCGACCCAGTCAAAAAGGAACTGAATGTCTTCCAGCTGGCAGCCCCATGAGCAGTCAGACAGCAGTTATTTACTCAAGGTAGCAGAAAGAGAGGGTTGCAGTTCCCACTGGAGGAGGCTGGCAGAGAAGCAGCAGAGCTCTGGGTCTCGTTTGGCTGGCAAACCTCTTAATAAAAATCATCCCTTTTCCCCTTTGTAGCCAACTCCCCGACCCCCTGCAATGCAAAATCTAGACCAGGCCTGGGTTCTTTGGCAGCCTGGGCTATTGCGAAGGCTTTGAGTTATTATTTATTAGGAGTACTAATACGATAGCACTCAGAAGCTCCTGCTAAGACCAAGCCCCCATTGCAGTAGGCTCCGTACCAGTGCCTAGTAAGAGACAGGCTCTGCTCTGAAGAGCTTGCAATCTATAAAGACAAAAGAAGTAGTCGTATCCCTGTTTTACAGATGGGGAACAGAGGTACCAAAAGGTTAAAGGTGCATTGCCAAAGGTCACATGGGAAGCCTGTGGCAGATCTGAGACCTGAATCCAAGTCCTAAGCCAGAGTCTTAACTACATGACCATCCATCCAGTCTAAAGACCCAAACTGCTGCTTACACGGTCTACTCCAGCATACAGCATGTGCTGGCTAGTACTGAAACAGAGGCTACAATATTTCATCTGCAAATCCAAGAAACACAGACCTTTTACAAAGCCTGGGACCCATAAAAACCTGCCTCTCCTCAGCGAAGTGCAGGTACCCAGGAGGAGATGGGCAGAGGGGGCATTTCAGAGCCTGCGATACACATGTATAAAATCTGTAACTAATGGAGGAATCCCTCTGGTTCACCTTCTGTGCTAGTCTCTGGCATGCTGCATGGCTCTTCTTTCCTGTTCTACTCCAGCAGTCCCTCAGCAGAACTCCTCTGTGCTGAGGAGGAAGCTCTAAATCCAGCCACGCTGAGGACAGTAACACACTGCCACCAAAATCAGCAGTAGAGCCAGAGCATTACAGGAAAGCTGCCATGTGAAAAGCTCTCTACACACGGGGATGAGGCATGGAAACTGACTGCATTTGAGCTATTATGGGGAGGGGGTGACCTTCCCCTCCCTCTTTGTGAGTGCCAGAGGTCCTGTTCTCCCTCCAGAGGAAGAAAGAAATGATTGTCTCCTACTGGCATTTGCAGACCCTCCATCTCTGCCCGCCTCACAAAGCAGTGGTTTATGTGTCTGCAGATCAATGCATTTTGCACAGCAGCAATCTGCTGGGATGCAGAAAATTCCACTGCTGGGGTTAAATGGATGTCACTGCTAAGTGGAGAGGCTCTTCTGGAATTTGAATGACATGCCTCTGTCTCAGACTCTATGGAAGTGGGGGGGGGGGCAGGAGGAAGAGGTGGGGGGGACGGAGGAGGACACAAGGCTCCCAGGAGAGACAATGCAGTTCACCATAGGGTGACCCCAACATCCGTGCTTTCCTCTCCCCCTCACCCACTACACGTCTGCCTGTGCAGTTAGACCTGAAGGTCTCATCACAGCCTCATGGACAGAGTAGCCCTAGACACCGGTAGAGGTTAGTCTGATGCAATTCAGGAAGGGCCCCAGGAGGTACCACCTAGTCTGAGCCAGTAACAGCATCAGGAATGCAAAGAAGAGATGCCACCAGGCAAGGTGCCTAAGTCAAAAAAGCGCAGCGCTTCGCAGGGTGGAAAGAGAACTGCAAAAGTGGGACAGATCAGCTGGAATGAATAGTGCTCAGTCATGGACGCAGGGGTAACTAGCAGTGCTTGCAACTGCAAAGGACTGTAGCTTCCCTGATAACTTGAGTGTAAACCAAGCCTCAGATTGCATGAACCAAGGCCATTCTTAGACAGAGCTCAGGCTAGCAAGGTGCTAACATGGGTTCTCTGGCCAAAGCCGGGGTAAGGCCTCAGTTGCTAATGGAGGATCTCAAGTGCCAAGTGACAGTGCACCCAGCACATAGACACTTATGCTTACGGCCTTTCGTTTTCAGGTTTGAGTTTGTTTTAAATTTCCCAGAGAATTTCGGTGTTTTTAGATTGTGGAATAAACGGGTGAAAGTCGTTAAGAACTGAAAATGAAGGGCAGCGGATGGCAAGGGGTGCAGCAGGAGTGGGAGGGGGTATGGTACCCAGTACTCACAGGGGTAAGGGGGAGAAAGAAGAAGGGTACCCCAATTAGCAATTGAAAAAGCCTTCCTCTCCCCGTGGGGCTGTCACTGCAGCAGTCGTGTGGTCTCGGCTGTCGGGACCTGGCTCCCTGCCCATCTCACTCCCCTGCTGCACAGAGGAAGAAGATGAAGCTGCACTGAAGTCTGATGGGGACTGTGAGGGGGAGCTGGGTTCCGAAAATGCCAACATTTGGGCAGAAAGCAGTAAAACCCGAAGACTGGCTTTTCCAAAACCTGGGGACTTTTCAGAGACAATTGGTAACTACCACAAGCAAAGGACCTTGCTTATACTTTACACCTCTCACACCCGTCTACACACACTAATGAGAGTGTAGCACACTGGCAAGAGACTGGTGTTATTTTAAGGCTCCAGTCACATGACATGGGTCTGGGTTCACACTCCTATCATTTTTTTAAAGGCCCGCCCCCTCAACTAAGGAGGAAGAAGCACTAAGCCCAGGCCACAGCTGAGTACTGGGACAACGAAGGAGAAAACAGGAACGGAAGTGAGGCAAAAGGTTAAAAATGAGGAAACCAAAGGAGGACACTGAGCAGAGAACCCTGGAGGCACCCACCACTCCTCAAAGGTGTCTAAGGAGTCAGTGGACACTGCCCAGAGGCGTGTTTGTACAAGGGACTGGAGATAGGTGAGACAGTCACGAAGCACCCCCCGCCATCTAGTTTTCCCCTCCTGAAGTGAAGGGTGGCCATCTTGTCTTATACTACTCTCATGTGGCCCAGGTCAAGTGGCCTCTGACTCCTGTGGCTACGTTGTACCTTATCCTGTTGTACCTTATACTGTGCCCCACGGGCAGATTTTCAAAAGAGCTCAAGGGCTAATTTTTCAACTGTTCACCACCCAAAATTTGGGCCTGATTTTCAAAAGATCTCAACACCCAAAAGATCTCTACAACTCTTCCTCCCTTGACTAAAGATCATTTTTCTACAAGGAAACATACACTCCAATCTTTGTTTGACAAGTTATGTACTTAACATCTGGTAAATCACCATTTCACTACTTGGCACTAGCAAAAGTCAGCCCCCGGAAGTGGAATTTAGGCTAAGGCCAGCTCCGCCAGACAGCAGCCGTAGTCTAAGGATTAATGAATGGTCGAGTCAGTTACCCTTCATGTGATATCTCACTGGCATGTCTACACAGCAGCGGGAGGCATCCTTCCCATGTGAACATACCTCTGCTAGCTTGGGTCAAGTACATACCTAGGACCTCATATGGGATTGTGCTCAAGGAGCTGGCCCGAGCTACCATCCATGCCATCACAGCCACACTGCTATTTTTAAACTGCTGGCTCAACCAGAGCTAGCGCATGTATGTCTACCTGAGTGAGAATTACACCTCCCAGCTGCTATGTAGGAGCACTGCAGCCATCTCAACAAGAGATTATCCCCTAAGAGGAGGGCAGCACCTTCTCCCCCCGCCCCCGCACATAACATTTTAAACAATACTTAGTACTGACGTGGCATTCCTTCATGTGTAGGGCCCAAAGCGCTTCCTAACCGCAGATAAATGCGTGGTGCCACGTTTTACAGATGGGTTGTTGGAAACGGAAAGGCTGCCAAAGGCTACGTACTCCCCAGAAAATATCTTCAGTGCAGGCTCCCTCCCCAACAAGTGTAGAGATGGCAGAGCAGACTCCATACACCCTCACCGGAGGTGTTCTGGGACTGGCGAGGGTTATAGGAGAGTAGGTTGAGATGGAAGAAGGCATGCCTGTCCCCAGGCTGATAGAAGGCCTCTGCAGGCCCTGAGAACCACAACGCAAGCCCAGGCCGTTCTGTCTAACCAGTCACACACCAGCTCCAGGCAGTCACAGCATAGAAGAGGCACAAACTATGTCCCCTTGGTTTCCTGTGTGGGACAGAATCACAAGTCTTGATCCCGGGCCACAGGTCCCCAGGCAGTGCTCGGACTGTGGCTGCCACTCAGCAGCTCACCTGAACCCTTCAAGAAGGGGGCTAGGGAAGCTCTAGCTCACAAAGGGCCCCACTCATGAAGCTCCTGACTGGGGGAGACACCCAGCCCCACTGATGGGGTGGGATGCGCTACTTAAATCAGAAAGACGCTGGGGAAGTTGTCTGAATAGCTAGATCAGGGGTCGGCAACCTTTCAGAAGTGGGGTGCCGAGTCTTCATTTATTCATTCTAATTTAAGGTTTCATGTGCCAATAATACATTTTAACATTTTTAGAAGGTCTCTTTCTATAAGTCTTTAATATATAACTAAACTATTGTTCTAAGTAAATTAAATAAGATTTTTCAAATGTTTAAGAAGCTTCATTTAAAATTAAATTAAAATGCAGAGCCCCCCGGACCGGTGGCCAGGACCTGGGCAGTGTGAGTGCCACTGCAAATCAGTTCGCGTGCCGTCTTCGGCATGTTTGCCATAGGTTGCCTACCCCTGAGCTAGATGAACAGCTGTCTGGCTGCTACAATGGACCCTGCCTGCTCGCCTGACTCCCGAGCGCTGCCTCCCAGCCTGTACCTACCCTCCTCAGATGCTGCCAGTTCTTGCTTTCCAGCATTGCTCCAGGTCCCTGCTCTTATGCACCAGCTCCAGGCACCTGATTCCAACCATTAGGCATGACTGCCCATGCCCTGGCCCCTGCACTGTGTTAGGCTCAGCACCAGGCCTAGACTGAGTCAATGATTTGTCTGAGAGGCAGTAGAGAGCTCAGCATTCCAGTCCTGCTACTGTCAATAACTAGCTGCCAACCCTTGGGAGTCACTTCCTGTCTCCACATGTCAGTTAGTGTATGTCCACAATGGGGATAATAATACTTGCCAGCTACCTAGCACAGGAGTGAGGCCTTACTCAACAACATGGGTTAGGTGCAAGACAATATTAAAGGCTAATTGGGGGAAAGAGGTGATACCATAACGAAGAACCTCCTGACAGCCCACTGTGTCCTGCAAAGGATTGGCAGGGGGTAAGCAGCTTTTGACAAGCAAGTCTCTTATGCCAGGTGCCCTGTGACAGTTGGCTCACCTTGGCCAATTAAGGATTTCACCATCCAGGTAACTAGACACAACTAACTAGATGTGTATTCACAAAACATCTTCAATCAACAGTGCAGCTTAAACCATAACTGATTGCTCTACTGGACATGCGTGTTCAAACACACACAAGTATTATTTCATAACCAAATTTCTTTGCTCGGTCTTTCCAAAAACCCAAACAGACTGCTTTGGCCAATGACCAAAGCTGGAAAACATCCCTCCAGAGCATGCATGTTTCAGAGAGATCTGAGCATCTGGAAGCAGGGTTCTTACAATGGAAACGCTTTAGCAGCCTTAATTGCAGTAGTCATGCTTATGCACATGTTCAGTGCTCATTCATGGTGAAGAGCACCACCTCTGGAATCAGAAAGGTCAATTCCAATTGCCTCTTGGCTTTTCCCTACAAATAGTGACCAGGCCCAAATGCTTGTCTTGTCAGATTAGAGCACATGAGCACAGCCTGACCTAGGATGGCTGCTAGCCATCCGGTATTTGTACTTTGAATGGGTTGGCCAGTTCTCACAATGCTGTTTGTGGTGTGCAGCAGTAACAAGCCCAATTAACATGTGTTTTAGAGTCACATGCCTGTCATATAAATAAAGCTGCAGCCTTTCTCCTTCCCGTGTTGATGCTGATTGGAATCATTCTCGGAAGGAAGGCTGGAACCTGGCAGTGTAAGGTGGCCTTTGTTCTCGTGTTTCCAGAGAACAAGGCACCAATTAGGAATCAGGAACCTGACGTGGCAAGGATGTCTAAGCTCCCCATGAGCCACTGACAGTAGTAATTTCATACCTGAACTGACCTGACTGAGCGGTGATAGGAACAGCAAATTCATTCTGTCACTGTGACAGAGCTTGGCTCCTTTCTCACCAGCACAGCCATTGCTCTGCTGGGTTGTCAGAGCCCTGCCCTTTAATAACCAATGACTTAGAAAGCAAATCTTACTTTCCATGGCCCTTAAATACATCTTTAGCCAGCATGCAAAGTCTGCCTCCCGGCAGGCTTCAGAGAAACATAGGGAGACACAATATCAAAATGACAAAACAAGGTAGTGTAGACGCTGCATGGGGAAAAAAATCTGGATCTAAGCGTTCCTCCAGCTTCCTTTCTGCTAGGCGAGAGCTCAGCAGGAACGCTGATACATACACAGCAGTGTGTGCCAGCTAAGTGCCGTGGACTAGCTTCTTCAGCAATGCTCCAAAACCCTAACCTCGGGGATGGGGGGGTTGAGTCCCAATCAGAATCCAAACTTCCCCTTGGCTTAGGGTGTTGAGGTGCAGGGCTCAGGGTGTCGGGGTGCAGGAATCCGGGTGTTGGGGTGCAGTCCTTTGCAAGGAGAGGGGTGAGCTGCAGCCAGCCAGCCATGACCCACAGGCTAAGTCAGCCCACTAAAGGCCTTTGAGGTGGTCAGGGTCAGAGGAAGGGGAAGGCAAGGGAGTGCAGCTCTCTCTCCTGTGCTAAAAGCATAGGGCCAGGTTCTAATCCCCTTACTCCTGCTGAATAGCACCTTCCTGCTGGTGTACTCCCACTGGGGATCAAAACCTGGCCCACAGAGTGCTCCCAGGCTCCTTCCAGCCTCAGATCACTGCTCCCCATCCTCATTCCGACCCCTCCAGCAGGCAAGATGCAGATGATGAACCCACACAGGCCACCAGAGTGGCAGGGAGGCCCCTCAGTCTAGCAATAAAATGGAGAGCCATCCCTTAGGGTTAATCTACTCTAGAAGTGCTACAGCAGCGCAAGAGCTCTCCTGCTGGCATAATAAAGAGGTCGGCAGGAGAAGCTTATGTGGTTTATTCATAGCCCTGAGCGGCATAAGTTATACCGACGTAACCTGTAGTGTAGACAAGCCCTTAGTTTGCATGCATTAGCTTCATGCACCAGCATGCTCCCACAGGGATCCCCTGCACCCAGATTCCTAACTCTCTAGGCCTTGCTGTTAAAAAGCCAGGCATTCATTGTTATTCCTTTGTAAGCTTCCCTTCCTCTAGTGACCAACTCTGAACAAGGGTGAAGTGGTTGAGGTTTTCCTTAATATCATCAAGGTGGGGCAGGAGAGGAAGAGGAGAGCAACCAGGTTCTTCGGGAAAGGTTGAAGCACTGGGAAGGGAAGACAGGAGATGGAGTTGGCTGAAGTGGCTCAGCTTAATTATGCCGCAGAATCTGAGATGGCATTTTGATTCCTGTCCTACAGCCAGAGATAAGGCCAAGCGGGGGCAGATGACATGATCTCTGAAAGCCGCCTTTCACTTCAGCATAACACATCCTCTATGCGATCAGAGGGCTTCTCAGACTGAAAGAAATAACTCTTCACTTTAGCTGTACCTCAGGGCAGCAGCAGTGGCATCTCCCCAGCCCATCCTTCTGCAGGCAGAGAAGAGATTAAATATCTTAAATGAATTGAAATTTGCCAAAGTGTCGGGGATGGGGGAGAGGAAAGAGAGGAACTAAAGGTAGTGGTTTAAAGAACAGTAAAGAGATGAGAATTAAATCACAATAATTCTCCACAACTTATTCAGCACTGAGGAGTGTAAAATCTCTCCCTGCCCACCCTACGCCTTCCTCTTTCTCCTAGGAGCAGAAGGACTGTTCCAAGTACATATAAATAGACTTGACAATCTCCAATGTATCAGCAGTGTTTGAGGAAAGGGACACGTTGAACAGCTCTTACATGAAAAGGAACTAAGCAGGGAAGGTCATTCCCTGGGACCCCAGAAGCTTAGATATTGTGCAAGCCATAGACAGCAAGATGGGGACCTAACACAAAATCATTTTAAAGTGGCAGGAGGTGCCCAAGTCCCATTGACAGCCAATTGGAGCTGTGTACTTAACTTTTTTAGAGGCTTTGGAAAATCCCATCTAATATTTGTACCCCATCCCCTGCCTACCGACAGAGTTGGGACTTTACCCATGCACTTGAAATTGGATCACATCTGTGGACACTTCGTACTTCACGGATGACACACCCCAGCCATTCAGGGCTGCCATAGCAATGGCAGGAATGGAGCTCCATCTTCCTGCTACAAAAGCACAAGCCCCCCTCTATTGAGCTCACGAAGACTCTAGTTTTGCTCTTAGTGGTGTCTATGGTGAAACTGAGGGCTTTGGAAAATTGCTAGTGAAGGGCAATGATGCACATACAACGTGAGCATAAGGATAGAGAAACTGAAGGGAGATGGAGTGACTTTGATATTATTAATAATAATTATTTGTATAGCGGTAGTGCCCAGGGCCCCCAGTCATGGACCCACACCCCATTGTGCTAGGTGCAGCACAAACAGAACAAAAAGCCAGGCACTATCCCTAAGAGCTAGGGGACTAGGGCAGCTAGCGAATCATAATGGCCACATTCCAGGCAACTCAAACACATTCAGTGAGAGGGTTTAGCAGACACTGCAACATGGTGCAAAGATGCTTGCACCATGACTGAGGTCACTTGCAATACAAGTGTCATCATCATGTCATGGTACTGAGCCAGCAGAGCAAGAGTTGGGGATCTCAGAACCTTGCGGCTGGAAATTAACCTGGACTTCCTCTTGACACCCCTCCGTCAATCCCTAGCTACTGTCTGAACCACTGGGAGGGGGAGTGAGAGAGAGAGAAGCAACAGATCACTGGAGATTAAATGGTTACAACAGCAACTGGAGATGATAAGTGTCTAAAAAATACCCCAAAAACATGCACAAATAGTTTCTTCGACTGTTTATCAGGCTCAGGAAGGAAGTGGGGCTTGGTGAGAGAGATCAGAAGAGAAGCTGGGCCGTCATATGACACTGCCTTTCAGAGACAAAACCACAGATCACACACACACACACACACACACACACACACACACACACACACAGAGGAAGCTACAAGGAAGGCCTTGAAGACAGCTGAGGAAACCCGAACCGCAAGCTGGAGGTGGGGCCGCTATCTAAATGCTTCCCAAGTGGTGCATGAAAAGCATAGCCAAAGAATTTAAGTTTTGGGGTGGCAAGTGGGGAGCCCTCTTCTCCATAAACCATGCTACCTTCCATCAGACCCACACAACCAGGGTTGTATTTCATCTCTCAGCATATACTTATGGGCCTGGCCTTGCAAGGATCCAGCATCTCAGAGGTTGTGCTGAGCTCCCACAGCTCAGTCAGCACCACCCAGGAGCAGGCCAATTCTGTGCAAGTGCCTTCACTCACAATCACCAGGTGCCAGGATGCCAGCTGGTGTAGGTAGGTGCCGCTCCATTGAAGCCAGCTGGTTTGGAGGACCTGGCTAGATGTGAAAAGGCCCCATTAGATTATATCTAGCTCATGCCCCTGCCAAAGCTTCATATAGCTCAGTATGCCTTAGGCAAAATGTCCTTTTTATTGATTGTACCTGTGAGTCAACATATTCCTCCTGTTTATGGCCACTGAAACAAAGAGAACCTCATTCTAAAGAGGCTTCGGAATAGGGCTGAGGCCAAGACTCCAACACAGAAAGACAGCAGGGAAAAATATAGGGTGTGATTTCTCATGCTGAAGTAGGAAATACTACAACTGGAGCCAAATTTCATTAGCTGCTCTCTGTTTTCACCCATCATACATGAAGCCCAGGTGACAAATTGCTTCATGCGAGGGAGAGGGAGAGGAGTGAGTTGCATATGCAGCCAATCCCATATTTCAGTATATCATAGACCATACAGCATCCAATTTCCAGCAGCTTCAGTAGGCTTTGGATCTGGCGCTTTCAACGTACAGTAAGCCTCATTCTTGTTCCATGTGTCTGTCTTTATGTGCACATTTCCACCATGTGATCCATATTATGTCTGGCACAAAAAGAAGATTCTTGGTGTTTCACGGCCAGATCATTGCTTCCAGACTACACTGCGTCAGAACTGGTTAACCCTTGTTGTTATGCATAGTGTCATTTTGTATGGGCCAGCTCTATTATTCCCCTTATTCAGGGACTCCTTTGCCTGGGAGTTTCCTTGGCGTTCTTTCAGGGTGACGTATCTCCAAGCTGTGAGTGCGGCTGAAATGTTGTGACGCATTTAGCCCAGCCATTTAATATAGTCACAAACAAGGTGATATCTAAGCAACCTGCAGTCGGAACTTTGTACTTTCTCTCAAACTGTAACTCTAAATACACACAGTCTGAGACTGGGAGCCAGGGGGCATGGGGTGGAGATTAGGGTTTTAGGTCTTTGCTTGGGGTCTTTTCAATTAAAATACTGAACCCCTTTAATGTTAATGAAAGAATTTAAAAAAAAAGTGGCTGGATGCAATTCAACCACCATCTCTTTCAAATAAAGGATCAAGAGAAATTCACTGATATATACATATCCCTGAAAAACTGCCAGACCCATAGCAGAAAGGTGTACGGAAAGCTTCAAATGTGGATGCTTCTAGTACCCGTTGCTTTATGCACAGGGTGTGTCGGTGCTTATTACTTGTTGGAGCGCTGTAGGAGAAAGCAACAAAGAATCTGGAAGAGCACCATCTGAAAATATTAACCAGACAGAATTAGGAGAGAAAAGTAGATCCAGCTTCAAAGCTCATGCACACCACCTGTGAGCTTGTGGAGAATGCACAGGCAATGAAATGAAGGACTACACATCCAGCTGTCCCCCTCACCCTTTGTAGCATTCAGGTCATGCCATCCTAAACCAGCACATTTATGCCTAGACCTTGCTGCTAGCTAGCAGTCAAGAAGGGCAAACTTTTCAAAAGTAGCCACTGGGTTTGAGTGTCCAGCTGGAAACACTTTGGATTTAGCTCCTAGATGCACTGAGCAACTATAACTCCAGTTCAAGACAGTGGGATCTGTGGAGGCCCAAGCCCCTCTGAAAATCAGGCCCTAGCTGTCTCAAATTAAACATCCACAAATGGACACCAAAAGTCACTGGCCATTTTTGAGAAGCACTGTGAGGTCCACAGCATTCGGTCCCCGTATAACATACACAAAGAGGAGAGAATTGACAGTGTCCGTCCATTCCTACTAGACAGAAAAGCCCAACCTTGGAGCAAAGACTTCAAACAAAGCTCACACCAGGAGGTCATTTGCCTTCTCTCAACAGTCTGTTTTATTAATGGGGTGGTTCGATTTTAGAGTGCATTTGGGGCTAATGAAAAGTGCTGAACAGATGGCCCTAGTAACAGGTCCTCTCTCCACAGAAGAAATTCAGTCAGAGCTATCTCAGTGCTAACTTCCCCTGCACTCAGCACCTGCCAGCAGGGTTGCCTCAACCCCATGCAAGATGGACGATCTACAAGGTAGTTCCTACAGCCATTCATTCCTGAGGAATCCGAGTGCACGTCACCAACTCATTTCCAGTAGATCACCAAACAGCCATCCAATTTTAACAACATTCAATGGGCCAAAACTGCTTTTATCCAAGCAGCCCTTTCCCCCTGCACACACACACACACTGGTGCTTCAGATGAAACAGAACTTGGATCTGAATCAAGACTAAAAACCCATCTGCTGAGGTGTTGCAAACTCTCAACTACCAGGGCTTGCCCAGTGTGAAGATGGGACAAACCCACCAAAATTGGCAATGCCCTCTTGGGTGCATGATCTGCCTTTAAAGTAATTAAAAGCAAAAAAAGAAATCCAAGCCTAGGCATAAAGGGGATTCCAAATATTTCCTGGGTGTTTGAAGAGACAGAGCTGGGACAGAGAAAGAACTGGTTCTTGGGGGTCTAACTGATCACCACATGTGTGGTTAGGAAGGAATTTTCCCACAGGTCAGATTGGCAGTGACCTTGGTGCAGGAGGTCACCTTCCTCTGCAGCATATGAGTGCGGGTCCCTTGCCAGGATTATATCTCACCTAATCACATCCCTGCCATTGGTGCCCTTCGGTCCCGCCTGGGGCACAGAGTAGTCTAGTCTGGTAGAATAGTAATACGTTGATCTCCTTTCGGTTGTTGGGTTTAGTGTGCATGCACTGGGGACCTGTGATATGCAGGAGGTCAGACTAGATGACCTGTGATATACAGGAGGTCCCTTCTGGCCTTAAACTCTATGACTCTAAAGGGCAGGGAGCAGCCAAAAAGCAGTGCTCTGGCCCTCCTGGTTGGGGATGAAGCAATAGGCCAACAACAGGTTAAATTAAGGAAACATCAAAGCAGCCGTTCCAGCAATCAGCATGCTAGAGATGGCAGCGCCTCCTGCCCTAAGCAAGGGCTGATGTTGCAGGGAGGATTCAGATGTGACTGGGAATAGTCCATATCTAGCCAATCTTGATAAGCTATGTCAGCTCAAAGGCGCAGAGGGAGGCAGCAAGGCCATTCAGGAACGGAGTAGGAAAAGGGATTTGTGATAACAGACAGAAGCATGGAGAAGCACAGAGGCAAGGAGTCAATTCAATGGATGGAAAACAATGGAAACAAGAACCAAGAGCAGAATTTGGAGCCATTTCCAAAACCGAGAAGGGAGAGAGAACAGTGCAAAAGCAGAAATGGCAAATGCCATTCATAAGGAGAGAGCTACACAGAAGGGTGCAGAAGTTGGTATCTTCCAAGGAGTCCCCTTGTTAGCTGCATTTTGCCCCATCCCCCACACCCGGATTATCAGCAAACCTCTCCAAAGGGCAGTAAAAAGGTGGATAGGCCAGGAGACTGCTCTGCTGTTGCCTGCAGCCTGTAATTTCACCGGCCAGGAGCAATTAGAGACTAGAATGTGACCTTGCCTGCCCTTGTGCGGGGTAATTTTGCAAATCCAGCGAGATAACGGCTTCACTGAACTCCCCAAACAGATCAAACCAGTGTGGCAATAGGCTGTACTGGACATATTGAATCGAGGCTGGAGCAGGAGCCAGCCTGCACTCTTACCAGGGAGGGTTAGGGTAATGTGCTTACCCATTTCATAAACACTATGATTGCTGGAACAGAAGAGATGGTTAAATTCCATTCACATTTCACTGCATTTGATGCAGCTCAGAGAATGAAAAAGCATTTAAACAGATAGAGGTGGTGTGATCCAGTGGACAGGGTGCTGGACTGTGTATCAGGACACCTGGGTTCTAGTCTTGCTTGGCCACTGAGCGAGGGGGAGGGTCTCTGTGCCTCTATTTTCCCTTCCACTGATTGTCTGTCTTGCCTATATGGATGGTGAGCTCTTCAAGATAGGGCCTGCCTCTTATGTGCATGTGCAGTGTCCAGCACAACAGGGCCTGTAGAAGCCACTGTGATAAGTAACAGCAATAGGTTCCCTCTGTTTCTTGCAGCCTAATGTAACGCTGTTGAGTTTGCATTTCCAGCACTGCACGAGACTTGGAAACGAAAAATAAAAACACATCAAGCTTAGTTGTTTTAAATTTCATAAGCACTTTTCACCTCATAGTAGGTTGTGGGGGGATAACCCCCATCCACCAGCCCTTTAACATTTTTACTGGTTCTAGAAAACAGTCACACTAGGACGTACCTGTGCACAGTTAAGGAGACATGATCAAGGCCAATGGGCCCAAACTTTAACCTGCACCACTAACAATTTCCTATTGATCTCTGTGAAATCTCCTTGTATCCTCCAAATGAAGTGCTAGAAGTGTGACACCTCTGCCAAGTGACACACAAAATGGCAAACCCAGGGCACTAGGCCTGCTGGAAAAATCATGGCTGACATTTTCGGTGGATTTGGAAACTGGGCACCCAAATTCTATGAGGCAACCTTAAAAGTCTCAGCCGATAACATGCACTTGTGTGGCACCATTAGTAAGAGGAATTCAGAACGCTTTGCGCAGTAGCATTTTGCAGATTGGGGACCAGCGGCACAGAGAACAGAATGGCACATGGTCACTTGGCAAACCTGCTTGATTCTCATGGGAGCAGAGGAGCACCTTTTGATCAGCCCTAAGCCAGGGTTCCTAGCTGTGTCCCATGCATCTGCTGGCTCTTAGCCCTGCAAGTGACACAACATGTGGGAAAAGCAGCATGGTCTAAAGGGTAAGGCATTAGGCTGTGGTTAAGAGGGCTGGGTTCTAGTTTGAGCTGTGCTACTGACCTGCTGTGTGACATAAGGCAAGTCACTTAACTTCTTGTCTCCCCCCCCCCACCCCGAGCTTTGTTTGCCTTGCCTTTTTAGAGTACAAAGCCTAGAAAATCCTCACAGGTATTTAGCCTCCTAACTTCCATTGGAATTAGGTGCCTGAATAGTTTTGTGGGTCTGGGTCTAAGTTTGGGATAAACACTAGGTGTTCGTACAGCACCTAGCACAATGGGGCCCTGATCTGAGCTGGGGCATTTAGGCATTATCATAATATTACCACGAGTAATGAAAGAGAACACCCTCAATCCATGCCCATTCACCTTGAATCCTGGCAAGCCAGACTCCAGATACATTTCTTTCCCTACTTCTACGTGAAGCATGAAGGTTAATTCTCTCTCTTGGAGCAATCAACATGAAATCCAAGTAAGGGGCTAATTATCCATTGACCAACATCCCTTTTCCACCACCCTTATATCAAACATGCATTGTGGGCAGATTAAAACTGATTTGTCACAGATTGGTCCATGAATGGTGTTGTCTTTGTTAAAGACAATGTTCCCTATGGGTAGGGATCCTGCATGTCCGCCTGCCTCTGGAGACAGAGCTCCAAAGGTATCTGTGACAATGTAGTAATCAGTTAGCAATACAAGCCCATCGTGCCCTCATTCAAAGTTCATTGTACTATTACTCTCTGCCAACCCTACAGATTTTTAAAATTAAATTTCTTTCAAGGGCTAAAAATGTAATCAGCATTCTACTGGCATATTTTGCATACACACAGCTCTCAGCCTGCCAAGGAACAAATGTGATTGTGAAACAGCAGCCGACGGAGTTACTGAAGCAGAGTGGATAGAATGAGCTTTTCTTTGAGTGGACTATGAATGCCCAGTTCTCATTAGAAAATAGAACAAACTCTCTAGGCAGCTTTGCAAATTCCATGCTTTAGTGTCAGCTTCATGATTCAACATTTCTGGCAAGAGAGACACCAATACATTAGACCTGGTGGTTTGAATGGCACCCAGGTCAAATAGGCAGGCATAAAACTGGCCTAAGCAAGAGGGCCCTGAAAGATTAGGCCATCTACACGGGTGGCGTGCGTGCAAGAGAGATACATGTGGAACATATTTCTGTGTTAAACAGTTCGTCCATCAGTTCCCTGCCTTTCTGGCATAAACTGGCTTGCTGAGGCTCAGGAAAATGAGAAGCCATCATTTTTAACAGCCAGTAGCTCTTGAGACATTTGGGTGAGCTGTTCAGTTCTTCATTGCTGACCAGCCTGAAAAAGTGACCATGATGGCTCCTGGATGTTCATTTCCTCCCTCACTCCAAATGCAATTGGTACAGAGGACGGCAGAGGACACAGCCACGATAACGCTGCAGAGCCAGGAATGAAACATGTGGCCGGTATTTTGTCTAGAGAGGCTGTTTCTTGCATTCTTGGAAACGTTAACCCTCCCTCCCTCCCTCCCTGCCTAAACTCTCATCCCATTCATTTCTTCCTCCTCCCTTACTCCTCTCCAGTTCATCCCACCCTCCTCAGTCCCCACGCTTAGATAAAAGTGACTCTTACTCTGGCATTCAGCCAGAGCCCCTGAGCTAAAACTGCCATGTGTCTGGAGCAGATTCCAGAGGGAGATTACTCAAGCAAGAGAGTTTTGCATGTGGTTTTAAAAATAAGAAAAGTTTGCCAACTATCTCCCCTAGTGTCCTGGGCTCTGTTTTCTGTATCTACAAGGAAGAGTTATAGAAATTAACCAAGAGGTTAGACAATGAATTTAGAAGAGTTATTCGAGGCCTAACCAGCCAGATCCTCAGCTGGCATCAATTGATTTCAATGGAGTTACACCACGAAGGAACTGGCCAAAAATGTCTCCCCAAACTAACAGCCAGTCTATATATTCCACAAGGATTTGACAAATTATGACCTCCATTTTTATAGCAAACATCTTGCACACTTATGCTGGGAGGACCCTTTCCAGGTTATTTTCTTGACCTTCATAACGCACTCAGAGCTGAATGGTGTCTGATCTCGCCATATACTTTGTTATGTGCCTTTGCAAGCCGTGTGTGTGTGTGTGTGTCTCTACTACATTTGTCCTTGCATGACTCTAATATATAACCACATATCTTGTCATATTCTTGCAGTTTTCCTGTACAATCACATGCCTTGTTGTGTTATTGCACCAGTGGTGTGTGGTTGAGAACAGATACCACATACCTAGAATTGTTTGTATTACTCAGGAGGATTTTTTTTTAAAATGCATGACTTGCTCAACCAAGCAAAAAGATGAGCAATTAAAATATTTGTTTTTTTCAATTTTCCCCGTGTCACTGTGATGATATAGGGCAGGCATGTAGATTGTTTGCTCAGGCCAATAAATATTCCTGGCAACTTTGGAGGGATTCACTTACCCAGATATTCTAACCCTGCAAATACAAGTTTGGATTTCATTTTCCCACAAACATTTTTTAGGGATTAAACTTGACTGCTTGAATCTCTGCAGAAAATAAATGCAAAATGAGGCCCAAGTGAATTCACTTTAAGAAAGCCAAACAAGTATTTATGGAAGGTCATTTGCATCATTAGCCCAGGTTTGGTTTATACATTAGTTTGCCACTCCAAGTTTATCCTCAATTATGCTAATCTGAAACAGGGAACACCCAGCACCTCTAGAGCATTTTCCTGCTAATGCAATTATTCCCGGGGGGGCACAGGGGCTGGGGATTTCCTGTGCTCAGAGCAAAGAGGCAGGTCGTTCCTGGCTCAGCTTGTTCTCCTAGCAGGCAGCTGAGGCTCAGCAAATTGCTCTGCATGGTCTGCAAGTGTTCCAGGACTTGGGCTCTTGATTTCCAAAGGAGAACAACAGGAGGGAGCGGCCAGGGAAACAGAAGGCAAGTTCAGACAAGGCTCATGGCTGCCTGCCCAGGTTGGCCTCTATTAGTCTTTTATAGTAAATATTTGTTCTGAATGATGGTGCCGTTTACCCCGGAGCACACTTGAAATCTGTAGCAGGGGGATGTGGTCGACTGGTAAATAACACTTTGCACTTTCATCCTGGGACACTAATGCATTTTACACATCCTAAGTCAGGAGTTCTCAACGCTTTTCTTTCTGAGCCTCCCAGCCACCCACCCACACATGCTATAAAAACTCCATGGCCCACCTGTGCCACAACTGTTTTTCTGCATATAAAAGCCAGGGCCGACATTAGGGGGTAGCAAGCAGGGCAATTGCCCAGGGGCTCATGCCACAGGGTGCCCCACGAAGCTAAGTTGCTCAGGCTTCGGCTTCAGCCCGGGTGGCAGGGCTTCAGCTTTCTGCTCTGGGCTTCAGTGAGTCTAATGTTGGGCCTTGCTTGGCAGACCCCCTGAAACCTGCTCATGGCCCCCCAAGGGGCCTCGGACCCCTGGTTGGGAACTGCTGTCCTAAAGCCTACAAGTACACTACCCCTCTGGGGTGAGTAAGGATCACAGATGGAGTGGGGTAGTGTTATTAAACTCTTGTCCCACTGAGGCTGCAAGGAGGCCAGGATTTGGCCCAGAAGAACAGATGCGGAGGGTCCAGTTCTGCTCTCAGCTAGACAGCTACAGCTTCCATTGAGGTCAGCTGTGATGTTGGCCCAGCCCGGTATAGCTGTGGTATAGTGAGTGGAACTGGAGAAGGGGGGCGAGGTTTCAGGAGGGACCTAGTTTGTGGTAGCACGAGGGACACAAGCTAGGATATGGACTGCTGCCAATCAAACTGGAGAACGTGACATAGAACACGGAGCAGTCAGTAAAGATCTCTTTCCGACAACCCCACCAGCCTATTGCAGCATTTATTGTTAGTGACTAGAAGTGAATTGCTCAAGGTCACATACCAAGCAAGTGGTGGTGAGCAGAATAAAACCCATGTCTCCTGACGTACGGTTCCCTGCTCTGGTAGTAAACACCATTGTTTCCGTCACGCCTGATTTAAAGGAGGTGATCTTGTAGGGTCAGCAGGTGTCCCCCAGGGATCAAAGCTGTTTTACCTTCTCCTCCTAAAACAAGCAGCCACCTGTAAGCAGGGATGTGGGAAGCTGGACCCTTCCAAGTGGCTGATAAATACAGAACTTTGACCTTCCTAAGCCTTATGAGCAGAGATATTTACCCAGCAAGATTCAGAGAAACATAAGCAAATCATGGAGCCCTGCCTTCCCTCTTGATGACAGAAGTGACTCCCTCCCCATCCTCTATTGAGCCCCCTGGGATGAAGGCTGAAAGAACATTACAATTCCAGCTCCTACAGTGGCGAGATCAACCCACAGCCAGTCACGGTGGATGCACAAGCAAACACAGATATCGGGTGTCTGCCACCCTAGAACTGGTTCAGCCCAGTTACCGAAGTCCCTCACCCAGCGGTTGTATGCACAGAGAAAGCCCACTTTTCATTAGTTACAGCAGCAGAGATTGATCCACAGGTGAGCCAAGACAGCTTCCTGCTAGCCAAGGCCTCTGCAGCCATGCTAAGCTCATCCCAGCTCTTTATACCCTCTGCTCTTGCCACTGGCTTTGTTCTTGTGATAACAGTGGGATTGGACCTGTTCGTTTCAGTCCCTTGCCAGCTAACCAAATCTACATGGAGAGCAGGAGTGCTTGATGCGCATATGTACTGACTTGAACATGCTTTGAAAATCCTAGTCTGAACTTTTAGAAGAAAATAAACATTTGGAGACCTGGGCACTGTGACAGTTAACTAACTTTTTTTTTTTTTTAATTAAAGGACACCAGATGGCATTTTTCTCCTCTTAGCTTTCAACCGGCGGGCTCTTCATGGGTAATGTTGATGTCCTGAGTCAGCCAGGAGCAGCCACAGAGAGATGATAATGCATCTTTAATGTCCAGGAAGTCAATATAAACCCCTCGGCACTACTGCTGTGTTTTTTCTTTCCTGCCTTATCATTAAAGAGCAGGTTTCTGAGTTTGGTTTTCTTCCTCTTTCCTAATGTTGTCCAACCTTTCAGGCAGAGATAAAAAATAACAGCTTTTAAAGAAGTGTCTTCAAGATTAAGGAACTGGCCTGCAGTCTGTAGCCAACATGAAATAAATATTTGTGACGTCATTTTACTGTAATTCATCTGCCTGCTACACCACTCTGATCTTATTTAGCGTCTCCTATCCCAGGACTTCAGTCACTGGACAAACATTAATTAAGCCTCACAACAACCTAGTACGATAGTCTGTAGTAATAGCCCAAAACACTGTATCTTAGTTTACCTATATATACATTGGGGCTAATAACTCATGTGGGTATGTTTTCTCTCTCTGCATCTGTCTGTTTATCTATACATTGCATGTCCCCTTTCTTCTCACCTGTTTACTTCAATGGGATACGTCTGTGAGTAAGTGCTCCTCAATGTGAGTAGAGGTCACACAATCTAGCCCTATATAGTAGTGTATGGATAGACATAGGGCACATCCCCCTACTCGCACACACAGCCACACACCCTCAGTTATTAACTATTATACCCATTTCATATATGGGTAAACTGACACACAGAGGCCTAGTTTCTGCCACCTTCACTCCCACTGAGTACCACCTTACTTCTTGTGTGGTTCCACTGAAATCAGTAGTAAATGGCACGAGCAAAGGTGGGAGGATGCTACCCCACATCACAGGGGCAGATCTGTGAACAGACCTTGCCTGCTAACGGCCTGCCCTAACTATTGTATCACTATCCCTTCATAATGTCCAGACGTTTTTCCTTTCCCACACCCTCCCCTCATGCTTGCTCTGTCCAACTAGCCTGGGCAATTCTGACAACCCCCAACAGCAATCGTTTGGCAAAGTTGACACAATGAACTCTGGGAGCTGGAAGCAGGCATCATGTTACTCTCATTTTCTTCTTTCGTTCTTTTCCCCCCATGTAAGTAATTATCTTCTACCTGCCTAAGTGTCTCCCTTACATCGATTGGCTTTTATCTCCATTTTCTGTCTTTAAACTGTCGAATATATGAGCTGTTGCATCCCACCATAGAGGTGGATGCATTTTAGTGATCCAGTAAAGTTAGCTTTCTATATTGTACATATGTTTAATTCTATCAGGCTTGATGCTTGTAAAAGGTGCTATGTGATTTGGTATATAGCATATTTAGAGGAGCTGTTGAAGATGCTGGAGGAGTTGTTGTTGAAACATTTTCCTGATTTGTCAGATTTTGGAAGGCCATTGACATTTCCAACAGTTAAAGATTTTTGACCAGCTCTATTACTTAGTGATTGTGAAAGGTGTTGGATTGACAGGCCTGGAAACCCAGATCATTGTTTATTCACAAGGCAGGGGCTGCATGACCAGAGGCAGTACCAGTTTCCATCACTCTGCCCTGCCAATAAGCCTCAAACTTGACTCTCAGAGTGGACAAGGCAGCTTAATATCCATGGCTCATTCTCTCCTGGGCCTGTCTTCTAGGGATGGTTGGAGAGTTGAGGTCGGAAGATGGAGATTTGGTGAAACAGAGGCTGTTGGCAGAAAGGTTCTGTTCCAACAAAGTTCTCTGGTTTTGGAAAGAAGGTTTGAAATGGCCGTGTGGCAAAGTTGTTGCCCCAACAACCCCCTTCCTGACCAGATGTGGTGCAGCGGCAACTTTTGCCTCAGTTTCTCCCACAGTCCTTCAGCCAACTCCAGCTGTATGGGGCATCCTGGCTTCCGTCCAGGCCACTTGACAGAGTCCAGCCCCTTCTGGGGCCTCAGAGTCCTTTATCAAAGTCCAACCAAAGATGAAAACAACCAAACCTTCAGCTAGCTGGCAGCCACCTTGTTGCAGGCATGTCTCCGGTACTTTAGACCGTCCTTCTGTGCCTCAATCCATCCCACAAACCAGGGGCTGGCCTACTCTTCCCCTTACTCAGAGGTTCAAGCAGGCTGCACTGAGGCCTCCAGGTCACCCTGGAGAAGCCTGTCTGGTATTCTCCCCTTTCTCCATCTCGCTCTTCCTTCAGGCTGCTTCTCAGAGAGAGGGAACTCCCACCTCCTCTTGTCTGGGATTTTCTCCCTTCAGCTGGGCTCAGCTTTTTATGGAAACCAGCCATGCTCTCCCTAAGTGGGGCTTTATTCCTAATTAGGCCTGGCCCACTGTCCAGGTGTCAGCAAGCAGGTCTCACAGGGTATATCTTCATTGCAATAAAAGACCCGTGGCTGGCCCAGATCAGCTGACTTGGGCTCGTGGGGCTATAAAATTGCAGTGTAGACATTTGGATTCTGACATTTTCCCCGTCATGGGGTTTCAGAGCCCAGGCTCTGGCCTGAGCCCGAACGTCTACACTGCAATTTTATACCCCACAGCCTGAGCCCTGTAAGCCCAAGTCATTTGACCTGGACCAGCTGTAGGTCTTTGATCGCAGTGTAGACATACTCCATGCTGGGAAAGGGTTAAGATGGGGCTGTGTGGGGAAAGCACCCCATCATAAGTCAAAAAAGTGCTGGCTTGGGGGTTGTACCTACATTTCATTTCAAAATTTGTTTATTTATAGTTTTTTAAAAAGCTACTTTTTTTTAAGGTGAAAAATCAAAACAAAAACCATTTCAACTGGCCTGATCTAAATTGTTTAGGGATTTTTGGTTGCCAAACATTTTTGAGAAATTGAATTTTTGTCCCATTTCAGGATGGGGGGGTTGTGCTGTGGCTATACGTCCACTAGGACTAAACTGGGGGGATCACCAATGTATTTGTAGGAATGTAAAGAGCCATCAGGAGCAAAGTCTTCTGGACATGTCCAGCTTAGATTCTATTTGAACCAGCAAGCCAGAAGCAAAAGGATCCAAGCTCTTGAGCTGAACAGTTCACCTTAAACAATAACAATGAGGAGGATGCAGAGGTGCTTTGAAATAATTCATTCCAAGTGCCTGTAATGAGAGTTTAGACCCGTGTCTGCCCTTCTCTGGCTCCACAGTGCACAAATGTATTTACTAATCAAGGGGCCATCGTATACTGCATCCAGTGTACTCTATACATCCAAAGTCATAGATAAGCCCTAGCAGAGGATTAATTAGGTGGATTTGTGTGATCCAATTAGCTTTGCTATTGCTGCACACTGGACTGCAAAGCAATTAGCGCAGCAATTCAGCAGGGTTTAGAGAACAGTTTATATTAAACACAGTCATCGGTAATAAGCCTGACTAACATCTTTGTAACCATTAGTCTGCGGCACTGAAATAGTAATTATCCCTGCCATTCTAAAGCAAGGATGTTCTAAAGGTGGCTCCAATGGCCTCAGAACCTGATGGAAAGCCCCATGAATAGAGTATTGCAGCCCATTGACATCCCTGGGCTCTGGAGCAGGCCCTAATATGCAGCTGTTTTGAAGGTGTCTGTCATGGGACACAGAAACCTATATCCTAATTATGAAGAATTCACCATCAGAAACCTGCCAGTGTGCTGCCTGAATCAATGAGCTACTAGGCTGTCCTTTGACCTCTAGAGACTCCTGTGCAAATCCTGCCTACCACCTACCCAGAAGTTTGATGGCCTCCATATCCTATGGACATTGGCCACGTTATTGGCCTGATCCTGCAAGGTGGTGCTGAGCCCCCTCAACTCCTGCTGGAGTCTCTGGGAGTTGAGGACATTCAGCACCTCTCAGGATCAGGCCCTGAGTCTTCTATTCCTTAGGCAGAGTGGCTTCCTGCTGAGATGGGTTTAGCCCAGCCAGCGGGAGCAAAGAGAAAGCGTTCACTAGACAGAGCTGCTGTCTGTCGGTTATTATTCTCTGTATGATCGAAGCACCGAAGAGCCTCACTCATGGACCAGGACCCTGCTGTGCCAGGCGCAGAACAAAAAGATGGTTCCTGTGCCAAAGAGCTTGCAATCTAAATACAAGACAAGTGACAACAGATGAGATGCGGACAGATGGGGGAGCACAAGGAGACAAAGAGACTATTGGGCAGCATGACAGGCTGTGGTCCCAGCACACAGTTAGACCTCTGTCCAAGACTTGGCCATGGGAAGGTACCGGATACCACACCAATACCAGACTGTGACCTCACACCAGTTTAAATCTGGGGTTACCCCCAATGGCTTCCAGTGTGAAATCAGACCCTGACTTGGCAGGTCCAGCCACCAGGTTCAGACAGACACCCCAGTGCCGAGCATCCCTCTCCCCAGTGTTGCTTCTGGGGCATGGGGCTGAGTGACAGGTGAAAAGGGTAGAGATGCAGATAAAGTCGAAAGAAGATACTTATATTTTCCCCTTCTCCCTCTCAGGATGACCTTTCTGGGTTCAAGACACACTTTAATCCATTCCTTACGATCTCTCTCCCTCTTTCCACTTTCTCTCTTGTCTCCCACCAATTGCTTTAAATATCATAAAACCCTTTCCTAATTACTCCAGCCCTCCCTCCCCTTGTAAGTTGGATGGCTTGCAGCCGATCTGCAGCGCCATCTCCCGATTATGCAAGCGCACGGTGCAAACTGGCATCTCCACCGAGTATGCTCCCCATCAGGGATTGACAAGCGTTACTCCTTAGGTAAAGGGCACAGCGGACTACCTGGCAGAGTACATGCGCTGCATCTGCTCATCTGCAATGACACTGCTGGCAAACACAGCAGATATAGCATGCAGGGAGGGATTCTCTTGGAAAGGCATACTATTGAGATATACACCATAATAATCCATGGATATCAAAAGAGACTGGGAGAGCTCCAGGTGAACCAGGGCCCTACAACACTGCTCAACAGAGGTCTAACATACAGCTCTTACTACAACCATCACCCATATCAGAGAGTCAGAGAGCTCAAGGGAAACACACTAAGCATCTAGAATCATAGAATCATAGACTTTAAGTCAGAAGGGACCATTATGATCATCTAGTCCGACCTCCTGCACAATGCAGGCCACAGAATCTCACCCACCCTAACCTATGTCTGAGCTATTGAAGTCCTCAAATTGTGGTTTAAAGACTTCAAGGTGCAGAGAATTCTCCAGCAAGTGACCCGTGCCCCACGCTGCAGAGGAAGGTGAAAAACCCCCAGGGCCTCTGCCAATCTGCCCTGGAGGAAAATTCCTTCCCGACCCCAAATATGGCAATTAGCTAAACCCTGAGCATGTGGACAAGACTCACCAGCCAGACATCCAGGAAAGAATTCTCTGTAGTAACTCAGATCCCACCCCATCTAACATCCCATCACAGGCCATTGAGCATATTTACCGCTAATAGTCAAAGATCAATTAATTGCCAAAATTAGACTATCCCATCATACCATCCCCTCCATAAACTTATCAAGCTTAGTCTTGAAGCCAGATATATCTTTTGCCCCCACTGCTCCCCTTGGAAGGCTGTTCCAGAACTTCACTCCTCTGATGGTTAGAAACCTTAATCTAATTTCAAGTCTAAACTTCCTGATGACCAGTTTATATCCATTTGTTCATGTCCACATTGGTACTGAGCTTAAATAATTCCTCTCCCTCCCTCGTATTTATCCCTCTGATATATTTATAGAGAGCAATCATATCTCCCCTCAGCCTTCTTTTGGTTAGGCTAAACAAGCCAAGCTCTTTGAGTCTCCTTTCATAAGACAGGTTTTCCATTCCTTGGATCATCCTAGTAGCCCTTCTCTGAACCTGTTCCAGTTTGAATTCATCCTTCTTAAATGTGGGAGACCAGAACTGCACACAGTATTCCAGATGGGGTTTCACCAGTGCCTTGTATAATGGTACTAACATCTCCTTATCTCTACTGGAAATACCTCGCCTGATGCATCCCAAGACCACATTAGCTTTTTTAACGGCCAGGTCACATTGGCAGCTCATAGTCACCCTGTGATCAACCAATACTCTGAGGTCCTTCTCCTCCTCTGATATTTCCAACTGATGCGTCCCCAGCTTATAACAAAAATTCTTATTATTAATCCCTAAATGCATGACCTTGCACTTTTCACTATTAAATTTCATCCTATTACTATTACTCCAGTTTACAAGGTCATCCAGATCTTTCTGTATGATATCCTGGTCCTTCTCTGTATTGGCAATACCTCCCAGCTTTGTGTCATCCGCAAACTTTATTAGCACATTCCCACTTTTTGTGCCAAGGTCAGTAATAAAAAGATTAAATAAGATTGGTCCCAAAACTGATCCCTGAGGAACTCCACTAGTAATCTCCCTCCAGCCTGACAGTTCACCTTTCAGTATGACCCGTTGTAGTCTCCCCTTTAACTAGTTCCTTAACCATCTTCCAATTTTCATATTGATCCCCATCTTTTCCTATTTAGCTAAAAATTCCCCATGTGGAACCGTATCAGATGCCTTACTGAAATCGAGGTAAATTAGATCCACTGCATTTCCTTTGTCTAAGAAATCTGTTACCTTCTCAAAGAAGGAGATCAGATTGGTTTGGCACGATCTACCTTTTGTAAAACCATGTTGTATTTTGTCCCAATTACCATTGACCTCAATGTCCTTAACTACTTTCTCCTTCAAATTTTTTTCCAAGACCTTGCATACTACAGATGTCAAACTAACAGGCCTGTAGTTATCCGGATCACTTTTTTTCCCTTTCTTAAAGATAGGAACTATGTTAGCAATTCTCCAGTCATACGGCACAACCCCTGAGTTTACAGATTCATTAAAAATTCTTGCTAATGGGTTTGCAATTTCATGTGCCAGTTCCTTTAATATTCTTGGATGAAGATTATCTGGGCCCCCCGATTTAGTCCCATTAAGCTCTTTGAGTTTGGCTTCTACCTTGGATGTGGTAATATCTACCTCCATATCCTCATTTCCATTTGTCATCCTACCATTATCCCTAAGCTCCTCATTAGCCTCCTTAAAGACTGAGGCAAAGTATTTGTTTAGATATTGGGCCATATCTAGATTATCCTTAACCTCCACTCCATCCTTGGTGTTTAGCAGTCCCACTTCTTCTTCCTTTGTTTTCTTCTTATTTATATGGCTATAGAACCTTTTACTATTGGTTTTAATTCCCTTTGCAAGGTCCAACTCTACATGGCTTTTGGCCTTTCTCACTTTATCCCTACATGTTCTGACCTCAATAAGGTAGCTTTCCTTGCTGATCACTCCCATCTTCCACTCCTTGTAGGCTTTCTGCTTTTTCTTAATCATCTCTCTGAGATGCTTGCTCATCCAGCTTGGTCTACAATTCCTGCCTATGAATTTTCCCCCCTTTCTTGGGATGCAGGCTTCTGATAGTTTCTGCAGCTCTGACTTGAAGTAATTTCAGGCCTCCTCTGCCTTTAGATCCACAAGTTCTTCAGTCCAATCCACTTCCCTAACTAATTCCAAATACAATTTAGGTGGGGCTACTATAAGGTGGGTGCATAACTGGCTGGATAACTGTACTCAGAGAGCATAGGCGGCAAGTTTGTATAATTTTTGGTGGGGCCCAAAATGGTGGTGCCCCCCCGCTCCCACCCTGTAAGCCGATATAAAATGAAGCTACAACGCATCAGTGCCACAAGATTACAAGGGTCAATTAAAAGTGGAAAGTCAGAAGCAGCAGTTGCCTACTTCAATATACAGTATTATATTTTGTTGCACCTGTTGTGATGAAGTGGGAATGTCCTTAATATTTTCTCTGAATACTGTGTGGGTGCCTCAGTTTCCCCTGCAAGATGCCAACTGAAGGTCTTGGGGACAAAGATCAGGTGGCCTCCTTGTCCGGAAGAGACACAGAGGCCAGAGGAGGGAGTGTCAGTTTGGAGCTGGCTGGGGAAATGGGGAGAGACCCAGAACTTGGTTCTGGGCTCCCCACCCCCCAAGATGGACCTGACAGAGGGGTTCTGTTTTCTGTACCTACAAGCTCTGTTTAAACTGTGTTCCCGTCATCTAATAAACCTTCTGTTTTACTGTCTGGCTGAGAGTCACATCTGACTGCGGAGTTGGGGTGCAGGGACCTCTGGTTGCCCCAGGACCAGCCTGGGCAGACTCGCTGTGGAAAGTGCATGATGTGGAAGGGCATGCTCCGAGGTCAGACCCAGGAAGGTGTAAGCTTCTTGCCCTGGAGACAGTCTGCTCCGAGAGAGGAGGCTCCCCCAGAGTCCTGACTGGCTTTGTATGGAGTTGTTCCAAAGCATCACAGCATCCCCTTCCACACCGTGCACTTCCCAGAAGTCCACACAGGCACTGACACTCCCTCCTCCGGCCTTTGTCTCTTTTCCAGGCATTAGGAGGCCACCCGATCTCTCTGTTCTCCAACACCTTCAGTTGGCACCTTGCAGGGGAAACTGATTTGGGAGAAATGAAGTAAAAGCTGCCCAAACCGAGCTTGAGCACACCTGAATTTTGAGGTGTTCAAATCTGGAAGGCAGGTGCTGGGGGTGGGAGAGGGCTGTGGGCTCCATGGGGGAGCATGGCAGCAACTGTCTGGAGCTGCACGGAGCCAGACACGCTGGTCTGAGTGGCACAGTAAGCGGTTTGGGGGTTGGAGAAGGGGTAGGGGGTTCCGGGGGGCAGTCAAGGGACAAGGAGCAGGGGGGGTTGGATGGGGCAGAGGTTCGGAGGGGCAGTCAGGGGACAGGCAGCAATTGGATAGGCATGGGAGTCCAGGAGGTTTATCAGGGGACAGGTAGAGGGGTTCTGGGGGGACGTTGGGTGGGGTCTCAGGAGGGGGCAGTTGGGGACAAGGAGAAGGGAGGCTTAGATAGGGGCTGGGGTCCCAAGGGGCAGTTAGGGGCAAGGGTCTGGGGAGGGGGCAATCAGCGGCCAGGGGCTGGGATTCAAAGGGCTCTGGGCTGCTGGCAGCTGCGGGCAGTGCAGAGCCCTCTGACTCCCGGCCGCGGCTGGGATTTAAAGGGCTCTGGGCTCCCCGCGCTTGCAGGCAGCGCAGAGCCTCTGACTCCCGGCCGCGGCTGGGATTTAAAAGGCTCTGGGCTCCCCGCGCTTGCAGGCAGCCCAGAGCCCTCTGATTCCCAGCTGCGGCTGGGATTTAAAAGGCTCTGGGCTCCCCGCGCTTGCAGGCAGCCCAGAGCCCTCTGATTCCCGGCTGCGGCTGGGATTTAAAAGGCCCTGGGCTCCCCGCGCTTGCAGGCAGCCCAGAGCCTCTGACTCCCCGCCGCGGCTGGGATTTAAAGGGCTTTGGGCTCCCCGCGCTTGCAGGCAGCCCAGAGCCCTCTGACTCCTGGCCGCAGCTGGGATTTAAAAGGCTCTGGGCTCCCCGCGCTTGCAGGCAGCCCAGAGCCCTCTGACTCCCGGCCACGGCTGGGATTTAAAAGGCTCTGGGCTCCCTGCGCTTGCAGGCAGCCCAGAGCCCTCTGACTCCCGGCCGCGGCTGGGATTTAAAAGGGGCGAAACCTAGCTCCAACTATTGGTAGAGCAGAGCCCCTGACTGTAAAGCCCATATAAGTCGGCGCCCATGTCAGAGAGTAGTTATTAATGGTTCCCAATCCTGCTGGAAAGGTATAACAAGTGGGGTTCCGCAAGGGTCTGTTTTGGGACTGGCTCTGTTCAATATCTTCATCAACGACTTAGATGTTGGCATAGAAAGTACGCTTATTAAGTTTGCAGATGATACCAAACTAGGAGGGATTGCAACTGCTTTGGAGGACAGGGTCATAATTCAAAATGATCTGGACAAATTGGAGAAATGGTCTGAGGTAAACCGGATGAAGTTTAATAAAGACAAATGCAAAGTGCTCCACTTAGGAAGGAACAATCAGTTTCACACATACAGAATGGGAAGAGACTGTCTAGGAAGGAGTACGGCAGAAAGGGATCTAGGGGTTATAGTGGACCACAAGCTAAATATGAGTCAACAGTGTGATGCTGTTGCAAAAAAAAAAAAAAAAAAAAAGGCAAACGTGATTCTGGGATGCATTAACAGGTGTGTTGTGAGCAAGACATGAGAAGTCATTCTTCTGCTCTACTCTGCGCTGGTTAGGCCTCAACTGGAGTACTGTGTCCAGTTCTGGGCACCGCATTTCAAGAAAGATGTGGAGAAATTGGGGAGGGTCCAGAGAAGAGCAACAAGAATGATTAAAGGTCTGGAGAACATGACCTATGAAGGAAGGCTGAAAGAATTGGGTTTGTTTAGTTTGGAAAAGAGAAGACTGAGAAGGGGACATGATAGCAGTTTTCAGGTATCTAAAAGGGTGTCATCAGGAGGAGGGAGAAAACTTGTTCACCTTAGCCTCTAAGGATAGAACAAGAAGCAATGGGCTTAAACTGCAGCAAGGGAGGTTTAGGTTGGACATTAGGAAAAAGTTCCTAACTATCAGGGTGGTTAAACACTGGAATAAATTGCCTAGGGAGGTTGTGGAATCTCCAGCTCTGGAGATATTTAAGAGTAGGTTAGATAAATGTCTATCAGGGATGGTCTAGACAGTATTTGGTCCTGCCATGAGGGCAGGGGACTGGACTCGATGACCTCTCGAGGTCCCTTCCAGTCCTTGAGTCCATGAATCTATGAATAATTTCCTTCATTTTTTAAAGGTAGTCCTTTTGAAATAAAAAACCCTAGTCACAGGTCTATTTTTGTTTATCCTTCCATTTAGTTTGAACTGAATTAGCTCATGATCACTCGAACCAAGGTTGTCCCCAACAACCATTTCTTCTATGACGTACTCACTACTCACCAAAACCAAATCTAAAATGGCATCCCCTCTTGTTGGTTCAGCAACGACTTGGTGAAGGAATCCATCAGCTATCGCATCCAGAAAAATCTGAGCCCTATTATTATTACTAGCACTTGTCCTCCAGTCTATATCTGGGAAGTCAAAGTCTCCCATGATCACACAATTCCCATTAGTATTTACTTCATTAAAAACATTAAAGAGGTCTCTATCCATATCCAAATCAGATCCCGGTGGTCTATAGCACACCCCAAGCACTATCTCAGGGGAGGCTCTAGTAGCTTTCTTTCCCAATGTGATTTTTGCCCAGACAGACTCTGTCTTATCCATTCCATCCCTTATTTCTTTACAGTTAACCTCATCATTGATATACAATGCTACTCCACCACCTTTGCCTTTATTTCTGTCTTTCCTAAACAGCACATACCCTTCAATACCTGTACTCCAGTCATGACTACTATTCCACCATGTTTCTGTTATCCCTATAATATCTGGTTTCACCAGTAACTCTAGTTCCTCCATTTTGTTACCTAGGCTCCTCGCACTGGTGTACAAACATCTTAATTTTTGCTGTTTGGCTTCGCTCACATTCTTACCCAATTAGGCACAGACATTCTACTGCCAGTATCACCTATTAGACTGGTATCTACACTCCCCTTCCTCCTTATGTCCATTCTCCTACCCACGGCTGTATCCTTTCTTACTTCGTTTTCTTCCCTCTCAATGTTAAAATCCGGCGTGGCGATTACCTGGACATCTCCCAACCATCTCCCCCAAATTCCTAGTTTAAAGCTCTCTTAATCAGTTGTGCCATCCTCCATCTTAGAAGTCTATTTCCCTCCCTACTCAGGTGAAGTCCATCCCGAGAGAATGCCTCCCAGTGGCCATACATCCTAAGGCCCTCCTTATAGCACCACTGCCTGAGCCATCTGTTGATTGTCATAATCTTCACACACCTTTGTTGCCCTTCTCTAGGAACAGGCAGAATCCCACTGGAGATCACCTGAGCCTCGATTTCCTTAAGCGTCTTCCCGAGCTTGGCATAGTCTCCCTTGATCCGTTCCAGCGAGAATCTAGCCGTATCCTTTGTTCCCATGTGAAGGACAATCAGTGGATTCTTTCCTGCTTCCGTTAGGATCCTCTTCAGCCTCAGGTCCACATCCCGTATCTTAGCAAACAGAAGAGAAATAAGGAGGCCAAGAGAAAATGTTGTATGGTAACATGCAAGTATACACAGACCTTTAGAGCAGGGGTCCCCAACCCCCGGGCCGCGGACCAGTACCAGTCCGCAGCCTGTTAGGAACCGGGCCGTGAACCGACCCCTAGCACATCAAGCGGCGTGTCTCCGGCGGGGCCCCTGAGCCCTGCCCCGCTCAGAGCCACGTGGTGAGGGGGCGAGGCTGAGAGCTCCGGGCTGAGCTCAGCTGCCTCCGCTCGGCGTGGAGCTCCCAGCCCCGCCCCCGCACCACGCGGCTCTGAGCGGGACGGAGCTCAGGCCCCGCCGGAGGCACGCCGCAGCTGTCGGGCGAGGCGCTGAGGCTCCGGGTGAGCGGGGAGCTGGGGGTAAGAGGCTGGGGCCAGCGGGGTTGGCTAAGTGGCAGGTAGTCCTGGGGACAGTCCGGGCACAGAGTGGGGGCGGAGGTTGTGGGGGGGGTCAGGGGACAGGGAATGGGGGGGGTTGGATCGTGGGTGTTCTGGGGGTCTGTCAGGACTCGGGGGGGGGTGATAGGGGTTGAGGCAGTCAGGGGACAGGGAGCAGGGGTGGGGTCCCAGGGTGGTGGGGGTCTCTGGGGGATGGTGAGGGGACAAGGAGCAGGATGGGTCGGGGATTCTGAGGGGGACGGGCAGTCGGGGGGATAGGAAGTGGGTGGGGGTCAGATAGGGGGCAGGGCTCCCACTAATTCTGCATTATGGTCAGTTGTATAATTATTTCATTATATATTACAATAATAATAGAAATAAAAGTACAAAAATAAATGTAATGCGCTTGAATTGTCCCAAAACCATCCCACAGGTCCGCGGAAATTTTTTTTTCTACGAAACCGGTCCCTGGTGCCAAAAAGGTTGGGGACCGCTGCTTTAGAGGTAGGAATAACAGAGATACACCCAGTATCCACCACTCAAGCCCAACAACTTGAAACGAATAGGAAAACCCATTTGTTGTTATTGGGAACCTTTAATAAATACACTCAGCATTCATGCTAAAGAATTAGAAGGTTTTATTGACTGCATCCAGCTTTGTCAGAGGCATCCACAGAACTGAATGAATGAACGAATGCTCCCAAAATATCCTGTCCCAATACACCAGCGTGCCCTGGGTCTCATGAAAAACCTGGGTGGACATTTTGGAAAGTGACTCTACCTTGGTTGTTCCACAATCCAGCTCAGAGGCATGGCGGGAGAACAAACTAAGCCATTGCATTCCTGCATGGAAAGGATCATGTTTCACAAGCTAAAACAGGCTGCATGCACGGTTTGAATATTTTAATGTATTCCAAGAGGGCCTGGGGAAATTTTGTCAACTTCCAACCCAAATTAACCACGACTAGCCTTGAGTTTTGATGAACGTGTTCATTCTGCTCACTTATTCAGTGAATGGTTTATGAGAACATATTTCAGTTTATAGATAATTCACGACCTATCCCTTCGATTATTTGCAATTTGCATTGTGCAGCTGGTTATCTGGATCATGTGGTATTGTTTCTGCACCCTCATTAGACAACGTCCAAACCAACACGGAGGCCAAGATTTTCCCAAACTTTTAGTGGTTTGGGGTGCCCAACTCGCAGCATTTTAGAGAGGCCTGAGTTTCAGAGGGTGAGTGCTCAGCCCAGGGGTGAAAGTAACTTAAAAGTCTTACTGGTACAGGGGGGCCCAACTCGGGCAGAAGGCGGGGGGGATGGGGGTCAGCCTCCCCAGCCAGCCCTTCAGTGCTGCCTGGTCTGCGCCACCCAGGGCTCTGGCAGCAATTTAAATGGCCCAGGGCTCCAGCCGCTGCCATGGTAGCAGTGGCCAGGAGCCCCAGGCCCTTTTAAATCGCTGGCTCTGGGGCAGCTGCCCCTTTCACCACCCCCCCCGCCTTGGTGGCCCTGGGGGAGGGAAAGGGCAGCGCTTTAACATTGGCTGTGTATGGGCCCATACCGGCGGCCACTTCTTACCAGTACACTGTGCCAGCCCGTACCGGCCCACTTTTACCTCTATAATAATAGGAGATATACCAATCTCCTAGAACTGGAAGGGACCTTGAAAGGTCATCTAGTCCAGCCCCCTGCCTTCACTAGCAGGACCAATTTTTGCCCCAGATCCCTAAGTGGCCCCCTCAAGGATTGAACTCACAACCCTGGCTTTAGCAGACCAATGCTCAAACCACTGAGCTATCCCTCTGGCGCAGCCCTCCCTGAAAAATCAGGCCTTTTAAAGGCATCTCCAGCTGAATATCCAAAAACTGAAGCTCCCAAAATCACCTGTCACTACTGAAGAATCTAGAGCAGGGATTTTTAAGAAGGTCGTGCAAACAAACCCACATTCCACGAACATTACCACAAACAAAAATCTCGCTCAGACAACTAGCCCCAGAAAGCACGGAAAGGGGACTGTGAATACCTCTGGAAGCATAACTGTGGTTTTTATTTAAATTCTTTCTGAGTGTTTTGTAGCCTTCACCAAGATCTACTAGACAAACAAAAATTATAATCACTTCCTTTTCTGCGACACAATACACACTGATATTTGATAGTTAATACTTCCTCCTCTGAGCTGCACTGATATATTTTCAAAAAGGCTCATCCAAGGCCCTCCCATCATAGATGCCAAAAAACTTGCAGCCTGGAAATGAAGCAACACAACATTATTTACATATTTTCATGTTGACCTTTCCTTTGCCTGGCTACGTAGGCTTCTTTCAAAGCAGGAAACAGCTTCAATTAACAAATAAAGAACTAGCACATGCAATTAGCTGCTTGGTGCGCTTGGGAAATAGGAGTTTTTTAGGATTAAAAAAAAATAAAATTATAAATCCATAATGCAGAAAGCAGCCATACAGAGAAAGTTACTTTCCCCATGCACAGAAGTGACCGTGAGCATAGTATATGTATATTACTGTCAGCTATTATCTTACTAATCATACGAAACAGAAAAGTTGAATATAGGGTAACTTCCTGTTTGCAGTCTGCAACGCTAGACTAGGTAGTGTTGCACAAAGTCTTTGTGCTCTATCCGTAATACCATGCAAAGGCAGAGCTGACTATTTCTCTTGATTCCTTTTTTTGTGTCCATTGTGATTAAAAAAAACCCTCAGCCATATACACTGGGTGAGGGTTGATATTTTGTAGCATTTCTGCAAGGAGACACAGACCATTAATTATTTTTAATATTGTGGTAGCACATAAAGGCCCCAGTTTGGGATCAGGGCCTCACGGGGCTAGGCATTGTACCCATATATAATGACAAGACGATCCGCACCGAAGAGAGATTACAGTCTAAGTATCTGACCTCATCTAACTAAACTTCTCCCTGGCACTTCATCTCTTTCAGTTGCCAGTGACAACATCAAAATGATCTGCAATGAAACTGGTACAAAATTCCCTCTCCCCCTCCATCTCCCCCAACAGTGTCTTTTGATCACACCATTGTTATATTAAAAAACAAAATCCTATCGTTGTTTGGAACTGGAAGCTCCCTTAGGAAAGGCCCTAGCTTTCAGGAAATTGGTTCCTTCAATCAAAACTGGCCCAAGTCTCCAGGCAGAAACTTGAATGAATGAATAATGCCTCCAAGGAGAAAGGAGGCAAGCAGCATTCAGATCAACATCAGTCATTCACCGAAGTGAGAGTTTTAAGTGCAGTCGCCACCACTCCCTCTTTCCTGGAACACACTGTCCCCTCCCAGAGGCACAGGGCACATTTCAAGGTTCTGCCTAGGATTCCATGAAGTCAGACTCTGGGAAATCAACTGGAATGTGGCAATGCTTTGAGTCCGCACCCTACTGAAATCCTCATTCACGCTTTCTACATAATCTCTGGTTGATTATAGTCTTTCCCTTCTCTATGGCTTCCCACGTACCAGAACGCTGCTGCCAGCCCTTCACACACAGGGGATGGCTACTCCTTGAGCTGAGGGTATAATTTTCATTAACTGTTTATGCATCATCTCAACTCTTGGTAAATCTAACCCTCTTATAAAGTGTGACTGTTTTGGCACCCCGCAATTTTGGGTTGCCCAACTTGAGACACCCATCAGACCCTCTTAAGGTGTCTCCCATTGGGCAACCAAAAAATCACCAGTCAAGACAGTGTCCCTAGCCTCTGTTTGCCAGAAGCTGGGAATGTGCAACAGCGATGGATCACTCAATGATTTCCTGTTCTGGTCATTCCCTCTGGGGCACCTGGCATTGGCTACTGTTGGAAGACAGGATACTGGGCTAGAGGGACCTTTGGTCTGACCCAGTCTGGGTGTTTTTATGTTCATAAAATCATGGCTCTATTATATTGAAAGCTGAGATGTTTCACCTGGGTCTGATCCCACCACCTATAACCTAAGAAAGGAAAGGGAGCAAAATAGATGGGGGTGAAATAAGAATGGAATTTATTCATCCAAAACTCACACTGAATTTGTTTTTGTTTTTTAGAAGTTCAAAGCCATGTGAGCATTTTTTTTTCTATTTCCCACTTTGGCTTGTTTTGCCTCTTCCAACGCCCAGAAGGAAAAGTGTATCTATGAGACTTATCTGGCACTCAGTGCCACAGTATTTGAGCACCTCCTAATATTTAATGTATTTTCCCTCAACATCCCTGTGAGCCAGGGCAGTGCTATTATCCCCATTTTACAGATAGCCTCTCTGTGCCTAAGTTACCTAAGTGACTTACCCAAGGTCACACAAAGTCTGTGGCGGAGCAAGGAATTGACGTGGGTGCAATCAAGTCCTAGATTGGTGGCCCAGGCACTGCACCATTCTTAGTCTTCAGGAGTGGCTAATTTGGCGGTGTTATAAACCAAAATGAAACAGAAATGTCATGACAAGCTCTGGTAAGATTTCCAGCCAACTTTTTGAATGCTCGGGAGATCCAGAAAGCTGCTAAGAAGCAGTTGAACTTCTAGATGCTGATCCTAACTTCCACATCTTTGTAGCTCTCACCTATCACAGCTTCTATGTGAAGTGAATGGGGGCAAGGAGGGGAGCCAATCTGGGTAGTAAATAAATGGCTCAGACCAACAAAAATCGGCCACCTGTTGTCTCCTGTCACAGGCTATAAACAGGAGGGAGGGTACGAGACTGAACGTGTCCAAACCCGCAAGGACATGATGGCATATCCTAGGAACTTGCAACACTGTCTCCAAGGTGGGGCGTCCTGTTCCGCTAAGGCAGAGCAATAAGTGTGCACGCCCTGTTGTGTTTTATTAATTGTGCGTTCTCTGGCTGTGTCCGAGTATCAGCTCAGAAGTATTATGTGGTTAAGAGTTTCTCCAGGCACGAAGACACGTTCACACATACTCACACTTGTACATACTTTCACATGGGGGCATATTGAGCGTCAGGAAGGAATTTCCCCACAGGTCAGATTGGTATGGACCTGTAGGGGCAGGAGGGGAGCCTTCCGCTGCAGCATGGGATGTAGATGACTTGCCAGGGTCATCTGAGTGTAATTCAGCCATTTCCCTGCCATTGGTAGGGCCTATGGGTACTGATGCACCTTAGTGGCACAGAACAGTCTCCCAAGGGCTGTGATACTTTGGTTTGACTCTGATCATTGTGCTTGGTATGCAGGTGCTGGGTGGTGTTTAGTGGCCTGGGAGTTACAGGAGGTCGGGCCAAATGATCTGATGGTCCCTTCTGGCCTTAAACTTTGTGACATGCTCGCACACAGAAACACCAGGACAAATGTGTTGATCGTGCCAGGTGCAGAGACAGCATAAAGAATTATAAATCTGTGGGGCTGATTTTGCCTCAGGCCTGTACACCATTCTTGTGGCTTCCAGCGCAGTGCCTGGCCACGGGAGAATTACCCAACCGTGAGCAGCCCTTCACTACTACCCTCGCAGCCCATACGGAAGAAGGTGTGCTGAGGAGGAAGTTGAGTGCAGGAGGCAATTGAGTGCAGTGCTGAATTCTACAGAGATTATGGCCACCACTAGAGCTGGTAGAAAGATGCATGCTATTTTCAAACCACACACTTCTGAGATTTTCTTTTTTTCCCCCCAATCTCAATTGCCCCACATTTTTTTTAAAAGTTGGATGAAAAAAAGTGTGTTTTCAAAAAACATTTTCATTAAAATAAATTTCAGTTTTCAGGGGGGAAAGTTTCAGTTCTTTCAAAAAGAGAAAACTTTTACCCAAAGTGTTAGGTTAAACCAGAACATTTGGTTGAAAATGAAGGTAGTTTTTAAAATCACCTCTTGCCCCACTCTACTGCATCTCTCAGGGAGATGCACACAGCATCTGCTTCTTATCCTTTTATTAATGCCGAAGATCAAACATTATTCACCCATGTGATTATGCAGGACTATCAGAAATCACAATTGAATCTACTCTAGAAAAAATTAATACTTTTTTTCCCCATTCATTAAATAAATTCTGAAATTTCCTCTGCAGCTTCCTTTCATTTGGTACATACATCACCACACTGATAAAAAAATTCCTCCTTCTCCCATCACAACCCTTGTGCTTCTGGCAATTGGATCAGATCTTGTGGCACTTCCTTCCCATTGATAAGGGATATCTAGTATGTGTGGACAGGAAGGAGCCAACTAAGGATACAGAGGATTAATAGAATCATTATTACACCATATCAGCACTGCAGATCAGTATAGAATTACTGGGCTGCTGGTTTAACAAGAACATCACGTGGACGCATGTATCATAGTCCAGGTTGCCAGATGCTTGCTCATGGGGTGGGCTTGCCATGGGGGCAGCCTGCTCAGAGGTTGGAAGAATTAAGTCATCACATCTCTTAAACATCTTCTCCCAGCCAACCAAGCACTGGCATGGATGGGCACTGGAGTCTCCTTGGCCAGGAACATGGCACTCCTTAAGTTAGGGGAGGAGAGCGAAGCCTCATCACGCCATTAGATGAGCTCTCTTGGGGGTGGCCACTTACTGCATCCCAACATTTATGGGACAGTCATGCACGATAAATAGGGCAGGGCTATGGGAGTATCGGGAGGAGCACAGCATCCATCCTGTGGAGCCCTTAGAGTCAGGGCATCGTGACGGCCTTTCCTGTGAGTCAGTGCACGGTGACACTGGCACAATGCAGGCACTGACTGCACCACCAAGATGCAGCATCGCAGCCCCAAAACACCGCAGAACAGGTGGAGTGCCCTTCCTCCTCCCCACCAGCCAGTGGCCCCCCATCTCACCCCCACACTCATAAGGGCTCAGGATCAGCCTGGCTTGTATCATCATACTCTATAGCAGAGGTGGGCAAACGCCGGCCCGCGGGCCACATCTGGCCCACGGGACCGTCCTGCCCGGCCCCTGAGCTCCTGGCCGGAGAGGCGAGCCCCTGGCTCCTCCCCTGCTGTTCCCCCTCCCCCGCAGCCATGCCACCGCCTGGGCAGCGCTCTGGGCAGCAGAGCAGTGCGCTCCTGCCAAGCAGCATGGCAGTGTGTCTAGCTCCAGCCCGGCGGCGCAGCTGCCAGACATGCTGCTCTGAGCGGCATGGTAAGGGGGCCAGGGCTGAGGCGTTGGATAAGGGAGTGGGGGGTTCCAGGGGGCAGTCAGGGGATAGGGAGCGGGGGGGTGGATAAGGGGCAGAGAGCAGGAGGCGGTTGGATGGCTCAGAGGTTCTGGGGGGTGGGAGCAGTCAGGGACGGCGAACAGGGTGGGTTGGATAGGCGTGGGAGTCCCGGGGGGGGCTGTCAGGGGGAGGGGGTGTGAATTGGGGTCAGGGCACTCAGGGGCCTGGGACCACGGGGGTTGGATAGGGAGTGGGGTCCCAGGGGGTGGTTAGGGGTTGGGGGTCCTGGGAGGGGGCGGTTAGAGGCAAGGAGCAGGGAGGGGTTGGATGGGCTGTGGGTTCTGAGGGGGGCAGTCAGGGGTTGGATGGGATGGAGGTTCTGAGGGGGGGCAGTCAGGGGACAGGAAGTGGATGGGGGTGGGGGCCAGGCTGTTTGGGGCAAGGCCAGCTCTAGGTTTTTTGCCGCCCCAAGCCAAAAAAAACCCCAAACCCTCTGAGAGCGCAACTGCCACCCCCGGAATGCCACTCCTGCAATTGTGCCGCCCCAAGCATGTGCTTGGTTTGCTGGTGCCTAGAGCCGGCCCTGGTTTGGGGAGGCACAGCCTTCCTTACCCAGCCATCCATACAGTTTTGAAACCCCATGTGGCTCTCGGGCCAAAAAGTTTGCCTACCCCTGCTCTATAGAGATCATCTTCCATTACTTAAGGAAGCCACTGATTTCAACACAGCAGGTGGGGGTGGGAAGTTTGATTAATACTTTTCATTAGCCAAAAGGAATCCTTTTTCCCTCTGGGTGTCCAGCATACGTTACCCAGTGTCTTTAGGATAAAGCGTATTGCCATGTCTGCAGCGCTCAAGCTGTCATAATCCCGCTTTGGTAGCAGATGTGTAATCATGTTTATGGTTTGTGGGGGGGAGGCTGCTCTTAGAGTGATTACCTTTTGGCAGCCTCCGTTTGCTAACCTACTATATAATGGGAGCAATATACATCCACTGTATAACCCTTGGATATACACCCAGTCATAACACTAAGGAACTGTTGCTTCCCCATCTGCATTAAGGGCTACGTTTCCCACTCCATGCCCAGATCCCAGCACCAGGCCTGGATACAGGGAGTTCTATAAGGGCTGGGGTGTGGAAGAATATCCCCAGGCCTGTGGCTGAATCCCTGAGATGGCATTTCCCCCTGCACCTCTGCTCTGCATGGCGGTGGGAAGGGTGGGGCTGGGGGAATGGCAGTGCAGTAGATCCATCTTCCTCAGTCTCTTCCCATCCCTGCTCTCTACTCCTACTCTGTAGTTTGCAGGCAGTGATGCAGGGCCGGTGCAAGGATGTGTCACGTCCTAGGCGAAACTTCCACCTTGCGCTCTTCTCCCCCCCACCCCGCAGCCCCCTCCACACAGCTCCCCGCCTCTGCCCTGAGGCGCCCCCCTTGCGGCAGCTCCCCACCCTCCACCCTCCACCCTGAGGCACCCCCCCCGCCCCAGCTCACCCCTGCTCTGAGCACGAGCACCCCGAGCACGCCATCGCTGCTTCACTTCTCCCACCTCCCAGGCTTGTGGTGCCAATCAGCTTAGGCGCCGCAAGCCTGGGAGGCGGGAGAAGTGAAGCGGCCACGGCGTGCTCGGGGAGGAGGCGGGGCAGGGATGAGCTGGGGCGGGGAGTTCCCCTGCGTGCCACCCCCCACCCACTTGCTGCAGGCGGCCCTCCCCACGTTCCCCTGCCCCAGTGCCCTCCGCCTAAATGCCGGCGGCGACCAGGGTGTCCAAAGATCCGGCCGCTGCAGTTGCTGCTGAAGAAAATGGCACCCCCCAAATGCCAGTGCCCTAGGCGACCGCCTAGGTCGCCTAAGTGGTTGCACCGGCCCTGCAGTGATGGCCCCTCCAAACCTTTACCTCCCCAACACAGCAGAACTAGGCGAGTTCCACCACAACTGCTGATGGCTGGGGAGGAAGGGAGAGTTGCCATCTCCAAATGCCACTCCATGAGCAGCATTTATTCATTGGCCTATTGTTGACAACACTGTCTCGGCAGAAGCATATTTTCAAGGCACCTAAGATGTTTGTCTAGATGAGCAGAGCACTGTAACCTGCTGAAGCTCAAAACATTCTGGGTTTCTCCCTGGATAGGATTTCCCCAAGTTCAGACAAAGAGCTCCTTGGCAGTTCTTGGGGTACATCTACACAGCAGGTTGTCTATGCACCAGTAGAGGCGTGCTAGATGATGTGCAGTACATAAACTGCAGTGAACATTGCGCACATGGACAACTGTTTTCTGTTTCAATCCAAATCATTGCACACACACACGATAGGGGCTTGGTGTGCACTAAGCGCCAGGGATTTGGGATGGGTCTCCGCTGGTGCTTTCCCCTGAATATATTCTTATTGTGGTGGTTGCGATCATTTCTTTGTGCCAGCATTTCTCCCTAGATGACGAGGAGATCAAAGATCTCTGCATGGTTCCAAATGGATGCTCGAGGCATGGTGAAATGCGGCTAGAATAATATTGCTATGATGCTGATATAATCCAATGTATCAGCAAATGGGCTTTTGACCAGGGAAGGGGACTACAGGACCACAGGCCCCAGAGCAGCGGAGGCCACGCAGGGAAACAAACAGTCTGGCCAAGGCTGCTCGCAAGGCAATGTGGGATAGGAGCAGGAGGATTGTCAACATAGTGCACAGCAATAGTGCGTGAACACGAACAATAGTTTGCACTAACTCAGTTCCCAGAGAATGTGGAATCCTTTGAAACTCAGAACAGCATGTGCAGCAAATGGGGAGTTAATGCACTTTAGGGGTCTGTGTCATGCATGCACAGGCTTTTTCAATGCACACTAACCCAAATTAGTGGGAACTAAAGACCCGGTACACCCAAACCCTTGGTTGGGAAATCTATTGAGAAGAGGTCCTCATGCATTCATTAACCATAAGCAGGGGCGGCTCTAGGTATTTTGCTGCCCCAAGCACGACAGGCAGGCTGCCTTCGGCGGCTTGCCTGCAGGAGGTCCCCAGTCCCGCGGATTCGGCGGCACACCTGCGGAAGGTCCACCGAAGCCGTGGGACCAGCGGACCCTCCACAGGCATGCAGCCAAAGGCAACCTGCCTGCTGCCCTCGCGGTGACTGGCAGAGTGCCCCCCGTGGCTTGCCGCCCCAGGCACGCGCTTGGCGTGCTGGTGCCTGGAGCCGCCCCTGACCATAAGGTGCACAGCACCTTCTCCTAGAATGGTCAGGGCTGGGTTGTCATTGGCCAACAATGCAGCTCAGTACCCATCCAAATATTGTAAGGATCAGACCTGTGCAACACCCACTCACCAGCTACCAACCTGCCTCTGGCTCAGGAAGAGGGAAGGATAGGAGTCAGACCCAGAGTCCTAGCCAAATTCCGACCCATTTCTGCAACCCTAAAATTCTCTCTGTAGTTTCAGCTACAGCCTCTGTTCTTCCCTTCCCAGAACACACCCGACTGCTGTGCAGTGTGCTGTTGACTCGGTCCACAGCAGAGGTGGCTGCGTTTCAGCAGGGAGCGAAACATCTCGATCTAAAAAGAGAACAGTGAGTGCCCTCGTCCTACTTCAAAGGGAGTGCCCAGTCATCCAACTTGTTAGCTGAATGGTGGGAGTGAGATCCATTCCCACAAGGAAAGGGAACCAGTGACAGTGACTAAAGTCAGGTGAAGCACAGGCGGCCGCTCTTCAGCCTTACAGTGCAGAGAGTAATTCGCTCATTACCACTGGCGTTCAGTGCTTTCGCTGCTGATGTAATGTGATTAAATAATAATAACTCAACAGCTCTGCAGATTGCATCTCAGCCCTGACCTACCCACCTCCCGGCGTCTCTCCTGAGCAGAGAGTGCTAGCAGATAACATGGTGGCTTGGCCCTGATTACAGGAGGCGGCCTGGATTCCAGAGACGGAAGGGAACCGCGTACACCGGGCCAAATGCAGCTCTGCAGGATGAGAAGCATTGATTGGGGACTTTAAAAAATTAGAAAACAGCCCTAAATTCCACTCTGAGTTACACTGCTTTGAATAAGTCAGTGGAAATACTCTGGATTTAGAGCGGTGTGAGAGCCGAGTTTGGGCTATCAGATTTAGAGATGACTGTGCAATCCATCCGCTGCTCGGCAGGACCATTCCCTACCGAATGGTCTGAAGCGTTTTGTCTATCCATAGCTGATGAACACCAGCAGCAGGCAGCCCATCGCTTCCCTGGAATGCCTGCTGCACAAACAGCCCTGCTATTTGGAGCCACCAGAGCATGGTCGTAAATTATTTCAGTCCATGGGCCCTGTGCAGAGCAGGGGCGCAGCCTGGGAGACTGAAGAAATCTGATTAGGCAAAGGGCAGAGCCAATGCAGACAGCACAGGGCAGGTTTTCCTTGTGCTGGCGCTGTGCTATGCGGGTAGTATGTATAATCTGATCCTGGAACATCTCCCCAGAGACTTGCATTTCCCCCACTAATTCTCCACACTACGGCGCTGCCCTTGTGACAAATGAAGGTGGGGGAGGGTAGCTCCCTTTTATGGACACCCAGCCAGCCAGTAGCTATAAAATCCCTCTTGGTAGCTGTTCTCTAATTGCTCTACCTGTAAAGGGTTAAAAAGTCTCACTGCGATGCATAGGTAAAAGGAAGTGAGTGGGCACCTGGCCAAAAGAGCCAATGGGAAGGCTAGAACTTTTTAAAACTGAAAAAAGACTCCCCTTTTGTCTGTCTGTCATTGTTCTCCTGGGGAGAGGTGGCCAGGGCAGAGCTATGCTGTAAGAAGCTTGGGCCAGGTATGAAAAAATCATCAGTATCATACCTAGAAACTACTCATTTAAAACCCCAGATATGTAAGTAGATCACAAAATGTCTAGGAAGACGCGATTGGGTTTATCCCTTTTATTTCGTTATGGCTTGTGGATTCCTCTGTGCTAACCCCAGTTGCTTTTGTTTTGCTTGTAACCTTTAAGCTGGACCTCAAGAAAGCTATTCTTGGTGATTAATTCTTGTAGTTGCTCTTTTAAAATCTAGCAATAGCCTGAATTTCCAGATGTATTTTCTTTCCTTTTTTTTATTAATAAAATTTACCTTTTTTAAGAACAGGATTGGATTTTGTGTCCCAAGAGGTTTGTGCACATGTTGTTTAATTAGCTGGTGGCAACAACTGATTTCCTTTGTTTTTCTTTCTCAGCTCTTCCCCAGAGCGGGGATAAAAGAGCTTGAGGGTACCCCCCCAGGAAGGAATTCCCAAGTGCGCCTTTCTGGGTTCTCAAAGGGGTTTTGCACTTGGGTGGTGGTAGCATCTACCCATCCACTGTCAGAGGAAAGCTGTAATCTTGAGAGTTTAATACAAGCCTGGAGTGGCCAGTATTAATTTTTAGAATCCTTCTGGGCCCCCACCTTCTGCACTCGAAGTGCCAGAGTGGGGAATCAGCCTTGACAGACCTCTACCAGAAACTTTTCTCCCCATAATGCCTTTCTGGAGCTGGCCTTTTAAATTGGGCAGAAACAAGTAGCGATAACCCTGTGGCAATCATTGTGCTGCATCTTTCTGTCTTCCCAGTGGTAAGTGTCTTTCTCTCCTGTTCTGTTGTCTCCTTCCTATTCCTGAGGAGAGGGTACATTGCACATCGCCCTACCAGTGTGCCCCCAGGCAACGACTCCTCTTTAAGCACGAGAGAGGGGCATTCACTCGCCACCGTGCAGTGATTGGTTCTTCTGCTGAGGCTGACAACACGGGAGTCAGCTGAGACCTGAACCTGCCTCCACTCTTGATCAGCCAGAATAGTCACTGCAGAGCAAGCCAAGGCCCTCATCTCCCTCCCTCTGCGGGATGCGAAGTGTATGTTGTACCCTTTTGGCCAACCACCAGCTTCTCCCAAGCTGTGTCCTTCACACACCCAGAGGGATTGCCCCTGTTTTCCATTGAGGGCTAGAGGGGACCTGAGCTGAACCCAAGCCAAAAGCAGTTTCAGAAGCCAAAGATGACCATGGAAATAGGAAGGATGAAAAGGGAGCTACTTCCCAAACCTGCCTAGCCCAAAAGTAACAGAAGTCTCCTACTGAACGAGAGGCAGAGTCCTCCTCCCCTCCCCCAGTCACTAGCTCTGGCACAGCAGCCAAGCAGTGACCTCCTCAGTTTCACCGGGAAGGGGGTTTCCAGGGCTCAGAGCTGCGCTGCCTTGTTTGAGTTTCAGATGGGAGCAGAGGTCTAGCAGCCAGCTGAGTCCCTAGAGAAGCAAGACAGACAGACATAATCCAGGCCTCCAAGGGACATGAAATCCTTTTGCATCCAAGCTGGGAGAAGGCAGTTTCCAATAGGACTTGGTTCTTATTACACTCTGGGCAAAGAAAACATTGAGATTCTATAAAGCTCAATCTGTTTCCTTCTTGTCTCTCCTCCTTTCTTTAAGGTCTAATAACTGCCCAGGGTCTCAGCTGAGTAATTAAAGAAAGGAGCACGGTTACTACACTATTTTCAGAAAAAAGTATTTGTTGTGCAGTTCAAAACTTTGCACTCATGTGCAGGGTGCATCAGACCTGGGAACAAAATATATAAGCCAAACTCACACAATGCCGGACTCTGCCCTGAGAAGCAGTGACTGTGAAAGAGATTTGGAGCTTGTGGTGGTCAATCATCTGAGCAGCTCCCGGTGCAATACTGTGGCCAACTAGAGAGATGTGCCAGTCACTTTCAGGAGCCATCTGAAGTAAGTGCCACCCTCCTCACCCCCTCCCGCACCCAAACTCCCTCCCAGAGTCTACACCCCCTCCCGCATCTCAACCCCTTGCCCAGCCCTGAGCCTCCTCTTGCACCTAAACTCCCTTCCAGAGTCTGTACTCCCTCCTCAACCTGGATACCCCCCACACACACTCTGAACCCCTTAGCCTCACCCCTCAAGCCCAACCCCCTGCCCCAGCCCAGTGAAAGTGAGGGAGCGTGCGGGACAAAGTGAGGAGGGAGGGAGGGGTGAGGGTGAGTGGGGGTGGGCCCTTGGAGAAGGGGCAAGGCAGGGGGCATGGGCTTGGGGAATGGGTGGGGCAATGGTGTTTGGATTTGTGCAATTAGACAGTTGGCAACTCTATTCAGCGAAGAGCCCCAAGAACGATTAAAGCATTAGAAAACCTGCCTTATGATGATAGACTCAAGGAGCTCAATCTATTTAGCTTAAGAAACAGAAGGTTAAGGGGGTGACTTGATCACACGCCATAAATACCTGCATGGAGAGCAAAGGTTTAGTAATGGGCTCTTCAATCTAGCAGAGAAAGGTCTAACATAATCCAATGGCTGGAAGTTGAAAGAAGAGAAATTCAGATTGGAAATAAGGCGTCATTTTTTAATAGTGAGAGTGATTAACCACTGGGAAAAATTACCAAGGGTCGTGGTGGATTCTTCATCACTGACAATTTTTATATCAAAATTGGACGTGTTTCTAAAAGCTCTGCTCCAGGAATTACTGTGGGGCAGTTCTCTGGCCCATGTTACACAAAAGGTCAGACTAGATGATCACACTGGTCCCTCTGGCCTTGGAATCGATGACAATACCCAAAAGCTAGTGCACTGGCTGCTGTTTTGCTGCATGACTCCGTTGCTGGAAGCTTACTGAGTAAGAGGAGTACTGTGGCTTCACCAGTCTTCAATAACAACCCCTGCCTCCCTGCCCCAAACTGTGGGATACTCCTATTCACAACCAAAACATGTTGTAGATGTAAATAATCACCAGAGAATTTCAGCACTGAGCTGTGCTAGAGGTGCATGTTTGGGCAGAAGTCAGCACACATTTCAGTCAGCACAAGTTAGGAAAGACAAAACACCTCCCACGCAAAACTAAAGGCAGAGGAAGCAGCAACAGCTCGGAGCCAGATAAGAGGCCTGTCAGAACAGGCTTGGACTATCCCTGCAGCCAGAAGCCATCCAATGAGAGAGAAAGCTATTCAGGGAATGAATGAATGGATAGCAAGTCTGATGTTGAGACTTCCATTTGGCAGAAAGCTGAGCGAGATGTTTGGATGCAGGGTGGGTACATCTAGGCGCTTGCTCTAACCTACAGCACTGGGTGATTAAAAGGTAGCAGGCTGACCACAAACTGAACAAGGACAGAAGCCTACATCCTGTTTTGCTTGGATGAAAAAAAAAATGGAACACTGGGTACCGCTGAAGGGAAAGGGAACGTTCAATGGCACATATCCCAGTGTGGGAAAAGACAGCTGGCACCCATGGAAAGACAGTCAGTGACACACACTGGAGCCAGTCCTGTTCCCATTGAAGTCTATGGTTGTTTGCCTCTGGTGCTGGTGGGAGTAGGGTCATAAACAAAGGGCTAGCAACGTCTAGTTTACATGAGCCTAAAGCATTCGGCCTTTGCACTCTTAGGGCTTGATCCAAAACCTACTGAAGTCAATGGGAGCTTTTCAGATGATGTCGGTAGGCTTTGAATCAGGCCCTTGGAGCATAGGGCCTGGGTGACACTTAAAATGGAGGTTACTTTGTCAACCTAGCCCTCAATGTAGGTGCAGCTAGGTTGATGGAAGAATGCTTCTGGCAACTAGCTACCATCCCTTGGGAAGGTGGAGTTCCTGCCACGATGGAAAAGCCCCTTCTGTCGCTGTAGGTCTACACTATGAGGTTACAGCAACATAGCTATGCTGTGTAGACATGGCCCAGCTGTGACACACAGAGCCAGCCCTTCAGGGAAGAAAGTAGCATCACAGGATCATATTTTCACACCGGAAGTGGAAACAGGGGAACGCAACCAAAAACTGATAAAACTTTGTTGTCAGAGCTACACTACAAACCTGCTTCCATAGACGGATGATTTGGCTGCATGATTCATGTGGCACAGAGAGGGACCCAAACCAAAATCCCAAATCCAAAGCACTGGGGCAACATGGTTCTGAATCCAGCTCCAGAATTCACCTTCTCCTCTTATCTTTATAAAGGGTCAGTTCAAAATTCTAGAACCAAACCCACACATGCTTTCAAGAAGCACAGATGCAGACCTAAACCTTGTAACCCTTTGAGAATCTCTCTAGTATAGGTTTTTCCATAGCAGTTGCCATCAAAGCATAGCCCTGTCGAATTCCCTCAGTTTTGTTCAGGGTTTTATTATAGCAACTCCCATGTAAAAAACCAAACCAAACAAAACTGGAGACAGGATTGTACAGGAAGCCACGGTAAAGTTTGGAAACATTGTGTACCAGTGGTGGCACTGGGACGGCTTCTGAGTAGGCAAGGAAAAGCAAACACACAAGTTACAAAAATCCCAAAGAACCTGTCTTTAGGGCAGCAGTTGGAAACAGGAAGAGCTGAGTACTGGGTGCAGAGCAAATACCAGAGCTACCGAAGTAATGTCGTAGGAACCCCAGCAAGTGGCTTTCCAGAAGACAGGTGTTTCTTACATATTTGTATTCCATCCCTTTGACAGCAATTTTTTAAGGCTGTGCGCATTCATCTGGTCTCCATGAAAGGCAAGCTACTAATCAGAGATAGGCCGCAACCAGAACTTCAGATCTCTTTGAATTCCAGGAGTTGTTGCACTTTCAAATCCCCAAACCCAAACCTGCCTCTGTTTCTGAGTCTGAATCAGACTGGGGATTGGTCCTGCTTTGGGCAGGGGGTTGGACTAGATGACCTCCTGAGGTCCCTTCCAACCCTGATAGTCTATGAGAAGGGAACTCTACTCGTTCTCATTCAGATGAGGCCACAAATCTTACATGAACAATTTGTGAGATGACAGCACCAGCAAACCTGGTCTCTCCAATTCAGTTTCCAATCCTCATCTTGAACCTATATATAATCCAAAATTGACCACCACCGCCTCTCCCCACCCCCACCTTTAGCAGTAATAGTGCTAGTGGTCACTCTGCATGCTTCCCCATATGGTTCTCATCTCAGCCCTCAATTTGCAGCAATCTCTCCCATTTCCACCCTGCATCCCATTACTGCTCTGTGTAGGAATGTATAAGGCTACCAAATCAGACAGCCCCGCATCTTTTCCCAACAATAGATCTTCCACCAGGTAAAATGCCAAGCTAAACAGATGCATCTTTCATCACACTTTAAATACATCTCAGTGGGAATCGTGGAGTTGTCAGGGAAGACCCTTGGCTTATTAGAAACTCGGAAGCCAGTTGCAGCCAGCTCATTGTTACTGAAATTGCTTGTTCTGTCCACTCCATGGATACTATATGCATCATCAGTCCTGCTGGTGACCTATTCCCTTTGCTAAGTGCAGATTGATTTATCTGCAATTAATCAGTAAAAACGAAGGTGCTTCTCAGTTATAATACTTTGCTTCCCTATGGTGCCTCGTATAATAGAGGAGTTCTCAGTGTTCTACAAACATTCATTGAGCCTCATGACACCCTCTGAGGCAGATGAGGGACAGATAAGAGGTGACTTTGCCTAGCAATGAAATGAAACCACCTCTGGATTGGAATACAGCAGCCGTTTGGCAGTGCACAGAAACAGTGCCCAAGAGTTGTAGGGCAGGAAATGAAGGATCCACCATGGAATTACATGTGCAGGAGGGCTGAGCTCAGTCAGGTTGTCCAAGTAGGAATTCAGGGAGGACCTCAGAATCTTTCAAAATTGTAATTGGAACTCTAGTGGCCACCAGTGGTCAGGACGTATGTTTTACACCCCAAAGGAGAAGACCTCCAGCAGCCTCACAGAATGCCTTTTCATACCAACAGAAAGCATCATGCTGCCTGTACACCCACCAATCCCCCTTCTGTTTTTCCCTAGAAGTCACCAGCCCGTTTTGACCCAGCCAACGCTGCTCCTGTAAAATTTCGCAAGATTAGCCTAACGCCAGATACTATTACTGTATCTTAGCATCAGTGCTATATGCGTCCCCAGAAAACAGACTTTATCTCTCCATAATAAAGCACCTGTAGGTGATGATCATTGGCTGGAAACCTCCCCCAAACATTCCACTAGGTGCACTGGTTCTTTATTCTTTGTCTCAAGAGCTGCATATATTATTTCAGCAGCTGATGAAGTGACACTTGTCTAGATACTGTAGAGTCTCTAAAGCTTTGGGGGATCTTTGGGATGGAAGCTGCCATACAAGGTTATTATTTCCACTTTCGGTTGTGCCACTATTTTGTACCTCAAGCTTCTCCTAGACTTATGAGCAGACCATGCTCATTAGATGGATTCCCCCATGCTCTCTCGTCTCCCTCCTCCCCAAAAGATATCTGAGCTCTATGTTTAATTTACACTTGGAAGAAATGTCAGGAAAGAAATCTTTCCTTTTAAAGCCATAAATATTCAGAACATGGTTCTTAGGCCATTTCCCCTCACTTCTCCAGCTAATAACTTAGTGCAAATTTAAAGCCAGTCTTGCCAAAACACTTCACTTGTGAGACATCACTAAAATATTTATTGCTCGCATTTTTCACAGCTCCTTCATTTTAAATGCAGCCATGTGAGTTTCTTCTGATGCCCTGCAAACGATAATAGAGGAAACCCGCACCCATGTCAAGACATAGCTGCAGACCTCCCGCTCTCGCATGTTCAGGGTTGCCAGATTCAGCTCTAATCTTTGAGAGATCATTGGTTTAACCAGTGACAATGCCCCTTTCTGGGGCTACCAAATTTCAGACATCTCACCCCACACCATGCAGGCAGCAGCCCTGTTGCCCAGACTGGCTGTCTCCTCATGCATCCAGCCAGGCTACATGCATGAACTGCAGTTCTTTCCCTCTGTCCCCAAGGGCTGCTACAGCGCCTGGCTTCAGGCAGCTCCTCTGCCCCTTCTCCCTGGTTCCACTGCTGGCACCAGGCCAGGATGCAGGCAGCAGCAACTGCTCCTGGGGAGGAGCAGGCCAAGGACTCAAAGGAGGGACAGAATAGGGCAGAATCTGGAAGAGGATGGGGAATATATGCAAATTCTCATTCAACAGCGTGCATCAAATGTCACCCATGGAGCTATCCCAAACTTGGCAGCTATGACTTCCATTGGAGGTAAACTGAGGCACAGAGGAGTAAGGTGATTTGCCCCTGGCTAGAGAGTGAGCCAGGAATAAAACTCAGGAGTTGTGGGGACCCCTCCCCTGGCTGTGGTTCCTACGCAGAACTCTCTGTCCTAGGGGAAAAGTGCACGTGTGTGTTTACATACACTGGAGAGCTGCAAACGGTACCATGGTTTGTGTTAATGGCAAGAGCTTCCACTGCCATGGCCCTGCAGGCTTCCATCCAGAACATGCAGCAATCACTTCGCCCACCACTAACGCAAGCAAAAGACTCTTCACACTCCACGCAAGCTGATGCTAGGACAAGCTCCCACCTCCAACAAGAGACCCCAGGGGGCTTTTGTGGCCATGCAGAGAGCACCCAGGACCTCTGTTTTTAAGGCCTTGTCCAAATGAGCCACCCCTGAGCAGGGGCAGCTCTAGCCATTTCGCTGCCCCAAGCATGGCGGCACGCCGCGGGGGGCGCTCTGTTGGTCGCTGGTCCCGCGGACGTGCCTGCGGAGGTCTGCGGAGGGTCTGCTGGTCCCGCAGCTCCGGTGGACCTCCCGCCTGCGGGAGGTCCACCGGAGCCGCCTGCCGCCCTCCCAGGACCGGCAGAGCGCCCCCCGCGGCATGCTGCCCCAAGCACGAGCTTGGCGTGCTGGGGTCTGGAGCCGCCCCTGCCCCTGAGTAAACTGCCCAGTGTCAGTATTCAGAACAGCCTCTCCCCACCTGTACCAGAGGGGCTGTAAATGTCCTTTTTGGCGGGATGGGTTTCTTCTGGGTCCCAGCCACACAGAGCTCCCTCCTGCATGATGTGCCTAAGCCACAGTGAGTGCAATGCTTGCCCTACACAGGAGTGCAGCAGGGACAACAGTTTTCTCCAGTCACGCTAAACACCCCCTTGTCTGACTTCAAACCAAACAAACCCTGGTGTTCGCTTGCACCACTGCTGGGGGAACAATGATGCAAAGCATGAACAAGCCATGGAGGAGAAAGAAACAACAACAAGGTCTGCTCAAACCTGCTGCATTGGGCCCCCCTGCAGCTCAGCTCTGACTTACGCCGCACTTCAGCCAAGTTGCCTCATGCTGAGCCTTCCCCCAAGTCTACAACAGCCACAACATTTGGGATGATGCCTGAATCTGCAGGGAAACTAAGCTCTGGGAGGCAGTATGTGGCACAGGGGGTCTCCCTAAAGAATTCTCCTCCAGAGGGAGAGAAAAAGCTTTACCACTCATCAGCTCCTTTCACAGCCTGCAGGTAGCTGAGTCCCACGCTAATGGAACAGAAGGGAGAGGAGAATGCCTGAGGCAGGGTGAGAACAGCACCACAAGAACACCAATGAGACTTAGGCCCTGTCTACACTGGCAAGTTTCTGCGCAGTAAAGCAGCTTTCTGCGCTGTATCTACCGAGGTGTTCTTCAGCAGAGCTGATTTGTTTCTTGCCCATTAATGGTAACTTTCCCACCCCACTGTACCGTCGGGATGGGAGGGGACACCATTGCTGCATAGGGGTCAGGGCAGAAGCCACAGTCTTGGAGAAGACCTTTCCTTGATTCCTTGCTCACCCTCAGCACTAAGAGATCTTTCATAATGATCACCTCCTGTGGAAAGTGTGGGGTACTGGCTGTGTTTTAAATCACTGAATCAGTGAGTTGCAAACAATAGTGCTTCTGTAAAATGTTGTGTTAAAATTCACAGAGACGACCTTGAGAGCCCAGCCTTCCTCTTTGTTATTGGCGGCTGAACGGCTGCGCAGAATTAGAAAGCGGCCAAGAACTAAGGAGGACTTTGTGCGTGATGTTATGATGCACTCCACCGCTGAGAAACAGGAATTGAAGGAGTGGTGGGACAGCGAGAAGAGGGACCAAAAGGAGAACATGGCACACCAGAATGAAGCCACAGAGTGGCTCTTAAACTTTATGGAGTGCCAAGCAGACATGCTCCAGGTGATACCTCTTCAAACCAAGGGGCTCCACACCTGCCCTCCCCTGCAGCTGCTGTCACAAAATTCTTTCCCATGCTCCCCCCAGACACTGCCAAAACACTCTTATTGACCTTCTGGCTCCAGTCTATTCCTCACGTTCCACTTCTCCCCCCTCACAGTCCAGCACTGCAGACTCCCACTACCCACTGCACTCAACACCCATCCCTCTGCAGTTTGGCCCTGCTGAAGTACAATACCTGCTGGATTTTACTCCAAAGGAGAAAGTTGGACATGATCCCTGGACATACACAAATCTTTAGCCATCTTGGGTCCCCTCCTCCTCCTGGGACCTTCCCTTCCCCCATCCCCCTCACTGCTGATTTTTTGTGTATGTTTGTTTCACTCTCTCCTCTGGTTGTTGTTTTTTAATAAAAAGAATTGTGTTGGATTGAAAACAATCTATATTCTATTAATTGAAAGCAAATAGAGCCCTGCAAAGCAACAGATGGTTATGTTAAACCTTCATATTACATCATCTACACCAATCAAAATCACCTCCTAGCACTGCACTCCTGAGCACAGAAACAAATATTAGTGGCTTTCAGCTTCTAATTACTGCCTCAAGGCATACCTGATCCTTATGGCCCTGTGCTGTGCCCCTCTAATAGCCCTGGTCTCTGGCTGTTCAAACTCAGCCTCCAGGCACTGAGCCTCTGCGGTCCAGCTCTGAGTGAAGCTTTCACCCTTCCCTTCATAAATATTATGGACCGTACAGCATGTGGCTATAAGCATAGGAATATTGTCATCGGTCAGGTTCAGCTGCCAATAGAGGCAGCACCAGCGGGCCTTTAAACAGCCAAAAGCACACTCAACAGTCATTCTGCACTTGCTCAGCCTGTTGTTGAACTGCTTCTTGTTGCTGTCAAGTTGTCCAGTGTATGGCTTCATAAGCCACAGCATTAAGGGGTAGGCAGGGTATCCCAGGATCACAATGGGCATTTCGACTTCCTCTACAGTGATTTTCTGGTCCAGGAAGAAAGTCCCCACTTGCAGCTTCCTGAACAGGCCAGTGTCCCAAAAGATGCATGTGTCATGCACCTTTAATGTCTGTGAAATGCCCACGGTGATCCACCTGGAGAACCATTCCTTGCAATTAATGTACTTGGTGGCTAAGTGGTCTGGTGCCGGAATTGGAATGTGCGTGCCATCTATCGCCCCTCCGCAGTTAGGGAAGCCCAATTGTGCAAAGCCAGCCACAATGTCACGCACGTTGCCCAGAGTCATGGTCTTTCGGAGCAGGATGCAATTAATGGCCCTGCACACTTCCATTCACACGAGTCCAATGGTCAACTTTCCCACTCCGAACTGGTTAGTGACCAATCGGTAGCAGTGTGGAGTAGCCAGCTTCCACAGTGCAATCACCATGCACTTCTCCAACGACAGAGCAGCTCTCATTCTTGTGTCCTTGTGCTGCAGGGCTGGGGCGAGCTCATCACACAGTCCCATGAATGTGGCTTTCCTCATCTGAAAGTTCTGCAGACACTGCTCATCATCCCAGACATGCCTCATGATGTGATCCCACCACTCAGTGCTTGTTTCCCAAGCCCAAAAGGGGCGTTCCACTGTGATCAGCACCTCCATGAATGCCACAAGCAATCTCATGCTGTAGCTAGTACGCATCGTGAGATCAATGTCGCACTCCTCTTGCCTTTGTAGTTTAAGCAATAACTCCACTGCCACTCGTGATGTGTTGGTCAGAGCGAGCAGCATACTGGTCAACAGTTCGGGATCCATTCCTGCAGCCCAAAGAGGCAGGGCGCACAGTACACAAACTGTTGAAATTTATTCATAAATGATCTGGAGAAAGGGGTAAACAGTGAGGTGGCAAAGTTTGCAGATGATACTAAACTACTCAAGATAGTTAAGACCAAAGCAGATTGTGAAGAAAAAAAAAAGATCAAACTAAGTGATTGGGCAAAAAAAAAAAAAATGAAATGAAAATGTATGTAAATAAAAAATAAGTATTGCAAAAAAAAAAAAATAAACATACAACATGATGGGGGATGGGGGGCTACTACAGTCAGAAAAGAAAAAAGGAAAAAAGATCTTGATAGTTCTCGTAAGATCTGAGTCTGTGCAGAGGTGTCAAAAAAAAAAAAAACAAAATGAAAGGAATCAAAAAAAAGGGATAGAGAATAAGAGATAGAATATATTATTTATATATATATATATAAATTATAACCACATCTCTACAACTGTGGTGAACTGTGTGTAACTGTGTAAAAAAAAAAAGAAAACTAAGAAAAAAAAGATAAAGAAAAAGAAAAAAAAATGAAAAAAAAAGAGGTGGGGTTAGGGGAGGGGGAAAGGAGAAAGAAGATGGGAGGAGAGGACTAAGGAAGAGAGAAGACTAGGGGATAAAATATGAGGTAATATGAAAGATGTAAAGATGAAAGTGAAGTGAGAAAGTTAAATATAAAAAGTTATTATCTTATTTACTTATTCCCATAATCAATGATTAAAAAAAACAAAAAAAAAAAAAAAAAAAAAAATTCTTCTTCTTCATCTTCAGCACTTCAACACATGGCACTCAGAGGAGTGGAAGGAGAAGTGGTGAGGGGAGGGACTAGAAAAAAAAAGGGAAGAAATAATGAATTGTTAAGTAATGGGGGGGGGGCTAAGATGGGGTAAGGCTGGTGGGATGGGTGTAGCTGGCCTCCTGGAGATGGATGGGATGAGAGGATGGAGAGATGGAGAGAGATCAGATCATGCCTGTTCACTTGCCAGGGGCTGCACTCAGGGCTGGGGCACCTGGCACAGATACTGGGACAGATGGACCTGGATGTGGACCTTTGGTCCTTCTTCTTCTTCTTATGTTCTTATGGTGCCAAATGCAGACGGAAGCACAAGGATTGCTGGGATGCGAAGCAATGTACCACAAATCATTGGGACAGGACCCAGGATGCCCCGCGACCCCCTCCATCTTCCCACAATGCTTAGCGGCAGAAAAGGAAGAAATTCTCTGTAGGATAGCTCCCCAGAGTGCCACGCTCTGAATACCATTGCAAGTGCCGCAAGTGTGAACACACTATTGCACAGGCAGCTGACAGTGTGAACACATAACAGTGGTTTGCCTTCAGCGCTCTCTGAGCGGCGCTGTAACTCTGCCAGTATAGACATGCCCTTAAAGTTACCAGCCGTGTTCACAAAGGACCCCATCCTTCAGCCAAGAGCTGAGCCATCCCCAGGTGTCAGGCAGGAAGACCAACTCCAGCAAAGAGGGTAGTGGACTCAGAATCAAGCTTTCAATTGCCTACTGGGTGCCATGGCAACTAATTAGAGCTGGGACTTGAAGCAGCTGCTGGGGAAAGGAAAGGAACTCACTTATACAAGAAATCCCCGGGCTGAATTGTTTTTTATTTCTGCTCAGAATTATTCCTCTCGCCCCACCTCTACCCTCTTTTCAAGGCTAATTTTCAAATGGGGCCTTGTCCTTCCACCATGCTAGCTTGGACTCTGAACCTGCAACATGTTACAGGCTAACCACTGTCAGGCAAGGGCAGCAACTGGATGAGAGACCGCTGAGAAACACCTGTTATGCTGGTAGCTGTGGACAAAAGTGGTGCTGGTAATTCAGGAGGGGTCCCTGAGTTAGTATCGAGCCTCCAGCATGGCTGTGCAGTGGTGGGCCCCGCTCGTGTCCAGAGCCCTGCATGGGCACAGGGGTGAGGAGCTCATTGCAGAACACGAGTCTTGGTGTGTGCTGATCCCCCACTTTGAGATCCTCTGGTGAAAAGCAGGAGGGATCCACTGTATTACCCACTAGAGGCTCACTGGTACTGGTGCCATGATATTGCTGTCACTGGCACCCTGCTATCCCTATCACTGCCGCCTCCTGGCAATGCCATCCTCCCCATTTCCAGCCATGGTCTGTCCCAACCCTGTGAATGCATCCTCCAGGCTCCTGCCCCACACCCCAGCCTGGTAGCCTCTCCAAGTACTGCAGAGTCACTGCCTCATTCCATGCACCCTTCAGGAAATAACCCCCATGTCTTCCCCAAGCAAAGCGCCATGTTCCTCCATCATGGCTCCTCCAGCCACTGCCCCAACCACTCAAACGGCCTGACCAGGAAATGCCCTCATCCTCGCGGATAACTCTTTCAACCATGGCTCCCCTGACCCTGCTGATGTCCCTCCAGGTAATGCCCCATGGCATGGTCTACTACACCTTCATTGCCTTCCGGCACTCTGATCCCCCCCATCCACTCCTCATCCATGCATTGCTACCCCCATCCAAGCTCTGTCCCAGGCCTTTTCCAGAGACGGCTCCCATGCCCACCAGCTGCTCTGGGACGGAGTCTGTATAAGAGAAGCCCACTATCAATGGGCAAGAGAGTTGCCCTGACTATGGGAGGGAAGGGAAAATCAGAGCAGGCAGGTGGGAGGAGTTAGCAACGCTCTGGCTGGAGAAGCCTTTAGGATACGGGGGAGGAGGGTTTGGATGGAGGAACTTTGGGAAAAGGAGCAAGCGGATAGGGAGAGCAGGGTAGCGGGGGGTCTGATTCAAAGATAACTCCCTGCCGCTTGGTAGCCATGCTGCATCTGTTCTGCGGCCATTGTTCCGTTCAGCCTCTTGTGCTCCCAGGTCCACCCCCCTCTCATTAGCTTGGAATTCATGCCCAAAACACAATTAAAAGGGAAGAATTTAAGCTCATGATAAAGAAAAAAGCACTTTTCAAGCAGCCAAGTGCACGACTCTCTAAGCATGTGCCAGTTGGCTATTAATACAGAAATGTGTTGATTAGCTGAATTATTTATATGCTTTCAAAATTTCCAGACTATACCCACCCTATTTTACTCAAAACTGAGGGGGAAAAAACCCAGCAATCCTGTTACTCTGGAAAGCCAAACCAGCAAATTGGGTTTAACACTTTAAGAGTTTGCTCTGCTTGTGTGTCTCTCTGTGCCACAAAGCAAGAGGCAAATTGTGTGTGACGGGGCCTACATTATTATTGCTTGGCACTATTGAGAGGAATGAGGTGCCTGGGAGTGAAATCCTGGCCCCATTGAATTGATGGCAAAAAGTATTTCACCCCAAATCTCTGGCCTGTGGTGATAACCTAAGAGCTCAGTGCTAAGTGAGAGGCAATCAAACAGCCACTGAAGTATTTTCATTGGCCTTAATGAGAATTGGATCAGGCTCCTGGAGAGAAATAACCTAAGCAGGGGAGAACAAGCAGAGTTCATGGAACCATACCCTCAGCTAGTGTCAATTGGCCCAGCTCCACTGGACATGCCCAAGAGTTTGCTTGCACTAGGGGGTGGGAACTGGGTAGGGCCTACCATCCCCTGCGGATAAAACTGAGGCTTCTACCCTAAAGCCGTGTTCTCAGTACATCTGCTAGCGGTCTAGGGCAAGGGCCTCTGCACTGTAACCTGCCCACCCCACCCCCAGCTAACAGAGCTCCTCTAAAGGGCACGACAGACACAGGATCAGCCAGAAGGTACATGTCTCCCTCCTGCATGCCCACCCCCCCGTGTTGCTCTTCCTGTTCCAATCCTGCCATTTTAGCAATTTACCCCAGCTCTGAACTAATCTGTAGGACTTTGTTTCCTTCCTCCAGGACTAGGGTTGCCAATTTTGGTTGGATGTATTCTTGGAGATTTCAGCACATGACAGACTTTAATTACAGATTAATCTTTAATTCCTGGAGGGCTGGCAACCCTATCTGGACCACCACCTCATCTATCCCAGGCCGGGCTGGGGCTTTCAGAGGGTGGCAAGTTACCATGGTGATGGCGAGGGTTGCCCAGCAATGACTCAGGTGCTGGAGGAGCGAGCATGGGCACTGTGTACTGTGCACCAGGGCTGGGTGCCCAGGGGACTCAGAGCTGAGTGTGGGGCAGCCAGCAAGGCATGAAGGCTAAAGGGAATGGGTGATAGGGGATGGATCACTTGATGATTACCTGTTCTGGCCATTCCCTCTGAAGCACCTGGCATTGGCCACTGTCAGAAGACAGGATACTGGGCTAGATGGACCTTTGGTCTGACCCCGTATGGCTGTTCTTATGTTCACCCCACCTGTTCTCTCAAATTACCATAACTTATCCTAGTGCTAAACTGCCCTTCAGCGCCCAACTTTTATGAGAACCAAAGCAGAGTCATTTGTTTTAAAGAGAGTTTTTTAAACCAATGTCCCAGATTTTCAACATTCATGCCCATTTTTCTTGATGAGGCATTTGACTTAATTTACTGGACTATTACAATCAGTGAGGAGAGTGGGGGGTTTGGAGGGGAGATTATGCCCTGTGGAACGATAATAAATAAGATTTGTGGGGAGCCATTAAAAAAGGCAAATCTTAGATTCCCTTCTCTTCCACTGTGACATTGGCTGACAGGGGGCACTGTCAGCATAAATTCAGAGTTTCCTACATTTCCTTGGCTGGAAACTGACAGAGGCAGGGATATGAAAAGCAACCTGCTAGTACAGAGGTGTCCCTATAGGGCTCCTAGCATTTAAAGATGGGTATGGATGAGATGTATCTTGCAGGTGAAATTTCCCCTTTAACTACCCAAGTGCTTGCAGCATCACTGCTGAGAATATTTGAAGGGGCATCTCCCCCCAAATCGGGGGAGCACCTAGCTTTGTTTGCAGAGCAACCCACCCTGTGTAAGAACAAGCCATGAGTTGCTTGAGGATAATTGTTTATCCAGAAGCCCTCCCCGCTGTGTGTAAAACAACATCTCCTGGATGCACTGAACTCCACCCACCTGAATTTCACCAGATAATGGCATTTCTCTCACCCAGCCCTAGCTCCTCTGCTTAGCTACTGAGAAGGTCTGGGGGCTCATCCAACATTGGGCACATGTACTTCCGGGGGCAGGAGAAATGGACTCCATCTAGTCAGCCTTTTCTAGTTCTGTTCTGATTCTGTGCTGACTACTACACTTCTCTGTGGCTCCTAGGGCTTTGCTGTGTTTACTGGTTGCTTTCAGTTCTTTTCTCCTCAGAGAATTATCTTTAAGACTTCAGGAGTCATATGTCTCTGTGCAAATCCCCTGTAACAAGGAGCAGAACCCCAGAGCTCCTTAACATGCACAGATGCTTAAGCTCATGGCTGGGCTTCCATGTCAGGGCCAGAGAAACTGAACAAACCTCCTTTAGAGACCACTGGGAGATACCACTCTCAGGAGGAAGGGATGGTTAGCAGGGGCAAACTCTTTCACACCTTAGGCAAAAGGACCTTCTAATGCAATGCGTTGCTAGTAACATTTGCAACCACCTGAAGCCATGCTCGGGTGTGGGGCAGTGTGAGATCAAGCCATTCAGAACCAAGAGAGCTTGTTTCACACAGGCATTGAGTGAATACAAATTCTTGTAGTTAAAGAGATTAAAAATAGCATCTGCACTGTTCCAGACAGCCACAATCAAGCTACTGTGAAAGCCAGCTCACATGGCTGATGCTAAATGCTATTATTAACCTGAATCCTACCCAACAGTATTGTAGGAAAGAGAAAAATCAGATTGAAGAAGACAATATAACAGTGTTACTACCTGCTGAGCTGTTCTGCACCCTTCCGGCCCCCATTTATGCTTATACATGGTTTCCAATCTTCCACACAAACCGCTATTCCATGTAATTAAGGGAGGAAAAATGTAAAGGTCCATCTTTCCCCATGTACAAGATAGATTTTCATTTGTTGAACCACAAACAAGCCTCTAATTCAATATATGGATTTCCATCATGCAGTAAGCTTTCTGCGATGGGGACACGTTAGGGGAGGTAAGCAACACACAAAGGTTCACTTTTCTTCTGTTTCAGACTTTTGACTATATTAGCCCCCTTCCCCCCCCACCACTATATCTGAGGTCCTTTGCAGAATAAAAAGCGACAGTCTTTTGTTCCCCGTAGTAGGTACAAGAAGAAAAAATCATCTTATTTGAGGACTCTGGTCCATAGAAAGGATTAAAAAACCAGTAAGTTTGTTATTCACCTATTGGATTGAAACAAAGAATATTGAAAAAATTGAAATTTGCTTTTATTGCATTTCTCTCAGCTGGGACATGGAACCAAACTGCTGAGTTTCACTTCCCAATTCACATTGGTGCAGCTTGAATTCGCAGTTCTGTGGGGGAATGTTCAACTTTTCAACTAAATAAAAACCACATGAACACTTTGTAGGTGTTAAACCCATTTGAACAACAAAATAATCTCGTTTGGCGTAAATGAATGAGTGGTGATCTTCAAGTTCCCAAAAGTTTGTTTCCAAATTTAACTATTCCCAGGCTTAGTGATTACTTGTCAGGTATTTTGCTTACCCTTTGCAATTCCATTTAAGGAGGCACAAGATTCTTGGTGCCTCTTATAGGACTGGAGTTTGGTATTTAAAAATAAAGAGACCTAAAAGAGACCATTTTTCCAAGCCCCCAGAGAGAGGTTGATTCCTTTACCTCCACCCAAAGCTACTTTCTAGCCAAACTTTTTGAATGGGTTCAAGGTGGCTACCTGCCTGTAATGAAATCCAGGTCTCTCTGCTAATAAAGAGACAAAGACCAGGTGTTCAGGCATTCAATGGAGAGGTGGCTAGAATGGGAAATAAAATAGACAATTGCTATGCATTTTGTCTTCATTTGGACTACAGATCAAATAGATACTGTGATGTCTTTCTGTTCCTCTAGGTATAGAGATGCTATCAGGCCATTGAGTCAGAGTAAAGACCCATCTATCACTTCCTTTTTGAAATACAACTACCCCTGCATTAGGCATAGCCCAAGTCACAAATATGAACCACGCACCAAAGTTTAGACTCTTGTAACAGGTGGTTATGTACCAGAGCTAGGGCTCTGCCCTCACAGCTGGGCTGTAACTAAGACATACATGTGGTGATTTCAAGCTCCCTTCTCCCCCAACTCCTGATTTCACATAACATTCAACATGCCAAATGAAGTAGCAAGGGGACTATGGCCTTGATCCTGAAAAATGCAGAGCACCTACAATTCCAACTGACTCAGGCCCTAAGTTACTTTCCACTGAAATGAAAGCAGCCCCTTTACATCCACTATAGAGGTTATTGGCAAGGGCCAGGTGTCTCCCCAAGCCACATGTGCCTTATGAACAAAGGGCTTTTTTGGGTGGCAGTTGCAAGGGGGTCAAAACCAGTACCCATCTCATGCTGTTCTTTGTTCTCTGGTGTATTCAGTCCCCACTCTCCCCACCAGCACCCCATTACTGCAAGATCTCAAAAATTACACTGTGCACGAAACCAAACCCCACACTTGAACACAACCCAAAAAGTGCTGTTCATGGTCACAGGAAGACATAAAATGGGCCATAAAAAGGGATAAGAGAACAGCCCAGCCTTATACAGACAGGTTTCGCTGACTAGCCAAGCACTGGACACAGAAACGTGGTTTTTAAAGAAAAAATAATATTTATTTGCAATATAAACAGAAGTCCCAATATTGGTTCAGTATATATATAGGGTCATTAATTTACCTTCATAACTCAAAGCAAAAACCATCCCTCGCTAACAAGCTCTCATTTGTATTAATCAGAGGATGTATCTTTTTCCTTTAAAGAAGACAGATCACTTACAGCACAGGAAGCCTTTATAAGCCAGCTTAGCTGTAATGCAATACATATGCACTGTCTAAAAAATCCCTGAAAAAAAAAAAAAAAAAGTTCCTCCATGAGGTAAAATGCAAGTCGGATATTTTCAATTTGCTCGCTCACTCTCAGCCATACTTACGTCCATTCTCCCTTCCCTGATGACCCTCAATCCCAACATTGTTACAAAACAAAACAAACAGAAGACAACCAACCAACCAACAAAACAAAAACAAATCGTTCCAACATTCTGGTAACATCTTTAACCAAAAAAAAAAAAAGTCATGATGTGACAGCGTCGAACATTCCTCCGTATGGAGGAGTTTTTTTCTTCTTTTTTCTTTTTTTTTGAAAAAAAAAATACAAAAACCTGGATATTTAGAAAAAAATTCCGTGGCTTTCTCTTTTTTGTTTTGCGTTAGTTACATGAGAGTTCCAGTGGATAAGGAGGTGGAGAGAAGGGAAGGACTACATTGCAGCCAATAAAAGAAACCTCCAGATCCATTCTGCTCTCCTCCCAGACATTAGTACCACTTCTTCAACGTACGAGACCTTTGCCAAATGTTAGCCAGAAACATTAACAAGTCTTCTTGTTCTAGAAGGCACGGCAAAAAGTTACTCGAAAAAAGGAAACCCATCAGAACCTCCGTTGAACACTCTCAGAGTCTCGGAATTTGCCAGCTTTTACAACGTTCTGGTCATTATTTCCCACATTTTCACTCCCCTTCCATGGTTTGCGCATGACTCCGCAGCAGTGTCATGCTGCAAAAACTTTGCTCTGCTCCAGTCTTTTGGAGTACCAGCAGCACTCAATTCCCACCCCTGCACACATAAGAATTAAGTGTGCCAGATAAGTGCCAACATCACAAGTACTTTCTTTACTTCAGAAGCTGGAATGATTTCAGGCCAGCTGGGTGACACCAATCGTCATTCGACCGAAGGCAGAGAACGAGTGCTAGCCTCAGACATGCTTCTACCAACTCTGGAGGCCACACCAGGTTTACTTCTGGCAACAGCAGACAGTGTTTTTTGGTGGTGGGGGAGCGGGGGTGGTATTTAAAAAAAGCTTGCAGCTTAGTCACCTTTGTTGATTCAGTGCAGAGTTTGTGATTGTGAGTGTGGAAGTGGCAGACAGGTTAAGACCAACTGGCCTTCACAAATAACAAAGCTTCCTACCAGATGCTAGCAACAACAGCAGCATGTGTCTCTCTTGGGGTGTACCCAGTAATATGCCAGGATGTCTCAAGGCTTCACAAAGTGTGCAAAATGCATTTGGTCAATATAAACATTTGATTTAAAAAAAAAAAAGAAAAAAAGAAAAAGGAAGAAAGATCAAACGAGAACAGAATAAAATACTGGTTTTGCAACCTCGTCTGTACAAACAGGAACTTACATATTTAAAACGAGTTGGAGCCCAAGACTCAGAGAGTAAGATTACCTTTTTTTAAAAAAAAAGTAAACATGAGTTTTAAAATAGTCTTGGGCCAACATCTTTTGTTCAAGGTCGCCAAGTGCGTAAGTCTCCTCTACTTTCCACAACAACCTACCACGTAAGTAGCTTTGCGTATGTTTGTGTGAGTGTGTGCGGTTCACCAGTCTCAACACACCCAGGAAAGCAGTTATTGCTGGTAACAGCTGCGCTCAGAACGCCACAAGATCCCCCATATTAAATAACCCCTGTAAAGAGACTACTCTTTGATCCACTTTGATTAGCATCAGGATACTAATAAATGGCCTTAGCCTTTTTAAAGCAGCAATCAGACACCTCTACTTGGAGAAACTAGTTCTTTCAAGGCTGCCTGGCAAGATACATACTTTTTTAATATTTGAAATGCTCAAGAGAAGCTATTCAAGGCTCGAGTTCCCAACCAAACAACATCCCCTTCATGTGGACTCCAAGGTGTTCAGCTGGAACAGGTTGTGATTGGTGGGTGTGGTGAAGTACAGTTGCTCACTGGGGGAGCGGTTATCACATGGGCTGTTGAGCCCCAGAGTCCTCTCAAAGTCCAGGAGCTGGCCCATGAAGTTAAAGTTCGGGGAGATATTTGACTTTTTCCTTTTCACAAAGTCATAGGCATCATTCAGGGACAAGTTCATTTTTTGCATCAAGTAGGCAACGGTTACTGTTACAGACCTGCTGATGCCGGCTAGGCAGTGAACCAGGATACCACATTTCTTGGTACGGGCCTCATCTGAAACAAAGAGGGGAAAAAAGAAGGATACATTTAGACTTCTGTAGCAAAAATGCACTGTCCTGGAGCAGGCCTAGATGGCAGCTTCAGACTTTTAGAACCAGGTCATTACCAGCAATGGATCCACTGCTCCAACAGTTCAGAGTGATACTACATAATTTAACTCTGCATATTTTCCTCCTCAAAAAACAGGCACCCTGACAATATACCCCAGCGATGCAATCAGTCATACTTAGCACTTCAGCTTCCCCATGCTTAACAAAGATTAATTAATTAAAGCTTACAACACCTCTGTGAGGTTAGTATTATTGCTTTCTATTTCATAAAGGGAGAAACCAGTGCAGTTAAGTCACTTGCCCAAGGCCAGAGAGAGGCAGTGTCAGAGTTGAAATTCCAACTCCAGAGTTCCTGGCACCTAGACCTGCACCACACCCCTCTCACAATTCGCATTAATAAATCAGTGCTAAGATGGGGTTGTGAAGTCTAACCAGTCTTGTGACCAGACATGACATCGAAAAAATCAGCAAACTGAGGTGGGGTTTTTTTGTTGTTGTTTTTTTTTTTTTAAGATATTTATTTTCTGAGTACTGTACAGTGGAAACTGATTCAAGTGAACTCTAAAATAGAGGAACTTAATTATTGTGATGTTGTTCTTTAGGTGTGGCGATTGGGGAAACAGACTTCCCTATAGCAAGATTTGTGCTAGAGTGAATCTATCAAGATACATGGTGGCAGAGGGAAAAGGAAAGCTAGTTTGTAGTAAAACTGCTGCCACTGCTTGAAGAACACAGATGTATTGTCTCTTTCTCAGAGCCTAAACAGCATGAACTGGCATCACAGTGTTGAGAGAGAGGAATGCCACTGAGAACACTGCATATGTAAATATATACTGCAAAGTTTACTTCTGCGCAGAACAATTTTTCAAACCAGTCATTTGCCATAGAGCTTGGCTTTGAAGAATAAAGGTACTATGAGAAAGGAACCTCCAGTCCCACTTTACTCAAAGGCAGAGCTTAAAAAAAAAAAAAAGTACTCCAACACTACAGTCTGAGGGATGGGCAGAGAGGAGGATACAAAAATTAAAAACAAGCCTCAGGTTTGACTTCCTAGTCCCCATTACTGTGTGAGGAACTCCAAGACAAAAAGGATACTAACTCTTCAGATTGCATTGCTGCTCCTGCAATTTCAGAATTTCGCTGAAGTGTGTGTGTCTTTCATCTGAGCAAAGCCCCATTTCTAAGTTTTGGTTTTATAGTAAGCAGGTGAGGTAATCCTCCATTTCCTGACATTAAAGACAAAGCACAAGTTTGGTGTTCACAGAAACATGGATTGACTGTAGCAGACAGAACCCAAATGCCACAGTTCATCAGGAACCAAATGCATCCACCAAGGAAGGTGAAACAGCATCCCCACACCTTGCTAAACCCTTGGGCTTTTGAGTGGAACTGTGCTATTAGAGAGTGGGAGAAAAAAAAATAGCAATGACAACTTGTTCCTCCAACATAACTGCAAAGCAGCCAAGGTCCTAATACTGTATTGTTCCATTTAAGGACTCACAGTCAACATAGAAGCACCTAGGCCCGTTACAAAGCCTAAGGTATGAAGGCAAGGGGATCATTTCATTTCCTAGAGATATCAAAGCTTTTTAATGGTTAAATGAGGACAGTTGCTTGTGCCAGTCAATCCTAATAAAAATCTAGTGTTAGTAGGCCAATGACTACCATCACTGAATATTTGACATGCACACTGGAAGCACACATTTTATTCAACCTGACCGTCATCTACCACAGAACAAAAAGCACTTCTGGATGTTAAAGCTATCCTGGGAAAGGATCTGTCCTGCAAGGATCTTTAATAAAAGTGTCTTAGGACTTGTTCACACAGGGAAATTTAACAGTATAACTATATCAGTATGATTGTATTGCTTTATTGTGTGTTATAACTCCCTGTGTTATACTAGAATACCAGTATAAGTATAACGGGATAATTACAGCCGTATATTTCCCCCCTGTAGACAAGTCCTCTGATTTTACCTCTGTAAGGATTAAGGCTCTCCCTACAGGTATGGAGAACAGGCAACTGCAGACATCAGTCAAACCACAGCATTTCTTGTCAGTCCTCATTTCCCAAAATAAGAAGGTACCGCGCCCCTGATTCTCCACTGCCTCGTATAGTCATTTTATACAGATGTGAATACCTATGTAAGGTGGGAGGCAGTGGAGAATCAGGCCCCATAGAGGAGATTGTTAAAAGTAATCAATTGTGGGGAACACAACTTCAGGTGCCTTAAAGGAGACTGGTTTGGTCAGCACCAGTACTGAAGATGAGGCACTTTCAAAAAGTACATCAGATTGGACACTGGAAAGCAACTGATTTTGGGTGCCTCTTGACTAACATCTGATCTGATAATTGTACAACTTTTATATCCATGTACAAACAAGTGGCTACTGCTACAGCACGCAGCTTGCTGCATTCTCAAGTTGCGATTGCTAAAGGAATGTTCTGCCAACAGCGGAATTCCAACACCTACCAATGAAAGCGATGGCCTCAGGAAAGAACTGAGAGAGATTCTGGCTCCAGTGATCCGAGATGGGAATCTGTTTGTATTTAAACTCTCCGTTGTGCTCGAACATGTTTGGCAGGTTGGGAGTCACATTCAGGATGTACTTGATGCCGTATTTGCCCAAGACATCTAAGTTGGTAGAATCTTTGGCACAACCCAGATACAGGTAAGGTAGGATCTGGACAGGGAAGGCAGGCTGGTTGTTAGGGATTGGGCTCCCATCCGACTCTGTGGCACTGCTTGGCTCCCTGTCAGACTCGCCGTCAGAGCAATCGGAGTTGATCCTTAGTCCTCCAAGGCCAAGGACAGATGCAGGAGGAGAGTTGCTGGGTGAGGAGCTGTCAAGGTTGGTCTCACAATGCTCAGAGTATTCGGTCTGAAATTTGTTAAAGCCACCTGGGGAAAAAAGGCATGTTACTATTTAAAATGAGAGATTCTTGTATCAGTGAGTGAGTTAAACACAATTTACTTTGGTCTTCGTTTCTCCCTAGCAAAAAGGCAGTGTAAATTCACATCCCTGAAATGCAGAGTATGGGCCCGATTGTGCTAACCTTACTCCCGTAGAGTAGCACTTTACCCAGCAAACAGTCCCACTGAAGTAAACATAGTACGGTACATGAGTATGAGTAGCAGAATTACTAAGTAGGGGCTCAATGCACTTCCTGTTTAAAAATCAATGGCAAGAGCCAAACCACAAAAGCCAAACAATTCAAACCCCAGCTACAAAAAAATTCACTTTAAAAACAGTTAAAATGACATGGGTTTTGCACAGTAGATTGATTCCAACCTCTAAGCTGTACGGGACAGACACACTTTGCATTGGATCATTTGTTACAGAATTTTTTAAAATAAGAGAATCATTTTATATAAAAATACAAACAAGAGACTGAGAGGATCCAAAATGCCAATTTCTCAGCAGCATTTCCTCTTCAGTGCCTCCGCTTAAGAAAGGACGGAAAGTCTGGGGGAGGGGGAGGGGAAGAGACTCTACCTCTTTTTAAGATATATTAAACAGGAGTTCAGCCATCATTCTCCAAAGCGGACAATGGGTGTCATTAGAAAGCCTCCTGGAAATTTTGTTAGTGGGTTTGGTGGTTGAGAGTGGATCATTGAGTAGAACAGACAGCTCCTGCCACATCCATTCATGAAAACGGGGCTCTTTTTTCCCCTCCTCCTCCTCCCCCCTCCCCCAATAGAGAAAGACAACATGGAGAAGCCATCTTGGAATTTTAATTGAAAACATTTCCCACCAAGGCCCCAGGAAAAAAAGAGAGCAAGAGAAATCTAACTCCTCCCCTCCCCATTAAAGATGGCTTGAAAGTAACTTCAAAGCTGTTCCTTCCTCTTAATGGGAGAGAGCAGTTTAAAAAGCAAGTGACAGCGCTAATCAGATAACACTAAAGAGAGATGGGGGTAGGGGAAGGGATTTCATCAGGAAGGGGAAGAGATCAGATCCACAATCAGATCAAGAGCCATGACTGGAACATATCGGCAGGCAGGTTCCTTTATTTCAGTTAGGAGTGGACCTAAATGCTAGAAAGAAGGAAATGCTCTATCCACAGATAATCTATTTCCCCACTCCTCCCATGCACTCCAAAGAGCCTGATCATCTCCTCCCTCCTCCACAGATCACTTGGCTCCTCTACAGGAAAAAAAAAAAAGTGTGTTTTTAAATGGTTGAAAGTGGCAATTTTGCTTTTGCTTCACCTACCATTTCTGCCTCAACCCTGCCGCCCAGCGACTGCAATGAGGTGTGCTTTGGGAGAGAGGGTGTCTAACCAGGCCAGTGTTTGGGGGGGGGGGGTGCCTTTGAGACATTTTGAGGAGGAAAGAAAATAAATCAAGAGCTTAAGTATGAAGCTACAAGGAGTTGCGTTTTCATTCAGAGACTAAAAGCCAGGCACCCTCCCACTCCTACAGAGTGAATCCAGGGGTGCAAACCTAGTGCTCTGAGATATCCCTGGGTGTACATCAATGGAGTGCGTGTCTCAGAGGCAAAGGGGGCAGGAATCAGTACAGGAAACATCCCGTCTTCCACAGAGGTTAATGGATCTAGGAATTTCAAGATGAGGGGGGAGCCAAGAGCTGTTTTGATTGAAAATGAAGCTCTGACCACTCTAACTTTGTTTTGTGTTGATTTTTTTTTTTGAAACACAAAATTAAGCTTTAGTCTATGGGGAAGAGAGTCAGATCTTCTTCTGGATAAACGTCAATAAAGGGCCCCTGCCACTTCAGAATACCGGAGGCAGGCCTTTAAAAATACTCTGGGGGCAAACCGTGTGTCCCCAAATGGTTTCTACAGCCAGTCAGCGGCACACATGAGAGCGGGGGTTATTGTTTTCATGCCCAGGATATCCTGCCTCCACCCTTCTTCTCTGCTGGATAATAAAGTTCTGCCTTAGTGTGGTGAGTTTGGGGGGCTGCTCGAATTACTGCAGGTCAGTTCAGGACATAGAAGACTGCACATGATCGGTGCCAATCTCAATTTTCCTTTGAGAGATAAAAGAAGAAGAAAGATGCTTCTATCTCCCTCCAGTAGGAATCGGATGTGGACTAAAGAAACGGATGAGGGGCGAATCCTTAAGGGTGGGAAGCGAAAGGAATCTGCTAGGTTTTTACTTTCACCCTGCCCTGCTCTCTGGAGGGAGAGAGGGGAATCCCTCTGTTCTCTTATAGTCTCTGGATTGGAAGAAGGGGAGGGGTAAATTTGCTTCCCAGATGTGGTGGTGGTGGTAGTTCCCCGCTTCCAAGACACAATTGCAAAACTCGGGGCGATCTGGCCAACCTCTCCAGTCCCCCAGCACACGGAACCATTTTGTAAAAAGATTAGCAAGGGAGAAAATAACCCAGGCAAAAGAAAGTGTGTGTGTCTTTCGCTCCGAGTCTGAAATCACATCCTACCTCGGCTTCCCCTCCACACACAAGAGATTAAAAAAAGATAATCCTCGGGGGGGGGGCTCTTCCCCCCCAAAAGGTCTCGATTTCTCCTCAGAGAAGAGTCAGAGCCAATCGAGGGCATATGGGGGGAGGGGAGACAAGACGGAAAAAGAAAACCCTGAAATAGGAAATCTGTCCTGGGGGGTACAAACTGCAAAGCACTTGGGGGGCTGGACAGAGCCTATGGGGGGCGCCAAAGGAAACACATCTGTGATCACATCTGGAGGGGGGGCTCTGAGGTCCGAGGCAGATCGGGGGCTGGCGAGCTTCGGGAGGGCGATCTGCGAGCCCCTTTTCGGGAAGGGAGGGGGGCTGGGATAGGGACCGATCCGCCCGTGTTACCTTTCAGGTAATACGCCTTGCACCCATCGTCCCGCAGCTTCTGCAGCAGCAGCCCCAGGACGGAGCTGGGGGCGCCGTTGTCCTGCTGCCACTCGGCCGTGGCCTCGTCATAGAGCAGCACGGTGTCCGCCTTGCAGCGCTTGGCGAAGCGCTCCTTGTCCTCGTGGTTGGGGATGATGGAGCGGATGGGCAGGTTGCCCTTCTTGAGGCGGCGCAGCATGAGGCCCGGGATGGCCAGGTTGATGGCCGTCTCGATGTGCGAGGACTCGAAGAGCTCGTGGGGGCGGCAGTCGAGCAGCAGCAGCGAGCTGCCCCCGCCGGACTCCAGCTCCTCCTGCAGCCACTCCACGCTCTTCCACGGCACCGCCGCCGCCATGGGAGCCCGGGGGGAGCTGCCCCACAGGTGATTTTTCATGAGGCTCGGAGGACAGGGGGCGCCCCCCAGGTCCGAGGAAGGGAGCACACGGGCCGCCGCTGCTGCAAGGGAAAGGCCCCCTTCCCTCCCCCGGTCCACTCCCAGTGCACCACCGAGCCGCAGGCAGCGGGCGCCAGAGGGGCAGGCAGGGGAGGCGAGAGCGATCCCAGGGCTGCCAGACCCGCTCGCCTCCCTCCGGGGGAGCCTGCTCGAGCAGAGATGCCGCCTTCCACTTGCAGAAGCGGCGGGAGGGGGATCGCCTTGCTCCTGCCCCCACCCCGGGGAGGTGGACGCTTGCTGCGGGTTGCTGGGCTGCCCTCTCCCTCTGGCAGCGTGGCCGCTATCGCTCCAGCCCCAAAGACACTACCGCCGCGGTCGATTCGCTTTCTATCCTCGCGGGCTGGCTCCGCTGCCTGACAGCCTCAATTAAAAAGGGGCTTCGCTATCGGAGCGGCGTGTCATGCTCCGGGAGGCGGGACCGGGGAGGGAGAGAGGCCAGCCTTAAAGGGGACGCGGGGCTCTCCCACACTTCCAGGCGCACATCTACCCAGCTGCCAATGCCTGGGAAATCGATTGCAAGTGCAGCCTGGCCCCAACCTGAAAGGTCGGATCCTCCCGCATTCTGGAAAACACCCTCCTCCTCCCCCCTCACCACCATGGCAACCACATGGTTTAAAAAAAAAATCTTAAACTAAGTAGAGCTGAGAGAGCACAGCGAACCCACTGGTTATTTTAGGTGAGACATTTCCACACAGCTATACAATATTTCTGTGCCTGAGCCTAGAGCAGCTAGTTGCCTGCATTCACTTCAGTGCAAACAAACTAGTACATGTCACAGGATGGAGACACGAGCTTATTGGACCCGGTTTCTCCCGTTGTTCATCAATGGGAAGGTGCTGGGGTAAAGGCACCACTCGATCCTGGAATAAAACAGCGACAGACCAGTAGATCAGCCGTAGGAAAAATAGTGGATCTTAAACAGAGGTTTTCATCCTTAAATAGATACAGAAAAATAAACTGGCTTCTTTTTACAAAGGACAGGAGGAATGAATGGGCACCTCATTCAGTTACTTTGGGTGACTTGAATATATATATATATATATATATATATATATATATATATATATATATATATATATATCATAGTATCTCTCTCAAATACAGAATAGTGGAATCAGAAATAATTAAATAGATATACCTATACCCCAATACAATGCTGTCCTCGGGGGCCGAAAAATCTTATCGCGTTATATTGAACTTGCTTTGATCCCCTGGAGTGCGCAGCCCCGCCCCCCTGAGTGCTGCTTTACCCCTTTATATCCGAATTCGTGTTAGATCGGGTCCCGTTATACTGGGGCAGAGGTGTATTAGATTGCTGCACATCACCAGTTCAGGCTCTTGTGACCATAATCTATCTGGATGCTTTCACTCTCTCTACCCTAATAATCAGCCTCTGTCATGATCCTTGCACATCACTGCACCTTTCTCATTCCCTTGCGCACTCTCTAAACTGCTTGGAGCTAGGGCTCTTCCAAAACCCAGTCTCCCTTGTTCTCTAAAACCCATCACAGAGTTTGTGCTGCTCCAAACCTCTTTGAGCTAACAAGACACAAGCAGGGGTATAATACAGCACACACAAGTGATGCTCTGTAATATGACAGAGGGGAGTGAAGCAATCCCTATTTCGTGGCAGGATAGAGCGGGTCTGATTTCCCTCTAGAAATTAGGTTTACACCAGTCTGACTTCAGTGGAGTCACTCCTGATTAACACCAGCAAGTTGAAAATCGGGTCCAACCCCCTGCGATTGAGGGTTGGCATACCCCAGGCTGGGCGGTATGTGAGCCTGGTCGTCCCAATGGTACATGCTGTCTGTGTTCAAGCTGCACAACTCAACAAGGGGCTGACTGCCACTGGTCGGTTCAGCTTATTCTGGCAGAATGGACGCATTGCAACGTCCTCAAGGGGTTCGAAGCAGGAACCTCCTCGTGCATTATTGGTATTTGGATACAAAAATTAAACACACGATCAACTCCACAGACAAACTGCTCTAACAGCGCGGAGACCACACAGCAACGCGTCCCGGGCAGTGAGCGTGTCCGGGGCTACTCGCTGGCCCTTTAAACAGCTTTACAAGCTGAGCCTCTGATTGACGGGCCCGCTGCTCCACGTGACTTTCCCGCTTGAAAAAAAAAGGTCTCTCTCCTCCCCCATCCTTTCCCGTTTGTTCGCGGCGCCAATGAGACGCTCCAGTGGGCGGGGATGGAACGCGAGAGGCCCTATCCGGGGGAAGAGGGGCGGGGCGTTTGGAACCTGGTGTAGCAGGTTGCTAATTGCAAAGCGCGGGAAGGGGGCGGGCTCAGAGGAGGTGAATGGAGACGCAGGTAGAGCTGTAGCTGAATGTTAGGAGGCGCAGACGCAGGGGCCAGGGCTGTGATGCAGTTGATCAAAGCAGCGGCAGGAGCCGCACGGGCGGCGTTACTACAAAGGGGCTTGTCATTTTCCTCCATTGTGAGCCCCCGTGCTCAAGGTTTAATACCCGTCCTGCTCAGGCTGAACATCCAGCACACACCAGTGGGAGGATTAGGACACTGGTGCTAGCGAGGCTGCTGGAGAGACCTAGGCACTGCAGCTACTCCTGGCTGGGCACATTCATTGAGCTGAGAACACTGCCAAGCAAACACGATTTCTCGTTATTACATTTTGTTAATCACGGACTCGACGCTCCCCAAGCCACAAGAGTAAAGACAGATCCTGTCCCAAACAGCTTGGAATCCCCGCCCCTTTTAAAAAAATATAGGCCTGCCCTGATCGCTTGTGCTCAGGCTAGTTTTTAAAAATTAATTGGTAAATTATTAAAGTGAATAATAAAGATTCAGCTGACTCTCTAAAGTAATTTTGTTTTTAGGTGCAAAAAGACTCAGCTATTCTAATTTTAAAAAAAACCAGCATGAAGTGTAGTTACAAACTAAAACGTAACCCAGACTCATCTGAACTTATAATTCTTTTTTATTTAACTTGAAAATAAATGGGAATTTAGATGTGAATCCCTGTACATTTTTAGATTAGAAGGGTGTCTTGCTTTTCAGCATGCACTAGCATAAAAATTAGCCTTGCATACTGAAATATTGAACTTTCAAAATGTAAAAATAATTGGAAGAATTATCCTCATGTGTCAATTTTTTTGAATGGATGACTGCTCTGTTCCCTCCAGCTTTCAATGTTTGGTATAAAGTCTTCCAGTTACCTATCAGACATTACAAGTCTCTCCTTTTCAACATGTAAGAGTATTTTAAAAAACAGATTCTTCTGTTTTCATACAGACCAGTTCTTCTTTCATAGTCTATTTCCAAACTCCTATTGACTTCAATGAGAGTAGGACAGACCCTCTAAACCTTGGAAGGACATAATCTCTGTTGGCAGTAGCCTAATACTCTAAATTTTTCTAGCAAATAATGTGAAAGATAGACTCTGACCCTGCAATGTGATCAATGCACACAGACCCTTGTGCTCAGGCAGAATCCCACGTAAGTCAATGAGGCTCCATAGGAGGGTCATCTATACAGAGGAGAGTAAAGGATCAGGGCCGTATATGCAGGTTTGGAAGAATTCCATTTTTAGTCAGTAAATGCTGATTTCACTGGACTTACACATGATGACAAAAATATTCCCCATTGCTCATAATTGAAATGTACAGATCGGCAAAGAAAAACGCAACTTGAGAATGTACTAAAGTTTGATTTACTTTCTATATTTTGATATGTAATGTTGACAATCTGTGTTTTAATGGTTATAAAGTTTTAATGTTTTGACTTTCAGTGTCTATTGACAATAAATAAATGTCTGAACCTCCCACAACTGTGAAAATTTTAAATTGATAAAAAAAATTATCAGCTTTAAAACAATCACATTTAGAAAAAAAAAAACATGTTCTGCCAAGCCTACATATCATAGAAAAATAACTGTCGTTTTAAAACATTGGACCTCATTCTTTATAAATGCTTAGATTTTAAAAGATACTGAGCTCATTTGTTTTAAATTACATTTTAAAAATATACTTTTTATTCAGACTGGCAACAAACATCATGTTGTCTTTGAAAAGATCTTGAAAGCACTCCAGATCAGGTTTTCCCAAAGTCAGGGCTTGTAACTGGAACTTTAGTTTAACCAGTGCCCTTGTGGTACAGTAGTTGCTTACATATGCTGGAGATTTACAGTTTTCTGAGGTACCCATTTGTCATTGATACTTTGTTCAAGACATGCATTGGGTTGCTTTTAAGGAGGATTGTCTTTTCTTTTTTATTTAAAATAATAATAAAAAAACCCCACCCTATCAAATGCTCTTTCCTCTTTGGCTGATCTTTAAGAGCTTGAGTCTTCACTCTGGTCCTGATTCAGCAAAGCACTTTAAGCATGTATATAGTCCCATTGCAAAACTCATTAAGTGGGAACAAGAGCTGTACATATGATCTATTTTCAGCAGTAGCAGTGCCAGCCCTTTGGGGGCCCTAAGCAGCAATATCCCCCCCCCCATCCCAATACTAAAACATGGAAGTTCATATGAAAATAAATGAATGGGGGGGAGGGGGATTTTGCTGCTTGGGGCCCTAAGCAATTGCTTAGTCCTCTTATGCGCAGCACCAGCTCTGGGTATCAGTACATTAAAGGCCTAATAAAGAGGAACAAAATATGGTAGTCTACTTCCCCTTGCCCTGTGTATTTTTACTGTTGGCTATTGTGGGAAACGATTATGATTCAGTAAGGAGCGTAGCTGTAAGAAGTTACAAATATTGGTGTTACAGAACAGGATGTTTCAGTACTTACAAGCCACTGTGAAACTAACTTGTAAACTAGCTGACCTTTGAGTCCATTCAATTCATAAATGAAACAGCAACGTCATACAAAGAAAGCATATCTGTATCGAAAGCATTTGTTAACTTAAAAAAATAAAATGACATCCAGAAATATCTGGGTGGACTGAGTGGAGCTGATTCTCCATTATCTTGGGTAGTCGTTGACAAAGGTGCAAAGCACTATCAAACTCCAACCACTTTGCACTGATGTTAATAACTACACAATGGGCAGGACAGTGGGGGAGCTGGTCCATTGACTTTGGCCAAAGGTCACTTCTAGATGTTGCTTGGTATTTTTGGCCTCCTGTCTGTGCATTCGAATATTGAGAGATATGCCTGAGCCCAGTTCAAAAAGGCTTTAGCTGAGCGTATAGTTATAGGTCAGAGTAAGAGGCAAATACGGAGGCAATTGAGAAAGCATGAGCTTCCTTTTCTTCATTCTGAGAGCACCTTCTTGCTCAGCTTCCTGTCCTTTTGGCAGGCTCACATTGAGTCATGGCCTCTCTCTGCCCGGGAATGCAAGGAGGCAGCTTTGTGCAAGTCTGTCTGAATGCTGCCCCCATGAGTCAGTAGTTAGAAAATGCTGATTACATTGGTTTCTAGTGCATCAAGATAATCACCTCCTCCAACAGGGTGCTTTTCCACAGACTGGGGGAGGGGAAATCACTGCTAGTAAGTGCTAATGTCATCAGTTAACAGAGCTTTCTTTGAAGATTTCTGTATACTACCACACACACAAACAGAGAGGAACCCATGCTCTCTCTCATGTCCCCTCTACCATGAATAAGACAAGGTAGAGCAGGCAGTCAGACCTACATAAGCCATGTCTGACTTCCCCATGATCCAGTTTGAGGAAACGCAGGAATCAGAAATATATCTGATCCTGAATGATCTCACTGATGAGAGATTAGAGAGATCGCCAGATATACAATAGCTACATATGATAGTATCTGGCCATGATGCCCATGGAATCAGCTGTTCACGTTTCTTGGCTGTTTTGTGGAGGAAGAATTCAGCCAGAGAGAGGGGAGTGGGTTTGGCTATTTGCAGAGACCTAACTCATGATCCCCCTCTCATCCATTTGACCACTTGAATCTGTGTGTGTGTGTGTGTGTGTGTGTGTGTGTGTGTTTGTTTTTACTGGATAGAATAAGAAACAGAATAATGGCTCAGATGTTTCATTCGTGTTCATCTAGTCATGTGTGTGGTTTAGATGCCACAGTTGTGATGTCTGTACATAGGGTGTTATAGGCTACTTCCTGACTGTTGGACTATATTCCTAAGAATCCCTCACACTTGAGGACAAGCTGTGTTTTAACTGGGAGAGGAGAGTATAGCATAGTAATTGCTCTATGTATGTATCACTATAGCTGCTGGGTGGACTGTTGAAGCTGTCCAAGTGGTTTTAATATGCTAGTGTCTCACTTAAGAGGCTGTCCCACTTCTGAAAGTTTCTTTTCTTCATCTCTCTCTCTCTCTCTCTACTTGGATCCCATATTCATATTTATTTTCATCTTTCCCCATCCACACCAATACCTATGTTCTTGATCTCATCAATAGCAGCACATCACTCCCTTTCCTAGTCTCTTTATAATCTTGCCTGCACAGACCACTCTTGGATTATATTTGGACACCTGACCCCATGGTTTCTCCTTAGAAAATGAGGACATATTAATGCTTGCTCAAGCACCTTGATCCCACTTGACTTTCCTGCCCGGTTTGCTCTTCAATAGCTATTTTGCTGACCCTTCCATCCCAGTCCCTTCTGTTGATGCTTCCAGTGCTGTTCTCTCAACTCCCTTCAACTACCTTATTTCCTGCTGTTTATCACATCTAACTCATCACATTCTGGGCTGCCTCTCACACGTCAAGTTATCTTTGGTACAGAGAAACCAGCCTTGATCCTAAAGTGCACAAGCTGGCTGGTGTCTTGAAAAACAAGAGCATGTGTCCCTACTCCATATCCACCAGTACAAGATTTGGAAAGCTGCCAGTAGTTAGTCTATAGGGTTTGCCTCACTAGTTGCAAATTCAGATATCTGTTTCCTCACTTGCAGGGTAGCTGATAATCCTTGCTTTCTCTTTTGCGCCATGAATTGTCTTCTTCCTTCCCATGTTCTCAGACTTTATTTCCTTTACCCATCCTTCTTCCTCTAACCTCAGTCTCATGAGGACATAAATGTATTTGGCAATTTACAAAATAAAGGCATCAATTCCACATTATTCAAAACTTTCCCCTCTGTGTTTTAATGTCTCCCTTCATTTGGGTCATTGTCTCAAGATGTTAGAGACTAACATCAGAAGCTTAAGTTATGGCAGTATAAGAGCTAATAGTATTGTTCGCAAATGTCTACCCGAAATGGTCTCATCCCTGTCTCTGCTGTGGTTATTGCTCCCAGATAAAGTTCTGATCACAAGAGCAAGCAGAGGGAGTAGTTGAAATCAGCGCTGCTCCTACACAGCTGGATGACCAGCGCTGCAAACTACCAGCGCTGCAAACCGTAAGTGTAGCCATACCCTTAGTAATGAAGAATGCTGCTGTCTATTGGTATCAAATTAATGCCTGTCGGAAACAAGAAGTGAAGACAATAGGGAAGTGACCCATGGGTAGATGTACTCTCCCAAAGTACCATTACTGAAATCCTGCAGAATCAATGTGTGCTTCAGAGATAGTTTATCACTTCAGTGTTTTTGATGACTTACAGTAAAGAAGTTTGTAATTAGAGCTGGTCTAAATATTTAGACTACAAATATTTCCCCTCCTCCCCACATCAAAAATGGACCTCTCTCATGAAAAGAACTTTTGCACAACATTGGTTTTTCCAAAATTTTCCAAGTTTTCTTCAGTGAAAGCCAAACATTTGGGGGTTTGATTTGATTTTTTGTTTTTCAAGTGGCAAAATGGGAAGAGGGAGGGGAAGGGGCAGAGAAAAGGTGAGAAAAGGTTGGGGAATGGACTCCTAAAAAAAAATTCCAGCAAAAAAAATGTCATCAGTTCTTTTCAAAAATTTTGAAACAAGAGCATTTTTGAGGTAATTGAAAATTTTTGCAGTGTTCCCTCCCACTTTCTAACCAGTTCCATTCAGAGCTTTGGGATTCAGCTGTGGGGTAGGGGGACTTGGCGCATCAGCCCCAGAGGAGCCCTGGTGCCTCCTGCAGGTTTGAAAATATTTGCCAGAGTTCTGCTCCAGATGGCTCCGGCTGAATTTAAGCTCTGATTGCTATACATGGAGTGCATTATTCCTTCCGGACTCCCTTCAGTAACTGGCTGACAGTCTGAAGCATTACATATGAGACACAGCATTTGGACAGGGCACTCAGTCCAGAGCCCCAGGTTCTATTCCTAGCTCTGCCTTTGATGCGCTATGTGGCCTTGAGCAAAATCACAAGCTCCGTGCCTCAGTTTCCCCATCTTTAGAACAGTGATCATGTGTTACCCACCTTTGCAAACACATTGAAATTTGCAGATTAAAGGACACTATACACATTTTTATATCCAGCTGCAGTATTTGACACTGCAGCCTCCTTCCAGCATTGAATTCCTACAAAGTAAAGAACAGTTTCCTTTAATTTGCTGTGGATTTACCATATAATTACTTAATTGGGATTCTGCTGTGGAAGGGCAGGTATTACTGCAGAGGTTGGACAGTTTACATTGTCTTTTACTAATGCATACAAGAGGTTAACGCCGTAGATAAACGTATGCCTGGTTTCAATGGTAGAAAGCCTTGCTTTCCACCCCTGCACTAATTTGTGACTATTTTAATCAATGTTAATGTTGAGCTATGGTAAAAATACTCCCTGGAAAGTTTAGGATTTACATTTGCCTTCATATCTATTCAGCAGAAAGCTGGCGCTGCAGCCCCTATTCTGATTCATTAGCTTCACTCGCCCCATGAAAATGTCAGATTGCTTTGCCCTGGTGGGCCCCTCTCCTGCAGACGCACAGCTTGAGGATTTGAAGCGACTAACTCTGAATTTTAAAAAATTAAATTAAAAAAAAAACTAGACGTCTCTCTCTAACAATAGCGCTGACACAATGAACAACATCACAGAGCTGCAGTGATCAGGTTCATGAGCTATCCCACTATTTTGCACATGGGTCCTCTCTCAGGGTAGATCTACACTGCAGGTGACTATGTGATTTTAGTACCATATGAGCTTTAACCTATCCCACACAAGTAGCAATGTCAGTGTAGATGTGGCAACATGGGCTAACAAGCAGATTACATACCCAGGTTCTCCTGAGGACTTGTAATCTGGTTGCTAGCTAGTGCTTTGAGACTGATGGAGGAAGAGGGCTATATAAGAGCTTGATGTTCACTAAGTAATCACTACCATAAGCCTTCCTGTATCTCTCCTCTTCTCATTGGCTCTCCATTTCCATTTACCTCTCCTCTTACAATGTCTCTTTTCCCCTTTGCCTAGGTCCTCGAATGTTCGCACTCTGCAATAACTGTTTCTATTAAGCCTTGTAAAGCATTGTCAGCTCCCGCTGCTGCACACTCAGCTGGCTGCTTTGTTTGGGTCCCGCTACATTGGGCCCATGTGCTCTTAAGCTTCCTTTGGTCTGAGCAGCCTCCAGCCTCTTTCCTTGATCTTGCTGGCATCCTTCCTGGGCATGGCCTCGCTATAAACCTTTGCGGAAATGGGACCTTATGGCCCAGCTACCCCAGGCCCCCGGGAGACCCTCCAGTAGCTTAATCACTCCCTTTCCCAGAGCTGCAACCTTGTGGGCTCTCTGGATTTACAGTTCACCTCTTCAGGGACACATGATCGTTCAAAGCCAACAGAGGCTTCATACAAGCTCCCCAAACCAAACACTCATCACGTCAGTTAAAACAAGCAATGTACAGATCCAGAAAAAAAATCATAAACATCGACATGCATTTCACTGCCTCTGTTTCCTCACTGACTGAAGTCTAGAGAATGCGCAAGCAGAGTCCTCTATGGAGTCCAAGATCCCCCTTCCGGCACATGGCTTCTCCTCTGCAGGCAGTTTCTTTCTTCCATGTCTGGTCACACAGTTAAACAGGACACCTATGCTACAAAAGCATATCCCTATGTTCCTCTCCGGAGCCCAAGTTTTCTGTGTCGGAGTCCCTCTGCCTTCCCCCTAAATGTCTCAGGAACTGTGATATTTTAAAGACCCAGCATTCACAGCTGATCTTTGTTCTCCTGATAGGATAGTGAGAAATCCTCAAACCCCAGCATCCTGCTGAAAGGCTGGTGTGACACTCTGTGTCCCAAAGCAACACCCTGGCACCCCCATATTCACCACTGTCATATCAATTATATGTTTTGTACACAGTATGCCTTGTGAGGTATCATTCTAAAAGTCTTGATCTGATGGACATTAATATCTGGTTAAGCTGTATGTGCTATCATTGTAAGTGAAGTTATGAAGTTTTGCTACCTATGTTCCACCGAAACATGTTGTGAGATTGGGAACACATACAAGCAGCCTTTCAGATACAACAATAAAAAGGTCAAACAATGTTGATGGCTCATTGAGGAGAATACAAATACTCACAAGGATTGCCCCAGGAACTGTGAACAATGGAAACCTCTCAGGGATAGCACATACCCAGAGGAGGTTGTTGAACTTATATCACAGAAAAAGATCTTTCCAGTGAATTGGAAGAAGATATGAAAGGGGGAAGTGACATCATCGCTTGGCCTCACACCCCACACAACAGAACACCAGTGGAACAAAGACTGAACTGGGGGGAAATGCTGGTCCCAGGCAGGAAAGAAGAAAGCCCTGCCTGTGTATGAAACATCAGCAAACTGCTTGTACTATCTAACAGGGTGAAACACTGCTTGATTCAAATCCTGTCTAGTGTATAAGACTTAGATTGCAGTTTTGTTTATTTCTTAGGTAATTTTTATCTGTACATCTGTCACTTATCACTTAAAATCTATTTTTGTGTAGTTAATACATTTATTTTATATTTTACCTAAAAATAATATGGTTTGAGTGAAGTGCTTGTGGGAAAATCTCAGCTCAGTTAACAAAGGCTTGTGCATATTCCTCTCCACATTGAGGGAGGGGTGGGCTGGGTAATAAACTCATACTGGTCAGGCTTTTGACCAGGACAGGACAGCAGTACAAGGCTGGGGAGCTCTGAGGAATTGGCTGGAGCCTATCTATTGTTGGTTCATGCAGTGGCTGGTGTGGTGTGGCCCCTGCCTGTCGATGCTTGTGTGAGGGGAAGCTTGGAGGGCTTTGCAGCTTGCCACAATGTCACAGTGTGAGAGGGAATCCAGATTGATAAAACAGAGGACTCAGTGGTACCCCAGTTCCAGGTTACACCCTGGGCAGCCGATCACAGTTGGAAAACACTGATTTCTCCTAGAATGTGTCCAGCCATCTTAATAGTTCACCAGAGGAGGTTGTGTGTAGTCTCCGCCAAAAGCAAAGAACTAGCTGATTGTCAGTTATTGCAAGATGTTTGCACAGGAAACAATTTTAAAGCTACGTAACATGTAGGATATTAGGTTTCACTCGCAACAGACTTGGAACACATCCCCTGAGGAAGGCGAGTGTGACAGCTGACAATCAACACAAGAAGGATGGACATCAATGGAGACAGCCTGTGTTTGGTGTCTGGACTAGATGCAGGTGGAATGATTCTCAAGGGACCCACAACTGAGAGTCACCTTATTCACACCCTGCCTCCAGCATGAGAGAGTCTTGCTTGTGCCCAGCTGGGTGGCAGCTCCTTAGGCTGTGCTAGCCCTTACTGTACCTTGCAGGTTAACAGTAGAGGCATCCCAATCCCACAGTCCCTCTGAAGTGTTCTGCCACTTATCCACTGACCACCCTCAGAAATACCAGGTCTGCTGTCCCCCAAGGAACAGTTCACACTAGCTTGTGTTATTCAGCTCCCTTTACTTAAAAGCACAACACTCCAATGTATTTATAGTAAAAACAAGAATACATTTTTTCCTCAGAGATTCAAGGAATAGCAAGTCAGAATACTGGAAAAAAACTGCTACATATAAAACCAAATCGTAACACGCTTTCTAGAGGCTAAACGTAACTAATCAGTTAACCTCCTGTCTCTTCTCACCCAGAATCCTGCAGCATTTTCAACCATGTTTGGCTGAGATCCCATTTTCATTAAATGTAAGCGCACTGCCTGTTTACTTCCTAGGCAGGGGCGGCAAGTTATATGGGCCCGTGGGGCCCAGGCCCCACCAATAATCCAGGAGCTGGGCTCAGCCCCACAAATGTTTGGGCCCCAGACCCTGTGCTGGGGGTCCCCCCTTTGCAACACCCGGGGCTCTCACTCACCGCAGCGGCTGCAGCAGCTCCCGGGAGGGGCCTCAGGAGCGACTGGACTCCCAGCCCATTGGCCGGGAACCCCAGCCAATGGGAGCTGCCGGGGGCGGTGCCGGAGCTGCCTGGCCGCGCCTCCACAGCAGGGAGGGGGAGCGAGCCACAGGCAGCGGCTGAGCCCTGGGCAGCCATTGTGAGCAGCAGCCAGACACAGACGGTGAGCTGTGGGGGCGGGCAGGCAGGCACACACACGTTGGTGGGGACAAACACACACAGCCAGGGGGTTGGGGGACAGACACACACGGGGGGGGACGGACAGACAGACACAGCCTGTGAGCTGTGGGGGCAGCCAGACACACACACACACAGCCGGGGTTGGGGGGGGTTGGTGGGGACAAACACACACAGCTTGGGGGTTGTGGGACAGACACACACAGCGGGGAGCAGACAGACAGACACAGCCGGGGTGGGGGGGTTGGTGGGGACAAACAGACGGACACAGCCAGGGGAGATGTGGGGACAGACAGATGGAGTCGTGGGCGGGGAAAGGAGCAGCAATAGGCACCCCGGGGCTGGTATAAAATACACAGGATGGGGGGGGGGCTTCCTGAGGGGACTATAGCAACACCCCCCGCAGAGCAGACCCAGGTTGCAGCTGGCTCTGCCCATCACAGCCCCCTGCCCCCACAGAGACCCACACAACTCTCTGCCCCCTTGAGAGACTCCCAATGACCCCTGTGCCCCTGTCACTCCTCTCCAAAGAGCCCTCCCCTTTGTGCCAGCCCACTCCCCTCCCCCACTGCCTCCCCTCCTCCAAAGCTCCCTACAATCTCCCCTTTTGCCTTCCGCCCCCCAGCCCAGCCCATTCCATTGGCCGGGAGGCTCCCAGTCTAGTAGCTAGCAGGGCCCATGGGAGCTGCACCTGAGGCAGGGGCAGCCCCATCCCCAGTGAGGCTATGGTGAGGGGTGGCAGCAGGGGAGGCCATACGTGATGGCAACCTCCCCCCTCGGTACCCACCATAGGGAGCCGAGTGGGCCTTCTGGACCTGAGAGGGACCCTAGGAGCATGTGCAGTGAACTGCGGGGGAGAGGAGGGGTCCCTCCCCTGGAGCTTGCTGCTGCCAGGGAGGGTGGAGGGGAGTCCTCTTTGGCCCTAGCCCTGGGGCAGCCTGTCTGCACCCCAAGTTCCTTATCCCTAGCCCTGCCCCAGAGTCCTCACCTGACCGGAAAAACGCAACTTAAATTTGGTGGTCAGTTTAGAGTATCATAGAATATCAGGGTTGGAAGGGGCCTCAGGAGGTCAGAAGGTCCAACCCCCTTCTCAAAGCAGGACCAATTCCCAACTAAATCATCCCAGCCAGGACTTTGTCAAGCCGGGCCTTAAAAACCTCTAAGGAAGGAGATTCCACCACCTCCCTAGGTAACCCATTCCAGTGTTTCACCACCCTCCTAGTGAACAAGTTTCTCTTAATATCCAACCTAAACCTCCCCCACTGCAACTTGAGATCATTACTCCTTGTTCTGTCCTCTGCTACCACTGAGAACAGTCTAGATCCATCCTCTTTGTAACCCCCTATCAGGTAGTTGAAAGCAGCTATCAAATCCTCCCTTATTCTTCTCTTCTGCAGACTAAACCATCCCAGTTCCCTCAGCCTCTCCTCAGAAGTCATGTGCTCCAGCCCCCTAATCATTTTTGTTGCCCTCCACTGGATTTTCCAATTTTTCCACATCCTTCTTGCAATGTGGGGCCCAAAACTGCACGTAGTACTCTAGATGAGGCCTCACCAATGTTGAATAGAGGAGAATGATCATGTCCCTCGATCTGCTGGCAATGCCCCTACTTATACAGCCCAAAATGATGTTAGCCTTCTTGACAAAGGCCAGAGGAGGGAGTGTTAGTGCCTGTGTGGACTTCTGAGAAGTGCATGGGGTGGAAGGAGATGCTGGGATGCTCTGGAACCACTCCTTCAAAGCCAGTCAGGACTCTGGGAGCCTCCTCTCTGAGCAGACTGTCTCCAGGGCAAGAAGCTTACACCTTCCTGGGTCTGACCTCAGAGCATTCAGCATGCCCTTCCACACCATGCACTTTCCGCAGTGAGTCCGCCCAGGCGGGTCCTGGGGCAGCCAGAGGTCCCTGCACCCCAACTCGGCAGTCAGATGTGACTCTCAGCCGGACTGTAAAACAGAAGGTTTATTAGATTATGGGAACACAGTTTAAACAGATCTTGATGGTACAGAAAAGAGAAACCCTAGGTCAGGTACATCTTGCAGGGTGGGGAGCCCAGAACCAAGTTCTGAGTCTCTCCCCATTTCCCCAGCCAGCTCCAAACTGACACTCCCTCCTCTGGCCTCTGTCTCTCTTCCGGACAAGGAGGCCACCTGATCTCTTTGTCCCCAACACCTTCAGTTGGCATCTTGCAGGGGAAACTGAGGCACCCACACAGTATTCAGAGAAAATATTAAGAACATTCCCACTTCATCACAACAGGTACAACAAAATATAATACTGTATATTGAAGCAGGCAAGTGCTGCTTCTGACTTTCCACTTTTAATTGACCCTTGTAATCTTGTGGCGCTGACGCGTTGTAGCTTCATTTTATATCGGCTTACAGGGCGGGGGCGGGGGGGGGCACCACCATTTTGGGCCCCACCAAAAATTATACAAACCTGCCGCCTATGTTCCTAGGTGCAGGAAAGGGGGAGGAGGGACTTCTATGCCTTCTACATCTACCTCCCCTCCCCCCCCAACAAAGTTCATGGTTTGTCCTCAGTGACAGGATAACCACCAGTGACTTATTTTTTCCTGTGTGCTGCTTCCCTCTTGACTTCACAAGTCTCCATTGACTTCATATGCAAAGGACATCCATTGCATTAGCTTACAATGCTTAATTTACATCTCAGAGAGGCAGGTAAATAAACATCTCTTTTCTGACAGAAAACCTGTTCCTCCTTCTCTGCTTGGGGCACAAACCTTGGCCCAGACCCTACCCACGTATTTTCAGCATATACACATAATGCCTTACTTATCTGTACAGACATTTTACACTGATAGTAGTGACTAGAGTGACCCCAGCTTTCATTTATGACCTCATGTGACATTCTTTGGTGAACCAGAATGTACATACCAGGCTCAGGACACTCCTGTAAACCCCTTGCCTGTGGCATTAAGGGGTTTTGGGGTTACAGTAGGCTGGAGATTTACAAGACAAGTGAACCCTCGGGAAGTTCTCTGAAGAGGGGACCTTCTGGGCTGAGAGGCAATGGCTTGTGGCTGGATAAGAGAAAACATGGTCCATATGGTTACCCATTACAGAGGAGTGACTCTGCCAGCAGGAGTTGTTTCCATGAAGTGGGTCCCAACTCTCTGAACTGGACAAGTGCTGCAAGAACTAGTCAGTGGGTGAGAAATAGCTTAGGAGACAGGAAAGTAATTGGTTACTCAGTGTAGGCTACAGATTACGTTTTTTAAAAAAAACAGGAGTACTTGTGGCACCTTAAAGACTAACAAATTTTGTTTCTTTTAACTGTAACCTTATGTTTCCCAGTCCTCCTACTTGCTTTTATCTGAATCGTTATCTCAAGCTCTGTTAAATACGTTTCAGTTTGGTTTTACTACAAGCCTGTCTAAGTTCCCGTCTACACTGTAGACCTGTATCGGTGTAACTACGTCACTCATGGGTGTGAAAAATCCACATTCCTGAACAATGTAGTTATAGCAACTTAATCCCCCTGGAGACAGCGCTTCTCCCGCCAACATAGCTACTGCTTCCCAGGGAGGTGGATTAACTAAGCTAATGGGAGAGCTCTCTCCTGTCATTAGAGCTCTTCATTAGAGCGCTGCAGCTGCACCAATGCAGTGTTTTAAGTATAGATGTGGCTTTAGTGACTTGTGCTAAGGAGAGCAATGAACTGAGGTGAAACCAGTGAACTGGAGTGCGCTGGTTCTGCAGAGGCAGCAGAGCAGCGTACACTGTGGATGTCCCTAAGATAGGGGACTAGGCACTCAAGAGTAACAAATGTGCCCATTGTCCCCCAGCATTCCCACTTAAATGGGCACCATCAAGGGTTAATGACCCTCCACTGTTCCTGGTCTGAGAGATACATGTGACACAGCCCTGACAGCACATGACTGACTCCACAGCCACTGAGACATTCACTGATACACCAATTTCATAAGATCAACCAGAATTCATAGGTTGTGCAAAAACAGATCCCCCGAACCATCACAAGCATGTTCTCTTTTGTATCAAAAAATCTTATCAAACTGTTACCTGATAGTTTTCAAAGCCACATGGGAGCATTGTGACAATACAGTCCGACTTCTCACATTGTGTATTAGGCCCAGATCCTCAGGCGCCTAAATACCTTTTAACTCCCATAGATTGCAATATGGACCTTAGAGCTCTTTGCATCACAACAATCCGAGTCTTGTGGGCTAGATCTCAGCTTTCTACCATGGTTGGGCTTTGTAGCACAGCAACTGCCAAGCAAGTATTTCTGTAGAGAGGCATCCAAATCCCACAAACTGCGAAAGAGGCAGAGGCTGAACCTGGATCCAAAGTTCCACAGCCCTGCCCCTTGCTTTATCATAAGCCAGAGCAAACCCCCTCCCCACAATGAATGCTCCTGAATTTTGAGAGCGTTTCTTGACTGGGCACTTAACTTTCAAATTCCTTTCTAAAGAAGTTGACCAATGCCTTACTAAGGCTACTTAAAATCAAACAGATACACAGCCAATATTCATAACTTCAAATACAAAAATGATACATGCATATAAATAGGATGAATATAGTCAGTAGATCATAACCTTTGCAGAGATATGTTACATGGCATATGTAGCTGTCATGGGGCGGGACTCACCCCTGCGGTGCCTCCTGCTGGTTGTCCAGGGAATTAGCATTTCCAGCCTCCGGAGCACCCTCTGCAGGCCGGTGTCCCACTTGCTGCCGGGCCCGAGTCCCTCCCGGACCCTGATGCCCCTTTCAGGCTGCAGTGCTACCCCCTGGCAGTACCCCCACAGATCTGGGTCTCCCCTCCCAAGGGAACCCCCAACCTCTATCCCCACTTCACCTCAGACCATGGCTACTGCCAGTCTCAATCTAGCCCCCATTCACTGGGGCAGACTGCAGTGTAAATGCTACTCATCACCGGCAAGGGGGGTTTGGACCTGCTCCCTCTGCCTGCCCTTGGGCTGCCCCTCTGCAACCCCAGTACCCTTCTTGGCCTTTAACAAGGCCTGCAGCCTGGGGGGTTTCCAGGCTGGAGCTCCCCCAGCCTTCCCCCAGCCCTGCTCCACTTTAGGTACTCTTTCTCAGCTCCCAGGCAGTCAGGCCCTTCTCCCTCAAGAGCTAGAGGGAAAGTCTTCTCGGCTCCTGGCTTCACTGGCTTTTATAGGGCCAGCTGCAGTCTGATTGGGGCGTGACCCAGCTGCAGTTGCTTCCCCAATCAGCGAGTCTTTAGCTCACGCCCCAGCCCTCTCCCAGGGCTGGCTTTAAGCCCTTTCAGGGCAGGAGTGGGTGACCACCCCGCTACAGTAGCATAAAACAGATTCCAGTTATGTCATATTTACATTCATAAGCATATTTCCATAAAGCATTATGGGGTGCAACATCACAGGTGGGTTCTGTGTCAGAGACTCCCTGATGAGCTCTTTCTTCAGGGAGTGAGGCTGAAAGAGGAGGCAGAGAATGGCTCTAGAGCCACTCACAGACTCCCGCCCCACGGGAACAGAAGGAGCTGCCACAGCAGGCTTGAAAGAACCAGAGCACAAATACAGCACATTGCTCTGCCACTGAACAGCAGCTCGCCCCGTTAAGCAAAACGCCTACATTTTCCACAAAAAAGCAGACAAAATTGGGTGGTTTAGTCAAAAAACAGTTTATATGGAAAATGTTTGCCCAGCCCTGCCTCCAGGGACATCACCAGGAGCTTTGGCTGAGTGAAAGCTGCAGGATTGGGTCCAAAGCACCTGGCTTCTGAAATACAAGAGAGGTTCCTGAGAGCAAGACAGCTGCCCAGCCAGCTCTCCCTGGCAGCTGGCTGCTCTGCAGATAAGCAGTTCTCAGCACAACTCTGGTTCCAGACTAATTAAACTCAGGAGGAGGCTGGGCAAACAGTTACATCAACTCTCTTCTTTCACCCATCATAGACCTCCAACCAATAGCAAGACAGCAGGTCACCCAGTCTCTGGGTAGCCAATGTGCAGACACTTTACAATAATTACCCCATTAGTTAGTGCACTAAACTAAAACAGTGCAAAACAGGAACCTAAAACCACATGGCATGGATTGGCACCTGCATGAGGAGCCCATTGACCTCCCTGAGAGATCTGCACAGGGAATGGGGACAGACAGTCACCCTGGGAGTCTCTCTCTTCCCTTCCTAACTGAAGACACCAATGTTTTCACTTCACAGAAGGCAAATGGAAGGATCTGCCCCCAGTGATTTGACTGGTCATGCTGCTCAGACTGTCAGTCCCCCAGGATCGGAGTCCAGGACTCTGACATGTTGAGTAGCGTCAGACCCCACTTACAGTCCCCTTGAATTCAAAGGAACTGTGTGAGGAATATTATATCCAATGTGAGTAAAGGTGTCCCAATCTGGGCCTTACAAGTTAAGTTAGTAGGTGGACAGGGATCAGGAACTAAGCCACTGTGCTGAACTACGGCTACAAGTTTCTTCCCTGTTATTTATCTTCATGTAAAAACCAAAGCCAACTCCTCCACCAAGCACGGAACCTCATGCACCCAACTGCTCCACCAAGCACTGAACCTCACGCACTCTGTGCTCACCATCCAACCTACCAAGAAGGCTGAGGGAGAGGTACGTTTTGCATCTCCCCCTCAAACAGGCAGATGGGGACAGGCTGGGGAGGTGGGAAGATTAGAAGTAAGTGATTTCCCTGCTTGGAAGTTCCTGGACTCCCACTCTTCCTAGCTCTGCCAAGCTTCCTGCCTGAAGTAGGAGTATCCTGCATTTAGAGACATCCCTTTCCACTTTCTGGAACACCACCTTGGAGCTGCTGCTGGAGCTCTGGCATTGTGGGGAGGACTGGATGGATGGAGGGAGAAGCAGGTAACCAGAAAACCTGTGCGTTGAGAGACTGTCCCTGGAACGCAGCCAGCAGGGGAAGAGAGCAAGTCATCTGCCTGGGGAAGTGCCAGAAGACTAGGCCCTTGTGGTGTGAGAGGGAGGAAAAGAGATGGGAAGGCCAGAAGAGAGGAATGGGCTAGAGGCAGGGAGAGCAAAGGGAGTGTGAAAGGGGGGCAGTTCGTCATGGGTAATTGATTTATTAAATCTCTCTCATTTTCACAGGACTTCAAGCAGCTCAGCTAAACACCCAGCAAAGGCTATTCCCCGTCCTGTCCAAACTGGGCAATAGCTGCAGCCTTGTAAGAAAGCCTGGTCCCTTGAGACTTCCTGATCCTAGAGGCTGGACATGCTCACCTGAGCTGAACCCTTGAGGAGGTTTGCCCATCACTCGAATGACGCTGCAGGATCCAAGTCTTATCTCAGCTACACTGCTGTAAATCCAGGGCAATCCTATTGGCCTCAGCATAGTTATTTGGGATTGAGACTGGTGTGAGCTCACAATCTTGCTCAGTGACTTGACAACACAACTCCTCTGCCCCCATTACCCAAACCCAAACCCATCCACAGCACAGATTAGTCCCTTTTTGGTGCACAGAGGTGAAAGGGATGTTTCTCTGTGCTGCAGCTTTTCACGCTGTGCTGCTTCGCTCCCTCTTACTGTGTTGCTTCAATCTCTCCTATTGAGCTTATCCTTTTATTATAACATGAGTTACACATTACCCAGCCAGTGGGATCCTGGAAAAATCTTGTTCCACCACCTACTTTTCTGTTGCTGCTGTTGATGTCTCTGTAGGTTAGTCACACATTTTCCCCCTAATTCATCCCAGCCCTGGCACCCACATTAGCAATTCTGCTACAATCTGCTGGCTAGACCTCGTGTGCTTTGCCATGGCTAGGATCAGGTAGCAAGGAGATGCTACGACAGAGGGGCCCCACCCCCGCCGCCCCTGATGGCTGCTTGATGGGAGCTGAGGGTAGGACTTGAGTGGGCAAAACATACCCGGGGATCAGACTGTATTAAAGAAGAGGGTGGCTGCAAAGAGGCAGGCTATGGATACTAAACTATAGGTCTCACTGCGCAGTGTTCCATCCTGATCCGGGGGCTTCCTGCCCCTCTGCCAATTTCTGTACAATGCTTTGTAAGCCATGCAACAATGCGTGCTCACCTGCCCAATGAAAGCAGCACATCCATCAGTATTTTTACATACCTACCTTGTGTGCTGATTTGCATGTTCAGGAACAGCTGAATAGCTCCATGTATAAACTAGTCATTACCCTAGGCAAGCCCACTGATGCTAATGGGGCAATAGGAACAGGAGGGCAGAACATGGCCAATGTGCGTGAGATTCCAAGGGGAAATCGACAGAACATTAACTACTGGCAGCAAATAGCATAGCAACAGTACCGCTAGCCTTCAGTAAGTGCGTGGAGCTGCAACAGATGCTGGAACAGGGACTGCTACAGTGTTCTAGGTTGGTGTGTGGAGCAAAGAGGCATCTCTGCTCTACGCACCTGTTTTGCAATTCTGTTCTGAGAAGGACAGGCAAAGAAAAAAAAAACAAATGTTTTAGCTTTCTTTTCAAAGAACACGAGAAACTTTGGACAAAGGAGGCCATAACAGCTGCTTGTGTTAAAAAGTATCTTAGGCCTACTTCCTTGCTGGATCCCTTAGTCCCTTCCTTCTAGAGAAAGACGTCTAATAGACTCATCAGTGCTAGATTCTACCCTCAGTTATGCCCTTGCAAGATGCAAGCCCATTGATTTCAGCTGGGTTGAACAGATAGCGGCAAGAGATCAGCTGGCCTCCCGTGTTATTACCTTTTGCATTCAGGGCAGCAAGGCACTAATAACCCTTTGCATTGAGCAGTTTAGCCTGAGTTCCCTAATAAGTCCTTGCTTCCTGGTGTTTTACGGTAAGTCCTTTCATGCTGAAATGTCTCACCAATAGCAGCTGAGAGCTGGTTTCAAAATGAAATCCGGTTTCAAAACGAAAGCCCACTTTTGTGAAATATTTTGCATATGTCAATATTTTCCCCATGTCTGAATTACACACTTTTTTTAAATAAAGATTTTGTTTTGAATTCTGAAATTTGTGTAGATAATGTAATTGAAATTTTTTGGTTTGCCCCAATGTTTTTTATTTTTTAAGAAAAAAAAAACAAGTCGATGTTTTTTGTTTTTAGAAATTGTTTTTGTCAAGACATGACATTTCATTTTTTTAAAAGGACATTCAATGAAAAAGATATTTTCTTTTGAAGAATTTCAACCAACTCTCGTAAAGACTAAACCACTCTCTAGTCGAGCCCAGTTGACTTTATCAAATACATTCATGACATTGAAATGATCCTTTGGTCACTGTAAAGCCTCTGCTATCAACAATAAGGCTTGAACACCTACACTAGTTTTTAGCCTCTAGCTTCTCTTCAGAGCAGTGGTGCCTTGCAGCTAGAGCACTAGGCTGGCCTTGGGAGACCAAGGTTTTATTCTTAGCTCTGCCATTGGGCTGTTGGATGACCTTGGGTATGCCTCATTGCCACTTTGTGCCTCAGTTTCCCCATCTGTAAAACCGGGATGATGACCTCATTGGTAAAGAGCTTTGGGATTTATTGATGAAAAGCAGGATATAAAAGAGTATAGTTATTATCCTAAAGTGTAGCCCCAAGTGGAGATTAGTGGTGCGGCGTGACAGAATTCAATCTCCACCAGGTGCCTCCCCAGGGCGTAGCTGCTCTTCCCTGGGCCAGTGCCCCTTTGTTGACAGTCACTCTGGCACTGGGGTGGTCTCTGCGCCTAGTAGCACAGTTCTCTGGCCAGATCACAGTCCTTAGTCCCCCACATCGACTGCTCAGCCTGCAGCCCCCTTTCTGGGCTCGATAACTCTTTCAACAGGCTTGTACATCCCCTTTCCCTGGGGCTGGTAGAGGAACCCAATCCCACCTCTACTCTGGGTTTAAGCCCAAGGCCCCATACTGGAAAACTAGTCTGCTCCTTCACCTGTGCTGTGCTTTTCCCTGGGCATTTCCTACCCCTCTTCTCAAGTTCCTCTCACTCACTTCCCTAGTTAGTCCAAGCCCCCCTCCCCTCCCCCCCGGAAAGCTTTCTTCTCTCGCTCCATGTTTGGAGTCCCGCCATGCAGCTTGGCTTTCCTTCCAGTTTTCCCCTGCCCAGGCTTTAGCCTCACTTGAGCCTGCTTTTCCCTCCTTCACTTCAGCCACCTTCGGCTCTCTATGGGAAAGCAGCTGATTCCCCTCAGGTGGGGCTCAGTCTCTGATCAGGCTGGCTTAGCCCCAGGTAATATGCCACCCTGTTCCAAGCAGCAATATCACTGCATTTTTACCAGGAGCTAAAAAGATCCACTGTGCACGTGGCCCAAGGCCAGGTCCCTTCTGCCCCCTGCACAACTTCAGTTATACAAGCTGGGTCTCACCTTGTTGCTCAACCAATGATCTCCTTCCCACTCCGTGCTACACGCTGTATTGCAGACAGTGGGGCCGGGCGTCCAGTGCCCTGCACCTCGTGGCTGTAAAAAACTACCAGGCCGGAACAGTCGCATCGCGCTGCTCCATGGCCCAGGGGGAAGTGACTGCACAGGATGGAGAGAACTGGGCCCTTGATGTGTTTCAAGTTCCATAGGCCTCAAATCCTTAGCCCAGTACAGCATAGAGTAAGCAGGCAGTGTGCTACGGAGAGGTGTTGGCGGGCGGGGGTGGGGGGGGGGAGATGAAGGGATCTCTCTCCCCACTCCCCCCACCAGGTGGTAGATTGGCAGTAAAGACCCGTTTGCTGTACTGTGGGGTAGAGTGCTGCTTGCCTGGGGCCCCGTATCCAGTATCAACATCCCCCCATTTGCTGCATAGTCTGCCCTAGGCTAGCGTAACGCTCTCTTCTTCACTACGAGTACTGCTGCTGTGCCTTGGGCTGGAAATTTCAAGGAGGTCTCCATTTTCACCCCCACGACACCCATCTGAGGCTGAGAGGTTGTTCCACTTTCTAGCCATCAGGAAACAGTTTTGGTGGCAAAGTCTTTGGCTCCATCAGGCCAGTTCCTAGCTAGAGTAAACAAGAGCCTAGGTGAGAGCAGCGCAGGTGAACAATGCACAAGAGGTTATTGTAGCCAGTACTTGTCAGAGCTCATCTGGGGCACTGCCTGCATTACCAGGCTGCTGCTGCTGACGGTGTGTTGTGTCTCTGAAGTGCACTCAGGGATTTTTAATTGTGTGCTGGCACTATTAGAGTTGGTCAGCTTTGCTGCTCCAGAGCCGAGAACTGGGAGGGCTATGGGGAGCTCTTCTAACCAGTTTTAAAACCAGCTGGAGTTATAATGCAGACTCAGTTTCAAGCACTTAAGCTGGCTTCACCTGTTTTTACCGAGCTGGCTTTATGGCCCTAACCCACCTAAACCTGTGTCTATGCTGTTTCATGAGCCAGTTTTAACATTGGTTTAGCTGAACTGGTTAGGAAATATCCCCAGCATAGCCCGTCACTGAAATATTTGTCATTTGTGCGGTGTAGTGTCCCAGAGAAATCTAACTTAATTGTCCCTCTAGTCCACTGTCCGCATATTAACCTGCTGAACTATGTCTGTGAAGCTGTTAAATACTGTATTTAGCACAACAAAGGAAAGAAAATTGAAAATATGGAAGGGCCCTTGCTGTGCACTCAGGCAATTTAATTAGGTATCCAAGCATTGTGTGTATGTCATGATTTCACCAGAGCCTATGTTAAAAGAGTGGAGGATAGTAATCAAAGAAAGAGGCAGCCAGGCAGCTAATTTAAGTAAATACATCCTGAGAAATGAGTCATTCCCTTTACACCACTAGACTGAAAGACGTCTCTGCAATGGATGGGGCCACGGAGGTCACTGGGCAAAATGAATGATCTAGGGCATGGGTGAGCAAACTTTTTGGCCGAGGGCCACATCTGGGTATGGAAATTGTATGGCAGGCCATGAATGCTCATGAAATTGGGGGTTGGGGTGTGGGCTCTGGGGTGGGGCCAGAAATGAGGAGTTCAGGGTGTGGGCTTTGGGCTGGGGCAGGGGGTTGGGATGCAAGAGAGGATGAGGGCTCTGGCTGGAGGTGCGGGGTCTGGGGTGGGGCCACGGATGAGGGGTTTGGGGTGCAGGAGGGGGCTGAGGGCTCGGGGTGGAGCAGAGGGGTTCGGAGTATGGGAGGGGTGATGCAGGGGTTTGGGGTGTCAGAGGGAGTACGGGTTCTGGGCTGGAGGTGTGGGTTCCAGAGTGGGGCCAGAAATGAGGGCTTCAGGGTGCAGGAGGGGGCTCCAGGCAGGGGCAGGGGGTTGGGGTGTGGGAGAGGGGGCTCCATGCTGGGGCTGAGGGGTTCAGAGTCCAGGAGGGGGCTTCGGGCAGGGGCAGGGGTTGGGGGTGAGGGCTCTGGCTGGGGATGCGGGCTCTGGGGTGGGGCTTTTGGGGTGCAGGAGGATGCTCTGGGCTGGGGTTGAGGGGTTTGGAAGGTGGGAGGGGGATCAGGGCTGGGGCAGGGGGTTGGGGCGTGGGAGGAGGTCAGGGGTGCAGGCTCCAGGTGGCACTTACCTGAAGCAGCAGCATGTCCCCCCTCCAGCTCCTACGTGGAGGCGCAGGGCCGGATGCGGCCCACGGGCTGTAGTTTGCCCACCCCTGATTTAGGGAGATGCCTGTGTGTAAGCTTAAATGGCAAGTTGTGCCTTGAATTAAGGGACCGGCTCTTCCACCTTGGCGACTGTCATCTCAGATCAGTGCTGCGAAGACCATGCTTGTCTAAAAGCCAGGGCTTCGCTGCTCTTTCCTCAGGCAAACGTGGGGAGGTCGGCGTGTGTCAGCTGCAGAGCGCAAAGGCTGTGACAGAGGGAGACAGCTTCCCAGCATGGGAGCTGTAAAATATTAACGAGGCTTTGTCTTGCCTTTCCTGTGCACTAGCACATCATCCAGGTGTGACCAGGCACCTCCTCTACCTTGCTGGGCTTGGCATGTCCACCTCTGGCAGCTGGGGGCCTGGACAAAAACAGCCCTACTCCGGACTGTGTTTATTTCTCACTACTTTCAACGTAGGCCGAAGGAGAACTCCTCCACCAAACCAAGGGGATACCTGTTCCTACTCCCTCTCGGGGTGGGGAGGGGCCCTTGTTTTTAGTCCTGGGGGGCTAGTCCTTCCCCTAAACCAGCAGTCAGTCATGTAGCTTCCCCTGTTGGGAGGAGAACTGCCTCTCACACTGGAGCAGCTTCTCTCTCTGCTGCCATTAGCTCTCAGGGCCGGCTCCAGACCCCAGTGTGACAAGTCACGCCTGCGGGAGGTCCACCGGAGCCCTGGGACGACCGGACCTGCCGCAGGCATGACTGCGGAGGAGGCGCTCCTCCCGTGGCTCCAGTGGACCTCCCGCAGGCGTCACTGCGGACGGTTCGCTGGTCGTGTGGGTCGGCTGGATCTCCCGCAGGCATGCCTGCGGCAGCTCAACCGCAGCCCCCGGACCAGTGAACCGCCCGCAGCTGCAGGAGCTCCAGCCGAGCCTAGCGCGACTAGCGGACCCTCACCAGTCAAGCCCGCGGGAAGTCCAGGGCTCCGGGGCGCCTCCCGCGCATGACTGCTTGGGGCGGCGGAATATGTAGAGCCGCCCCTGTTAGCTCTACAGCAGTTTTTCTCTCCTCCCCTCTCACCAGAGGAGGGGTTGCTAAAGGTCTCAGGCAGCCCTGAATTGGACTCAGAAGGCCCTAGTTGACCTGCTGTCACCCTTGTTCAGCTCATAGGGAAAAGGGCCTTTCTCTAGGGCTAATATACCTGCCCTCCCCCACTCTCTTACAGCTGCCCAGCGTGACTTTGTCACCCAGGAGAGCTGCAGAACACGGAATGCAAATTAAGGCCTAGAGCCCACAAGCACTAATATATGTTTGTATTCGTATTCATGTGATTAGTCCCACTGATTTCAACAGATCTCCTCAGGTAAGTAAAGTTATGCACATATTTAAACATTCAGAGGATCAGGGCCTATGTAGTGGTTCTGGGCAAACTGGACGACGAGTGCATACTAGGATTACCAATTTTGATTGGTTTTGTTCCTGGTGATTTAATCACATGACATAATCTTTAATTCCTGGTGACTCCAGGCCAATCCTGGAGGGTTGTCAACCCTAGTGCACACAGGAAAACACAGTAGGCCAGTTTCTGCTTTCTCTTATATTGGTGTAGGCCCAGAGTAACTCCATTGATGACTGCTACTCTGGCTTTATACTGGAGAAACTGAAAGCAGCTCAGTGAATCTATCTTCCTGAACTATTGCACAACACTTAGGATGTTTGAAAACAAAGCATCCTTTTTCAAACACAAAAATGAAAGCAAATTAATTAGACAAAAGATACAGAACACTATGAACTCTAACCCAGTGGTTCTCAAACTTTTTTTTTTTTTGCAGACCTCTTGAAAATTGCTGAGGGTCTCGGCGGACCACTTCATGATCTTTCCAAATGTTGTTCGTACCGTTAGCTAACTATTGTAAAGTGCTTTGGATAAAAGTGCTATATTAAAAAATCCTTAATAATAATTAATATTTTTTGTTCTACAAATAAAAGCACATAACTCATATTTTAATATCAGTAGTCTTACCTTTCTAATGCAATGGATGTGCCCTCTCTCCCCATAGCAGCCCCTGAGCTGAGGCTGGGAAGGAGCGGGGGGTCTCTACCGCTCTCCCCCGCCACAGCAGCCACAGAGCTGAGGCTAGGAAGGAGTGGGGTCTCTCCCCCACCACAGCAGCCACAGAGCTGAGGCTAGGAAGGAGTGGGGTCTCTCCCCCACCACAGCAGCCACAGAGCTGAGGCTAGGAAGGAGTGGGGGTCTCTCCCCCACCACAGCAGCCACAGAGCTGAGGCTAGGAAGGAGTGGGGGTCTCTCCCCCACCACAGCAGCCACAGAGCTGAGGCTAGGAAGGAGTGGGGGTCTCTCCCCCACCACAGCAGCCACAGAGCTGAGGCTAGGAAGGAGTGGGGTCTCTCCCCCACCACAGCAGCCACAGAGCTGAGGCTGGGAAGGAGGGGGGTCTCTCCCCCACCACAGCAGCTACAGGGCTGAGGCTGGGAAGGAAGGGGGTCTCTCCCCCACCACAGCAGCCACAGAGCTGAGGCTGGGAAGGAAGGGGGTCTCTCCCCCACCACAGCAGCCACAGAGCTGAGGCTGGGAAGGAAGGGGGTCTCTCCCCCACCACAGCAGCCACAGAGCTGAGGCTGGGAAGGAAGGGGGTCTCTCCCAAACCACAGCAGCTACAGACCTGAGGCTGGGAAGGAGGACCATCTATCCCTGGCAGCCGCAGCCCTGGAGCTCGGGAAAGTCACCTCTTTCTCTGGTTGCCGCAGCCCTGCACATCCCAAATTCCCCCCACTCCCACTTCTCACCCCACTGCCCCCTCCCACTTACCTTCTATTCCCCCCAAAGCCACCACCTCACCTTACATGTACGTCTTGTCCAGGATCCAGGCACCTAATTAGTGGAGCCACACCTGTGCAGCGCCACTACTCAGGTGGGTGACCCTTCATTCGCTCATGTGTGGCCACCCAGGCTCGCACCTTAGAGGGAACTATCCGCAGGTCACCTGAATGGCGCTTGCAAACCACAGGTGTTCTGTGGACCACCATTTGAAAACCTCCGCTCTAACCCATAACCTCAACAATCAGAACAAGTCACAGTGTCCCTGGTAGGAAAGGGGAGCCAAGTCGGGCTGGAGCCAGCCAAGGCTGCCTGGGGGTGAGGGGGTGTTGGGCAAGTGGGGCAATGTGCCCCGAGCCCCGCAGGGGCCCCCACAAGAATATAATATTCGATAGTATTGCAACTTTTTTTATGGAAGGGGCCCCCGAAATTCCTTTGCCCCAGGCCCCCTGAATCCTCTGGGCAGCCCCGGCCAGGGCAAGGGCAGGACTGGCTGTGTGGGGAGCTGGTGAGTCCCAGGCCTACATGCAGGGCCAGTGTAACCACTAGGCCAACTAGGCAGCTGCCTAGGATGCCAAGATTTGGGGGGGCGTCAAAAAGCAGTGCCCCCAAAAAATTTTTACACTACCAGTGGAGTCACATCTTATGCGGGGGTTAGGTTCTAAAGTCAGCGCGTAAGAGGAAAATCGTGTATAGTGAAAATTACCATAAAGTACAGTACACACAGTATACACTGTATACAGTAGAACAGGGGTCCTCAACCTACGACACAGGTGCCAAAGGTGGCATGCAAGCCAATTTTTTTTTAATGGCAGGCTGCGGGTCCCGGCTGCCGCTGAGCCCACTGCCAGCCTGGGGGGTCCATTCACTCAGCCAGCAGCGGTCTGAGCTGACCGGCGGCCAGGACCCCGCCTGGCAGGAACCTGGCGGACGGAACCCCAGACGGTCAGTGGGCTGAGCGGGGCTGGCTGCTCAGCCCGCTGCCAGTCTGGGTTTCCGTCTGCCAGCTCCTGCAAGCCGGGGTCCTGAGGATCATTCATGGAGTTTGTGAGTGCACCATCTTTTGGTTAGTCAGTCAGGGAACTTGTTTTGGGGAGCCCCTACTCCCTGAACTGTATCCTCAAGCCAGGGAGTAAGGGTTTGGGATTTTTATAACGTGCTCCATATTAAACTTTTGGAGGGATTTACCACCTTCTCCTACTTGTGAGTCCTTTGGGCTGTACTGAACCCAGTCAGCCACACTGCTAGACCATTGCAGAGAAGAACTTTGTGCTCATAGATCATCAAGGGCCCCAACAAAGTACGCGTTCCAACGGGACATTAATCTTACATTTGCTACATCAGGTCACGTGACTGGGGAAAGTCATGGGTATTAAACACCAGTGACCCTAAAAATAGTGTTTTACTCTGTTATGTTATATTTGTCTCCTGTTTAATATAATTATTGTGTTGAATATATTGTAGGTGTTTGTGTTATTTCTTGGAAATCTCCAACTATCTGGCAAGTAAGTGGGGATAACCCTGTGGTTAGAATTTTCTGCCCAAGCTGCCCTGGTGACCCTGCCAGGAAGGGTGGAGCGGGATGGAGGCACCACCAAACAAATTCATAGGAAAAAATAAAGAAGATTCACCCTGCTGAGTGAATGGTGGGATCCAGAAGAACCCAGACCTGTCCATCAACACCTGTAAGCAGATTGGCATGAAAGAAGGTAACTGGGTGGAGAGGTGGTGCTACAATTGTGAGATCAGAAGTAACTCAAATCACCAACCCTTACTCTACAGCTAATTTGCATGTAACAATTTCATTGGCTGCATGAGGGAGACTGCACAAATGGTGGCTTGCTTGGTCCAATTGCTACATCCATGTGACTGCACCAGCTACAAGTAAAGCCCATCAGAGGGCAGATTCAGATCTCAGTTATACCCGTGTAAACACGGAGTTGTTCTGCTGAAGTCAATAGACTTCACATTCGCACCAGTGCAACTCAGAACAGAGTCTAGACCTTACATTGCAAAAGCCTGTATTTGTGAGCCCATATTCTGGCTGGGACCAGCCCTGTGCCCAACTGCCCATTGGACAATCTGCTTCTCACTAAAGGACAGGTAAGAATAACCTGCAGAGGGGTGGTGTAGAGAAGCCATGGTTCAAATCACATGCAGGTAAACATGTGGATCATGTGTTCTGACCACAGGCCATGTCCCATAATGCCTCTCTGTAGCTCTTCAGCTCAGAGAGCCTGCTGGGTGCCTTTCTGTCATATTTCAGATGGGTTAGTATAGGGGCTAGCCATCCTCTGCCCCATGCTCCATCTGTTGGCCAGGGGCTGTCTGTCTATTCACAGTGCCAGGCAGAATCTGACCCAACACTGTGACTTGTTAATGGCCCACAGAAACAGTTATACTGAATCACTTTGTTTTAAGAGCCTTGCAAGTCACTTAATTCCTGCATTAGATCTGCCCTTCCCCACTCTGGCTAGGAAAGCATAATCAGTTCCAGGAACAGGAGAAGACCATTGGGCTGACATATGCTTAGTTATTCTGTTTTGTTTACTTAAACTTTTCCTCCATTCTTCTCTCCCTACTGTACCTTTCCAGCCTTTTCCATTCACAAACCCGCCCAATTCTTTCTTGCGCCATTCACTCTCCAAGTTGTTTCAGTAACTAGAGGCCAAATTTGTCCTGGTGCAACCAGGCACAGTTCCAGTGAAGTCAACACCAGGCTGCTTTCACTTACACCAGGGCTGCATTGTGCCCCTTGTGCTCCCGGCCAGTTTGAAGAGCTTGATTGGCTGTTGCATCAGTCACACTGGATTTCATAACGTTAGACATTTCAATGGGAGTGACTCATTCCCTCTTGGAGTGTATAATATGTATGAGCAAAGATGATTAACTTTTGCTGAATGGGATGATTTCTGGAATGGGAACTGGTGTTAATTAGGAACAGATCTCAGGCTTTCACAATCTCTACACATATATTAAAAATTCAATTTGCTTTTTAGCCCAGGCTTGATGTTAATGTTAAAGTTAAATACCCTTGTCATCTCAGCTTAGAAAGGAACAATGGAGACTCAGAGTTAAGGCTTCAGATTTTGATAGCCCCTGACCATTGCCAACTCTCGTGATTTCATTGCAAGTCTCATGATATTTGCAGAAGAATCTCAGCTTTCATTTGAAAAAGAAGTTTTTAGCCCTCGTGGTTGCAGGGAAAATCCTTTAAGATGTGAAGCAAGTAAATCCTGAAGACTCAGGAAGCAGAAGATACATTTAAAGAACCAAAACTACATCTTTTATAAAAATATCACAGGATTGTTAAGCCAATCTCACAATTTTGGGGGCATCTGACACTTGAATGTTTGAGTTTTACCAGCTCTTGTTGGCCTGCAAGCCAGTATTATCCCATGGTGATTTGTCTCATGTTCCAGCTTCGAAGCCTCTATTTTATTTTATGTTTAAAAGTCTCCTGCTATTATGGATGCAGACGAAGCCTTCAAGATGTAGGCAAAGTGTAAACTGATGCAATGCTGTCTCATCTGCCTGGGTCTGCAGAGCTGTGAATGGCTTCTGGTCTCTTTAAGGGGGTGTTGACTCTATAGCCTAATAGCAACAGTTTAAAAGGCAATGTTGTTAGCTATTTCACTGCTGATCATAAGAACATAAGAATGGCCATACTGGGTCAGACCAAAGGTCCATCCAGCCCATTATCCTGTCTGCCAACAGTGGCCAATGCCAGGTGCCCCAGAGGGAGTGAACCTAACAGGTAATAATCAAGTTCTCTCTCTCCTGCAGTCCACCTCCACCCTCTGACAGACAGAGGCTAGGGACACCATTCCTTACCCATCCTGGCTAATAGCCATTAATGAACTTAACCTCCATGAATTTAACTAGTTCTCTTTTAAACCATGTTATAGTCCTAGCCTTCACAACCTCCTCAGGCCAGGAGTTCCACAGGTTGACTGTGCGCTGTGTGAAGAAGAACTTCCTTTTATTTGTTTTAGACCTGCTGCCCATTAATTTCATGTGGTGACCCCTAGTTCTTATATTATGGGAACAAGTAAATAACTTTTCCTTATTCACTTTCTCCACACCACTCATGATTTTATATACCTCTATCATATCCCCACTTAGTCTCCTCTTTTCCAAGCTGAAAATCCTAGCTTCTTTAATGTCTCCTCATATGGGACCCGTTCCAAACTCCTAATCATTTTAGTTGCCCTTTTCTGAACTTTTTCCAATGCCAGTATATCTTTTTTGAGATGAGGAGACCACATCTGTACTCAGTAGTCAAGATGTGGGTGTATCATGGATTTATATTAGGGCAAGAATATTCTCTGTCTTATTCTTTATCCCTTTTTTAATGATTGGTAACATCCTGTTTGCTTTTTTGACTGCCACTGCACACTGCATGGACGTCTTCAGAGAACTATCCACGATGACTCAAAGATCTCTTTTCCTGATTAGTTGTAGCTAAATTAGTCCCGATCATATTGTATGTATAGTTGGGGTTATTTTTTCCAATGTGCATTACTTTACAATTTATCCACATTAAATTTAATTTGCCATTTTGTTGCCCAATCACTTAGTTTTGTGAGATCTTTTTGAAGTTCTTCACAGTCTGCTTTGGTCTTAACTATCTTGAGCAGTTTAGTATCGTCTGCAAAGTTTGCCACCTCACTGTTTACTCCTTTCTCCAGATCATTTATGAATAAGTTGAATAGGATTGGTCCTAGGACTGACCCTTGGGGAACACCACTAGTTACCCCTCTCCATTCTGTACATTTACCATTTATTCCTACTCTTTGTTCCCTGTCTTTTAACCAGTTCTCAATCCCTGAAAGGATCTTCCCTCTTATCCCATGACAACTTAATTTACAAAGCACACAAGAAAAAAAGAGGGGCACCTGCATTAGAAAGTTCTGCACAATCTACTGTGAATGGCGACAGTAGTGGGTGGAGCCTATATTGTGGATGGAGTCTGGGAGAATATCAGCACTTTTCTTTTTCCAGCTTGTCCCATGCTGCTATTTTAGGGTGACCAGATGTCCTGATTTTACAGGGACAGTCCCTATTTTGGGGTCTTTTTCTTATATAGGCTCCTATTACCCCCCACCCCTATCCCAATTTTTCACACTTGTTGTCTAGTCACCCTATGCTATTTCTGGCTATTGTCAATGATGTAAAAAGCTGTTCTTCTTCTTCTTCTTTGCATTGCAGTAATCCCTAGGAGTTCCAGTCCTGGGCTAAGAGTCCACTGTGTCAGATGCTGTACAAACACACAACAAAAGGCTGTCTCTGCCCCAAGGAGCTAACTGACCGTCTCTATTGCAATCCCCATCCCTGTCTCAATGATTAATTCAGGTCTCATGCCTCTGCATTGGGGCGTTCCACCTCTCATTAAGATCCGGACACTCTAACCCAAAGCGGAACATGGGAACACATCAATAAAGACTTTGCCTCTTTGGAGTGATGACTAACCTACCTCATTTTCTAGGGAATTCAGAGGAGGTGCACTGGTCCTCTAGACACTTACTTCAAAGTACTTTACAAAGGAGCTGCAAGCATCATCAGCCTCATTTTACAGGAGTGCAGTGACAACGCACAAAGGTTAAATGACAAGGCTGCAGTCATGCAGGGAGTTGGTAGCAGGCAGAACACAAGCCTCCTTGAATCCTGGCCTGATGGACTGGATCACGCTGCCTCCCCCATGGAGGGATAGTCTTCAGACCTCTCAATAGGGCACCTTTCAACAACATAAGATATTATTGTAACGGAGATGCTCACAAGTCCTTAGTCACAGCAATGCTGCTGGCCAAGTCTCTTCGTAGCCTCTGTTATATTCATCTTGGCATTTTCTTCTAAGAAAGATCTCTGAATACAGCCTCTAAATGTTAACCAAAAAGAACCTGGTGGTTGTGTACATTGATGTAGGAAGTAGCTACATCTTTGGAGTTTTGCTGGGTTCCCCCCCCCCCTTGCTATTTTCTTGCTCTTTAGCTTGCTCACTTTTTAAAAAAATGTATGAGCAAGCAACTGGCTCCAAGGCTATTTCCATAACAATGGATGCGTTTCATGGCTTCTGCAAAAAACGGGCAATAGGTGCACTGCAAATCTGGTGGTGGAGTGTGTGTGTGTGATTTTAAAAATACCATTTAACAGATCTGAACACTCTTGAAACTTGTTTGATAACTAGCCCTGGAGAATGAAGTCCCCTGTTTATCCCCGTACACAGGCAGCGGCATCCATAATACTCAGAGGGCAGTGATCAGTCCTGTGCAACTCCAGCTAAAGCAATGAGGTTGCATGGGTGTGGAAGGCCCAAGACTATTTGGCCTTTATGGATAAAAACGCCATGTAATGGACATAGGAGAACAGCAAGCGTTTCAGGATGGTCCAGTAAGCAACAGAGATAATCTTCCAGCAACCTGGTGCCTATTTAGCGTCTCAGCCTTTAGCCATCAGCAAATACAGCCACTGAGCTCTGGAAAGGTGTCCTTCAAAGGAAGAGAAACTCAGCAGACGGGCCAAGGGCAAAATGGGTGTAAAGACTAAACTTCCCTCTTTGCCCCTCAGGCAGTTCCTTCAGCTCAATCAGGATTCAATTTGGCTCCGATCCTGGGCCATGCTCCAGCAGCGCTGTGCTGCTCTGCCTGTGCAAAGAGGCCATTATCCCAGTGAACATAAGAGTGGCCATACTGGACCAGATCAGTGGTCCTTCTAGCCCTGTATCTTGTCTTCTGACGGTGGCCAATGGCAGATGCTTCAGAGGGAATTAACAGAACAGGAGTCAAACAAACTGGCATCTTTAACCAGCACTGCATTTAGTTTCAAGTTAAAGAAACTCAGGCCTGCAAAGGCACTGTGGCCTAGTGGGCAAAGCGACTATTATTTTTTAAAAATCAGATGATTTTTAAGCTAATCTCATGATTTTGGGCACTTGGGATTGGCAATATCAGCTTTGTCTTTTCCTTCTCTAACTTTTTGCTGCCTATTGCTCTGCGTAGCATTAACATGCAACTACTGCTTCTGTTTTTAAACGCAGCCTTCAGGTAACTAAAACTCTTTTAATTTGTGCTGGGTGGAAACCTGTGGTCAGCCATATACTAATTTGTATGTGGAGCGGGTTAGACCCCTGCTTCTGGGATGCCACCTGATGAGCTGGGGTTTAACTGAGCCTCCCCTGCTCAATCAGCCTGGGTTCCCTCTCCCTGCTTTGCTGAATTAGGCTCGCTGGACTCTTGCAGCACACACACAAGTAGGGCCAGACCCGCTGCAGTCAGCTCTGTGTGAGAGGGCTCCCCCACCCCTTGTCGGAGACAAACCCAAAATATACTGTCTTGCGCTGTATAGAAATAGCTGTACAGTGCAAACTCATAAAATTTGCCCTCTTCCTCAATGTGACAGATGTGCATGACTTCTTGCCCCCCCAAGCTATAAACTGCATAAACTGGGTTTTATTATAAACAAGAAATAAGTTTATTAACTACAAAAGGTGAAATGTAAGTGGTTAAAGAGATAGCAAACAGAACCACGCTGATTACCTTAGTAAACAAAAGTTGCAGAGTCAGACTGAGCTTAACACACTAGATAGGTAGGATACAAATTAACAAATTCTCACCCTGAGTGATAAAGAGGCTGGCCGATCCTTATGGCCCAAGTTGCCTTGGCTTTCCCAGGTTTTCTTACACAGGCTAGAGATCTTAGCCTGGGACCATCACTTCTCACAGTTCAGTCTTTGTTCCTCAGGTGTCTTCAGGTGTGTTGTTGTAGGGAGAGTGAGGACCTGCCACGTTGTCATTGTCCCTCTTTTATACCTCCCCCTCACTTGCTGGAACGTTTTTTTCACTGTGACCTGAGTCAAACAGTTCCCATTGTATACAACTATCTAACCCGAGTCAAACAGTTCCCATTGTGTAGGGATATCTCGGAGAGGTTTCTATTGCACACAGTTCCTGGGGTAATCCTTGTGCTTGTGTGCATTTCTTCAATAAGCCATTATCATTGTTTGGCCTCATCGAACATGGCACATTTGAAATACAGAGACATGGTCAATATTCTCAATATTCCCAGCTTCAGATACAAAAATGAATCATGATACCTGCACACAAATTGGTTAAACACATTCAGTAAATCGTAACCTTTCCAATGATATCTTACAAGACCCATCCTGCATAAAGTACATCTCAGTTATGTCATACGCATATTTTCATAAAGAATATGGAGTGAAACATCACAATGTTTCCAATTATATGTTTCCATCTTTAAACCTGGTTTTTCAGCCGATTGCAGCTCAATTTTAATGTGTGTCTGGCTGCACCTTGATATATTCATTGTCAGCCACCCAGACACAAATTTCATTGCATTGCACACCAAAAAATGGGATTTTAAATGGAATACGCTACATATTTTTAAAAATAAAACAAAACCCTAGACAGGGGGTTGGTTGTCTTCATAGATTTTTCTTTTTTAACTCTCCCTTGAAACAAAATTAATCTGAGCATGACGTTTGTTTTTTTTAAAGAGAATTAGATACAGCAAAGCACCAAATCACATGCTTAATTTCAAGCACATGTTTAAGTTCAAATCAAAATGGTATATACTCAGGCAGCTAGTCCCTCCCATTGCCCATCATTCTGCAGCTACACTATTATTGTTAGCGAGTTAGCACAGATGTGTCTAGCTGATCTGGAAATTACAGCTCCAGTGAGGACATAGCCGGAGTCCATGTGAGTTCACTCCATGATCCCACTGATCTTGGGGTCTTGCGTTCAGGGGCAAAAATCCAACAGCCACAGAAATTAAGAGCATAGCTTCTCATTTGTGCTTTCCATGCATTTCACATACACTTTTCCCTCTCGTTCAAGTCTTGTGCATGTTACACATTATTTCCCATTCTTCATTTAACATTAGCCCCTCTAAGGACAGATACATTCGGACGCAAGCAAATCATTCCAGTCTTTCTATGCTAAGCACTTCCCTGCTTGTTACACTTTCTCGTGACTTTCCATAAACAAGGCCTGACTGTAACTGGCGAGTGTGTGTTACAGGGCCCCCTCTGTGCGATCCGTGGAGGGTAGGATTTGTCACAAAGCACTGGTTCCAGCAGCTCATGCTCTGAGGTCCTTGGTATATTGGCCAAGAAGGCAGCCGTCACAAGAGCATTTGTTGAAATTACTAGATCCCCTGCTTTGGCCCCCATCCCTCTGGTCTGCAAGGACACAGTGCTCTGGTATATAACTTCACAGGCAAAGAGAGGAAATTTTAGTGGGAGCCTCATGTTATAATATCAGCACACATCACTGGCTAAGCCATCAGCAAAGCAAAGGAAAGAGGAAACCTTGTCCCATTTCCTCGCCTTTTGAGCAGAAAAACTGATTGCATTACAATAGTACCTACAGATCCACCCCACCCCCCATGGAAAGCAGGGCCTCTATTATGCTAGGCCCTGTACAGACACAGTGAGACTGTGTGCCTTGAAGCGCTTATGACTTAAACAGACAGGGCCTAAGGGGAAACAAGAAGAATAACTTGTCCGCTTTCCCATACCAGGGCAGTGGAAGAGAGGGGACTAGAATCCAAGTCTTCTGGGTCCAAATCCAGGGCTTTATCCACTACATCACACTGCCACGTATAGGACTGGCTGGTGTGATACACTGTGGCACATAGATGCAGAAAATAACACTTCAAGCAGGGGATGCAGATGCACTTAAGTAAAGGCCATAGAAATTAGACAGCCTGTCCGCCTATTTATCAAAGCACCTGCAGCCCCCATTTCAAGTCAGGGGAAACAATTAGAAATACACAAGAACAAATGGATATAAACTGGCCATCAGGAAGTTTAGACTTGAAATTAGACGAAGGTTTCTAACCATCAGAGGAGTGAAGTTCTGGAACGGCCTTCCCAGGGGAGCAGTAGGGGCAAAAGACATATCTGGCTTCAAGACTAAGCTTGATAAGTTTATGGAGGGGATGGTATGATGGGAGAGCCTAATTTTGGCAATTAATTGATCTTTGACTATTAGCAGTAAATATGCCCAATGGCTTGTGATGGGATGTTAGATGGGGTGGGATCTGAGTTACTACATAGAATTCTTTTCTGGGTGTCTGGCTGGTGAGTCTTGCCCATATGCTCAGGGTTTAGCTGATCACCATATTTGGGGTCGGGAAGGAATTTTCCTCCAGGGCAGACTGGCGGAAGCCCTGGGGGTTTTTCACCTTCCTCTGCAGCGTGGCGCACGGGTCACTTGCTGGAGGATTCTCTGCACCTTGAAGTCTTTAAACCACGATTTGAGGACTTCAGTAGCTCAGACGTAGGTTAGGGGTTTGATACAGGAGTGGGTGGGTGAGATTCTGTGGCCTGCATTGTGCAGGAGGTCAGACTAGACGATCATAATGGTCCCTTCTGACCTTAAAGTCTATGAGTCTATAATACTGTGCTAAATGAGGATGCTTGAAGTAGATAATCTCAAACAATTCCTTTCTAGGAGATGCCTACTCAGTTGTAACCTAAAGACCTTGAGAGATGGAAACAGCCAAAGCTACATGGGCAAAAGGAGGCTAGATACACTGCATAATGAAGAATGAGCTGGAGATGGTGAATATGACAACTCTGTAGCTATTCATTCTACATACAGATGAACCCACTGCTTACGTATTTTGTGACCAATCCTGCCCACCCTGTCTGATTTTGGTGAGTGCAGCGGGCTGGAGGAGTGATCTAGAATGAGGCTCTCTCTGTCACACCCTCTAGGACAGCCCAGATTTATCAATGTATTGGAAAGCTGAGTGCAAGGTGATGGATTTGTTGGCTTCAGCCCATGCCTCTCACTGCAAAGTGGAAGGCTGCAGCTGAGCTGACCTCTATGTTATGAATTATGGGAGTGTTAATATGTGAGACTCAAGAAAAAACTGATCAATATACAGGGGAAAATTAGCCACACCATACATGCACGGGCAAGGATATCCCGGAGAAACTTCCCAAACATGACAAATGCTTCTCCAGTAATAGAATGTACAAGCTGATGGGCTAATGAAATGAGAGGATGATCTCAGGTGCTAGGAGACAGGTCTCTACCATTCTCCATCTGCAATGCCACCCATGTCTTGGCAGGGAATCCAAAGACCAAAGACGATAAAGACCCTCATCAGCAAACCCTATTGAGCACCAGGGACCTGAAAACCACCTGTGGTTTCTTGCCACCACCCCCCTCCACATCCCACAATCTTGTGTGTCTGCAAAGGACTGTGGGATAGGGATCCTGGCATGAAATGGCAGGTAGAATATGGGTGCTGGTGGGCCTGTTGCTGGCGGGGCATTGGAGAGGTGTTGGGTAGAGGTGTGTGGTGTTATTGTGCTTTTGGAAACACTGGAGTGTGCTGGGGTTGGAGGGTCCTGGGTAGGGATGTTGTCTGTGAGGCTGGTGGGAGATCCTGGGGCTCAGTACTGAATGGGGCTGGTTGACTTGGGAGGCTGTTGCCTTTCTCCCCACCTCCACAGCTCCAGCCCAGGGCTGCTTCACCACTGTCTGTGGAGCAGCAGCAGCAGGGGAAAGATGGGGTGAGCTGAGGACCTGACTGGTTGGGAAAGAAGAGATTGGAGAGCAGGGAGGGGAGGGCAGGAGAGGGGCAGAGGCAGAGCAAGAAGGAGCTGCTCCTTCCCTGGCTCCCACTAGGGCCTAGCAGCTGCATGGACTTTGTCCACTCGACCAGCTCAGCAGTCCCATGTTAGAGGTCAAGGCCAGGGCATGACTTTGGGGCAGGGAATCCCATGTGGCCATCACTGAGCCTTCTGCTGCATGTCTGTGAATAGCAGGGGACAAGGTGCTCAGGCTAGCACCTTCCAGCAGTACTAGAGCCACTTGAAATGAAATAAAAGGGGTGGAGTGGATAAGGAATAAACAGCCCGATACGGGGCTTTCTGCTATGAACTTAACTGCCATAAAACAAGACATGCCTAGCACAACTATAATGCACACCCTGCCTCTCCAGCACCCTCGATAATAATCATCAGAACACTTTACAGTTGCTTTTAGCCTTCTTAAAGGTGGGTGAAATATCTCCCCGCTTTTACAGATGGAGAAACTGAGGCAAACAGAAGTGAGATGCCATGCTTAAGGTCCACAACAGGTCAGTTGCATAACCCAGAATAGAACGCAGGTCTCCACCTCACTTGTTTGATAGCTTGGGTGTCCCTGTTCACACACACAAACCCCTGACTTGAGCGCAGGGGTTCTAGTAACACAAGAGGGCTGGCAAAACCGGGGGTATAGGCCAAAGCTTGAGAGAACTCAGTTCATTGGCTAACATAACCACTCAACTGTGGCCAAAGAATAGGTTCCCAGCACAACACTCAAGGGACGCTAGGCCTCTGATGCCCCAGGGCCATCTTTTCTTGTCGTCCACCCATTCCCTGATTCTGGACTGGAAATCAACGACTAAGCCAGTTCGGCGTTCAACCCCCACATTCTCTTGCAGCTTCCAGTACCAGGAACTGCATTTCTCTAGTGGACTGCACCACGCTGCCATCCTAACACCACACCCCAGAGAGGAGAATGAATGAAAAGCAAGCCACACAAAAGCCGGAGTTCCACATTCATACTTAAAACTACATAAACTGAGCCCTCCATAGCTTTGGCATTAGAGAAGACCAGAACCTTGAACATCAAGCCCATTTTCACCCTATACAAATTGGACTTCTGAATGAAAGTGCCCCCATGGAGCTATATACTTCCCCAAAAATGAGGAAAGGAGATCAATTTGCCCATTGTTACTGATCTCTCTGTTGCCACACCTGTTCACAATCAACCAAGTCACCCTGTAGGAGAACTGTCATTCAGTTGCAGCAATAGGTAAAACAAGGCAAATCCGGTAATCTCCCTTTGGGAATTCCAAGCATGGGCATGCAGTATTACAGCGGCACAGTGCTCAGCTGTGCCAGTTCAAGGAATTGATAAGAACCTCATCTTTGGATTTCACTCATTTGGTTCCCCTCACCTGATGCTTGCGGGAGTTTATATCCAAAAATAAGTCAAACCCAGCCCAGAAAATTTCACCTAGTTTACAATCTGTGGGAATTTTAACTTCACTTGCGATGATTATTCATACCAGGATCTATGCCAGGAAAACATATCTGTTTATATAATCAGGAAACAGAAATGATATTGTTTTACTTATGACCAATCGCAATGAAGCAACACAGCTCCCAGGTGGGATTTTGCGGTTTGAATAGCAAGCCACAAAGTAAACACAAAAATTACCAAAAAATTGCTCAATGATGTCAATTAGTGAATAAATTCAAGGAAATCATCTGCTCACAGCCATCCTGAGAGAAGGGGAAGAGATCAGATAAGAGAAGAGATCAAATATCAGGAAAAAACTTTCTGTCGGGGTAGTTAAGCACTGGAATAAATTTCCCAGGGAGGCTGTGGAATCTCCATCATTGGACTTTTTAAAGAGCAGGTTAGACAAACACCTGTCAGGGATGGTCTAGATAATACTTAGTCCTGCCATGAGTGCAGGAGACTGGACCAGAAGACCTCTCGAGATCCCTTCCAGTCCTACAATTTTATGATTCCATGATTCTATAAATTATTAAAAATTATTTGCTCACTCTAGGCATTATGCACTTTAACACATGAACATACCCAATATCAATGGTTTTCATTTAAAAACTAAGGGCCAAGGTTTTCAGAAGTGCCTAGATTTTGAGTGACTATGCTGAGACACTTCCCGAAAATCAGTCTCCTTGAGATCCTTGAAGCGGGGTCCCCAAAATCTTGGCCAAAGCCGTTTCTTTGCCTCCTGCAGTTCCAAAATGAATTAAACAAAATTCTGGAGCAGCTATTCACAAAAGGGGCAGATCTTTTGCTGGTGTATTAATGACACTGTGACAACTGACATTAGCTGAGGCTCTGCCTTGGACTGTTTTCACCCTTTAGACAGATTAGCTGGGCTTTTCATACTGTTTTATTACTAATAAGAACAATACTAACTTAATCTTAAAGACATATATCAGAGCATGCAGCAGTCCAAATGCTGAAACACATAAACCGCCTCTCCTTCTGCTCCATGCTAGCAAAGCTGTTCCATAGTTAGCTCAGAATCCAGCTATCCTACATTTGACCAACTGTTCTCTGTGGTGTCATCTTTGTTTGTTTATCCCCAAACTGTTCTCTGAAATTCTGGGTCTAAAAAAAGCCCAACAGGCCTTTTTTTTTTTAAAAAGACAAGAAAAATAAAAAGCAAGAGCTGCTGTACAGCTGCCAGTGTGTTTTACAGTGGGGCAGAAATCTCCATCTCCCCATTTCACAGATAAGGGAAATCAGGGACAGAGGTTAAGGGGCTTTTCCAAGGTCTCATATAAGCCAGTGACAGAGCCAAGACTAGAAGTCAGGTCTCTTGATTCCCGGGCCAGCATGTCATTCCCAGGATCACATTGCCGCCTCCTTCCTGCTGATTGCTTTTGGCTTTCTGACATCATCTAATCAGGCCAGGTGGCACATGCACGCATTTTAGGTCATACACTGAACTGACCAGCTCCCATAAGAGCCCTGACTACTGTGTCGGCTGTGGGAACATGTCGGATGCCACTACAAGCCAAGCACTCAGCTAGCAGGTCATCGGGGAAGTCTGGAGTGTCCTGAAAGGCTGAAGAAGATCTCAGGGCACATTCCATTACACCAGGGATGATGGATCCAGTGCCTTGGAAGTAAGCAGCACATCACAGTCTATTTAGCACATGACATTGCAAGTCACAGAAAAATACAGAGGGAAGGGCAGGCAATATAGCCCCTGGCTAGAAAGTTATGAAACACAGAGCCAGGAGGCAAAGGAAGAGGGGAGCCTTCCGGATCAACCACTGGGCAAGTCACTGTGGTATTTGGGCAGCTTCCCCAGCAGCAGCCTGGGTACAGATGTTTTCTCCCATGCAGATCATTTTTCGTGCGGCCGACAGACATCGTTTGGTTCCCTGGTACGAGAGGCAGCTGTAATCACTTGTCCTTTCTCACACACATGTCCTGGAGGCTTCTCATTAAACTTCCACATCTGTTCCTGGTTTGCTCTTTGTCTGAAGATATTCCTGCTATGCCAGAGGATGTGCAGCAAAAGGTCAGCTGACATCTCAAGAGAGAGGGGGCCTCCGGAGAGCCCTCAAGATTTAGCCCTGTGGATGGCAGGTGAAGCAGTAGCAGGAGTTATTATATAGAACAGTCCATGATGGACATCAATAGGGTGCTGATACAAACAGCCCACCACGTTGCTCCTCCAAAATGGTCCCACACGACTCCTTGAGCAGTCCGGAGAAAGAAAGAAAATGGGCGCAAAGAAGTCATTGCTTCACCCTGGCCTCTCTGGGTTAGTTAATTAATCCACAGCGTTAGGGGGCTCTGAAGGCAGGTGGGGTGGGTAAATTAGAAAGAGAAATGGAGTGTGGTGGGGAGAGAGAGAGGATCCTGGAGATTTAAACATGGAGGTAACAAGCAAACATTACTTTCCTACCTGCCCCACCACCGATGGTGGGGAAACTCGGACGATTAAAGGAAGTTGCCTCTCTATATCCCTTCTTGCAAACCCACATTCCAACAACTTGGCTGCTAGGTGCATTTTTAGCTGCTGAGTGATCCCGGCTCCCACCCTGCCCCCATCTTATGGAGTGAAGAGTTCTTTTTTGGTTTGCTTTGCCAGTGGGAGAGCAATCTACAACAGGCCAGATGGAAGATGTTCTAATTTGGGTTTCCTATTATTTATATCATTAGGTTTAGGCAAGGTTGGATGTATATGGCACAATCATCTGTTAGCTTTGTTCTGTCTACTCCCCTTCCCCCACCCCAAAGGGTTTTCATGAGACTGTAGTAATGTCTACTGTGCCACTGCTAGTGCTCTGCATCTAGATATCGTAGGTATTTAGATCAAATTGCTGCTTGGGTAATATACCCCCAGAATAACACAGGGCCAAATTCTGTGGTCCTCAATTGAGTAAAGTTCCCACTCCAGTAATTGCAGTGGCCTAATCCATCCAGGGAGAGAGACACTGGGAGAGACAGCTCAAGGCTAGACCAAGAGTTTTCTCGCAGCTGTGGCCACAATGCATTGTAGGGGAGTGAAGGAACTTATGACCCCCACGAATTTGCATGTCATCTTTGCACAGGGGCCATGCTAACCTTCTCTGTATCGTTCCAATTTTAGTATATCACCCTAGGCAAGCATATAAGACAGGTCACAATTTTCCCCTGCACATTGCAAAGGGACCTCAAAGCTGTACTTATAAGGGAGAAAAAACCAAGTTCGTCATTAATGTCAAATAGATATAGTTTAAAAATAAACCATCTTGTTGCTAATACATTTCACAACACTTCTGTCAAGAAAGGGGCTCATGATGAATGCCTTTATCATTGCGAAAGATCTCACTTCCTCAGTGCTCTCCAGCTTGTGTTACAACAAATGCTGCTTGGGCAACGCAGTTCATTACCATACTTCCCTAAACACAGTATCTGTGGTGCAGATCTTCTTACTCAACACTTCAGAGTGACTCATCAGAGAGCAGTCACACCATGTCTGGTTAATCAGGGACAGGTTTCTCGTTTCCCAGGCTGCTGCTTTGGGCCTGTATTTGAAGGTACTTTGTTGGGCGCAGTCCTTCCTCTCCTTGGTTTCAAGTGGGATGTATTCTTTTATGGAGAAAGCAAGTTAAAATATAAAATAACCCCTTTATATAAAATAACCTCCACCTATGGAGAGGGGGCATCCAAAATATGGTTCATTGGTTCTGTGGTTTTAGGAAGATCAGTAGTTTTCTGTCTGAAGAGAAGATAGGATGACCAGACAGCAAATGTGAAAAATCGGGATGGGGGTTGGAGGGTAATAGAAGCCTATATAAGAAAAAGACCCAAAAATCAGGACTGTCCCTATAAAATCGGGACATCTGGTCACCCTAAGAGAAGAGGACAAAGGACTAAATTGTGCCCTTAGTTACACTCTTACAACAGATAGGGTTGCTCCATCCATGGTAATTATATGGCCCCCATTATTCTAGTGTCCATGCACCTCAGACAGTCTTCAATGTATTTATCCTCACAACGCCCCTGTGGGATCAGGATTATCAAAGTGACTTGCCCCAGGTGTACCCTTCACCCAGTAGAGAAAGCCTTTCTATTGAAAATTGTACATATCTATTTTTTTCCTTGCCCAAACTAAGGGATTTATCACCAGGCTTGGAATCTGAGGACTCAGTACTGGCTCACTGCAATGTCTTGAAAAGGCATTTGTCCAGAAGGATTTAGGTTTGGACTCCAGCTCAGAAAACATTTGAGATATTTGGGATTTTGCTTAAAAAAAAACAAGAGAAAGTTGTAGTTTTTCTTTTCGTAAACACCTGTGCCGCTAATGGCAATGACATTTCTCTAATGGAAGTGTGTCTCACTCAGATGGAAGATGCCCTGAAAGGTGGTGAAAATTCAGACAAACATGCAAGATCCCAAAGGTAGAGGAAAAGATACAGCTGTCTAAAGACAATTAGCATTGACTGTATTTTGCAACATTTGAGACAATCTTTATCTTGCTCAGGTCCTCTCAGATTCAGACAAGGGCAGTTTTTTTAACTTTATTTTTTTAACAACAGATTTCTTATATTGTCTTTGGCAAATATTGCTGAGATGTAGCTGAAACCATTGGTCAACCTTGGCTTATTCCTACAAAGGGTTATTCCAGTTCTGCTCCCTTTGAAATCAGTGGCAAAACATCCATTGATTTCAATATGAGCACAATCTGGCACTTAGAAGCCACTCTGTACAAATTAAGACCCTGATTCAGGGAAGCACTTAGGCACTCACTTAAAATTAAGCCCCCTTTCTGAATGGGGATACTTTGCTGAATTGGGGCCTAAACATCTTTCACTTTATACTGAGAAATCAGAACTGCGCCTTCACGGTGTCTCCGTTGGGTTGAGTGAAATCACAATCACCAACAAGAGAGACGGAAGGCACTCTTCCCATTCAAGGCCCGCATGTTCATTCACTCCTAAATGTCCCCTGAAATTTAGCATTCTTTGCATCATCCCAAAAAAGGATTTCACAAGGATGGGAAGGGGCGAGTTAGTGAAGCGATTTGAGCAAACGCAACTGAGCTGTTGGTGTGGTTTGCAAAGTAAATAAACAAACAAAATTAAAAGGACATTTCCTTTTGCACTTGGCTAGCACAAACCAGGAAAGCATTACATTTAAGGTGCTGGGTTTTTCAAAAGCATCCAGCATTGGCTTAATTCAGCTCCCCTTGAAATCAGTGTTCAAATTCCCACTGGCTCCCATCGGAATGGAGCTAGGCTAACGCTCAATGCTTTCAAAATAAAGCCTTCCCCCAGTTCACGAATGCAGTTAAAAGTGGCTGGAAAATGATGATCTAGCTACACATGCACATCACCCTGTTGTTACTGCTGTGGGGCCTTATCCTCCCAGGGGCTGAGCATCTTTAAGTCCCATGGCAATGGAGAGCACTCAGCACCTGCTCAGCTGTGGTATAGAACTAGACCCCTACAAGCTCACACAGCAAACTCTCTGGGCCTGTTCTAAAATAGTTAAGTGCTGTGTGTGGCTAGTGTGTCATATATTCAATTGCTTCTAAATTAATACGCCAAAGGGCAGTGTACCTGATGTCTAAAGCTACCACCCCATCCCCACTGGTAACAACCTTTCCGGTGGCCTTTAGCTAAACTTGGAAGGATTAGATTTTTATTGATAAAGTCAGTAAATGTTGATTTCAATGTGCACACGCAAACCGAGGGAAAAATATTTCCATCAATAATAACAGAAATTTACACATAGGCAAAGTAAGGAAAAATTCTTCTTGAGAACTTGGTTCAGACTTTTGAATGAGGCTTGTTATGAATGGACTAATTTATGAATAGGAAAAACAGATACGATTTGTTGATTTAAGGATATTTACTTTGTATATTTTCCCAGGTGATGCTGACGATTTGTGTTTTAATGGTTTCTAGAGATTCAGAAAGTTAAAGCTTAATATCCATACTCACAAAATCATTGTTTGACCCCAACTTTCCTGCAATTATGACAATTGAAATCAATAGAAATTTTTAAAATGCTTAAAAATAAACAAACATCGATATTAGCTTTCGAAATATAAAAAAATAAAAATCAAGATTCGGCCAAGCCTACCTTTATCATACTGCTGGACTATTGTTGGATGACAATAGTTGCACACTTCTGTCATTGCACAGGCAGATTTGAGTGGTGTCAAAACATATAAAGAAAAAGTAGTTTAAAAAACAAAATAAACAAACCCAGGTATTTAGCACACTGTTTAAAGCTTTGCCACCAAATTCTGCTTTCAGTTACACTGGTGTAAATCCATCCAGGTACCCTGCTTTCCACCCAGCTGCCAGAGCAAAACTTGTCTCAGAGTATATTTCCCCACTTGATATCCTGGACACAATGGGCTAAATTCAGCCCTGATATAATTCCATTGGCCTCAGTGGTTTTACACCACAGATGAATCCAGGCTGCAGAGACAATCTGAAATAGACACTGGTAGAGCCTAGAATTCAGCCTGATTACAGGAGATAAGGATTGGTCTCTACACCAAGAGACAGGCCTTTTATAGAAGCAAAATCTCCCTAACGTTGGCTCAGGCCAGGTGGTTTAACAGTTTGTAGTGGCTACCATGCATGGGACCTGGCTTATCGAGTACTTACCATGGTGGCGATAGTATGAAGCCAGCAGTGTTAGAGCACAAGGGAAGTTGACTTCCTAGAGTACATTTTATACAGGGAGATGTCTCGTAAAACACACTGGGGGCCTGACTTTACCTTCACTGTACAGGCAAAACTCACTAACTTCAATGGTAATTTTGCCTGCATATGACCTACAAAACAGGACCCAACAAATGACGGCCCCAGTTCAGCAATGCACTTTAAGCACGTGCTTAACTTTAAGCATACAAGTAACCCCACTGAAGTTAATGGGAAAACTCATGTGTTTAGTTAGTCAACGTGCTTAAGAACTTGGTTGCACTGGGGATTATTTACAGAAAGCTAAAGTCTCTTCCCAGTAATACTCCAGCATCTGGGTCATATCCTGAATGCACTGAAGTCAATAACCAAACTCAGTGTCCATGGATGTCAATGGAGTTGCTCAGGATTTAATACTCCAGATTAAAGGTGAGCAGACGTTGTCCTGTAATCAGTGAAACCTTGTGTTGCAGCTCCAGTTGCGGGGCTCAGCAGCATATGTTCCCACCCATACTATGCATCTGTCTCTTGCCAGCGCCAGCAGAGAGCTAGGGTCCCCTGACAAAGCTGTTGTGAGAGCCCTGATTTTAAAACAAACAGACACACAAAAAAAGAGAGGCGCATTTATGTTCCTCCCAGCTGTGCTCTCCAGGACAGAAGGATTTCTGTGACCAGACAATAACGCTTTATACGGCAAGGGTAAGTTTCAGTTACTTGAAACTATCAGTTCTTGTGTTTGAATCATCTTATATTCTCCACAATGAAACGAGGCTTCCCCACTGGCAAATATTCGGTCGTGCTGTTAAATCAGACACAAAGGCCAAACAGGGTTTGGATTTAAAGTGATGTCACAGGAGAAGCCTAAACCCAGCCACTTGCCCAGTTTGGGATTGTTTATGTATGTTCCAGGCACTGTCTTACCTGCCCCTCTGAGCCAGCTCCGCTCCCTCTCGGCAAGAGGAAAGCGAGTCCAGCATTCTAATCCGTTACCAACAAGGAGGGCGCTGAAATTTAACATAGGCTGTTGGGATTTTTACTCCCCAGCAAAATCTTCAGTAAAACCCTCACATCTCTTTTCAGAGTACCAGAAAGAGCCAAAGTTTGCACCATTTGCCGAGTGCTTGGGACCGCTGTTTACCAGCATTTACAGCACTAAATCCTACATAAAAAGGGTGGGGGTTCTGAGCACTATGAAATATTCTCTAGTCCCTGTCTCTGCGTGTGTGTTTCGGGGGGGGGGGGAGGATGGTAGGGAGTAGGGGGTAATTTAATGGAAGTGGATACTACTCATTGATTAAAAGAAAGGCCTGGGATCCAGGACTCTTGCATTCTGATCCTGCCTCTGAATTGCTGTGTGACCTTGGACAAGTCAATAAGAACATTGTTCTTCAGTTTACCCATCTGTGAAATAGGGATATTAATAACGACCATCCTCCCTCGCCAGGATGTTGTGAGAAACAGCAGTTCGGGAGAGGGAAGGACAGAGCTAGCCTGGAACTAGGAGATGTGGGTTCAATTTTTGGTCCCCCACAGCCATCCTGAGCAAGTCAGACCCAGATCCTCAAAGGCACATACCTCTAAGAGAGTTAGACCCCTGAATGCCTTTGGGGATCTGGGCCTCTTTCTCTCTCTGGCCCCATCTGTAAAATGGGAGCAATAGCACGATCCTGTCCCAGAGGGGCTTGCGAGGATAAATGGATTAAAGATTGCAAGTGCTCCAATGCCCCAATGATGGGGACCATCCAGATACCTTAGTAATGTAATTAGCAACAAGGCCTTAAAATTCCTCCTATCCTACAGGAAGGAGAGAGAGAGTGTGTGTGTGTTACTATTATTATTATTAGAACTCTGCACTGGCCAATGGGAATTCTCTCTGCAAAGCAGAAAAGCCCCCACAGGAGGCAAGGTGGGATTTGAAAGGATCCCAGACTGTGTATAGTATTTTGCAGAGAGCTATTAATACTGATAGAGAGATGGTGTCAGACATGGTTACTATGTGAAATATACAAGTCAAAGAGGAAATCCCATCAGGCATAAATCCATGTCTACTAACTCTGGTGGCTGGTTGGAATAGGGACGCTCAAAACAAGCAGGGGAGACGACTTCATGGCCAAACTAAAGGTTTTGTGACCATTAAAGTGATGCAGGAAGATGGCAGGTGGGATTAAAGATTAACATTGTAATCTGGATGCGAGATGTCTCCAAATGTACCACAAACTGCACATTGAATGTAGGTTAATACCAGCAGAACTTGATGCCCTGAGCTTCCACAAGGGGTGGAGTTTACAAGTTTCATGTAGAGCATAAGGCCTATTGTTTAGTCAAGCTTTTAATTGATCTTTAGGGCCCCAATTCAGCAGAGACATCAATGACGCGTAAGCACATGCATAACTTTAAGCATGTGCTTACGTGCTTTGCTGAACTGGGGTCTAGCTCACCTGCAATAGCAAGGAGTAGAGGATTTGCTGATGTGTCTTGTATTGTCTTGAAAGACACTTGGTCATGGCCTGGGTTATTCTTACTGGTGGAGGCCACAACCATGATTACAAAATCAATAAATACGCAACAGCCAAAGCAAGATCTGATTCTAAGGCGGATGAGCCACAGTAGCCAGGGGAGACCTGGGTGCCAAGGAGTTGTGAAAACCCTCCTTCCCAGTTCAGTTAAAACATCCACAAACCCATTTCTATGTCAGATCTGGTTCACGGGCTCTGAAGTTCAGAAGGGACTGGGTGGAATTAAGCCAAACTTTCCCCATGGCTGAATCTCCAAATCCATAGGCAAGGTGAGAGTTCTACAGGTTTGTATATGTCTGCATGGACTCAAAGACTTGAGGGGACTGGAAGGGTAGCTACTAGCCATATACCAGAATACCATGCTACTGCTCCCACGTGATCTCTCCCAAAAAATACAGGTTGAACCAGATATAGTTCATGAACAGAACCCTCAGAATATTACCCCAGATGGGCACACTGTCAATGGCAACTAGAAATAATAATTCACAAGCTCTGTAGATGTTCACACAGAGCAAAATATTGTGCTCAGAGTATCCAGAGAATCTGGGGGCACGCACACAAAGAAGCCAATGAACCAGCGCCTCATTTGCAAGCTCTTGGAGAATTGCAGAAACCAAGAAGAACGTCGTGTGTCACCTTAACAAAGTTCAGCAGCGAAGGAAAGTGGGCACTGCCTTCTGTCCCCTGACAAAGGGAAAAAGCCATTAGCAGTAGCACCCAAAGCAACTTAACATCTCTAGGGAGGAGGAGAGGGGGTGCCCACCCTTCACAAAGGCACCATCGTATACAGGAGGGGGAAGAAACGGAAGAGAAATGTTGAGGGAATGATGTGGTAGTTGCAACAGAGTCTCAAGGAGGGAGAGGCTCAAAGAATAAGAGGGCAGAAGAGTAGCAGTGATAGAGAAGATCTAAGAGAGCAAACATCTACAGCCTGGGAATGAGGAAGGCGGTGGTGGTACCTGTGAGCACGTGTTAGCAAACTGCCCAGGGAGAGTCCCAGAAGCATTTTCTTCTCTCTCTCTCTCTCTCTCTCCTCTCTGGCCATGTGCTTGGGAGTATGGATGGAGGGGAAGTGGGGAGATGCTAGCAAAGGACAAACAGGACTTTACAGCCGATAGCACAGATGGGAGGGAGAGTGAGGCACCCCAAAGGCAGGCAGTTCTCTGGCTCCTGACAGCAACCTAACCCCATGCATTTGGTTTCTAATTGTGGGCAGTTGAAGCCCTGTGGAACCGATGTGGCACAGTCAGCACCTTCTAGTGCTCCTGAGGGACACTCTCACTGGAGGGACCAATACTATCAACAGCTCTTCACAACTGTCCACATTCTCAGAGACTACGCTACCAGGACACTTTGGAGCAAACACAACTCAGAGCTGCATTCACTAACCCAGCAGCCATCTTGTACAGGAAGTTTTAAGTTGCAGGTCTATGGGGAAATACCTGCATTTCCTCACTACAGCAGCCTTTGACCCTGTTACTGCTAGACCCATAATGACAACGTAATGCAAACTGACAGGGTGGAACAGGAAACCTGAAAATAGAGTGGCAGCTTTGAGAGTGTAATTGGTGTCAAAGAGGAAGTATATTGTCAGTTCTCTCCAGTTACATGTGCAGATGCCTGAGGCTTTCCTATACACTGCCAGCCCTATAAATAGTCTTAAGTAACCTTTCAGAAAAAATGCACTGAGGCAGGTTCTTTGCTTTTCTTTCAGGGAAGAGGTAGGTAGGGATTAGCGCAGGGCCAACTCGCCATAGTCAGCATGAAATGTCGCTTTTTTGGCCCCCACATCCATGAATGATCTCTGTCACGGTTGTGTGAAGAACCTTTGTAAGAGCATTCCCAGCACGATAGCTTCCCCCAGACATTCTTAGTAACAAATACACAAAATGAGCAAAATGCAAAAAACAGCAGCAGCACCCACTGCCTTCCTCTCTAGGCTCTGAGAAAGCTAAGCATCATTATTGCTGGTTTTACAGATGGGGAAAGGGAGGTTAAATAACATGGCCAGTGTTGAACTGCAGGTCAGTGGCAGAGCTAGGAACAGAACTCAGGGGGGTAGATCCACCAGCTGAGGGTCTGTCCCCGGGTCCCCTGGCTCTCAGTTCAGTGCCCTGTTCTGAGTAGGCAAATCTGTTTGAATTCCAAGGAATTCTCGTGCATACGTCTCTGCACTTTCTGCCCAGCTCTAATGGAGACAGGCACTGGACAGACAGCACTTAAATCCATTCTCAAGCCAAATAACTAACTCGGAAAGCTCACACACACCACTTGCATAATACAAGTGGGATTTCCAACTGGGACGCAGGCGAAGCAAGAGCACAGTTTGCCTCACTCTCTATTTACCAGAAAGCCTGAGAAGTTTGTACATAGCTAAACTAAAGTTTTTTTGCCACAACAATGCTTTTTATTTAAAAAAAAAAAAAGAAAACATATTTTGCTAACGTGGGGCCATATCTTACAATGTTACTCAGGCCAAGGTCTCATTGTGGCCAATGGAGAGTTTTGCCTGAGAAAGAACCGTAGAATTACACCCCCAGGTGTGATTGAAAAGACACTGAGTTTTACAGTCACGAAGACATGGTGGAGTTCTGTGGAAGCACCAATTTGTGGGGAGGGAGGAAAATTATATACTGTCGTTTTATCTGACTTCTAAATCTCCTAGCACATAGGTACCACCAAGTTGGACTCTACAGAAAAAAAACCCCCTAAAATCAGGTTAGATAGATTGCACTAACAAGATTAGATGTTATTAGATCCATGGCTGGGCACCAAGGTTTATGCATGTTTTGGTACAGTCATCCATTCAGTAAAGAAACTAGATAGATAGATAGATAGATAGAGGACTGTCAAAAAATTAACTGCGATTAAAAAAATTAATCGTGATTAATTGCACAATTAAAAAAATTAATCACGATTAATCGTGCTGTTAAATTATAATAGAATACAATTTATTTAAATATTTTTGGATGTTTTCTATAATTTAAAATATATTGTTTTCAATTACAACACAGAATACAAAGTGTACAGTGCTCACTTTATATTTATTTTTGATTACACTAAAAAAAACCCCAAATAAATAGTATTTTTCAATTCACCTAATACAAGTACTGTAGTGCAATCTATTTATCATGAAAGTTGAACTTACACATTTAGAATTATGCACAAAAAAAGCCTGCATTCAAAAATAAAGCCATGTAAAATTTTAGAGCCTGCAAGTCCACTCAGTCCTACTACTTGTTTTCAATGTCACCTGAAAGTGAGAACAGACATTCTCATAGCACTGTTGTGGCCTGCATTGCAAGATATTTACTTGCCAGATGCGCTAAAGATTCATATATCCCTTCATGCTTCAACCACCATTCCAGGGGACATGCATCCATGCTGATGACAGGTTCTGCTCGATAACCATCCAAAGCAGTGTCAAGTGATGCATGTTCATTTTCATTATCGGAGTCAGATTCCACCAGCAGACGGTTGATTTTCTTTTTTGGTGGTTTGGGTTCTGTAGTTTCCGCATCAGAGAGTTGCTCTTTTAAGACTTCTAAAAGCATGCTCCATACCTCGTCCCTCTCAGATTTTGGAAGGCACTTCAGATTCCTAAACCTTGGGTCGAGTGCTGTAACTATCTTTAGAAATCTCACATTGGTACCTTCTTTGTGTTTTGTCAAATCTGCAGTGAAAGTGTTTTTAAAATGAACAACATGTGCTGGGTCATCATCCAAGACTTCTATAACATGGAATATATGGCAGAATATGGGTAAAACAGAGCAGGAGACAATTCTCCGCCCCCACCCCCACCCCCAGGAGTTCAGTCACATTTAATTAATGCATTATTAATGAGCGTCACCAGCATGGAAGCATGTCCTCTAGAATGGTGGCCAAAGCATGAAGGGGCATACGAATGTTTAGCATATCTGGCACATAAATACCTTGCAATGCTGGCTACAAAAGTGCCATGCAAATGCATGGTCTCACTTTCTGGTGTCATTGTAAATAAGAAAAGGGCAGCATTATCTCCTGCAAATATAAACAAACTTGTCTTAGAAATTGACTGAACAAGAAGTAGGACTGTGTGGACTTGTAGGCTCTGAAGTTTTACACTGTTTTGTTTTTGAGTGCAGTTGTGTAACAAAAAAAATTACATTTGTAAGTTGCACTTTCACAATAAAGAGATTGCACTACAGTACTTGTCTGAGTTGAATTGAAAAATACTATTTCTTTTGTTTATCATTTTTACAGTGCAAAAATTTGTAATAAAAATATACACTTTGATTTCAATTACAACACAGAATACAATAGATATGAAAAGGTAGAAAAACATCCAAAATATTTAATAAATTGGTATTCTATTGTTTAACAGTGCGATTAAAACGGATTGTGATTAATTTTTAAATCACAGTTAATTTTTTTGAGTTAATCACGTGAGTTAACTGTGATTAATCGACAGCCCTAATATATATACACACACAATATATATCTATATCTAAGATACTTCTTGTGCCTTGTCTGTCAGATTGTAAGCACTTCAGAACAGGGACCAGGGCCTAGATCCACAAAGCTATGTAGATACAATTGAAATCAGTGGAAGTTAGGAGCCTAAATACCTTCAGGATCTTTCCATGTGTTTGCACAGCACCTGGATTCTGTTGTAATGCAAATAATAAACAACAGCAGCAGCTGCTAGATTGGCCATTTCAGATCCCTTGATGACCCCACAGTCACTTTTCTCAAGGACAGCGTAACTGGGACCAGAGCAGTCTTGTATCCCCCCTCTTCCCTGGCTGCCAATAGAGACCTGAGAGAGCTCAATACAAGCTCAAGCATTCCAGAAGGCTCCCCTAACCGGCCCCGCATCAGCAGGTGCAAGCCCCTTCACTCCAGCATTAGTGCAGAATCGTGGCTTGAGTCCTTAATTGCATCCCACACTTTCCAGTCCTCATTGGGCAAGGTGAGGCTGGCCACAAGGATCTGCTTCTGAGGACAGCAAATTACCAAATTAGCATGAATTAATTAATTAATGGTTAAAAGGCTCTTTGAAGGTGCAAAGCGCTCTGAATGACGACAGGTGTTACCTAAGCAAGGGCTGAATGCCCACAAAATGACCTCATTCCGAGAGCTGAGATCCAATGTTATTTTCGGCTGTGACCTGCCCCCAGGTTGCTCATCAGCACAGTATGGACCCCGCAACGCATCAGCTGTGCTGGTGGCGGCATCGTGATGGAACGGGGGACCCTGCTTTAGTGCTGCCAGGTTACAGCGCCTCAGTTTTCCAAGCAAAATGGAATTGGAAAGCTTCCCGAGCCATCTGCTCCTCTGATCTACTCGCCATATGAAGATGCTATGTAGGGAAGCAGTGAGATTGGAGGAGTGAATTCTTTTCTCTCACTGGCTGTCTCTGCAGAGCAGCTTGGAGAGTCCAACATTTCAACAAGGCGGCTCCCCTCCACAAAGGGATGTCCTTTGAGCAGCAGAGACTGGGGGCCTCAACCCATTGTGTGGAAAGACGTACAGCCCAAGCAGAAGAGGAAGAGCAATACTGTCGAAGCAAACTGCAAATCTTAGACCCTGTTGAGGGCTTAGGAATGGGTGCCATCAGATACTGGGAGGGAAAGGGACTAAGGGAGCCGAGTTCTTTTTAAAGTGCAGAGATTTTCCTACAACATGGAGGGTTTTCACTACAGTTGCAGAATTAATTATTTTTATTTATTCAGTTACCTGATCACTGGCAATATTCACAATCCAGCAACTGTTTGTTACAGTCTTATGTGTATATACAGTCTAATGTGCCTGCAATACACACCACATGCCAGCTGTGTTAATCACACTGCTTTGGGAACAAGAGCTACCATAGGAAAGGTGAGGCTTTGTCTGCTTGTGTTGCACTAGTGCGTCTCTTGTTCTCTCCATCTTCTGGCAGGGATGCTTCATCCTGGGCAGCTGTATCTGATCCTGTCCTTGGCCAGGGAGTCATTTCTAGTTCCCTGAGGACCCAGCATAACAAACTAGTGAAATGTTTTCTGCAAAACTATACTTTTTTCTTACTTGAGCCAAACCTATTCCCTAGTATTTGTCCTGCCTCCCCCACATCAGAAAGCTTCCCATCTATTTCAGTGGTCCATCCTGAATCACCAAGGTGCTAAATGATCAGTCTGGAAAGGCATAATGAATGGCACTAATCATAGCATCCTGATACAAGCCCAAGGCCCAGCAAGCTGCTTAAGACAGGAACAGCCCAACTGTAGCCAATGGAGCTAATCACGTAGCTAGCTAGACATGTGCTTATGCACTATGCAGAATCAGGGCCTTAATCAGGGAAAGGATGGCATGGCCCGTGGACCTCTTTTGAATGGGGATTACACGTAGCAAGAAGCAGCAGTTTGGCGCATAAGCAGCTCCCTGCTATGAAGGGGCAGGCGCTGGGGCTAAGTAATTAGCATTTGGACTTAGGAGAAATGGGGTTTCAGTGCATATGGGGCACTATTAAGAATTGTTCTTATGTCAAATAAAACGCAGCATCTTAGTCTGCTCTACAACTGAAGCCCAATCCCCCAAACTACTGAGGCACCTAATGCCCTTTGAAACCTTTGAATCAGGGGGTTAAATACCGTCAAGGAGCTGAGCCTGAGACCAAGAGACCAGCATGTAGAGGTTCAGAACAAGGACAGACTAACATGGGCTTCTGACCAAAAAGTAATGGGTATGAGTGAGAAAACTCCTTTCCATGCACTTCTGCATTAACACTGAGAGACATGACTATTAACCCAATGCACAAGGTGACAATAATTTCTAAACCATTGGCTGGATCCATGCCAAGATCAGCTCAGAGTCTAAAATGCTCAATACAATCTCGCTCTTATTCATCACCACTAACATGTGGAAGACAGTTGGTGAAGAGGGGCAGAGGAAAATCCATTGTTTATTTGTATGCTGAAAGCCAGTAGATTGTGCCAGAATCATTGCTCCTTTGTTTAGCTTTGGTCTATTAAATCACCTTCCCTCCCACCCCCTGTGGCACACAGAATGTTTTATAATCACTGCTACTAACAGAAGAGAGAGTTGATGAAATCAGTTAAACATTTACGCAATAACCACTGAAGAATGATCAATGGCCTGCTGCTGATGGTCTATTTTGTGGGTAATGAGGGACAGCCCCTCTTTGGTTCAGGCTCTCTCTTTGCTGCTTAGTTAAGGCTACGTGATTGCATTCAGATTTCACACACAACAGCTACAACCCTTTCACTGGGCACGGCGGCTACTGGCCAAAAGTACAGATAAGACAAAATTAGCCTCAGCACAATTAGTTTGGTAGGTACACTTGCTAAAGGTTTCGTTACCAATGAGCAACACTGGAAGCCTGCAGTGTTGCAGGAAACAGAACTTTACTAGACGTGCTGAGACACCGGTGCTACCCATCTGCAGCAACCAGCACTAGGCTTGCATTCCCGAGGCCCTGCTCCCTCACCCATCTAAATCCCTCCAGAAATCCAAGCCTTTTCCTCCCATTCCACTCGTCAGCCCGCACTAAAGGAAGAACTTGGCCCAGCTCTGCACAGAGAGCGAGAGGATCTGTGGGGTAGTCATGCGACCTGGGATTGACAGTGAAGGTGACATGGATAAATCTTCTCTTTACAACAAGCAGCTGCCTGGCTTTTGAGCCAGAAAGACCAAATCACATCTGTGATCTGCTCACTCCACTGGCTACCCATCTGAGTCCAGTCAGACGACAATGGGAAAGAGGCTGGAGAACCCAAGTACAAGCAGGAGAGAAAAGCCAGTCTGGACACTTTCAGTGCAACTCGTACATTTGTATCTGGCATCTAGGTGAGTGTGGGAAATGCTGCAGACTCGGCTTACGCTCATTGGGCTACAGTGCCCGGTGATACAGCTGTACTTGATTTACAATTGTCACGGAGTCCCCGGGAGATGCTCTGGAACTGCTCCCCACAAAGCCAGTCAGGACTTTGGGGAGCCTCCTCTCCCTTGGAGCAGACTGTCTTCAGGGCAAGAAGCTCACACGGTTTCACCTTCCTGGGTCTGACCTTGGAGCATTCAGCATATGCCCCTCCTTGTGCTTCCCACAGCGAGTCTACCCAGGCGGGATCCTGGGGAAGCCAGAGGGTCCTGCACCCCCACTTCGCAGTCAGACGTGACTCTCAGCCAGCCAGTAAAACAGAGGTTTATTAGATGACAGGAACACGGTGTAAAACAGAGCTTGTAGGTACAGAGAATGGGACCCCTCAGCCAGGTCCATTCTGGGGCCCAGCAAGCCAGACAACCCCGTCTGCCCTCACTTCCCGTCCGCAGCCAGCTCCAAACTGAAACTCCCTCCAGCCCCAACCTTCTGGCCTTTGTCTCTTTCCCAGGCCAGGAGGTCACCTGATCTCTTTGTTCACCTTTAGCCATCCCCTTGCAGAGGGAAAGGGCCCTGGCAATTTGTTGCTAGGAGACAGATTGTCAGCCATTTGTGCACACTGGAGACTTTTAATGCATAGGGGAAACTGAGGCACCCACACAGTATTCAGAGGAAACATTAAGAACAGTCCCACTTCATCACAACAATTAGCTACATAAAGGCCTGAATCCTGGAGGGGAGACAAAAAACCTCAGTCCCCATGGGTGAAATCCCCCTTGACACCACTGCAATTCCATGGGCCTAGTATCCAAAGAGGCAGGTGCCATTTACAAACCTAAGATTGGCTCACCAGGAATTCTGCATGCAGAGATGGTGCAGGATCAGGCCCCACACATTATAACTCACTACCAGAGGTGAAGGGTTGATTATTATTTTTGGAAGAAAAATCCACACAGGGGCCTGTTCATGGCCAAATCACAGCAAGGGTTACTTTTGCAAAGCGATGGTATATAGGTTTGACAAAGCAATTATATTACAGTGGTTGCCTAAAGGCAGGGGTGAGGAGAAAGAGGACAGTGCTGTACACCACAGAAAGCAGACTAGAAACCCATGAGGCATATCCTCTCTAAGGGCAGGAAGCATTTCCTCTGCCCTGCCCACCAGCTTTCCTAGAAGTTACAGAACAGGGAAGGAAGCCCAGTAAAGAGAAGAGGTCAAGTAACTCAATGGCTTGGGGAAGTAAACAAACCTTGTTGTCTTAACAGCCTTTCCAAAACACTTTGGAACCTTTTCACAAAGCGGGAGTGAGACTCTGAAGAAGGGGAGTCACCACGCGCATGCATACAAAATACACACAGGTTTAGCACCCAAAACTCAGAACTTTCTCCTTGCCTTCATTCTTATCTTAATTATGACCCTCAATCACTCCTGAGCCAGCTCATAAACATCAGGTGACATCCCCTCATTCACAGAGGCAAAGCCCCTTTTATACTCAGGGCTAGGAGACCTACCTTGTCCATCATGCTTCCCACGTGAGTCTGCAGAACAATTCTGCATCGCCCTGCAGGGTCACAAACCTGAAACCAGCATCCTTCCACTTTGTCACTATCAGCTCTGTTTAAAAGTAAAGCAGATGTGCAGTGGCTACTCCAAACAGGATTGCCATTTTAATCACTTGGTTTCAGATGATCTATCTGCAAATAGTTCCCAGATAGAATTAATGATCAAATTAGTTCCACCCAACCCCCCAGTTTTAGGGAAATTTATTCTGAGGCACTGCAATCTATAATACACAGCAACAAATCCACTGTGGGGAGAAACTGGCGCAACTCCCCCTGCTTTGCCCCAGGTTTCCCATGGCCCACGGAACAACAAGAACAAAACTGTTGTAGCACCTTCCATTCAATGAATAGAGCCTCACGGCACTCAGGCAATGTAGGGAAAATTGTTGCCCTCATTGTAGAGATGAGAGAGGCCAAGATCATATAGTGACTCAGTAGCAAAGCTGGGAATGGACACAAATGTCCTGACTTAGCCTTGAACTTTAGGCATACAAGTTCATAGAGTGTGGAAAAAAAAAACAACCTTCAATCATGTCATTATTTCTGTATTCCAATTAACATGTTTTTTAAAGGGGAATTCCCCCCACCCCACCCCACCCCACTACAAGTATGTGTTACCCATAGGATGTGCTGGGAAGGGGTAAAAATCATAGTTACTGTTGGGGACTTGTTGCAGTTTGTTACACAATTCACTTCTAGCTTTTGCAAGTGGGAAAATGCAATAGCTGTCTTTGGTAAGTGAGTCTATATGTTTCCGTTCATTAATTATCAGCCAAACTGAGGGATGGGAAGGAAAGCAAAACTTTTCAGAGGTAGCAGAGTCATTGTGGCCAGAAACACAGTTGTTTATTTTAATTCTTATTTGTATTCTAGTATCCCCAGCTGAAATCAGGGCCCTATTGTGCTAGGTGCTGTACAAACACCAAGTGAGAGATAGTCCCTGCCCCAAACCGCTTACGACCTAAATAGCTATTGATTTGATCTGGGTTTTTTTAAGATGGAGCAAGACTCCTTTTAAGAAAAAAAATCAGATAAACTAAGACACGGTAAAGATGTTTAGTCCTGTCCCTACATCCCAATAGGCCAATCTGTTTCTGTGTTTTATTATTTTTCAGTGTGGTTATTCTTATTTCAATAAACAAAACTCTCTTACCTCATCTCATGCTTTGGGGGAGGAAATTCAGCATGGTCCTTGGGTTCAGAATCAGTGCCGTGTTAATTCCCTTTTGTGCCAATGCAAATGCCACAGAGGCACTCACCACTTCCTAGTAATGACGGCTGTGATAGGCCATGGCCATGATTTTCAGACAGGACTCAGGAGGTTAGCAGCAGGGGTGGCTCCAGGCCCCAGCACGCCAAGCGCGTGCTTGGGGCGGCCTGCCAGCGCCGTGAGGGCGGCAGGCAGGCTGCCTCCGTCGGTTTCCCTGCAGAGGGTCCGCTGGTCCCGCGGCTTCAGAGGACCTCCAGCAGGTGTGCCTGCAGCAGGTTCACTGAAGCCACGGGACCAGCGGACCCGCCGCAGGCAAACCGCTGGAGGCAGCCTGCCTGCCGTGCTTGGGGCGGCAAAATCCCTAGAGCCACCCCTGGTTAGCAGCCTCACTTCTAGGGTGCTCAAGATGAGATGCCTTTAAGGAGTCTAATTTTAGGAAGAGCCAAGCGCTCACCCGCTGAAAATCAAGGCCCTTGGGAAAATGTCTCATGTTGAGCAGCCAAACACAGAGACACCCAAGATCCCTATTGACAACCTTGGCTCCACGAAGCTCTGACACTGCTCAGAGTGGCGTTGATTTCAATGGGGGCACTGCGTGGGTGCCAGGGTCCATCTGCACTGAGCCACCTGGGTTTCAAGGTGGGGCCCTGGCTGCCTGGAGCTCTTTGCAGGATCGGCACCATCGTTATTTATTATTTATGTATTTGGATTTCTACAAAACAGAATAAAAGTGAGGCTGTCCCATTGCCTGTCCAGTTTGCAGGGAGATCCCACAGCACACTAAGTGCCACCGGGATTATTTTTTTAAATGAGCATCATGAGAAAGGTCTGAGTGCAGGACTGGGAGCCAGGGACTCTTGAGGTAGAATCCTTCCCCTAACGACACCCGCCCAGCAGAATGTTTACTATGTATATTATGGCTTCACAGTGCTAGGTGCTGTACCAATGCATACCTGCCCTGAAGATCTAAGAGTACCTCCACACAGCAGCTGGGAGTGTGATTCCCTGCATGGGTCTACACTACAGACAAGCTGTAGTTTTACTCAAGTGAGCGTACTAACAGCAAGAGAAGTATGGCCGCAGTAGCGCAGGCACAGCTAAGGGTACAGTCATAAGAACATAAGAAAGGCCGTACCGGGTCAGACCAAAGGTCCATCTAGCCCAGTATCTGTCTACCGACAGTGGCCAATGCCAGGTGCCCATGAGGGAGTGAACCTAACAGGCAATGATCAAGTGGGAGAGATCATTTGATCATTGCCTGTATGTTAAGTGATCTCTCTCCTGCCATCCATCTCCACCCTCTGACAAACAGAGGCTAGGGACACCATTCTTACCCATCCTGGCTAATAGCCATTTATGGACTTAGCCACCATGAATTTATCCAGTCCCCTTTTAAACATTGTTATAGTCCTAGCCTTCACAATCTCCTCAGGTAAGGAGTTCCACAAGTTGACTGTGCGCTGCGTGAAGAAGAACTTCCTTTTATTTGTTTTAAACCTGCTGCCTATTAATTTCATTTGGTGACCCCTAGTTCTTGTATTATGGGAATAAGTAAATAACTTTTCCTTATCCACTTTCTCAACATCACTCATGATTTTATATACCTCTATCATGTCCCCCCTTAGTCTTCTCTTTTCCAAACTGAAGAGTCCTAGCCTCTTTAATCTTTCCTCGTATGGGACCCTCTCTAAACCCCTAATCATTTTAGTTGCTCTTTTCTGAACCTTTTCTAGTGCTAGAATATCTTTTTTGAGGTGAGGAGACCACATCTGTACACAGTATTCGAGATGTGGGCGTACCAAGGATTTATATAAGGGCAATAATATATTCTCAGTCTTATTCTCTATCCCCTTTTTAATGATTCCTAACATCCTGTTTGCTTTTTTGACCGTCTCTGCACACTGTGTGGACATCTTCAGAGAACTATCCACGATAACTCCAAGATCTTTTTCCTCACTCGTTGTAGCTAAATTAGCCCCCATCATGTTGTATGTATAGTTGGGGTTATTTTTTCCAATGTGCATTACTTTACATTTATCCACATTAAATTTCATTTGCCATTTTGTTGCCCAATCACTTAGTTTTGTGAGATCTTTTTGAAGTTCTTCACAATCTGCTTTGGTCTTAACTATCTTGAGTAGTTTAGTGTCATCTGCAAACTTTGCCACCTCACTGTTTACCTCTTTCTCCAGATCATTTATGAATAAATTGAATAGGATTGGTCCTAGGACTGACCCTTGGGGAACACCACTAGTTACCCCTCTCCATTCTGAGAATTTACCATTAATTCCTACCCTTTGTTCCCTGTCCTTTAACCAGTTCTCAATCCATGAAAGGACCTTCCCTTTTATCCCATGACAGCTTAATTTACGTAAGAGCCTTTGGTGAGGGACCTTGTCAAAGGCTTTCTGGAAATCTAAGTACACTATGTCCACCGGATCCCCCTTGTCCACATGTTTGTTGACCCCTTCAAAGAACTCTAAACGATTTCCCTTTACAGAAACCATGTTGACTATTGCTCAAGAGTTTATGTTTTTCAGGTGAGTATGTACCCACCTGATCCGTGGGTACATACTCGGGTGGCTAGCCCAAGCTGCTGCCTGTGCTGCTGTTTTTACCCATCTGGAAATCCCCCTCCCAGGTGCTGTGCAAATGTACCCTGAGCACCAGGTGAGAGCCCGGAGTGGCTATGACAAACCGATTGGGGGAAGCACAAGGCAGGGGTGGGACTGTCATGATTGGCGTACTAAGTGGCAGGCAGAGCACAGCAGCTGCTGAGCCCTGGCTGAGCTTTTCCTGGCACCAGCAGGGAAGAGTTTTAAGGCGGTGTTTGAAGGGTGGCACAGTGGCCTTGTGAGTGACCATGGAGACTCAGGTGCAGCATGGGAGAAAGCGTGAGGGTACTTCTTGGAAAGTTCAACAGGCGGGTCCCTGTTGCCCCATTCCGCCCCTCCCCCCCTCCAACTACACTCACCTGACAGGGACGTGGGAGGACCAGCGTCAGCTCACACCGGGAAGGGAGGCTGAAGGTGAGCTGGGTAGCTTGTTGTGGTTTATTTAAATAAATGCCTTAAGGAGAAGAAGGGAGGAAAATACAGCAGCTCCAGCCACCCATTGCTTTGCCGGAGCAGCCAGTGCAGCAGCCGCCAGCAATTTTCCATTCCCGGGACTCTAGCTGGGACCCAACACAAAAGAGGCGGCTGGAAGCTCTTCCTGGCACTGGAGGCTTTGTGGGTGCCTCAAGTTGTATCCTAGTGGAGCCAAGCTGCGTCTCGCTGAAGAGCATCAATGGGGCATTTGTAAATAGTGTCTGTAAGGGGCACAAAGATGAAGACACCATTGGCAGTGCTTTTGCTAGGCTTCCGTCCAGAACTCTCCTTTCAGGGGAGGGGGAGGGAATTGATTCACCCAGCGGTTTTGTGAAGTCATTCTCTCCTGATTCCTTTTCTCCTCCCCCAGCGTCAACTGTGGAAAATGAACACAATAGCCATAGTCTGCTGCAGTATTTGCTTCCTAAGGTACCAGCAAACCAGCCTCTCCACTGCCTGGTCCCTGCCAACAAAGCGTCACAGATGGGCTGGCGACTGGCCTGTCCCTCGGACACAGCGTGGATGTTTAACCTAGTCACCAGACTGCGCGGCCTCCTTCAGACTGCTCAGCATTACTAGCCTGCACTGTGGGGCGCACCACAAAACAAGGGGAGCTGGCGTCCCTCACTTTGGAGTGAGGAAAGAGCGACTGGTTAGGAGCCAAAAGGGGCAGAATATCTGGCTGCCCCAGGGGGCTCAGGAGAATAGGCTGACAGAGGAGAGCTCTTGAGAAATGACAGCTGGTAAGTAGCCATCAATGGCTGGATATTTGGTGACCTGCATGACGTTGGCAGGAGAGGAGAGAACATCCTCAGTTAGAAGGAGCAAGAAAGTGACTTGTTGGCCAGATCTCTCACTCAGGGGCGGCTCCAGGCCCCAGCACGCCAAGCGCGTGCTTGGGGCAGCAAGCTGCAGGGAGCGCTCTGCCGGCGCCGCGAGGGCGGCAGGCAGGCTCCCTCCGGCGGTTTGCCTGCGGAAGGAGGTCCGCCGAAGCCGCGGGACCAGCGGACCCTCCACAGGCAAACCGCCGGAGGCAGCCTGCCTGCCGTGCTTGGGGTGGCAAAATCCCTAGAGCCGCCCCTGCTCTCACGTGCACACGCTCCTTCTCCATTCGCCTGGTCAAAGACAATTCACTCACAAAGGGCTACATTCACAGCTGATGTAACCTGGTTCATCCCCACGAACTTCAGTGGAGTTGTAGTCATTTATGGCAGCTGGGAATTTGTCATAATTATCTCCTGCCATTTCTTCACCATCTTTTCTAAGTAGTGCTGATGGGCTCCGAAGCGGGTGTGATGCCAAGTGTAGAATGCCACTGGTTGGGTAGTGGAGAGGGAGTGTGGAAGGGAATTTGTGAACATTGGCTAATTGCAGACTACAAGCTACTGGGTAAAACATACAAGAAACAAGGACCAGAAACGGTTTGCTGATGCCTGACAGCTGGTGTTAGAAGAGGCAAGAGCAGAAGAGTATCAGCTTTGTGAGCTGAAGGATGCTGGGAGCTCTCGATAGGAGAACATGGCTTGAGCCACACAGCTCACTGCGGCCAATGGAGACCCATTGACTTCAATGTGGTTCACACTTGTGAAGACCAGCAGCTGAATGGCTCTGGTAGAAGTGGTGAGAGGCAAAAGAGGTGGAAGAAAAAAGTGGAATGAAAACGAGGAGTAAAATTCACTGCTGGTGTAGAGGAGGCAGCTCCATTGGCTTCAATGGCATTTCACTTGTCTACATTTGGTTGGAAGCATCCATCAAGTTTCAGATAAGTGAGATTCAGTGGATTGGACAGAAAGTAGGGTGGAAACTGTCGGATAAAACCAGGCTGGAGAAATACTGGTAGCGAGGAAGATATCCCTGGAAACACTTTCCTAGGGAAGAAGGCCAGAAATTTGATCCTCATCATGGATTTTTCAAGTTCTTAGACACCAAGCCAATCAGCTATACCACAGAGACCCTACTACTGCTCATTGCCAGCTGACAAGGGAGTTACAAGCGCATCCTGATCCCAGTACATACATTCTGGTTCCCCAAAGAGTGTTATGTAAGATTTTAAATGAAAGCAGGATCATGCTAGTCATTAATAACTTAGTGATAAGTATGTCCAGATACTATGTAAGAAATTATGTACATATAATGAAAAGATGTTCTTAAAGTGTGTATCAAGACAGGGTTGACAAACAAGTTTCTGCCAGGCAAAGGATGTATATTCACCTGTCTCTCTCAATCCGCATTGTAAATTAAGCATTATAAGCCAATGCAATGGAAGCCCCATTTACATACGAAGTCAACAGGGGGATGTGAGGTCAACAGAGAGACAAGAGACTGAATGATGAGTGGATTGTCCTGTCTCTGGGGCAGACAAGGCACTTTGGGGAATATAAGAAGGCAAAAAGACACCCCATTTTCCTGTACCTAGGAAGTAATTGGGCAGTGCGATTCCATTAATGAAAACAGGATCACAACCAGCCCTGGTTGAAATGCTGCAGAAGACATTTGAGGTGTATTTAGACTGGAGATTATCCTGTTAAGTTTAGTCTCTAGAAAGCATTTCATATTTTTGTTTTATACGTAACCTGTTGTTTCCATTATCCTTACTCGCGATCTCTTAAATCTTGATCTTTGATAATAAACTTGTGATTGTTTTCATTGTTTTCAGTGCTCTGGTATTAAGTGCAGGTCCTGAGCTGAATCAAACAAGCTGGTGTGCAAAACATTCAAATAAACCAAAATGTAGCTTCTTTTCTAAACAAAAATTACTTTCCATTCTTTTGTGACCTTTTCTTCCCCCCTCTCCCTTTTTCAGCCAGCTCCAGTCATAATACAGGAAGGAAAAAGCTTTATGAAAAGAAAATGGACTCAGAAATAGGTAAAAATTAGATGCCTTAAATGCCAATTTCTGTAGCTCTAGACAGGTTAGTGGAGCAGCAGTTAGTTTGTTGACAGCTAAATACTCTATTTTACCGCTGGAGCAATAATGGAGTGGGAGGGAATTGCTAGAATATTCTTTCAAATTCTCAAATTGATTCACTTTGGCTGTCTTTGTACCTCTTCGTGTTCACTTTCATGCAATTGAGTTTTATTAGCATGAAATGTTCACGCAAAGTGAAGGTTAAGCTTGCACTCTCAAATATTATTGGAAAGTAAGTTTTAGATTAAATTTTCCATACAAAGTAACCCCCATGCCCCGAAAATGACTATTAAAGAGTTATTTATATGCCTCCAAGCAGGGAAAAGCAAGGACACCATGTAACCACTCACAGCTAAGCTACACAACTGGAACTTCGCCGTTTAACTGCAACTGGAGAAAAAGTTCATTGAATAATTTTGAATCATGAATAAATCTGAGCTAATCCTGATCTGTCCACAGACATTCTGCCACCACTGAGAGAGGACATATTCAGCAAACAAATTTTTTGCTCTGAATTATTCAAATGAGGAGTCAAATTCACTGCTGGTGTAGAGGGGGCAGCTCCATTGACTTAGAATCATAGAATCATAGAATCTCAGGGTTGGAAGGGACCTCAGGAGGTCATCTAGTCCAACTTCAATGGTGTTTCACTTGTCTACATTTGGTTGGAAGTATCCATTGGGCATAACTGCTTTGGAGGGCAGTAGGAAACCAGCCAATCTCTTCATGCCCTTTGACCGAAAGAAAGGAAATACACAACATGAAGGATGTGACTGTTATGTCCTTGGGGCAGCCGGTGTAGGAAGCAATCACTTGAGGCCAGAGAGCAGGCAGCTAACCAAAACCTCCATTTTATTTACAGATATACAGAGAGCTCACACAGCCGGTTGAAACCGGCTGAGCTAACCCATAATAATCTAACTCAGTTGCCATAGCAACAAAAACCATGACAACCAAATACACAACATATTCCTCCCCCCCTAATAAGAACATCCCCTAAATAAAACACACACTAGACTAGAGAAGGAGGGTAGACTGCCTCCATTCCCGGCTAAACCCTGGGGATTATTTTGCCCCATAACCGTGGGTTCGCCCTAGCTAAAGATCCAGCCGATGAGGAGGCCTTCTGTCTCTAGGTGGATTACGGCGAACTTCTGGTGTTATTGCACTCGAAAGCACTAGGGGCTCAGGGTCCGCAGCACGAACAGATGAGGAGGTGGTATCAGCTCGTGCTGGGCAAAGGGGTATCTCAGCCGCCGGCAGTAATGGAGGAGAACAGTCAGAAACAGGTGACTCGTGATTCGGTCCCTCACCAGAAGAGGTGAAGTCAGCCCCCTCAACTGCAGATGGGTCCTGAGGACCGGCATGACCTGGCAACAGCTGATCTACATGTCGCCGCCAGGTAAGATTCTCTGCAGTCCGGACTGTATAGGAAACAGGTCCTGTTTGAGTGATGACTGTGGCCGGAACCCATTTAGCTCTGGAAGTATAATTCCGAGCCAAAACTGGCTGTCCCGGGCTAAAGGTTCGGTCTTTTGCTCTGGGTGCCCGTCTGATGACTTGATATTGCTGCTGATGTTGCACAATTTGTCAGGGTTCAGAAGGTTTCAGCAGATCAAAGCAAGTGCGCAGCTGTCGTCCCATCATTAGAAAGGCCGGAGATGCGTGGGTCGTAGCATGAGGTGTGTTTCTGTAGGAAAGTAAAAAGGTATCCAGACGCTTTTGAATGGAGTGTTGTCCCCTTGCTGATTTCAAAGCGTTTTTCATTGTCTGCACAAATCTTTCAGCTAATCCGTTGGTGGACGGATGATATGGTGCTGACGTGATGTGGTGTATCCCATTTGCCTTCATAACATTTTGAAACTCCTGAGAAACGAACTGCGGTCCGTTGTCGCTCACAAGTTGTTCTGGCAGACCAAAACGACTAAAGAGTCCTCGTAGTTTTTGGATAGTACTCTCTGCAGAAGTGGACTGCATTATAGAGACTTCTGGCCATTTAGAATGGGCATCTATTGCCACCAAGAAAATGCTTCCTTCAAAGGGGCCAGCAAAGTCAACGTGAATACGTTGCCACGGGTTTTCAGGCCAGTCCCATGGGTGTAGGGGTGCCCACTGGGGTGCATTCCTCACACCCTGACATGACATACAAGCTTTTGCCTTCTCTTCAATAGCGCTGTCCAGTCCAGGCCACCAAAAATAGCTTCGTGCAATTTCCTTCATGCGCACTATTCCACAGTGACCGGAATGTAGCTGTTCCAACATCTGTGATCTCAGTGGTGGTGGAATAATGACACGTCTCCCCCACAACAAACAACCAGATTGGACCGATAACTCCGTCCGCTTGGACATGTAGGGAACAAGGTCGGATGAGACCGGAGAGGTTTGTCGAGATTTTCCATGCATCACCAGGTCCATAATGTGGGACAATACTGGGTCAACGCGAGTTGCCTTCTTTATCTGAGTAGCAGTGATGGGTGTATTCTCTACCTGTTCAAAGTAGAAGATTTCCTTTTGGGCACTATCTTGGTGTTTGACCGGCAAAGGCAACCTTGAGAGGCCATCTGCATTGCCGTGCAGAGTGGATTTCCGATATTTGATTTCATATGTGTGTGCTGAAAGTAACAATGCCCAACGTTGCATACGACTAGCAGCTAATGGGGGAATGCCTGTGTAGGGTCCAAAAATTGATGTCAGAGGTCGATGGTCTGTGAGAAGAGTAAATTTTCGCCCAAACAGGTACTGATGAAACTTCCGAATTCCAAAAACAATTCCTAATGCCTCACGTTCGATTTGGGCGTAGTTAGTTTCTGCTTTGCTTAGAGTGCGTGAAGCAAAAGCAATAGGTCTCTCTTCTCCTGAAGGCATAATATGTGACACGACTGCTCCCACTCCATAAGGGGAGGCATCGCAGGCCAATTGCAGTGGTAAGGATGGATCAAAGTGCATTAGAACTTCAGAATTTAGCAATGCATCCTTAGCTTTGTTAAACGCAACATCACAGGCTTCAGTCCACTTCCAGGCCTTGTTCTGCCCAAGGAGCTCATGAAGTGGTTTTAGCAGTGTGGCTAACTGTGAGATGAACTTTCCATAATAGTTCAGGAGTCCTAGAAACGAGCGCAGCTGGCTTACATTTCGAGGTGGGGGAGCCTCCACAATAGCTTTAACTTTTGCAGGGGCCTTATGAAGACCTGCAGAATCAATGATGTGTCCCAAATATTCAACAGAGGGCTTGAAGAATTCACACTTGTCTTTGCGAACTCGTAGGCCATACTCTTCCAGTCTTTGTAGGGTAGCCTCTAAATTCTTTAAGTGATCCTCTTCATTTCTTCCAGTGACCAGGATATCATCCAGATAGCACTGAACTCCTGACAAGCCACACAAGATCTGGTCCATAGCCCTCTGGAACAGGGCGGAGCAGATGTTATTCGAAGGGTAGGCGACAGTATCGATAAAGCCCCTTATGAGTCACAATAGTCAACAGCTCTTGGGACTTTTCATCGACGCATCTGTAAATATGCTTGACTCAGATCGATCTTACTGAACTTTTGTCCCCCAGCCAGGCCTGCGAAGAGGTCATCGATGCGGGGAAGCGGGTATTGCTCTGCACACAACACTGGGTTGACAGTGACTTTAAAATCACCGCAAATCCGGAGAGAGCCATCTTTCTTCACGATTGGAACAATAGGAGTGGCCCATGAGCTATGGGTAACTGGTATTAGGACTCCATTGGTGACCAGGCGCTCCAGGTCTGCTTCAACTTTTGGCCTGATGGCATATGGCACAGTTCGGGCTTTCAGATATTTTGGTGGACTGCCAGGTTTAATGTTCAATGTCACAGTGATTCCCTTCATACTTCCCAAATCATCTCCAAAAACAGCAGCATGTTTCCTTAGTATAGGGGTTAGCCTGGTTTCTTCTTTAGTCATCCGGTGCACTTCTGCCCAGTTCAGTTGAATCTTCCCAAGCCAAGACCTACCCATTAAGGCTGGGTAGTAACCTCTCACCACAAACAGTGGCAATTTAGCCACCTGTCCATTGAGCTCCACCTTAACATCAATAGTGCCCAGCATAGGCACAGCTTCACCTGTATACGTCTTCAGAACAGTTTTTGTCGCCTTAAGCGGAAGATGCTGTAGCTTTTCTTTATACACAGTCTCGGAGATCAGTGAGACGGCTGCACCGGTGTCCAGTTCCATGCGTATACGTTTGCCATCCAATAACGGGGTTACCCAGTATTCATGTGAGCCCATTGCCAAAGACAAAACATGCAGTGGCACTTCCTCTTGTGAGGAGGTGTCACCTTGATCATCCTGGGTCTGCTCTAGGGTATGCAGGGTTCCTCTTTTTGTCGGCCAGACCACAGGCCTCTTTTTCTTTTGTTTACAGGCATACTCAATGTGTCCCTTTTTGCCACAGTGTCGACACACCAGGTCCTTACACCAGCATTCTGATGCCTGGTGACCCAGCTTACCACAGCGGTAACATTCTTGACTCTGCACCGTTTTGTGGGTCAGTTCTTGTGACACTTTTTGCACCCTAGGGGATGCACCGATGTATTGTGCCTCCCTTGTAGCCAGTTCCATGGAGACAGCAATATCAACAGCCTTCTGTAATGTAAGCTGAGCTTCTGTCAGTAGGCGCTGCCGTATAGCTTCACTGCAGAGGCCACACACTAACCTGTCACGCAGAGCATCATTTAACATCTCTTTAAATTCACAGTGTTCTGCTAGCTTTTTTTAAATGGCTACAAATTGTACAACTGTTTCATCTTCCTTTTGGTCTCTTTTGTGGAACCTATATCTTTCAGCAATTACCAGTGGTTTTGGGGAGAAATGAGACCCCAGGATTTCCACAATGTCACTGTAAGATTTAGTCTCAGGCTTAACAGGGTGTAGTAAGCTGCGTAGCAGGGAGTAGGTTTTAGCCCCTACAACAGTTAAGAATATTGGCACCTTCTTCACTTCTGTAATGTCATTTGCAATACCAAAAAGCTCAAAACGCTCAGTATACACATGCCACTGCTCTGTATTCTCATCAAAAGGCTCCAGGGGCCTGGTCAGAGTAGCCATGATTTTTAGTTTCACTTTCACAGTCAGTGCAAACAAGCAGCTTTTTTTCTTTGTTTGTTCTTTACCTTAACTTCTACTTCCTTCTGTTACTGGAGCAGCACCGGAGTCTCACCCTCGTCGCCAGTGTTATGTCCTTGGGGCAGCCGGTGTAGGAAGCAATCACTTGAGGCCAGAGAGCAGGCAGCTAACCAAAACCTCCATTTTATTTACAGATATACAGAGAGCTCACACAGCCGGTTGAAACCGGCTGAGCTAACCCATAATAATCTAACTCAGTTGCCATAGCAACAAAAACCATGACAACCAAATACACAACAGTGACCACACAGGGATGCAGTGGTTGAAATGAATTTACAGGGACATAAGCTTGACAAGACAGCTGCCATTTTCAGGACCAAGAATTAACTGTGTCTAATTTACACATTTTACAGTTGTTCCATCACTGCCTCCAAGCTCCTGTGAATCAAATGCACCTAAAACCAGAATATATTACAGACAGATTCCAAGGGTAACTACACCCCTTATTTCGCTCGCTCTCTCACGCACACGCACACAAGAACTCAGAGCAGATGAAATTCTGAGTGGTGGTTTTCTAGTTCGTGGCTCCACTCATAACACAATTACTCCAAAGGAAGAATTTTGTGCCCGGGCGAAAGCCTGCAGAATCGTACCTTAGTTAACGTGAAAGAGAACCCACAGGATGTGTTTGAAACCAACAACGGTGATACACATTTGGTGAGGGTGCTTGTGTCATGCCATGAGTCAGTGTGTTACCCAGGTGATGTGTCAAAAACAGACACAAATAGCTGCTGCAGAGTAGAAAGCAAGGAATGTGGGGGTTGGGGGGAGTAGAAATCTACATTACGACGCCATATAGAGGGTACTTTTGTTCCAGGTGCTCTCTAGCATTTGTCAGTTACAGAACGAGCTGCTCTTTAACCCCTTTTAGACTCTCTTGAGGGAAACCTCTTTTGCCTCTCTGGGCGCAGCTGCATGCCCTACCACTGTTGGACAGCTCGCTGAGCTGCAACCCGCCTGTTCAGCAACTGTATTAACCCAACAGGCCCCAATGGGGCTGGCACCTGAAAGCCTTTTAAGGAGCCTGTTTAAAGCGATTCAAAACCAGCTTCTTCAAAACAGCGTCACTTATTTACCGAAGCCCATAGCTCCACTCTGCACCTGCCCCATATCTCTTCTCCCCTGTCCTGTGCCCCTCAACCTCCTTCCCTTTTCATTTAACTGAACCCCACTTAAATTACCCCCCACCCCGAAAAACCAACCAACCAAATCCTGGAACTAACATGGTGTTTGTTGCCATCCCATTGTTTGCTCTGCTGGCGTGTTCTACCTCTTCCCCCACCTCGTGCCTGTCCTATCTATGTAGGCTGGAAACTGCCTGGAGGGAAAGGACCATCACTCCTATGTTTGTGCATTGCCTAGCACAAAGGGCCCCGTTCTTGGCTGGCTTTTAGGAACTACCATAATAAACACGATTAAATAAATAATAAATAATAATAGCAGCATGCAAAACAAAGGGATCAAATTTGAAAAAAAAGATCTGTCTCGTACCTACATCAGAGTATTTGGTAAATTCCCCTCAGCTCAGTAACCCTGATCTCTGGGTGGAGAAAGAACCTGCTTGTTGCAGTTTCTCTCTCTCTCTGTGTCTGCATCTCCCTCAACTCCAAGTAGCTGCTTACAATCCATTCAACCCCTCTTCTTCCCTATGTGAGAACCTCTTGCGTGTTAGTATTCCCTTTAATCCTAGGTTTTTTGGACTGGCAAGAATAAACCTTGACAGTGTGGGTGGAACCAAGTAGGGGCATTCCCCAATTAATAGCTCCCCCCTCCCATTGTTCCCTAAGCCTTCTCTCTCATTGTTTTGGATCCTGTCTGTTTTCCCACTAACAGTTTCGTCTGATTTAATGCTATCCAATCAGGCAGGATAATAATAAATAGGTAAACTGAGTCATGTGTCATCATCATACAAATAATACCAATAGCTCCCTTGTTCTCCACCTTATTGTCGAATTCCCTCTCTATTTGGAAGCCATCTTTGTTCTGCCTCCCTTCCCCTCACCCCACTCAGTTATGACTCTTGGTAACTGTAACTAGGTCAGAAAAACCACCCCTGTGCATCACTTTAGGGGTGATTGATAGTAAAGAGACTTCCCCTAGTTTGTCCAAGTTCTTCTGTAACCACAGCCCACAACTATCTTTCATTAATAGCTGAAGGCTCAACAGCTGTGAGTGAGGGCAGGTCAATGTGCACTGTCTGACACATACACCTAGACAAATGTCTCCCCCAGACCAGGCTGTTCGTCTTAATGTTAACTAGACAGGCATATAGATCTTTACTTGAGCTTGTTCCCTCACCTAACCTTGCTCAACTGCCACTGAAATCCTTGGGTGCTACATGCACATATCCAAGGGCAGAAATTGGCCACCTGTTCTATTTTAACTGGGTCTCTGTACTAACAGGTGTAGTTCCATTAGGGGGGCAACTTTTACTGATGTGCAAAAGTAAAATAGCTCCCCCCTCTACTAGTTTTCAAGCAACAAAACTACCCTCAACACTCACACGCATGTTCAGAATTGAACTGATTATTTACAGCCGTTTATTCATTGAATTTATCCCTCTTTTCTATTCAAGGATTATGCCCAAACTGGTTTAATTTTTGTGAATTTGTTTGTTATTCAGAATTCACTGATGAATGGTTTATGCCTGCATTTCACCCTATGGCTTACTTGTAAATTAATCACCAAGACTATTCCTTCTACTAATTGCGGTTCATAATTTGCAATTCACACCATCTGATTGATCCCCAAGGTCGCATGGTATTGTCTCTGCTCCTTGATTGGACGACTCCTAAATTCACGTAAAGCATCGAAGATGGCTGTGTGATCACTTCTGCCATGAACACTTGTGCTATTCTAAAGAGTAGACTAATGGAAGAATGACAAGCCACTGAAAAATGCTTGAAGTGGGTGACTAGTAATGGAACAAAAGCAGGTAGTGTGTCTGGTTTTTTCCATGCTCGGTTACAGACCAGACTTTCCGCACTGAGTGCCAAATGGCCATACATTTACTGAGCATCTAGAGTTCTAGCTCATATTTATCTTCTTCCACCATGATCTCACATTCCCCAACACACCAAATTGCAAATCCCTGTGGCCCCTGGGGGTGGGCAGGGGGTCTTCACATGCTGCTCTCGCCCCAAGCACTGACTCTTCAGCTCCCATTGGCCGGGAACTGCAGCTAATGGGAGCTGTGGGAGCAGTGCCTGCAGGAATGGGCAGCACGCAGATCCCCCTGCTCCACCCCAGGGCCGCAAGGATGTGCCAGCCACTTCCAGGAGCAGCACGGGGCCAAGAAAGGCAGGGAGCCTGCCTTACCCTTGTTGTGTGGTCAACCAGGAGCTTCCCGAGGTAAGCGCTGCCCAACCGGAGCCCGCACCCCTCACCCCCTTCTGCACCCCAACCCCCTGCCCCTGCTCTGAACCCACTTCTGGAGCCAGCACCCCAAACCCCCTCCTGCACCCCAATCCCCTGCCCCAGTCCTGAGCCCCTTTCCTTAGCCCACACCCCCTCCCACAACCCAACCCCATGTGCCAGCCCTGGGCCACCTCCAGCACCCAAACTCCCTCCCAGAGCTTGCACCCCACACCCCCTCCTGCACCCCAACCCCCTGCCCCAGGCTCAGCCCAAAGCCGCCTCCCACACTCTGAACCCCTTGGTCCCAGCCCAGAACCCACACCCCAATCCTCTGCCCCAACCTGGTGAAAGTGAATGAGGGTGGGGGAGAGTGAGCGATGTGGGGGGGATGGAGGGAGTGGGGTGGGGCCTCGGAGAAGGGGCATCAGAGGCAGGGCCTTGGAGAAGGGGAGGGGCAGGGGGCGGAGCAAGAGTGTGTGTGATTAGACAGTTGACAACCCTACTTAAATCAGGTCTTGAATCTGGCCTCTTTGGATTTTGCCTCTTCAAAGTGGCTCTCTGGATCCAATGCCATTCCTCGTGCCTCTTCCGAACTAGTTTCTAGTAACACTTCATTCCCATGGAAAAGCGTACTTCAGCTGGACATTTTTAATGGCTTCTGCTTTCGTGGCTAATTAAATTACTTTAACGTGACTATTAATTATACAGAATAATTCTCAGACAATCACAACGGTCTCTGAAGGTTGATATCTTTGAAAGACAGGAAGTCAGTGGGAATTTTAGTTATGCTGAATCACTAACCACCACCATGAGTAAAAGCAACTGATGTAGGGATGCCACCGCCTAACTTGGAGGAGACCTCCAGAGGCACGAATTCAAGCTACAAGCCTTCATGCTTCAAGAAGCATCAGCATCCTCTAGATTAGATAGTGGAGTCATCACATCTCCCAGTGGGCATGTGCCAGCATCACAACCAGTCTCCTTCCCCTATTAGTCTAACCCTTATTACCAGAGTCTGGGGCTTTGGCTCCCTCTCATGGCTGGTCCTCATAAGAGGTTAATGCGTGTACTGCGAGGGGGGTTAGGGGATTTGTAATCCATTAGCTGAGGCCATAGAGGCCTGTGCTTTTAATGAAAGAGGTCCTGGGTCAGTCCTGACCCATGGTGGGCGGGCATCTCAGCAAAGCAGCCAAGGATTATTTGGAGCATGGAGACTGAACTGCCCTCACATCCCTAGACTTTGTTCAGTGTTGAGGATGGAGTGAGGGAAGCTCAAGATGCTGTTAACCATGCTGTAGATCATTAGAGGACTGGTATACTCTGGATTTACACTGGTGACACAGAGCAGAAGGTGATGTCGTTTCTACCTTGGGCCACATCAAGACCCTCCATTCCTGAACACTTCTCAATTTCCTGGGTTTGGATTCCAGAGCTGAGTCTGAACTTCCCCCAATACTGGGGTGTTTGCATTTGTCCCGTGATAAATAGAGGGTTAAGCTGCAGAGTCCAATCCAAATTTGGATCTGGGGTCATGCTTCAGGCTATCTCTAGGGCAAAAGACAATCATCCTCGGGCACACATCAAGGACCTGCTTGGGGGCTTTGCTTCTTAATGAGGTTCCAGCCTGGACCTGTCCTTTATCTCCTTACTCTCCTTCATCCTAGCTCACTTTATAAGTGTATAAGAAATCTCCTGTACCTGGCAACAGCAAATCATGGCCCAGAAAGCTCAATCAAATAATTATAATTAATAAGCATTTACAGCACTGAATAAAATCACCTCCTGCATCTCCAAAGGGTGGCTCTTCCTGAGCTAACCAGCCTCTGTACAGATCATTTTCACCCTTACAACAGGAGAATCTCTTCCTTTTGTTGCATACAGTGAAGTTGCCATAATCTGACATTATTACAACACAGCACATGCGGTTGCTATAGAAATGACTGAGATGCTACAGAGAAAGGACTCTCTGCCACATAGCCAGGCAAGGTACGGGGATGAATTAAAGCTCAGGAAAGGCCTTGCTTGAAAAGAAATATTTCAGCAGGAGCAATTTGGAGAAGATACTAAAAACCAAACAAAAGCGAATAGGATCAGAGGTACCAGATTTTACAATCAAACTGAGCCTTCTCACAAACATCAGTGGCCTAGATCGCATGAATCCATAACAATGTGATGTTCTATCTATCTCCGTACTTATACAGCACGTCTCAGTCACAGCAGTGTCAAAGCACCTTCTTTAACTGATTGCATTTAGAAACTCGCGGAATATCCTCAGGTACGTCTTGAGCTAACTAAATGAACTTTTGTTTGTTTTCAGGCTGTTTTGTATCGTGTCTTTTACACACAGGGCTTGACTGTTCAAGTCGTGCAGGGTGCCCAGTGCCGGTGTAACCCACACACCTCCATGGTGTGGTGTTCTGTCCCATCTAGTGACACCCAGACCACTCAGAGAGTTAAACGAGTCTGCTCTACAGCCCTAGCTCACAGCCAGTTCACTTTAAGCTGATGCTGTAGAGGCTCATGCTCCAGAGGTCTCCGGTTTGATCCCGCCCACTGACGACCAAGGTCTGTCTGCGTTACACAGGCATGTCTTGAGTCAACCCAAGGGCCCAGGCAAGGCTAAACACTAGGCATGAGCGCACTACAAAGAACAATGGTTGCTCTCCAGCCCCATGCATGCTGCTTCCTCACTTGCAAGCTTGCAGAGTGGAAAGAAAAAAGAAGGACATTTCTGAGACATGGGCTTAAATGTGATCCTCACACTGCCTGTGAAGCATTTAGCTAGGCACTGCCAGCCACAAAGGAGGAATTACTTGGGCCCTGATCCAGCAAGGAACTTAAACAGGTGTCTAACTTTCCATGAGCCATCATCACATTGGGACTATTCACATGCTTAAGATTAGGCACCCTGCTGACTTTGGAGCAGGAGCCCACAATGGAGCCCAGGCCTGTTGGGTCCCCAGATTGTATCCCTAGCCTCACACCCCTGCCCCCCAGCCTGAGTGCTAAAGGCCTACAGCCCCACAGCAGCCACGCCCTGTTCCCTGATTGGTTGGACAGACAGCATTTTCATTGGCTACCTGCAGGGGCGGCGAGTTGTATGGGCCCGTGGTGACCGTGCTCCACCAATATCAGAGCACGAGGGCCTGGCTCCACCAATGTTTGGAGCCAGGTCTCTCCCCCGGCCGCACCTGATGCCCCCACACGTCTCCCCTGGAGCATCCCCCGGGCCCCGCCTGCTGCCCCTGGGCCATTTAAAAGGGCCTGGGGCCCCTGCCACCACCATTGGCAGGGCAACAGGGATAAGGCGGCTTCCTGCCCGCCCACCTGGCTCCGCTGCCGGAAGTGGCCAGCATGTCCCTGTGGCCCCTGAGAGAGTGGTCTCTGTGCGCTGCCCCCACCCTGAGCTGCAGGGACGGTGCCTGCAGGAAGCACTGCGTGGAGACCCCTCTGGCCCCTTGCCTAGGAGCTGCTGCCAGAGGGGGGTGCGGGTCACTTCTGGGAGCCGCCTGAGATAAGTGCTGCACCCCTAACCCTCTCCCACACCCCAACTCCCTGCCCAGCCCAGACCCTGCACCCAAACTCCCTCCCAGAGCCCACCCCCTGCACCTCCTCCTGCACCCCAACCCTCTGCCCCAGCCCAGAGCCCGCACCTTGCACCCAAACTCCCTCCCAGAGCACACACCCTGCACCCCCTTCCAAATCCCAACTCCCTGCCCCAGCCCAGACCCTGCACCCAAACTCCCTCCCAGAGCACACACCCTGCACCTCCTCCCACACCCCAACCCCCTGCCCAGACCCTGCCCCCCGCACCCAAACTCCCTCCCAGAGCCTTAGGCAGGTGTGGGGGACTGGGACTTGGACCCGTTCTGAGCACCACCAAAAATTATACAAACTTGCCACCCCGGGTACCTGGACTACATAAAGGCCCCAACAGAAAGCAGAAGCTGTCTGAGCAACAAGCCATTGCCTACTGGTTGCTGCTTAAACTGCCTTGTCTTGTTGCCCTGCTGTCTTGCATGGCCCTGCCTTGACACGTTGCCCGACCTTCACTCCCTATCCTGCCAACCCACCCCTTTGGCTTGATTCTTCTGGCTAATAACCTCCTCCAATCATTGCCCCAGATTGTCTCCAATACTGACTGACCTCCCAGCTACCAGGCCACCTGCTCACCACTTCACCACCTCTCTGGCCTGTCCCTAGCCCACTTCAGCCACTGGGCACTACACATCAGTAGTTGCACTGTTGTGCTCGCTAATGCCATAAAAACAGAGCATGAGAGAGATTCAGAGGCAAAGACAAAAAGAAGAAGTTTTCAGCTAAGCTTTGTGCTGTAGGTGAAGTGGAGAGTGTGGCAAATTGTCAGCACTATTATGATGGGTCTCGTGCTTTCTCTTCTTTGGGGGCGGGGTTCAGAGTGCCATATCTTGCCCCTGAATTGGAATATTAATTGCCCCACTAGTGTCCTAGAGGAGGGGAGTGGAGAGAGAGGGACCTGGGCCCACCCTCTACTCCAGGTCCCAGCCCAGGGGCCCTGAGGATAGTGGTGAACCACTTGAACTGACGGTTCCTTCCCCTGGGCTACTTCCCTCTCCTGCCCTTCAGCTTGTGGGGGCTTCCTGCCCTCCCTCTGCACAAACCACGTGCCCCTTTACCTAGGCTCTAGGACTTCTTAGCTCACCGCAGCACTTCTCCAAACTGTCCTCTACTTCCCTTCAAACTGTTCTCTGCTCCAGCACCAATCCTTTCTGTTCCAACTCCCACACTGTCTGATTGAAGCAGAGGTTTTTATCATGTGACTAACTGCAGGTGCTCTAATTGGCTTCAGGTGCTCTAGTTAATCTATAGCAAACTTTCTTCCCCTTACAGGAAATAAGGCTCCCTTCTAACCCTCTCCTGCTGCCCTCTGGCCATGCTGTATCACAAGAGATACAGGAAGGCTATTCCAAATGGCAGGAGCTGTACAAAAGAAACCTCTTTTGCCAACAGTGGGGAGATGGTGTAGGCACAGTGTCACATTCTGGGGTGCAATCCAGAGCAGCGAGGGGTTATATCACCACCTGCCCTGTAACCCTGGGTGCCTTAAATGCTCTATTGCTGCGGCTCACAGACCAGACACTGGCAGCCAATAGACAAACATGCAGTATCCTGAGTGTCTGTGTACTGTGCAGCCTGGTTCAACTCTTTGACCCCCAGCAACCTGTCTACAACACAACAGCTTGGTTTCCACCAGCCTTGGTTACAGGCAGAGAAGGCCAGTACTGTACAAGCGGAAGGAGCCAGGGAAGTGTCTGTTCAAGGTTGGAGAGGGATACTGGTGTGGTTAAGGCACTGGTGGAGGACTCAAGAGTATAGCTGGGCAAAATCTTCAACCAAAACATGTTTACGGCCAAAAAAACAAGGCAACACTGAAACTTTTCATGAATTCATGTTGATTTCATCAAATTGTTACAGTTGGGGAACAATCTGGCATTTTCAAAAGGAAGCATTTCAATTTTTCCATTGGAAATTTCCTTCAATTTTTTTTTTACATTAAAAAAACATTCTTAAAATGCTTGAAATCAAAACGAAGTATTTTATTCAACCAAACAATCTCTTTTTAAACTTTTCCATTCAACATTTTTTGGAAAATTTGTTTTGGGTCGACCTCAAAATGAAATACTTAAAAAAAAAAAAATGTTGGAATTGGCAGCACACCAAAAAAATCTGTTAATTGCCCAGATCTACTCAGCTATGTGAGGTCAAGGCCTGGCAGTGCCACAGACTTGCTGGTGACTTTGGACACGTTTCTTGACTAGAAGCTGAAGCTACACGAGAAATAAGGTGCAATATTTAACAGTGAGGTTCATTAACCACTGGGATAATTTAGCCATGTGGTGGATTCTTTGTCACTTGACTTCTTTAACTCAGGATTGGATAGTTTTCTAAAAGAGATGCTTTAGCTCAGCCAGAAGTTATGGGCTTCACCCAGGAATTATTGGGAAGGGTTCTATGGCCTGTGTTCTGCAGCTCAGACTAGATGGTCATAATGGGGCCATGTGGCCTCAAAATCTAGACTATTACTTCAGTATCTGTGTGCCTATGTTCCCCATCTGTGAGTTGGGAATAATGCCACCCCATCCGACAAGGACAGCCTAAGGACAAGTCTGTGAGGGTTTGAAAGAGGCTCCAGTAATGAGGGCTTTATAAATAGAGATGGATGCAGAGACAGACAAGGGTGGAAAATCTAAGGAGAGTTTTAAAAACAAAGAGAGCAAATGAAGCAGAATCTGACCAGGAATGGGGGAGCCCCTTTGAGGATGTGTTTACAGCAGAAGGTACGCATGAATAAAAAGGGTCAGAATCTGAAGCTCTGTCTTCAGCATATTTTACAGCCCAAGCCAGTGCTCTTGAATTTCAGTGGTTGGAGAATCAGCCTCTCAAAAGCAGAACTATACATCAAACTATAGAAATGTCATCTACAGAGGGACATTTCCACCTGGCCCCTGAAAGCACGACTGCTGTACTATCATTTCTGTGATGAGAACCAAAACTCTTCCAAAACGAAACCAAGAGGTGCGAATGCTCCAAACTGCCCAGTGCTGAACTAGCAGATTTTTGCCTGCAGTGAACATCACAGCACTACCAGGAAGAAAGCAGCTATGATTTCCCTTTCCAGCTGTACAGGGGAACATTCCACATGCCTCCATTCTGAAACCAACCAGAGCTAGCTTCAGACTTGTGTTTGAACTTGTGGGTGGAAACAATGAAGAACAACTGGTTGGATCTTAAGTTTTCGGCTTCTACTATTAAGCACATGCATGACTGATACTCACTTTACTACTTTTGGGTCCCATGGTCACATGGACTGACTGCTCCACTCTTAATTACGTCTCTTCCAGAGATAAGGACTTCTTTGGCCCCCTGGGCTACCAAGCAATAGGAAGGGCTAGCAAGACTGGTGATGCTTGATTCACCCCAGAGTAGCTGGACCAACAGCATATCACGTCAGCAGAGAGCAGACTGCTTTGCAAAATGATAACTGGAGCTGGTCAATATTTTTCAAACGCAAGATTTTGGTGGGGTAGGAAAATGTTTTTTTTTAAATTTCTGGGAGGAGGATTATGAAACTTTTTTTTTCATTTCCCCTTTATCAGTGGCAAAAAGGAAAAAGGAAAAAGGGGAAGTGGGGGGAGAGAAGGGAGGAAAAAAGAGGGGAAGGGAAAGAAAGTAAACTTGAAAAAACAAAAAATGTCCCAAGAAATGTATTTTTCCAAAACAAATATTTTTGTACAAAATTTTTGAACACAAAACAGTTCCTTTTCTAAACATGTAGGGAGAAAAATATGACAACACCTTCAAGATACTATACAAAATGTGTTTGGTTATTATTACAGCAGGTTGGAAAAAATTAATCAGCAGAGGCTGGAGACCCACCCCTCCAAAAGGATGGAAAAAATCTCAGCGCCAATCTACAGCAGCGTGCCGAATAGAACATAAAACAGAGTATGCAAGACCTCCTTCCTGCCTGGACTAGGGATCTTTCATCCAGCCTACTACACAAATCAATCACGGGGGTTAAACAGGCAAAGAATACAACCCATCAGGAAATGCATGAGCCATACAGCAAGCAACAGCTCAGGGGATCCAAGCTTCCTGCTCAGAAAAACATGCCTCTTTCACACATCACAAGCCCTTGCTGACAGATGGAGTTTCCCAAGGTACCTATTTCCCTTCAGGGAGCAGGCATGACCTAGTAGCTGAGCCACCCACATATACATTTCTAAAACAAGAAGTGGGTCTGACAAAACCCTCTTACCGTGCAGCCAAGTGATGGAATCTGGCGATGAATTGCCACCTCCACTTTCTTCAGGGCCTGCCCATAACTGAGTCACATAAGAGGCAGCTTCCAGCACAAGTGGACCTGCCCAGCTTACAGCATCCAAGCAGGATCACTGGTTTGGCTTTTTTTTTTTAATTGTCTGTTGAGAAAAGCATATTGTATATCAACCCAGCAAAATAAATACCACCCTGAGAAAGGCTGACGGATACACAAGGGGCTTACTGGGAAACAACCTCATTCATTATCGTCTGCTTAACACAATCTGCTCAGTGCTGGAGAAATCACAGTGTAAAGACAGCCCCTGCCCCAAGGGTCAGAGACTCCAAAGAGAGGTACCTAAAAGATGGGGCCCACTGGAAAGTTTTAACCTGGAGAAGGAGCTTTTTGTACTTTGTTTCAGAACTACTGACTGTATTGCATTTTGTCTCAAGGCTGCAAGATGGCAGGAGACTTAACTCCCGCTGTTACCTCTGCACCCCAGCAGGATCACCCTGGCATTGGGGTGACCCATCCTGGGCTGGTTATGGGGTTACATCAGCAGTGCAGCACAAACCATTGGCTTCACACAAGGAGTGGAGCCAGTGTGACATGCTTAGCATTCCCACCCTCTTCCCATTCCAGAATTAGAGATAGGCCCACAGCAAAACCTGGCATCTGAATTCCTGGAGTCAGGGAGAGCTTGGGTCCAGATCTGAACTCTGTGGCCCAGGCCCATTGCTCTCAAAAATGGAGGAACTGGATCTTTGGTGTAAACACCACCAGCCCATAAGCTCCCTTTCTGGAAGCTAATACAAGCATTGCTGGAAGTGCCGTGTAAACCAAAAACAGTGCCGAGACACTTCTGTACAGCATTTATATAGCAGAGTAGGGACCAAAGTCAGGTGAGTAATAATACGCTCTTCTCTCCTTCGCCTTCCCTCAGAGTACCGTTAAAATACTTTACAAGCTTCCATGACTCCAGCCCTGTGACGTGTGTATTCCACCATTCTACGGAGGAACAAACTGAGGTACAGCAATTAAGAGATGGAATCCCAATTAAGGGAGGGAATCCAGAGTAACTCCAGCAAAGTCAGTGGGGTTCTCCAAGTTTACACCAGCAGCCTCAGCTCAGAACCTGGTTCTGATTTGCAGAAGGGTTCCTGTGAGGAGTTGTGGATGATCGGCTTCCAAATAGCTAGCTTAAGATCACACCAGGAGTCTGTGGCAGGGCTGGGAACAGAACCCAGAGCCTCTGGCTGCCAATCCTTTGCTTCAACCCCACAACCATTCTACTACCCATAACAAATGGCCATGTCTTAACCAGGGTGGGGAGCGGAGGAAAACATGGATAGTCCAATATGAGCGAACAAGTCCCAAGAGTGGCGGACTCCATTAGTAAAGTGCTACACTGCCTTGCACAAGGGAGAAAAAAGAAACTCACTAAGTAGACTCCTTCCAGGACCGTTCATTTCTTCACTGTGGTCCTTTCAGGGGGCTGTTAATGCTAACAAAGCAGACACTTTTCGCTCACATGGTTACCCAGGGAAGTACTATGTACAGTTCCCAATACCATAGTAGGGGGTGCTGCCTGCATGGAGGAAAGATATTAAACCAAGGCCCCTTCTGGGGCTCGATTGGGTGGAATATTTTTTCAGAGTCACTGCTTCCCAGGATAGAGCCCACCATTGCTTAAGAATGACCTATGGTCTTTGTTCTGAGATGTATACATGGAATCATAGAAATGTAGGACTGGAAGGACCTCAATAGCTCATCTAGTCCAGTCCCCTGCACTAAGGCAGGGCCAAGTATTACCTAGATTACCCCAACAGGTCTTTTTTCTAACCTGGTCTTAAAAACCTCCAGTGATGGAGATTCCACAACCTCCCTAGGTAATTTGTTCCAGTGCTTAACCACCCTGAGAGGTAGGAAGCTTTTCCTGGCATCCAACCTAAATTTCCCTTGCTGCAATTTAAGCCCGTTACTTCTTGTCCTGTCCTCAGCAGTTAAGGAGATCAATTTATCATCCTCCTCTTTATAACAATCTTTTACATACTTGAAGACTTATGTCCCGCCTCAGTCCTCTCTTCTTCAGACTAAACAAACCAATTTTTTCAATCTTTCCTCATAGGTCATGTTTACTAGACTTTTCATTAGTTTTATTGCTCTCCTCTGGACCTTCTCCAATTTGTCCACATCTTTCCAGAAGTGTGGTGCTCAGAACTGGACACCATAATCCTTATCAGTGCTGAGTAGAGCAGAAGACTTACTACTTTCATCTTGCTTACCACACTCCTGCTAATTCATCCCAGAATGATGCATATTGACTCATATTTAGTTTATGATCCACTATAACCCCCAGATCCGTGTTTTGTAATACGCCTTCCTAGGCAGTCATTTCCCATTTTGTATTTGTGCAACTGATTATTCCTATCTAAGTGTAGTACTTGCAATTATCCTTATTGAATTTCATCTTATTTATTTCAGACCATTTCTCCAGTTTGTCAAGATCATTTTGAATTTTAATCCTGTCCTCCAAAGTGCTTGCAACCCTTCTTGGGTCTGTATCATCCACAAACTTTATAAGCATACAGTCTATGCCAGGGGTGGGCAAACTACAGGCAACAGGCCGGATCCAGCCCACGAGCCATATCACATGGCTTGGTCCCGCTCCAGCACAGGCACTGGGTTGGGGGTCGCACCACACTCTGGCTCCCATGTGCTCCAAAGCGGTTCCGATATTCCAGATATGATGTGTTTGTCAAATGAGTCGGATACTTGCTGCCAGTTGGCAGCCACAAGTGCGTCATTAGGAGTTTCTCCATCAGGCGAACCCACACTGCAGCCCTGTTTTTCAGGAATCCTCCGTATTGCTGTTTAAAAGCAGGAAGCATTGTACAGACCGGGAGGTCCCTGACGTTAGTAAGACAACAAGCCTAGGCTCAGCGCAGCTAGTGGCTAGAGACCTTGCAAATCATTCCAGATCATTCTTTCATCATTCCCAGAGATCCCCAGATAAAGGCACCTCGGAGGGTTGTTTGGGATATTCTGCTGCAGCATGGGAAGAAACGCAATAGGTGTCAAGGATCCAGTTTTGATGAGGCTGAGTTGGATCACAAACATTTCCTTCCCTCCCATTCCCAACCAACCCACTGTATCCTGATCTCAGCAGACAGACAAACAACCTCTTATACAGGGGGAAAGAAGAAGGTGGTGACAAATCGAGCTGTGATTGAGGAACGGCTCCTACACAAGTGGCTCTTCTTTGCAGATCTACACTCCATGTAGCATGTAGATAGAGGGATCTTTAAAGTGGAAAAGGCAGGAAAGCACCTATGTTGATTTTTTTTTAAATTTCTTTTCCAACATGAAAAATAACACTGTGCAGCAGTCTTGCAAAATTCTACTCGCCTGGGGCAAGTGCCTTTGACAGGCAGTGTAACTAAAATATAATTAGCTGCTCCATTAGCACGGTAAAGGGTGAGCGAGCAGATTTTATACCCGAGCTGTCAGCATTTTCAGGACAGCTTTGCAAGGCTATTGTACAACAGCTCATGTTGAAAAATCCTTTTCCAAACTGACATTTAAAAAATGGACTTCCAACGAGCTCCACCGCCCAATTGCTCAGAATTAGCTGGAATTTGTATTGGAATCCAATGGGATGAAGGCAAAATACTGCACAAGTTTCAGCACCCATTCAGCAAGGCTCTTCAGCATGTGCGTCACTTCACCACCTGGCCAGAGTAAATTGTCATCTCTCTATTCCTTAAAGTTAGGCATGTGCTTATATAGCTTTCCAAATCAGAGCCTTCGCTAAAGGATTATGCTGAGTGCTCCTTACATCCCAGTCCTGGGAACCCCTAACTTTACTACTTTGAGTAGCCCCGCTGATTGACTTCAATGGAATTACTCATAGGAGGGAAGTTAAGCAGGTGCATAAGGGTTCGCCTAGCAAGGAGCATCACTGATTGCAGTGGAATTACTCAAGAAGTAAGCTCCTATTCAGTTTAAAGAAGGATGGCTGTAAGGGATTACATCAACTGCTGTGATACATATACACTAGGGCTGTCGAGTGATTTAAAAATTAATCACAATTCATCGAGCTATTAAACAATAATAGAATACCATTTATTTAAATATTTTGGATGTTTTCTACATTTTCAAATATATCGAATTCAATTACAACACAGAATACAAGGTGTACAGTGCTCACTTTATATTTATTTTTATTACAAATATTTGCACTGTAAAAATCAAAAGAAATAGTATATTTCAATTCACCTAATACAAGTACTGTAGTGCAATCTCTATCATGGAAGTTGAACTAGAATTATGTACAAAAAAACATGTATTCAAAAATAAAACAATGTAAAACTTTAGAGCCCCCAGCCCCTCCCCTGCTGTCCCCCCTCTCCCGCAACCTCAGCTCACTGTGCCGCCAGTGCTCTGGGCGGTGGGGCAGAAAGCTCCTGCCAGGCAGTGTGGCAGCATGGCTGGCTCTGGCTGGGTGGCACGGCTGCCAGTCCTGATGCTCTGAGCAGCATGGTAAGAGGGTGGGCAGCGGGGGGCGGGGTTGGATAAAGGGCAGAGGGTCCTGGGGGTCAGTCAGAGGACAGGGAGCAGGGGGAGGTTGGATGGGGCGGAGGTTCTGGGGGGGGCAGTCAGGGGACAGGGAACCGGGGGGGTTGGATAGGTGTGGGAGTCCCAGGGGTCGTGTCAGGGAGCAGGGGTGTGGCTAGGGGTCGGGGCAGTCAGGGGACAGGGAGTGGGGGAGTTGGATGGGGTGGGATCCCTGGGGGGCAGTTAGGGTGGGGAGTCCTGGGAGGGGGTGGTCAGGGAACAAGGAGCAGGGGGGGTTGGATGGGTCAGGGCTTCTGAGGTGGGCAATCAGGGGGCAAAGGCCAGGCTGTTTGGGGAGGCACAGCCTTCCCTACCCGGCCCTCCATACAGTTTCGGAACCCAGCCAAAAGGTTTGCCCATCCCTGCTTTAGAGCCTACAAATCCACTCAGTCCTACGTCTTGTTCAGCCAATCGTGAAGATAAACAAGTTTGTTTACATTTGCAGACGATAATGCTGCATGCTTCTTATTTACTATGTCACCTGAAAGTGAGAACAGGCATTTGCGTGACACTGTTGTAGCTGGGGTCGCAAGATATTTACATGCCAGATGTGCTAAAGATTCAAATATCCTTTGATGCTTCAACCACCATTCCAGAGGACATGCGTCCATGCTGATGATGGGTTCTGCTCGATAACAATCCAAAGCAGTGTGGACCGATGCATGTTAATTTTAATCATCTGAGTCAGATGCCACCAGCAGAAGGTTGATTTTCTTTTTTGGAGGTTTGGGTTCTGTAGTTTCCACATCAGAGTGTTGCTCTTTTAAGACTTCTGAAAGCATGTTCCACACCTCATCCCTCTCAGATTTTGGAAGGCACATCAGATTCTTAAACCTTGGGTTGAGTGCTGTAGCTTTCTTTAGAAATTTCACATTGGTACCTTCTTTGCATTTTGTCAAATTTGCAGTGAAAGAGTTCTTAAAACAAATAGCATGTGCTGATCATCATCTGAGACTGCTATAACATGAAATATATGGCAGAATGCGGGTAAAACACAGAGCAGGAGACATAAAATTATCCCCCAAGGAGTTCAGTCACAAATTTAATTAACATTTTTTTTTAACGAGAGTCATTCTAGCTGAAGCATGAAGAAGCATATGAATCTTTAGCACATCTGGCACGTAAATATCTTGCAATGCCAGCTACAACAGTGCCATGCGAATGCCTGTTCTCACTTTCAGGTGACATTGTAATTAAGAAGTGGGCAACATTATCTTGTGTAAATGTAAACAAACTAGTTTCTCTTAGTGATTGGCTGAACCAGATGTAGGACTGAGTGGACTTGCAGGCTTTAAAGTTTCACATTGTTTTGTTTTTGGGTGCAGTTATGTAACAAAAAAGCTACATTTGTAAGTTGCACTTTCATAATAAAGAGATTGCACTACAGTACTTGAATGAGATGAATTGAATAATACTATTTCTTTTGTTAATCATTTTTACAGTGCAAATATTTGTAATAAAAATAATATACAGTGAGCACAGTACACTTTGTATTCTGTGTTGTAATTGAAATCGATATATTTGAAAATGTAGAAAAACATCCACAAATATTTAATAAATTTCAACTGGTATTCTATTGCTTACCAGTGCGGTTAATCATGATTTTTTTTATTGCGATTAATTTTTTTTAGTTAATCACATGTATTAACTGCGATTAATCACCAGCCCTAATATATACACACATAATGATACCTACTGCTCTTACATAGCATGTTTCATCCATAGATCTCAAAGCACTTTACAAAGGAGGACAGTATCATTATCCTCATTTTACAGACGGGGAAACTGATGCACGGGTAGAGGAAGTGACACGCCCTGAACTCCTGAATCCTAGCCTGCTGCCCTATCCCCTAAGCTATGTTGCCTCCCCAAGGGTCTATAGCTGCCAGCTGGTAGTGAATACCATGGAGCTAGAGTTGCAAAATGACTTCCATTAAAGCCCACGCACACACACACTTATAACTTTATGAAATTTTCACCTTTGGAACTGAAAATTATCCATGATGCGCAATGATGAATCTTTTCATAAAGTTGGAGCAAACACTGCTCAGCCTTTTTATGAATTACTAAGGAGTGGGGGAGGAACCAATTGTACATTTTCTCCACAGTAAAAATAGTTCTCCCTCAAAGTCCCAGGGATAGAACTCTAAACAAGGCTGAAACTTTCATCTTAGAACTTGCCATGAACATAGGTGTTAAAGAGTAATATGTGCTTCCATAGATTGAGAGATCTTAAAGCCAGAAGGGCCCATTATGATTTGAGCATATAAAAATGCTGCTGCTTCTTCATTATGCGTCTCTGAGTACTTGAAGATTCAGTTGTAAGATAACAGGGCAGGTCAGATCTTCCTTGAAAAGGACCATTCGGTTCAAGGTTTCCAATATGACAAGCAGATCATGCACGACGTTGCATTTGAAAGCTCATATGCAAGAGAGAGGGTGGATATTTTTCAAATTTCATCAAAAGTTTTGAAATGTGGGGAGGGAAAAACATCAGCTAGATTTTTGCAAAGAAAAAAAAGTGTCCTTGTTTTTCCACCGGCTCTAGAGCTGGTTGGAATGGTTTGTGTTTGTGTGGAAAGCTCCTCAGAGAAAAGCTTGGACAATATTTTCACAGAACTGTTTGCCTTTCTTTGGACCAGCTGTAGCATGTGATCACAGGCAGGCCACAACCTTGTACTTGCAAAAGGGGCAGAGTTACGGTCGTGTGCATAACCCAAACTTGGATGTTCCCTACTTTCCAGAGGCTTAGCTACATAGTGCAGAATAGCTTTCCATAGAACACCGAGTCCTGGTAGACCGCAATTAGGAGCTGACATTTTGTTCTGTTTGTACAGCACCAAGCACAATGGGATCCTGCCTCATACCTGGGGGCTGCTAGATGACACCACAAATAATGGCAATATGCACAGCATCAGTATTCCTGCAATGCTACCAGTCAGGTGCACTGCAGTAGAAGTTTATATTGTTGTAATGAAAACCCAGCTTTCCTCCTCTGTCTGTTCCTCCAATGCTCAGAGTTAGGGAGGTAACACTTAAACGTGCTCTCCTGGGCCATGTCTCCATCCCTCTCTGAGGCTCCTGGCGGGTAAAAGAGCACTCAGCGGTAAATGCTTAATCTGTGCCCTCCTCCAATCTCAGCAGCGTGTCCAATGCTCATGCCTCAGCTCTCTCCACCAGAGAGCACGGTCCAAACAAGGTGATGGTGCAGTGATCCGGTGCTGATCATCCCCCTGCCTCCCCTTCTTGCAGCTGTCAGAAATTCACTTTCAACTCAACAGCTCAACCAGACTCAGATGCAGAGGCCCCCCCAACCTGTCCCCACGCCCTCTCCGCTGGCACCCACAACTCTTTAGTACCAGCCTCAATGGGCGAACAGCATGAATTCAGATTCGCTCTTCTCCAAGAGCTTAATAGGCAAACAAATGAAGGCAGAGATGGGAGGGGTGGAGAAAAAAAAATCTATGGTGACCAGCTCTCTGTGATGTTGGTAAATATGCATGGAAATGTTTATAGCACGAAGATTAAGTTTCAGTTTCCATCTATTAAAATGCCCTCAGGGTTGAACAGAACAGAAAAAAAGAAAAGCAAATGCCTTGTCATGTCTGAGTGATAAACACTTATCTCAGAAAATATGAAGAGGTTATTGTTCGGAGCCCCCCAGCTCCCATTCCCCCTGCACCGCCCCTTGTAACAAGCAGCATTTCTGCCTACATTCCGACGACACATGGTTTGGGTTTCACCGGGCTTGGGGAATGAGGAGAAAGAAAGAAGGAGGAACTATGCCATTGCAGTTCAAAGTTTAGAGGAAATCGACTCCCTTTGGCCAGCCAGCTCATAATATTTAATAGCAGGAACCACAAAGCCTAACATTCCACCCCAAACAATGGTTTTGTATAAAAGTTATGCAGGCACTGAACAGAACAGACATCTGCACTGGATCAAGCACACCAAAGGGAAACACGCTCATTGCAGTAAAGCCAGGCTCCCTGAGCCGGGTAACTTACACCAGGTGGGGCTGGGTTATACATATTCCAATACAGGGCTTCCTGTTTTCAATGGAGATTTTTTGGAAGCCAAATGCCCAGCTGAGAGGCCTCATTTCTTTCCTGCAGTTCCCTGTGCTTGCCCTGTCCCTGGCACAAAACTGATAAGGACCTGAAGCCAGAGTCGGGAGACCAGAAGCTAAGGGTCTGACATTCACAGGTGATGAACTCCCGTGACTCCAAACAAAGTCCATGGGTCTTTAGCTCTTCTGAAAATCAGAAGCTGAGTTAAAATGTTTCCAAGCTTTGCCCCCCAGCCCCAGCCCCACTGAGCACTCTCGTACGTAGCAGGCATTTGTTGGGAAATACTGGCTTATACTTAAAATCTGAAACCGTGGTTACACCCCTTCTGCTGCAGAAGAGGCATGCTAGTGATAGTGCAGATATAAGACAAGGTATTACAGTCCTCTTCTTAAGCATCCTGAGTCCACTTTACATGGTGCAATCAAGGCCTGGCCCCTTACTCACATGAGCAGCCCCAGTGAATAAGGGTTTGCAGGAGTGGACTCTACATGGCCTCATCGGTCTTCTACATCTCTAAGTTCCATGATTCTCTGCCAGTTTGCAAGGCTATGTGGTGTTCATGGCAGAGTTTAGAGGAACACACTGAACGTGAGATGAACAGCAAGAAAAATAGATATTCACAGCACCCGCCATAATACTAACAGTACTTAGCCCTTACAGCTTCAAAGTGCCACATGGAAAGGTTGACTAGCTACTTCACGCAGCACCCTTGTAGGCATTATACCCCCTTTGGAGAGACGAGCAAACAGCAGGAAAATCCGTCAGAATGTGGAGCCCTTCCGTCAAGCCACTGAGAGTCCGCAAGCAGGTATCTCAGCACCATGGAGGCCTGGCCCCCACGTGACTTGTCCAAAGTTACACAGTAAGTCAGTGGCAGAGACGCGATTGGAGCTCAGGAACTCCTGAGGCTCAGCCCTGGGCTCACTCCTTTAGACCATGCTGGCCTTGCCTCCACCTTCACCACTACCGAACATAGGAGCATATTGAACTTCTAGGCTGTAAATTACTGTTCAGGGCTAAATAACCCCATCGCACTGTAGCCGCAACATATTCTAACAAGGCTGCACACTAACTTAGGCCACAATGCTGCAAAGGGATCCACCTGCCTAGGGTCAGTGAGTCTCTGCACAGCTTTGCTAGGGTCCACCTAGGTAGATCCCTGTGCAGGATCAGGCCCTGAAAATCTGAACTGGTCAGGGCAGGTTCCGGGTCTGTGAAGCACCACGCACACCTATGCCCCGGCTTAAACAAGCCTCATTCTTTAGTTGGCCTGTAGCAGATCACGTTGGCTTTTCTCCAGCGTCTAGTGACAAAATGGTGATTGTTATTTCCCCACCAGATTGGCAAATTGAGAAGACAATCTGAGGCCAGAGGGATATTTTTGAGTGTGTGCATTTTTCTCAAAAAGTGACCAAAAGAATAAAGGGACAGCTCCCAAATCCCTGCGCTGAAGATTACTACTTTGTTACAGCTGACACCACTTAGACAATTCTGACACAGATTCTCAACCCCTTCCCTTTATTTCTCCTTGGAAGTTGTAACCGTTCCTACCACACCCCAGTGGTGGGAATTGGTGAAAGCAGTAAAAGTTTGTGCGTCACACTGAACACATTAGCGAAGGAAACAACACAGGCTGAGCCATCCATTTTGTGCCTCTGGCCTCAGGTTGCATAACACAAATAACCAGGGCAGATCATCACGAATTATTTATTTATCTGATCATTGTAAGATTAGTGTGGTAGGCATCACAAGATGATTTACTACTACAGATCATCAGGCAACATGCTGGGCGGAGGCACAGTAAGTATTAAAGTTTGAAAAATAGAAGGATCTGTTTTTTAAATAGGTGGATCAAGTTTTTTCTGCTGGGAATTTTGTTCACAGCACCAGGCATTATAATGGGAACTGCCCTTAGTCAGCTGGGCAGCAAAGACAGTCTATGTGTTAGTTAATTGTCTAGCATCCAGCCAATCTCCAGGACCTAAGTTCTAACTGAAAATTCCTCTTAATTCCTGCCGGAGGGATGCATCTGTCATGATTTACAGAAACATAGTTTCACCTTAAACAGGAGACCTTTGTTAAAATAAACCATGACAACTACAGTCTTCCACACAACTTGTGTTCCTGCTTTGTCTTCTTTATATACCAGGGACTGTATCCTGTCATGAACTTTATACAGCATATAGAGACCTCTAGTGACTAAATAATATAATGCACATAAACATATTACAGCACACAGATTTCCAGTTTGCTGGGCTTTGATATTGCTTTGTTCATTTTAAATTCCATCACACCTCCTCCTCCATCCCCTTGCTCCCCAGTGGGTAGCCTGATGGCTTAAACTGATCCCTTCCAAACAAAAGAAAACTAGAGAGGTTATCTTCATGGTTTAGGCTCCAACCTTGGAAATCTCACTTTAATACTAGTTTGTCACAAACAGGCCCCATGAAGCCACGCTAGTTCCTAGAATCATCACAGGGGAAACAGCAAGCTAAATTGATTGAAATTCGGTTGACTTTGGCAGAGTTACAGTAGGATACATTTGGCCACATACTTTTATTATGCTATTTTCTTCATAGGTACAAGCAGCATGAAAATGTGCAACTCCAAACACAGCCCGGGGAGATACATGGGCTTTATAACACATTCTTTCCAATCAATTCTTTAATGCTATTACACCATGTCCAACTGGCCATGTGACAATCCAGCCACCCACAAGCCATTACACGCTACCGGCCAGATCTGAGCTTGTGTAAATCGCCATTGCAGCTGCAGCAGTTTACACCAGGTGAGAAGCTAGCCTTACAGGTGTCTCTGCAGTCACCCACAAAGCCCTGTTTGAGCTAACGTCTGCTATCCAGACTAGACCATTTAAACCAAACAACGGCTGCTGACAAGCATCCTTTAAGACGCTGCAACCCACAAAAGTAACTCAACTGGAAACCACACACATCATTTCTGGACTCTGTCAGATTTAAGAGAGCTTGCGTACAGACCCTTCTGAGCCAGACTTGCTCCGTGGCAGCCAATGCAGAATCTGTGGCTAGGAGAGAAGAATCGGGGCCAGCCAATGCAAGGCTGCATAGCAGAAAACCTCCCATTCTAATATGGCCTTGTTCACTCCATGCACATTTCAGCCTTGATCCTACAAGTCCCTGTGCAACGCGCCAGGTTGTGCTGAGGACACAAGTGTGAGTGAAAGGCGTATGTGGCCAGGAGCAGGGGTAAGCTCTAATCATAGTCCTTTGCATTGAGCAAGAGGTTCAAAATGCCTGTGCTCCTGCTCCATTTCTCATGGGCATCCAGGATGGGACATGCGTAGAGAACGGGCACGTTGGAGACATGGACATAAACACGACCCTCATCCTGCTGAGATACTTAACTACAGTCCAGGAGTGTCTCCATTCCGCCCACATTCCATGCAATATGATTGAGCCCGGTAGGGAAAAACAGACTCTCCCTCACTGTATGTCAGGAGGAATCTTAAGGCTCCACCTTCTCCTCTCAGGCTTCATTTCTGCTAGAGGGCAAAAAGAAACTTGGTGGCCATGCTCATTAATACCAGGCCAGACACCCCTCACCTGCCCATCAGTTTTTACTTTGGGCTCGTGAAGGCAACCTGAGCTGGGGGCTTCACACTTCGAAGATATTTTTAACCAAAACCACAAGGCCACTCTCTGGAGTGAAAGAGATTGTCCCCCCAGTGCACAGCATCCTTCTGCCTAAGCAGTAGCGGCGCTGGATTGTATGCTGTGCCATTCACACTCATTGCACTGACAGCCTATTTTAGGGGCCGTAAGTAATCATAAGAACATAAGAATAGCCATACTGGGTCACGCCAAAGGTCCATCTAGCCCAGTATCCTGTCTTCTGACAGTGGCCAATGCCAGGTGCCCCAGAGGGAATGAACAGAACAGGTAATCATCAAGTGATCCATTCCCTGTCACCCAGTCTCAGCTTCTTGCAAACAGAGGCTAGGGACACCATTCCTGCCCGTCCTGGCTAATAGCCATTGATGGACCAACCCTCCATGAATTTATCTAGCTCTTTTTTGAACCCTGTTATAGTCTTGGCTTTCACAACATCCTCTGGCAAAGAGTTCCACAGGTTGACTGTGCGTTGTGTGAAGAAATACTTCTTTTTGTTTGTTTTAAACCTGCTGCCTATTAATTTCATTTGGTGACCCCCTAATTCTTGTGTTATGAAAAGGAGTAAACAACACTTACTTACTTTCTCCACACTAGTCATGATTTTATAGACCTCTATCATATCCCCCCTTAGTCGTCTCTTTTCCAAGCTGAAAACTCCCAGTCTTATTAATCTCTCCTCATAGGGAAGCCGTTCCATACCCTTATCATTTTGGTGGCCCTCTTATGAGCCTTTTCCAATGCCAATATATCTTTTTTGAGATGGGGCGACCACATCTGCACGCAGTATTCAAGATGTGGACGTACCCACAATCAAACGGGAGAGTCCCTGTCGCACGCACCCTCCTACAGTCACTTGTGTAAGATCTCCGCTGCCATTTGTATCACACACACGGCCCAGGGCTGCCTCGTCTCTCCAAGATTCGGCTGAACATGAGCATCGGGTGGGCTAGAGTTACAAGTCTGCACGGTCTTGGTAATGAGTTCCACATGCCAGATAGGGGGAGGGTGATGTGCAAGGGTCAACCAGTGTTTCGTTGACTGGAGGACATGTGAGTGAGTGGGGAGAGATGGGGAAGGGATATTTCATTAGGCTGGGATTTACAAAGACGACTACAGCTGGAAGAGCAGAGAAGACTGCTTTAACATGGTCTCAGCAGCAGCCCATTCCCTATGCACAAGCCCCCAGGAGAAGGAAAAGGGAGGATGTGAGAGAAGGAAAAGCGGGGAAAAGTTTAGAATGTGACCTATTCCTCCTTGCTCACACCACAAGCTTGACTGTGGGCTGAGCAGGGATTGTTATTCAAAAGGTCTATGGCACAGGAGCAGACAGATGTACATACTGGAGCTGTGCAAATAGTTAGGTTTTTTGATTCATTGGCTGAAAAAGTGGGGGGGGGAATTGTTACAGGTCAAAGCAAAATCAAATTTCTGTTGCAGTGTTTCGTGGACTGAAAAAATAAAAACAAACGTCCTGTCAGATTAAATGAAAGGCTTCCGTTGTGAGGTGTTTTAAATTAAAAAAATGGAAATAAATTTTGAATCCAAAAATCAAAAAAAAATTCATTTAAAAAAAGTTGAAATGAAACATTTTAATTTAAAAAAGAATTGGGATTTCCCCCTCCAACCAAACAATACAGCGAGTTATCCAATGGTTCAATCAACTCGAATCTTCAACTTGCAGCAAAAGCCAGTTTCAGATGAAAAATATTGCCCGACTCTGGGCATGTGACCCAGAGATAAACTTGGGAGAAAGGCTCAATCTAGCTGGCAGGCAGAAATGCTCTGCGTGTTACACCAAACGGAGCAGCCCTCCTGAAGAGAACTAGACAACTCTGATCATGCTGAAGGATCAGAACCAAGATGGCAGCTGGGGTGGGGGTGGAGGGGTTGGGTGTCACAGATCAGTCCTAACCTAGGGCTGGGAGCATGTCTGAGAAAGCCATTCCTGCTGTTTTGGGAAGGTGAGGTAACTGTATGGAAAGGAGGGAATTCTCCTGGGAGGAGGAAGGAAGCATCAGATGTAGACTCAAAATGATCTAGGAAGAATCCAGCAGCCAACGGTCAACATGCAGGAAAGCTCAAGCTGAGGAAACCAGCCTAGAGAGGGAGTCACCGGGGGAAGAGGTTGGCTGTGGGAACAGGGGAAGGCTCCCGTGAAAACTCTGTTGAGATCAGCCATGGGCTAGCGGCAATGAGGTGAACAGGAAATGAACGAGTGGGTGTATCTTTGGATCTGGGTGGGAGCCCAAGCAAGTTGTGTCCTAACTCGGCCTCTCTGTCTAAGTTCTCTAACAAACCAGGGACGTCATGGAGTGACATGGGAGATGGAGGGAACACATCCTTGGAGTGCTCTGCCTTTGTGCGTCTTCCTCACACTCTCACAGAGCCTTTCTTCTGAACAGATGATGATTTGTGAAGTTTTTTTCCCCCTGGACAGTTTTAGTGGTGGGATACACCTGATGGGGCTAAAACCTAAAATGAAGCCAGATAGGCTTGTCTCTTCTCTAAAGCTGCAGCTCGTCAGAGGGGGCCTTGGCCTCGTGGGGCACATCCTAGCCCATCCACAGCTGGGCAATGGCAATGCAAAGTTAATGATCACCACCACCTAGAGCATGGATTGTTCTGGCTCTCTGGGTACTTACACAGACTTCATCACTATGGTATCTGAGCACCTCCTCATCGTCCATGGATGTTCTCCTCACAACACCTCGGTTAGGTAGGAAAGTATTCTCATTTTACTAGTGGGAAACTGAGGCACAGGATAGACTTAAGTGACATGTCCAAGCTGACACAGGAAGTCTGTAGCTAAGCCAGAATCCATGTCCTGTGCCCTCACCACTACTCCATCCTTCCTAGCCATCAGGGCGTGACTGTCTTCAGGAGAGCTTGGCAGCAAAGAGATGTGGAGGAAGTGCTCCTGACAGAAATAAAGCACCCAGGTTAGGACTCAGGAATTGTTGAGTGCTCATCTTGGCTCTCCCACTGACTTGCTGGGTGTCCTGGGTGAGTCACCTCACCGCTCTGTGCCTCGGTTTCCCCATCACTAACGCAGCATATACTCCTGATTATCCTGAGCTTGTGAGGAGCTGATCAAGTCTGTACAACACTTTGATCACGTGACATGACGTATATTTGCTAAGGACGGTCATCAGCTAGGAAGCGAGAGAAACTGACCAACAGGGAGGTTTGTGTGGGTGTCTGTGAAAACTCTGCAGCTGGATGGTGGGGGGCACGATTCCCGTAATTGCTCAATGGTAAGAAGGCCTTTGCTGCATAGGCTGGTACCTTAGCTAATAATGCTACAATCCAGTCTCACCAGTGGGACCCAAAGCAGCCCTCCAGGCACATGAGGCAGTTCTTTGCTGGAGTCTTGAGCTTTCCTTACAGCCATTTCACGGAGTAGCCACAAGGGGACATCTGAAGAGATCAAGGAAAAACTCAGCTCCTGGCCCCTGGACAGCCCATATTACCTCAGAAAGCCTGCGAGGGAGAAATGCCGCCTCGTGATTTGTATCCCTGACCTGCTCTAATAGCAAGTTGTAGGAAGAGAGATGGTCCAAACTAAACCCCGTCCTTAGGCAGGATATGTGAGAACATCCCTGGGGTTAAGCTGGCAGTGCAAGGATCTGGGATCCATTGTACTGTATGTTACCCTGTGAGACTGAATCAGGCCTATACTGCCAAAGGCAAAAGGCCTGGTTCTCCACCGGTTTGCATAGCAACATACGTTCACTTTCCATGTCTGCACATCAGAACATCAGCACACATGGACCTGACGACGCCAGGCGCAGTGCAACAGAGAGCAAGGCCTGTGATCTTAGCGGGTGCTGAGGTCCAACAAGCAGGAGCAAACCTGACCTCTTCAGGCTCCAAAGACTCAACCGTGAGAGAACTTCCTCATTCAGATGACGGTGTGCAAGTTTTCCTTTCTCGAACCTCAGCTTTGTACTGCTGCCACCGGTTACATAAGACTTATGCTATGAGCAGCTCTTGGCTCATCGCATCAGGTTTAACAAAAATTGCTCTTTATATTGTTCATGACTGAGCCCATTATGTTGCTCCTTTTTATTTTTTTTCCCAACTTTACCTGATTAAGAAAATTGCTTGTAGGCGGTTTTCTTGCATAATCTGGCTGCTGCTGGAAATAGAGGTGGGTGTAAGGAACAATAGCTATGGGAAAGGCGTATGCCCAGACCCTCACAGGTATTTAGGCACTTAAGTCCCATTAATTTAAGTGGGAATTAGGCACCTCAATATCTTTGGGCCTTAGCCTTTTTGGAAAATGCTCCTCATGAGTTGGACTATACCCTGGGAAGGGGGTTTGACATGCCCAGTCCTTGGAGCCATTATACAGCTACTGAGCTTAGAATAGATTTTCAAAACCAGGCCTCAATCTCACAAGCCCTCACTGGGCATAGCCTGCCGTAATCTATTTTATCTTGTTTTATCCAGCCTACCTCATGTGATGTGTAGCGCACATGCTAGCTCATCAGCGTATTTTGCTTTGTGTCCACTTCTGAAGTGAAATAATGGCCCACAAAGGCAGACGCCAAGCGTCCAGTGTCAGTAGTGTTGCCAGGTGTCCGGTCAGCACCGCCGACCAGGCCAGTTAAAAGTCCAGTTGGCGGCACAGCAGGGCTAAGGCAGGCTCCTGGCCTACCATGGCTCTGCACAGCTCCCAGAAGCAGCAGTATGTCCCCTCTCCAGCTACTATGCATAGAGGCAGCTAGGGGGGTTACACACGCTGCTCCCACCCCAAGCGCTGACTCTGCAACTCCCAATGGCCAGGAACTGCGACCAATGGGAGCTGTGGGGGCAGTGCCTGCGGACAGGGCAGTGTGCAGAGCCTCCTGGCCATGCCTTAGCACAGGAGCTGGAACGGGGACATGACACTGCTTCCAGGAGCTGCTTGAGGTAAGCGCCGCCCAAAGCCTGAAGCCCGGACCCCATCATGCACCCCAACCCCCTGCCCCAGCCCTGATCCCCCTCCAAACCCCTTGATCACAGCCCAGAGCACCCTCCTGCACCCCAAACTGCTCATCCCCAGCCCCATCCAAGAGCCTTCACACCCCCAGCACCCCAACCGCCTGCTCTGATCCCCCTCCCACACTCCAAACCCCTCAGTGCCAGCCTGGAGCACCTTCCTACACCCCAAATCCCGCATCCCTGGCCCTACACCAAGGCCCACACACCCAGCTGGAGCCCTCACCCTCCCACCCCCCAACTCCCGGCCCCAGCCTGGAGCCCCCTCCCACACCCGGGACCCCTCATTTCTGGCCCCACCCTGGAACCCACACTCCAGCCCAGAGCCCATACCCCCCCGCACCCCAAACCCCTGCCCCAGCTCAGAGCACCTTCCCATACTCCGAACCCCTCAGCTCCACCCTCCAGCCTGGAGCCCCCTCCTACACCCCAAACCCCTCATCCCTGCCCCCACCCCAGAGCCTTCACCCCCAGCCGGAGCCCTGACCCCCCCCCTGCACTCCAACCCCTGCCCTAGCCCGGTGAAAATGAGCAAGTGAGTAAGGGTGGGGAGAGTGAGCGACAGAGGGAGTGGGGCCTCGGAGGAGGGGGTGGGGCAGGGGGCAGGGCAGGGTAAGGGTGTTCGGTTTTGTCCAAGTAGAAAGTCGGCAGCCCTAAGTGTCTCTTTATGTTACCTGAGAAGGACACAGTAAACTTAAACAGTGCTTGGAAATAGCGAAACTATTCTCTTCCCAGGGGTTAGTCCAACTTTGGGGCCACATCTTCCCATGATACTCAGCCTCTGCCAGAGATATATTAAACATTGTGAAGCACCCAAGATACTAGGTAATGGGGCCATGTAAGTATTGTAGATAAAGAAAATCAAGAAAGAAGGAAGTGTCCGCTGTCTGTATGTTTGGAAAAGGGAAGAAAACAAAATATAAGCTCTAAATGAAGTATCCCTAAAGAAATAGTTACACCCAAGAAAAACAGAAAGCCCCTGTTTGTAGCTGTGATGTGAAAGGGGGTGGCAGAGTGGTCTCTGTAACAGGTTTGAAATTCACCATGCTCCCAGGAATTGCAGCCCATCAATACTTCTGCTGGAGATAAATTTGGTTTCATTAAGTTTATTCTGCATGGGTCTTACGGATCGGAGCTTAAAAACCTCCAAGGTCCTTCTGCTCTATATGGATTTAAGGTGTACACTCTAAGCCTGGCTGGCAAGAGCATACATGCAATTTTGCACATGCATGTAATTGTACATGCAGCATGTCAGATACTGGATGATGCACTGTACAAATGCTAAGACCTGAGTGCACACTGAGCCAGCCCAAGGCACCATTTTTGTTCTACTTCAGCCCCATGTGAAGCCTCGTGTTTGCTCGCTGCAGTAGGGTGGATTTCACCCACCTTGAATAGTCCAACGCTTTGCATGTGCAGGTGCTAGAATTTGCACCAACAAACTCCATTAGCTGCAGCTGGTTTTGAGGGTACAATTCCTAACATGCAGCATTAGCATTAGAGCTGGCCAGAAAACAGAATCCCAGTTCCAGGGAAAAAAATTGGTGGGGCGGGGGGGAATTCATCCCAAAATGGAACAAAAGTCCAAAACCTCAATTTTTCCCCCCGCATACTGGAAGGCCTTAATAATTCATTCAGAAAACACCAAACACTTTCCTCCTCCCTTCCACTGTTTTGTAACATGCTGCACTGCACAATTCAGCGGTGCATGAAGTAATTCCAGTGTGTGAGAGATATACATCTACAAAGTGCCTTGAGATCTTTCAGGGCTATAGGAATGGAAGTGAATTCCTGCATGGGATTAAATTTATTTTGATGGTCACCATTCTAACCTCTTTTCTCTGCTATTTGTAATACTGGCTGTGGAACATTATCAGCCCAGCCAAACCAGAACACCTGGATAGTGTGATCACTCCCCGCTAAACCTGGACAGTATCTATGGAGACAACACTGTAGTGACCACGACTGGTGTGTCTTTCAGGGAAAACGGGCAGCCCTGTCCCTCCCATACACCCCTTCCCCCCACCCCCTGATACTGTAAAGTCTAGAAATTAAGACTCAGGAAAGGGACTCCGTGGACCGGCGCAGAGCAGGGGCAGTGTTAAAAGCACGTCAGGCATGACAATCCCATAAACTGCTACAAAACAGCAATGTTGGATCTAAAGGAATCCCTCTGCCGTCTTTGCAGGAGCACGTGTTTTACATGTGAACCCTTGATCCTAGATGATAACCTTGGAAGGGGCCTCTCGAGTCGGCTGGTCCAGTCTGTGACTCAAAGGCTCTGCACAATTTCCATATATGTCTCTGCTCAGCGCTCTCGACTCAACCAAAATAAATGTTCCATGCAGCGAGCAGAGACTTAGCTGCACATCTTGTGTTGATGTTAAGGGACAATGAATGTGCTTCAATTTATACCCTCAAGGAGCCTGATTCTCACTCACACAAGGGCCTAGTCAACATAAAAATTTGCACTCATTCATGGCTTTAGTTCAACCGGTGCAGCCCCCCCCCCCCGTGTGGACACACTGGGTTTTTGTCATTTAGCAAGGAATTGCCTTGAGCTAAATCAACAGTGGCCATTTTAAAATCCATTTCCACACTGGCGTATGCACAAGTTTACACCGGTGTAAAAATCTATTTTAGTGAAACCACTGTGAATTTGTCAGTAGACAAGGCCTTCAGACTCTAGACCACTCTAACAGAGCAATGGGGTACCTTTATACTGCCAAAGTGATTTAAATAGGGGCTAAGGGAAAGTGAAAATCAGGCCCTTGGTGTCTACTCCTAAACTGAGTAACTTGCTCATTTGAGAGATGGTGAGGCGATGTCATATCTCTTGTACACTGGGGCATTTGAGTTTGAAAAGAACAGTCACCAACGAAACCATACTGAGAAATTCAGCTTGCTTTGATAAAAGAACCAACACTTGAATGTAAAAGTCTGGCTCCCGCTACTGGGTGAATCTGGCAAAAAGACAAATCCTGTACTCTATGCATTGGCAGAATGCAAGGATTTAACGAGCACCCTACTGGGCTCGTGGGATGGGTAAAGGAGGGGCGAAGCTTCCACTGCTGCTGCCTTGATCTGATCTGCAAACAAACAGGGGATAGATAGCTGTCTCTGAGGCTGAAGACCTAGCACCTTTCACTAGTGCTAAACCTTCTCCGAGGGACTGGAAAAAAGAAAGCCGTCTGTCTGTATGCAGGCCTATGTGCGCACGCGCACACACACACACAAAAAGACTGGTTGGCTGAGTACTGATTGCCATTTCTTTGTCTCCATGCTTTGGTTTGTCCCATCAAACTCAAAGGTCAATACGCGCTAGTTGAATTATCCCTGGGAATATAGATTCTTCGGGTTGCAAACTTTGGGGCCGGGAGTGTCTCACTATGCTTGCATAGCACCTAACGCAATGGGTCCACAATCTGAGCTAGGCCTTCTACGCGTTAGCGGAATAAAAATAAACAAATAATAATTTGAGAAATTTGTTCAAACACATTCTTGTAGCTCTGCAGCTCCAATTATCTTAGGACCTAACATATTTGAGACAGAAAACACCCCCAAATCCCCATTTGCCTTGAAGTGAGGAAGATGCCCCATTTCCTGCCCATTTAGAAAACACAAGACTACACAGAAGAATAAAAAGCTAGAGTGGCACTAGAACAAGTGCACACATATACTGAACTTGCTCCAAGATACAAAGCAGGACTTGGGAGATGCCCAGGGTTGAGAGAACACATAGTTCTCCCCTTGACTTTCAGGTTCCTAAATGCATGGAGATAAAATGTCAAATTATTCCAAAGCAGTTTGACCCTTCACAAGAATGAAAGGAGACAGATGGCATAAGGCTGAGCAGCACAGGATTTGTAAAGATTGGCAGATGCCTTCTTTTGCTTCTTTGTGATGTGGAAAGACGGCCTAGAAGGATTGGGAGGATGGGTTATTTTTTCCCTTAAATGTCCTGTCTGTTCTTCCCTGAAGGACTTGTTGGAGGTCTCAGGTTTATTGATTTATTGTGGGGACTGCCTCATACCTCTACTGAAGGAGGTGGCATTTTGAATATTTAACAAAGACTGCTCTTTCTCCCAAGGGTTTATTAGGTTCTGGAGTTATATTGGTGTTAAAATAAAATTTTAAAACAACTAGTTTAAAACTGTGGCTAAAAATGCCCCTCTCACTCAACCAATCAGTTCTCAGCTTCTTGTCTCCTTGGAGATATCATCGGTCCGTCTACATGAGGGAACATTCTAATCCTTTACATAAGAATGGCCCTACTGGGTCAGACCAAAAGGTCCATCTAGCCCAGTATCCTGTCTTCTGGCCAATGCCAGGTGCCCCAGAGGAAATGAACAGGTAACCATCAAGTAATCCATTCCATCACTCATTCCCAGCTTCTGGCAAACAGAGGCTAGGGACATCATCCCTGCCCATCCTGGCTAATAGCCATTGATGGACCTATCCTACATGAATTTATCTAGTTCTTTTTTGAACCCTGTTATAGTCTTGGCCTTCACAATATCCTCTGACAAAGAGTTCCACAGGTTGACTGTGCGCTGTGTGAAGAACTTCCTTTTGTTTGTTTTAAACCTGCTGCCTATTAATTTCACTTGGTGCCCCCTAGTTCTGGTGTTATGAGAAGGAGTAAATAGCACTTCCTTATTTACTTTCTTCACACCAGTCATGATTTTATAGACCTCTATCATATCCCCCCAAGTCATCTCTTTTCCAAGCTGAAAAGACCCAATCTCCTTAATCTCTCCTCATACAGAAACTTTTCCTGACCCCTAATCATTTTGATTGCCCTTTTCTGAACCTTTTCCAATTCCAATATATCTTTTTTGAGATGGGGCGACCACATCTGCATACAGTATTCAAGATGTGGATGTACATAGAGGCAATATGATATTTTCTGTGTTATTATCTATCCCTTTCTTAATGATTCCCAACATTCTGTTTGCTTTTTTGACTGCTGCTGCACATTGAGTGGATGTTTTCAGAGAATTACTCACAGTGACGCCAAGATCTCTTTCTTGAGTGGTAACGGGTCATTTAGGCCCCGTCATTGTATATGTATAGTTGGGATTATGTTTCCCAATGTGCATTGCTTTGCATTTCCCAGTGTCAGGGAAGCCACGAGCCCTAGTGCAGATGATACACTAGCTGCTGCTGGCATTCTCAGGCCTTGTCTAATAGGCCATGTTCTGAGCAGGGCGAGATGATGCAATGTTAAATATCAACAGCCTGTTCAGGCATGGGCTCCCGACATTATGACCACTGGTGGAGCTGAAACTGCCAACCCCAGTGGGAAGCTTTTAGAAAATGTGTCTCGTGTAGAAAGGTAAAGGCCACATGAATTACTATATTTTATACAAACCCAAGCTAAAAAAAACCAAGCAGTCTCCCTTATTTTGACAAAATCATTCCAGCCTTCACTATGAATTCTATGATTCTATGATATGCAGCATAAAGGAGAACAAAGAACACAAGCCCACGTTTGCATATTAGTTTTCAATTACACTTAACACTTGAGGGTCTCCCAGTATTTAAAAATGTGTTTAATTGAAAGCACCACTGTGCTTTTCCCAGCTGCCACAGTGAGAAGTCAAGACCCTCTTTATGCTTTAAGCATCCATGAGCCTGTAACTTACCTCCAGTCTCTCCCAGGTACTGCAAGAAGGTGTCAGCGACTGGGAGTGAGAATGGACTAGAATAATTCAGTCAGTCCACAGCTTCTCTTCTACAGCAGGGATTCAGTCGAGGTGCTGGAGCTTGCAGTCTGGGTCACAGCTCGTCACCTTGGACTAGCAAACATTTCAAGGGCCATTACCAATGAATAAAGTTGGGTTGAGCTACAATTCACAGCTGAAGCTTGTTCTCACAGAGAAGGCAGTTGGATGCTAGCTGCCTTTGGTTCAGGGGGTTGCAAAGTCTGATGCAGCCTGTAGGGCTCCAAGACAGAACCCTGCCACTCAGCACGCAAGAGGCATCCCTTCAGGTCCAAGTCCTTTACTGCTGTTACCATCCTCCTCCCTGGTCTTGGTGGGCAAAGCCACTTGTGTCTTCTGTGGACATTGGGCCCTCTCGGGGCCAGCTACTGCTTTTTATTCTGGGTTTGCACCATACCAAGCACAACGGATGGGCCTCCAGGCACTTCTGGGATACATATAATCATCAATGAAATCATTTAAGCTGGTGGGAGCTCTGCCATTGATGTCAAGGGGAATAGGAACAGGGCCCTGCTGAACATTCTCTCCTCACGAGTGAGCATGAAAGAAGCCAGAGGCCAAATAGGGTCATAATTCAAAATGATCTGGACAAATTGGAGAAATGGTCTGAGGTAAACAGGATGAAGTTTAATAAAGACAAATGCAAAGTGCTCCACTTAGGAAGGAACAATCAATTTCACACATACAGAATGGGAAGAGACTGTCTAGGAAGGAGTACGGCAGAAAGGGATCTAGGGGTTATAGTGGACCACAACCTAAATATGAGTCAACAGTGTGATGCTGTTGCAAAAAAAGCAAACATGATTCTGGGATGCATTAACAGGTGTGTTGTGAGCAAGACACGAGAAGTCATTCTTCCGCTCTACTCTGCGCTGGTTAGGCCTCAACTGGAGTAGTGTGTCCAGTTCTGGGCACCGCATTTCAAGAAAGATGTGGAGAAATTGCAGAGGGTCCAGAGAAGAGCAACAAGAATGATTAAAGGTCTTGAGAACATGACCTATGAAGGAAGGCTGAAAGAATTGGGTTTGTTTAGTTTGGAAAAGAGAAGACTGAGAGGGGACATGATAGCAGTTTTCAGGTATCTAAAAGGGTGTCATCAGGAGGAGGGAGAAAACTTGTTCACCTTAGCCTCTAAGGATAGAACAAGAAGCAATGGGCTTAAACTGCAGCAAGGGAGGTTTAGGTTGGACATTAGGAAAAAGTTCCTAACTGTCAGGGTGGTTAAACACTGGAATAAATTGCCTAGGGAGGTTGTGGAATCTCCAGCTCTGGAGATATTTAAGAGTAGGTTAGATAAATGTCTGTCAGGGATGGTCTAGACAGTATTTGGTCCTGCCATGAGGGCAGGGGACTGGACTCGATGACCTCTCGAGGTCCCTTCCAGCCCTACAATCTATGAATCAAATGCTTCTCTAGTACAGCTCTATTTACACCATTAGCCTTACACCAGGGAAATTTGATCCAAACTCCTTAATCTTCACGTTTTCTCGCCCCTCTTTCCAGGTTACCTGCCACTATATTAAGTACTACGCACAAACATCACAATACTCCAGTAAGCTGCTGCAGATGTGTACACACGTCCCACTTCTAGCCAGCGTGGCATTTTAAACACCTTTGCCCTGACCTATCTCAGTTCTCTCCTGCCCCCTCCTCCACAACTCCCTTTAACTCTTTTTTGAATTGACAAACAGGGGTGCTCAGAGCCAGGGGCGGCTCTAGAAATGACGCTGCCCCAAGCAGCGCGGAGCGCTGCGCCGCCCTTCCCCGGTCCCGCGGCGGGTCCCCTCTTCCCGCGGCTCCGGTTGAGCTCCTGCCGGCATGTATGCGGCAGGTCCACCGGAAGCCGGGACGAGCGGACCTGCCGCAGTCATGCCTGCGGGAGCTCAACCGGAACCGCGGGAAGAGGGGACCCGCCGCAGTCATGCCTGCGGCAGGTCCGCTCGTCCCGGGCTCCGGTGGACCTGCCGCAGGCATGCCGGCGGGAGCTCCACCGGAGCCAAATGCCGCCCCCCCGGGAAACGGCCGCCCCAAGCGCCTGCTTGGCGCGCTGGGGTCTAGAGCCGCCCCTGCTCAGAGCACTAAGGTTTGAAATCTTGCTAGCCAGGGGGAGATTTCAGTAGGCACAAATTGGAGCTAGATGCCAAATTCCCAATGACAGCTAAAGGGAATTGGTGTCTAACTGTCCTTTTTGCCTTTGAAAATTGGTCTCTGAATCCAAATTCTTGATGCGATTCTTAAGGCACTGGCAGAGGAGGGGATCCAGCCCCCAAATCTCTCAAGTTTCAGACTCGCAGTTCGTTCCTAAAGCTACAGAGCACAGCGGCTGGGATGAGAAGGAGTCCAGCAGGCCTGGAGTCTTAGAAGTTTCCTACCTCAGAACCATTACAAAAAACCATCCCGCATCTCTTCTGTGTGGTGTTAACTGCTGTCTAGCAAGCTCTTTGCACGTCGCTGCTGGCAGTTTCCCTTTTCACTATTAACAAGCCCCTTGTGTGGGTGGGGAAATGACTCACCCTTCAAAATCATTGGCTTGTGTGTTATTTTCCCCTGCTTCTTGGAGCGCAGGCTTGCGCTAGTGCACGTACTCAGGAGTGATGGAATACTCCAAAAACAGGCCGGTAGGTAGAGCAAAACCTGCCTGGAGCGACCACCTGGGGGACTAGCAAAACAAGACATCAGTGGGCAAACAAAGGTGGTTTTTACAAGGGGAATGAAACCTGTCTTGGGATCCCTTGGGGGTGATGGCAAGCAGCTGGTTAAGGCATGAATATAGTCCTTAAGGTAGGTTTTACTGCGTGGTTAGATACACCGGCAGCTACAGGTCTATCTGCATTGACTCTTGAAATGGTTTCGGTCCCTTTGATGGTTTCGTATGCATTGGGTGGGGGAGGAGATTTCAAATCAGACAGAACAAACGGAGGACTACATGGAACCACGTGCTTACAACAGCCCTTAGCCCCAGTTGTCTTCAGTGCATCTTGTTGCCTGTCTTGCTATAGGGCTAGACTGTGACTTGGCCTGTGCCTGGGCAAACCAATAAGAGTCCCCTTGTGCCCGCACCTGGGGCCTGGGAACATGGCCGGGGCTACCTGCCTACTTAGTCCTTCCCCAGAGCAGGGGGGCGAGGAATGAGTGAAGGATTAGCTCCACCCCTGCACTTTTAGACCAGATTAGCTGACGCAGCACCGCGGGCAGCAGGTAATTACTGCTGGGAAAGACACCCACACAGTAAATTACTACCCCCTGGGAGCAAGAGGGAAGCAGGGAGGTATGACTCAGGGGTGTGTCTGTCACAGCACCACCTGGGGTGGAGCAGTCTATCCACCATCCCTTGCTCTGGGCAGCTCCCTAAAGTCACAATCTAGCTCTTCATTAATATTAAATGAATATTGAGATGATGGCAGCGTCTAAGCTGTTAAAAAGGTTTCTCCCTACCAAGGCTGATTTATGCACTTAACTTCGGGTTTATCATCTCACCGCATGCTCACTTTTCTGGAAATACCAGCAGGCTCTCAGTTTGTGGGATGAGCGTCAGAGTCGCTTTGCAGAGTCACCCATACTACTCAGGACACGATGTTCTTATACCATAAAATGTGTATTATTGATTAATACCCTGGTGCCTTAGAAATACCCATGATAGATCCATTGTTCAATAACTATAAACTCACCCATCCAGTGTGGTGGACACTGTGCAATTATATAGGTGACAAAGGTAAATCCGACACCCCGGGCCATTCCCCCATCTATTGCTATTAGATGTCCTATGCGACATCCCAGATGAAAGGGTCTCACCCATGCTAGATGTGAGGACCATTGGTTTGGCTGGTGAGAAGCCGATGAGCTTTGCTGCTCTTTGAAATGTGTTGTTTGCGCTCCGTCATAGCCAGGGGCTACCACCACCCAATACACACCACTTAAAAGCTGGCACAGCCCAGGAAGAGAACAGCATAGTTCCATGATCTGGCATCTGAAAACATTTTAAAATTAAAAGGAAAAAATACAACCTCTGCTCTTGTTGATGTGAAATGCAGCCCAGCCATCGCTCATTTAGCAGCCCTCAAGTCAAGCAGCACGAACGGTATATCCCGCCAGGAGTGTGACACACATTGTGTTTGGAGGCACCGCGTTCATGATGGACAAGAGCACAGGGCCCAGGCAGCTTGACCTCATGGCAATGAGGTGGAAAGGAGGGCTATGCAAGCAGTGTTCCACATGAGCGCTTAGCACACTGTGGGAAGTGGAAGGAAATACATCCTAGCAAGCCCTCATTTAGTGTCATATACTTTCTGCAGTTCCTTTCCCGGCATTGTTAATTACCAAGATATTTGCATCTAAAAGGAAGCCATGTCTTTTACAGCCAGATGGCCCCTCTTGCCTGAGTCATCCATAGTGTGGGGTCTACGGCATGGCATTTGCTTCCATGCTGGCATGCAGAAAGGGTTTTAAAGCTAATTCAGGCACCACTGGGTCCAACATGGCACCTGAAACACCCAGATAATGCAAACCCTCAACAGAAAATCCATCACTGCCTTTTAACTATCAAATGTGGAGGCACAGAAAGGGGTCTTCGTTTGAATGTAGGCGCAGGCTGTCTAGTGGGAAAAATATAGTGCATGACTTCAAAGGAGCTTCATCGCTTTAATAGGCGGGAGAGAAAGGCAAATGGCTCCCAAATCATTTTGCCAATTTCCAGTGCTATTAAATATAATCATCTCTGCTCCCTTTAATCTTTGCTTCCCTTCTGGGACCTGGCAACAAAGGAAGTGCAGTAATGAGAGGCAAAAGCAAGATGTAATTGCAGCAGAGACTGTAACCTCCCAAACACACTGTCAAACTGCAATAGACTCCACTTTTTATGGCAGAGGGGGCGGCATAGGAGGCAGGGAACTCAAGGATGCCCATGGCCCAAACGCAAGTGAGGGGAAGAGCCGGTCCACTAGTGGCCAAGTTTGGAAACCTTTATCCACCCGGGATAGTACTTTCCTGTTGGAATAATCCCATTGAAATCAATGGCATTTGACCTAGCCCTGCTCACACAATGTGTGCATTAAGAATCAAGAACAATAAGAAATCAACACGGCAGACATGAAGTGCATTAAAACCAGGCTGACTGGGGACTCCACATCGAGTAGGCATAGTACCATGCTGGTCCGATAATCCCACTGAAAGCAATGGAGCTAGTTGTGGAATAAGGACATGCTCAAGGAGAGCACAGTCTGAGGGCCTCACTTCATAGCAAGATTCCATTTATAGTTTATAAGGGGTTAATACACGAGTAACATATTTTAATAGACGGTTAGTCAACTATTATAGAGTCCAACCAGTTGCTTATTACTATGGCTTATAACCTTTTCTTGCACCTAATGATTTTCTTATAACCCTTCTTATGGCTGTAGCATGCTCTTAACATCTATTAACCCTTTATGGGCATGTTACAGCCATGTATAGGAGGGTTATAAGTAAATTAGTAGGTGTTAGAAAAAGTTATAAACCATGGTAACAAGTGTTTTGTACATAAGTTTGTAAATTACTGCACACTCACCTATTACCCAAATGCAGCCACCTCTGCAGTGGAACATCACAGCCGTTTAACAGCATGTGGCAGCACTAGGCAGAAAGGCATGGATTTTTGTTCTGTTTGTACAGCGCCTAGCACAGTAGGGTCCTGATTAGAGCTGGTCGGACGTTCTCTGATGGAACGTTTTCAATCAGCAGTCTCCAATCAGTTGACATCTAAATGTTCCATGAAGACTGTTCAGTTTTGACAAGGTCTGACAGAAATCAAGCAGGGTTCCTGTAGACACCAGTCTTGCTTTCTGCCATCTCACCCACCAGCTCCTCCAAAGCTCACCAGGTGGACTAATGGGGCGCCAGGAAGCACAAGCAGAGCTGGGTCCCAGCTCAGCCTAGCCTCTTAGGGCTTCCAGGGACCAGGCCAGCCAGCCAGATAACAACAAAGATCCCTGCTCTGATGGTTTCACAAACTGAGGCCCCAGTCCAGCCAAAAGGTCTTCATGAGGTCTATGTCCAGTGACTAGAGCTGCCAAAAAGATTTTCAATTCCCAGATTTTGACAAGTTTTTTCGTGATTATTTTTCACTGTTTTCCACCTAGCTCTGTTGGTAAAAGACAGTTACCTTTTTCCATAACTGATGTTCTTCCGGGAACATACAGGCCCAGCTTTTTAAGGGTTGTGCAGGAGTCCTTTAGGTCATGGAGCTTATTGTCCATCTGTTCCGCAAGCAGGGCTTGCCCATCGAAGGGAAGGTCTTGCATCGACTGCTGAGCCTCCAAGAACAAGCCAGAGAGGAGCAGCCAGGATGCCTGGCGCATGGCGATGTCCGAGGCCATTGTTCAGGCGGCAGTGTCAGTCACATCCGATGCTGCCTGGAGCGTCGCCCTGGCCAAAGTCGAGCCCTCCTCCATAATAGCCTGGAACTTCTTCCTAGAAGCCTCAGGAAGGGAGCCCTCGAAGTTGGCCATGGCTTGCCACATGTTAAAAATGGCCTCGCCCCACCTTCTTGGGTTTCTTGGTCGGAGCCATGGATGGACACTCGTGCCAACCAGCGGACAGTCCCGGTGGGGCGCTGCGTACCAAGGTCACGGTACTTGGCACCAAGTCAGAGCGTTGCTCCAGTGCCGGGGTGAGGGCCAACTCCATAAGGAGTGCTCTTAAATGAATATCACAATTCTGCTTAGTCCTTGGCTTGAAGGACTTGCAAATTTTGCACTTCACCCTAATGTGTCCTTCACCCAAGCAATGCACACAAATGGGCATGGCCCTTTTGCAGTGATCACAGGGCTTAAAGCCTGGGGACTGGGGCATGCCCCGTCCCAAGGCAAGTCCCGTTCAGGACCTGCAAAGCTTCTAACTATAGCTAAGGGATTTATAAACACTAACAGAAAACTATATACACTATAATACAAGTTGTGACCAGCAACAGCTCTAGCTGAAGCAGCAGCAGTTCCAGCACCATCACTGGTGGCAGGAGGGAACTGACGGTGGGAGGAACTGGTGGCGCCTATATACTGCGGCATGTGTGCGCCACTCCAGGGGGCGCTGGAGCCGATCCCCTATGGATACTGCTGAGGGGGAAAAAACTTCCGGCACCAGTGCATATGGTGAGCACACACACCTAAGTTAAATGGCCATGACCAAGCACTCAAAGAAGAACATTGTGTTAGGAATCTAGGAGCCTGTAATAACCTGTAACTATAAAAATGCCTGTGCCAATCCTGCTACCATTTTTCCCATAGAAATTCACAATGCTCTTCCATTTGTACATTCCAGGATTAACATCTTCTTAGGCCTGGTCTACACTAGGACTTTAAGTTGAATTTAGCAGCATTAATTCGAACTAACCGGTCAACCGTCCACACCAGGAAGCCATTTAATTCGAACTAGAGGGCTCTTTAGTTCGAATTTGGTACTCCACCCCGACAGGTGGAGTAGCGCTAAATTCGACATGGCTAGTTCGAATTAGGCTAGGTGTGGATGCTAATCAAACTTAGTAGCTCCGGGAGCTATCCCACACTGCACCAGTCTATTGACGCTCTGGACAGCAGTCCGAGCTTTGATGCTCTGACCAGCCACACAGGAAACGACCCGGGAAAATTTGAATTCCTTTTCCTGTCTGGGCACTTTGAATCTGACGTCCTGGTTGGACATCGGGGCGAGCTCCGCAGCACCTGCAACGATGCAGAGCTCTCCAGCAGAGGAGTCTGGGCAATCCAAGAATAGAAAGAGGTCCCCAGCATGGACTGACCGGGAAGTCATGGATCTGATCGCTGTGTGGGGCGAGGAGTCTGTGCTCTCGGAGCTGCGCTCCAACAAGCGGAATGCAAAGACCTTCGAGAAGGTCTCCAAAGCCATGATAGACAAAGGATACAGCCGGGATGCGATGCAGTGCCGCGTGAAAGTCAAGGACCTGAGACAAGGCTACCAAAAAGTCAGAGCGGCAAACGGACGCTCCGGAGCACAGCCCCAGACATGCTGCTTCTACGAGGCACTGCATGCCATTCTCGGTGGGTCTGCCACCACTGCCCCACCAGTGACCGTGGACTCTGACGATGGCATAGTGTACCTGGACAGTTCCTCGGTGATGTTCGCCGATGGGGAAGATGAGGAAGGGTTTGTGGAGGACGGCGCAGGCGACAGCGAACACAATACCGCTTGCCCTGACAGCCAGGATCTCTTCATCACCCTCACAGAGATCCCCTACCAACCCTCCCCGCCCGTTAACCCGGACTCAGAATCAGGGGAAGGATCAGGCGGTAAGTGCTACAAACAGGGAAACATTTATTTTTTAAAAAACAGGTATATAAAAAATAGAAATACTATATAAAAAATTTTAAATCTCAAACTATACAAAAAGTAGGTCCACACATATAGGAATAGAGCAATAATCCTCTTGGGACAGTTCAAAAAAGCTCTCAGAGAGCAGCTCGAAAAGCCTCCGCAGGAGGTTCCTGGGGAGAGGTGCCTTGTTGGGTGCTCCGTGGAAGCACACTCTTCCGCGCCAGGACATCCTAATGTACAGAGGAATCATCGCCTCCACCAGCATTGCTGCATATGGTCCTGGTCTGTACAGGGCTTCCCTTAGCATCCGCTCTCTCTGACTCCGAGTGACCCGCCTCAGGGTGATGTCGTTCTGTACAGGCTGCATCTAAGTAGGGCAATTAGTGTATTGTTACTACTGTTAATGGTTTTAAATTAGGTTGCATAACAACGACCCTCGCTTAACAGCCACGTGCTGGAGGCCACAGAGAACAAGCATACATTGATCTTTCCCATGCACTGGCGGGAGGGGCTGGAAAAGGCTCAGCCTTTCTGCTTTACAGATTGCCTTTAGCAGGAGAGCACAGCTATCCACTAAATGATAAGCATTATCTACTTTAAGGCTTACCAGGACTGTCTGCAAGACGGATTCAGCTGTCTCTCCCCGCTTGTCCACTCTCCTGTGCAATGGCGCCGCCAATGAGAGCGTATTCCGAAATCTCGAACTTGTCCTGAGATCTCGTGGAACTTGGTGCCCTGTATGGTCTTGTTCAGAGAAACTGACTAGACTGTGTTCACTGTTCGCAAACATGTATCTGTTCAAGGAAATCACTTACTGTTTCCCATCACACAGCTTCTGCTCTTTCCCGGACTGCCCCGGCATCCCCCTCGCAGAGGCTGGCTCAGATTAGGCGGCGAAAGAAAAAGACTCGGGACGAGACGTTCGCGGAACTGATGGCCTGCTCCAGAGCCGAGGCGGCCCAGCAGAGCCACTGGAGGGAGACCCTCTCTTAGCAGCAGCGCTCACACAGCGAACGGGAGGACAGGTGGCGGCAGGAAGACCAGCAGGCGACTCAAACGCTGCTTGGGCTAATGAGGGAGCAAACGGACTCGCTCCAGCGCCTTGTTGATGTTCTGCAGGACCGCAGGCAGGAGGAGAGAGCCCCCCTGCACTGTATCTGCAACCACCCTCCAACTCCAAGAAGTCCTGTCCCCCCCTCACCAAAAATTACAAGACGGAGGGGCGGTAGGGGCCGTGAGAACTGTCACTGCACCACAGCTGAGCGCTAATGTACCACACACCTCTGACGCTATAACTGTGTAGAAGCGCTTCCCTTACAGGATCACCCAGTCCAAAATCCAAGTTTCATCACCCCACTATGTAGTAGATTAATAAAAGCTGTTTGCTGTTGTTCACTCTTTCCGTCACGTCTTTCGTGTCAGAAGACTGTGTGTATGTAGGGGGGGGGCAGGGGATTTATAGTTGCACGGGATAGCCTACATTAGCAGGGTACAGAGTATCGGGGGCAGGATCAACTGCAGGGCACACACAGACTGCAGTCAGTAGTCACCAGGGTCACTCTGTGTGGTGTATGCTGCCCCGGGTCATTCTGTGATGTGTACGCTTGTCCACGGTCCTAGCGCCTGCCACCCCCTAATGTTAAGGCATGCTGCCCTTACCATGCACTTCCACCGTAGGCGCGATCCTCTCCGCTGCCCTGAGCCCCAACAAGAGCCCTCATCCACGGACAGATATTCACCCTTCCCCCACACCCATCACCCCTTCCTACGCCCAAACCCACAGCCCAGAACCTGCATCCAAATCCCTATCCAAAGACGGCCCCACTCGCCCCTTCCAGCAAACCCACCCCTACATGCACAACCACTTGAAACCGTCCCCCACCCCAGAGACCTATGTAGGAGCAGGAGGCTGTCTGTCCTGTATTGTACAAGCGGTCTGTACATCAGTGCACACCGTACCCAGCACAGTATGCGTCCATGTTTCAACCCCTAAACAGAAATGCAAAGTAAAAGAAAGATTTATTAACAATAACTGTTCCGTTTAATTTGTTTTAAAACGTGTTTGGGAAGTGGGGGAAACTTGGAGAATGGGGTATGTAACTGCAGATCTCACTCAACACATAGAGACACAGGCCCAGGATCAGCATCTCTTAAAATCAAGTGGAGAGTCATAGGTTAGCCTGCTCTCCGAGGAAACTTGCTTTCAAAGCCTCCCGGATACACAGCGCTTCCCGCTGGGATATTCTTTCGGCACGGGTGTCTGGCTGAGCGTAAACAGCAGCCAAGCGATTTGCCTCAACCTCCCATCCGGCCAAAAAGGTCTCGCCCTTGCTCTCACAGACATTGTGGAGCACACAGCAAGCAGCAATAACTACGGGGATATTCTTTTCACTGATGTCCGAGCGAGTCAGTAAGCTCCGCCACCTCCCCTTGAGACGTCCGAAAGCACACTCCACCACCATTCTGCACTTGCTCAGCCGGTAGTTGAAGAGTTCCTTCTCACTGTCCAAGGCGCCTGTATAGGGCTTCATGAGCCAGGGCATTAGCGGGTAGGCTGGGTCCCCGAGGATCACTGTAGGCATCTGCACATCCCCAACCGTTATTTTGTGGTCTGGGAAGAAAGTTCCTGCCTGGAGGCGTCTAAACAGACCAGAGTTCCTGAACACACGTGCGTCATGAACCTTGCCCGGCCATCCGACGTTGATGTTGGTAAAACGTCCCCTATGGTCCACCAGTGCTTGCAGCACCATTGAAAAGTAGCCCTTTCGGTTAATATACTGGCTGGCCTGGTGGGCTGGTGCCAGGATAGGGATGTGAGTCCCATCTATAGCCCCACCGCAGTTTGGGAATCCCATCGCGGCGAAGCCGTCTATGATGACCTGGACGTTTCCCAGGTTCACTACCTTTGAGAGCAGTTGCTCAACGATTGCGTGGGCTACTTGAATCACAGCAACCCCCACGGTAGATTTGCCCACGCCAAAGTGGTTCGCTACTGACCGGTAGCTGTCTGGCGTGGCAAGTTTCCAGAGGGCTATGGCCACTCGCTTCTGCACACTCAGGGCTGCTCGCATCCGGGTGTCCTGGCGCTTCAGGGCAGGGGCCAGCAAGTCACAGAGTTCAAGGAAAGTGCCCTTACGCATCCTGAAGTTTCGCAGCCACTGTGATTCATCCCAGACCTGCAGCACTATGCGGTCCCACCAGTCCGTGCTTGTTTCCCGGGCCCAGAATCGCCGTTCCACACCATGAACTTGACCCATTGCCACCATGATCTCCACTGCCCGGCGTACCCTGCTTTCCGAGAGGTCTGCGCCACTCTCCTCACCGCGCTGCCGGAGCCTCCTCGCCCGATTTCTCAGCAGCTGACCGTGGAAGAGGTGGACGATAAGGTGCGAGGAGTTGACAACGGCCATAAGTGCAGCGATGATCGCAGCGGGCTCCATGCTCGCAGTGCTGTGGCGTCCGCGCTGTAACCGACCAGAAAAGTGCGCGAACAGATTTCCCGCCAGCGCTTTCAGGGAGGGAGGGCGTGATTGACGGTTCGATGACGACAGTTACCCAAAACCACCCTCGACACATTTTTTCCCCCAGCAGGCATTGGGAGCTCTACCCAGCATTCCAATGGGCAGCGGGGACTGCGGGAACTGTGGGATAGCTTCCCACAGTGCACCGCTTCGAAAGTCGATGCCGGCCCTGTTAATGTGGATTCTGAAATTCGAATTAGTGTCCTTAGTGTGGATACACAAATTCGATTTCATAAGGTCGAATCCACAAATTCGACTTAAGTAGATTCGAAATAGTCTTGTAGTGTAGACAAGGCCTTACACTGCCTCAGGGGCCTCAGAACCATCTGTGTTTATCCTCACAATGGCCTGTGAGATAGGGCAGTCATGCTACTGTTCCCATTTCACAGATAGGGAACCAAGGCACAGAGATACTAAGTAACTTGCTCAAGGACATACAAAGTCTGTGGCAGAACTGGGAATTGAACCCAGGTCTCCCAAGTAAGCACCTGAGCCACTGGACCATCCTTCCTACCTAACTGCTCACCGGATTCCAGGATGGCAGACAGAGAGCCCCCTCTTGGTGGGCTTAATTCAGTGTTATGTGGATTGGGGATTTCCTCAGTTTTCCAGCTGCAATGGTAGGACACTAAACATTAAAGATAAGTACACAAGCTACTTGAGTAATTTACTGGAAAAAGATAATCTAATTAAGGAAGACCTCACTGCAAAATCCAAGGACATCAGAAAGTCATCCTGCCATCACAACTCAATCACTGATTGAATGAGTTAAGAACTAGAGTGAAAGTTAATAGAATTAAAGCACTTAAAAATGAAAGTTAATTACTGAGTGTTTGCAAACTTCTCAAGCTACTGCTTCCACTTGCCTGAGGACAGATGAATTTTCTTCTCCAGCTGAGTTACTGAGCTACTGAACTAGTCCCTAATTCAGTGCTTGGAAACATGGGACATGCAGGAAAATTCATCCAAATCAACTAATGACATAGATTTAAAGTGGATTTGTAAAACTGCATTAAAACCCTGTAAGGACAGACTGATTCAGAATTCAAATCTCCTAAATTTGGTTTGCTTAAAATAAACTTAATTAGGACCACTTTAATTCTGAGTGAGACCGTCCACACTGGTTTTGTGCGGTTTAACTAATTCACTTTACAAATTCACACCATTAGTTACTTTGGATTAATTTCCCTGTGTAGACAAGACCTAACACAGTACAAGCAGGCACAGCTCCAGCTCTCCCAGAACCATTGCTAGAAAGGGATGCATAAAACTCCATTCCCAAAGACTGTTCTAGGGGAGTAGGGGGAAAGCGTTCAGAACCATTCCAAGCAAGTGACTCGGTCACAGCATTGCTACTCTGGTCAGGGACATTGGTGCAGATCTCACTAGCTTTCACTTTCCCTCTGGATCCAGGAAATCCCCCAGGCTGGGGGATCTCATCTCTTCTCCTTTCCACCTCCTAATCCCATTCTCTTTTTTCCACTGTGGGAATCCTTCGAAAACACAGAGTTCCCTCGGGGAAGCCAGGTCTGCGTCTCTAGCAGAAATCCCCCACTTCCCCCCCTCTTTCTAGCCTAAGGTGTTTTATAGATAAAATTACTAGATTAAATCAAATTTATTGATCTCATAGATTAGCTATTATACGCGCACATATCAACCACAACTTAGCCACTATGTTTACTCTTTTTAAACAAAAACTGCCCCTCCTCCCTCGAGATGAGAGAAACAAAGAGGGAGAAACTTATGCTTTCTCAGCAGTTTCTTTCCTTATTCACAGAGGGGATTCTTCTACCAAGGTTCCCAGCTGTACAAATAACTAATGGCTTTACCCCAGCTCCCTGCGCTGGTCAGACTCCTCGGATGGTTTCAGTATTTCAACAAACAGTGTGCATCAAGGCTAATTCCCCACTCTGGCACTTCAAGTGCAGAAGGTGGGGGCCCGCAAGGATTCTAAAAATTTATACTGGGCCACTCCAGGGTTGTATTAAACTCCCAAGGTTGCAGCTTTTCTCTGACCTTGGATTGGTAGATGCTGCCACCACCCAAGTGCAGAACCCCTTTGAGAGCCCAGGAAGGTGCACTTGGGAATTCCTCCCTGGGGGGTACCCTCAAGCTCTTTCACCCCCGCCCCAGGGAAGAGCTAAGAAAAAAAAAAAGGAAATCAGCTGTTTCCACCAGCTAATTAAATAACATGTGCACAAACCTCTTAAGACACAAAAATCCAATTCTGTTCTTAAAAAAGGTAAATGTTATTAATTTAAAAAAAAAGTAAGAAAATACACCTAGGAACTCAGGCTATTGCTAGATTTTAAAAGAGCAACTACAAGGACTAATCAACAAGAATAGCTTTCTTGAGGTCCAGCTTAAAGGTTACAAGCAAAACAAAAGCACCTGGGGTTAGCATAGAGGAATCTAGACATTTCCTGATCTACTTACATATCTGGGGTTTTAAATGAGTAGTTTCTAGGTACGATACTGAAGATTTTTTCATACCTGGCCCAAGCTTCTTACAGCAGAACTGCAGCGCTGTTCACCTCTCCACAGGAGAACAGACAGACAAACAAAAGGGGAGTCTTTTTTCAGTTTTAAAAAGTTCTAGCCTTCCCATTGGCTCTTTTGGCCAGGTGCCGCCTCATTTCCTTTTACCTATGCATCGCAGTGAGACTTTTTAACCCTTTGCAGGTAGAGCAATTAGAGAACAGCTACTAAGAGGGATTTTATAGCTACTGTCTGGCTGGGTGTCCATAAAAGAGAGCTAGCCGCCCCCACCTTCATTTATCACAGCGGGCTGGCTGAGAAATGTTGCAGCAACACTACATCCAGTCACCCAGTCCTGGGCTAGCATGAGGTGGGAATGTCACCCTTTGGAGCATCTAGTATTACATTCTAGGGCAATCCATTTGGCTGATGCACAGAGCACTATTGATGGGCCATGGCTACAGATGCCACTCATTCTTCAAAAGGAAGGAAGGGTTTTTCTGTACTCAGCATCTGGTTTATCGTCCCATCAAGTGTGTTTGGGTCTCAGCACTCCACTGATTGTTCCTTTTTAAGATCTAGTGATCTTATAAATAATAGACTAAAAAAAAAAACAGACAACATACAAGTCAATCTCTCCCCCGGGAAACATTAAACAGGATCTTAAAAAAGGCTTGTGTGGGGAGTGTGGGGGAGAAATCTATCTTTAAGCAAAAGATCAAATGGCATTAAAGCTATTCCTGTAACCGTCTGCTTTAATCAGCTCAACCGTGTTTTGATACAACAATATTTGAACAGGACACCTTTGGGATCTTTAGTCCCTGAATTCTCTGTATTTCACTGCTGCATTCCTCAGACTTCTACATGAAGTTGCAGCAAGTTCACTGGGGTTTAATCCCAATTTCCCATTGAAGGCGAACACCTCTTACAAACACTAAATATCACAATTCCACTGACTGCAATTGTAACATTCTCAGCTCCTCTAGCCTCCTGCTAACCATTCTGCTGGACATCATCTCCCTTGGTCCTTGCATCTGAACTCCTCTTGCCAGCTTTCCCTATTGACTTATCCCCTCGGTGCAGGGATTTTGTTTTGGAGGATCACATTCAGCCTGTGCCCTGCCCAGTGTTGAGTGTAACAGGTAAGACATCTTGTTGTCAGTACTCAGCGGGCTGGAAGCAGCCTGGAGCAGGAATCCAGATTTCTTTTCAGTATGGAAAGGCAGCGTGGTTTAGTGGACAGGACTGATGGGAAGCCAGGAGACCAATGACAATGACCTGCTAGGTGACCTTGAACAGGTCACTTCCCTTCTCTGTGCCTGTTTTTCCCTCACCTTCTGTCCGCTTACACAGTAAGCATTTGGGGCAGGGACGGTGTTACTGTATGCATGTACACACCTGGCACAACAGGGCTGCGATCTCAAATGGGGCATCTGACTGCCTCGCAAACAAAACAATTATGGCCTTTTAAAGTGGCACTGCAGAACTGAGGGGGGTGTTAGGTCTAGGCAGAGAGACCAATACAATATCTTGCTATTCCAAACTCCTCTGTAAGCAGAACGGCCTTCTAGGGCCTAAACTCAAGACCAGACGTTTTCATGCCCAGCTGTGGTAACTGCATTTAAACCCAAGCAGTGTCCCAGGAAGAAGATCCCTTCCCAAAGTGACCCAATACAGCGACCAAGCAAGCCACACGGGGAACAGCTAGTTACTCTCCCATGGCAGAAGAGCAGTGTTGTGTCTATGAATTGTGTCCTTTCCTCTTCACCCTCAAGTGAATGAGAAAGCATTGAAAGGTGGGGCAAAGGGATACATCTCCCTCTTTAATTCAGAATGTGACAACAGGAGCTGAAGATCAGATCAAATGGCCAGAATGCTACAGAGGGGAGGGAAGATACTATTTAGGCTCTACAAGTGGCCCCTTGCCCCACCCCCACACCAACCTCTCTGGGAATCCCAAAGGGTCAGAGGGTGAGAGGGAGCTGGAGAATCCATGGTTAGGCGGAGAGGGGAACGCGACTGAGGGGGAGCCCCTGGATATGGTATCACCTGCCCGCAGGCCCACTGGGACTTACCTGTAGGAGCTGGCTCCTAGCTTGTCAGCAGTCAGTCCCGACAATTCCTGTGTTCCAATGCCCTTGGGGAGGAACTTTGCAGCCTCTGGCGAGGAGATGGGTAAGCAAGGCTCCAGAAGGAAGCTGTGCTGCTGGTGGGAATGAGTAGAGACAGCTTGGAGTGGCTGGACATCTATATGAGCATATCAGTTCTCTGTGGACCTCAGGACATACACAAAGGTCAAGGAATAAAACCCCTGGATAAGGCACAGAAAGGCAACTCCTTCTCTTCCTCAAACCAACCTCTCGGGATCTAGGTAGCTCAAAAGCTTTCCCAAGACTCTTTAGTTGATCTGGCTTTAGGCAGAGATCATACCCACTAGCATTGATCCATGGGACAAAGCTACCAATTTCACCAGCTACATAACAACTGGAGCAGTGACAGGCCAGTTCAAAAGTCACTGGCATGATTTAATCCTTTGACTCTATCCTGGGATTCACAACAGAACCCAATGGCAATAATGAGATTCTTACACTGCCAACGCTTGGCCCCAGTGATCTCCCAAAGCTCTCCATTGAGTCAGCTGTTTACAGCAGGATATCAGCTTGGATCGGTTGGTGTCCTCCACCTTCTCTCCCTAACTCCTGGAAAGTGTCCATATTTAATGAGATGTGGACATTTACTGCTGTCTTTACCAAACGTGTTTTTTTTTTAAATCTAGCGACAGATACCAACAGCTGAAGTAACAAAACTCTTTCTCCAGGGCAAAGAACAGAGTCTCTTGAACCAAGCCCAACCTTGTGGCAAGATTGTACAGTACAACCTTGCATCTTGAGGGGTGAGGAAGGAATTCAGGAGTGAAAGCCAGCTTGATGTCTCTGCAGTTAGCACGTGGCACCTGGCTACACTGATAATGCACTACACAAGTTAACACAGGCAACACCTTGTCCTATTACTGCCTCACCTACATACAGTGGATGACTTCACAGAAAGGTGGGAAGTAGTGACCTTGTCCTCTAACTGGGGTTCCATGGGGATCCTATTCACTGAATGTACAAAGCGAAGTGGTGAGACCACTCAGATTTCCAGAGACCCTTTTCGCTTGCTGTTTCAGCAGAGTGATGGAATTTCCCCCTCCATTAAGAATAAAAATACGGTATCAAGAAAGTCATGCTCCAGGGCAAATTGCAGGAGCATGCACCAAGGCCCATTTTTAGCTTTCCAGTAAAGGCTATGTGTGTGTGACAATGGAAACTTTCCTGAGTGCAGCAGACTAAGTGTTTTCATAGGCCCACGCTGGGGGAAGTCTGAATGGAACAGCTCCCAGACAGCTGTTAAGAAAATACTCACCGAGGGAGTGTAGAAGGGAAGTGAAGCAATGCTAAATCTCATCCAGGCAGCTATTCTGCAACTTCTGGAATTAACCCTTCCAGCAGGCAAACCAGCATTACTACCAAAAGATGCTGCCCTTCCTCCACTGTGCTGAAGGCTTGCAAAATGATTTAGACCTGCTGCTTATTTGCCATTTTCAGAAACACACACTGATGTGGCCTGCTAACAGTTTAGCCATACCAAGAGTCACTGTGCTCTTCACTGAAGCTGCATTAACAACGTGAAAGTGAATTATTGGCTGTGTGAAAAATGCCCGCAAGGAGTAGAAATGGCAAGGGGCGCAGAAGCGATTGGATTCTGGACACTACTCACCATGCTAATTTAGCCTGGTTGTTTTTGTGACGATGTAAGATCCATGGGATTCCCAGCATGCACTGCACTACTGGAGAGGAGGATGTTTATGTCCTAAGTGATGTACGGAGCATAAAGTAGTTCGGAGTGCTGCTAGGGAAAGGCCCCATCATTTAGTGTACATCCAGAGTACAACTGTCTCCAAAACATTCCAGTCTGAAAAATCCTAAGTGACAGGAGCCAGTCATTCAAGCCAAGGTAAAGCGAATGCCAGAGAGGTGGGAAATTTGTAACTACACACTGATGGCTTAATTTGCTGCTGTTAGAAAGATGAACCAAAGTACGCTAAAAATCTACTTGAACAGAATATTGGTTCTCCCCCCCCCTTTAACAAACATACTGTATTCTATAGAGCTCAAAGCACATTACAAAAGTTGTGTCATTATCCCTATTTTAGAGACTGGGAAACTGAGTCACAGAGATAATGAGATTCCCCCATGATGACCGTTTCATTTTAGAGCTGGAAACAGAACCCAGACTTCATGGCTCACAGTCCAGCATGCTATCGACAGTACCAAGCTGGCTCCACGCGAGACAGATGTTGGTTGGGTTCTGGTTTTTCCCCCAACACCTGGATTCATGTGAGCCATCCATGTTCTTCACTTCAAATCAGTGCTGTGTGGAACAAAGGTAACAGAATAAATCATCCCGTTGGAAATGCACTTGGCATAGGGTGACTTTTTCTAAAACCTGGAGAAAAATTGCACCTCTGCCTTCTTAGCACCACAAAGTGGCTATTTCAAGATGCTTAGGCTTTGAAAAGCAGTTTAATTTTAATGCAGATGTAACTTTTTTTTTCATTATTAAAAGACCAAGAAAATGTGTGATTTGTACCACCAGACTGGTAAGGACAAGCACAGCTTCTCCATAGTGCTGAGTTTAATCTTATTTTTAGTTAGCTGACGGATGTCTGGTTATGACACTGCAGCTAGAGGTAATTTCTGCTGGGCACCCAGCCTCTAACCCAGAACAATCAGCATCATAGTGCTCTGTGCTTTTACCTACTTAGTTATGAGCTAAACTGTGGAATTGGCTTTCCAATTCCAGCTCCCAGACAGGAAGGAAAGTGGGCAGTGCTTGAAGATTCTTGCGTTTTCACAGATCATGCTTATGTTTAACATGCTCCATACCCAAAACAGCCAAAAATCCATTTGCTGCAGCCTTCAGGCATATGTAGCTCCCCTAGGGACCAATCTCGGCACAAAGAACTGTTGCTAAAAGTTTAGTGAGGTCATATGTCTGGCAAACTTAATGCCAACAAATTAAACTACTTTTTTAAGAACTTGGCTTAGGGTTTGCCTTGGAGATCCAAACCAAAATCCTTAACCCCTGGTTGTCCTCCCAGGAGTCACCCAGAGCAAAATCAGCAAAACCGAGCCTTTTTCAGACTGTATAGATGTACATTTTGGAATAAAATTACAATCCATCCCCCCCCTCACTCATCTATTCAATTGCTTCCTGAAGTAGTAGTTTTGCAAAATGGTCATTGCAGATTGTCCAGTGCCATGAAAATGAGCAATTTAAAAGCATGAGATTTAAATCATTCGGGGGGGGGGGGAGTATTTTGTTCTAGGTTCTGTTAAGATACTTTGTCAGTCTTTCTGAGATCACAGAAACCTGGAGCTACATTAGTAACATGAAATGTGGAATTTCCAAAACCGCCTACGTGAATTAAGAGGGCAATTCTCATTGAAGATCCATGGCACTTGTGTTCCTAACTTGAGAATACAACCTCTAATGCTCAGGAGAATAACCAGAAATGTATTGATCCCACCTACCTATATACACACAAATGAGTATCTTTGAAATTAGTTCACCTTAAAAACTAAAAGGAAAAGGATCTACATTGAATGTTATACCCAAATTGCTTTTATTGAAAGCTTCCATCAAAAATACTACACAAAATGCTTACATCTCCAAGACGTTAATATATTTACACTATTAAGAGCAATACAAAACATTGTTTGATAAAGTTTTAGATGAGAAGCACTTAAGAGAATCAAGAAACTGGAGAAAATTGAAATTTAACTTAACTAAAGAGCGTTCCAAGACATTTCGATTCAATTGACAAGATCCAATTACAAGTTCTCATTCCATGAAACCACTTTTTATTTTAATCATTTCTGCCAGTCAAATTAGATCAGTTTAGGGATAGCCCTCCTCCTTTAAAAGCAGATTTTCATTTTTTTAAAAAAAAATTCTTTCTCCATCAATGAAAATGATGTAATGACTTCAAAACAGAAGGCCACTGAAAGTTTCTAGAAAAAGCATTTAAAAAAATGGCTGTTAGGGGAAAAAAATATCACTGTATCGATTCCAGTAGATGAATCTAAGTGAAAATAATGATTTCTCAGATTCACAGCTTGGAAATGGAGAAAATAAGCATTCTTAGTCTGTGGTTATGCAGAAAGAGATTCAAATTCATCAACCAAAGATGCTTGGAAATAAAACAAAACCACTGGCTGCTTGCAAACCAAAAGGAGTGAAATCTATTATGTAGCTCCAGCTAGAAGGAGTTGGAGATGTGGGAAGCACTTGCATAGGAGGAGATAAGGAACTTTCTGGTGCTGGGAGAGACAATGAAAAGAGTTTTATCCTGGTGGAAATAAGCATCTCTCAGTCAGATTTAACAAGGTTTCAATAGAATTCAGGGGGACACAGCCTTCCACAGAAACAGGTGCAAGAAAAGGGCTAGTTTTGCATAGCCCTGTGTGAAGACAGACATGCCAGCCAGGCCTCAGGCAAACTTCCATAATGCCCAGAGGATTTGGAAGCTATGTGGGAGAGGAATGAGGCCAGGAGTCAGTGCAACTGAAAGGGTCAGAAATGCAGCAGCTAGGAGGATTTCAGCAACCAAGTGATGCTGGGGCTTCTGCAGCCGCTTTCTCAAGGTGGGTAGGTAGTAGTGACACAGCAAGCAGTTACGTCGGGGGAGGTCATGGGTGACTGCTGGGAGGAGTATTAGCAAAGGTTCCTGTGCAGTCACATACTAGACACATGCATAGAGCCCTGACCGTAGAGTCTCTGGGGGGAAAATATCAATGTGAACTGAAGTGCCATTCCAGCTATAAAATATCAAGATAAAATTGATTTGAGACAGTCAGAAAAAGTAAAAGGCTGCGCTAGCAGTTCTGCTATTTATCCTCCTCCCCACAACTCCCTTAAAAAAATGAATCAAGATTTATTAAGGAGAATGTTCCTTGGGACCATATTGTTTCTTACTAGCTAGTGCATCTCATCTCACCTTAGGCCCTGCTATTTTCACTCTCTATACACTGCATAAGAGATGAGTAGATCCCACATACTACTATATCCTTTGTGCAAAGGACATTCAGATTCGCTCTTCATCAAATTCCCTAGGAGCCATTTGGGACTTGGGTGATGCAGAACCTTCTAGAAGCATGAGTCACATTCTCTGCTTGATGCTTGCTACAGTTTTAGAATAGAAGTACACGGCCACCATTTGGTCATTCTTTTCCTGTGAGCAAACCCCCCAGCACGCACGCAGACACCTCAACTATAGATCAGCAAATCTGGTACAGCACTTTCCAGATGCTTCACATTCCCCAGATGCTCAGATTAACTAGTTTAACTCAGCAGCAGCTCCGAGAAGTTAGGCTCTTCCCTTCCCCTACATTCCACGTACACTTGTGCTCTCAACAGAGCTGGCGCTAGGCATAAGCAGACTTTGGGTTTGTACACACTAGTGCTTACTTCGGTATAATTTGTGTCACTCAGGGGTGTGAATAAGCCACACCCCTGAGTGACCTAAGCTACTGCTGCACAGGGAGGTCTACTAATGATGCCGATGGGAGAGCTCTCCCCTGTTGGCATACAGCATCTGCTCTAGCAGCGCTACCACGGCGCACCTACAGGCATACAGCTGTGCTGCTGGAGCGATTCTAGTACAGACTAGTGCTAAGTAATTGCTTAGGGTCCCGAGCAACTCATAGGGGCCCCCTATTCACGTTTTATTATGTATTGTGGAGACAAAAAATATTCCTGCTTAGGGCCCCCCATAGGCTAGCACTGCCTCTGCTCAATGGGGATTTAACTCAAAGGATCACAAGTTGTTAGCTGTGTTTAGTGAAATAAGAGAATTTTATTCTTACAGTAACAAAAAAGTGTATTTACAGATGCCATTGGCTGTACATTTTATTTTAATAAAATAAGTGATTCCATCTGTTAAAAATGATTCACCCAAAGTATTAGAAACACACAAACAACCCCCCAAGCCTCCAGACAACTCCAGCTTGGTCAGCCCGTCATGGAATCAATTCCCTTTACTGTGCATGAGCTTCTGCTGATTCTCAAGACACTCCTTCAGCTTGTCTTCAGTCAGTGTCAGTCTCTGCTCTAGAATGGAAACAGTCTGCAAAGGGAAATAATAAAATAAAGGGTGCTGCTGAGTGATATATGAAGATAAGCCACATGCTGTACGTTTACTGCTTAGCACAGCTGCTAAATATAACGTATCACAAGCTATTCCAGGGCTATTCTCCGCAATCAGAATTTCCAAAGAGGCTTCAAGCTCAGCAACTTCTATGGAGGATAATGGGAGCTGCCGAGCTCAGTTGAAAATCTGGCCCTCGTTATGGGTGTTGAGCAATTTCAAAGCATGGGCCCAGATTTCCTCTTCACTCCCTCCCTCCTTTTGGTGGAGTGCTGTCTCCTTTGACATATAGGCCAAATACCAGAGAGCTCATGTAATAGGTGTACACTTTAAAACCCTGACATTCAGGTGTTTTGAGTAGTTATTCCCTTTTTTGGCCTGTTGTCTTTGATTTCATGTCTTAGTTCCAATTCTTTTCTCCTTTCCTGATTGCTGTGTCAGTTAGCTTAGAGATGGGCTGCTGATTTATGACAAACAAACAGACCAGAAATTAAATGATAAGCAAAAAATCTCAACAAGTCTAGAGTAGGCACAATTGCAAAAACAATGGTAAATATTCTTAGATATGCTCTGTGACATTACACTCCATATTCTTAATGAAATATGCTTATGATATGGATATGACATAACTGATATACTTTATGTAAGATATCATGGGAAAGGTTATGATTTACTGAATGTGATTATCCAATCTGTATGCCTGTATCATTTCTGTATCTGAAGTTAGGAATATTGACTATCTGTATTTCAAATGTGTTACTTTGAGTGTCATCCCCAACTAGCCCTTCAGGTACAACAATGGAAAAGCCACACAGGACTAATGGGCTGTTAGCAAAGACAATGGTCTTTGAAAGGGCTTAGTCTTCCTGTGGACACTCCAGACAGCCTCGGAGTAATGGCTGCCACAGCCCTGCAGAGACATGGGTCTGGGCCACCTGGTACTGGACCCACATCTTGGAATGCCAGTGTTCTTCCACAGGGAGACAAAGGTTTCCCACCATACACAAGAGCTATATACGGCAGGGGAGTGACATCATCATGGTTCTCCTCTTCCTCCCCACCCAAAGAGACACTGAAAAACACCTGGGAGCAAGAACTGAACTGAGGGGAGAAGGCTTGAACCCAGGCTGGGAAGGCGTCCAGTCTGTGAGTAGAAATACCTGAAGTCTCAAGCTGCAGGCCAGTGCAGCTGCCTTTCAAGACTTTCTGAAATCTACCTGTGACAATATTTAGGGTGAGAAATTATATTTTGTAACCTGTTTCTTTAGTGAATTAAACTTAGTTTGCGTGTTTTGTTTTATTTGCTTAGTAATCTGTTTTGTTCTGTTTGCTACCCCTTTAACCACTTAAAATCTGCCTTTTATAGTTAATAAAATTTGTTTTGTTTATTATTAAACCCAGTTTCTGTAATTTCTAACTGGGGGGGGCAAGTTGTAGTACATATCTTCCTCCACATTGAGGGAGGAGGCAAATTTATTAGCTTGCGTTGTATAGATTTCTCCACAGCGCACTACAATATACCTTTGGGTCTGCACTCCAAGGGAGGTGGACACCTGAGTGCTGGGGCTTCCCAGAGCTGATCTCAGTGTCTGTCGTTTTGCAGTTGGGTGTGGCCCTCCCTGTGTGTGTGCTAGAGACGACTTAATAGCCTGGCTCAGTAGAATAGGGTAAAGGGGGCCCAGGCTGGCAGAATAGGTGGGCTCAGTGGTATCCCAGCACAACAGGTGGCATCTTAAAGCATCACATGCTTATTTTAAGATTGTATTTGTTCCCTCTAAAGAGAATGATTAATGCCTTATAAATACGATCACCACTAGCTCTTTCTCATAGCTCTAAAATCTAGATACAGACATGCAAAGTATGCAGGAAGCATATTTTAAATTACATGGAGATAAAATTTTCTGCTGGAAGTCATTTATCGATTACTTTGAAGTAATCAAGGATAGTCAGCAAGGTAAAAGTGCATTTCAAGGACACTGGAGCAGTTGGTAATATTGAAACATTAGATAGAGAAAGCATTAAATATAATTAATCAATATTTAATCACTAAAACACAATAATTTCACATATTTTTTTACTAGGGCTGTCAACTAATCCCAGTTAAGTCACACGATTAACAAAAAAATTAATCGCAATTAATCGCAGTTTTAATCGCACTGTTAAACAATAGAATACCAATTGAAATTTATTAAATATTTTGGATGTTTTTCTACATTTTCATATATATTGTATTCTGTGTTGTAATTTAAATCAAACTGTATATTTTTTTATTACAAATATTTGCACTGTAAAAATGAAAAACAAAAGAAATAGTATTTTTCAATTCATTTCTTACAAGTACTGTAGTGCAATCTCTTTGTTGGGAAAGTGCAATTTACAAATGTAGATTTTTTTTGTTGTTGTTACATAACTGCACTCAAAAACAACAACAACAAATGTAGGCTCTGAAATTTTACAAGTCCACTCAGTCCTACTTCTTGTTCAGCCAATTGCTAAGACAGACAAGTTTGTTTGCATTTACAGGGGGAGGGATAGCTCAGTGGTTTGAGCGTTGGCCTACTAAACCCAGCATTGTGAGCTCAATCCTTGAGGGGGCCATTTAGGGAACTGGGATAAAAATCTGTCTAGGGATTGGTCTTGCTTTGAGCAGGGGGTTAGACTAAATGACCTTCTGAGGTCCCTTCCTTCTATGATCCTACAGGAGATAATGCTGTCCGCTTATAGATGCATAGACTTTAAGGTCAGAAGGGACCATTATGATCATCTAGTCTGACCTCCTGCACAACGTAGGTCACAGAATCTCACCCATCCACTTCAATAACAAACCTCTAACCTATGTCTGAGTTATTGAAGTCCTCAAAATTGTGGTTTGAAGACCTCAAGCTTCAGAGAATCCTCCAGCAAGTGACTCGTGCCCCATGCTGCAGAGGAAGGTGAAAAACCTCCAGGGCCTCTGTCAATCTGCCCTGGAGGAAAATTCCTTCCCAACCCCAAATATGGCAATCTTCTTATTTATGTCACCAGAAAGTAAGAGCAGGCACGTTTGTAGCCAGCACTGCAAGGTATTTACGTGCCAGATGTGCTAAACATTCGTATGCCCCTTCATGCTTCAGCCACCATTCCAGAGGACATGCTTCCATGCTGATGACGCTCATTAAAAAAAATAATGTGTTAATTAAATTTGTGACTGAACTCCTTGAGGGAGAATTGTATGTCTCCTGCTCTGTTTTACCCACATTCAGCCATATATTTCGTATTATAGCAGCCTCGAATGATGACCCAGCACATGTTCATTTTAAGGACACTTTCACAGCAGATTTCACAAAACACAAAGAAGGTACCAATGTGAGATAGCTATCTAAAGATAGCTACAGCACTCGAGCGAAGATTTAAGGATCTGAAGTGCTTCCAAAATCTGAGAGGGACAAGGTGTGAAACCTGCTTTCAGAAGTCTTAAAAGAGCAACACTCTGATGCGGAAACTACAGAACCCTAGCCACCAAAAACGAAAATCAACTTTCTGCTGGTGTCATCTGATTCAGATGACGAAAATGAGCATGCATCAATTCGCACTGCTTTGGATAGTTATGGAGCAGAACCCATCATCAGCATGGACACATGCCCACTGGAAAGGTGGTTGAAGCATGAAGGGACATATGAATCTTTAGTGCATCTGGCATGTAAATATCTTGCGACGCCAGCTACAACAGTGCCATCAGAATGCCTGTTTTCACTTTCAGGTAACATTTTAAACAAGAGGCGGGCAGCATTATGTCCTGAAAATGTAAACAGACTTGTTTGTCTGAGCAATTGGCTGAAGAAGTAGGACTGAGTGGACTTGCAGGTTCTAAAATGTACACTGGTTTATTTTTCAATGCAAGTTTTTTTGTACATAATTCTACATTTGTAATTTCAACTTTCATGATAAAGAGGTTGCACAACAGTACTTGCATTAGGCAAATTGAAAAAATACTCTTGGTTTTTTTACAGTGCAAATACTTGTAATCAAAAATAAATATAAAGTGAGAACTTTGCATTCTGTGTTGTAATTTAAACCAATACACTTGAAAATGTAGAAAACATCCAAAAATATGTAAGTAAATGGTATTCTACTATTGTTTAACAGTGCGATTAATCGCACAATTAATTGTGATTAATTTTTTGAAATCGCTTGACAGCCCTAATTTTTACTTTATCAGTTAAAAGCTAAAATGAGCTCTGTTATAAACACTGATAAAACACTCCTCACACAAATGAAACTGGTGTTTATCCAATAAACACTAGAAAAACACGAGAAATGGTTATTAGTATCCAGGGCCTTCTCTACACAGAGCAGTAATGCAGACCATCAGCAGGTTGGGGGGTGATTTCTAAAATTAGTAATTCTATTGGCTACTGACTCCTCAATAAACACAGCAGCAGATCTAGACACGAGAGGAACACCACACATCCCCCTGGATAGTTGGGAAGTGGAATCAGTCTAGCCAGATGACTGGTCAATCCAGCAATCTGTTTTGGCCTGGGTCTGAGGGTGAAATAGATAAAAATATAGATCAAAGACTTAATGCCAGGGACAAGCACAGCTCCACTAAGACATCTACAGGTGGATGCTATGGACATTGTTGGAATTATTTTCCTTACTCCCTCATCGTTAAATATTTTACAGTACAGAATCTGTATTTTTTTTAATTGAGATTTGAAGAGTTTACAGCTTGATCTTTTAACTTGAGGAGTCTTTGAAATAACAAATACAATTTGGATGAAACTTGTTTGGTGGTTTTATAAGCGGAAGCTAGTATTTTGGACACAGTTTGGAACATGTTACCTTAGAAATATTTGGCAGAGCATTAGCATGTATTGTATCAAATAGAAAAAGAGCTACTATTCCTACCTCTTAAGATTTTATTTTAAATCACACACATTAATTTATAAAGATATGTTTTCATTCTAGCAAAAGAATCTATCAGAACAGGACACAATGGCAAAAATCTTTTAGTGGAAAAGGAATTAAAGGCATCCTAATAACTTAATTTTAGATACGAGGATTTTCAAACCAAAAAGCACAAAGGGGACACTGGAATGATTACATTTTGGCATTATGAATACGTTATTTCATTTTCTTCAGTTTTCATAATCTCATAATGATGCTATCAGTATAATAAGGCCAACACAGATTTCTAGACCTAATGTATGAAACAATCCAAGTCCCACAGAATAGTTTGTGATCCATATCCATGCCACTGTTCCTGGTAGTATTTGCCATATGAAAAGCAGTGCTGAAGCACCACAATATTGTACTGACAAACATCAGAATATAGACTTAGACTCATAGACTTTACGGTCAGAAGGGACCATCATGAACTTCTAGTCTGACCCTCTGCACACTGCAGCCACAGAACCTAATCCACTCACTCCTGTAATAAACCCCTAACCTCTGGCTAAGTTAGTGAAGTCCTCGAATCATGATTTAAAGACTTCAAGTTACAGAGACTCCACTATTTACACTAGTTTAAACCTGCATGTGACCCGTGCCTCGTGGTGCAGAGCAAAGTGAACCCCTTCAAATTATGGCTGAAGTTTTAGGGTGTAATACTCCTCACAAGGCCCTCACAATTCTCATGGACACTTATGACAAACATGGCCAAACTGCACTGGTGTTAATCGTGATGTATTTATCTGAATCATACATTTATTGTTGAGATTAAGGAGTTACCTGGAAGTATCTACCTGAGCAAGGCCTGCTTCGAGATATTATTTAGGCTTGTTAATGCTATATTGGAGTAGCTAAAGCCTTTCACACAAGTCCCTAGGGGAAGACTGATACATTCCAAACTAATCAAAGAAAGGAAAGAAAAAATACAAAGTAACTCAAAGCCCCAAAGCCCTGAGGGCTTTTTCATAATTACACCAAGAAAAATGGGCTTCAGAAAACTAAGATGGGGTGGGCCACATGATTCAATGTCATCAAAACAATGCATGCTGGATTATAGCAAGGTAAACTCTGAAGGGAACTGCATATTGAAGGACTGTAGTCTGTAGTGTCATTTTTAACCAAAGTGGCAACATGAGAGTTTGCTTAATTATTCTTTATTGCATTTAAGACACGATCATTTTTAGAGCACTTTAACGGTTAGATTATCTTATTATATTATATTGGAGTTTTATTTAAGGACACTGCATGGGATATTTAAAGATGGAAGCTGTTCTTTAACTTTGATTTTTGGTCTCCTCCCCCGTGTGTTATTTGGTGACCTTTCAGATGTTTACACTGTTTTATAGTATATAGAGAAATATATACAATATACTCCTAAAATTATCTACTTTAGTTTAGCCACAAATATATACTGAATATGCATAGCTAAATATAGTTCACAGTGATCTAAACACTGATACTGTCACAGTAGCTCTGCAGAATTAGTCATTTTAAAGGCATTCAAACCACTTTAAACATATTTAGTCTATCAGATTTCTTCTTCAGCGGACATGGACAACAGCCCAGGTTTAAAGTAATAGCTTCTAGAAGCCAAAGTCCCAGTCCTGCAAGATGCTGTGCACCTCGGGCCTAATCCAAAGCCCACTGAAGTCAATGGAAAGATTCCCATTGACTGCAGTGGGGGATTGCATCAGGCCATTTCTGAGAGAGCTCCTTCTCATTGAAGGCCAATAGAAGCTGAAGGTCCTCAGCAGCCCAAGGGAAGTGCTCAGCACAGGAGCAGATCTTTGGATTGTATCGTTCAGTGATACTACAGTGAAACATGAGGAGCATAAAGGTGGTATTTAAGCAGTTTTAGAAGGAAAAAACCTTCCACATTTCCAGATTATAAAGGACTCAAAACAAGCATATTTCAGAGAGTTGCTTTCAGCAAACAGTAGCTACAAGAAAATAATGCAGAGCACTATCCTGCAAAGAAATGAAATATCCTGAATGAGTCAGAGCTCAAAGCTATTGTATCATCAAAAGGGAGGACTGAGAATATGAAAAATAGTATCTTGGTCCTCTAGATGAGGTTAAGATGTCAAAAAGCAACAGTTCCTCCAGTATTTCAGAGGTTTTTCAGACTGAAATGTTTCTAAAGAAATCAAATAAGGAACACAGCATTGGAATCAAAACTGAGTCATTTAATATGTTCTAAAAGCCTCTCTTCTGATCTCTATTATCCACTGGTGTGTTTGTGTAGTGACAGAGGCACAAGAGCCAAAATTTGCAACTATTTAAAGTCATCAGTGAATTTTACTGAACCACTTGCTTGTTCTACACTTAATGCATCTCAGAGAAGGGAAGGGCCATTTCATTCCTTTGCATTATGTGTTTTGAATAACATTTATGAATGTAAGCACAATAATGATTTTGCTTTACTTATTTTAGACTACATACTTTATTTTGAAGACCACTTTCAGTTTGAATTCAACTCATTCTCCCCCGACCCCAACTGCATTTTTATACTAGTGAATTTCATTTAAAAACTCACCCCTGCTACAATCACTTCCGGAATAAGTGAAATGATCTTTTAATCTCACACAACCTAGATGGTCCTGAGTTCCTGGTGGAGATTATCTCAGGGCTTTAGGAACTCTTCTAAATTTAACTGTGTTGTTTTTCCCCTGGCTTTAATGCAGGATTAGTTTGGATGCATATGAAACTCCGTTTCCTGTGGGTGGATTCTCTCAGCAATTTATGAATTTTTATGATAACCTGATTCTGAACTCGGTTTTCATTTGGAATAGACACATCTTTCTTCCCACACAAAACAGAAGCTATTTCTCCCAGCAAGTGCCCACTGTGTACTAGTGTTACATATATTTGTCCTACTGATAATGGCAACTCCAGGTGTTTGTGATAATGGCAAAGTATATTAACCTTGCATGCTAATCATTCCAAATTAAGTTTTCCCATTACAGCTGAGATAGTCATTCACTGACCTTCTGCTCTTACAGAGGAATACTTGAGCTGTCAGTGCAGCTAAGAAAGAGTGTGAGATAGCACACTTTAACACATATTTGAATACCAGCTTTGCTCTAGTTACATCAAACATATCCTAGAGCAAACGGGTTTTGAATGAAAAAGCTACCCAAAAGAAAACATCTTTGTTGCCTCATAAAAATGTTATGAGAATATTCATTCCAACTCCTCATCTGGACACATTTGGTATGACTACACTGCAATTAAACACCAGTGGCTGGTCCATATCAACTGACTTGGGCTCAGGAGGCTCAGACTACTGTGCTGTTTAACTGCGGTGTAGTTGCTTAGTGCAGCCCAGGCTTGGGACCCTCCCGACTCCACCCCGGACAGGGTCCCACAGCCCATGCTCCAGCCCAAGCTTGAACATCTCCACCGCAATTAAACAAATCCATTGCCTACGCCCCTCGAGCCCAAGTCAGCTGATGCAGGCCAGCTGTGGGTGTTTAATGCAGCATAAATGTACCCATTGAATTGAGTGCTGCATCTTTAAGTTTAGCCCATTTCTGAGAACAGCAAAGATATGAATTTCATGCTGCTACTCAGGAAAATGAAGCCTAAAGTTTTTAACTTTTTATCTTTGCAGGTCAAATCTAGGATAACACTCATATTTAAGAGATATATTATATATATATATATATATATATATATATATATATATTATATATATATATATATATATTAACTAGAATCACTTCTAGTTTTGATTTACTTTGCAAATATTTTTGTATTTTGTGTGTGTGTGTGTGTGTGTGTGTGTGTATACACACACAAAAATACAAAAATATTTGCAAAGTAAATCAAAACTAGAAGTGATTCTAGTTAATATTCTAAATACATAATTCTTGCTTACATGTCATCTTAAAATCACTTCATTTACTAAGTGAACAAAGGAAGATGGAGTAACATTTACTCTCATGTAAAAATATACAATATTGGTTAAAAACATTTGCACAAACCAAGAGTAAAACATCATAACATGATGCTAACGGGCATAACAAGAAGCATCATCATGGACATTAGCTACATCAAATTCACCTACTGTGTCATTGCTAAAAGTGGTATGCAGCAGCCACTAGTCCCTTCTCATACAGCTTTCTAGAGTTAGTTAACGTACTTCACTGAAGAATCAACCCCGCTTCAGTACGTCCAGTTGGGCAGGCCATAGCATCTCTACAGCTTCATCACTTCTACTTCCAGCTGGCATCTGGCAGGAAGAGGCCTCTTAGTAGAATCAAAACAGTCCTACTGTCTCATAAGTAGACAGCACTCCACTTCTTCGTTACAGCTGCTCTCGGTGGAGGGACGGTACTGACAACTGGTGAGCAGACAACGTAACTTCACAAATTTGCAACATGGACCAAAGAACTGTGCGTTGGCCGCAGCACAGTTCTCAACTTTCAGATGACAATGTTCAACTGGTTCCCTAGTACAAATGATCTCTCAGCATTGCGAAGTCATGAAAAATCATCTTTTCTCCCCCCGTAAAATACTATTTAGGATATAACATTATAAATCATTTAAGTGATGGGCTAAGTAAAAAAAGACATTAGAAGGGGGCAGGGATAGCTCAGTGGTTTGAGCATTGGCATGCTAAACCCAGGATTGAGAGTTCAATCCTTGAGGGGTCCATCTGGGGCAAAATCACTACTTGGTCCTGCTAGTGAAGGCAGGGGACTGGACTCGATGACCTTCAAGGTCCCTTCCAGTTCTATGAGATAGGTATATCTCTATATGTTTAAAAAATGAATAGGAGATCAATGTGATGTTTGCAAAATTTCCAACCAAAGTAGTTTATCACAACTACAGTGTGTTCCCCACATTATGTTAATTAAAAGGTTAGAGCTGAGTAAATTCAATGAGAACAAAAGAACATCATGATCACAGTTTTACTCCAACCTTCTCAAGATAGTATATTAGAAATATACTAACGCTCCCTCGATGCTAAACAATTAAAATGCCTGGGAAAACTGGGACAAATGTGCAAATATATAGCATGTGGAAATATCACAGCAGACGCCTGTCTTGTTTTCTTAAATGCGTGGTTCCGCTTATGAATGTAAAGCTTTTCTAACTGGTGCTATTCAGGCACATTAATTAAACGGTTCATTGTAAGATACCAGTAAGAGACAGCTAACATACTCCTGGTCTTTTTCCAAGCAGACCCTTTGTGTACCTTTAATTTTACGGAGACACCAGAATTTTTTTTAAGAACCACTTGAAATGCAGTGGCATTTATATATTTTAGAGAGAGAAGCCTTTTATATCTGGAATCTGAATTCAAACATGCAGCAACAGTCAAGAGGTAGATCGACACTTCACTAGGCAATGGGCAGCATGCAGATGAGTTGCCACCAGAGCAGCTCAGGAAGAAGACTGGTACTCAGAGTCACAATCTCCTTCCCAGTTTACTCTTGCTCTGGATGGAGGGCATTGCCTCAGGGCTACATCCAGCACAGGTCATGTTACCTGGTTACCAAGGCTTCTCCCAGTCCCCAACCACCTGTGTGAAAAAGTAGTAGTGGTGGCTTTGCAGAGCCTACTTCCTCAAGTGTTGTAATCCATGGTCCATGTAGCCTGCACAAGACAGGAAGAGGCATTTTACACCCCTTTACTCCCTTGCATGGATCCAGAGAGCTACTGATGATCTAGGGCCAAGGCCTCAGGGAATGGTAAATTTAACCAAACTCTAATAACATGGTTAGTTATGTCCTCCAGACTTGCAATGATAAAACTCCACAATCCTTTGGAGCGCCTGACTCCACAGAAGCACAAATTCAGTCCTTTCTGGCCTCCTATTCTCCACACATGCCTCTCCTCTCGGTAATAAGAGTAATTATTTCTACTGTTCCCACCTGCAGCACTCTGAAGTCTTAGTTGTTTTTGTCTTGTCTCATTCAGCCAAAGTCACACACTCTAAGGGGTACAATACCATCATAGTGCTTGCAAAGTTATGGAATTGTTTAATATCATTAAATGCACAAATCACCTCTCACATAAGTATACTGGGTGCAGCTAAGGATACAGACAGTGTCAAGTGAAAATTAAAACATTAACATTAAATTATTTTAGTGTTATTCTGGTGTCGGTACAGCTTGGAAAACTTTTTCCCTAAATGCAGCTATTTTTACCATCTTTTCAGACTTCATTTCCAACTTTATCCTATGTTCTAATTTATTCCTCCTCCACTCCTCTCCCTGCTAGGTCTAAAATAACATTTGGAATTTCTGAAGTTACTGAACCTCTTTTTAAAAGGTATGTTTGCATTGCATAGATCTATTTTAAACCTCACATATAGTGTTTACTACAGTATTTTTCCTCCTATAAAAACACCTGTACAGTAGAAATAGAGCCCATTACACAACAATTAGAATTGTGTATCAGAATACATAATGAAAGAAAGAATGCATTCCAATCCTACTACTGGTGGGATACTGTATGAACTACTAATTTCCATTTTATTCATGTGTACAACATTGGAGATGCTAACCAGAACGGTTTGAAATAGATCAGCAGTAGGATCTAAAAGTACTCCCCCTACCTCCCACCCCATCGTTTTCTTGTATTTCTATTGAATAGCATTATGGTTCTTTTGAAAGAAAATTTTTTTTGGTTTTTACCTCCCTATTTCCACTCAAGATGTAAGTGTCGCAAGATTCAACACATTTAGATAAAACTAGGACTATTTTGACAATCCACCCCAACCTCCACACTTTTCAATCATGTTCATGTTCCTCAGGAGCAGAAGACTGAGTTGGAATGAGAATTAGTGTTATATATATGATGATACGATACATTCAGATTCTTCTGAATTCTATGAAAAGGGCAGGATTTCTTTTTAATATAAGAACAAGGGAGACAAACCTGTTATATAAATGCATATAGAGACTCTAATTTTTATATCCCCCTCAGACAAAAAAATACCTTAATTAAAAAACAGGTATGTGCACTTGAATAACCATACCACAAATATAACCATTAAGATAGCTATGAAGCCACTTGTTAAATCTTCTCACTCAGCCTTTCCAAATCACAACCATAAATTAATCTTCTTTGCATTATGTCATCAACATGCACAACTCTAATACGTGGCTTCTCCCTGCACCTCCACATACAATATTTAATCTTTCCATTCCACATGGTTACCATTAAGAAATTACAATTTTCTAACTGGAGTGATGAACTGGCGTTTTGTTGGAGGAGGTGTTGATTTTTAGTTGCTGGTTATGTGTTGTTATGCTGTTAGATTTGGATGTGTCGCATGTTCACAGTGGGGATTGTTTAAGTGGAAATGGTTTGTAAGTTGTTTATCATTTTAGGAAGCTGGTATTGTAATGTTTAGAGTATGTTATTTAAGTGATACTGTAAGTAAGAATAGTGTGTTAAGATTTTTTCAACAGTTAAATGTTTGTGGTTGAAGTTAAAGAAGTGTGCGGAATTAGTGGAGGAAGGAGTTGTGTGTGGTGGATGTGGGTGAGGTAATGTGGTTAAGACAAAATTAATGCTTAAAAACTTAACCCCCCCCTCCACCCCCAGACACACACCCCACAAGACAGGGCTGTGGTGAGACCCAGATATGTGCAAGGGAGAAGCATGGAGGAGAGAAACAGGACAGAAGCTGTTGGGGAACATGTTGGAACTTCAAGTATGTGGAAGGGGTTAGGGAAAGAGTAGGATTTGAGCAGGGGAGGGGACAATGGCGCTACGCTGATTTTACAGGCTGAGGATCTAGAACTGAAGTTAATTCTCTTATGCAAGATAGCGATGCACTCCCCAAACGGAAGAATACTATGTGTAGAATCTACTGGCACGGTTTTTTTAAAATATGAATTGAACACATAGATTTCCTTAATTTCCAGAAAATAGTATGCTACTAGACCACCCCTACCATGATCCATGCAGGCTTTCACACTTGTGGAAAAGGAAAGTTTAAAGGACACAAAGAAATTTATTTTAATGTTTGGAACCCCACATGATTGTAAATTCACAGAAAGTGGTCTTAATTTTAGTATATGATTTGTAACCACTGCAAATTTAAATTTTACAGTGCTTTGAAAGCATAAAGTGCTTATATAAAGGACCAAGAATTAATTGCTGCAAAGGTTACTGCTGACATAAATTTTAATAGAATAATCTAGATCTGAATTTAGATTGTTATACTAGCCCCTGTGACGCATGACCAGAAAGGTTAAGTGTCCTGCAGGATGAATGACTCAAATTCAACCCTTAAAGACATATGGGGAGATAATGTTTGTGTTTTTGTGAGTTTACATATATATTGGTAGTGGTCAACAATGTAATCAAACAGTCCCTATCTATGCTATATTCCGTTAATTCAGAGATCAAAGGGACATAAATGAACTGTAAACATAGGCTGTCCGCTATATTAATCTCTCTTTGAAATATATAGCAAATCTGCAAATGGTGGAAAAACAGGCAATTGCCTTATGTTACTCTGTGTGAATAATTAAGAGCAATGCTTAGGAAATGAGAGTCTATTGTTTGCCGAGGGACTCCAAGCTATCAAAGGCCTGAACTTTATAAAAATGGGTTTGGTCCTAATCCTATCATCTCAGATCTGCTTAAGCTTTATCAGCAGAAGTTTAAGTCGCAAGATGAGATCCCAGTTAGGCTGGTACTCCCTGGATATGATATTGGACATTGGACTATAACCTATGGACTAAATTCTAAAATAACTCTTTGCAACTGCAAAGCTCATCTCTGTCATAAATCTGAACCTCAAGAATTGAACTCATGTTTTTATGTATATTGAGCTGTTAACCATACTCTCTTCTTTTTAATAAATTTTAGTTAATAAGAATTGGCTATAAGTGCATATTAGGGTAAGATCTGGAATATTTATTAATACGGAAAGTAATGGGTGTGATCCTTTGGGATTGGTAGAACTTTTTTATGTGATGAAATAAGATTTTCATTAATTTTCATCATATCTGACTTGGGTAACTATGTGGAGGCCGGAGGCTGGGTTACTTTAAAGGAACTATGTTTTAGACTTCTAAGTAACCAGTAAGGTATAACAGAAGCTGTTTAGTGCTGGCTTGGTAAATCTAAGTATTGAAATATCCACCAGCTTTGGGGTTGTCTGCCCCATTCTTTGCAGTTCACCTTAATTGAGTGACCTCAGCTGGCTCTCCATGGGACTCGGGTCACACAACCCTATATTATTCTCTAATGAGCTCCAAAGTACTCTCTGAAAAAAAGTTAAGATTAGCTCCACAAAAGGGGATAAAATATAAGGTGGGATTTTGAAAAGCCATCAGCACTGGCCTAACTCTGCTCTCAATGAAGCCAGTAGAATGTGGCACAATGCATATGCCATAGATGTTGAATTCACTAGCCATTTGTGTTTTACCATAAAGCAAGATAATAATAGATGGAGATGGGATTATATTTAAATTACAGGTTTTGTGGACTGTAAACTTCTTTATGTCCTTCCAATACTTATCAGAAACAACATTTTAAGGATATTGTGACAACTTTTTAGATAATCCAGAAATCTGACACTCTCCATCATTCTACAGAGATTTACCAATAAGCTTATGTAAAACAGATGAGTTTTGAGACTATTCACATATTTACTTTAAGGATCTATTTCAAAAAGTCCCTATTTCACTTGATGACTGAAGATGGCCTATTATCAAGAGCCTATAAAGCATTTCATACCTGAGTAAGAACATCTAACTGTCCCACAATATGTTCTAGGGTATCTGTAAGACTTGTCTCCTCCTCTTGCTGGTGCTGGTTCCTGGCAGATTCTTGTATTTTGTTTTTCTTAGGAGGATCACCGCAATCCATTTCTGATTGCTAGGAAAGCAAAGAGACACTATATGTTAATACAATGCAAGCAACAGAAGTATTTCTGCCTCAGGGATAGGTGGCAATGAAGTATGATCTGACCTGGAGAACTGAATCTGTGCTATGAAAAGGGACTGATGGTGTTGAGGCAACAGCACACAGCTAGAAATCAGGAAAGCTACCATGGACTTGTGTGACTTAGGGAAAGTAACCTCTGGAATATGGCAATAATCGCAAGATTCAAGTTACTAAAGATTGTGAAGAGCTATGGGCTATTAGGATGGAATGTGCTACAGAAATATGAAGTGTACCTGAAGAGAGACACACCAGGGAGACAATTTGTATACTTTTGCACACACACAAACATGATTATAAATAATATACAAGTTACCATGGTGATGAACATCTCCTACAATTTTAGTCCAACACTGTAAAAAGCAGAGAGGTTTATATCAATAATACAGGGAACAACAGGCTCTCTTCTCAGATCTATTGGCTACACTAAACTTGACTTCTACAGTTAAGCATGTAAAATTAAGCAAAAATGTTCCAATATACATGCAAGTTAAACATGCATAGTTAGGTTCAGCCATTTTAATTTTGTTTAGATCTTGAACTCTCTCTCTCTCCTCACAAAAACAAGTCAACTTTGAAGTTTCAATCTCAGCTGTTTTTGTTATGCAAGCTTGATAATTTCACTACATAAACTAAAACATTTTTGCTAAAACTTCTCCCGTCCGTCCTCCTTAAAAGGTGATCTTTTATGTGAGACAAGCCCCATAACTTTATCTACCTTCTGGATGCAAATGAACTGGTGTCAGCTGAATAAACTGAAAGCTGTTTTTTGTAATGTAAAAGCTAGCTGCTGGAATAAGTGATGCTGAATGTTCCAATACTTACTACTTTACATAAACGATCAGAATTCGACATGGATTTGAACCTAAACTCCAGATCCAGACATCCCCAGAATCTGATCCTCCATCACCTTGCACAGTAATTGATAACCAAAGAAGAATGTTAGCATCTTTCACTTGCTTGGGACTAGTGTAAATGACTGCAAAATGTCCAAGCCAGAGAATCAGGCACTCAGACTTTGGATTGCTGGAAATCATGCTGATCAGGCACATCTCTAGTTAGAACGTGGCTAATGACTCCTTGCCTTCTTCACTCCTGACCACAGTATTAATAATCTGTTTCTCTGAGTAATGCTGTTTATTCTGTCACAGCCCTACTTGATGTGAGTCACTTGAATACATTATACAACAATGCTGTAATTTTAAGACTAGGACAAGTTCTTACCCCATCTGAAATATTTTATATATTTCAGATGGGGTGTGTGTATATATATCAACAGCCCTGCTCCCTAACAATCCACATTAATTCTACATCCCTTGGCTTTTGAAGTTAGAAAAGCATAATTGTGAAACATTTGTTTTAAATATTAATTGCATTGCTTGGTGCCCTACATTCCTTCCAGCTGTTGCTCAAAATAAGGCCCTGATCCTGCACTGGTGTAATTCACTGTCTGCGCAGAACCCCACTGAAGTCCATGGATCAGCAAGCCATCTGAGCAGATCACAAATAAAGTCAGAACCTCATTTGTACACAAGCTTTATTTTAAGCAAAGAAGTTGTTGGGAAAAGGGGGAAACCAGAGCCCTACAAAGAATCTCCACAATTTGTATATTAGATCTGTTCCAGGAATGTTTAACCACCAAGGATTGCACTCCAAACAGTGACAGTTTACTAATATAAGTTTGCTCTAGCATAAGCTAATCAACTCCAAAGGAAACCTGATAGAACTGCAATTGGTCTGAGTTTACTTAAAAGAAAAATTTGATGTGCCCAGTAGATGATCAGCTTAAAAAAAACAAGCCCAAAATATTCTACTGTTACTAACCAAACTAATTTTATATTTTGATTGACTGCTCTACAGTTACTCCATACCCATTCCTGTGTATCTGAGCTTCAAGCACACGAACATTATACAAAATCTTCACTTAAAATGTTTACGGGCTTTCATGTCAGAACCCATTAGAAGAAGCTGACTCGCTGAAGCAGAAAAATAATTGTACTGATAAACTGTTATCCTTCTACCTTTAAACAAAGCAAGAACCTGACAGCTTTTCTTTTTTTAAAAAAATAGTTCAACTTACAATAATCCTGAAAAAATACTTTTTTTTTTTTGGTACTTCGTATTTAGAGACAGTCAAGAAATAAAGGTTTAAGAGCCCATTGCCTCAACATTTAGCTGGCACTATCATTCTATGTGATCTTCCCTCCCCAGCAAAAGTCATCACTTTCTCTTTTCTGGGGTAAGTGAAAGCATTTTCATCCAGATTTCCATCTTGTTCAGATTCTGGCAGAGCTATTAGACTCTAAAAATATGGATTTGATTAAAAAGGGACAGATGAGGCTCAGAAGCCTGTAAACAACACTATTGCCCGAAACATTCTAAAACAGAAGTCAATGAGAGTTTTGCCTGTATAAGAAACAGAACCAGTACTTTGCAGGGCAAAGGCTGTGTAGAGTAACTAACAGATTTTAAAACATACCAAATCTGAATGGGGCCTCTGGGATTTCTTTTGTGCCCCACTTAGGGGGGAAAAAAGGTAGACAAATTATTATTTTTAAAAATGAAAGAAGTTCTCCTTGGTTTAAAAACAAATAGATGGGAAAGAGCCTGTGCTACATAACTGTGTGCCAGGCTGTGTGGCAGGTCTTCCAGAAGCAACTTCCAGCCCTTTTGGCTCAGTGAAAGTACAACAATGAGATGGGGGAGGGGTATCTCAGTGGTTTGAGTATTGGCCTGATAAACCCAAGGTTGTGAGTTCAATCCTTGAGGCGGTCACTTAGAGGAATCTGGGGCAAAATCAGTACTTCGTCCTGCTAGTAAAGGCAGGGGGCTGGACTCGATGACCTTTCAGGGTCCCTTCCAGCTCTATGAGATAGGCATATCTCCATAGGTTGCTGCTGCATTATTGGGAAATAACCTGCCATTATTAACTAGTTACTATGTCCCCCAGATTACAGTGATAAATATCATTGTGGGGTCCCAGGAGAGCCTGCAGGAGCTCTCTTGTCCTCCTTTTGTTTTTAATGAAAAGCCCAAGTGCTTGCAAACTTTTCCGTAACAACCACCACCAACTTGTGTCTGGGATACTGGAAGTAGTAACATGGCCTACTGGAATTTTGTACCCAACTGAAGAAAAATAAGGAGAATATGAATATTGACACTGTTTTCCATTTTGTCATAGGGCTATTTTTGTTCCTTTTACTGTGCTTTGAAAAAAAGCAGCAGCTATCTTGTATTTAATAGATGTATAGGGCACATGGTAAGCTGGTGACTACAATGGGACGGGAAGTAGGTTCAAGAGCCCATTCTTCAAGCAGATGAAAAAGAAAAAAATGCTGCAAAAATAATACATGTTATCAACAGCATGAAATAGGTACCAGCTTCACAATTGTTTCAGCACTGTCAAGTGTCATCATTACATAAAAAGACACGTGTACTCCCTCACTACTAAACTATAAGGTAACATGCCCAATGAACTCTGGGAAAGGACACTAAAAACAATGACACTGCTGTGGAGGTTTAATCTTTTTTAGTCAGTTCAAGTGAACAGTTTATTCAGCACAACTGAGTAAATGTATGTGCTATTAAATATCTTATTACAACATCTGCTTATCTAGCATTGAAAGTACACCTCTACCTTGATATAACGCTGTCCTTGGGAGCCAAAAAATCTTACCGTGTTATAGGTGAAACCGCACTATATCCAACTTGCTTTGATCCCCCAGAGTGTGCAGCCCCGCCCCCCCCCGGAGCACTGCTTTACCACGTTATATCTGAATGCGTTATATTGGGGTAGAGGTGTATAGCGAGAAGCAACTGAACATTAAAAGAAGAATGGATAAGCAGTTTTTGAATACAATACAGCTCTTAGCACTCACTTAAATGGCACACTTCAACTACTTGGAGGGCCATGGAGACAGGTGAAATAAATCAGCCTTCATTCCAAAAGTCTTCACATTGAAACTTTTTATGAAAACTGTTCTAACTAGAGAGCATTCTACTAAGCTACTGTACTGCTGGGTCTTGGACGAGTCAATTTTGGAACATATAATCCAGTGGAAAATATAAATTGATAAGCATTATATAAAATTACAGCTAGCTTCTGAAAAGCTAATCTTAAAAAGGGACACAATCAGCTTAATCACATTTCTATCTGAAACCTTTATACTGACTATTGTTACAATTAACACCCAAGATTAATATAACAAAGTAGGAGCAAAAGGTTTTTCTGGGTTTTTTTTGCAGTCTATTTTATCCATTTGACAACACCCTGCCTCTAGTCAGTTTCACTGTTTCTCCTTGACTATTAAGTTTCTCCCTTACTTGACAGACCCTCAGAAGCTAAAAGGGGGAGCTAAAAACTCACTTAAAACAAAACAAAAAAAAGGAATTAACAAGAAGTCAGCAGACTCTACTTAAAGGGTACTTTATAAAAAAACTGGAATTTTTAAAAATAATGTTAATTTAGAAAGAAAACAGTTGACAGTCTTTAAACTATGGATAGTCTGATATTAAAAATATTAGACTGTGAGGGCTTAGCTGGAATAAAACAGGAACTAATGGAAAGAAATTGGGTAGTACAAGTTGTCTTATCTGGGTTCTTATTATGCAAGTCAAACAAAGAAGATATTTAAATCTCCTCTTTCAGAGTCATTTTCACTACAGGTAAAATGTTATTTTAACTGCATCTGTGGAGAGTAACAGTGACATCCAGTGGAAATTCTCATTAGCTTCAAGATAAACTAATCAGGAAGGTCACGAGTACTACACAATACCAGTTCTTGGGCACTCCCCATCGTGAGGTTCTCTTGTTCCTCCCTGCTCATCGATGCAAAATACCATTATCCAAACAAATACAACATGATTTTAAATGTGTAAAACCATTCAAAAGCAGACTGTGAGAAGTTAGAGAGGGATCTCACCAAACTGGGTGAGTGGACAACAAAATAGCATGAAATTCAATACTGAAAAGTGCAAATGTAAGGCATATTGGAAAAAATCATCCCAGCTATACATACAAAATGAAGGCATCTAAATTAGCTGTTACCACCCAAGAAAGACCTCGGAGTCACAGTGGCTAGTTCTCTAAATACTTCTGCTCCATGTACAGCAGTGGTCAAAAAGGCTAATAGAAACCATTAGGAAGGGATAGAAAATAAGACAAAATATAATAATCCATAAATCCATGGTAGGCTCACACCTTGAATATTATGTCCAGTTCTGATTGCCCCATCTCAAAAGAGATATAATGGAACTGGATAAAAGTTCAGAAAAGAGTAATAAAGGTGATCCAAGGGTATGGAACAGCTTCCATATGAGGGGAGAGAGTAAAACGAGTAGGGCTTTACAGCTTAGAAATGAGACGACTAAGGGGGGATATGAAAGATCTATAAAATTACGAATGGTGTGGAAAAAATGAATTGAAACGTATCCTTTACCCTCTCATACAATACAAAAAAACAGGGGTCACATGATGAAATGAATAGGCAACAAGTTTAATACACACAAGAGGAAGTACTTTTTCACACAACACACAGCTAACCTGTGGAACTCATTGGCATGTGATATTGTGATGACCAGTTGTATAACTGGGTTAAAAAAAAAGGACCGGATACGTTTATGGAGGATAAGTTGGTCCATCAATGACTATTAGCCAAGACAGTCGGGCTGCAACCCCATAATCAGGGCGACCCTAAATCTCTGACTACAGGAAGTCAGGAATGGAAGTTATGTGTGGAGCATTCCATAATTGCCCTATTTTACACCTTCCCCCTGAAGTCTGATACAGGTCACCATTAGAGACAGGATATTGGGCAAGATGGACCATGGTCTGATAATATGGCAGCTCTTATGCTTCCTTGTCAAGTCAGTGTTAGCATTTGAATTTCTGGAATGCTCAAATTCGGAACTATTCCACAAATCAACATATCTGCATCTGTAGCTAAGAAACCACAAGCTGTACTAATTTGGGGGAACACTCAGATACACACCATTATGGCTCATCTCTAGAGGCAGCCTGTCAGTCTAGCACACAACTCGTTTTTGATTCTCTAAAAAATAGAGCATATCCCCAAAACACCATGCGCGTTTTTGTTTAAGGTATACTTCTACACCGTGCTGAAATGCAGGATAGATCGGATAGCCCACATGTGCATACATCAACTTTATCCAAAAATATTTCAAATGGAATCCCCTATTCCTTTTGCTGGCACAGAGAATGTTAAGTTTTAACATTAATACATGGCTCATCTACATTAGCGCCCTTGGTTTTTGTAAACCATGGAGTATTCTTTCTAGTATTCCATGATTATATGGAAGATAAAGACATTAATTTCAATCAATCAAGTAACTTTAAACTCAAAAGGGACCATTGCCAGATGCCTGACATCTTCCTACACTGATCAGACTAGGCACTGACAAATTTGGGATATTTCCAGTGAAAGAGCATCATCATCTAGCTTTGCTAAATAAGGAACAAAATAAAATGCTGATGGGGAGGACAGCTAATGGCCAGTTAGCAATCTTACCACATGTATTTCAATAATCAATTTAAGACAGAGAGCTTATGAACAAAAAGGGGGGGAAATGTTTATGGAAAAAAATTAGATTTTCATAGAAGACATTTGAGTGTCCAGTCGCCCATTCCTTTAACACCCACTTCCTCCCCAGCATTTTTATATTTAAAAAAAAAAAAAAAAAAAAAAAGCAGCAGTTCCTCTTTTCTACAGATGGGCATTCCTAGCATGAGCTTCTCTTTTCCCTACCCCTTTCCTCCTGTTTACCTTGCTCTTCTCCTTCACTTTCTCAGTCTCACCTTGTTCTACTCAGCTGTGCTTTATCTTTGGCAAACGTCACTTTGCAGACTAAGAGACAACTGTTATTAGATAAGTTTTTAAAAGGTAATGTGCAGAAGCATAAAAAAAAAAACCAGAATTCCTACAATGTCTCTTCAGAGTGACCAATTTCCACGGCATCCAGGCATTCCATTTGGTTTGTATTTTGTGCCAAAATTCCATGGTATCCATGGTTTCCATCCATTATTATGCTCATGTTTTCTGGGCCATATTTTCCTTGTTTCCATGCCAGAGCTGGAAGAAAATAACAATCTGTGGTGTTTTCCAGGCAGGAGAGTATATCTAGCAGTTGGCTCTCAGTCCTGTGGTCATTTAAGACTCTGTGATTTTGGCAAGAAAAACTTTACACCTCAGATTACTTATAAAGACTAGTGAGTACTTACCTCCTTAACAGAAGCAACAAAGAGTCTTGTGGCACCTTATAGACGAACAGACGTATTGGAGCATAAGCTTTCATGGGTGAATACCCACTTCATCAGACAAAGTGGGTATTCACCCACGAAAGCTTATGCTCCAATACGTTTGTTAATCTATAAGGTGCCACAGGACTCTTTGTTGCTTTTTACAGATCCAGACTAACACAGCTACCCCTCTGATACTTGACTCCTTAACAGATGTTTTGGAGTCAGTGTCTAATGCAGGTTGAGAGACTCAAATATGGGATTATAAAAGCAAACAATGGAAGAACTAATTCCATGGTCTTACTATGGAAAGTTAAAACATAGGAAGAGATTTTTTGGTGAAATGTCGTGCAAAGTTTCCTGGTCCTTTTCCACTCCAGTAACAATCTGAACTACCTAATTACCACAGTGATCAAAGAACCTGCCAAATCCTGTGTGAATTTGTTAAGAAGACTACATCGGGAGGTTGTGGAAGCTTTTTCGCCGGAGGTTTTCCAAAGGAGGCGGCTGGATAGCCATCTGTCTTGGATGGTTTAGATATAACAAATCCTGCATCTTGGCAGAGGGTTAGATCAGATGACCCTTGCAGTCCCTTCTAACCCTGTGATTTATGACTGTACGTACATGCATACCTTTGCAAGTTACAAAATGTTATGACAAGGTGTGCAATTACAGAGCCAGATGTCTGGTGCCCCCTTCTAAGGATAATTCTTTGGGAAGGTGGAACTTCAAGTACTATCAGCTGGTCCTAAAGAAAAAGCTCCATTCTATTTATAGTAAAGAGAAGCTAGAAACAGGATTCACATCAGAAGTTTTCACTAGGTAGGATAACAGCCAATTGTATTGATTTTTAGATTAAGATTATGACTTATTCCTTCCTGCTCTCTCAGATCAGGTGATTAGACTCTTTTCTTCTTGTTCCTGCTACTTCCCAACCCCAGGAGGCAGGTCTTCTGATCTCTGATCAGAGGAGGTAGTTTTAGTTTTACCTTCCCGAACCCTCCTGGGCCATCATATCTCCCTACCACAATGCAGCCTGAGCATTTTTGGCAAGAGACATCAACACCCCATTGCAAGTCTTGGATGCACAGAAGTGATCCCTGATGGGTCAACATATTTGACTTCAGAAGGATAAAAAAAACAATACAAATTCAGAACAGTTTCTGTGCTTAAGGCACCCTGACATGAATTCTGTACTAGGGCCAGGAGACCAATTTGAACAGGAGAGTTGGTCCGAAGGACTTCTACCACAAAGCCTACTTACTACTGTTTTATAAACCACTCAAGATAATTCAAGGAAAGTATATGAATGAATAGCTACCAACATACCAATATTTTAGGTGCTTATGCACAAGTGTTCTGAGATGTATGTGTAACTGGGTGCTTTTAAAAATCAAAAGACATGGGCTCAATGATAGAAAGCAAGACACACATGAATGACACCTTCAATAAAGCAGCACAGCAGAAGCTGCTATGATTTACATTTAGTGTCTCACTTTATTTACTGGTGTCATTAATTCCTTTGTAGTCAAATAAGAAATTACAACAGTAACAGTTTCATTTGGTATTTCATTCACTTTAAACTATTAGCGCAAAGAAACAGTCTATGGTTTTATAATTAGCTAAGGAGTGAATCATTTATGCCACCCATCTCTCTCTAAAGCTGACATAAAATAATGGTTTGGAGGGGAAAACAAATCTTGCTTTTGTCTCTCTCTGAATTATGCCTGAAGTATTAAAATAAGCCACAAAGCAGCAGCATAAGTGGGTGAATTTACATTAATTAGCCTGAAATGGCACTCCTGAAATAAAGGTAATTTTCCCCTCTCCAATAATGCCTTGTCGTGACTTGCTTTATTGTCCAATAGGCTGAACACTCAATAAGTGCCAGATATTAGCTGAAGAAAAAGTCTACTCACTGCTACAGGAGGAAAACAAAAGTCTGATTATTCTCATTTGTATTTCTGCAAAAAAAGAAATTGTTTAAGCAGGACACTTTCTCTTAAGGAAAATAATTGTCTCAGACTTGGCTGTTAGTATCTATTAATCTTCATAGTGGTTAAATCAAATCACTCAATGAATCTTCAAAAGCAAAAGCTGATGCCGCATAGCTCCTGCTTTGAGGAGACAACGTGGAAAAAGGTGAGTAAACAATCTGAGGCTAGGGAAGACTATGAAAGTGTTACAGCTCAAAGTAAGAGGACAGCATAAAGTTTTAGCATCCCTCTCCATCAATACAGTCAACACAGCAGGAGTAAACGCAAACTCAAGGGAGGAGTACTTTAAAAGGTGGAGAATACTATACGCTTGTGAAAAGATCTGTCATTTTAGTTGGCTACCAAAAGCTAAAAGTGCACAAAAGACTAGAAAGCTGTTTCAAGATACTGTACCAATACTTTTTACATAAGCCCAGATTTTTAAAAAGTATTTAGGTATTGCTGCACTTAGCATTGCAACGCTTAGCTGATTTGGGAGTCTATGTCTCATTTTCATTGCTTGTTTTGATACAGTTTGCAATCAAATGTACACACTTTGCTCACTCTGCATCTGAGGTAATGCGTCATGAAAAACAGTCTTGTTTGTCTAGCTCTGTTCAGGTAAATTCAGACACCTTTCTAACATCCAAGATGCAATTGACTCCCTCCTTTAATTGTGTCTTGTCTACACCAAGTCTGATGCTGCTGCAAGGTTTATTGCAGTATTTACACTAGTGGTCACAACAGTGGGACTCTTTCCTCCCACATACCCACGCCGCAAACCACCCAATTTAGTGCTTTGGGTGGCCTCAGACTAATAGTCTTCACAACTCAAGTCACTGTACCTTCAAAACAGATACAGAACTTACAGCTGTAATGTAAACTTCCACAACCAACATGTCTCAATCCTAACCTAGAATGTCGTCTGCTAGAAGACAGCTCTGTTTATATGCCCTTTCAACCCAGGCCTGTCTGCTGGAGGCTGCTAAAAAGGTGCCATCAACTGTGGATTTTAAACAGTTTAGATCCCAACTTCGAGAATCATTTCTCTAGAATGCTTTGAACATCTTGTTGGATATCAAAATGTTTTTAACCATTCAATATGTAATTCATCAGCTCTCTTAGAAGTAGAATAAAAGCAATCATCTCCCACAAAATGAAATTTGTAAGCTTTATTGATGTAAGGCTCTTGATCAAAAAGTAAAATATCAATTTCTAAAGCTATGAGTGCATATTTCATACAATTTGGCTTAACATAGCTTAGCATATGTTATACAGTCAATGAATTTGGTAATAAAGGTCCAGTTGTCATTTCCAATTTGGAAAAGGTTACTTGTATGCAAAACAAAAGTGCACAGAAAAAAATGCAGTTTTAAATCTCTAATTTAAGAGACACCTGTACTCACTATGCTCTGCTCCTCAACTAGAAAGCCAGACAAAAAACATTTGTTAGTAAGAATAAACTCGGAAATTAAATGACAATTGCCTTTTCTAAGAGTCAGGGGCGGCTCTAGACCCCAGCGCGCCAAGCAGGCGCGTGGGGCGGCCGTTTCCCGGGGGGGCGGCATTTGGTTCCGGTGGGGCTCCCGCCGGCATGACTGCGGCAGGTCCACCGGAGCCCGGGACGAGCGGACCTGCCGCAGGCAAGACTGCGGCGGGTCCCCTCTTCCCGCGGCTCCGGTTGAGCTCCCGCAGAAATGACTGCGGCAGGTCCGCTCGTCCCGGGCTCCGGTGGACCTGCCGCAGGCATGCCGGCAGGAGCTCAACCGGAGCCGCGGGAAGAGGGGACCCGCCGCGGGACCGGGGAAGGGCGGCGCAGCGCTCCGCGCTGCTTGGGGCAGCCTACTTTCTAGAGCCGCCCCTGCTAAGAGTACAACTTTTAGCAACAGACTTCCTTAAAAAAGTGGCATCTGAGACCTTAGCAATACGGAAGTTCCAAGCTAAGTGATTCAGAGACATTTACAGGTAAATATTTTCCTTCCTGTAACTCCGATACATGACTCTAGAACTACCTAGCAGCCCCCTTTTATAGAAAATGGAATATGGAAGGAAAAGATTGTTCAGGAACAAGTGCCTCCAGCACTTTACAGCTAAAGGTTGCATCTGCTGTGACATGTCAATGCCTTAAGGCCGGGTGAAAGAATGCAAAGAAGCCCAAAATATGAAACTGCAAATCTCAACCTGTCTCATGGGCATCCTCTCTCTTAGCCAAAGACGGACACACAGACCTGACGCTGCTTGTGTATTTGTAATGCTTCTGGGTAGTAATTTGACCCACCTTCCAACAATCTTAGAGATGGCTTGTTTTATTTCGTTAATGTTTGCACTACCAATTAATATTATATCTGTTCACTGAAATATTTCTGGTAAGATGTAGTCCTGTGCCACCCAGTGCTCAGGATGCTGAAGAACTGAACTTGCAATGCTCTAATTCCATCATCTGTAGAAAGCATGCACCCAAGTGTGAACATCCATTATACATTCTTTTTATTTAATTAGAAACTTATCCACTGAGTTTTTATTAATCAGCAAGGATGAGAAATAAAAACCCAGGAAAAGTGAAACAATGAGATTTTCATGCGACTTCACTCAACCCTGACAATGGTTCTTTATGCATCACAGCTTGTCAGAAACTACAGTTTAATACAGGCCAGTAAAAAGACGTGTAGGAATTGAAAATAGTACATTGATTCTATGTTTCTATAGTTTTATGGAAGATTAGGATTGGAAGAGACCTCAGGAGGTCATCTAGTCCAACCCCCCTGCTCAAAGCAGGACCAACTCCAACTAAATCATCCCAGCCAGGGCTTTGTCAAGCTGGGCTTTAAAAACCTTTAAGGATGGAGGTTCCACCACCTCCCTAGGTAACCCATTCCAGTGCTTCACCACCCTACTAGTGAAATAGTGTTTCCTAATATCCAACCTAGACCTCCCCCCACTGCAACTTGAGACCATTGCTCCTTGTTCTGTCATCTGCCACCACTGAGAACAACCAAGCTCCATCCTTTTTGGAACCCCCCTTCAGGTAGTTGAAGGCTGCTATCAAATCCCCCCTCACTCTTCACTTCTGCAGACTAAACAAGCCTAATTCCCTCAGCCTCTCCTCGCAAGTCATGTGCCCCAGCACCCTGATCATTTTAGTTGCCCTCCACTGGACTCTCTCCAATTTGTCCACATCCTTTCTGTAGTGGGGGGCCCCACAACTGGACGCAATACTCCAGATGAGGCCTCACCAGTGCCGAATAGAGGGGAATGATCACTTCCCTCAATCTGCTGGCAATGCTGCTACTAATGCAGCCCAATATGCCGTTAGCCTTCTTAGCAACAAGGGCACACTGCTGACTCATATCCAGCTTCTCATCCACTGTAATCCCCAGGTCCTTTTCTGCAGAACTGCTGCTTAGCCAATTGGTCCCTAGCCTGTAAAGGTGCATGGGATTCTTCCATCCTAAGTGTAGGACTCTGCATTTGTCCTTGCTGAACTTCATCAGATTTTTTTGGCCCAATCCTCCGATTTGTCTAGGTCACTCTGGACCCTATCCCTACCCTCCAGCGTATCTACCTCTCCCCCCAGCCTAGTGTTATCTGTGAACTTGCTGAGGATGCAATCCATCTCATCATCCAGATAATTAATAAAGATGTGGAACAAAATCGGCCCCTGGACTGACCCCTGGGGCACTCCGCTTGATACCAGCTGCCAACTAGGCATCGAGCTGTTGATCACTACCTGTTGAGCCTGACAACCTAGCTAGCTTTCTTTCCACCTTATAGTCCATTCATCCAATCCATACTTCTTTAATTTGCTGGCAAGAATACTGTGGTAGACTGTATCAAAAGCTTTGCTAAAGTCCAGATATATCACGTCCACTGCTTTCCCCATATCCACAGACCCAGCTCTCTCATCATAGAAGGCAATCAGGTTGGTCAGGCATGACTTGCCCTTGCTGAATCCATGTTGACTGTTCCTGATCCTTTCCTCTCCTCCAAGTGCTTCAAAACGGTTTCCTTAAAGACCTGCTCCATGATTTTTCCAGGGACTGAGGTGAGGCTCACTGGTCTGTAGTTCCCTGGGTTCTCCTCCTTCCCTTTTTTAAAGATGGGCACTACATTAGCCTTTTTCCAATTGTCCGATCAGAGACATTTGTGTAAGTATTGCAAGAAAGGTCTGCCACACATTGCATAGGTAACTGCTAACACATTGACAGTTCTAGTCCTGTACAAAACTTTTAGACGTCTTTGTTCCCCTTAATGCACGTTTTGAAGATGCATGTTTTCTATAAAGAAAGAAAGCTGCTGCCATCAAATCCAGTTTGAAAAAAGAAGACCCCCCCCCAATTTATTATAGGTGACAGAGTAATATATACAGTTACGATTGCCTGACACTTTCCATTATCAGACCCCTGTTTTCAGCTGCTTATAACCAACATTGTCAAATTTTAATAATTTGTGCTGAAATTTTCCATGGTGTCTGCCTGCCTCAGGCTGAATTTTTTTGAACGTTTCAGCCATTCCAGAGCATAAGATAGGGAAACATGTTCTCAAAGAGGAAACAGAAATTCCACCATGTGGCATCATGCTGACATCCACAGCAGAGTTGGAACCTTTAGATCCATTGCACTGAGCTAACAGAGTAACTGATAGCAGCAGTAGACTGTCATCCACTAAGTGGAGCAACACTAGAGGAGGGGGATAAGAGACTCCCAACTGCACCATTATCATAGAATATCAGGGTTGAAAGGGACCTCAGGAGGTCATCTAGTCCAACCCCCTGCTCAAAGCAGGACCAATCCCCAGATTGTTTACCCCAGCTCCCTAAATGGCCCCCTCAAGGATTGAACTCACAACCCCGGGTTTAGCAGGCCAATGCTCAAACCACTGCGCTATCCCTCCCCACTATCACTCCTATTCAGTGTGGTGTTTTTGGCTATTCCTGTAGAATACAGTAGCGGTTTATCTGAAGGGCAAGGTACACATCTGACTGTGTCAGGGCATTATCAGTTAATGGGAGTTCTAGCTCCATGCAGTTAGATGAAAATTTACGCCAAGAGGGGATGCAACAGCAAGTAGGAAAAAAAATGCTAAAAGGGAAGTATGAGCTGATGCCAAAAATAGAGATTGTTACTAATTTGAAAACCAAGAGGTCAGAACAGAAAAAACATCTGACATATGAGTAATTCAGGAAGAATTTACTTACATAAAGAATGACTGGATAATGGAATGAATGCAGCACTCAGCAATAAAAGCAATGTGACAGACCACAGGACAAATGTAGAAAAGAAAACGGTATAAAACACTACACAGATTTAGCTGGGAGAAAATGAGACAGGTAGATTTGGACAGTCTATAAATTCATAGATCTTAGCCTCCTCCAGGATACTAGGCAAGGATGCCTGCTACTTCCATTGCTTTTTTATTTGGCTCGAGTCCTTGGCAGTAGCTATATAGGATCATCTAGATATCCGAGGCATATAAATGGTTCCATGGAATATAAATTGATGTTCTGTGCAGCGGATACCCTTTGGTATATATTCAAACCAGAAACCACTATTCCAGCTCTCCTATCACTAATTCAAAAATTCAGAGCAGTATCTAGTACTAACTAAATTGGAAAAAATTGAAACTACTGGAAATCTCCTGGTTATCATGTAGAGGGGCTTTTTCCCAATGGAATTTCCATAGGCAAACAAAAGTAACACGAAACATTAATGAACTATTTTCTCTCATATAACTAGTGATACGAATAGGTGGCATTCTCTCTCCCTGAGCCTGTGGAGAAGGGTTAATACAATAAAAATGAATAGTCTGCCTAGGCTCCTCTGTATTCTAAATAGCCTATCTGTAAATATCCTTCCATCTTATTCTAGCCAATTGAACAACAATTATGAGAGCTTTTTGGTGGGGTCCAGGTCAATGCCCATGACTACCATTTAAAAAGCTCCAGTTACCTTTAGTCTGGGTAGGGTTGGGCTCCCAGACCTGCAAAATTACGATTATGCTTTTATTGTGTCAGATGCCAAAGTGGGTCCAGCATACTAACCTCGGTATACTCGCATGGGCAGAAACTGAATGGGTATTAATCACAGTTAACTCACGCGATTAACTCAGAAACATTAACTGTGATTAAAAAAATAATTGTAATTGATTGCAGTTTAATTGCATGGTTAAACAATAGAATACCAACTGAAATTTATTAAATATATTTGGATGTTTTTCTACATTTTCAAATATATTGATTTCAGCTACAATACAGAATACAAAGTGTACAGTGCTCACTTTATATTTTTTATTACAAATAGTTGCACTGTAAAAATGATAAAAGATAGTATTTTTCAATTCACCTCATACAAGTACTGTAGTGCAATCTCTTTATTACGAAAGTATCAGAGGGGTAGCTGTGTTAGTCTGGATCTGTAAAAAGCGACAAAGAGTCCTGTGGCACCTTATAGACTAACAGACGTATTGGAGCATAAGCTTTTGTGGGTCAATATCCACTTTGTCAGACACGTGAAAGTGCAACTTACAGATGTAGATGTGGAGGCTGCATGAAGGGTCTGGGCTATCCTAGCTAAGAGGTACCAATTTCATCCTCAGCATTATGCAAGAGCATCTATCTCGGGTAACCCAGCCTTGCATATTGGGGAAAAAACTATAATTTGGAAGAAGTGGCTGAGCAGGCATCATATGGATTCCCAATTAGTCATGGATAAGGGCTCTCTCTCTTTTCTAACACTTAAACTAGTGGTTCTCAACCAGGAGTACGCAGATGTCTTCTGGGAGTATATCAACTCATCTAGATATTTGCCTAATTTTACAACAGGCTACACAAAAAGCACTGTTGAAGTCAGTACAAACTAAAAATTCGAACAGACAATGACTTGTTTATACTGCTCTATATATTATACACTGAAATGTAAGTACAATATTTATATTCCAATTGATTTATTTTATAAATTATATGGTAAAAATGAGAAAGTCAGCAATTTTTCAGTCATAGCGTGCTGTGACACTTTTGTATTTGTGTTTGATTTTGTAAGCAAGTAGTTTTTAAGGGAGGTGAAACTTGGGGCATGCAAGACAGATCAAACTCCTGAAAGGGGTACAGTAGTCTGGAAAGGTTGAGAGCCACTGACTTAAACTACATGACCTGCCAATCTCAGTGGAATGGCAATACTTACAACAAAAACACTTGATAATGCATCAGTTTGGTCCAGATGCTCTAGGACTTCCAGATTCTAAATCCCTAGATCTATTGGGAACTTTGGAAATACTTCATGAACGCCACAGGCCCATGTCCACTACGTATGCTTTACTAAGGTAGAGGAGCTCCACTGGTCTGGAGTTTGAGGGCCTTAGAAGGGGAGTTATGACAGCCCTTAAAAGAACCCCAGTGGCAGAGCATATTACAGAACGTTAAAAATGTTTCTGTGGATTTCAGGCTATAACTGGCACCACAAAAGATTCTATTCAAAATGTATTGGACGCCACAGATATTGTACAAGATGGGGGGCCTTGCCTTCTGATATTTGTTGGTGCTGTAATAAAGAAAAAGGAAGCCTGATGCAAATGCTATGTGACTGTCCAGTAGCCAGGCAGCTGTGGAAAGAGGTGGATACAAGAATGGAAACAATGCTTGGCTTGAGCAACCAAACCTGAGCTGAAAATTATATCCTAGGGTATATACCTACTATGCTGAGTTTAACTCCAACACAAAGATGTTGATTCTTGAGAGCGGCAATGATTTCTAAGCACATGTTTTTACAAAAAAGGAGGAGTAGGCTTATGCCCAGAACAGAGCAGTGGTATTCGGACATGTCTGAGTTAGCAGCAAAAGGGATAGCTTATCTATGTAGGGAGCAATTATATGAGTTCAAAGAAATTTGGACCTCCATTTCTCGATACATTTGGATAAGGAATGCTGAGATAGGTAGAATGGAAGCTTAGAATTATTTGAGCTGACTTCTCACTTTTTCCCCACCTCTTCCCCCTCCTAGCCCATCCTCTCTTCCCCTTTTTGCTAATTTGTGCATGTAGTTTTGTTGATTATTGCTACCCCACCTTAACATGTTATGTCTGAGTAATATTCTCTAATTTTGTATTGTCAAAGCTGCAAGACCAGACAAGTTAGAAAGATGCATAATTGCATTATATTGTTAGATATGTGAAATGTGCAAGTATTTGCTGACATATACAAACTGTAAGTGATTTACCTTTTTGTATTTTTACTGTTTGCTTCTTTATGAAAATTAATTTAAAAAATCATCATACAAAAAAAGTGTCACAGATCTTGGTGAACTATATGCTTTACTTCTACATCATCATTATAATAAGTAACTAGTAAGTAAACTGTATTTGAAAATAATGGTTTCATGCCTTGGCATATATTGCATTTTTAAATATTTTTTAAAAAGAAAAACAAGAGACAACATGAAAGACATCGCAGTTAAGCATATGAAAATGAATGCACTTAGATGGCAAAGATAACATGGAAGCACACAGCAGAGTTAAAAGGATAGAGCCAATGTGTATCAGAAGACTATTCACTAGGGCTGTTAAAAATTATTCAGTTTCTTGGTTGTTTGGGAAGGATTTTATCCAACTTACCAAGTAAAGCCATTTTTACTGAAGTTACTAAGAATCAACATTAAACTCTTCTATAGGAACATGTCCCAGCTCCTTTTACGCAGAGCCATTTTAGAATGACAGATGCTGAGGAATTAAGACATTCATTGAGTAAGCGACCATGGGAGGAAGTATTAAATCCACTAGTGCAGTAAGAGTTCCAAACCTACTTCGCTTTTCCAACAAGACAAGGTCAGGTCAAGTATACTCAGACCAGAAAAGCATCTGTTTAGAAAGAGAACAGGCTACCGTCCCTTTGGTTAGAATGTACTGCAACTATACCACTATTGTTCGTGAGTTTGCTATACCATTAGCTTCCAAATTTCACAAACTGTTAAACACAAATTGAAAATTAAGATTACTACTGGAAAATGTGTTACTGAGCAGTGTTCCCCTTAAGATATGTAGAGGATGTGTCCATATACACACGCATCTACCCACATCTACACCCACACAAATTATAATTTAAGAAGGATATGAGGACTATTTGTTAGTGGAAGCACGAAGCTTGGAAACTAATTTTGCACATCTGAATACATAAGTTCAGCCTTTAAAATAGGCACATCAAACATTCAGTCATATCCAGATGTGTTGTTCTAAGTTACGGTGACTAATTTAATACATGTGCTATATAAACACATCCATAACATTTCTAGGCTTGAAAGGATTAGATGTTTAATGGTAAATGCTGATTTCATTGTATATACAAAATGAAGAAAAAATATTTCACCAATAACCAAAATTTAGATCCAGAAAGGAAGAAAAATGCTGCTTAAGAACTTGGAGTTTAAGGATAGTTACTTTGTATATTTTGACATGTGATGTTGAAATTTTTGTTTTAATGGTCATAATGGTTTAACTTTTTGAATCTCAACATCTACAGTAATTAAATTATCGTGTGACCCCATCAATAATTTACCCCAACTTTAAAAATTTAAATAGATAACAGAAAAAATGCTTAAAAATAAGTATCAGTATTAGCTGTTGAAATTATTTTTAAAAAATTGAATTCTGCCAAGCCCACTTATTTCAAAAACCAAGATTCGGCAGACAGACCAAAGGCACCAGGCCTCATTCTGGAATACGTATAAACCATGTTTGTTTAAAAAAAAGTATTTGACTCATATAGTTGCAAAATTCACATCTGAAGAGGTATAGCACACTTTTTCTGCCATCAGTGATCATCTTACCTTTTGCCATGTCCATCATCATACTCTCAGTTCTTCACACTTTTAAAACTCCCTTACTCAAGACCATGTCTCTCCCTTTCCCATAGTGTGTAAAACTTTCCCCACAGTAAAAAGAATTTCATAGAAGGGCCTAGCACAAACTTGGCAAGCATCAGACAAAAGCAGGGCTTTCAGAAAGTAAAAAATCAGCAGAAAATACAGGTTTACATTCTAAATTCCATCTCAGCCTTATCTAGTGTAGCTACTGCACTGCAGTAATATCACATACTTCAAAATCCAGATGCTAACATGCCTAAACAAAGGCCAATATTTGAGCTTAAGGAAATTTCAGTATCTTAAATAAAGACTTTTGTTCTTATTTTCATATGTATGAAAAGTTATATTTACAAATTTAACTCACAAACTACAATCTTTGTTCACCACCACACTTTTTAGCACACAAATAAAGATAAATATCTAAGCAGTTTCCAAATGCCAATGTGATATCAATTGATCAGCATTTGCTCTTCTAAGAATTTACTATACATAGTCTTCCTAGAATCTGGAAAATGATACCAACAAATATATCATATAATGAAATACATATGCTAGTAAAATCACATCAATGATAACTATGTAAGGGAATTACCTCCCGTCAATATGCTTTCTTTATACTGACAAGAAAATATGACAACAGTGTGATCAACTCTCTCTGCGAAGAATAAATTATAGGATTAAAGATTTCAGATCACATGTTCCAAGATGATGGAAATATGGTCTATGGACCTCATCCTGTCATATGCACAGACTCCTGTGCCCACAATGATCCCCACTGATTCAAGCAGCCTCTGCACAGGCATAAGCATCTATCCATTTGGAGTCATTTGCAGGATCCAGACCCCCATCCTGTAACTGCTCACATGCATGCTTAGCTTTAGGCATGTAAGTAGCCCCTTGGAATTCACTCACTAGTCACACGCTTAAAGTTGAGGTCTGAAGTGTTTACAGGATTGAGGTCTAAAACTAAGCTGCTTTTGCCTGGAACCATGTCTTCCTAGGAACTTACAAAGCACCTAGTGTGACGCCCCGATCCTGATTTAGGTCTCAGGGAATTAATGCAATGTTACTAACATCACCACCTGATCCAGTTTGTAATTCAGACAAAAGTTTTTTTTGTTTTTTTTATTTGACAACCTTAGCTTTCAAGTTACCATATAGAACCTATGATTGACTCATTTAAATCAAGTTTTGTTGTAGCCATCTTGATCCCAGGATATTACAGACAAGGTGGATGAGGTAAAATCTTTTATTGGACTAACTTTAGTTAGTGACACACACAAGCTTTCAAGCTTCCCCAAACCTGAAGAAGAGCTTTGTGTAAGCTGAGTCGAAAGATTGTCCCTCTTACCAACAGAAAATGGTCCAATAAAAGATATTACCTCACCCACCTGAGGTATCACATTTCAACAAACACATTTAGAGCTCACAAGCCCAAGTTACATATAGGAGCTTTAGTTTTGTTCACACAAGACATAAATAAAGGGAACACGTCATGCCTCTCCTTCGCCTAGCAAGGTTTTTATGTCATGCCCATTATTGTAGTTCCTTATGACCTTCTGTTCCAGATGTGCTAGCTTGAAGTGGGACAGGGCACTGAAATGGACAAGAATTCTATTTCTGAAATGAGCCAGGATACTCAAACCTTAAGAACATAAGAACGGCCATACTGGGTCAGACAATGATCCACCTAGCCAGCAGCCTGCCTTCTGACAGTGGCCCATGCTTCAGAGGGAACAAACAGAACAAAATTCCTTTTTGAACCCAGTTATCCTTTTGGCCTTCACAACATCCTCTGGCAACAAGTTCACAGGTTAACTGTATGTTGTGTGAAGAAGTAATTCCTTTTGTTTTAAACCTGCTGCTAATAATTTAATTGTGTGACCCAGAGTTCTTGTATTATGTGAAGTGATAAATCACTTTCTCCACACCATTCATGATATTATAGACATCTTCTAATATCCCCCTCTGAGTTGTCTCTTTTCCGAGCTGAATAGTCCCAGTCTCTCCTCATACGGAAGCTGTTCTACACCCTTAATCATTTTTGTTGCTCTTCTCTGTACCTTTTCCAGTTATCATATTTTTTTCAGATGAGGTGACCAGAATTGTATGCACTATTTAGGTGTGGGCATAACATGGATTTATATAGAGGTATTATGGTATTTTCTGTCTTGTTATCTATCCCTTTCCTAATGGTTTCCAACATTGTTAGCTTTCTTGAATGCCAATGCACCTTGAGCAGATATTTTCAGAAAACTATCTACAAGGCCTCTTTCTTCAGTGGTAACAGCTAACTTAGACCCCATCATTTTGTATGTATAGTTGGGATTATGTTTTCCAATGTGCATTACTTTGCATTTATCAACAGTGAATTTCACCTGCCATTTTATTGCCAGCACCCAGTTTTGAGAGATCCCTTTGTAACTCTTTGCAGTCTACTTTGAACTTAGCTGTCGTGCATAATTTTGTATCACCAGCAAACTTTGCCACCTCATGGTTTACCCCTTTTTCCAGATCATTTATGGATACACTGGCCAGCTCCAGCCCAGTACAGATCCCTGGGGAACACAGTTAATTACCTCTCTCCATTCTGAAGACTGGCCATTTATTCCTATCCTTTCTTTCCTATCTTTCAACCAGTTACTGATCCATGAGAGGACCCTTCCTCTTATCCCATGACTGCTCAGTTTGCTTAAGAGCCTTTGGTGAGGGATACTGTCAAAGGCTTTCTGAAAGTTCAAGTGATATCCACTGGATCCACATGTTTGTTGATTCCCTCAAAGAATTCTAATAACGTGGTGAGGCATGATTTCCCTTCATGAAAGCCATGTTGACTCTTCTCCATTATACTGTATTCACCTATGTGTCTGATAAATTTGTTCCCTACTATAGCTTCAACCTATATACTTGGTAATGAAGTTGGGCTTACTGGCCTGTAATTGGAACTGAAGCTGATTCAAGTGATAGGTTACATACCACAGTTAGTAGTTCTGCAATTTCATATCTGAGTTCCTTCAGAACTGCTGGGTGAATACCATCTGGTCCTGGTGACTTATTGCTGTTATATTTACCAATTTGTTCCAAAACCACCTCTACTGACATCTCAATCTGGGATAGTTCCTCAGATTTGTCACCTAATTCCTCAGGTATGGGAATCTCCCTCAAACCCTCTGCAGTAAAGACAGATGCAAAGAATTCATTTAGCTTCTCCACAATGGCCTTGTCTTCCTTGAGTGCTCCTTCAGTACCTCGATTGTCCAATGGCCCCCAATGTTGTTTGGCAGGCTATCTGCTTCTGATGTACTTAATTTTTTTGCTGTTAGTTTTTGAGTAGTTTGCTAGTTGGTCTCCAAATTCTTTTTTGGGCTGACTAATTACACTTTTATATTTGACATGCCAGAGTTTATGCTCCTTTATTTTTCTCAGTAGGAGCTGACTTCCAATTCGTAAAGGATGCATTTTTGCCTCTAATCACCTCTTTAATTCTGTTTAGCCATGGTGGCATTTTTTAGGTCCTCTTAATATTTTTTTAATTTGGAATATATATTTAATTTGAGCCTCTATAATGGTGTTTTAAAAATGTTTCCATGTAGCTTGCAGACATTTCATGCATGACTGTTCCTTTTAATTTCAATTTAACTAGCTTCCTCATTTTTGTACATTTCCTCTTTTTCAAGTTAAATACTACTGTGGAGAGCTTCTTTGGTGTCCCCTCCCCACACCCAGGATGTTACAATTAATTGCATTATGGTCACTATTACTAAGCAGTGCAGCTATATGCACCTCTTGGACCAGATCCTGTGTGCCACTTAGGACTAAATCAAGAATTCTCTCCCCCCTTGTGGGACCAGGACTAGCTGCTCCAAGAAGCAGTCATTAATGGTATCTAGAAATTTTCTCTCTACATCTGGTCCTGAGGTACCCAGTCAATATGGGGATAGTTGAAATCTCCCATTATTACTGAGTTTTCTATTTTTATAGCCTCCCTAACCTCCCCGAGCATTTTAAAACCATCATCCTTGTCAGGTGGTTGGTAGTATATTCCTATTGCTACACTCTTATTATTCAAACATGGAATATCTATCCATATGGATTCTATGGTACAGTTTGATTCATTTAAGATTTTTACTACATTTAACTCTATACTTTCTCTCACAGATAATGCTACTCCTTCACCAGCACGACTTATTCTGTCATTCCTATATTTTTTGTACACCAATATTACCGTAATTAACATTGTTCCACCAAATTTCTGTGACGTCTGTCAATATCTTCATTTAATACTTGGCACTCAAATTCACTCATCTATCTTTTCCTCTTTGCTAGAATATAGAAAACCCCCTTTAATAGAGCCTCCCCTCAGGGATGTGTCTGTCTGAACCATGTGTTCTTATGCACCTGTTGGCTTTCCCTCAGCCCTTAGTTTAAAAACTCCTCTACAATCTTTTTAATTTTACATGCCAGCAACCGGGTTACATTTTGATTTAGGTGGAGCCCATCCTTTCTTTATAGCCCAGGTCCCTAAAGTGTGGATCATGGAATCATAGCAGATTAGGGTTGGAATTAGGAGGTCATCTAATCCAACCCCCTGCCCAAGGCATGACCAACACGAATTAAATCATCCCAGCCAGGGCTTTATCAAGCCAGGCCTTAAAAACCTCCAAGGATGAAGATTCCACCACCTACCTAAGTAACCCATTCCAGTGATTCACCACCCTCCTAGTGAAATAGTGTTCCTAATATCCAACCTAGGCCTCAACTAGCTGATATCTTATAAAGCTGTATCTTATAAACGATGCAGCAATTTTATTCCCCCCTACTACCAGGATCAGAATGGAAGTCATTTTTAGATCAAGTTCTGTTTTGAGTCCAGCACAATGATGCAATGTCAGGCCAATATGATCTCAAGTAGTCTGTTCCAAAGAGTAGTAGGAAGATAGAAGCGTCATGTATAATTTAACATGCAATCACTCGTTTCTTATTATATCCATCACTCGTGCTAACCTGCTTCTCCTCTCTCAAAGAGGCTATCAGAAAAGCTATCTGGCATTATATGTTCTGTTTTTGTTTACATTACCTCTACTTCAGTCAGAATACACATTTTCACAATGCTTAATAAAGTAGCAGGACTTTGTAGCCCAAACTCATTAGGAAACACATTTATTGATTTAGGTTAAAGACAAAATGACACAGGCAGTACTGAAGTATAATGCCTAAGTGTATCCCCAGTATTGGTAAGGAATAATAGACAATAGCCCTTGAAGGGATAACTCAGTAACAAGGTTAAAGGATTCTGCAGACAGCCTTTTTTAAAAAAAACAAAATTCTCAGTACAGTCATGCAGCAGAGGTGGAAAAGATTAAACAGCTTCCCTTTATAGTGGGTGAAGTTATTGTTCTTAATTGGGAAATCAAAAGCTACTTATGAGAAAAACAAAAACTGCAGTTTTAAAGTTTGATTTTGTAAATTTTTTGAGAGGTGGGTTGAGCACAAGGATGAGGGGAGAAAGGAAACTATAACCTCTTAAAATCATAATAAAATTTATCTGCAGAAATATCTTGTTTTTAAACCACTCTAGCTTGCCTGAGACAAAACACAGCCCTTACATATAAGGGAGGCTGAACATACCTCAGTTTTAATGCTTGCAACAAACTGGAGTTATAAGAAAGTGCTTTAAAAAAAACAAACCCAGATTTTACCTTTGAAGAAAGTATTATCCAAAAATAACATTTAAGGATAAGAAGTCAAACTGATGTGCAAGTGCAATGTTACGGAAACTAGGGCTCAGCGTTCAAGCTATTTACATCACTTAAAATAATAAATCAAACCACCTCCAGAATCATTAACCTCTTTTCAACAACCATACCTGCTATGCTTTACAGACCATTTCACATCAATTTTAAAGCTAGACAACCTATGGAATTTAAATCAGTGCTTGGGCTCTTCACAAGGAAAAATGTATTTAACATCCTCTCATCCTCTTACAATCCAACCTATAACAGGAGAACTATGGATTCATAAAATGAAATATTCTTAGTAATCCAATGTATATCAGGATACTGAAAACTGAGGCTGTTGAGCATTTTTATTTTGAAACAAAAAAGGACAGGACCATAATTTTGATTATGTGTAGCAAATCCACTGATAAAGCACTTGTATAGATCCTGCCTTCACTATATTTATAAGCAGGTTGCAATTCACCTGTTCACAGTATGATTGTTATACACATGGTAAGAACAGTGACAACCCTGAAGACCAGGAGTGTAATCCTGTAACCACTGTAGCCAAGGGGGGTTGCCACTGATTTCAATGGGGCAAAGATTTCATCCTAAGGTCCACTGTTCTGCTAAGAATCAGAGCAGTCCCTCATCCACATGGCAACGCTAGAACATATTTTAATCAATTCCCGTGATACAACAGAATTTACACTGTGGTTGGAATCACAGTGATATAGCATGGAAGTCCTGAATTGTTTTAATGGACTATCCATTCTCAGACTGTGTCAGCTAGTGTTTTTCTTAACTTCCACTCTTACTAACCCCTGTGCAGTTCCACCAGCTGTAGTGCTAGCATGGGAAGGCACCTGAGTGTTTTTAACCAAGATGTCTTCTAACCATGGTCACAGCAAGTCAAGAAGACCAGGTGGTTAAACACCATGCCACTTCTTCCCACATGGTGCAATGGTATAATATTTTTCTTAAAAGTTTCCCTGTCCCTAGGCCTCATACTAAAACTTCACTCTGCATCTAGTTATGCTTCACTCCAGTATATGCAATTTCTACTGGTCTAATATTTTTGGAATGCAACAACTTTAACAGATAGATTATGATGCTTTCCTTGGAAGTGTTACTTCCCCTTGCTCCTCTGTCCAGTTGAGAAAAGAAGTCTCCACTGTCATGAGAAAGAATGGAACTGAAGTGACTGCAACTACTCTTAACATGGAATGAAGAGCTGATCTTCCAGACACAAGCATGCACACAACAATGGCCAGCACAACCAGTGGCCACTGGAACTCCGGGGCGGGAGAGGAGATGGGGGAAGAGAGGGCTGAGTAAAGAGACGGGAGGATCTGCCTGGTACACCTGCTTCTTTTGCAGTGACACACTGCTTTTAATGAGTGAAAGGGCAGCAGGGGTCAGGGATGGCAGGCCATCTGAAATTAGGGAAGACATTAATAGTCTAAAATCGTCTAGTTCATTTTAGTAAAGTGACAACTAAGGGGGGATATGATAGATGTCTCTAAAATTATGAACAGTGTGAGGGGAAAAAAAGAGTTATTTACTGCTTCATATAAAACAAGAATCAGGGATCATTCAATGATATTAATAGGCAGCAGCTTTAAAACAAACGAAGTAGTACTTCTTCACACAACGCACAGTCACCTGTGGAACTTGATGCCACGGGATGTCACGATGGCCAAAAACATAACTGGGATCAAAAGAGATTTAGGTAAATTCATGGAGAATAGGGCCATTAGTGGATATTAGCCAAGATGGTCAGGGACCCAATCCCATGCTCTTGGTGTCCCTAAGTCTGACTGCCAAAAGCTGTGACTGAATGACAGGGGATGGACCACTTGATAAATTAACCTGTTCTCTTCACTCCCTCTGAAGCATCTGACACCAATCACTATGGGAAGACAGGCTACTGAACTAGATGGGCCATTGGTCTGATCCAGTATGGCCTTTCTTCTATTCTTATTACAAAATATATTTTAGCAATTCTGACACAAGCCTAATGAATTTATTCATAAGACTAGACTTCAGTTGCTGCTAATGTTTTGTTTTCTTTTAAATGAAACATCCAGATGGTAACTATATCGTTAAGAGCAATTCTATTCAGGTTATTGCTTATATATTGCCCTCTCTCTAAGGCCATATTATTTATCCAGTTCTTTAATTGCACTTTTTATGGGGTAATCAGAAACAATACCAGCCTCATCAATAAAACAGACTTTCTGCAACTTAAGTTTATGCTGGAGAACAAGATGACTTTGCAGCCTGAAATGCAGCCAGACACCTCATAAGGTGTAGGTAATGCTAATCAAATATCCTCTGAGTTTTCTCATTGAAAAGGGAAATAGCTGGCTCACAATATACGCAAAAGCTAAAAAAGTGTTAGAAAGAATATCAGTGAGTGGTGCTCACACAGATTTCAAGAGCTATTGTTAGGCACTTGATTAGAATTTAGCTTCACTTGGTAATGACTTGAAACAGGGAGATTAGCTGGTAGGGAAGAGAGAAAAGACGGTTACTCACCTGTAGTAACTGTTGTTCTTCGAGATGTGTTGCTCCAATCCATTCCAGTTAGGTGTGCGCGCCGCGCGTGCACGGCTTCTCGGAACTTTTTTCCCTAGCAACCCCGGCGGGCCGGCTGGCGCCCCCTGGAGTGGCGCCGCTATGGCGCTAAATATATACGTCAGCCGGCCCGTCCGCTCCTCAGTTCCTTCTTGCCGGCTACTCCAACAGTGGGGAAGGAGGGCGGGTCTGGAATGGATTGGAGCAACACATCTCGAAGAACAACAGTTACTACAGGTGAGTAACCGTCTTTTCTTCTTCGAGTGATTGCTCCAATGCATTCCAGTTAGGTGATTCCCAAGCCTTACCTAGGCGGTGGGGTCGGAGTCAGACGTGGCGGAGAGTAATACCGCAGAGCCGAAGGCTGCGTCGTCTCTAGACTGCTGCACCAACGCGTAGTGGGAGGCGAAGGTGTGGACCGAAGACCAGGTGGCCGCTCTGCAGATGTCCTGGATGGGGACATGGCTCAGGAAGGCGGCTGACGAGGCGTGCGCTCTCGTAGAATGAGCGGTGAGTCGGCATGGTGTCACGTGAGCCAGCTCGTAGCATGACCTGATGCATTGAGTCACCCAGGAGGAAATGCGCTGGGTAGAGACCGGCTCGCCTTTCATGCGATCAGCGACTGCGATGAAGAGCTGGGTGGAACGCCGAAAGGACCTTGTCCGGTCGATGTAAAACGCCAGCGCCCTACGGACGTCGAGGGTGTGGAGCTGTTGTTCCCGGGGCGAAGCATGGGGCTTCGGGAAGAAGACCGGGAGAAAGATGTCCTGATTAAGGTGGAAGGCCGAGACCACCTTTGGTAGGAAGGCCGGGTGAGGACGAAGCTGCACCTTATCCGCGTGAAAGACGGTGTAGGGGGGGCCCACCGTCAACGCTCGGAGCTCCGAGACTCTCCTTGCCGATGTTATGGCAACCAGGAAGGCCGTCTTATAGGAGAGGTAGAGGAGAGAACACGTGGCCATAGGCTCGAATGGTGGACGCATGAGCCTGGCCAGGACGAGGTTCAAGTCCCAGGTCTGGGCAGGGCGACGCACTGGCGGGTATAAGCGGTCGAGGCCCTTCAGGAAGCGGGAGACCATCGGATTGGAGAAGATGGTTCGACCCTCGGCTGACGGACGAAAGGCGGACACCGATGCGAGGTGGACCCGCAAGGAGGAAACCGCCAGACCCTGCTCCTTAAGGTACCATAGGTAGTCTAGGATGGTAGGGACAGGTACCACGAATGGGTTGAGCCCTTGCTGGTCACACCAGAGCGCGAACCTCTTCCATTTCGCCATGTAGGTGGTACGAGTGGAAGGCTTTCTGCTTTCAAGCAGGACTTGCTGCACGGCCGCCGAACAGTCCCTCTCTGCGTGGGTCAACCACGCAGGTACCAGGCTGTAAGATGGAGGGACTGCAGGTTCGGATGGTGGAGTTTGCCGAAGTCCTGCGTGATGAGGTCCGGCCACAATGGGAGGGTGATGGGCTCCCGAACGGAGAGCTCGAGCAGCAGGGTGTACCAATGCTGCCTCGGCCAGGCTGGAGCCACGAGTATCATGGTGGCTCGATCCCTCCGAAGCTTCTGGAGCACTCTGTGCACGAGCGGAAACGGGGGGAAGGCATAGAGGAGGTGAGTCTGCCACGGATACAGGAAAGCGTCCGACAGAGAGCCCGGCGAGTGCCCCCGGAACGAGCAGAACTGGAGACACTTCCTGTTCGCCTGGGAGGCGAAGAGGTCGACCCGGGGAAACCCCCACCTCTGGAAGATCATGTGTGCAACGTCGGGACGGAGGGACCACTCGTGGGAGAGAAACGACCTGCTGAGATGGTCGGCCAGCGTGTTCTGCACTCCCGGAAGAAAGGACGCTTCCAGGTGAATGGAGTGGGTCACGCAGAAGTCCCACAGGAGGATCGCCTCCTTGCAGAGGGGGGACGAGCGGGCTCCGCCCTGCTTGTTCACGTAGAACATTGCTGTTGTGTTGTCCGTGAACACTGTCACACAGCGGCCTTGCAGGTTGGTCCGAAAGGTGTGACATGCAAAGCGGATCGCTCGGAGCTCGCGGACATTGATGTGGAGCGTGAGTTCGCTCGCTGACCAGAGGCCTTGAGTGTGCAGGTCTCCGAGGTGAGCCCCCCATCCGAGCGCAGAGGCGTCCGTGGTCAACGTTGCCGATGGCCGAGGAGGGTGGAACGGGACTCCGGCGCACACGACCTCCGGGTCGAGCCACCAGCGGAGGGAGTCGAGAGCCGTCCTGTTGACGGTGACCACCATGTCGATGGCGTTGCGATGCGGGCGGTACACCGTCGCGAGCCAGGACTGAAACGGACGAAGGTGAAGTCGTGCGTACGCGGTGACGTACGTACACGATGCCATGTGGCCCAGGAGGCGGAGGCATGACCGCACCGTCGTAGTCGGGAAATTGACGAGGTCCCGGATGATGGATACCATCGTCTGGTGTCGAGCACGAGGGAGACAGGCTCTGGCCACCGTAGAGTCGAGGACCGCCCCAATGAATTCGACTCGCTGCGTCGGAATCAAAGTTGACTTCTCGGTGTTGACGAGAAGACCGAGGCGCCGAAAGAGAGCCAGGACCTCTAGCATCTGACTCTCCACGAGTTGCCTGGACAGACCGCGAATCAGCCAGTCGTCCAGATACAGGTAAACATGTATCTGGTTCCGTCGTAGTGCTGTGGCGACGACCGCCATGCATTTGGTGAATACTCTGGGGGCGGTCGAAAGGCCGAATGGCAACACGGCGAACTGGTAGTGGGCGTCGTTGACCACAAACCAAAGGTAGCGCCGATGAGGGGGGTAGATAGCGACATGGAAGTAGGCGTCCTTCATGTCGAGGGCCGCAAACCAGTCTCCCGGATCCAGGGAGGGAATGATGGTCCCCAAGGTGACCATGCGGAACTTGGGCTTGAGCAGGTATCTGTTCAGCCCGCGAAGGTCCAGGATAGGACGAAGTCCACCTTTCGCCTTGGGGATGAGGAAATACCGGGAGTAAAATCCCCTGCCCCGCCTGGAGGGAGGCACCTCCTCTATGGCACCCAGGCTCAACAGAGTCTGGACCTCTTGTATGAGGACTTGCTCGTGAGAGGGGTCCCTGAAGAGGGACAGGGAAGGTGGGTGGGAAGGAGGGGGCGAAACAAACTGAAGACGGTATCCCGAGTGGACCGTGCTGAGCACTCAGCTGTCCGACGTTACTCGAGACCATGCCGAGAAAAAACGGGAGAGGCGGTTGTGAAATAAACGGGGAGGATCCGGAGGGGAGAGTGATGTGCAGCCCTCGTGCGTCCCATCAAAAGGGTTGCTTCGCCGCCTGTGGGGCTTTGGAAGCGGCCTGGCCCTGGTTTCGGCGGTTGCCCGATGGGCGACGGCGATTTTGGGCCGGTCGCCGAGCCGGGTAGGGTCGGTACCGCGACTGATAGCGGGAGGGCTGCGGGCGGAATGGCCTGCGCTGCGTCACCGGCGTATGCATCCCGAGCGTACGGATCGCCACCCGGCCGTCCTTTAGCGACTGGATCCGCGAATCCGTCTTCTCCGAAAACAACCCCTTGGTGTCAAAGGGCAAATCCTGGAGAGTAAACTGGACTTCTGGAGGCAGGGTGGAAGATTGGAGCCAGGCGATGCGCCGCATCGTGACCCCTGTTGCAAAGGTCCGTGCCCCTGAGTCCGCCGCGTCGAGGCCGGCTGTAATGGAGGAGCGAGAGGATCGCCTCCCTTCCTCCAACATTGTGGTGAAGTCCTGGCGGGATGTTAACGGCAGGAGGTCAGTGTACTTGGCCAGGGACGTGAGTATGTCGAACACGTATCTGGCCAGGAGGACCTGTTGGTTACCGATCCTCATCTGCAGGCCCCCTGCAGAATAGACCTTTCGGCAGAGAAGGTCCATCCGTCGTGCCTCTTTCGCCTTTGGGGCAGCGGCCGGCTGGCCGTTACGCTCCCTATCGTTAACGGACTGTACCACCAGGGAGTCCGGAGTTGGATGCACATACAAGTACTCATAGCCCGTGGGAGGGACTGAGTACTTTCTTTCCACGCCCCTGGCTGTGGGAGGCACGGAAGCGGGCGTTTGCCAAATGGTGGTGGCGTTCCTTTGGACCGTGCGTACAAAAGGTAACGCAACCCGGACTGGCAAGTCTGACCCCACCACGTTCATGATGGGGTCCTCATCCTCCTTTACCTCCTCTACAGGGAGGTCCATAGCCGTCGCCACACGGCGGAGTAGGTCCTGATGCGCCTTCGCATCAACGGGGGGCGGCTCCCTTGATGCCGCGCCGGCCACTGCCTCGTCGGGAGAGGATGAGGAGGACAACTCCTGAACGACCTCAGCCGGAGAGGGGTCCACTGCGTGGTGGGCTGGGGGTTCGGAGGGGCCCTCTGGCGCCACCGGAACGGCTGGTGGTGGGGATGGCGGTGGTCGAGATATCGACGCCTCTGGGACTCTGCGGTGGGCCCCTGGAGGCCTCGGCGGAACAGGCACAGCGTCCGACTCATATTGTGCCCATGGGACCCAAAAACCCCACTGCTGGGCCCCGCTAGGCTGGGCTGGTGGCGTCGGAGGCGGGAGCCCATAGGCTTCTGCGCTGGAGGCGACCGACTCAGGGCGGGAAGGCCAGGGAGGTGCCAAGGAGGGTCCAGGGCATACCGCCGAGGGATGCTCTTCCCCTCGGCGCCGGGAAGGCGACCTCGCTCGACGGTCTCCGCGGTGCCGGGACCTCGACCGGGAGTAAGACCTCCGATGCCGAGACCGACCATGGTCATCGCGGTGCCGGGAGCTCGACCGGTGCCGGGAGCTCGACCGAGAGCGCAAACTGCGACGTCTGGAGCGTCCGCGGGAGTCGCGGCGCCGGGAACGGTGCCGGGACTGAGACCGTCGGTGCCGAGCTGGCGGCGACCTCGATCCGGTGCGACGTCGGGAGTGCGACCAGTACCGCGAAGAGGAGCGGTACCGGGACTTCGACCGACGAGCAGACTGCAATCGGTGCCGCGATGGAGTGCGGTGCCGGGAACGCGATCGGCGGGACGGCAAGCTGTCAACGGTGCGGGAACGAGACCGGGACCGTGTTCGACGTCCACGCCTTGATTCCAGGGAGGGTGGCCGGACCATTGCTACCGGTTTGCCCCTGGAGACGACAGCCCGCGCCGGCAGTGCCGGGGGCCGGAGGCCTGGAGCCTCTATGAGCTGTATCAGCTCTTGCGCGGAGGTAAACGTCTCCGGCGTCGACGGCAGCCGAGGCTCGACCACGGACGGCACCGGGGAGCGAGGCGGCGCCGGACTCGACGGCCCTTGCGGCGCCGGAGTCACAGGTGCACTGCACTGTTTGTGCAGAGGCACCACAGGGGCTGCAGGCTGCGGAGTCGCCTTGGCGGAGTCCTGCACGCGAGCCTGAGCCAGAGCCTTCGCCAGTCTTTGTTTCCTGGCGGGCGAGAGCGAGCGGTGCCGAGTCTTCGCAACCGCTTTCTTCGCCGGCGGTGCCGCAGTCGGTGCCGGTGGCGTGTCCTGCACGGGAGGCCGCGGAAGCGGCGCGGGCGGTGCCGGTGGTTGGAGAGACGCCTCCATGAGGATCTGTTTCAAGCGGCTATCTCGATCCTTGCGGGTCCGCGGTTTGAATTTTAAACAGATCTGGCACTTGTCAGTTCGGTGCCCTTCGCCCAAGCAGCGGAGACACGCGTCGTGCGGGTCTCCTACGGGCATCGGTTTCTGGCACACCGTGCAGGGCTTAAAGCCCGGTGCTTTGGGCATGAGCCCGCACCGGCTAAGGCAAAAAAGGGGGAAACCCCCCCTTTTTTAGCCTATCTAACACTAACTATTGCTAACTTAACAACTATAACTAACTATGCTAACTATGTACAACAATGAACTAGAGAAAGCTAGGGACGTGAAGAGCTATCAAGCACTCCACAGTTCCAACTGCCGTCACGGGCGGTAAGAAGGAACTGAGGAGCGGACGGGCCGGCTGAGGTATATATTTAGCGCCATAGCGGCGCCACTCCAGGGGGCGCCAGCCGGCCCGCCGGGGTTGCTAGGGAAAAAAGTTCCGAGAAGCCGTGCACGCGCGGCGCGCACACCTAACTGGAATGCATTGGAGCAATCACTCGAAGAAGAAGATAGCTCTTCCTGCAAAGCTTCAAAGAAAATCTAGTGTTTCCTCTCAAATATATTATATAGGTGGTAAACTAGGGAAGTCAAAACATCAACAATAATCATCAGTGTTAAATGTAAGATGGTCTGACCTACCAGATTGTGAAGAGTTCCTGTTACATTAGTGGCATACTTCTGAGTTTTCAATACATCTCCATAATCAGCAGCATCAAAGTTAGTTTTCCATACCATCACCTGCAGAATAAAAACCAGCTGGCTAAAATTAATCCTTTTAAAAACCTCAATTTACATATATATATTAATTTTGCTGGCAGTCTGGAAAAGTGTCAGCACACCCAGCGTTCTGAGAGAAAAGCTTTGCCAGCAAAGAGCAATATAATAAGCTTTAGCAAAATCAGAAAGATTGTATTCAATAGAGAAGTTATATAGGGCTTATCTATATAAACATTTAGTTTGCTGAAAGATGGGGCATGAATCTATCCCACAACTAGTCTGCCATGGACTAGCCTGTCTGGACCCTACTGATGCACATTAACAATATGATAATGTGCATTGATCTACTCCTCAATCAAATGGGATTAGATCAAAGCGTGTTAACATGCATTAACAACGTCCACATGTTCAGTCAGTCCACAAAAGGCTAGTAAGAAGTAGAGTCACACCCAGCAAACTGCAAAATTGTTTGTGTGGACAAGCCCATCATTTGAGTTCTCAAAAGATAATGGCCTTTTCTGACCTCCCTTTGGTCAAGTATCCCCTGGAACTAGACTGCTAACTAGGTAATACTAAAAATGTTTGAATACTACTAAGAAATCCAATAAGAAGTTATAATTTTACATTATATTAATCTTCAGGAATGGACTTGACTACCAGTACTTACTTTTTTACCTATGGATTAGCACTCAGGAGAAGAGGGCTTAGTTGGCAAAGTAAAATGAGACCTATGGAAACATACTATCTACCAAAAATGAATCTTAACAACAAGCAACTTCTCTCCATAATAAATTACTTATCCACCATAAGTACTTTTGGAGAGTGCCAAGACAAAAAAAATCTGGCTTCTCTTCATAAACTGACCATTTGAACATATGAAAATGAACAGGGAGGAGGGAAGGGAATTCCTTAAGACAGTGAACTCCCATTTAAGTTGGTACGTGTTTAAAATATTTTAAGCTAGTCAACAAATAAAAGGACATTTAAATATCTGTGGGTTTAACATTTGTGGAGTTTATTTTAGCTACTAATTAAATACCAAAAATATTTGTGGTGTAAAAAACTTTACAGTTCTATTTCCATGTTTTTAGAAATATTAATCGTATTTCACATTATACTTCCATAGTTACAGAAACTTATTGTGCAATTGTGAAACAGTAGCCAAAATAGAAAGACACCTTTGTGTATAACCTAAAGCCCCCAAAAGACTTATACCCAGGCTTAATTTTACACACAGAATAACTCAGTGCATAAAGTCAAGCATGTGTATAAAACTTTGCAGGATCAGGCTATAGGCATTAAACTAGGAGATGGGGGAAAGCCGACTGCTGCAGAGGAGCGTGTGGATCGGACACAGACTTTTCTTAGGGGAGAGTCTGATGATAGAGAATCTCCAGGTTATAGTCAGGAGCAGAGGACTGAAGAGTATAATGTAAGGGCCGGATCAGATGATAAACAGTCACATAAAAAAGAATCTGGCACATCAGAAAAAGGCAGGCTAATAAACACGGACAAGTTTTTAAAGTGCTTGTACACAAATGCCAGAAGTCTAAATAATAAGATGGATGAACTAGAGTGCCTTGTGATAAAGGAGAATATTGATATAATAGGCATCACAGAAACCTGGTGGACTGAGAGCAATCAATGGGACACAATCATTCCGGGGTACAAAATAGATCGGAAGGACAGAACAGGTCGTGCAGGGGGAGGAGTGGCACTATATGTGAAAGATAGTGTAGATTCAAATGAAGTAAAAATCTTAAGCGAATCCACATGTTCCATAGAATCTCTATGGATAGAAATTTCATGCTCTAGTAAAAATATAACATTAGGGATCTATTATCGACCACCTGACCAGGACAGTAATAGTGATGATGAAATGCTAAGGGAAATTAGAGAGGCTATCAAAATTAAGAACCCAATAATAGTGGGGGATTTCAATTATCCCCATATTGAATGGGAACATTTCACTTCAGGACGAAATGCAGAGATAAAATTTCTCGATACTTTAAATGACTGCTTCATAGAGCAGTTGGTACGGGAACCCACAAGGGGAGAGGCAACTCTAGATTTAATCCTGAGTGGAGCGCAGGAGCTGGTCCAAGAGGTAACTATAGCAGGATCGCTTGGAAATAGTGACCATAATACAATAGCATTCAACATCCCTGTGGTGGGAAGAACACCTCAACTGCACAACACTGTGGCATTTAATTTCAAAAGGGGGAACTATACAAAAATGAGGGGATTAGTTAGACAAAAGTTAAAAGGTACAGTGACTAAAGTGAAATCCCTTCAAGCTGCATGGGCCCTTTTTAAAGACACCATAATAGAGGTCCAACTTCAATGTATACCCCAAATTAAGAAAAACAGTAAAAGAACTAAAAAAGAGCCACCGTGGCTTGGCTTAACCATGTAAAAGAAGCAGTGAGAGATAAAAAGACTTCCTTTAAAAAGTGGAAGTCAAATCCTAGTGAGGCAAGTAGAAAGGAGCACAAACACTGCCAACTTAAGTGCAAGAGAGTAATAAGAAAAGCCAAAGAAGAGTTTGAAGAACGGCTAGCCAAAAACTCCAAAGGTAATAACAAAATGTTTTTTAAGTACATCAGAAGCAGGAAGCCTGCTAAACAACCAGTGGGGCCCCTTGACGACCAAAATACAAAAGGAGCGCTTAAAGACGATAAAGTCATTGCGGAGAAACTAAATGGATTCTTTGCTTCAGTCTTCACGGCTGAGGATGTTAGGGAGATTCCCAAACCTGAGCTGGCTTTTGTAGGTGACAAATCTGAGGAACTGTCACAGATTGAAGTGTCACTAGAGGAGGTTTTGGAATTAATTGATAAACTCAACATTAACAAGTCACCGGGACCAGATGGCATTCACCCAAGAGTTCTGAAAGAACTCAAATGTGAAGTTGCAAAACTATTAACTAAGGTTTGTAACCTGTCCTTTAAATCGGCTTCGGTACCCAATGACTGGAAGTTAGCTAATGTAACGCCAATATTTAAAAAGGGCTCTAGAGGTGATCCCGGCAATTACAGACCGGTAAGTCTAACGTCGGTACCGGGCAAATTAGTTGAAACAATAGTTAAGAATAAAATTGTCAGACACACAGAAAAACAAACTGTTGAGCAGTAGTCAACATGGTTTCTGTAAAGGGAAATCGTGTCTTACTGATCTATTAGAGTTCTTTGAAGGGGTCAAACAAACATGTGGACAAGGGGGATCCGGTGGACATAGTGTACTTAGATTTCCAGAAAGCCTTTGACAAGGTCCCTCACCAAAGGCTCTTACGTAAATTAAGCTGTCATGGGATAAAAGGGAAGGTCCTTTCATGGAGTGAGAACTGGTTAAAGGACAGGGAACAAAGGGTAGGAATTAATGGTAAATTCTCAGAATGGAGAGGGGTAACTAGTGGTGTTCCCCAAGGGTCAGTCCTAGGACCAATCCTATTCAATTTATTCATAAATGATCTGGAGAAAGGGGTAAACAGTGAGGTGGCAAAGTTTGCAGATGATACTAAACTACTCAAGATAGTTAAGACCAAAGCAGATTGTGAAGAACTTCAAAAAGATCTCACAAAACTAAGTGATTGGGCAACAAAATGGCAAATGAAATTTAATGTGGATAAATGTAAAGTAATGCACATTGGAAAAAATAACCGCAACTACACATACAACATGATGGGGGCTAATTTAGCTACAACAAGTGAGGAAAAAGATCTTCGAGTCATCGTGGATAGTTCTCTGAAGATGTCCACGCAGTGTGCAGAGGCGGTCAAAAAAGCAAACAGGATGTTAGGAATCATTAAAAAGGGGATAGAAAATAAGACTGAGAATATATTATTGCCCTTATATAAATCCATGGTAGGCCCACATCTCGAATACTGTGTACAGATGTGGTCTCCTCACCTCAAAAAAGATATTCTAGCACTAGAAAAGGTTCAGAAAAGAGCAACTAAAATGATTAGGGGTTTAGAGAGGGTCCCGTACGAGGAAAGATTAAAGAGGCTAGGACTCTTCAGCTTGGAAAAGAGAAGACTAAGGGGTGATATGATAGAGGTATATAAAATCATGAGTGATGTTGAGAAAGTGGATAAGGAAAAGTTATTTACTTATTCCCATAATACAAGAACTAGGGGTCACCAAATGAAATTAATAGGCAGCAGGTTTAAAACAAATAAAAGGAAGTTCTTCTTCACGCAGCGCACAGTCAACTTGTGGAACTCCTTACCTGAGGAGGTTGTGAAGGCTAGGACTATAACAATGTTTAAAAGGGGACTGGATAAATTCATGGTGGCTAAGTCCATAAATGGCTATTAGCTAGGATGGGTAAGAATGGTGTCCCTAGCCTCTGTTCGTCAGAGGATGGAGATGATGGCAGGAGAGAGATCACTTGATTATTGCCTGTTAGGTTCACTCCTTCTGGGGCACCTGGCATTGGCCACTGTCGGTAGACAGATACTGGGCTAGATGGACCTTTGGTCTGACCCGGTACGGCCATTCTTATGTTCTTATTATGTATTTAACTTCCATAAATAGCATTTTAATTCTAACCTTAGAGGAAAATTGTACTGAACACATAACAGACGTGTGCAGAAGACTTTAAATATATACACAGTTTAAGAGTTATTTCTTCCTCCTCGCATTAAAGTTTTGCACATGCACATACACTCTCACAAAATCACCTTTTTGCTGATATTAAGTACAGAAAATTACAGCCAGAAGGGAGGATTTTTCAAAAAGGTATAAAACTGGAAGTTATAAAGGAACTTGCTACCACAAAAGCTAGATGAGTAGGACCTTTTGGAAAAAAGAAAAGATCAAGTGTCATAATTCAGTTTCCCAGCTTACCAGTAGCAAGAGATATTTCTAAACATGAGAAATGTCATCTCTGAGAAAAAAAGGTCTAGCTGCCAGATACAACAGAGATTGCCTCATAGGAAAAAAATATACAAATTCAAAACCAAATAAAGGAATCCAAGAAACCTTTGCAACTTACAATTAAAGGGGAAAAACCACCACATATCCAGGTTACCACACAAGTCATCCAGTTATGTAATGGAGAGAAAAATAGCTAATAGTGTCCACTTTCTTCATATTACTTTAAATTGGAAATTGAGATGTGTTTAAAAATCGGTTACTTACTTTGTAACTGTTCTTCGAGATGTGTTGCTCATATCCATTCCCGTTCGGTGTGTGCGCGCTGCGTGCACGTTCGTCGGAAGAGTTTTACCCTAGCAACCCCAGTGGGTCAGCTGAGCGCCCCCTGGAGTGGCACCATAACGGCACCGCATATATACCTCAGCTGACCCACCCGACCCTCAGTTCCTTCTTGCCGGCTACTCCGACAGTGGGGAAGGAGGGTGGGTGTGGAAGGGATATGAGCAACACATCTCGAAGAACAACAGTTACAAAGGTAAGTAACCGTTTTTTCTTCTTCGAGTGATTGCTCATATCCATTCCAGTTAGGTGATTCCCAAGCCTTACCTAGGCGGTGGGGTCGGAGTGAGACGTGGCGGAATGCAGGACCGCAGAGCCAAAGGCTGCGTCATCTCTCGACTGTTGGACCAGGGCGTAGTGTGAGGCGAAAGTATGAACGGATGACCAGGTCGCCGCTCAGCATATCTCTTGTATCGGTACTTGCGCCAGAAAGGCAGCGGACGACGCCTAGGGCCCTGGTAGAGTGGGCGGTGAGATGGCCCAAAGGGACATTAGCCAAGTTATAACAGGTGCGTATGCACTCTGTGAGCCAGGAGGAGATTCGCTGCGACGAGACAGGAAGACCTCGCATTCGGTCAGCAATTGCCACAAACAGTTGCGGGGATTTGCGGAACGGTCGTGTCCGATCAACATAGAAAGCCAATGCCCTACAAACATCAAGGGAGTGAAGTCGTTGCTCTCACGGGGATGTGTGAGGCTTTGGAAAGAAAACTGGAAGGAAGATGTCCTGGTTATTGTGGAACGCGGACACTACCTTCGGGAGAAATGCCGGATGTGGACGTAGTTGCACCTTGTCCTTATGAAAAACGGTATACGGTGGATCCACCATGAGCGCTTTGAGCTCCAAGACCCGTCTGGCTGATGTGATAGCCACTAGAAAGACCATTTTCCATGACAGGTACAGCAAGGAACAGGTGGCTAGCAGCTCAAATGGTGGGGACATGAGCCTGCTGAGGACGAGATTGAGGTCCCAGGTGGGAATCGGGTGGCGCACCTGGGGGTAGAGACGATCAAGGCCCTTTCTGAAATGAGTAGTCAGTGGGTGAGAGAACAGCGTATACCCCCCCTCACCGGGGTGAAAATCGGAGATAGCCGCTAAGTGCGCCTTGATAGAGGAAAGTGCAAGGCCTTGCTGTTTCAGCGACCAGAGATAGTCAAGGACCATTGGAAGCGGAAGCTCTGAAGGAATAGCATCGCGCGCTTGAGGCCAGCAAGCGAAGCGCTTCCACTTGGCCACGTAGGTAGATCGAGTGGAAGGCTTTCTGCTGCTCAATAAAACGTGCTGCACGGGAGCAGAGCAGCGCAATTCCGACTGGTCTAGCCACTCAGGAGCCACGCCGTGAGGTGGAGGGCCGGCAGGTCTGGGTGACGGAGAGTGCCGTGATCTTGTGTTATAAGATCTGGGTAAAGCGGCAGAGGAATTGGGCTGGCTATCGACAGGCGGAGCAGCGTGGTGAACCAGTGTTGCCTGGGCCACGCTGGCGCAATTAAGATGAGACGTGCCCTGTCCTGACGGAGCTTCAGCAGGACCTTGTGTATGAGGGGGAACGGAGGAAAGGCGTAGAACAGATGACGAGTCCATGGAAGGAGAAATGCGTCTGACAGAGAGCCCGGTGACAGGCCTTGAAAGGAGCAAAACTCCTGGCATTTGCGGTTCAGTCGGGATGCAAACAGGTCTACATGGGGACATCCCCACTGTTGGAAAATGGCATGGGCGATGTCTGCTCTCAGCGACCACTCGTGGCAGAGAAAGGACCTGCTCAGGCGATCCGCGATGGTGTTCTTGACGCCGGGAAGGAAAGACGCCTCCAGATGTATCGAGTGGGCTATGCAGAATTCCCAGAGTAGTATCACCTCGTGGCAGAGGGGGGAAGAGTGGGTCCCGCCTTGCTTGTTGATATAGTACATGGCCGTTGTCTCTCAGTACTGCCCGGAGCTCCCTGACATTGATGAGCATATTCAATTCCTGTACCGACCAAAGGCCTTGAGTATGAAGAGTGCCGAGATGGGCTCCCCACCCGAGGGACGAGGCGTCCGTTGTCAGGGAAAGGGAAGGTTGAGGAGCATGGAATGGGACCCCCGCGCATACGTGTGAAGGGGTCAGCCACCAATCCAGGGATTGAAGGACACCCGCTGGAATGGTGAGTAGGGTATCCAGAGGGTCCCTGTGCGGACGGTATCTGGAGTGGAGCCACAGCTGGAGCGGGCGGAGGCGGAGCCTGGCAAACGGAGTGACGTGCGTGCAAGCCGCCATATGACCGAGGAGGCGGAGACAAGCACGGGCCGAGGTCATACGAAAGGCCTGAAGGGCGCAGATTAGCTGTGTAAGGGCCTGGAACCGTAGCTGAGGAAGGTAGGCTCTGGCTAGAGATGAGTCCAGGGTTGCGCCAATAAAGTCCAACCTCTGAGTTGGTACTAAGGTGGACTTCTCTATGTTGAGAACTAGGCCCAGGCACGTGAATAAGTCCTTGATCACCGTGACATGGTGCTGGACCGTAGCCTGCGAATCCCCCCTGATGAGCCAGTCGTCCAGGTAGGGAAAAACGCAGATGCCGCGCCGACGGAGGTGGGCGGCGACGACGGCCATGCACTTCGTGAACACCCTTAGGGCCGTAGATAGTCCGAAGGGGAGGACCGCAAACTGGAAGTGCAGGTGAGCAAGTCCATTCTCCTGGCGTCCTTTGACTTAGGAGCCGGGCCTTGTTGGCCGTGACGCTCTTTGTCGTTGACAGACTGCACCACCAACGACGATGGGATAGGGTGCACATACAAATGGTCCCTTCCAAGGGATATGAGCATGTACTTGCGTTCCACCCCTCGGGCTGTGGGCGCAATAGAGGACGGAGTCTGCCATATGGTATCAGCATTCGCCTGGATAGTCTTAATGAAGGGCAGGGCTATGCGGGTAGGGGCGTCCGCTGACAAAATGGTCACTATCGGATCGTCCACTTCTGATACCTCCTCCGCCTGCAGGTCCATTCGCAGTGCCACCCTGCGAAGGAGCTCTTGGTATGCCCGGAAGTCAATTGGCGGGGGACCTGCCAATGACGACCCCGCCACCACTTCATCTGGGGAAGAGGAGGAAGAAGAAATTCCGGGCATGATGGTGTCCCGGTCAGCGTTTGGGACCTGTGAAGCTTCCTGCTCCAGAGGTTCCTGGGCAGGCTGATTACCTTCCTCCGCGCCCGATGGTACCTCAGTGTCAACTGGGGGGCGGCTTATAGTAGCCTCCGGGATGCGCGACTCGTGTGGTACAGTACGCGTGGTAGGCACAGGAGCATCTTGGGCTTGATGGTAGGCCCAAGGGGTCCAATAACCCCAGTGATGAGGGTCTTGGTCCGTGTAATGGGACTGCTGAAAAACTCCCGAAGGGACCTGAGGGTCATGGTCGTCGACGTAGTAGCTGTCGTTGTGCGAAGAGGCCGAGGCATGCCGAGAGGGCCAGGGTGGAGCCGATAACCCTTGTGCCGAAGTGCCCACGGATCGCATTTCCCGTCTCTGTGGTGACCGGTGCCGGGAGGCATCCCGATAGCGAGAGCGGGAGCAAGAATGGGACCTCCGACTGGCGCGGTGCCGGGAGGTCGACCGGGATCTCCATGTTCGGTGCCGGGAGTGGCTTTGCGAGTAGCGGCGGCCATAGCAGTACCAAGATCCGGAACGGTGCCGGGAATGACGACTCGGAGAGCGGGAGAATGATCGGTGCCGCGAGTCTGACCGGTGCCGCATAGTCGACCAGTGCCGGGACTGTGAGCGGCGTTGCGATCGGCGCCCCGATCGAGATCGATGTCGAGAGCGTGAGCGGGAACGGGATCGGTGCTGGTCGGAGTCGGTGCCGGCAGGCGGCTTAAACATTGACGGCTTGCCCATGGAACGGGGCGCCCACACCGGCGGCGCCGGGGGCAGTGGCACAGCCGGGTCTGTCAATGCGATGAGGTCCCGTGCCGCCTCGAAGGTCTCCGGAGTCGACGGCAGTGGCATCTCTACCGCGGCCGGAGCCGGGGAGGTCACAGGTGCCGGGCTCGACGGCCTCTGAGGGGCCGGAGTCGCCGGTGCCAGCAAAAGCGTCTGCGGCGGAGGAACCGGTGCCGCGGCAGGTTTCGGTGCCGGGCGGTCCGGACGGGGCGCACTCTGGTGCTTCGGAGCAGGCGGTGCCGAAGAGGCAGCGGCCTTCCCCTTCTTCGCCTTTGGCGAGAGAGAGCGTCTCTGGGCAAGTTTCGGTGCCGATGGCACTTTCGGTTGCACGGCAGAGTGGCCCGGCACCGCGGCGGTGCTGCGAGAGTCCAGAGGGACAGCGGGCAGTGCCGCGGCCGGAGGGGTTAAGGCTGCCTCCATTAGGAGTTGTTTCAGCCTAATGTCTCTTTCCCTCTTTGTGCGAGGCTTGAAAGCCTTGCAAATTGGGCACTTAGTAGACAAGTGCGACTCTCCTAAGCACTTCAAACAGGAGCTATGAGGATCTCCTGTAGGCATCGGCCTGCCGCAGGCCGAGCACGGCTTGAAACCCGGGGAGCCGGGCATACGCTCCGGTCCTGGGTGTGGGTGGGGCTAATCCCCGAACCCGCTAACTATCTAACACTAAACTGATTTAAACTATCAAAAACAAGAAAACCTAAGCTAAGATATCAACTATGTACAAATTTTACAGAGAAGAACTATGAGGAAGCTAGGGAAGCAGAGGTCAGACAAGCTGCACTCCACTGTTCCAACGACCGACATGGGCGGTAAGAAGGAACTGAGGGTTGGGTGGGTTGGCTGAGGTATATATGCGGTGCCGTTATGGCGCCACTCCAGGGGGCGCTCAGCCGACCCACTGGGGTTGCTAGGGTAAAACTCTTCCGACGAACGTGCACGCAGCGCGCACACACCTAACTGGAATGGATATGAGCAATCACTCGAAGAAGAAAAGTCACTTACAGGCATCTTTTTATATGGTAACTATTTTTGAAGTGTATCATTACTACAGCTTTCAACACTATCCCAGTTTCTTCAGGAAAAAAGTCAATATTAGCAGAAAAGCCACAATACAGCCAGCTTGCTATTTCTATTAATCTCTTTATAAACACACAGAGTTAGGTAATTATTTCAAAAGCAAAACTACAAGTAAAACCTTAATACAATTACTCTTATTATTTAACAATGCAAGAAAAAGGGGGGGAGGGGGGAGTAATCAGACCAGTGCCTCAAAAGATGCTGTCTAAAGGCTAAAAAGAAAAAAAAAATCTTATTTAACTAGTAAAGTAACCTTTACAAAAATACATGTTCCATTTCCTAGCAGTGCTTCAGGGGCAGGAGGAGAAGGGATGGGACAGATAAACTATGTCATGAGTTGAGGGTAGAATTTTTTTCTCCTTAAGAGCATAACACTGAAGAAAGCAAGCTAAGGAATAGAGCAAGCCAATTCAAAGGGATTCAGATGCATGGGGCTTACATGTTGATATAAGCCTCATATAGACAACAGGGAACAAAATAATCAGAAGCTATTATAAAGGAACATTAATAAGGAATGTAGACCAACACAAAGAGCATAAGAGAATGAAAGTTGTTGTTTTGCAAGTTGTCACCTACCCCCACCACACATGCCTGCCTATCCAATCTCTCAAGTCGTCAGAGGAAAATGAGAGTGATATCCCACTGAATGCAATAGCAAAACTTTAATAGAGCCAGAATTTCACCCTGCAAGCCAAGGTCCTTGAGTTATACCGCAAACTCTGGTATTCTCAAACTGTTTGAACAACCCCCCTTACTGTGCCTCAGTTTATCCATGAGGAATGGGTATAATATTGACCGACCTCTTGGGGTGACACTTAGAGAGCCCTTTACCTTACAAATGCTCCAGAGGAGATATTCCATCTATATTTCATTCCCTAACCTTAGACATGCAACTTTCTCAATTTTAGCCAAATTTCAAATGCTATCATCTTAAAAGGTCATCTGTGCTAAAGCTAATTTATACCCTCCTCCCCAAACTACATAGTTCCACAAACTTGATTTTTCTGCATCATAATTAAACACATTTTCTGTTCACTCAATTACATCAAGAATCTAGAAAACAGAGTTTAGCAATGTCAGATTAGGCAGATACATCACACACCTGTTCATCTGACCCTCCAGAAGCAAAAAAGTCCCCAATTCTTGAGAAGGCAACACAGGTAGCTGGCCCCTGTAAAACAAAAACATTTATAGATGAGAGCTACAATGTTGAGGTTCAAGATAGATCTTCAGACAAAAAGTATTAGTATAATTTTAACTCAGTCAAAATCAAACACTTCTTCCTCAATACAGATTGGCAGGTGCTACTTTAAATGAGAAACTTCTAGTAACCTCTTTTTAATTTAAGATACCCAGCTCTTCAATACCAAATAGCCAAGTGTAAAAAGAACTACAGTAGGTGTTTTAGTGAGAAGCAATTAAGGACCATGTGTAAAATTTTCAAAAGTACTTAAACCAGTTTGAGCCAGATTTTCAAATGGTATTTAGGTACCCAAAGAGACTGCTTCTGAAAATCCCACTAGGCACTTATCTGCATCTTCAGGCACCTAAATGCCCCTAAAATCTGGCTTCTAGACACTTAATAAACATCACTCCTCATCTTTTAAAGAGTAACCCACCCTTTGTACCTTCTCTGTACATTCAAAATAATGTTTAAGTGATTTTAAAATTCAGATTTTAGGAGTGGAAGAAGCAAGAGTTTTCCGGGGCCCCGGGAGCGAGTGAAGGACCCTGCTCCAGGGCCCCCGAAAAACTCTCATGGGGGTCTGGGCGGCCCTGTTTTCAAGAGGTAAAAGACTGACAGTAATGCAACCCCAAACATTCAAAAGTTATGAATCAGCACCTCCACCCCACAAAAAGAAATAATGATTAACTTTTAAAATTGACTTTGAAAAAGCATATCTAACTATTTGGGACTATTTTTTTCTGAGCCTTTAGAAGTCACATTTTCAAGATTCTCCTCCCCAACTACAAGAACTAGATGTTTTAAATAACACACCCACCAAGTTGAGATTCACACAATCATGTATCTGCAGGAGCTGGTGCTTTCAGAGACATCAAATATTGTGAGAACTGGTAATACTGGGATTGTAGCCCTCATCTGCTCAGATCAGTGAATCACACAGAGCATACCAGAACATCAATCCAATTATCTTTTTATCAGTTTTTTTTAAAACAAGACAGAGAAACCTGTTAATGCAAAATGGACGTCTCAACTGATCTGTCCCTCTTAAATGTAATCCCATGCTATGTTACTGCATTTCTTCACTCCCTGCTATAAATGTGTAGCTGTAGCTGGCACGAGGGAGGAGGCAGAGGGGACCAGTGTGGATGGGATGGAGAAAGGATGGAGGATTAGGACTGTGCATGCAGCTTGAGGTGGGGATAGCCCAGTGCTTCTCTGCCAAGATGTCAGCAGGTGAAGAGTATCTAATGCTGCTACCTCAATTCACCAATGTACCAATTTACTAGTACTACAGCACGATCTTGGTGTGCTAATGTCTCTGTGCTGAATCACCAGGATCTCCCTGCACTCCTCCCCCACACTTCATTGCAGAAGCCCTATGTGACCCCAAAACCCCAGTCAATCCATCATGCCACAAACATCCCCAAAGTCCCACTCATGCAGAGCTTCATCTCTCCTTTGGAGCCCACTTCTCCTATCCCCACTACCCAGCCTGCCTCCAAAGGCGCTTTGTGCTGAGCAGAGCAAAAAGAAGGGAGGCAGGCTGGCAGGCAGTGTCAGAAAAGAGCTGCAGCTGATAAATCTGAGCAGCCCCCTCAGCTAATATTTGCATAGTTCAGGTCAATATTCAAAATCGAGGCAATAACTTGTGTTTCATTTTAAAAGTGCAACAGCAGCCTGTGTCAGAAAATCACTCTCATGACATCTAAGTAGTCCGGGACAGTGGTTAGTTAGAGGAACCCACAGAATATAGCAACATTTCAACAAGGGAGCATTTCTAAAATCAGTTTCCTCTGCAGAAGTCAGTAAATATTATACTAAAAGAGCTCCACAGAAAAGAGTCACTGTGTCAAACTTGGAAACTAAGTGTAACCATTAAAGAAAGCGGGACTTTTTGCTTTAAGTACAAATCTCATGTCTACAGTGCCCTGACCAGACCAAAATCCACACTGAGATCCAGACTGTGTTAAGTCTACCCGTTATGAGTTGTGCAAGAATTCCTCTCTCCCCGACCCCTGCCCCAACATGATGTTGGGAAATGCACAATGATTACCGCAGTTTGCCCCATCACCATTATGTTTATAAAAGTAGACAACGTCGGCATCCTTGAAGTCCTGTGGCACTGATTCTTGCTCCCAGATAATGCGGAAGAGCCATATGAGATGCCTTGCAGTATGGTAGTCACTCTGCTTACAGAGCTCTGCTGGACTGCCATCTGGTGCAGGTGCTTTCCCATGTGACATCGCTGCTTGATTGTTGTTATTGTCTCATAAAATAGGGGACTAGTGCAAGCTCTACTTGTAATGGGCATTGTGGAAGAGCATTAATTGCTTTCTTGGAAATGTTGGAAGCATGACTGAGAAATAAACTAAAAAACTTTCCACCCATTTGGAGCAAAGACGTGATCTTTTTATGGTGGTCGTCAACTTCACTAAAGCTTCTGTAAATCATGAGGGACTCTGGTGACTTTTGCTTCTCGCTGGCTGCCCTGCAATGTTCATTTCTGTCATTCAGTCCTTCCATGATGAGATGAGAGCCAGAATAGTGGAAAATGGTAATGTGTGTGTCACACTGCCTGGAGTGGCTCACAATCGAGCGCACCAAGCTCAGCGCAGACTGTCAAAAAGCTGGGCAGACACTCCAAATTGCTTGTATGTTCTAGAATTAGATTTCACCAATCCAGTAACAAATGTAAACTCCCAAAGTACTATAATAGTCTTATAATGGACAGTCCCCTTGGACACTCCAGTCTATCTTGCAACCCAGGAAAGCTGGACTATGTGATAAATGGTCACTTACACCAAAGATCACAAAATATTCAGGCTACTCCTAGTCCCAAGAGACCAGTCACTTACCTCAGATCAATTTGTATCTTAGATCTCACACCAAAGACAACGTTTATAGTCAATCCTGTACTAAGTTAACTAAAGGTTTATTAACTAGGAAAAAGAAAGGAGAGCTATTTACAGGTTAAAGCAAGCAAGCATATATACACAAATGAGTTTCAGTCTAATTCAAAAGGTGACAGTTGTAGTCATCTCAATTCAAAACATCTTTCAGGGCTAAACCACACTAAGCTGCATGGGGGTCTCTCTGCTTATGTTTAGGAATCTTTGCACCTCATAGTCCAGACAGCATAGAAGAGATTCAGTTTCTCTTTGTCAGGGATTTTTGTCCCCTCCACTCCAGAGCACAAAGTGATGAGATGAGTTCATGCATAGGTTCCTCCTTCCTGGATGGAGTTAGCAATGCAGTCAGTTAACAGGGCTTCTGTCCTTTGATGCTATACAATACCTCAGTTGCTTCAATGGGACATCTTGTATGCAGGACAAGCATTTTACTTTAATTAATGCTTTTTGTTCTGTTTGGCGAGTTACCCAATTACAGAGGTTTACAATGCAAATATTCAATATAACTTTATACCATGGGCTATAGAGGTTATAAGTGAGATCAATACATGCAGCATCCTACAAGCATTGTATAAAAGTCTAAACACACTCTTAACTTAAAATCTAATATCTATTTTGATTATGCTAACACACAGGTAAACACGACTGTTTTCTAGCTATGCATTTGTAAATGTTCAGTGAGGCCTGGGGCCTTGGCATGAGCTGGCACCTGGTCTGCCAATCACTATCAAACCCCTTTCCTGTCACCAACAGCTCCAAACAAGGTTGTGTGCTGGCTTCCACTCTTTTCTATCCTTTGTTTGGCTATGCTTATGGATGCATCTCATGACATTGATGGAATATTTATCCACTGATGGGAAGACATTCAAGGAGCAATGCTTCCATGCTCATGCAGAAGAGGCAGATTTACTCATTAAGGAGCCTTTATTTGCTAGTGACTGTGCACTGCTTGCTTGCTCAACTGATGAAATTCAGTTTATAACTGATCACTTCGCTCATGCACTTTGATTTCACAATCAGTCTAAAGAAAACTGAAATACTGTAGCAACCTGTGGCAGGCGATGCTAAGATCAACAACACTCCTCTCAGGTGTAGCCTTTTATTTATTTAAAGTGAATTTTGTAATGTGGTATTACACCACCATGGGTTCAGCTCTGGCAGCTACAGTTTCAAGCCTAATAGAGTGAAAATTACCTCTGCTACTTGCTTTAGATTTAGAGTCTCTAGGAACATGTAGACCAAGGGTAGTGACCACACATACATTCATAAGTACAAGGTCTAGTCTGTTTTATACGTTTTATTAAAAAGCTACAATTAAAGTTATTACCCAAGTATATAGAAATTCTGTACAAACCTATACATAAGTTACAAATATAGTTATGCTCCCATCCTTAACAACAGTGTTTGGGTCTGATGGGTCGCTCATAGTATGATCAACAGTAGAGGGATGGTTCCTGCTGGAGTCTCCCATAGGGAACTCGATTTTCCCGTTATGGGAATCTCATTTTTATAATATGATTCTGTCTATACCTACATTTTGTGCATGTCCATAAAAGGGTCAGCCCTCTTTTCTCTTATTGCTCAGTGTTCCCTGGAAACTTAAGAGACCCCAATTTTCTATGGCCTGTGTAAGGTCGCTTTAGTCTCAATGGCACTGATTCAGAACCTGTATCCTATGGTTAAGACACATTTCGGAGACAGATGCACCTTTACAATATTTTCATGATCTAATATTAATCTTTTGGGTGATTTTGTGAATTACCACCACTTGGTACCTTTTCCCCCCCATAATCTTCAGGCATCAGGTTATTTTTCAGTCATTGGCTTATGTCATCATTTCTTGTCTCCAAGGCCAACGATAGCTAAGCTAAAATCTTGCAGGCCTCGGCCTATCAGTTCTTGCATTTCAGCTTGTCTTACTTATGTCTAATACATGATTCTTCTAAATACATCACACAATAAATGAATAATAAACTAAAATCATTGGCTACACAGGTCTGTGGAGAATTTTTGCTACCCAGGGAGTATGCTATCACAGAATACCACAATTGATGAGGAAGGCCAGCTCTGCATTTGGAATGCTCTCATATCCCTATGGAATGATAGCGGCATCAAAACAAGGAGTAAGCCAAATGTCTACCAAGCAGGCATGCCTCTATGCTTCTGTATTGTGGTGAGATATGGATAACGTCAGGAGTCAATTCTTTTAGACGTGAAATAGTCTTAACTAGTCTTCCACTGAAGTAGTGGTTGAATAGAAGTGCAGTACTATTCACACAGGTTTAAACATCTGGTTTAAAGTATTTTCACAAACATTTAAGTAGTACACAGTCTCAAAAGGATTAGGCAGACACTTATATGCAATAAAGCAGAGTTAGGAAATACTTATCTAAGTACAGACGCAATAGACAAACTGTTCTATTAGGAATAAATAGTGGAGAATACCGGGAATGAAATATTATGACAGACACTAAACAATTACTTTGCAGCCTGCTTCAATAAATGTATATGGCTGAGCTTCTGTCTAAGTCTGGATCAGGTTTCCAGAGACTGCAGATGACTAAGGCTTTTGGGAAAGTTAATTTAATAAGTAAAAACATACACAGAGAACACAAAATGTATACTTTGACTAAAGTAGAGTTTGAGTAATCTTGCTATGTTACTTCAGGTCACACTGCACCCAGACAGGCAGAGAAGCAGCTTTTCATTATCCTTAACCAAGTTAAGGGGATGTGCTACTTTAATAGCATTGCACTTATTTTCCCAAAAATCAAGCCATGCCCCTTTACCCAGTTCCCCTTCTTCCTCTGATGTGCTTAGAAAATAACATACATTGAACCTTACAAATGCTGAACATATACAAATACATATAGGACAGATAAATTGCTGTTGTAAACCATTAAGCTCGTCTGTTTGTTGTCAAACAGGCAACTGCTGCTACTTGCACCCACATTTCTTTGTGCATGCAAATACACAGGCACAAGATTATACCTGCACAAGTGGAGGCTATGAATGTCCGGAGATCCCAGGACATCTGTCCATCTATGGTTTTAAGGGGGGTAAATCTCTTGCTAATTCCTTAAGAGGACAAATCCAATGACCCCATGGAAGGATTTGAAATGAGTTCTTAAAACAACTTTCTTGTAGCAGAAATCACCTCTTAATGGGGAGGTCTTGCCAGGATTTGACTTGGCGGTTCCAATTTCTGTGTGTTTGTACAGGACTTACCACAATTAGAGGCCAACCAGTGTGGGCTATAGGGACTATTAACAATACAGTAACTCTTCACTTAAAGTCGTCCCGGTTAACGTTGTTATGTTGCTGATCAATTAGAGAACATGCGCTACCTGCCAGATTGGCGGGCAGCGCAATGCTCCCTTATAACGTTGTTTGGCAGCCACTTGCTTTGTCCACTGCTTGCAGGAAGAGCAGCCCGCTGGAGATAGCTGGTGGGGGCTTGGAACCAGGCTGCACCGGCAACACCCCCCCACCCATCAGCTCCCCCTATCAGCTTCCTGCTCCCCTAAGTTCCCTGTGCAGCAGCCGCCCAGCAGGCTATCAATTGCCAGGCAGTACAGCTGTCCCTCCCCCCACTGCCATATACTTCTCTTGCTCTCTGCCTTGGAGCTGCTCCTGGGAGCCTCCTGCTTGATGTGGCGGAGGGTGGGGGGAGAAGGGGAGAGAGAGAGAGAGAAAGAGGGATGCTAATGTCAGGGTGTCCCCCTCCCCCCTGCTTACCCTATCTCCATAGAGCAGGCGGGGGGGGGGGACATAACAGGGCTCAGGATGGGAGGGAGCTTGCTGGCAGCAGGGGCTGTCTCAACTTGCTGATCTACTTAAAAGGGCGGTGTACTTAGAGTGGGGTCAGCATACTTAAAAGGGCAATGTGCATCTCTCTCTCTCCCACACGGTGTATGTCTCTGTCTCTCTGTGCCATGCAGTCTCCCCTCCCTCCATTACTGTTGCTTTGTAGAGTATAAGGCTACATTAACAACGTGATAACCTTTGAGGGCTCAGCCGAGTGCTAGTTCATCATTTAGCAGTAAGGCATTCCCTGGGAAATATCCCACCCTCTGACTCCACCACCTCAACCAAGCTTCACAATTATCATTGCATTGTTTGTTTAAAAAAAAAAACTTATACTACGTGTGTGTGCGTGTATATACATAGGGTATGTCTACACTACCTGCCGGATTGGCGGGCAGCGATTGATCCAGCGGGGGTCGATTTAGCACATCTAGTCTAGACATGATAAATCGACCCCTGAGCGCTCTCCCGTCAACTCCTGTACTCCACCACCGCAAGAGGCACAGGCAGAGTCGACGGGGGAGCAGTAACAGTCAACTCACTGCAGTGAAGACAACACGATGAGTAGGTCTAAGTATGTCGACTCACGTAGCTGAAGTTGCATAACTTAGAACGACAACCTCCCCCACCCCCACCCCCAGTGTAGACCAGGCCTTAGTCTTTTGTCTGGTGAAAAAAAATTCCCTGGACCCTAACCCCCCCCATTTACATTAATTCTTATGGGGAAATTGGATTTGCTTAACATCGTTTCACTTAGAGTAGCATTTTTCAGGAACATAACTACAACATTAAGCGAGGAGTTACTGTACTAGTAGCCCAGCAGTTCTCAAACAGTGGGTCGGGACCCCAAAGTGAGTCGCAACCCCTTTTTAATGGGGTCACCAGGCTAGTGTTAGACTTGCTGGGGCCTGGGGCCAAAGCCCCCCTGCCCAAGGGCTTCAGCCTTGGGCAGCAGGGCTCAGGTTACAAGCCCCCTTCTATACCCCGCCCCCCGCCTGAAGCAGGGGGGCTTGTGTGGGCTAAGGTTTCAGTCTCCCCTCCTGGGGTCAGAAGGGGGTCATGGTGCAATGAAGTTTGAGAACTCCTGTTGTAGTCCAACTATCCCTATCTTCCCCCAAAAAAGAGAATATTCATACATGTGTGAGCAGTGTGTAGTTTTCCCCCTGCCTTCTCCATATTAAGAACTGCTAAACTCTCAATTACTACCACACACTCTCAAGGAGAGAGATTCTAAATAGAATAAACCAACCAGGAATGACACAAGTGTGAAACATACAATCTGCTTCGAAAAATCTAAATACTGGTGCAATATTGAAGGATATGACATTTCTGAAATAAACAAAGAAGTCTTACAAAGAAAGATCAACATTTTGGGAAGATTATAATCCTCCAGGTATTACGTACTTCATCTGAAGTTAACACCTTTCTAATGCAAGTTCCACTGTGAACAGCATGACTGTAATGAACAGGTGGGGAAAAGACAGACAGAAATTTATATCAGACAAGTTATTCACAATCAAGACCAACCCAGATGTCTAAGCTGTAGAACTAGTGTTCTTTAAATGATTTTATCAGTCACTAAATATTTGAGTATATTCAGGTAATTTAGCATGCTACAAAAATCACTCCCAAAACAAGCAATGTAAACAGCAAGAACAGCAGCTACCATATGCCAGAGGAAAATGGAGATTCAACAGGATGTAGTGGGCTAAAAATAGAACCTGATATAAAAGAATACATGTGTGTACAAATGGAAAGAACAAGGGGAACAGACAGGTCAATAGATGCAACACACTTAATTTGTTGACATGAAACAAACAAACAAGAAACACTGAGATTAAGATGCAGTTTTAGACAATGTGTATATTTTGGGATTAGTAGAATCTTTTAAAAGTTTTTACACACTCTCAATTGTTTTAGTACTTCAAACACTTTTTTTGTTTTTTTGCTTCAATTTGAAGTATACCTGTGAGGATGAAAAAGTTAGAGCAAGCCATCTCTCTTTGAGTAACATCACCCTGTCCAAGTCTTAGATAGGTCTCTAAACTTCCCAGTTTGCACCATTCCTCAAATCTTTGGGACTGCAACAAATCTCTAGCAGATAACTTTGTCCATCCTTCTGTACTTTGGCAGGAATGTCTTTTGTTATTAATATTAGTATTACTGTAGCACCTAAGAGCTCTAATCATGGACCAGGACCATGTTGTGCTAGGTGGTGTATAAACACAGAGCAAAAGACCCTCCCCTGCCCTGGACAGCTTACAATCTATATACAAGACAAGATATGACAGATGCACACAGATACATACGGGAGCACGAGACAATATTGGTTAGCATCACAGGCTGTGGTCTGCCTACATTAGCAGGCTTACCATTGCCAAGGTTTTTGTAGGTATCATGTTCAAAAGAGACTAAGGAGGGTTTTGAAAGTGGTAAGGAGTTAGTTTTGCAGATGTTTACAGTGAGATCCTTCCGAGCATGAAGGGCAGCATGGGAGAAAGGACAAAGATGCTCATTTGAAAATGTTACAAGTGGGCAATGGAGGCAGCATCGTGGGCTGATGAGAGATAGGAGTCAACGTGTCGACAGTTAGAGAAGAGAGGTAGTGTGGAAACAGGCTGTGAAGCATACTGAAAGAAAAAAATAAGATGATTATGTCTGGCACGACAGAGAAGGTGGAAACCTGTATACAAAGAAGAGGGTCACAGTCAAAGTGATGGGCTAGGAAAGTGATCTTTGCAGCAGCAGCAGCATTCTGAATGGATATGGGAGGGCCAAGACTGCATTTGTCAAGACCAGAGAGAACAACGTTGCAGTAATCAAGTCGCAAGACAAGGAGAGCCTTGACGAGAGTTTCAGCAGCACAGATGGATAAGAAAAACCGTATCTTAGAGATGTGATGCAGAAAGATTCTGCAAGACTTAGACATAGCCTGGATATGAGGACCTGGAAAGGTCTGAATCAAAGACGACACACAGGCTGCAGGCCTGCATGACAGGCAGGATGGTGGTGTCATCCACAGTGATCAACGAAGGAACAGGAAGGGCAGGCAGTGGTGGGGATTAAGAGCTGTTTTAGCCATGTTGAGCTTGAGCTGCTAGACACCCACAAGCAGATGTCAGACAGAGAGAGAGAGACCTTGAGATTTTAGTTTGAACAGGTGACAGGTCCAGAGTAGAGAGGTAGATCTGTGAATTGCCAGCATAGCAAGGGTAGCTTAATTTACATTTGCAGATGAGATTACCTAGAGATAAACTCTAGAGGGAGAAGAGAAGGTGACCAAACAGAACCCTGTGGAACTCCAAAGAAAATTGGGGAGGAGGTGAGGAGGAACATACTAAAAAACAGTAAGAGGTAGGAGGAAAATGAGGAGAGAATAGAGTTATGGAAAACAAGGGAGGCCAAGATTTCAAGAAGAGCATGGTTGACAGTGCAGACAGGTCAAGGAAGATGAGAATGAAATGCTGATTTTGAGCTTTGCCTGGGAAGAGATCATAACAAACTTTAGTGACAGCTATTTCAGTAAGGTAAAAGGAGTGCAAGCTGAATTGGAGAGGGTCTAGGATGGAACTGAGGGAAAGGAACTATTTTAAACTGCATGTTCTGAGCTTAGAGATGAAGAAGGCAGATGGGGTAGTAGCTGGAGAGGAAAGTACTGTCAAGGATGGGTTGGTTAAGATTGGAGAGACTTGTATTGAGGAGAAAAGTCACAAGAGCAGGAGCTTAAGGAGACAAGTAAGGGAAGGAGAGAGTGGGCACATGAGAGATCAGGAAATGGGATCAGATCACTGGGGCAAATGTAGGGGTTAGTCAAGGAGAGCAGATGAGAAACTTCTACATTAGTCACAGGGAAGAAGGGGGAAGAGACCTGTAGGAGAGGAAGACAAGACAAGGGAAAAGGGAAGGTCACATCACATTTGTCCATTTTCTCTTGGAAGAAGTCAGTGAGATCCTGTTCAGAAAGAAGCAGAAGCAGGAAGAGGGAAGGGTTTAAGGAGTGAGTTACAGGTGGCTAAAAGGCATGCTGGCACTGCATATGTGAGATTCAATCTAGGTTTGATTTCGTCCCATTAAGCTATTCGAGTTTGGCTTCTACCTCAGATGTGGTAATATCTACCTCCTTATCCTCATTCCCATTTGTCATCCTACCATTATCCCTAAGCTCCTCATTAAAGACTGAGGCAAAGTATTTGTTTAGATTTGGGCCATGCCTAGATTATCCTTAACCTCCACTTCATCCTCAGTGTTTAGCGGTCCCACTTCTTCTTTCTTTGTTTTCTTCTTATTTATATGGCTGCTGCGTCATTGCGTACTTCCAGTTCCAAATGAGGTGTGGGGTTGACTAGTCAGTTTGTTACTCTGGTGTTCGTAACTCTGAGATGCAACTATATTAACCAATAAGAATGCACCTTTCTTTTAAAAAATAAAGGAAGTACAAATGGAAACGTTGATTAAAATAATTTAAAATCAAAGCTTTCCACCTGGTGATTTATATTGCTGATTTAAAATTGCCTTGATTTAAAAATCAATCCACCCTAATTCTAATAAGATGGGTATCATAGAAAGGCCAAGTGACAGGGCATAAAAGTGGGAGTTGATGGGCAATGCTGAAAGAGACCAGATGATGGTTGGAGACAAAGCACTCAGCAACAGTAAGAGATAGGTGTCTGCTTAATGAAGACCAAGTGAGGCACATGGCCCTCTTGGCAAGAAAATAAGTTGAATTGGGGCAGGAGCGATGCAGCAGGTCCCCCTAAAAGGCAGCTAAGACACATTGCCCCAGGGAGTGGGAAGAAGACTATTGTAAGCCTTTCAGAATAGAATATTGTCTTATTGAACCTTCGAAGTCTTCATAAATGGAGATTCCAGAGCCCCAGGTAGGAGCAGGCTCTATTGTTTAGTGGTTATTGGGGTTAGAATTTTTCTTAATACTTAACCTACTTAACCCTGCGGTCCTGCAAGCTCTCTACTTTTTGGTTGTAGCTTCCTGTCCTCTTTGCACCATCCCTTTATGTATTTGTAGAGTTATGTCTCCCCTCAGTCATTTCATTCAGACTCCTCTCCCTTCCTGCATTCCTTGCACATCCAGAACTCCTAGAGCAGAGGTTCTCAAGTTTCATTGCATCATGACCCCCTTATGACAACAAAAATTACTTCACAACCTCCAAAGGGGGGGCCAAGGCCTGAGCCTGCCCAAGCCCCACTGCCCCAGGTGAGGGATAGGAGGTGCACCAAAGCCTGAGCTCCACTGCTCTGGGCAGGGGGGCCAAAGCTGAAGCTCAAGGGCTTCCACCCCAGGCAGGGGGCCTGCAACCTGAGCCCCACCAGCCAGAGCAGAAGCCCTCGGGCTTTGGCCTGGGGCAGTGAGGCTCAGGCTTCAGCCCTGGGCCCCAGCAAGTCTAAGCCAGTCCTAGCCACCCCATTCAAAAGGGGTCCCGACCCACTTTCGGATCTACTGTCCTAGAGACTTCAGGAGGAGCAACGCATGTACGATCAGGCCCGTAACCATTAAGGAAAAAAAAAAGGTCAGTCTTACAAGTTCTGCATTTACCACCTCCTATTACTAAAAGGAGTCAGCATGGATTTCTTGATGATCACCTGTTCTGTTCATTCCCTCTGGGGCACCTGGCACTGGCCACTATCAGAAGACAGCATACTAGGCTAGATGGACCTTTGGTCTGACCCAGTATGACTGTTCTCAATTACCCATCTGTATTTTGAAAATACTCCTATGTATTATTTGTTATACATGACTATGAATACACCTCTACCCCGATATAACGCTGTCCTCAGGAGCCCAAAAAATTTTTTTACCGCGTTATAGGTGCAACCGTGTTATATTGAACTTGCTTTGATACGCCGGAGCGCGCAGCCCCGCCCAGAGCACTGCTTTACCGCGTTATATATGGATTCGTGTTATATTGGGTCACATTATATCGGGGTAGAGGTGTACTTCTATATAAACACATGCATAATATGGTTCAATTTGTGACACTGCAGAGGAAACCAAGGTAAATCTCTGCCATTGATACCATTTATTTTTTAATTATTGAATTTATGGTGTAATATATTATGTCATTTCTTCAACAGAAAGCAGTTTGGCAAAAACAGTAATGTTTCATAGTCAGAGGTGGCAATTGTTTTAAATAGATTATTTTCACTAACTATTTTACTATTAAAAGGTAAAATAGTACTATTTATGGTAGCCATCGGTTACACAATAAATATACCTGTTAGGTACTATAAATTGCCATTTAGCACCACCACACCCTGTTATAGTAATTTTGCTCACAAAGAGTTTGAACATTACACATGCTGCTGCCAAGCTTAAAACATTCAGTTTATAAAAAGACACCACTGTAACCTGGGACTCTCATGAATCAGAGACCCAAAATTTATCTTAGTTCCTATCATCTGTTAATAGGATTTGTGCTTTTATTTCCTCCCTCCCATTTCTGTTTGCTATTCCCATCTCCACTCTCAAATGCTTAGTACTTTTTTTTTTTTAAGACAGTGCCAACAACCCCGCAACAAGCTACTGACCCCAAGCAAATTTAGTTTTCCAGCATCAAATTTTATTATAAATAAAAATGTTTTTAAATTATAAAAATGTTCTTGTAGTACTGCTCTTTTACCTTCTTTCCAACACACACCTCCCCCACACAACTCTGCCCCTCCCTCTTACTCTCCTGGCATGTCTTAAGTTACACCTAAATATAATAAAGACAAAAAGTTATTCGGCTTTTTGGAGAAAAAGCCAACACCCCACCCCCACCCGAAAAAAAAAACGGAACAGAAAATATTCTTATCAGATTTCTAAACTACTTGCAAAGCAGGTTTCACAAAAATAAAATCTCATCTACCAGGGGATTCGTGAAGCTCTATAAAAGCTGGGGATTGTATTGTCTAGCAAGAAAGCACTATACGAGTCTAACAGAAGCAGTCCTATAACTTTCTGTACAAATGCCATAATGAAAACCTGATAGTTCCTCCCCTGTCAAAGCTAGAACAAGCTTTCCATTATAAGCTTCATTTTTTAAATCCTCCTAAGCCTCCTCACCCAAAATGTTTCATGAATGTCTCTGACCCAATCACCCCAAACTTGAGGCTAATTAGACATGGCAAGTCTGGCATATGGAAGGTCTTTTCATCTTTAGCCTGGTCTACGCTACGAGTTTATCTCGAATTTAGCAGCGTTAAACCGAATTAACCCTGCACCCGTCCACACAACGAAGCCCTTTATTTCGATATAAAGGGTTCTTAATATCGATATCTGTACTCCTCCCCGACGAGGGGAGTAGTGCTCAAATCAGTATTGCCATTTCGAATTAGGGTTAGTGTGGCCGCAATTCGATGGTATTGGCCTCCGGGAGCTATCCCACAGTGCACCATTGTGTCCGCTCTGGACAGCATTCTGAACTCGGATGCACTGGCCACGTAGACAGGAAAAGCCCCGTGAACTTTTGAATTTCATTTCCTGTTTGCCCAGTGTGGAGAGCTGATCAGCACAGGTGACCATGCAGTCCCAAAAACAAACAAAAAAAAAGAGCCTCCAGCATGGACCGTACAGGAGTTACTGAATCTGATCTCTGTATGGAGAGATGAATCTGTTCTATCAGAACTCCGTTCCAATAGACGAAATGCCAAAACATTTGAAAAAAATCTCCAAGGCCATGATGGACAGGACTCAACACAGTGCTGTGTGAAACTAAGGAGCTGAGACAGGCGTACCAGAAAGCCAAAGAATCAAATGGACGCTCACGGAGGGAGGGGCGACTGACAACTGTAGCTATCCCACAGTTCCCACACTCTCCGAAAACCATTTGAATTCTTGGCTGAGCTCCCAGAGCCTGAAGGGTCAAAAACATTGTCGCAGGTGGTTCAGGGTATATGTCGTCAGCTCCCCCCCTCCCTCCCTCTGTGAAAGCAAAGGAAAAAAAATCATTTCCCACCTTTTTTCAATGTCACCGTATGTGTACTGGATGCTGCTGGCAGACGCAGTGCTGCAGAGCAGCATCCCCTTCCCTTGCCGACGGCAGAGTATGACAGATATCGGTCATCGTCATCACTTTCCTTTCCACAGAGGTAACTGCATACTAACGTGCCTCAGCAGCAGTCATTGTCCACCCATTTATCCACTGACAACCAGTTGAGTAGTGGATAAGGAAGATGTAGCGGTAGAAATTCACCCTACTGACGGGTGAGCCCATGATGGCATGATATTTAATCCCTTCTCTCAGGTAAAAAGAGTGGTATAGACAAAGACAATTACTTCTTTAAAAATGTTGAGGTAAGAAGCCATTATACAGATAATTTATCTTGTCTCTGAAAAAAAATTTAGATGACTTCAGGTCACAGTTAGTAAAAAGAGCATGTATGCCAATAAAAAATAAGTACATAAATACTTACAAGATACTTCTTCACTAGCTTTTTGACCACAATTTTTTTTTTAAAGTTTAAAAATGGAAAAACAAAAGCCTCCACTTCCTATATTTCAAGTGGTATCTAAAAATTTCACTACTTATAAGACCCCTATACACAGACACACATGCATCTACCTCAACCCTCCCCTTCCTCCCCAACACACATACCCTGAAAGCCTGGAACTACATGCAAATCTGATGCTGTCCTCTATATATTCTGACAGCAGATAGCGGAGTAGCTCACCCTGCACAAACTGATACACCTGTTTAAAGTGTCTTACAGTTTTAGTCAGTGAAGTGGAGAGTTTCTATAGTTTTACCACTTACCAATCAGGTGGGCAGAAGATGAGGATTATATGGCCAAAGTTACGTTTGCTTGCAGAATCTTAACTCTGCATTTTTTGGTCTCCTATTTATAAATATAACAATACTAATGTTTTACATAACTATTTGCTTACAACTCCTACTCTGTTAATGAAGTTGTCTGGAAGTAGTCATTAAAACCTTCAGAGAAAGTATACATACAGGATACATATTTACATTTTTCTAATGACTACCCAAGAATGACTTAAAGGTCCTGTAACATTCTGTTCCTGTATGATGAACAAATATCAATGGTGGGCCTGCATACCAAGTCTCATTTGTATGAGAGTGAGTGAAAGTATTTCACAACTTGAAGCACTTAAGAATAAAAATGTGCAGCTACAGCATGATATTTTGCAGCTGCAAGATGTCAGCTCAGAGCTACAAACTCCAGTCTCCCTAATGATCTTTCTGGTATGAGAGGCCAGCTCCATTATAATTAAAGACAGCAATATAAACTTGGCAATTCTCCCTATGTAAACTAGAGCTAATCAGCCGGTAACACAAATTCCTGGCACTCCAACAGTTGCGTCAAAGCATGATGAAGGAACTCAATTCTTTCTTCTTGAAATTTTTGCTTACGAATAACTGTCCCAGAACAGCAATCAGCTGTCAGAAGAACCACCAAATCTGGACCAGGCATATTCTCCCACACAAACTCACAAGTCAAGAATGTCTTCAGAACAAGCTGTTCATCTGGGTGACTAATATTTCTACAATCTTGCTCATTTAAAAAAAAATACATTTGTCTTTTAACACTTCATTTTCAACCACAGCAGTTACTGACACTGACTTAGGAGATGTCTACACTGCATCAGAAGTGTGACAGCAGCACATGCAGACATCACCGAGCTAGCTAGTTCAGGTACCAAAAGCAAAGAAGTTGCACCAGCAGCAGATGGCAGCATGGGCTAGCTGTCCAAGTACATACCCAGGGTCCCGGGCACAGTTGTATAGCCCATGCTGCCATGGCTTCACTGCTACTGTTACTTAAACTAGCTAGATCAAAGCTAGCTTGGATAGGTGCACACTTGCTGTATCTCTCTGTCACTGGGGCGGTCCAGACAGATGTGTTAAGGTTAGAGAGGAAGGGGTAAAGACAATACATATCACATAAGTTTTTCACCCCCCCCCAAAAAGTGTGTGTTAAAAATCAGCCTCTAAATCAACATAGTAGATTTTATAAGGTTGGGGAAATCAACCCAGGGCCAGAACAGGTCTGTTGAACCAGGCCCTAAGTTAATACACTACTAAGATCGCACAAGAATGTTTGATTTTTAGAAAAAATGCTCTCTCTCATCCCCACCTCCTTCCATTACTCCCTAACTGGAGGACCTAGCGTGTTGCAATGCAGATTGTAGCAGTCCATCACTGCAGAAGAGTTTCCAGCTGTTGCTAATATAATGTAACAAGGAATGCAGGAATCCAGCAGAAGATGAGAGGCATGTCTGATTGATCTAGACCAGACTCAAAACTGAGGGACTTGTATGTCTGTGTCCATATGTATCCAAGGCAAAATGGTTAGTCCCACATCTGACTAGCTGATTCAAGAAAAATCTAGTCATTTTTTTTTAAATATAGCATCAATCCACATAAAACTACAAATGAAGTCTCCTCTAGTATTGCACAATGCAGAGTTTAATGACTCTCAGCTATTCACTACCTTTTCAGTTCTGGAACTACTCCAGGCCAAGGTCAAATTCGCTCAGTTATGCAAGCACATGTGTGGGGGGGGGGGGGGAGAAGAGATGGAGGCAGAAAGAAAAAGAAAAAAAAAGTCTGTGTAGAAATCAGGCTCAGGCTCCTAATAAATAAGTTCATCATTTACTAAAAAGGCACTCTTCCTCCCTCTGCTCCCCCCCTTCTCCTGCTCTCAAACTAGGACTCACTAAAAGGCACAAAGTCCTTACTCTCCACTACCTAAGCCCCCTTCCAGTAAATAATTAATGCCCTTGTTCCCCCTAACTTAAGTATGAAAGAAAGCGTGTGTGTGTATTTTTTTTTACATGTCCTGTATTTAGTGGATAGCTTGTTTTTGTATTTCATGTAACTCACCTCTCTATACAGCTTCAGGCTAGGGTTTTCAAAATGGGGCCTACAAGAGTTGGGCTTCCAAGTGGGGCTACAAAAGTCCAAAGCCCTTTGACTTTGACTGTTGGGTTAAAATTTAAGTTGTCACTATCATCATCATATTTTAGAACTTGTTTGCTTTTCATTCTTCATGCCTTTGCTGCCTCACTCAGCTTGGGCAGTAAAATTAGACTATTTATTTAGATTTAACATTTAAAAAACACAAGAACTCCAAGCACTCTAAATATATTTAGACCTATCGCAACAAAACACCCAGCAGCATAAATACTAGAATACAAATAAGTTAAGTCTGCCAATCAGGAATATTAATTAATCAAATGAAGATAATTTAACTTAGGCAGCTGCCAAAATGGGTGGACTCCAGAAAAACTCTCACCCCCAAATCACACCCAGGAACATACCCCTCCTCGTCCCCAGAAACCCTATCAGGCAAAGTAACTAGTCTGTGTATAGAGCCAATTTCCAATATTAATCTCCATGTATTAGCACTTTTTATTTCAGTAGCTGACTCTCAAGGAAAGATTAAGTTCTTACAATTTAAAAACATTTTGTAAAACAATTTTAAAGCCAAATCTAGAACTGAGGTGTATACAGTCTCCTTTTTTTTTTTCTTGCTTATGAAAGCAGTACCTTAGATTAATAAAGTTACATTTCTTGTCATGTTTTCTCTACATTTCCTCCACCACCACCGATGAAATTTCAGGTTTAATTAAAAATCTAATCAAGGAACCTTAAGAGTTATAGGCCGAGAGAACTAAAGCCTAACACTTGACTCAACATCATTTCTCTGTCCATCTGCTGAGTCCATGTGCTTTATCCATTACTTTACAAAAACAATAGTGAAGATTCTCCTCACCTGATGACCATGAAGAGTATACAGCAGCCTTCCTTCTAGTAAATCCAGAATTTTAAGGGTTGAATCATTGGAGGCAGTAATGAGGTAGTTTCCAGAGGGGTGAAAGGAAAGACAGTTTACCACAGCACTATGCACTAGGGGAGAAAAAAACAAACAAACAAATAAATATATACACACACACCAATGTACACAATAAATCGTGCCCCCCCACACGTTCTAATATGTTTAATGTGTTTTCTGATCATAATTTTCACATTATGCAGGAACCCTTTTCAAACCATTCTACAATGAGGGTCATATTCAGGTCTGGGGAAGAGTAAGTTTTGCCAGTTACTCCAAAGCCCAGTTTGGCCCTATGCATTTTAGGTTTAAACCAGAAATTTGAACTCTACACCAAGGTCTTCTCTAACCAGTGAAAAGGGATTCTGTGAGAGTCAAAACTGAACATTAAACATTTTTCCACCAAGGCTTTACTTTTCTCAAATTCTAAGCCATCTTAAAATGAAGGCAAAACCTCAAAGCCAGCATCTCAGGGAGAATGTTAAGTAACACTTTTGTGAAAAAAAACTACGGCAAGTGATTTTGTTTTGACTTGCCAACATTTCGTCTTCCTCCAAAACCTGCAGTCTTAGTTTAAGACACTTGGTAAGAGAAGTACCAGCCAGCTTGAAAACGTATGTTTGATAGCAGCCCTATTTGAAGGTCTAGCATGAGATGTCTTTATAGTTTCAACAAAACTCACCAGGACATTGAAAGTTTGTTAAAACAGTAAGTAGTATTTGGGGATTTTTAATTTTGAAACATGCATGTCCAGTGATACAAGCCTTTCTACATGGGGACAGAGCCTAAGAGCGGTACTTAGAAGAATTAAAAAAAAAAAAACTTCAGGAAAAGTCTGAATTAATCTTCTGAATAGCATCTTTTTCAAACCTTCTGCAACAAAATGATCTCCTTATATTTATGTATTATAGCATAAATATGCTATTGAGCATATTTATCTGTGGGAACATATAGTACTTCACATAATGTGTAACTGCTTATGCATATGTGATATTACAGGATACCAGTAACCACCACTTAAAGATGTTTTGAATATGAAGTCTAATTTGTCTCTTAGTTACACTATCTGGCTCAAAATGTTCTAGAGCCTTGAATTTATGCTTTATTATAAAAAAGAGACCAAAACTAAATTCTTAGTTTTTATTTCAGTCCAAGTTGCACTTACCTAGTCTTACTACAAGCCACAGATAGAATTTTAAAAGCACATAACACTGTGCATTATCATTAGATTGTGAAATCTGAAATAATCTTGTTGAGTTAACACAAAATGTAGATATTTCCCCTTAAATATTACTAACAGTTGTCACATCAACAATTCTTAAAAGTGTCTTTTTTTTTTTTTTTTTTTGAAAGAGGCCCAACTATACAAAAGAAGATTCTTAATCCAACCCAGGTAACCTGGAAATGATTACTGCCTCAGGTAAACACTTAACCTTCTCATGTAATTGAAATAATGAATTTCATGCCATCATGTACATTACTTTCTCAACTGGTGGGCAGTGGGGAAAAAAAGAACAAACAAACAAAAAACGCAAACATTTCTGGAGACAGAAATTGATCCAGAGATCAAAAATAGAACAAATTTTTACTATAGATATTTTATTTTGGCTCATGTCACAAGAATAGTACAAGAATCCATCACAATGAGATAATATTTCACCTAGTAATAATTTTCTACTGCTAATGAAATGTATATAGCCTCCACAGTCAGATCTATTATCCCCCACTCCATATACCCATTCAGTTAATGGATGTACATGTATTTTATCAAAGGAATAAGTTTCAGAACAGAATACTTTGACTAAGCCTGCACAGAAAAGTGACCAGAAATATGGTGGCCAAGAGTGGATCCTCTGAAGCCCGGGACAGGAAATGAACTACTTCCAACTTCAACAAAGAGGAACTTTCTAGGATGGAAGGAAACCATACAAACCCCGCAGACAGGTCAAGGCCAAGCTTTGTAGGCAGCCACAGCTTTTGTGCCCAAGTACTTCTTGGCAGCCATAAGCTCAGAGAAAGGTCTATCTGTCCTCGTCTGCCATCAATTATTGCTATTTATTATCTGTACTACCTTAGTGACTACGGACCAATTCATAGATCAGGAACACCACTGTTCTAGGCATTTACAAACACAGAACAAAAAGATGGATTGTAAGCCTCTTGGGGCAGGGACCAAGTATAAAATGAGACAACAGATGGATATAGACAGAGGGAGGAGTACTAACAATGAGGCAGTGGTCTCAGCAAACTAGCAGCATAATCATTGTCAAGTTTTTTGTAGGCTTCACAGCAAAGGAGTTTTGAGGAGGGATTTAAAGGTGGATGATGAAGTAGCTTTGCAAATATTAATGGGGAACACCTCCCAAGCATATCTGGCAGCATGGGAGAAAGCACACCGGATGTTTGAGAAGTTAACAAGTAGTAGAGGCTGGGATCATGGGCCGGTAGGAGGTGATCATCAACAGCTCAACTGCTTCCCATACCAGCTCCCACACCTCAAGAGATACTTAACACCACCACCACCTCCTTCCCCAATCCACTCACACTGAGCTTGACAGCAAGAACTGTGATCCAACTCTATTTCATGCTGCAACTAATGATACCAATGAATGGTAGAGGCAACAGGGGAAAGAGGAAGCCCCTGCCACTGACTTGTCCATTTGCCATTCAAAGCTTAGTAGCGTGTATGGCCAATATTAGAGAGACAAGGTATCTCTCCAATATCCTGGGACCAACATGGTTACAACTACACTGCACGTGGCCAATATCAGCCATTTATGATTAGCCCAGTATTAAGGTCATACGCACATCTCTTTTTGCAGATTTATCCATAGGGTGAACTTAAGTACTGTGAACAAAATGTAAATCATGAACTGTGACAATGGTCAGCCCATTGAGTACAGAGATTAGTTAATACTAATTTAGCAGCCATTGACTAGAATATAAATTAAGATGGCCATAACAACCTCAATAAAGGTGGTTTCCATTGTGCATCTATTGTTCGATATTTTTCATCGTTTGTTCTTTATCAACAGTTCTAATAAAAAAATATAGTCATCATGTTACAAAAAAAAAAAAAAATGTGTAGGGCTGTTCCAGTAGACTAATGTAAGCACAATGTGAACTGACAAACTTTGGGCACTGCAGAGCCAGCAGAGTTGGATGCTAAAGTACTGTAATCTGGGATCACCTCTGATCTGATGGCTTACTCACAGATCCATGACTCTGGGCTGTAGGTTTTAAAAAAAAAAAAAAAAGAGAGAGAGAAATAATGGGAAAAACTGAAGGAAATCCAAAGGATTTTAAGCTACTATTAGTAATACCACCTCTGTTCTCCTCTGCTGCAAATGATGCCTCCCTCATACCAAAAATTTAAACAAAAAACAAATGTGGAAAACAAATATTTTGGCAATGTACAATGTGATCAGGATGATTGCTCAGGGTACTTAACTCCATGAAATCTGCATTGCACTATTTTTTATGACCTAAAATGTACAATATGTGATATAGTAATTTATTCCATATGTAATAAGTATAAATGGAATAAATTACTATCAACCTTTATTATTAATTTGTACTGTGGTACCACCTAGGAGCCCCAGCCACGGACCAGACTCCATTGTGCTAGATGCAAATAAACACAGAACAATAAGTCGATCCCTGCCTCCAAGTGGCTCATATAGCATAATCTAGTCCCCTAAATTATTCTGTTACTAGCCAGAACCCCCAAACACACTTCTATTGACATCTCTGAGACTAATGCGAAATAACCAAGTACAAAGACAGATGGCGGACATGGAAAAAGTCTTTCATTAGGTTACCTCTAATTATTTATGCACTTGCTGTAATTAGACTGGTAAGAGATGTCACTATAACCTTATGCTGCTACCTATAAGAGTAGTGCATCATGCCTAACACACATAGCTTCACACTAATAAAATTTTATGTCTGAGTAAATTCAGATAGTCATTCTGAAGAGTCCACTATTTACTCCTCCTAGATAATGAGGAATTGAAGGTTAAGTCATATCACTAGGATGCTAGTTTTCCTTATTTTGCAATATGGCATCAGATTTGCCCCACACAACAGGTCTTAACATATTAGTGAATTTCATACCAGTAATACTGCTATACAGACTTTTTTTGATTGATTTGCTGTACAGGAGTACTCTTCTCAGTGTAGTGGGTAAACAGTTCATTTGTCTGCTCATTAAGTATGTCCAGATTATTTATAAGTTAGTTTATTGAGACACCCTATAGAAAAGCAGAAAGCAAATTGTAAAACCTTTAACTATCATTTACAAACGTTGCAGTTGGAACAGACTAATCAGTGATTGGGTAACAACCAAAGCATTATTCACCTCTCAATCGGGGAACACTACTCATCAATTACAACTCTTTAATCAATCCAATTTGACTCTTAAAATGGATGCGCTTGAAAAAAAATCAAACAAACGTGTCAGTTTCTTAACATGATTATATATTGAAGGAAAAGATGCCCTCTAGTGGAATTTAGTGATTTCATGGTTACTTGTTCTAAAAATATAATTTTCACATGTGGAACACCTGTAACTTCTATCTAAATCAAATGATTTAGGTATATAAATCCTTATGCAAGAAAGAGAGAGAGACCCATTTGTATCTGCAAAGCAACTGGAATGACTTCACTGTGCTCATAACCATTGCAAGTTATTAGTTTTAATTTATTATTTCAGATTGAAAGTTTGGTGTCTAATTAGGATTTATGCAGTAGTTGGTTTTACAAGATTTCAATAACAAAAGTGTAACAATAAAATGCTACTCAGGAAAAAGATACAGTTAAAATTCCAAGAGACAAAAATAATCCTGGCAGTCAAATGGCAACTAAGCCACACTGGACCCAGACAATTTAATCTCTCTAAATCAGAAGCAGGAAGAGATCACTGTAGAGCCAAATAATGGTGTGACTAGAAATACATGCTGTATATCCTGCCACTGCATAAAAGCTGATAAGCAGTTTCAGATTGCCCTTTACCCTAGTTTAAGGATTTAAAAAGTTCTGCCTGTTTTAACAGCAGAGGTTTTATACCCATTTCCAAGTTTCACCAATACACACACAGTTTGGAGTAAGCCCTTCTCGCAATACACAGACAACTTTGCTAGCGGAGTTATGGCCATCAGAAAGAATATACTCCCTTTACCTCAGACACTCATATTTGGTTTGTGTTGAAATTCTTGGTTACAACTATAGTGTAACCAATAATATAGTGACATGCATGCACTATCCACAAGCATTCTGCACTGCACCTCTTCTGGAAGGTCTTTGTTTGCCTTAACATATGTTCAACAACATAAATGTTGATACATTGGAAAGGGCTCACAGAAGAGCCCAATAACGATTAAAGGATTGGAAAACATGCCTTATAGTGGAAGACTCAAGGAGTTCTATCTGTTTAGCTTAAAGAAAAAGTTAGAGGGGACTTCATCACATTTAATAAGCATCAACACGGGGAACAGAAATTTAATAATAGAGGGCTCTTGATTCTAGCAAGCAAAGGTATAATGTGATCAAATGGCTGGAAGTTGAACCTAGACAAATTCAGACTAGAAATAAGGTGCAAAATTTTAACACAGAGTAATTAATCGTAGGCACAATTTATCAAGGGTTCACCTCCCTTCCTTTGGTCAGTTTGGAAATGCAATGAGGTAATGCTCAACTGACTCTGAAGGGGGGGCAGGGGCAAAGCCGAGAGGTAAGAAAGGACATGATGAAAGGGAGAGACATTTGCCATGCTCTCTCTCTCCCACCTACATCTACAGACACCACACCAAGCGACTGAAGTGCTGATCAAAGGGGAGAGCCTGGCTGAGAAGCATCTAAGTTTGTAAGAACACTGAAAGTGTTAAGATCAGCTTAGAATGCATTTTGCTTTTATTTCATTTGACCAAATCTGAGTTGTTATGCTTTGACTTATAATCATTTAAAGTCTACCTTTATAGTTAATACATCTGTTTATTCTACCTGAAGCAGTGTGTTTAGTTTGAAGTGAGTCAGACACTCGCCTTGGTATAACAAGCTTGGTACATATCAATTTCTTTGTTAAACTGACGAACTCATATAAGCTTGCAGCGTCCAGCGGGCATAACTGGACACTGCAAGATGGAGGTCCCTAGGGTTGTATCTGGGACTGGAGGTATTGGCTAGTGTCATTCGATTGCACAATCTAAGGAGCAGCTTACATGCCAGAGGCTGTGTGTGAACAGCCCAGGAGTGCAGGTTCTCACAGCAGAGCAGGGTAAGGCTGGCTCCCAAAGTCAAGGACTGGCGTGACCTAGCTGATAACCAGTCCAGACAACACCAGAGGGGAAGTCACAATATGCTCTAGTGCAAACTGGAATTAATTCAGGGAAGTCCTGTGTCCTATGGCCTGTGTTATACAGGGAGTCACACTAGATGATCACAGGCCTTAAAAATCTATGAACAGTAAAAACAGCTCTATATATGCGTGATTACAGTTCTGAAGTTTGCAGACTGGTTCATTAAAACACTGCCACTAGGAAGGATTATTTACTAAAATGTGGTTAAGCAGGGACACGGTCATTTAACAAATGAGTGCAGCAGTCTCTGAAGGCTAACTCTAGGGACTATCTCATCACACTTAGACTACAAGGAGAACATCATGTAGCTTTGAATTTCAGAAACCCTCAGAGAAAAAGGAAGGTAAATTCTCTCTCTCTCAAAAAAAAAAAAAACCCACAAAACAAAACAAAAACAGTGCTGCTGTTCACTTGCTTCCTTATGGTACCAAAGGACTATGACAGCCTCAGTGGCCTCTTCGCACACTTCCTGATTTACTATTGAACGTGTTCCTCTCAAAGCGCTCATCTGTAACAAGAGTTTAAGCACATGCTTTTAGAGGTAGATATGAAGGAGGAGCTAGCTACTCAGAAGTGATAGGACAGCTCTGCTCTTTTGGCATTGCTACAGCTTTCCATACCTTTCAGCCATATGTACAGTCGCTATTTATTAATAATATAGGGAGGCTAGAGAATGATTAGTTCTCCCAGTCTGACTTACATAAACAGATGCAGAAAGCTGAAAACATTGTTGGGTAGGAAGATAGCACAGGCTATATAAACACCAGAGGTGCCAACAGTTTAATTTAGAGCTGGCAAGTTCTATTTTCATCTTGTAAAGTGAGCAAGAATTCATTGCAAGCAATATTTTGTCCTTTGCCTAGCCTCCTGGGGATCCAGTTATTAGGTTAAACACCACAGTGGAAAAAAACAAACAACAAACAAAAGAAACAACTCTCTTAGGTCTGTAACTTACCTTGATAATGCTGAAGGAGTCTGTTCATCCTCACATCCCACACCTTCACTGTGTTATCTGTACCAGCTGCAGCAATGCACGTACCACTGGGATGAAAATCCACATGATTCACAAACCTATAAAGAAAAATCCAACAGTTTAAACTTGAAGGGATCCCTTTCAAGAAGAAGCACTACAGTATGTTAGTGTAATAATATGGGGGCAGAAGGAAATCTGACTTAAAGATACTAAACACGGCTCAAGTCAACTAACATTTATCTTGTGCTTCTCTCACATCCCTAAGGCAGGATATGATATAGCACTCTATTTTATATATATTTGTATTAAAAAGAATTTGAGGACAATTACATGAGTTCCAGAAGGCTTGCTTCCGGAATTTTGTAGATTTAGATGTCTTAACATTAATTTTCAAAAGTTAATATTTAATAGAAGTAATTATTTTTTACTAAGAGTTCTTAATTGGTGCTTATGAGATACAACATGCAGCCATATCCTTTGAACACATTGTTATTTTTAAAAAGTATAAAATAGATTCTTTGTAAGGTGCTTTGCAACTCTTGCTCCATTGATACAAGCAAGACATCGGATAACAAGAAAACTGACTGCCCTATTAGAATCCTTACATTGCATCATATTAATAATACCACCAAGCGCTTATATAGTGCTTTTCATCAAATTTTTAGATCTGTTGTGTGGAGGAACCATGTATACTAAAAAGGCTTATGAAAAACAACAATATTGTACCATGCCATTAATGAGATCAGAATCAAAAGTCATGACATTAAATACAACCTTAATGACAAATTCAGACATTATCTTGAAACAAGAGAATTGTATGAAAGGGAAAATAAAAAAGGCAGTATGCAGTTACTGGTGTATTGAGGAGGTGCGTGTCAAATGATGCCAGGGAATCGGAACCTAGAAATCATGGGTTCTGGTCTCAGTTCGATCATTGACTTGTTCTGTAACCTTGGACAAGTCCCTTAATCTTGTGGTGGTTCCGTTTCAGCTGTAAAATAGGTATAATACTTCTCTACCTCACAGAAGACATGTAGGAGATTTGATTAATTCTATGAATGGTTTAGAGAGCCTAGAATGAAAGGTACTGCACAAGTGCAAAGCATTATTGCAAAGACCTTTTAATTCTTGAACTTCATTAATTTAGAGCACAATAAAAATAAAGTTTTGGAAAATCTAGTGAAGAGAAATGAGATTCAAACCTCCTTAACTTTCCTAGACCGAGAGAGAGAGAGAGAAATGTATGTATGTATTTCGGGAGGGGGGGGGGGGGAGAAAGAGGAGAAGAGATGTAAAAAGTTTCATTTAATGTGGTTTTGTCCTCAGCATAATGTGGCTAAAATGATTTCTAAGAACTGTTCTCATATCTAGGCCACTACATGGATGTTAAAACATGTTTAGCTCCATTTACACTAACATCCATGTCACTTTCAAGCCCAACAGTAAGGGATCTGGAAGGAATGGTTGGTGACTAAAGGTAATTTCTGTGTAGCTAGGATCTATGTGACCGTGCAGTCAGTCACGATTTAACCTCTGCCAAACAGTGAAAAAAGTGTGAAAGCTCAAATAAGACAGTCTTGTGTGTCTTGCCTCTGTGCATTCTACTGGTACTCACCCACCGTGCTCACAAAAAGAATGTATACATTCTCTGCTGGTTTTATCCCATAGTTTGATAGTTTTATCATCACTGGCAGAAGCTATTAGTCTTCCATCTGGAGAAAATCTAAAACAAAGACAGGAGTTATAACAAAGTTCAGAACTAATAAGAAGCTGGAGGGGACAGACAGTATGGGCTAGATCTGGATACCTTACTCATGGTAGGATGCATTTTAGGGTTTGTCTACACCAATATTTAGTTCACAGCATGCTGGGATGTAAATCTACCCCGCACTAACCTGCCATCCACTAAATGTCATTGTGTACCCTGCTGTTCTCTAGTGCACTTCGATCTACTCACATTTCAAAGCAGGGTAGATCAAAGTGCACTAGGGAATGGTTAGTGTGTAGCAGCTGGGTCCATGGACACTTAGCATATGGTAGATTTACACCCCAGCTTGCCACAAATGAAATGTTCATGTAGACAAGTACTTACTCTTTGAGTAGTCCCACTGATGTTAATACGACTACTTGAGGAGCAAGGGTAGCAGAATGCAGAGCTAAATCTGAAAAGCTGATTTCTATGATTACTGAGAAAAGCAACCTAAAAGGACTGAAATTATTGAACAGCATGCAGATAGATTAAATGACTTCAGAAAAAAATGGTTAAACTGATCTCAGATCATCTATCCCACTTGTTTTCATTTAAGGCGGTTTCAAGTGCTTCATTTCTAGGCACTGCTTCGGACAATTTCTAGATTCACTACCAGTAGGAAAGGTAATTTATTTGTCCTCAAAATGCCTATATTTCTGGTTAAGGCTGTTAGGAGAAGTTCAAACTAGATAACAGTAACTGTAGCATTAGAAATACTGTTTGACAGTACCAGACAAGTGCAACCTTAAGCCGCCCTCTCCGACAAGTAGGACCACTGAGATCAACACATCTACTCACATGCATAAATCTTTACAGGATTAAGGCTTTAGGTTGCAATGAAAGAATTATGGCCATGTATATAACACAACGGATGTGACGTTGCACTCTATGTGATTTTATGAAAATATGCTAATATGTGAATATAATGTAACTGGAATATGCTTCATGCAAAAGGTCGCATGTAAGGTATCATTACAAAGCTTATAATCTACTGAGTGTGGTCCTCTTATTTGTATGTATGTATCATTCTTGAATCTGAAACTAGAAATATGAAATACAACTCTGAGGGCCTACTGTAATTATGAAAAGTGTAGGCCATTAACAGTGGTTTGGAATCTTGACGTAAATTTGACCGTGGATGGCTCTGTTTGCTTGCAGGCCTTCCTGAGTCAGGCTGGGAGGAATGAAGGCTTGGGGTCTCACAGGACATGTGACTATGTCACCTGGTACTGAAATCCATCTTAAACCTGGTGCTTTTCCATTTTATTTTTTTTTTGGCCGGGGCGGGGTGGGGGAGAGAAGAGGAACCCCAGAGAGGAACAAAGGATTCCCGCCTTGTGCAAAAGTTATATACGGGAGTGGAACAGAACAAAGGGGGCTGAGAAATCCCCTAGCTACCACCTGAGCTGGAACAAGGGCTGTACCAGGGGAAAGGATTGTGGCCAGACTAGGAAAGTATCCAGTCTGTGATAGAAGCTTATTGAAACATCTCTGGAGGTGACATTCCATCTGTATTCACTTTCTTACTGTATTAGGCATAGGCTTGCATGGTTTATTTTATTTTGCTTGGTAATTCACTTTGCTCTGTCTGTTATTACTTGGAACCACTTAACTCCTACTTTTTTGTATTTAATAAAATCACTTTTTACTTATTAATTAACCCAGAGTATATATTAATACCAGTGTGTGGGGGGGGGGGAGAGACGACTGTGCATCTCTCTCCATCAGTGTTATAAAGGGCAAACAATTTATGAGTTTACCCTGTATAAGCTTTATACAGGGTAAAATGGATTTATTTGGGGTTTGGACCCCATGGGGAGGTGGGCATCTGAGTGTTAGAAACAGGAACACTTCTGTTAGCTGCTTTCAGTTAAGCCTGCAGCGTTTAGGTGATGTGGTTCAGACCTAGTCTGGGTTTGCAGCAGACAAGCATGTCTGGCTCAAACAAGGCAAGGTTCTGGAGTCCCAAGCTGCCAGGGAAAATGGGTTAGAAGTAGTCTCAGCCCATCAGTTGGCAGTCCCAAAGGGGTTTCTGTGATTCAACCTGTCACAATGGGGATAACACTATTTCTGATATCCCATTGGTATGAAGAAGTGAAACAGAAGTGCATCAGGGTAAGAAGTAGTGAAATAGGGCTGAAGTAACTAGACAGTTAGCTTCTCTTCTGGACAGAAAAGATCACAAGAGTGGCCATACTAGGTCAGACTAATGGTCCATCTAGCCCAGTAGCCTGTCTTCCAACAGCAACTAGTGCCAGATGCTTCAGAGGGAATGAACAGAACAGGGCAATTTGAGTGATCCCTGGATGGGAACCTAATGTTTTTTTAATCCAGTTATACTTTTGGCCTTCACAACATCCTCTGACAAGTTTAATAGGTTGACTGTACAACTGTATGAAAAAGTACTTCCTTTCGTTTGTTTTCAACTTGCTTACTTATCCACTTTCTCCACACTAAGTCACAATGTTTAGACTTTTATCATATTCACTCTGAGGTCATCTCTTTTCCAAGCTGAAAAGTCCCAGCCTTTTTAATCTCTCCTCAGATGGAAGCTGTTCCATACCCATAATCATTTTTGTTGCCCTTTTCTGTACCTTTTCCAATTCTAATATATATTTTTTGAGATGGGAAAAGAAAAACTGCACACAAGGTGTGGGAGTACCATGGATTTATATAGGGGTATTAGGATATTTTCTGTCTTGTTATCCATCCGTTTTCTAATGGTCCATAACATTGTTAGCTTTTTTGACTGCCGCTGCACATTAAGATGTTTTCAGAGAACTATTCACAATGACTCCAAGATCTTTCTTAAGTGACACCTGTATCGAACCCATTGTGATGTTACATTATATTCACACTCATAAGCATATTTTCATAAACATATGGAGTGTAACTGGAATTTGCTTTATGCAAAAGGTCTCTTGTAAGGTATCATTACAAAGCTTATGATCTACTAAGTGTGTTCATCCTATTTGTTTGCATGTATTATTTCTATGTCTGGAGTTAGGAGAAGAAGATATAAACTTGTATTACTGATGTAAACATAGAATCATAGAATCATAGAATTCAAGATCAGAAGGGACCATTATGATCATCTAGTCTGACCTCCTGCAAGATGCAGGCCACATAAGCCGATCCACCCACTCCTTAGCAAGTGACCCCTGCCCCATGCTTCGGAGGAAGGCGAAAAACCTCCAGGGCCATTGCCAATCTTCCCTGGAGGAAAATTCCTTCCCGACCCCAAATATGGCGGTCAGCTGAACCCCGAGCATGCGGGCAAGACTCTCCAGCCAAACCCTCTGGAAAAGGTTATATCATACCAGGCACATAATTGACCTATTGACTAAGCCCGTTATCCTATCATACCATCCCCTCCATAAACTTATCTAGCTTAATCTTAAAGTCATGGAGGTCCTTCGCCCCACTGTTTCCTCGGTAGACTGTTCCAGTATTGCACTCCCTGATGGTTAGAAACCTTCGTCTAATTTCAAGCCTGAATTTCCTGACTGACAGTTTATATCCGTTAGTCCTCGTGTCCACATTAGCACTGAGCTGAAATAATTCTTCTCCTTCCCTGGTATTTATCCCTCTGATATATTTAAAGAGTGTAATCATATCTCCTCTTATCCTTCTTTTGGTTAAGGAAAACAAACCGAGCTCCTCAAGTCTCCTTTCATACGAAAGGCCTTCCATTCCTCGGATCATTCTAGTGGCCCTTCTTTGGACCTGTTCTAGTTTGAATTCATCCTTCTTAAACATGGGAGACCAAAACTGCACACAATACTCCAAATGAGGTCTCACTAACGCTTATATAACGGGACTAGCACCTCCTTATCCCTACTAGAAATACCTCGCCTAATGCAACCCAAGACCGCATTAGCTTTTTAACCACATCACATTGCCTACTCATAGTCATCTTGCGATCAACCAGGACTCCTAGGTCCTTCTCCTCCTCCGTTACTTCCAACTGGTGCGTCCCCAGCTTATAACTAAAGTTCTTGTTAGACATCCCTAAATGCATAACCTTACACTTCTCACTATTGAATTTCATCTTGTTACTAATACTCCAGTTTACAAGGTCATCTAAATCTCCCTGGAGAATATCCCGATCCTCTTCCGAATTGACAATACCCCAACTTGGTGTCATCCAAACTTTATCAGCCCACTCCTACTCTTGGTTCCCAGGTCAGCAATAAATAGATTGAATAAAATCGACCCAAAACCGAGCCTTGAGGAACTCCACTGGTAACCCTCCAACCGGACAGTTCCCCTTCAATACTACCTCTGCAGTCTCCCTTTAACCAGCTCCTTATCCACCTCTGGATTTTCATTTCGATCCCCATCTTTTCCAATTTAACCAGTAATTCTTCATGCTACTGAAATCCAGATATATGAGATCCACCGCATTTCCCTTGTCTAAAAATCTGTTACTCTCTCAAAGAAGGAGATCAAGTTGGTTTGGCACGATCTACCTTCGTAAATCCATGCTGTAATCTATCCCAGTTGCCATCGGCCTCATGCTCGGAACCACTCTCTCTTTTAAGATTTTTCCATGACTTTGCATACTACAGATGTTAGACTAACAGGCCTATAATTCCCGGGTCACTTTTTTCCCTTCTTGAATATAGGAACTACATTAGCTAATCTCCAGTCAGTCGGTACAATCCCGAATTTAGGATTTATTAAAGATTATCCAATATCCTCGCCAATTCCCTTAATATTCTAGGATGAAGATTATCCGGCCCCGATTTACTTCCGTTAAGCTGTTCAAGTTTGGCTTCTACCTCAGATACCGTAATGTCTACCCCCATATCATCATTCCCATCGGTCCCTCTATCACTATTCCTTAGCCCTTCATTAGCCTCATTAAAGACCGAGGCAAAGTATTCGTTCAGATATTGTGCCATTCCAAGATTATCCCTAATCTCCACTCCATTTAAAGTTTTAAGCGGTCCCACTTCTTCTTTCTTGGTTTTCTTCCTATTTATATGGCTAAAAAACCGTTTGCTATTGGTTTTAATCCCTCGCTAGGTCCATCTCCACTTGCCTTTCTCACAGCTTCCCTGCACCCTCTGACCTCAATAAGGTAGGTTTCCTTGCTGATCCCTCCCATTTTCCACTCCTAGTACGCTTTCTGCTTTTTCTTAATGACCCCTCTAAGACGCTTGCTCATCCAGCTCGGTCTAAAACTGCTACCTACGTGCTTCTCGGGATACATGCCTCTGACAACTCCTGCAACTTCAACTTGAAGTAACCCCAGGCGTCATCTGCCCTTAGATCCCTAAATATGTTAGCCCAGTCCACTTCCCTAACTAGTCGCCTTAATTTAGTAAAATTAGCCCTTTTGAAATCATACACCCTAGTCTCAGATGCACTATTGATTATCCTCCCATTTATTTGGAAACGAATTAGCTCATGATCACTCGAGCCCAGGTTGTCCCCTACAACAATGTCCTCAACAAGGTCCTCGTTACTCACCAAAATCAAATCTAAAATGGCATCCCCCCTCGTCGGTTCAGCAACCACTTGATGAAGGAATTCATTAGCTATCACGTCTAGGAAAAGCTGAGCCCTATTATTATTACTAGCATTTGTTTCCCAATCTATATCTGGGAAGTTAAAGTCCCCCATGATCAAGCAGTTCCTATTAGTGTTTACCTCCTTAAAAACATTAAAGAGCTCTCTATCCATCTCTAAGCTAGATCCTGGCGGTCTATAGCACACCCCAATCACTATCCTGGATGAGGCTCTGGTAGTTTTCTTCCCCAATGTGACCATTGCCCAAACAGACTCTGTATTGTCCATTGCAGCGCTAGTTATCTCATTACATTTTACCTCATTATTGATATACAGTGCTACTCCCCCACCTTTACCTTTGCATCGGTCTTTCCTAAACAGCACATACCCTTCCATACCTGTACTCCAGTCATGGCTACCGTTCCACCATGTTTCTGTTATTCCTACGATATCCGGTTGCAATTCCCGGACCAGGAGCTCCAGTTCCTCCATTTTGTTACCTAAGCTTCTCGCATTGGTGAACAAACATCCTAATTTTTCCTGTTGGGCTCCTCTCACTCTTTTCACCCAACTCGGTAGGGACACAGTACTTCCAGTATGACTTGTAGATCTAGAATCTGTCCCCCCGCTCTTCCTTACACCTGCCTGCCCCCCTCTGGCTATATCTGTTGTTATCTTGTTGTCCTCACTCCCAATGTGAAAATTTGGCGTGGAGAGCACTAGGACCTCTCCCGACCGTCTCCCCCCAGTGTCTAGTTTAAAGCTCTTTTAATCAGATGAGCCAGCCTCCCTCCTAGAAGTCTACTTCCTTCCCTACTTAGGTGGAGCCCATCCCTTGAGAACAGTTGTCTGTCCCCAAAAGCCTCCCAGTGCCCATACATCCCAAAGCCCTCCTTGTAACACCACTCCCTCAGCCAACATGTTAAGTGGAAGCCATTAAGGGTGCTTCAGAATCAATGAACTGTGAATGGGTTTGTTTACCTGCAAGCCTTCCTGTGTAAGTGTCTCCCAGCTACTAGGTAATGAAGAAGGATGTCTTACAGTGACATGTGACCATGTCACCTGGTATTGGAATCCATCTTAAATCTGGTGCTTTTCCGTTTAAAAGGAGGGGTGGGAATCCAGGGAGACAAGATTCCCACCTTGTGCCAAAGATATAAAAGGGGGTAGAACAGAGCAAAGGGGGCTGCCAGTCATGAGAAAACCCCTAACCACCACCTGAGCTGGAACTAACAAGAACTGTACCAGGGGAAAAGGATTGGGCCCATACTAAGGAGGAGTCTAGTCTGTGAAAGAAACTTATTGGAACATCTCTGAGGGTGAGATTTACCTGTATTCAGTTTCTTAAATGCATTAGGCTTAGACTTGCGTGTTTTGTTTTATTTTGCTTGGTAACTTACTTTATTCTGTCTGTTATTACTTTAAACTACTTGAATCCTACTTTTTATACTTAATAAAATCACTTGTTTATTAATAAACCCAGAGTAAGTGATTAATAAACTGGGGGAGCAAACAATTGTGCATCTCTCTCTATCAGTGTTAGAGAGGGCGGACAATTTATGAGTTTACCCTGTATACACTTTATACAGAATAAAACTGATTTATTTGGGGCTTGAACCCATTGGGAGCTGGGTGTCTGGGTGCTGAAGACTGGAATACTTGCTGAGCTGTTTTCAGTTAAGTCTGCAGATTTAGGAGCATGGTTCAGACCCTGGGTCTGTGTTGCAGCAGGCTCAAGCCAGGGAGAACTTCTGGAGTCCCAAGCCATCAGAGAAAATGGGCTCAGAGATAGTTTCAGCACATCAGGTGACAGCCCCAAGGGGGTCTCTGTGACAGAACCCGTCACACCCATCATTTTGTATGTATGGTTAGGATTGTGTTACCCACTGTGCATTAGTTTGAATTTATCAACATTGAATTGTATCTGCTATTTTGTTGCCCAGTCACCCAGTTTTTAAAGATCCTTCTGTAATTCTTCACAGGTTGCTTTGGACTTAGTTATCTTGAGTAATTTTGTATTGTTTGCAACCATTGCCACCTCACTGTTAACCCCTTTTTCCAGATCATTTATGAATGTATTGAGCAGCACCGGGCCCAGTACAGATTCTAGGGGGACCTCATTATTTACCTCTCTCCAGTCTGAAAACTGACTGTTTATTCCTACCCTCTCTTTCCTATCTTTTAACCAGTTACTGATCCACGAAAAGACCTTCCCTTTTATCTCATGACTACTTACTTTGCTTAAGAGCCTTTGGTGAGAGACCTTGTCAAAGCGTTTCTGAAAGTCCAAGTACACTATATTCACTAGATCACCCTTGTCCACATGTTCATTGATTCCCTCAAAGAATTCTAATAGATTGGTGAGGCATGATTTCCCTTTACAAAAGCCATCTCGACTCTTCCCCACTATATTGTATTCATCTATATGTCTGATCATTCTGTTCTCTACTATAGTTTCATTCAATTTTCCTGGTACTGAAGTTAGGTTTACCAGCCTGTAACTGCCAGGATTGCCTTTGGAGACTTTTTAAATCATGGGTGTTACATTAGCTATCCTCCAGTCGACTGTACCATGGCCGATTTAAAGGATAAGCTACATACCACAGTTAACAATTCTGCAATATCATATTTGAGTTCCTTCAGAACTCTTGGGTGAATACCATGTGGTCCTGGTGACTTCTTATTGTTTAAATTTATCAAGTTGTTCCAAAACCTCCTCTACTGACACCTCAGTCTGACACAGTTCCTCAGATGCATCACCTAAAAAGAATGTCTCAGGTGTGACAATCTCACACACATCCTCTGCAGTGAAGACTGAAGCAAAGAATTCATTTAGCTTCTCCACAATGGCCTAAGCTTCCTAGAATTCTCCTTTAGCACCTCCATCATCCAGTTGCTCCACTGATTGTTTGGTGGGCTTTGCCCTACTTCTGATCTATTTAAATTTAGCTGTTACTTTTTGTGGTTTTGCCAGTTGCTCTTTAAATTCTTTTTTTGGCCAGTCTAATATTTTTTGACTTGCCAGAGTTTATGTTCCTTTCTATTTTCCTCAGTGAGATTTGACTTCCAATTTTTAAAAGAATGCCTTTTTGCCTCTAACCACCTCTTTCACCCGGTTGTTTAGCCACGGTGGCATTTTTTTTGGGTCCTAAAAAATAAAACAAACCCACAACCACACACAGTAAAAAAGGGTACACATAATTTGAGCCTATATTATAGTGATTTTAATGTTTCCATAGAGCTTGCGACTGTCCCTTTTAATTTCCTCATTCTTTTGTAGTTCCTGTTTGAGAACCACTGATTTAACTTGAAAAAGGGGAGTCATGAGGCTATTAAATGGGGGTTTGCGAACTGTCAGCCACGACCACCAAACCCTGCTTTGTCTCCAGCATTTATAATAGTGTTGGATATAAAAGTGTGTTTTTAATGGGGGGCGGGGGGGGTGTCACACTCAGAGACTTGTAGTGGTGAAAGGGGTCACCACTACAAAAGTTTGAGAACCACTGAATTAAATGCTACTGTGGTCATTTTCATTGGATTCCCGCCCCCCCAAGTATGTTAAATTTAATTACATTATGGTCACTATTACCGAGCGGTTCAGCTATATTCACCTCTACGACCAGATCCTGTGCACCATTTAGGACTAAATCAAGAATTGCCTCTCCCGTTGTGGGTTCCATGACTAGCTGCTCCAAGAAGCAAATTAGTGGTGTTTAGAAACATTTATCTCTGCATCCCATCCTGAGATGACACATACCCAGTCAACATGGGGATATTTGAAATCCCCCATTACTGGATTTTCTGTTTTTTGTAGCCGCTCTAATCTCCCTGAGCATTTCACAATCACCCTTACCATCTTGATCAGGTTGCCAGCAGTATATTCCTACTGATATAGTCTTATTATTCAAGCACACAATTTCCATCCAAAGAAATATTATACTGTTTGATTCATTTAAGATTGTTACTATAATTGACTATGCTTTTATTCCCCTACATATACTGCCACTCCCCCACCAGTAAGACCTACTCTGTCATTCGTATATTTTCTGTACAGTGGTTTTACCATGTCCTATGATAGAACAATGGCAAAATTCCCATGATGCCTATTATATCAATATCCTCATTTAATACCTCAAGTTCAACCATCTTACTATTTAGACTTCTTGTATTTGTATACAAGCATTTATAAAGTTTGTCAATATCTAGTTATCTGCCTTTGTTTGACTGTTTCTCTTCAGTGCCCAACTACTTTATCAACTTCTATTGTCTCCTCTTTATTAGACTAGTTGTCCACTTTAATAAATCCTCTCCTCAGGGATGTGTCTGTCCAAACTGTGTGCACCTTTATACCTGTTGGCTTTCCCCCAGTCCTAGTTTAAAAACTCCACTACAAGCTTTTTAATTTTACATGCCAGCAATCTCGTTCCATATTGGTTTAGGTGGAACCAGTCTTTCCTGCATCGGCTCCTCCTTTCCCAAAAGGTTCCCCGGTTTCTAATGAACCTAAATCCCTCCTCCCGACACCATAGTCTCAGCTGGCATTGAGACCCCACTGTTTGACTATCAAACTGGCGCTGCACATAGAATTGGAAGCATTTTAGAGAATGCTATCATGGAGGACTTAAAAACAAAAGAAATTATCTTACCTACTGCCCTAAATTCAGCCTCCAGGACCTCTCTCTCCTATCTTTCCCTATGTCATGTACTATGACTACTGGTTCCAACCCAGCACTGCTTACAAGTCTATCTAGGTATCTCAAGAGGTCTGCAACTTTTGCACCCAGCAGGCAACTCTCCATGCAGTTCTCCCAGTCATCACAAATCCAACTGCTAAAGAAAAAAATTTAGAAGTCGCATTTACCTGGGGGTTGGGCAACGAGGATATATGGATCTCTATACCTGTTCAAAATTACTTCAGCTCAGGACTGATTTGAAGCATAAGGCAAGGTTGTTACACCAAAGCCACATGTTGAATGCACTCTTTGTTTTAAGACATACATTACCACCACTGTTTTTTGCCGGCAGGTTGTACTTACTTGGCACAGCGAACCCAGTTTATGTGCTGGCTCAAGGAAAAGAGAAATTTCTGTCTGTGAACTGTCCATACTTTGACTGTTTTGTCATCAGAAGCTGTAACCAAGGACTGTCCATCACTGGAGAACTGAACGCTTCTTACAGTTGCCGTATGAGCCTTGAACACAGTAGATTCTCCTTTGCTAGGTAGAAAAAGGAGTGAATGATTTTTTTAAGTTGCACAAGAGGCTAAGACACTATGTTCTAAACAGCCTGAAGTTTGTGTACACTAGACAGAGTGTTTCTAACCGCTATTTCTATGGACACCATATACATTTATGTTAGGAGGAAATTGTTGACCTATCCTGAGCAGACAAGTGTTTAGGAACTATATAAAACATAGCACTAAAAGAAACTGCTCTGTTTGATTTTAGTTACTGGAGCCCATCCTAACTTGAGACAATTTATGTTTGTGTTGTCTATACAGAGGTAAGAAAAAGGACATGTTTTTAATATTAGTGTAAATCAAACAGTCTGCTAAAAAGACTGTTTACATCAGTGATGCTCAATCAGTATACAAAGACAAGAACAATAGTGGCTGAATTTCTGGGCTGACATCAGGTCTTAATTGTCACTGCAATGAGGAAAAAGAAAGGTATAAAGGAGAGTTTCAATTATAGTCAGATAAACCATTGATACCAAATGGAAGTGTGTCTAATATTACAGCAAATACTTTTCCTACACAGCATCTTCTGAGAAATACACGAGTTACTTTTAATCAGAAATACGAGAAGTGGACAAAGTGAGACCAATTTAAAAAACACAAACAAGCTACAGAATTTAATATTATTAGTTCTTCCTCTCACCAACATTTTCAAAGTAGTGCAGAAGGTATTTTTCTGGCAAACAAATACAAGACTGCAGAACAAAATTCAGAGAATTTCAGGATTCAATAGGTGCCTGGTAGGCTACCAGTCCTGCACCACTCCCTAGCGTAGGGTGGGCTAGCAGTAGCACAATGCTGAACGATCGACGAGCTCAAGCCAAGAGCTGAATGAGAGAAGTGGTGGGGTTTTCTCATTAAAGCTAATATTTAATGGACCAGCTCCCAAGTGCTGTAACTGGAAATCCAGGTTCTGTTACCAGATTCTTGAACCCTTGGATTCTTAATTTTTTTAATTTATTTATTTATTTTTAAAGAGACATGAAGTGCTGCAGAAGGAATGCACTCAGGCCCTGGGAAGAGACAGCTTTCTCTTATCTTTCAACAGCAAACCCCCATTTGACTGGCTCCAAAATAAATCCCATCCAGTCCTAATCTGCCAGAAGACTGGTGGCCTCAAGTCTTTAAGGTTGACAAGGGACAGGGAATTCTGGGTTCTGAAAGCTATATAGAATATTCCCTAGTTTTAAAAAGAGTCTATTGGTAACTATTTTTTCTTGCCAACTCAAAAAGCTTCAAATTGGCATTTAAATTAAATAATAGCAGTGTGAAGTGGCAAGATTTGTAAACATGGTCCAACAACAAACCTAAGGCCCCAATTCTGTAATCTATTCCCTGCAGACAAACTCTGCACCCATATACAGCCCCACTTAATTCAAAGGGGGTCCATTTGCTGAGAACAGTTTGCAGGGGCCCCAAGTATTTTACCAAGAAGACCTTTCTCCATCTAGTGTAGATCTCTGCTTCTTTAGAAAAACATACCCCCTTATCCACCAAGGAGCAGATTGTAAGAGCTCACTGGTTCACTCCTGAGAACCTCACAAGGCATTCAGCAGCCAGCCCTCCTGGGTGAGCCCACCCTTAATTCCCTGATCTTGCCATGCTTGCTTGATAATAAGATAAGGTCTCCAGACACGGTCACAATCGTCATTGTAAACGCTCATAATAAGGGTAGAAAAAAAAGTGTGTCATTTAGTTTAATTTTTTTTTTACTAATTAATTTAAAAAAAAAAAAAACCCTGGATTAGATAAGTGGGATAAGTGGGATCAAGGAAGATCTGAAGAGGAAGGAGAAGGAATGAATGAATCTCAAAATGGATAAAATCCATGTTTTCAGAGCAAGACATGCAAATGTTAATTTGGTACTGAAAATTTCTGAACTAACTACCTTCATTTTTAATAAAGTCAAGACCTTCTCACACAGTACAACACTAACAGCAATGCTACTGACCTTCATGTTTTGTTAGGTTACTCAAGACTACCCTTATTGCTTTTTAAGTTCTCCCCTAACTAAAGATATTGCAGTGCATTCATTGGACTACATTTAATCAAGCTGTGACTAACACACTAAAGAGGCATCTGACTTAAACTTGATATTTTCCTTGAGTATAGTTATAGAAGTTCAGTGACTGATAATAACAACCATACACACACAAATCAACAGTACTGAAAGTTGCCACATAATGAGCTGCCTCAAGACAGGCAGAAGTGGAATAATTGCCTTTCCATTCTAGTTTACTTCTGAGATGGCAACCACACATACAGCTTCAATCACTGAACTGATATTTTCAAGGCACTGAGATTTCATCCAGCACAATTCATTTAAATTCAGCCTCCCCAGAAGATCTAGTCTTTCCACACAATTTACACATTCACTTCCAAGAACTCCAGTAAGTGGTGTTTTTTTGTTGATTTTATTTTCAGGATTACATATATTAGCAGCCAGGCTCTGCACGCAGAAGAAGAAACTGTCACTCCCTTTTTTTTTTGTCTAGATGGATGAACAATGAGGTTAAATTTTAATCAAATATAATTTATCTAGTGTCTTAAATAATATACCTGTTTTTATATACAGGTGTGTCATATTTCTTCCAGGGAAGTTCTACTAAACAGAAGTTAACTATAACTGAAATTGCAATCTGCATATTTTCATCCTGCTTCAATGTAAGTATAGCTTAACTTTATCCAATTTCACTGTAAAATGGATCTATTGTACAGTCATGCTATCATTATGAGGGTACAATGGCACCTCCATATTAAAAGACAAATTGAGATTTGCACTAAAAGCAGGGATTAAACTTTTGTTATATACGAATAATAGAGTCATACATTTAGGGAAGATGCACTGAGTACAGAACAAAAATTTGAAGAATTTACAAGAGAGCCTATTAATTTATGAATAAGTTTTTTTTAAAATGGGTCTCAAGACTTGAGGGGGGCAAGGAGGGAATCTAGTTTTGTTTTATTCTTCTAGCAAATAGATTCTGGATTTTTTAAATCTGACACTTCTAGATTATAGCAAGAACTAGGGCACAGGCTAATTTAGGAGTACTGTGTTAACAAAAAAAATAATATAATTACTCATAGCCATAAAACATTCCAACAAAAATAGAAATGATTTATTTTAGAATATCTTCCCTGCTTCCTGGGCTGCTGTGTTTAGTTTCAATTGCTAAAGAGTGCAAACCAAACACCAATAAGAGAGACCCACCACGAGTCTGCTTCCCTCTCAGGGCCCAGACTCACTATTTCTTTATAGTCTTTAACAGTTGCACTTCCCAGAAAGCCACCCTTCCCCAGCTCTCTGGGCCCAAATCCTCACGCTGGCTACCACATGAAGGGGAAGATCACTTCCCCAGTTTAGCGAAAGAGGAGGGAGACATTCTCAGCTCCATACAGAGGTGCAACAGATGTTACTTGTAGAAAAAGAAAAGTTGCAGACAGAAGCGTGATTTGAGTCTATGTTGCAAGCATGCCTTTGCCACTTACAGTGTATTTCAGTTGGATGAGTAGTAGATGGGCCTGCTCTGGGCTAACTAACGTACTTCAATCATTTTAAGGCAGCAGCACAGACAGACTGGACGGTTAGAGGAATGGTAAAAATAATGGCTAGCAGCTGCCAGACAAGCATTTCAAAGCACGTTACAAACATCAAACTAAGTCTTCTAATCTCCCAGTTTGGTAGGCCATCATCACAATTTTAGAAGTTACGAAAACTGAGGCACAGAAAGGGTAAGGTCCCATGCAAGTCCATGACAGCGTAAAAAATTTAGGTCTCCTGACTTCCAGGCCTATGTTTTAGCCATATACCATCATTCTGCTATTAATGGGACAGGGAGTTATTAACCAGAGGTCATGAAAAGTCACCCATTGTTTGGCGGGACAACAACAAGCAAGTCAGAAATCCAACTCCTAGAACAGATGCCTATATTACAAAACCTGAGTACTGTATTTGTTAGTGCCAGAGCAAAGCAAAGGACTAATGAACCATGAAACATGAACTGGGAGGGACACCAGTACATAACTATTTAAGTACAGTATTACTGTGTCAGGAAGTTTACACTGATATTGTCTGTGCTGTAGCTGTTCTGTAGACAGAGGATTTCAGTCTCTAGGGCTAACAAGCTGGCATCTTCTTCAGGACTAAATTCACTTTATAGAAGAGTTCTATGCAGAATGGCTGTTGCATCACCTAATATTTTTTCCTTTAGCAAATAACTGATTCCCAACCCCCACACTGGAGCACTCCTGCCAACGGAAATCACACACCACAACTTAATATAAAAAAGAGTTAGGAAGCAGGATATACTTACACATTTGGAACCCATAAACGGACAGTTTTGTCTCTGGAGCCTGAGGCCACCAGATGGCCAGAAGGTGAAAACTGAACACACATCACTGCATCTTTGTGACCCACAAAGCGATAGGCTCTCATTTGGGGTCTCATACTCCAGATCATCAAGCACGAATCCATAGAGCCACTTGCTAAATTTAGAGGAAAAAGACTCATTTAATATCTTCTCTTAGTACACTGGAACAATCATATACACTGAAGGGATCAGCACAGATTTCAGCCCTTTCAAACACTGGGTCTCTCCACTGAATTAAGACCTTTGTTAACCTGGGGGACCACTACAATTCTATTTTTTATTGGCAATTCAAACCAACCATTCAGAATCACTTATTAATTGAAAGTAGGCATGGCAATTAGTTCATGTAATTCTGTTATTGAAGTAAACAAACAAAAAAGTACAAATATTGTAAGAGCTATTCCAATAGAAGGCAATACACACATGTGCAGAGGTTCTAAGATTTGAGACTCAGTGTCTCTTCATCAAAAGATTTTTTTTTTTTTGGAGCGCAAACAGCAATCACGACTTTGCTTGGTTAATTATCCAAATGTAGATACACAAAGCAGACAAGCCCAGCAAATTAGCAACATATAAAACACACACACTTGTGACAGTGCTTTGTGCCCCAGGAACCTGACTTTTCTATGATTACACAGTTACCAACATGTCCTTCTGAGGCACTGCTTCAGATGAATGTTCCCAGCCTTCTCTATGCCACTGTCCCTGATGAAAGTGCAGCTTCCCCTACAGCCTGCCATGTTTTATATGTCCGTAGTGCAGTGCACACTTACTGTGATGTATAATGGCACAGATATTCAATGGCAACTTACAGAAAAATATTATACAACAAACCTCTAAAATGGTGACAATTAAAATACCTCTTCAAACTAATCCTACATTTAAACTACAGACATTTTGTGGGAAAGGAGTTGATTTTTTTGTGGATTTTTTTAAAGCAAACAAAAAACAGACAACTATGCGGTATAAAAATCTTAGCCTGTCAACAGAAAAAAGCATAATCTTTAACTCCCTGTCAGAGCACCAAGTGGGACATATCTCCAGTGAACATAAAACATGCCTAGGAAAAAAAACCAGATTAGTTTTTGATATTAGGTTTAGATGCTACAGTATCATAATCACAAGTAGATTTTAGTTCGTTTCAGTTGTGGCAAAGTACCAAATAGCTTTTGCTGGAAACATCCTTTTATTTCGCAGTCATTTCAATACAAAAAGAATAGCTCTCTCCTTTCTTGGATAGGATTCAGGATTAAACTAGACCCATTTCAGACAGGATGTTCCATTATTCATGTTCCTTTAAAGGGAAAAAGTTCATACATTTCCATTCAGTGGCTTTTTGCCAGCAACACCTTTCCCTAAAAACATTAGGATTAAAATAAAGAAGGCAGCTAAACATATGTGGATTGAGGACAGGGCTGAGACTCTAGTCCTAAGTATGCTACTGATTCACTGTATGATGAAGTTACTTAACTGCAGTACCACAATTTCCCTATCTATGACATGGGGAAAAATAGCACTTAGCTATCTCTGTAAAGCACTTTGAGATATAAGCAGTATTTTGCAGTTTATTGTTGGCGAGTCATTAATAGCATTGGGTAGGGTAAACACCCCAGTAAAATGGCATTAAATGAAAGCTCACTTCTTCAGCTTAAAAATACACCTCTACCTCAATATAATGCTGTCCTCGGGATCCAAAAAATCTTACCGCATTATAGGTGAAACCGCGTTATATCGAACTTGCTTTGATCCACCTGAGTGCGCAGCCCCCCACCCCCGGAGCACTGCTTTACCGCATTATATCTGAATTCATGTTATATCAGGTCACGTTATATTGAGGTAGAGATGTATGAAGAATCTAATATAAAGGATGGGAAGTGTACATGTTGCTTGAATATAGAGTAGCTGACTCAATATACCTCACTCAAATATTTTGAGTCTTCCTGCCTGCATTTTCATTCATATAAGTGCTGTACCCACAGCACCTGCTATGTAGGACTGTAGCACTGCTCTTGCTCTGCAGTTGCTGGCCTGAACCTAAAAAGAGGAGCAAGGGAAGGGAGACAAAACAAAAAAAAGAATAAAGAAGCCACTGAGAAACAAAAGGGAAACGGTAGGAGGGAGTGGTAATTAAGGGCTGGTCTACACTGGGGGCGAGTGGAAATCAATCTAAGATATGCAACTTCAGCTACGTTATTCGCATAGCTGAAGTCGAAGTATCTTAGTTTGACTTACCTGGCCGTCCTCACAGCGGCTAGTCGACTGCCGCCGCTCCCCTGTCGACTCCGCTTACTCCTCCTGCCGAGGTGGAGTACGGGCATCGATTCGGGGATTGACTTATTGCGTCTAGATGAAATGCAATAAATCGACCCCCAGTAGATTGATTACTACCTGCCGATCCGGTGGGTAATGTAGATGTAGCCTAAGAGAATATGCTAAACTTTGATAGTCCCTAATTTTCATAGCAAAGGGTTATGTGGGTTACCAGGGTCCTGATAAGGGATACTGAAATATGCCTTCTGACAACCTATTGGACTACTGAATTTCAAGGTGTTTAGCCCTGCTGTATCTGTATGTGTCTACTGGACACCTTTGCCATATAATTTCTTTGTTCACCACCTCTGCAACAGACATAGCAATTCTCTCCTGTACTAAAATGCACAGTGGGCCTCAATGTAGGTAGTAGGCCAATGGACATCTGTCAATTTCTATTTGGTTCTCAGAAAAGACAACTGATTACAATGCAATGCATTGTATTAATGGACAGTGGATGGAAAACAAGCCTTTAAGTCACACCAAGTAGAACTGAAGTTTTGAAATACAGTGGTTTCAGAGTAAAGTGAGGCACACAAATATGCAAGACACAGTGTAACACTCAATGCTCCTTGCAACTTTGTCAAGATAAACACGCACTCACGCACACCACTTAAAAATGCCATTTCTAGAATTTAAGCAAAAATGTGGGCCTTTCAGACTTGAAAATAACTCTTCAGTGCTCTACAAGTGATTATTTCTGAGCCTGTTTTGTAACTCAGCAGCTCTTTTAATTTCCCTGAAAAAAGGAGAGACTTTTGAGGTGACTGTCAGAACATAAAAAGATAATTTACCCAATTGTTTCTTATTGAGACTGAAATCCACACTAGTGATGGCATCTCGATGGCCTTTAAAGTGTTTCTCCAGAGACGGATCCTCCTGAAAGACAATAAAATTTAAAGAATATAGGCTAATGTTAATAGTGACCTTAATACAATAAAAAAAAATACATATTTTTATGACAAGGCTTGGCAATTTCCCCACCCTAAAATATTCAAGACCAGATTTCCAAAAGAATAGTAGCCCAGCATTGGGTGATAAAACAGTCTACATACAACTACTTGTATAATTATGCATATAATTACAAAAACAGTATATGCAGCTAGTCAGCTGCACATCGAAGGAAAGGTGTGGGGGAAGCGCAAAGAAGAGAAGCAGATCAGAAAGACCAGAAATAGCAGCAGGGTGGCTATAACATCACTATCTCACATCATTTGTATGCTTAATGAGATTTGTGAGACACCAGACATTGGTGGCCAACTACCAAAGTATATTTTTGGCCCACTGGGCTACAAAGCAATAAACCTAGTTGCAAAAGACACCGTCAAAAAGCGAGGATGGTTTCAATAAGAATTCATAAAAATAGTTTTGGTTTTTAAAACGCCAGGACTCAGCAGGGAAACCCTCGCGGATCCAGTAACTGCCTGTCCCCCTCCCTGTGCCTAAACCAATCGGTCCCTAGCTCAGGCAGGAAAGTGTTCGCGCCCCTTTTCAAGCTGACTGGGGGCTGCACCGAGCACCCCACAAGGCCCCGCCCCGCAGCTCAGGCCAGGCTTCGGTATCCTGCAGGGCAGGACCCGGCAAAGCCCCCCCTCCCCCGGGGCACTGCCACCACCTACCAGGCCGCGGGGCGGGCGGCTCTGCGGTTGGCAATGACTTTTTGCAATATTAACAGGGCGGCAACACGCGCCCTTCGCCCCTAGCCCCACCCCAGCCCCGGCAAATTTAGCCCCCGGCCCCACTCTCAAGGGCTTTCCCCCCCGGCCCCTACCAGGCCGGCGGCGGCGGCCATAGCGTGCGGCGGGAGCTGCCGGGCCTGTCGCTCTGGCCGCAGCGCCGGTTCAGTTTCCGCGCCTCCCCGGCCGCCCTAGTAACGGCGTCAGCCCTTAAAGGGAAGGTCGGGCCGAGCCGGACTTCGCCTCCGACAGGAAAAGCGGCCCGGGGCTCGCTTGGCGTCATGCTGGGGCGGGGAACGTGGGCGCGCGCGCGCGCGCACTCGTTCTTACACACTCAGTTCCTTCAGCTGTGCACACTTGTGCTCCGTCACACATACTGTTCACATGTACACGTTCATACACACACACCACATGTGCACACATGCAATGCACACGTTACTCCTGAGGGCATTCTATGCCAAAAAAAAATAAAGTCTCCACCAACAAATCAAAAATTCTGTCCACAATATTTTAAATTTCTGCAATTTTTATTTGTCAATAAATAAATGCAGATGCTCCAGCATGACAGTGGGGAGCACAGGCCACTGGCTGCACGAAGGTGGGAGCTCAGCCTGCAGCCACCCCACCCTGGGGACATAGACTCATTGGTGAGGCTCCATCCAACCCTGACACAGCACAAGGCCTGGGCCTGCCCCTCTGTGCCAGGTGCACCAGGTGTGGGGCAGGCAGGCTCCAAACATGGAGGAGCTCAGTGTGGGATGAAAGGATTCTGTGTGGGACAATCTGGGCGCAGGCAGCTCAGTGGGGAGGTTAGGAGGGTTGCCAACTTTCTAATCACACAAAATCAAACACCCTAACCCCACCCCTTCCCCGAGGCCAGGCCCCCTGTCCCACTCCTTCCCTGAGGCCCTGCCCCCCATTCACTACATTCCCCCTTCCTCCATGGCTCACTCTTCCCCATCCTCACTCACTTTCACTGGACTGGGACGGGTGTTGGGGTGTTGGAGGGAGTGAAGGCTCTAACTGGGGGTGCGGGCTCTGGGGTGGGGCCAGAAATGAGGGGTTCAAGATGTGGGAGGGGACTCCCGGCGGGGGTGGGGGGTTGGGGTGCAGGAGGGGGTGAGGGCTTTGTCTGGGGGTGCAGTTCCTGGAGTGGGGCCGGGGATCAGGGGCTTGGGGTGCATCAGGGGGATCCAGGCTGGGGGTGGGGCAGAGGTGGTCTGGGGCGGGGAGGGGTCTCTGGGTTGGGGTGCAGGGGAGGGTGAGGGCTCTGTCCTGGGGTGCAGGCTCTGGAGTGGGGCTGGGGATGAGGGGTTTGGGGTGAAGAAGGAGGCTCTGGGTTGGGGGGGCTCAGGGTTAAGGCATGGGCTTACCTCCAACGGCTCCCAGTCAGTGGTGCAGCAGAGGGGCTAAGGCAGGCTTCCTGCCTGTTCTGACTCCGCGCTGCGCCCCGGAAACGGCCAGCAGGTCCAGCTCCTAGGCAGAGGTGCAGCAGGTGGTTCTGCGCACTGCTCTCGCCCGCAGACACTGCCCCCATAGCTCCCATTGGCCACGGTTCCTGGCCAATGGGAGTGTGGAGCCAGTGCTCGGGGTGGGGGCAGCACACGGAGCCCCATGGCCCCCCCCACCTAGGAGCTGGACCTGCTGGCCACTTCCAGGGCGCAGCGCAGTGCCAGGACAGGTAGAGTCTAGCCTGCCTTAGCCCTGCAACACCGACAACCGGACTTTTAATGGCACATGCACATTTGCACACACACACCAGGGCCATTTCTGCTGGTACTTCCCTCTAACTGTGCTCCCAGTTGACACTGCCTCCCAATTCCCTCGCCTGCATGCCATGCTGTGGGCTGCCCCTGCCCTGGTCTAGCTCTGCAACAGGTAGGGAGCAAATCATGACTTAGAATGGTTTTGCATGTCAGCGCTAGAGGTTTGCAGTGATGTGACTACACCAAGGGCTGCTCACCGCTGGATGAAATTGCCAGGTAGAGCTAGCTGACAATTTGTTAGAAAATTTCAATTTTCCTGAAAATTTTTGATTTCCCATCTTAAAAAACCAAAATGATGGAGGCTGACTGCCCGCCAAGAAGGCTTTTGCCAATTTCACTTTCGGCAAGCAGGAAGAAAGTGAAATTGACGAGATGCCTCCAGAAGAACAGCTGCAAAGGCAACAAATTCTTTTCTGAGAGAACCCAAATGGATTTTTTCTGGAAATTTTGTCATTTTTGACATTTGCCCTGATTCAGGATGAATATTTTTTCAAAAACATTAATTTTTTTATGGGATGGTATTTTCATTTTCTGGCCAGCTGTATAGTGTCAGAAGAGTCTTCAGATTCCAGCCCCTGAAGCCCTGGGGCTCTCTGCTGAGATTGCCTAGAGAAGGCTCCAAAGGTGGAGATGGCTTTAGTGAGATAGACACTTTTCCACCAGACAGCCTCCTCCAGTAACATTAAATCACTAGTAATTTTAGTCAAGACTAATTCTCTAGGGATGAAAAGCTCTATAACTCTGCTAATCCAATGAGCCATCCAGATTGCCATTGTGTTTTGGAAATCATCAGCCAGACCTGATTAGGACAGCCATCTGTGTCATTTTGAGGGCAGAGATACAGATACACATTACTAGATGTTGCCATGCAGCTGAGCACAAAAAGCTCCCCAGATCATTAGCTTTGAAAAAAAATCTGCATTGCTTCAAGAACAGAGCTTCACCCAGTATTTCATGTGTCTAAAGAGTGTGGTTCATGAAGCCAGTTCTGCAAGCACTTACTAAGCAGCAGAGATAGTGCTTACCACTGCGAGTAACTTTATTGATGTCAGCACTTACACATAAGCATTTTTGAAGGGTCCATCCCCTATTAAAATTGTTCTATGAAGCAAGAAGTGTGTCTGCCTCGGTGTTCTGTTTACACTGATGGTGCTCCGTAATAATATTATTGTCATGTACTTCTTGTACATGGTAGGTTGCAGGTCAGGCTCTTGTACCAGATATGCACTGATTACAGGGCTTCCTTTGTAGAGAGATACATCAGATACTCCTGGGAGAATTCTGTACTACTGTGCGCATACATAATTAATAAGCTGTGCATATTTTTTAATTTTTTGTGCAGAAAAAAGCTTCTGACAGAAAGTTGCTGCAGTTCCACCTTTTGCCCACCAGATGGCACTGTGGCGATAGAACAGAGCAGCAGCTCCTGGCCAGCTAGTTAAGAGAAAGAGCCTGCATTCTTCACAGCTCCTGTCAGGAGACAGGGGCTATGGGGAGACAGACAGTGTGGGGCTGCTGGTGGGGGGTCACAGACAGGACCTAATAAGGGCTAGTGGGGGAGGACAGACTGGGGCAGGGGCTGAATGGGAGTGGAGGCACAGGGTCACAGGAGGGAGGGAGGTGCAAGGCCAGATGGGGAGGGGGTGTAGAGCTACTTAGGGACAAGGGGCGGCTGAGTGGCGGCACAGGGACACATGGAGACAGGGGTGGGGGTGCAGGGCCACACAGGGACAGAGTAGTGGCTGAGTGGGGACACAGAGACACATGGGACGGGGGAGGGGGTTCAGGGTCACATAAGGATGGGGGGGTTTCTGAGTGGGGGTGCAGGGACACAAGGATAGGGGGTGCAAAGACATATGGGGGCTCGGGGACACATGGAGACAGGGACAGATGTGCCTGACTGAATGGGAGAGGCTAGGGGTCAGCCAGGGTCTGCATGGGGAAAGCTCCCTAACAGTCCCTCCATGCCCCCCCGCTAAAAACCTGTTCCATACTTTTCCCACCTATACGCAACAACCCTCCAAGTTCACACCCAGGCTTCTTCCAAGCAATCCCTCTCCCTCAGCTGCTCCTTTACCCAACTCTCCTAAGCCTTTGCACTGCTTCTGAGGGGTGTGGGAAATGCGGTTCTGTATTGTAGTTTACCGTATATACTTGTTCATAAGCTGAATTTTTTTAGTAAAAAAGGGGAGCACCAGAGAAGGGGGTCGGCTTATGAACGGGTATAGAGAGGGAGAGGTGGGACACAGCCCCTCCTCCCAACAGAGGGAGCAAGAAGAGGCAGCACAGCCAGCAGAGCCAAAAGGGAAGAGGCAGGGCCAGAGTCTCTCCACTTCTGGACATGCTGCTCTCCCCACAGCCTCCAAAGCAGCTGCAGCTCTGGGGCTGGCAGGCTGCAGCCATGCCACCTGGTCCTGCCCACTGGAGCACGCTGCGGCCATGCTGCCTGGCCCACCTACCAGAGAGGGAAAAGGTCTGTTTTGTTGACTCTCCCAATTTGAAAATGTTTTGGAGAAAAAGGTTTTTGAAATTGTCAGTACGGAAATAAAGGAAGAAGGACGCACGTGTCAGGGCCCTAATTAGGCCCTGGGTGATGGCTACTTCCCGCCACCCAACACAGCTGTAATGAGGTTGAGTAGTGCCCATGTAAGAAAAATTAAAACTACTGATTATTCCTCAGAAAAGGTTTTTAATGACTTGTGACTATAAACAGCTGTAGTGTGTACCCTGGGTCAAAAATCTTTCGGCCTCTGTAGGTCACATCATCCTGGATCTCAATCTTCTGGAAAACATACCTTCATGCTGGCTCCATGTCTACACCCTGATGGTGGGCGATGGAGCAGAGATTAGGCTTCCTAGTAGGATGTTCTCTCACACACTTTCTGATACCTCTTGGCAGCTCCTTTTCCCAGCCAACTTTCTATTCTATCTTGCAAGGTGCCAGCACCCTCAGCTCCCACTGAAGCCACTAGTAGTTCAGGGGGCTCAGCACCACCCGTGAGGAGTTCAGCACCTTGCAGCATCAGGCCTTTGCAGTGGCCAGACATTCTGAGAGTCTGGGTAATGGGCATGGAAGTGAGACTGACAGAAGGAAATGAATGGACCATCTGAGGCTCCTGTCATTGACAGAGTGGATGGGGCAGGAGGGCATGCAGTAGGATTCTAGCTGGGCCAGAGTTTAGGGTTGCCAACCCTCCAAGTTTGTCCTAGAGTCTCCAGATTAATCTTTAATTAAAGCTTATGTTATGTGATGAAACCTCCAGGAATATGTGCAACCAAAATTGGCAACCCTGCCAGCACTGTGGAGAGCCTTGGAGGCAAAAACAAGAAGTTTAAATAGATCCAGTTGGTGATGAGGAGCTAGAGATGGGATTCAAACAGAGAACAGTTTGAGGTGGAAGGAAGGTAATTTTAGCAGCTGTATTTTGGATGGATTGGAATGGGAATGGTGGGACTCAGCCAAAAGATTCTGAACCTCAAAGAGCATCCGTCATTCATTCTTTTTCCTGTGATGCCATCTAGTGATGATTGTATTACAGAAATTTGAAACTATTTACAAACTCGCTTTCCCTTTCTTTCTCCCTCTCGTTCCTGGAATTCAGTGCACTTTGGATACTGATATATGTTTCTGTAAATTCCGAGGAAACAAACCAGAATATTCAGGAAGCATCAGATATGTCTAAGTTGTTGGACAGAACAATACTCAGCCTAGGGTGACCAGATGTCACGATTTTATAGGGACAGTCCCGATTTTTGGGTCTTTTTCTTATATAGGCTCCTATTACCCCTCACCCCCATCCCGATTTTTCACATTTGCTGTCTGGTCACCCTAGCTCAGCCCAGCTTAAATATGCAGTGAAAGTAGAACATTTGAGGAGCATATTACCAATGTGGAACAACAAGCAGAAAGTATTAAACAGGAGCATTTTCTTTCATGCCTTCTGCACCTGCCAATTGTGGCAAAAAAAGATATGAAACATGAGGTATATTTACATGATCCATAATTATTATTTACGTCAGAAATGCTGAACCAATGGAGGTTAAGGAAAACTTATATGAAGGGGAAAAGAAATTCTCCCTCATCCTGAATTTTAATTTGCCTTTTTGAGTCTTTCATTTTGGACACTAGAACCTAGAAACCCAACTGAGATCAGGGCTCCATTGTTGTAGGTGCTGTACAGATACACATTCTGATCCAGATACAGACGGTCCATTCTCTGAAGAACTTGCAATTTAAACAGATAAGCCTAAATAAAAGGAAGTATTATTGGAGACTGAGACCCATAGTCTCACAGGGAATCTGTAGCATAGCCAGAAATTGAACCCAGGTGTTGAGTTCAAGCACACTGCCTTAACCTCATGATCATCTTTGCTCTCTTTGTCTCACCCTCGGATCTTGTCAGCTTGAGAGGTGTGCATTACGGTGGCAATGTCCTTTTGTAGATTTAGCTCTGTATTTTAGTAGGGTGGAGGGTAAAATGAGGCCGAACAGCTGTTAAATTGCTGCATTGATTGAAGTAGTTCTACAACATAGCCACCAGGGGGAAACACCTATTCACACATCTTTAAAAGTACAGCACAACTTTATTTTATATAGTGCCTTCTGTATGTAAGCAGAGTCAGGATGAGCTCCACCCTGACATCTGGTGGTAAATTATGGGGAGTGCGGAAAGTGTTGCATTGGTATTTCGGTTATTTGCATGGGCACTCCCACCCCACTTAGCATACCGCAAAGCAGCATGGGATGGTTATTTTCACTGCTGTGGGAGCCCCAATTTCGTTGTTATTGGGGCAGGAGGAATGAAATGTTGTCACCCTGATTGGGTAAATGGGGAACTACAAAATTGTCTTGTGATGGGGGGTTTCATTGTCAGCTGGATAGCGCTTGCTAGATGGGGCACATGGGTTCCAAAACCCATTGAAGAGAGAGAGAGAGGCTGGGGATAGATATCTGTATTGGGTGGTGCAGGCTTCTTGTGTGAGCCAGATGCACTAGTTCTACCTGTGCCTCTCTCCACTGTGGAATGTCAGAGTTAATGTTTGTTTCCCTTAAGAATCTAGATACAGGTTACTGAGCTGAACTCACTGGGGCTCGCCTACTATGAGCTGCAATCTCTAAGAGCTGAAATCACTGAAGAGCTGGACTTGCTGAGCTGAGAGCACTGAGTACTGTGCTTATGAGTGGGGGAGCCTGAAGCAATACCGTGGAGCAGAGCAGCTGGCAGAGCGGAGTGGAGCAGTTTGTGCAGCCCTGGGTGAGTGGAGCCAAACAGCTCGTGAGGACGGCTGGAGCAGATCACAGGACAGCTGGTGGACCCGAGCAGCTGGCAGAGCAGAGCAGCCCACAGAGCCAGCGGAGCTGAGCGGTTGCGGGGACGGCTGGTGGAAGCAGAACCCCACGAAGAGGCAGGGCAGTTGGCCCCGAACCACGTAAGGTGCCCCTTTTCTACCCAGGCTGGGGAGGGGGACCTCTGCAAAGAGACTCTTGAACTCTGGGGCTGCACTGACCCGGGACAGAGACTTTTGGATTGTGGGACTTTTGGGACTGTGGGTGATTTGGGGGGTTGCTGGACTCAAGGGCCCAGAAAGAAGGACACGGCCCAATTTGCTGGGGTGGGTCTTTGCTCACGGTTTGACCCATGATCTCTAGTTAAGGTATTTTCCAGATTTAATGCTTGTTGTTGTTTTCTTATATAATTAAACCCTTTCTGCTACACCAAGAGTCTGTGCTTGCGAGAGGGGAAGTATTGCCTCCTTGAGGCGCCCAGGGGTGTGTGTAAGATTTTCCCAGGTCACTGGGTGGGGGCTCGAGCTGGTTTGCATTACGTTGTGGGGAAGGGACCCCTAGGTATTGAACCCGGCCCTTGCTGCTATCGTTTCAGCCTGGCAGAGGGGTTACATGTACAATCCGTATCCCAGTGTTTTCCATAGTTAAAAAAAAAGGCCATAAAAGTGCACAAAATGAAAGCAGAGGGAGGAAAATTTAGACACAGAGACAAGGGAGAAAAGAGCTTTTCAGAGGAGATTTGAAAATAGATGGAGAGTCAAACAGGCAGATAGACAAGACACCAGACAGCAGAGGCTGTGCAGGAGAAGGCTCTCAGAGTGGTGAGACTGCAAGGGCCAGGGAGGAAGCCAGAACAAAGCAGGAATAGGAGTGAGTGGAGGATAGAGAGAATTTCCCTGAGCTAAATGAGAGCAAATCCAGGGAGGGGTTTGTAAACAAGGGCAGTTTTGAGCAGGAGCGTCAGGAGTCAGGGAGCAGCCTGGCTCTGAGGAGGTGGGTGATGTGATCACATTGCACATGAGGGAGTGTGGATAGCTCGTAGAGCCAGCTCTGGGGCAGGGAGGCTGGCAGCCCTGGGGTCCTCAACCCTGGGGGAGTCCGCATGGCAGGGGTTCCCTGAAGCTACAGACCCCGGTAGCTTGGGCTCTCCAGCAGTGCACCAGGCCAGCTGGCAGCAAAGCAGGCAGGTTTCAGAGGGAAGCCCGCCTGGCAGGCTGGGTTCTGCCAGAACCCAGCCTGTGATTCGTCAGAAGTTAATCAAACCCAATGTGCCTCCATAAAACATGTGAGGTTCCGCAAAGCTGCATTTTTCACCTAAGTCCTCAAAATTCCAAACCCGCTCATGTACACAGCTCGATCGTTAGCCTGTAGGTGGTTGTCTGGGGTAAAGTGGCAGAACAGACAGTGAGCCTTCACTTCTCACTTATGGGTCATCTGCATTGGGGATGTTTTCATTTCAAACTTCCCTATAGTACACCAGCCCTTAGTCTTACACTGGGCATATTACTAATCCCTCTTGCAAGGACTTCCCACCACTAGATGTCTCTAGCCACCTTTTAGCTCAGGGGTGGGCAAACTTTTTGGCCTGAGGCTGTGCCTCCCCAAACAGCCTGCCCCCCCATCTGCTACCTCCCACTTCCCGCCCCCTGACTCCCCCCCTTAGAACCTCCAACCCATCCAACCCCCCCTGCTCCCTATCCCCTGACTGTCCTGACCCTATCCACACCCTCGCCCCCTGACAGGCCCCCGGGGACTCCCACACCTATCAAACTGCCCCCGGTTCCCCATCCCCGGACCGCCCCAGAACCTCCGCCCCATCCAACTGCTCCCCATCCCCTGACTGCCCCCCAGGACCTCCTGCCCCTTATCTAACTCCCCCCGCTCCCCACCCCTTTACCATACCGCTCAGAGCAGCAGGACTGGCTTATTGGAAAGCCTGGGAGGGGGGCGGGCGCAAGCCGCGCTGCCTGCATGGTGGTGTGGCTGCAGGGAAGGCGGGACAGAAGGGGAGGAGCTGGGGGCTAGCCTCCTCAGCCGGGAGCTCAAGGGCCAGGCAGGACAGTCCCACGGGCCGTAGTTTGCCCACCTCTGTTTTAGCTGCTCAAAGGGCCAACTCCTGGCCCATCACTCAGGAGGAGAGTTAAAAAAGAACCTTGAGAGAGAGGGGTTTTAGCACAGAGGAGGAATCCTCGCAGTATGCTCCCAGTGTAACTTCCACAGGGGAGTGTAACCATGGAGGGCCCAGAGGATGTGAGTGATCCAGAGATGATAGGCAGATACGCAGACCAAAGAGATATGGGTAAATGAGAGATGAGGAGGAAGGAGACAAAGGCAGAGTTGTGTGTAAGGATGTTCTTCTTGCCTGAGAGAAGCACTTCTGCCTTGGAGACATTTAGATGAAGGAAGCTGAGATGAAGCCACAGATTGCTAGACTGAGACAGGTTGAGATGGTGCCCTAAATCTTGACAGACTATCATCTAAATTTGAGTCTAGACTACATATCAACTAACAATACAAAACCAGCTTTAAACTACCTGTAAACCCATCAGTTATCTGTGCGCTTCTCAAAGAAATGCCACCTTCTTGGTGTTGTAATCTCCCTCCTCCCTACCCAAGCCCCTTTGCCCTATATCTACTCAGCCTAGCATGTTATATTTCCCTTGGAAGGTCTTTAAGGCAGAGACCACATCTTTCACATGATCTGTAAAGCACCTAAAACTTTTGCCCATACTCAGATATCTCAAAAATTGCAGAATTTTATCAGCCTCCCCCCCCCCCCCAAATCCACCTTTACGCTATAAAACAAGTCTGCACAATTATCATAGCAACCGAAAAGTGCCTTTTTCAGCAAAGGCTTATAATAAAAGTGCCTCTTTAACCATAATCATGCGATTACTGCTGCAAAGCAATAATGTCTACAATAAAAGGCTCATTAACTTATATCCTGGGACTGCATGGCTACAACATCACTGCATACAATTTTCCAACAGGACAGTTTTCTCCTCAGAAAATGCTGATTGGACTAAATCAAAATGTTTCAGGAGAATGTATCAATTTCATCATTTCCAATGAAAAATTATCAAAAGGGTTTGTTTGTTGAAGTGCTTTGATTATATTTGAAATGGTGAAGTCCAATGTAATGTATAATATACAACAGATAATATAATAGTCATAATGCTAAAGTCGAAACAAAGCTCTTCCACCTTATTGAACACTTCCATAAAGGTAATTTCAATATTTCCAAAACACATTTTTTCTGAAATTTTGTTTTATGGGAAATTTCAAATCTTCAACTTCTCATTCCAATTTGGAGTAAAAGGAAGTTTCAAAATGTCGGAATTTCCCATGAAACAAAAATTCTGCTTTTCAACCAGCTCTAATCAGTAGTAAAACCAACCCGATTCTAGGGTGAACTATACCCTGCTTCTCCTGAGCTTTCATAAATACAAGATATGCTTGTTCCATTAGACACCTAATGTGACTTTAGGGTTATTTCTTCAATACTGGGGCCACCTGCAGGTCCTGATCCAACATCCTTTGAACTCTCTGGGAATTTTTCCATTGATTTCAGTGGGAGTTGGAATGAGTTCTACAGTGCTGGGTGTATGAAAAGGAGTTGGAATATGAGATGGCAGATGCAAGTAGATTTGAATTTTCCCTCACTGGGCTGATTGCAGTGACACATCTGAAAATGTTAAGTGTTATTAGTTCAGAGAAACTTGCAGACTCTGTGATCCTTTTGAGATTCTCCTGATCCCTGATATTTACATTCAGCAAATCTCACTTTGACGCTTCTCAGTCCAATTACGTGCTAGCTCCAAGGTCCAGAACCCAGAGGCTATTCCTGAAATTAGCAATTTATGCATGTGAGTTGTCTGACTGTGGGTTGCAGAACTGAGTCCCCAACCATTTTGAAGTCCACTTTCCAGCCTTGCATTCATTGCCCTGGCTATGTTCTAAAAAATTAGAAGCTAATTTACAGTGAATCTTTCAACATAGGCTATTTATATAACTGTGATATAGCAGCAATCCAGTTATCACATGGAGGTCTTCTTATCACCCACCTGATTTATAACTGAAAAGACCTTCTCTGAGCATTTCCAGCCCCTGCCAAGGATACACACTGAAAGCCTCTCTATTATTCTGTGTAACCATAGAGACACGAACTAGCTTCATAACTCCTGCATTTCATGAATAAAGAGTCATGGATAAAACAGCAGCCCACTTTGTGCAGTACCGGTATTGTTAAGCATGCAATCCTTCCACAGAATTCAGGTCAGACAGTTGTTACAAGAAAGTACAGTGAGCCTTTGACTTCAAAGAAAAAGCCTGATTCAGAAAGCAATTGGGTATTAATTTTATCGCTAGACTTGTCACTCAGCCTATTGGATCTAAATTTATTACTCACTAGATTGGCCACTTATTTTTGCATTACATAGCACAGTTTGGAAAGGTTTCTCTAATATTAGAGAGGCCGAAAATAACCCCAAAATATATTATATATTTCTATTTCTTACCTTTTATATTGTGGTAGCACCTAATGGACACAAATGGGGTCAGGCCAGCTCTGGGCTAGGTGCTGTACAGAAGGGCAGGCCCTGCTCTGAAGAGCTTACAGTCTAAATAAACAAGAGACCAAGGAGAAATGGAGCATTATTATCCCCATTTCACAGATGGGGCACTGAGGTGCAGAGAGATAAAGTGACTTGCCAAAAGTCATACACAAAATCTCCAGCAGAGACAGGAATTTAAGCTGGATCTCCCGGGCCCTAGGCCATGCTTTAGCCATCAGGCTCCTATTTTCCAGCCAAGGGTGATCCTCAAGAATTAATTTCTTTGGCTTTGTACTTTTATCTTGGAGTTTCTAATTAAATAAGAGCTGTCTAAGCTTAACCTGCCACTGACAAACAGTTCAGAGAGCAAAGTACCCCACTGTGAGGCCCTGGGGACCTGGGAAGGTCACAGCAGAGCATGGGTGAACACAAGAATATAAGAATGGCCAAAGGTCCATCTAGCTCAGTATCCGGTCTTCTAACAGTGGCCAATTCCAGGTGCTTCAGAAAGAATGAACAGAAGAGGTAATCATCAAGTGATCCGTCCCCTGTTGTCCATTCCTAGCTTCTGGCAAACAGAGGTTAGCAACACCATCCCTGTCCATCCTGGCTAATTGCCATTGATGGACCTATCCTCCATGAACTTGTCTTGTTCTTTTTTGAACACAGTTATAGTCTTGGCCTTCACAACATCCTCTGGCAAGGAGTTCCACAGGTTGACTGGCGTTGTGTGAAAAAATACTTCCTTTTGTTTGTTTTAATGGGCTGCTGTTAAGCACAGAGCTGGCGATCTCTTTTCATTATGTGCTGGCACAGTTTAAAATGGAAGCTGAGGCAGGTGCTGCAGTTTCTCCAGTCTGAGAAGTTTAGTAAGGCCATGTCACCCCACTGCATCTCTCTCTTCTGGGTAATTCCTCCCAGGAGAAAGTTCAGCCTGAGCAAGGTAATGCATCTGATTACAGTGGCCCTGTTCCCATGCCAGAAAGCTGACTTCCTCTGAGCACATCTGGCCAGACAAGGACTGCAGCAGGTGTTCGCAGCAAATACAAGCTGGAGCACTTTACGTGCTTTTCTGATTTGTCCTAGGGACTGGGTCCCCCAGGATCAGGGGAGTAACTTAAAAGCTGCCATCATTTCTTTCCTGCTCCAGTGCTTCTCATCAGTCCAGAGAATCCGGCCCACTGATTTCAGGGAAGTTATTACTAACTGAGAGCAGAATCCAGCACTGTGGCTTTTAGAATGTTAAAGCAACTCAAACCAGGTCTTGGGATGGAACAGCCACCTCGGTATTAACGACATCACCACCATTGGGACACTATCTTGTGAACATAAACAGCTCAGGCAAGTTGTCATTAGCTCCGAGGGGCCAAATCTGCAGCTGATGTTGGTGTAGTAAAGAGGATCCTGGTACACCAGCCACAAGGAGACCTAGTGTGGAGGAGCCCCTCCACCATGGTAGTATCCCCTTTATATGGTGGTGATCCTTCTAGGCCTGGTTAAACCAGCTTTAGGACCAAACGACACCAACCATGTAGTGCAAAGCAGACACAGTCCACTGGAGAAGCTGGCCCATAGGATCAGTAGTGTTATATATCACCCCCTAGGGTCAGATCCCCCGCCAATGTAAACTGATGTCACACTGTTAGCTTCCATGGAGCTATGCTGATGTACAGCAGCTGCTGTGTGGCTTCTTATATCCCTGTCACTTCTTTTCTCTGTACGTACATGGCCTACTTTGTCCTGCCAGCAGCTAAGAGTGAATTATTCGTTTGTTTGTGTCTGATGGTTTTTCCTGTGCTCATTTTCATTTTTTAGAGTTCAGAAAATGTCCAGGGGCCAGATCTAATTCCTAGTTGAGCAAAACTCCCGTTGACCTTAATGGGCGTTTGCCAGAGTAAATATTGAGTAAGGACCTCAGAATTTGACCCTGTGTTAATGGAGAAAAAAGAAACGTCACCTGTATTTATATCAGAAATCCTTATTGCTATCTAATCACTATGCACAAAAGTCAACAGAGTTTAGAGAAAAGGGGGAAGAACTCTGCTAAAGGTCACTAGAATCCATTCTCTGGACTCTGATAACAAATGTGTAAACCAGTGAGAGGGATGGTATAGCATTCAGCTTTATAATGATATTAACCTGAAAATGTCCAGGAAAGAGAATTGCTGTCTGGCAGAACTACCAGCTCCCTCCCACTTTCTGTCTCATTTAGAACCACCGGCGGTACTTTTAATTTTTTTTGAACCAAGGGTTTTCCAAGTGTGGGGTATGGAGCAGCACCAGGTGGTGAGTGGAATGCCTCTGTCACACTGATGAAGCACCTGGCAAGGTGTAAGCCTTGATGTTTCCTACTTCTTGTAGCCCAGCCCTGGTTTCTTTAAGGACTTGTCTTCACCCAAAAGCTGCAACGCTTTAACTATAATGGTATAGTTAAAGTAGTATGGCCCCTTGTAGCGGGGTGGTTACCCGCGCCTGCCCTTTTGGGGCTTTAAAACAGCCCCGGGAAGCAACCTTTAGGCTGGGCTGATTGGGGAAGTGGCTGCAGCTGAGGCCACGCCCCAAACTGAGCCACAGGGCCTTCTAAGAAGGCCAGGGAAGCCAGAAGCCAAGATAGTCTCTCTCTGCATTTAGAGGAAGATGGGTCTGGCTGCAGGGAGCTAGACCGGGTACCTGGGTGAAGCAGGGCTGGGGAAAGGCAAAGGAGCTGGGGAGCTCCAGCCTGGAAAGCCCCAGGCTGTGGCCTAGCATTGGGCTAACAGGTACTGGGGGTTGCAGAGGGCAGCCCAGGGGTAGGCCAAAGCAGCAGGTCCAAACCTTCCTTGCCAGTGATGAATAGGCTGATACTGCAGTCTGCCCCAGGGGGTAGGGCTAGACAATGACTGGCAGTAGCCATACACTAAGGTAAGGTGGGGATAGAGGGTGGGGGTTCCCTGGGGAGGGGAGACCCTGAGAGAAAGGGGTTACTGCCAGGGGGCAGCACCCCATCTGAAAGGGCACCAGGGGCCAGGGAGGGACTCAGGGCCAGGGAACAGGCAGATCACTGGCCTGCAGAGGGTGCTCTGTGCTGGAAACCCTGCTAATTCCCTGGGATCACCAGCAGGAGGTGCCGCAGGGGTGAGTCCAACCCGGTTACACCCCTGCAGTGCAGACACAATTATCCCAGCATAAAGGTGCTTGTACTGGTATAGTTTCCCCCCACCACCCGCATAAGAGAAGGGGAATAAGCTAGACTGGTATGAAACACTTTTATACCAATATAACTGTGTCTATATTAGGGGGTGTACCAGTATAACTATATCAGTTTAAAAAAAAATCAGGAGATCCTAGTCAAAATGGTTATATCAGTACAAACTGTGTGAGAGACCAGGCATTAGGGAAAAATCTAGTTAATACAGGAAACCCCATCTCCCTCACTTTTTCTTGCACAGTGCTGCTGCGAGGAAAGAGTAAAATTGGGATGGAGAGGAGAGATCTCCACAAGAGGATCCCTGTTTTAAGAAGCTGTCCACAACAGGAAAGGATTAGGTCCTGCCTCAATAGGGGACAGGTCCTGCTTTGAGCAGGGGGTTGGACTAGATGACCTCCTGAGGTCCCTTCCAACCCTGATAGTCTATGATTCTATGAAAGACGCAGGAGGGTGAAATCCTGGCCCTATGGAAGTCAATAGGAGTTTTGTCATTGACTTCAGTGTGGGCCAGAATTTTACTCTGAGATTCCAGTGTCCCATCAACAGCAGTGAAATTGTCCAACCAGTTTTAATACTGCTTAGAACCATAATGCTAACCCAGTTTTAGGTGTCTTAAGGTAACCTGAGGTCTTGAAACCAGTGGCTCTCGACCTTTCCAGACTATTGTACCCCTTTCAGGAGTCTGATTTGTTTTGCATGCCCCAAGTTTCACCTCCCTTAAAAACTACTTGCTTACAAGATCAGACATAAAAATACAAAATTGTCAACACACTACTAATGAAAATGCTGATTTTCTCATTTTTACCTTATAATTATAAAATTAATCAATTGGAATATAAATATTGTATTTACATTTCAGTGTATGGCATATGAAGCAGTATAAACAAGTCACTGAATGAAATTTTCTTTTGTACTGACTTTGCTTGTGCTTTTTATGCAATCTGTTGTAAAACTAGGCTAATATCTAGGTGAGTTATCATAGAATGTGAGGGTTGGAAGGGACCTCAGGGGGTCATCTAGTCCAACCCCCTGCTCAAAGCAGGACCATTCCCCAGATGGCCCCCTCAAGGATTGAACTCATAACCTTGTGTTTAGCAGACCAATGCTCAAACCACTGAGCTATCCCTTGGAAGACCTCTGTGTACCTCCAGGGGTACATGCACACCTGGTTGAGAACCACTGAGTTAAGGGAAAATGGATCAATCAGGCCACCTTAAACTCCTTAAATCTGTTCTAACTGGTTTTAAAACTGTCTCTGCTGAACCAACTTTAAAACCAAGTAGAAAAATTTCCCCACTGTATACAGGACCTAAAAATATGGAGCCACTTCTCTTGTAGATTGCAATGAACATTAACAATGGGCAGGTGAGGGAGGGTGTATGTGCTTGTACACCATTCCAGGACTGATTATACCTCTCATTCTGTGCATTTTTTCCCCCCAAAGCAGCCCAGCCTCCAGCCCCTTAGCTCTGAATGTGTTTAATCTTTGAGTAAATGTTCGTGCCTGCTAAGTAAACATGGAGTCTGCCATCCAAGGCCCTGGCCTTGCTGGGCTGGGACACACAAGCACTGTACATGGAGTTTCCGACCTTTTTCCTCTGCCTTGCAGGGCTTGCACGAAAAGGCCATGGGAGTTCACAAGGTCATGGGAGTGCACTCACAAGGATGCTGACACAACCACAATGAACACAGAGATCGGTGCCAGGTGAAAGTCACTGGAGTTCACAGGAATGCACCTGATCTATTTAGGGCCCGAGTCTGCCGCTCTTACTCACAATGAGGAACACCTTACTCTGCGAGTAGTCCTAGATGCACTCAACATGGGTCTCAATGGCAGGAAATGGCTCCCACTTCACTAACCCCAATACCATCAACTTCTCCATACTCTGCTGATCTCTAAAGGCCAGGCTCTGATAACCTTACTTGTGTGGAATAATATCTGAGTCCAGGAGAAGTCCCATTGCTACTCAGTGATACCCTAACACTGATTATCTAATAGCATGCTTCCTTGTTCTAATTACTGTCTAGCATGCTGACTAGTATTGATGCCCTGGCCTGGGGCCACCCTGTATAGTACCATACTATGCAAGCTGAAATCAACAGGACCATTTCTGAATCTGAGTCAGGATGGTAGAATCTGGCTCATTTACGTGTCTGTGAAGTTTGTTGGTGTCTTGCTTATGGTCCAGCTCTGCAACCCTTCCTCCTATCAAGTATCAAGACTGCCTACTCATGCCGTCGTCCCACTGAAGCTCAGGTGCATAGATTGCAAGCTCTGTGAGGCAGACAATATCTTCCTCTAGATTTTGTACAGCACCAAGCACACTGATGGCAGATGATAAATTACAACCATGATACAGCACTGAGGTGAATCCTGATCTTGGGTTATCAGTCCCTTCCTCCCAGCTCTATCCCTTCATTTGTAGAAAGCTCATTTAATCAGCCTGGTTCCTGGTTCACCCCAGTTCATGAATATCATACCACCAAACTGAACTCTCCACTGACTACATTCAGCAGCTTCTTGGTCACCAACATTACATACTTTTTTTTTTGTTTTAAACTTTGACTGTACTTCGTGGGCCTTGGCTACACACAGTTAGAGCACTGCAAAGCAGTCAATACATCAGCTCTGATAGAAATTCCAGTACTAATTAACTCATCTCAGATGTGTCCTTATTTGGATCACAGCAGCTCTCACACATGCACTGCAATAGTTCCTCCCCTGCTAGCCTTAGCATTTACCTGCCTGTTAATAGCTGGCTAAGACACATGATTGCAGCAACTTTATCTTGGCATGCTGAACTCCAGCCATTACATCTGGTCATGTTGACCCTTTAGAGAGACAGTGGAATGTTTAAGAATTCAAAACCCAGCACAACACTGTCTGTCATCTATCGACGTATGAACCCTCATTCCCTTTTGCCTCACCCCTGTGTGGCAGGGCACTGCTATTATCCCCATTTCACAGGTGGGGAAGTGAGGCACAGAGAGGCTAAGTGACTTGCCTGAGGTTAGCCAGGGAGTCTGTGGCAGAGAAGAGAGCCCAGGTCTCTGGCCCCCGCTCTAACCATTTATAATCATGATAGGCTATCCTGGCTGTCAGACACAGTGAGGGGAATCTCTCAGCTCTACAGTACTCTCTCCTTCTGTAAGGCGCAGAAACTGCAACAGCTTCCTGGACCTGCCGAGCTACTCTGGTGACTCACCTTGGCAGTCAGATCAGATGGCTCTCATTAGTTTCCACTCAGCAAAGATAAAAGGCAGAGAGGCCTCCCTGAAGCAGGGAGCTAGTGTAACCCCCTCTATGTGATGCTCTTTCCCTTTCTGGTGATGACTAGGCCACTGATAAGACTGCTACAGTCTTAACTAACAGAGCAGTTCATGCTTTTGTATCAGGAGATCCCATTCCCACGTTCAATCCCTGCTACTCTCCACTCACCCAGGGGTGTGGTGCTACTCCACCAGTAGAGGATAGGCTAAGAACTTCTGCCAGGGAAGCCCCTGTGGCTAACCCATTGAGGCTGGAGCTAGAGTTAACTTTACCTTGACTAGTTTTGAATTGCTTCACATTTTCAAGACGTAAGGCCAGATTCTGCTCTCTGTTAAACCAGTTTAAATCCATCAACTTATCCCAGTGCAATTGAGATCTGAACCTGATCCTGTAAGGAGAACAAGGAAAATAGGAATCTGCCCGACACATCCACAAAGCGTATTACAGCTTAAGCATTATAATGACCTTGGGGCCAAATTCAAGCCTAGCTTAACTGGATGAAATGCCAGCAAGGAGGTTTCACAACTGTTTGTGCTAGTTGAATTAAGCAGCATGAGCCTCTGCTTGTGGGCGCTGTCCAGATGAGCTGGGACATTTTCTGCTGCTAGAGATTTTGTGGCTTGCACGGTTAATTGGCATTGTGTTAGCAGATGAGCTAGTCGGATGTGCCCAGAAACCTCCCAGTGCACACAGAGCAGAAAGAATATCTTGTTGTCCCCAAACCTAATTAAACTGCAATGTAGTTTCTCTTGAAGTCCTCTCTCATGGCACAGTGTGTGCATATCAAGGGAAGCCATCTCCTTTCTAATCCAGCTCCCCATTTGTGCCTGATTCACTTAATGATCTTGGCTCTCACCCCAGTACAGTTGCCAGTTACGAGGATGCACATTTCTGGACTGGGGCATCAGTGAACAACACACTGGACCATAGACAAAGCTGGCTGTATGATTCAAAGGACCCCAAGCTGCCTGAGCAGATCTAAAAAAGGGGATTTTTCTGTCCTGGGGGTCAAGTAGTGGGGTGAGGGGGAGAGAATCTGTCCCCTTCTGATTCCATTACCAGAGGGCACTTACAGGTTAGCCTACAACTTGCAAAGCCTGATGGGTAGAAGTGGGAGGACTGGTACATTTTTTTCTTTTCACATTTCAAGTCTTGATGAAAAAAAGGGGAGGAAACACTTTTTGGATGAAATTTTTGCACCGTTTTCCAACCAATTCTAGAGCTGGTTGACATTTTTCAAATTTCAACATTTCCAGTTTTGATGCATTTTCACAAATTGTATCCCTCCCTCCTCCCACCCCCATTTTTCAGCCAGAAAGGGCTACTTCATTGGGGTGTGCTCCAGGGCAGATAGACCAAGCATTGCTTTGTGGGGGAGCAACCAAATCATTAAGACTGTGGGAACAACTGGGAAACAAACCCTTAGAGAGGCTTGGAAAATTGCTGTCTGTCCCCAGTTCTAGACTACAGGAATGGAGCATCTGATCCTGATTCACCACTCACACAGGCTTTACTGGAATTACTCCAGATTTACACAGGGATAAATGAGATAAGAATCAGGCCCCTTGACTTCAGTAAGGTGGCAGCTGAGGGGTTCTGGCTCATAGCCAGAGAGCTAGGCTGAATTCCCTGCTCTGCCACAGACTTCCTGGATGACCTAGGGCAAGTCACTTAGTCTCTCTATGCCTCAGTTCTCCAGCTGTACAATGGGGCCAGGAAGCTGCTCCCCTCTCTGTTCCTTGGTCTCTCTTCCCTCAGCATACTGTGTGTCCTGCCTGCCCTCTGTACTCCCCACCCCTGCCCCACAGACCCTGCAGCCCAAAGTCACACGGCCCCTTTGTTCTCAGTATGGGCTGGTCGCAATACTGGAAAGTGGTCAGATACAACAGTGAGGGGAGTGGGTAAGAACCTGTATAGAACAGAATATCATACAGGTGAAGTTTCTGTAACTAACCATTATGGGGATCCTTTTGGCAAAGCTCTCTCGTTATACCTGTTTCTACTTATATCTCATCCAAAACCCACGTCTCAGGTCAGATTCTGAAATGAGCCAAGTCCTACTTTGTTTCTTTGCCCTCCATTGTCCTCTTCTTCCCTCCCCAAATTTTGAATCATCATCACCTCATTCAATAATTGCACTGCATGTTCCTTCCTCCAGAATGCTGATAATAATCTCTGATGGCCTGACTCAGCAAAAAGCGAACCAAATAAAAGAGTTTTGCTGCTGGCCTTCATGATGTTCTGTTCGTCACACCTCTTTCCATCTCAAACCAGCACCACTCAAAATTGTCCCATTTCTCTTAGATCCTAGACAGCTCCTTTTCCATTGAAGATGTTCACCCCCCTCCCCACCCTTATAGACAAAAGAAGTTCTACAGAGGGGGTGCAAAACTCTACACCTCCTATTGGTGACCCCGCTACCACTCTAGAACATGGCTGTTTAGTGCGTATTAGGGAATTGTTTCTGGTGCGTTAGAAAGTCCCAGCCATTCCTTTCCCGCTCCAACACTTTTTGTTCCTGTCCCAGAAACTCTTCCTTGGGACACTAGATTTGTTAGGCATGACTTTCCTCATGTGAATCCAACGGCTAATGAAATCATAGCCATCTAGGTGGCTGCCTTGTTCTGTCCTTGCTTAACACTTCCAGTACACTCCCTGCTGGCAGACAACCATGGAGCGCTATGCTAGAGACAAACACATTGGCTGGCTAAAATAAGCAGCACCCACCGACCTTCATCAGCCCCAGACGCTACCCTGAACCAAACTACACCAAAGGCTTCAAAGTGTTCTGTGAAGTTTGATCAGGGTTTGTCAGTTTTGTTCATCTCTGCAGTGGGAGTGAAAGCTCTAAATGCCACGTGGAAGGCTGTGACAGTTCTCCCAGCTCAGACAGCACTGGCTTGGAAGCCAGTAATCTTGACAGACGGAGCTTGTTTGTTAAAGATTTGAAGACCAAGGGTCTCAGTATGCAGCCGTTAATCACACTAGGGCAGGGCCTGGTCCCTTTACTTGCACTGCAGAGCACCTTACTCTAGGGGGAGCTCCACTACAGTCAGAGAGCATGTACGGAGCAAGGTATTACTCAACCCACGTAAGGGGGTTAAACTCTAGCTAAGGAGTAGAGTCATCAGGAGCAAGGTCTGCAGGTTTAGACCCCCATTTTGCAGACCCAAGGGGTTCAGAAAGGACTGGTAGAATCCAGCCCTACGTGGGTAATACCTTATCAGAGGAGTAGTATCATTGGAGCCACTAGCACTGCCCTCAGAGTGACATACTCCTCCCATAGGTGGCGAGTTATATGGGCCCATGGTGCCCATGCTCCATCAATATTCAGGAATGTGGGCCCGGCTTCACCAATGTTTGGGCTTATATTTTCAGAGCCGTCTCGTCCATAGGATGGACCGGGGCAACCACCCTGGGCCCCATGCTTAGGGGGTCCCTGTGCTTGAGGAGTACGTGGAGCCCTGCCCCTGCCCCATTCTCATTCCGCCCCTGCCCAGCCCCTCCATCCCAAGCCCCTTTCCACCTGTAGCTTCACCACCCAGCCCTGAAAACTACGACCCTTACCCACTGCGCTCAACCCCCATCACCATGCAGTACAGCCATCCTGGAGTGCAGCACTCATTGCACAGCACTCAAAAAAGGAAGGCTGAGTATGATAACAGGACGTACACAAATCTGTGATTTTACTGTTCCCCACCCCACCCCCTTGCCCTTTCTGTTTCCCAAGCAGTTGTGTTTCTTTTCAATAAATGGGTTTTTTTGCTTTGAAAACATTCTTTATTATTGCATAAAGTAAAAGATACCTTAGCCCAGGAAAGCAACAGGCATTGCAAGTCAGTGTATCATATGTAGCAAACACAGATTCCTACTAACATTGGAACCACTGCACTTCACTCCCGTGCAGGGCACCAGACATTACTGGTGGTTTTCAGCCTCAAATTGCTCCACCAAGGCATCCCTAATCCTTGCAGTCCCGTGCTGGGCTCTAATAGCCCTGCTCTCTGACTGTTCAAATTCAGCCTCCAGGTGTTGAACCTCTGAGTTCCATGCCTGAATGAATCTTCACAAATGTTATGGAGGGTACAGCATGCGGATATAACCGCGGGGATGCTGTCATCGGCCAGGTCCAGCTTCCCATACAGAGAGCGCCAGCGGCCCTTTAAATGGCCACACTCCACAGTCATTCTGCACCGGCTCAGCCTGTTGAACTGCTCCTTGCTGCTGTCAAGGCTCCCTGTGTAGGGTTTCATGAGCCATGGCATTAAAGGGTAATTGGGGTCTCCAAGGATCACAATGGGCATTTCGACTTCCCCTACGGTGATCTTCTAGTCTGGGAAAAAAGTGCTGGCTTGCAGCTTCCTGAAGAGGCCAGTGTTCCGAAAAATGCATGCGTCAAGCACCTTTCTGGGCCAGCCTGCGTTAATGTCCATGAAATGCCCACAGTGATCCACAAGCACCTGGAGAACCATAGAGAAATACCCCTTGCAATTAATGTACTCGGAGGCTAGGTGCGCTGGTGCCAGAATTGGAATATGCGTCCCATCTATCACCTCTCCACAGTTAGGGAAACCTGTTTGTGCAAAGCCAGCCACAATGTCATGCACGTTACCCAGAGTCACGGTTCTTCTGAAGCAGCAAAGAATCCTGTGGCACCTTATAGACTAACAGATGTTTTGCAGCATGAGCTTTCGTGGGTGAATACCCACTTCTTCGGATGCAAGCAGGAAGTCGTGTTAGTGATTCAGTAGGTGGTGCTCTTCTCTCGGAGTTTGTACTGTGGGACTGGAGAGCCTGTCTTTCAGGAGAGCCTGTGAAAGCTGGGCCCTGGTCATTCAAGATTTGTTGATACTGCACCAGCAGGGGCGGCATGCCGCGGGGGGCGCTCTGCCAGTCGCCGGGAGGGCGGCAGACAGGCAGCCTTTGGCGGCATGCCTGCGGAGGGTCCGCTGGTCCCGTGGCTTCGGTGGACCTCTGCGGGAGGTCCACCGGAGCCACGGGACCGGCGACCGGCAGAGCGCCCCCCCACAGCATGCCGCCGTGCTTGGGGCGGCGAAATGTCTAGCACCGCCCCTGTGCACCAGATTAACCCTGGTGTCCTAGCCAGATGCTAGTCTGTATTAATTGCACTCTATCTGCCTCCAGTCTACTCTGCAGCTTCCACTGGGCATGCTATTCTTCGTCCTACACTGCCCTGCGCTGTTGATGAGTTCCTCCCCAGAAGTGGCTTTATTTTCCTGCGATGGGATAGAGGCTTTGGCACAGGACGTGATTCCTATCTTTGTCAAGAGCATTCAGATGCTTCTGGATAAAAGGTGTCCTCTAACTTTAAGATTACATGTGTAATATTTACATCCTACATATAGTTGCACCCTGATTCTTCACTGCCTTACACCTTGGTTAGTCAACCACACCTGGACAGAGTAGGTGTAAAATGCTCCGCAATCAGAATCCACTTGGATTATTTCTTATACCTCCTGGTTAGCCCTGCTGCCTTTTCTTATGCTTGCTTTCTAAGCTATTGCTAAAGGTTCTGTCAGTTAGCACTTGCTATTATGGCAGTAGGTGCAATATTAAACCCTTTGGTAAACAAGGGGAGTGAGGTTCCTGGGCTTGTACCATGCATATAGGTCATGGTGGCAGCTGCTTCGCTCCTGTAAGCAAACAAATGACTTTGTTTCATTTCACCAGCAGACGTATTAACTATTCTGGACCCTCTCTAACCATTTATGCCATTTCTAGTTCCCGGAACTGCTCTAAATGGCATAGGAAATATGGCTTCATAATTTAAATCACACCTGTGAGCTACAATGTCTTGACTCCACCTAGGATTCAATTCAGACCCGAGTATTCTCCCATGCAGGGGCAATTCAGGCCTTTGTATTTCTGAGGGCTAGTCTACACTTACCAGCCGGGTTGACGCGGCGAGTTCGACTTCTCGGAGTTCGAACTATCGCGTCTAATCTGGACGCGATAGTTCGAACTCCGGAAGCGCCGCGGTCGACTCCGGTACTCCACCACTGCAAATGGTGGTGGCGGAGTCGACCTTGGAGCCGCGGACTTTGATTCCGCGGCGTCTGGACGGGTGAGTAGTTCGAACTAGGGTACTTCGAATTCAGCTACGCTATTCACGTAGCTGAATTTGCGTACCCTAGTTCGACCCCGCTTCTTAGTGTGGACCAGCCCTGAGGTGGATACATTGAATACTATGGAGTTTCTGAATGGACAGTGTCGCACAGACCTACTGAGTGAACTTGGACAAGTCCAGGCATATCTGTTTCTCCTCCCATGTCTTGTCCCTTATTGCATATGCATTCATGCAGTGCCTAGCACAATAGGGCCCTGAACTCGGAGCCTCCTGGCACACCCACAATATTCATACTACTACTTGTGATGGGGGCTTTTCCCCCTAGACTTTTACCAAGCTCCCCTCTGCTCCTCAGAGATGTTAACGATCCTATAAGAACATGGATTTGTCCAAAGCCAAAATTTCCACCTCCCACTAGGACATGTGCCTAGGCTGGTTGTGACCCTCCCCTCTCCCTGCTCTCCGAGGTGGCTGCATTTCAGTGGAATGGTAGGCAGGAAGGCTGCAGAGCATGCTGGGATGAAAGGAGCAATAGGAACACAAGATGTTATTTATCAGCTCATGCTCTGCCATAGACATGCCTCACAAAGGCAGAGGCTTTAAAAAGAATGTGAATGGCTCCCCTCTATAAACTATGCAAACACTCACAGTCAGTCACAGTTACCTCCCATGCCTATTTCCTGCCAGCTTTCAGCACCCAACTGAGGGAGACCCAGGGGCCTGTGAAAGAACAGCTTTCATCCTGATATTTCTGAGCTGCTCTGCACCTTTAAGATTCAACTCTTCAAGCGATGGGGAGTCCACCTGCCCCGCTCTCTGTACCAGCCCAACAACAGCCCCGTGCAAAAGCAGTCAAGCTGTTCAATGGATTGGCTGTCATCGTAACCTTTGTCACAGGAACAAGGGGTTATATAATAATCCCAGGTGCTCACATGCTCCAAACACGCTTCACTGAAATGCTTTGACCTTTCGGATCAACCTCTCACTAGACTGGCTGCTCAGTGCCATCTCACTCTATAAAGCCTCTCTAGCCATGCAGCAGTCTTTAAACGAGCAGGACATTGCGGGGGGAAGGGGAGGGAAGGGGAGAGGCGGGAAATCTCTGAGCAATCTGCACAATGAGAGAACATTTTTGCTGGTAGAGTTTGCAGATGATACAAAGATGCCTCTGCTGCCACATTGCTATTTTTAGCTGGGCTAGCGCAGGTAAAGCTAATGCACAACATTTGTACCTGTGCTCCAATCGCACCTTGGACTGAAGTATAAATATGGCAGGTACTGTATCGTAATAACATTTTCCCATGGGTTGGTACCTCAGGCCTTCCCCAGTGGTTTCATTTCTATTTCAGATTACTCAGCTGCTGCATTCTCCGCTGCCACATTTCACCAGTTCTCCTTAGGCACAGATGTGTTCCTCTTCCTCTGACCTCCAACTCAGTGCCAGATTTGCTGTCTGCCCGTTTGATGAACACATGCACTGTCAAAGTTACACCATTCATCTCTCCTTATCACTGTGCCTTGATCCCATGCACAGAAAACTTAAATTAAACTGCTAGTGACGCAGTGCAGCTAGACTCAGCATCCCAAGGAGATAATGTTGCTCCTTGTCTCCATGAAAATAAAATCAGAACCAATTTGAAACATACTGACTACCCGACGCAAACAGAACACACAACCCTGAGCAGCCTCAGAGAGCTGCCATGCTGAGAGTGGAAACCGACATTCCTAATTACAAAATACTTATGCTCACAAGCTAAGGAATTTTGTTTTAAGTGATAGGAATTTGGCCTTTTGTTTTATTTCTCTGTTATTCAGTGACAGAGCATTGCGCTCCTGTATGGGCTCGCTCATCCCACACAAAGATGATCGACACGCAACTTAATTCGACTACCCGTATTATTTCAGGTACACTTAAATCTACTCCTCTACCATGGTTCTCTGCAATATTGCTCCACCCAGTGTTCGCAGAGAGGAAAGCGTAGCAAAGCTCATGACGAAATTGCATGATATGCCACATCTACCATTAAAGACTTGTTTAATCCAGCACATGGTCACTTGCCCTCATGTCACCGGTTGTGGATACATCTACCAAGTGAAGGATTCACAGTAGATGACATGTGGCATGCTCCATGGACCGCAGAGAAAGTGACAAATAATTATCTTGTCTCAGACCCCACTCAGCGTCAACCCGGGTTTGATTTACCGCGAAGGCAATGGAATATTCTGACCTGGTTTTGTACCCGACATGGAATTTGTGCTGCAACAGAATTTCAGTGGCGTTTTAGAGACAGCCCACTAGGTCAGTGTGGGCAGTCACAAACCATGACCCATAGTGTTGAGGATTGCAAAATTACTCCCACTCCTGGAGGTCTTCGTGCCTTGAACATCGTTGATAAAAACACTGTGGTTTGGCTTGACTAGACTCCATACACCAAATAATACCTTTTATTTCCCCAGATGGATATCAATGTTTGCAAGCGTTTGGGGGGGGCAGGGGGGAGAGAGTAACAATTTAAATTTTTGAAGTTTGTGAAATTATGGGGTGGGAGAAATCAGACAATTATTTAGTGACAGTAGAGATTGGATTCAACATGTTAAAGCTTTATGAACCATTAACACAAACGGTCAACATCATATGTCAAAATATACAAAGTAAATATCCTTAAATGAACAAATCATACCTGTTTTTACCATCCATCCAGTAGGACATATGTAACATGCTTAATTCAAAAGTCTAAATCATTGGATTTGGGCTCTAAGTTCTCAAGCAGCATTTTTCTTACTTTACATATGTGTACATTTTGAGTACAATTGATGGAACTATTTTTTCCAACTTGTGCCCATACAGTGGAATCGACATTCACTGACATTTACAGATAAAAATCTAATCCTTCCATATAGGTACTGGAGGGGACTGGTACAGGAAGGGTTAACAGCTATTTCATCTGCAAGTGTCCTGACCTTTAGAAGAAAAAAACTTCCAGCGAGACAGACAGTTCATGTGAATGCTCAGAGCATGATACAGGAGATGTCAGAAACACAAGTTATTGATAGCACAGGATGCATAAGCCAGAAAGGAAAACAATACTCATAAAACAGCTAGCTGCAGAGGAGACAGATTGGTCTTTTCACTGTAGGACTGGGATATGCAGCCCTAGAGCTTATGCAGCAGGAAAAAAAATGCCATGAATACAACAGTGAAAGCTGTATGCTGTTTTATATGAGCAAAGGGGGCACAATCTGGCCTGCAGTGAGGTGCTACTCAACAGGAGTATAGCAGGGTGCCATCTCTGGAGCATGCCCCCACCTGGCCTGGTATGGCATTACAGGCACATCACCATTGGTGATGTAGAATTGTGCCCTCTGAACGTTTTGTATCATATCTCCAATAAGTTTCTGTTAAAGCTTTTTTTGAAGCCCAATAAAGATTATGCATCAGATCAAAGGAGCTGTGCAAGAGTACACCAGCTCGGAACCTGGCCCCAGGAATCCAGACAGTGGTGTGCATTTGATGCTCTATTTTATGTTCATGCAGAAGAATCTCTCTCCTTTGTCCAGTACGCTGTGGAATTCCATGGGAATGTTTTTTCTTGGCTCTAGTTTTTTCTTCATTACATCATGCCCAAGATGAGTAACAGATGAGGTCTCCCTGCCGTCAGATGGGATGCACGCCTCCTCATGGGGCTGTTGTGATCATTACTGTTTGTGAAACATTGCAACATGCTTTGCAAACAATCATGGATTTAGCCTCAGAACAGCCCCAAGGAGGCAAGCGTCATATTGTTGAAGGCAGTTCACATTTATTACTCATACTTATGTTGCAATCACTGACATAATGGACAGACTAGAGCCCTAAAAGAAGAGTATGAGAAACATATCTGTAACAACTGCTTATTACAGTAATTACAGTATCTGGTGCTTTCCCTTTATCTCTTAAAGGACCAGTCACCTGTTCACAGTATCCACCTGTTGTCTCTCATCTTATACTTAGCTTGTAAGCTCTTTGAGGACTATCTTTTTATTGTGTGTCGGAGTGCAGCACAAAGGGGTCTTTGACCATCAGGCCTCCATGATCCATGGGCTGAGGATTTCTCTAATACTGGAAAAATAAGACAGTTATTCTGCGTTAGCATGAACTTTAGCAATAAATATACAGTTTAAATTAGATCATTTCTTCCTTCGTTATCTATATTGGGCTCCCCCCACCCCAAAGAATTAAAACAGAAAGCTCTCAAGGATTCACATTTGTTGGAGGTGTAATCTAGAAATCTTTGGCTTAGTGCTGATACGCTGAGGAGCGCTAATGGCTACTGAACAGCTGGGTCCTGGATCCAAAAACAAATCACAGACCTCTTTAAAACCAGTTGGGGTGCCAGGTACTCTCCTTTAGGTTCAGCAGAAGGAGCAATCAAGCCCCTCTATGTAGTAAAAACAGCTGCAGACAATGGGGGCGACAGCCCAAGGCAATACATCGTTTGGCAGGTCAGAGCTAAGCTGTATACACTCTATGGTTTCCCCGGTCAAAACACATGCAGGGGTTTGGAAATGGATTATAGGCTCTGTGGGTATGTCTACAGTACCTGCCGGATCAGCGGGCAGCAATCGATCCAGCGGGGGTCAATTTATTGCATCTAGACTAGATGCGATAATTCGACCCCCGAGCGCTCTCCCGTCGACTCCTGTACTCCACCGCCGCAAGAGGCACAGGCAGAGTCGACAGGGGAGTGGCAGCAGTCAACTCACCGCAGTGAAGACACCACGGTGAGTAGGTCTAAGTACGTCAACTTCAGCTACATTATTCACATAGCTGAAGTTGCGTAACTTAGATCGATTCCCCCCTGTCCCCACCCCAGCGTAGACCAGGCATGTTGCAGACAGGAAGCCTAGAAAAGGTGTTGAGAATGTGACCCTGAGAGGAAGCAGAGGGACAGGGCACAGAGCTTGCTGGAATGGCAAACTTGGGGATTGCTGACCAAGCAAACAGCCTGCTGTTTGTTTCTACTGTGTTCAGGGAAAGAGGGCTGTAACGGGGAGCAATCTCAGGTGCCCCCTTTGTGGCATAATGTGGCTCTGTGACTGCATTGCCCTCACCTCCCTGTTTTTTGGCTCTTGCACTTACTCCTAGGCCAGAATGCTTAAATGAAGATTCCCTTTGGTGATGTCTCATTTATTCAGTCTAGTACAAGACACCAAACTATTCCTTCTCCCCTCAAGCCCAACACTTGTTCCCTCCATTTTAGGGGTCCTATGGCCCTCCTTCTGGGGTCTGAGAGACAATTCCTGTAGGTTTCACCCTGGGCAGGCAGGCAGGCAGGCCTTCTCCTCTTCTCCATGCCTCTCTGGAGGCTTCTCCTTTAATTACTAGGCCTGTGATTGATTTAACTCCATGACCTACCCATCACGTGGCTAGTCAGCTTTGACACTGGCAAATATGAAACTGGTCAAAGCCAAGCTCTATGTCCTGGTACAGGTAGGCAGTGCCTTCACCGCCCCAGCAAGGTAAAGAGTGGATTATTTACAAGCTAAAAGCATTCTGCATGTCACCCATGACTAAAAATTCATCACTCAGACTATAAATGTGGCTAGTTTGAATGTGTACTTCAGAGCACACCTTCCCCATAACGTGAACTGCATGCTGCAAGAATCGCTTCCCAGAAGGAGCGATACATATTCCTCCATTCCGTACTGTACTATTTTGCCTTTAGACTGTAAGTTGGCAAGGCCTAGTTTTTTGGTCTCTTGTACATTTTTAATATTGAACCACAAGTGTAGTCAAGGAATTGACTATATTTGAGACAATAACATGGACATAGAGAAATGTGGCTCATCTATATAATGTCACTAAAAATCAGTCGCTCAGTGATGGGCAACTGAACCGCAGTGACCATGCAGGACTGGATCATTTTGTTACTTAGCCCTACAATGACCGTGTCACCTTCTGTGCAAATTCAAAAGAATTGGAGGGTGGGAGGGAAGAAAGATTCCCTAGTTCTCCTACAAGAGCTGGGTGAAATCCACCCCTGTCCTGAAGGCCCACACAAAGCTATGCACCATTTAGATCTTACTTAACACTTACTTTGAGGTCCTAAGTGGTGCATAGACACTTTGCAAGGCCTCTGCCTGGAATGAATGTCACCAGAATGCACAAGAGATGAAATTCAAGGGTCCTTGCAAGACCCTCCATGCTTCTGAAGCCCCATGTCAAGGTGAAATTCACCCTTCTACAGAAGGTCAGTACACATCCCTGTGCTCCAGTTAAATCCTTCCCAAGCCTTTACACATGGCCCCGGTGGTGTATAGGGCCTGATGTGAACCCCTGAGGAAAAGTAAGTTTCACTCAAGCAGCACAGAGAGTTATAGGACTGTATTTATTGTGCTAGAGAAATGTATCAGTTAGGGTTACCACAAGAGCCAATCCCAATCTAGCAGATAAAGTCATAACACAATCCAAAGGCTGAAAGTTGAAGCTAGACAAATTCAGACTGGTAATGAGGCATATATTTTTAACAGTCACAGAAATTAACCATTAAAACAGTTTCCCAAGGGTCATGGTGGCTTCTCCATCACTGGCCATTTTTACAACACTGGAGGTTTTTCTAAAAGCTCTGCTCTAGGAATTATTTTGGGACAGTTCTCAGGCCTGTGCTATACAGGAGGTCAGCCTAGAGGATCACAACGGTGCCTTCTGGCTGCAGAATCTATGAATAAAAATTACACAGAGGGGGTCAAATCCTGGCCTCATTGATATGAGTGGGAGTTTGGGGATTGACTTCAATGGGGCCAGGATTTCACCCAGGAAGTAAAATTTTGCAGTTACTCCCAGGATTTATCATTCCACTGTCTCAGAGAGCCACAGGGTAAGAGTTCAAAGTACACTGCTGAGTAATGGTCATGCATAGCTTAAGTAATAAGATGCTATAAGATATTGTGAGCCATTGACTTCAAATGGAGTTACACCAGAGATGAGTTTGGCCCAAACTTTTAGGGCCCAATTCTGCCACCCTTAATTGCAACACTCATCACCTTACTCCAGAAACAGTCTCATTAATTAAAAACAGGACAGTTCCTGGAGTTAGAAGGCATTCAGTGTGAGTAAGGGCAGTAGAATGTGTCCCATAGTACTGCCCATAAAAGCAACTGTTTGCATTCATGCCCTGAGCCAGAATTTCCTCTCCCACATTGCTGTGCATGTGCTCTCACCCAGAGGTGGCTGCATTTCAGTGGTGCTGTGTAGATGACAGCATGGTATAATATATAGTATGTGAAGTCCTTAGGGATCTTTTAGGATGGAAGCAGCAAAAAGTCCTGTGGCACCTTATAGACTAACAGACGTTTTGCAGCATGAGCTTTCGTGGGTGAATACCCACTTCTTCGGATGCAAGCAGTGGAAATTTCCAGGGGCAGGTGTGTATATATAAGCAAGCAAGAAGCAAGCTAGAGATAACGAGGTTAGATCAATCAGGGAGGATGGGGCCCTGTTCCAGCAGCTGAGGTGTGAAAACCAAGGGAGGAGAAACTGGTTCTGTAATTGGCAAGCCATTCACAGTCTTTGTTTAGTCCTAAACTGATGGTGTTAAATTTGCAGATGAACTGGAGCTCAGCAGTTTCTCTCTGGAGTCTGGTCCTAAAGTTTTTTTGCTGTAAGATTTGCAGATTTTAAGGTGGCCATCTTACAGCAAAAAAACTTTAGGACCAGACTCCAGAGAGAAACTGCTGAGCTCCAGTTCATCTGCAAATTTAACACCATCAGTTTAGGACTAAACAAAGACTGTGAATGGCTTGCCAATTACAGATCCAGTTTCTCCTCCCTTGGTTTTCACATCTCAGCTGCTGGAACAGGGCCCCATCCTCCCTGATTGATCTAACCTCGTTATCTCTAGCTTGCTTCTTGCTTGCTTATATATACACACCTGCCCCTGGAAATTTCCACTGCTTGCATCCGAAGAAGTGGGTATTCACCCACGAAAGCTCATACTGCAAAACGTCTGTTAGTCTATAAGGTGCCACAGGACTCTTTGCTGCTTCTACAGAACCAGACTAACACAGCTACCCCTCTGATACTTTAGGATGGAAGACACTACGTGAATGTAAATTATTAATCATCATCATCACTAATTATCTAGCCCCATTAGCAGATAGCTTCTTTATGTTACCTAGAAAAATACTCTCCTCTATTCACTGGGCTAGTCTGGGTGGGGTTTATTTAGTGTAAGCAAATGGGAGGAAATAAAATGAAGCAAAGAAACAGATAAAGGGTTTGAGAGCTGGGGAATAAAAGGAAGAATGGTAATAATGGGGAAACTATTTGAAAACTCCAGCAAGTTGTATGTGGGCGAAGTTTGTGAGGGGTTTGGGTTTACCAGAAGCATCGCAAAGCCAGACAGGAACTAAGAGTAAATGAATCTAGAGAGATGTCAACATCTTGGACTTTACCACACCCATTGGTTAAACGAAAACCAGTGGAAGAGGAAGAAAGCTAAGAGAGGAGCATTTAGCAGCTTGTTTAGAAGAGACTAGAGAGACAAGGCAGAAGAGGTAATATCTTTTTATTGGAGCAACTTCTGTTGGTGAGAGAGATAAACTTTCACGCTTACCCGGAGCTCTTTGTCAGGTCCGAACTTAATGTAAAATTGTTATGAGGAAGAATGAAATGGATGGGTTTGATGATTTGTTTGGGGTGGATATCGGAGGGTGGTCCATTGTCTTGTAAACGTTTGAGGCAGGCAGCAATGCCGCCATGGTGAGGGATATTGGCGTATAGGGAAGTGATGTCCAGGATGGCTAGGTTAGTGTTATGCGGGAGGTTGTTAATACTGCAGAGTTTGTAGAGAAAGTCAGTTGTGTCCTGGAAGAAGCTGCCCCTTTGTGCGATGAGTCGTGTAAGGATGATTACTATGAGTCCTGATAGTCCTTCAGTAAGAGTGCTGTCACCAGATATTATGGCTCTGCCTGGGTTCCCTTGGTTTTGTAACTTGGGAAGCATGGAGAAGGTTCCTGGGGTGGGTACATGGGGATGAGTTTGTAGACTCTCTCTCTTGGAGTAGTTTGGGGAGCGTTTGATGATATCCTTAAATTTCTGGGTAAATTGTGGTATAGGATCTTCTCTGAGCTCTTTATAATAGGACGTGTTGGAGAGTTGTCGGCTGGCTCAAAAAAGTTTGTATCTCTCGCCAACAGAAATTGGTCCAATAAAAATATTACCTCACTCACCTTGTCTCTCTAATATCCTGGGACTGACACTGCTACAACTACACTGCATATAACAAAAGCTAGTTAATTAAGGTTCACAGCTTCACTGTGTTGTTATGTCCATTTCACAGATAGGGAACAGGCACACAGAGATGAAGTGACTTGCTTCAGGTCACAGGGCAAGTCATAGACAGAGGACTTGCCTGCTCACTGAGTCAGCGGATGGCAAGCTGGGGTGTGAATTTTCAGCGCACTAATTTGCCATGTGGACCCTGCTACAGTGCACTACAAGCTTCACAGGGTGCTTTGATACACTCCCATTTCAAAGCAGTATGGCAAAGCACGCTACAGACCTTTTAGTGTGCTGTAGCAGGCCCACCTGGCAAGTTAGCGTGCAGCAAGCTAGCGCACTGTAGATACACACCTTGGCTTGCCACACAGTAAGGATATGTCTACATTACCACGGCAAGTCAACCTAAGTTACGCAACTCCGGCTACATGAATAACGTAGCTAGACTCAACGTAGCTTAGGTCAACTTACTGCAGTGTCTACACTGCGCTGGATAGATGGGAGATGCTCTCCTGTCAACTAACCTTACTCTTCTCATTCACGGTGGCGTACCAGGGTCAACCGGAGAGCGATCTGCAATCGATTTGGCGGATCTTCACTAGACCCACTAAATCGACCCCCAGTGCATCGATCGCCGGAGCATCAATCCAGCGGTAGTGCAGACATAGCTTAATTTGCTGCATAGAGGTGCCCAGATTTGGGAATAGAATCCACAAATCCTGACACCCAGTCCCTTTGCACTAACACCACCTGAGAAAATTGGGATGAGGGCAGTATCTAAGCACTAGGGTCCATGGATTTAACTGACTATATAATTAGGACGAAAATTAAACAGGAACTAGGATGCTAACTAAACCAGTAACATTCAGCACAGAGCAGCAAGCCCTGAGTAAAACTGATTGGGATGGTGCACTAAAAGCATGGGCGGTGGGTGAACCACGGGCTTGGGGAGGCTAGCCCCCAGCCTGGCCCACCCCTTCCGCCTGAGGCCCCACCCCCTTCTACCCTCCCAAGCTCAGAGCCCCTCCCCCCAGCCATGGGTTGCCTGAGTACCCCCAGCCCCAGAGCACCTGGCGGGCGGTGCACAACCCCTGCCAGCCCCAGAGCACCCGGCAAGTGGTGTGTGGCCTCCCCCTCAGCCCTGGAGCCTGGGCAGTGCAGCCCCAGTGCAGTCCCCCCCCCCAGCGCTGGGTGGCCCCATCCCTGCTGCCTTAGCCCCAGCCGGCTTCCCTTCCCCTGGGCTGGGGCAGAACATGGGGAGCCACACAGGGCTGTTTGGGGAAACACAGCCTTCCCTAGCCTATTATACCTGCCACCCATGACTAAAAGGGAAAGGGCGTATAGGATTAAAAGTAAATTCATGTACGCCCAAAAGTTACACATGCCATCAAGCCATCCAGCCAATACCTCAGAGGTAAGCAAAGGCCAAAATAATAAGGAAGCACGTCAAATAAGCAACAGCAGCAAAGCACTCTAATGCAAGGTTACCTATGCATGCAAAGGAGGTCTGCAAAGATGACGAGGTGAAGTCATCTGCAAGAGTGTACACAAGCCTGATAAGAAAAGCCAAGGTGGCCATAAAAAGAGGATTGCACAAGAGAAGCTAAAATAAACAAGAAATTCTTCAGCAGGAAATATTCCAAGCAGAAACAGGTCAGTGAGAGACTACAGCTTCTGCAGATAAGAAATGTATTGAGAGAAGAGGCAGAGAGACACAGCTTAAAAATAAAATGGAGATCTTTGCCTGTTCGCAAACAAAGGAGGATGCCTGAAACAGAGTGTTGTTTCCACCGCTTTGTACCTGATTTAGTCATTTACACCTGATTCTGGCACAGTTTACACCCATTGGACCAAATTCTCTGCAGTTGTAAGTGGACAGACCTCCACTGACTTCAAAGGATTTTCACCCATTTATACCAGCCGATGATTTACACATTTGCAGAATGGTGCAACTAATAATGATACCTAGCTCTTCCATAGCATTTTGCACCAGTAGATCTCAAAGTGCTTTCCAAAAGCATCCCCCTTTTCCAGATGGGGACACTGAGCAACAGAGAGGGGAAGTAACTTGCCCAAGGTCACCCAGCCAGCCAGCTGTAGAGCTGGGCATAGAATTGAGGTCTTGCGTCCCAGTCCAGTGCTCTGCCCCATAGGCCACCCTGCACAATGCATGAGGCAGTGGAAAACCAGACCCTATATTTCCACCTGATGCCTTTTGGGGGCACACTATGGCAGGTCTGCCTGTAGGAAGTTGCCTGTGAATCACCGTTGTATTTTACCCAAGTGTATCATTCCATTTTTGCATATCAATTGCTGTCAAAATACCATTTTAAATAACACTAAGTTTCAGGTAACAATAAGATCAGGAAAGAGCTAGATAAGGAGTGGGGAAAAGAGGAACACCCACAGTGGGATTAAAAGTTAAACACGATCAATGACAGCTATCTAGATTGTTGTTTGATTCAAAAATCCCTTAAACATTAACATGTAAGACAGCGTCAGCTGCCATGTTAATTTCATACTAGTTCTTTCTAAGTCAAGTTTGCTTTTTATCAAGGAAAATATCTCCAGGGCCTCAATTACCTTAAGCAAGGGCTCCCAGCAGGAAAAGGAGCATGTGAGACATTCTCTAAACGTCAATAACCCAACCCAGTTGTTTTATTATTTTTATGGCAGCAAGCCCAGCAGGCTCCAAGGCTGACAAAGCATACAGGCTCTGATTCTGCTCTCACTCCCACTGTTTTTACACCAAAGTAACGCCACTGTCTCCAGTGAAGTCACTTCTGATTTACACCAGCATGAGTCAGGCCCAAAGCATAGTTTTAGCTCTGAAAAACGACTGTAAACATGGCATCATTTATTCTTGGTCATTGATACCACAGCAAATTTATGCAGCTCACTAGTAAAAAATTGCTTTTTTCCTAATTGCCAGCACCACACTGCCAACCTGGGATCTCAAAGTCAAGCAGGGTTCTTTCCTTCACATTCATCATGGTTTCCAGCAATAAAGGCCCAAATCTGCCTTGGGTTACAGTTGCACAATCAATGTGTCCTTACATTTTTCCCTGTGCATTTTAGTTAATAACTTCATTGGTGATGTGTAAGTCTTAACGGAATCCAGCTCACTCTTGGCTGTGCAGTGCTACTAGGATTTAAAAAGGAGTAAACATTTATTTTTGTCACTGAAGTCAGCAGAAGTGACTGAATGCACACAGGGAGCAGGTCTGTTGTGTAAAGAAGAACCAATTATACATCTTCATTTCATTTCACACACATTTCATTGTAGAATCTCACTATGGTCTGTAGCAATAGATTAGAATAATTTGCAGTGTCCACTGAAATCAATGGTTAATTAAAAGCTGTGACTGTAACACATACTGTCAAGGCAAAGACTTCCACCAACCTCAGTGAGCTTTGGCTTAGGCCCACCATGAGTGATTTACTGGTCCCGCAGTTATTGTGCATACAAATTTGGCAGTTATGTGCTCAGCAATATTTCACATGCAGCCTGATTGTATCAGTCACCAGTACAGGGGAAGTGCACTTGTTCGATGGATTGCACAAGGAACTGGCAAAGGGCCGCAAACCAAAGACTCTTACAATCTGCTCCACAAAAGTTACATAATCTAATAACAGATCTGTCTCCCAGACCAGGTGCTTAGCAAAGTGCTCTCCATGTTCCACTGAAAGTCTTTCAGTACCCACAATATTTCACCAGCATCTGCAGTAAAAGAGAACTATTGAAAGGAACAGTTGACCACCTATAGTCCTAGAGTCCATGGAACCCCTTTTTGAAGCCTTAAGAGGCGCTTAAGTAGCCTAAAGGCCGATACTGGCACTCTGCCCTGGTGATTTATCACAGATTCAAGCCTCCCAACACTACTATTAGTATATAAGAGGATTTGAGGCTGTTTGTGTATCTTAGGGTCTGGCTATGTTAGGGAAATGTACCATTGCAGGGATGACCAGTGCAAGTGAGCATTGCTTCACAACACTGGTCTCGTAAAAGAATGTGGCCCAAGGAATGGACAGAGAACAAATGCAGCAGGTAAAACAGAAGCAAAGAAAATAACCTTGAGATGAAAGGGTTAGTGAGTATATGAGCTGAAATTGAACAAGTGGGACTATATGACAGAAGGGAGATCAAAGGCAGGGAAGAAGAGAGGAAATTAAAAAGGCAGCATATAATAATAGACAGTGTGAACCCAATCCTACATCCACTGAAGTCAAGAGTCTGTGTGATCAGATCCTATGTGTATAAGAAACTCGAGTGCAGAAAATGATCTCAGGTTTTCAAAAGAGATGTTGAATGGAAGCAAGTAAATCTAAAAGCCACATTTAAAGTTGATTGTGCCCAATATTTCAGCCTGAAAAACTCAGAGGAAATGAGCAATTAACATTAATAGCTGGAAATTTTTTTACAAAGGAGAAAACCATTAATTATTTCAGCAATAGCAGCTAGTTTTTCTTGAACCCGGCTGAGTTTTGTAGATGCAGATTTTAAGCACAGAACTTTTAATTATATTTTTAATAACAATCTTATTTAAATTGCTTACTTTTAGCAACTTTTTTAACCCACAGCAGTAAAAATGTACATCCATTTCTCTATATGCTTTGTTTGATTGATTAATTTCACTGTCTCCACAAAACATAAACCTCAGCAACCGCTCTAACTACAGCAGACGACCAGCAGTCAGTGGTCTAGCTAGAAAAATTCTGCAACAAACCAACAGACAGGACAAAATTTAATAAGGATTCAACTTTACAGTTGAACTTCCAAGTTTGGTTTGCTTCTGAAATAAGGGGAAATGCCTTAATACTTTATGTTCAACACAGCGAGATTAAAAAAAGAAGCCTCGCTGTGACTCTTATTAATGCCAGTGGTATTAGGAGCAAGTATTAATTTCAGTGAATAGTCAGCAATGGCAAGGAACTGGTAGGTCTGTTAATTGTATTAGAGAACTGTCTCTTTGCAGCCTGTTACTCAAGGCAAGTCAACTAAGGTTACTTTGTGGTTAGGGGAAACTGGGTTTAACAACTTTCAAGCCTTTCATCTTAAAGTTAGCTTCCCATCATGTGTTGAGCAAGTAGTACTCCCTGATCTTGCAGAGAGCATTGTACAGAGACACCTGGGCCTACACCGAGTGCCGTTTCCTTCACCTACACCAAGCTCTTTATAGGATCATCATCTAAGGCCTGGTCTACACTAAGGCGTTAGGTCAACACAAGCTGCCTTGTGTCTTCACTTAAATTTGGCTCCCGCCAGTGTAAGTGCCCCTCTAGAGCGATTTAGTAACCACCTCCCCGAGCGGCAGAGAGTCACCGTCGATGTAATTAGGTCAACGCAGCATCAGCATGGTCAACATAAACAATGTAGTGTCTGTTACCGGCTTTCAGGAGCCAGCCCATAATGCCCCACACTGACAATACAATGGATCCAAGCGCTCCTGAGGAGGACACTCAGCGCCGACATAAGGAGCCACAAGTGCGCATGCACAAGCGATCAAATATGCTGAGGTAAATTAGGCCAACATAGTTTTGTAGTGTAGACATGGCCTAAGTGCCCAAGCCTTAGTGTGGCTGAGCGTCTCCTGCGAGCAGCTCATAGACTCATAGACTTTAAGGTCAGAAGGGACCATTATGATCATCTAGTCTGACCTCCTGCACAATGCAGGCCACAGAATCTCACCCACCCACTCCTGTAACAAACCCCTAACCTATGTCTGAGTTATTGAAGTCCTCAAATTGTGGTTTGAAGACCTCAAGCTGCAGAGAATCCTCCAGCAAGTGACCCGTGCCCCATGCTGCAGAGGAAGGCAAAAAACCTCCAGGGCCTCTGCCAATCTGCCCTGGAGGAAAATTCCTTCCCGACCCCAAATATGGCAATCAGTTAAACCCTGAGCATGTGGGCAAGACTCACCAGCCAGCACCCAGGAAAGAATTCTCTGTAGTAACTCAGATCCCATCCCATCTAACATCCCATCACAGACCACTGGGCATACTTACCTGCTGATAATCAAAGATCAGTTGCCAAATTAATTGCTAAAATTAGGCTATCCCATCATACCATCCCCTCCATAAACTTATCAAGCTTAGTCTTGAAGCCAGATATGTCTTTTGCCCCCACTACTTCCCTTGGAAGGCTGTTCCAGAACTTCACTCCTCTAATGGTTAGAAACCTTCGTCTAATTTCAAGTCTAAACTTCCTAGTGTCCAGTTTATATCCATTTGTTCTTGTGTCCACATTAGTACTAAGCTCAAATAATTCCTCTCCCTCCCTAATATTTATTCCTCTGATATATCTCAGTGAAATGAATGGGATTTTAGGGTGCTCAGCATTAGACCTCAGCAAGTTCTGAGCCCTTAAAACTCCTTGCAGGGGAAGCCCCAGGGGACCCGATAGTGGCCTGATCCCGGAGTATTAGAGTCAGCAGGGGCAGAAACAGGCCCCACATGCTCAGGGACTGGGTGAGCCAGACTGCATCCAAATATGGAGAAACTTGTGGGAGGAGGTGAGAGGAGCAAGAGAGCTTCCTGAGATGAGCATCACAGAGCATCCATAGTGCAGTGTGATATGGCCCTGCCCCTTTTGGGATCTGTCCAGGAGACAGGTCTCAGATGCCACCCACCCCAGCAGAGAACTGTGGGGGCTTCCAGCAGAGCCATAATGGGGTGGCGGCCATAAAGGCCCATGCCCCACACAAGACTCCTGCTGGGGTGTTGGTAATGAGGGTCCCTGCATATGGAGGAACCCATACTCCAAGGGACTGGGGTAGGTGGGGGGGTGATCAGTGTTTCCTCCAATGGGGTGTTTCCTGTGTGTGGAACAAATGACTGTCTGAACTCAAGTTTAACTCCAGGAGAACCCTTCCCTCACTCCTGTGCCACAGTGGTAAAATAAGAAGTGGGTAAACTAATCTTTTTGGCATCCCAGGCCAGGCAGTGGTATGGTAGGTTTTACAGGCCACGATTTCTGCGACTGAGCTGTTGCTGAGCATAAACCAGACAGTAGATAACACACACCCTAGTGCTGGTGGTTGTGTGATCAGCAAATCCTGGCTACAAGAGAGTAGGAATGCTTCATTCCTTAGAGGACAGTTGGATAAACCCTGTTTAGCTGCATTTACCCTCAACTACACGCTTAGCTCCCTCCATGTACTCTTTCCTTCATTTCTTCTCCTTCCTCCCTCATTCCCTACCCCACATTCATAATTGCTTCCTTTCCATCACTCACTCTCGCTCTTTCACTCTGGAGAGGAAGGGAAGGGATGACAGAACCAGAGTGAGCGACGGGGAAGAAGCCAACCAGGTAAGAATTGGTTTTGTGGCTCCCGCTCCTCTCAGGATTGAGGGACTCCTTCACTATCAGAGCAGTGAAGGTAGCAGTCAGTGTGTATTTGCTTGAAAGGGTGGATGAGTGGGCACAAGGCAGCAAGCCACGCCCCATCAGGTCCACTGCACTCTCCTCTTTCTCCTGCCACACACAGCATCTGCAGTTGGGCTGGTGGTGGGCGGGCCCGCCAGCATGGTAGGATTTAGAGATGGATGGATCAATTCATCCATAGAGTTATTGTTGCAGGCTCTCTGCACACTCAGACATGCAGCACTGCATCCACTCCATGTGGGTTGTATTTTCAGTACTGCCAATCCTAGTTATTGTTTACAAATGATTAGTACATTTCAAGCTCTTTCTCTTTTCTTTTTGGTTTCTGTCCTTTTAGGTTGCACCCAGGTCACATTTTCAAGCTTTTCTCTACAAACACAATGGCTAGAAATTATTTTTACATGAAATATGAGAGCCTCATCTAATCACATGACTCCAGGAGCTGAGACTTCAAGAAAAACACCCAAATACCAAGAGACTTGCAATAAAATTGTGAGAGTTGGCAACACTGTGTTTACAACTTTTCTTCCCAGACACAAGAACTAGAAATACAGTTTTTAAAAATGAAAGCTGAGATTCTGATGGGATCACATGAGTCCAAGAGGTGGGGGTTTGGGCATGTGCCTGTAAAGTCAACACCTTAATCCGGCCCTGCCCCTATCTTCTGTTCTATACGTATCCCAGTCATATTGCTGCCTTACATAGTAACATAGGAACTGCCAAACTGCAGCAGACCTGAGTTAATATCCAGTCCAGTTCCCTGGCTCTGAGATTATGTCTACAGTGCATTCAGGAGGTGTGACTGCACATATAGGCATACCTGAGCCATCTTTGATTTAGCTAAATCAAAGCTGACTAGTTGCTTGAGTATAAACCCAGGGTCCTCAGGGAGTGGTGTCAGCCCATACCTCCCCTCATGCTGCCAGGCCTTCACTGCTATTGGTACTTGAGCTAGCTAGAGCAACACTAGCTTGCGTATATCTACCTATGCTGCAGTCACACATCCTGGCTATAACACAGACATACCTTCACAGCGGCCAGTACCAGATGCCTCACAGGAAAGTGTAAAAACCCTGCAGTAGCAAATATGAAATAATCCCCGCACCGCCGCCCCCCCCAGCTCTCATTCTAATCTCTAATAGTCAGTCATTGGCATAAGCCCTGAAGAACAAGGTTAACTATCCCTTCCAGAATGTGTTGCCATTAAATTTTGATAACTAGAATATCCAGAGTTATCCATATAAGTGACAAATCCCTTTTTGAATCATATGTTCTTGGCCTCAATTACTTCCTGTGACAAGAAGTTCCACAGTTTAATCCCTTTCTCATACCGTAACTTTTGCACCTCACATTTGATTATCTGGGAGCATTTACGTGCAGGATTTACATCTGCTATGTCAATATCTTGTAGCCAGGAAAGCAGAGAAGGTTCAGACAAGAACTGTGGTTCTGGAACTTCTCTCTGGCATCTATACAAGAAAAATATTCACCCAGGAATGATTCGGCTACCTGCCCAGCAGGTGCAGGATGGCTGCTTAATGTGCCTTTGGTAGACTGAAGGGCTAGAGGTGCTATTTATTGACTAGATTGGATCTCAGCAAGGTGAGCTTCCCTGTCATTACATCTGCATGTTGTGTACTCCATAATATCTGTGAGGTGGGCAGTGCGGTCATTTATTACGCCCACTGGGATAGCCCTGCCTGTTGTGTTTGATGTATTTATAGAGCCAATGCTATATAAATATACAAGAATTGTCTCCAGTTTTCTCTGTATTCACCCCTGCTGAGGTGTTTAATATTGCTAGCGAATCCAAGATGAGTCTAAACAACTCTCCTTTGGGGCGGCTAGCTGGCTGGCAGTGACAGCATCACAATACTGCCAAGTGTTATGTGTATTTAGTACCTGCCCTCATTCAATATGCACATCTTTATACGACAGGTTTTAATAGAAGCTCCTTCTAACTGCAACAGGATAAAAAGCCAGGACTGATTTGATCATCTCATTATTTATCTATGCTGCAGTAGCCCCTCGAGGTCTCAGCCAGGTTGGGGTCTCAGTATGCTAGGAACTATACATACAGTAAAAGCAGCAAAGAGTCTTGTGGCTCCTTATAGACTAACAGACGTTTTGGAGCATGAGCTTTCGTGGGTGAATACCCACTTCGTCGGATGCATGTCATCCGACAAAGTGAGTATTCACCCACGAAAGCTCATGCTCCAAAACGTCTGTTAGTCTATAAGGAGCCACAAGACTCTTTGCTGCTTTTACAGATCCAGACTAACACGGCTACTCCTCTGATACTATACATACAGTGAATACCAGGCCTTGCCTCAAAGAGCTCCCAGACTGAAGGACAAAGAGAGTCTCTTGATTACTTACAGTCAGGGAACTGTTTTTACTGTAACTGCCCATTCTGAAACAGCCGTTCTCCAACTGAGGTCTGCACGGGGCTGGCAGGTCACATGGCCCTGCCTAGCTGCTAAATCACATGAAAAGACGGCTGCAAATACACTCAATACTTTCTTCGTATTCCTGTTCCATGTGAGCAATTACCGTAGGGGCCCCAGGAGCGTTCTGTGACTGCACATGGGAAGGGAGGAGGAACATGTGATCACACGTGTCCCCAAGACACTCTGCTCAGCTGGGGGCTGTGCTGTGAAAAGGTTTGAGAACTTCTGCTCTAGGAAAGAGCACTTCCAATCTAGTCTCTCTCTTCTTGATTGTCAAAATCAGCTCTGTCCTGCTGCCCGCACCTGTCTGTCCCAGAGTTTGGGACAGGAAGGGGGAAGGGGTTGTTTGTTTTTTTAAACAGAGGCTGCTTGTTGAATTGCCTATGATTTAAAGTCACAGGAGAAAGCAATTCAGTGTAACAGAAGCTGCAGTTTCCAAATGTATATCATCAACTATAGATGCTTCCATGGAGAGAAAGGCTGGTATTGTGGTTACTGCACTAGACTGGATCTTAGGAGACCTGGGTTCAAGTGCTCAGCTCTGCTACTGATCTTCTGTGCCACTGTCTTCCCTATTCACATTTTAAGTTCTTCATAGTAGGGCTGTCTCATGTGTATGTACAGCACCCAACACAAAAGGGCTCTGATCTCAGCTGAACACATAGGGGATTCCATAATCCAAATAATACATTGTACATACACCAACAAACAGTGTGATGGAGAGGGGACTGGAGGGGACAGACTCATAATAAATGAATCCAAGTGCACCACTCCATTTGAGACAGATTAATTAACCCTTTAATGCTAGTAGGTCTGGCGTCCCCTGCCCAGGGCCGTCCTTATGCATATGCAGCACACACGGCTACACAGGGCACTCGAGAATTTTGGGCACCACTGGGACAGCAGGTAAGAGTAGGTCGGCTCCCGCACACCCAGCGCATGCTGCAGTCTCCTTAGGCGGGGGCTGTATTCACAGAGCCGAATATGCAGGAGTGGTGCATTCTGTGTGAGGGAGAGGATATAGGGGTCTCTGCGGGGAACTGTGACTGCCTCAGTGAGGCAGGTCAGGTGACTCGGTATCTTTTGCTGCCTCATCCCTTCCCCCACCCCGTGGGCTGCCACAGCATCTTCTGCATACGAAGCTCAGTGTGTGTCAGCAATGGGAGGGGCATTCTTCTGGAGGTCCACGGGTAGGGGTGCTGTCTGTGCCCCCTCGACACACTGAGGTCAGAGGCGCCAGCTGGGGACCGCTTTCAGTGGAGCCCCCGCCTTCGCCTCCCCCGTCCCTCAATATCCCCCCTCAGGAGCCCCCGTCTCCCCCTCCATATCCTCCCTCAGGTAACTTGGGGGTATACAAGACAAATCAGACTCCTTAAAGGGGTACAGTAGTCTGGAAAAGTTGAGAGCCCCCTATGTAAATAGATCAATGGTATTATCCAGTTTAATAAGCTGGGTTTCCAAGGAGCAGAGAAGTAGATATTAGTGAAAAAGGAAGAAAGGTCTGTGAAAAAGGATTCTGATGTTGAAGTTTCGGAGACTTTGTGGGATTTCATGGATGGTTCATGCACAGCTCTAGAGCAGAAGGAAAAAAACCCAGTCCTACTTCTAGAAAGTCTTTCTTCACCATTGGACTGTCATTGTAATGGCTAGCCAAACCTGGCATTACAATAAAAATTACCGTAAGGGAAGCATGTTAATCAGTTCATATCCAGTCAAGATTGCAAGAGATCAGAAGTTATCATCATCATCTGATTACTCAGTTGTCTATATAAAATGAACTGGTGATGCAAGTTCAGCGTCATAATAGACATTGTTTATCAGAAAGAATGTGTGACAAAACCTGGAGAGGATCCTTCTGTAACAAGGGCATATTAGGTTGGAAAAAGAAATTAGCTGGTCTCTGTCCATGCTGCACTAATTTTACTGGATAGGACTTCTGTAACATTTCTGACCTACCATAATCTAGATGAGATGATTCTGTGCTCACTTCATTTTCGGCACTTTGTGCTTTACCTAGGAATAAAACTAGGGTCCTATTTTCCCACTGCTTGAAAACCCAGCTTATTAAACTGGATAATGCCATTGATCTATTTACAGTATAAAGTTGATATAGAGTTGTAACTAACATTAAGACTGACACCCACTACACATTTAAAACTAAAAAGTGACTTTGGAAAAATGACATGAGTTTCCAATTCTATTGTGTCTCAGTCAGGGTTGAGTACCTTGTGAGGTGTCTCTACACTAACACAAAGTCACAGACTCACGGCTATCCTATATTAGTTATTTTAAATAATATTTCTGATAATCTGACAATAATTTAAACAGCTATTTCTTTTTAAAAAAACCACCCTTATAAGTTGTCATATCAAAAACAACTTTCCGAGTCACAAAAAAGAAAACAAAAAGATGAATAGAATTATCTATAAAAGCACAGAAAAGTTCTATACTTAAGTTTGTAAGTCATGAAAACAATGAAGTTGATCAACATCATCAAGTAATTGCCGAAGAAAATTTTTATGCAGACAAAGTTCAAGAAACTCAACAAAACATAGAACAATAATTTGAAACAGATGCAGACACAAAACAAGAAATTACAACAGTTGAAACTGTACTAGCATGGGATATAGAGGACATTGGCGTATGGCTGTAATCTTTAAACAACAAATTACGCGCTATTTTACTTGAGAAAGGCCCTGTGAGAACAGAAGACCTCAAATATCCTAAAGACATTAGAGGTAAGAAATTCACAGAAAACAATTACTACAAAAGCCTTTCTAATGGTGAAATTGTCAACAGATGGTGGCTGGTGTACTCTAAATGCAAGGATGCTGCATTTTGTTTCCCATGCAAGATTTTCAACAGTTGCACTTTTAACATAGCAACCGTGGGTATTAATGATTGGCAAAATTAGTCACCACATTACTGCAACATGAAAAGGCACAACACCACATTGAAAGTATGCACAAATGGTATGAGCTGATTGTAAGGTTTAAAAAAATCAGACAACTCTTGATGCCCAAAATCAAAGATTGCTGGAGTCAGAGAAGCAGCATTGGCATCGTGTTCTTGAACGTCTATTGACAAACAAACAATCTTGCTTTTAGAGGAAGCATTGTCAAATTATACCAGCCCAAAAATGGCAATTTTTTTGGCCTTGTACAACTGCTGGGAAAATTTGACAGTGATGAATAAACATCTCCGAAGAGTAACTGAAAATGAAATGATCAGTATTTGGGACCAAGAATTCAAAATGAACTGATCATGCTAATGAGTGGTAAAGTGAGAGACAAAATTGTTTCATTGGTTTCTTTGGCAAAATATTTTGCTGTGATTTTAGATTGCACTCCAGACATAAGTCATCAAGAACAGATGTAGTTAGTAATGAGATTTGTTGACATTAATGATTCAGCACAGATTCCAGTTAAGGAATCATTTATCATATTTTTAGAAGTAGAGGACACTACAGGTTTTGGACTTCTTCAAGTTCTCCTTGATGAACTAAAATGAATAGGATTGTCCGTAATGAACATTAGAGGACAAGGCTACAATAATGGTGCCAATATGAGAGGATGCATTTCTGGCGTGCAAGCTAGATTGATGGTGGAAAATCCACAAGCCTTTTTTATTCTGTGTGCATGCCACAGCCTTAATTTGATTTTGTGTGATATGGACAAGTCTTCTGTAGAAGCTATTTCTTTTTTTGGTTTGCTGAAATGCATTTACATGCTCTTTTCAACTTCCACTCAACAATGGCAAATATTCAAAGCATATGTCAGTGGTATTACCGTTAAGCCTCTATCTGAGACACTCTGGGAAAGCAGAGTAGAAAGTGTAAAAAATGTTGAGATATCAATCCGAGAAAGTTTACGAAGCACTGGTTGCTATTTTGGAAGAAGCCAGAGATCCAAAAGCTAAAAGTGAAGCACAGTCATGGGCCTCTGAAATATCCAGCTTCAAGTTTCTAACATCTGTCGTAATCTGGTATGACATTCTTGTTAAAATCTCAAGTGTAAGCGAAGTAATGCAGAGTCCAATGATGCAGCTTGATTCAACACTTATCTTACTAAACAACACACAAGACTTTTTAGAGAAATATAGAGAAACTGGATTCAAAGAAGCACAGGTTATAGCAAGAGAGTTTGCAGAGGCACTCTGTGTAGAACCAAAATTTCCATGTCCAAATGTGAAACGTTTCGAGGAAAAAACGGCAAGTGGAATATGAAGGACCAGATAAGCCCATAGAAGATCCAGAAAAGAAATCTGAGGTGGAATTTTTTAATGTTGTGATGGATAAAGCAATATCTGCCATTGATGAAAGGTTTAATACCTTAAAAGCACACCAAGAACAATTTGGATTTTTGAATGACATAACTAAATTCAACAAAATAGGAAAACAAGAGCAGCTAATGACAAAGTGGAAGAACCTAGAGAGCCTCCTGAAGCACGGTGATAGTTTTGATTTAAATGGACTTGAACTGTATGAAGAATTGAGTACATTGTTATCAATGTTGCCACATGAAAAGTCAGTGATGGACATTGTACAGTTTATTCATACCAGCAAACTTGTCGACATATATCCTAATATGTACATTGCCACTCGTATTCTATTGACAATTCCTATAACAGTAGCATCAGGAGAATGGAGTTTCTCAAAACTAAAGCTCATTAAAATCTCCACTCTACAATGAGTCAGGAATGCTTGTCTGGTCTTGCTATTCTTGCAATCAAACAAGACATCACTTCGTGTTTGTCATAAGATGACATTATTACTGATTTTGCAGCCAAAAAAGCCAGAAAGATTGTTTTTAATTAAAAACAAATCCTTGTTTCAATACCTCTTCATAGTAATTCCCAATAAAATGTTGAAAAATTAAAAAAATTATATTATTTGCATCATTCTGTTAATAAATCAGAATTTTTTCTATAGCACTACTTCTTTAGTGTTAGTACAGTCCATCAGTAGTGTGCTTAATTTGTTTAAATTGTTTTTAATAAAGCGCATGTGGCAAGTTTTCCAATACTGTAAGCTTATGTTTGTGTTGCTAAGAACAAGTTGGGCATAGGGGCACCAGTTTAATAATACTGCATAGGGCCCCATAAATCATAAGGATGGCCCTGCCCCTGCCCACTGTTGTTCCATGCTAGAAAAACCCAATTCCCACTTCAAAGGGTTAAGTGTGTTCTTAAAGTTTCTGATTGCCTTTGTGTGTGTGTGTAGCATTCCTGCCTGCCAGGGCCGGCTCCAGACCCCAGCATGCCAAGCGCGCGCTTGGGGCGGCGTCCCGTGGGAGGGCGGCAGGCGGCTCCGGCGGACCTCCCGCACGCATGCCTGCGGAGGGGCCGCTGGTCCCGCGGCTCTTGTGGAGCATCTGCAGGTGTGCCTGCGGGAGATCCACCGGCGCTGCGGGACCGGCGACCGCCAGAGCACCCCCCGCGGCGTGCCGCCCTGCTTGGGGCGGCGGAAATCCTAGAGCCGCCCCTGCTGCCTGCCAATATTTGCCATCTTAACTGAATGGTTTGCTTTGGCAGAGGGGAGGGAAAGGAAGAGATGTGGGTCGGCCTCCCCCTCCCAAGATAAATGTCTTGGCTTTTCCAGAGGGAATTGGTGGCTCCCAGAAGAATAGCCTGTTACCCGTTTCTGATGCAGAAGCTGTTTTTCTTGAGCCTGTCTCTGACCTAAATAATAACTAGGTCACTGGAGCATAGGGGACATTTTTCTGAGACTGAGGAGAAAAGCCACTGCAATCCCTTCACAGCACGTGCTTCTGAGAACAAACAAAACACTGTTCCCAGGGGTCCTGTTCCTCCTCAGCAGCCTCGGAGTGACTTTGAGATCAATAAGAGTAAGTGGGGTCCTGCTGGAGGACAACGGGGCCCTTACCAGTGCACCCGACTTGTTTAGGGGGAGCAGCAAGGATAGAGTAGCTTAGGAAAGGGGCAGGGATTTCTTCAAGAGCCTAGATCCACCTCACTTCCCCCGGACAATAATGCTGGGTGCAGGATAGGGTGACCAGACAGAAAGTGTGAAAAATTGGGACAGGTGGTGGGGGGTAATAGGAGCCTATATAAGAAAAAGCCCCAAATATCAGGACTGTCCCTATAAAATCGGGACATCTGGTCACCTAGTGCAGGAGCAGCTCATGAGGACAGAGCTGCAGGCTCAAGGACAGGCCCACTTCCTCAAGCTCCTCTTCTAGCATGTGCCAGGACAGCACATGTTGTCTGACCTGCCTGAGCCATCAATGGGTGCCGCCACCCTGAGTAGCATGCAAACTACTGGGGAGAGGAAGCAGGTGGGGCGGGGGGTGGGAGACAAAACAAGAAATCAATAAAAAATAAATTAGAAAACATTAAAAGAAAGACAGGAAGAGAAAAGAGGGAGAATGGAGGCAACTGTCCGAGGAGACAATGGGATGTGGGTGGTGATGACACCTGCTTAGACCATAAGCTATTTGGGGCAGTTTGTAAAGCACCTAACACAATGGGGTCCTGCCCTGTGACTGGGGTTCTTAGGCACTACATGCCAATCCACCCCATGGGGTCGGGGTGGAAAGCTCTGCCAGAACCACTGAGGCAAGATCACCGGAAGAAGAAAATTTAGTTTCTAAAGCAGTGGTGGGCAACCTGTGGCCCATCAGGGTAATCCACTGGCAGGCTGCCAGGCTGTTTACATTTGCACAGTCACGCGCAGCTCCCAGTGGCTGCGGTTTGCTGTTCCCAGCCAATGGGAGCTGCAGTAAGTGGCGCGCGCCACAGGGACATGCTGGCCGCCGCTTCCTGCAGCTCCCATTGGCCAGGAACGGCGAATCACAGCCACTGGGAGCTGCAGGCAGCCGGACAAATGTAAACAAACTGTGTGGCAGCCCGCTAGAAGATTACCCTGATGAGCCGCATGCAGGTCTCAGGGTGTCCACCACTGTTCTAAAGCATCTTCAACACACGTGATCTGAGGCTGGAGAAGAAAGACAAGTGAAGGCCATGAACTCCCATCTTTTACTGTCACTGATTAAGATCTGTGAAGATGTAAGAGAGTAGAAATGACTATAGGAGAGGTTAAGGCGCAGAGTCTCAAAGGTATTTAGGCACCTCACTCCCCTTGATTTCAAGCTCGGTGCTGGCTTTCTGGATCTGAGCCTGAGGCTTGCTGCATTAAAGAGGATAATGCTGGACCAGGTAGCTTGGGAGTGACAGGATGGAGGTACAATCAATATCAAAAAACCTCCAAAATAGAGGGCCGGTCTGCCCCTGCAGTGGGGCTATGCCCCAGTGACTTCAGTTGGGGCTGCAATCTTGTGTAATTTAGGGCAAGATTTAGGTCAGTGTATTAATCCACACAGGTGTGCTGTGAGCAGGAAGCAGCTGGCTAAATCCTCACACGGTAAAGCAGGAATCTATTAAAGAAATGGATGTAACACGAGCGCTCTGGGCTCAACAACAAAAAAGACACAATCCCAGAAGGATATGCACAGTGAGTAACCAGAGCAGAGGGGCTTGGAAATGCCACATGGAGATATCCCCACAGAAAAGAAGAGGAGCAGAAAAAAAATAATGAAGGCTTAGGAAGCATTTTAATTAGGTCACACCTGTGATCCTTAATAAAGGCAGGGGCGGAAGAGTCAAATCTGCCATGTGTTATCAGACAGCTGAAGTAACACTAAGTCCATAAACAGACCTCGAATAAGGCAGGATTCTTGGGATGTAGGCCACAGAATTTGAGGGGGCCTGGATGGGATGAGGCAGATGTAGGCAGCAGTGCATCCACCAGCTGCCTGTTGGGGTGGGCTGGGTTGCCTCACTTGGAAGAAAGATGGACTCTGGAGCAGTGGTGAGCCGGAGCCAGTTGGCACCAGTTCACACGAACCGGTTGTTAAATTTAGAAGCCGGTTTAGAACCGGTTGTTAAAGGAGTTGACAAACTCTGGCCCGCGGGCCACATCTGAACTCCCGGCTGGGGAGGCTCCCCCGGCCCCTCCCCTCCCCCACCTTCCCCCCTCTCGCAGAGCCCAGCGCCAGTGCTCTGGACCACTCCTGGGCAGCTCAGCAGCTCCTGCCACTTTGAGTGGCATGGTAAGGGGGTGGGGCTGCGAGCTCCAGCAGGCCGCGCGGCATAGATACATGGCTGCCTTGAGCAGCATGGTAAGGGGGCCGGGCCAGGGCTGGGAGGAGGGGTTGGATAAAGGGCAGGGAGTGGTTGGAGGGGGCGGAGGTTCTGGGGGGGCAGTCATGGGACAGGAAACGGGATCGGGGGTTGGGTAGGCGTGGGAGTTCCGGGGGTCTGTCGGGGTGGTGGTGGATGGAGTCCGGGCAGTCAGAGGACAGGGAGCGGGGCGAGTTGGGTAGGGGGTGGGGCCCTGGGGGGCAGTTAGAGTCCGGGATCTTGGGCTTGTACTCACCGGGCGGCGCTTAATAACTGGTTCCCTACCAGGTCGGCAGCGGCACTTCGGCAGCGGGTCGTTCACTCGCTCCAGGTCTTCAGCAGCACTGAAGGACCCGCTGCCAAAAACCCAGAGTGAGTGAAGGACCTGCCGCCAAAGTGCCACCGAAGACTCGGTAGGGAACCGGTTATTAACATTCTGCAGCTCATCACTGCTCTGGAGTAAGAAGAAAACATGATTCTGTCCTAGGAGTCTGGGTGCAAGTGTCTGTCTCGGGGTTTAAGGGAGTGGGTGGGGCCAGGGGACACAGTTTGAAAGTCAAATCTGTAATCTGCCCTGCCTGGAAACTGGGTCAAGCTTTGCAACTTTCTTCATGTGACTGCTCCATGTTTTGGAGCTGCTTAGGACCCTGTTGATTCTCCTTGTGTCAGGCAAATGGGCTGCGATAATGATGATTATGTTTTATTTATGAAGCGACTGTTTCCTTTGCTCAAGCAATTAAAATACAATCACAATCCTCAGGAGAGCACAGCACATGCCAAATGCACTAAAAGGAGCATTTCAAAATATTTTTAAAGAGCTGGGCTCAATTCCTGAAGTGAAGTCTGGATTTCAACACCAGGTAGTGTTTGGATCCAGGATGTTGGCTCATGTTCATTTCTAGTCTTCCAGAAAGAGTGGAGAGATGAGCTGACAATGATGATCTGTGCACCTTTCAGTCTTTGAAGATAGCAAAACAAATGTGAATTATTTCAAGTTTGTACAGGTTTTAGAGTAAAGCAAGGGAGGGAGTGGGAGAAGTTAGACCAGCCTTGCATATTTCTGCTCGTCCAGTCACCAAGGTGAGTAGTTGTTAATGAATGAGTGCAGTCTCACTGGTAGGTCATTACCATTAAGTGAAGATAGGAGAGTTAATTAGGTTTGCGCTTGCACGTTTTTATAATGCTTTCTCAAGGCTACATTTCACAATACCTTTTGGAGGAAGTAGTTTCACCTTCGCTAAGGCTAAATTCACGGCTGAAGTGAAAGGGTCAACAGCTGCCCAAGCCTCTGCTATGGAGACCCCCCTCAGATGCTGAATTCACTCTAGCAATAAATTGGCAGCAAGCCTATCCTATCACACTTCAATGGTTGGAAGTTGAAGTTACTCAAATTCAGACTGGAAATAAGGTGCAAGTTTTTTAACAGCGAGAGTAATTACACCCTGGAAAAAATTGCTCATGGATCTAGCTTTTAGCCTTGTGGTTAGGCACTCACCCAGAATGTGGGAGGCCCAGGTTCAATTTCTTTCTCTACCTAACATGGCTGCCCCAGGGACTTGAATTTTGCTCTCCCCTCTGCCAGGTGAATGTCCCAACCACCAGGCTATGGAGTTATTCTCACTCTCTCTGGCCCACAGAATACTCCATTATTTTATACAAAGTGGAATAGCTTGTCCCTCTCAGACAGGTCTGCTGGAACAATCTTTCACACATTTCCTGTAGTGCAGGAGAGGTGCAGCATTCCAAGGGAACAGGTGTGTCCATGTATCCTCTATTAGATAGATAAAGTATTTGAATTAGACAGAGGAGCTGGGTTTTTCCACCAGGTGTTTCCTCTTCCTTCATGATTTGAGACAAGAGCATCACATTAAAACTTTCACAACCCTTTAATTAACTTTTGGAGCATTGGCTGGCTTCCCCTCGTGACCCTGGATGAGTGCATGGGTGTGGGCATGCACTTTCAGAGCATGTCTTTTCCTTTTAGGTGGATTTCCATGAACAAGTCTATAAACCTCGTACATTGTGTATGTGGCACAGCTGGAATAAGTCCCTAATTAAACTTATGTGATAAGAAAACCACAGCATCTCAGGCCTGGTCTACACTAGGACCTTAAATCGAATTTAGCAGCGTTAATTCGAACTAATCGCTCAACCGTCCACACCAGGAAGCCATTTAATTCAAACTAGGGGGCTCCTTAGTTCGAATTTGGTACTCCACCCCGACAGGTGGAGTAACGCTAAATTCGCACTTGCTAGCTCAAATTAGGCTAGGTGTGGATGCAAATCGAACTTAGTAGCTCCGGGAGCTATCCCACACTGCACCACTCTGTTGACGCTCTGGACAGCAGTCCGAGCTTGGATTCTCTGAGCAGCCACACAGGAAATGACCCAGGAAAATTTGAATTCCTTTTCCTGTCTGGACAGTTAGAATCTCATTTCGTGGTTGGACATCGGGGCGAGCTCAGCAGCACCGGCAGCAATGCAGAGCTCTCCAGCAGAGGAGTTCATGTAATCTCTGAATAGAAAGAGGGACCAGCATACTGACCGGGGGAAGTCTTGGATCTCTCAGTGACAAGGCTACCTTTTCCTGTCTGGACAGTTAGAATCTCATTTCTTGCTTTGACATCGGGGCGAGCTCCGCGGCACCTGCAACGATGCAGAGCTCTCCAGCAGAGGAGTCAGCCCAATGGAAGAATAGAAAGAGATCCCCAGCATGGACAGACCAGGAAGTCCAGGATCTGATCGCTGTGTGGGGCGAGGAGTCTGTGCTGTCGGAGCTGTGCTCCAACAAGCGTAATGCAAAGACCTTCGAGAAGGTCTCCCAAGCCATGACACAGAAAGGATACAGCCGGGATGCAATGCAGTGCCGCGTGAAAGTCAAGGACCTGAGGCAAGGCTATCAAAAAGTCAGAGCGGCAAACGGACGCTCCGGAGCACAGCCCCAGACATGCCGCTTCTACGAGGCACTGCATGCCATTCTAGGTGGGTCTGCCACCACTGTCCCACCAGTGACCGTGGACTCAGTGGATGGCATAGTGAACCAGGACAGTTCCTACTCGATGTTCGCCGATGGGGAAGACGACGAAGGGTCCGTGGAGGAAGGCGCAGGCGACAGCGAACACAATGCCGCTTTCCCTGACAGCCAGGATCTCTTCCTCACCCTCACAGAGATCCCCTACCAACCCTCCCCGGCCGTTAACCCGGACTCAGAGTCAGGGGAAGGATCAGGCGGTAAGTCGTATAAACAAGAAAACATTTATTTGTACGAAAACATGTATACAAAAATAGAAATTCTATATCTAAATACTATATCTAAAAGTTTTTAACGGGAAACTATACGAACAGTAGGTCCACACAGATTGGGATGGAACAATAGTCCTCCAGGGACAATTCCACAAATGCGTCAAAAAGTTCCTCAAATACCCTCCGCAGGAGGTTTCTAGGAAGAGGTGCCTTATTTGGTCCTCCGGTGAAGCACACTCTTCCATGCCACGACATCCATAGATACAGGGGAACCATCGCCTCAACCAGCATGGCCGCATAGGGTCCCGGTCGGTGAAGTGCTTCCCTTAACATCCTGTCTTTCTGTACTTGAGAGACCCGCCTCAGGGTAATCTCGTTCATGAAGTGCTGCATCTAATTAGGGCAATTAGCGAATAGTTACTGTTCTTAATGGTTTACTTATACTTTGCATAACAAAGCCCCTCGCTTAGCAGCCACGTGCTGTAGGCCACAGAGGAAAAGCATACATTGATCTTTCCCCTGCAGTGTCGGGAGTGGCTGGAAAAGGGTCATAGTATCTGATTTCCAGATTGCCTTTAGCAGGAGGGCACAGCTATCCGTTAACTGATAAGCATAATCTACTGTAAGGCTTACCAGGACTATGTGCTAGACGGATTCAGCTATCTCTCCCGACTTCTCTGCTCTCCTGTGCAATGCCGCAGCCAATCAGAGCGTAGCCCAAAATGTCGTGCTTGTCTTGAGACCACATGAGACTTGTTGCCCGGTACGGTCTTGTTCATAGAAATTGACTAGACGGTGTTCACTGTTCGCAAAAATGTATCTGTTCAAGGAAATCACTAACTTTCCCCATCACACAGCTTGGCTCTTTCCCGGACTGCCCGCATCCCCTCGCAGAGACTGGCAATGATTAGACGGCGAAAGAAGAAGACTAGGGACGAGATGTTCGCTGAACTGATGGCCTGCTCCCGAGCAGAGGCTGCAGAGCAGAAACACTGGAGGGAGACCCTATGTGAGCAGCATCGCACACTCATGGAACGTGAGGATAGATGGCGGCAGGAAGACCAGCAGACCACCCAAACGCTGCTTGGTCTCATGAAGGAACAAGCGGACACGCTGTCGCCTTGTTGATGTCCTGCAGGACCGCAGGCTGGAGGACAGGGCCCCCCTGCAGTGTCTCTGCAATCGCCCTCCCCCGCCAAGAAGTCCTGCCCCCCCCTCACCCAAAAGTACAAGACGGAGGGGCGGTAGGGGCCGTGAGAACTGTCACTGAACCAGAACAGAGCGACCATGTACCCCGCACTTCTCACGTTAGAAATTTGTAGAAGTGCTTCCCTTATAGGCTCAGCCAGTCCCAAATCCAAGTTTCATCCCCCCACTGTTTATTAGATTAATAAAAGATGTTTGCTGTTAATCACTGTTTCGGTCATGTCTTTCCTGTCAGAGGATTTTTCGGTGTATGGGGTGGACAGGGGTTTCATACTTGCACGGTATAGCCTACAGTACCAGGGTACAGACTTGGGGAAAGGATCAACTGCAGGGCACACACACACTGCAGTCAGTAGGCACCAGGGTCATTCTGTGTTGTGTATGCTGCCCCTGGTCATTCCGTAATGTGTATGCTTGTCCAGGGTCCTAGCGCCTGCCACGCCATTAATGTAAAGGCAGGCTGCCCTTTCCATGCACTTCCAATGGATCAACGAGCCTATCCGCTGCCCTGAGCCCCAACAAGAGCCCTCATCCACGGACAGATACTCACCCTTCTCCCACACCCATCACCCCTTCCTACGCACAAACCCGCAGCCCACTGCTGTCATCCAAACCCCTATGCAAAGAAGGCACCACTCGCCCCTTCCTGCAAACCCTCCCCTTCATGCAGAACCACTTTCAGCCGTCCCCCACCCCAGAGACCCATGTAGGAGCAGGAGGATGTCAGTCCTCTATGGAGGAAGCGGTCTGTACGTCAGTGCACACCGTGCCCAGCACAGTATGCGTCCATGTTTCAACACCAGAACAGAAATGCAAAGTAAAACAAAGATTTATTAATAATTAGTGTAACAATTACTTTGCTTTAAAACGTGCTTTGGAAGTGGGGGAAACTTGGAGAACGCGGCATGTAGCCACAGATCGAAATCGACACAAACAGACACAGGCCCAGGGTCAGTTTCTCTTGAAAGCAAGTGGAGAGTCATAGGTTACCCTGATCTCCGAGGAAACTTGCTTTCCAAGCCTCCCGGATACACAGCGCTTCCCGCTGGGATATTCTCTCGGCACGGGTGTCTGGCTGAGCGTAAACTGCAGCCAGGCGATTTGCCTCAACCTCCCATCCAGACAAAAAGGCCTCGCCCTTGCTCTCACACAGATTGTGCAGCACACAGCAAGCAGCAATAACTACGGGGATATTATTTTCGCTGATGTCCGAGCGAGTCAGTAAGCTCCGCCATCTCCCCTTGAGACGTCCGAAAGCACACTCCACCACCATTCTGCACTTGCTCAGCCGGTAGTTGAAGAGTTCCTTCTCTCTGTCCAGGGCGCCTGTATAGGGCTTCATGAGCCAGGGCATTAGCGGGTAGGCTGGGTCCCCGAGGATCACTGTAGGCATCTGCACATCCCCAACCGTTATTTTGTGGTCCGGGAAGAAAGTACCTGCCTGGAGGAGTCTAAAGAGACCAGAGCTCCTGAACACACGCGCGTCATGAACCTTGCCCGCCCACCCGACGTTGATGTTGGTAAAACGTCCCCTATGGTCCACCAGTCCTTGCAGCACCATGGAAAAGTAGCCCTTTCGATTAATGTACTCGCTGGCCTGGTGGGCTGGTGCCAGGATAGGGATGTGAGTCCCATCTATAGCCCCACCGCAGTTTGGGAATCCCATCGCGGCGAAGCCGTCTATGATGACCTGAACGTTTCCCAGGTTCACTACCTTTGAGAGCAGTTGCTCAACGATTGCGTGGGCTACTTGAATCACAGCAACCCCCACGGTAGATTTGCCCACGCCAAAGTGGTTCGCTACTGACCGGTAGCTGTCTGGCGTGGCAAGTTTCCAGAGGGCTATGGCCACTCGCTTCTGCACACTCAGGGCTGCTCGCATCCGGGTGTCCTGGCGCTTCAGGGCAGGGGCCAGCAAGTCACAGAGTTCAAGGAAAGTGCCCTTACGCATCCTGAAGTTTCGCAGCCACTGTGATTCATCCCAGACCTGCAGCACTATGCGGTCCCACCAGTCCGTGCTTGTTTCCCGGGCCCAGAATCGCCGTTCCACACCATGAACTTGACCCATTGCCACCATGATCTCCACTGCGCGGCGTACCCTGCTTTCTGAGAGGTCTGCGCCACTCTCCTCACTGCGCTGCCGGAGCCTCCTCGCCCGATTTCTCAGCAGCTGACTGTGGAAGAGGTGTACGATAAGGTGCGAGGAGTTGACAACGGCCATAAGTGCAGCAATGATCGCAGCAGGCTCCATGCTCGCAGTGCTGTGGCGTACGCGCTGAAACTGACAAGACAAGGGCGCGAACAGATTTCCCGCCGGCGCTTTCAGGGAGGGAGGGCGGTTGTGAGTGACGGTTGAATGATGACAGTGACCCAAAACCGCCCTCGACACATTTTTCCCCCAGCAGGCATTGCGAGCTCTACCCAGCATTCCAATGGGCAGCGGGGACTGCGGGAACTGTGGGATAGGTTCCCACAATGCCCCGCTTCCAAAGTCGACGCTGGCCCCATTACTGTGGACTCAGAAATTCGAATTAGTGTATTTACTGTGGATACACAAATTCGACTTCGTAAGGTCAAATCCACAAATTCGAATCCACAAATTCGACTTAATTGGATTCGAAATAGTCTGGTAGTGTAGACAAGGCCTCAGTCTCCTTCTATACTGGAATTAGGGTTACCAGAACTAGAGTGGACATACTTTCTATGGGCTAGATCCAGCAACTTTATTGGGAGGCATTCCATTGACTTCAACAGTAATTGGATCCGCACAGATTTAACCAAGCTCCAGTACTGCACAGGTTTTTTTTGAAGCCCTTGGAGGAGAGCCCACCATCCTAGTAAAGAAGCTGAATGTAGATTTGTGCTAGAACTGGTCTGCCCAATTCAGATAGGGCAGTGAAGAGTGGTGAGCTGACCTATGGAAATGGACAGCTAAATGTACCCGAAGGCCTCCAATTTCATTTCAAGTAGGGAGTCAAGATCATATTGTATCCATCTTGAAAACAGAGAAGGCAGCTCTGTCCCTGAGGAGCCTCCACTGGGGAAAGAGAAGCTGCTGAATTTGTCAAAGATTCTGAATTCCAAATCTGGAGAGAAAGAAATCAGAGGTTCCCACACTGGAAAAAAAAATATTGCAAGTGTGATGCAACTTGGAAGTTCCCCAAAGAAACACAACTCTCATTCCTCTGAGCCCACAACTCCTTTTGAGAAGTAGCCCAGCCTATGAACTCAATGCAGTGCCCCTTTCTGGGATGAAAGGGAAGTGCTGAGTCCAGCTGAGCTGCTGGCACATAGGAGGCAGACCTAGCAGACAGACTAGATGTTCTGGAGCTGTGGGTTCAATAATGGATGTTTTAACCAGTATGCTGGGCTCCATTAACACACATTAATAGTTGAAAGAATCACTAGCACTTTCACCCCTCGATCCTGATTTAGCACATTGTCTCTTACAGGTACCTAGCCACGATATAATATTTACATGCCATTTCTCCACAGACCTTCTTGGTTAACTACACACAAACAGACCTTCAAATACCACCAGCCCTGGACACTGTGGGTTTCTTCACCCAGGTATTAGGTACAGTGCGGGTCACATCAGAGACTGCATATGTTTCCTCTGAGCTGCCACACTAATATGCCTCAAATCCAACATGGCTGGGCCACTTCTAGAGGTGAACAGTAGTTCAGTCTTCATATGCAGTCAGCTCTTGGCCTCTGAGACTGCTAATCAGAGCTGTTATAACAGTGTTTTTTGTAGAGGAACTCCTGTCCATTCGGCCCTGGATTGAGACACACCCTCCCCCCCAAAAAATCAGTTCACCAAACAGTCATCAGATAATAATAAGCACTCACCTACTCCTCCAAATCCTTCCATAGCAGGATCACCTTGCTTCCATCCCACATGGGAACAGCTATCTCCAGCAAAACCATCCTCCCTTCTCCTTCGCATTACTGACTGACAGATTGTAAGATCTTCAGGACAGGGAGCACATTCTGTAAAGTGCCACATCAATAGACAGCAACATAGAAGTGTTGCAGATCATTCATCATATTAACACCCTTAAGCTACTTGTGGAGAGGGACAGATTTGGATAAGCAGCTCCAAAGTGAAAGGGTTTATAGCCTAATCCCTTGAGCCATCCAATCCTCTTCATAGCACCTGCAAAGACCTTTAAAACACTTTGGCAGCTGCCTAGATAAAAAGGCAATACTTGACTAGATCACCATCATTCTCACCAAACTGCTTGCCGAGTTACTGTTCCCCAATAACCACCCTTCCCCTGCCTCAGGAAAGTCTTACAAGTGATGTTCATTAGCGCTGCCTCCAGCCACACCTGTGCTGCTCCATTTCTTCAAAAGGCCTACACCCTGCATAGGCCTGGCCCTTAGAAAGCAACCTTTGAAAGGGGGCTGTTATACTAACTAACTGCTGATCAGATCCCTGTGTATGATGGCAGATAAGTGCTTTGTAGGCCTTTCTCATTGTAGGACACCCCTACACACAGCCCAGAACTGAGGCAAGACATTGTACTTCCCAGTTGTTACAGGAAAAACATTTCATTTTGAGGATAATCTGTTTCAAGGCCATACTAGACCTGGGGACTGAGAGAAGCCAACTCCAGAGGGATGGAAACTAGAGAACCTGGAAAAATAAGAGAGTTCAACTGACAAACAGAAGAAGGTAAGAACAAAATAATTTCTGTCAGGTTGCCTCTCAGCTGTATCCTTCTATCTGCTCTGGGTTATGTACCTTATCATGGTAAGTGCAAGGCCGTCTGTTTCTTATTGTACCCAGAAATCTAAGCTTGATGGCCCCCCTCCCCCTACCCTGACCTACTTAAAAGTCTAAAACGCAAAGATTATTATACAATGTCACTCACAGGCTATTGATCAGGGAAAGGGAGTCCCACCTTTACAGAAATCTATGTGGTATTGCAATACAGTATTTACATCTCTGTGTGGCTTTGACTATATTCTGCAGAATCCTAATTAAGTTTTTTGGCTGTTTGATTACAAAGCTCTTCTCCAATGTGCTGGACACATTATTACCTCTTTCAGTCTGCAAGACTAACTCATTAGTGCTGAGAGAGGTGCAAATTTGTTGCCCTCACACACACATCAATTCACCTATATCAATTGTGTGACTTTCAGTGTTATGAGGACTGGAGTCTTGTCACGCTCACAATGGAGTCAGAATCTAGGTGACCCAAATGAATCTGAATGTTGTGCCTGTGGAAACACAGAGTTTCTGTTTGAGCCAGTGATATATAAACTCCAACAGGAAGGTGTGATCAAGTCCTTTCTTTCTCTCAGGTCTTTGCTTCCCCTCCAGCACTACTCTGTTCCCACACTGCTGTCTAGCCATATCCATCTGCTTGTGAGCATGGGTGAAAAGATGGGCCTTGCAGTGGGCCCTGAAGATTATTCGGTTATTACAGAACAATGGGGGGGAAGCATGCTTCAAAGGCATGAAACAGTAGAGAACAGCCTACCAGCAACCCCCATATCTCTTAGGCTGCTGGGGACAACGCTCAGATACCTCCAGTTGCCCTAACTGTGGCAGTAAGGATCTCTTAGGTCAGTCCCAGGACATTTAGAGCTTTATGGGTATGTCTACACATGCCTTCTACCAGGGGTGGCTCTACCTATTTGGCCGCCCCAAGCAGTCATGCGCGGGAGGTGCCCCAGAGCCCCGGGAGCAGCGGACCTCCCGCAGGCATGACTGCGGAGGGTCCGCTGGTCGCGCGGCTCAGCTGGACCTCCCGCAGCTGCGGACGGTTCGCAGGTCCGGCGGCTTTGCTTGAGCTGCCGCAGGCGTGCCTGCGGGAGGTCCAGCCGAGCCGCGCCCCCTCCGCAGTCATGCCCGCGGCAGGTCCGGTCGTCCCGGGGCTCCGGTGGACCTCCCGCAGGCATGACTGCGGCAGGTCCGCCGGCCCAGCCTGCCGCCCCCCCGGGAAAGGGCCGCCCCACGCGCGTGCTTGCCGCGCTGGGGTCTGGAGCCGGCCCTGCCTTCTACACAGCAACTAGATGCCCATGGCTGGCCCGTGCCAGCTGACTTGGACATCCAGGGATTGGGCTGTGGGGCTGTTTCATTGCTGTGTAGATGTCCAGGCTCAAGCTGCAGCCTGGGCTCTAGGACTCTGTGAGGTGGGAGGGTCCCAGAGCTGAGGCTTCAGCCTGAGCCCTTAAGTCTACACAGCAATGAACAGCCCTGTAGCCCCAGTCAGCTAGTATGGGCCAGCCAAGGGTTTTTCTTTACTGTGTAGATGTACCCGATATGTCTCAAACTCTCTAGGCCCCAAACCGATACTCAGCACTTCCCACTCCCTTCTGGACCCACGGCAAACATCAACTCCCCCTTTTCTTCTGGTTCCTAACACCTTGGCCACTTTGCTCCCAGGTCAGTACATGCGCCTTGCCAAATCCTGACAGACCCATTCCACTTCCTCAGCTGTTTAAAAGATAAATAGATTTTCTTTAAGGTTTCCTTCCTACTACTGTGCTGATGTCTCCTGGCCTTACTGCCCTAGTGGTGATGCTGTGGCAAACCAGGTGCCTGCTACCCATCGCACTTCCCCATATTACCTGACAGGATGCGCTATGTGTGGCATGAAGCAATCACTGATACAATAGAAGGCCTGGGAAACATCATATCTACAAAGAGTAGCACCACAGGAAATATTGAGTCCCAGCTTCATAAGATCTAGTTCCCCACAGGACACGGTGGGGTGATTGAGGTGTGGGGGACCGTGGGGAAGAGTGGGGGACCGTGTAATAATCAGTTACATACAGGCTTGTATCAGTTACATACAGGCTTGTCTTTCAACGACAGCAGCTTCAGTGCTGGTGCAAAGAACTGGCTAAGTTCCTTCTCTGTACATAGAGGTATCTTTGTAATAGCAGAACTTTCCCATTGTCTTTTCCCTTCCATCCATCCAGATGCTGTATGTAAAAGCAAACTAAAGTACAGAACAGCACCAGTGATAACCCTGATCACCAGTCCATACACAATGTAGCTGCAAAGATTGTTCTCCTGGTTCATTGCACTGACTTCTTCCCTTTGAATACCTCCACAGGCTTCCCATTTTTTACAAGGTCATGTTCAAGCTTTTCATCCACGTCTTCAAGGCCCTACACAATCCTGTCGCCTCCCTACTTATCAACTCTTCTCTTACTGGATCGTCTCTCCTGCCCTCTGCCAGTGCCAACCTAGAGACCACACTTCCCATACAAACCCCTCCATTCCACCATCTCAGCTACCTCTTATGCTTGGAACCCCCACTAGACACAGCCACTGTACCCTTCTCCTTTAAATCCCAATTTACAATCCATCTATGCTGAGATGCCTAGAAGAAATTACCGGAGCCAGTGTTAGTTGGCTCGTGGGCCAGTCCCAGATAGTTGATATTTGTATACAAACAGAGAACTTTGCCTGATTTGCACTTCTCTCTCCCTTGGTGTGAGCTCTTCAGGGCTTATGATGTATGTGGGCAATACCTAGTGTATTGAGTGCTATCCTAATACAGAGAACCTCCCAAATACTGGTGGCCAATAATGTACATATGGCATAACGCCTGCTGGGTAGCTTTAGTCCTTTAGGACTAGTAATGAGGGCATTTCATTTCTGAGTATTATGGTATTTCTTACACTGAAGTGGGCCAACGGTTGCATGAGGCTTTATAAGAAAGTTAGAGATTGCCTAAGAAGTGGTGTTGAGCTTTACCAGGGTTTTCCGTCAATTTGTATCTGAGTTTGGTCAGAGGAGAATATGGGATCCTAGAAGTTTACCGGTAGATGAAGTCAAGGAGTAGTAACTGAGTTTTTGCCAACTTAGAAATATTGGGCCAGAACCTCAGCTGGTGTAAACTGGCAAAGCTCCACTGAAGTCAATTGAGATTCACTGATTTGTGCCACCATTCTCACCCAATATTTCTGCCTTATTAAGAACACTCATAACTTTCTGTAACACCTGGCAGGAAAACAAATCACTGCCACTTTCATATGAGATGCCAAGGTGGCATAGACAACCCAGAAGGGTTACCTATTTCCTGGAGGGAAAGATGTTCAGTACTTTAATGTATCTTCCTCAGAAGAAAAGTTGTACTACTGGTGACATAAATAGTGAATTTCCATTCACTTTAGGAGGAGAAATGCCTACGGAAGCACTCACTGTCCAACATGGAACAAATAAAGGAAGCAATACACACCCAAAAAAAGGTACAAGCACAGGCCAAAAACAGTCCTGACAATGCTGAAAATTACACCCCATACTTGAAAACCCACAAACATGTCATTTGAGAGAGAAGGAAGAGAAACCGACCCTGCAACTTAATAGAGAGGAACAAACTATAGGGAGTGACTGTATATGAGAAAGTATGTGATAGAGAAAAAACAAGGGTTGCTAAAAGCCCAGAGAAAAGCATGCCTTCTACAAAGCAAGATGAGAAAATATCTTTTGCACTTCCTTTGGGGAACATCAAACCAACAAACTGAGAGTGCTGTGCACATTCCAACTCAGAAAGAGCTTGTAGAAAAAAATATGGAAACCCAATAAAACAGTAAGATGATGGATTCAAAACTATTTGTAATCATTCAAGGTACTTGTGGCAACCAATTCAACAGCTAGCACAGACCCCACTTACTATATAGGTAACTACTGTGATATTGAAGGAGCATGGATCTTTCACAGCAGAATACTATTTACTGGGCAGAATCCTAAATACCCAGTAATATTTCAGCCTAGCATGCTGATTGCAAGGGTGTTTTGTGTACTCCTGCTGTGAAACTGTACTGCTTCAGTCTAATAAAGAGCAAACCAACCATATAAAATTGAAGATTTCTGGTGAGAACAGTGTTCTTTTGACAGTGTTAAAGCTATCTTTGTAATCTGGGGCTGTCAATGGGTATTTGTTCATTTCTCCACTGGGGGATGGGGAGCAAAGTGTTCGCTCTCTGGTGGCATGATATATATTTATTTTTAATGATGGATCAGGTATGGCTTACTTCTTTTGATGAAAGTTCCATTGTGTTCTGTACAGGGATCTGCCCTTCTTGGGAAAAGACTGGCTTTCCAGATTTTGTTATTTTACTGGGTTAATCCACATAGAGGGATATGTTCCATTTCATGTGGTCTATAAGGTAATAGGTGTCCACCAAGTTTGTTTTTAAAAGGTTGGTACTGAGTGGGTCATTATGATCTATTTTTAGTGGCCTGAATAGTTAAGCTGATGTGTCACGGGTAACATCGTTACTGGGTAGAATTTTGGATTTGAGTATTTCTCCTACATACCATATGTACAAAACCTTCCTCAACGCACAGCAAAAATATATGGAAAAAAAGGATGCTTACTCCAATTAACTGACTTTCATCCTGCCAACTCCGCTACAATTCAGATGTTTAAAATATTATGGTCCGTGTCCTGGATCGTGAAAATGTGCATCAGACCATTCTTCAGTGTAACTTACACTATTACATACACTTGTCAAAATTGCCAGCATCACAAACTATCAGATCAGAACAGTTTTTTGACTGCGAGAAAGTCAACTACACTTCCAGAACTCAAATTCAAATGAATTTGAAGATCCAAGTCCAAAACGTAATGACTTATTTTGCGATATTCTGACCTTGCTGTCCACTTTGTATATTTCTCCTGCTTTTCAGATTGAACAAGATTTATCAAAAATGAAAACACAATATATTAACTTCAATAACCAGAGTCATTGCTGCCACCAACTCCTACAAAACAAAAGCGATTGTCTTCCACTCTGGGGCTGCTGTTACCTGGGTAAGAGGAGAACATATTTGGCATGAATGCAATGATTCTGTTATTACTCCTTGTCTCCATCTACCAGTTAAAAACGCTGGGATACATATTATCCCCCTCCAAGCAAACTTTAAATACAAATTAACTGCAAACCATGATCAAAACTTCTTATGCCATCTCTAACTTTCTTGTAAAGCATCATGCAACCGTGGAAACCACTTATTATAAGAAATTCCATAGAAAACTCAGCTGAATATTCCAGATATAGTTAGGGGTTGTTGTTGTTTTCCAAAATAGACCAAATTAGTATGTTTGTTTTTTGTTTCTGGACCTATTATAAAGGCCATCATTTTCCTTGTGTTCTGAATCTATTAAGATTCCTGAGGTCCCTTCCAACCCTGAGATTCTATGATTCTAAGATTCAAATTTGCTGTTTCTCCTTCTTATATACACGTACACATGGGTTTATGTGCCACTAAGAACATAAGAATGGCCATACTGGGTCAGGTCAAAGGTCCATCTAGCCCAGTATCCTGTCTTCTTACAGTGGCCAATGCCAAGTGCCCCAGAGGGAATAAACAGAACAGGTAATCGTCAAGTGATCCATACCATCACCCATTCCCAGCTTCTGGCAGATAGAAGCTAGGGACACCATCCCTGCCCATCCTGGCTAATTACCATTGATGTACCTATCCTCCATGAACTTATCTAGTTCTTTTTTGAATCCTGTTATAGTCTTGGCCTTCACAACATCCTCTGGCAAGAAGTTCCACAGGTTGACTGTGCGTTGTGTAGTTCTTGGTGGTTCTGACTGCAAGACCTTTCTTCTGTAATCTAACCCTTTCTTCCTCCTCTTTCATACCCTATTCTTGGTTGCCATCACTCATTGCATCTTTACTAGGGCTGTCGATTAATTGCAGTTAACTCACACGATTAACTCCAAAAAATTAATCATGATTAATCTCAGTTTTAATCACACTGTTAAACAATAGAATACCAATTGAAATTTATAAAATATTTTGGATGTTTTTCTACATTTTCATATATATTGTATTCTGTGTTGTAACTGAAATCAAAGTGTATATTTTTTATTATAAATATTTGCACTGTAAAAATGATAAATGAAAGAAATAGTATTTTCAGTTCACCTCATACAAGTACTGTAGTGCAATCTCTGTTGTGAAAATGCAATTTACCAATGTAGATTTTTTTTTTGTTACATAACTGCACTCAAAAACAAAACAATGTAAACTTAAGGGCCTACCAGTCCACTCAGTCCTACTTCTTTTTCAGCCAATCACTAAGAGACAAACAAGTTTGTTTACATTTACAGGAGATAAGGCTGCCCTCTTATTTACAATGTCACCAGAAAGTGAGAACAGGCATTTGCTTGGCACTTTTGTAGCTGGCATTGCAAGGTATTGACGTGCCTGATATGCTAAACAGAAGTCTTAAAAGAGCAACACTCTGATGCACAAACTACATAACCCAAACCACCAAAAAAGAAAAACAATTTCTGCTGGTGGCAGAATAATGGTGGCTGACTCAAATAATGAAAATGAACATGCATCGGTCTGTACTGCTTTGGATTGTTATCGAGCAGAACCCATCATCAGCATGGACCCATGTTCCCTGGCATGGTGGTTGAAGCATGAAGGGACATATGAATCTTTAGTGCATCTGACACGTAAATATCTTGCGATGCCAACTACAACTGTGCCATGCGAACGCCTGTTCTCACTGTCAGATGACATTGTAAACAAGAAGTGGGCATTATCTCCTGCAAATGTAAACAAACTTGTTCGTCTGAGCGACTGGCTGAATAAGAAGTAGGACTGAGTGGACTTGCAGCCTCTAAAATTTTACATTGTTTTATTTTTGAATGCAGTTTCTTTGTATATAATTCTACATTTGTAAGTTCAACTTTCATGATAAAGCCATTGCACTACAGTACTTGTATTAGGTGAATTGAAAAATACTATTTCTTTTGTTTTTTACAGTGCAAATACTTGTAATCAAAAATATAAAGTGAGCACTGTACACTTCGTATTTTATGTTGTAATTGAAATCAATATATTTGAAAATTTAGAAAACATCCAAAATATTTAAACGGTATTCTGTTCATGTTTAACAGCACAATTAATCATGACGAATTTTTTTCATCGCACAACAATTTTTTTCATTGCTGTCAGGGTTTCCTCCCCACTCTGAACTCGGGTACAGATGTGAGGACCGGCATGAAAAAAACCCTAAGCTTATTTCTACCAGCTTAGGTTTAAAACTTCCCCAAGGCACAAATTCCTTTCTTGCCCTTGGTATCACTGCCACCACCAAGTGATTTAAACAAACATTCAGGGAGGGCCACTTGAAGCCCTATCACCCCCAAAATATCCTCCCAAACTTCTACACCCCCTTTCCTGGGGAGGTTTGAGAATAATATCCTAACCAATTGGTTACAAAGTGAGCACAGATCAACCCCCCTGGGTCTTTAGGACACTAAAAAACAATCAGGTTCTTAAAAGAAGTAAGTGTGTGTGTGTTTTAAAAAAAAATCACCTCTGTAAAATCAGGATGGAAGATAAATTTACAGAGTAACAAAAAGATTCAAAACACAGAGGATTTCCCCTCTAGGCAAAATTTAAAGTTACAAAAACAGGGATAAACCTCCCTCTTAGCACAGGGAAAATTCACAGATTATCTTTTGTTTTAGCTTAACACATTTCCTTGCTATTACTTACTATTTCTGTAATATTAGATGCTTAGTTCAGATATGGCTTAGGGAGATGTATTTTCCCTGCCCTGGTTCCTCGCTGACCTGGAGAGAACAAAGGAACCCAAACAAAAACCTTCCCCCACAGATTTGAAAGTATCTTCTCCCCTTATTGATCCTGTTGGTCAGGTGCCAACCAGGTTATCTGAGCTTCTTAACTCTTTACAGGTAAAGGAGGGATTAACCCTTTGCAGGGTAAGGAGGGATTTTATGCTACCCTTAGCTGTATGTTTATGACAGCCCTAATCTTTATTAATATTTAGGCCGAGATCGTGAAAATTACTCAATGCAAGCAGATTCTTGTGCCCACACAGAACCCCATTGACCTTCATGGGGCTCCACATGGGCACAGAGTTTGCTCATATGGGAAAATTTGCAGAATCTGGCCCTCAAATTGTAAATTCTTTATGGCAGGGAATGTCCCTTTTTTTTTTTTTTTTTTCTTCCCCTTTTCCTTAAAGCACTTAACACTGTTCTGGGGGCTGTATGAATAGGTCGTGCATTTTTAAGGTACTCTGCATTTTGCAGTCTCATGGAATAAGAACATGGATGGGAATTGGGAGATATGGGTTTGGCACTCAATTTCTGACATTGACTGCATGACAGTGGACAAGTCGCGTAACCGCTATGCATCTCTAAAACGGGAATGGCTCACTTTTGTAAAGCATCTTTAGATCTGCTAATGAGAGAGCTATATGTTCAAATATCATTATTCTGTGTATCCTCCTCTAACTCGATAGGGGTAGAGAAAAAGCACAATTGCTTTTACTTCAAAATTTTCCATATGGACCAATAGGGCAGAAAACCACTAAGGACAAAACCACTTATATGGGGGAGGGGAATGAATCCTATTAGTAGCACTGGGCCTGGGTTTAAGTTTTGCCCATGTTCCTGTGGAGCTAGTAGTTTATATACTGTCTTGGTCTATTAAAGCAGGAGGCAGGCAATGGTTTTCAGTCTAACCGTGTTAAAGAAGCTATTGAAATCTCTTCTTTGGAAGCACAAAAATCCCTCAGCACCTACCTCACTAAAAAGCAGGGTATAGAGGCTTTAATCACTAATAGGTGTATCTGACTGGAGTGAGAGCTGCAAATTTGCTATTCAAGTTTTTGTTTCCAGGAATATTAGACAAACCTGCCTTGAAAAAAGGGGCAGTGCTCCTATAGGCCTCTTTTAAAAAGGCAACATTCTTCTGAACTATTTTTACACTGTATGCTTAAAAAAAAGGTATCTTCAGCATTGGTGTTTTCTGGATTCCTGCAGCATTCTGGTTGGCCCCAGCCTGGGATTTTCCCCTGCTGACTTGGGGCCAAATCTTGCAAGAAGTTGAGTGCCCTCAACTCCAGTTACTCAAATGGGGAGCAAGGCAGAATTTGGCCCCTGAATTCCAATTCACATACCAAAACAAACATTTCCTTGTATGTCGTTGCCTCATAAAGAATTGCTCAATATCTTGGATCAAAGTCTGACCTATGTTACACCTGTGCTACCCCAGTGAAATCAGTGAGTAGCACAAGAGGGACTAATGTCAGGGTAATCTTTTTATAAATGTAGCTAAAAAGGATCCAAAACTACAACCTACCTTTGCGTCTGGGAGAAGGGGGGTGTGGGGTGGCAGCTGAATTTTACAGACCATCTTTTCTAATTACAGGAGTCTTCATTTAATAGGTAGAGCTGGATGAGAGACAATTTTCTCATCCTGAGTTTTTGAAAAACTTTCCCATTCTGAATTGGGACAAAGCTGAAATCTCAAATTTTATGAACCAAAACTCCTGAGTTTTGTTTGGGTCTATCAAAACATTTCATTTTGATCTTTTAAGCTTTTCTAAATTTAGTAAAAATCTCAAAATCAAAATAGTTTTGACTCCATGCTAAAACTTTTTTTCAAAAATGTGAGGATTTGATAACTTTAAACTTTTTTTTTTCCAGTAACTTTTTGAGTTGGGAAATGTATAAAAACTGACCATTTTGCAAACAGTTTAGGCTTTGACTCATTGACAGTTTTTGGCAAGAAAGGGATTGTTGAAAAATTTCCAACCAGTTCTATTAGTAAAGCTTTTTTTCCATCTTTGCAATAAAAGCAAAAAAAAAAACCCAAATGAACTTGTCGCCAAATCACAATGAGCTTTAATTAAAACCCCTTTGTCACCTTCAATAAATTTCAGCTTTTAGTGTCAGCTTTACTGGTACTGGTTTCACCCACAACAGCTAAACTCTGGGAATACTACAAAATGCGATCACCTTACTTTTCTTTTTTTCTCCCTTTCTCTGACTTCCTGCCTGCTTTCCTTTCTGCAGACAAGCAGGAAGGTAGAATAGTAGACGCATTCCCCTCCCACCTACTCTCATTAGACGCCCTGACCTTCCCAATATGACACATTCTTTGGCAGCCCTCCAGGACCCAGCAAGTGCAGTAAGAATCAAGTTAACTGTACTCCAAAACTATTTAACTTTGCTCAACTCCAGTCACTTACGTTAAATATTTTTCTTTCACAACAGATATTTTTATATTTAACCACAAGAATCCATGTTCAAATCATGTATGAGGAGTCTGACTTAAGACCACAGAATCTAGGAATGTTTAAAAATATAGCTGAAAGTTTCCTTGCTATTTGGAGATCTTAGTAACGTAGCCAAGGTCATTCTAACCCTGATCCAACTTTTTTTTTAACCAGGGTCCATCAGACCCTACCACTCTCCCCATTTTTGTTTAATTGACCAGATATCTTTGTGGCTTACTTTGCTTTATTTTTCATGGATTCAGAGACTAAGGCCAGAAGGGATCATATTTTTAAATATAAAAACAATAGTTGATGGATTGCAAATAGCACAGTGGGTTAGTTCACTAGGCTTTTATCTCTAGACCTGGAGATATAACAAGACGCAGCTTGTTGGGATTGAGAAGCATTGTAAGATTTTTTTGTGAAGACACAGAATCAGAGTAGCTGGTGGTAGTTACAACTTAGATTTGAGATGCACTGGCAGAACACTTCAAGAAATTTTTGCATGGCACTTGTCCACACAGTGTACCCTGCTCTAAATACCACTAGTCCCTCTAACTTCATGAACACAATGTTTTTTATTTTAAAGGGAGTGTGGAAAGGGGGGAATGTGTGTAAATCCAACAAATCCGAATCAATATCCATATAAGAAATAGTCCTATATGCATGATCTAAAATAATTCTTGTTTTACTTGGGGTCAGCTGCTTCAACTGTAGTTTAAATTCTGTTAACGTTTCAAGACATTAGTGGGAAGAAAATATCTCTTCACAATTAAATTTGGCAACCAGTATCCTCACAGGTGGGAAATATTTTCCCAAATAAATTGCAATGACGGAAAGTTTGATTGAAATTTTTCTCTTCTTTTTATTTCTAACTTTTTTTAAGCTTTAATAGGGAGAGGAAAGGTCACTAGTCCAGAATAAAGAGCAAGTCCTCTTTAAAAGAAGTGTTTAAAAATACATTCCAACTAACTCTCACATTTTGCATCATTTTAATATTGGAGGCATATCACTACTGCAACTGGAGTCAAACTGCTTTCTGTACATGACTGAACTGATGAGGAATCATGGCCAGGGGGACCTTGTCCTGATAATACCAAGCAGTGAACCACTGTCCTGTTTTCATGCCCCCATCTAATCCATAGAAAAATACCTTTTGAGGTTCCATGTTAAATGAATTTCTGATATCCAAGACCGCTTTTTATTCAATAAAACAAGAAATCACACTTGATTTTGAACAAACTTTTGAATGCACCTAACTTTGAGTCTGACCCAGTAATAGGCTTTGATAAGAGACTTGGGCCTTGCATTCAGCTCATTAATTTACTTGTCGTTCTCATTTTGTTTCTCCTTGTGGTAATTTAAGTGTAAAATCGCCATCGATGGCAATGGACTGTAACCTGGTGGATAGTGTCTTTGCATTCTACAGCCAAGAGTACGTTCAAATCCTGTTTGTTTTATTGGTATCAAAGATTTTGACCAATGTAGTCTAAGATTCTTACTACTTAAGCAAAAAAGTCATTTAAACATTTTACATGTAGAAAAACTTCAATCATAGAACATTATTGATCAAGAGGCCAAATTCCATCCTGGACAATACTGATTTTTATTGGAGTTGCATAAAGTTTAAGTGAGGAGAGAATTTTGCCTTACTTTGTCCCCCGTTTCCCAGTGTTCCTGGACAGCTGGAGGATGTTAGCCCTGATTCTTAATAGCTAGCTCTTTTAATGAGACATCTTAACCACATACCACATCATAAAGTTGAATAGCTGGAAGTTTTTCAACAACTTCTGGAGTTGTAATATAGCCTCAGCCACTAACTGGGTGGTATCAGCAAATAGCCTGTCAGTTTTCCCAGTTACAAATGGGATTTTTTACTTTAAGGATCAGCCTGTAACATCTCCATATCTCTTAGAAAATGTAAATTGCTCTGTAGGGACAGATAATCAAGTATTCAGGACCCTCAATTCTACGTAAGTTTTTACACCACCCTTCTCATCACCATAATATCCAAGCACCTCCCCAAAGTGTATTAAGGTCACATTTGGTTCAGTTGGGGTTAAACTTTCAAAAGAGCTCAGCTCCCTTTTAGACACCTAAATTAAGTGTCTAAAATCAGGCTTTTAAATCTAAAATCAGGCTTTTAAAGTGAGGTGCAGACCACTTTTGGAAATCTGGCTTCCTCATCTTAAGAATTCTTGATCTCAAAAAAAGACAATATAGTATTAGTCAAAGTAACATTATATTCCATGAAATTATCCAGGCAAATACTTGTACTGTTGAATAAAAACAGAACCCAAACTGCATGGTCATTATCCCACCAATATTAATGATCACTTTCACGAGGCCAAAAAAATACTGAAAGTTTATGGAGTGCTTTTAAAAACCTAAATGCTAGTGCCAAGGAAATCACCAAATGTGATATATAAAAGGGTAGATTGCACTGATGATTTAAGTGACATATTTACTAAATCTTCAGAATAACTGAACTGTAAATTAAAAGATAATGCTGCAGTGGTCAGTTAACTTATTGCTGTCGTTTGTTTTCATGGTTATCTATCAATTCCCCCTTTCTTGCTCTGTCCTTACCCCTAGACAATGGTGCAGAGCTGCCTGTTTTCTCGTGTTAGCATCAGAGTTTAACAAAAAGTGTCAATGTTTGAACAAAACAAATCCTTGTTTACATTAGCTGTAGCTTGAATGAGGTAACTAGTAAAGATCCTGTTGTTAATGCTGAATACTATTTATTTCCTTAAACATAATTCAAAATGAAGCTCTCTCTTAACTAGGAACTGGGAGGAGTGTCTTACAGCAGAAGTAAACAATAGTTGGCATTGTTCTAGTGTGTGGGAGTTTTGTTTTTTTTAATCAAAGGACTTAAAGCACCGTACATGTAATAAGCCTGGCAGTGCGTTAGACTAGGGGGGATGGAAGGACATGAGAAGCAACAGTACATAAGCCAGGGTAATGGTCCTTAAAAGAAAAGGTGGATATCCAGTCTTCCTGTATCTATGAGCCGGGTTTTGAGGAGTGGAGGAGTCACCTATCTATCATCTTCCCTCATAAATTTGCTACACAACAGCATGGGCAGGTGCCATATTCCACCTATGTGTCTTGCTATCAAGTCTTAGACCCACATATGGCTGATGTGATATTTATGTTATCCCACAAGTATCTGTCCATAGCACCTTTTATTGTAAAAGTTCAAAGCCCTTTATTTACTCCTTGCGTGGTAGCAGTGCTGAGAAGCCCTAGTAGCTCACTGCTAGCTCCATTTTACAGTAAATAAATCAAGCCCTTCAGTTCAGATATCTTCCCAAAACTTGCACAGGGCCCCACTAGATGACCCAGAACTAGAACCTGGGAGGTGATTCCCAGACCCCTATTCACCTTTAGGTCACATATTACATCACCACTTCTAACATGGAAACACTGAATCACAAAGCTGAAGTAATGAAGTGCATCTAAATGGCAGGAAATGTAGCCTGCAGCCTCCCTAGTTACTGCCCTGCCTCTCAATGCGGCTAGTGCTGCCTCCAGGTGGCCCCATGAAGGGGAAGGGACAGTGCCCCTCCATTCTCCCCATACTAGCTTGAACCGGGGGCTGTTGCTCCCTTCTTGTGGCAGATCCATGTGCAGCCACCTTTCTCCCACGACCTTGTCCAGTCCTAAGGCCCTAATTTCCAGGCCAAGCCGCTGCCACTGAGCAGCCAGGTGAGTCCCCCTTTTCCTCGCCCAACAGGTCCTTGTTCTCTCCCCTCTTCTGCCCCTACAGAGGCAGCGCCTAACGGCATCACACCTCCAGCTTCTGCCCCAGCTCTCCCCTTCCCGCCCCGCTTCCACCTGCCTCTGTCCTTTCCCCCTTCCCCCTCCGCCCCCGCCACTCCTCTCCCCCCGCAGCCAGCGCTGCGCCACTCGCTCCCTCCTCCACGCAGCGCGTAGGCACTGGCGTGAGAACGCAGGAGATCGCGCGTGCGCCATAGCGCGGGAAGGACTTGTGGGAGGGGGTGCGCATGCGCCTCTGCCTTGTGTATGGAGGGGGTACCGCTGGGCGTCGTCCCATAGTGCGCCTGCGCGGTGCTCGGGGTGATTATATAGGTGGCAGCGGACCGAGGACACCGCGGAGGAGCGTCGGAGCCGGAGAAGCGGATCGGTAGCGGGTGAGGTGGGGTCCTCGCGGGGCCCGGGACTGGGGACGCTGCGCCGCCCCGGGGAGCGGGCGGGGACGTGGGGGCGCCGGGGACCCCCGGGGGCACTCAGCTCCCTGCCGCTTTCCGCTGGCCCAGGGGCCTCTCCTCCGTGCGCCCCCTGCGGTCCTGGGCTCCCTCCAGCCTGCTGCGGCGGGGACACGGTCAAGCTGAAATCGTATCCGTTACAAATAGTCGGGGGCGGGGGTTACAACTGCCCCTCGGGGCGACTGTAAAATCGCATTTCCGTGTTGGTTTTGCGTTGTGCTCCCTCCCCTGGGGTGTGCGAGCCCAGGGAAACCAACCCCAAGTAAACCCGGGGGGGGGGGAGGTATTTTAAGTGTTGTCTTATTACAGTAATCTTACAGTCAGTTAAGAAACCCAGCAGTTCCGTGAATAGGCTGCTGATGTCCATTTAAATGTGCCAGGGCTCTCCCTCCACTTCCTTTTGGAAGACTATTGCACAACCCCCCTGTTAAGAAGATATTTCTAATACTCTACCTGGTTCTTTGCTTAAGTCATCCCATTATTATTAGTAAATACCACACTGTACTGCTTTCCATCTGCTGTAACCTAATTGTATTGTGTATCATTCAACTCTGAAGTAGTCTGGAATATGGTTTTATATGTAAGAAATGATCTAACACTTGCATTTAACATTATCATTTCTGTATCTTGCTACAGGATAAAAAAAACAAAAATGGAAACGGTTGTTCGCCGCTGCCCCTTCCTGTCACGGGTATCCCAGGCTTTTCTGCAGAAGGCTGGCAAGTCACTGCTCTTTTATGCTCAGAGCTGCCCTAAAATGATGGAAGTTGGGACCAAGCCTGCTTCTCGTGCCCTGGGTACTTCAGTTGTTCACTGCCAACAAGCTGAAGAAACAACCTCATCCAATGACAGTCAGTGTCAATTTTGTGTTTCTTTTTATAGCTAGTTAATGATGTACAAGCTACCATACCCAGAAGCTTATTTATTTTAATCTAATTTTAAGCTTCCTCATCAAAAGGCTTTTTAGATTTTTACTTACAACTGTATTTATGTTTACTATTAGATCCCATCCTTTTCCTTTCATTTGTCAGGTTATGATGAAAGGTTGTACAGTAGAACTTCTCAATTGCCCCTAATTTTGCTTTCTCCGTGACTGGCATGAACACCTCAAAAAGACTGAAATGTTTACCAGTAAACATCTCAAAATGTTGTCCTTACTCAGTGTTGCTTATGTTATTCAAACACTTTGGTGTGATGGGTTTTTTTTAAAGACTCATCTCTGATTTTAATCTGTCTGGTTTGTTAAACTTTGCTTTGAAAGTAAACTACTTAATCCTGTAAAATTCAGTGCCTTGCTTGTTGCACTTAGAATAGTGTTATGAGTTTGGAATTCTAAACTTTGGATTTGGTAACACATCTGAATCTTGGCTTTCTTGTAATACAGTAGAAGTGTAAATGAAATCAGTTTTGGTGTGTGCTACACACTCAACAATTAAATGGCAAATTGTGGGAGGGGGAACCTGGTTGTTAGAGGAACACACCACCTTCCAAAAACCTAGGAAATGCGGAGAATTATAACGCTCACCTTTTGCTGTGGGAGCAAACGTGAAAAGATATGCAGTATAGAAGAAGCAATGTTGCCTCTACAAGAAGAAAGGGAATTGTCCCTGGGGCTGTTGTAAAGCAGACAGTAAATTATTACAGGACAACTTTAGTTGGATATAACTTGCTCTTGTCAGATAACTTGCATGCTAGGTGCATTATTCTACAACATTCCTTCCTTTTAACTTGCATGTACGTGCACTACATTAATCTTCACTGGTTCTGTAAGATTTCCAGGTTGTCATTTTTATTCACTTGTTTTTCACAATTACAATCCTTGACTTGTTTAATAAATGCTTCCTGCTTAGGTAGACAAGGAAGAACTTTTTCAAAACACTTCGGGATCTGCCCAGCCAGAAGGAAACTTCTGGAAACTGTAACTGCCTGAGCTGGTGTACTCTAAATATTTTGCTTAATCTTCTCAAACACCTGTTGCTTAAAACTTAACATATATGGCTTCTTTGAAAGTAATTGGACTATTTTAAAACTGAAGTTCATACTCTGCAAACTCTAATGTAATATCTGAGAGCAAAGTTCTGCTGATCATAACTATGTAATTGGTGCAAATCCAGGTCAGTAGAGTTCAGTCTCTTATGATTTGTGGCTGTTTATTGACCCTGGTTGAGAAAATTTCCCTAGAGGATTTATAATCTGAGATAATAGGGGAGAAGGGGCAACTGAGAAACTCAGCTGAAAAAATTTTTTAATTGAAATTAACTCATCCACAAAGCACACTGTCTCCTCATTTGGGAAAGAGGCTATAGTATTGCATTCTTCAAGAAAATTTGGCTTTAAATGTTAATCAGATACTGAGACTTCATACTTTTGTGTGATAATACAAGTACAGATGGCTCAGTTAAGCAATTCTGGCTGGCTTGTGGTTTAGTGTAATAGATAGTTGTCAGAAGTTTTATGTTCTTGTGCAATCAGATCACCCCAGTTTCTGTTTTTTAACGCTTGTTTTGTTTCTCCTATCCAAGAGGCCAAAAATTCCAAAGATGTGACCCAGGAGAACATCAGTGGATCCCAGCTGCCTATTAGCCATCCACCTGCTGTTACTAGCCAGAGCACTAGTCCGAGCTCTGCCACTAAATGCCCTTTCCTGGCAGCTCAGATGAACCCTAGGAACAGTAATGTTTTCTGCAAAGCCAGCCTAGAACTCCAAGAGGATGTTCAGGAAATAAAGGCTGTAAGGAAAGGTATGTTTTTATGTATGCTGCAATAGATAGTGAAATATAGACTCTTGTAACACTCTGCTTGCTCGCACTAGTCTTAGAGATAAAAGCCAAGGCTGACACAATTGCGACCTTATAGGCCAGAGGGAGGGTCATGGGACAGTGCAACAAAAGGATTTTATTGCAGAATATAGAGATTTTAATTGTGCTCATGCAGTTCTGTTCATATTACTAGTTTGTTGTGGTATCTTATCTTATACCAACTCTTTATGTCTACTTTTTTTTTGCAGCTGGTTTTAGTGAGAATTATGTTCTAATTGCAAAACAAATAATATGTCAAGCTACAGCACTCTTTATCAGTTGGCTCTAAGAAATAGCTCTTGATATTGCTTATAAAAATTCAATGGTAAGACGTTTTGGTGAGGACAATGTGTAGAACACATTAGCATTGCTGCCTACATGAACATACTCAAAGAATTAAGCAGCTACAGGCTGGAAAGCGCAAAGCAGGACACTAGAGACAAGAAATAATTTAATAAAAACCACCTCCCTTCCACCCTGGACCATCTTCTCCTTAATATTTTGATTGTAGTAGTGCCTTATGGCCCTGATCAGAAATTGGTGTCCCATTGCATGTGTCACTATACAAATAAGACTGTTACTGCCATAAAGAGAACAAAGTTACTTACAGATTAAAGTAGTTTTGTCAAAGCATTGTGTTAAAGGAAGCCTTTTCTTTCACCAATACTAAGTCTTGCTGCTTCCTCTGGAAGAAGTCAGTTTGTTCCTTATCCATTCACTCCAGCTTTTCCAGTCTGCTGCAAGCCCTAGTAACAACGATCCATAGCAGTAGAACAGAAGCTTGGAATAATAGAGAAACACTTTTACCTACAACTAAAGCATGTGTTTGGCTCTCGTAGCCTACATACCAATTGGTCCCAGGCCATTATTGAATCTTCTGAATTGAACCTCAATTTTTGTTAGACAAGATCTGATTTCACAAGGTCTGAGGAAAGTATGACTTTCTCTTCAGCTTCTGAGTCTTATTGCTGTGCTTCAGTATCTCAACTAAGTTTATTTTAAACAATTTAAGATACTGGATTCATAACTTTTCATGGCATACAATGTTTTGTATTTTTGATATAAGATGGTGTGAAACTGACTTTAATAATCACTGGATTTCTTTGCAACATCTCAAATGTACAGAGTTTACTAAAACACCAGTGAATCCCACTGTGATAAACACCAAGACTTCTGGAGAAGAGCAGAATGGCTTGCTGAAGAAGTTCCAGGATATTATGTTAAAGCAAAAACCAGAAAGAGTGTCTCATCTGCTTCAGGATAACTTGCCAAAATGTAAGGATCATTCTTGTTTGATTAGCAAAATAAATCTGAGTCTACTATTAGTCTGCTAAATCCATTTTTGCAGTATCCAACTGCAGACAGATCTTCTGACATTCAAAAGTGTTAATTCTTTCTTGTATTTAATAGCCTCTCTCCTCCTCCTTCTAGCTGTTTCTACTTTCCAGTATGACCAGTTCTTTGAGAAAAAAATTGATGAGAAAAAAAAGGATCACACATATCGTGTATTCAAAACTGTGAACCGAAGGGCACAGGTCTTTCCCATGGCAGATGACTACTCTGATTCCCTTGTCAGCAAAAAAGAGGTGTCTGTATGGTGCAGCAATGATTACCTAGGGATGAGTCGCCACCCACGAGTGTATGGAGCTGTTATGTAAGTAGTTCTATCACTTAAATTAAAAGTAAAATGTTTGGTAACCACAAGGTATGCAATGATCTACAGGAAACTAACTCAAAGCAATGACAAGCTCAGATTTTTCCAAAAGAATGTAAATTCTAGGGAAGGTAGTTTTGTATAATTAAATTCCTTCTGCTGTGTAAAGGGTATTACTTTTTAGCACATGGATAATCCTCCCTTCTCACACATTCGACTACTGTCATAAAACAACTTAAAATATAGTTGGCTGTAGTGCTGCAGCACTAAAGTGGTGAACCCTTGATATTCCTCCTTTCTGTATTAGTTATATGTGGGGGCTTATGGGAAAACTGCTGGACAGCATAATTATCTTATGTCTCAGTACCTATTAAATACAGATAGCTCAGCATAAGGCAGTGGAGTCCTACGATTTTTGTAAGGGGCACAGCTAGTAAATAGCATTAGCTTTGAGCTCATGAAGTTCCTTACAAAACTTAGTTTTGGCCTCCAAGATCCTTATTCAAACTGTAAACAAATACAGTTGCACCTCTTGTACCCATTTCTCTTTAACTACTACTGCTTTTATGTAAGTTATTAAGGAATAGTGATTTGTTATAGAAGATAATGTCCCTTTTCCTGAATTGTTCACATGCAGCCGAGAGTCAAATAGTATTGATTAATGCTTCTCCCCCTCTTGAACATGCCTTAAAGGGATACGTTGAAACAACATGGTGCTGGAGCAGGAGGCACCAGAAATATTTCTGGAACAAGTAAATTTCATGTTGATTTGGAGCAAGAGTTGGCTGATCTCCATGGAAAAGATGCAGCATTGCTGTTCTCATCATGCTTTGTAGCTAATGATTCCACTCTCTTCACATTAGCTAAAATGTTACCAGGTGAGATCTGATGTATTACATTGCATAGTATCCAGTACTACATTCTGCAAACAAAATACCCTGAAATTTCATTGAAAACAAACTTCTTTCAGATGATACCTGAGATTCTGACCATTTTTTGGTCATGAAATACCACTTTTTAAAAAAGCAATCTTCACTAATTTCTATTGTGGTGGCATCTAAACACCTTGATCAGGATTTGGGGCAGTGTTCTATATGCCATATTAGAAGTTATCAGGCTGCACCTGTATCAGACACAAAGTGGAGGTACAACCTATGAGCAGAGTGTCCAAGGTGGTGGTTGGTACATATCTCAGTTCCGTTTATTCTCTTTAATATAAAAGTGAGGAACTTTAAAGGGTAGGGAAGGATGGAGAGGAGCAGGGAGAAAGGAGACTGACAGTGGAGGGATTGAGGGAGAAGGACATGAGTTGAAGACAGAATCAACCAGCAAATGCCAAGTTCAAACTGTAAAAGCAACCCGCTGATATCACAGGGGCTGAGGAGGTATTGGAGGGATGGGTGGCAGCAAATGATGCCCCAGTTGCTGTAACTTCCTGCTGTTTCCAGAGGCTGGTTTCACTTCTGGAAAGACCTACTGTTTTCCCCACCCCATGTAGCTGCAGGTGAAAGAATGGTTTTTCCCCTGCTATAGTCCAGGATATGGTTAACACTGGTAAACTGACTCTTTCCAATCTTGTATCTGCTGTTGCTGGAGAAATGTCTACAGTTAAGACTTCTGTAACTTCCAAATGTAAAATTTAAAGTATATTCCGTTTGGGATTGGGTATTTAAATTTGCATAACTGACTTAAGGCAAGTAAAGTTGTGAATTCCTGGAAATAAGTGTCTTAATTTCAGGAGCGCTCCTAAAGCAAAAATAAAAAATGTAGCTATTTCAGTGGGTATTGTCTTAAATATGTTGTTGCAAAGTTTCTGATTTAACAAAAATGTCTATAGCTTCTCCTCTTCTGGGGCTAAACCACAAATTTACCAGCACAACCCTATTTCATATAATTTTTAGGTATCTGTACAATCATCTCTCTGCTCTTTCAGTACAGCCATAACTACTAGTAACCTTTGGTTGTCCCCTCAGGCTGTGAGATTTACTCAGATGCAGGAAACCATGCCTCCATGATTCAAGGAATTCGGAACAGCAGAGTGCCTAAGCACATATTTCGCCATAATGATGTCAATCATCTCCGAGAACTACTGAAAAAATCAGATCCATCTACTCCCAAAATTGTTGCATTTGAAACTGTTCACTCAATGGATGGTGAGTCTGCTTTAAAAAGCATGTATCCTTTTGTTAAATAGGTGCCTTACTGAAACACCTAAATTGTCTGTTTCTTTAAGCTACGAAATATACATATACCATCAAAAGCAAGAACTTGCGATTAATTGTGATTACTGTTTTGATCTCAGGTGCAGTATGTCCACTGGAAGAATTGTGTGATGTAGCTCATGAGCATGGTGCGATCACTTTTGTAGATGAAGTACATGCTGTTGGGCTGTATGGCGCTCGGGGTGGTGGCATAGGAGATCGGGATGGAGTCATGCATAAAATGGACATAATCTCTGGAACACTTGGTATGTGTATCTTCTGGCCTTTAGTTACAAAAGTGTATAAACTGTTTTTGTACAAATGCCAGCAAAGTTCATGCTGCAGACAAGATGAAGGAATAAAATTAACTCGAATCATGTCAGTAAACTGACTTGTTTCTAGGAATTGAAGCATGGGATTTTTAAAACAGCCTGAATGACTGACTTAGGCTCACCAGTTCCATTAACTTTCAAAGGCACTTGTGCTAAGTCACTTAGGCTGATTCAAAAAATGCCACCTGAAATGGTAAGTTAGCAAAATGACCCTAGTGGCATAGTCTCTAGTCCTCTATCAGTGAATTCATATGTGAGAGAGTTAATTGTGGTGCAGTGCTCTATATTTAGATCTTAACTCTCCTTTGTGTAAGGTGGAATGTTCCTAATCCAGAAACCTGAGATGGGAGTTGTGTAAGGAGATTTGGCGAGAACTGAAAGAACCAATAAAATTCTTTTGGATGCAACACAGACTGTTTTCTAACTATTAGAGTTCAAATACTGGAAACTGAAAATCTGCTTAAACTATGTACTTAAAATATAGAGCAAGAGTTGAAACTCTACCTTAGAAAAACATGTGGCGGTGATTTGGTTTAAGAATTTTATTTGCAATCTCAAACCTCAGCATGATATAAACAAAAATAGTGTAATAGGCTTCAGTTTAATTTGGCTTTGTTTTGGCCTTTAACTATTGGGTAGTATCCTTTTGAAATGGTGATTACTGTACATACTCAGTAGATTGCATGAAGCACATAAATAAGATGCAAATAGAAGACAGGAGTGAGGGCTATTTTTAGTTATCTCAGGAATAGCTCACCCACCTAAACCTGCTGGAGAGAAAAGCCGAGGGAGTGGAGCACAAATAGTGGTCCCGAGTGTTTAAACTCATTGGAATATATTTTATTACTCCAATACTTACTGAATGTGTTTATTTTGGGGTAGGATTTACAGTTTTCTTCACTGGCGTTAAAATATAGTGCAAGAATCTTTTGTCCTAGGAATCACTAGTAGGTGCTGTTTGTAAATTTTTTTTTTGTCTTAATACTCTCATAGCGGTCACAAGGTTTCTTCATAACAGATTGGGATTTTTCTGGGGTGGGGTGGAGTTGGATTAACCTTGTCTTGTGCTAATTTACCATTAATTTGGAAGTTCTAGAATAAAATTGAGGTGCTTTATTGTGTGCTAAATTATTGGAAAGACCTAATTGTGTTGCTCATAGGAAGGTCAGGATTTGGAGTCCTACTTCTCCAATGTTTTTGTGTCAGGATGATCTCTGATTCCAAGAAAAAAAATAAGTACAACTGTCAGATCCTGGCTTGCAGTTATCTTTTCTAAAGGATAGAGTAAATCTTGATTGTTTCTTATTTTCAGGCAAAGCATTTGGTTGTGTGGGCGGATACATTTCCAGTACAAGTTCTTTGATAGACACCGTACGTTCCTATGCTGCTGGCTTCATTTTCACAACATCCCTGCCACCCATGCTGTTAGCTGGTGCGCTTGAATCAGTCAGAACTCTAAAAAGTGCAGAAGGGCAAGTTCTTCGACGCCAGCACCAACGCAATGTTAAACTCATGAGACAAATGCTGATGGATGCTGGACTCCCTGTAGTACACTGTCCCAGTCACATCATTCCAATCAGGGTAACTAAAGATTATGGTATCTTTTCTTTTTAAGTTTAGTGAAAGATGTTCCACAAGAATAAACTTGTTTGTATTACAGAAAATACCTGAAGCTGAATCAGACTTGCATTCTTATACAGCATGTAAAGTGCATAGCTTATTTTAGGTTTATATAGTATGAAGTAGGCTGAAGCTGAGGGTTTTCCTTAAATGACTAAAACCTGCCTTTTTTTTTTTTTTTTTTTTTAAACAAGTGCAGCAGGGTGTTAGCCAACAAACTGAACTGGCAAATGCTATAAGTTCCATTCACACTTAACTAACTTTGTGTGATGTACTTTACTATTTGTACAATATTCTAAATTTAAATATCTTCAGGGGTACAAAAATGCATACTAAAGAAATTAGTCATTGGAAGTACTCTGGCAAGAATACTAGAAGGAAGTTTTAAATTTCCCTTCTATACCATGTTCTGTTCTAATAAGCACAGGGAGGACAAAATGATTAAATTCTGATTTTTTGTGGGTAGTCCATACTTAAAATAGAATCTTCCACAGATTGTGGCTTTTTAACTAACTTTTCAAACCTAGAAGGTTGGTTGGGATTATGTATTCTGATAATTACACATGCACAATTCCAGTTACCATGAACTTGACCATTTTGTACATCTAGGTTGCAGATGCTGCTAAAAATACTGAGATCTGTGATAGACTGATGAGTCAGCACAGCATCTATGTCCAGGCAATAAACTACCCCACAGTTCCACGTGGAGAAGAGCTGCTGCGTATTGCCCCAACTCCTCATCACACACCTCAGATGATGAATTATTTCCTGGGTGAGTGAATGGACTCCAACAGAGTTAAGAACTCTATAAAATGCTCTAGTATCGTCATTCTGAAGATTTACGATATGATCCCTGATCTATTGCTAGCTTAAAGAAAATATCTATCTACACTTTGCTGAGTCCAGCTGGGAAAACTCACCTTGGAAGAAGGTGAACTATTGCTACGAATGAAGTGTTAGAAAGTGCTGTCAGTGTTTCCCATTGATTTGCCTTTGAGCATGAGTGGTGGTAGCATTTTGTAGCTTTCAGACAGAGGGCTGCAGTACAAAAGCCCAGAGCAATACTAAACCAGTCTTCAGTCATCTTCTGGTTCTTTTACACATTGTAGTTTAAGGATTTTTTCTTTTTGTTAAATTAAACAGAGGTATTGTCTTCTAGTGGGAGCTTGTTTAATAGTGCTGCTCTGTGATTTTTGCAGTTTCCATAAGAAATCACCTAGTCGTCTGTACATTTAATCAATATTTGTTACAGCAAAGTAGCCTGGTTAATTTATACTAGTTAAAAACTGGAAAATGAGATTTAGGACTCCTGGATTTTCAACCTAGTGAGTCTAGGCAGAGCTGAGAAGTCTGCACAAGTGAGCCTCCCAGCCCAGGTAACAGAGTTGGCATGGCTCACACTAGTACTCTAAAACTAGCTGTGTAGACAGCATTTTAGAGTTGCAGCTTAGGCTGGAGTCTGGGTTCCGAAGGTTATCGGGGGGGAGGCTTCAGAGCCTGAGCTACGCCTTCAATAGTTGTATAGACAGCACGTTGTAGAGCACAAACCCAAGTCTGTTGACCTGTGCTGGGAGGCTTGCTTCCATGGTCTGTGTAGACAGACTGTGGTGGCCATGGGAAACTCTTCCATGATTTCAGTTTAGTAAACCGTAAAATGAGGTAAAGGCTGTGAGCATGTTGAAAGGCTTAAGTGCTTTGAAGAAAGGCAATTCCATTTTATTATGGAATAAGAGTAATGGACTGTGGATGGATGGCTAGATTCATAACTTTGAAGGTGAACTAGTTTCAGTATTTGAGCTCCCTCAACACCTTTTTTTACTAAGCAAAAGTTGTCGGGCATTTCAAGTAGGTGGCTTTTTGTTGGGTTATTTTTACTTTCCCCTCACCTCTAAACATTGTAATTCATCACTTGCAGTACTCAGTGTTTTGGAAAGAGTTCTACGTACTGAAAGCTTATTTAAGAATATTCTGATTTTAATGTCTTCCTTTTGTCTAACAGAGAAACTGATGGCTACATGGAAGAACGTTGGTCTGGAGTTGAAACCGCACTCTTCAGCAGAATGCAATTTCTGTAGAAGGCCTCTGCATTTTGAGGTGATGAGTGAACGGGAAAGATCCTTCTTCAGTGGCATGAGCAAACTAGTTTCTGCCAGTGCTTGAGAGCAAACTGTTAACCCTGTCTACGTCTAGTCCTCTCTAATATCCAAATAGCCTGGGTAGCCTTTTTAAATTGCATATTAAATTATAACATTTTAATCAATAGTCTAAATACAGCTCTGAAAATAAAGTTCAAAACAGGGTGTCCTGCTTCTGTCCTTTTAAGCTCATTGCTGTTGTTGTGTTAGCATTTACAAAGAAGACTGTAGGATTAGTGGTCAGAAAAATAAAGTGGAACAAAAACACTCTCAATTCTAATTTAATTCATTAGTAGGTAGTTTCTGACTTACCATCTTATACCAGTGTGACTATTTCAGTGAAAAATAATATCATTAAATGGAACACTATATAAAGTCTGTCATTCTATCCTCCCCCCCACTCCCCAACATGCAAGGGAAAGTTGTAGTGAGAATTAGTGTGGATGCAGACTTGACACTGTATAGGTCTTCCTAAGGTCAGGGCAGTGGAACAGATTTAAGAGTGTAGTACTCTATTTCTTGACAAGAACTTTTTCCACCTTGTGTGGTTTTTTTTCTTTTTTTTTAAAGACCTGCATAAGCCAATCTTGTGCCACATGATTAAACATTTAAAAGTATAACACCTGTACAATAATAAAATTAAACATTTACACACTCTTCCCAGTATTACCATCTTTCTGGCCTTGGATCAACAGGGGAAAAATAAGCTTGCATATTGTCCAGTTGATCAATTTTCCTGAGGAAATTGCACAGTGCTTTTTCCTTCTCACACCTCCAGAATTACTTCCTTATGCAAATACATACAAAAAACCCTTAGTCAAATGTTCTACTAAATAACAGTGTCAAACAGTCTGTGAACAAAGGTTTGGGATTATTTGATATCATTACATATAACACAGAGTTGGCGTGATATAGTCAGCAAGCACAGCCTGGGGGAGAGGGAACAACGCATGTGGTATATAGCCCCTCTATGGGGCATGTACTGTCCTGACTCAGCAGCTTTGACTGATAAGGGAAAAGTACACCTAGTTCATCCAATTTACTTAGTAGCAGTGATGTGTGCAAAGGTCTCCACCTAAATCAAGGAAAACTTACATTTAAACCCCACAATTTGCATTCTCTAATCCAAACAGACTGCAGCAGATCAATAGTGTAATAAAAAGCTCACATATCAACCATATATTATTTAAATCTGTTTCAGTTATTTCCTTTAATAAATACTGCTCTCATTAGAATGTTGCTGTATCACAGCCTCTAAAATCAAAGGGCTTGGCTGTTATGTAATATGACTCTCAGGAAAGCCTTTATGAACTATGCCATAAACCAGGGGTCGGCAACCTTTCAGAAGTGGCGTGCCAAGTCTTCATTCATTCTAATTTAAGGTTTCATGTTCCAATAATACATTTTTAGAAGGTCTCTTTCTATAAGTCTATAATGTATAACTAAACCATTGTTGTATGTAAAGTAAATAAGGTTTTTAAAAGTTTAAGATGCATCATTTAAAATTAAATTAAAAAGCAGAGCCACCCAGACCAGTAGCCAGGACCCAGGCAGTGTAAGTGCCCCAGAAACTCAGCTTGCATGCCACTTTGGCATAACTGCATAGGTTGCCTACCCCTGACATAAACTAATGTTTATTGAAAGTCTGTTTAACATAATGTGCCATGGCTGGCCAGAGGAAAAATCACAATATTTCATCATGCACACAAATACCCATGGAACTTAGATTTAATTCTTTAGGAGAACTGTCTAGAAAATCCAGCTGTCTTCCTTTTCCTGTGAAACTGAATGTGAAATACACACATTATCTGTGATACACAGAAATGATTTCAGAGTACAGTCATAGCCTACTATCATGGAAACAAAGGGTGGTAAAACAAATGATCTCAATGGAACTGGGAGTCACTAGTCAGTGTAGCTTATACAGTATCTACTTTTTTAATAAAGTAACAATCATTAATATTTTTAAATTACACAACATCCAGAATACAGTGGGGCCAGCAACATAGTGCCCCTTCAACACCATTGTGAGTTGTTGAGTCAAGTCTCCATAGGAAAGAAGAACATCAGTTTCTATAGAACCAATACTGCTGCTGGCAGAAAAGTGAACTTTCATTGTCCTTTTCCCCTTCAAATACTGAGTTGGCCCAACACTTGTTACTGTGAACAAGTGTAACCCTTCTACCAGGTGCTGTCAGCAGCAAAAAGGGCCAGGTTTGTTAATCTAGAGATTTCTTCAGAAAACCTAAATAATAGCAGCTTGAGGCCCTGTCACCAGGGCAGTGCTCTGGAACTACTCCATACAAAGCCATTCAGGACTCTGGGAGAGCATGCCTCCTCTCTCTGAGCATACTGGCCCCAGGGCAAGAAGCTTACTCAGCTTTGACCTCCCTGGGTTTGAGCTCGGAGCATTCAATCCCCTTCGACATGGCGCGCCTCCCGCAGCAAGTCTGCCTGTGTGGGGCTCCCGGGGAAGCCAGAGGGCCCTGCACCTGAACTCCACAGTCAGATGTGACTCTCAGCCTGCTGGTAAAACACAAGGTTTATTAGTGGACAGAACCAAACTGCAGGACAGAACTTGTTAGCACAGAAATGAGTGACTTTCAGCCAAGTCCAGTTTTGGGGGAGGGGAGCCCAAAGCCAGGGTTCTGGCCTTCCCCCTGCACCCCAAGCCACCTGAGACCGATTCACTTCCAGCTGCCTGGCCCCTGCCCTGCCCGTTGCTGCTCCTCCTGCCTTTGTCTTGCTTCCCGGGCCAAGAATCACCTGGTCACATCCCCCTCCTGGGTCTCAGGTTACAAGGGGCGGGCATAGTATAGGTGCAGGCAGCTGGAGCAGCCCCACCCACAAAAGTCTCACACCCTTATTCCTACCACCTAGCCATTGGTGCAATACACAGGGAAACTGAGGCACACACAGCATTCATGCAAAACAGTAAGGTTCACATACAACATAACAAGGGAAAAATCTCCACTACGTCACAGCCCCGAATCCTCTGCTGGGCACCCTTGTTAGACAATATTCCCCATTCACCCACTAGCTCCAGAGGTTTAAAACAAGACAACATTATTTAAAGGAGGCAGTCAGGCAGGGAGACACGGAATGGGACAATAAACTTGAGGACATACGCAATTAACAAATGAACAGCAAATATTAACTAAGATTCCCCACTCTCTGAAGTTTCTTGGCAATAATCTTAACCTTCTTCTTACAGTGGTGAATGGCTAATACATTCTAGCCACTTTCCTCCCCACCCTCTGGCTCCCCACTCATAGTTGGTTGTCCAGGGTTGGCAGAGTCCAGCCCATAAGGGCTGCCTCGGCAGCGCCAGACGCTCTTCCACCCTGACCCAGCTGAAGTAAGTTCAGCTTTGATTGTTGAGTAGGGAGGCCCACCCTGTAGTCCCTCAGTGGCTATTCTCTGCCACTTCAGGCCAAAACACCAGCCTCGGTACTGCCTCTGGGCCATCTACCACCTTAAAGTTGCTTCAGCTTTATACTACATCTTCAGAGCAAAAAAACAGCAGTACATAAAATCCTGAGGATAAGAGCATTGTATTGCCCCATAACTGAAAACTTAACTGTTCACCAAAAGATGCTGGCAGACAGACCCCCTCTCCTGTGGAGTCCCTGTCCATTGGGAGTTCTCAGCTCTGGGCTGCTCTTCTCCTTGGTCACTAACAGTTGTCAATAGTGAGTTCCCTACTCTCTAGGGCTTCAGGCCCCAGAGCTTTGATAAGAGAGTCCAGGGTTTTGCTGTTACTTGTAATTACACTGCATTAAAGTGTACAGGCAAATAACAGAAAACCCAATATGAAAAAATGCCCCATGTACCCTTAATAGCTGACACCCTGTAGATGACTATTCTCAGTCAATTGATAACAACATGGGTTTAAAATGGACAATATTTACATAGAAAAAAGTATGTCCAAACTTGACAGACAATGATTTTCATTTATGAACACATATGTCAAAGACGGTAACAGCCACTTTTATGCTGATAGACTTGGTGCTTGTAAATGCAGGAGAGAAATCTGAGACAGACAAGCCACAATAGAGATGGAATCTGCAGAAAAATGTCATGGCTGGTGAATGTGAAGAACTGCAAATAGCATGCTGAAGAATAGGAAGGATCAACTTTCTTTGAGACGAAGAGGAGAATAAAGAAATATAAATGTCATTGTTCCTGTGCAAACAAAGCTTGGAAAATAAGGTTGCATAAACGAGGTTATATAATTCATTAGTTTGGTTTACAGATACATGGGGAAACTAATTGGAAAGATATTAAATTACTAGACTAAAAAGCCCCGGGAAGGAACAGATCTTGGGGAGCATGTTTATGAAAATCTAAACGAACTTTGGGAATGTCTATGCAACAAACAACCCCCTCTGTCTCTCTTAAGTAGTTAAACTTTAAGAAACAAAAACGAGTAGAGGTGCAGGAACAAAAACTGAATGCATGTGAAAAACACACTCTACATCCCACTGGAAAAAGGAATTTGCTTTATGTAAACAAAAAATAATTAGCAATGCAAGGTGAGTGTGTGCTGCATTATTGACCTTAGGTAGCACAGATAGGTTGCTTAAGTGGATACCACAAAGTTAAGTAACAGTAATAAGAGGGAAGGAGCGGGAGGAAGATTAGCCATAGAGGACACAAAGGGGGAAAGTGGCTGAGCAGAGATGCGGATGTGTAGGTGGACGGTGATGCAGCCATACCTTGATTCATGGTCTTGCAGAATGCCACAGGAGAAAAGAACCCATCCCGACTCTTGATTCTGAAGAGGGTATTTGTCTCACTGGGCGTTGAGCTGTGTTCTTCATGAAGGATGATTTGGGCTGTTTCAATAGCTTTCTCTTGAAAACGGTTATCACTGCTAAGGCTGATTTTCTAAGGTGGACTGGAAGAGGGATGTCTACTAGCCACAATTTGGCTGATGGGGTGACAGTTTGTTTAGGATTTGAAAAGCAAGGTGACAGGTTGTACCAGAGGGGGTAATTTTGTTCCAGGACAAGCGTATAGGTGATGTAGATGCCATGGAGTGCTGCCATCTCCACCGAATAGCTGAGCAGGTTCTCGCTGGATCCCAACAATATCAATTTAAGCTTTTGTTTTGGGATAAGCCAAGATCAGGTGATGGAGAGATGAGGTTGGCATTTTGCTATAACTGAGGCCTTGTCTACATGGAAAGGTTGTACTGGTATAACTTAAGGTGTGAATTTAAAGCTCATTATACAATGCAATTCCATGTGTGGACACAATTATTTCAGTAAGAGTGTTTTTTTGTGGTTTAGCTTAAGTCAATTGGGAACAGATTTAAAATACACTTTAAAAAGAATGGCCACATATGGGGTTGCATTGGTCTAGCTATACTGGTTCATAAACAGATTTAAGTTAAACAGGTGCAACTTTCTCATGCAGAGAAAGCTTTAGTCCCAATTTTCATCCAGCAGGATAAGATCAAGTTCTTCCTCCCATTTTTTCCTTAGTAAAAGCATATTTGATTACAGGCATTTGTAATAATTGCCAGCAAACTGAGGCACCCATGTCTTCTAAAGACAACAAGCTGACATCTATGTTTCCAGTGACAACAGTCTGTGCACAGATGTAGCCAAAAGGGGAGACATACGCCCAGGAGTTGGTATTTTTTCTTAACTTAGGAGAAGGTTATTTTTGGAGGCACGTCTCCTATGCAATGAATACGATGAGTTTTCCGGTCCCATGGTCCTGTTTATAAAGTGGCCTTAGAAGAAGTGTGTTGGATTCCTCTTAGGTTAGGGCAGAAAATGAGAAGGTTCTTCCTTCATTGTACTTCTGAGGCCTGGTCTACACTAGGATTTTAAATCGAATTTAGCAGCGTTAATTCGAATTAACCGCTCAACCATCCACACCAGGAAGCCGTTTAATTCGACCTAGAGGGCCCTTTAGTTCGAATTCGGTACTCCACCCCGACGAGGGGAGTAGCGCTAAATTCGACATGGCTATCTCGAATTAGGCTAGGTGTGGATGCAAATCAAACTTAGTAGCTCCGGGAGCTATCCCAAAGTGCACCACTCTGTTGACGCTCTGGACAGCAGTCCAAGCTTGGATTCTCTGACCAGCCACACAGGAAACGACCCGGGAAAATTTGAATTCCTTTTCCTGTCTGGCCAGTTTGAATCTCAATTCCTGGTTGGACATCGGGGTGAGCTCAGCAGCACCTGCAACGATGCAGAGCTCTCCAGCAGAGGAGTCCATGCAATCCCAGAATAGAAAGAGGTCCCCAGCATGGACAGACCAGGAAGTCCTGGATCTGATTGCTGTGTGGGGCGATGAGTCTGTGCTTTCGGAGCTGCGCTCCAACAAACGGAATGCAAAGACCTACGAGAAGGTCTCCAAAGCCATGGCACTCAGAGGATACAGCCGGGATACAACGCAGTGCCGCGAGAAAATCAAGGACCTGAGACAAGGCTACCAAAAAGTCAGAGCGGCAAACGGACGCTCCGGAGCCCAGCCCCAGACATGCCGCTTCTACGAGGCACTGCATGCCATTCTAGGTGGGTCTGCCACCACTGCCCCACCAGTGACCGTGGACTCTGAGGATGGGATAGTGTCGAGGGGCAGTTCCTCGGCGATGTTCGCCGATGGGGAAGATGAGGAAGGGTTTGTGGAGGACGACGCAGGCGACAGCGCTTACAATACCGCTTTCCCCGACAGCCAGGATCTCTTCATCACCCTCACAGAGATCCCCTACCAACCCTCCCCGGCCATTAACACGGACTCAGAATCAGGGGAAGGATCAGTCGGTAAGTGTTATAAACATGGAAACATTTATTTCTTAAAAAACAGGAATATATACTATATAAAAACTAGCTAAAAAGTTGTCCATATAAAACTATATAAAAAGAAGGTCCACACATATAGGGATTGAATAGAAATCCTCTTCGGTCACTTCCACGAAGGTCTCGTAGAGGTGCTCGAAAAGCCTCCGCAGGAGGTTCCTGGGGAGAGGTGCCTTATTTGGTGCTCCGTGGAAGCACACTCTTCCACGCCAGGCCATCCTCACGTAAAGCGGAACCATTGCCTCCACCAGCCTAGCTGCATACGGTCCTGGTCTGTGCAGGGATTCCCGCAGCATCCTCTCTCTCTCTCTCCGAGTAACCCGCCTCAGGGTAATGTCGTTTGGCGACTGCTGCATCTAAGTAGGGCAATTAGTGTACTGTTACTATTGTGACTGCTTGACTTTTACTTTGCATAGCAAAGACCTTCATTCAACAGGCACGTGTTGGAGGCCACAGAGGAAAAGCATACAGTGATCTTTCCCGGGCACAGCCGCGAGGGGCTGGAACAGGGTCGGACTTTATGCTTTCCAGATTGCCTTCTGCGGGAGGGCACAGCTACCCATTAACTGTTAAGCAGCCTATAGTGTAGGGCTTACCAGGCCTGGCTGATAAACGGATTCAGCTGTACCGCCCCGCTTGTCCGATCTCCGGTGCAAGACCGCAGCCACTGAAAGCGTCTTCCGAAATCTCGAACTTGTCCTGAGAGCTCGTGAGACTAGGTTCCCTGTATGGTCTTGTTCACAGAAACTGAGTAGACTGTGTTCACTGTTCGCAAACATGTATCTTTTCAAGGAAATCACTTCCTTTTTCCCATCACACAGCTGCGGCTCTTTCACGAACTGCCCCGCCATCCCCCTCACAGAGGCTGGCGCAGATTAGGCGGCGAAAGAAAAAGACTAGGGACGACATGTTCTTGGAACTGATGGCCTGCTCCAGAGCCGAGGCGGCCGAGCAGAGACAGTGGAGGGAGACCCTATGTCAGCACCAGCGCTCACACATCGAACGGGAGGACAGGTGGCAGCAGGAAGACCAGCAGGTGACTCAAACGCTGCCTGGGCTAATGAGGGAGCAAACGGACACGCTCCGGTGCCTTGTAGCTGTTCTGCAGGACCGCAGGCAGAAGGAGAGAGCCCCCCTGCACTGTATCTGCAACCGCAATCCCCCGCCACAAAGTCCTGTCCCCCCCTCACCCAAAATAACAAGAAGGAGGGGCGCTAGGGGCCGTGAAAACTGGCACAGCACCCCAGCAGAGAGCTCATGTACCCCACAGCTCTGATGCCATAAACTTTGAGAAGTGCTTCCCTTCCTGCATCACCCAGTCCCAAATCCAAGTTTCATCCCCCCACTGTGTAGTTGAGTATTAAAAGTAGTTTGTTGTTATTCACTGTTTCCGTCCCGTTTTTCTTGTCAGAAGACTTTGTGTGAAGGGGGGGAGGGGTTTTTTAATCGCATAGGACAGCCTCCATTACCAGGGTACAGACTTGGGGGCAGGATCAACAGCAGGACACACACAGACTGCAGTCACTAGGCACCAGGGTCAGTCTGGGAGGTGTATGCTGCCCCAGGTCAGTCTGTGAGGTGTATGCTGCCCCAGGGTCCTAGCGCCTGCCGTCCACAAATGGCAAGGCAGGCTGCCCTTATCATGCCCTTCCACCCTAGCCACGAGCCTCTCCGATGCCCTGAGCTCCAGCAAGAGCCCTCATCCACGGACACATACTCACCCTTCCCACACACCCCTCACCCCTTACTATGCCCCAACCCCCAGCCCAGAGCCTGCATCCAAACTCCGTCCCAAAGACGGCACCCCTCACCCCTTCCTGCAAACCCACCCCTTCCTGCACACCCACCCGCAACCGTCCTCCCCCCAGAGACCGCTGTAGGAGCAGGAGCCTGTCATTCCTCTAGTGTAGAAGCGGTCTGTACATCAGTGCACACCGTACCCACCACAGTCTGCGTCCATGTTTCAACCCTAGAACAGGAATTCATAATTAAAGAAAACTTTGTTAATAATCAGTGTTCAATTAACTTTATTTTAAAACGTGTGTTAGAAGGGGGGAAACCTGGAGAACGGGGTATGTAACCGCAGATCGAAGTCAACAGTCACTGAAACAGACTCAGGTTCAGCTTCTCTGTAAGTCAAGTGGACAGTCATAGGTTACCCTGCTCTCCGAGGAACCTAGCTTTCAAAGCCTCCCGGATGCACAGCGCTTCCCGCTGGGATCTTCTATCGGCACGGCTGTCTGGCTGAGCGTAATCAGCAGCCAGGCGATTTGCCTCAACCTCCCATCCCGCCATAAAGGTCTCCCCCTTGCTCTCACAGAGATTGTGGAGCACACAGCAAGCTGCAATAACAATGGGGATATTTTTTTCGCTGAGGTCCGAGCGAGTCAGTAAGCTCCGCCATCTCCCCTTGAGACGTCCGAAAGCACACTCCACCACCATTCTGCACTTGCTCAGCCGGTAGTTGAAGAGATCCTTCTCACTGTCCAAGGCACCTGTATAGGGCTTCATGAGCCAGGGCATTAGCGGGTAGGCTGGGTCCCCGAGGATCACTGTAGGCATCTGCATATCCCCAACCGTTATTTTGTGGTCCGGGAAGAAACTACCTACCTGGAGGCGTCTAAACAGACCAGAGTTCCTGAACACACGCGCGTCATGAACCTTGCCCGGCCACCCGACGTAGATGTTGGTAAAACGTCCCCTATGGTCCACCAGTGCTTGCAGCACCATAGAAAAGTAGCCCTTTCGGTTAATGTAGTGGCTGGCCTGGTGGGCTGGTCCCAGGATAGGGATGCGAGTCCCATCTATAGCCCCACCGCAGTTTGGGAATCCCATCGCGGCGAAGCCATCTCTGACGACCTCGACGTTTCCTAGAGTCACTACCTTTGAGAGCAGTTGCTCAACGATTGCATGGGCTACTTGAATCACAGCAAGCCCTACGGTAGATTTGCCGATGCCAAAGTGGTTCGCTACTGACCGGTAGCTGTCTGGCGTTGCAAGTTTCCAGAGGGCTATGGCCACTCACTTCTGCACAGTCAGGGCTGCTCGCATCCGGGTGTCCTGGCGCTTCAGGGCAGGGGCCAGCAAGTCACAGAGTTCAAGGAAAGTGCCCTTACGCATCCTGAAGTTTCGCAGCCACTGTGATTCATCCCAGACCTGCAGCACTATGCGGTCCCACCAGTCCGTGCTTGTTTCCCGGGCCCAGAATCGCCGTTCCACACCATGAACTTGACCCATTGCCACCATGATCTCCACTGCGCGGCGTACCCTGCTTTGTGAGAGGTCTGCACCACTCTCCTCACCGCGCTGCCGGAGCCTCCTCGCCCGATTTCTCAGCAGCTGACTGTGGAAGAGGTGGACGATAAGGTGCGAGGAGTTGACAACGGCCATAAGTGCAGCGATGATCGCAGCGGGCTCCATGCTCGCAGTGCTGTGGCGTCTGCGCTGTAACCGACCAGAGAAGGGCGCGAACAGATTTCCCACCGGCGCTTTCACGGAGGGAGGGCGTGATTGACGGTTCAATGACGACAGTTATCCAAAACCACCCTCGACACATTTTTTTCCCGAGCAGGCATTGGGGGCTCTACCCAGCATTCCAATGGGCAGCGGGGACTGCGGGAACTGTGGGATAGCTTCCCACAGTGCAACGCTTCCAAAGTCGACGCTGGCCCCGTTAGTGTGGACTCACAAAGTCGAATTAGTGTCCTTAGTGTGGATACACAAATTCGACTTCATAAGGTCGATTCCACAAATTCGAATTAAGTTAATTCGAAATAGTCTTGTAGTGTAGACGTACCCTGAGAGAAGCTGTGCATAGCAACTGACTCTGTGCTGGATTCCCTCAGACCTGGCTGAGGATCTGCCACGTCTAAATGTCACTGTGTCACAGACTTTGCATGAGTCACATTATTTCTGGTCTCGATCCAAGCCATCATTCATGTAGGCATATGCTACATGCAGTCACTCATCCAGGAGAGACTCAGTGTGTTTCTGTTCCCTATTCTTGTAGTCAGCTCTTGGAGAAAAATTTCTCCCTGCATGAGGGACCATCGGGGAATCAAATGGGGAAGCAGTAGATGTGATATATCTCAATTTTAGTAAGGCTTTTGACATAGTCCCATATAACATTCTCATAAGCAAACTAGGGAAGACATGCATCCGACGAAGTGGGTATTCACCCACGAAAGCTCATGCTCCAAAACTTCTGTTAGTCTATAAGGTGCCACAGGACTCTTTGCTGCTTTTACAGATCCAGACTAACACGGCTGATACTAGGGAAGAGAGGTCTACATGAAATTACGATAAAGGGGGTGCAAAACTTGTTGAAAGACTGGCTTAAAGAGTAACTATCAATGGTTTGCTGTCAACCTGTGGGGGACAGATCTAGTGGGGTCCTGCAGGGGTCAGTCCTGGGTCCAGTACTATTCAATATTTTCACTAATGACTCGGATACTGGAATGGAGAGTGTGCTTATAAAATCTGTGGATGACACCAAACTGGGAGCAGTTACAAGCACTTCGGAGGACAGGATTAGAATTCAAAACAACCTTGAAAAAACAGAGAATTGGTCTGAAATCAACAAGATGAAATTCAATAAACACAAAAGTGCAAAGTACTTCACTTAGGAAGAAAAAGAAATCAAATGCACAACTACAAAATGGGAATGACTGCCAAAGCAGCAGTACTGCAGAAAGGGATCTGGGTGTTACAGTGGATCACAAATGGAATACAAGTCCACTATCTGATGAAGTTGGGGAAAAGGCGAATATCATTCTGGGGTGTATTAACAGGAGTGTTGTATGCAAGACATGGGAGGCAGTTGTCCTGCTCTATCCTGCACTGGTGAGGCCCCAGCTGGAGTACTGTGACCAGCTCTGGGTGACACACTTTAAGAAAGATGTGGAAAATCTAGAGGAGAGCAACAAAAATTATAACAGCTTTAGAAAATCTGATCTATGAGGAAAAGTTTTAAAAAATGACGTTTAGTTTTAAGAAAAGACGACTGAGTGGGGACCTGATAGTCTTCAAATACGTTAAGGGAGGATGGTGATCAATTGTTCTCTATATCCACTGGAAGTAAGACAAGCAATATTGGGCTTAATCTGCAGCAAAGGGGAATTAGTTCAGGTATGAGGAAAATGTTTTTTAATATAAGGATAGTTAAGCACTGCAATAGGCTTCCAAGAGGGGTTGTGGAATCCCTGTCATTGAAGGTTTTTAAGAACAGGTTGGACAAACATCTGTCACGGGCGGCCTAGGAATACTTGGCTCTTCCTCAGCATCATGGGCTGAACTACATAACTTCTTGAGGTCCCTTCCAGCCCTGCATTTTATGGTTCTATAGAAGCTTGTGCTTTAGTCACTCATTGGCTTAAGAAATGGTACTACAGCACCAGGAATATAGAGGACAGTGTCTGCTTCCAATTGCCTCTGGTACAGATACAGTGGGGAAAAGTGAAGCTTCAGGGAGGTCTCATCTGTCTCTTCCACATGTGGTTGTAATGAGGCAGCACAACCTAATTTTGTATCAGATGCCGTATAGTGATAGTTGTGTGTGGGGGGCCACCTCTTCCAGGCCATCTCTGCTCTTCTGTCCTCTCGCTGTCATGCACTACTTATCAGTTCTGCCTTCTGGCTCGAAGCTGCAAGGACCAGGATGTCCTAATTTCAGATTGATCAGGAAGGCTGGAAGAAGTGCTGTCTATGAGACAATGTATTTCTAGACAAAGGGATGCAGTGGCTTCTAGGGAAAGGCAAAGACTTGCAATCAATCAGTCAGAAGTTTTTGCTTCACTTTCCTTTCTCACTCTCTGTCTTTTCTGGTCTTCAAACAAAAAGGCGGGAAACCAGACATGGTCTGACAGAACAGGGAGCGGGAGGCCAGGATGGCCGGGTTCTACCCCAGCCTCTGGCACTGATTTGCTGTGCAATATTCAGCAAGTTACTTCACCTTTCTGTACTTCAGTTCCCACAGCTGTAAAATGAGGACAGTAATTCTTACCTACCTCTTGCAAGTATGAGGAGCGAGTCTCAATTAATGTCTGAAAGCACTTCAAGCTCCTTAAGGTGAAGGGTGATATAAGAGTACAAATCACAACTTTTAGTATGAATAACAAAAGTTACTGTTAGAATTCCAAGTAAGTCTGGAAACTTGAAGCTGTTTACCTTGGTACGTCATTCCAAGAATGGATCCAGTGACTGACAAGCACTTTGAGCCATGTGGAATTTGTCCACTGCATTTAAGTTGTTGATTAAATGTAGCCTTTTAGCTTGTCCTCTTGTAGATGGCAGTTATATTGCTGAAAAAGTGAAAACATTAATGAGACCACTAGTGAGGGACTCCTATGTAGAATACAGCAAACAGATGGTTTAATAGTGCACCACAATGCTATGCAATTGCCTCTGGCAACACCCAAAAGATAATACCCTACCTGATCAAAGCTGCAGGAGGAATTTGGCTGGGACACAGAGGTTAATGGATGCATTTCCCTTCTCCCCCTGCCCCCTTCCTCACTCAAATGGCCAAGTCTGAAAGAAAACGAGGTGACATTCACTACCCAGCCCATGGTTCACAACAATTCAGTGGTAGAATGAACTTAGAATAGACAGTGTTGAGAACGACAATATGCTCTGTTGCTATTTTAGAGGTTGCCTTTACATACAGTGCAGCATAGGGAAAGTGGAGAGCACTTACAGATATTTTCAGCAATGTCTGTCTTCGTGCGTCATTACCTTCTATTGTGTATACAGCTTGGTAACCGTCTGGAACCACACAATCTAAACAAGCCAGGCTTTGTGCTCAGGCCTCCCACACAAAATGGGTGGTGCCGCTGAACTTATTCAGGCTTGTCTTCACAGCAATTTTAACCTGGTGGGAGAGCGTGTTATAGCCCAACAGTCCCCAGAGCATGTTCTACCACAGTCGAGTCTTGTATGTGTAGATGACACCAACACATGATTTAATCAGCTAACAGAAACATGTTCCTGTAATGCCCGAAGCTGCTGTAGGTTTGGTGACATGGGTTATAACAACAAGGGATGTGTCCTATCGACACAGGCAAGACCAACCTGTGTTAGATAACTTGAGTGGCCTAACGAAGGGCTATCTTTCTAAAGTGGATTGGCTCCAACCCCAAGTGTATACGAGGCCACAGTAAAACAGACAACAAACGGTTAGGCAGCTGGTGTGCTTCTACAGCACCTATCCCACTGGGTCCTGGTCCTTGACAGGGTCTCCTAAGGGCTATAAATAACAACAACAACAAACAACACAGAAGGTTCCAGAGGAAAGAACGAGAGATGAAACTGTCTCCAAGACTGACGGTGTGTCAAGTTCATGGAAGTCAGTGGTGTGTCAGTCATCAAAATGCTGCCTGGAGCACACACAACACACAGGGAGGGCGTTCAATGGGGAAAAAAAACCTGTCCATAGCTTTGAGAGCAGGTGGCCAAGGCACTGTGCACCATTTCTGATTTTATCCTCTGGTGTGGCACTCTTATGGCTCAGTGTTAAAACCTCCATGCTGTTAATAACAGGATTGGGTCCCTTTAGCTATCCAAGAGCTGCAATGTGGCCCTGACTGTGACCACTCCAGTTTTAAACCAGCAAGACTCTACTGCTTTCAGTGGCTTTATTCCAGATTCACACTAGTGCAAGTGACTGGAGAATCAGGATCTTTAGATATTGCTTCTGTATTTTTAAAGCAATAGGAATTTGAAGCAAGCACTCAAGAAGTAATTAGGTCATGTTTAGGTAATAATTGCTGGGTTAGTCTGCCATTCCCTTCAGTAAAAGAAAAGCAATGCAGCTGTATTCAGAGTAGCAAGAAGGTGCCTGTCAGAATTATCCAACAGCCTGAGATTGAAAATCAGCGCCGGATGCATATGTTTCCCTTTATGCATTATTATGCAAGGGCCTGGTGAAGTGACTGTTAATTGATCTGCATCTTTGCTATTGATTAACTTATCACCAGCCAGTGTTCCACTTCCTCACTGCAACAGGAAGCCAAAATGTCACTTTAAGCTTGGCTAATTGCTGGTCTTTTCTGGGAAGAAGGAAGTGCCACTGAGCGACTGTTGAAAGGCCGTCATGTGACCAGAGAGCTGAGCAGAAGCTGCATGAAGCAGAGGCTGCCTAAACAGAGTCAGCTGGGGTTTGTTTATAATCCATTAAATGTCAGCTCAGCTGGTCTTTACAGCTGACATGCAATGGGATCAAAATGCCATTGAGAGAGAGTAAAGCCTGGTCTACACTATGCGTTTAAACTGAATTTAGCAGCGTTAAACCGATTTAACCCTGCACCCGTCCACGCAACGAGGCCCTTTATATCGATATAAAGGGCTCTTTAAACCGATTTCTGTACTTCTCCCCGACGAGAGGAGTAGTGCTGAAATCGGTATTGCCATGTCAGATTAGGGTTAGTGTGGCCGCAAATCGACGGTATTGACCTCTGGGTGCTATCCCACAGTGCACCATTGTGACTGCTCTGGAAAGCAATCTGAACTCAGATGCACTGGCCAGGTAGACAGGAAAAGCCCCACGAACTTTTGAATTTCATTTCCTGTTTGGCCAGCGTGGAGAGCTCACCAGCACAGGTGACCACGCACAGCTCATCAGCACAGGTAACAATGCAGTCTCCTGAGAATCGAAAAAGAGCTCCAGCTTGGACCGCACGGGAGGTACTGGATCTGATCGCTGTATGGGGAAAGGATTCCATGCTAACAGAACTGCATTCCAAAAGATGAAATGAAAAAACATTTGAAAAAATTTCCAAGGCCATGATGCAGAGAAACCACACTAGGGCCTCAGTACAGTGCCGTGTGAAAGTTAAGTTGCTCAGACAAGCCTACCAGAAAACCAAAGAAGCAAACAGAAGGTCCGGGGCAGGGCCGAAAACATGCCGCTTCTACACTGAGCTGCATGCAATTCTAGGGGGATCCGCCACCACTACCCCACCCCTGTCTGTGGATTCCGAGGTGGGGGTGGTAATCGCAGCCATGGCTGAGGATTCTGCGGACGGGGAAGATGAGGAGGAGGAAGAGCAGGACGAGCTTACAGAGAGCACACAGCACTCCGTTCTCCCCAACAGCCAGGAGCTTTTTCTCACCCTGATGGCATTACATGCGTCTGGTGGAGCTTCAGGAACAGCAGAAGGATCACAGAGTGCCGCTGCAGCCCCTGTATAACCACCCTCACCATGTTCCACATCCTCCTCATCCAGACGTGTAAGAACGCGTGGGGGGAGGCTCCGTGCACCCGCCCGCTCCACCCCCATGGACAGCCCAACCAAAAGGCTGTCATTACTTTGAAATTTTTTAGTGGCCTTTTCCTTCCCTCCTATCCTCCTCCCAAACCACACCTGGGCTAACTTCTCAGTTCTCTCCCTCTTTTTATAATGAATTAATAAAGAATACATGATTTTTAAATGATAGTGACTTTATTTCCTTAAGCAAGCTGTAATCGAAGGGGGAGGGTGGGTTGTTTACAGGGAATGAGTCAGTCAAGGGGGGTGGGGGTTCATCAAGGGGAAACAAACACAGCAGTCACACCGTACCCTGGCCAGAGATGAAACTCATTTTCAAAGCTTCTCTGATGCGCACCACTTCCTGGTGTGCTCTTCTAATCGCCCTGGTGTCTGGCTGTGCGTAATCAGCGGCCAGGTGATTTGCCTCAGCCTCCCACCCCGCCATAAAAGGTCTCCCCCTTACTCTCACAGAGATTGTGGAGCACACAGCAAGCAGCAATAACAATGGGGACATTGGTTTGGCTGAGGTCTGAGCGAGTCAGTAATGTGTGCCAGCGCGCCTTTAAACGGCCAAATGCACATTCTACCACCATTCTGCACTTGCTCAGCCTGTAGTTGAACAGCTCCTGACTACTGTCCAGGCTGCCTGTGTATGGCTTCATGAGCCATGGCATCAAGGGGTAGGCTGGGTCCCCCAGGATAACTACAGGCATTTCAACATCCCCAACTGTTATTTTCTGGTCTGGGAAGTAATTCCCTTGCTGCAGCCATTTAAACAGAGTAGTGTTCCTGAAGACGCGAGCGTCATGAACCCTTCCTGGCCATCCCACGTGGATGTTGGTGAAACATCCCTTGTGATCCACCAGTGCTTGCAGTACCATTGAAAAGTACCCCTTGCGGTTTACGTACTGGGTGGCCTGGTGCTCCGGTGCCAAGATAGGGATATGGGTTCCATCTATCGCCCCACCACAGTTAGGGAATCCCATTGCAGCAAAGCCATCCACTATGACCTGCACATTTCCCAGAGTCACAACCTTTCGTAGCAGCAGCTTAATGATTGCTTTGGCTACTTGCATCACAGCAGCCCCCACAGTAGATTTTCCCACTCCAAATTGATTCCCGACTGACCAGTAGCTGTCTGGCACTGCAAGCTTCCAGAGGGCTATTGCCACTTGCTTCTCAACTGTGAGGGTTGCTCTCATCCTGGTATTCTGGCGTTTCAGGGCAGGAGACAGCAAGTCACAAAGTTCCATGAAAGTGCCCTTACGCATGTGAAAGTTTCGCAGCCCCTGGGAATCATCCCAAACCTGCAAAACTATGCGGTCCCACTAGTCTGTGCTTGTTTCCCGGGCCCAAAATCGGCGTTCAATGGCTAGAACCTGCCCCATTACCAGCAGGACCTAAAAAGCGCAGAGGCCCACGGTTTGAGAGAATAGTGTGTCCATGTCCTCATCACTCTCATCGCCTCGCTGCCGTAGCCGCCTCCTCCTCAACTGGTTTTGCAGGTCCTGGTTCAGCACAGACTGCACGATAATGCGTGAGGTGTTTAAACCGTCCATGATTGCTGTCTTGAGCTCAGCAGGATCCATGCTTGCTGTACTATGGTGTCTGCACAGTTCACCCAGGAAAAAAGGCGCGAAACGGTTGGCTGCTGCTTTCACGGAGGGAGGGGTGGGGCTGTACCCAGAACCACCCACAACAATGTTTTTTGCCCCATCAAGCACTGGGATCTAAACCCAGAATTCCAAGGGCAGGGGAGACTGCGGGAACTATGGGATAGTTATGGGATAGCTACCCACAGTGCAACGCTCCGGAAATCGACGCTAACCTCGGTACATGGACGCACACCGCCGAATTAATGTGCTTAGTGTGGCCGCATGCACTCGACTTTATACAATCTGTTTTAAAAAATGGTTTCTGTAAAATCGGTATAATCCCGTAGTGTAGACATACCCTAAGTCTTGTGGCTAAAGCACAGGACATCTAGGGTCTATTTCCAATTCTGCCACAGACTTTATTATGTTACCTTGGCTGAGTCACTTAATCTCTCTGTGGCTCTGTTCCTCATCTCTAAAATGAGGTTAATAACATTTCCTTTTTCTGTCTTATCCTGTCCTGATTGGGGGAGGGGGGGCCACCCGTGTGATTAGTTAACCCTTCCTATTCCTCTGGGCGGAGACTAAAATTATTCCTTCCCTTCCACTTAAAGGAAATATTTATGAAAAGAAAAATATGCCCAGGCTGTGTAGGCTGCAGAGAGGAGACTAGCACCATCTGCAGCAAAGGAAATGTGCCAGACATGGTGCCCAACAGGACAGAGGGGCGATGCCATGGGATGTGGTGCCCAAAGGGCCAGGGCGAAATACAGCACTGAGTCAGACAAAAATAAAACAGAAAAATATTTTGAGAAGTCACTTGGATCTTCCATTCCTCTCTGGGTACTTCCCCTTGTTTGCTGTTGCCCTGCTGTAATGGCTCTCCATTGTTCCCCCGGTGAACGTGTCACCAACCAGCTCTGGTGTTAACGGGGCTATTCAGCAATATAACCATGCCAAAGCGCTTTCCCGGCTGGTGTAAGGTCACTACAGGACAATGTGTTTTCCACAACATGAGACAGTGGGACAGAATCAGTCTTCTCCATCCGGAGCCGGCCTTCACAACTCGGAATGAGCCTGTGGACCAATGTCCCAACCCCATGATCACACCCCTCTATATACGATGAACCTTCGGAGACTGAAGCGTCTTTGGGGTAATTTTGTGTGCATGTCCCCTTCTACCCACCCCCACATGTTCAGCCCACCACCAGCACCTTCATTACTGAAGTGGAGTCCACCTGTTTGTGCTGTGCAACGTCATCAGTATTTCAAAACAACAATCCAAGGGCTGGTTCTCCATGTAAGGGTTGGGGGCTGCAAGGTTTTTATGTGCAATCTGATAAATGTTCTCTGTCCTTTCCACCAGTTATTTAACTACAGAGCCCAGAGAGGCCAGCAATATTAACAGTAGTTAAAATAACACAATAAGATGAGCAATCTAGAGCAGGGGCAGCTCCAGGCCCCAGCACACCAAGCGCATGCTTGGGGCGGCATGCCGCAGGGGGCACTCTGCTGATCGCCGGGAGGGCAGCAGGCGGCTCCGGTGGACCTCCCGCAGGCGTGCCTGCGGAGGGTCCGCTGGTCCCGCGGCTGGGGTGGAGCATCCGCAGGCATGCCTGCGGGAGGTCCACCGGAGCTGCGGGACCGGCGACCGGCAGAGTGCCCCCCGCGGCGTGCCACCGTGCTTGGGACGGCGAAATCGCTAGAGCCGCCCCTGATCTAGAGGGAAGGAAGCAATCCCCTGGTTACATATTGACCATGTGAGCCCAGGTCTTACGATAACCAGCAAGAGATGAACTTCAACAATTCTATTGTGTCTGGCACTATCTTCAAGTGGTGTTGCAGGCTCTCAGCTCCTCCTCTGCAACTGGTTAATGCTTTGCAGAAGGAGAGAGGAGACTGCAATGGCAGCTGGACTAAGATTTCTGGGAATCTCCAGTTGTTCTGGGCCTCCTTCCAGACTCCTCCACTTGCCCAAGCATAGCAGGAGTGCCCAACCTTCTCAGGAGGCAGAAAAAAACTGGGCCTCGTGCCTCACCCTTCACTTGAGGCATGTGCGATATAGAGCTGCAAACCTCTTGTCCTGAGCCTGCATTCCTTGAGCTCCCTACGCTCCTACTGACGACTAGGGGAGTTTTATGTAAGTCAGGCAAGCATGATTTGGCCCCATACATATTTATTGCAGCCATAGAGGGCAAGGCTGTATTCTGTCCTGGGCAGGGCCCACTGAACTCCCCCTGAACTCAATAGGTTGTATTCTGCTGCCCCTAGTTACAGCATTGGAACCCTAGTGAAATCAATGGGGCTGCATGCATGTAAAAGGCTTTGGCCTACATGGTGTTGTACAGACTTTTTGAGAGGAGAGTGGGCAGAGTATGTGGCTCCCCCCAAGGCAGGCAGTGTAGTCCAATGGAGAGAGCACACATGAGAGGCAGGAGAAATGGGTTAGATCCCCAGTTCCATCAATGACTCAGCATAGCCTTGGGTAAGTCATTTAAAGTAACATAGTGATACCAAGCACCAGCACCTTGGGGCAGTGACTGCCTGTTACTTGCAAAGTGCTTTGCCACCTGTGGACTAAGTATTATGAGGTTAAATCTAGTCTACAATATAGAGGGGCTGATTCTGGTCTCCCACTGAGCCGGAGGGTGTATAAAACATGGCTTGCAGGGGCGTCAGTCCTGATCTACACTGGGATGAAAGCACACAGAATGAGAACCAACATTTCCAAAAAGCAGAGCCGCCCGCGCCGGGGGGGGGGGGTAAGTGGGGCAATTTTCCCCAGGCCCCAGAGGGGCCCCCGCGAGCCCTGGCCCAGTGGCGGGCCAGGTCTTCAGCGGCATTTCGACGGCAGGGGGCCCTTCAGTGCTGCTGAAGACGTGGAGCGACTGAAGGGCCCCCTCGTCACCGAAATGCCACCAAAGACCCGGACCGCCGCCGGGTGAGTACAAGCACCGCAGCTCTCCCGCTTTGCCCCAGGCCCCCTGAATCCTCTAGGCTGCCCTGCCAAAAACTCCCATATAGCCACCAGGATTAAAAAGAGCCCAAACCTGTATTTGATCCCAGTGTGGAGTGGGAGCCGTAATCATGCTTTTTAGATGATGGAACGGCAACAAGACTTTAAAAATTAAATTGCAAATAGGACTTGATCTTATGTTTATAGAAAACAACATTTTAATACATGAAAGGAAGGACGGTCTTGTGGCTAATAGAGTGGGTTCAATCCCAGGTTCTGACACATATCTCGTGTGACCTCAGACAAGTCACTTAATCCTTCCGTGCCTCTGTTTCCCATCTGTAAAATGAGGATACCAACCCTTCCTTTGTCTGTCTCGTCTATTACAATGGTAAGCTCTTCAGGGCAGTGTCTGCACAGCACCCAGCACAATGGGGCCCTGATAGTGGTTATGGTCTCTAGGTGACACCATCACACACATCGGTTTTAAAACAAAGCCTCCTATTAGCAGCAGTGCCATTTCTATTGCTGCTGTTTTCAGGTTACTGTAACTTTCAGATTAAAAAAAAAGAAAACTCTTTTGGGATGAACTCGCTCCTGCACGTTGCCATCCCAAAGATCATTAACTCAAATACCCCGCAGCTTTTTTGATTTACCACAGCAAGTAGGAAATGGGTGTTTTTCACTCATTAAGAAACTTTTCAGGTTCATCACGTTGTCTTTGGTAGCTCAATAAAAAGAGTCATCTTTAAAAACAAACTCACAATAGCCTTGGTCATCATTTGGGTCTGCAGCCTTTGACTGTTAAAAGTGACTGCATGTTGCATTGTGGCCTAAAAGCTCCGATGATGGGCACAACAGACATACAGATAAGATCAATGGGTAGCAGTGTCATTTTCTGTGACGGTACGTCTACACTACAGGATTACTCCGATTTTACAGAAACCGGTTTTGTAAAACAGATTGTATAAAGTCGAGTGCACGCGGCCACACTACGCACATTAATTCGGCGGTGTGCGTCCATGGTCCGAGGTTAGCGTCGATTTCCAGAGCGTTGCACTGTGGGTAGCTATCCCATAGCTATCCCATAGTTCCTGCAGTCTCCCCCACCCCTTGGAATTCTGGGTTGAGATCCCAGTGCCTGATGGGGCAAAAATCATTGTCGCAGGTGGTTCTGGGTACAGCCTCACCCCTTCCCTCCGTGAAATCAGCAGACAACTGTTTCGCACCTTTTTTCCTGGGTGAACTGTGCAGACGCCATAGCACAGCAAGCATGGACCCTGCTCAGCTCAATACCGCAATCGTGGACGTTTTAAACACCTCACACAGTCTATGCTGAACCAGGACCTGCAAAGCCAGGCGAGGAGGCGGCAGCTACGGCAACGCAGCGACGAGAGTGATGAGGACATGGACACAGAATTGTCTCAAACCGTCGGCCCCTGCGCTTTGGAGATCCTGCTGGTAATGGGGCAGGTTCTAGCCATTGAACGCCGATTTTGGGCCCGGGAAACAAGCACAGACTGGTGGGACTGCATAGTTTTGCAGGTGTGGGACAATTCGCAGTGGCTGCGAAACTTTCGCATGCGTAAGGGCACTTTCATGGAACTTTGTGACTTGCTTTCCCCTGCCCTGAAACGCCAGAATACCAAGATGAGAGCAGCCCTCATAGTGGAGAAGCAAGTGGCAATAGACCTCTGGAAGCTTGCAGTGCCAGACAGATACCGGTCAGTCGGGAATCAATTTGGAGTGGGAAAATCTACTGTGGGGGCTGATGTGATGCAAGTAGCCAAAGCAATCACTAAGCTGCTGCTACAAAAGGTTGTGACTCTGGGAAATGTGCAGGCCATAGTTATCCTGGGTGACCCAGCCTACCCCTTGATGCCATGGCTCATGAAGCCATACACAGGCAGCCTGGACAATGGTCAGGAGCTGTTCAACTACAGGCTGAGCAAGTGCAGAATGGTGGTAGAATGTGCATTTGGCCATTTAAAGGCGCGCTGGCGCACATTACTGACTCGCTCAGACCTCAGCCAAACCAATGTCCCCATTGTTATTGCTGCTTGCTGTGTTCTCCACAATCTCTATGAGAGTAAGGGGGAGACCTTTATGGCGGGGTGGGAGGCTGAGGCCAATCACCTGGCCGCTGATTACGCACAGCCAGACACCAGGGAGATTAGAAGACTACACCAGGAAGCGGTGCACATTAGAGAAGCTTTGAAAATGAGCTTCATCACTGGCCAGGGTAGGGTGTGACTGCTGTGTTTGTTTCCCCTTGATGAACACCCCGCCTTGATTGACTCATTCCCTGTAAGCAACCCACCCTCCCCCTTCGATTACAGCTTGCTTAAGGAAATAAAGTCACTGTCATTTAAAAATCATGTATTCTTTATTAATTCATTATAAAAAGAGGGAGAGAACTGAGAAGGTAGCCCGGGTGTGGTTTGGGAGGAGGATAGGAGGGAAGGAAAAGGCCACTAAAAAAATTTCACAGTAATGACAGCCTTTTGGTTGGGCTGTCCACGGGGGTGGAGTGGGTGGGTGCACGGAGCCTCCCCCCACGCGTTCTTACACATCTGGGTGAGGAGGATGTGGAACATGGTGAGGGGTGAGGGTGGTTATACAGGGGCTGCAGCGGCACTCTGTGATCCTGCTGCCGTTCCTGAAGCTCCACCAGACGCCGGAGCATGTCAGTTTGATCACACAGCAGCCCCAGAGTTGCATCCTGCCACCGCTGATCTTCCTGCCTACACCTCTGATCTTCCTGCCGCCACCTCTCATCTCGAGCGTCCCTCCTGTCCTCACGTTCACTGGCATCTTTCCTGTAATTTGATACCACCTCCTTCCACTCATTCAGATGAGCTCTTTCCTTGCGGGTTACTTCCATGATATCCGAGAACATTTCATCTCGCGTCTTCTTTTTCTTCCGCCTTATCTGAGCTAGCCTTTGGGATGGAGTAGGGAGGCTTGAAAAATTTGCAGCTGCATGAGGGAGGGAAAAAAAGGAGAGAAGTATTTAAAAAGATACATTTTACAGAACAATGGTTATACTCTTTCACAGTGAACACTATTCACCTTACATAGCACATGTGATTTCACTACAAGGTCGCATTTTGCATCTTAATATTGAGTGCCTGTGGCTCTGGTGTTACTGCTGTTACTGCTAATCACCCCCCTCTCCCTCCCCTCCACCGCGTGGCTGGTAGCTGGGAAGATCCCTGCTAGCCAAACGCGAAAAAGCTCATCGCTATTTCACTCCTCCCTTCCCCCCCACTTGGCTATGTGCAAGGAAGGATTTCTTTTAAGCATCAGGCCACGAGCGCAGTAGGAAAATGGCCATCTCTGTCCCCTTAATTAAATTCCTGATTTTCAACCAGGTTACCCTGAACGATATCACTCTGCTGAGGATAACACAGCGAGATAAAGAACGGATGTTGCTTGAATGCCAGCAATCACCGGGACCATACACAGCTATACTTTGTCATGCAATGATACCCTATTACTTGCTACATGCATGGCGTGGTAAAGTGTCCTACCATGGTGGACGGAACAAGGCTGCCTTGCCCAGAAACCTTCTGCAAAGGCTTTTGGAGTACCTCCAGGAGCGCTTCATGGAGATGTCTCTGGAGGATTGCCACTCAATCCCCAGACATGTTAACAAACTTTTCTAAGTAACTTTACTGGCCGCGAATGCATTCCAAGTCCTCAAGGCAAATCAATCATTTAAAAAATGCTTGCTTTTAAACCATGTTTTATATTTACAAAAGGTACACTCACCAGAGGTCCCTTCCATGGCTTCACCGTCTGGGCTAGTGGCTTGGGAGGGCTGGGAGGGTAATTCCGTCTGGGTCAGAAAAAGCTCCTGGCTGTTGGGGAGAACGGAGTGCTGTGTGCTCTCTACAAGCTCGTCCTCCTCTTCCTCCTCATCTTCCCCGTCCACAGAATCCTCAGCCATGGCTGCGATTACCACCCCCACCTCGGAATCCACGGACAGGGGTGGGGTAGTGGTGGCGGATCCCCCTAGAATTGCATGCAGCTCAGTGTAGAAGCGGCATGTTGGCGGATCCCCCTAGAATTGCATGCAGCTCAGTGTAGAAGCGGCATGTTTTCGGCCCTGCCCCTGACCTTCCGTTTGCTTCTTTGGTTTTCTGGTAGGCTTGTCTGAGCTCCTTAACTTTCACTCTGCACTGCACTGAGTCCCTGCTGTGGCCTTTTTCCATCATAGCCTTGGAAAATTTTTCAAATACTTTTTCATTTCATCTTTTGGAACGCAGTTCTGTTAGCATGGAATCCTCTCCCCATACAGCGATCAGATCCAGTACCTCCCGTGCAGTCCATGCTGGAGCTCTTTTTCAGGAGACTGCATTCTTACCTGTGCTGATGAGCTCTGCGTGGTCACCTGTGCTGATGAGCTCTTCACACTGGCCAAACAGAAAATGAAATTAAAAAGTTCGCGGGGCTTTTCCTGTCTACCTGGCCAGTGCATCCGAGTTCAGATTGCTGTCCAGAGTGGTCACAATGGTGCACTGTGGGATACCACCCGGAGGCCAGTACCATCGATTTGCGGCCACACTAACCCTAATCCGATATGGTAATACCGATTTCAGCGCTACTCCTCTCGTTGGGGAGGAGTACAGAAACCGGTTTAAAGAGCCCTTTATATCGATATAAAGGGCCTCGTTGTGTGGACGGGTGCAGCGTTAAATCGGTTTAACACTGCTAAAATCAGTTTAAATGCGTAGTGTAGACCAGGCCTGAGAGACAAGGTGGGTGAGGTAATGTCTTTTATTGGACCAATGTCTCTTGGTGAGTGAGGGAAGCTTTTGAGCTGCACAGAGCTCTTCTTCAGGGCTGGGAAAGGTACTGAAAATGACAAAGCTAGATTCAAGAATCCTTTATTTCAGGGTGTGCTGCTTTAGCTGTCTTCCCTCTTATGAATTGCACCTTGCTATGTGAAAATAAGTAGTTAGCACAGTGATATTCAGACCTCAGTGGTTCAGGAACCAAATGAGCAATCAGTATTGCCCAAAAGACCCCCAGTAGTGTGAATTCAGTGTTTCATTTACTATAGTACTAAATATTCATATTTAAACAGTATGACGGGAAATATTTAGTGTATATGTATTATTCTCACAGCAAAATGACTGACCAAGTATTATTATTTAATCAACTACAATTGGTTAATAACATAGTAAAAGCCTCCTGATTGGTTAAAATCACACAGTGTTTTAAATGCTGCAAACAGCCGCAGGACACATTAAAGAGTCACTTGCAGCTCACAAACCTCAATCTATCACTGAGTTAGCATATATTCTAAAGGACCATTCAAGATGAAGTGACCTGTTAGCACCTCTGCAGTCAGTCATCGGACAAAAAGCAGGTTACCGCGTTCCAGGTTGTTGTAATAAGTCATAAATCCTAGTGTTGAGCAAAGTCATGAATTTAAGTGCCCAGGCTCGTCGTTTGAAAGTGTTGCACGGGTTACCTTTGAGGATCTATCACTCGATGTCTGACCCCTTTGGGATCACTTCTTCTCTTTGACATTTTAAAGCACACAGATTAAACATAGCAAGATGCAATTCATAAGAGGGCAGCCCGCTAGAGCGCCACACCTGCAGTAAAGGAATGCCGCTTATTTCTAAAACTGCAGAGTCACTGCAAGTGCTTACTTTGAATATAAATCAGTTTAAGGACTCGCTAGGCAAACAGAATGATTCTCTTTTTGGTGCTGTCCCTTCCTATTCCTAGGTCAGGGAGCCACCTGGTGGTCATTTTCCTCTCTTGATTTCCAGCTGCACTATTTTTATATAAATAAAAGTGTCTCTTGAATGTTTATAACGTCCCTTATAGCTGTTGGGACCAGATTTCTCAGGTGAAGAGCCAGGACCACTGGACAGGGTGCCAGTGTGTGCGAGGGAGTTGAACCAGTTTTTTCCTATGCAGCCCACTCACCATTTCAATGTCCCCATTCTCCCAAACCCACGGTGCCCTCTCCTCCAAACTAGTCCCTACCTCCCTGGAAACATGCTGTTCCCCTACCTTGTTGCAGATAGTATCAGTGTTGCTGCTGGCCCATCCATGCTCCTCCTTCCTTGGTCTCCCAGCCCCTCCAGGGAGAACAGTGCCTCCAAACCAGCACAGGCCCAGTAACAGGGACAGCTGAGGGCTCTAGGCATGTGACAATGGAAAGTAATCACAAAGGGCATGGCTGTCTTCTAGTACTCAACAAGGGACTTTGTTACAATAAGGGAAACACCCTGAGCCCTAAAGCTACCTTGTCTGGCTCTCCTTCAGTGCAAAACTTCTGCCTAGAACCTTTCCCAGCCCCTCTCTTGCCTGGCCTCCTGCTGCAGATTTAAAGGGCCAGGACACAGGGTTCTCACAGCTGTGTCTGTATTTCACTGGTTCCTTGCTCTGGGAACACACCAGGTTCATTTTGCTGTTTCTTCACGGGTGACATGATTTTGGCTGGGGCTAGTGACTGTCTGACAATGACAGGAGACGCTCCATCTCTCCCCCAAATTCCAGCTAGGGCAGAGCTGAAGAGAGGGAGGGGAAAGGAGACAATTGTACCAGGGTCCAGAGATCTGGGTGGGTCCACAAAGTCTACATAAATAAAATGAAATGGGAGGGGGGGGGCAAGTTGATATTTTTAGTATCCCCATGAATAACTTCCAGTGGAAGTGTGTGTGCGTGTGTGTGTGGGGGATGTTGTGAGTGAAGCCATTGCAATGGGTGAGGGGACTCAGGCTCAGCCTTCTAGACATCCCTGGTATCTGCTGCATTCCAAAGAGGAGATAGTGGGTCTACAGAAGCATCAATATGAATCAGGGGATAAGCCACCCCTCGCCAAGGGTGGTTTAGCAATACCCCCCAGATGATGCTAGCACTTGAAAGGCTGCTTTCCTGTATATAAAGCAAGCCTGATGCTGCCAGCTTTTTTCTGCAACCAAAGGGCTAGCAACTTACTTCGTCTGAAGTGAAAGCAGAGTCTCACATAACTGCATGACTCCATGAGCTGGGGCTTTGAGGAAAAAACAAAGCAAACCCCCAAGAGCATGAGACTCCCAATAACATCACAAGCGCTGCCAGCACTGCAGCGGTTGTTGGAGGACAAAAAGGATGTAGTGGTGTTAATTCTGCTGGAGAAGATGCAAAAGAAATCCAAGTACCTTTAGCTTCGGAAATGTCTCTGTAGGAAGACAGTCTTGTTCTGGCCCGAAAAGCCCTGTGGGCAGCAGTATTTTTAGGGCAAGTTATGAACAGTCTTGGGCAAGGATAACCACAGGTTGTACAGCAAAAAAATTCAGCCGGAGCTTTTAAGATGGACAAATAGAATTTAACTTTTTTTTGGAGTGGGGGAAAAGTCCTCTTTGCCGGATCCTATCAACAGGTTCATAAAATATATGCTGTCCTGCATATGACCATCAAAAGATCTTGCACAGAAAGATGATATTGATCATTTGGTTAAGATTTCAAACTCGATCTGAGGGAAGTTAGTATTTATTGGGGAGAACTGTCTACCTACTGATGAGAACCAGGACTGACACACCTGACTGCTAATATTAATGAGATGCTGTGTCTCCGCATACACTATTGTGCTGGGAAGAGTGCAAAAATGCCAGACTGCCGTCAAAACAATAAACACACCCACTCTACTGGATTATAGCCAGGGCTGGGGAAGCAGAGGTTACTGTGCCACAGTGAGAGTTGAATGGGCTCAAGGTTGGGGAATGCTTGAGATTTTGGACTCTAGTTGAGTGCAAGGAAGCAGCAGTATTACTGTGCTCCAGTAAGGGGATGGGTCAATGGCACTAGGCTCTGTGAATGATTCTGAGCTGCAATAGTGGGAAGCAGCAGAGAGATACCTGACCTTTGGTATAGGAGGATGATTCATTAATGATGTTTGGCTAAGGTGAGTAGGGGAAGCGGCAATGCTACATGTCTGCAGGTGTTGAGGGTAGAACAGTGATTGGTACCATGTTCTACCAATGGGGATATGTAAATAAGGGCCTCCATTGTCCCATGGAGTCCTACCTGGGTGGAACCAGTTTTCACGGGGGAAAAGACTAGAGAGTGAGGGTGGAAATCCTTTCGATTCCATGCTTTGAGGCTTCAATAGGGTTCAGACACAAGGAATATGAGGCAACTGATGTGTACGTGGTGCTGTAAAGTTTGGGGCACCTGAATCTCTGAAGGAGGAAAAGACCGTTAAATATAAAGTACTCTTGTTGCTCTAATGCTAAAAGCCCAACATAATGAAATGCATAGAGGTAAGGCTCCTGCTCCAGTCATAACTCTCATTTCTGTGACTTGGTGTCTTAGAGGATCTCAGATCAGTACAGGAAGCCACTTTTCCATACCAAGTGTACTGGATTATGTGGTGAGCCAAGGAAGAAATTCTGTCCTTAACTCTACATTTCCTGGTTTAGGTTGGTTCATGTCAGCCCTCTGGATCGTCCTTACCGATTTGTACAGTACAGCAGGATGAATGGCTCTCACCTGTCTCTCACATACCTCATATCAACGCCACAACTTCCTGTCAAGTCAAACAGTGCACGACGATGCCTGTGCATTTTCGTTGCCTTTGTAGATATATATTTTAAAGCATGAAAAAGATCAATTAAAAAAAACCCCACCAAGCTCAAGCTGCTGTGGTGCTGATCTCCTCTTGGGGTTTTGTGCATTGGGAAATATTATGTAGTGAGCATTAAGAAGAATGCTTAAAACTCAGGGGAAAAAATGGAAATATTTCTTCCCCGTCCAGCTTTATTCTAACCGTGCTAAACTCAAGCATGTTGCTGACTTGCTGATTGTTGCTCTGGAGCCTTTACCAGTTCAGGATTGTAATATGCTTTCAGGTAACTGAAGACTCTTCCTACAGAGACATTTCCGAAGGTAAAGGTACTTGGATTTCTTTTGCATCTTCTCCAGCAGAATTAACACCACTACATCCTTTTTGTCCTCCAACAACCGCTGCTGCGCCAGGTGAAAGGTAATTCTCAGGATGCGACTCACGGACTGGAACTTGGAAGCACAAAAATTATTTTCTTGCTCTTGTGGACTGAATCCCACAAGTTTTCCATCAAGGATCTCCCTGGAATCCAGTCTCTTTCTTCAAGACAAAATTTGAGCCGAGCGAGGCCTCTCTCTTCCATTCTGACTTGGAGTTTGTTATAGACCCAGTCAGCTACAGCTTTCTGATCTTTGTTGAAAGCCACAAAGGCATCATATTCCACCTCTTCGGCACTACTTTTCTTCACTGAGCATGCCTGGAAATGTGCCAGCACAGATAGAAGGTGTACCAGAGGTCCCAGCCAAAGAGGCATTCCATGGTAGGCACAGCCAAGAATGCCAAGGTGAAGAGCACAGAAAACCCAAACAGGCAGAGTGAGACAGAGTTTTCAGAGCAGAAAAGCAGTTCATGGGTGAAGATGCTCTTGCCCTTTACCTCGCATGGAGAGCCAAAGGTGACTTCATTAGTCAGGTTGGGTATTGTGATGTTCATGATGATGATGAAGTCAAACAGTAAATCGACCTGCAGCACAATGGGTTAAATCTGAGGTCCACTTCCATCAGGTTTGGAAGGCACTCTGCGAACTGATTCCTATCAATATTTTGGAGCAAATTGCAGCTTAAGTCCAAATGAGTGAGCATGGTCACATTGGCAAAGAAGTATTTGCAGATATTGTCTATCTTGTTTTTGCTCAGAAACAGCTTTCGAAGCTTGGCCTTCCTGGGAATGCTGCGGCAGGACAAGAAGGGGAGATCATTACCAGTCCAGCACCTCCAGGTTAGGCAGGAGCTGCAGGTTGGTCCAGTTGAAAAAAGTGATGTAATTACTCCTAACACACAAGATCTTTACAGTCTTAGGCAGGTTTTCAAAAATCTGAAGGGAGGCCCGTCAAGTGATTACTGGAGATATCTAACTTGATTAAATTGGTCAGATTCTGGAAAAACCTCAGGTAGATGTATTCATGCCTTCACATCATCTCTAATTGGTTTCCATTGAACATCAGAACCTTTAAGGAGGTGCTGCTGATAACCAAATTACAAATAGAATCAACAGAGCTATGAGCCAAACTAAGGTACCACAGAGATTTGAGGTGTGCTATGAAATTTGGGTTGTGACCAATACCCTGCATCAAGAAGTGGTAACTGTTGTAACGGAGATCCAAGGCTTCCAGGAGGGGGAGCTCAGTAAAGGCAGTTTCAAAGTACAAATTAATTTTATTGTAGGAAAGATCCAGCATGAGGCAGTTGTTCAAGTGGGTGAACTGCAAGCCATTTATAGATTGACTTAAGCTATTTTGTGATAGGTCAAGGCACTTAATGCGAATCAAGTTCTTAAACATCACTGCTTTCACAGCCACAAGACTGCTTCCTGCTAAATTGAGAATCTTGCTGTAATTCTGGAAAATTTTAAACCCAGTTACCAGACTGGTGGAGTTCATATCAAACTTTGTATTTGTTGCTGCCTCTTCAAAGTCACTTTCTGTGTCTATTGACACAAGCAGTTGCCTGTTTAAGCCCAGGAGATGTGGTTCCCCAGACATCCTGAATTCATTCCTATTGTTCAGTTCTGTGATGCTATTCTTTGACAGATCAATGTAGTTTAATCTAGGGAACTGGCTAAAAATTCACATCTCACTATGGCTGATAAAGTTCAAGCTGAGGTGTAACTTAGTGAAATTCTTTAGCCCCATTAAAGGCTGCATGTCCTCTTCAGTGAGCAATTGGAAGAAAAACCCATTGATCTCCAGCTCTTGCAATGACTCCAAGTATTGGAGGATTGGGTCAGGTTGAGCATTGTAAAGGTGTATTTCTTTCGGTAATTAAAGATAACAAAAGCTTTTGGAGCCTGGTGAGCCATTTGAATTCTGTGCTGCTTGTGATGGTGTTGTAGAGATAGTTATCAGTCAGGTTAAGCATCTTTAAGTTCCCCAAAGACTGAAATAACCAAGAATCTAGTTCATGCAAGGAATTGTCCAACAGCACCAACTCCTCCAGGGACCTCAGGGGAAGAAAGGAATCGGGGTGTATTTGGAAGGAACCATTGCACTCTGCACACAGGTTCAGCACATGGTCACATCTGCAGTTCCCCTTCACATCCAATGTCTGGAGATTGGCGAGGTTTCCAAAATCACCTTTTGAGATGTGAGTAAAGGAGAGAAAGATTTTCAAGCCGGCTGGAAGGTTCTGTGGCACACTGGTCAGTTTGTTATAGTTGAGAGAGAGCAGAGTCAGGTTATCCTAGGTGGGACAGGACTCCTTCAGGAACAGCCACCGATGTGCTACAGGGATTTTTGTAGTAGCAGCTCATCCGTGCTGAGCATTCTCAGGCTGAGCAGATTAGTAAACACCTTGGGTTCCAGCCTCAGAATACTGTGCTTAACAAGTTCAGATGCTGCAGGGTTGGAGGTAGAAGTGGAATGGATTCTAAACTGTGTTCAGACAGATCCAGCTGTTTCAGACGCTGCAGTCCAATGAAGGCTCCCAGCTGGATGGTTATACAACACAGGACAGGTGAGATGCTCTGCCCTGGGGGTAGACAGTCCACTCTCAGATTCAGTTTGACCAGGTTGGGGAGATGAGAGAAGGAATCATTATGCACATTTTTAATCTGGTTGTCCATTAGCAGCAGGATAATGATGTTAGCCACACAAGAAGAGCCAAAGGATGGGACGCCCTCCTGTGCTTTCTGCAGTCTATCTTATTTGGACCTTTAGCGAAGTGACAACACACTGATGTGTCGCCTCCTGCTGGTCGTCTTGGGAATTAGCTCAACTCCAGCTCTGGAGCACCCTCTGCTGGCCAACGTCTTGCCTGCCTCTGGCCCCATGTCCCTCTCAGACCCCGGTGCCCTTTTACCTCAGGGTTCTGCCCCAGCAGTACCCCCACACTCTGGGTCTCCCCTCCCAGGGGAACCCCCAATCCTCTAAGCCCACCTTGCCTCAGGGGCCACTGCCAGTCATCACCTAGCCCCCTCTCACTGGGGCAGACAGCAGTCTGTAATGGCCACTCATCATTGGTAAGGGGGTCGGACCAGCTGCCTCTGCATAACCCTGGGCTGCACCTCTGTAGCCCCAATACCCGCATAGGCCTTTATCAAGGCCTCAGCCTGGGGAGTTGCCAGGCTGGAGCTCCCCAGGTCCTCTTGCCCTTCCCCAGCACTGCTCTGCTCCAGGTACCCTATTCTCCAGCAGCTAGGTCCTTCCCACTCCAGGGCTAGAGTGATATTCCTCAGTGCCCGGCTCACAGCCCCTTTATAGGGCCAGCTGTGGCCTGATGGGGCTGGCCACACCTGTGGTCAGCTACTCCCTCCGCTGCTCTCACTCCTTTAATCCCAGCCACAGCCATCTCCAGAGTTGTTTTTAACCCCTGTTCTGCAGGAGTGGGACAGCCACCCCACTACAGGGCCATTGTAGCTGAGAAGAAGCTACAAGAAGCTACAAGGCAAGAATTCTGAGAAGCCACATCTAGCAACGTCACAGGGTCACTGCTCCAGAATAAAAGTGTTCACACAGAGCTAAATCAGGAACAACTCCATGTGTAGACAAGTCCTTATATTTGCTAATGCAGAACTGTCCATTATGGAAAATTTACAGCTTCCTCTGCAGTGACTGGTACTGGTTACCCTCAGTATCCATCAGTGGAGGAGATGGAGCAATGATCAGATCAACAACAGTTCTATGTTCCTACGACCAAGAAAGAGGAATGTAGGCAATACCATTATTGTCCTGAGATGCAGAAAATCTATCCAGCAGACAGCCTTTCTGGCACTGGGTCCTCCAGAGAGCTCCTACAAACAGGCAAGTGAGAGCAGGTACCAGCAGGCAGATGGTTCCCACACTGGGCTGCTGGCTCTCATCAACGGGGCTCTCTCTCACGAGACATGGCAAAAATAAAATCTACATCCATTCAAGAGGCTGCATGTCACCCCTCTTCAGTCCAAGTTAATCACAGCTTTATTTGACGTGGTTCATCACCGCTACCCATGCATGGATGTTGCACTTCTCCCCACACACCTCCTGCGCCGTTCAATGCAAATTACCCCCCCCCACACACACACACAAACTACTGGTCACACTTCTCCTTCCACACCCTTTTTCTTGGTATGGTTTGTAATGCTTGGGAGAAGGGACTTAACCCTTTGGTGAATGCTGGAAGGCACAGCAGCAGTTTTCAAACAACACGATTCATTTGACTGACACGCCACAAGAAAGTGCCTGGTTAGATCAGGCCACACTGGAAGTCAGCAATGGTACATTTCTGGCCACATAAGAGCCCCCTTTCCCTGTAAGACATTTCCTGCCTTGAGGATGGGTGCATTCCACAGAACAACATGGAGTTCCAGTACGAGGAGGGCCTCTGAATGGACAGGACTGCTCCTGATCTATCATTCACACTTGAGATTAAATCCCAAAGACTGTAACCCTCTTTACTCCCAGACAAGGTGCAAGGAGAATGGTCATACACCCCTCAGCACACAGTTACAGTTTCAAAGCCTCCCCAAAGCTAACAAGTACCTTTATCCAATGCCCACATTCTCTCTTTCCAGGTGCATCATCCAGGGCCTTTCCCAGCCCTGCCTGGGTACATCCAGGTGTTCTTGTTTTCCAGATATGCCAACTATGTTCTACTACCCTGAAGGGTCTCATTTTCCAGGTCTACCTGGCCTTTCTGGATGTAAGGGAAGAGCGTCTTTCTAGGCTGAACCTTGTTCATCATGAACGGGGTCAGCCTGTTCTATTAATGCAAGGTCAGGAATAGGATGAACTATCTCGTTGTCAAACAGTGATGATGAGCCCATGTTAATAAATGAGCCTGCCAGGATGGAAATGCATGTCTGGGCTGGTAAATGTTGTCCCATGGGCCTGTGATCTAGCCCAGCTGCAGCAGCTCCACCCTGCCTGGTCCCAAGGGGATGGATGGGGCCCTGTGGTTATCTGTCTCTGTTCCTCTTTTAGAACTCTGCTCTTAAGTAAATACACCCATAAAAGGACTGTTCTAAGCTGCTTGAAATTTTTATAACAATTGCTCATCTGAACGTCACCGTGAGCTGAGCACATCAATGGATCCATCCAGGTTCTGTTCAGACAGGTGTGCTGCAATAAAATGTCAGTCCACAAGCAGCCCGCTAGGCACCACGACAGCACATGCAATCCCTCTCTTCCATGATGTGAAGAGACAGGAATAATTCTAAACACAATCTCATTTTAAAATGTAACAGAACATGGCCAAAACCATGAATAGATCGTTGTACTGTCTGCAGTGCTTGTGTCAGCAGGTGGCGCCATAGAACTGTTTTCCATGAAAACCTGCTGTTGTGTCCTGCTTGAGAATTTCAAAGCTCTCTACCAAGGTATAGGGCTGCCAACATTGTATTTCAAAATCATTATTAAGAATAATAAGCAGCACTCACCTACATTCGACAGAGATATTTCTTGCTGCTTTTTGAAGCTCACAGCAACTCCCAATTTTGTTGTACAGAGATGAAAAAAAAAAAAAGAGATGTCCCTTGAAATAAGGGACGGTGGGCAACCCAACCAGTGTGATAAATCAGAGACCCAACAACCAGGCAGCTAGAGGCTGTGGCCATTTTACAGATGTGGAAATGGAGTCATGGAGAGATCAGCAATCAAATTTTCAAAAGCAGGGTTCTAATTTTAGGTGCCTCGAGTGTTGGGTGCCCAATGCGTAGGTCCAGATTTTCAGAAGTGGACAGGACGTTGAAAGCCTTGAGACACGTTAACGTAGATAGCTGTATTTATATAGTAAAATGTGAAAGTTCCTCTTTAAAGACTTGTGGACTCCTGACAGAAAAAAAAAAAACTGTGAGAAACAGAAACAATTCTGCCAACTCAGTCTCGTTTTTCTTCCCTTTTTAATTTTTGTTCAACCTTTGCATGGAAACAGGATCCTTTCATTTATGAGAGTTTCATCTGCTGCAGCTGCTTATTCCCCTTATAATGTCATGATCCTACACTTGTAACATCATAATCACCATAGCAATTAACTATAGTATTAACTGTAGTAAATAGATTGTGGTAACTTCAGCTGGGACATATGCATCTGAAGCAGGGAAACTTTTATTGATCCAAGTTCCTGGGCTCAATTCACCACTGCCTTGACCTCTGCGCAGCCATTGACACCAGAACAACCAATCAGAATGGTAACACTTTTACACACACTTTGCACTAGTAGGAGTGTCTATGCAATAGGCAGAGCAATGCGGAATTACGGTCTCTTTTGCATGCAAATCTTAACAGATGGTAAGTGAGAAATGAATACAGAGAAATATAGTTGTCCCTAAAAGGGATGTGTATAAAGGGTGAGCTGCACTGAAGTCAATGAAGCCCATTTACAGCAGATGCAGATCTGGCTTAATGCTTGTTGAGAAGTTCCATAAAGTCCTATTGACTCTTTAAATCAGGGGTGTTGTTCCCAAGCCTGCTCTTTGAAGCAGGGACTGGGACCATCTTTTTGTTCTGCTTTGGTACAACGCCTGGCACAATGGGGTCCTGGCCCATATCTGGGGTTCCCAGGTACTATGGTAACACAACAATAAGCGGTCTGGAGAAGGAGGGGCAGTAAGGATACTTTGAAGTGAGGGTGGTGGACAATGATATCATTAGGAAATCTTTAGAGACAGGAGTGGTAAGAACATTAGGTGAATGTTATAGCCAAACCCTGCCAAAATTAGATTCCACCTTTCAAATGATGTGCAGTTAGGGCAGTTCCCAACCTTAAAACTATAGGGCTTTAGCTGTGAGTGCTCAAGCGATCAGCTGCTGATTAAAATCACAGTTCCTTTTCTGTGTTGCTTTGTTTTCTGGACCCAGTGATGTGCCTTGAGAATGGCTAAAATGTCTTTTAATTTAATTCACTTGGCACCTTTTCTCCTTACTACTCTCAGCATTTTACAAACATTAATTACTCCTCCCAACAGCCTTTTGAAGTATTACTCCCCATTAACAGATGGGGAAATCAAGGCAGGAGTTCAATGACTTGCTGAAGGTCAGAGAGTTAAGCCTGGCCTACACCTACAAATTAGATCGACCTAGCTACATTGCTCAGGGCAGTGACAAATTCTGTGCACTGTGCAACATAGTTAGGTTGGCCTCACCCCCACTGTAGATGCAGCTCCATCAATGGAAGAATTATTCTGTTGACCTGCCTCTCAGAGAGGTGGATTAACCAGGGCCTGGTCTACACTACAGGGAATAAGAGTGGGGAAAACAGGACAGATCAGGAGCTAGGAGAAAGTGAAATGACTCTGCTGGGTGATCCAAGAACCTGCCCAGGACAATGAGTTTGTCCCCAGCTAGTTGGATACTTTCCACTCCCCTCCAACTGCCCACTCTGTTCTTGGGAGCAGGGAGATGACTCAAATAGGTAGAAAGCCTGTTCTGTGAAGTGTTTATAGTCAGTGCCACTCAGCTGAAAGAGCACCACCCAACATCTAGCCAGGCCCTTTACTCACACAATCAAATTGTCCAAAACAGGTTTCCAGCCCCACTGATGGAAGAGGACAGCTTTGTACAACCCAAGTGTCATTTCACAGACTTTACCTTAAGGAATTAGCTGGTGGCAACAGGCCATTATCTTTAAGAACCAGCTATTAAAGAGAGAGGCAACACACACTGAATGAGCAGGTGACACTCCCATCCAGTTTAATTCCCAGAAGGATTCATACACGCTCTTCTCAAAACAGTATCAAAGTTGTTCAAGGTAATTCAAACAATGCTTTGCCAGTGAGGTGACATCACACAGCATGGACTAGAAAGCCCCAGAAGAACAGTCCTGGCCGACAGCTTGTGAGCAATCTACAGGCTACACCTTCCTTGAATTTTGAATCACACTTGTTTGCAACACAGCATCCCTGCCTACAAAGTCAGCTGGTTCCACCAGGTCACAAGCAGAGAAAATTGACTGAATGGCAACAATTCCTTTGCTCTGCTCTGCACTGAAGTGATTAGGCCAGCCTGTGTGTGTATGCGTGTGCAAAACACGCTCAGCCTTTTCTGCACCCACTTTGCTACCTTTTCATCCTCGCCCTCCCCCGGACGCTGCTCTCTCCCTAAGGAGAGCTACTTACCTGTCCCTCTAAACTCCCTGGTCACACGACCGTCCTCTCTGCAGCCCTTCCTGCCCCCGGGAGCCCCCCATGCCCCTCCAGGTGCAGGCTCTCCCATTTGCCATAGGCTCTATTGCAGGTGTCAGGTGGAGGCGCCGCAGAACACTCCCGCCACCCCCAGGAAAAGGAAGGCGAGGCACCAGTTCACAGGCAGGTGAGGGCTAGAAGTGGGCGTGTCTTGGAGCGGGTGGGCGTGGCCGGCAGGTGAGGGGCCGGCCGCAGGTAGCCGAGGCCGGCATGAATGGCAGCGAGAGGGGAGCGCGCGGTCCTGCTCGGCCGAGCCCCGGAGCCGGAGGAAGAGATGGGGCGGTGGCAGAGGTAACGTGTGCGTGGCCCGGCCCCGCTCCTGCCCCCGGGGGTGGCGGGGGCGATGTCCGAGCCCTCCGCAGAGCCCGGCTGGGGCGCGGATCCTTGGCCGGGTCCTTTGTTTGGGGGAGCAGCGACCCCCTGTTCCAAAGCCTTAAACCCCAGAGACTGCAACGGGGGACCCCCGCCAGAACAGACACAAAACCCAGCGAGCCTCAGCTTGGGAGTTTGTGTTAGTGCAATAGCCAGACACTCAGCTGCCACCTCCGGGCGGGGGGTGCTCCCTTATTCCCCATTGTCACCACCCCCACCCCCAGCCTCTCCCGGAGCCCTCTGGGCAGGGAGCCCTTTGTTGGGTAGGGGGATGGATCGACCCTGACTCGAGGGGACTGTGTTCCAGGATGGAGGGGGGGTAAGTCCATTGCAACTTGCTGTTGAGCTGGGGCTATATTGGAAACCCTTTAGGTGGCTTCCCCTCAATCCAGCCAGGAATGTCACAGCTAAGGCCCCAATCCAGCGTGTGGAGCCACTGACCTCAATGGGGTTTGGAGGTTGGTCCAAACATGGAGACTCCATAGGTGCAGGAGCTGGGGGTGCTCCTGCACCCCCTGGCTTGAAGTGGTTTCCATTAGATACGGGTTTTACAATTTGGTTCAAAGACTCTCAGCATCCCCACTTTACAAAAGTTCCAGTATCCCTGGCAGTCAGTGACACAGGCCCTGATCCGAACACCTCACACCAAAGTCAACTTTGTGACAGAAAATCCCTGTGCTGTCTCGCAGCCCCAGGCTAGCCCTGCCCCAGCGAAGAATTGGTGGTGGGGCGTGTTAGCCTTTTTCAAACACCTTCAACAGAAATGGAATCTATTAAAGACCAGCTGGTTCTAGAGGAGAACCTGCTGGAGCTGGGAGAGTTCTCACTGGTACTTACTGCTGGAGGACCTATGGCTGGTCTGGATGGTTACATGAAGCCAAGATACTGATTGCATGTCCAGTCAGTGCTGGCCCATGCAGTTGTTGGGGCAGGCTGCATAGAGAAGCAGAAGGCATGTTTTGTCTGTAGGTACAGGACACAGGGGATGGGCAATAAGGCATCACAGGATCTGGTTAGCCACAGCTGGACAGGGCCAAATGGCAGAAGTCAGATCAGGCTCTGGAATGCCCCACAAGTCAGGCACTGCTTTCCAGCTCCCTGGTTTCAATTAAGCCCATTTTAAAGATAAGGGCCAGTTGCAAACTGTGCTCCCAGCCTCATCCCATACTGGGGGGGCCTGGCCGTCCATGGGGGTTGCCACAGGTGCTGAGGGCCTAAGTCGTGCTGCAGTTCCTGTGCCCAGTTCAAAACCGATCTGGGTCTCACCACCATGGTTAGGGCAGATTTCATCCAGAAGTGAACAGCTACTGAGACAACTTCTGCCCTCGCGGCTGCTTAGAGTTCAGCAGGGCTGCAGGGGTGGGACTGAGTGCAGAACTTAGCCCACGAGTTCTCTGCAGTTAATGATGGTCCTGGTGCTGTTCTAACTCGGGGCAGTAGCCAAGATGTCATTCTAAATCCAGCCACTTCTTGGTCACTCTGCTCTGCTCCCCTTCTCCAGGTGCTTTTAAACCTGGCTCCAAAATCAGGCACCATGAAAAGCAGAGGAGTTTCATCTGATCTTCCAGAGGAGGCCCATCCCTAGTAACCTGGATGGTAAATCACTGGAGTCTTGAACATGGGTGTACTGGTGATTCTGGAGAGCAGTCACTGTGCTCACAACAAGAGGAAGGGAGTAATACAATGAAGTGTAAGGAAATGTTCCCCTGGAAAAGAACACTCTTTGGAGAAACAAGAAGAGCAATAAATAACCGAACCCCAATGTGACAGCTACATTCCTTCAGGTTTCAGAGTGGTAGTCGTGTTAGTCTGTATCAGCAAAAGGAATGAGGAGTCCTTGTGGCACCTCAAAGACTAACAAATTTATTTGAGCACAAGCTTTCGTGGGCTAAAACCCACTTCATCGGATGCATGCAGTGGAGAATACAGTAGGAAGATTATATATATATATATATATATATACACACACACACAGAGAACATGAAAAAAAATGGATGTTGCCTTACTAACTATAACGAGAGTGATCACTTAAGGTGGGCTATTATCAGCAGGAGGAAAAGAAAACTTTTGTAGTGATAATCAGGATACAAAAGTTTTTTTTCTCCTGCTGATAACAGCCCACCTTAAGTGATCACTTTTGTTATAGTTAGTATGGCAACATCCATTTTTTTTCATGTTCTCTGTGTATATATATCTTCCTACTGTATTCTCCACTGCATGCATCCGATGAAGTGGGTTTTAGCCCACGAAAGCTTATGCTCAAATAAATTTGTTAGGCTCTAAGGTGCCACAAGGACTCCTCATTCCTTTTACGTTCTTTCAGTCACTCAGACCCTAAACCTTTGGAAATGCTTGGGTGCTTTTAAGACCCTGCTGGAATTCTGCCAGAGGCCTGGGTCCCTACAGTTCAAGGGGCAGCCTCGGTGCCTGCTATAAAAGTATCTATGACTGTGTCCAGAGCCCTTCAGCTATTCACAGGGGCGGCTCTAGACCCCAGCGCGCCAAGCAGGCGCTTGGGGCGGCCGTTTCCCGGGGGGGCGGCATTTGGCTCCGGTTGAGCTCCCGCCGGCCTGCCTGCGGCAGGTCCACCGGAGCCCGGAACGAACGGACCTGCCGCAGGCATGACTGCGGCGGGTCCCGTCTTCCCGCGGCTCCGGTTGAGCTCCCGCAGGCATGACTGCGGCAGGTCCGCTGGTCCCGGGCTCCGGTGGACCTGCCGCAGGCATGCCGGCAGGAGCTCAACCGGAGCCGCGGGAAGAGGGGACCCGCCGCGGGACCGGGGAAGGGCGGCGCAGCACTCCGCGCTGCTTGGGGCAGCCTACTTTCTAGAGCCGCCCCTGGCTATTCAGGCCCAGACCAGCCTGTGATCAATTGTCAGAATCTTCCTCTGACAGCCGCCTGTATTCTCTAATCCTGGCCACCAAGCAGGAGTGAGGTGAGCAAGAGCGGATGCTAGATAGAATGAAGCTTTATGAGTGCATCTATTTTGTTTCCCTTGCCAGAGTGTTTGAGGAAGGCTACCTGCAGCCAAAATAGCTTGGGACAGGTATTTTGCAAGAATGGTCCAGAATATTAAAAATACTAGGTGGAAAAAAAACAAAATGCAGTGGGGAGTGGATTTTTTTCTGGTTAAGGTATTTTACAGTTTTGCATAGGTCCTCTGCCCATGGGGTGAAATCCACTTCACCCACACTGAGCCAGAGTAATTGCTCTGGCTTTATAGTTGTTGAAGTGTAGGGAGCTGGGGAAGCGAAAGCCATCCCCTCTCTAACCCAGAGCCAGGTGCGGAGGTCTCATTCTGGAGTTCTATCTGCTGGCTGCTTAATAAGAGTCTTGCATTTTTCAGCAGCCATCCCATGCATGTTTAAAGGCCCATGAGTAGCAGAGTCAGGAACTGAAGCCAGATTTCCTGGGTCCTGATCCAGTCACAGAAGCAGCTACTCTAGCTCAGCACACAGTAGATAAGAATTTTATCACAGATATTTGAGAGATTCAGGCAAATATCATTACCAAAGAAGTCAGGGCTTGTGGCAAAGGGAAAAAAAATAAAAAAGTAGTAGTGATGAATTTTACATTACAGAGCTAGCATCTACTCCAAACATGAAAGCGATTCCTTGCTGAATTTCTGGATAATAAGCATCTGTTTAATTTTGAATTAAAAGGAATCTGATGAATTAGGGTAAAGGATAGGGAAACTGAAAAGGGTACCAGGGTGTCTAAATAAGGTTAAATCTATAAAAAGAAAGAATCAGTGTCAGGGCAGATGCTACCAAATTTTAGAGGCAGTATTAGAAATGCCAGAGGGTGGAGGTAATAATGGGCCTACATATGTGCAGTGATGGACCGACTCCTATTCTCTGCACACATGATTCAATAGGAGAAGCTAAGTAGGGCCATGAGCCTGCATTTGGATCCACTGAAGCCAGCTGGGCTCTGCAGGGGCATAGAGGTCTGCCCACCTGGACCAATTGCAGCCTCAAGGCGTAAAGAAAGAATCAATGCTCCTACACTACTTCAGCCTGGGCTGTGTTTTGGTTTTGAGTCAAAACACTGTGGAGCTTGGCAGATTCAGGGTTAATCCAGGTGAAATGATGATTTGGGCTGAGTTTGGCATTGACCTTTGGGGTTTGTTTAAAGCTGAAACTCTAAAGGGGCCATAGGATCTTGTTGGTAGCACCATGGTTAGAGATGTATGCCAGCAGCATCACACTGTTTAGTTAAGTTTAAGGTGGAAAATAAGAACCTAGCTGCAGGTTTTGTTACTACATCAATTACTACTTTGATTTATTAAACTGGGATTGGCTTTTTTTCTTTGGGTCTTTTGTGGAATTTGCTTTAATGTTTCTATATTACTGAGATTTGCATCTAAAGGCTGTGCATGCTGATAAGCATTTTTTAAAAGGCTAGTGTGCATGCTGGAGAGAGAGATATCTTTAAAGGGGCATTTCTGTAGTTTAGGTTTTGAGATTATCACCTTGGGAGGCAGAGGAAGCTGAATCTGGTTTGAATTAGATCCATAGGACCAAATTTTGGTCCCTGGCTAGATCCACATTAGAAACTTTTGCCCATATAGTAATGTTGCCAGTGTCTTTTTGTATGACATCACGATGCTGGCAAAAGCCTCAGTGTATAGGCAGTGATAGCAGCTAGAGTGCTTTTGCTGGTATAGCTTATTTCATTCAGGGACTGGTATAAACTGCAGAGGCAAAAGCACTCCTTTCCAGTATTAACTGTACCTACAGTGGGCAGGTTTGCCAGTATAGTTGCAAAACTGTACCTGCAATGCTTTTCTAGTGTAGACTAGACTCAGTTGAACAGGTGTAACTCCAGAATAACTCTGAAGTCAGTGGAACTATTCTTGGTTTAAGGCCCATTGTTTTAACATTTCTTTTAAAATTGCTCAGCAAGTGGTGGCTTTTCCTCTGTGTCTTTTATGGTTGTTTACTTCCTTGTATGTCAAAAGGATCTTGTGAGGCAATCAGAGATGTCAAAACTGTTCTGGTAACAGGGTTCATTACCATGGCTGCCTTTGGCTGTCTGCCTCTGCAGCAGAGCACAAAGCTTGCTGGCATCTAGTATAAATACAACTTCTTATTTCTCAGTGAGACACCAGAAGATTAGAAGTTAGGTGATTGCAGATGAAATTTTGAATTAGCTCAGATGCAAAACTTGTCAAGGTCTCCCAGCTGTTCCTCTCTGCACAGAATGCTTTGTTGTAGCCTATGCATGATGAGAAATAATTACTCATTCAATATGCACCCCACTGACCAGATTCTAAATCAGTTCTTAACCAACAATTCTAAGTCAAAGGTAGTGCTTATATTTAAGTTGCTACTTAGCTTACCTGCAATGCTTTTCTAGCGTAGACTTGACTCAGGGTGACTAGATGTCCTGATTTTATAGAGACAGTCCCGATTTTGGGGTCTTTTTCTTATATAGGTTCCTATTACCCCCCACCCCCATCCCAATTTTTCACATTTGCTGTCTGGTCACCCTAGACTCAGTTGAACAGGTGTAAATCCAGAATAACTCTGACATCAGTGGAGCTGTGGGGATGCTTTCAGTACAAACGTGTAACTTGGGGCAGGTTTGCCAAGGTCTCAGGACCTGTCGTGAATGCATGTGGCCTGAGTTGCAGGAGAAGGCTGGCCCATTTGCGGGTCAGCATGAATTTGGGTGGTTTCAATCAAGTTTTGCTTTGTTTGAAAAAAAACAAACCATTTTTTTCTGTGCCACTTCTCTGTGCTGGGCTCAGTTTCCAAGGGTCTGACTCACCCCATGTTCTGCAAACACTGGCTTCTGAATTTACTTTAGGGGTGGGGACATAGCTTTGCTCAATGATATGTCATCATGAGATATTACTTTGGCACATGGTAAAGGAAAAATAGGTGGGAACCCTCCTGTAAGTGCCTCTTTGATACTAAACACTTGGACATGCAATAGCCAAAACCATTTAAAAAACATAATGCCAACCTAAGTCAAGCCTGTTTCAAGTCTATTTCTATTGACTTCAGTCAGTATTGGATCAGACCCTCATCTTGTACTATTATGACCACACTGTGGGGAGAGCCTCCCACTTCACAGGGTCCTAGAGCCTGGGCTCCAGCCGAGCCCAGATGTCTATACTGCAACGAAACAGCCCCGCAGCCCGAGTCAGCTGGCATGGGCCAGACGCAGATGACTAACTGCATCTATAAGATACCTTTAGCATCTATAGGATGGAGAATGTCAAGATGTGAATGAACTTGAAAACTTCTCCAGTTATAACTACCCCAAACCTCAAAGGTTACTGGAGCTGGAAAAGCTGGATTTAAATCCAACTCAATAAACCAGAGCACAGTGCCATGCACAAAGATCCTTCCACGGCAAAAGGGTTCTTCTAGGAATTGGCATTGACCTGCGATAAATGCCCCTCTTTGCCACAGGGTTAGGTTCAAGAATCTTTCTCTATTGGCTGAGTGGCTATGGGGACTGTGCAGATTTGGCCTGGATCATTAGTCACTGAAAGCAGTTACTATATGGCAGCTGCTAAAAGCCTTTTGAACTCTTCTCCCCCAAACACACATAATCTATCACTCTCCTAGCTATCACCTCTTAAAAAAAAAAAACCAATTGCATCTATTACCCTATGCCTGCCCTCTGATAATAAAACCACCAGCACGTCACTGACATATTTAATGGAGGAGTACTAAGGGCCACCCAGACTCCGGAGAAAATAAAAAACAAACAATAATGATAAGTAAATAAAAAGATTTTAGAGTCTGTTTAACAGCATTGGATGGTCCAGATTTGGCCCACGGACTATTGACTATCTCTGTCGTAAGCCATTCATGCACCTCAAATTGAACACAGAAGTATGTTGGCAGCTAATGGGTAGCACAAAGTCCTGGGAGTTTATACTCATGCCAGCCTACCCAGGTAAGAAGGGATGGCATTTGCCTAAGCTTTCAGGATCCAGCCAAATAAAGCTCATGATCAGAATCCACCCTGGCGGTGACAAAGGCTGAGACCTACATGGGAGAGGATAAAGGCAGGTAAACCTGTTGCTGAATTTAGCACAGCTCAGCTAGCTGGGCCCAGTTCCCAGCTAACACCGGCTGATTTATGGCTTTGCATCCCTACAATACATCGACTGTTTCCATAGGCAGGCCGCTGACATGAGATTGTGGGTTCATTGGAAACCAAACTTCAAGGGACACCTAGGAGGGGAGCAAATCCTTGAGGCCTGAAATCAAAGGCAATATTCAGACAGAGCTGCTGCATTTGTCACCGCGCTTAGCCCCATGGTGCTGCTGGTGAAACCAAGGCACTGTTAGGGGAAGCGACCTGTCAGGTAATGCCACGAGACGATGGCAGAGCTGGGAAGACAACCCAGACATCCTAACTCTACTTGACATGCCTCTTCTTTGCTGGGTGCTTTCCTTGCTCTGCTGCAGCCTGATCGCCTAGCAGATTTTTATGCCTCACTCCTGGCAGAAAGCACTTGGCTACAGTCTCTCTCTGCTATTATGTGAAACTAACTCCCTAGACAGCTGCATTTCCAGACATCTGTTAAGAGATCTCCATTACAAAGGGAATCACCGGCACACAAAGGCAGCAGAATATTGTTGGCTGAAATTGACTGAGGAAATTACTCTCTCCCTCTAGAAATGTTTTGCATAACTGTGCTCTCCAAGATCCACTTTAATATCAGATGCTGGCCCATGGTTCAGAGTTCCCAGTAAGTCTCCATCCCTCCCCAGTCCTGGGGAGACAAGAGAACCACAACTGGACAGGAAGTTCTCCTTCCTGTAGCCACATCTCCCACCCCCAGCCCTGTGGGGGGGGTCCACTCCCATGGAAGCACATTGCCATTCACACTCCTACATATTTATTATCTGGCCCATCACTAGGAGCCTGAAGATTGCTTTCTAGTGAAGTACAAAGCAGTTGCAGGAGGATTCAAAAGTTGAGAGGCAGATCAGTCGCCCCACCCCCAAAGTCATGAGTGATTTAAAAACCAGATTCCAGGTTCTTTTTATTTGTCTTCTGCTTTCGCATCCTACATCTACAGCACTGGAACTGTGCTGCTTCCTACAGCAGCCACAGGGTTTTTCCATTCACTATAGTTAACTCACCTCTCCAGGAGGCGGTCGCTAAATCAGTTTCAAAGTGATCAAAACGAACGTTCACTTCCCCAAGCCATCGTTTTATGCGGAGTTCTGGTGGACCAGCCGGGCCTTGTAGCAACTAGGCTAATGGGGCCTGTGCCCTGGGGCCATGGCCAATTAGGGGGGGCCTGGAAAAATGGATGCACCCCAACCCACTCCACTTCACCCATTACTCCTCCCGGGGAGCAGGATTGGGGCACGGAGGCTTGCCTTGTTCCGCTCGCCCGGCGTGCCTGCCAGGGAGCAGGGCAAGCCCCCAGGCCCCGACCCCACCCCTGGGCAGGAGCACCAAGGGGGTGCAGAGGGGACTGCAGGTGGAAGGGGTGAGGAGGGGGCTCCCACTTGCTCTGGCCCAGGGCCCCATAAACCTATAATCCACCTCTGCTTGTAACCTTCCAGCACATCAAGTGCACCTAGACTCAAACCTCCGAAAGCCAGGAAATAGAGTTGTAGGAAGCTGGCCTGGACTGTAACTGGGGTCTAGAGCAATCTGTGGGTTAAAATCAGCTCCTCACTGGGGAGCTGAATCTGAGGATACCCTTGCCCAAATGACTGCAAGTTTGCCCCTGTTAGGGCACAGCAGTCTCCAAGGTGATCTTACGACAGATGTGAATTACAGAGCCTTTAGAAAATTTAAAAGATGCTCACATGTGGGGGACTGAGTAATGAGAACCCCTTGGTCTAATGACCCCAAATTTTCACCACAAACACTACCCCAGCCCCAGCTGTGGCATACCAGTTTTCAAGACAATCTTCCTCTGTATGTGGATTTTACAGCACTTTTATTTTTAAAGCGTTCTTTATTTAATTTAAGCGGGGGGAGGGTTTGCATCTTGGGAACCCTTTGACTAAAGGACTTCAGCTTGCACCCCTAATCCTACCCCTTACCCCAGTGTGACACATCAATGTTACATGGGGCAGTAGCATACCCCAGTTAAAATGGAAATTTGGGTGTAACCTTAACAGGGGTGAAAAATTCTCCAGCAATCCAGTCTTTTGGGTCAAAGTATATTTAAAGTTTAGTGTAGCTTGTGCACAGCTTGATTTTTCTATGGCCGTTTGAAGTGGGGGGGGGGCGGGGGCTGTGTCTCATTTGCTGTTTGCTATGACTGCTTGAAAAAGGGCCATACAACTAACAGAAAATACAGTACTTTGAAGAGTGAAATTGATAGATGTGAACACTTGCATCAAAGGGCATGCCTACCCTGTAGCACCCCCTTCTGGCCAGCACGGTTCTGCCACGGCTGGCCTCACTTTCCCCTTCACTCAGGGCCCCTTACAAAGGCCAAACAGTCCAGATATTCAGAACATTCCCCTGCTGGCATTCACTTGATTAAGTCCTGCACAGTCTTGCAAAATAAATCTCAAACTTACCAAGTCTTCATCCCAGTCTCAGCTGGTCCCAGCCTCTCCTCCCTGAGGGTCTATCTTCCTCCCAACACCACTTGCCTGGAGCATGGCCTTCTCCATAGGCTTTCCCCCTTGGTGTCTTTCCTCTACTGCCTCAGGGCCCTGCAGGAATCTTCTTACTCCCCACAGTGCCTCCCCCTTTAAAAGACTCAGGTGCCATCCCTTAAGCCTAGTAGGGCAGCAGGTAATAAGCCCAGGTGCACTAGCGTAGCAATGGGCTACTGAGGATTTCATCTCTAGGCCACGTTTCAAATCCAGCCCAGTTCTGTAGCAACTGATGGTTGTTACCAGCCCGCTGTGCTTCAAGGGCCTCTCTGAAATCCCTCAATAGCGAGGAGAGTTAATGGACTGTCACAAATAAAATAGGCCAGTGCTGAGGTGTTAGCACTCCAGTCCACTAGACCCTCACACCAACTCCCTGCAGCATAAAGGGACGGAGTGGGCAGGAGCTCATTAGCAGGGTGTGTGAATGAACATGTAGCGTCAATGGGCAAGCCAGGAGCACGTGAGCCCCAGCCACGCACAGAGTCATTCACAAAGAACCAGCTTAGCTGTTATCCCCTGGCTTGAAGGGATCTGCACACTCTGGAGACAATGCAGAGAAAAGCCCCAGATTCCCTAGCTCAGCTTTAAATGAGCTCATACACTTTGTTCTGACAGTGCCTGGTTCTACGCTGAAAAGGGACTGTGTCCAAACAGCACCGTCTTACTGAAATACCAGCTCCCCATGTGAGCCTGGAGTCAGCTCCACCAGTGTCAGCAGAGACAGAAATGCGATGTCACTGCTTTTCGTTCCTGTTACAGGGGCTGGCTGGCTCATCGTTAGAAATAAACTTGGAAACAGAGCCCATTTGATCTGGGGTCCCTGGGAGCCGATATCCAGGGACACAGGCCAATCAGAATCACTTATCACGGTCAAGCCAGACTATTTGAAACCCCCTTACCATCTAGAATGTGTCCAAAACCTGCCAAGCACCTAGAGCAGGAGTGGCCAACCTGTGGCTCCAGAGCCACATGCGGCTCTTCAGAAGTTAATATGCGGCTCCTTGTATAGACACTGACTCTGGGTCTGGAGCGACAGGCGCCAACTTTCCAATGTGCCAGGGGGTGCTCACTGCTCAACCCCTGGCTCTGCCACAGGCCCTGCCCCCACTCCACCCCTTCCCACCCCCTCCCCTGAGCCTGCCATGCCCTCGCTCCTCCCCGCCACCCCCAGTTTCCTGCAAGCCACAAAACAGCTGATCGGGAGGTGCCAGAGGGGCTGCCAGTGGGTGGGAGGCACTGGGAGTGGGGCGGGGGAGCTGATGGGGGGGGCTGCCGACATATTACTGTGGCTCTTTGGCAATGTACATTGGTAAATTCTGGCTCCTTCTCAGGCTCAGGTTGGCCACCCCTGACCTAGAGTGTATAGACTGAGCATTGGTTCCCTCTGTTTTTTAACCTATCGAGACTCTTGCGTACCAACCTATTCTCAGTCCCAGGCATGTGAGTGGGAGAGTCTCTTCCAACAGGCCACTTTCCGGGGAGAGCAGGGGAAAGGTGGGCATGAAGAGACAGCGCTGCCCTCCCCGTCTGCCAACCAGGGGCTGAATGAGTTGATCGTAGTGGAGTCTCTATGCAACTGAATGAACACACACACCACAGTCAAACATGAGGATAGCCCGGAGGAGGTACTCATAAACACAGCTGTTCTAGCAAGCACACAGACATGGATTGTACCACTTCAAAGGCAGGGGTGGGCAGCCACAGGTAGACCCCCTCCCCTGCAGTTCTGATGGTCTTAGCATCACCTACTTAGTGGCTCTCAGTGCAAAACTCATCTGCAAATGCATCTGAAAGTGGTGCAGGCGAGAGGCACTGAGCTACCTTGGGCAGCCTGGGAGCTGGGAAATCAGTGCAAGCCAGAGTGGACCCACCCTGGGAGCTGGGTTAGCAGGTGCCTTGATATTCCAGGTCTCAGCCTTTAAAAAAAAAAAAAAAATTGAAGGACAGCACATTAAAGTGGTCAGGGCACTGCTGGGAGGAAAAAGGGGGCGAAGGGACAAGCTCACAGCCATGGCTGCAAAACCCCTCTGGTAGGTGAATCCATCTCTCTCTCTTTCTTTCTCTCCATTCATTTTCCTGCTGGGTTATTTTATTACATTGTTTTTCTTCAAAGGCAAGAGAGCGAAGGCTGTGCTTGAAACCTTCAGGATTCACCTGTCGGAGCTCGCACAGCAGCAGCAGTTCTCTTCCAGCTCCTGGACCAAGGGCAGCTGAGAATAGGAATGGAAGAGGGATATTACCCCATCCATCAGCTGGGGGCGGGGGAGGGTGAGAAAGAGGTGCAAGTTTTGCAATGACCCAGGATGTTTCTGAGAGACTCTCTCTCTTTCTCATATACACACTTATCCGGCAGGTAGAGGCAATTTCTACACCACTACTGCACTCTGTACAAGTGCGGTGCATAGTACGTGAGTTTAAGAGCCAGGAGAAATTGGAAATAAGATATACAGTGTAGCAAGAAGGGGCTGGGGAAATTAGCTGCATAGATCAGTGGTGGAGTAAGCAGTGATCTAGAGCGCAAAGGGGGAGCCAGGGAGATTACCATCCTCTCCTCTAAACTGTCTCTTTCTCTTCCCTGGTTGTGAACATGCCATAACTTCCTAGACTAGGCAATGCATTTTCCCTTCCTCTATAGATTCCCCCCCCCCCCAGTGCGGTTTCCATTATCATTTGCTAAATATACGATGACACTCTGGCCATAGCTTCCTGACCTATGTATGACTTCCTCCCCCATAGGAATTGCAGATACATTTCTGGCTACAAACAGCTTTTTATTGATCCCCAAAGTGAGGGCATAGCAAAAAATCAGGGACAACTGTTTTTTAAAAAATTATTACTAGATGTGCAAATAATGTTGTTTTCTTGCAACATTTAAGCAACTTATCCTTAAACATTTGTCTTCTGGGGACCAGATTCTGATCTGATTCCCATTTTATACCGATGTAACTCTATTAACTTCTGTGCCCTTTCTCCTGATTCACACCAGGTTTTAAATAAGCTCAGATTCTGGTCCTGAATATCTTTCATGGACACAAGAAATATTTAATGTTGATTTTTTTTTAAACCAGGAAAATCATACGTCCCTCTGAACTTGAGCAATTATTGTTAAAACAACAGCTCTGTAGTTTTGTTTTTTCATACAATAATCTAATTAGCACATAGCAATTTTTCTTTTGGATCATTTTTCTTCTTTCCACCATATATGGAAGAAGCTGGGGAATAGGTGTACAGTAAAGGGCAGGAAAGGAAAGGAGTGAAATAAGAATGAAAGAGAAATAATTTTTAAAGGGATGAGATATGTTTGTTTCCTTTGTACACTTGCATGGAACAAAATTCTGCGGAGTAGTGCAGGACCTGGCTGTTCCAGCTGGTGTGTAGAGCATGTGTAGTATTCAAATCTGTGTTCTTCCCTGGGAAAAACTTCTAAAGACGCTCATCCAGAGGGACGGATGTGGTGGTGAAAAGCACAGAGGTTGTTAGTGGATAATGGTATTCCAGAGTTTTCGTGCAGCTGTCCCCTTAAAAGCCATACACCAATGGCCCCAAACACTTCAGCTGCCGCTGCTGTTAGGTTGAGGTTGAAGCTATTCCTGTAAGAGATGTGCATGGAGTGATGGCAGAGGAGCTAGGGGATTTCCCACTGGAAAATGGGAGAGTTCTGAGGGTCATTTTGTGCATTTGTAATATAATCCCAGGCAAAAATCTTCATTATGCCTGGCCTTTAGGGGGAAAGAATCTGTCCCTGCATCCAAAATGCCGTTTAGAGAACACTGTTCTCTTCTCAAACTCACATGTGTGAGATGAGCGCCTTGAGAATCCAAGAGAAGAGCTTGCTTTACGTTCCAAAGTACAGGCCTGCCGTCACCCAAACAACCCTAACTCTGCTCCCCCAGAAGCACCATACTAATAACAAAAACACCCAGAAAGAGACAGCAGTATCCATCCATCACATACGTCCATCTCATTCGTGACCCCAAAAGTACTGATATCTTAATGAGCCCATATGATCGATGGGTGAGGTTGGATCACACCAACCCCCTACCATGGCCAGAGGTGTCTGGCCATGGACACTTTACAAAGTGATAGTGATGCCTAGATAAGCATGCATCAAAGTGATGGGTGTATATAATACAGATGTTCTGGAATGTACGGATATGTCTTAACTGGGTGTTGCCCTTCAACCCCACCTCCTGACACAAAAAAACTCACCTGAGTTTAGTGGTGCTTTCAACCCTGACTAGCTGGCACAGCTGGGGTATGGGTTAGAGCCTGGGTTCCTTTTCCACTTGGGCTGGTAATCCGCCAGCATTGCAACGAGGAAGCAGGCTAAATTACGTGAGTGCTGATCGTCCTCCAAAATTTCCCCCATGTACCCAGAAGGACAGACAAGTTCTCCCACAATTCACTGGGGAAGACTCATGCAGCAGTTCAGATTTCTGCAGCACACAGAACCCTGGGGGTGTATCCCAGAAGACCTAGCAGCGCACAGAGGGGAGTGGGGACCAGTGAGTGGAGCTGTGTCAGGAATTTTTTTATAAAAAGAAATTGTGTCAAAAAATGCAAATTCATCAAAACTGAAACTTCCCACAGGATCATGTTTTCAATGATTTATTTGCTATCGGAAGGCAGATTGGGGAATGTCAAAATAGCCCATTTCAACATGTTTGGAAGGAAACATTCTGACTTTGGGTTCAAAATGACTTACCTTTTGAACTTTTAGTTAAATTTTAGTTATATTTTTAACTGAAACAAAACGTTTCAAAGTTATCAAAATGAAACATTTTAAAAGACCCAAACCAACATTTTTCTGTTCAGGCACATTTTCAAGCTTTTGACATCCCATCCCAGTTCAGGAGGGGAATATTTTTCAAATTCTTGTGGGTCAAGAAAACCATTTCCCACCCAGCTCTATCAGTGCGAGCATAATATACAGAACACAATAATTCAGGTTCAACTTTGTAGTGTGGCTGTTCACACCTGGGCTAGGCTAACTTAGGTGCTCAGTCTACCTGGGGGCCAGACACCTAGGATAACTCTGCAGTGAAGACACCTGACACAGCTGGGTCGTGTGCAGCCAGACCTAGTGGTCAGAGCTGGAGTCCACAGTCATGAGACAGGAGTCGAGAGTCTGCTGATTCAGGCTACCAGCAGGTCAGAAGTAGAAGACAAACGAGATCAGAACCACAAGTCGGTAACCAGAGTCGGGCTGGGGTGGGATGTCAGGAAGTCAAGCTCGGGGAGCAGGAGCAGGGAGGACACTAGCTGTTCAGACAGATTCCTGTTCCTGCTTCTGGCTTAAGTAGGGCCAGCAGGCCAATCAGCTGCTCTGGGACTCTGCCAATAGGATCTCAGGGTGGAGCCTCAGACTCGGGTTGATGGGTCCTAAGTAAGCAGTTATCAGCAGGCTGCCAAGTGGAGGGATGGAACAGGGCTGATCCTGCAGACCAAGGTTTGAGGCCCAGGGTTTATGACAACACATTATGTGATAGTGCCAAAATAATTGCTACCTCCCCCTCAAAACCAGTCCAAAGCATTTCTCCTACCAAAGGACATTGGCTTAAATCCAGTCTGATGATTGTACATTGAGAGAGACAATGAGACACAAAGCCATTGGAAAAATGTTCTGAACGGTGAAATCTGTAGCCTCAGCATCTCAAAAATACCTTTTCTCAGTTTTGTACCAACCTTTCCAGACATAGTCTCCCTCAGGATGAATTGTGGTATGTAAAATTTCAGGTGGTTTGGATTGTTTTAAAGGCAGTTTGTTTGTTCATATTAAATTGGACTTATAGCTGGGAAGGAAGGAAGAGAAAGGAAGAAGAGAAAACCAGATATGAGTCACGTCACTTAATGCACTACTGGAAGGGCTCAGACACTTTGGCGATGAGGGGATGTTAAGGAATAGAATAGAATCTCTCCAAAAAATACAGCTTTGCTGTAGCAACCTTCCATTTGAGCATCTCTACCTATCAAAGGTGAGGATCTAAATCTTTTATAACTGATTTGGGATCCTCTGGCATATTCCAAAACCCCTGGTCTAGCACCACCTGTCACTGAGGCAGGCAAAGCCAAGGAGAGAGATCTTTGCCTCTTTTGAGGGGTGCATGAAGCCTTCCCAGACTTCTTGGGTTGCTGCTGGTAGCCATGCCTGGAAGCTAGTTGCTGAAATTGCTCCTTGTGGCCTTCCTTTGAGGAGATGATTGAACCTCCTTTAACGCTGTAGTTCTTGGGGTCTTTAACTTCTCTAAGACCTCATCTGTCTTAGCACCAAAGATGGCAGTTCCTTCCAGAGGCAAATCCAGTATTTTTTCTTGAACCTCTGTGAAAAGATCTGAACTCCTGAGCCACAGATTTCACCACAGATTGAAGGACGTTTCAGATTCAAAGGGCATGCAGGTGAGTCTTAGCCTGTATCCCCCCATGTGAGGCCAGATAACCATTCCTGTGGGAGTGTATGCCTCCTCTTTGTACCCTCTGCCCACTTTGTACCCTCTCCTGCACTTCTCAGGGAGGAAGGCTCTGTGCCACCCCCCTCATCCCTTGTCGAATCCCCCTGGCATTACAGTTACTGCTCCTGGAGCTCCTGCCCCAGGCGCAGCTGAGAGCAGCTTTTCCTCCTTGACTGCTGCTCATTCCACTCCTGGGCAGGTGTTTAGAAGCAGTGAGTGTGTGGCTGAGGGTGCTGAGCTTCCTGTCTTGCTTCTGGCTTTGCTGAGCATTGAGGTTGCTCTGGGGACACCCAGCACCTCACAGAATCAGGCCTTTCACTTTATGGTAGAATAAAACAAGAAAGAACAGGGCCCTGACTATGGTATCCTGCACGTCAGAGCACTAATGGGCACAGAGCAGTTCATTCTCCCCAGCTAACCTACATTTCCACAAAGCTTTCCTAAGGGGGGGGGTGGGCTGGAGGGGGGGGGAGAAGGTGGTTGCCATGGTTACTTTGCTATCATTAACTCCACCAGGAACCTGCCAGGGGTTCTGGGTCTTATCTGCAGGAGTCGCCGCTGCTCCATTACAGTTCACATGCTGTTATTAAGCAGCAAAGGGGTCGTGCCTGCTGACACAGTGGCAGGAACCTCGGGTTGCTCACGGAGTAGTGAGGCTGCTCAAGAGCCATGGGCCTGTCACATGCAGAGAGTGCTATCCATGGCCAAAGTGTCGGGCTGCCAGTCCCCCTCTCCTGCAGGACAAAGTAATCTTGGGCGGGGTCACACAGGCAGACTGTGCCTTGAATAAACCGATGGCTCTTTGATGTCCTGCACATGCAGCTAGGAATCCCGGTCCAGGGAAAAACAGGAGAGTCCTTCCAACTTTTGCACAAGCATTACCCGGGCAAGGCAAAGTCTCTCTGCTGATGCGGGCACTGAGCATGTGGCTTGAGGATGCTGGCTCAGACTCTCCTATGTTTACATGTATTCACTACACGAGTCTATTTCAGGGAGAGCTGGTAGCTCTGGGGATTAGCAGATAACTGGCTTATAGAATCTTTCACCTCTAGGGTGCTAGTTCGAATACAAGCCAACAGTGACTGCCAGTCACCACCAGCTGATGTCTGTTTGTTGGCATGGGCAAAATGAATTCAGTGACCTCAGGACAGATCCCAGCGGATAAGTGTCCCCATCATAGGGCCCACCAGGCCAGGTGGCCCTAATTGCCCTGTGTTGGGCTGGTTCATGCCACCTTTGTGAATCCCAGGGGCCAGCAAGGAGGAACTTTCACATTTGTAAACTCTGACAACTGCCATCCACAGCAGCTGGAGCTCAGAACCCCCCCACCCCAACTTCACCCCCTCCCAGTCCCTGCAGCTCATCTTCTTCTGCCTCACTGTTCTATGCAGAACACCACGCCTGCACCACTGCCTTCTATCTTTGCTGCTCCGCTGCACTGTTAGCTTCTTCCCAAGGCATTTTGATAGCTTTCAATTCTGCGTCTATTGGGTGTTTCCATGTTATCCTTGGTCTAGTCACCTCTTGATCAGGGGGTTGTAGTCCAACGCCTGTCTAGGTATGTCGTTCTGCTCTTTCCTCCATGTATGTCCTAACCGTCTCCATTTTCAGTCTGGAATTTCCTGCCTATCTGTTTGTTTCCTCCTCCTCTGGAGTGATTTTTTCTGACCAGCTGATGCTGAGATTTGTCTACAGAATCTTGTTTTGGAAAAGCTGGAGTTTAGATAGTAAGAGCTTACTAGGTTTCTTGAATACACCAGGGCCGCCCAGAGGGGGGGCAAGAGGGGCAATTTGCCCCAGGCCCCGAGCCCCACAGGGGCCCCACCAGAGTTTTTTGGGGCCCCTGGAGCGGGGTCCCTCACTCGCTCCGGGGGGCCCGGAAAACTCTTGCGGGGCCGGGCGCAGGAGCTTCTTTGCTCCTGGTCTTCGCTGGCGGGGGGTCCTTCCGCTCCGGGGTGGAAGGACCCCCCGCTGGCGACTTACAGCTGAAGACGGAGTGGGACCCGCCGCTGAGTTCAGCTCGGTCTTCGGCAGTAATTCGGCGGCGGGGGGCCCTTCCGTTCCGGGACCCGCCGCCGAAGTGCCCCGAAGACCCGCGGCGGGGGGAATTACCGCCAAAGACCGGGCTGCACTTCGGCGACGGGTCTGGCTTCGGCGGTAATTCGGCGGCGGGGGGGGGGGGGCCCCCCGTGGGTCTTCGGGGCACTTCGGCGGCGGGTCCCGGAACGGAAGGGCCCCCCGCCACCGAAGACCCCGGAATCCTCTGGGCGGCCCTGGAATACACGTACGTTATATGGGCCCCACACCACCCGTGCAAGGGGAATTCCCAGCCCAGAACTGGGGGGGTCAGAATCTCCTTGCTCCCCAGCTGTTTTATTCTAATTAAGGCAGCTGCTCACTCTGTTCTCCCTGAGCCAATTGTCTCTGCTGCTCTGCTGAGTAAATCTGCCTCGTGGGAGCCAGGCAGGTTCCTCCTCAGTTCAGCTAATTGCCCTCAGAACTGCAAAGTGTATTAAACCTGTCCTCCATTGCCTCTCTCTCTGAGAGCAACCTTTAGGACAGTTTCTCCCTCCTGCCCCCTAACCACCCTCCCTGCAGAGATAATCTTAGGGAAGGCTCACAGGAAAAGGCAGGAAGGGAGCAGCCCCGGGTGCATTGGCACACGGAGGTCCCAAGGACCAACACTGGGGGAATGGGGGAGAGCTGATGGATGACATATTAAAATAAAAGGCTACCTCTAGTAGAATCTGAACTTGCTACCCCTGCAGAACAAGGCAGAGGCTTCCACCACCAGGCTGCACAATCTGTGCTAACAAGGCTGAAATTAGATACAGGTGAGCTCAGATTTTCTTCTCTAAGGGCCTGCTCCCAAAAGGCCTTCTCCTCTACCATCGACTGGGGTGAGAGCTGAGAACTCTCAGAGCCTGCCGGAGGGGCTCTTGGCACCTTGCACAGCGGGTGGAGGTTTGTAAAGAACACAGATGAATGGGGTTTGCAAAGTTCATTGTGAATCATCCCAGCGGGACCCACCCCATTAACCCTTTTGCTTTACAGGGCTGGTGTGCCCCTGTGTCTGGTGAGCTAATCAGAGCCTTGGTGGTACAGGGCTATGCTCAGCAAGCACCTGAACGCTGGTGGGGTGGCAGGCACCTGCACTCTGGTCAGTGGGTGGTTTGGTTTGGTTTGGTTCGGTTCGGTTCCTGCTCTAGTAGAGCAGCAGGGCCTTAATGGCTTGGGGGCAGGCGAGGCAGAAACAGCCTAGTACAGGGGTAGGCAACATATTGCACATGTGCCAAAGGCAGCACATGAGCTGATTTTCAGTGGCACTCACACTGCCTGGGTCCTGGTCACCGGTCCAGGGGGCTCTGCATTTTAATTTAATTGTAAATGAAGCTTCTTAAACATTTTAAAAACCTTATTTACTTTACATACAACAATAATTTAGTTATATATTACAGACTTACAGAAAGAGACCACCTAAAAATGTTAAAATGTATTACTGCACCCGAAACCTTAAATTAGAGTGAATAAATGAAGACTCGGCACCCCACTAAGGTTGCTGACCCCTGGCCTAGCACTTAGCAGCCTGCATGAATTGCACTGCAAGCTGATCAATGACCCCAGCACCAGAAGAAGAGCATCCCTCGCTCATCCATGCACATCTAAATTGAATTGCTCTGCAAATTAGCTTACTTAGGAGGGCAGCCTGTGGCACAGAGGCAATTTGCAAACATAACGGTTCTTCTGGGAGCCCTTTTTCCACTCCAGTCCCAGAAGAACGCCAATGCTTTAGATTAGACAGATGCTTTGCCACTAGCCCCCAGTGCTGGCTCTGGGACCCGCTCCCACCCCCGTGAAGAGAAACGACACCCAAAAATGTGAGAGCCAACCCAGAGCAGGGTTGTATTGTGCTTTTGATAACACTGTCCCCATCTGCAGGGCTTTACAAGCACTCAAGAGATGTAGCCTTTGCCTTGGGATGCTGACTCTAAATCAGAGTGAAAGATTAGGGTTGGGCATGGGCGCAGCTGGCATCAGAGAGGAGATGGAGGTGGTGAGGCAAAGGGAGGGAGTGTGCCTCAAGAGGGAGAGATGGGGCAGTTAGGGTACCAGATGGGGAGCAAGGTAATAAAGGCGGAAGGGCCCATGGGAATTCATCACCTAAATGCCTATGGGGATCTGGGCCAAGGTCCATTTGTGGAAGGAGGAGCTAAAGGGAGCACTGCAGAAGGGGGCTGGGGAGGGAGCAGAGGGGACAGAGGGTGGAAAACAGAGATGTAAGGGTCATGCATTCGTACAGCTCCTCAAAGGGGAGGAAGAGCAGCAGAAGCAGATAACTGCGAGAGCTGGGATGGCGTCCCCATCCGCCCATGAGCTAATGTGCTGTCATTAGCTAAGTGCCTGGTGGTGGGGAGGAAAGAAGACCTGGCTGGAGGGAGGGATGGTTTGCTGAAGTATAGATTGCCTGGCCTTCTCTTCCCTGGCTGGGCCCAGCCCAGAGTGAGCTGTCTGATTCCTGCCCACGTTCCTGGACTGACTGACTCTCTCGTCCACCCTTCTTACAGCAGAGTGGAGCAAACTGCAGTGAGGCCCAGCTCGGGCAGGCTCCTGGCATGGAGCTCACTGGCCTTCAGGCTATACAGGTGCCCCCTGCACCGCACTGTCTTGCTGCTTCTGCTCCTGTGCCCCAAGCTGCCCAGAGGTCATAACCTGAAGCCATCCTTGCCCCCCATTGTGACAGACCAGCCCTTTCTGGTGGCCTGGAATGCGCCAACGGCTCGGTGCTGGACTTCCTATGAGGTGCCCCTCAGTGTGGCCTCCTTCAGCCTCCTGGCGAACGCACAGGAAGACTTCACAGGCGGGAACATCACCATCTTCTACTACGATCAGCTGGGTCTGTACCCCTACTACCTGAACAAAACCACGCCGCCTGTAGCCATCAATGGCGGCTGCCCCCAGAACACCAGCCTGCTGGACCACCTGGACAAGATGGCCAGCGACATCGCCACCGCCATGCCCTCTGCCTCCTTCGCTGGCCTGTCTGTGATCGATTGGGAGAACTGGAGGCCCCAGTGGATCCGAAACTGGGACAAGAAAAACGTCTACCGGACCATGTCCACCCGGCTGGTGAGGCAAAGGAACCCACGCTGGTCCGATGAGCAGGTGGAGCTGGAGGCTAAGTGGGAGTTCGAGACAGCTGCGGCCAGGTTCATGGCAGAGACCCTCAAGCTGGCGCAGTTGCTGCGCCCTGGCGGCTGGTGGGGCTACTACCTCTTCCCCGAATGCTACAACTACCATTACTGGGATGACTTTGAGAACTTCACTGGGGGCTGCCCCCAGGTGGAGGTGCAGCGCAACAACAAGCTGCTGTGGCTGTGGGAGCAGAGCAAGGCACTCTACCCCTCCATCTACATGGAGGAGGTGCTGAGAGCCTCCCCGCAGGGCAAGAAGTTTGTGCAGGCCAAGCTAAGCGAAGCTCTGCGCGTGGCTCAGCTGCCCTCCGTCAACCACTCCTTGCCTGTCTTTGCGTATGCCCGGCCCTTCTACAGCTACACCCTGAAGGAGCTAACCCAGGTGAGATACTGCCCCTCCTCCTCCCCACTCTCTGGGCATAGCAACTGCTGCGACTAGTCAACAGTGGGGATTGAACGCAGGACCTTCAGCCCTGACAGCGCTGGGAGCTGGGAAGGAGCAGGTGACTCTGCTTTGTGCATCAGGCAGTCCTGAGAGGGTGGGAGGGGGACCGTCAGGCATTTAATTCCGTATGAACAGTTTAGCTTCATGTGATGAGGTTTCCCCCCAGCCATTCCACTGTCCCCATCAGAGCTGATCCCACATTAAATGCCAGCCACTGTCCACAATGGGGTCAGGAATCCTTTTGAAATTCTGCTATCCCACTAATGACTAACTCCCAGTCCTGGTTTGGGCATGAATCCCTACTCTACCCCAACTAGCAAACACCACTTGCTAGCAGGAGTCCAGCCATCCCATGAGCCTGGCCTAAGCCTTTGCATAACTGAACTAACAAAGGCAAATCCTTCCCTCCCAAGGAGCAGGATTCCTCGCTGCTCCTTTTATCTCATGCTTCACAGCAGCTCATCTGCACAGCGCGAGGGATCAGTGTGAAGCCAGCAGGATTGGGGGTAACCACTGCTCTGCCCATTAGCAACCTGACAGTGCAGAAGCCCCAGCTGCTGCCTAAATAAGGGCTAGTCTACACTGGCACCACTAAAGAGCTCAATGAGGGGTGTAGCTCCCAGCGCTGGAGCACGGTTTACACTGGCGCATTAAAGCGCTGCAATTTGCTGTGCTGACGGGGGAGGGAGAGAGGGGTTTCACACCCCTGAGCAAGAAAGGTGCAGCGCTGTTAATTGCCAGTATAGACAAGCTCTTAGTTTCTTTGCTTGCACTGGAGAAATTCCCCAGAAATTCCCATGCTTCAGCTGGTGGCTGGGGCTGTTTCTCCCACCTTTTGCTTAGCTTTGCTTTTCTGCATGTTTAACTCGAATAGTGTTAAAAGAGATTCCAGACTTGTTTACACTGCAGCTTTGCCACAAGTTCAGGTGAGCATCGGTGAAAATGTTTGATTAAATACAGTAGCCTCTGTGTAGACCCAGCCTGTCCATCTAGGGTTCTCCATTCGCTCCCCCACAGTCCCTGTTCATTTGCTGTCTCACATACACTGCAGACAGTCAGTCCTTCAGAGCTGAGGTGTGGGGAAGGAGTATAAAGATGGATGGTCAAAGCGGGGCAGTTAACATAAGATCCCTTGCTCCGCCAGCCATCACCCCACTCTTCCACCAAGCCCCTCTTGCTGTTTGATGCCTTTAAGCACTGTTAGATTAATGTTAACTTTTATGCATCTCTGCGCTGCTGGCATCTGGCTGGGACCAAGAGTGGAAAAGCCAAACCAGGCTTTCCAGGGCTCACGAGATTTCCAGCTGAATCTTGCAAGCCCCATGCGTTGGACAAACAGCTAGCTGCATGGAAGCGCTGAATGGTTCAAGGTATTGCTATTTACAACCAGCCAAAAGAACATGCTCAGAGGGATTAGGAGGTTACTGGTTCAAAACTGGTGCAGATAGGGACCGACCAAAAGTTGTTTCTAGTTTCCCCCCTCAGCCCAGGCCTTAGTCACCACCTCTGAGTCAATGCTAGGCGCCTATTACCCTACGCTCCATTTCCCAGCACTTTGCCCGGACCCTTGCTCAGCCCCATCCTGTTTTCATGGTGCTGTGGGGGCTCTATATAGAATACAGCCGGATGTGCCACCGGCGCCATTCTACACCATACAGCAGCCCAGTCCCATGGCAGCACCATTAGTAACCCCCGTTCTTCAGGGGCTCCTGGCACTGGGTCGTAAAAACTCACTCTGGGCTGCAACCTGATGTATTAAGTTTGAAGGAGCCCTTCTGCCTTTCCCTCCCCTGAGGGCCCAAAGTGGTTTGGACTCACACACACAACCAGGGGCGGCTCTAGAAATCGGGCTGCCCCAAGCAGCGCGGAGCGCTGCGCCGCCCTTCCCCGGTCCCGCGGCGGCTCCGCTCTTCCCGTGGCTCCGGTTGAGCTCCCGCCGGCATGCCTGCGGCAGGTCCACCGGAGCCCGGGACCAGCGGACCTGCCGCAGTCATGCCTGCGGGAGCTCAACCAGAGCCGCGGGAAGACGGGACCCGCCGCAGTCATGCCTGCGGCAGGTCCGCTAGTCCCGGGCTCCGGTGGACCTGCCGCAGGCATGCCGGCGGGAGCTCCACTGGAACCAAATGCCGCCCCCCCGGGAAACGGCCGCCCCAAGCGCCTGCTTGGCGCGCTGGTGTCTAGAGCCGCCCCTGCACAGAACCCTGAAAGGGAAGAGGCCTAGCTGCTATCCTGCTCTCGAGGGGGCTATCACAACCCCAGGGAGGGCTTGCTCTGAGCACCTGCAAGGCAGCAACCCCACTACACAGGCTGTCGCTGCTGTTCGGCAGCATAACAGGGAAAGGAACTGAGTCATCTGGATGCTCATGGGCCTGGCTTTACCGGACTCTCTCAGCTGCCCAGCCAACTTTTCTGTGCTTGGCGTTCTCACTGCGCTGCTGGTTTCTCTTATTACAGACAGACCTTGTGCACACGATCGGGCAGGCAGCAGCCATGGGAGCTCACGGCATCGTTCTCTGGGGAGGTGTGGAATATTCTCGCAACCGGGTAATAAAGACTACTGGTGGAGTTACCACTGGTTGTTTGTATGGGGGGGCGGGGGGGAGGGAGGGAACAGGGGGTATGCATGAACACCTGCATCTGGGATTGGGGCCCTTTACTTACTCCCCCAAATGAACACCCCTGAGCTCCTCCCTGCCTTAGCGGCAAGGGGTTGGATGCACCAACGAGCACCACTGTTCCATACAGCTGAGCTGGCCCTAGAGGTGCTTGGAGGGGACACAGGACAGATCCTGCTTCCAGCAGTGGCAGGAAACTGGCCAAGGACTGAGAAGGCTGTTGAAAGTGTGCTCCCTGCACCAATGATCCCTACACTTAAGGGCTGAGGTGGGGCCCAGCAGCTGCCAGCTAAATGCCAGTTGTTGCTAGAGAGCAGGTGACATTTTTTCACTAGAGCATGGACTGAGACCTGCCAGCTCATCAGAGGGGCAAGCAAACAGCTCTCAGAGGTTAACTGCAGCCTAGTACGCTGGCCTGGAATTGGAGCAGACAGCATGCCGTGAAGGGAGCCACAGCCCATTAATTAAAAAGGAAAGCTGATGTTCTACTTAAGGCACTGAACTAGGCCTCAGGAGAGCTGGCTTCAATTTCCTGTCACCCTGAATTTGATCCCAACCAAAATTCACCTCTGCCTCGATATAATGCTGTCCTTAGGAGCCAATAAATCTTACCATATTATAGGTGAAACTGTGTTATATTGAACTTGCTTTGATCCACTGGAGTGTGCAGCCCCACCCCCCGGCGCACTGCTTTACCACGTTATATCCAAATTTGTGTTAGATCGGGTGGCGTTATACTGAGGTAGCGGTGTACTGGAACAGCTGATAAGGGATTCAAAGAATTTAAAGGAGGGTAATATAACCACTGCCAAGCAACATGGTTTATGGAAAATGGCTCGTCATACTAACTGGATATTAACTTGATACTGTATTACAAGTTTGGCTGATAGAGTTGATGTTCTATATTTAGACTTCTGTGAGGTATTTGACGTGGTACCACCTAGTATTTTGATTAAGAAATCAGAATGATGCCAAATCAGCATGACACATGTTACATGGATTAAAAGCTGGGTGGCTGCTGATTCCCAAGTTCCAAAATGTAATTATCATCAAGCATGTATGTTTGTAGTGAGGTCCTGCAGAGAGTGGTTCTTGGCCCTACACCATTTAATATTTTTATCAATGACCTGGAAGAAAACAAAATCATTGATAAAGGGTTAGGAATAGGAGGTTATATTACCTTTTTATTTGGCAATGAAGTAATTTCAGTGGGACAGCTACTGGAATCCTGTGCCCAGTTCTAGTCTCCTGACTTCAAGCCAGATGTTGATGAATTGGGGAGGGTTTAGAGAAGAGCTGCAAGAATGATTGCAGGAGTGGAAAATATGCCTTATAGTGACTGAGCTCCTGGACTCTGTCTATTGACCTCATCACAGAGAAGGTTAAGGAGTGACTTGATCACAGTCTATAAGTACTTACATGGGCAACAGAAATTTGATAAGAGGGTTCTTCAACATAGCAGACAAAGTGATAAGATCCAGTGGCTGAAAATTGATGCCAGACAAATTCACACTAGAAATAAGGCACTATTTTTTAATAGGAGGGTAATTAAACATATCAAAGGTTGTGGTGGATTCTCCAGCACTGGAAGTTTTAAAGTCAAGCCAGGATGCTTTTTCTAAAAGATCTGGTCTAGTTCAGTCATAGGTTTTGGGCTTGAAACAAGAATTAATTCAGGGAAGTCCTAGGGCCTATGTTACATGGGTGGACAGACCAGCTGATTTCAATGGTCCCTTTTGGCCTTGGAATCTAGAATAGCACAGCCTGGCTGTGGTGAGTAACTGCTTTAATTTTCCTTCTCCAGCCCAACTGTGTAAAGATCCAGAAATACCTGACTGGCACCTTAGGCCCTTACATCATCAACGTGACCACGGCAACCAAACTCTGCAGCCAGTTTGTCTGCAACAACCATGGCCGCTGCCTTCGCAGGAAGATGGATTTGGACAGCTACCTGCACCTGGATGCGAGCTCCTTCCAGATCCGAGTGGACAAAGCTGCCCATGGACCGCACGTGTCCGTGAACGGAACCCTCACCATGCAGCAGAGGGACAGGATGAGACAAGAGTTCACATGTCACTGCTACCAGGGCTGGAGGGGGGAACACTGCCATTCCCGGGGTCACAGCAACCAGCTCTGGGCATGGGACTTGTGCATCCCTATGGTGGTGATGTCTGCAATGTGGACATGGGGCATGTGACCCACTTTTGCAACCAATTATTTTCAATGTGAATTTGTGAAGCCTGTGATGTGACGTGAACCCCGGAAAGAGGAAAACCAGCAGCAGGTTCTGTGCGTTGGCAAGAGATCTGGAAAGTTTCCAGACATTTGTGAATGCCACCAGCTCCCATGACCCCCAGTACCTGACCCCTCCCTCCCCAACAGGGGTCACGCAGTGTGGGTTTTCTCCAGCTTTCTTTGCAATATTTGTAGGGTGCTATTACATTCCTCACTTAGTTCAGTGACTTTCGACAGCACAGAAGCAGCTTTAAAAATATGTATGGTGCAAATCTTCCTGAATCACAGCCAGACAAAGGACAGTTTTCTATTGCTCCTTTTTAAAATATCATAGTGGTCAGGATTAGTTGTTTACAATAGTTACCAATGGCCACACTCTTGCCTCTTCAAGAACCAGAAACATTTAAAGTCCCTCCTATTTATATGCAGAGTGGATTTATCCTACTCAGATTGTTTTTAGGTGCCTTCCCAATGTGACCGGTGCTATTTTAACTCCTGGATGTGTGTATGGTGCTGCATTCCCTCTCTTTGTTAAGAGTCTGGGTTGATTATTTTTAATTAAATATTTTCCATGTGAATACCATGTTTGTGGTGTATAGGCCTGGCCCCTGGCTGCTCCACCTAGCCTGGAAGTGCAAGCTGCCCAGGAATGATTTGCAGCCTAACTTGGAGCAATCCCCTTGGAGATGGGCAGGGAAGCTGCTAACTGAAGAGGACTCCTGTCCACTAGGAACTGCCCTGAGACTAGGGAGGAGACTTTCCAAGGGCAGCCAGCCACCCAACTCCCTTTGAATTTCAAGGGAACTTGGCCATTTACCTCCCTTAGGCACCTTTGAACAGCCGAGCCTAAACTCTCTTCCTACAAGGTACCTCCCAACTAGCAAAGGCTGACGTGGTTTGAGTCGTATGAATTCTTTACTCACCTAACCAGGAGATTGCCTCTGACTCTATTCTAGGCAGTCCAGCATCAGAAGATGCTTAGGCCATGTCTACACTACTACGTTCTATAGGCGTAACTACATCAGTTGGGGGTATGAAAAAACTACTCCCCCCCCAGCTGACATAGCTATGTCGGCAAACCCCTCAGCCTGGACACAGCTATGCCAGCAGAGAAGAGAGCTGCTGCTGTCATAGCTAATGTCATTTGGAGAGGCGGTGTTCCAACACTGGCAGAAACCCCTCTTCTCTTACCATGCATTACATCCACACTAGGGGCTCCCTCAGTATAGCTAGGCCAGTAAAGCATTTACAGCATAGACAAGGCCTCAGTTGCTTCCCTCCCCTCAACCCACAAACAATAGCACTTCCACACTGAGAATGCAAGACTTCCTTTCCCTTTGCAGACTGCCCCGGAGCTATCACCCCCACGGAGAGACAATGAAAACATTCCACCGAGTTAGCCACAGCTGGCATGTTTACACCTTCTGTCACTCCATGGTATCAGGGTGTGCTCAACATAGGCCAGTCCAGGAGACATTAGGAAGCATCGAGGGGGTGACAGGGCAGAAGACTTGAGATCCAGGCATTTATCCTTACAACAAAAGAATGGAGGTATCATTTCCCACCGTGCTTTAAATTTTCAGCAGAGACTCAACAGAGCACATTGAATACAGCGACTCCTCCACATTATCCTGGACACGGGCAGCCAGGCTTGGGCCTTGAGCCAGTCTCTTGCTACCTCCACACCTTGTCTGCACCGGGGGAATTGCTAATTAGAAGCAATTGGCATAGCTGCACCAGACCTGAGCCTTAAAGGTTGAAAAAGACAAGCTGGAGATACTACACCTGTTGTGCTAATCAGTTTATTCCTGCTTGAAAAAGGGGTAAACACCAAATTGGTGCAAACCCTGCCTTGCCCTTGTCTACACTTAGAGTTCATCTGGACTCAGATTTAAAAGCAGGGAGTTAGACATGTTAGCAGACATATTCTATAACTCTAGAAGAGACAGCACAGACTTTAATGTGAGTTAACTGGTAGAGAGGAACCCAAGCCTATAGCGTAGGATTCAGCTCCACCAGTTTAGAGCATGTTAAAATCAACAGGGCCTCATCTACACTAGTTTTAGAACACGCTAACCAGCACCTTTGAATGATGCACCTTCAAAGTCTAATTGGTTTGTCAACAGCCAGCTGCTCAAACTTGGCTCTTCCTGAGGGTAAACCCAGTCAGCTCAAACGGCAGTATTTTAGTCACCCTGGCCACACCCTTTAAAAGCATGGAGAACTGTGAATGGAGGAGCAGGTCTGAGCCACCCCTGGGAACTAACAGGCCCAAGTTCAAGAGGGAATTTGGAAACCCACTGCAGAGGAGGCCCTGCCTCTACCATGAGCTGGCATCTGCTCCCTCTCTGTGCACTGGTGCTCACACTTCTAGTCCCAGGCCTTCCAGGAAACTGGAGCAGGGTTAATAATGCATTGACATGTTTAGAGTGATTAGTTTGATCCTCCTGGTGTTTTGCTGCCTGAATGCCCAGCCTCCTTTTTACAAGGATTTCAAATACCCATTTGACAAGGGGCCCATGGTTTTACTACTCACCCATCTGCTCTGTCCTCTTGTCCACACCAGGCACCGCCTTCTTCTGCTGCATTCTCTGCTGCAGGTGGCTGAGCCCCGTGGAAAAGCCTGTCCACGCTGGCACACTGACTTTGCTGGGGGATTGTGTGGGAATCAGAGCGCACCCCAACTGTGTTACAGCGTGGCGTGGGAGTGGAGCGAATGAGTGGTCACAGCCACGCTACTGACGAGTTGTAGTTTCCTGGGGCCAGGAAACTACATGAGTCAGTCAAACAGGCTCCATCCACAACACTGTTACGTACAAGGTGATGGTGGATCTGTATATACAGTGACAGTGAGTTTCCAGGTTTTCCTCCCAGGGTGGGTGCCATATTAGTGTCCTTTTGGTCCTTACAGTGTCAACAACAGAGCTTCCTCAGAACTAAGCGGACAACAGGTGAGCTAGAACAGACTCCAGCTCAGCTACCCATCACTACACCGCACAGCTAACGAGTCAGGCTAGTCCAGCAGCGCCTCAAGCAGATCTGTTATGAAAATGCCATTTATAGCCCGAGTCTCTTAAGCATTCTGCTGTATGGGAACTACAGCAGGGTCAGAACTAGCCCAGTTCTATTTGAACGGCTATAGCCTTTGGGATGCTGCTCATTAAAGGACAGTTGTCCAGACCCTGAGATGGACCAAGGGTCCTTGCAGTCTTAGTATCACAAAGCAGATCCTCAGCCTGCCTTTTAAAATGCTATCCAGTTGTTAAGGGGTAGCTTTGTACAGCCCTCTCCCCCAGGGGGAACTGTTCTGTTACAGGACGTTGAAGAGGCAGTCCCCCATGAATCACCAGCGCAATAGCTGTACAGCATCTGGTCTAGAGAGATGACTGCCATGAAAGTGATTCTTCTCCAACCCAAAGCTGGGTAAGCAAGGTGTCAATTAGAGCAGGGAGCTGGGTAGCTGACATTAGCCTAGTTCAGGAAATAAGTGGATGGACAGAGGAGCTGTAAAAGCCAGAAGATCCTTGAAAGAGCATGCTGACTTGAAGCTGCAGATACCCAGAGCTCTTTGGGGAAGGGAATATATCCTCATACACATTTGTTCAGGGTCTATCACAACAGAGACCCAGTCTTGAGGGGTGCTTTGGTCATTACTGTAATAGAAAATATTGAACAAGAGTTCACCCAGAGACTATGACCCGTCAGAGAAGAGTCCCACAGAACATAGTAGTGAAGGAAATTGAGTTTTTAAATCAACCCACAGAATTCTACAGCAGGGACAATTAAAAAAAAATCAAGTTCTATAGGGCCATTTAAAAACTCTGTTGAAAAAACTCAAGTTCCATGGGTTTCTTAGGTAATTTCCACCTGGGAACTAGCCACCTTCTTATAGATTAGGTAGATTTTTAGAGAGGATGTAGAACAGACATGAATTATCCTACTTCAACACTGCTAGCAGCTAAAAGTTACCCTGACTGGAAGACAGGGCCGGCTCCAGACCCCAGCGCGCCAAGCGCGCGCTTGGGGCGGCATTTTGCCAGCAGGGCAGCAGGCGGCTCCGGCGGACCTTCCGCAGTCATGCCTGCGGGAGGTCCACCGGAGCCGTGAGACCAGCGGACCTCCCGCAGGCACGACTGTGGAGGGTTCGCCAGGTCCCTGCTCGGTGGACCTCCCAGCACACCCTCTGCAGGCGCGTCTGCAAGAGGTCCCCCGCAGCCGCGGGACCGGCAGCGCGCCCCCTGCGGCATGCCGCCCTGCTTGGGATGGCCAAATTCCTAGAGCCGCCACTGCTAGGAGAGAGAGTTAACGATGATTTAAGAGGCGCAGAGGAGAAGGAAAAAGGATTTCCAGAAGTCAGTCTGGTTTGGTTTCTCCCCTCCCACCCCAAAGTTTTCTACCGAGGAATTCAGCTCTGACAATGTTTTGAAGAAATAACTAAATTCCATGTTTTTACAGCGACTTGGAAGAAGATGGCAAACTAGCAAATCTGAGTGAAGAAGCTGTTAAGGGGAGAAAAAAGACAGAGGGTTTATATTACAAATTGCAGCACGACAGTGTAGACTTCATACCTTTCATTTCATCCCTGGGTTACCGTCACTGCACCTAGGGCTTTTGCCAGGTGAATTATGGGCCCAATCTGGTACCTGTCAAGTGGGAGTGCACCAGGCCCTACCTGGGAAGGAGTGTGTTAGCACGAGGCAGGGTGCGATAGCTAGAGAACTTCCACTCAAACCACAAGCAGTCAAATTGTTTTAAAAATATTTTATTCTTTAGAAAATACAGTGTTGAATACAGTGTGTTCTGCTTCTCCTTGCCCCAAGCTCAAACCCACGCTGCCGCCCAGCCTGCTCCCTCTCTCCCCCCCACAGGCTGTGTCTGCCACACAGCTATCGCTGGCTCAGCTGCGCAGCGGCAGCTCTTGTGCACATAAGACAAAGGCTGCTTCCAGCACATGACTGGCAATTTTATCACCATGACCTAGTGGTAAAATCTCCAGAAGCTGACAGAGTCTTGTCTAGGGCTGCCCCTGCTGCAGCTGTAGAGGCCGATAGCACCAGTAGGGAATTTCCCCCCTAAAAGTCCTTAGTGTAGACAAGCTCACAGTACTACCGATGTGTGCCTTTTGGCGTTTGGGTAGGCACTGGAGGACTTGAGGGCTGCTGGGAGCCCCAAGAAATCCCCCATCCTCCTACGGAGGCGGCTCATGTCCAACTGCCCTTAACCATGCAGTCGGCAGCTGAGATAGGCCCCAGATCAAAATCAATTCAATTTGGTGCTGGTTGTACCAAGAATTTCCTTGGCTTTCACCATTCGACAACATCTGGATGGCCTATGCAACTCCCAGGACAGACTGGAGACCAGGTCTTTGTAGATTTGGTGTCCACAGGACAGAAGCCAGCCCGGTAAATGTCCTAGCAGGAGGAATGGGCACCTTAGTCCATTGCTCGCACACACGCCAGCTCTGAGTAGGCCTGGCTAACCCCAAGAATGTTCAGGCTGGTGTAGAAGGGGACTCAAAGGGCCGGGGGCTACAGAGCTGCCCATGGTAGGGACTGATGGAGCTATTCAGAGGACAGAGTTCATGCAATGAGCTCTGTGGTCCCACTCTCTCCCCCATCCCTCTCTCTAGGGAAGGATCAGATAATGTGACTCCGAGGCTGCTGTGACATCTACAAAGTAGCCTAGGGAGCCGAGGACAGGTCCAACAATGTGCCCTCCCTAAAAAAAGCAACTTGAGGGCAGAGTGGGGGTAGGTGGTTCTTCCTCCAACTCACCCAAGAAAATGGGGGTGATGGAGGGAACTACTGCAGACAGCCCCATTGAGGAAGTGGCAGATGATCTTCAGGCTACATGACTCCTTTAAGTTCCTCAATAAGCCTCCGAAGATCCCAGCCACTCTCCATGCCCAAGGCCTGCCAGACATCATTCCCAAACGTCTGGTGGTCAGAGTCACCAACTCCACCGCAGGCACAAATTTAGAGTGGGGAGAAAAGTGGCTACATGGCTACCCCTTCATCCCACATGATTCCAGCTACTCCAGGACCAGAATTTGCCTTAAGCATGGGGTTACTTTATGGAATAAGTGGGGCGAGGAGGGGAAAGTACTAATGCCGGCTATGGGTTTTCTCTTCCTTTACTGAAGTTCTGATAGGTCCTATAGCTACATTTGATCATGTATTAGAAGAGTATCAACTGGACCTTCGCCATTATTATATGCCGATGTTTTGCATCAATAGAGCAAAACAGTGGGATCAAAACTAACTGACGAGCCCAAATAACATATGGTCTAGAGACAGTCTGAGTGACCTAGTTTACATTGTAGACTCTTTTCTAAAATGGATTAACTTTTTTCTAAATGGGGAAGAGACTTAGGTGACAAGTCAGTGAATAGGTCAACAGCTACCACCACCCCAGATACTTAATGCCTACAAGATGACCAGGTCTCCATGTCTTTTCCTGGGATCAAGGGTGGCCAGAAGCATGTAATCAAACACTTCCCATGAACCTTCTATGCCCAGATGAGGATGTGGAAATCAATTCCTCGCCCAGGGAAAGAGACTAGAACTCTCCTAACACAGCTGTTCCAGCACTTGCTGTCCTGGCCTATTATACACTCCTGAAAAGTGGACTGTGCGCACATTCCTGATGGAATGGGATAACATGAGGCACCAGCATGACAAATTAACCCTCTGCTTTGACAGAACTAATACAGATCACTTATTCACTGGATCTCACCATGGCAGGGATGCCCCAGCAGGTGTTAGTGTCCCACAGCACAATATAAAACATGGGTCGAATAGGTCCTTGCATGCATAGGATACCCACCCCGTATGTGGACCCTTTCACATAACTTTCCCAAAGGTATAGATGAACGGACAGTTCAGCAACATCCAGAAATGTCAGCAATGGCTGTGCAATTAGAATAGGTGCCACAGAAGATGCAATTACATCACTCCACGAAGAAAGCAGGTGTCTAGGTCTGTAAAGCCATTGGACCTCTAGAGAGCAGGGAGAAAGGGATACTCCCCTCCCCCCTCCCCCACATGGCTGGATATTTCATGGTTTGGTCACAAGAGAATCCCGCTGACTAGTTCCCATTACTATTGGCAGGAAACAAAAGAGTTCGACTGAAAAGCCAGGGAGGTGAAAACCCAGCTCAGACTGGGACCTGCTGGATAGTCTATGCTAGGGAAGATGAGCAAGGCCCCTAACCTAAAATCCCTGGCAATGACTGCTTATGTCTCCTGCCAGGTCAAGACTTACCCCTAACCTGCTGATGGGCATCAGGAAGTCAGCTGCCCCAGCGCTGCCATGATCAGTTCCAGGCGGTAAGGCCAGCAGCCAAACTCTTGGGGACTAAAGGACTGCTGAAAACCTCGCAACAAGGAGACAGATGGGCTGAGCCGGGAGCTGGTAAAATCCCTTCCTCACCACCTCCCTTGTCTTGCACTGTAGACCCAAGTTACCACCATTTCCTGCCTGGAAGGGATGAGCTGACCTCAATCCAGACTCTTCCTCCTCAAGGATTGGGATGATCCCTGCTGCAGAAAATCAACCTGGCTGACACCTCCTTTAAAGTTTCCATGGCAGCCAAGAGAACAAAACAAACAATGGCTTCGAGTCTAATGGAACACCACACAGTTCTACTGTATACAGAAGGCTGAGCCCCCTCAGATGTGGTACAAACGGACGAGTCAGAGGCTGCCCAGGGGCTGGAATGATGTGTGCATTAAATACTGTGACCCACAGGAACAAACATCTACTAGGTGGATTTTCACAAGCCACAACTCTCCCCCTTTCGCGGCAGTGGTCCTGATGCTCTAATGCATGTGGGCCTGGACAGCACATGCTCCTTCCCCATCACCACCACAGCTCACCTCACCTTTCCTCATGGGCCACAGCTCTTGCCTGTGTCCCTGGGAAACATTCTTACATAGACATCTCTTTGCCCAACCTGGTTTACGTGGATCTACAACAGTCTTTCAGGCACCAAGCATTCCCGGTCAGGGTGAACGACAGACCTGCTAACCAGAGTGCAGAATGCAACAGATAAACCTGCTAATGTTAATGTTCTCCCAAACCAGCAAAGCTGCACCGTTAATGATCAATGTGACCGTGTACTGTAGCCCACAGTTATAAGTGGCTACCCGCACTGCCCTGGTAGACGAGTGCAGCGCTGGCATGAAGGATGGGGATGCAACTGCTGGGCATACTGAAGGGTTAAACAATCGTGTGAGGATGAATGATGTTATGGATTGACTGGGACGCACAACGTACACCTGGTTGGCTGTGAGTTGCTACCCTACGTTCAGAAGTCCCTGTGGCTTTGGATGGTGGATTCAGGACTGAATGGGTGTCAGAGGTTCAGGAGTGGATCTTGGTGAGTCAGGGCAGGATGCTAATGCAGCTGTAGGGCTGGGAGTGAGTGTCATGAGATATGTTCCTGCACCAATGCAGTATGGTGAGGCAGCCCAGAGCCAGATACTGGAGATCATGGGTCCAGTGGATCTGCCTGGGTTCAGATCCACTGGACCCATGATCTAGGGAGATGGCTGGAGCTGCAAGAGGATCAAATCCCAGGCAAAGAAGAGCTGCCAGCAGGAGTTGATGGCTCAGGGCTAGCCTCCCTTGTCCTCTCAACTCAGCTGTCATGAAGCAAACCTTTCACATATCACAGGTAGGATACAGCTTGAAATTCCTTTAGTAGATCAGAATCCAATGCCACAGACCTAGGGCTTCTCCTGGGCTGCTCTGTAAGCCAGAGAAGCCAATGGGTGGAAATGGAGGTGACTAGAGGAGCCTTCATACCTGGATACACAAATCCAAGCCAAACCATGGACTGTGAAATACACAGAACAGCTCTCCGAAAGCCACTGCCTTTCCACCCAGAGGTGAGGAACTGCCTGGCTTTCACTCACCTAGACAGCATGCCATTGCTCTTGGGGAGGTGGGGGGGGGTCACTGATCACAGACCACCTGCCCATTGAGTGCGTTCATGCCAAGCCTGCCAGCCTCAGGGTGAAGTTGCCCTGCTGTGGCTGGGAATGCCAGGGCAGCATTCCTGCCCCATGCTCCCCAGATCCCACACACCAGCAGAGCTGGCTGCCTCCCCAAGGGGGCCAGCCATCTGGCACGTATGTACCAGGGCACTGACCAGCTGAGGGGACCGTTCCATAGAGGGGAGTTGTCAAGATTTAGGGACTTGGACACAGATAGCAGAGGTCTGTAGCAACACATTCAAGGGGAGGGGGAAACCCTTTGGTTTTCACCATCAGATCAACCCCAACCAGGATTTCATTCTAAGGCCACTGCATAACACGGCTTATTGGTAAGTGAGCCCTTCAGTCAGTGCAGGCACCAGGTAAACCAGGTCACAAGGCAGGTGAAGTCGCAAGAGCATCAGTTTAAATCTCATTTCAGACTAGAACAACCATTCTGCTCAGGAATTACACAACAAAAGAGCGAGGGGGAACAGAAAATAAAAACACGCACAGATCCCTCCCCTGCCCCAGATTCTTTGGCCCCCCCTCCCCCCAATGAAGCCAGGTGTTAATGATTTTACTAAAGAAGAGAGGGAGGGAAAGCCTCTCCGGGCTCAGCGGGCAGGCTCAGAAGTGGAGACGTGGATCCCGTCGACACGGCCCTTCTGGGTGCCATCGGAAGTTCACAGTCCTATTCCTGACCCGGCTTCCTGCCCTTTGGGATCTAACTGTCCTCGCCGTTCTCCCCCGGCCCTTTGATCAGTCGCTTCTGTCCCCGTTTCCCCACGGGGCCCTTGGGCTTGGCGAATGCCTGCTTGAAGGCGTGCTGCTTGGGGTGGACCTCGTCATACAGGAACTCTGCAGTCAGCTCTGCTCCATCGTCAATCTCGATCTGGCACACAAACGGCACGGGGGGAGGGGTTAACTCCACAATGCTGGTTCCTGATGCCCTTGAGCCACTGTGGGGAGAGAACGGGAGCCTTCTCCCCCCCAGCTCTGAAACAAGAGCCCCTCACCGCTGCCCTCTGCGCCTCAATGACCCCTGGAGAAAATCAACTCCCTCCTTTCCGCCCACAGCGTCCTCTGCACTCTCACATCTGACTGGGCTTAGGGAACTGAGACTTCCTGTTCTTCAGAGCTATATGGCTTCCTGGGGCGTCACTGGCACAATCACCATGCTCCAGGCAGCCTTTGGTGGGAAGCAATTACCTTGGCCCCATGCCACCAGCCAGCCTCTCCACCAGCCATTTAAAATGCCTGCTCTGCGGCCGCCCTTGGGAGGGACTGTGGCAACTGATGTGACAGACAACATCCCTAACACTCACACATCAGTGCAGGTGAACGCTAGTTCAGATTTGCACCCTCTATGAGGGGATGGATAAAAGGGCACCAGAGCCTCGCAGTGAAAGGCCGTGAAAAGCAGGAGGAAGGACAGGGGCAGCTGACAGCCTCACATGGCTGAGCTGGTGCCTGACCCCGTTTGAGACAAGATTTCAGGACAGACAGAAAACCCATCTCAGACCCAAAAATAAGCCCAACCTCCATTGATTTGATGCTGGTTTTTAAATCAGACATTTGAGATGGGAAGAGACTTATGAGGTCCTCTAGTCCAGCGTTTCTCAACAACTGGTCTGTGGACCAGCGTCGGTCCCTGACATCTCCCTGAAGCAGCAAGCTAGTCTCTGGGATCAAAAAGGCTGAGAAGCACTGCTCTAGTCTACCCCTGAGGAAACAGTCCTCCATTGGCCCCTTTAGTATGTTCTCCTATATGCTCCCCAGGCCACTCTGAAATGACTGAAGGGATGGGGATTTCGCTACTTCTCTTAGACATCAGTAGGACAGTGCCCTTGGATGTTCACCTTAAATGTTCCCTTGCTCAGCTCTCAGGTGGGTTCCCTTTGGAACACCCGACAACAAGTCCACTCCCTCCTCTTTTTTCACGCCCCCCAGAGACTGGCAGAAAGATGTGCATCTGCTCTCTCCATTGTCCAGCTGGGGGGCATGACCTGCTGGCCAAGTGTTAGGAGACAAGGCAGGAAACACGGATTTACCTTCTTTATGATCTCCAGGGAGAACTCCTGCTCCACAGTGTCGAGCAGCCGGCTCTTGCAGCTGGAGTACAGCATACGCTCCTTAATGCCGCACTTGTACCCAGGCATGGAATAGATGAACACTGCAAGAGAGTGCAAGACGGTCAACATCACCCCAGACTTAAAAGTTGAGGAACATATGCAAACTGAGATCCAGCAGTGAGAATCCAGTCCTCAGCCCTGCATGCTCACAAGAGTGCCACACATGCAGTCCCATGCCAAGCTTGCTACCATAGACAGGACTGAGACAATAAAACCACCATGGAGAGGAAACTAAAAAAATCAAGAGAAAAAGCCTCCTCCAGCCAAACAGCTTCCTCTTCCTAGGACTAAACATTCTGGTGCCTGCAACCGGACTGCCCCAGATACATCCTCGGCATTGGCTTCCATAGCACTTCTTCAGCAGCAGTGTGGGTCAAGGGCCCTGGTTTAAGGGGTCCTCTGCTGGCATCCGAGGCACTGGTGGCAGGTGAATGAGCAAACACCCTTTCTTGTCCTTCCGCTGAAGAGAAGGGGTTCAAGATCCCAAAACAACTGAGGATAAGAACAGCATGGCAAGAACAAAACGAATAGCCGTCTGCCTGCCAGGACGACAGCAGGCCAGCAAAGGCATCTGCCTACTGACTCATTCACTGGAGTAGTAGCGGCCCGTGTGGAGGGGAAGGTAGGCCTTGCTCCAGCCAGAGATTACACAGGAACACTGCACTGCGCACATGAGCAGAACGCAGAATAACACCACATCTGCCTAGGGCAGGGGGAAACCGTCTGACCCAGGCATTCCCTCTCCTAGGGGGGTACAGGTCGAGAAGGCTGAGCTTACCCACAGACTCCAGGTAGTCTCCCTCATGAGAGTGCTTGTACAGGAAGAAATGATAGCGACCGGAGTCCTGGGGGATCCTTTTGGGGAGGTCTGCTAGCTCCGTGGCATTTGTATGGACCAGGTCTATAGTCTCCCGCTCGAGATCCAGTTTCTGGTTAAAGGGGAAGGGAGAAAGAGTTCAGCATAAAACACTGAAATCAACGCTCAGAGGCTCAGCAGGCGCAGGGAGAGCCCGAGGGCCGGGGCAGGAGCTGGGGGAACTGAAAAGTGCAAGGGCGACTGCCACTGCCTCCTTACCAGCTGGATGTAATTGATTTTCTTCTGCTTTAACAACTGGATGGCCTGCTGCGCATCAGGCTGCAGTGGGAAAGCCAGGCCCTGCAGAGTCTGGTGTTTACTCTCCACACTGATCTCAGTCTTCACCTGGAAGCAGAGACCCCAACGTCAGACTGGACCGAGACAAAGCCAGTGAGGAGGAAGAGGAGGAGGGGGGTGGGATAAAGGGAACAAACCCAAACACAAACTGTGCTACTCTAACCCAGCCAGAATGGGTCACTCACAGCTCACTGAGCAACAGGATCTCCTGGGCAGCCCTCGCCAGGAGAGCAGCACCTGCCAGGATGGCATGCCCACAGGGATGCCCACATGCCAGCTGCAGTGCTTTCCAGGCTGATCAAAGCTGAGGGAACACCCTTTGCTTTGCCTCATTAAGAACCTTAACCCCAGGGAGAAGGGTCATAGCCTGCCTGCCATGGGAGACAAGTGCATGGTTGTATGAAAAACCAGCCCCCACGCCCCAGAGAACATAGAGGGCCAGGGCAGCAGTGAGGAGTGATCCTGAGCAGCACACGGACACCCAGTCAGCAGAAGCACTCCAGAATCCATGCCACTGGCCAAGAGATTGTACACTCCCATCCCAGACAAACAGGCATCCACGTGCCGTGGCCCCTCGAGGCTGCACTATTGCAATATGCTGCCCCTGGGGAGGACTCTGAAGGCCACCTGGAAACCAACAGCTGGTGCAACATGGAGCGTCCCACCTCCATAGTGCAGCGAACCATCCGGAGATCACACTAACTCTGCCGGACCAGGTACATCTCAGAGTCCTGCCACTTATCTCTCAGGTCCTAAATGGAGTTGGGCAGAACTTGGACACTAGGCACTCACGCCCTGAAGCAACTATATTCAATGGGGACAAGGAGGTCATTCCCACTGGTGCCCGGGACAGGGCACTCTCCAAAGAGGGCCCTCAGCTATGGAATTCACCACTGATGGAGATCACATTGAGCCTGGGGCTTGTCACGGTTAACACAAGCAGGAAGACAGGCCACTTTCAGCACCTCTGCTCTTAAATTTAAGGGGATGACCCCGCTAAGGGTTGAGGAACTAATCTCAGAGATTGCACCAATAAGGAAGCTGCTGAGAAGCAAAGGGAGAAGGGGTAGAAGATTTCTCTTCCCCATCCTTAGGATTCACTGGAACGTTACAGCTAAGCAACAACTCAGACACCACCATCACAAGCACCTTAAGACATACCATGTAATAAAGTAGGGGGGTTATTGACCTAGACACCCCTCATGTCCCTTATTCTCATTTGAACGTCTTCAGAATTCAGTAGCAGCAGCCTGTTGCCCAAGATCGAGAGAGAGGCAGGAGAGATTCCAAGCCTGCTGCACCAATTTACATGGACATACAGGGGAGCGTCCTAGCAAAAGTCACAGATGCCACAATGCCAACAAAATTCAATAGTCCTCTACCTTCACCAAAATTCTCAGTTTTCTAATAAAAATACAGCTGTCAGACAGCCAACACTAAACCAAACACTGGGCACTGGGCTGCTTGGCCCCTTTAAGGCTTCCCAAGGCAGGGGAATTCTTTGGTCTCAAGCAGCCCTGCTGTTCATTCTGGAGGGCTGGTCCAGAGATTTATGTGGCCATGTGAAGTGAGAGGCAAGGACCACAGAAAATCTACTCTGAGTGCCACCTGGAAGCACATCTTCCCACAGACTTCCAGGGCATCTTGTTCACGTGGGCTGCTGTGTGTTCAGAGAAAAGTCTCGATGATCAGTTTTCCCCACAGCTAATCTCTGCCTAAGTGGATGAGTGGTGAGGAAAGTTTTCACTGGCGGAAGATGCCCTCAGCTTGTCATTGTGCATGAGAGAGACAATCAAGCACATGGGATGCTGCAGCTGTCATTGGGGGACTTCAAATGAAACAGGAATGGGAAGCGACTATGGTATTTTCTTGATCAAACTGTACTTCCATTCTCTAGCATTTGGGGCCCACATTTCTCAGCCACAAAAACCCCTTGTTGCACAATGGCTTTAGCCAGTTTTGCCATGCAAGGACATCTTCAGTAGAGCTCTGAGGAGAATCTGCTTAGGGTCTCGTGAGACGGCAACATCCTTGGTTGCCGGGTCCTCCAGTGCCATCCCAGGACTTGCTCTGCAACTCTCCAGCTTTGTTCTGTGTTTGTACAGCACCTAACACAATGGGGTCCTGGTCCTTGACTGGGGTTCCCAGGTGCTACTGTAATAAATAATCTCTCCTCCAAACACCCACTGTGTTTTTCAAATTTTGGAGTGTTATGACATAGCAAGATTTTGTTTGCAATTTTTAATTCTCAATATAGCCTTCCAATAAACAATCGACTGTAGCATTTGTGCACCATTAGCTCTGGATAAGAAGTGGTAGTGCAAACCCATCCCCCAGATTCCCACTGAGGATGCCACCGGTGATGGGGAAAAATCCCTCAGAGCAAGCCCTCGAAAGCGGAGGTAAGCCACAGGCACATGACCGTTTATGTTAAAGGCTTACAGTGGACCACCCTAAGAAGCAATACTCTGCATCAACAAATCCACTCTCCAGTGCACCCAAATCCACTTCAAAGGGGGGGGGGAAAGGAGAGGAGGGAAGCAAAAGAATCAGATTTTTTTTCCATTGGAAATTTAACTTCCCCCACCAGGTAGCTTACTCTTCACATCTCTCTCAGCACCGTGAGAGGCGTTGCTCAGAGTACAGCTTCCGTGTGCAAGTGTTTAAAAAGAAGAGACAAAAATCCCACTCAGGAGAGGAGGTGAAGAATGAGAGGAGAAAGAATCCCTCAGACACAGCTCAAAGCACAAACACATGGCAGGCAACACAGCGTACCTCCTCAGAGCTGGGGAATTCTACCAGCGCGGGGCAGCACCAACAGCCCACTACTATCTGTCACATGGAATACAGGGAGACGGAGCCACATCAGTGACAGAGAAGGCAGAGGAGAGAATGGCTCTCTGAAAAGCCTCACACGCCCGCTTCAGCTTGGTGACTAGAGGTTGCTAAGCACTGAGAGTACCGAATGTGCTCTAAAAGCCATGTGTGGAAAGGTTACCTCCCGTTGGGGCTGTTCCACTTTATCTGGCGCTGGTTGTAAAGTGATTTCCATTGCGACGCCCAGATTCAGCTGCTCACAGCTTTCTGAGAACACCCATCTTTCAGGCTCAGGCTCTGCTTCCAGGGGAAGGTATTTTACTTGAGGAAAGATGGTTCAGCCATTTTTGAGTGAGGAAAATAAACACTCCTCACTTTCTCTTAAAAAAAACAATGACTTTTTAAAATAAGTACAGCCAAAATGGCTTAGAGCCGACGGATGAAAAGTACCATGGAAATAGTCACCTCTGAGTACCAGCACACAGCCAGATCTCACAGGGACATGGGTTTGATTTGGTGCAGTTATCCACATTTGCAAATTGCATGAGCAGCCAGAGTGACCTTTGTATGTGCTAATCTTTATAGTGCTGCAAACCAGCGAGATTGTGTGCGCTATCTGTTACGGATAACACTGTTAAGCACTTTTCAGCCATAGTGCTTTATACAAGGGAGGCAAGTAGCATTATCCCTTTTATACAGATGAGGAAATTAAGGCACTCGAAAGATGAAGTGACTTGCCCACGGTCACACTGGAGGTCAGGGACAGAGCAGGAACTAGAACTCAGGTTTCTCAAACATACACTGAACGTATTGCCCTGAATTACTCAGAAGTGACCAGGAACTCTTCACAAATGTTTCAGTAAAAGTATCTGGTAAATGACAATCCCCCACTCCCCGCTTTCCACCCCAAACGTGGCCCCCTTGGGAAAATGTGCCCAGCAGGGCTGGAAGCATGAGGTCCCACTTCTTTCTCCCCTAAAATGATTCTCTGGCCTTCACAACCCTTATTTATCAGAGGGGTAGCCGTGTTAGTCTGGTTCTGGTTATTTAGTGACACCTCAGAGAAAGAGGAACAGGTGCAGAGAAGAGCTACAAGGATGATCAGGGGAATAGTGGGCCTATCCTACAAGAGGAGAGCTTGGCTCATTCAGGCTAGCAAAAAGAAGATTGAGAGGTGATATCGCTGCTCTCTATAAATACATCAGGGGTAAATATCAAGGAGGGTGAAGAGCCATTTAAACTAACGAACAAAGTTGGCACAAGAGCAAATAGATATTAACTGGCCATCAGCAAACTCAGGCTGGAAATTAGAAAATTTCTAACCATGAAAGGTGTGAGGGTCAGCTCACTTCCGGTTTATGTCTTATGGTCCTAAAAGCTCCTGCTTCAAAACTTCAGCAGGAGGGGTCAGACTAACCCACTCCACCCAATGAATTCTGTTTTTTATATCTCCTTTCTCTGAAGCATCAGGGATGGCCATGGCTGGAGATGGTACACTGAGCAGGGAGGGACAGGGCTCTGAGGTGACACAAGGATTCTGTGTCTCAGGTGCTGGGCTGGCTGGTTCTTGTCCACATGCTCAGTGTCTAACTCATGGCCACATATGGGGTTGGGAAGGAATTTCCCTCCAGGTCAGATTGGCAGTGACTTTGGGCATCTTTCCCCTTTGCAGTGTGTGGGGTGCAGGTCAGTTGCAAGGATTATCGGAGAATAACTCACTTCATCATCTCCCTGCCACAGCGGGGGCCTTGGTCCCTCCTATTCTCTACCTGTGGCATACAACAGTCTAGTCTCCCACGGGCTGTAATACTTTTGTCTAATTTGGGTTGCCGGGTTTAGTATGCGGGTGGCTGGGTGGTTTTTAATGGCCTGTGAGATGCAGTAGGTCAGACTAGATGCTTTGGCGATCCTTCTGGCCTTAAACTCTATGACACTCCAAGGTTAGGAGGTAGCAAATATGACCATGAAGCAGCTCATTCCCTATAGAAAATAATCCAAAAGGAATTGGGAGCATGGGACTGAGTAAAGCAGGCATAAAATGAGATTCCTGAGCAAGACAGAGGCGTGGGGAGAATGCACAAAATATCCAGAGGCCAGCCTACCATCTCAGTGCTAGAGTCCTGCAAGCAGGAGTCCTGGGAGCATGGGGAGAGGAGAAATCAGATCAGCAACTCAGAGCAAAACAGAGGGTAGCTCCCCATACATTTCTCAAACTAACGAAGGGGATGGAGAACACTGACTAAGGAAGGGGAGGGGGTGTCTGGACAAAGTACGGCACACAGAGGAGATTGTTTTAAAGGAGAGGAGGGGAATGGACACACTGGAGGAGAGAGGCCTACCATCTCACTGCTGGAGGCCAGGGAGCGCAGATCCTGGGAGCACAACAACAACAACAAAAAAAGCACAAGGAAAAACATCAGCGCCAAGCAACCCACCTCCAGAAGGGAGAGTCCATTCACACCTGCTAATGGGATTATGCATGGGTCGGGTGGGGACTGACAAAGCTAATGCAGAGGGAGGTGGAGGATGAAGACAACTAGAGAAGAGGACTCTGGACACCTTCAGCAACTCTTTGTTGTGGCCTTTTTGGCTCTTCAGTCATCACTGACCCCTCACACATTTTGGATGATTCTCTCTAGAGCAGAGGATCCCAAATTGCAGTCCATGGCTCAGCTGTGGTCCAGAGCGCCTCCCAGTGTTCGGGGGAATTAATGAAAGCCAAGAAATAGGCGACTGGGGAGTTAGAAGGGGAGGCGGATCCATACAAGGATCTCTCTTCTGGAAAAAAAATGTTTCAGGAGCAGTGATCTAGAGGTCTTGAAGAATCAAAGACCAAACATACCATAGTGCCACAGAAGGCAGATGATCTTCAGGCCAGGGCTGAGAGTTTTTTTTAGTGGAGCAATGTTAGGTTCTCCATAAATAAATACTGTTGGGGGTCTGAGTACCATCTCCTGCCCAGATCGACGCTCACACAAAAGGGTGGCATCTCCACAGGCAGGACTAGCATGAATAGAGAGCTAAGGATTCAGCATAAGCTGTAGAAATCGGTATTAAAAAATTGTAATGCCCTTTGATTAATCGGCCCATCGCTCTCTCAAGAGCTACCCAGAGCATCACCATCCAAGACCTAGATCCAGGTACATTAGAATGGGATGAATATCTTAATCCAGGACATCAACACCCCACAAATGTTGCCACCAGATAGCTCTTTCGCTACTAACTTCAAACAAAGGCTTGAGGCATGTGCAATATGTTGTAATGAACAGTCTAGTGCAGGGGTGGGCAAACTTTGTGGCCCAAGGGCCAAACCTGGGTATGGAAATGGTATGGCAGGCCATGGATGCTCACGGAATTGGGGGTTGGAGTGTGTGTGTGTGTGGGGGGGGGGAGATGAGGGCTCTGGCTGGGGGTGCAGGCTCTGGGGTGGGGCAAGAAATGAGGAGTGCCGGGTGCGGGAAGGGGCTCCAGGCTGGGGGTATGAACTCTGGGATGGGGCTGGGAATGAGGGGTTGGGGAAGCAGGAGGGTGCTCCGGGCTGGGATCGAGGGGTTCAGAGGGCCGGAGGGGGATCAGGGCTGGGACAGGGGGTTGGGGCATGGAGGGGGTCAGGGGTGCAGGCTCCGGGCGGTGCTTACCTCAAACAGCTCCCAGAAGCAGCGGCTTGTCCCCCCTCTGGCTCCTATGCTGCGACCTGGCCAGGCGGCTCTGTGCACTGCCCTGTCCGCAGGCGCCACCCTACAGCTCCCATGGACTATGGTTACTGGCCAATGGGAGCAGTGCAAAGGGGCGGTGCCTGGGGCAGGGAAAGCATGTGGAGCCCCCTGGCTGCCCCTATGCATAGGAGCCAGAGGGGAGACATGCCACTGCTTCTGGGAGCCGCACGGAGTGGGTCAAGCCCCCGACCCCGCTCCCCGGCTGGAGCTCGAGGGCCAGATTAAAACATCTGGAGGGCCAGATGCAGCCCCCAGGCCATAGTTTGCTCACCCCTGGTGTAGTGTGTGCATATCACTGCCCCCTACTGAACGGAATGGGCACCGACTGTGTTTCATAGGCTCAACAATGCTAAAAGAGATGCACTGTCACAGGAACAGCAGGGATAAACCCAGATCCTTCTGCTGTTCCTGTGATGTTTCAAGTTGCCATAGCATACAGCAAATTGGCAGCTTCAGTGGCCATGGATGTTACAATATTATAGAACCTAGGAAACTTTCAGTTTCCAGCCACTAACTCAAAAGTGTTGGGCTGAAATTTTCTATCGCTGGTCTCTGCCTGAAGGTGAGAGAGTTGCAACAAACTTTTATCAAGAGATTTTGAGTGGAGGGAAAATAAATACACTTCTTCCATTTAAAAATATTCCAAAATAATAATTTAAAAACATACTTTTAGACAGGGCTACAGGACAAATGTCTGAAGTTTGAGGTCTATGACCATGCCACATTTCATGGAGCTAGTGCTTAGCTTAGTTAAAAAATGGTTTGAATGTAACCACTATATTAGTGTTTGAAAATTAACTGCATGTTAGGCAAGGTGCTTAATTCTAGATGGGTGCACTTCAAATGGATGCAGTGAAGTTAGGGAAGTGGGCACGTTGATTCAAAGAGCATACATGCTTGGCTGGCAAAACTAGAGGAGCTATAAGCTTCAGAAAGTAAATTGGTGTGGAAAAAGGAATTCACTAGCACAATACCTCCAGATTCTAATTTTCCCTTTAAATGCATAGGAAATTACCGAAGGTGAAGGGGGATCAACGTTAATGCAACAGTAAGGCTGAAAGATTGAATGCTCAAACGTCAGAAAATCCCAAAAGGTTTAAGGTTGCTCTGGCAACGTTAAATCTACCACATACCATAATCACAGTATTCTCTCCTCCTTTCCCTTGTTAAATGTAAGCCTTAATCTATTATCTGTAGACACCATTAAACATACAGGATGTGCAGTAAGGCTGAGTTTACTTTATATTTTGGAATTTCTGACCTGGAGTCTTTGCATCAACGCCACAAAGTTTGCAAGATCGATGGTTTTTGCATTTAATTATCAGTTGATTAGATCCACTCCCAACTAATGCAGCCCTGGCTGGTTTTGAATCCATACACAAAACTGGTATTCCAGAGAGACACTGGCTGTGGCTTCATTAAAAACAGGTGTGGGGTTTTAAACTACAGGATAACAAATGTGTGTTAGCTATCGCACTGTAAAACTGTAGCAGAAACACAAGGCACCTGTAGTTTTTATCATGAGGACGCTAGATGGGACCAAACCTACACCCCTCATCTGTGGTTCATCTCACCTAGCTACCTCAAACTAAAAACTACAACACACTTTTTTTGGCAGTGAAAACCAGGCCTCCATTCACCTGTTCTGTACCACAATGCCCAGTAACTGACAGGTGTGCTCTAATAAATCAAACAGCCTATTCTCACTGCTGCACCTTCTACATTCAGACCCCAACTGGTTTTGGTTTGAATTATTTTGCCTTGTTCCCACCACTCTTAAGCTATTTTTATTGCTTATGGGATACCACAGATGCCTCAGATTCCAGGTATATTATAACAGCGGAGAGTGCAGGATTCCTACCCTGTACAGATGGGCTGTATGCTGACTCTTGCTACAGACCTATCAGCAGATCCATTAGCAAACAGCTATATAATCTTTTCTTCCTGCATGTCAGATATAATTCGACCCAAGCTTAAGGCATGGTATTTTAAACCCTAAAAATGAAATCGTATTTTGTGATTGTGTAAGTGGTGTTCAAACCCTCAAATGCTTTCACTTTTTTTTAGTCTCTCCACTGCATTTAAAAAGCAACCTAATAGCAGCTTCTTATGGAAGAAAGGAAATTAGCTGTTTCCATGTATTTCACATGAGCAGCAGAATAGTCATGTAAGATGCATGAAAACATTCGAGGTCTCACACCTTATAAGAAGTTTCCCACGCTTTCTGCAAACCAAACATGCACAGAACTCATCCTGTCAACATGAAACCCATGGATATTTTGCTTCTGTGAATTCTAGAAAGTACAATTATATCGATGTTTCTCATATCTTTTTGCCTACATCCTCTTCTGGGCCGTGTGCTTTACACTTTCTCAGGCTGAAGCCTTCAGTCTTACCTTCTGCTGATTCAGCCTGATGGGTTTTTTTTTTTTAATACCTGCACCTTGCAGAGTGGTTTGATGTGTTCCAGACATTTTTTACATGGATAGTCTTGTACAGACAATTTTTGCAGAAATGTGTTTTAAAATAGCATGTAAATTGAGCACAGATTTGAAAGTTAATATGTCTGGCCCTAGCAGCAAGAGACTCAAACTGTAGTTTATTCTACTGGAAAGCCTACTTTGGCTTGGGCAGCAAACTATACTATCGCTTGCCTTTCTGATAAGATAACGGTCTCTCATGAGATAACTACCTGAGATGAGATAACTACCTGAGAAGCCCACATTCCATCTCTCACCACAGACCTCTATCAAAGCATTAACACATTCAACTAAGGCCTGGTCTACGCTGGGGAGGGGATCAACCTAAGATATGCAACTACAGCTATAGGAATGGCACAGCTGAAGTTGATGCATCTTAGGTTGACCTACCTCATGTCCTCATGGTGCAGGGTCGACTGCTGCCGCTCCCCCGTCGACTCCGCTTCCTCCTCTCGCCACAGTGGAGTACAGGAGTCAACAGCAGAGCGATCAGGGATCGATCACTACCCGCCGATCCAGTGGGTAGTGTAGATGTACCCTTTGGCTCAGCCTCTGGCTTGTTCACCTGTTCCATGGCCCATCCTCTTGTCCTAGAGCGTTATTTCTGTGGCTGACATCCTCCCCTTTGACTGGCAGCTCTGTTGCTTTGCTCACTCCCTTCATCTGCCACTGCCTTTGAAGAGATTCTGTTCTCTTTGTTCAGCAGCTTGGGCCCCCCCTTCTTTGACAAGCAGTTAAGTGTTGTGTCTGAGGTCATTGTCACCAGACAGGGTCACTTGCTTATCCAGCACTTTTCCTTGCCCCAGGTTTCTGGGCAACAAGACTTTCCCAGTCTGAACCAATGAACCAGAGCAATGGATGACACTGCTGATGCTGGTTTGAAATTATTTCAGTGACGCAGGAGGACTTATGAACAACAGGTGAGGTCCCAGAAGACTGGAGAAGGGCAAATATACCTATCTTTAAAAAGGGGAACAAAGAGGACTTGGGGATTTACAGACCATAGGCTTAACTTTGGAACCTGGAAAGATACTGGAACAAGTTATTAAACATTCCATTTGCAATCACCTACAGGATAACAAGGCGATCAGGATAACAAGGCGATAAGGAATAGCCAGCATGGATTTGTCAAGAACAAATCATGCCAAACCAACCTAGTTTACTTCTTTGACAGGGTTACTGGTTTGTGGGTGGGAGGAGAAGCAGTAGACATGATGCATCATGATTTTAGTAAGGCCTCTGACACAATCCCACATGACATTCTCATAAGCAAATTAGAGAAATGCAGACTAGATGAAATTACTATTAGGTGGGTGCACAACTGGTTGAAAGACCAAACTCAAAGAGTAGTTATCAACAGTTCACTGTCAAACTGGAAGGACATACCTAGTGGGTTCAGACAGGGATCAGTCCTGAGTCCAGAACCATTTAATATTTCATTAATGACTTGGGTAATGGAGTGGAGCATTCGCTCAGAACATTTGCAGACCAAGCTGGGAGCACCTTGGAAGACAGGACTAGAATTCAAAATTGGTCTGAAATCCACAAGTTGTAATTCATTAAAGACAACTGTAAAGTACTTCCCTTTTGTAGTTGTGCATTTAATTTTTCCTTCCTAAGTGAATAACTGGCTAGGCAATAGTACTGCTGCAAAGGATCTGGGGGTTCTAGAGGAACATAAATTGAATATGAATCAGCAATGTGATGTAGTTGTGAAAATACAGCCCAGAATATAAGCCTTAACAGGAGAATCGTTATGTAAGACATGGGAGGTAATTATCCTGCTCTACTCAGCACTGGTGAGGCCTCAGCTACAGTACTGTGTCCAGTTCTGGGTGTCACGCTTTAAGAAAGAGGCAGACAACTTGGAGACAGTCCAGACAGCAGCAACAAAAATGATAAAAGGTTTAGAAAATCTGCCTACGAGGAAAGATTGGGGAGGAAATGGGCATGTTTAGTCATGAGAAAACAAGACTAGAGGGGACTTGATAACAGTCTTCAAATATGGTTTAAATATCCTCTTATAAAGAGGATGGTGAACAATTGTTCTCTGTATCTAGTGATGGTAGGACAAGAAGTAACTGGCTTAATCTGCAGCAAAGGAGATTCAGGTTAAGTATTAGGAAGCTTTAACAATAAGGATCGTTAAGCACAGGAAAAAGCTTCAAAGGAAGGATGTGGAATCCCCATCTTTGGAGGTGTTTAAGAACAGGTTGGACAAACCTGTCAGGGGCGGTCTAGGTTTTCTTGGCCCTTCCTCAGTAAAGGGGCTGGACTAGAGGTCAATTCCAGCCCTACATTTCTGATTCTAGGAAGCTGAACACCAAACCCCACTCCTGGCACCAACACCACCCTTCTATTTATGGAAGTTTGTCTAATTTTGAAGGATCCGCAAGAATATGAGAGTTTTTTCCAAACAGATTAATGTAAGCATCACTTGAACCCCCCCAGAAATACAGCCACCTCTGAGGTGGAAGGCAACAGCAACACCACACAACAGATTTGGACCAGATATTATTCAGTCACACATGCATTGGAACAGAAAGTGAACAGAACAGAGATGCATTTGAAATTGTATCTACAGGAAAAAGGAAGAAACACACATGGGAAACAGTGCGGGTCACAACACACCCCAAATCCCCCACCTTTTTTTTTTTAAATGGTAACAGTGCCCCTTGTCACCCACAGAATTCTAGAGAGTTTAATAATTAAGCTTTGTGGAATTTGTAGTCAACTTTTTCCTGGTGGACTGTACAATCAAGTCCCAGCTACTACTTATAGCTGCCAGCCTTGATCTTTAATTTACACATTTTCTTTGTGTTCCAGGATCAAGAAATTCTCCACGCCTAAGTCCAGCCTACCTAGAGCTCATGAGCAACCTGACATAGCAGTGGCATATGTGATTGAGAAAGACAGATGAAGGGAACGATTCACTGTCAGGCTTGCAAATTAATTTAATAATAATAATTTTTTTTTTAATAATTGGAGATATACCAATCTCCTAGAACTGGAAGGGACCTTGAAAGGTCATTGAGTCCAGCCCCTGCCTTCACTAGCAGGACCAATTTTTGCCCCAGATCCCTAAGTGGCCTCCTCAAGGATTGAACTCACAACCCTGGGTTTAGCAGGCCAATGCTCAAACCACTGAGCTATGTAAAACCAGATACATGTAAACAGGGGCAGCTCTAGGATTTGCGCCGCCCCAAGCAGGGCGGCACGCTGCGGGGGGCGCTCTGGCGGTCGCCGGTCCCGTGGCTCTGGTGGACCTCCTGCAGACGTGCCTGCGGAGGGTCCACTGGTCCCGCGACTCCGGTGGACCTGCCGCAGGCACTGCGGGAGGTCCACCGGAGCTGCCTGCCTCCGCCCCAAGCGCACGCTTGGCGCGCTGGGGTCTAGAGCCAGCCCTGCATGTAAATGCAATGCAATAAGTGCACAGTTACCTGGCTTTATGATCAGTGTTCCCTCAAAGGACATGTTTTTTAAATTTGTATGGGTGGGGGAGTCAGGAAATTGAAGTTCTGGGTCCCAAAGCAAGTGTAACTAAGTCACATTGTATGTGGATACACATGCACACACCTTTTCCCCTAGCATCTCAAAATGCTTTACAAATATTACATAATTCAGACAGACCCCCATGTGGGACAGAGTATTAGGCCTTTTTTAGTAATGGATAAACTGAGGCTCAGAGGTAAAGTCAAGTTTTCAAGTGCACAGAGAAGAAGTGAGTGACAGAGCTGGAAACCAGGAGGTAGATCCTGTGCTAACCACTAGACTACCCTTCCTCTCTAAAAGGGTAACGGTATCTAGATCAATGAGCCAAGATACAGGTGCTTTGGGAGCCATCATTTAATTTCCTGGGGTTTGTGTCTTTAAAAACCCCAACCAAAACACCGCAGTGACTATTTACATTCATGCAGACAGCATTTTTTGTTGTTGTTCTAATATTTCAGTGGCTCGACTTCAGAATTCTACACAAGGGACAGTGTATCCTTAGAACGTGAGTCGTGACACACCATGCACCTAGCAGGACACTTATTGAATACATGCCCCCTTATTCAATGGGGGAAAGCAAACACCAAAGACAGCAATCAGAAGATGAGCAGCAACAGGAGGCACTTACCTGGGCAACTTTATCCTGCAAGACACACCCAAAAAGCACTTAATCCAACAACAGTGAGCGAGCCAGTCGGGCAAGCATGACAGAGGCCAGAAGGAGAGGGCCGCTACATGCAAAGCTGCAGAGCCAATACTAGCTTGATGCTCTGCCGGAACACACTAGCAGCAGGTCGCGCTCTCGTTTGCCCCCCATTTAGCTACAAAGCTAATGCTGATCAATTTCTCTCACTACACTATATTTGCCTCTAATCAGCTTCTCTTCTATGTATTTAAGTGAGAGATTTCTGCTTCCCTGATGGAACCCCTGTCTCTGCCTGTTTGTCTATTACACATCATCTGCAGGGTGTCTTGATGCTATTTACTGCACATAAAGTAACGTGTTCGGAACACCTTTGGCATCAGCCCCCATCACCCAATACAGCTGTGCCCTAACCCCCAAGAACATAAACCAGACCCAGAGAGACCAATAACTAAGGGGCTCCCAGCATCCTCAGACCAGGAAAATGGCGCGCAAGCACCATGCTCTAAGAGCTACAAAACCTGGGCTACGCTGAACTCCCAATGGGAAGGATTACCAGTGTCACGGCCGCTCAGAGAAAGCCATGCCACTGCCTCCTGATAAGCTCCATGCTGCGGATCAAAAGCTACTGTGAAAGGGGCAAGTCAGAGACTATTTAGGGCTTTATAGATGGAAATCAACATTCTGAACTGCATCCAGAACCAGCACCCTGTTCAATCCCTCCACATTTCAGCACCAGGTTACAGGGAGCAGTGGCCTGACTCAGGAGACAGGATTCTCTTTGGAGCATGTCAGCATCACCAACCCATCGAAAGGGCAAAGAAAGGCTGTAGCAGAGCTGGGAGCCTGATATCAGGAGTAGGGGAAGAGATCAGAAACACTGATAGGTACATTTTAGCACCAAGCGTACTACTGTAATAGATCCTATCCGACAGATGGGCTAGAATCTCAAGTGCTTTAGCTGAACAGCTCGGTGAGGGTAAAGCAAGGTCTCTTCGGGAGACCGCATCACAGACTGATGTGCTGAGTGAAAGAGCATGATGCTCAGGGGGGACAAGAGGATAGACACCTTCTCAAACTAAGGATTATAATACAAAATGTGTGTGTGGTGCTGAAACATAACTATAGTTCTGTCTCCAATCCTATTGGAGTGCTAGAGGGGAAAGGAGAAAATTACTCCAGGGGAAGAGGTGATAAGTGTGTGTTTCTGGGGAAGGGAATAGAAATGGGGGCGGTCATCAGGATTTGTATAAATTTTGGAATTTTACCTGGGCTGAGCTCCCCAGTCTCAGCAGCACCCCAGAACCTCAAGATGCCTTCAACATGCCCTGCAAAGCTCAGGCAGCTGAATTCAGACCCTGCCAGGTCCACCAATGACCTTGAGGGAAGAGGCACAATCTAACATCTGAGTTTTCAGAGGACACAAATTTAAGGCAGCAGCAAATGTGGAGGAACACAGCGAACAAATCCAGACTGATCTGGAGAGATTAGGTTTATGGGCTGCGGGAAGCAATAGGGAAGGGAACAATGGGGCCAGAAGCCGATTAGCGACCGCAAATCTGTAACACTGATGTCACCACTCTAACAGAGACTGGTTTGAAATAAAAATCTGAAGGGAAGACAGACAGGTGAAGTGAAAAGCAGAAAAGTCAGAAGGCTTCTCCCCACAGTGCATTGGTACAGACTGAAGAGGCAAATATCTGAGTATGACAAGATAGACTGGCTGAGAGATCACTGGCAGAAGAAATCTCCAGCCTTGCGTCTATCAGATAAATATTGGAATTGGATCATGTTGTATTCTGCACCTCTTATATAGGGTAGGCTTCAGAAACACAGACAAGTAGGAGAAGGGATAGCTCAGTGGCTTGAGCATTGGCCTGCTAAACCCAGGGTTGAGAGTTCAATCCTTGAGGGGGCCACTTAGGGATCTGGGGCAAAAATTGGTCCTGCTAGTGAAGGCAGGGGCTGGACTCGATGACCTTTCAAGGTCCCTTCCAGTTCTAGGAGATTGGTATATCTCCAATTATTACCTTTATGCTCCCTACTTATCCAGCCCTGCCTCTCAGATCACCCCTCCAATAATGCCATTGTTTATGGAGTGCTTGTCTCTCTCTGTTAAGTCTCGGTGCCATTTTTACGCTGCCTCCTATACATGGAATGCTCCCCTCATCCCACAAGCCTCTATTTGCCGAATGAAATTCCTCCTGAAATCTCACTCTTCCCAGGATGTCCTCCATAAGTGCATCAATAACATTCACTGTCTCCTCCCTAAATTATCTGCATGCACATGCCCACACACAGAACCACCACGAAGTACAGAGGCCAGGAAAGTATCCACTTGATCGTACTGCTGTCACCCCATTCTTCCTCGGCCCAGTCCCTCCTTTTGTTTCACATCCCTGCCCATCATGTCACACCTAAAGTTTCGAATCCGAGCCCCTTGTGACAGGACTGTCTTTTCAGGAAGTACCTAGTACATTTCTGGGTGCTAAGAGAATGGTGTTAAGCACATTTCAGAAAAAACATGGCTGAAAATCATTTCTTCCTGCCCTTCCCCTGGAGTACAAGTTCTGGGTTCTGCTTGATAACAGTGCTAATGCCTACAGCAGTGTTCAGAATGCAGCCTCCTGCTCTGCTTTGGATGTTAAACCATCATTTGCCAACCAACTACAGCAGGGGAAATCAAACAGAACTGTGAGCAAACGCGTAAGCATATAAAAGGCTTCAGTGAGTTTATTTTGTGCGTTAGTTTTAAAGAACATGGATGGCAAATTTTGCTTTCAGAGATTTAGCCAAACATAAAATGGCAGTTGTAGCTTTAAAAATAAAGGCACAAAATCATTTAAAGTGAAACTGGCTCAATTATAAGGCAGCTTTGCCATGTTTTGATTGGACCCTTTTGCTTTGGCTGCTGGTATTTTTCATTTGAGTCTTTCCTGTCTGTCTCCCTGCACTGGCTGGGTGTGGCTCCCACGGCAAGGCCCACGCAGAATCAGAGAGTGTCATACCCAGTCCATCTCTCTGCCAACACAGCTCTAATTCCCACAGTACATTTGCTGGCATTTTGTAGAGTCTAGTTGTGTATATTCCAAGTGAGGAGTCAGCCAGTCTTTCCCTGGAGAGGCTACTTCACAGCTTAATGCATCTCCCTGTCTGGAAGCAACAGCTCCCAGCATTAACTGTTTTGCATCCATTGCTGATACAAATCCTTTCCCCATCTCTCAAACCCAGCCTCTCACCTCATTAATGCGGATTTGCTGGAGCTCCTGTTCAGCTGCAGTCAGCGGGGCTGGGGCAGAGCAGGACGACACATGCTTCTGGTAGCCACTTAGTGAGATGTCTTCCTGCAGCCACCAGACAAAAGTGGGAGTAAATGTCATTAGCATAATTATTACAGAATGAAGATCACTCCCTCCCCTGACCACAATGTTCACCAATGCATGAGAGACGGAAGAGAATGCTCTCCTGGAAGTTCTACACTACCGCTGCTTTAGACTCTGACCACACAATCCACTACAGTGTGATCTCACTTGGTTCCCCAGGTTTCTCAAGGAAGCACAGCACAGCCTGTAAACAGGCAATATAGGGGCTCGACATTTTTGGCCACTATAACAGGGGGCTACTTGATACAATAACAAAAATCACAGAATGAGGCTCACCTATCGGTCTCTCAAAGAGTCAAATCTTTGAGTGCTCGGGGAGTTCTCACTCTTCCCAGGAGCACATGACAAAAGGACAGTGATCCAGTCAACATGGGGTATCTTTAGAGAAATGGCAGCTGTGCACGCACTACTGCAAGCTGTGTCAACACCTCAACTAAACCATTACTACTATTAGCTCCATATAGCAGGTAACACATTGCGTAGAGTAGAGTAGCACATCCATTGTGGCACTATGACCTATATGAAGATGTAGATTTGATCCTCGCTCAGGAGAACTTACAGTCTACACCAGTTGTAAGGGTTTGTCTACACTGGGAAACTTTACCAAACAGTTATTCTGGAATAATTAATATGATATGAATAGCTACTCACTGAAGTTTCCAAGCATAGACAAGCCCTAAGTTTTCTTTTAGAAGTTAAACAAAAATCTTAACTAATTTTCTCTGCATTTCAAATAATCCATTTGGAAGTGGGTTCTCCTTCCAGCTGCCTGACTGCAACAGAGTTTACAACCTGGGCAAATCTGTGGCAGCTGGAGATATTCCATCTGTAACAGGTACTTATCCCAAGCTCTAGTCACAGAAACAGCTGACCCACAGAATTCAGGCTGGCCGATGCCAGCAATTGCAGATACTCCCAGCTCACTAAAAAGTGAGCCCCATCCCCCATCATGTCCCTTTGGGAAAAAACCCTTGAAAAATAAGCCAGTGTTGGAGCATGCTCTGAAAGTCAGAAAAACGTGGGCTATGTTGGACCATGATGGGTGGTGGCTATTAGTGCAGGTGGCTGCAGTTAGCAAACAAGTTTTACTGTATAGCAACCTGGTTTCATTTATTGAGACAAGCTGCCACCTTGTGGCGTTATTTAAAACTGCACCTTTATAAAATATGTACATCCTCCCCCCCCTCCCCCATCTCTTCTATAAATGTAATAATCGGTTTTCTTTGATGTTCCACTAGATTAGCAGAAAAGAAACCTTCTCTTCTGCTTAGTGCCAATGGGCAATATGATTAATCATTTTATAAATGATTTCTTCATTCAAACAGAACAAGAGCTAAGGAAATTGCCAGGATAACCCTGAATGGATAGGTTTCAGAGTAGCAGCCGTGTTAGTCTGTATCCGCAAAAAAAACAGGAGTACTTGTGGCACCTTAGAGACTAACAAATTTATTTCAGCATGAGCTTTCGTGAGCTAAAGCTCACTTCTTCGGATGCATAGAATGGAACACACAGACAGGAGATATTTATACATACAGAGAACATGAAAAGGTGGAAGTACGCATACCAACAGGCAGAGTCTAATCAATTGAGATTGGATAAAGATACAGCCTGTAGGCCGTGATGGGGTTAAAGGAACCAGCTCTCTCATGGGTGAGCAGACTGAAAGCAGCCTGTTCCCGAGCTGCCAAGGTAGTGACCCACACAAATCACAGCACCTGCTGCTGAGCTGAACAGGGAAAATCAAAGATCTCATCAATTTCACTTGTGTGCAGGCACTTCAAGAACAGAGCGCCTGCAGGCGCTCTCTTTAACCTTAAAAGAGCGAAGACGGACTCTACAGAAACAAGGACAGAGAGCAGTAACAAAGGTGGGAAAAACCCAGTAGTGATCCAGGAATATTTTAACCCCCATGTGCGGTATCCCAGGCAGTTTTAGCACTGGTTATTGCATCAAGCCTGATCTACACCTAAAACTAAGCTCAACCTAGCTACAGTTGCTAAGAGGTGTGAAAAATTCACACCCAAGAGACACAGTTAAACTAACCTAAGCCCCGGTATAGGCCCAGCTAGGCCATCAACCTAGCTACCACCTCTCAAGGGGGTGGATTTACTCCAGTGATGGAAAAACCTCTCCCTGTTGCTGCAGCAAAGGTCTACCCCACAGTGCTCCAGCGGTGTAGCCATATCCTGAGATGTTAACCAGAAGGTGCTGTGGGCTTGCAGTCCATGCCATAAGCAGGTGTCCTTACCTTAACTGTTCCAAACAGCTCATCCTTTATGTGTCCTCCTCCAAATTCTTTTTTCACAGTTGCTCGGGTCGCTGCATACAGCATCTTCAGTCTAACCTGGACAAGTAGAGAGTGAGCAAGATCTATTCAGTGAGGCAGAAAGTTTAAACAGGATCTGAGTCTGGGCTCCTGCCCTCTGCTAATTCAAGGGCATCAATTCTGCAGCTGCTGAAGTGCTAGACTTCTACCAATGGTGATACTACAAGGCATTGGAGAAGACAGAACTCCTCTCATTAACAGGAATCCACCCCCTATCTATCAGCAACTGCATCATCCCAGCTAGGCAGTCACATTCACTGTCTTACGATGTATTCCAACAGACTGTCCTATCAGTCTGGGGTTTCACTTCCACACAGCTATAGAATTAGTAATGACAGCTGAGACCCACAAGACGTCATTGAGATGCTAGTCAACCTAATTCTGGAACTTTACTAGCATGACAAGCCCAAACATTTCCCCTCTCTTTAAAAGGGTTAATCTCTACACACAGATCATTTCTAATAAGTGCTCCAAAACTGCAGTTTGGATTTCAGTCCCCCTCTAAACTGGATCCTTTATTTGACTGATCTCCCTGTTTAAAATTCCGCTTTAAAGCAACAGGAGAAAGCTATGGCTTGGTTTTAATTGAAGCTCATTGTTTCCAATCTTACCACATCTAACTCCAGAGAATAATTTCTCCAGGCTGTTTTGGTTGCCTCTTATCTTGGTCTTTGAGCCAGAAACAAATTGCCTTCCTCCCCATGCCCACACACCATCACAACCAACTTCTTGATTTCTTCTGTCTATCCCACATGTAAAGACTGCTTTACTAGTCTTTCCCTCCTCAACTCACCGCCCCCCCCAAAAAAGCCTGCGGTTAGTCAGTGGCCCCCATTACAGAAGAATTTTGGATAGTGCTCTGGACATCCCAGAATGGCTTAAATGCAGCCAGTAGTCACCTTACCACAAAGCAGAACCTGACTCAATAGCCAGTGGTGACAACAGAAGTAGGATCCTGGCTCTCCTGGGGGAGAAGGGTTCTGTAGTGAATTTAGTTCTGGTGGCAAGTGTCTGATGAACTGAGCCAAGCCAGCACAGGCAACAGCAATGACAGCTTTAATAATACCACGTAGCCTCTAGATTGTTCTTTTCATCAGATCTCGGAGCACTTTACAAAAGGTCAGCATCATTATCTCTATTTTACTGATGGGGAAGCGGAGGCCCAGCGCGGTGAAGTGACTTGCCCAAGGTCAGCCAGCAGAGCTGGGAATAGATCCCATATCTCTCGGGTACCGTCCAAGTGCTCTACCCCTAGGCCACACTGCCTCCCAGAGCAATCTGCTACTGTGATTCAATCTTATTTCATTCTAATTCTCTACAGCTGGCTTGAGATGACCTTGGGTTAAGTCACCAGCTGTCACTTTCCCTCCTCTGAAAAGTGGGAATGAGAATACTTATCTTACGCGGGGGAGGGGGATTGGGGCTTCAAAAAATATTAGGTGCAACAGGGTCAAATACAAACATTAATATCTTGACTGGCCACAAGGTGTCACTGTGGCACCAGAGTAAAGTTTTTTTCTTGTGGCATTTGATGTGTTCATAGAGTAATACAGACTGGTAATTGGAGAGGGTGTACAGGAGAAGGAGTCTGGCCCACATACTTAGGGTCTAACTGATCGCCATATTTAGGGTCAGGAAGGAATTTTCCCCCAGGTCAGATTGGCAGAGATCCTGTGGGGTTTTCACCTCCCTCTGCAGCATGGATCATGGGACACTTGCAGGTTTAAACTAGTGTAAATGGTGGGTTATCTGTCACTTGAAGTCTTTAAATCATTATTTGAGGGTTTCAGGAGCTCAGCCAGAGGTTAGGTGTCCATTACAGGAGGGGATAGGTTAGGTTCTGGGGCCTGCAATGTGCAGGAGGTCAGACTAGATGATCATGATGGTCCCTGCTAGCCTTGAAGTCTGAGTCAACCCTGCCGTAAAACTCTGCCTGCATGCGGTTACATGTCAGATCTCAAGTAAAGCAGGGCTGGGCTGGATCATGACTTGGGTGGCCAGAGGATTCTGTAGGTAGCTCTCTTCCCTCGAGTCAGTACTGGATCGACCCGAGCAAGCTGGAAGGGGACACTGCTGACAGGAACAGCTTGCAAATGAGAGCTAAAACTCGGGTCTTGACCACTCATGGTGGCACTTTTTGCCAAAGTAGGAGTGTAAAATCTTGGCCAAGTTTCCTCATGGATAATTACATTCCATTCCCTACAGGCTGGATTCACTCCTTGCTTGTATCTGTCATGTAGTTTGCAGTAGTCTGTTAAACAGTAGCCAAGCTTTCCCCCGGAGGAGAACTGATGCACGCTACAGAACAGAGCATTTGCAGAGCATGTTAGGGTCCATCTGGCTAACCAGTGTTACATGGAAGTTAGATGATTAGCTCTGCTAAGCGAGTCTTCAGAAAATGATACACTAACCTTTGAACAATTCCAATAATTAGTCCTTAAATACAGCTTTCCATCCTCCACCCACCACACAAACATTCTTATGAGTGCCAGGAAAATTACAACCCTGCAAAGAGGAATTTAGAGAGACCAAAGGCTTACAGGAGAACTGTCAGGGGACCAGGAGATGAAGAGCCACTCAAAGCCCTGTGCATTCTGGGTGTCCAGCCGGTAGAGGATATAACATGGCTGTTGTTCATCCAGCAGCGGCAGCACGAAGGAGTCATAGTCTTTATCCCAATGGCGAGACAGTTCTTTGTAGGCTCCCAGCACTAGCTGCTCTGAAAGGAGGAAGAGAAGAACTATGAATTACAAAGCAAAGGTTAGCACAGGCCATGGGGCTGCATGACTCATTGCTCTAATGCCTTGCACTCCTGAGAGCTCAGATGCTGCAGCCCTATTCTCTGCTCTCCCACCTGTGAGATCTTGTGCAAAGCAATCTAGAAGCTATTCCCTTATGTGCTTTAAAGCGTGGGGGACCATGTGCTCTCAGAGCCTCTGGGGGAGCGGAGTGCATAATACCACCACCATAAACATGTGCGGATGTTTCAAAAGTCCCACCCACTAGGAGGTAACGGGGAGGAGCAACGTTACTTGGTCTACCCCATGCCACGATTTCTGAACACAAAATTAACATTGGAATACGAAGCTTTTCCCATATCGGGAGAGCAGGGCTCAGGAGTTGCAGCTCCAAAGATCTGGATGAGCTACCTGTTGCATTAGAACAGGCACCAACATGCTCATGTTTTAATTAATCCAAATGGCAACTGCTCCGCATCACCTTCTGCATCCAATGGTGTCTCCTGTGCTGGAAAGTGCTGGGTGGCTGCCTCCTCCCAGAGACCTTCCCCACAGCGAGATACAGCCTCACCCAGTCTCTCAATGAGCACACATTACAGCAGGCGTTACCGGGGAGGAAGACAAGTGGGAGACGCTGCAACCACCAGGGCTGAGGAGTGGGCACACAGGCCAGTGCCAGCTAGGGTGGAAAGGCTAGGACACCACAGCCCCACTATAGCCACTGTGGGTGTGTGGCCAGCACAGACCAACACAACTTGCACTTCTCCCAGCTACAGGAGGCCACTGCCTGCAGCAAGGAACTGATCTGTCAGCAATCGCACCAGCTGCTTCTCCATATTACAGAGCAGTTGATTTCCAGGAGGCCCAAAGGCAAGCTGGAATCCCATGCCCAGCTAAGCTCCCCTGGAATCTCCTCTCTTCCAGCTGCTCCTCATACCTATACAGCCTCCCTGGCAGACGTGGTGCGTGTGGCTCTCACAGGATCCCCCCTGTGTGATGCTACCAGCGTTCCCTAGCTCTGCAGACTGATCAATGTGTGGATAGCTTCCTTCTCCCAACAGCCACCCCGGAACCCTCCCTGCTCGCTATCCCCACTCCCGCCCAGGTTCAGGTTCCCCACCCCTCCCCAGGGTCCTGTGGTCACGGGTCCAGTCCCTAGGCTTTCGGCTGAACAACTATGGAGGTGACAGGGGAAGGCAGCAAAGAGTTTGGGGCTTGTCACTACCACAAACCAGGGCTGGCAACGTATTCTCAGAAACCTCAACTTCCCCTATGATGCAAAAAAGGGAGAGAAAACACCACTGAAATATGACTGCCAACATCAGCCGCTTCCTGCCCTTAGCCTGCTGCTGTGGCTTGGTCCAAGCACATGTACTACCATCTAGGGGCAAGGGAAGTTATGGGCACATCTCGCTGATGCAGAGGGCCCTGATCTTGCCGCCGCCATTTTGATGGTGCCATGGTGCCACACAGGGCAACACGCTGCATCTCCTGCGCTTCCTCTTCCTGCCAAGCTTGTCGCCAAGGCCGATGCCACGCCACACAAAAGGCGTCCAATGTGCCTGGGAAGGAAAGCACTGAGCATGCAGGGGAGGGGGAGCAGGGCAAGGCACCATTCAGGAGTGACAGCCAATGAGATCCTAGCTCACAGAACTGGCGTTTTCCTTCCCCATTCAAACACCCTTCTGCGGTGTTGAAAGGAGGGCGACCGGGGGCCATGCTCAGGGCAGGTAGTAGGGTCTGGGGAATCAGTGTAAAGGAAGGGTTGGGATGTGCAGGAACACACTGTCCCCCTGTGCTCAGGGCATGACCACATCTTCACACGGGCAAGGCACAGATTGAGGAGAGGTGCTGTGGAGAAAGGCAGGGTGGGACCCACAGATCACCTTTCATGTAGTACCTCCAAGTCAGACCCCAACATACACCACTAGGGCCTTCCAAGGCAGCAGGGCTTCAGCAAACAGTCCCAGCCAGAGCCCTTAGGGAAAGGGCTCACATGCAGCTAGGGAGCATTCCTGAGCCCTGCAGCCACCCTGGAGAGAGGTGACGCTGTCTGTGTAACAATACAGTGTGTGCAAAGAAAGCAGGGACTGTCTTCTCAGGGCCACAGCCGCCCCAAGGGGCAGAGCAGTCTCACCTGGCAAGCTGCAGCCGTTCAGTCCCTATGATAACCCAACCCCATCAGACTCTCAAGTCGAGGAGCCTTTGTGTTCCAAAACAAACGACATGCTCGTGGCTAAACACAGTCCGCTAAGTGCAGGGTGCTGGCGGGTGGTGAGCCAGCGCGCGAACGGCAGCACAGAGCCTGCAATTTGCACTTCACTCACGTCCAGACCTTCCAAGAGAGGCCACAAACAGTTTTGTCTTTTTTCCAGCTTCTTGCCACATCCCAGGACAGTTCCCATTGGCTTCAATGGGAATCTCGAGCCGGCACTGGCTGAGGGAGATTTCCAGGGATTTCCATTGCTCCCTCACCCGGGGCTCCAGTCACTTAGTGACGTGCCAGGGCATTGTAAGGTTCCCACTCATGCTGTGATAACCCTGGAGACTTGGGTTTCCCAGAAGCTGAAAGCAAAGCAGCCTCTGCAGGGTTGTCAGGAAGCTGGGAATTGGATGAACACAGCTCCAGGCAGAGCAGCCTACCTGCTCTGCCCCCAATATCCTTCCAGCGCTTTCCCAAACAACCACCATTGATATCCCATGGGGTGGGGAAACATGGCCACAGGCATCTCCCTTGTGTCTTGGGATTCCCCAGGAGGATCTTCAGAAAGCCACCAAGGAAGAAGGTGGAGTGCACCTCCTGAACACCACAAGGGTAGCTGGCAAGGGGAACACACTCCGGGGTCCATCCAGAAGTGCCTCCTAAGCCCTGGTTTCAGAACACTGGGGCACCCAAACAGCCATCCTCTAGGGATTGTGGTGCATTGCTGCTTGGGGACCTAGGTATGCTCCCAAGCTACTGCCTGAGCAATTGTGGGGCACCTCTCCATGTAGGGGTTTGGGAGACAGTGGCCTATGCCAGGTGGGACATGGATGAACCTGCTGGATTGAAGAACGGACTCACAGAAGGGAGCCACCCAGTCCAGGAGGATTAGCAGGAGCCCTGAGGCTCCCACCACCTTTGAAGATGCCCTATCTAAAGCGACAATTAAAGGCTATGTTTGTGTAGGGTTTGCGCTTCTCCCCCACTCCCCGTCCCACTGTACAAACACCCAGCCCCCGCATGTGCGCTGTCAAACTCAGCAGGACTGGGTTTGAGGATAAACAGAGGTTTCATACAGCCCTAATTTCCACCTACCCTCTTCACAGCTGCATCCTCCGGCATATAATCCCATCCCACATATCCACTGCACTTGACACTCCAAGGGACCTAGCAATTACAGTTCTTCTCCTGAAATCACAGGAATTCAAATCCACCAAAAATGTTTCTACCATGCACCTCAGAAAAAACAGGTCCCGATTTCCAGAGCCATTTACACACACACACACGAATAATTACTGCACACAAATACTGAAACTGCTTGCAAAACAGCAGTCGTGCAACTACGCACCCCTTTGACCTGTGAGTTTAGCAGTCCTGGACCCTCAGTAAGTTACAAGTGGCACCATGCCACAGCACTGATAACGCACGTGTGTGGGGGCGAGGGAGAGAATATTAAGTGGACAGTTACCCCTGCAGCTTGGCCCACATCCAGTGACTTTCAGCCCATCTCCAATACATCACTTGATTCAAAACAAACGTGCTCACAGTATAGTTTGCTCTTGTTTCTAATCAGGAATAGGAAGCTTTCAGGTTTGCAATCAGTTCTGCTTTACTTTTCCAGCAGGGTTCATGCAGGGCCGCTGAGAGTGGGTTCGGGCCCCAGTGAAAAAAGGGCAGACCAGCTAAATAGGGTTGACAAAGCCAGGCCCCAGGCCCCCTTCCGGACAGCTGGGCCCCAGTAATTTGTACTGGCTTCCCCCCCACCCTCGTCAGCCCTGGGTTCATGTGATCTGTAGGGTCAGGTCAGCAGATTTCCAGATTTCCTTTGCTTGCAGGGGGCAGGCATGCGTGTTCCTCAGCCTTTACCCTCCTCATCCACGTCTCTGGTACCAGGACATCCTCAAACCGCTCTCCACCACAGCTGAATTAATCACGCACACAAATCACTGTTCCGCTGCAGTTGCGGAAGTCGCAACTCAACCTGTTTGTTCCTAGCTGGCAGATCAGCGGGAAGATCTCAGGAGAGCTGATCATTTCCCTGGGAAATGGGACTACAGTAGGCCTGCACAACATACGGCCCGCAGGCCGCATGTGGCCTATGTGAGCTCACTGTGCGGCCCGCGAGGGTGAGTAGGCAAGCAGCGGGGTGGGGCAAGCCAATGGCTGGCCGGCCGGCTGGTGGGTGGGGTGGTGAAGAGGCCACTGGCAGGCTGGGGAGTGAGGGTGAACCAGCGGCAGAGGCAGCGGCAGAAGGTAAGAGGCCAGCGGTGGAGGGAGCAGGCAAGCCGGCGGTGGACAGGCAGGCGAGCTGGCAGCGGGGGGGGGGGGGGGGGGTGGGGGAAGAGGCAGAGGGGGAAGTAGGCAAGCTGGGGGGCAGTGGCAAGGGGGCAGGTGAGCCGGTGGCAGGGGAGGGGGGCTGAGGAGGTGAGCGGGCAGTGGCGGAGGGGCTGAGGAAGCAAGCAGGCGGGCAGTGGTGAGCTGAAGTGGTGAGCGGGCCGGGGCGGGTGAGTAGGCAAGCCAGGTGGGTGGGGGGCTGAGGAGGCGAGCAGTGCAGGGTGGCTTTATACTGGGGGGTGAGGAGGCGAGTGGCGAGTCGGCGGCTGACTTGTTCTACTGATCTTGTCTCATAAAAATTGGTCCTTTTTGCTGCTTTTCTCTGGGCTGGGGGTTGTCCCAGTGCTGCAAAGAGGGTGTTCCCAAAGGAAGGTGCTTGCTTCTAACCCCCTCAGGCCATCAGTATGTCTGCTCTTCTCTAGTCAGCCCACTTGACAAGTTTAATTGTTCTTGGTCTGGCTCTCAGCCCTTCTCCAAGGGTTGCAGCTGTCTGGAGGTGCTGCCTTCCACATCTTCCTCAGTCACACCTTGTCCATTTAACAGGGCAATTGATTACCAAGTGGGGGGGAGGGGGGGAGATCTGATTCTACTCCTAGCAAAAAGACATTTTCTTTTACCTTAATTATACTATCTTAGGGGCTTGCTATAATATATTACCAAGGTTCAATACCGCTGTTTTGGCGAGGCAGCACTGGGGAAGAAGGGTTTGTTTCCGCAGGGTGGGTGGTGGTGAGGGGGGTTGTTTCAGGGGGGCTGGGCAGCACTGGGGGGAGGGTGTTTGGGGAGGGGGGCAGTGGGTTTCGGCCCTCAGCTGTTTTCTTTGGAGTAATATGGCTCTCGCTGCTTTACGAGTTGTGCAGGCCTGCACTACAGCAATAAAGAAGTCAGACTGGGGAGAACTACTAGGGCACCTATCCATTCACTCACCCCCTTCCGTCAACACAGAATTGTTCCTCACAGCAATGTACCATCCAGTGCTTTGTCCAGCCTCATGGGGAATGACTCAAACAATGGCCAGCCCCGTCATCTCCTCCAAGAGACTATTCCTCAGTCCAGCAGAGCTCCCCGTTATATCCTCTCCGATACTCAACCTCACTTAATTTCATTCTGCTACCCCAACACCCTTTGTCCTACTGACAGACGCGCAGTTCCCACTTTTTCCTGCACCCAGGCCATTTGGTTCCTTCCTCCCAAATTATCCCTTCACGCTCTAATCATCTGCGCTGCTACGACAGAGTGTCTCTGGAAGTGACCACACACACACACCCCTCAAGTCTCTAAAGTACGTTTTTTCCCCACAGCTACGAAGTACACAACTATCTACAGTACTAGATAGAGGGATCACGCTTCACACGCAGGCCTGTCTATTTGAGCAACTGTCTCTATCCCCAGATAACCAGGTTCTTGTGTTAACACAGCTCCCCCCAATTTGTATGAATGAAGGAAGCAGGGATGGGGAGGGGTCCAACAGGATGTTCTCAGAGAGGGGTCCTGGTTTTGGAATTTGTTTCCTTTCCTTTGCTCTGCTAGAACCTGGATCAGGGAAGCATTAGAACATACTGCCAGACCCACCTGTATCACCCTTAAAGGTGAGGTGCTAATGACTGGGGGCTGGGTGAAGGAGAAGGGAGTGTTTGGAGTTGAAGAAGGTCCCACCCTTTAAGTTTTATAGGCATTGCTCTCTCGGAGAGAGAGTTTGCTTAATAATTGTGTTGTCTATTTTGGAGTCAAATTAAATAAAACCCACAAGTGCACCCCATCAGGAGCTGGTGGATTTTACTGGTTACACTAATACTGATCCTAACATAAAGGGGAGAACAATTCTGGATGCCAAGTCAGGCAACCAGGAAGATATAGCAGGGAACGGAAACCATAAGCAAGCACAGGACAGAGAGCCACTGCCAATTTCAAATCAATGGAAATTAGTCCATTTAAAAAAAAAAAAAATCAGGTGTGGCTCATTTGGGTACTGAAATTTTTAATATTTTTTCAAGTTCCATTTTTAGACATCCTAAAGGGCTTTCTGCTCCTTTGGAAGGGACTGAATGCAGGTCAATATACTCACGTCCAGCCCTACATCCTCTCTGGGCACATCCCTTCCTGCAACCTCCTCCATTTCAGCTCTGCAGCAGCTGTCGATGCTGAACCCCTTCTCACAGCGACTGGGGTCCAGCATGCCTATGAATTCCCACGGAGCAGCGCACAAGAGTGAGGTCATGGTACTACCACAGGAGAGACCGTGCAAGTGAGCATCACCAGTGAAATGAAGGATATGCAAAGGGCTGGCAAACGCACAAGCTCAAAGAATTCCTTTCTGTTATAGCAGTTGTGGGGACAGAACTTTCAGCTGGGAAGTGTTTTTTCAATTGGACAGTGCCCCTTTGACTACTTCTGCTGGCTCCAGGAGGAAACGCGAAATATTCTGAAAAATTCTGCATTAACTCAGAAAGAGAATGGAGAGATTGAAAATGCTGAAAAGGAAAGGACCAGGCCAGCCCTTCCTTGGTCCCCATGAGATGGGGGGCTCTCTTCCAGCAGCAGTTGGCCACAGCCTCAGGCAAAGTAAACAAAAAACACATACTGACAGCACTCACACCCTGTAACAGCAACCAATAAAACTACCTAGGCACATGAGACTAGATCAGACACAGAAGATCACCAGTGCTAGCCAGTGTGCTGTATGGGGGTCTCAGGTTAAAGACTGTCCTGTCACAGAGCCTGATCAAGAGCCCACTGAAATCCATGGGAGTGCAGCCAGTTTGGGTAGCGAGTGAACCTGAAGTGAGGCCAGAGACTCCAGCCAGTGGGAGAAGCAGCAGCCAAAGCAAGGTCCTCTGGACAGTCATAGAACTTTCTCTGCCAGGTGCTCATTGGCTGTTTGTTCCGACCTTCTCCCTCCCTCCTTGTCCTTTCACCTCTGCGTCACACCTCCTGCCCTTACCTACAGGATGGTAACAGCAGACAAGAGGCACCTGCTGTTTGGTCTACAGGGAGCACCTCCAAACTCCAGACGTGCAGAGGTGAAGGGACAGACACCCACCGGGCAACACAGGATTCGGAGGGCTGTGGTGGGGACTGAGTATGTAGGATCCCTTGTCTGCCTTTCTCTCGCCAGAAAAATGGGTTGCACAGGGCAATTTTTTCCCTTTAATTTGCAGACCAGCTCTCCGGACAGGTAGCTCCATCAGTCAAGTGAGGCCCTGCTGGCTCTGCAAGTGCGAATAGGCAGGAACATGATTAGAAGTTGTAGAGTGGCTGGGACTTAACGATGGACTTGTCTAATTTCAGGAACACCTCAGTCCCATCTACACTGCCACTTTCACCATTTAGTAACCGGGCAGGGGTCAACCGTGTTGGAATTGAGTCCCCTGGTTTGGTTACAGATGTAGCATAGACTAGCCTGAAGCTCCAAGTGTTTAGGCAACAGACACATAATCCTGAAGAAGAAGCTGACAGGGAGCCATTCCCAGGGCTCCCACACCCTCCAAGGCACCTGTCAAACAAACATGGGCGTTTCCAGGCTTGAAAGGAAACTAAGCCACAGGAAATCTGGTCAGGGAGAACAGTGCATTCATTACAAGTCAATTTCCTTAGGAGTCCTGATCTCACCAATACACAATTGCCAGTGTCAATAAGAGAAGACATTTCAGGTGCAATTCGCTAAAGTGCTCAGCATTGGCCTAACTCTGCTCCCATTGAAGTCAATGGTAAAACTCGCATCGATTTCTAGGGCAGCAGAGCTACGTGGATGCTGAGTGTTTCCTAAAATCTCACCCTCTGTTTTTATTAATCCTTGTTTCTACTGGATGGATTTTTGGGGCAAACAAGACGGCACCGACTTCCAACTATTCAGAAGTCACGCTGTCCCTGATCCTTGTCTCACCTTTAGGAATTGCCACCGAGCATTTAAACAAGCTGTTGAAACAGATAGACAAGAAAAACTGGCAAATCAATAAGTTATTTTCTTTGGTGTATTTTAGCTTCAAACTAGCACAGCATATAGGCCTGAGATTCACAAGATCTGAACTGTACTTAAAAAAAAAAAGTATCAATCCTTATGTCACTGGTCAGCAAGTAGCTATTGCCGTTACTAATAAACTGTTTATTCTGCAGGTGTTACTCTGGAGAAGTATTTTAGGAGGAAAAGGAGAGATTAATTTATCAACCTGAAATGGCCTACAATAAATCGCCTGCTAGGGCATCATTTTAATTTCTCTGCAAAATTAACCGACAGTAGGTGGGATTTTCTAAACTCTGCACATGCAATCATCCACCCAATGTGCACTGCACAATTGTCACAGATAGATATGGAAATCGAGTCGCTTAGCATGCAAGCAGCCAGAGAGATGCATTTGAGGAGTATCTGCACACTTGATAAGATTAGTCCATAGGTGTGACTGTTGGCAGAAACCTCAGTTTCCTCTGAGCTCTCTCTCTCTCTCTGCTTTGATGTTTTAATGATGCCCATGCTAATTTCAGTCCCTGCTGTGCCAGTTTGCCTTTGCTGCTGCTGCTGGAGTTTCTACCACTGCTGCAGTCAGGTGCATCACTTATCTTCCACTATTTACCATGCTTCCTTCAATTGCTACCGTAACTAATGTGATGATTTGCTTTAAAAGCTTCCTTCTTCTCTTAAGATCGCTCCAGTCTAAAGAGAGAGATCAAAAAATGAGAGCAGACTCTTAGGGCTGGGACACTGCATGTTTTTATGATTCACTGGGCCTCAGACTTAAATAGCTCCTTCTACCTCCCAGACTGGCAGCTCCCCATCTCCTTCCTTCCAACCCTTAACTGCAGAAAAGCTCTGCTATTCAGCTAAAGGCTGCGTGACTCCACCCTGGGCCTATGGCTTGGCAAAGGCAGGCAATTAATTGCGCTGATTCTTACAGAGACGATTTGAATCATCCCTTCAGTACAATGTTCACTACTAGAACCCAGCCTGGAAACCAATAGGTGGGTATTAACTAGGGTTGCCAACTCTGACTAAAGCACTGGAAAAATTCCACCACAATTTCAACAGCTTCCACCCCTCCATCAACCTCAGCCTGGACCAATCTACACGGGAGGTCCACTTCCTAGACACCACAGTGCAAATAAGTGATGGTCACATTACCACCACCCTATACCGAAAACCTGCCGACCGCTATGCCTACCTTCATGCCTCCAGCTTCCATCCCGGACACACCACAAGATCCATTGTCTACAGCCAAGCACTGAGGTACAACCGTATCTGCTCTAACCCCGCAGACAGAGACCAACACCTAGAAAATCTCCACCAAGCATTCTCAAGACTACAGTACCCACACGAGGAAATAAGGAAACAGATCAGCAGAGCCAGACGTGTACTCAGAAGCCTCCTACTGCAAGACAAACCCAAGAAAGAAACCAACAGGACTCCACTGGCCATCACATACAGTCCCCAGCTAAAACCCCTCCAAGGCATCATCAGGGATGTACAACCCATCCTGGACAATGATCCCACACTTTCACAGGCCTTGGGTGGCAGGCCAGTCCTCGCCCACAGACAACCTGCCAACCTGAAGCAGATTCTCACCAGCAATTGCACACCACACCATAGTAACTCAAGCTCAGGAACCAATCCATGCAACAAACCTCGATGCCAACTCTGCCCACATATCTACACCAGCAACACCATCACAGGACCTAACCAGATCAGCCACACCATCACCGGTTCATTCATCTGCACGTCCACCAATGTAATATATGCCATCATATGCCAGCAATGCCCCTCTGCTATGTACATCGGCCAAACTGGACAGTCTCTAAGGAAAAGGATAAATGGACACAAATCAGACATTAGGAATGGCAATATACAAAAACCTATAGGAGAACACTTCAACCTCCCTGGCCACACAATAGCAGATCTTAAGGTGGCCATCCTGCAGCAAAAAAACTTTAGGACCAGACTTCAAAGAGAAACTGCTGAGCTCCAGTTCATCTGCAAATTTGACACCATCAGCTCAGGATTAAACAAAGACTGTGAATGGCTTGCCAATTACAGAACCAGTTTCTCCTCCCTTGGTTTTCACACCTCAACTGCTAGAACAGGGCCTCATCCTCCCTGATTGATCTAACCTCGTTATCTCTAGCTTGCTTCTTGCTTGCTTATATATACCTGCCCCTGGAAATTTCCACTACTTGCATCCGAAGAAGTGGGTATTCACCCACGAAAGCTCATGCTGCAAAATGTCTGTTAGTCTATAAGGTGCCACAGGATTCTTTGCTGTTCCTACTTCGCGTCTACACAAAGCAGCACACCTCAGCCTGTTTCCACTGAGGAACTGAGTTTTAAACACATCCTCGCAACATGGATATACTCCCATTTTCTATCACTGCAGCCAGGTGACCCGAACAAACATTTCGAACATTGAAATGAAAATCTGGGGCCCTGCAGGGAAAACCAGGCAGATGTCTCTTTATGTGGTTTGTAACATTTAAAACTGGACTGGATAAGCAAGATGATGTGCCTTAGGGTATGGCTACACTTGCAGGTGTGCAGCACTGGGAGTTACAGCTGTCTTCGTACAGCTGTGCAGGGCCAGCGCTGGTGCGTGGCCACACTCACAGCTACCAGCGCTGCAGTGTGGCCACATTTGCAGCATTTGCAGCACTGTTGGGAGTGATGCATTATGGGCAGCTATCCCAGCGTTCAAGTGGCAGCAACGTGCTTTTCAAAAGAGGGGGGTGGGGTGGAGTGTGACAGGGAGCGGGGGAGAGAGAGAGAGAGTGGATTTTTGGAGCCGACACTGTGTATCAGCTCCCTGCCTTGCAAAATCTGAAAATTTCCCCGACCCCTCATTTACTCTTAACTGCAAACAGCCTGCAGACCAGATAAGCAGCTGCTCCAACAGACTCCCTTTCTCCCCCCAAGCAAACACTCATCCCCCTGCCTGCCTCATTCACAGCAAGGTAGTGGGTTATCTCAATTGATTGTTCACAGTCAGTTACAGATTGATCACAGCAAACAGGACCTGTGTTTGTTTTTTTAGATAAGCAGCTCCCGGAGCCCCAAGTTCACAACAAAACAAAGAGAAGCATCATAACAAAACAAAGAGTAATTTAGTTAAAAGCATTCTGGGATATCTCCTAATACCCTGGAGGCCAATAACAGCGCTGGCGTGTGGCCACACTTTACGAGCAGCGCTGCAGCACCAGTGCTGCAATGCTTATTCCCCAAGCAGACCCAGGTGTACGGCCAGCGCTGCAGCCAGGGAGTTGCAGCACTGGATGTGCCCTGCAGGTGTGGACAGTTACTAATTGCAGCACTGGAAAGCCTCCACCAGCACTGCAACTCTCAAGTGTAGCCATACCCAATGTCCCCTGGCAGAGCAGAGATCTCTGCAGGTGTCCTAACCTGGGAAGCAGCCATTTGTTAACATTTTACAAGAGGAATACACAGCTGAGCAGCAGTGGCTCTGCCCCCTATCACTGGGAGCTGACTCTCACCACTCCAGCAAGGCACATTCCTCTCACACATTGTTCCTGGGGCCAGGGGGAACAGAGTCTGGCTGCTTAAATGCTGATCACTCCTTCCCCTCAACCCATATATGCACACAGGCCGCAGGCTAAGTCACCAAGCACAAGCTAGTCTGTCTGCAGCCAAGAGAGCTGCACTGCAGTAGCTGTGGATGGAGAGAAACAAACCACTTAGCTTTAGGCAATACCTCTGACTCTCTCAGCATAAGTTCAGAGTTAAGGCCTCATTATGCATCCTCTTGCTACAATTACTTGGACTGGGGGGAACTGATGCTAAGCATTTTACCCCTTGGGAGGACAGGCACAGAATTCAGCAGTGATAGCAGTGACATGCTGCCTCACTGGCTGGCAGGCAGGTAAAGGGATAGACAAAGTATTTAAAAATAAAACTAGGGGGGACGGGGGACCATGTGCTCCCACAAAGACTAAAGTAATAGGGCACAATGGATTCCTCCAGCTGGGATTCATGGGTGGCTGACAGTTGCTTTGCCTCATTTGCTGGGTCTCCTGTGATCTCACACACATTCCAGTTCATTCTGTGACGATACTGATCTACTCAGAGTTCCTTAAGAATCAACTTCAAACACAGCTTGAAACAACTCAGATCCCTTAGCATTTTTGTCCAGAACCTCCAGGTCCAGATCTCAAGTAGGCTGGAAGATCTGCTTCTTTTCTCCCTGGACAACGTTCTGCCAGGCCTAGCATGAATGGGCAAGGAAGCAAGGAACCTCCATGAGCAGGAACTGAAAGGTAGCTTGAATTTCTGTCAAGGTCACAGGCTTGTCTGATCTCAAAGCTAATTGGGTTTTGCGGTTGATGTATCTATTCTAAAAAGAAACAGGAGACTGACCCCAGTCATTTCAAACCTAGCAGGACTGCCTCTATTGTGCTGGCTTCCTCCTAGTTTTCCTACTGTTAGTGTGCGCTGAGTTCTGTGTTCAACGACCACTAACAGTCATGACTGTGCCAAGTGGTGCTTCAAGAGACAAGTAAAAGAGAAACTTTGCTTCCTTAAAAAAAATGCAAGGATTTGCCCTGGGGGAGAGGAGGTTTCTCCCTTTGCCTACTGCCTTCCCCACCACTTGCTTCCCTCCCCCTAACCCTCACTTCTCAACTTCACATGCTCCCCACTGCTTCATACACAAGCTCATCCCCAGATTTCCTTCCCTAGTCCTGCTTCCTTGGGCTTGTCATTTTGCTACGGCTGGTCTCTAGTGACAAGGATTCGGTTATTTTGGCCAACCAGTTCTGCAGTGACGGCTCTTAAAATACATCACAAGTGACTGTTCAAATGGAGCAGTGCAACATTCGGAAAGATTTCAACTTCCAACAGATCGGGCTCTGGGGAATGATAAAACTTTGATCAGGAAGCACTGCAATGGAGCTAGAAGGCGGATGGAACAAGAACAGGAGTCAAGTATCAGAGGGGTAGCTGTGTTAGTCTGGATCTGTAAAAGCAGCAAAGAGTCCTGTGGCACCTTATAGACTAACAGACGTATTGGAGCATGAGCTTTCGTGGGTGAATACCCACTTCGTCAGATGCATGTCCGACGAAGTGGGTATTCACTCACCCACAACAGCTAATGCTCCAATACGTCTGTTAGTCTATAAGGTGCCACAGGACTCTTTGCTGCAAGAACAGGAGAGGCAGCTGGGATAGAATTGAACTGTGCCAGGCTTAAAGCCCAGGGTCTGTGGAGATGTGAGAAATAATAAATAAAGATGCCTCCCCAACCACCCCCAACTACTGCATGACTCAACTGGGGAGAGGTTTGCACAGGCTAAGCATTTTTCAGAAAGCCTAATCCATTACACAGCATGCTATTTACATTTGGGAGAGTGCTTTGCTTCCTGACCCCTTTTAGATTTGCTCACCGAATAGCCATCAGCAGGCTGCTTCACTTTTAATTACCTTAAAAGGCAGGCGGTCCACAGCTTCGGTCTTCTGCATACCGAGCTGAGCGGCTGTTCTGCAGTGATGTCTGCAGGAGGACGGACAGACCTCAGAACAGTGGCAGGAGAACACTATAAAGCAGGGGTCGGCAACCTTTCAGAAGTGCTGTGCCGAGTCTTCATTTATTCACTCTAATTTAAGGTTTCATGTGCCAGTAAAACATTTTAACGTTTTTAGGTCTCTTTCTACAAGTCTATAATATATAACTAAACTATTGGTGTATGTAAAGTAAATAAGGTTTTTAAAATGTTTAAGAAGCTTCATTTAAAATTAAATTAAAATGAAGAGCCCCCCGGACTGGTAGCCAGGACCCAAGCAATGTGAGTGCCACTGAAAATCAGCTCATGCCACAGGTTGCCTACCCCTGCTATAAAGAGAAGTCATTAGTCTCATGACAGCCTCTGGAGCCATCCTGCCTGGTGTTCCAAGCAAAGTCCCAGGACGCAGGGACGCCCAAACTCTAGTCCTGGATCTGACACAGACGTTGGGCAAATCACAACCTCTCTGCCTCAGACTCCCCATTTCCGAAAAAGCACAGAATTGTCCAAGAAGCAGGGAGTGGAGAGCTCTTTGAGGCATTACTAGTGTTACTCAATACTGCTGTGTTCAGAGCTACTGTGGTCAGTGGCTAACTTAAACCTACCTTCTGCACAGGGTGCTGGGCACTCCTTGAAGATGAGAAGTGCCAGCTAAATACTAAGTATTATTATACCCCGAACAGGACAGCCGGTGTCAGGGTAAGACTTTGGTAGAAATTCAAACTCTGCCTAACACCTAGAAGCAATACAAGCAGAACCCATAGTGCATGATACAAAAATGCTTTGCAATAAAATTAACTTTCATAAAGTTAGCATCTTCCATCTAGCCCAGTGGTTCTCAATCCACAGGCCACTTGAGGCCTAATCAGCGCACAGCTGTGGCCCATGGGACATCCTCGGGGCCATACAGATAGCATATATATCAGGGGTCTCAAACTCAAATGACCATGAGGGCTAGTTCATTGGCCCGAGGGCCGCATCACTGACAAACTCCCACTTGCTGCCCCCGGCCCTGCCCCCCTTCCACCTCTTCCATGAGGCCCCACCTCTTCCCTGCCCCCATTCCAACCCCTTCCCTGAAGTCCCCACCCCAACTCCGCCCCCTCCCTGCCCCCAGAGGGTGCATGAGAAGTGTGGCGGGGTTCAGGGCAGGGAGTTGAACTGCAGCAGGAGGTTGGGGTGAAGACAGGGGGCTCAGGGTGCAGGGGGTGTGTGGGATGCAGCAGGGGGCTCAGGGCACAGGGTTGGGGTGCAGGGAGGGGGCTCAGGGCAGGGGGTTGAGGTGCAGGAGGGCTGCCTGCCCCGGCCCGGCAGCAGCGCACACCAGGGCCAGGGCAGGCTGCCGGCCTGAGAAGTAGCTGGAACCATGTCCCTGCGGCCTCTGGGGGAGCGGGGGATGCAGGGCTCTGCGTGCTGCTTGCTGCGCCTCCAGGTACCTCCCCCGAAGCTCCCATTTGGCCGCGGTTCCCCGTTCCCGGCCAATGGGAGCTGACGGGGGACGGTGCCTGGAAGCTAGGGCAACACACAGATGGAGCGCTCTGCTTCTCCCACCTCCCCCCTCCCCGGGATGTGATGCCAGCTGCTTCAGGGAGCGGCGCGGGGCTCGAGGGGGGCAATTCTGCAGCTGCAGTTTGCCCACCCCTGGCCTGGAGGTGGGCCAGGGGGGCGGGCGTGGGCCACTTGGTGGGCCGCAGGAAATAGCCCCATGGGCCACATGCTGCCTGTGGGCCACGTGTTTGAGACCCCTGATATATATTGTGTGGATGTGGCCCACATAACAGAGAGAGCTGCATATGTGGCCCGCAATAGTAAATAGGTTGAGAATCACTAATCTAACCCACAGAATAGCAAACATGATATGACAGCCAACCCCAAGTTCAAAGAGACAACGAGTGGTAAGTTCTAACTTTGCAGCACAAAGCGCCTTGCTGGGGAATAGCATCGACAGCTGCCCAGCCTCAGGGTCGGCTAGGTAGAGAGGGGGACGGTGGACACAGGCAGGCAGGCAGGGTCAGCCTGGCACCATATCAATCCATTTCTCTGCTAACGTGTCCATTAAATTTCAGGCCATTTTAGCAATGCCAGCCTATGACAGAATAGCTGAACGTGCCTGCTTTCATTACTCATTTGCCGAGCTTGCTAACCAAATATGAATGGAGCATAAATATTTTTAAATAAGCGTCACTGCACTAGATGTGCTCAGGACAGCAATGGGTTGGTTTTCTAATATGCTCCTTTCTCCCTAATCTGGTAACTCAGATGCCATTCCTGATGCAGACACACTTGAAATGGTATTGCAACCAAAGATGGAATGCCCCATCCTCAGCCTCCTCCCTTCCCCATTCCCCTATGCCAACTCCCATTTAGGCCCCCAACTCTCCTCTCAAATCCACACAATAGATCTCGATCCTCCTATTCTGCTCTCCCTACATATGCAGAACAGGAAAGCAGAATACTAGAATACGGCCTCCAGTTATCTCGTAGGTATCACTTTCAAAAAGGGGAAATCTTGAACGAAGACTACCCTAGTTATCCTAGGCCTCCAGCACTCTAGCACCTCACCATTTAATTTCTTATCCTAAAGAGTCTCCTGTGAGGCAGCGTAGTGCTGCTAGCCCCATTATGCCCGTTCCCCACATGGACAGACAGAGGAAGTGCTTTGCCGTAAGGTCAGACAAGGAGTCAGTGGCAGAGCAGCAATTCAATCTAGGTCTTCCACGACCCAGGGAAGCATCTCAACCACGAGCTCCTCCTCATTGCAGGAGCTCCCCCTTTCTGACTCCTTATGAGAATTGAAGAGGCTATCCTCAGCCCAAGAGTCAAACCCAGTATCAGAGCACTGGCTCACTAGAAGGACTCAATTGGCAGCAATCATACCTTCATCAGTGGGTCTTGCTGCTTTGTGCATGATAGATAGAGCCAACTGCTATTATCCCTCAACTCAACAACTCCTAGTAAACTGGTTAAATAGATCTCTCCATTTCCTGTGACCATCCTGCTCAGACACGGTCAGGCATTTCTGATGGGTAAAAAGCCATTTGCCAATTTTCTCCGCTGTACTACAAGAGCTACACACAATTTAAGGACTGATGATGATTCCAGGTTAGCTGCTAGCAATTCTACACAATCTCTGTTGATCAGATGCTAAGTCCCATGGTCTACACCTATTCCCCTCTCTACTGTCAGGAGCTTGGGCTATACACAGTCCCCCACAAAAATCATTCTCGGAAGATTCACACAGGAAAACCAGAACTCCTGCCCTGCAGATAAGGGGAGCTCACAGTTAAATCCTCCCATGCAGTTCCCCATGGGGTCCTCAAGTTCTACAGCAACACATCATGCAGATAAAGATATCCCATTCAGTCTCTGCAGTGATGACATGAGTACAGCTCTCATAAGTGGTGACGAATGTATCCTCACTGAGATCACCAGTTGCAAATAATACAACACTGAATCAGCTGCACTGAGGGGAAAGAGTGGGCACCCTGCTTATGCATAAACCTTACTGAATTTATCTTACCAAGAGCCCCGTGAGCCAGGCAAGGGTTATCCCCTGATACAGAGGAGGAAATTGCAGTGCAGAGAGATTAAGAGCTTTATTTTCAAAGATGCCGAGAACACTCAGCTCTGAAGGGGTGGGCGATCAGAACTTCTGAAAATCAGGCCCCAGGTGACTCTGCCCAAGGTCACAGTGAGTCAGTGACAGAGCTGGGAACAGAACTTGGAACGCCTGACTTCCAACCCATGGTTTAGTCACAAGACCGTCCTTGTGGTTCCCAACGTTCAGCCTCTACCTGGAAAATCCCTGGGTATTGCAACACACCAGGGCACATGGAAGCAGGCAGAATCTGCTCAACGTTACCAGCATGACTTGCACTAGTTCCTCACCCAGCATGGAAAGAATACAAAACTAACACCGAGCACAGAGAGAGACTGACTCCCATATGAGAGGTTGAAGGGGACAATGGAACATCCTGGTATATCTGGGTATGATAATCTTAGCAAGAGAAAGCAAAACAGCTGATTGGTCATAAATTCATTACTCCTCCTGCTCCATGGGTAGCAATAACTAGTCAGTTTCCTATTATGCACTCCGGGTCAAACTCTGTGCAGCACCTCCGCCAGGTACCCCAGCGAAGGCCTCAGCACACAGGTGGGGGTGCAGAGGTGGCTTTATGGGTCTTAGGGTCTGATGTGGGGGGGGAAAGTAGCCCCTTGTGCGAGTGAGTACACCCTAGCTGCTCTAACTTACGCAGCGCAACTCATATAGCACCAAGAGCTATGTGCCTGCTCTCTCCTGACCCCTGAACATCCCCTTATGCTGAGGTCTGCACAGAGGACAGCATAGGGCTGTTTTTAGTGGCCCTCTGCAGTGTGCACACCACAGGAGCCAGGAGCTCCTTTTCAGCCCCTCTATACAGATCGAGAAGTATGTAGGAGCTGGTGAGGCGAGGCACAGAATCGGTCTCTAACATTTACCCCCACAAATTCATTGAGAGCTACAGTGCAGATTTCATGCATTTCCACATGCCCTGGCAGTACTGCAGAGAACACACCCTTGCGATGCTGAGGGATCGAGCATACAGAGCACTGGCCAGAAAAGAACACGGATACAGTGCACACTGCTGTATTCTATTACAGGATAAACAGACATCATCTTTCGCCAGCTGATTTTGAAGTCTCCACCTGATGGAGCCAAAGACAAGCCTGCCCGTCACCCCAAAGAGAAACATGCCCTGAACCCTGCTGCCCTAGCAAGAAGCTAATGGACTGGCACGGATTAACGTCTGCAGTGCAGGTTTTACAATGGTCAGCTAATCAGTAATGCAGCCTGTTCTGGGACATATTGCAGTTAGGGCTATGGAAAACCTACCAAAAAGATTCTGTAGTAAGTTAGCAGGCAAATCAATGCCTTGTTCCATTTATTTATTTCATAAATATGAGCTACCGAAAGTTACCTTTTGATATCTCAAAACCAAAACATGCCACAGATTGATTTGCTCCACTCAATTTTAACCCAAAATAGAAAGAACAGAAACTGGAAAAAATTCTAAAGGACAAGAAACCAGGGATGTGAAAGCCATAGAACAACTGCGACCAGAAGAAACGCAGTCTAGGATCTGGTCCGAGTGAACACCTTCACTTCCTCTCTCTACATCTGGGGCCAGCTCCCGAGCAGCTGTAAGTCGCAGTCCTCCACTGACTAAGTGAAGCTGAGCCCATTTACACTAGCAGAGGATCTGGCTCCGGCATTTTGCTCACCCTATCCAATGCTGCTGTCAGGTAATGGAAAGAGAAAGCAGCCATTTGGCTGACTCAGCCCTGGCCCACGCTACAAACTATGTATAAAGACGCCGCTCAGGGGTATGGACAAGGCAGTTATACCAACCAAACTCCAGCATAGATAGCGCTATGTCGGGAGGGCTTCTCCCATCAACTGAGCTGCCGCCTCTCGGGAAGCTCTCCCTTCAGCACAGCGCGACAGCAGCACAGCTGCACCGCTAAGTGTAAACAAGCCCTCAGGGATGTTGCTCTTCTGAGGTTATGTCTACACTACAGCTTATGTTGGCATAACTTCTGTCTCGGGGGGGTGGGAGGGAATAAATCACCCCCAAGTGACATAAGTTGCACTGACGTAAGCACCAGTGTGGACAGCGCTATGTTGGCAGGAGAGCTCCTCCGGTTGACATAGCTACTGCCACTGGCGGGGGGCTGGAGTAGTTAAGCCGACGGGAGCGCTCTCTCCCAGTGGCTTAGAACGGCTACATTCGAGAGCTTACAGCAGCGCTGCTGCATTGATGCAGGTCCGCTGCTGTAAGCTCTCTAGAGACTAAAGGCACAGCTACACTAAAGAGACTGCTGAGGAAAAGCTCAAGCACCAGAATAAGGAACAAACTCCCAGACTGGGAACAATCCTACACCCACTCACTGCCTCACTGAAAAAGGCTACGCTAACGGTCCAAAGCACTGCCATTTACAAGTATTACTGCAGCATCTGGGGCAGTTATCCTGCTCTTGTATGTTTCTATAGCACCCATCACCCAGTGGGGGTCTCCTTCCTGTAGGATTCTTTCAAGGGCAGCTGGCAAAAGCCCCAAGGAAGCAGAACAGTCTACTCCAGCAAAGCCATATTGTCAGGACGCAGCTGCAACATCTAAGAGACCTGACAGAGAACAGCAAACCAGATACCAGCACTGCATCAGGCCAGACTGACTGTGAACCCCTTACTGCCACTGCGAAGCGGTTACTGGCTGCCTGCACAAGTGACTGCTCCCCAATGGAAACAAGTGGGTCCCATAGAGATACCACTGAAGAAAATAAAAGGCATCAGAATTCTGCTCTTTTAAAATGTCAGCTGTGTTCACTCCGCACCCGGCAGTCTATTCTGAGCAGCTGCATTCCAGGAGCCCCTAGCAGGATTTTCCATCAGCAGCAGCACGGTCTTCTCCGTTATAGCAGGATCGGCCACAGCCATGGAGAAAAGACGCTGACAAGGGAGGGAAACAAGGTAGCGCAAAGAAATGGAATTCAATAGAACTTACCATCCTCAATGACGACTTTGATGAGACGGATCGAGCCATTCCGGGCCTTGGCAAAAAAGTCCTTTAACTCTGTGGTGGCTAAAAGAACCAGAAACATCGTGATCAGACTTAGTAGACAAACCAAATGTTATTCTGCTCTTCAAACCAAGTAAGGGGGAGGTGGGAGGGGACAAAAACTAAAAAAACTAAATGGGAGAGTGTAAAAAAATCCCTGATGGTAAAAATGGACAGAATAAAAACAAAGCAGCTGATTTCACTTGCTGTGTGACCTACACTGTGGAGGATACGAAGTCCTGTCTCTCAGAGGTTTCAGAGTTAAATACTGGCTGGGAGCACATGTGATCCAGAGAACTTGATACTTGGACTGGGTGAACATAATCACCCAAATTTAGATGATAGTTTGGCTGGGGCAGGGAGGGCAGGCTCCAGTGTCAGTTTAAGTGTGCAGCGTATCCCAGTTTGCACGTGGGGCAGGGGAGGAGGGCGGCTGGAAGGTGTGATGATGGGCAGAGGCAGCTCTGTTGTGTTCAGACACTTGCCTTGGTTACGTTTTGCTTTGGATGCTGTATGCCAGAGCGTGTGACCTCCAGCAGGAAGGCTGCATAACACAGAAGCTGCCAGAATGTTACAGGAATCGGAACTGTAGCCACTTTGAATTTCACTCTCTGCTTGTCCCAATGTGACCCCTCAAGGATGAGCTGTGATAAACTTTGGGAATTGAGGACTCAGATTCTGCAGAACGGAGACCTGTTTGTGTGTTAGGCTTTCCCCCAGGGCCTGAGCAGCTTTGGTTATAAAAGAATAACGAAGGCCAGTTTGGCCTAATCAATTGGTAGCAGGTTTAAAACAAACACAAGAAAGTATTTTTTTCATGCAACGCACTGTCAACCTCTGGAACTCCTTTCCAGAGGGTTTTGTGAAGGCCAATACTATAACAGGGTTCAAAAGGGAGCTAGATAGATTCATGGAAGATAGGTCCATCAATGGCTATTAGCCAGGATGGGCAAGAATTGTGTCCCTAGCCTCTGTTTGCCAGAAGCTGGGACTGGGTGACGGGGCATGGATTACTTGATGAATTCCTAGGATGCCTTCCCTTCCTCCCACCAACCAAGGTTACAGGTGACTGTGGATACTGTGATAGACCCAGGCCAGTTGGGTACAGCAGAATAGCAGAAGGCAGATATACTGGCCACTGGATTAACAGTTTTCTGTTCACTGACTGACCAGAGCAGGGGCTGCTCCAGGCTAATGAGAACACCTGACTCTAACCTGCAAAGAGTCAGGTGAGGCCATTAAGTTAATGTGACCACCTGACCCTAATTAAGGCCCTGCTGGTACTATAAAAAGGGCTCACTCTAGTCAAGCAGAGGGGAGCCAGAGGAGAGGAAGTGTGGCTGAAGGGCTGGTTAATGAAGACACCCCGAAACTATCGTTAATGGAGCCCTAAGGTAAGGGTGAAGAAGGAGAGCTGTGGGGAAGTGGCCCAGGGAAACGTAGCAACTCTGGCAGTGAAAGGTTGGCTGCCAACAGCTACCACCATTAGGGTCCCTGGGCTGGAACCTGGAGTAGAGGGTGGGCCCAGGTTCCCCCCCAACCCACCACTATAGGAATATCTCCTGGGAGGGGAAGTCAGGCCCCTGTCAGGACAGGAGGCTAAACTGTTCTGAAATGAGCTCCCAGGGACAACAGAGACTGTGGGAGTTCTCTCACCAACCTCCTTGCTGGCCTATGATGAAAAGGGCTCAGTAGACTGTAACCCTGGCCCTAGAGAGAGAAGGGCTACGTGGAGGGTCACAGTGAGCCACTGAGGCTAAGCATAAACCGCCTAGAAGCGCAGGATCCAAGGAAGCAAGGTCAGAGCTCTGCCACAACACTTATCAAGTTAGAATCAAAATCCTAGGGATGCTAGCAGACAACCCCAGTCGTTCATCCCAGAGGATCCTCTAGCACTTTATATGCTCTCAAACATACAAAGGAATTGCTCCACCCCAGGCCTCTCTGAGAGGACGCCACCTGAACTCACCAGCTGTTTAACAGCATCCAGCAACATTTGTAACAGCAGCTTAGGGCAAGAAGTGGAGAAGAGTCCCAGACCAGTAATGACCAGAACTAGTATTTAAGCTAGGAATCTGGGGCTGGCATCCCTATTCTTGCTTGATATCTTAAAAATGAGCAATCAGAGCTTTAGTTACATCTAACCTGCAAGAAAGCATTTCCAGCAGACAGCACCCCAGCCTACCTCCAACACAAGGGTTTTCTGCTGGCCTTTGAAATGCTACATGTTGGTTTCTAGGTAAAGAAGCCACCATAAATATTCAGAGAGGGGAAAGACTTGAGTTAGAAAAGGAAGTGTACCATACAGCAGTAACCTGGCCAGTATCACATCACTACTGCATGTGGCCGGTCATCCCTAGTGCACAGAGGGAACCTGGCTGCTCGGTGGAGTGGTAAGACATGCCAGATGGGTAGCTGGGATCAAAGGGTACCTCAATACTGCAAAACACACCACAAACCAGGGCAGTGAGTCTCTAAGCCTGAGTCAACTGACTCAGGCTCAGACTACAGAGCTAAAAACAGCAGTGTAGACATTCCCGCTGGGGCTGCAGCCTGGGCTGAGACACACCCACCCACGGCCCTACACCGGGTTCCAGAGCCCAGGCTCCAGCCCCAGCAGAAACATCTACACTGCTATTTTTATCCCCATAGCACAAATCCAAGTCAGTTGACCCGGCCCAGACTTGCTGCTGTGGTGTGTTTCTGTGTTGGGTTTTTTTTGGCGCAGTGTAGGCATGTTCTAAGGAGCTTAATGAAGTATTAATACAAGCCTAGAGTTTGCAATTTTACTGAGGACAGATTGACAAGAGGGCCAGGGAATACCACCAACTCTGACTGCCCATTATATTTACATATAGAAATGTAACAACGTCCTAAAGCCTGCAGCCGAATGGAGCATTAGACTGGATCAATGGGATTTTTAATACATAATGTCAATGGACAGTCACGGTTACAGGCTGCCTTTCCCAGCCCGTTCAGTTTGATTGGAGGAGGATGAAAGAAGAGGTTACTTTAAGTTCAAATATTGACTCTTCTGGACTTCTGTTCCAGATGAGGTTTCATTTGTCACCAATCACAGGAAGTGCCTACAAGGCTTACTTGTCTGCATTAGAGACTGACCACTCTGCTTTACTCTGCTCTCTTACAGCCCAGGGTCAGAACTGCAAAGGCAGCTTCCCTTGAACTCCACAGAGTTAACCTCAGAGGCACTTATTAAACCTGAGCGACATGCAAACTGGATGTCTGCAAAGTCTGGCCCAACACCAACAGTGTTTCTAGGCTTTTTTGAGGGTGCCGTGTCTCAGAGATGGGACCAAACGGAAAGAGGGATATTTTGGACAAGAGTGGGAGGTGAAAGGAAAGGCCACTACTGTTCCAAGCATCAGGTCTTTCTAAGCACCATCTGGTCTTCCCCGGCTTAATCTTTCACTAAACATGCCAGCCAGATGGTCACAAGCCCAGATCTGTATTTTATAGCACAGGTCCAGACTGCTTGATTACGATGTGGAGCACATGCTCTTTCCCTACATGCTTCCAGGGACAAGGAACTCTCTCAAATGAAGTCTTCAAACCACTGGGAATCGGCAGCAACAACAATGGTTGTTTCCTCTCTCAGGGACATGCAAAGATCTCTGGAGCTCACCTTTCAGCCAAGTGCCTATGGTATCTCCACCAATATTGGGAAGGGCCTTTAATTTCTTCCTCCCACCCCTCTTCACTGAAGATGCACCTCTCATGTTAGTTATGGGGTATATCACAGTCCTTGCAATGGACAACCCTTTCAAGCAGCCCAGTTAGTGTCTATATTACTCAAGTGCATCCTGTTTGGTGATTTGGATGCTGTGCACAAACACATTTCTAAGCATTTCCTTGGTAGTCAGCCTAGAACACATCAGTGCTGTAAGTGTCAATTATATGATTCTTCACCAGTCAGCTGTGCTGGTAAATCTCCATTTTGTTCCTCATGAGCCACCTCAATATCAACACTTAGATTTGTCAAGACCAAATTTTCCCCTCCCCTCCCTGGGTCACACTGCAAGTGCTCATTACAAACCTCCTTGCCAAAGATAGATTTTAATCAGACTTTGTAACAAAGGGACTTGTTACAAAGAGGTGGCCAACAAATGCTTCAATATCCACAGGTAAGTAGCATTACAAAGGAAGCTGTCACAATCTCACTTGTTAGCAAAGAGCTGCACTGAAAGGCTGCTGGTCATGCTGAGTGCTGGCTCCAATTCCCTTCCAGCAGGGGCCATATCTCTTCCACTTGGTCCTGCTCACACAGGACCACCAGACACTTGGGTTTTACCGTAGAAACACTGCAACAAACTTTAATCCATTCCCACAGGGCTTCCAAAACCTCCCGGGCAAGGAACCGCTTTTGAAGTGCAGTGGGAACTGGTGCAAAGGATTCTGGGGCACATCTCAGAACCATTTACAAGGGAACACATGGAAAGAGGTTGAGAACTCATTTGGAAATGAAACATTCACAGAAAAGCTTAGTACAGGATCTTCCTTGCAGCTGCCCATCAAACATGCCAGGGCTTCTCTTCTCTCTAATCCACAGGCAGAATGCTTGTTAAAGCAAATGCTAATTACATGCCCACGTGAACAGGCAATAACAGCCTAAAGCACTAAAATGCATTAAGATGTTACTGTTTATGTAAATTCATAACAGCGACAGTTTTCAGCTGCCACAGATTAATTAATAGAAATTTCTCAGAGGCCACTAACTTCTCTCTTCCTCCACTTCCCAGTTGGAGGGAATAGGAGAGAATTCTCCATCAGGCTGGGACTTTGTGAATTACAGCAGTTATAAGGCCCTTAGAAATGTACGGATTTGAAATAAACTCCAGAGACTTAATGATTGCAGGTTGGGGTGTGTGACTGGGTGGGGAGAGCTCCATAATTAAGATCCGTTGAGATGAAATAGAAATGCAGGCAGTGTGACTGGGGGCAGGGGACCCCTAAAATTAAGGTATTTTAGGGGAGACAGGAACACTATAAGCCAAATGGTACTGCAGCCAGAAAATTGCCCAAAGAAACTGGAAACGCGCTCTGCATAGCTGCAAGATGCTCCTTCCGTTTCAAGAAGACTGCTCACACTTTCAACCTACCCCAGCACCAGCTCTGCTGTCAGAGACAAGCTAGTTTTAACATATTCGCCACATGAGCTTCCTCTGATATTTTTATCACCTTTCCCATACCTGAGCAGGCTGTTTCCTTCCTGCCCTGTTTGTGGCAACCAACCACTCAACAAGATCCTCTAAGGGGATAAAAAAAGATATATACAGTTGTACTCACTGGAACCCATGAAAGTGAACAAAACACCCCAGTAAGTCTTTTCTGACCCAAATTTCTATCACACTGGTAAAGCAGAGAGACAGTGTCTAGCTTAGGTATTTATATAGCTCTAATCACTGAATCACCAGGAGAGCTCTAATGCAGAAAAACTGATTTTTCTTCATTCTTCACCCTAAATAAACCTTACAGTTGGTAAAAGGTGCTGACAGCCCTCAGAATTTATCCATTCTATTTAGCTGCAGATCAGGTACTTAAAGAGTCACTTAAAGTAGAGAGTATTATTTTTCTGGTAAAAACTGTGGGCGAGCTTTCCAAAAGCACAAGAGTGACTTTGGAGCACAAATCCCATTGCAAGTCAGCGGATTTGTGCTCCTAGATCACTGGGGCAATTTTCAAAATCTCATCATGGCTCTGAGGAAGGTCAAATAGCAAATAAACCAGAGGGGAAAAGGAAAATGTTAGTTAAGAGCATTTTCAGTCTGAGCGCAGAGCGCCTGAACTTGACCACTTCTCTTAGCAGCCTGTAATAAAACTTGACAAGTGTTGGAGGTTGTCCCTCTCATCTCACTCCCTAATAAGTAGGGCCCTACCGAATTCACGGTCAGAGGATTTTAAAAATTGTAAATTTTGTGATTTCAGTATTTAAATCTGAAATTTCACAGTGTTGTAATTGTAGGGGTCCTGACCCAAAAAGGAGTCGTGGGGAGGGGGGTCACAAGGTTATTGTAAGGAGGGGTTGCGGTACTGCTACCACCACTTTTGTGCTGCCACTGGCAGCAGTGCTGCCTTCAGAGCTGGGCAGCTGGAGAGCGGTGGCTGCTAGACAGGAGCCCAGTTCTGAAGGCAGAGCCATTGCCAGCAGCAGCGCAGAAGTAAGGGTGGCATGGTATGATATTTCCACCCTTACGTCTGCTCTGCTGTTGGCAGGGTGCTGCTTTCAGAGCTGGGTGCCTGGCCACCAGCCGCCGCTCTCCAGCCACCCAGCTCTGAAGGCAGCGCAGAAGTAAGGGTGACAATACCACAACCCCCCTAAAATAACTTTGTGACCTCCCTGCAACACCCTTTTGGGTCAGGACTCTCAATCTGAGAAACACTGGTCTTCCCTATGAAATCTGTATAGTATAGGGTAAAACCACACAAAAGACCAAATTTAATGGGGAGAGACCAAATTTCACAGTCCATGATGTGTTTCTTCATGGCTGCAAATTTGTTAAGGCCCTACTAAGAAAACATTCCTGAAAACCTGCTAGGGCATTACCATATTCACCTAAAGTTCTTGATGAACTTTGTGCAGAGCAGTGACTGCTCTAAATAATAGGATGTGTGAACTACAGTGCCTCGTATTAAATGAGAATATTGATATAATAGGCACCACAGAAACTTGGTGGAATGAGGATAATCAGTGGGACACAGTAATACCAGGGTACAAAACGTATCGTAAGGACAGAACAGGTTGTGCTGGTGGGAGAGTGGAACTATATGTAAAAAAAAGTGTAGAAACAAATGAAGTAATCTTAAATGAACCAAACTGTACCATAAAATCTCTATGGATAGTAATTCCATGCTGCTTAAATAATAAGAATATAGCAGTAGGGATATATTACTGAGCACCTGACCAGGATGGTGATAGTGACTGTGAGATGCTCAGGGAGATTAGGCTATTAAACTAAAAAAACCTCAATAATAATGGGGGATTTCAACTATCCCCATATTGACAGGGTACATATCACCTCAGGACAGGATGCAAAGATAAAGTTTCTTGACACCTTAGATGACTGCTTCTTGGAGCAGCTGGTCCTGGAACCCATAACAGGAGAGGCAATTCTTGATTTAGTCCTAAGTGGAGCACAGGATCAGGTCCAAGAGGTAAATATAGCTCGACCGCTTGGTAAGTGACCATAATATAATTAAATTTAAACATCCTCGTGGCGGGAAAAACACCACAGTGGCCAAACACTGTAGCATTTAATTTCAGAAAGGGGAACTACACAAAAATGAGGATGTTAGTGAAACAGAAATTAAAAGGTACAGCACAAAAAGTAAAAACCTTGCAAGCTGCATGGAAACTTTTTAAGGACACCATAATAGATGCTCAACTTAAATGTATATTCCAAATTAAAAAACATAGTAAGAGAACCAAAAGAGAGCCACCATGGCTAAACAACAAATTAAAAGAAGCAGTGAGAGGCAAAAAGGCATCCTTTAAAATGTGGAAGTTAAATCCTAGTGAGGAAAATAGAAAGGAGCATAAACCCCAGCAAATGAAGAATAAAAATATAATTAGGAAGGCCAAAAAAAGCATATGAGGAACAGTGAACCAAAGACTCAGAAAGTAATAGCAAAAAAGGTTTTAAGTATAGCAGCTTCCTGCATCTGATAAACAACCAGTGGGGACACTGGACGATCGAGATGCTAAAGGAGCACCTCAAGGACAATAAGGCCATTGCGGAGAAACTAAAATTATTTGCATCGGTCTTCACGGCTGAGGCTGTGAGGGAGATTCCCAAACTTGAGCCATTCTTTTTAGCTGACAAATGTGAGGAACTGTCCCAGATTGAGGTGTCATTAGAGGAGGTTCTGGAACAAACTGATAAACTAAACAGTAATAAGTCACCAGGACCAGACGGTATTCACCCAAGAGTTCTGAAGCAACTTAGTTATGAAATTTAAGAACTACTAACTGTAGTCTGTAACCTATCATTTAAATCAGCTTCTGTACCAAATGATTGGAGGATGGCTAATGTGATGCCAATTTTTAAAACAGGCTCCAGAGGTGACCCCAGCAATTAAAGGCCAGTAAGCCTGACTTCAGTACTGGGCAAACTGGTTGAAACTATAGTAAAGAACAAAATTGTCAGACACATAGATTAACATAATTTGTCAGGGAATAGTCAACATGGTTTTTGTAAAGGGAAATCATGCATCACCAATCTACTAGAAATCTTTGAGGTGGGTCAACAAGCATGTGGACATAGTGTATTTAGATTTTCATAAAGCCTTTCACAAGGTCCCTCAAAGGCTCTTGAGCAAAGTAAGAAGTCATGGGATAAGAGGAAAGGTCCTACCATGGATAAGTAACTGGTTAAAAGATAGGAAACTCAGGCTAGGAATAAATGGTCAGTTTCAGAATGGAGACAGGTAAATAGTGGTGTCCCTCAGGAGTCTGTACTGGGCCCAATCCTATTTAACATATTTATAAATGATCTGGAAAAAGGAGTAAGTAGTGAGGTGGCAAAATTTGCAGATAATACAAAACTATTCAAGATAGTTAAGTACCAGGCAGACTGCAAAGAGCTACAAAAGGATCTCTCAGAACTGGGTGACTGGGCAACAAAATGGCAGATGAAATTCAATGTTGATAAATGCAAAGAAATGCACATTAGAAAACATAATCCCAACTATATATATATAAAATGATGGGGTCTAATTTAGCAGTTACTACTCAAGAAAGATCTTGGAGTCATTGTGGATAGTTCTCTGACAGTATCCACTCAATGTGCAGTGGCAGTCAAAAAAAACTAACAATGTTGGGAATCATTAAGAAAGGGATAGATAATAAGACAGAAAATATCATATTGCCTCTATATAAATCCATGGTAGGCCCACATCTTGAATACTGCATGCAGATGTGGTCACCCAATGTCAAAGAAGATAGACTGAAATTGGAAAAAGGTTCAGAAAAGGGCAACAAAAATGAGTAGGGGTATAGAACAGCTGCCGTGTGAGGAGAAATTAATAAGACTGGGACTTTTCAGTTTGGAAAAAGAGGTGACTAAGTGCAGACATGACAGACAAAATAGATTCACAAAATCATGACTGGTGCGGAAAAAGTAAATAAGGATGTGTTATTTATTCCTTCTCATAACACAAGAGGTAGGGGGCCACCAAATGAAATTAACAGGAAGCAGATTTAAACAAAACGAACAAAAGGAAGTATTTTTTCCACACACACAGTCAACCTGTGGAACTCCTTGCCAGAGGATGTTGTGAAGGCCAAGACTATATAACAGGGTTCAAAAAAAGAACTAGATAAATTCATGGAGGATAGGTCCATCAATGGCTATTAGGCAGGATGGGCAGGGATGGTGTCCCTAGCCTCTCTTTGCCAGAAGCTGGGAATGGGCAACAGGGGATGGATCATTTGATGATTACCTGTTCTGTTCATTCCTCTTAGGGTGACCAGACAGCAAATGTGAAAAATCGGGATGGGGGTGGGGGGGTAATAGGAGCCTATATAAGAAAAAGACACAAAAATCGAGACTGAATTAATAAGGACCAATCAGTGAACAAACAGGGCAGCCATTTCCAGACAGTAATACTAAACTGAGACGCTTGAGATGAACCAGGAGCCATGGGCCTGAATGCTTCTAATGAAGGGCTGCTACAAGAACAGGGGCCAGACAGAAGAGCCTAAGGGACAGAGGGCTACAAGTAAAATGCAGAACACAGATTCCCAGGAGATACCTCTGGCAAATAGATTTGCCGTCATTAGAAGCTGGGTAAAAAGGCTGTTTTTCAAAAACCTTCTAGACAACCCACTGTTCCAGTCTGAGCACTAACACACTGAATGTAGTCAGAAGAACAGATATAACTTAGATAATATTTTCACCTCAAGGTCCCAGAGACAGACAAGGTTTTCATCTCGAGGCCAAAAGACCAAAAACATCAAAACACTTGATCACGGCCTTGGATAGGCCAAGAGACTACTCACACTTGATACTACATGATTGCACTAACCAGAAAATGACATAAGCGCACATTGAGCCCTGCTGAAAGGGTTGCTCAGCCTACAGGGGTATGTCTACACTGGGAAGTGTGATTCCGAAAAGGGGTAGACAGACTTGCACTAGCTCAGCTCTGCTCCACCTAATGTGCTAAAAATAGCAGTGTGGACGTTGTCGTATAGACAATGGCTCGGGTTAGCCTGCCTGACACCCTGGGTCTAAACTCAAGTGTATGCCACAATGTACACACTGCTACTGAGCTAGCGCAAGTCAGTCTATCCAGGCTGGGAATCACACCTCCCAGCTACAGTGCAGACATATCCTTGGAGCGGGCAGAAGGTCTCACTGCCTCAGGATGCAGGCGCCAAGGCATAAACAACCTGGAGACCTTAGAACTAGATCCACTGTGATTAGTGGCTAGAGTGTCCCACCAAAAGAACACAATAAGGGCTCAGTAAAAGTGAAAGCCCCAGACCTCCGGCTACCTGAGGGACAGAGGTGCTGTGCATGTTCCATGGGTGAGATGCTTATTAGACCAAGTGCAGACAGAAGGCAAGCTTGTTCCACGCAGAGCGGAGAGAGACACAACTCCCTCATTTTGCACTGATCTCTACATTCCAGGGAGGATTAGAGGCCATGACCAGCTCCATTTGTATTTAGTTTGCCACCCAGACCCATTGGATGGTTAAAAATAAAGAGAACAAATAATTGCTCAGTAAGTGGAAAGCTGCACCTACAACACAGAATCCTTTTCCCAGAAGCTGATACACCTTCCCTCTATCATTTAATACCAAAGGAGCCCTTTCATAGACGGGTTCTCTCTTATATAGACTACCAAGGCTTTGTTCATCAGTCCACTTAGATGCCATTTACTCCGTTCATTAGATATCTGTGCTTGGAAACACCTTCCTCCCTCACAATTCACCTAACCTATTTGATGGTAAAGATATAATCTCTCATTTATGACACCCTCATTTCCATGACAACAGACCAGTCTCCCAGTGTAACCGGTACCAGAGTGATGAGGACTACTTAGAAAAGCCTGTATTACCATAGTAAGAACACAGGTTGAAGCATAGGCCATGCCCAATGTTCACTCCACCAAGTGGGGACACTCACCGATACAAAGATGCCCCAAGCCATTATGTGCCCCTTCAGAGGAGGACACAGGTCCAGGTGTCCCCAGACCCACACCCAAGGCTCATGGCACACAGGTAGATTGGTGCCCAGAGCTCAGCACTCCAAGAACAGCAAACATGTTAATAAATGCCCCAAACTTCCCAGACACATGTACCAGTAAAGTACAAGCTCCCTGCTCTGCTCTGGTTACATTCCTTCTAGACTCACTCTTCTCACACATACGCCTACTGGGGAGAAAGGGAGCTCGGTTTTGTTTGCGCAAGCTTCACCATCAACCATCAACCCAGTGACAGCTCAATGCTTCTGGATCAATAATACATGCTCCCTGAAATGGATGCCTTTCTGAATGCGTCGAGTCACTCTGTCCTCTGACAGGTAACTTAAGCCTCCGGCCATCAATCTTTCATTTACTGGACATAATCCTCACATTAGAGTGACTCCAGGCAGCTGCTTTCATTTCACATTCACAATCTCTGAATTTGGGGCCAGAGATACACTGCTCCCGTGCTGCTGGAGAAACAGGGCCTGGAAGGACAAGAGGCAACACAATGCACTGAAGACAAATTAAATCTTGTACCACATCTTTTCCCAGGGTATGTTTACACTGCAATAAGGCATGACTGTCGCTGGGCCAGCTGACTCAGGCTCACGGGGCTTGGGCTGCAGGCCTATAAAACTGTGGTGTAGAAATTTGAGCTCAGGCTGGAGTGTGGGTCCTAGCACGGTGCCAATATGCTGTTTGGTGTCTCAAACTGGGAGCACTCCCATTGTACAGGGTCAAGAATGGAAGCAGCTGTTGGGTTGTCAGGGTGTTATCAGCAAAGTTACTGCAGTAGCCATAGGTCGACTTAAGATTGTAATGTAGACATGCCTTTGATAGCCATTCCCATATGGAGACCACATACAGCAAACAGTGAAAACATTCCAAAGCTACTGACTGCTCAGCTGTACACAGAACAGGAAACTGCATGTATCTGCACAAATTGATTTACCACCACAAGAGGTTTTAGGAACGTAAGGTTAGTCAGTCCCAACTTACCTGCCTGATTTTTGTTACTCTGAACCCAGTCCCCCCCACTTTCCACCATATCTCTTACTCCTCTCCTTTCCTTAAAGGAAATCCACCTATGCTCTTTGCTTTGGTCCCCTTCCTTGGTGAGATATAATTGCATTTTGTATTACCCCTTGAATAGGTCTTCACTGCAGAAAAAACTCGAGTAACTGGCAGCCAGGTCTCAACACCAGTTAGCCTAGCCTGGGTGTGAGCAGCCACACTGCCAAAGCTTATCCAAGTTACTGTGTCCTCATGGCTGCTGCACTCATCTGTGTGTGTCACTAGGACCTCTGGGGTTGCAGTATGCCAAGCCACTCTGATTTTTTTCCACCGTGAACTGTGAGAGAACTGTAGGGTGACCATACATCCCATTTTGGCCGGGACAGTCCCTTTAAGCCCGTTCCCAGCAATCCCAACTTTTTTTCCCCACAAAAGGAATCATTTGTCCCATTTGCTCTTACTGACTTGCTAAGTTGGCAAGAGCAAACAGGACAAATATTCACTTTTGTCAAAAAAGTGGGGTGTGGTTTAGAGGGGTAGAATGGAGATGCCAGTCCCCTGCAGGGGGATTGGGGGGGGGGCAGGAAGCAGTGTTCCAGCATGCGGGGCCCCCGCAGGGTTTCAGCAACCAGGCAACAGCATCCTGCGGGGGCCCCACAGGGTTCCAGGGACTGGGCAACAGCCTTGCAGGTGGGGATGGGGTGAGGCGGCGGCAGCGCAGGGTTCCAGCAAGGGGCAACAGCCTGCCAAGGGAGGCTGGGGGGGGGGGAGGAAGAGGGGGCATGGTTCCAGCCATCGGCAACAGCATTGAGGGGAGACCCCTCAGATGAGTGGCTCAGGGTGTCCTGTTTTCTCCTTGGAAATATGGTCACGCTAGAGAATTGTCTATCCTTCTAGGCACACGGGGAATTGTGCGAGGGCACTGGAGGACTAGCAGCACTGGAGTGATTTAGCCTGCATCCTCACTGCAAAGGGAGTGAAAGCAGAACCCAAGCTCTAGCCCACACCCCCACCTGGACCAGCTAGCCTGGGTTTAAAGCACCACTTATCTACGATGAGAGGGGTGAGTGTACGGGAACAGGGGTAGGGGCAACACCCGGGTAAGAGCTCATGCTAACTCTGCGGTGAAGTCATACCCTTTGTGTGAACAGTTCTGCCCAAGTTTAACATTCACTAGTGCTCGTCAACGTTTTTTGAAAGAAAAGTACTTTCCTCAAGAAGGGCCTTTTTTCCCCAAAACCAGGGTTTTTGCAAGTTTTCCATTTTCCAAAATTTTGCAAAGTAACTCGATAACAGAAATATTGCCCGTTCACTCTGCAAAATGCTATTTCATCTGAGTGCTTTCATATTGACAGTTCGGACTGAAAAAATCCCATTTGATGTTTAAGCTGACCAAAGTCAAAAATGTTTTCCTTTTAGAAAACTATTGATTTTGAAAATAAAATACAACAAAGAATACAGCAGCAAATTGAAAAAAATGTGACGAAGAAAAGAATTAAAACTTTTGAATTTTCCATGAAGTTTGGTCCTATTTTGTTTTCCTATAAGCTCAAATACATACAGCTCCTTTCCTGACTTACAAATCACACCCCTAATTCACAACAGGTGACTGGTTTAGGAACTATTTACCACTAAATGACTAGCTTTCCCTTGCATAAATTCTGATAGCCCTGTCACCTCAACTCACCTCTTCTCCAATCAGAATTAGTTCTACCTTTCCTCAGTTGCCTGACACAAGACACTAGTCTGGCCCACACAACCTTCATCAGGGCTCAGTCACACTCACTATAGCATCTGTATTGCGTTTGTTGGGGAATGGAAAGAGATTACAAGACAGACTCATGCTGTCTCAAACACAGGCCTAATGAGACAGCTTCGGAGAAGAGCAAAGAAGTCACCCCAGTATATACATTACTGCCTGAACTCCAACCCTGTAAAACAATCTCATCGGTTGCTAGCCATTCTCCCTCCCAAAACTCCTGATAGTCAAGCAGTGACTGGGAGCTCTGGATCAGATGTCAGGCACCCAGGACCCAAAGGACAGATTCAAGTTGTGATTGCATTTCACTTAAAGGTTCTCAGCACACTCTTTCCAGGGGATTTCCTCTCCTCTGGTGCCTGTACGTGCCTTCACAGGGTTTTAATTATTTACACATCTACAAAATTACAGCTCGATATCAAGTGAAACTCTTCTTTGGTTTAAAACTTCTCTCAATTTCTGAACCATTTGTGTATTATCTGTACACGCTAAATGGTGCGCACAGCCACCTCTAGGTGCCCAATGTACAAAGTAAGAGCTGCACCTGGTAGAGTCTTGGTATGGACAGAAAAAAAATGGACCTACCTGTCAAACAGGTCAATTACAGACTGCATTTCTGCATTTGCACAGAAAGAGACCCATTAGAATGCCTGAGATGGGAGCACATACAGCTATTAGGTTTGAGATGAATCCATGGTAGGATCTATTGCAAAGTTACCCACTGTGAAATTCTCTCATTTATGAGCTCCACAAATGTAAATGTTTCACACCCTGTGGCTAGGAGGCGGCAGCTGCGGCTTATTGAGGCAGGAGTTTCTACTTAAACCAAACACAAACAGGGGACTAGAGGGCTCAAGAGACAGGTAAAATTGGGCTACGGAGCCTTTTACAGCTTTGGTTCACCCCATTCTAAATCTAGCCTAAGTCACCAAAAGTTGTGGCTGTCAGATCCCGTGGGCTATGTCAGACATGGTCTCAGGCTAATTCCTTGTGGACAGATGTCTACATCACAACTGGTCCTCTTGCTAGTAGTCTCAGCAGAAAGGCCAAGAACTGGATGTAGCACTGAAGCTGACCTATCCTACTATGCGAGGTCAGAGCAAGCCACACTGGCAGGGTATGGGTGGCTGCTGCTGCTCGTTATCCCTACTCTGTGGGCAGGGAGGGACCTCTGGCTTCAGAGCCATCAACATGGGACCCTTCCCTAGCAACAAGTCAGCTTCACATTTGAAGATCGCAGCGGCCCTATTTGTATGTTCTGACCACAAGGAGCACCTGTCACAGCTCCTGCCACGTGAACTACATGAGAACATCCATCCATGTCGCCAGCCATTCTTGTATTTTTCTAACTCACACCAAGGAGGTCCATAAACAAAACTGTTCTTTGCAATACACTGGGCTTGCAAGCTATTATGAGATATCATCCTCCAGACTTCTCTGAAGAGATGGTCTCATTTCAACTTGCAGCGATTTAGAGCTTGGATTAAGAATAACTGAGAAGAGCAGACACTTCATTGCACTGAAGGAACTGTGCAAGCTTTCCACACAGATATGTCAATGCCCCTCAGAGACAACTTGCAACTCACCCTCAATGGCACACCATGTGAACTCCTTCCACACACACAGCTGTCAATACCTCAATCCCAAACTGTAGCTGGGTTCTACAATGTGTGTCTTAACTAAGGACAACCTAAATCTCAAGTCTGTTTTCAAAACAAGATATAGATGACCCAGATTTATTCTGTAGCCAAAACAAGTTGTGTTGTATATTTGCCGTATTTCTGATCCACAAAGAGAAGCTGTTATCCTGATTTATGCTTTGTGCCTTCAATGCACGGGACATGCATTTTTTTAGCTTCTTGCCTCAGTTCCCTTGTAACCAAGCCCACACTGCATTATGGGGAGCACTGACAAATAATTAGCCCCAGGCATGCTTCCTGAAAGGCAGGAGTTGTCAGTGAGGAATGTGGCAAAGTAACTGGACACATGAATGACTCCTTACTTCTGCCACTTGGTGATTTTACAAGAGGAAAGCAAGGGACTAATTTTCATTTGCTGCCTCAAGTCACACACACTGCTTGGAAATCGTAACAAGGATTTTAAAGTGCTGATCAGCAACTTGTATGGCAGGCAGTAAGCAACTGTTTCACTTTTTTAGACTGGCTTTCCTAGGATTTTTCCTAGTTTGCCTGAAGCAACCTATTATAATCCTGCATCCATACACAGATCTGTCACTGCATTGTCCACCCCCACCACAGGGAAAAGCAGACTCTGTATTCTATCACCTGATGAGAACACCCCCTTCCCCCAAACCCAGCAAATTCCTATGGCTGAGAATAGAGGAAGTATAAGATACTACTATACATGACCAAAAGAAGAGTGCTTTGACTAGACTGGAAAGCTGAAGTCAATCAACTTCTCCTTTTCACTATGAGCGGATAAGAGGAAGTGTTCTCCACTCCATCTTGACTATGACTGACTGCTCTACTGTCAGAGGGTGCTTCAGAGTACAGTTTATACCAGACAGGCTGGTCCTTCTTTTCAACCCTTCAGCATATCCATCATGACCTCTTGAAAGCAGAGGCCCAGCACTGAACATACATGGACGTGCCATGCCCCTAAGTAAGGGAAAGGATGTGCCAGTCATGTTACATTTATAGCAAGCAAGGGGAGGAGAGATTCCTGGGAGGCGCCTTTTTGCAACAGAGTATTTTGCGGAGTTTTCAAGGTCCATGGGTTGACGTCTCTGATCTGATCGTGAGCACTGAGAGCTTTGGTACAATGAGATGGGAAACAAAGTCTGTGATATTCTCAGCAGTGCACAAGCAGTTGGCATAGACTAAGTCCAGAAGGGACCGTGGTGATCATTTAATCTGCCCTCCTGCACATTGCAGGCCACAGAACTTCATGCACCCACTCCTGTAATAGGACAAAAAGCCTCTGGCCGAGTTACTGAAGTGCTCAAATCTTGAAGATTTCAAGTTACAGAGAATCCACCATTTACTCTAATTCAAACCAGGAAGTGACTCATGCCCAACAGTGCAGAGGAAGGCAAAAGAACCCGTGGTCTCTGCCAATCAGATGTAGACAAAAATTCCTTCCTGACCCCAAATACCTGTAGAAACTCAGAGCCCTCCCCATCTGGTGTCCCATCTCCAGCCATTAGAGATGTTTACTAATAGTATTCGCAGATGGGCCACATGCCACGGTTGGCAATCTCATCATACCATCCCCTCCATAAACTTATCAACCTGAGTCTTGAAACAAGTTAGATTTTTTTGCCCACACTGCTCCCCTGGGAAGGCTGTTCCAGAGCTTCACTCCTTTGATGGTTACAAAACTTTGTCTAATTTCAAGCCTAAACTTATTGCAACTTGCCAACTGGCCAACACTGGCCCTTAATTTAAATAATTCCTCTTCCTCCCGGGTGTTTACCCCTCTGATGTATTTATAGAGAGCAACCAGATGACGGTTGGTGTAAAATACAGTATGGTCCTTGTCCCTTTATTCCCTCTTGGTTTCTTCCATTCTTTTCCTTCACTTTGTTTCCCTAACCCATTCTTTGGTGGGTTTGTTGTTTTTAGTTTTCCTTTTTCCTCCCTCCCAACAAAGAAACCAGGGTTGGAGCTCAGAGCTTTACAATATTCTCTTGCAGCCATGTATATAAATAGAGCCAGGTGTCAATGCTGGACTTAGTTCACATCCAGTCTTTCAGCTTACTACTCCTGGGGCCCTATTCTCCCCCACTAGGATAGGAGTAAGTCCCACTGACATCCATGGGAATCACCTGAATCTATGGGTGGAGAACATGGCCACCGGAATTTCTTATGCATTAAAGAGCTCTATAGTCATTTCTAACTGCCAGGCGGTGGATGTCAGTGGACCTGAAGAGCCATTTGAACTTGCAAGTCCTCTCAGCATCTATCAGGGCTGGTGTCAGAGCCTGGCCATGAGTGGCCCGCGTGCACTGGTCAGTTACCAAGTTGCAATCAGGAGAAGAGTTGCAGAGCCAGAGTCAGGAGTTCACAGCAAGGAAAGGTCTGGGGCAGAAGCAAGCAGGTAGTCTGCATCATTGCTCAGACAGCTCCCTGAGATGGCTTCCTGGTTTGTATACTGCCATGGGCCAATGAGTGGGCTGCAGGGGCTCACTACAGAGGCTCCACTGGGTGGTACTTCGTGCAGTATCTAGACTCACAGGGTCCCCCAGCAGAAACCCAGTTTGAGCTTCTGTGTTGCCACCAGAACTGCTGGCAACCCGGAACACCCATAGTCCCACGCTTAAATCCTGCAGACTCGTACAGCGTCTATGAAAGCTACTGTTTAGATGGACAGCAGTGAGGTGGTGGAGAGGGGGACTGACACAGGAACAGGAACCAGCAGCCACGGGGGAGGCCATCTAATTCTCTCTGCTTGCTTTCTTTTCACGTCCATTGGTCTTTCACCGCAAAACTGATAACTGCTGCAACTCTGGCATGTTTCTAGGGAAGTGTGTTCATTGTGGGATTAAATCTGCATTTTCAGTCTCCCTTAAAGAGTAAAAATTGGGGGAGGGAAAATATGCTGTGTTCAGGTCAGAGTATGTTAGAGCCTCTTTCAAAACCCAGTGACGTTGATGGAAAGCCTCCCAGGACATCAGTGGGCTTTGGATCAGGTCCTATATGAAAGCCATCATCTCTTTTAGTAAGATACATAAGATCCACAGCTTTTAAAGCATAAAAGAACATCTAGTCTGAGCTTCCTGCATAGCAGACCATAGAATTTCTCCTAGTAATTTCTGCATCAAGCCCATAACTTGACAAAGACATCTCATCTGGATTTAAGAATTGCCATGATGGAGAATCTACCACATCCCTTGATAAGCTATTCCAGTGGTTACATATCTCACTCTTTAAAGTTTGCATGTGATTTCTAACTTGATCAGAAGCTGGATACTCCAAGTAAGTCATTTTAATGACCGGCAGGTTCCCATTAACAAGGGACAATTAAAGTGAGACAAACCTTATATAGCCACAGCTTCATAAAACCAGGAAGGTAGCCCCAGATTCAAAATGAGGTCAAACTTCTTGAAAAGTCAGCAATGGAAAACTCAAAGGACTCTCTTTCTTCCAGGACACCCAGCTAGGCTGCTTTTACTTCAAACTGACCACCCCGTCAGCCTGTATTTAATTGTCACTTCCTCCTCAAGCCCTCATGTGGAATTTCTATAAGACAAGTCACAAATGAAGTCCAATGGATTATCTGAATCCTGTAATAAGAGATCTTTTCTTATTTACTCTGTGCCATCTGGCAGCCCAACCCTGTCCTCTAATGTCGTAGGCATTGACTGTGGAGTAAACAAAGTAGCATCTATTGTTTCAGCAAGTCAGGTACTGCAAGAGCAAGCACTAGAGAAAAGTCACCGTGAAACCCAATGGGATCAGAGAAGGAAAGTTATCCTCAGCTACAAAGAAAAAAAAATCTACATAATAATTTGCAGGTCCCACCTAAGTTATTCTTGGGAATAATTTGTTTTGCTGTGTTCAGCTTCCACAGCAGAGCGGGAGGGGGAGGCGTGCAAGTCAGAGCAGTCTGGGGGCTGCTCTAACTTATGCCTGCACATACAGTTCCCTAGGTACTACATGCCATCTGGAGATAAATAGAGTCCAGTCACTCCCTCTCCCTGATCATGCCCATCCCATGCACTGGGGGTTATGGGGAAGGAGGCATAGTAGCCAGCTCTATGCCTGCTGGCAACTCCTCCCCCAGCAAGGGACTTAGGGGAGCATATTTGGGCCAAGATTCCACCCCATTATTTCTGCAGCCTTCCTTATATGCAGACATGTCTCTCTGCTCTCCTTCCTTGCGGACACAAATTTAGAACCGTCTCACACAAGACTGCTGAGCTGGCACCTTGTATCAGTGCCGATTTTTAGATATTACACATGCTGAATCAGGGAACGGAGGCCCTGAAAAGTTTTACCTACCTTGAAGAAATTATTCTCATGTCACTTCATGCTTTCTGCTCTGCTAGTATTTGGCCCTGGCTCAGGGCCTTGCCCCAACTGCTGCGTTCTGCCAGATTGAAAAGTCATGCCTATAAATCTGGGACTAGGCAACAGGGCAGGTAAAGATGGTGCCTGAATCCCTGAATGCTGGAGTCCCCACAAAAGAGAGCTGAAGACAAGTGCTGAGATAAGCACTGGGAAAATGATTTTCCACTAAGCCAGCCTGGCACTTAGTAAAGATTCCCCATATCTGTTCATTTTCCATACAGCATGTAATGAGGAAAACCATGAGTGGTCACAATGGAAAATAAGGTCAGGATTTCTGTGGCATCACCAGTCACTCCGTTCTGGACAGTGTGGGCATCCTGAATTAGTCTAATCTGGTACCACCTGGCCATTGCTAGCTGGCTGTTTGTAGCCCGTCCTGAGCTGGCTGACACCTATCCTATAGCAGTACTTTGAAGAGCTGCCCCTTACCGCAAAGACCAAACCGAAAACATTCCAAGAACAGGGACATTCCTCCTTCTTTGCAATTACCAGCCTCAGACATTCACAAGAGAGGGCAACACTGGCATCAGATTCAAGCCATCACCATTTCTGATATGACATTATCCATTCTTTACAGGAGGAAAAAGACGACAATAATAGTACCATGATGGGAAGTCTCTCCACAGCAGTAGAGGACAAAAAGATATGAAACTCACACAGCAGATTTCCTTAAAGAACTGCCACAGCCTGAGCTCGGTGTCTCAGGCATTTGATAAGCAGATTTGTATTTAAAAAGGAACTGTCTGTCTCCTGGAAGCTTTAACATGAAGCACTGAATGTGCGTGGATCCATTTGTCATTTACTGCCTCCCGAAGGACAGATGACGACTCAGGTCAAATGGCACTGGGTGCTTTAGCCTGCAATGGACAGAGAGCGCTAAGCCTTTCCCACTCTGCCACCTTCTACACTGGGGTAAAGAACGCTGTTGGAAGTTCAGTAGCACAGTTTGCATCCACATAATTCAGTTTTGAAACCACACTACAAGCTTGTCCCACAATAACATCTGAGACTTGTTAAGAGAGAGAGTTTCAAACATGATTCTGATTTGGTTCCTGGCAGGACAATCTGGAGGCACTAACCCTGATTTCACTCTCACAGCTAAATCCTACCAGGGGAAACTCTAAACCAGGTTAGTTTTCCCCAGGCCACACAGTGCTAGAGGCAGGCAGCTGCGCCACTATATGCTACGGACTAGACAAAATCAAACTTGGTGGGATACAAAGGGGTTCTACCCACTGATCTCTTCTGTCACTGTGGTGCTAATCTGCAATTACTTAAAAAGAAATTCAAACCTCCTTCCTGTTAACTTGCAGGTTGAAGAGGGAAAGGGTGTGTAACTGGGTTGTAAGGAAGACAGGAAGTGATGATGTGCATTGCCCTGGAGAGAGACCAAAACAGCATCAGGTTCATGGCTGACTGTAAGGGAGGCACTATGAGTCACTTCTCAGGAACGCCACTGGCTGACCACACCAACGCCTGAGAGATTTCAGAGGGTGGGGGGGAAATAAAATGGACTAACTTTGGAATTAACTCTATTCTGCCCAATGAAGAATGCACCTGGTCTGAGAGTTGAAAGAATAAGAGAAGGGGGGAGGTGCTAGGCTTAATCTACTCTCGTATTTTTCTTTATTTCTGTGACCTACTGGGCTACATTACAATGCTGTGCATATGGAATAATGGCTGCAACTCATTACAGTCTGATGGCTGCTTACTAGCTTTTAAGAAGAGAGTTGATGGGTTTCACTTCAGTTTCTGGTAGCAGGGATCCAGCATCTAAATTCACACCAGGGTCGGCAGCCTTAGCTGAGATGTATAGGACTGGATTGGCCATGGACTCCCCTCTTATTTCAGATGAAGGAAGCAGCACTCTGGCAGAGCACCGTGGATAGCCCATGACAAAGAGGAGTGTCCTAGCCACTGGATAAGAACATTGATGGTTATGCCAGAATGCTGAGATCCAATATAATGAATCACAGATCATTGCATCAGGACAGCCTAGAGTAACAAATATGCAATACCCTCAATAACTATTTCTCAATACAGCTCTTTCTGGAGCATACAAAGGGAGAGATATTTTTGGCTTTGTCCTTGAGTAACAGAAGTTTATACAGGAAGAAAGTGGTTGAGCCACTAAGTAACAGCGACCATAAATTCAACACACTTGCAAAAAGATCACGCCAATGTGTTTAATATAAGGAAACATTCAATATTACTGAGATCTATTATATTGCCCAGTCTATCCAGGGTAGTGGAAGAGGCATCACCGCTTGATTCATTAAAATCAGACTGGACAAAACACTGAAGTATATATTTTAGAGAACAACCGTGCCTTGTCCAAGGGGATGAGCAAGATGACCTCAGAAGTTGCATCTCTAACATCTATGCTCTCATATTGACGGTGTTGCTTAAATTATGCAACATTTTAAGTCTTGATTAATACTGCAAGTTAGTTGCAAGGTAGAAAAACAATATAAAGTAATGAAAAGCTCCACACAGCTAGGACTCTTAAATCTGAATACAATTACCATCACCTCCCATAGCTCATTTAGCCACTCCCCCTCAATTGTCTGGCTATTCTTTCTGAAGCTGCCTTCTTCATTCAAGAAGTCAGCTGCCTCCAAAGAAGTTCTAGAGGACATTAAAAAGATGATTCTTACTAATTTCCAATAAACAGCTGCACCCTCAGGCTAGTCAGGGCTCCAAGGAAATTCTAGGGGACATGGGGGTGATACTTCGAATGCTTCCCTTGAAGTAAATATGGCTCCAGGGCTCCACAGCCATGTTAGGGGGCACTGTGGTAGTGGAGGGGAGACATAAAACCAATACCTTGACCACACATGCCAATTAAAGATCCATGGCACTTTGTGCTAGAGTAGGGCTGGTAGCTCCAATGTGATGACCAAATTCTAATTTAAGGAACTATATTCTGACTATTGAAATTCCCCCAACTGAACCCTCAGGGGAAGGCATTCCTTCCTCTTGCTAAAACAAACAAAAAGCTGTGTAGGTTTGCTGTTGCAGATTGGTGGTCACGTTCCCCCCCACAAGAGGCACCTGCAAATCTGTAAAAGGTAAACACACAATTGGCACTTATACAGTAGTGTAAAGAACTTTGGAACAAAGTTTCTAGAATAACTGGTTGGGGCCTTTGTTCTATCAACTGGGATGGGACTTATCAAAGGACCAGGAGTACACCTGAAGTCCAGGAGGTTAACTCTGGCTGGTCACATGGAATGTTTGGTTGGCCATAAGACAGATAGCCTCAGCAACTAGGGACACAGTGACACAGCCACAAACATATCTTTTGATTGCATTCTCAGTTGTTAATGCCCATTCAGGACTCGGATCTGCTTTGGAGGGACGTGATTTGCCCAAACTTGTACAGCTGAATAGCTGATCTAAGGGCTTCCTGTAGATTACAAAACCACCGTACCAGTGCACTGCTCTATGCCATCGAGAGCTGTCCATACTAGAATATTTGTATTAGTAGCATAGACAACCAATATAGTGATTGTTTCCAACAGTAATAACAATGGTCTAATTTAGCCAAGTTTTTAAACACTCAAGGACGCAACACCATGGACGTAAGAATGGCCATACTAGGTCAGAACAAAGGTCCATCTAGCCCACTATCCTGTCTTCCGACAGTGGCCAATGCCAGGTGCCCCAGAAGGAATGAACAGAACAGGTAATCATCAAGTGATCCACCCATTCCCAACTTCTGGCAAACAGAAGCTAGAGACACCATCACTGCCCATCCTGGCTAATAGCCATTGATGGACCTATCCTTCATTAATTTATCTAGTTCTTTTTTTGAATCTTGTTATAGTCTTGGCCTTCACAACATCCTCTGGCAAAGAGTTCCATAGGTTGACTGTGGAACAGATGGATAGCTGGGCCAAACCAGAGCAGTGCGGGGCCATGTGAGTACCAGGCAGGCAATGTGAGTGAGCAGAGCTAGGCATCCAGGATTGGGAGGAGCTCTCCTAGTCTGGGAGGGCTGCAGAGTTCTGAGCATGAAGGACCCCAATGAATCCCAGACACAAGATGAGAGTGTTGGAGCCTGTGGCTGTTGAGCTGAGGAACAGGGGGAAGCAGTGAGTCGGATGTACGTCACAGCTGCTGGGATGTGAGTAAGAGCAGTCAGAAGGTTGTTGGGGTATATGTGGACAATAAGGGACATTCGGGGGTCTGTGAGAGAGTTGGACAAAAGGGCATTCTGGGGTCCCTATGGGGTGGTGTCACTTTAAGGAAGATGCCCCTCCTCAATTTCCACAGCACAGAGGACCCCAAAATTCTTTAATCTGGGCCTGATTAGATATTAGTGTATCTTTAAGTGACCCTGCTGGGACAGTGTCTCATGAAGTTTTGAGAGATGTAACGCATTTTATCATCAAGTCTGGCTTTGTGTGCCTGTCTGCTCCCTGGAAGTTCTTTGTAAAATGTTACAAATAAGAGAACAATAAAAGGTGTGGGAGATTAATATTTCAACTCCTCCCCTGCCCTCCATCCCAACATTAGCAAGGCACTGCTGCCTTTAGTTCTGGATCAAACCCTGCACTCTCTTCAAACTTTCACAGCCATGACACATCTAGAGTTGAAATGAGACCCAAGTAAATCTAAATACATGGATACTATTTAAGCTTCAACTAGACTTTTATGGGACCACGGTAAAAAAAAAAAAAGACACACACACACAAATCAAGCAGCCGCCTGCTTTGCAGAAAGGGAAATGGTTCCCAGGATTATGATTCACACTGCAGAGCTAAATGTGTTGTTATGAGATAATGGAGCAGCAAAGGAAAAGCAAGAACATTTCAGATGGACAAAAGTTACTGATAAACAGCTTACTAAGCACAAAGACAGGACACTAAGATATCTATAGGATGCATTTGCACCCATTTTCTATAGAACAAAATACTGGCAGGGAATATTTATAGAAACCATAGGAGAGAAGATCCTGCAGCCATACCAAGCTCAGTGCTGTAGAAGGGAAGATGCTGAAGGCTTAGTGAGAGGCAGGATGTTTAAGCCATCAAGGACAGATGCCCTGGCAAGTCTATAGGCTTTATAGCCTACTACATACACACGTCCAAGAATATAAAAGCAAGATGCCAGTGCAAACAGTGCAGCACATACAGGGTCTGTACTTGGGCTTGTAAGTGCTTTGAGGCAAGGACTCTCTTTGGTCTGTATCTGTACAGCGCCTGGCACAAGGGGGTCCTGGTCTACATATAGGGCTCCCAGGCACTACCGCAATACAACTACTAAACAGCAGAAACGTGACTGCCTGTAGGAGGACCGAGTGGGATACACAACCTCCCCAGGGACATCTGTTGCTGTGGGTCTACGGGCTGTATAGGGCCAAGATCTGGAGAAGGGGCGCTGCTGTGGGTTGGGCAGTACAGGGCACATGGGGAGCCAGTTGCGTCGAGGAGACATGCAACCCCCCTAGGGCAGAGATCCTGCTCCAGGCTCCACAGGGTCCCGCTATAAGGGCATCAGTAAGGGAGAGAGTGGGCTGGGGGGCGCAGCCCGGACCCCCAGGAGCCGCGGCAGCCCAGGCAGGGCCAGGGGAGATCCGGGCGGGGCGGGGCGGGGCGGTCCGCGCGGGGGCAGAAGGTTGCGGCCCCGCCGCCCTTACCGTGGATGCCGGTCTGGTGAGCCATGGCTGCGCTCGGCTCCGCTCCCGCCCTGGCCGCTGCGTCCCGGGCAGGAAACGGCTCTGGCAGAAACACCGCCCGCTTCCGGGTTCCGCCGCCTCCGCGGGGCGGGGCCTGGCTGGGCGGGGCCGCAAGGGGCCCAGACCCTGCTCAGCCCAGAGAGCCGGGGAGTCCTCGGGGTTGCGCGGGCTGGGCCGCTGGCAGGGCCGCTATGGTCTCGCTTAGCCAGCTGGGCGTGGGCCCTAGGGGGCCCCGGTACACAGAGAACGGCCTCGTGCCAGCTGGGGATGGGCTGTGCTGGACGCTGTGCACACACCTCGTCCCAGCTCCTACCCTGCCCCGTGCTGGACGCTGCACATGCACCTTGTCCCAGCTAGCCCCCTGCATGCTGTGCTAGGTGCTGTACACACACCTGTCCCAGCTAGCCCCCTGCATGCTGTGCTAGGTGCTGTACACACACCTGTCCCAGCTAGCCCCCTGCACCCTGTGCTAGGCACTGTACACACACCTTGTCCTAGCTAGCCCCCTGCATGCTGTGCTAGGTGCTGTACACACACCTGTCCCAGACAGCCCCTGCCCTGTGTGCTAGGGTGCTGTACACTTGTGGCCACCTCCACCACCCCCCACCTGTGCTGCTGTGGCATGCTTGTCCCAGCCCCTCCCCCTCCCACCCTCTGTGCTGCACCACATCATGCACCCCCCCCCCCCCCCCCCTATCTGGGGCTACATGCACACACAGTCACAGCCCCTGCCCCACACTGTGCTGGGCACTGTACACACATCACATCACATCCCACACACACACTCACCCTAGAGACACACACTCACCTGGCTGGACGTGTGCCCACGAGAGCCAGGAATAGATCCAGAGAGCCAGGAAGATCCCCGTGTTACTCCACCACACTGTGGTGCACACACTAGCAGACCTGCCTGCTCGCCCCCGCCCCGCTTGGCTGGGGGGGAGGCAAGCCAGGCCCAATGGGGGCAGGCCCCAGGCTGATCCCCACTCTGCAGCATCTGCAGCAGCATTGACAGGAGAGCACTACTATGGGACTAGTAGAAAAAAAAGTGAAGTGGAATCCTCCTGAACCCAATACTCAGCCTTAATATAGGCCCTACTACCTGACCCTGCTGGAAGCTGCCCCCTATGCTTCCACCCCTACCCTCAGGCCAAGTCCCAACAAACCTTCAAAAAAAGCTCAGAGCAGGCAAACTGGAGGCAGAGGGTGCTGGGAGGCAGAAGCGCTGAAGCAGCTGCTGAAATGAAAAACTCAAAAAAAAAAAAAAAAAAAAAAAAAAAAAACCAAGCCCAGCAAAAAAAGACAAAGGCCCAGCAGAGGAAGAGAAAAGAAAAAGAAAGCAGGCAGAGGGCACTGCACCCAGCAGCAGCACTGCACCCCAACTGCTGCACTGCAGCCCTGCTGCCTACCCCTCTCCCTCCCTCTTTGGTGATATGGGGGGATGGGCGTATCACTATCCCATCATCACCTGATTTGGTCCCCATGGATCAGCGTTTGAGGCGGCATTCCTGGATAGAGGACCCACGTTTGGGCTTCTCCCTGGATAGAGAGAGGAGAGCTGACCTGATGTGTCCCTGGGTTGGGTAAATGACCTGATGTGTTTCCTGGCCTGTCCCTTCAGTCTAAAATAGTCCTCGGCAGTGCCATTAAAGTTTCAAGCAGTGCACTCCACCCCTCAGATACCCCCTCCCCTGAGGCTCCCCATCCCTTGGCTCCAAGACTTTCTGCCCTGAGGATTCTGGGCTATTTAGCCTTGAGTTTTGCTTCAGTGCCAGACTTCTCTGCCTGCCAGCTGGCTAGCTTTCACATCAGTAGCATCCTCTGCTCTGCTTCCTCCTGACTTTCCTGACCCTACCACCATCAGCTACCACCACTTTCTGACCTCTGAGACTCTGACTTTCATTGACGCTGATTTGCTCTTCTTCCCTTCTCAGTCTTGCCAGCTGCCAGCCTCTCCTGGCTCCTTGACCTCCTAGCTTCCCTTTGCAACCTCTATCCGGATGCTTACTATAACCCTTCCTGGTCATGATTGCTGAATATCACACTGGGCCCTCTACTGACCAGATGCCGATCTGGGTGTCTTTCTCCTTCCTTAGATAACTTGTGGCTTGATTCATCTCCTCCAGCTCATCACAAGGTTGAAGACACCTACTTATGAGAACTGAGTCAATCCCTCACACCTGTGGCTCCAGGGAACCTAAGCATTTCAATCCTGATGCCTGGCATGCTTACATATCCCCTCCTACCTAATCTCTAGCCTTGCAGCCCCTTGTGCCTCTGCTCCAACTTTTATAGCTGGCTGCCAGAGGGGGCATGGCTTGATGCTTGATGCATCTGTCAAGCCTTCCTCTGCCAGCCAGGGGAAAGGAAGAAGCATGACAGGTGCTGTGGGGATACTGGGCAGCATTGCTAGCTTTGGGAGGGAAATTGATTAAGTTGTGGGGCAGACTGGCAGATGTCTGTGCATGTTCCATACACATTTCATCCTTAAGTGGAGGTTGTGGAGAAAGAGCAGCAGCAGAAGGGGAATAGGGGCACAGGAGGGGAAGGAGGGCAGAGTAAAGGGAGAGTAGGGGGCAGAGTAGCAGTAGGAGATGTTGACTCAAGCTTCTCCCCCAAGTGGGTGACCTAAGGGCAGTGATGGAGAGTTGGGATGGAATTGAGAGGAGCTGGTGGATTTTGATAGGGACCAGGGGTCCAGTAGGACACTCCCTTTGACATGTATGCATATTGCATGCAGATTTAATCTGTATTGTAGCCACATTTTTCAGGCTTTTTGCCTTACCAACATGGTCTCTGGTCTAGATAAGGACGCGAAGAGTCTGAGGAGAGACCCTAAGATTCCTAAGGAGAGGAGGCTGGAAACAGACGGCAAAAGAGAGAGTATATGGGGGAGGCAGAGAAGAGCAGTTGAGTAATCCCGCCAGGGCAATATGGTGTCAAGAGAAGTTGTAGGAAGACATAAGACAAGGACAACACTGGAAAAAAAGGGGACATAAGAACAGCCATGCTGGGTCAGAACAATGATCCAGGTAAACCAGTTTCCTGTCTTCTGACAGTGGCCAATGCCAGGTGCTTCAGAGGGAATGAACGGAACAGGCAATCATCAAGTGATCCATCCCCTGTTGCTCACTCCCAGCTTCTGGAAATCAGAGGCTAGGGACACACAGAACATGGGGTTGCATCCCTGACCATCTTAGCTAATAGCCATTGATGGACTTACCCTCCATGAACTGATCTAGTTCTTTTTTGAATCCTGTTATAATCTTGGCCTTCACAGCATCCCCGGCAATGAGTTCCACAGGTTGACTGTACATTTTGTGAAGAAGTACTTCCTTTTGTTTGTTTTAAACCTGCTGCCTGTTAATTTCATTGGGTGAGCCCTGGTTCTTGTGTTACGTGAAGGAGTAAATAACCCTTCCTTATTCACTTTGTTCACATGAGTCATGATTTTATAGACCTCTATCATATCCTACCTTAGTCATCTCTTTTCCAACCTGAGAAGTCTCAGTCTCTTTAATCTCTCTTCATATGGAAGCTGTTCCATACCCCTAATCATTTTTTTTTTTGCCCCTTTCCGTACCCTTTTCCAATTCTAATGTATCTTTTTTGAGATGGGGTGACCGGAACTGCATAATATGGGTGTACCAAGGAGAGTCTCTCTTCCCTAAAATTTAGAAAGGCCAAATCTTAGAGCACAACATGCAGTTTGCTGCTTCTCTCCCACTCCCTTCATCTTCACCTCCAGAAAAAAAACCCACTGCACGCAGAGCAGGTTCTTTGCTCTCCCTGAATGAACAGCACAAAGATGCTCAAATCAGCTAGCACCACCTACTGGCAGTGACACCAGCTTTGCTGCTTAAGGAACAGTTTGTAAGTCACATGACATATTACTCTCTTCCATGGAAGAATGTGTAGGAGGGGACATGGGAAAGAAGAGGAACTTCACAGAGGCCTTGTCTGTATTCAAAAACTTCCACTAGTGGAACCAAATGGATCTGAAATAGATTCAGTTAAACCGCTGAAACCGCACTGTAGATGCACTTAAACTATTTTAAACCCTTGCCCTTATACCAGTTTAGCTTAATTCAGTAAATTACCAAATTAATACAAGGTGGGTGAGGTAATACCTTTTATTGGACCAACTTTGGTTGGTGAGAGACACAAGCTTTCCAGCTTACACAGCTCTTCTGACCTCATCAACAGAAGCTGGTCCAATAAAAGATATTATCTCACCATCTTGTCTCTCTAATATCATTGGACCAACACAGCAACACCTACACTGCATACAAATTAATACTTACACAGGTGACAAAAACAAAGGGACAGGGATTATCTTTGTATTGTGTGCCTGTATAGTGCCTAGCTCTCTGGCGCTCACTGGGGTATCTGTACGCTGCCTCTGCCTCACTACCATAGTCAAACAAGCATCCTTCTCTGCTGCATTACCACCAACACCTGGAAGAAGTCAAACAGAAAGAATTTGTATAATCCAATTGTTATATCCTTGGGGGCAGCCGGTTTAGGAAGAAATCACTTGAGGCCAGAGAGCAGACAGCTTGGCCGAGCTATCCCCTAATAATCTAACTCAGTTGCCATAGGAACAAAAACCATGACAACCAAATACACAACACCAATGTGATTTTCACCATTTGTTTTCTGCTCTTGACTCAACTTGGACAGTGAAAAGAGTTTCCCTTTTTGCCAATAGTCACTTTCACTTCCTGGTCCTAGCAGAGTGGTTATTTGGGGGTTGTGAGAGGAAATGTCAAGCTAAACAAGAGGATGTTTTACTTCCAAATAGGAAAATGTTTGCAATAGCTGATGGCAGCATTTAGCTCAAACCCCACATCTGGGTGCAAAATTATCTGACATGTCTCTTTAATTGAATCTTTTTACTTTGATAGGCTTTCATGCACCTCTAGGAACAATGCAAATATAAACTGCAAGCCTCTGTGTTTCATCATTCTCTCCCAAGCCCTCACAAGTTTCACTTCTGCTTTTAAGTTTCATCAGAATAATTATTTTTAGTATATGTATCACAGCAACACCCAGAGCAGCCTTTGCTCTCCCACAATCTTGGACTGGTCTGGTCCTAGTCCCATTCTCTGGTGTAGCCCAATCATTTACATTGGCCTCTTGGAGATGTCTTTTCGGGGGCACAGAGAAATTAGTAAACACACAAAAGGGGAGAGAAAGGAACAGCAGGGATAGAAAATCCAGTTCTGTCTTTGATGTTGACATTCCATTGCAATCTCACTGCTGAAAAGTTTGGGCCCAGCACACAGTCTTATTAGCCACTGCAAGAACTGGCAAGCTGGTACCAGCATCTGGCCGTTGGAATCATTGCATTGAGCTGCCTTTCTGGTCACAAACTTACATCAGCGCTGCAAAATATACAGTTTTGGCTGGCTAAGACAGACTTGGATTAGGTAGAAGGAAAAAGGAGAGGGATAGGAAAGAGAAGAAATAAGGTGGGAAGGAAAGGGACATACAGGGGAGACAAAGTCTCATGTCCCAGGTGGTGGTTGGGATTTAGTCAGAGCCAGTGGAGGTGATAATGTCATCTGAGTCCCTCTGTCTGGCCTGCTCTGCTCAGGACAGCTCCCAGGATTAAGACAAAGAAGGCACAATGGTGTTATGCTGGATCCTGGGGTCCCCCACGTGTAGCTCGCTCTTTCTCTTGTCTCTGTCACTCAGCACTGCAGTAGCCAGATTTCCCCCAAAAGTCCTTCTTGGAGACCCCAAATGGGAGTGATGGGTGGAATAGCTCAGCCCCTCATTACTTTGTTCACCAGTTAGGCCTAATTTCAGACACAGCAATTTTGGTTTATTGATTTCCGGTCTCACACTGTTCTTGTTTACCAGGCATGATCTTAACACGGCTTGAATTATATCTGTCGGCCTTTGGTTTGGACTAATTCAGTCCTTCTGTCTCTTTTTTAGCACTTTTCCCCATCTACATGTGTTATTATAGGCTATTGTGATCTCGTATGAACATTCACTTACTTTTTACAGCTCACAATTAGGGTACTTTGGAGGCCCAGGACGAGTGTGATCATCTAGGCTGTGCCTTCACTCAGAAAAAGGGGCATTTTTAACCAATGTCACAATCCTAGTGCAGACAAGGCAGTTGTAGTTTTAAGTTGCATGGTGTTAAGGCAAACTCTCGGCAATACAGCTTCTGAGTGAAGACAATGACAAATTCCTTGTTTTCAGCTGTTTCTCCTTGAAGCCTGGAAAAGCAGCAAGAAGCAAGGGATAAAATCCTAGTGGAACTGAAGTCAATGGCAAAACTCCCATTGACTTTATGAGGGCCAGGACTCCACCCCAGGAGATGGATTGGGCTCGAAAGAAGAACTACCGAGTGAAGTTCTATGGCCTGTATTGCACAGGAAGTTATGCATGGGGACATGTCTACACTAGCCTTCACAAGTGGGATAAGTATCTCATGTTAATCAGCACTCAATAAACTCTAGGGGAAAATAGGCTAGTGATGAAGACAAGGCCAAGGAGGAGATGAGCCACTGCCACATCACCAGCCAGTTTTCCATAGGCCATTATCGAGTGCTCTGGGGGCCACAGGTGGGGACTGCTGGTCTAGTAGGTAATGAAAATGCACAACCCCAAATGTGTATTAACTGCCCCATTTTCCATGGTGGGAATCATAACAAATGTTCTGGGGAAACATGGGCATTCAACAGCTAGGGGAGGCATCTATGTCAGATCTGGTGATAATACTTAGCACTTAGATAACTTTACAGACATGACTTAATCCCCACAACCCTCCAGTCCCCTGAGGTAGGATGGTAAATATTATCTCAGACAGGACAATGCAACAGATACAGAGCTGGAACGGAGTCCTGCAATGCAGCAGGATTGGGCACTAAGAGATCCAGGCGTGGAAATCTGCTTGGAACCCATACAGCCATGAGTTAGTGAGAAACCAATACGTTCTCTGGGCTGGGGAAGGAAAGACTTAGACGTGGGGTGGAAAGCTTTGTGTAGGAGCCCGGAGAAGAGCAAGCAGTGTGGGAGTGGAAGAAATTGCTCAGTGCTTCGGTGGGATCCAGTAGTTTTGGAGGGTCAGAGGCCTACTTAATTTTAATTTGCCCCTTTATTAAATGACTTACCCAAGCCCATTGATGTAGTCAGTGTCAGAGCTAGCACGAGCCTCAGGAGTTGTTGACTCACAGTCCTGTGATCAGACCACTACCCTTTTCTAACCTACATCAAGGACCTCCTTTGTTCTGGTTTTGTCCTTCAGTGGTTGCTCAAGTTTGTACAGTGCCTTAAATGTGTCACTTTGACATCATCTTTACTAGCCATCAGGAAAACAGCTGTTCTACTGTACCCTGTAGTGTCAAATATCACTAGGACCAAGGAAGTCTGCTCAATGGTTAGAGCACTAGACTAGGACTCAAGAGATTCAGGTTTGATTCCTGGGTGGGCAAGTTACTTCCTTTCTCTCAGGGCCTCAGTTCCCCACCTGCATAATGATAATAACACCACTTCCCATTTGTTAGTCTCTAATAGAGTGACCAGATGTCCTGATTTTATAGGGAAAGTCCCGATTTTTGAGTCTTTTTCTTATATAGGCTTCTATTACCCCCCCACCCCCATCCTGATTTTTCACACTTGCTGTCTGGTCACCCTAGTCTCTAAGGTGCTACAAGGACTCCTCGTTGTTTTTGCTGATAGAGACTAACATGGCTACCACTGAAACACTCCCCTTGTCTGTCCTGTTTAGAGTGTAAACCCTTTGGGGTAGGAACTGCCCCTCCCCATGTTTGTACAGAACCCAGCATAATAGGGCTGCATTCTTGCTAATGCAAATGACCAAAGTCTTCCGTTAAATAACAAGGGGAACAGCCTGCGTGCGGTTCTGGGTATTGCGGGGGCTTGTGCAGAGCGTGGGGGGAAGCAGGGGGCGGAGTTCTTGTGCAGTCAGCGCGTGTGTGTGGCTGACTCACAGACACTGAGGTCACTGATTGCACAGCGCCCTGTATTAGCATTTATGACTCGTCCCACAGCAGCCAACTTCTGTTTTGGTCTCTGAGTTGTAGAGAGCAGTCGCGGGCAGAGCACGAAGCTGACGTGGTTTCCTCCTCGCGCTCCTTTTTAATGTCTTCAGTCTGGTTCAAGAAGCATTTTCTGAAAAGCGGATCCTCAACAAACCCAGGGAACACCGAGTCCCTCGGGCGGGGGGCGGAGCAGCAGCTGCCAGCTGCCTCCCTGTACAGGCGGCCCAAGTTCCTGCGCGGAGTCTGCTCCGGGGAGAGGCTTCCGGGCAGGCGGCCTATTTACTGCCCCCCTCGGGACAGGCCGCTGCAGTGGGGGACGGGCTACGCGGAGTGAGTACCCTTTGCTCGGGGTTCCTGGGGGAGAATCCGGTGCTGGCGGAGCCTGGAAAGCGCGTGTGTGAGAATATAGGTCTGCTTACAGCTGGGCGGGGGAGCGGGAGCAAAACTGATGGAATCAGCAGCTTTAATGCCACAGCAGCTTTATACTGAGTGTCCTGAAATCCCAGCCTGAAGCCCAGGAGGAAATGCAAATGCCGGCTCTTCATTCTATACTACGGCTTTTGTCCCCTCCCTTACCCCTCCTTGTGTCTCTTGTTGACCCTGCCAGCAGATCTAATGTCTAACTGGCTATAGCCACCAGCCACAGTTCTAGTAACTAGGGTTTGGGGCTAGAAGTGCTGGGAGTCCTGACCCCTGTGGGAACGTGCCAGGGACACAAAAGCAGGACGGGGTTAGAAAGATCTGCAAGTTTACCACACCATGGTGAAATAGGAGCTTTCTGAAAACGCGCAGAGCAGTCAAGTCAGATCTCTCCTCCCCACTGCTACAGAGTAGGAAAGGGAGAGGGTTCTCCTGTCAGGGGGTGTGAGCATGTCAACAGAAATAGTGCCTGCATGCTGCTGCTCGCACAGCCCTTGGGGCCAGGAGATGGACTCCCGGAGCTCCCTTAGAGCTGCAAAAGGTGCAGCAGAGGCAGAGATGATCAGAGAACGACTGCCCAGTTAGGAGCTGCTTGGACACAACCAGTGTTGTCTTCTTGGACTGCCACACAGCAGGGCATCAGCAGCTGGTGCCAGGCCAAAGACTTCTACCCTGAAGGCTCCAGATCTTCCCGACTGCTAGAAAGGCAGCAAGAGAATTAGGATGCCATAGTATTTCCATTTCTCTCCTGCCTGTCCTCCCAGAGGACTCAAAGCCCTCTCCAGGGATCCCATCACTGGTGAAGCTCAGGGCAGGAAGGGAAGAAAAAGAAAGGCACAGTCACTTGAAAGTGCAGGGAGAAGTTTACAGGCAGAATGTAACTATCGCTGTTGGAGTTTGGCCAGGGTACCAGTGCAAGAGAGATGGCACTTTCTGGCAGCAGAGAGCTTCTTAGCCCATGAGGGCCGCATCAGGTTTCTGAAATTGTATGGAGGGCAGGTTAGAGGAGGCTGTGCCTCCCCAAACAGCCAGGCATGGCCCCACCCCCCGCTTCTCTCCTGACTGCCCCCCCCGGCCCCCCTGCTCTCTGTCCCCTGACTACCCCCAGACCCTCCGCCCCTAACTGCCTCCTGCTGCCCCATCCAACCCCCCCTCCTTCCCGACTTCCCTGCCAGGACCTCTGCTCCCGTTCAACCCCCATTCCCTGTCCTCTGACTGCCCCAGCCCCTGTCCACCCCCTGAACTCCCCTGCCCTCTATCCAACCCCTTACTACGCTGCCTGGAGCACCGGTGACTGGTGGCACGGCTGCTCCAGGACAGGCAGCTGCGCTGGGCAGCACAGAGCACCAGGTCAGGCCTTGGCGCTGCGCTGCCCCAGGAGCTCACTGCTCCACTGCCCAGAGCATTGCACTGGTGGTGGGGTGAGCTGAGGCTGTGGGAGAGGGGGAACAGCAGGGGAGGGGCCAGGGCAAGCCTCCCGGGCCAGGAGCTCAGGGGCCGGACAGGAGGGTACCGCGGGCTGGATGTGTCCCGTGGGCTGTAGTTTGCCCACCTCTGCCTTAGCCTGTACTGGGGCAATGGCTCAGTGGGCGGGGAAGAATGCCCCTAGTGAATCAGTAGCATTGCTTTGTGTAGCACACAGGAGATTTCCCAGCCAAGTGCTCTCCACACCCAGTGCTGCTTAGCTGGGGAGATTTGACATGATTATAGGCAAAGGTTCCATGGTTGTAAGTAAGAGCGAAGGCAAGGGCTTAGCCCACCTTGCAATGGTGTCCTGTAAAGCCAGCCAAACCAGGCACAGGTGAATGGGGAGACAGGCAGCCTCTCAGGTGCCAGGATCCAAGCTCATCACAGAGCAATGTCAGCACCCCTGCAATTGCACTCAAATGAAGAGGGAGCCACTGTGGTCCTTAGAGGATCCATCCCCCCAGCTTTACTCATTCATGCATTTCCAACAGGCCTCAGCCTCAGTTCCTGTGCTGTCATCACTCTTCAACTCTTGGAGACAAACCCTGAGCTGGTGTAAATCCGTTGGTGTAAATACACTACTTCAGTGAAGCTACGCCTGCCTCCTTCAGCTGAGGAGCTGGCCCTTCCTTTTGAATGTTCCTCCTGTCCTCTGTGGTAACTTTGTTTATATTGAGTTGCACAGGTCTACTAGAAACCTCAAAGCAGCAGAGAACTGGTCAAACGAGGCTCTTCAGAATAATTCCTAGCATTGGAACAGGCAGGCCGGGCTGTGCTGTGGTGTTGTCAGTCAGACTTGCAGGCAGGAGGAGGAGACATTAGTTCTTTGTTCCAAGGAAAACAGCAGAAGAATTCTGATCATGCAAATGCCAACTTGAGGAAATAAATCAATGAGGTGCTCGCTGTGCCAGCCAGGACTAGCTCAGGCCCCCCCCACCGAAGAGCAAAGCGACTGTTTGGGCTTTGGCTGCTTTTTAGGGTTAACAATACTGCTGGTTGCAGAAGCTGTTCACTTCATCCCTGGCCAAGGAAGGGCCAAGTTCTCTGGCCTACTCTACAGTGTAAAGGGAGCGGAAACCTACCTTGAGTCTCCTGCTGAGGATTCCCCTGGTGTGGGCTGAGTCCCCAGCAGGTGAAGAGCGGGTGGAACTGGCTCCTGTGCCCCTTTCTCAGTGTAGTGGGTGTGTTTGGGGTGGGGAGGTATATGTCTTGGGCAGATAAGGGGAATGGCTGGAGCACAAAACTTCTTAGGGCCCCAGCCAACTTGCATAATTCAGAGCAGCTCCCAGGCAGCTCTAAAATGTGCCGGAGCCGGGACCAGAGCTAAAAATCAAGAGTGTGTATTGGTTCCATCTCCCCCTCTGCTGTGCCAGGCGTAAGCAGAGAATCCGGCCTGAAGCGTCTGGATGGTAATGACTGCCTGTTCCACTCCATAGAAGAGCAATGAGGGTTTAAAAGCGGTAAGACTGGCTGGACAGCTCACAGACGATGAGACTCCAGTAGTCTTGTGCTGTGACTTTACTGGGCTTTATCGTTGGGCCACATGTTCCTGTGGCTGTGCAGAGCAACTTACAAAAACCGTCTCCAAATCCTTACCTGAGCGGGTTCATCTCGGTGCTCAACATGAACAGCCCTGCACCAGCCAGGGAATCCTTTGGGGGTCAGTTATACTGGCATTACAGCTGCTTTGTACTGCCAGGGTGGTGCAAGGCAGTGTAGCAAAAGCACGGGTCTGGCTCTGTTGGTGTTAGGATGTGAATACCAGCCAGAACATGGAGAGAGAGGCCTTTAAAAGAGGGCACACTGGGACAGATGCAGGCAACCACAATGACCATGCAGGGACATAGACACAGCACAAGTCCTGGCGTAGGTACTAGTACCATGCCTGCCACAAATGCCAGTGCTCCCGGAGCCAAGGTCCCAGAGAGCCCAGGCTCTAACACAGACACTCCATGCTGTACACATAATAGATTATCACACTAAAACTTTCCGTATCTCCAATCACTTGCTGACATTTATGCTCTTAATAAAAAGCTTTCTCCCTCCCAGTTCAGCGCCTTCCTTGTTTGTGCAGTGACTGCATAATGACCCTGTTTGTTAGATCATGGTCACATGACACAGAGATGACTGAGGTTGAAAAGGGAGCAAGCGTGGTCTAGTGGTCAGAGCACAGGACTGGGAATCAGGAGATCTGGATTCCATTCCTTGCTCCACCTTCGCTGCGTGACCTCGAGCAAGGCCTACATTTCCAAAAGCCTGCACTGATTTGGGTGCCTCTGGTTTAGGGTGGCCAACTTGAGACATGGTGAACTGGTTTTCAGAGGTGCTGAGCACCCACAATTGCAACTGACTTTAGAAAGCTGGGGATGCTCAGCACCCTGAAAGTCAGACCTTATGGATCTCAAGTGGGGCACCTGACAATAAGTTGACACCTTTGGAAATGGAGGCCTTAAACTTTCTGTGCCTCAGTTTCCCCATCTGTAAAGGGTGTGTGTGTGTGTATCTAATGATACACACACCTCTGAGGTGGGACTGTGAAGCTAAACTCACTGAATGTTTATAAAGCATTTTGGAATTTTGAATGGAGGGTGCTAGAGAATTGCAAAGTACTATAATTATACATATGATCATTCAGGCTTTGCACCAGAATGGATACTGGAACCACCACCGATGTACACACCTGCACTACCAAAAAGGGCAGTGACTGTGTGCAATGACTGACATCACTGACTCCTAATGCCCGGGACACCTCCATCTCCAATAAATGACTTGGGGTTCTTCCTGGTAATTAGTTTTCTGTATTTGCTCAGACTCCTAGGCGATCCATCCCTAGAATTGACTTGCCCTTGTGTGCTTCACAAAGCATTTCAGAATCATGATTCACTGTCCCCCAAAACATGAGACTAACTTTAAAATCATGAAATTTTAAAAAGCTAAGTGTTGGATTATTTGTATTTGCCCTCTGGCAGTTGAGCCATTGGGGATCATGTTTCCCAGTTTTTCTCTGCAGCCATGAGGGCCAGAAATACAGTTTTTTAAACAAATGCAAGCTGAGATTCTCACTATCCTATGACTCCAGGAGCTGGGGTTTGAAGAACAGCAAATGCCATCGGACTCATGATAAAAATCACAAGAGTTGGCAACACAGCAATACTATAATATTCCCCAGAGGCTCTTTACACAAGTGTCTTGGACCTCGCATAATGCCAGGTGTGTATGTCATTTCCCAGTTAATTGGAGTGTCTGTCTCCTCAGAGTCATCAATGCAGAGAAATCGGAGTTCAATGAGGACCAGGCGACATGCTGTCAGATATCTGTCAGGAGGAGGGACATAGGCACTGAGGAGGAGCAGGACTGGTTGATTCTTTGCTCCAATCAGGTGATTCCATATGTTCTGTCTAATCTACCTGTATTGCATGTATGGATGTATGTCTAGTTCCCCACTCACCCTGGAACCTAGCTGAGTTGTCTGATCCTTCATACGCATCTGTTTGGACGATGAGCACCCTTGCCTTGGGGTTCGGCTCAGGGAGCCTGTTCCAGTCCCCGTGGGAGGTGATGGAAAGCCTCCCCTTCTGTGGGTTTTGGATTAGGCACTGAAAGAGGATATCTGAAGAAGCATGGCAGTGCCCTGGGGTGGAAGCATAGCCAGAGATGGTGAAACCTATACTATCTAGATGGTGCGAGGACCACCTGCTCTGACTGTACAGATGGCATGAATCTACCTGCTGCTGCCTTTCAAGAGTCCCATTGCAGGAGACAAGCTGTTCTCAGTGTATATCCCATTGCCGTCATGTGGCCAGTTGCTAGTAAACAAATATCCTTGATATCCCTAACTATGTGGCTCTCATTAACTACTCCAACCTGTTTTGCCATGTCAGTTACCATCATTGGGCTGCTGTCAGTGGACTGTTTGTGTCTGCATCGTAGCCATGTGGGGAAAGGCAATTGTGGATGGCAAAGGATGACCAGCTCCTGCTGTGAGTGAGAAATGCTGCCTCATGGTTTTTAGCCATGCAGCGAGAGCATTAATGGTTTTGTTGGTTGGTTTTGTTAATATCCTGAATTTCCCATGAAACACTACAGGAGGCATGAACTCAGCATTATCCCTGCAGAGCACCACTGCGATTCTGTGCCAGGAGTAAAACAAGAATGTTCAGAAAACTTCCCAGAGCTCAGCAGTCTGTATGTTGGGGTGGCCAAATGATGTGCTAGTGAATCTGAAAAAGACATGGGTTATGTATATGCCATGCTGGCAGGACACATATATATGTATATATAAAACCTGTCATCAGAAGTTCCAGGCTGTGCTACTACCTGCACAGAACCCCTCTCACCTTCACTCTTCTTCTCCCACTAGTATCTGATTGGTTATTACTGGGCCCTGTTTGATGGCCACGGTGGCCCAGATGCAGCAATAATCGCCTCCAACTACTTGCATTACTGCATCAAGCAGAAGTTGGAGGAGGTGGTGGAAGGCATCACTGAAGCTCAGCCCCCCATGCATCTGAGTGGCTGCTGCATTTGTCCCAGCGACCCCCAGTTCGTGGAGGAAAAGCAAATCCAGCAGGAAGATGTGGTCATTGGAGCACTGGAGAACGCCTTCCAGGAATGTGTGAGTGATCCTTCCATTGGTACCCAGAGAATTGCACCACTGCTGCTCCTCCCATGCCCAGTATCAGGGATGGCCACAATCAATGAAGGCAACTGCTCAGGCCCCAGTGATACTCAAACTGGCCCCGTTTCTCCCTCCATCACTGCCGCTGGAGGACAATTCTCCTCATCTAGCACAGCGAGGCCTAACTCTTATCTGGTGTCCCACAAACCAGTCTGCAGTCACACTGCCCAAACTTGGATCTGCAGCCTCCTGCAGACCAAACACCTCCCCTCTTGCTTGATCTCTCTAACGCCACCCAAACTCGCAGCGGTTTAGGCAACCCCTCTATCCACACACTTAATTTGGTTTAAGAGCATCTTATTGTAGTTTAGCTTAAACCTGATCCTAATTGACAAACTAAACTGAAGTAAACCTGGTCCAGACCAGATTGTGTGCCCACACAACTGTTTTCACTGGGTTAACTGAATCCGTGTACATCCTGCCTGAACTAGTGCAACTGCACATATTGACAAGCCCTCAACTGGCCTCTGTTGAGACATTAAGGGGAGACATTCAAGGGTATAGAGGAGATAGGTGCCCAACTCCCATGGACTTCCAACAGGAATTGGGAGCCTAACTTTGAAAATCTTCCCCTCAACCTGCTACAACACACTCAGGTGTCCAGCGGTTCTGAGATCTATCACGTACTAGGGTCCTGTGATGCTCCAGCAGCCAGAGCAATATCTTCATTCCCCACTATCGTTTTATCAGTTCTGTAGTCATTATCCTGGATTTAGTCTGCTGCCCTTCCTAAGAGCCACACTGCCACAGATCAGGTCACTAACTGGAGTTGTTCACACCAACAGGATGAAGTGATTGGTCAAGAGATGGAAGCTACCAATCAGTCAGGCGGCTGCACTGCTCTGGCTGCCCTCTACCTACAGGGAAAGCTCTATGTGGCTAATGCTGGGGACAGCAGGTGAGTTCAGCCCCCAGCTCATGGTGGATTTTGCAGGAGGCTCAGTGAGTGGGTACAGCATGCTGGCTTACGGGGTGCTGAGCACATGAATATGGCACACTGGGTTACCCCATCAATGGGTAAGATATATTCCTTCAGGCAGTGTGCAGCTCATACAGAATTCCCTCGCATCCACAACGTGACAGGGTTACAGACAGACTGGCAGGGCTATTTCTAACTGGCAATGTGCAGATAGCATTGGGCTATTGAATATGAAAGGAGCTGCCAAGCCAAGGGGCCCCAATGGCTTTGTTGGTTCTAGATCCATTAAGCTGCAGCTAATACCACCTCCAGCTGGGCTAGTGTGACAAAAGCATTGTATATGTCCCTTCTTCCTGATCCTGGCCTGTGGGTGCATTCAAATACAGAGCAGGGGAGGATTTTAGAGTCTCCTCATCAGTTGTGAGTCCATTGCTTCCTCCAACAAAGTTGTGTCATTCTTAAACTGACCAGGCCAAACTCTGCTCTAGTGTAAGAATGCAATTGCAATGAAATTATGGAAGTTACATCAACACTGAATAAGGCCAGTTGTGTCCATCTGCCCATACACCAAATTCATTCCTGGTGTAACTTTGACCTCAGTGGACTTTCACCTTCTGACACCAGTGATGAATTGGGCCCCAGGTGTTTTGGTGTGTACCTGACCCCGGGGAACAAAACACTCAGTAGGGATATAAGGGAGGAGGGAGCAGAGAGCGACTACTGCGGTTACTGACTCAGAGGAGGAGTACGGTAAATGAAGATTAAATTCAAGGTAAGAAGGCATTTTCCTGATGACTATAAGCTTAGAACCTCCTCTCTTTTCCATGCAGGGCAATCCTTGTTCAGAAACAGAGCGTCGTGCCCCTGAGCAGTGAGTTCACCCCAGAGACAGAGCGGCAGCGAATCCAGCAGCTGGTGAGTGGTGCCTTCTTTTAGCTGCCTGCATGTATTGTAATGATGAATGTGTGTGCCTGTGAGATTGTACAGGTGAGCATGTGCCCTTCACCAGCCACTGCCTAGTCAGTGCCCCCAGCATCAAACGTCCAAACGTCATGTATTGTCCAGGCTGTCAAGAGCATCGTTTGTGGTGCACTGCCTCTTTGGTGCTGGGGAACTGGTAAATGCAGTATGACCAAATTAAGAAGGACAACATTCCCTAACACCAGCTTGAGCGGGTGGTAAATGGAGCTCAGAAAATAGGGGTTCTGTCAGCCTGCACTTCAGCCATAGTAAATGCCATACTGGAAGGTAAGGGAATCAAGTCCAGACTCTACAGCCCCCAAGAAGGAGTAATGATGGCTGAGCCACAGCAGATCCTAGCGAATAATACCACTACTTAGCTCTTACATCGCATATTCAATATGTAGATCTCAGGCATCTTAAACTTAAGTGTCATTATTCCTGTTCTACTGATGGGGAACTGAGGCACCGAGTGATGACGAGACTTGTCTAAAAAAAAAAAAAAAAGTCACACGGCATGTCAGCGACAGAGCAAGGAACAGAGCATAACCCCACTGCTGACTTCCAGCCCTGGGCTCCATCCACGAATCCGGGGAGAACGTCGTCCTTAACCCTTGAGATGACACTTCCATTTTGATTGCTTTTCTAGGCCTTTCTCTGCCCCAAGCTCCTGGCAGACGAGTTCACCCGGTTTGAGTTTCCTAGGAGACTGAAAGGCAATGACGTAGGCCAGAAGATCCTGTACCGGGATTACTCCATGGCTGGCTGGTGAGTCTCCAACGTGTAGAGAGACCCTTATAATTGCACTCCCTTCCCCGGGTGTCTCAGTGAGCTAACTTTTGGCAGTGAGGAGATGTGCAAAGAAAGGGGAGGTGCTGGCCTGAACCCTCTGATCCTGAATGCTGCTTGTGAGGGGACAAGTGAATTTAGCACTGGTGACAGGAGTTGGACTGATGCACTGTTGTGGTGGAGAGGGGACGTCAGGCTCCAGGGTAAGCTGCCCTGCCAATGGGCCTCAACATCTGCCCAGGGGCAACTAGCCTTGAGGAGGGAGTTTACGTTAAATTCTGGACTCCTCTACTGCGAGTGCCAACAAGGGAGACTCGAGTGAGGCAGAATCCCAGCCACCAATTTGTTTTGTCACTGCATAGCTGTCAGATGGCAACCAGTGCAAAATGCTTATGGCCAGCTGATTCCCACATTCCATCCCCGAGCCCCTTTCCTTGCACAGAGTAGGTTGGTGTTTGTACTGGCCACATGCAGTGCAAGCAGTAAGGATAGAGAGACACACCTGAGTTCAGTCTCCCTGGGCACTGCTGTTGCCTCACAGGAGGCTGCTTGCCAGCCATTGGCAAGCCCTGTTCTTGTCTAGCTATGAGGAAGGGCAACGATGGATTCAGGACAGAGAAGTGACGGTCTACAGCATAAAAGCCATTCTGCACCTCATCTCTCTAGGTATATGGCCAGGAAGCCCAGTCTTGGTGCACCAGCAGGATGCAGATGGTGAGAAATGAGAGGAGAAGGGTCTGGTCTTGTCACTGAGGAACTGGACCAAGCCTCAAGAGAGCTGGGGTCAAATGCCAGCTTTGTCAGAGTCTTTGTGTAAGCTCAGCTGTATCACTTAGTCTCTGTGCCTGTGTCACAGGCAGTGTTGCGAGGCCGAGTTCACTGTTGTTGAGAGGCTCACACACTGGGTGATGGGGCCCCAAAGAAAAGCCTTGAAGTAAATGAAATGCCAGCTGATGACATATATTTATTCTAGGGGATACAAGACAGTGGAGAAAGCTGACCTCAAGTACCCTCTTATCCATGGCCATGGGAAGCAGGTAACTGAATTTGCTACAGACCCCTACCCACTGGGAGGGCAAGAGCCTTACAGAGAGCTGGATGAGACCCTAGGCCTGAAGAAGAGCCCTGAACCCAGCCCCACGTCCTGCAGACTGAATCTCCATAGCACCCTATGACCTTTGGACCAAACCAAGGTCTAGTGGATAGGTGTATTCATGTCAATGAAAACATTCCACAGGCATTTGGCCCCTCTGACTTTTTGCTCATATTGGGCCAGGCAGAATCAGACTCTGTCTCAAGGGTTCTCTTCTCTCCCATCAGTCCCATGCTCTGTGCCAAGCGGCATGTCCTGTGGCCTTTATGCAGTTCTGCCTGGGAAGGGACACTGACACCCAAAGTCACAGAACTCCTTCAGAGCACTGAGTTCTGGGTTGCTCTGACACATGGCTTTGTTCCATTCCAGACGCGCTTGCTGGGGACCCTGGCTGTGTCGCGAGGGCTGGGGGATCATCAGCTGAAAGTTATTGACACAGACATTGAAGTTAAGCCATTCCTCTCCTGCATCCCCCAGGTAAGTGACTAGGGGGAAGTGAGGATTGTGATGGTGAACATAAGAGTCTAGCTGCCAGAACTAGGGATCCCACTTTAGCAGAACTGGGTCATGGAACCTCCTTTCTGAAGCAGCAGGACTCAGCCTAACTTGGTATTGGTTTGCATACTGCACAGCTTCCAGCAGGTGGTATTAATCCAACAGCACAGGTTGGGGCGGAGAGGACAGGGATAGGGAAAGTTTCACATATATTGGTCTGTTTTCATAGCCCAGGACTCTTTCAAAGGAGCAACCCCTTGCTCATTCTAAGCTTACCCATTCAGTGGTGCAGTCACCAGCCTTTTATAACAATCCACTAGAGTGGTGCTAGTGCCCCAGCTTGTTATAAACCATGATGACTCATTTAGTTTGGGATTCAAAAGCTCTTCAGGCTTCCTGACTATGGCAGAATAGGCCTACCCAAATGGACATACCCTAGCCATGTGCCTTTAAGAAGTTCATTAAGCATGACCACCCTTTAACAGGGAAATCAAAGAAAGATAGAATTTTCTTACATTTTTTAGGCCAAACGTTCTAGAAGAAACATGAAGAATACCATTTGCTATGAACTAGAGCTGATGGGGGAAACCTAAGTAAATCACTAACTGTTCTCTAGGTGAAAGTGTTTGACTTTGCTTCACGTAACATTAAAGATGATGATGTCCTTGTCCTGGCAACTGATGGCCTTTGGGACATTCTGTCCAATGAAGAGGTGGCTCAGTCTGTCAGGAGCTTTCTTGACGAAAACAGAACAGACCCATACAGGTAGTACTGATCTTTTCTAGCTGTTACTACCCCATGGAGCTGGCATGGAGATGAGGATCTCTCTCCCCCCTTGCTTTGGCTGTGGGACTGCTCATGTTCATAGTTAAGACAGTTTTGAAGTCACAAATCACTCTAGTCTCTGGCTAACATGTCTTGCCCCTGTGTTAAATTCAACTCCTATAGCATTAGCTGCTGTACTCAAACCACATTGGCGTATCCTCCCCCTCTCTTATGGAACATAGTGGCCCTTCTGTACCATCAGCCAGTGTAGTCTGGTCAGATGTTCATCAGCATTCCTGTAGCTATCCAAACTCGCTGCTTATTCCCAAGCCCATGGACCAGTCACGCTTCTGGAGACTGTAGATGTAGATACATGGGGAGGTAGTATAGCTCAATGGACAGAGCATGGGCCTGGAACCAGGGGACCTAGGGATTCCTGGCTCCGTCAGTCAGTAAGCCACTGACTGACCTTGGGCAAGTCATGTCACCACTTTGTGCCTCAGTTTTCTCATCTGTAAAATGAGAATGATATTGACCTCCTTTATAATTATGATTAGCATCTGTGACAAAGCTCTGCTTGTCTCTGTGGGTCCCCCCTTTTCTGGTAGTTTTCACCAACCTCAGTGGCTCTCTGTGACCCTCCATGTAGCCCTTCTCTCTCTAGAGGCAAGGGTCACAGCCTACGGAGCCATTTTCATCATAAGCCAGTGAGGGAGGTGAGAAGCTATCCTCCCTTGTGCACACACTGTTGTCTCCCAGTCTCGGTGATTAATTGGAGGGGGCAAATGGGTGAGCCCGGACCCACCCTCTACTCCGGGTTCCAGCCCAAGGACCCTAATAGTATCAGCCAGGGTAGCTGACCTTTTAGAAACAGGATGCGTACAATTCCCTGGGCTACTTCCCCCCAGCAGCCCCCACTTCACCCTTACCTCAGGGCCTCCTTCCTTGTGCCTGATATAGCATGTACTGCTCAGTCTCTCCAACAGGACAACTTCCTCCCACAGCTCCTGCCATGCATGCCCACCTGACTGAGAGGTTTTTACTAGTTTCAGCCAGCCCCTGACTAGCTTCAGGTGTCCCACTAACCTAGCTGTCTCCACTGCTTTCTGGAAGGATCTTAATTAGCCCCAGGTGTCTTAATTCTGGATGGATCTTAATTGGCCCCAGGTGTCTTAATTCTGGATGGATCTTAATTGGCCCCAGGTGTCTTAATTCTGGATGGATCTTAATTGGCCCCTAACTTCTACCTCTGCGTTGGAAGACCTTTGTGGGGGCTGGGGAAAGCCATAACTTTTTTGCCCCTTGTGAAATGGGGAGAATGATGCCTCCTTCATGGGGATGATAAGAGAGTGTCAGTCAGGCTCCAGGTTATGCTTTGAACAATAGCAGTGCCATCCATTAAGTCCTTGAGAGAGAGAGAGAGAGATCTATGATAAACCCAAACTAATCTGGTTTTCTTGTTGCAGGTTTTCAGAACTAGCCAGGTACCTCGTGCACACAGCAAGGGGGAAGAAGAATGGCCATCACTGGATTTTGGATGACAACAGCCCAGCATCCTACGATGATATCTCTGTGTTTGTGATCCCACTATACAACAGAGATGAGGACTGTTAGTGTTGCGAGATATGAGAGAGAGAGATTCATATATCCATGTAATGTTATAGGTCTTTGAGGCCTGGTATTAATGACACGTGCTTGACAGGAATGCATGCATTTCAAGTTAGCAACCGAAGCAAGGTGAAGGTCTATTAGAACTCTATGCAAAAACAATCTTATGTTCCAAGAAAAATACGGAAAGTCATCAAAAAAAAACAAAACAACAGATATAAAATTGTATAAGAAGTGGAGGAAATTCAAACGCCTTGAATTATGGCAGCCTGCCCAAGATTCTCTTTGGAATTGTGCGGGTAGAAGGCTTAGTAAACAAAGGCAAAGAACAATGACACAACAGAATGGACTATAAGTGGATTTCTGCAGATCAGAGTAATTTATTGATCCAGAGAGTTCAGTATGGATAGAGATGTGGTTTTGCCAGCTCCCCGCATCTTATGATTTTATCCTGACGGACGGAAACTTGACTAACGCTTGGGCCCATTCTGACCTTTGCTCTCTGGTATAGTATGTTTGGGGTGTGAATGTGGAGTGAGTAAAGATTTGTTTTGTAATCAAAGAGCATTATATACCAACTCTGTGTCTGGTATCTGCTTGCTCCCCATCCTGTAGGGAGACTTCTGTTGCGGGTCTAACATTAGCATCATACAGAAGCTCTACAACTCTTGCATAATAGGGTTTTATGAGTTAGTAGCACTAAAGGAGACAGGTGTACTTCAAAGAACACTGTATGCACACTTACTAGGCAGAGGAAGAGTTACTGTATAAACCAGGTACTGGAACTGTGCCAGCTTGAGGGGAAGAGAACTTTCCTTTTGCTCTCCCCACTGCCAAAACAAAACTGATACTGGCCCAACTCTACCATTTCTGGCACTCTACTTCTGTTACACATCCCCTCATTCCCTTCCAACCTCACGAGAATGGACAAGGTCTGAGGGGTAGTACTGGATATCCAAGAACATCAATTGTCCTTTTCTGAGGCTAACCCAATGTATGATTTAACTACACCACAGCAGGGTCAAGCTAAAATGGGGATTGGCTCACTGAGAAACACCAATGAACAGGGTGATAATTACCACAGCCTTTGAAAGAAGTTAGAAACAGTTAAAAACTTGCCCTTAAGATGAATCATTGAAAAATAGTAAGACATCTCCAAAGGAGAAACAACCAGCTTATGGTGCCACCAATTTCTTGACTGTACCTGTATTTAACCCTTTCCAGAGAAGCCAGTCAGTTACTAGAGTTGCTTTTGTTCTTTAATTCACATGGATTCTTTCTTTTAAGCACAGTTCTCACAGCTTGTCTACAGTTGAAACACTACAGCTGGGCCACTAGTGCTTCAGAGTAGAATCTCCCCCCCTTGGCACAGGATGGGTAGAGAACTCGTAACTTTTATTTCTGTAAATCGGAGGCTCAAGCAGACTACAGCAGCTGAGTGTTTTTTTGTGAAGGTTTGTATACATTACAGTCCCTCATAGAATGCAGCAGTTGGCTAGAGCCACGTTCATGCCTCATGTATCAGGCATTGCTGGAGTTTGGGATTTACAGTTCACTGGAAGAGCAGGGGAAGCTGCTGGGAAGGACTGTAGTGCTAAGTGTGGGAACTATGCATATCTGAGGCATCCAAGTGCTGAAGCAACAGCATCAAGGTCCTTCATATCCGTAGAGTGCCTCCACAGCCAATGCCATTTTAAATAGAAGATGCTGTTTGGTAAAGGAGCCCTGAATAATCCAATACAACAAAATAAACTTCAAAGATGTACAAGAAGCTCCTTGTATAAAAAGACATACATTCTTCATGTATATAAGACAATTTGAATGGTATATTTTGCAATTTAATGTACATAATTGCTATAATAAAAATTATCTATATGCAAGTCCATAACACTTGCTTAAAACAAAGAGCATTGTTCATGAAACCCAGGCCTGTATAACCTCAGGGCCTTGAGCTTTCATCAGATGCAAGTGGCTCAGCTGGTTCACTTAATGCATAGATTGAAAAACCTCAAGAGAAGAGTCAGGCTGCTTGAAGTAGAGCTGATGATTGAAGTGGTGGTATGTTGTCACTGAATCAATGCAGAGACCAATTCCCCAGGATGGTGGGAAGACAGACTATGGTGCTGAAAGTACTATCTTTCAGAGGTGACAAAACTGCTTTTGTAGGCTCTACATCTAGGATTCAGCTCAGATTTGGGCAACTATTTGTCTTGCTGAATTCCCTGAGCTCTTTTAGGATTATCTAGCCTAAATGTCTGCATACTCTTAAATAAATGGTGCATTTCACAACCGCAACTGCCAGATTTCTGTGACAATAAAAAGTCTCATATACTTTGTAGAGTGCTTTAAGCTCCACAGGGATAAGAGGAGCTAACTGAAAAAATATTTCTGAACAGATTCCTTTCACCTAAGAAACCTGTTACTGCATCACTTCCAGTCAGATGACCCCTCCTCCTTTTCATATCTTTTAACAGCCATTTCAGATGTAGAGCAGGACATTGGGGAATTGCACAAGCAGTGTTAGGGGTTTTCCATTAGCAGACATGCCTTACTTTTGCTATAATCTGTAATAGCTTTCAGGTGAATTCAGTAGGGAAATTTATCTTGACAAGTTGTTCTTTCCATCCTGCTTATGGACAGCCATTATCATAGCACCACATTTACATAACATTGTATGAGCAAAATGTAATAGATTGGCAGGTTAGAGAAGTTAAAGAATCTTATTCCTGACCATCTGAACAATGTGTTAGGATAGGTAAGAGGCTCAGAGTAGCCATACTTTAGGGGGAGAAGTTTAGTAGAACTCGTTTCCCAGAATCTGTTTTTCCCTGTTTCTTAAGTTAAACCAACAACAGAATTCACCTAATGGTTTAACAACTCAGATTTAACCCACATTAGCTTAAAACAGGTCTTTGTCCTTCTCTAGCAGCCAAACCATGTTAAGAGGTTTGTGTCTCCTGCTAAATTCAAGCCAACACAGAAAGCAGCTGGGGCTCATGCTTTTAAATCCAGAGGTCACAGGTTCAATCCTAAACAATCACCTGACCAGGGCTGCAATCACACACAGATGAGAAAAGAAGTCCCAGTACAAAACTCATGCCTAGTTATTCACAGTACTGTATTAAAAGGCAAGAAAAGCATCTTAGTAGACAGTACAGCAGTAGCTTAAGATGTTGGTTTCCATTACAAACCCTTATAAGTGGGTAGAACAAACTCTTCAGAGGCAGGGAGCATTTTTAATATAATAAATCAGTGATTTTAAATTAGTTTTCCCCTTCCCCTCCAACCAGTAAATAAATATGCACTGTAAAACTAATCAAGTAGTAAACGCAGAATCTACATTACTCAAAAAAATCAGTCTACAAAATATTTATTTGATAACAGCCACAACACTGAATTGTCCACATCTGCAGTATTTTATGGCATCTCATAATTTGACATTAATGTATTTACACTCCTCCAATAGATGGTCACCACCTAAAAATTAAATTCACAAAACCAAGCTCACAACCAAGAATAGTCAATAGGACAGCAGTTGCAATGGACAGCCTCTCTCAAAGGCAAACAGGATCCCAGCCTGCTACCCAGAAATCCTGTTGCAGATTGTTAAAGTGCAAATATAGCCAGAACTGTGATCAGAAAAGAGATTGTAGCTTCCCTATTTATTCTCAGTTGCTTATCAAATCTGATTAGATTATGAATCAATGCCACAATCCTGCAAACTTTTGTGCACATGCATCAATGGCATTATTCACATACTTAAAGTTAAGCACCTGTGTAATATTTGCAGGATTGGGGTACAGACAGGATTTTTTTTTTTTATAAATATAAACTGCCTCCTTTGCAATCTCATATATGGATCTGAGAAGAGGTCAAGCTGGGCTCCTTTCTACTACTATTAGTGACACCACCAGTAATGAAGATTTGGAATCAGAACTTCCATTGATTAGTGCCTGAAGCAAAACAGAATCCAGCTCCCTCTCCAGTATTTAACTCTGCTGGGCCAATGAGAGTCAAAGTAACAGGGTATAGCCATGGAACTCTGACACAGTAGGCTGGGTAAGGTGGTGCTATTTTTAGATGTACTTTTCTGATTATATCCAGTTTCCCCTAAAAGTACTGAAGTGTCACTCCTAATATTCTTTAGTTTTCAAACCCTGCATATTCCTTAAAAGCCTTTTTCCCTGTCTTTCAGTTTGCTCTATGAAAGCTAATGAATGCAACTGAATTTGCTTTTTTAAAAGTTTCCAGGTAATTGTTCTGGCAACACAGTCAGTTCTCTTTCCGTTTTGTCCTAAAACCCTGATCGCTACATTAAGATTGTGAGAGACTCATGCAACAAAGAAAATCAGTCAGGGAAAAATATCTAGTTCCCTAGAGACAAAATACTACCAATTTTACACTGAGTCAGTGCCGCCTTGCGTATGATCCTGCAAACTTCTCTTGACCTGAAAATGTTTGATGTTTCTGATGTGCAAATTCTTTGATCAACATTTCAGCCCTCTATAGCGTTAAACATTCCACGCTGCAAATACACATTGAGAGGGTTACAATGCAGCTGGGGATACCTAACACAGCCTTATGAAAAGTGTTTATAGCAGGTTTGCAAGTGGCACTTCTCAGAAGAAAAATCTTCTGAGTCTCTTCCCTGCCTAAGTAATATCTGGTGGGGACTAACTGTTCATTTCACTCATCTAAAAGCAAAAACCTGAATGAGTTTGCTTCAGGTTATCATGGTTTCAACCTCAATTTTATTTTAATTTTAAATTCACCACCACCACCATAAACATGCTAAGTTATAAACCTCTGCAAAATATGGCTGCTCACAGAAACACTAAATGGCAGCTATAGCACCAAACAGCCCAGAATGCAACAAGAACAGGCTGAAAAAGAAACAGTTGCAGAAGCCTAGTCATGTGTGAGAACAGATGTCCATCTCCCTTTGCCCTTGGCCTTTTGAGGTGAAATCAGCACAGTATTAGCCAGTAGGAGGGATGCTGGTGCAGCCATACAAAGGAATCTCTGATCTGGAACTCCTGCAGCGTGTTTGGCGAGATCAAAAGAAAGTCAGTCCATCATCCCCACCAAGTGAGTAACAGACGAACTCGTGTAACACAGAACACACCACAGAATCGGCTTTAAACATGTACAGTATAATTAGCACAGAGGCACATCACAGAGTCTAAACAGCATTTTTAGTCACAGCATAGATTCAAACAATTAATTTCTCAGACTCTCTCATGCACAGCAGCCCTTTTGATGACATACAGTGTCTGTCATAGATAAAGCTGCAGCACAACATGCACTAATACCTCAAGGGGACTGGCAGTGCCGAGAAACCCATTCTACACCCCTAGCCCTTGCTTATGGAAGTGTGTGTTATGCTAACAGTTGTAACAAGCAAGGGTGGAGCAGAGAAAACGGTGGGCTGCACCACAAACCCATACATTATTCCAGTGGAACATGCTCTGCATTGATGCGAGGCCCTACAGTGGAGATGGAAACTACACAACATGGAGCATCAAGATCACTATTACCAGAGGTGTAGCAAATTATTTTCAGGTATGAGAGGACACTAAAATGGCATCCAGGATCAGCCTATTCCCTGTTTAGATTGCCACCTTGACAGTCTCTTGCATTTTTGGGAGGTTGAGGTCAGCAGCAGAAGACAAAGAATGGATTTTCCAAGCAAATGTACCTAGGGTGTATGCTCAGCCTCTAGGTTGCAAGTATTTGGTTAAGATGAGAGCACAGTGCATAGCTCCATGTACATTGTACTTTTCCCATCATGCTAATGGAGATGCATCAGACCAATTTTACAATGTGATGACTTAGGAAAAGAAAGAAAGTGGAACAATACCAGCTGGTAGGCTTGGTTTACTTTTTGCATTGCCCAAAAATGGACAGCAGAGTGCAGTATATCCAACAGAGGTATAATACTTCTGCAAGGGCATTCTTTACAGAAATGCCAGGGCAAAATACAAGAAAAAAAGGGATATCAGACATCTCAAATTCTCCATTTGGCTTTGGATAACACCCATGCGACTTAGGTGAGCCACAGTCTTTTAAGCAATTGTTGAGAACTTGCACAATGTGTGAGTAAATACATAATGGAATAAAATCTTGTGTGTGGACGTATTACTAACAAAAGGGATACAGGCCTGGACCCAGTTTGGGGAGAATTTAATGGAACTTATTTACAGAACAAGAGGAGAAAGCTGCATCAATGGAAGGTAAACAGCCTGAACTCATCCCACAATACTGGCCCACATCATACTCTTTAATACCTAAAAGTAAAAAAATATGACCCCTCCCTATTATCCTCCCCCCAAAATATTTACAAGTAGGATCAGCAAAGATGATACAGAAGGAAGATGTATTGGAGACTACTGCAGTTTCAGTCTTTGTTTTAACTGTCTTCCTGCTGACAGACTCCTTTATTGCTTGGGATACCCACCGGACCTCTTCAGTACTCTGATGATGAATGGCACAGAGGCTGCTTCAAGCACAGAGGCTGCTTCAAGCTTGGATGATGAATGGCACAGAGGCGGCTTCAAGCTTTCTCTGCCAGCAGGCAAAACCTGTATGGTCTGCCAGACACTAGACCACCAGAAATTGATGATGGATGCCATGATGCGAATATGCAGCCTTTGCCTAAGTGTTCAATAGCAAAAGAAATCTCTGTGCATCTGACATTTGGGTTAAAAAACAGTCAGTCTGCTTGTATTTGGCACAAATGAAGTTTGTATTTGTAGAATTCAATAGTGACGCTGTAGAGATCCCAGGCGTGATAAACATGCAGGTGTGGGACAGAACTGTACGTCCCACTCACCCACCGCAGTTTGTCTGTAGCCTTGTGTGTTTACAGTAAGAGAACAAAACACAATTACACCTTAGAGACTGCAGCAAACTTCATAAAAATCAGACTCTGTTATTTCTCCACCACGTTCTCAAAAGTAACACTGTGCCAGTTATAAGTTCTGCTGGAACCTATTGGACTTTGACTGGAAAGTAGCTACATGTTGCACCCAGCTTCTGGGTACAGCATGATCAGACTCTCGGAGGTCAAATGAAGGAGTCCTTCTGAAGGAATGCAGAAAAAAAAAAAAAAAAGACATACAGGAACGTATGTGGGTATGATGGATGAGAACATACAGTCCAGGAGGAGTAGGCAGCTCCGACACCATCTTCGCAAGAACACGCTGCTATTAACAGTATGGAAGCCACCCAGTGGGCATTGTGGTTTCAGAATTAGTCATCTATGGTTGGCAACCAAAAGGCCTAAAAGAAGAAGAAAATGTAAGCATGGCGCTAGAACAGACGTCTGAAATTCCCCACCCAGTAAGCCCCAAAGCAAGCCAAGGAATCTGATACATGCTACCAGCAGTTTAGGATTAGTATCCCTGCTTGGACTGGTTTGGTTTGGGAGGCATGTCAGGCTGATGCTGCCAAAGGCAACTGCTCATTCTAGATCTTACACACAATACATGGGCAAGCTCAGGCCTAGCAGTCCTCCCATACCTTCCTAGACTGTTAAGAACTCTACTGCCTAGCAAGACCCTAAGACTGAACCTGAACAGGACCTTAAAGCTCGCAGTGTTTATGATAGAGGATCATGAAATGTCAGCCATATTACGGTGGTGTGAAAAAGCCCATTTTTCTGTGTGCATGCACAAGCACTACCTGTTCTCAATGTGTCCATATACATTGTTCCTTTCTGTCCCCAATGTACTGCCACACTTCCATCCACCTGCCAGGCTGTGGGAATCACAGGGAGGGCAGGATGCAAGTTGGACTGGCTCTTCCTGAGCTTAGGGGAGGACCTAGCAAAGGATGACTACCCTCTCCCACACAGTCATCCAGGGCAGCCCAGGAGACAAGAATTAGAAAATTCTGAAAACCAGCCACTTCCCCAATGCCCCCGGCCTCAAGCACAACCTCTGCACCAGGGGCTGTGAGAAGGGAAGCGTATGCATGGCTGGGCACTCCCCCAGCAGGGGACTTGTGGGTGGTTTCCACTCCTTTGGCACTGAGCAGCGCAAAGGAAATAGAACGGGGCAGAGAATCTACTTCAATATTAAATTCTGGCCCACTGACCTACCAGAAATAAGGTGTTGGAACCTCAGGCTGAAAAGGATGGACTTGTGTTCTTACCATGTTGGAACATGCACTGGCAAAGGTCATGAATTTGGGATTGAACTGCAGACAGGTTATAGGACCTGTGTGTTTCCCATCCAACACAGCCACCTTCATCCCACTCTCCCCATTCCAGACATGAATTTTTCCATCCTCTGAACCTGTGGGTTAGAGAAGACATAACAAAAAAGGCCAACACAGCAGACAAAGTCAAAGTATCACTGGTAAACTGTAGTTGAGGCACCAGAAGAGTTATCAGACCTACAGGAATCAAATCTCTAATTGCCCCCCACAACAAGTTGGGGGTAAATTTTCCCTTCAGACTTGCAGGTACAAATTCCGCTGACTTTGAATGGCATTCTGTATGGGCAGCATTTGGCCCTGCAATCTTTTTAAAAAGCTGGCAGGGCCAAATGCTGCCCATACAGAATGCCATTCAAAGTCAGCGGAATTTGTACCTGCAAGTCTGAAGGGAAAATTTACCCCAACTTGTTGTGGGGGGCATACTCCTCCTTGGTAGTGATATGGATTTGATCAGAATAACTCTTTATATACTCAAGTCTGATGCAGCCTAACAAACCATCTCATTCCGCAGAAAATGACAGTTGGCATTAGCAGAGTGAAATCTTGCCTACACTGAAAACGCTAGTAGTACAGTAGCAGCTGCACCAATGTAGTGCTTCAGTGTAAACGCTACCTATGACGACAAGAAGGATTCTCCCATGGGTGTAGGTAATCCACTTCTCCGAGAGGCGGTAGCTAGGTCGACAGAATTTTTCCATTGACCTAGTGCTGTCTACACAGGGATTTAGGTCAGCCTAATGACGTTGATCAGGTGTGTGGATTTTTTCACACCCCATAGCAACATAGCAAGGTTGACCTAATTTTCTAGTGTAGACCAGCACTATGAAGGATAGAGTTTTGCTATGCACATTAATGGCTTGAAGACCAATATCAGAGGATAAAAGGCATTGTTAAAAAGGTAGCTGTAGTGCCAAATAAAACTCAATGGCATCCTAAAAGCCATCTGATTACAATCCTGCAATTTGCAGATCATGAAAGGCCTGGTTTTCAGCAAGCTGTGCACGTATCTATGCATCTGCTTGGAAGATGGAACACAGTATTCATCTGCACAAATTCTCAGTTCATACACAGAGAAAAGGTAAGCATCTTACTAGTTACATGCAGAATCACATCAAAGATTCACACACGTGCACAACAGCTTGCTGAAAATCAGGCAATAGAAGTGCAATCTAGTCACTGAAAATTGTGCAGTCTGCAAATAATCAACGAGTATGGTAAACCAGATTTCAGTGAGTTAACGCTAAATGTGACTGGCCAAGCTTGTTAAAGACATTTCAACTCTCATGATCACTAAATACATGTTTTTATAGCAGAAGTCTACAAATTTCCATTTTAATGGGACACCTTGAATTTTTAAAACTGACCCCTTTTCAAAAATATTTTAGTCTTTGGTATAACCCCCTTTACATAAGATATCCTGATTGTTTAACAAAATCCCTAAAAAGGTTTTTTCTGTTTCCTTTTTGTCTATATGGGCTTTTCAGGAAAGAAACCAAGTGGACACCCAGGGTAAATTAGTCAAACTGCACAAAGTAAAAATGGGAAAAAATGCATTATTCTGGAGTTAAGCAGTTGTAGGGACAAAGTTGAGAAAGAAGTGAATCTGTCCAACAGCAGGAGGACTGAGGATACCAAAGAGTTAGAGAAGGGATACGTTTCCTGGCAAGAAGGGTAAAACATGCAGAACTGAGCTGACTCCAGGAGGATAAAATGAGGGTCTATAGGATCAGAAGGGAAAAAGAAAACATTCACCAGAATAAAGAACCACCACCAGAATGGTCTTTCCTGAGAGACCGAAATACCATCCTAGATTTAACTTTAGTTATTAAGGAGAATTTATGGGCAGGTTACTGATGACCAGCTAGATTTCAATAATTAGCATAGTATACAGGGTAGTTTCATGTGTCTATGAAGAACTGAAAGAAAGTAGTGGGAGAGGCAGTACAATATATAGAGAGAGATAGAGATGGTAATTGGCCATGTTAGGTAGTAAGTTAATAATGCAGTGTTATAACTGTGCATGTAGTAAATAGATTATCCAGAACTACCTACAGTCTAGACATAATCAGCCAGTTCGTTTCTTGTAATCATCACTGTAAGGAGGATCTTTAGGAGGAATATGAATGTGGAGACGGTGGACTTGTTTTGCAGATCAGCTTACATTCACTGAGGGCAGTGTATCCTAGGATATCCCAGCTGATACTGTGCAGATTACCCTACACAGGTAGCCCAAAAAGGTAAAGAATGTAGTCTGCAGGTAGAATGGAGGGAGGCTGCAACATTCTAAACTACTTCAATTGCTTTTTCCTACTACACAACTTTACCCATGCTGCTCTGCCGATCCATCTCAACAGCAGCCTGAGGGGACCAACTCTTGGGGGTGACAGTAAGAGGGAAGTTCAGTCAGTAGCCCTTTCTATTCTTCCTCTCAGCTGAGATTGCCAGCCAAGCTATCAATTAGTGTCAGCTGTAGTGGTAATATATGATGCAAACACTTGGCCAGCAGGAAACATGGACAGACCTACCTACTAAATTAAACATTAAAGTACATTGTATTAAATGACAGAATTTTGAGAGTGTTTTAAGTGTCTCCCACAGCATACTGAGGAAAGCATTTTGTAAGTCCTAAAATAGCCTGTTGCAACCTTTAAACCAACTTTCAGTTTAATTATATAAATACCCAGTTTCACAGCACTGAAATTGCCTTGTAATAAGACCCACAATGGCAGGCTACAAGGGGGTAAGGATATCTTACCAATCATTATGAACTGGGAATCTGGTGTGAATGATGCCTCCAACGTGACAGCCTTACTGTTGTTATAACCCTACAATACAAAAGAGGTTAAACTCCTTCAAGCCTGTGGCAAAGGGGACATGTCAAACCATTCTTCTAGATGAAGAACAGGAGCCCCTCCCCCAAGCATTACAGACTGCACTATGCAAAGCCCTCCAAGTACTACAGGAGGGGACAGAGCACAGATGTAAGGATTAGGAGTGGGCAATAATTTATCAAGGTACTAAACCAAACACTTTCCCCTCATTAGCAGAGCTTTGAAAGCTCATTAAAGGGAGTTAAATATCACAAATAATTTCTAAAAGGGAAGAAGGAGAGAAGTTTTCAAGTGAGTCAAGGATAAGGCCTTGTCTACACTACAAAGTTAAGTTGACATAAGGCAGATTACATCAACCTAACTCTGGAGGTGTACACACTACAATGCTCCTCCCACCGCTTCAACACACCTGCTATGCCGACCTAATACTACCACCTTGATGAGAGACTTAAAGCTTAGGGCGATGTAGTTAGAGCGACGCAGTGTCAGTGTAGACACTGCATTGCTTACTTCAACCTAAGTGACCTCCAAGACATGTCCCACAATGCCTGCCATGGCTGGTCTAGTCACCATTTTGAACTCTGCTGCCCTGCAGCCAGGTATACAGACATGCACTTCCTCCCCTTTTAAAGCCCCAGGAAGTTTTTAACTTGTTCTTTCTATGAGAGCTTGCCAACAGGAACTGCCCAGTTGACCATGCCGGCTCCGCACAGCAAACACGCTCCTTCCTGGGGTACACAGGAGGCCCTGGATCTCCTGGGTCTGTGGGGAAAGGAGGCCATGCAGTCACAGCTCCACTCCAGGCAGATTGCTTGGGGCATGGAGGAGAAGGGCTTGTAAAAATCAAAGACCTGTGGCAGGCATACCAGAAGCAAGGGAGGCAAACAGTTGGCTCTGATGCAGAGCCGCTTCAATACATGCTCCATATATCTTCCAGGACTACAGCAGTATCCAAGGCACATTACCCCGCAGGAGATTAAACACAACAACAGCCTCACAGTCACGCAGCTGCGAGAGCCTCATTGGTGTATGTGCTTGTGAATCCCCGTTCCCCCGCCTTTAAAGATACTTTCCCCGGCATGTATGAAGTTTACCTCAGCATTACATAGATAGGTTAGCATGGGTGTGGAATAAAAATCACTGTTTTTTCCTTATAGCCTTGTATTCATAACACACAGCACAATACCGAACAGCAGTGCAGGGTCCGTGCTTTCTGACAGAGATGGCTGGTTTGCAGGTTACCAGGGCAATTGAATACCCATGGAATGATGGGATTGGAAAAACCTGCATCATGTAATGCTGAACCTGCCCCCAAGAGGCAAACCCTTCCCCAAGACACCCTGTGACCAGTTGTACAGTGGGATAGCTGCCCATGGTGCACTGCTCTCTGTGTCAATAGAAGAGTTGCTACTGTGAATGTGCTCCATTGACACAAGGAGCATAGGGTGGACATGCAACAGTGGTTTAATTACAGAAATGGCTGTACACCCATGTAATTTAAGTCGACTTATCTTGGGCCTTGTTTACACTACAAAGTTAAGTTAAATCAGGGGACCAATAAGCAGCAAATTAGTAAAGAAGCCCTCTCCTTAACACTTGTCTCATCCACAGGGCATCAGCTATCTCCCTTCCAGCTTTAGTAACAGAGCTCCAAGAGACCTGCCCCTGGAATACATGGAACTGGGGTGTTTTATCCTCCAAGCTAATAATCCCACATCATCCCATCCCTTACAAGGACGTAGCAAAGACAGAGCAGTTTCCAAGAAGGCAACCAAGATAGCATGCTCACCCCAAACGTATGCAGTACAGCTCCCTTAAAGGCATCAATCAGTCGAAGGAACCCTCCGTTGGTTGATAGGAGGATGAGCTTCCCGTCGTTACTGAACTTCAAGCCTGTCCACTCACAGGTTCGATCGTACTGCATCTTGAATGTAGCAAATGGACCCTTCCATAAATAAATAAAATATAAAAAAAAGTGGTGGTGGTGGGAAATGATTTGTATGCATGCGCACCCAGACATTTACTTTGTTGGTAAAAAAATAATAGTAAAAAAAATTATATCTCCAGCACAGGAAAACATTTTAGATTCCTAAAAGGAAACAAACCAGACTGATATTGAACAATCCAGTACTGGCTGCCACGCAAAGGATGGCAGGGGAGAGTAGCAACAACCTGTCAAATTGTGATGCAACTGTGTTCTGACATGCCACATTTCTGTCATCTCCAATAGCAACCAAACCACAACAGGAAGTTTAGGAAACTTGTGGTTTCACCACCATAAAGGAAATGACAGTGAACAAACATCTGGTTCACCACTACAGTCACCAGAGAGAAGAATCAATTCTCACATTACATCTGATTATACAGAGACAGATTTAATGTACAATACAGTGGCCATTTGCTAACAAGGCCCCCAAACCTAATTTAAACTAAGGGCTAGAGCATCAGCACTGTTGCACTCATCTAAAAACAGAGCTGTTCTCCACCTATTTGCAACTACTGTCGTCCAGTTACAGTTTTCCTTCTCGCTCTGATGTTGCTGCTAGGTCCACCTGACCTAGATGTTCTTCCAGTACAGCCAGCAAGGAGGAAGAAACACTAACTGCTGCTTCCCACGTGTTACAGGAAGCCTGAAAAATGGGTTGAAGTTCCCACCTGACTCCTATCAGCCTCCCTACACCCAGAGGCATCATCATCATAAGGTAACAATGCCATTCAGCTCCTCAGTGATGATACCCCATAGGCTTGCTCCCAAGCTCTCCATCTAGTCTCTGATACCAGTTCTCCTGGGGCAGAAGACAGAGAACAAGTGGATTGTGCACTGGTAGATTGCTACACAGAGTGGGGTCTGAAGCACAATGTGCCTGGCCTCTGAGGCAACAGCTCAGCCTGAACCTCAGAAGGTGGACCAGATTCATAACCAGTCTTGGAGATACTATTATCAAAGACCCTAAATGATGCAGGAAAGCGAGGCTAAGGAAATTGAGTATAGTTTAGTGCTGAGTATGTTGGTGAGGGAGCACGAGGATGCAAAGGCATATGATAGGGGACAAAACGTGTTGGGAGAGCAAGTGTCTGAGAGGAAGAGATAGGAAGGTGAGAAGTGGTTGGGTCAGGAGACGGGGCATAACCCAGGACAAATGCTTTTTATTGCTTTTAAGTTGATCTGGGGACTCCGATTTTATTAATTCTCTGGCTCTGGGGTTAACTAGAATGAATTTAGAGGCAAGTCCAAAATGGGATTTAAGGATCTGGTGGTGGCACCTACTTGTAAAAGAAACTCTTATACAAAGCTCTCTTAATATATTAAGTATTAACTCCTTGGTGCTGCTGGCTGTAGCACATGCTAAGATGTTTCAGGGGATGCTCCAAGTCCAGGGTTTACATGCTGTTTCTTGTAAGCTATAAAGTGTCAGAAATGCATCTAGCTTGTCTCTTACCTTGTCAAAAGAGCGGAGATCGTAAAGCTTCACCATTTCAGAATTGACTCCAGCAGCAAAGATCAGGCCCTCTGGATCAAAGGAGCATACAGGCTTCCCCTGAAGATGCATTAAACCCTAGAATATGGAAAACAGTTAAATATGGATTCAAGTTGGGAATACAGGCATATGCACTTAAGTCCATTCCTGACAGCTCTCTCAGCTGTGCACAGATCCAGCAGGGCAGTCTGCTGGTAGAACAGCTGGGTTTTCAGTTGTCATTCTTCGTTCTTATTAAGAATCTTTCAAAAGGTGGCTTCTCATGTCCCACACTGGCACTAGCCTCTCAATTCTGTACATAGAGTATCAACAAAGAGTTTGGAGAAGTGGCTAAGTGGCCATCCATCCAGAAAGGGTATGAGGAACTAAATACATGGCCTCAACTCATCCCTAGTGGCAAGTGATGATCATGGGACACCGTGAAAGGGACAATCCTAAGAGGTTAGTCAATTTAATGCATTCTAAAAGTTAGAAGGTTTAGAACAGAGATGAGAAAGACTTTACATTAACTTCACTATTTAGGTGAAATAATTCAATTGCTTCTGCAAGGAAGGAATTGACTGGTCTAAATTACTGCTGAAGAAGTTTAGGAAAACAATTCAGATACACCCCCTGCTCAACACCCATCTACATCTCTTATGGGAAAGAAACTTGCATCACAAGAACAAAAGTAACCAACCAGAACAAGATGTGCTGCAGAGGCAACATACTGCAATTCTGTGGGGAAGGGAGACGCATCTTGTATTGGTAACAATTATCACTTCTGAGAGTTTCACAGAGCACTCCTGCTGGAAGTGATGGCAACACATGGCTGGAGGTTGTGGGGCTAAAACACTGACCATTCAGGAAGATGAGCACCCAGGTGCAGCTCTGACAAACACTGTCACTGCCTACCTATGCTGATTTAATACAAAAACCTAACCTTCCAAATGCTAGAGGCAAAAACTGTTAAACTAAAAAGATCAGATTCCCACACAAAGGTTAGCATAACAGTAATGGACAAATTCTCTCACTCTGCACAAACTTTGCACTGGTTTGACTAACTTAGATAACCTAGTGCAGCTTTGTTTAGTGACAGGTTTCAGAGGAGCAGCCATGTTAGTCTGTATCTGCAAAAAGAACAGGAGTACTTGTGGCACCTTAGAAAAATTTGAGCATAAGCTTTTGTGGGCTACAGCCCAAAGCTGTAGCCCACAAAAGCTTATGCTCAAATAAATTTGTTAGTCTCTAAGGTGCCACAAGTGCTCCTGTTCTTTTTATTTAGTGGACACCCTTACATCGATTAAGTTAAACTGATGCAACATTGTGTTTAGACAAGCCCTCTGCATGAACCTGCAAAGCAGGGAAAATTAGACTTTTAAAGAGAGAGTCTTAGGGAAGACTGGTAAACTAAGATTTTTACAAAGTCAAAATTACATAAAGTCGCACACAGAATGGAAGTGAGATGTGGAGAACAATGTCATGTCAGCAACATCTGCTGACTTCCCATGAAGACCAAGTTAAAGTTTAGAAAGCAAGAGGCTCTTACCAACATGCACACTACCAAAGAAAAGTGAGGTTTCTGATTTAAAGGGCTTATTTCTTAGGCAGGTATAACTATGTTGTGAGTAAAAAAAATGGTTTTCAATTTGTGCTTTACAGCTGATCCTCATGAATCAGTGACTGTCTCTCTCTGTACTCCCAGTGAGAATGGAGGCATGTTTAGGACCTGCCAGCCTCTTCCACAAACATTTTTCACCACCACAAACACTGCAAGAGTCAAGCTGTGTGAATGCCAGGTACTTTCAGTGTCCATTTTATGAGAAGGCCTATTCAAGTTTCTGCTTTGGAGGGATTTTACTATGAAACCAGAAATACTAAGTACAACATAATGGAGGTAACTGGTAATAACCAGAGATGTTAATAAATATAAAAATGTTATAGTAAGCTTTAGACAGCATTTTGGAGAATTGTCAAATTAATTATAACATGCTCAGCACTTGAAACAGTAAGGGCTTATCATAGACAAAGTTGCAGTGTTAAGACAGGGTGAATCTTCCAGCTTCACTAAGTTTAACACAGCTGGGAAACCCTGGAATCCTCATGGCTCTGAGTCTGCTTGTGTATTTAACTGCTTAATGTTTTTCATTTTAAATGAAACAAAGCCAGAGCATTCAAGGGGTCCCATTCTGTCACCACTAATTCCAAGGTACATGGGAGACTTCTAGAGAAGACTGAAGACTTTTGAGGCTACAGCGTCATTAATATACTGACAACATCCAACTAGCGTCTTGTTTCATCAGCTCCAGGAGTTGCTGTTTTCTTGCCTTTCCAGCACTTCCCCAAGATAGGGCCCTGGAGGAAAGTGAGTGAGGACACAGTGTATGCACAAAATGAATATCAAAAGAGGGATTCTGCCTGAGATGACTTCTCTTGAATTCCAGGAGGTGCTGATGGGGACCAAGAAATACTTCATGATAATATAAAAACCAGACCACCTATTTAATCTACAACCCATTTTTCATCATTTCAAACTAGAAACTCTTTCTTGCACATTTCATGACAACTGTCAGCAGACAGGCAAGTGAATTTGGTATCCCACCTGGCAGTTTGGAGACCGGAGATCCCAAAGTCGGATGGTTTTATCAAGTGATCCAGAAATAAAGGTATCATCTACTGGAGACATGGACAGGGCAACAACTCTGCAATATAGAAGATTAGCTGTATCAGGTATTACACAGGTATGCAAGAAAGTTAGCAATGTAACTATTATCCTCTTGGCTTCACACAAGTTCAAAATACTTAACATTTTTTATGGCATGAGAAGAAAAGTGAATTAAGTCTAACATGGTTTAGGTTCATTACAACACTGCTTTAGCCTCTCTTGTTCTGTTTTATAGCCACCAAGACCTTGATCACCGAAATGTCCCCTTGTCACATCTCTTACCTCTTGCTGTGCCCTGGAAAATATCGGATGTATTTATTATCATGTAGGGAGAGGTAACGGATTGTATCTGCAAGAAAATATAAGAAACACATAAGCATGTATCTCATAATAAACCTTCTCCAACAGATAGCAACAATGGTCTGCTTTGTCTTCAAGAGGGATGTTAAAATGGGATTAACTGAATGAGAAACTGAAATCAAGTAGTCTGGAAGAAAAACAAACAGTAGAACTAGTGAGGATGTTCCCAATGGTCTGGAGATAATACGAATACTTCACATAGTGTAAATGAATTGCCATGAGACATGTACAATTTTCTGCCACAAAGTTATTGAAGCAAAATAAAAATCAAGTAACTGTCAAGTTTTTATTCAAGCATTTCTCACAAAACTACAGCTTTCTAAAAGTTGGTGCCAACATTTCCTGTTAGAAAGCGAGTACAGATTTATCAAGCAAATGCCATAGTCCTGTTAATGCAGCCATGCAGGAAGAACTGTCCCCAGCTAAATAACCACTGCAAAGGTGTGAACTCTGCCACTCAAAACGACAATGAGGCCATGTCTATACATACAGCATCTGGTTAAGACGCTCTATGCCAATAGGAGAGAGCTCTCCCGTCGGCATAAAAAATAAAATAAAAAAACAAAAACAAAAAAGAGCCCATCTCCATGAGTGTCATAACCTATGTCAGTGGAGAAGCTCTCCCTCCAACATAGTGCTGTGCACATTAACTCTTTACAGTGGTATAACTTATGTCGCTCAGGGGTGTGGAATATTCACACCACTGAGTGACATAAGTTTTGCTGGCATAGGCTGTAGCGTAGACATAGCCTGAGATGTGAACGTCAAAGCCAGGCTGGGACCATTTAAATATTAACTGCTAAGCACAGGCATTAAAAACCAAACTCCTCAGATGGAGAGGACACTTGTTGCCTTTGTGCTTTCCTTGCACCTCTTCCAGACTGGAAAAAGCTTTGGGGGTAAAGGAGGAATACGTGATGAGAACAGAAGAAAGGACCCTTTTAATCTAACAGCAATTTCTTTACAAAAACATAATATAGCACGGGACAGAACTGATCACAGTATTCTGAAATCAGTAATTCTTTTAAGTGGCCTTCACTGAATATAGATTGCAGTACTAACAGCATTTTTTCTTTTGGAAGATTCTATGGAGATTTTTTCACCACAGATCAAAAGCATTCTGTAGAACATAAGCCACTTTAGTACAAGTGTTGAGAATATGAACCACTTCTACTTGCACATACATTTGTGAGTGGAGACATGCAAATAGGACCAAATTAAGCCTCCAGCATCAGCAGGTAACTTTTACTGGGGGAGACAAAAAGAAAGAACGAGGGAAAAATAAAAGCAGCTAACTCCCTCCCAATTTTTTTCTTACATACACCCTGTTTTAGAAATATAGATGGACAAAAAGACTGATGTTCTAGCCCTTTTTTTGTTGTTGTTTGTTTTTTTAAGCTTTGACACCTGTTGAGTGTTTATTCAGGTTGACATGTTCAATACCGTTACATCGACAAGTGGTGCTGAGACTGCAACATTAATAACAAATCAAAGGTGGAAAATTCTGTTTTCACCTGTGTTATTGCAATACTAGCTGGTGTGCTAAATGACTTTTCTGCAAGGCAGGGTGAGGGTAATGAATCTGTCATCTGTAGGGAACATTCTTGACATCTGGAAGGCTAGAATATTTTTCTAAATGCCTTTTTCTGTAGAATACATGTTATGTGGAATATCCCTCAAATCCATCAATTCTTGACAAAGGTTTTCCACTGAGTCAGCTGAGGTCAGAGTTCTGCATGGTCCCCCAGAGTTTGGCAAGATAAATTTAAGGGTAACTGTGACCAAGCTTTGGGGGCACCATTCTGAAAGGCTTCTTCTCCTTTGAGTACCTCCAGATGATCATCAAATGACATAAGTCAATCCACCAAAATCAGCAGTTTAACATCCCATTATTGTTAGTACTTACCTGCTTTTACACAGCAATTTTAGTGCATATTCCTAGTTTTTCTGCTAAAAGCTGCAGTTACCTGTTTCAGAAGAATGCAGGTGGAATCTCACCTTCTTCTGCTAAATACAAACCATCTGTGAAGCATGAGTGGGTGATCCTTTTAGCCGACAGTGCTCTGTCCCAAGCAAGGCAGTGGCCTGTACAGTTATCTCCTGTACCGGGTGGTATCATAGACCCTCAAACTGTACAAACTACTACCTCAGCCTGGAATTAGGCAAGAAGAACCAGGTTTGAAGCTCCTGAGGAACCCTTCAGAAAGAATTGGATCAGAAGCATATATGTACTTGTGTGCAAATACCAGCATTTGTACAGTAAAGGAATGGCTTAATTTCACCCTTCTTTCTGTATATGCAACATCCTGAAAAGTTAACATCCTGTACACTTGCCCATAGTTTCATTCATTAGGGACTATGCAGAGTATGGACCACCACAGGAGGGAAGCATACCAGTTTTCTCAGGCCAGTTTACAATTACCAGTAATATATTTTTCTAATCCATTTCTATCACCAGTGTATTTGCTTTAAAAGCTAATCAAAGGGAAAATGATTACAAAATGATAATCAACTTCAAACCATCAAATTACAAATACCACCTTAATAAAATGGATTTAAAGAAACTAAAATATTGTACCAACTCAGAGCTTCTCTCAATGAACGATACCACAGTGGGGATTGATGCAAAATTAAAACACTATCATTACAATGAGACAGTCAGTAAGTGCACAAAATAAATTGTAACCATGAGAGAACGCTATAGGAGGATCAGAAAATTGAATGGGAATTTCACCAAGAATGAAGTTCTCGAAGGATTCCTGACATTGCAGCACAGCCATTTATACCAGCTGTTTCTGACACAGAAGAATCACCACTTTGCTGAGGAAAGAGTGTGTACCTGTGGGAGTTGATGAATTAAATAAAAATTTTTAACACCCAACTAATCCTTTCACCCCAGGCTCTGAAAGTAACTTTAATTCACTGAAGATTATGAAGTGCAGTTATGATGAAAAATGACTATGAAAAAAATGACACTTTGAAACAGATGGGTTGCCCATGCATATTATACTGGGAAAGCAGAGGGGCTAATGGACAAAGCCAAGATTGGACACAGATGAGATGTGTTCTACACCAGGCTTAGTTAGTGATTTGCTATGTCACCTCAGTTTCCTGCCCTCCATTATGTACCAATAGGGAGAATACATCCCTATCTTTGTAAGGCACTTTGAGATATAGAGGTGAAAGATACTATATAAATGCTACCTATTGTTTTGAGTCATCTACTTGCTTTGACAATTTTTTTTGTTAAGCTACTCTTTACTCCTGCTGGTACTGCAAAGCCAACACAGCCATAAGAGCACACCTGCATGAGCTGGAATGGAACCCACAGAATTGTTAACTAAGTTCCAGATACTGAATCTTAATCAACAATGATGCACTAGTCAGAACAAAGTTTGCCTCCTGATCTCAAATTGAATTTGAAAGGCTGTCAGAAAAGAAAAACAAAGTTTTTAAAATGTTAGCGTGAGCATCATTTGCTGTGGAGTCACTGAAGGGGGGGGGGGGGGGGAATCTTCACAGTCACAGAGAAGCTAAATGATTGGACCAATACGAAACAGCCAGTCAACAACAGAATCAAGAATAGAACTCATCTCCCTTCAACTATCAAATCATATTAACTCTGGTTATTATAGCAAAGGGGAACAGTAATTAGCAACAATAGGTCATTATATGTTAGGGAATGACTGAGTTATACTTTAAAGATGAACATGTCTGTTTGCCACCATTCTAGAGGTTGCTAAGAATGAGCCATTCATGTCAGTCAAGACCAAAGCTTTCCCCGGCACTCCACTACGGTTTATCTGGGTGTGCCATCTAAGTGCAGAAAGATTAAACATGGTCACTTACCGTCTATTTTGTTGGAGCTGTACACCACAGTGTTGGCAGCATGTGTGTATCTGATTAGGTCCACTCCATACTTTTTACTATACAGTGTTCTCTTTGGTCTGTCAAAAGAAAATACAGAAATAATTATGTCTACTTCAACACACAAGAGCTCAAGCTGCAACCTACCAACTATCAGTTTACTTTTTAGTAACTTAACACTATAAGTCCTTTGAGATATCCAGGTCCTTTTATATGAGGAAGGAAAACTGTTGAGATCTTTAAAACCAAAAAAACAGAACCATAAGGGACCTTGTTACATAGTGCACTAATAGATTAGCCTCCAACCCCTAGGGACCTATATTAAAACCCTAAGATAATTAATAGGACTCATTTTAGTCTCTAGTGAACAAGATATCACCACAACAGTCACTGTAGAATTTGACACATTTGTCAGCTCAGGAAACATGTGGAATTGCAACTACAGGGGTGTTTTAGGGCTTGGCTACACTTACAAGTTGCAGCGCTGGGAGTTACAGCGCTGGTCATGCAGCTGTGTAGGGCCAGCGCTGGAGTGTGGCCACACTGACAGCTACCAGCGCTGCAGTATGGCCACACTTGCAGCACTTTCCAGCGCTGTATTGAGAGGTGCATTGTGGGCAGCTATCCCACAGAGCACCTCGTCCCATTTTGGCGCTGAGTATTGTGGGAAGGGGAAGGAAGTGTGCGGGTCATTCCGCTTCCTGTTTGCCTGCGCCCCGTGGTGCATCGCTTCACATCCCAGCATTCACTCTTTCCGGCAGCGTTTGGCGCCATTGTGAGTGTCTTTCTGTTTTACTCTCTGTGTGAATCGCGATTTCTGTGGCAAATGGAGCCCGAGCTGCTGAGGACTGTGCTGATGAGTGTCGCCAGCACAACACATTTGGCAGTCGAGCTATTCCTTCAGCTCCAAAGTGACAGTGAGGAGTCTGACGATGATATCGATATCGATTCTCCTGCCGCGTGTGACACCAAAGTGCTTGTGGCATTCACGGAAATGCTCAGCACCGTTGAACGCCGCTTTTGGGCTCGGAAACAAGCACTGAGTGGTGGGATCACATCGTCATGGAAGTCTGGGATGACGAGCAGTGGCTGCAGAACTTTCGTATGAGAAAAGCCACTTTCATGGGACTGTGTGCTGAGCTCGCCCCCACTCTGCGGCGCAAGGACACAAGATTGAGAGCTGCCCTGATGGTGGAAAAGCGGGTGGCTATTGCAATCTGGAAGCTGGCAACTCCAGACAGCTACCGGTCGGTCGGGAACCAGTTTGGTGTGGGAAAGTCGACCGTGGGAATCGTTTTGATGCAAGTTTGCAAGGCAATTAATCGCATCCTGCTAAGAAAGACCGTGACTCTGGGGAGCGTGCAGGACATTGTGGATGGCTTTGCACAAATGGGTTTCCCTAACTGTGGAGGGGCGATAGATGGGACGCATATTCCTATTCTGGCCCCCCCCCACCTGGCATCAGATACGTTAATCGTAAGGGGTATTTCTCTATGGTTCTCCAGGCGCTTGTGGATCACCGCGGGCGTTTCATTGACATTTACACAGGCTGGCCTGGAAAGGTGCATGATGCACGCATCTTTCGGAACAGTGGCCTGTTCAGGAAGATGCAGGCAGGGACTTTTTTCCCCAGACAGGAAGATCACAGTAGGGGATGTCGAAATGCCCACTGTGATCCTTGGAGACCCCGCGTACCCGTTACTGCCTTGGCTCATGAAACCCTATACAGGGAAGCTTGACAGGAGCAAGGACCGGTTCAACTACAGGCTGAGCCGGTGCAGAATGACTGTGGAGTGTGCTTTTGGGCGTTTAAAAGCACGCTGGAGAGGTTTGTATGGGAAGCTAGACTTGGGGGAAAGCAGCATCCCCGCGGTTATATGCGCTTGCTGTACCCTCCATAATATTTGTGAAGGGAAGGGTGAAACATTCAGTGAGGCATGGACCACCGAGGTTCAAGTCCTGGAGGCTGAATATGCACAGCCAGAGAGCAGGGCTAACAGAGAGGCCCAGCACAGGGCTACAAGGATTAGGGATGCCTTGAGGGAAGAATTTGAGGCTGAAAGCCAACAGTAATGTTTGCTGCCTTGCATGGGAGTGAATTGCACTGCTTACACTGTTATTCTATTACCCATAATAATAATAATATGATTTGCAGTGCCTCTTTCTTTACTGGGCTAAGGTATCTTTCACTATCTGCTATAATAAAGACTGTTTTCAAAGCCAAGAATTGTTTTATTGAAAAGAAAAAACTTCCTTGACAGACAGACAGACAGACACAACATTTCATGAACACAAGAGGGCAGGGGTGTGGGTTGGTGAACTGTACAGTCACAAGTTTGCATATGTCCTGTCTGGATTGCTGTTTAATGAATCCTGCACTTCAGGGTGCATATACTGCATGGTGATGGGGGTTGAATGCAGAGGGTAAGGGTGGTGGTAGGTATCAGGGCTGGTTGGGGAACGTACAGGTGTTGGAGGCAGCTGGTGGTGGTAAGAACCTGGATGCTGGGGAAAGGTAGTTTGAGCTGACATTGGGGCACAAGGCACAAAGGACGGGGCGGGTGGGGGAGTAGCACGGTAGTGCTCTGCTTGCATGGCAACGAGTGACTCTATAGACTCCGCTTGGCGCTCCAGGATGCTTAGCAGCCGCTCCGTGCTTTTCCTCTTGGCCACTGCATTTCTCTTGCAGGTCCTGCTTTCTTTCTCTCGCCACTCCTTCAAGTCTTTACTCTCTCGAGCAGAGTGATTAAGAACAGTTTTCAGCATGTCCTCTTTGCTCTTTCGGGGATTTTTTCTCAAATTTTGAAGCCTCTGTGATGTTGAACATCTGGGCAGTCCAGTAGTCAAGGTCACTGTAGAAACACAGAAATGACAACATTTAACACGGGCAGCATTGTATCCACTATCTCCAGACATGAATTGTTACACTGAGGGAGTTCTCACTTTAGCATTCTTTTCCCCAGAAGCATAACACAACAGAAGCCACGAAATGGTGAGTGAGGGGTGCTTACTTATATAGGGAGAAGTGGGGCTTGAGTGATAGAGGGGAGCTGGTTGCTTCGGGTAATCTGGAGTGCTAGAGGGGTTGAGTGAAGATGCAGATGCAGGGGTGATCTTATCTCCCTATCTCTTCACTAAAGAGTCTCCCAACATTTTTCACAGGACTTAATCCTGGAAGATGTTTCCCTACTGCGAGTCACTAGGGAACAGTGGGGGGCTCTTTTAGAGCAATGTGGATTCCGCCCGGGACCCTATGCAGCGTGCCTGTGTTCAGAAATGGTCCCCCCACCACTGGCAGCAGAGTGGCGCGGACGCGTCACCGTCACTGGGACAAGGGACACAGTGGCTCTGCCTATAAACCTGCGCAGGCATATTGCCCACGCTCTGGATGAAGCTTTTGCTGAGATAACTGAAGCAGATTACCGCGACGTGATAGACCACATCAACGGGCTATTCCACATCTAGAGGCTGGCATGCATGCAGCCATAACCCCCCTTCTTCTCCAGAAACATTTCCACCCAGAAAATAAAAGCTGCTTACCGGTAACCCGCTCCTCTGCTTGTCCTTCTGCAACTGCTGGCTGCTGCGATTGGGTACTTGCCTCCTGGCTTGAGAAGAGCTCCTGGCTGCATGCCTCCAGGGACTCTGCTGTGTCTTCCCCCATCCCAGGAGCTTCACTCGCGGTTTCCTCTCCCCCCCCCGCCGCCTCCTCCGCCTCCTCCTCCTGTCCCCCAGCCTGCTCAGAAGTGTCCATCGTTATCCTGGGATTGGCAGTGGGGTCACCCCCAAGTATCTCGTCCATCTCCCTGTAAAAACGGCAGGTCGTGGGAGCAGCTCCGGATCGTCGATTCCCCTCTCGGGCTTTGTAATAGGCACTCCGCAGCTCTTTAACTTTCACCCTGCATTGTAGTGCGTCCCGATCATGGCCCCGATCCAGCATGGCCCTTGATATCTGCTCAAAGATATCGTAATTCCTACGGCCGGAGCGCAGCTGTGCCTGAACTGATTCCTCACCCCAAACACTGATGAGGTCCTGCAATTCACCAGTGCTCCATGCTGGGGCTCGTTTGCCATGTGGAGGCATGGTCACCTGTAACTGATTAACTGATTGCACTCCACACCTGGCTGCAGCAAACAGGAAGGAGATTTTTAAATTTCCCGGGGCATTTAAAGGGCGGGTCACCTGAGGCAAGAGCAGTAGAGTGCAAACTGATGAGCAGAGTGGCTGAACAGGAATTCTGGGATACCTCCTTATTCCCTGGAGGACAATTAAAGCGCTGGTGAGTGTCCACACCTGCTGAGCAGCGCTGGATCACCAGCGCTGCACTCCTTATACCCCTGCCGGGATGGGTTTTCAGCCAGCGCTGCAACCAGGGAGTTGCAGCGCTGGTTGTGCCCTGCAAGTGTGGACGGGGTGTTGTTGCAGCGCTGGAAAGCCTCCACCAGCGCTGCAACTTGTAAGTGTAGCCAAGCCCTTAAACTAGGAATGGGCAACAGTTGACAAAGTTGTGTGGTATAAGCTACTGCATGAGACATTAAACCTAATACAAGTTATGGCAGTCTGTTCCTTGCTTTTATTAGTGCTACATTCATGTACACCCCCCCTAAAGTGTAACTTGGATTATTTTCCAATACCTTAAAAGATCCCAAAGCTCTCTTTTTCATTCGTTCTTAAGCAGTCGAAGACTATCTGCTTTAGGAAACGTTTTGAGAACATCTTTGACATTTCTTCCACACGTTAAAAGGCCAATACACAAATGCAGCAAAGAGTCCTGTGGCACCTTACAGACTAACAGACGTATTGGAGCATGAGCTTTCGTGGGTGAATACCCACTTCGTCGGATGTATGTATTCACCCATGAAAGCTCATGCTCCAAAACGTCTGTTAGTCTATAAAGTGCCACAGGACTCTTTGCTTCCTTTACAGATCCAGACTAACACGGCTACCCCTCTGATACAATACACAAATGTTATTGGGGGGGGGGGGGAGAGAGAACCCACACATACTATTTGCTTCTAGCACTCCCAAATTTTAGTAACCTCTATCTAAATTTTCTGATAGCCTAAAAGTCAAATTCTGACATGTCAAGAGCCTCAGTAAATGCCTGAATATGCTAGAGAAAGTTTTTCCATTACAGATTAATTTGTTTTGTTTTCAGAATACAAATGGACAAACTTTAACTGCAACATATTACAGTGGAAGGTTTCAGTTTCTGCCTACAACCAGAGGGAACTCACGGAGGTAGATTGTCTGAAACTGAACAATCTGACAACCACCACATTTTATGTATAAACAAGTATTAATTCAAAGTTTCCATAGATACTGAGTGAGACTTCGTATTAAAACTCCAAATTCCAGTAATCAAACCTGTTACTAGCCCACTAAATCTTCTCCCAATTCCATGTCCCTCTAGTTTTCCTTGGCTGCACCACTGATCAAATTCTCAAGCATTTTTTTCCAAGTGTTAGAAGTTTAGCATCTCCACTGGCTCCTCTTCCCCATCACATCAAATGTAGACGTTTTGTCCACTCTTTAGAATACCAACTCAACTCAAGCCGGGCTGGGAAAAATCATATTGCTCAGAGACCTAGAACAAGTACAAGCCGGAAAGTTGAATGACTTCAGGCACAGTAGCATAGAGCTGCTAGAGGGAGAGTGACCAAAGGAGCTAAGCTGGAGTGCAGCAAAGAGTTGAGCTGCTGCACAGACAAGGAGACCCAAAATGACTAAGCAGCAAAGAGTCCTGTGGCACCTTATAGACTAACAGATGTATTGGAACATGAGCTTTCGTGGGTGAATACCCACTTCGTCGGATGCATGTGAAAATGACTAAGCAGAGAAATAAAACTGAGCTGCCAGGCAGAGGAGAGGAAATGGGCCTAGTTGATGTTAGCTATACAAGTAGTGCCTTGGGAGAATGGGTGGGAGGAGTAAAATACTTGAGCATGCCCAAGACTATGGAATGGTCTTCACTGCAGGCATAATTTGAAGGCATTTTACCACAAGGTTAAGTGTTAGGCTAGCTTGCCCACCAAGCCAGTGTAGGCTTTGAAGTAAAATAAACTTGACTATTTGCTGCTGCAAAACAATTAAATTTGTTTTAGGAGGGAAATGGCTGCTCTAATATTTTGTTACAACTTGGTAATCAAACTTCGCTGCTGTTCCCAGAATCAGCCAGTTTAATTTGCAAGTTAATAATCCCTGACTGCCACACGATTTTATACATACATTTGTATTAAAAAAATATACACAAACTGTCAATTTGAAAAATGCCTGGATCACACTTTTTTTTTTTAAATCAAAAAAACTCAACAAGCAGCCTGGATCTGCAGATGGTAATACTGAAGTCCCTGAGCCAATTAAATGGAACGCTTAATATCCATAGGGTTTCTTTTAAAAAAGATGAATGTTTTGTGTAACTTGCACAAAGCATGAGAATCTGATAAGGGCTGTCCTCTTGTAAATTGGTGCACGACCTCTAGAATTAATTCACCGAACACATTCAACTTTCCTTCTTATACTTGTACCAGGTCTCTAAGCAATACGATTCATATTTGAATGACTACTCTTTGGCTCATGAAATGTACAGAAACAGAAATTGGCATTTTGTCCATAAGAAACGCCTATTATTAGATTACTCCATAGAAACCCAACAAGGAGATCCAAAAGTTTGTCTTTAAAAAAACAAAAACTGGATTATAGTCACAAAAAGTAATTTTAATTCTTAGAGATTCTGAAATATCCTGCCTCTTGAAAGCCAAAAAGTGGCCTTAATCCTGAACCAATACAATACAAACACCCACAAAGTAAAATACTTTAGAAGCAATTACAGTGTGTCCTAGGGATATTCTCAGAACGAATACAGTAAGATAGGCTTACTTATGGAGCTACTGACAAGCCTGTACCTGAGCAAGAGTCAATGCACATCAGTTCTGTACACCTTCTCGGCTCTCTGAGCTAAGAGGTGAAAACATTATCTTCTGGATGCAGCAATTAATATAGCAAAAATAACGAGGCATCCTTGTGGCACCTTAGAGACTAACAAATTTATCTGGGCATAAGTTTTTGTGGGCTAAAACTCACTTCGTCAGATACATGGAGTGAAAAATACAGTAAGCAGTATAAATATTACAGCACATGAAAAGATGGAAGTTGCCCTACCAGGGGTGGGGATATCAGTGCTAACAAGGCCAATTCAATTAAGGTGGAAGTGGCCTATTCTCAACAGTTGACAAGAAGGGGTGAATATCAAGAGAGGGAAAAGTACTTTTGTAGTGCTAACGAGGCCAATGCAACCAAGGTGGACATCCCCAGTTTCCAACAGTTGACAAGAAGGTGTGAGTATCAGCAGATGGAAAATTACTTTATAGCAACAAATCCACTCCCAGTCTTTATTCAGGCCTAATTTGATGATGTCCAGTTTGCAAATTAATTCCAGTTCTGCTGTTTCTCATTGAAGTCTGTTTTTGGAGCTTTTTTGTTGAATGGCCACTTTTAAGTCTGTTATTGAATGTCTAGGGAGATTGAAGTACTCTTACTGGTTTTTGAATGTTACAATTCTTGATGCCTGATTTGTGTCCATTTATTCTTTTCCCTACTATCCGGTTTGGCCAATGTACATGGCAGAGGGACATTTTGCTGGCACATGATGGTATATATCACACTGGTACATGTGCAGGTGAATGAGCCCCTGATGGTGTGGCTGATGTGGTTTCTATGATTGTGTCCCTTGACTAGATATGCGGATAGAGTTGGCAAATAAATGTGTTAGTCTCTAAGGTGCCACAAGGACTCCTCGTTGATTTTGCTGATACAGACTAACACGGCTACCACTCTGAAACCAATTAATATAGGTTATTCTTGAGATTCAATTGTTATGCATCTTTATAGCTCTAAGTCATGCTGCATTCTTGATCACCTACTAACTTGTGCTTGCTAACCTGGATCTCAAAAAACATTGTCCATATCTTAAAGCATGAATTTGTTTTGAAATAATTTCAAATTTTACAGTTTAAGTAAAAAAAGCTAACTAAGCTAAACTGATGCCTTTCAGGCAACTGTAAGCAATTTTGGAGGTATCCATCCAGGGATGCTGCGTTGTGAGTGAAACCACTGCAACAAAGGTAATGATCAATCATTTGAGTTGTCACCCATTTGGGCCATGCAACAGAAACCGAGACAGGGGCTAATATAGCCCAATTTAGGTGCATTTATTGGAACAGGCAAATATGCAGACACATTGTTTACCACGATTACTTACCATTTCTCACATTTCAAGGAGACTATCTCCTTTGGAGACTTTGACATTGCTGACCCTTAAAAGCTTTGTTGCTTTAATTATGCTGGCATAAAATTGCAAAAGAATCCTAGTGTAGAAGCAGCTATACCAAAATGAAAATGTATATGCCTGTAGAGCTTACTGAGGTCAGTCAAAGTGAAATAAGCTACACAGGTATAAAGCACCTCATACCAATAGTTATGCAGATAGAAGCAGTAGTATATGCCAGTTAAAATAAAAGCAATCCCCTCACCAACAGTAATGGTGGTAGAACTTAGTGAGTTTAGACCTGGCATTTGCAAAAGCTAGGCAGCACTATGCTGGAACACAGCAATGAAAGAGAATCATCCTGTCCTTATTTTCAAAAACATATTAGGGATAAAAACTTTGACAGGAAAGAGGAGTACTTGTGGCACCTTAAAGACTAACCAATTTATTTGGGCATAAGCTTTTGTGGGCTAAAACCCACTTAATCGGATGCATGCAGTGGAAAATACAGTAGGAAGATATATATTCAATAATTCAGACATAGGTTAGGGATTTGTTATAGAAGTGGATGGGTGAGATTCTGTGGCCTGCATTGTGCAGGAGGTCAGATTAGATGATCATAATGGTCCCTTCTGACTTTAAGTCTATGAGTCTATATAAACACACAGCATGAAAAAATGAGTGTTGCCATACCAACTCTAACAAGACTAATCAATTAAGGTGGGCTATTATCAATAGGAGAAAAAACACTTCTGTAGTGATGATCAGGATGGCCCATTTCAAACAGCTGACAAGAAGGTGTGAGTAACAGTAGGGGAAAAATTAGCATAGGGAAGCATTTCTGGCTCCTTGGAGGCAAAACTGTAGGGGAAAAAAACTCATCTACAGGCCTGATGCTGTCAAGTTTCACCATGGTACAGCAACCATCATTCACAGTTTCTAGTGCTTTGAGTCCACACTATGGCCTAGTGATAAGAGAAATAATCCAATACAGCAATGTACAAATTATGTATCTTCGAGGCTACTTTACAAAAACAAGTAAGGAGAAAACTGGCTTACAATCAATAGATGCCTTTAAAATTGCACATATTTTCAAATTCACAAATGACAGTGGATATGCAGGTTTTAAAAAAAATCCTGTAACCACCAGGCAACCTACACTTCCAGATAATTTTTGTCAAAATAAATGTAATTACCTTTCAGCACTGCAATATCAAACTGTGGATTTTCCACAATTATGTTAATCTAAACAAGTCCACATCAGGTCATGACACGGATAGAAACTAATGACCCAAATGTAGATGCATTCCAGGCCCATCAAGCTATTGTCTACTGATTTGAAGTATACTCCTGGGGGAACTCTGTGGCAATAAATAATATATATTTATATATTTTACATCCAATATTTTAAAATTCTGCAAAATCTATTTATCAAAAACACTATATAATCATGTCAATTTCAATTATTTTGGTAATTTATTTCAAAGTACCTGTCAGCATGGATGCCTAACAATACAGAAACACACAAAAATTCCCCCAGAAGTAGAGGGTTAAAGAAACCCCTAAGATGGGGTGGGCAAACTTTTTGGCCCGAGGACCACATCTGGGTATGGAAATTGTATGGCAGGCCATGAATGCTCACCAAATTGGGGGTGAGGGTGTGGTGGTGGGCTCTGGGGTGGGGCTGGGGATGAGGGGTTGGGGGTGCAAGAGGGTGCTCCAGACTGGGACTGAGGGGTTAGGAGGGTGGGAGGAGGATCAGGGCTGGGGCAGGGGTGCAGGCTCTGGGCAGCACTTAACTCAAGCAGCTCCCAGAAGCAGCGGCATGTTTCCCCTCCAGCTCCTATGCGGGAGGTGAGGCCAGGCAGCTCTACACAGCCAATGGGAGCTACAGGGGTGGCACTTGGGGCAGTGTGTGGAACTTCCTGGCAAGCCCTGGAACCCGCTTCCCGACTGGAGCATCGGAGTGGGGCAAGCCCCGGACCCCGCTCGAGGGACTGGGGGACCAGATGTGGCCCCCGGGCCACAGTTTGCCCACCCCTGCCCTAAGACAATCCAATTGCTGTTTCTCTGCCCCCCCATCACCCCCACGCCACTGCCCTCCTTGGCTCAGACACTCACACCCCCTACTCCCCAGAGTCCAGGGATCCAGGGGAAAAAACAGCCTGATGCTGGGTCCTGGGCTTGCATGGAGTTTCCTGCACACCACCATCTCCTTCTTTCAGGGCATGCTGGCAACTGCAGCTGCCAGGAACCCTCCAGCTCTTCCCCCCCCCACCCCCCACAGCAGTGTCTCCCGGGTCCAGTAGCCCTTAGCGGTGGCCAGCAGCTCTGCAGCCCATTTATGAGTGGGGGGAGGAGGAAATTCTGCACGCACAATATTAATTTCTGGAAAATTCTGCATTACACAGTGGTGCAGAATTCCCCCAGGAGTAGAAGTGGGACTAGGAACAGTACAATCATGGACAGTCACAGTAACTGCTCATCAGCACCAGTATTAGCGGAGGATGTACAATTAAGATGTAGATTTCAAAGCTAGTGGACACCATCCATGATATTAGATTTTTACTTGAATTTGAAAGAACTTATAGTCTTAGTTTAGGCTCAGACAGGCCGTGACAGTAACAGTTTAATTTGTATGAAAGCAAAGACATACTACACATAAAACCAAGTGATATACTAAACCAGGGGTCTCAAACATGCAGCCCGTGGAGTTATTTGCTGCAGCCCGCCAAGCTCCTCACTCCCCCAGAGTTCTTTCTTGCGACTGCCAAGCTCCCGTCACCCGCTGCCCCCACAGTATGCTGCGTCCCCACTCCTCTGCCTACCTCCAGGCACTTCTCGCTGCCAAATAGCTGTTTGGCAGTACCTTCCAGGAGGGAGGGGGGAGGAACGGGGAGCCACGTGCTCAGGGGAAGACATGGAGAAGAGGCAGGACAGGGGGAGGAATTTGGGGAAGAGGTTGGAATGGGGCAGGGAGGGGGTGGAGTTGAGGTGGGGACTTTGGGGAAGGGGTTGGAAATGGGGGTGGGGAAGGGGTGGGAAGAGGCTGGGCAGGGGCTCATGGAAGTGGTGGAGTGGGGGCAGTGCCAGGGACAGAGGGGGGGGACTTTTGTGTCTTTATATGAAAAGGTGTCAGTGATGTGGCCCTCCGGCCAATGTACTAGTGCTCATGTGGCCCTCGTGTTTAGTACAGGGATCTCAAACTTAAATCACCACAAGTATAAAAAGAATCCACACAAAGTAGTCCAAAATAGAACAACCAGAATGCAGAGAGATGCCATTCTACAATCACAGCAGTGACAATAGTTCATTTTAATTTCCTTGACAGAATAAAAGCACAGCCAAGTAACTGGAACTATCATGTTTTCTTGTCAAATAATCACACACCACCTTTCCCTACTCATATGGAGTAGCATTTTATTGGACAGGCCCACACCTCCACTCTGCTATTATTGCCCTCTTCATCCACTTCCCCTACAAGGAGGTGTATTTTTTCCTCTAACCAACTTATGAATGACCAAAGTAGGCTGCAAGGCATACATGCCACTCCACTCCTTCCATCACTGAATTCCTAAAAACTCACCTCTACATTAAGCTGCACAGCATATGATTTGAGAAAATTCCTTTTAAAAAAATTAAAAACACTGGAGACAACCAAGATGTGGTCATGCTTAAACTGAGCAAACACATGACCATATATGTAACCCTAGTCATTCCTTGTCCCATCCACACCTTACTTTTGGGTCACCTTTTTGAGTCACATCAAAAGATCGAATTAGGGACCACATCTTTGTCTTCTGTAATGCTCCATGCTCAATTCTGGGCCCTATAACAACCATAAACACTATCTTTGGTACACTGCTCATATTAGCAGAAAACCCACATCAGAAAGAGGCATTTTTTGAGAAATACTGAGTAAGTGCACAAGGCGGTTTACCTTTTCTTGAAATAATTATATTTGGGACTTATGGTTTGGCTCACTTTGATCTGAGTCTTATAGTACATGACTCATGTCTTCCATCTACAGATGTTCTGTTCCCAAAACACAGTAATTTACAACTGATTATTTTTTATATATATTTTGTCTTATACCAAATCAGAAAGCGCATTTTTCAAGAGTTCTGTGAATTTGTTATTTATTCCCATGATGGATGTTCTAATGCATGCTCCAAGGAAGATTACAAGATGAATTTTATTCATTTCTGTTAATGAATAAAAATGACTATTCTCATTGTCTACATCCATATTTGCTCAGTTTTTGAAAACCATCTCCATTCACTCAATCATAGAACTGGAAGGGACCTTGAGAGGTCATCTAATTCAGTCCCCTACACTCAAGGCAGGACTAAGTACAGTATTATCTAGACCATCCCTGGCAGGCATTTGTCCAATCTGCTCTTAAAGATCCCCAATGATGGAGATTCTACAACCTCCATAGGCAATTTATTCCAGTGCTTAACCACCCTGACAGTTAGGAAGTTTTTCCTAATGTTCAACCTAAACCGCCCTTGCTGCAATTTAAGCCACTGATTCTTGTCCTATCCCCAGAGGTTAAGAACAACAATTTTGCTCCCTCCTCCTTGTAACAGTTTCAAATACAAAAAAAATTGTTATGTCCCCTCTCAGTCTTCTCTTCTCCAGACTGAACAAACCCAATTTTTTCAGGTTTCAGAGTGGTAGCCGTGTTAGTCTGTATCAGCAAAAACAACGAGGAGTTCTTGTGGCACCTTAGAGACTAACATTTATTTGGGCATAGGCTGTCAGCTCTCCCACAAAAGCTTATGCCCAAATAAATGTGTTAGTCTCTAAGGTGCCACAAGGACTCCTCGTTTTTGCCAATTTTTCAATCTTCCCTCATAGGTCATGTTTTCTAGACCTTCTGATCATTTTTGTTACTATTCTATGGACTTTCTCCAATTTCTCCACATATTTCCTGAAACGTGGCACCCAGAACTGGACACAATACTCCAGTTGAGGCCTAACCAGCACAGAGCAGAGCAGAAGAATTACTTGTATGAGCAGGAGTATTGTAAGCAAGACATGACATCCCACAATGTCGTCCCCGTCCCCCCCAACAGCGTTACACTAACTCATATTTAGCTTGTGATCCACTATGATCCCTAGATCCCATTCCACAGAACTCCTTCCTAGGCAGTCATTTCCCATTTTGTATGTGTGCAACTAATTATTCCTTCCTAAGTGGAGTACTCTGCATTTGTCCTTATTGAAGTTCATCCTATTTACTTCAGACTATTTCTCCAGTTTGTCCAGATCATTTTGAATTTTAATCCTATCCTCCAAAGCACTTAGCCCCCCCCCCCCTGGTATCGTCCACAAATTTTATAGGTGTACTCTCTATGCCATTATCCAAATCATTGAAGAAGATATTGAACAGAACTGGACCCAGCTCCGATCCCTGCGGAACCCCACTTGTTATGCCCTTCCAGCATGACTGTGAACCACTGTTAACTACTCTCTGGGAATGATTTTCCAACCAGTTATGCATCCATCTTATAGTAGCTCCATCTAGGTTGTATTTCCCTAGTTTGTTTATGACAAGATCACATGAGACAGTACCAAAAGCCTTACTAAAGTCAAGATATACCATATCTACCGCCTCCCCCCATCCACAAGGCTTGTTACCCTGACAAAGAAAGCTAACAGGTTGGTTTGACATTTGTTCTCGACAAATCCATGCTGACTGTTATTCATCACCTTATTTTCTAGGTGTTTGCAAACTGATTGCTTAATTATTTGCTCCATTATCCTTCCAGGTACAGAAATTAAGCTGACTGATCTGTAATTCCCCAGGTTGTCCTTATTTCCCTTTTTATAGATGGGCACCATATTTGCCTTTTTCCAGTCTTCTGGAATGTCTCCCATCTTCCATCACTTTCCACAGTGAATTGCTAATTGGCTCACATATCTCCTCAATCAGCTCCTTAAGTATTCAAGGATGCATTTCATCAGGCTCTGGTGATTTGAAGACATTTAACTCATCTAAGTAATTTTTGGCTTGTTCTTTTCCCTATTTTAGACTCTGACCCTACCTCATTTTCACTGGCATTCACTATGTTAGACATCCAATCGCCACCAACTTTCTTGATGAAAACCGAAGCAAAGAAGTCATTAAGCACCCCTGCCATTTCTACCTTTTCTGTTATTGTCCCCCCCTCCCCAATGAGTAACGGGCCTACTCTGTCCTTGGTTTTCCTATTGCTTCTAATGTATTTGTAGAATGTTTTCTTGTTTCCTTTTATGTCCCTAGCTAGTTTGATCTCATTTTGTGCCTTAGCTTCTCTAATTTTCATCCCTACATACTTGTGTTATTTGTTTATATTCATCTTTTGTAATTTGACAGAGTTTCCACTTTTTGGAAGACTTTTTTTAGTTTCAGATCATTGAAGATCTCCTGGTTAAGGCAGGGTGGGCTCTTGCCATACTTCCTATCTTTCCTATGGAGTGGGATAGTTTGCTCTTGTGCCCTTAATAAGGTCTCTTTGAAAAACTGACAGCTGTCTTCAATTGTTTTTCCCTTTTGACTTGCTTCCCCAAGGGATTTTACCTACCAACTCCCTGAGTTTGCCGAAGTCTGCCTTCTTGAAATCCATTGTCTTTATTGTGCTGGTCTCCCTCCTACTATTCCTTAGAACAGGGGTAGGCAACCTATGGCACAGGTGCCGAAGGCAGCATGCGAGCTGATTTTCAGTGGCACTCACACTGCTTGGGTCCTGGCTACTGGTCCGGAGGGCTCTGCATTTTATTTAATTTTAAATTAAGCTTCTTAAACATTTTAAAAACCTAATTTACTTTACATACAACAATAGTTTAGTTATATATTATAGACTTATAGAAAGAGACCTTCTAAGAACGTTAAAATGTATTACTGGCACACGAAACCTTAGAGTGAATAAATGAAGACTCAGCACAGCACTTCTGAAAGGTTGCCGACCCCTGCCTTAGAATCATGAACTCTACCATTTCATGATCACTTTCACCCAATTTGCCTTCCCCTTTCAAATTCTCAACCAGTTCTTCTCTATTTGTCAAAATCAAATCTAGAACAGCTTCCCTCCAGTAGCTTTCTCCACCTTCTAAAATAGAAAATCGTCTCCAATACATTCCAAGAACTTGTTGGATAATCTGTGCCCTGCTGGGTTATTTTCCCCAACAGTGTCTGGGTAACTGAAGTCCCCCACCAGCACCAAGTCCTGTGCTTTGGATGATTTTGTTATTTGTTTAAAAAAAAGCCTCATCCACCTCTTCCTCCTGGTTTGGTGGTCTGTAGTAGACCCCTACCATGACATGTTTTTTTTAATCCCTTGTTTTCTACCCCTTTTATACTTACCCAGAGATTTTCAACAAGTCTGTCTCTTATTTCTATCTCAACCTCAGTCCAAGTGTATACAGTTTTAATATACAAGGCAACATCTCCTCCCTTTTCTCCATCTCGCTCTATAGCAGAATCATACATGTTTTAATTCTAGTTTGTAGGTAAAGATGCTAACTACTCAAAAGGGATTCACAAAAAGCACAGTAGAATCCCTTCTGCCTACATAATACTGGCAATGTATTCTAATGGAATGTCACCCCATTTTTTAACTGCATCCAAAGAAGTGGGTTTTTTAGCCACAAGAGCCTATGCCCAAATGAATCTGTTAGTCTTTAAGGTGCCACCGGGCTCCTCGTTGCTTTTACAGATTTTTAAAGTTATTGAGCATGTACAGTATGCCATTTTCAACTATGAAATGAAAATATATTTAAAAAGTTATCTTTTAAAATGGCAAACTGTTCTAGATGCATGTCAAAATGGTTTCTTATTTCATCCCATTCATTTAAACCCAAACAGGGTATTTAACATGCCCAAATCATTTTTTTTCTCTCTGGCTTAAACTGAGCACTAATTTAAAGTATAACCCCTTGTCCTTTTCAGCTGTAGATCTCACAGTGCTTTACAAAGGTGAATTGCTATCATTAGGCCCATTTTACAGAGATGGAAACTGAGGTACAGAAATAGCCAATTTTTCCTAAAGAAGGGTGTCTATGTGTTTAATATATGGAGATATACCTATCTCCTAGAACTGGAAGGGACCTTGAAAAGTCATCAAGTCCAGCCCCATGCCTTCACTAGCAGGACCAAGTACTGAGTTTGCCCCAGATCCCTAAATGGTCCCCTCAAGGATTAAACTCATAACCCGGGGTTTAGCAGGCCAATACTCAAACCACTGAGCTATCCCACCCCAGTGACTTCAGACCCCAGGGCATTAATTTCTAGTGGTGCTAAGCCTCCACAGCTCCCACTGATTTTCAATAGAAAGACTCATCAAGAAATGAGTCTGCAGCAACGTGTAGCCAACAGTAGGCATATTTCTCAAAGGAAAATGCAAGGCCACTCCATTGACTTCAAAGTTGGACCCATATACATAACTCATCTGTAAGTATAGCTATCCATCAATTTTACTAACTAAATCTAAGATGAGAGAGCTTGAAAATCCATTCATTTACTCACCATTGAAAGTAAAGATTTCTGTGATCAGTGAAAAGTCCTGGGCCATTAATAAAGAATTTTAGCTCTTGTAAAACAAAATTCTAGTCCCCATAGATGTGAAAATCACATTTGTAACCTTCCAAATACGAAGCAAAAGTCTTCCAGTCTATATCTACAATGCTACATTTAGGAGCTGTGAATCACCTGTTTCAGCTCCACTGCAGGTAGTAACAGTGAAGGCTGTAGTGTAGATGGGAATCAAGTGCTTTATCACAGTGCCATGACAGAATCGAATAAAAGTAATCTTACTGCTGCTGTTGCCCCATCATTTTCAAGTCCTAATTTTTCTGGGTTTTTTTTTTTAAGTTTTATACACTCATTCTATTAAAAAATAAATAAAAAAACCCAAAACCAACATCACCTATCCCAGGGCAGAGAAGGTTCTCTAATCTCCAGACACACAATTACAGTATTTTCAGCTACTGCTCAGAGCTCTGCCGAGCAGCAGCACAGCCAAGCACATAGGAATCTCTGATCAACTTTACTTTTGCAATGAAGAAAATTGTGGACAGCAGCAAAGCTAACAAAGAATGTCAATTTCACTCAGCAGCTTCTACCTGGGGGAAACCTGAGCATCAGCAACACTGGGTGGCTGTCTTCCCCACCCCGGGTCTTTCACATCAGTGCTTTAGCTGGTCACTTTAGCACTCTGGCTAACAGGTATACATTAAACCCGTGCTAGTCTCCGCCCTTCCTGAACCCGCCTTTTCTCCCCGACAGGCTCCTCACCTGGGAGAGCCGATAATCTCAGGGGATCGATCCCTCCTGTTCCACCCGCCCAGTCCCCCAGGGCAACACCCCACCAGGCAGCGCTACGGCGAGGCTAAGTACCACCCACGGGCACGGAGGGTCCTGCAGTTGCGCCTTCGCACCCCCCCCCCACTCACCATCCACCCTCCCCACTCCGCTCCCCCGGGCGGCCCGCCACTCACTTGCCCTCCTGGCAGTCGTAGAGCACGATGGAGTCGTCGTCGCTGCTGGAGATGACGGTCTCGCCGTTGGGGCTGAAGTCGAAGCAGTTGATTTTGTCCGAGTTCTCGCGGAAGACCTTGGCCACGCGGAAGCTCCGCAGCACGTTGTCCGTTAGCTTCATGCCGCGAGGGATGGGGCGGCGCGAGCGGGGCCTAAGGAGCCGGCCGGGGCCCAGCGGGAGCCGGGCACGGAGGACGCCGGTGAACGTGAGGAGCCGGGCGGCGGCCTAGAACCCGCGGGGCCTGCGAAGCAGCGAGAAAGGGAAGCCGGGCGGGAGCCTGGCGCGCGCGGGTCTCCGAGCGGGGGCGGCGCGTCGCTGGCAGGCGGATTCGGCACGGGCGGGCAGCGCCCTCAGGCGGGGTCGGCTCAGGCTGCGGAGCGGCGGCCCCTGCTCATTGTGTCCGCCATCTTCCTGCTACAGGGACAGACCCTGCCGCTCACGGGGGAAGAAGGGGGCCGGCAGCAGGGCATTGTGGGGCGGACGAGGGGGGGATCTTGTGGGAGAGCGGAGGAGCAGCGCATTGTGGGATTGGTGAAGCGCGAGGGCTGAAGAGGGGCAGTGCATTGTGGGATGCCGAAGGGGAGGGGGGCACTCGGAGAGGGAAGTGAAGGTGCAGTGCATTGTGGGATAACGGAGGGGGGACGTCACACACCGCCGGCTGGACCTGGCGGCCATTTTGTGTGTGGCAGCGGGCCCTGCTCCTCCCCCAGCAGCTGCTGGGCCCGGGCCACTAAGCCCCCTTTCGGCCTCATAAACTAAGCTACCAAGCGCCCCCCCACACCTTACAGCTAGTCTATCAAGCTTGCCCTCCGTCTCAGCTGCTCAGACCCCTTCCTGCACCATAAACTAGGCTACAAGCCCCTGCCCCAGGCACACTGCAAACTAGGCCACCAAGGTCCCAACCCTGGGCCACTAGGCCCCCTTCCTTCCCCATAAACTGGGGCACCAACCCCCCCCCCCAAATTGGACCACTAAGGCCAACTACCACCCCACAACCCTGGGCCACAGAGCTCCTGTCCCCCCCCGTCCCTCAAGCCAGTCACCTCGCAGCCCCATCCACCAAGCCTCCCATCTCTCACCATCAGGAGTTGGTTCAATAGAGGATATTACCTCAGCCATCTTGTCTCTGGAACTCAGGAGTCAGACATGTTTGCTGCCTTCGAATAGACACTTGGTCCTCCATATTCAGATGTAGCCACTGATTTGGGGGGGCCTGGCTGAAGTCAGTGGGAGCTGTGGAGGCTTAGCACCACTAGAAATTAATGCCCTGGGGTCTGAAGTCACTGGGGTGGGATAGCTCAGTGGTTTGAGTATTGGCCTGCTAAACCCCGGGTTATGAGTTTAATCCTTGAGGGGACCATTTAGGGATCTGGGGCAAACTCAGTACTTGGTTCTGCTAGTGAAGGCATGGGGCTGGACTTGATGACTTTTCAAGGTCCCTTCCAGTTCTAGGAGATAGGTATATCTCCATATATTAAACACATAGCCAATTTTTCCTAAAGAAGGGTGTCTATTTCTGTACCTCAGTTTCCATCTCTGTAAAATGGGCCTAATGATAGCAATTCACCTTTGTAAAGCACTGTGAGATCTACAGCTGAAAAGGACAAGGGGTTATACTTTAAATTAGTGCTCAGTTTAATCTGTAATCTACCCTAGTTACAGTGGGTTTTTATGCCTGGTAATTTGGTAAAATTCAGACATATCAGTGTGCTTTTATTTTCCAACTAACAATTTAAGGTGCGGGGGGAGGGGAGAGACTTCAAACTACTGTCCTGATTTCATTCTTGCTTACCTTAGGGTAACAGGTAAAGGAAAGGAGGCTTCACACTACTGACATGATGTCATTTCCAGCCACCATGTTGGAAGCTGACAAGATTGCAGCAGGAAGTTTCTTCTGAGGATAGCAACAAAGAATCCTGTGGCAACTTATAGACTAACAGACGTTTTGCAGCATGAGCTTTCGTGGGTGAATACCCACTTCTTCGGATGCAAGCCGGATGCATCCGAAGAAGTGGGTATTCACCCACGAAAGCTCATGCTGCAAAACGTCTGTTAGTCTATAAGGTGCCACAGGATTCTTTGTTGCTTCTACAGAAACAGACTAACACGGCTACCCCTCTGATACTTCTGAGGATAGGATGTTCCCTATAGTTGACTTATATGTACAGAATCTTCTGGGCTATTGTATCTCTGTGATCTTCACAGACTAATGGCTTGATTCACTCTATTTACCTTCCTTCTCCTTTACAAAAAACATATAGAGCATTTGCCTCTTTCCTAGGGCCTGATCCAAAGCCCATTGTGGACTTGGATAATGCTCCTAGTGCTCCCATGACAGATATCACAGTTATGATGCAACATAGTGATGCCATGAAAAAACAAAATAACTTCTTAATGTAATGTGTTCATCATGTGACATTCTGAAGATGTGATGACACTTTTCTGGCCTGACACACTTTTTAGGACATGCAAAATGATGTTGCAATCAGGATGTGTGATTGCGTGGGTAAAATAGCTGCAAAATTAGAACTGTTTGCACTGGCAACTCCAAACACTGAAAGAGCCGCTCAAACTGTCCAGAAAACCACAAAGAAATCTACAGAATGTCTACGGAAGTGGTTCCCAAACTTTAACAACCTGAGAACCCCTTTCACTAAAATGTCAAGTCTCGTAAACCCCCTCCTAAAATGAATATTTCCAGAGATTTTCTCCTTTACCTGAGTATAAATTATAAAAGCAGTGATCTTGGAAATATAAAATTTGTTTTAATGACATGCTTATTACACGCTATTATTATTTATCATTACAGTATTTTTATTACATTATGAAAACAGCAACATTCTTCCAACATCTCACTTTCGTAGCTTTGAATAAGCCTGTTATAAGACAAGGCTCCTATGTTTCATCAAGGAGTATCAGATATGAAACAAGCATGAAGGAATTTAAGAAGCCAACTTAAAGAGTTCCTCCTACACAAGCATTCAGGTCTTGAGCAGTCCAGGCAAACAATGCACGTTACAACAAAGCTTAAACTTGTTCTTCATAATAATTTAAAAAACAATACTAGCTCCCTATTTAATTTTAAAAACAGCAATAAATATCCACCTCCCTTTCCATTTCTTATAAGGAGTCTTGAAGTTTAATTTTCCTCAGTGTGATAGATATGCTTGCTTTGATCTACTTAGCTCTTGGAAGTCCAGGGGCTCTGGGCTGCTGGCCCCATGGTGCCTGGGCTCCCTAGGGACAGCTCTGTCCGCCATTAGGGAATTTTTTCCTGAGAACCCCCTGTACCATTTCACGAACCCCAGTTTGGGAACCATTGGACAGAAAACACATATTCTGAGTTTTAGGAATTTCATCCCGATCGCTTTCTTGACTGTGGTCATTTGTATGTAAACCAGGCAGTTGCAGTGTGACTCAGACCCACAACCTTTATCACACTCTCAGCAGGGCTATTTAAATATAGTTACAAACTTGGGCTGCTTCCTCTTCCAGTCTTCTTCCATCATCTCTAAAATAAGTAGAACCTCATTCTAATCTCTTCCCAGGTCTATGTTAATGCAAGTCCATTGATTTCAGGAGTTACTCCTGGTTTTTACCAGCATGAGACCAGAATCAAGCCTTTAGAAAAATATAAAATAGAAACAGTACAACTTTCTAATCCCAAACATTGGAAGCAGGAAATAGAAGAGGAGTCTTTTTGATCACATTAAATACTCTTATTGTGTTGACTTCAGCTAGAAGTTTCAGAGTGGAGTGTATTAGGAGTTTCAAAGGGAGAGAGTTGACTAGAAGTCTAAAAGAGGATTATTATTTATTGTTTGTATTGCAGTAGCAAGTAGGGGCCTTGGTCATGGATTAGGTTCCCACTGTGCTTGGTACTGTACAAATAACAAAGAGGCCCCATCCCAAAGATCTTACAATGTAAGTATAAAGAGGCAACTGTGTCAGCCGAGACAGTATTTATTTCCCATCTGCAGCTCTTTTATTACAATATTGTCAGTTAACTAATGTAGAAGCGATGGTGATGTCACAAAGATTTATGACTTTAGGGGCATGAGCAGCAGGAGTAAAAAATGAACCTTTAAGAAGCACAAATCTAAGCTTCATGTAAATATCCCTATAAACAGTATGCCGGAAGATACATGTCAGCAGGAGAATGGTTTCAACTGGAATGTTTTTTCAGAGATTTCCATGAGGCAGCAGCACTTTAACAGCAAATCCTCTGTGTGTTTGCAATAGGACTGTGTATTTAAAGCCCATAATACAGCCAGTTAGTTTGGAGTTTGTATGTGTTTTATGTTCTTTTGATATTTCGGGAAGATATTCAGGTGGCATAACAATAGGTCATAGGTTCTCAACTTTTGTTTTTCTGAGCCCCTCTCTCCTCCCACATGCTATTAAAGCTCTGGGGCCTGGGGCCCTCAGGGCTTCATCTGCAGAGGGGTCTTGGGGTTCTGGGCTTCAGCCACAGGGAGGGGGGGTAGGGAGGCACTCAGGCTTCAGCCACAGGGTACCAGGGCTCTGAGCTTTCTGCCCTGGTTTGCAGACCCCCGCTTGAAAACCACTGTGTAACAGGGTTCACGATCTACCCCTCTTCCTGGGGCCCACTTGCTCTTCACAATAAGGCTCAGAGTCTTCAGGGTTGTGCAACACCCGTGTCTTTATTTACTTACGGTGATCCCAAGCTTTACAGACAGAGTCAGCCTTCAGCTATGAGGTGTCCAGCTTCCTGACTGATTGACTTTTCCCTTACTGCCCCTTGCCTTTATAGCCCTTGGCTTGTCAGGCCAGCAGGTGTTGCCAGTCCTCGGGCTGGCATCAGGCCTTTTCCATCAGCACCAATCTGCTTTCCTTGATTGGAGCTGACTGGGCAAGGGCTAATTAGGTGCTTTTGCACCAGCACCCTGCTATATACCTCCCCCCGTAAGACAATGCCGGGCCTGATCTTGCTCGGCCCCTCTTTTCTCGGCCTCGGGTTTTACTCTGGGGATGGCCTCCCTGCCCATCTGGGTGGTCCCCGGGCTCAACCCTGTGGGGTTTTGGCATGCCCCACCCACAAAAGGTGCATTGGGTAGGGGGTGGGCCACCCCACAAGTCCACTTCCACCCAAAGGTTGTCATACCAGTCGCAACCTTGGGCAGGTTGCCCCAGACGTTCTCTTTCCTTCCCTGGTGAGGGAGACGGATTGACACCAACTGCCCCGAGGCTGCCCTGTGTCTCCAGTTTAGGGCCACTGCCTATTGGAGTTTGAGCCTCCCCCTTTTGGGTTCCTACACGCTCAACTTTCTTTGGCTTCTCTTCCTCTATCATGGGGATTCCCTCCCCTGGGTGGTCCCGTCCTGGGACCTCTGTTCCCTCTTTGGTCCCTCCCATAGGGTTCCTATCCTTGCTGTGTTGTCTAGGATTCCTATCATTTTCCTCTTGAGGGAGTGGGGGATCCCTTTTCTCAGGGTTTTACTCTTGCCTCCTCCCTCCATGTTCTTCCCTCTTGCTTTCTCTGTTGGTCTCCTCCCCATGCCCTCTTTCCCTTTTGGGGTGGGGTTCCAATCCAGCCGCGGGGTAGGGCAGCCTCTCTATTACCCCCACTCACTTCCAGGCAAACCTTCCCTGCGCCTCCAGGGGTACCAGGGCCATGGGACAATACTCCCCATCCCCGTGGATGCATTCCACCAGCATCCTTTCTCCAGGGACAAGCCAATGCGGCTTCACCAAGCGCCGCTGTATGAGGGAGCGGGCTGAGGCCATATCCACTAGATTCCTCTGGGGCTTTCTCCCAACCCACATGGGGATGGTGGCTATTCCACGCCTCTTCTTCCACCCCGCAACCTTGGTTCAACCACAGAATGCAGCAGCCCCACAGTTCATCACCAGGCAGTCATGGCTCTTATGCCCCAGGTGTCCACAGCGCCAGCATACAAGCTGTCCCAGGGTGGCTAGGGGTTCCCTTGTGCTCCTCTTGTCGCTTGTCCGAGCAGGATGCTCACGGAGTTTCTTGCCTCCCTCTGTGTCTCGCAGGGTCCAATGCTCCCTCGGGGGGAAAACTGCCTCTGCATATTCCTCCGTCCTTTTGACCGTGGCTTCTCCAGTGCCAGGCTGATGTCATCGCACCCAGACCCGCATGCTATCAGGGAGGCACTGCACGAACAGTTCGAGGATCACCTGATCCATAATCTGCCCCATTGTTTGGACGTCGGGCCTGAAACACTGCGTCACTCAGTTCGTCAATTTCTGGGTGAAGGCCCGGAGGAGGGAAATGAACACACACACAAAGAAATGTAAATACAAGCAGAATCCCATTTATCTGCTCTAATTGAGACCACGGCCAGATCAGATAATCAAATATTCGGATAATTCAGAGAATGAGAAAGTATGAGGCTGCAGCACCATCTAGCGGCCACAGGTGAGATCTCCCTCTTCTGGACCTGCATGTTACTAAATCTCCTCAAACACCCCTACCACACATATTTTCCTTTAACATCCTCTTCTTGGCACATGGTGTTGTTTCATCTTTAGAGCATTATTACCCCCCATGGCCAAAGTTTGCCAAAGGACTATTAATTATTTAGCATCCAAAAACACACAACATGCCCTGAAGATCTTACAGTCTAAGGCAGGGGTGGGCAAACTTTTTGGGCCAAGCGCCACATCTGGGAATAGAAATTGTATGGCAGGCCATGAATCCTCACAAAATTGGAGTTGGGGTGTGTGAGGGATGAGGGCTCTGGTTGGGGGCATGGGCTCTGGGGTGGGGCTGGAGATGAGGAGTTTGGGGTGTAGGAGGGTGCTCCGGGCTGGGACTGAGGGGTTTGGGGGGTGGGAGGGGGATCAGGGCTGGGGCAGGGGGATGGGGGGAGGCTCAGGGGTGCAGGGTCCAGGTAGCATTTATCTCCTGGAAGTAGCGGCATGTCCCTTCTCCGGATCCTATGCGGAGATGCAGCCAGGTGGCTCTGCACACTGCCCCGTCCGCAGGCACCGCCCATGCAGCTCCCATTGGCCATGGTTCCCAGCCAATGGGAGCTGCGGGGGCGGCGCTTGGGATAGAGGCAGAATGCACTACATGTAGGAGCCAGAGGGGAGCCATGCCGCTGCTTCCGGGAGCTACATGGAGCGGCCACCGACCCTGCTCCCTGGCTGGAGTAACGCATATGACATGAGTTTGCTTGTGGCATTCACGGACATCCTCATCACTGTGGAACACTGCTTTGGGGCTCAGGAATCAAGCACTGAGTGGTGGGATCACATCGTCATGCAAGTTTGGGATGACAAGCAGTGGCTGCAGAACTTTTGGATGAGAAAAGCCACTTTCGTGGGACTGTGTGAGGAGCTCACCCCCACCCTGCGGCGCAAGGACACAAGATTGAGAGCTGCCCTGACGGTAGAGAAGCGGGTGGCTATTGCAATCTGGAAGCTGGCAACTCCAGACAGCTACCAATCGGTCCCTAACCAGTTTGGAGTGGGAAAGTCGACCATTGGAATCATGTTGATGCAAGTTTGCAGGGCCACTAATCGCATCCTGCTCAGAAGAACCGTGACTCTGGGTAACATGCATGACATTGTGGCTGGCTTTGCACAAATGGGTTTCCCTAACTGCAGAGGGGTGATAGATGGGATGCAGATTCCAATTCTGGCACCAGCCCACCTAGCCTCCGCGTACGTTAATCAGAAGGGGTATTTCTCTATGGTTCTCCAAGTGCTTGTGGATCACAGTGGGTGTTTCATTGACATTAACGCAGGCTGGGCCGGAAAGGTGCATGACGAATGCATCTTTTGGAACACTGGCCTCTTCAGGAAGCTGCAAGCTGGGACTTTTTTCCCAAGCCAGAAGATCACTGTAGGGGAAATCGAAATGCCCATTGTGATCCTTGGAGACCCCGCTTACCCTTTAATGCCATGGCTCATGAAAACCTACACAGGGAGCCTTGACAGCAGCAAGAAGCAGTTCAACAACAGGCTGAGCCGGTGCAGAATGACTGTGGAGTGTGCTTTTGGCTATTTAAAGGGCCGCTGGCGCGCTCTGTATGGGAAGCTGGACCTGGCCGATGACAGCATCCCCGTGGTTATATCCACGTGCTGTACCCTCCATAACATTTGTGAAGGGAAAGGTGAACGATTCACTCAGGCATGGAACTCGGAGATTCAACACCTGGAGGCTGAATTTGAATAGTCAGAGAGCAGGGCTATTAGAGGGGCCCAGCATGGGGCTGCAAGGATTAGGGATGCCTTGAGGGAGCAATTTGAGGCTGAAAGCCACCAGTAATGTCTGGTGCCCTGCACGGGAGTGAAGTGCAGTGGTTCCAATGTTAGTAGGAATCTGTGTTTGCTACATGTGATACACTGACTTGCAATGCCTCTTTCTTTCCTGGGCTAAGGTATCTTTTACTTTATGCAATAATAAAGAATGTTTTCAAAGCCAAAAAATTCATTTATTGAAAAGAAACACAACTGCTTGGGAAACAGAAAGGGCAAGGGGGTGGAGTGGGGAACTGTACAATCACAGATTTGCGTATGTCCTGTCTGGAGTGCTGTGCAATGAGTGCTGCACTTCAGGATGGCTATACTGCATGGTGATAAGGGTGCAGTGGGTAAGGGTCGTAGTTTTCAGGGTGGGTGGTGAAGCTACAGGTGTTGGAGGCAGCTGGTGGTGATAAGAAGCCAGATGTTGGGGGAAATGGGTTGGAGGTGAAATGGGGGCACAAGGGAAAGAGTTTTGGAACAAGGGCTATGGGGGGGGGGGCACGGTAGTGCTCCGCCTGCATGTCTATAAGTGCCTGGATAGAGTCTGTTTGGTGCTCCATTATGCTTATCAGCCGATCCGTGCTTTGCTGCTGGAGCTCCGCGCTTTTGTGCCGGCACTCCTTGTTCTGCTGGCGTATCCTCCTTTCACTCTCCTGCCACTCCTGCACTTTTTGATTTTCATTACTTGAATGTTGCATTACTTCATGCAACATGTCTTCCTTGCTTCTACATGGCCTCTTCCTGATTCTTTGGAGTCTTTCAGCTGGTGATAACATGGACGGCTGAGATCTCAAGGTTGCATCTGTAAAGGCAAAATGCAACACTTAACAGAGGCAGCATTGTTCACACCAGACAGAGCAATGATTCCCCCATACTTAAGGGCAAGCACAGTCTACACAATAGCATAATTCGCCCATCCCAAAGCAAGCGCACATAACCCACGGGAGCCCCAAAATGGTGAGTAAGCACAGGGTCAATCATGACTGATTGTTTCACGGCCGTACTGTCCTTTGGGTTTCTGTGCCAACAGCGGCAGGGGCCCCTATACTGAACACTGTCCCCACATTTTCCACAGGAGTTCATCCTGGAAGATATCTCACTGCTGAGGATGACCTGAGAAGCAAGGGAGGGTCTTCTACTGCAATGCAGCTTCTGCCCTGGCCCATATGCAGTTTGCCTGTGTACAGCAATGGTCCCTCTGCCCCTCACGGCACAGTGGCGCGGACATGTTAGCCTTACTGGGACAAGGACCACAGTGGCTCTCCCAAGAAACCTGCGCAAGCGCATTGCCCAAGTTCAGGATGAGACCTTTGAGGAGATCACTGAGGCCGATTACTGCGATGTGAGAGAGCACATCAACGCCCTATCTAGGCATGCTTGCAGCCCTAATCCTCCTCGCCCCAAGAGCCCACACCAAATAACTTCCTTCCCAAAATAAAAGCCGCTTACCGGGAACCTTCTCTGATGTTTGTCTTTCCCCAAGCACCAGCCGCCGTGACTGGCTACCTTCCTCCTCCTTTCTTCTGGCTTGAGAACAGCTCCTGGCTGAATGCATCTAGGGATTCTGGGGTGTCTTCCTCCTCCTCAGCACTCTCACTCCCACTTTCCTCCTCCTCCTCCTCCTGCCTTGTTGAACTGGGCTCTGAAGTGTCCATGGTGGTACTCAGAGTGGAGGTGGGGTCACCCCCAAATATCGCGTCCAGCTCTTTATAGAAACAGCAGGTTGGGGGTGGGGGGGCAGCACCGGAGCGGCAGTTTGCCTTGCGGGCTTTGCTGTAAGCATTCTGCAGCTCCTTCACTTTAACCCTGCACTGCAGAATGTCCTGGTCATGGCCCCTTTCCATCATGTCCCTTGATATCTGCCCAAAGGTATCGTAATTCCTATGGCTGGAGTGCAGCTGGGACTGGACAGCTTCCTCCCCGCAAACACTGATGAGGTTCAGCACCTCACCATTGCTCCATACTGGGGATCTCCTGGCACATAGAGGCATGGTCACCTGGAAAGATTTGCTGAGAGCTCTCCACATCTGGCTGAGCAAACAGGAAGGGGATTTTCAAAATTCCCAGAGAATTTAAAGGGTGGGTCTGACGGTTTCTCACCTGAGATCAAAGTGATGACCAGAGTGGCTAGAACTGGCATTGTGGGACACTTCTGGAGGCTGATCAGAGTGCATTAACAGACCAAGGCATCCACACTGGCGCCGTGGCGCTCCAGCGGGGGCGCATCAAACGTTATTCCACTCGCTGAGGTGGAGTACCAGGAGCGCTCTAGCCGTGGAGTCAGAGCGCTCTACATGCCTTGCCAGTGTGGACGGGGAGTGAGTAGTGCACATGGGGCTCTTTTATTGTGTACTAACTCACAAGTGTAGCCAAGCCCTTAGTCTAAGCCTTCTTCCTAAGCTTGGCTGTTTATAGGATTTCTTTCCATTACTTTCTCTAGCCTAGGTTTTTAGTTCACATATAGGGCATGGCTACACTTGCAGATGTGGAGCGCTTTGAGTTAAACCAGCCTTCGTAGAACACAATAGAGAAAGTGCTGCAGTCTGTCCACACTGACAGCTTCAAGCGCACTGGTGTGGCCACATTTGCGGCACTTGCAGCAGCATTGGGAATGGTGCATTATGGGCAGCTATTCCAGCATGCAAGTGACTGCAACATGCTTTTCAAATGGGGGTGGGTGGGGTGGAGTGAGACAGGGAATGTGTTGTGTGTATGTGGTGTGGGGAGAGAGTGCGTTTTGGGGGGGCTGAGAGCATGTCAGCATGTTGTCTTGTAAGTTCAGACAGCAGCAGACCCACCTTCTCCCCCCCCCCCCACCTCTCTCTCTCTCACACAGCATTTCACAGAAATGGTTGCTTTGTCTCGGAGCAGATAAGCAGCCAGCTGTCAGAAACAGAACTTTCAAAGGGCACTTCCGCATATTCAATTCAAAACAATGACAAGAGTGGCCACTTAACTTAAGGGGATTATGGGACATTTCCGGTGGCTGATCAGAGTGCAGTAATGCAACACCTCGTTCACATTGGCGCCGCAGTGCTCCAGCAGGGGCGCAGCAAGTGTTATTCCACTCGCCAAGGTGGAGTACCAGGAGCACTCTAGCCGCAGAGTTAGAGCACTCCACATGCCTTGCCAGTGTGGATGGGGAATTAGTGCGCATGGGGCTCCTTTATTGCACACTAACTCACAAATGTAGCCAAGCCCATGGTCGTGTTCTCCCCCTTTATATCCTGTTTGGAGATAACTGTACTTGCCTGCCAGCAGGTCTCAGCAGTACTTACCCTGAATTGTAATACAGGGTTTAAACACCTGAGCCTCGTGTGAGGCAACAAAAGAGCCCCTGCATTTCTATAGAGTGTCTTAGGGCTTGTCTATACATACGGCACCACAGGGGCACAGCTGCAGCGCTTTAAGTGAAGCTGCTACTATGCTGACTGGAGAGCTTCTCCTGTCAGCGTAGTGAATCCAGCGCCACAAGAGGCAGTAGTTATGTCAGCAAGAGAAGCTCCCCCATTGAAATAGCGCTGTTACACCTGGGGTTAGGTCGCTAGAACTACGTTGCTTGGGGTGTGTGGATGTTTCACATCCCCATGCAATGTAGTTATACCAATGTGTGTTTGCAGTATAGATCTGGCCTAAATCAGGCACCCTATTAAAAGCCTATTGAAAAACCTGAAATAATTAAATGATGAAAACCTGCTCTTACATTTTAAGGCCCAGATCCTCAAAGGCATGTAGGTTCCTAACTTCCATTGAAATCAAGTTTTTAACAGGGCACAGGAAAATGATTCCCCTGGCATGTTTTAATTTGCAGGAACCAGGCCCTAATTATCTCCTGTTGGCCCAAAAGGATGATTTATCAATACCATCAGAAGGTGATTTACTTAAATACCTACAATACTTAGCCAGGTTTCAGAGTTAGGTAACACTGTGGGTCATGGAGTGATATTCTGTTACTCCCTTTTTCTCTCTCCTTTCTGATAATTGGAACTCAATCTGTCAATTTACACAATGTTGGAATTTATCTGGCAAAATGACAGCTTTAGATTATGGACAATGCCTTTACAAAATTGGCTAATTGATAGTAACAAAGGTTTAATTGCTGCTGCTTGTGTAATATTGATCAAATGCAGTTGGTGCCTCTATTGCACTTATATAGGCTCAGATCCACAGAAGTATTTAGAACTTTACCGTAGATCTTAAATACCTTTGAGGATCATTCTATGCCACTGTTGTGGCATGTAAGATGCAAATAGGCACATACTGAAGTTTACTCAGATGAGTAGTCCTATGGACTTCAATGGGACTATGTAGCGGGGCAGTTACCCTGCTCCTGGGATAAAAGGAGTGAGAGCAGCTGAGGGAAGCTGGCTGAATAGCTAGCCATGATAAGAGGGCGGTGAGTAAGGAGCTGTGAGAGTCTCACTCCAACCCTGGAGTGAGAAGGACCTCGCTGCCTGGGAGAGACAGGGTACCTTTGACAGAGCAGTGCTGTGGAAGGGACAGGATGAGTGGGGAGCTCAGGCCTGACTACCTCCTAGGCTGAGGCCTGGCAGGAAGGCCTCAGGAGGTACTGGAGCTGCAGGGAAAGGCAGCAGGTCCAACCCCCTAGCCAATGATGAGTGGCCATTGCAGACTGCAGTTTGACCCTGAGTAAAGGGGCTAGATGCAGTAACCACTGAGGCAAGGTGGGCATAGGGGAGCTTGGGGTTCCCCTGAGGAGGGCAGCACCCCAAAGTAAGGGGCACTGAGGTCCGGGAGAAACACAGGGCCAGAGGTAGTGGAGATGAGGAAGCTGGTACAGGTAGGGAGAAACTGGCCAGCAGGAGGCACTCTGAGGCTGGAAAGAGCTAATTCCTAGACTGACCAGGAGAAGGCACCATGGGGGTGAGTGCGTGCTGTGCTATAGACTTTACATACATATATTCTAGTGTGTAAAGTTTCTCATGTGCATAAGTATTTGGAGGATGAGGGCCTTAGTGATTTTTCACCATGTGTTTTCCTTATCCCATCACTTCATAACTAAAGGCTTGTGTGAAAAACCTGAACACTAGGACTCAACATCTTGATTTCTTCATGAATCCTAAATAAGATTAGGACAAATATATTTAAAAAAACCCAACAACTTGCCACTTTTGCAGTATGGCTATAGTTTAACAATATTTCTAAAGTTTATAGAAATCTCTCACTGGAAGGTGCCAGTGAAGTGCTAAATAGTAAAGTATGTTATTATGATCTAGTAGGCTCTGGGTTTCTGTCCCACTGGGGAAAGGCGCGCTCTCTCTCTCTCTCTCTCTTCTATCCTAGTCTGATTTTTCTCTTTCAGAACTTTATGGATCTTCAGCTTGCTGCATATGACTGCTAGCGTGAGAGGTATTTCGTAATAGAAAGATTTGAATATAAAAACAGTATTCTCTCTCAGCAACATGAGGGGCAGTAACCACTCTGCCTTTGAACAGGTAGTGCTTATTACTCATTAGGGCCCTACCAAATTCATGGTCCATTTTGGTCAATTTCATTGTCATAGGATTTTAAAAATTGTAAATGTCATGATTTCAGCTATTTAAATATGAAATTTCACAGTATTGTAAGGGTCCTGACCCAACAGGAGTTTGTGGGGGCGGTGTTGCAGGAGGGGTTGCGGTACTGCTACCCTTACTTTTGTGCTACTGCTGGCAGGGTGCTGCCTTCAGAGCTAGGCACTCAGCCAACAGCTGCTGCTCTCTGGCCACCCAGCTCTGAAGGCAGCGCAGAAGTAAGGGTAGCAATACCACAACCCCCCTAAAATAACTTTGACCTCCTGCAACTTCCTTTTGGGTCAGGACTCCCAATCTGAGAAACACTGGTCTTCCCCCATGAACTCTGTATAGTATAGGATAAAAGCACACAAGATTAGATTTCATGGGGGCATATTGGATTTCATAGTCCGTGATGTGTTTTGTGGTCATGAGTTTGGTAGGGTCCTATTAATCATCATGTAACCCTTCTGCCAGGTGGAGCCAGTAGCAACAAGAGCCAGGTTCAATATCTAGGGGGTTCTTCTTAAGAATACAACACAGACCTGGCTCAAGCCCCCACCCAGTTATCTGGGAAAATGAAACACCACCCTGGGCACCTTTAAGAGGTAATACTTCTCCTCTTGCAAGCACTGAGTCAGTATATAGCAAATAACTTTTTTTTTTTTAAAAAGGGAAAGGAACTAGGCGTTAATTTGGGGAAACACTGCAAGCATGATTCACAAGCATATGCCCATAAGCAAAACACCCATCCCAAAGTATGGGGAAAAGGCATGGTGGGAGCAGTGCCTAGAGGGAAAGAGGCATGAGCGGGGAGGGCCATGGTTCAGGCCCAGGGGCGGCTCTAGACACCAGCGCGCCAAGCAGGCGCTTGGGGCAGCCGTTTCCCGGGGGGGCGGCATTTGGCTCCGGTGGAGCTCCCGCCGGCATGCCTGTGGCAGGTCCACCGGAGCCCGGGACAAGCGGACCTGCCGCAGGCATGACTGCGGCGGGTCCCGTCTTCCCGCGGCTCCGGTTGAGCTCCCGCAGGCATGACTGCGGCAGGTCCGCTCGTCCTGGGCTCCGGTGGACCTGCCGCAGGCATGCCGGCAGGAGCTCAACCGGAGCCGCGGGAAGAGGGGACCCGCCGTGGGACCGGGGAAGGGCGGCGCAGCGCTCCGCGCTGCTTGGGGCAGCCCGATTTCTAGAGCCGCCCCTGTTCAGGCCCCAGTGGCTCACACACTCTTCTAGGGAGCTTCGGATGCTCCTGGTTGCAGGGAAGGAATCAAGCAATGCCTCTGCTGCACCATTCTCTGTGGTGCTGCCTGCTGCTGCCACCATGCCATTATCCACTCTGCTGCTAGCCACCACACAGTCGGTCACTCCATCACTATGCCATCCCCTGCTCCGTCACTGCATCGCTCTACTGTAACCTCTGCACTGTCTTGAAGTCCCACCACTTAACACAGCTCTCAGTGATGTCAGCTGTTAGTGTGGGGGCCTCGCTAGTAGTGCGGACTGCTCAGTCTCTTTCATTGGAGACACTCCCCAACAGCACATGTAAGGTTTAGAACTTAGAGCTGGTTATCAGTGATTTCAGCACTAGTGATCTGTAACAAACCAGAAGACTCCCAAATGAGTCTAATCAGTGGAGACCAAAAGGACTGAACAGCATCTAGCACTCTTTGGGCAAAGACCACACTACCAAGTACAAATACACCTCCCCACCCATTCTTCCTCCCCTGGTCTTTGGCACCCCTACCTGCTGTTTAGCAACTGCAGTTCAATGGAGGGTGACTCATACAACAAGGGCAGTGGTTTCCCCAGGAATTGAAATGGGGGTGGGGTGTTTGAATTTACAGGGGGGGAGGGTGTCAGGACCGATGAGATATATAAAGGAGATATGAATAAAGTAAATGTTTTGTTAGGATAATGCAAATTTAACATAAGGATAATGCAAGTTACACCAAAACATAACAGGTCTAGATTTCTAAAAACATAATTTAAAAAAAAAATGTATTTAATTTAAATTGACTTTTGAAAAGTAAGCCATCATGGGATAAGAGGGAAGGCCTCTCGTGGATCAGTAACTGGTTAAAAGATGGGAAACAAAGAGTAGGAATAAATTATCAGGTTTCAGAATGGAGAGAGATAAATAGTGGTATCCCTGGGGGGTCGGTACTGGGACCATTACTGTTCAACATACTCATAAATGATCTGGAAAAATGGGTAAACAGTGAGGTGGCAAAATTTGCAGATGGTACAAAACTGTTCAAGATAGTTAAGTCCCAGGCAGACTGCGAAATGTTACAAAGGGATCTCACAAAACTGGGTGACTGGGCAACAAAATGGCAGATGAAATTCAATGTTGATAAATGCAAAGTAATGCACATTGGAAAACAATCTCAACTATACATACAAAATGAAGGAGTCTGAATTAGCTGTTAACACTCAAGAAAGATCTTGGAGTCATTGTGGATAGTTCTCTGAAAACATCCACTCAATGAGCAGCGGCAGTCAATGATTCCCAACATTCTGTTTGCTTTTTAAAAAAAAACAGAAGTACTTGTGGCACCTTAGAGACAAACAAATTTATTTGAGCATAAGCTTTAGTGGGCTCCAGCCCACTTCATCGGATGTAGCCCACAAAAGCTTATGCTCAAATAAATTTGTTTGTCTCTAAGGTGCCACAAATACTTCTGTTCTTTTTGCGGATACAGACTAACACGGCTGCTACTCTGAAACCTTTTCTTTTTAAAGAAAGGGATAGATAATAAGACAGAAAATATCATATTGCCTCTACATAAATCCATGATATGTGTACACCTTGAAAACTGTGTGTAGATCTGGTCACCCCATCCCAAAAAAAATATTGGAAATGGAAAAAGTACAGAGATGGGCAACTAAAATGATTAGGGGTATGAAACAGGAGGAGAAATTAAAATGACTGGGAATTTTCAGCTTAGAAAAGAGATGACTAAGGGGGGATATGATAGAGGTCTATAAAATCTTGACTGGTGTGAAGAAAGTGAATAAGGAAATGTTATTTAATCCTTCACATAAGACAAGAACTAGCAGTCACCCAATGAAATTAATAGGCAGCAGGTTTAAAACAAACAAAAGGAAGTACTTCTTCACACAACATAAAGTCAATCCGTTGAACTCTTTGCCAGGGGATGCAGTGAAGACCAAAACTATAACAGGATTAAAAAAAAGAACTAGATAAATTCCTGGAGAATAGGTCCATCAGTGGCTATTAGCCAGGATGGGGAGGGATGCAACACCATGCTCTGAGTGTCCCTAGTCTGTTTGCCAGAAGCTGGGAATGGGCAACAGGGGATGGATCACTTGATGGTTACCTGTTCTGTTCATTCCCTCTGAAGCACCTGGCCTTGACCACTGTCGGAAGACAGGATACTGGGCTATATGGACCATTGGTCTGACCCAGTATGACCATTCTTTTGTAAAAATTAATTATACTAATAAAAATGTTGAGTACAGAAACTCCCCAACATAATGACCTCTCAAGATAGCAACAATGTGAGATAACAACCTTGGCAAATACTGCATTTTAAAAATTGTGGCCTACTAGGAAACATATTTATATAAGTTTCCATTCCCCGTCACAAATCTAGCATTCTGGAGCAAAGTCACTAAAATATAGTCCAACAAATGAATGTTTTATTTAACATGCCTCTTATTTAAGCCATCAGAGGTGCTTTCGTGTGAGTACACCTCCCAGGTGGGGGGCAAGAAGGCACCTTACTCGTTCCTCCAGCTGCTCACTCTTTGCTCTGGCCACGGCTGTTCATTGTGGCACCGTTCACTCCACCTCTCAGTTGCCAATGGCCCTACGCAGTCACTGTCTACTGCCACCTGCCACTGTGACCTCTGTGAGTTGGTCTCTTGAGGTTCCACCCAGCTCTCAGTGATTTCAGCTGAGCTCTCAGTGGGGGAACCTCGCTGCTAGTGCAGTCTGGGCTGTCTTTTACACAAAAACACTGTACTCACAGGAACACTGTCCCCACAGCAGGACTAAGCACTTAGACCTGATTATCAGTGATTTCAACTGCAGTGGTCCCTTAACAGGACAAAAGACTATCTATGGAGCCTAATCAGCTCTGTCTTTAAACAGTGGAGAGGGACAGGTCCCCACCCTCTCTTTTGATGCCCTCAATCAGCACAAGCTAAGTACAGTTCTACTTCCCTTTATTCATACAATAAGAACAACAACATTTCATTCCCAACCCCACCTCCACCCCCCCGCATTCAAGTGATTTGTAACCCAACCCCAGCCAAAATCTATCACTTGGGCAACACAGCTCTGTTTGCTGGATACCTAGGTAGATTAGGTGTGAATATAAATACAATCTGGTCCTGAAGCCTTCACCCCCAACCTCATCATTAGCTGTCAGGGAGAGCTCATTTAGAGTTTGCTTACAAATCATCATTTGAAATTATTAGGTTGCCAACCTCACTGAAATGAATGCACTGACATTGTCATAAAACACAACATCTGTATAAGGAAACTAGTCCGTGTTCATACTATTCAAATCTATTATACTTTCAGATACATGTATTTTATCATACACTGTATATGCTTTTAAAGTGTGTATTAATGTTTCAATTTCAATTCAAATTTCCAAACAGTCACTAAATTGGCATGTTTCAGAGTAGCAGCCATGTTAGTCTGTATCTGCAAAAAGAACAGGAGTACTTGTGGCACCTTAGAGACTAACAAATGTATTTGAGCACAAGCTTTCGTGGGCCCACTTCATCGGATGCATAGAATGGAACTTATAGTGAGGAGATATATATACACACATACAGAGAACATGAAAAGGTGAGAGTTGCCCAACCAATGCTAAGAGGCTAATTAATTAAGATATGCTATTGTCAGCAGGAGAAAAAAAACTTTTGTAGTGATAATCAAGATTGTCTTAAATGGGCTGTTTGACAAGAAGGTGTGCAGATACTTAACATGGGGAAATAGATTCAATGTGTGTAATGGCTCAGCCATTCCCAGTTTCTATTTAAGCCTAAATTGATTGTATCTAGTTTGCATATTAATTCAAGTTCAGCAGTTTCTAGTTGGAGTCTGTTTTTGAAGCTTTTCTGTTGCAAAATTGCCACCTTTAAATCTGTTACTGAATGGCCAGAGAGGTTGAAGTGTTCTCCTACTGGTTTTTTAATGTTATGATTCCTGATGTCAGATTTGTGTCCATTTATTCTTTTGCCTAGAGACTGTCTGGTTTGGCCAATATACATGGCAGAGGGGCATTTCTGGCACATGATGGCATATATCACATTGGTAGATGTGCAGGTGAATGAGCCCCTAATGACGTGGCTGATGTGAATAGGTCCTATTATGGTGTCATTTGAATAGATATGTGGACAGAGTTGGCATCGGGCTTTGTTGCAAGGATAGGTTCCTGGATTAGTGTTTTTGTTCTGTGGTGTGTGGTTGCTGGTGAGTATTTGCTTTAGGTTGGGGGGCTGTCTGTAAGCAAAGACAGGCCTGTCTCCCAAGATCTGGGAGAGTGAGGGATCATCTTTCAGGATAGGTTGTAGATCTTTGAGGATGCGCTGGAGAGGTCTTAGTTGGGGGATGAAGGTAATGGCTAGTGGCATTCTGTTATTTTCTATGTTGGGCCTGTCTTGTAGTAGGTGACTTCTGGGTACTCTTCTGGCTCTGTCAATCTGTTTTTTCACTTCAGCAGGTGGGTATTGTAGTTTTAAGAATGTTTGATAGAGATCTTGTAGGTGTTTGTCTCTGTCTGAGGGATCGGAGCAAGTGCGGTTGTATCTTAGAGCTTGGCTGTAGACAATGGATCGTGTGGTGTGTCCTGTATGGAAGCTGGAGGCATGGAGGTAAGTATAGCAGTCAGTAGGTTTCTGGTATAGGGTGGTGTTTATGTGACCATCGGTTATTAGCACAGTAGCGTCAAGAAAGTGGATCTCTTGTGTGGATTGGTCTAGGCTGAGGTTGATAGTGGGATGGAAATTGTTGAAATCATGGTGGAATTCCTCAAGGGCTTCTTTTCCATGGGTCCAGATGATGAAGATGTCATCAATGTAGCGCAAGTAGAGTAGGGCTGTTAGGGGATGAGAGCTAAGGAAGCTTTGTTCTAAATCAGCCATAAAAATGTTGGCATACTGTGGGGCCATGCGGGTACCCATAGCAGTGCCACTGACTTGAAGGTATATATTGTCCACAAATGTGAAATAGTTGTGGGTGAGGACAAAGTCGCAAAGTTCAGCCACCAGGTTTGGCATGTAACTAGTTCACAAAACTGGGGGGGGGGGGAAATCAGGGGGGTGTAGGGAAATCACTGAACAAGGGTGACTACATTTTATTCTTCTTTGAGTGCTTGCTCATATCCATTCCAGTTAGGTGTGCGCGCACTGCGTGCACACTCGTTGGAAGATTTTTACCCTAGCAACACTCGGTGGGTCGGCTGGGCGCCCCCTGGAGTGGCGCCGCTATAGTGTCAGATATATACCCCTGCCGACCCATCCACCCCTCAGTTCCTTCTTACCGCCCATGATGGTCGTTGGAAGTGTGGAGAGCGGCTTTGCTGACCTCCACATCCCTAGCTTCTCGTAGTTATTTACTCTTTATCATGTATATAGAATCATAGATTCATAGAATTCAAGATCAGAAGGGACCATTATGATCATCTAGTCTGACCTCCTGCAAGATGCAGGCCACATAAGCCGATCCACCCACTCCTGAACTAATTCTCTCCCTTGACTCTGCTGTTGAATACTCCAAATCATGATTTAAAGACTTCAAGTAGCAGATAATCCACCAGCAAGCGACCCCTGCCCCATGCTTCGGAGGAAAGCGAAAAACCTCCAGGGCCACTGCCAATCTACCCTGGAGGAAAATTCCTTCCCGACCCCAAATATGGTGATCAGCTGAACCCCGAGCATGTGGGCAAGACTTTCCAGCCAGACCCTCTGGAAAAGGCTAACAATATCCCAACATTGACCCTTTGTACTAATTACCAGTGTGGCACGTTATTGACCTATTGACTAAACCCGTTATCCTATCATACCATCCCCTCCATAAACTTATCCAGCTTAATCTTAAAGTCATGGAGGTCCTTCGCCCCCACTGTTTCCCTCGGTAGGCTGTTCCAGAATTGCACTCCTCTGATGGTTAGAAACCTTCGTCTAATTTCAAGCCTAAATTTCCTGACTGACAATTTATATCCGTTTGTCCTCGTGTCCACATTAGCACTGAGCTGAAATAATTCCTCTCCTTCCCTGGTATTTATCCCTCTGATATATTTAAAGAGTGCAATCATATCTCCTCTTATCCTTCTTTTGGTTAAGGAAAACAAACCGAGCTCCTCAAGTCTCCTTTCATACGACAGGCTTTCCATTCCTCGGATCATTCTAGTGGCCCTTCTTTGTACCCGTTCCAGTTTGAATTCATCCTTCTTAAACATGGGAGACCAAAACTGCACACAATACTCCAAATGAGGTCTCACCAATGCCTTATATAACGGGACTAGCACCTCCTTATCTCTACTAGAAATACCTCGCCTAATGCATCCCAAGACCGCATTAGCTTTTTTAACGGCCACATCACATTGCCTACTCAGTCATCCTACGATCAACCAGGACTCCTAGGTCCTTCTCCTCCTCCGTTACTTCCAACTGGTGCGTCCCCAGCTTATAACTAAAATTCTTGTTAGTCATCCCTAAATGCATAACCTTACACTTCTCATTATTGAATTTCATCCTGTTACTAATACTCCAGTTTACAAGGTCATCCAAATCTCCCTGGAGGATATCCCGATCCTTTTCCGAATTGGCAATACCTCCCAACTTCGTGTCATCCGCAAACTTTATCAGCCCACTCCTACTTTTGGTTCCGAGGTCAGCGATAAATAGATTAAATAAAATCGGACCCAAAACCGAAACTTGAGGAACTCCACTGGTAACACCCCTCCAACCCGACAGATCACCCTTCAATACAACCCTCTGCAGTCTCCCCTTTAACCAGCTCCTTATCCACCTCTGGATTTTCATTTCGATCCCCATCTTTTCCAATTTAACCAGTAATTCCTCATGCGGTACCGTATCAAACGCCTTACTGAAATCAAGATATATTAGATCCACCGCATTTCCCTTGTCTAAAAAATCTGTTACTTTCTCAAAGAAGGAGATCAGGTTGGTTTGGCACGATCTACCTTTCGTAAAACCATGCTGTAATTTGTCCCAGTTGCCATCGGCCTCAAGGTCCGTAACCACTCTCTCCTTTAAAAATTTTTCCATGACTTTGCATACTACAGATGTTAAACTAACAGGCCTGTAGTTACCTGGGTCACTTTTTTTCCCCTTCTTGAATATAGGAACTATATTAGCTAATCTCCAGTCAAATGGTAAGTAGTTCAAGTTCTTGTAGTTATAGTTAGTTTTAGTACGTATTTTCATAGTTAGTGTATATAGTTAAGCGGGGGATTGGGGGAGTAGCCCCCTTTCCTCTGACCCGGTGCGGGCTCATGCCCAAGGCACCGGGATTTAAACCCTGCTCGGCGTGCCAGAAGCCGATGCCGGTGGGGGATCCTCATGACTCCTGCCTGAAGTGCTTAGGAGAATCCCACCTGACAGACAAGTGCCGAATTTGCAAGTCGTTCAAGCCAAGAACGAAGAAGGCACAGGACTTCCAACTAAAGCAGTTCCTTATGGAATCGGCCCTTAGTCCCGTGGTGCTGGCACCGACCGCCCAACAGACCGCATCGGTGAGGAGCACACCTTCGGCACCAGATCGCTCCGGTACCCGAAAAGGACTCCCGGCACCAGCATCTGCCGGCATCGGCTCCCTGGCACCACTCCCTTTCCCCGACGGGGAAATGACGTACTGCTCCAACCCCATCCTCGCAGAAGGAGCAAGCATCAAAGTCCGTCCGTCGGACCCCAGTAACTGCTGCGGCACCGTCAACACCGGCACAGCAGTTGGCAGCTCCTCCTAGCGCGGCACCGTCGATTCCGGTACCGCAAGGGCCGTTGAGTCCGGTGCTACATAGCTCCCCGGCTCACACTGTGGTCGAGCTCGCTCTCCCTTCTACGCTGGAGACCTTCTCAACGGCAAGAGAGCTCATCGCGCTGACGGAGTCGATGCAGCCTCAACCCCCGGCACCGCCGGTGCGGGTTATCCAAGCCATCGGCAAGCTGGCCCTCATAAGGCCTCCAATGTTGGTCCACCGCAGAGATGTCTTTCCAGGTCTAGGTCTCGGAGACGTTCCTGCTCCCGCCGTTCCCGCTCCCGGCACCACTCGCAGTCCTGGCACCGCTCTCCATCGCGGTACCGGTCGTACTCGCAGAGACGTTCAAGATTTCGGTCACTGGACAGATACTCCTGGTACCGATCCAGCTCTCGGTACCGATCTCAGTACCGTGCGTCCCGCAGTCACTCCCAGCACAAGGACTTGAGATCCCGGTCGACCTCCCGGCACTGGCACGGTAGAAGGTCCTGGTCTCGTTCGCGGCACTGACAAGACCAGTACCGCTCACCGGTACCGCCCCGGGACCGAACGTCAGCAACAGCTGTACCTTACCAGAGTCTCTTGGCCCCGCCGTGGCCTTCGAGACACACGTCAATGTCGTCTCAGGCTGGGAGTGCTTCTTACCACCAGGACCAGGCATCTGATATTCTGTGCCACCATCCAGAGGCACAAAGCCAGGAGCAAGGTCCTCATCAATGGGCCTTTTGGACTCCGTGGGCATATCACGAGGCCCAAGGTGCCCCACTTGTGGCTCAACGCTCCGGCCCCTCAGAGCACAGGGTTCCTGAAGCGACAGTGAGCCGTCCTCCTCCCGCGGGCACGGACGAGGATCCACTTCAATCTGCAGACCCTGAGATTCCACCGGATGCAGATGGTGCTCCGCCGGTCCATGACCCACCTCAGGACCCGTTGGTACCGGGCCTCTCCTCCTCCTCCTCTCCTGATGAGGCAGTGGCAGGAACATTCTCCTCTGGTCCTCCGCCTATTGATCTCAGGGCCCATCAAGACCTCTTGCAGAGAGTAGCCCAAAACATGAATTTGCCAGTGGAGGAGGTTGCTGAAATAGAGGACCCTGTCATAGACATATTATCGGCGGATGCGCCCCTTCGAGTGGCACTCCCGTTCATCTGCACTATCCAAGCCAATGCAGACACAATTTGGCAATCCCCAGCTTCTATTACACCTACAGCTAGGGGAGTAGAGAGAAAATATATGGTCCCCTCCAAGGGATATGAATATCTCTCCACCCACCCACCTCCCTGCTCCCTGGTTGTCCAATCTGTGAACGAATGGGAGCGTCATGGCCAGCAAGCACCAGCTCCTAAGGTGAAGGAGGCTAGGTGCATGGACCTCCTAGGCCGTAAGGTCTACTCGGCTGTAGGCCTCCAACTTAGGGTGGCAAATCAACAGGCCCTCCTAAGTCGCTATAATTTTAATACATGGGTGTCTGTGGGGAAGTTTACAGAACTCCTTCCCCAGGAGTCCCGCGCAGAGTTTACGGCCCTACTAGAGGAGGGTAAAAAAGTGGCGAGAACTTCTCTCCAGGCCTCTCTGGATGCAGTGGACTCGGCAGCCAGAATGCTTGCATCCAGGGTAACGATGAGACGCATCTCTTGGCTACAAGCTTCAGGCCTTCCCCCAGAATTGCAGCAGACAGTTCAGGATTTGCCTTTTGAGGGCCAGGGCCTTTTCTCGGACAAAACCGACCCCGGGTTGCAGAGCCTGAAGGACAATCGAGTCATAATGCGCTCATTGGGTATGCACACGCCGGTGACCCAACGAAGGTCCTTCAGGCCCCAACCATACCGCCCTTATAACCAACCTAGGCTGCGCCAGGATACGACCAGACGGCTTGGCAGGGGGAATCGGCGGAGACAGTCTGGCCCTCAGGGAAACCAAAGTCAAGCGCCCCCTAAATCACATACGGGGCCAAAGCAAAACTTTTGATGGGACGTCCGAGGACGGCCCACCAGTTTCCCTGCTGGATCCTTCTCCCACCCTCCCTACCCGTCCCTCTTCAGGGACCCCTCTCACAAGCAATTCCTCTTACAAGAGGTCCATGCGCTCCTAAATCTGGGAGCCATAGAGGAGGTGCCAGAGGACATGAGGGGCAAGGGGTTCTATTCCCGCTACTTTTTAATCCCCAAGGCAAAGGGCGGTCTACGACCGATCCTGGACCTGCGAGAACTCAACAAATTCATGATAAAGCTCAAGTTCCGCATGTTATCCCTGGGGACCATCATCCCATCCCTGGATCCGGGAGACTGGTATGCCGCCCTCAATATGAAGGACGCGTATTGCCATTTACCCGCCGCACAGACGGTATCTCCGTTTTGTGGTCAACCAACAGCACTTCCAGTTCACGGTGCTTCCCTTCAGTCCTTCCACGGCCCCAAGAGTCTTCACCAAATGTATGGCCGTAGTAGCTGCCTCCTTCCGCCGTCGTCAAATACACGTCTACCCGTATCTCGACAATTGGCTCATTCGAGGGACTTCCCAGTTGCAAGTATCACAGCACCTGTGTGTCGTCAAAGACCTCTTCGGGAGGCTAGGCCTCATGATCAATGTAGAAAAGTCTACCCTGACGCCAACGCAGAGAATAGACTTTATTGGAGCAGTTCTGGACTCCAATCTGGCCAGGGCCTGCCTTCCTCTGCCACGTTTTCAGGCAATGTCTTCGATCATTCGAAGTTTTCAATCTTTCCCGACAACGTCGGTGCGCACCTGCCTCGGTCTATTAGGCCACATGGCGTCCTGCACCTTTGTGACCAAGTATGCGAGGCTACGACTTCGGTGCTTCCAAACCTGGCTTGCTTCTCTATACCGTCCACACAGAGACAATATAGATTCGGTGATCACTATCCCCAGGACGGTTCTCGACTCCCTCACTTGGTGGCTGGACCCCACTGTAGTTTGTGCAGGGATGCCGTTCCACCCTCCTCAACCCTCGGTGGCACTAACCACAGACGTATCTTCTCTGGGTTGGGGTGCCCACCTTGGGAACCTTCACACTCAAGGCCTCTGGTTGCCCCAGGAGCTGACCTTGCATATCAACGTCAGGGAGCTGAGGGCAGTCCGTCTAGCATGCCAGGTGTTTCGGGTCCATCTCCAAGGACGCTGTGTATCCGTGTTCACGGACAACACGACTACCATGTTTTACATAAACAAGCAGGGCGGGGCGCGCTCCTCCCTACTTTGCCAAGAGGCCACTCACCTGTGGGACTTTTGCATAGCCCACTCTATCGATTTGGTAGCGTCTTTTCTCCCAGGAGTCCAGAACACTCTGGCAGATCGACTCAGCAGGTCCTTCCTGTCTCACGAGTGGTCGATCTGTCCCGACATCATCCATTCTGTTTTCCGGAGGTGGGGCTTTCCCCGCATAGACCTCTTTGCCTCCCGAGAGAACAGGAAATGCCAGGTGTTCTGCTCCTACCAAGGACGCTCCCTGGGCTCCCTCTCAGACGCATTCCTGATCCCGTGGAAGAGGCACCTCTTTTATGCCTTCCCATCGTTTCCGCTCATTCACAGAGTCCTACTCAAGCTCCGCAGGGACAGAGCCCAGCTGATCCTCATTGTTCCAGCGTGGCTGAGGCAGCATTGGTACACCCTGTTGTTCGACCTCTCAGTGGCAGATCCGATTCCCCTGCCACTGTGGCCGGACCTCATAACGCAGGACTTCGGCAGGCTTCACCACCCAGACCTGCAGTCCCTTCATCTCACAGCATGGCTCCTAAATGGTTGAACCAATCTGAGTTGTGTTGCTCTGCTTTGGTACAACAGGTCCTCTTGGGAAGTAGGAAGCCCTCCACTAGGATGACTTATCTCGCCAAGTGGAAGTGTTTCTCGCACTGGTGCGATCAGAGTAACTTAGTCCCCGGACAGGTTTCTATCCCTACTATCCTGGATTACCTTTGGTCCCTCAAAGAGCAGGGCCTGGCGGTCTCTTCTATAAAGGTTCATCTGGCAGCTATTTCCGCCTTCCACCCTGGCGAAAGTGGCCATTCAATTTTTTCTCACCCCATGGTTTCCAGGTTCCTTAAGGGACTGGAACGATTGTACCCCCAAGTCCGTCGCCCAGCCCCCACCTGGGATCTAAACCTGGTCTTGATCAAGCTTATGGGGGCCCCCTTTGAGCCTATGGCCACCTGTTCCCTGCTGTACCTTTCCTGGAAGACGGCCTTCCTTGTCACTATCACCTCGGCGAGGCGAGTCTCGGAGCTTCGTGCCTTGACGGCTGATCCCCCTTATACGGTCTTCCATAAGGACAAGGTACACCTGTGGCCACACCCCTCTTTCCTCACTAAGGTGGTGTCTGCTTTTCATGTCAATCAAGACATCTTCTTCCCAGTTTTTTTCCCGAAGCCGCACTCATCGCGCCGGGAACAACAACTGCATACTTTGGATGTCTGTAGGGCTCTCGCCTTTTATATAGAGAGAACCAAACCCTTCCGGCGTTCACCTCAGCTCTTTGTAGCAGTGGCAGACCACATGAAGGGCATGCTGGTCTCTTCCCAACGGATCTCTTCTTGGGTGACATCCTGCATCTGAACGTGCTATGAACTGGCTCACATTCCCGCTCGTCATCTCACTGCCCATTCTACGCGGGCGCAGGCCTCTTCTGCCGCCTTCCTGGCTCATGTTCCCATCCAGGAAATATGTAAGGCAGCTACCTGGTCATCGGTTCACACCTTTGCCTCACACTACGCATTGGTCGAACAATCCAGAGACGATGCAGGCTTTGGCTCAGCAGTTTTGCATTCTGCCACATCTCTCTCCGACCCCACCGCCTAGGTAAGGCTTGGGAATCACCTAACTGGAATGGATATGAGCAAGCACTCGAAAAAGAAAAGACGGTTACTCACCGTTGTAACTGTTGTTCTTCAAGATATGTTGCTCATATCCATTTCAAACCCGCCCTCCTTCCCCACTGTCGGAGTAGCCGGCAAGAAGGAACTGAGGGGCGGATGGGTCGGCAGGGGTATATATCTGGCCTGCATCTTGCAGGAGGTCAGACTAGATGATCATAATGGTCCCTTCTGATCTTGAATTCTATGATATCTGGCGCTATAGCGGTGCCACTCCAGGGGGCGCCCAGCCGACCCACCGAGTGTTGCTAGGGTAAAAATCTTCTGACGAGCGTGCACACGGCACGCACACACACCTAACTGAAATGGATATGAGCAACACATCTCAAAGAACAACAGTTACAACGGTGAGTAACCATCTTTTACCCTTGCACCCAATCCCAAAGTGATTTGCTATCCAACAACAGCCAAAAGTGATCATTTGAGCAAAGCAGCTCCAGCAGGCTGCACACCTACGCAGAGACAGTGTATGTGATACGATTAAGATGGGTACCGTCCGGTGTGGGGTGAGTGTACCTGCCTCACTTGGGGAATAGGAGCAGGCGCACGAGCCTTACATTCCTATTTCCCCCAACTCAAATCTGCACATATGGGCTTAGCTGCAGGGTAGAGTGGCCCAATGGCCAGAGTGTTGGGGTAACATGCTCTAGTGGCTGGAGCGCAAACAACGTATTCCTACTGTCAGGGCAGTAGTCCCAATAGTCAGAATCCATACAAATATCCCTCCCACTCAGGGTAGTGCAGCTTAGTGGCTAGAGTCCATGAAACATGCCCCTACTGCCAGGGCAGTGCATCCCAATGGCCAGAGTCTATGCAAACACCCTGCTTGTTCAGAGTAGTATAGCCTAGTGGCCAGAGTCCATGAAACACACCCCTACTGTCAGAGCAGTGTGGCCCAATAGCCAGAGTTCATGGGGGGCTGTTGGCAGGATGGCCATTGGCCCAGGTAGTGGGGTCTAGGCCCACCCAAATCCACCAGGTCCTAACCCAGCGCCCTAGTAGCAGTAGAACTACCAGCTCAGCAGAGAGTCCCACTGAAACACACCGATCTTACCTCAGAGGGAGGTGCCACTCTGACACCACCGTGGGTCACTTCCTACTGCAGTCTCGGGCGTTGTAGTCTAGGAGGCTTGGGATCTCCTAGTTCCCCAGCACCGGCCACTCCATGGGCTGCTGTAGTCCACATCTCCGCTCCCCTCTGGCACAGGCTGGAGGCCATCCGCAGTAGGAGCTCCTGGTACACATCCTTCCCCACCAGCATGTCCTCCTGAGTGAGCTGGGCTTTTCTCTTTTATACTGGTACACCTGAAGTATGCCCAACAGGGAGAAGGGGGCGTGGCTTCCTCAGCCCACAATGTGCTGTTAACCCTTTCCTGTCCAGTGCGGGGCGAGTGCACCCTGTCACAGTGTACCTATGCGAACAAGGTTGGTTCCTGGAATATTTTTCCCCAGCTCATCACTAGATGTCAGAGGAGAGCTCGTTCAGAGGAGAGCTCATTCATAAAGAGACTGTAGTTTGAAGGCATCTTTCATCCTAGGATCTGAGAGCGCTTTGCAAAGGTGTCTGAGTTTTGCTAACCTCGTATAGTTAGGTAAATGAAGGCACAGAGGGGTTTAAGTGATTTGCTTCAGACAAGATAGTGGCAGAGTCAAGACTAGATTTGGCAGGTCCTTGCTCTAACCACTAGGCAACCTTCTTTAGCACACTAGAAACATGGCTCTTAAATGATCATTAGTCCTAGTTGAGATGTAGTAGAGAACCCAGGGAGTTACAGAAAGGAGGGAGAGTAAGATGGTACAGGTCTGTTGTGCAGCATTGGTCTGGGGAGCTTGAGGAAGGATTATACCACACAATCCCTCCATGAAATCCCCAGCACTCTGAAAAAGCACTTGCAAGGAATGCACAGAGAGGGAAGGTGAGGTGATCCCCAAGGAAACTATAGGGTGTGTGTGTCAAATCGAGCTATTGTACACAAAACCGATGCTGATGCCTGGGAAATGCTACACACATCAGTTCTCACCTCCTCTGGGACTCTAGTTGACATTAGTCTGCATTCTCTGTGGAAGGCAAGGAGACAAAGGTGACCCCTTACAGTGCAGAGAGCACTCAGGAGAGCTGCACTGTTTCCTTCCTTCACTACATACGAATAAGGTGTTCGTGGAAACCCAAAGGTGTTATAAGAATTGGGGCTCCCAAGATCTGAATGAAATGCTGCTGACATGAGCATACATCCCCTCCAGCCTACTCACATGCTTGCCTAGCAAGTACATCTTCTGTCAGTCACCATGTGTTCTGGGCTGCATTTGTCTCACAGGCCCCGCTCCTCAGAGGTATTTAGGCACCTAAATTGCAATGAGAGTTAGGATACCTTTGAGGATCTGGACTACAGGGACCATTGCAGTAGCCACTAGGTGAGCAGGGAAGACTGGAAGTATCGGTACCCCCTTGTGCATCTTACTCTTAAATCTGCCTGCTGTCTGCTAGGTCTATCACACCCTCAAACCACAACTGCAGATATTTTTCCTGTTATAAAGTGTATGGTAATTTGATGTAAATTAATATACATTTTACAAAAAATAATTCCATATAATTTTTTCATTTAAAAGAGATTAGTCTTTTAAAAATCTAACCCTCCTAGAATAGTGCTGGGTTCTTACTAGGACCAATACTGGGGCCAGTACTGGGGTCTGTATTGAGACTAGTGCTGCAATCTTACTGGGTCCAGTACTGGGACCAGTACTGGGGTCTTACAGGACCAGTACTGGGACCAGTGCTCAGGACTCTACTGGGATCAGTACAGGGGTGTCTATTGGAACAAATGCTGGGGTCTTGCTGGGACCAGGTCTGGAACTAATACTGAGAGTCCCTTGTACTGGTCCTAGTAAGACTCCAGCACTGGTCCAAAGACAGTCTCTAGTACTGTTCCCAGTACAAACTCCAATACTGGTTCCAGTAGTGGTCCCAATACAGACCCCAGCACTGATCCCAGAACAGACCCCCCCCCGCACCGGTCCCAGTGATACTCCAATAGTGGTCCCAGTACAAACCCCACACTGGTTCCAGTATAGATCCCAGTAATACTCCGGTACTCATCCCTAAACTTATCCCAGTAAGACACCAGTATACTGGTCCCAGTATAGACCCCTGTGCTGGTCCCAGTAAGACCCTTTCTAATCTTGCAGCTGCACTTTGCTTTCCTGCAGTGAAGGCATCCTCCAGACATGCCCCGTGCTTCTTATCTGCCCTGCGTTAACCGTCTTCTTCTGGGGAGTGTGAAATGTGGCCATAAATCATCATGTGCAGCTGGAGCCAGGAAACTCTCACTGTTCCAGCGCAGGCTGCACAGGGTGGAAATCCTGTCCCACCAGGCCACTGATTTATGCTAAGGATGTGAGACCAACCGAACCCACATTGCCATTGAAAGAGCCTGTCTAACATGGCTTTTCACTGAGATAAATTGTTTCCTGTCTCTGTTATTCTGAGCTGTTTTCCCTGCAGCTTTTGGCTCATGCCTGGTTATATTTATGCTGTTCTTGCTTCACCAGGATTCACCCCTCTTCCAAAGGGGCCAAATTCTGCCATTGGATCCATGGTGCCGATCTCAGATAATTACCTTGGCAGCAGCACTTTGGGACTGAAACACGGGTATAGCCACTCTGAATCAGGATGGATCTCCTGTCTGGTGCACTGGGGCCAGTAATCCCCAAAAGGGATGTTTAATGCAAATCACCACTCAGCTAGTTCTGCTCCCTTAACGCTGGCTGCAGTGAAGATAAGTTCAGAACTGAAATTAGTTTTGAATTGAAGTGAAAGTTATTCCAGTCTTTAAGTAGAAGCAGGCCATGTTGATTTTCACAGTACTCTCAAGAGAGTTACTACTACCAGTCAGATGAATCGATTCCATGATCTGGTGGGAATTACAAATGAGAGGGAAGCACCCTATTTGATCATATGGTCCACTGCAGAACTATTCTCTACCTGATCGTTCTCTGCCATCCCTGGCCACTTCCCCATATTTATATTCAGCAACAAACAGTTTTGTTTCATGCTGTGATGAAGTGGGACTGTTCTTAATGTTTCCTCTGAATACTGTGTGGGTGCCTCAGTTTCTGGCCGACACTCTGTCTCCTGGCAACTAGTGCTGCAAGGGGATAGCTAAAGGTGTGGGAGAACAAAGAGGTCAGGTGACCTCCTGGCCCGGGAAAGAGACAAAGGCCAGAAAGGAGGGGCTGGAGGGGGGTTCAGTTTGGAGCTGATTGGGGACGGGAAGTGAGGGCAGATGGGGTTGTCTGGCTCGCTGGGCCCCAAAATGGACCCGGCTGAGGGGTCCCATTCTCTGTACCTACAAGCTCTGTTTTACACCGTGTTCCTGTCATCTAATAAACCTCTGTTTTACTGGCTGGCTAAGAGTCACGTCTGACTGCAAAGTGGAGGTGCGTGCAGGACCCTCTGGCTTCCCCAGGACCCCGCCTGGGCAGATTCGCTGTGGGAAGCGCACGGAGGGGCAAAGGATGCTGAATGCTCCAAGGTCAGACCCAGGAAGGTGAAGCCGTGTGAGCTTCTTGCCCTGAAGACAGTCTGCTCCAAGGGAGAGGAGGCTCCCCAAAGTCCTGACTGGCTTTGTGGGGAGCAGTTCCAGAGCATCGCCCGGGGACTCTGTGGCACATGACACTTGTGGCAGCTGTCCATCAAACAATAAAAGATTAGGAAATCCAAAATTAAGGATTACACTTCAACTACAAATAGGGCATGATAAATATTTTATCTTTACAAAATCTGACTCATCCTTCATTCCAAACAAAATATTCAATAACAGTATTTCTGGATTCCGAATACTGAATCAATTACTGTGAAACTGTCGTTTTTATCCCACTTCATAAGAGATACCAAGATTGTGCACACGAGAGGTCCTAATGGCATTGTGGTAACTGTGAATGAAGCCACCCTCATATCTATATGTCTATTGCTGCCTTATAGATGTTGGTTACATCCCAGTAAATGTGTGGTGGGTGTTATGTGAAGTGTATTGTAGCAAACAGTGGTGGCCAATATACTAGCAAAAATGAACAAGAAATAAGAATGCAGACAGGGATTTACATTGCATTGTGGGAAAATTTGGATCCTTCCTAAAAGGAGTTAGTGACCATCTTATAATTACAAGAGAGCCCTTATAAGGCATTGCCATCCTCAGTACATATGCCCCTAGCACAGTGGTTCTCAGACTTTTGTACTGGTGACCACTTTCACATAGCAAGCCTCTGAGTGCGACCCCCCCTTATAAATTAAAAACACTTTTTAATATATTTAACACCATTATAAATGCTGGAGGCAAAGTGGGGCTTGGGGTGGAAGCTGACAGCTCGTGACCCCGCAAGTAATAACCTTGCGACCCCCTGAGGGGTCCCGACCCAGTTTGAGAACCCCTGCCCTAGCATGACATAGGATGATCACAGCAGTTTGCAATTTTGTCAAGGCCTAATCAGTTTCATCCTGTAAGTGTGGTACTCTGGATCTCAGGAGAAGAGGAATACCTCCCTGCTCTGCTGACTCAACAAGCCAGTTCTTATCTCCAGTGCCCTGGGCTTGTGGACCACACCTGCCAGAGGGAGCTTGCCCCAGGGCCGCCCAGAGGATTCAGGGGGCCTGGGGTCTTCAGCGGCGGGGCCCCGTGCCACCGAATTGCCGCCAAAGACCCCGCACTTCGGCGGCCAGTCCCGGGGCGGAAGGACCCCCCGCCGTGGGTCTTCAGGGCACTTCGGCGGCAGGTCCCGGAGCGGAAGGACCCCTCACTGCCGAATTGCCACCGAAGACCCGGAGCGGAAGAAGCTGTGGGACCTGGGCCCCGCAAGAGTTTTCCGGGGCCCCCAGAGTGAGTGAAGGACACCGCTCCAGGGGCCCCAAAAAACTTTTGTGGGGGCCCCTGCGGGGCCTGGGGCAAATTGCCCCACTTTCCCCCTTCCCCCCCCCCCCCCCCCCGGGCAGCCCTGGCTTGCCCCATGTTGCTTTGTTTACATGAAGCAGCAGGAGCCTGGCCTCACAACAAAAAGAAAGGAAATTCCAAAATAAAAATGTCATCTCCTTGCAGTGAAAGTGGCTTACTGCAGCTCAAGGAAAGGTGCAGTGTCAAACACCTTGATGGAAAACCCAGCCCTATGGAAAGCACAAGCGAGAGTTACACCTGCCTTATAGCTCAGTTCATGCGCATACACTACTACTCCAGAAACCATCTCAGTGATCAGCACCCAAACAGTCTGAACTCAGTCCCTACTTTTAAAGCCCAATTCAATTATTTTGGGGCTGGCTCCAGCTTCCATTGAAGTCAGTGCTAGTCCTTCCTTTGGCTTTAACGTTAACGGGTTTTTATATGTCTTATTACAGGCCAGACTGGTAGCTCCTCTGCCTAGTATTAAGGTTGCCTGATACTTCCCATTAGAAAACCCTGGTTTTAGTTGCTTGTAACTTTGTCAAGCTTTAACTCTCCAGGTGAAATTTCCATGCTAGCTGTCTTCCTCAGGCTGGCATGGTTCTGAAAATTTCAGCCAAAACAGGCATTCCCGCAGAACATTTAGATTCCATCAAATCAGCATTTTCAGATGGAAACCTGTTCCATCAGACAACTTTTGACCACCTCTACTTTTGACCTTAACCTCTGTGCCTCAGGTTGCCATCTGTAAAATGGAGATACCAGCCCCACCCCCTTCCCCAGGCATGTTGTGAGGATAGATTAATCAGTGTTTGTGAAGCGCCATAAAACAGCCCACACAGAATGTCACAGGGTGGCTGGCCCCTCAAGAGGAGATGGGCCCTGCCCACCTGTGACACAGGCTATTTGCCTCCCCAGATGGAGGAAATGAATTGAGATGTGCAACAGATGGTTATGTGACTAAACCAAGCCTTGGGGGTGGAGGGAGTGTTAGAGAAAGAGAGGCTTGTGGACAATCGAGGAGGACAGGCTGAGAGCTGGAGCAAAGAACAGGCTCCTCAGGAAGGAGAAGCTAAGTCAGTTGGAAACTAGTGGAAAGATGCTGCAGGTACTCTGAGAAACCAGGAAAGCAGCAGAGGCTGGTGGAACGACTCCAGGTAGGAGAAGCCTAGGAAAGGCCACTTGAATTATTTTGGGGCTTTGAGGATGATTTGAATTATTTTAAACTTTTTGTTAATAAACCCAGATCCTAAGGAGGGGTGTTACTAGACTTGTGAAAGCTTTTTTTGAGCTATTGAGGAGTCCAAACAAAGGGAAACCGAGGCAGGAGCCACTCCTGGCCATGAGGAGGTGCTTGGGAAGCGGCCAGCTCTGTTACAAGGAAATTAATAATTCTTTCAGAAGAGGGTTTGAATAGTGGGCAGTAAACAAGGCCTGGGCCATGCATTGAACTAGAAGGATAAAATGAAGTTTGACTAGCTGATCATTCACTGAGCACCATCCACCCTGTGCACTGAATGATGCAGGGGTCCTGTGGAAAAACAACAATGCAAAGCAGCGGGAAAGGGGGCTAATGCAATCCTTGAATGTGTAAACAGGGGAGCAGTGAGGAGGAGGACAGAGCTGATTTCATCTCTGTTTACAGCATTTACGAGACCAATACTGGAATCCTGCTGATAGTTCTCATGGCCACATTTAAAAAAGGATGTTGAAAAACTGGAGAGGCTGCAGAAAGAGTCCCAACACTGATTTGAGGGCTGGGGAATGCCTTACAGTGAGAGACTTGAAGAGCTTATTCTGATTAGTTTATCAAAAAAGAAGACTGAGAGCATTAAAGTGCATTAGTTCTTTCATGGAGAGAAAATACCAGGTTCTAAAGGACTCTCTAATCTAGCGGGAAAAGGCAGAACAAGAGCCAATGGCTGAAAGCTGAAGCCAGTCAAATTTAAATGAAAAATTAGGCACATATTTTTAACAGTGAGGGTGATTAACCATTGGAACGTACTACTAAGGGAAGTGCTAGATCCTCCATCTCTTGAAGACCTCCAAGAGGTTATCTTGATGTCATCTCTGGATGGCTCTGTGGAAGATAGGCTTTAGCCAAGCTCAAGTTATCTAGCTTAATATGGGGGTAACTGGGTGAAAATGAATTGCCTCTGATACACGGGAGGTCAGACTAGATGATCTATGGTCCCCTTCTTGCATTAAACTGTGAAACTACAAAGTATGTGATCATGGAATTAAAGACTGTCTCATAATGTGTACAGACAAGAGAACTGAACTAAGATTGTATTTGCTAACCTGGTAACTCTCATTTCCTAACTTTTGAGGGCTTGAATTTACAACATCAATAATGTTCTTTTAACATAGTTCTTTTGTGTGTAACTAATGTTTATAAAGCAGAATAATGAACTGTGTATTATATTTCTTTTGTCTGATGGTTTGCTGTATCATGAAGAGTTCCTGATTTAATATAATGGGTGTCATTTTATGTTCTGGCCTACGCACTATGGTTATTCTATGTTTGCACTGTTTCTTCATCTCTAATGGTATTTATCTAATTAGGAGCACATACAATTATTTTGCTCCTTAAAAAGATTACAGTTTGGGTATATAAGCAATTTGGGTGTTGGGTGCTATAAGCAATTTCTAATTAGTTAGATTCTGGTAGCCTTAAACTCAAAGTATTTTTGATTTTGTGGATGACTACGGTTGCACGAAAGATTGATCTTTTTATAACATATCTATTATTATTATTTTGATTATATTAGCATCTAGGGGCCCCAGCCAGGATCAGGGCCCCATTGTGCTATAGGGTTGGCACCTCTGAGCTACAACAAAACAGGACATCTGGGATGCTCCTGAGCCCATAAAACTGGACAGCTGGCAATGCGTACTGAGCACGCTTGCAGGACAGCTGCCTCCAAAAAGGAACAATCCTGGGAAAACATGGACAGGTGGCAATCCTACTGTGCTAAGCACTGTGCAAATGCTTATTGAGAAATGGCCTCTGCCCCAAAGAGCTTACAGCATAAATAGGCAAGGCAGACAAAAGTAGTATTATTATCCTCATTTTACAGATGGAGAATGTGATTTGCCCCAGGTCACACCGGAAGGTTTGTAATCATCAGAGGAGTGAGGTTTTGGAACAGCCTCCCGCTAAGAGTTGTGGGGGCAAACAACCTAATTGATTTTAGGCTAGAGCTTGATACATGTCTGAGTGGGACTGTATGTATCACTGGACATGGCAGCCATGGGATCCCTTCCAGTTCATGTCTTATGATCCTAAAATCTCATGCTTCAGGCGGTCACCTGTAAAGTCTAGAAGGGATTTCCCCGCCACCCCAATGTATTATGGTGTGTGATTGTTCTGGTTTGATTGTTGTCTTCTTCCTCTGAAGCAGCAGAGATGGCCACAGCTGAAGATGGGACACAGGACAGAGTGGGCAGTACTCGGAGGTGGCACTGAGAATTCTTTCTTGGGCGCTGTCTGGTGTGTCTTGCTCACGTGCTTAGTGTCTAACTGGTCACCGGATGTGGGAAGGAATTTTCATCTAGGTCAGATTGGCAGGGATCTTGGGCATTGGCACACCTCTGTCCCTCCTGTTCTCTGCCTGTGGCACACCATAGTTTAGTGTCCTGAGGGCTGTAATACTTTGCACTAATTTTGGTGGTTAGCCTTGGTGTGGAGGTGGCTGGGGTGGCCTGTGCTATACAGGAGGTCAGACTAGAGCAGCAGTTCTCAAATTGTGGGTCAGGACCCCAAAGTGGGTCACAACCCCATTTTAATGGGGTCACCAGGGCTGGCATTAGAGTTGCTGGAACCCGGGGCTGAAGCCCGAGCCTGAACCCCACCACCTGGGCATGAAGCCCTGGGGCTTTGGCTCCCTGCCCAGGGTGGTGGGGCTTAGGCTTAACCTTTGGCTTTGCCCCACCTAGAGCAGCAGGGCTCAGGTGGGCTTAGGCTTCGGTCCTCCCTCCTGGGGTCATGTAGTAATTTTTGTTGTCAAAAGGGGGTCATGGTGCAATAATATTTGAGAACCCCTGAACTAGATGATCTGATGGTCCCTTCCAGCCTTAAACTCTATGTGGCAGAGGCAAGAACTGAACACAGATCTTCTGAATCCCAGTCTAGTGCCTTAATCACCAGGCCAATTTTCCTGTACAAATAAGTTCAAGGGTAACATTTTCAAGAAGAACCTAAGTTCCATTTTCAAAGCGACTCAGGAATCTAAGTCTCAAGGAAAGTCTTTATGCACCATTCTGAGAGAGAGTTATTAGGCTGCTGGTTCATTTCAATGTATTGTTTGTGTAGGTTACTACTTGCCTTGAGGGTACCAGAGTCTGGCTCTTAGGTACCTCAGTTGGGTTACACAGGGTGCGGAGTGCAGGTAGAATTTAAATAAATAAAATCTAGATATAGGCTCTTACTCAAACTCCCTGTATTAACTGATGCTGAAATACACACCAGTGTGCCAGAAACCAAACCAAGCATATTAAAAGTCTGTATTCTCCTCTGCAAAATACTCGCTGCAGCCATGATTAATACTCACATCAATATGATACGTACACAGCAAGATAATATCACTTTTTTAAACTCCATCAAAGCACACCTAACCCTAACCTGGGCCACTTTCCAACACTGGGTGTTAACTATGGCTCATGGCAAAAGTCCCTAAAATTATTTTGGACCCAGCATGGTAACCACTTTGTCTCATCTCAAGCCAGACTGATGCTACACTTGTTTTTTTTCTTCTCTAACGGTCGTAAAATAAGGTCAAAGTAAATATAACCCACCCCTGTTGGAAGTGGGGAATTTGTGAAGTGATCTGTCCCTTCTATTCTTATTTTTAGTAAGCAGGGCAGTTGTAAGGGCTGCCTGGCTCAGTGGTTTAGTTGGGGACTTTTTTTTTTTTTTGGTCAATTTACTGCAAGATTCCAGCTGAGTTAAAGTGAACTTTTTTTCAGTTTCACTTGCTGTCACTACTCAGGACTGCCATCAGAAGGAGATCACAGGCAACGCTTGCGCTGCTTTCCATATCACTAACAGGGAGTGAAATAAATAGCGCGCAGCTCATTGTAAGGCTCCTGAAATGAATGTGTGCAGAGAGCTAAGCTAGGTCCCTCTCCCCAGTGCAGGAGGAGTGTCAGTCACTGGAGATCTCAGTCTCTTTCTCCCCGGTTTTCACCATTAGCTCTACTGGGGCCAGGTCAAGTGGAGCTGTCCAAGTTCTTGACAGGTAATTTTGCTTCTTTCTTATCGCATTACCGAGCCTGCATTTGAAATGCATGTGCACAGCTCATGTGTTAGAAATGGGGAGATCACCTAGATCTGGGAAAGCAATGATTGTTAATTGCATCTTGGGAACCAGAAAGCACTGCATAGAAATACGTCATGGAGCAACATTTGGTCCTAGTCCATCCCTCCGCCCGGTCCCTGAGACGTCTTTGCTCACTGGCCATGCAGAGGACCTTCTCCTGGGTGTGTGCATGAGGAAACCACATAGTAAATGCCAGTTACTGGATTTGGGTGCCCCAGTGACTGCTGAGGGTTGGAGCTTTGCATAGGGGCTGGATGCTATTTGGGATAAGACAAGCATAGGATTTGTTTAGTTTGTGCTAATAGGTTTCTCTTTATTCTCTTATTTCTCTCCTGGTTCTGGATTATTCCTACTGGGTCTGCTCTGGATTTCCACGGGGAGAGGTGGATTTGGGGGAGAGGTGTCCAAACAGCGAAATTAGAACTAAAAGCTGGGGAAGGAGGTTAGTAGGGGAATCTGGGACCTGGGACAAAGATCCTGAAAGGGATCTGCTGATTGGATTAGGGGTTCTGCAACCTGGGAGGCACTTCAGGTATCTTGGATCCAGACATGGACCTTGGTACTTTTGGTGGGAGGGCGCTGAGGGAGTCTGAGACCTAGGACCATGCCCTCGACCTCAGGACCACCCATGTATGTGAATCTCCCTGAGCTGGGCTCTGACCACACCTTTCCTCTCTGGCTTGGGGCTGGACGTGGCTTAGACACCCTGATTTGCTGAGCATTTCAGCAATACCCTGCAGCTCCCAGTAGCCCCAGCCTGTACTCAAGCTGCTGCCATGGCCCCAGGATTTCAGGGGGGGGACTCTAACTCATGACTTCGTGTCAACATATCTTTTGCCAACCTGGACCCTTGGGAGCAACAAGGCTGCCTTCACCGCACAGCAGGGTGTAGCAAGCAATCCCTACATATGCCCACAAATCCTGGGCTATAGCACATCCTTCCTTGGTGCCTCTCCATCATCTCCTAAACCAGCGCTTGCCCTTGTGCTCACTAACACAGCAAGTGCAGTGAGCTATCAGGTATAATCACGGCCCCCTTCTTTAGCTCCTTCACCCTGAGGATCCCTAAGTGCTTTACAAACTGTAGTGAATTAACCCTCCATTTCCCCCACCCTCTGGAGGTGGATGACTATTAATATCTGAATTATTACTTATGCCATAATTTTAGACAGGGACACTGAGGCACAAAGCAGCTGCAGAGGCTGTGAGAGAGCCACAGGAATAGATCCCAGATCTCCTGAGCACCTTTCCCCATTCTAACCACTGGGCAGAGCTCCCTTGTGTGAGTCCTGACATTTGACCTCCGTTCATATCCATCACCCAGCAGTGCTACTCAAGGTTCCTCCATGCTCTGCCTGGTCAGAGTCCTGATTGTGAAGGCTCCAGGACCCTGGTAGATGGTGGTGGTGAGGCTGTTGAAGCCTACCAATCACTGTAAGAAATGTGGCCATCCACACTCCAGGAAATTAACAATTCCATGTGATGGCACATGCCCTCCTGTGCCCATACTCCTAGGAAGACACTCTGGGGACTTATAGCTGCTAGGAACTAAGGGCTGAATGTGCAAAAGGAGTTAGGCACCTCACTTCCATTGACTTCATTAGTAGTTAGGCTCCTAAGTTTTATTTAGGCTTGTAACTATTTTTGAATAGTCAGTCCTAAATACCACCAGTCCTCCTGTGAACAGAATCCTGAGGGCCAGGGCAGCTCCTACTGCAAGACACTGTGAGAGATGACAGTGCACATCTGGCAGCATGCACTCAGCCCCTGGGGCAGGAGAGGGGAGAAGACAGAGGCTGAGGCAATGGAAGAATAAAAAGGAAAAAAGTTTGTGCCTCCAATTCCACCACCCCATGTCAGCTTTCAGATTAATGGTACCTCCCTGCTACACACAAGGTTGGGTTGACAGGAAGTGTGACCTGGGATGTTAACCTGCCCCAAAGTACCTTTCCTAGGCAAATTCATTGGAAAAATGGCAATGACCAGGCTGCAGCAGTCCCATTCCTTTCAGATGAAAGCCTAGCACCCGTAACTCATGTGCTCATCTCCACAAGACTGTGCTACTGTAACCCCTGCTGCCTAAAGCAGCCAGCCAAGGCCTGTCAGACTCCAGCCTGTGGTCTGTGGTGTGAATGTGACTGGCAGCTGTGAGCACATCACACCAGTTCTGCATGTTTTCCACCAGTTCCCTGATTGCTTCTAAATCATCTAGTTCAAGGACTTAGTCCTAATCTTCAAGGCACCAGATTTTCAAAGGTATTTAGGAACCTAAACATTCAGAGGAGTGTTTGGAAAAAACTAAGTCCCACTGATTTCAGTCAGAGTTAGGTGACTAGGCACTTTTGAGTATCAGAGGGGTAGCCATGTTAGTCTGGATCTTTAAAAGCAGCAAAGAGTCCTGTGGCACCTTATAGACTCCACTGGCCGTCACATACAGTCCCCAGCTAAAACCTCTCCAATGCATCATCAGTGATCTATAACCCATCCTGGACAATGATCCCTCACTTTCACAGGCCTTGGGAGGCAGGCCAGTCCTCGCCCACAGACAACCTGCCAACCTGAAGCATATTCTCACCAGTAACTACACACCGCACCATAGTAACTAACTCAGGAACCAATCCATGCAACAAACCTCGATGCCAACTCTGCCCACATATCTACACCAGTGACACCATCACAGGACCTAAGCAGATCAGCCACACCATCACCGGTTCATTCACCTGCACGTCCACCAATGTAATATACGCCATCATATGCCAGCAATGCCCCTCTGCTATGTACATCGGCCAAACTGGACAGTCCCTATGTAGAAGGATAAATGGACACAAATCAGATATTAGGAATGGCAGTATATACAAAAACCTGTAGGAGAACATTCTTCAATCTCCCTGGACACACAATAGCAAATTTAAAGGTAGCCATCCTGCAGCAAAAAAATTTCAGGACCAGACTTCAAAGAGAAACTGCTGAGCTTCAGTTCATCTGCAAATTTGACACCATCAGCTCAGGATTAAACAAAGACTATGAATGGCTAGCCAACTACAAAAGCAGTTTCTCCTCCCTTGGTGTTCACACCTCAACTGCTAGAAGAGGGCCTCATCCTCCCTGATTGAACTAACCTCATTATCTCCAGCCTGATTCTTGCCTGCATATTTATACTTGCCTCTGGAAATTTCCAATACATGCATCCGACGAAGTGGGTATTCACCCACAAAAGCTCATGCTCCAATACGTCTGTTAGTCTATAAGGTGCCACAGGACTCTTCGCTGCTTAGGCACTTTTGAAAATCACATTGGGGCCTATCTGTATCTTTAGGTGCCTAATGCCTTTGAAAATCTGCCCAAAGTCCTCCATGGTCTTGGATCAGGGTATGTCAGGGACCTCCTCTCCATATATGCTCCACCAAGACAGCGGTGCTCACTGGGAACACAAACTAGAAGAGGCTACAGTGAAACTGGCACAAGCTGGAGTCAAGGCATTCTTAATGCTGGGTCCTTGCCTGTGGAACCTCCTACTGGAAGAGTTCTAGGGTAAATCCTGGCACTACTGAAGTCAGTGGCAAAACTTCCATTGGCTTTAGTGGAGCTAGGATTTCACACCTAGTTTGTCTGTTTTTAGAGGCAAGGGGAAAACCTGCCCTTTCCCAGTAGCAGGGCAGGGAGAGAGGGAGAATTCTAGACTGAGTGACTGGACTCTGAGATAGCAAGAGCAGAACCCACTGTGATGATTTATATGATTATCTTCATGGATTTTGCACCTGGACACTACTCTCATTGGCACCCAGGTGGCTGGGCAGACAAATAGATTGATTGGAATGGCACTAAATATGGGTTTTCAGTCTAGAAATCCCTCTTACAACGGAGTGAAACTGGAGGATTCAGGAGCTGGGTAATGGGAAATAGAGACATTGACACCTACATCACTGGTTGAAACCCAGCTGAAGTCAGTAGTAAATAGCCCTTTTGTGGAGGTAGCTGGCTGGTGGCCCCTATGTGAAATGAGCTGGTGGCACTAGTCTGTTTCTTAGCGGATGGACCTTTGATCCTGAAAGCCGCCATCACAACTGGCAGGACTCAGCAGCCTTGCTGGCTATGGAGGGACTGAATGGACAGTGTGTAAAATGTTTTCCCCCTGGTTTATTCAGATACTTACCCCATGCCCATCACCATGGTCTCTGAGCACCTAACGGATTATTCCCATTTTCTGGTTGGGGAAACTGAAGCACAGAGAGAGACTAAGTGACTTCCCTGGGGATGCACAGGAGAATCTATGGTACTGTCAAGAACTGAACCCTCAGAACCCAAATAGAGCTTCTCCCTCAGCCCCTGAATTGGCCTTCTCAGTACAGGTGTGAAGCAGGAAGCTTGCACACCTGCTGTCTTTGTACCTTATGGGGCTAAAGAGAAGATTCCAGTTTCCTGGACTGTGAGTTGGGAACCTTTTACCACCACTATAAAATACCTGGTCAATGGTTTGCTTTAGAAGCAGCCCACCTCTCCCTCCCCTGAAAGCAAAGGGTTCTGCTGTCAATGATGGGCACTGAAAACGCAGAACTGGTACCCATCTCTGCAGGTTCCTGGGACACTGGGTATACACACTTGGAAACTCACCTCGTTAACATTGCACAAGGGCGGAATGTTTCCAGGGGATTTGGTGCTGCACTGTTTCTGCAAGCGTATTTCTCCGACATGTCAGGGACAGGCTAGGCAGGATGGCTTCATTTCCATATAGGAATCTTCCAGGGAGGGGATGTTTTCCAAACTCTTGCCACTGTCCCCTTCTCCTAGAGAACATTTAACTTCCCAGACAGCCTAGTGCACTGGCTGAAGAGTTCATAGGAAACGACAGTGAGCTCCGATATCTCTTGATCTGCCAGCAGTGTCTGTAGAGACATGAGTGTTTGGTTTCTCGGAAGGTGAAAGTAATTTCCTATAAGGTGAAAACAGATCATTGTTGCTATGGTTGTTAAAATGAAAGGTTTCTCTTTGCCTTGTCTTCTCAGTCCCTGTGTATTCAGTATCATATCCTCCTCAGTTTGATGCAGGGCTTGGGTCAAATTCTGCTCTCACAGCTACCGGTGTGAATCACGCCTGACCATATTGATGTCATTGGAGTTACTCTGGATTTACATAATCATAAATGAGAGTGGAATATGGCTCTTTTTTTTGTGGAATGAGAGTTTTGCTCTGTGAATGTTTCCTTTTAAAGAGACAGCTGCTGTTCTATAGTCAAGGCTATAACAAGGGCTCCATTATCTACCCCCTTGATAGTCCTTTAAAAAAAGGTTGTGTGCACTTTGCAAAATTCATCACAGGTCCACAAGGTCTCTTGTGGCATTTATAAATCCCATGGTGTAGCGGCTAGAGTGCTGTCTTGGGACTCAGGACAGCTGAGTTCTAGTCCCATGTCTACCAGTGGCCTACTGGGTGACCTTGAGCAAGTCACTTTGCTTATCTGTGCCTCAGTTTCCCCACCAATATAACATGAATGAGGATATCTCATTTGTAAATCCCAGAGATCTTCCAATGAAAAGTGCTATGTAAGAACTATGACTGTTACAAGTGCTGCTGTCTTGTACAAGCCTAGCATCAACTCCTGTGGTGTTTAGAAGCCACCCCCATCCCTCCAAGAACTTTTGCTTGCAAGTCTCTTCTATTCCCCATGCCCCAACAAATACACACCTCTGGGGGAAAAAATGTATGAACACAGTGTCAGCTCCAGGTGACCTTCATACGTTTTTCTGCAGGCCTGATAGACTTTTTAAAGCTTGCCAGACACTATAAAGTTTGTCATCGGTCTGGTAGGATTTCAGAAGTGGTCCCCGTACAGGGACTAGGCCTCTCTGAGTTTGTACGAAGGAAAACACTTGAGTTCTGCTGCTATGCCTGCTGAGCTTGAACATTTACACCGAGTACACAAAGTCTGGGGTTAGTCCACCCCTAAGCTTATCATCGGGGAAAGGCTACAATCAGGGGGATAATTTCCCTGTATGCACACATCCCCTGGGACATTTGCTAGAACTCAGCGGGAAAGCTGGAGGGATTTGTAAGTTTCATTGGCAGATCCAGCACAGGACCCAGAGCTCCAGTTTCAGGGGTTTGTCAAGTCCTTTGTTGGATCCAGCACTCATTATAACCTTCATTAGACTCAAAGTTCTGATTGCAACCCCGAGGTGTGTCAGATCAATCCATGCAAATATAGAGTGGGCTGTGGCAGAGGGGGATGGAAATTCCCCATGCAAAAGCGTGGTTAAGCTAGGATTAAGGTTGAAAGATCATATCAATACACAAGATAAAATCCTATTAGGTCATTGTAGTTTTACAATAAACAAATGTTGAAAGTTCACAAAATTCTAAGTTAAGCCGGCACAATTTAAAAATAAAACCCAAACAATTTAAAATATGGACGTGCAGAATTAAGGTACCATAACAACCTTAATTCTGCCCCCTTTCCCTGCACACTCCCCCTCCAAATACATCCTTTACATTGTATTCCCAGTCTGGCCAATGGCCTGCTAGGTGACCTTGGGCAAATCATTTCACTGCTCTGGGCCCCAGTTTGCCCATCTGTGAAATGCAGATAATGACACTGACCTACTTTGTAAAGCCCTTTGAGAGCTACTGATGAAAAGAGCAATATAAAGGCTAGGAAGTATAATTATTTCATTGGCAATGTCAGCCATGCCCCATCAGTAATGCTCTCCTTCTGCATTAGAGGTGGTCCAAAAATGTCCATTGAAATTAAATTGTTTTCATTGTCCGAGTAGCATTTCTCCAAATATATTAGGTACCCACTCCCCACGGGCTACCTGCAGTTTCTTCACCACTGCTTTGCTCAGCAAGCTGGCTTCACTAACATCTTGTCATGCACTTCACATATACACACTATAGCCATGTCCATTCTACCTGCTTACTCATCTTCTCTTCTATGTATGCCACAAGGAGCCTCCACAACCCACTCTCCACCACTATTCTAGAAGTCTCAAAGCCACAAGAAACTGAGGGAAAAACTAGGCCCTCCAGGACACCTGTGCAACCCAGTTTCCAAAGATGCAGCTGGGTAGAATTTAACAAACACTGCCGTTCAGGTGTGAACAGGAACTGGATCCAGAGTATTCGCTCTAGGCATTATTTTAGAACAATACAGAAAATCTTATGCTATTCTATAAATCAACAGTGCACCATCACGTGGGACACCGTGTCTGCTTTAGTCACCTCAGGTAAAATCTTCGACAGTGATTCAAGCACTCAGCAGCCTAAATCTCATTGAAAGCCAGTGGGACATTGGCTCCTAAGTACCTACATCACTTTTGAAAATGGTATTCACCTAAGTGACTTAGGAGCATTCTTTAAAAAATGTTACCCTTGTGATGAGGGGAACCCCATCGTGGGAGAGAAAAGGTTAAAGGTCACTTAGGAACATTCACTCCACCTGGGTGGTGGTTAGATAGCTACTTGTCAGCCAGAAGAAGCAGGACTTAAAGACAGATCAAGTGCTAGCAGATACCTTGGCCTTATAAATAAATTGAGAGTGTTCAGACTCAGGGAGAGGCAGTGGGCTGGCTTGCTCCTGTGAAGGGATGAAGCACCAGAGGCTGTTGGCAGATAGAGCCCTCAGGAAGACGAAGGTGGGGTGGAACAGTGTGGGATACCAGAGCTGGAGAAGGCAGTGTAACCCCAGGCAAGGGTTGAGCACAGGATGGGTGTTACCTCCAAAGGGGTTTGGACTAGCCTGTTCTCAGCTGGAGAGCTGAGTGGTGTGCAAAGACAGACAACCTGATGGGCATGCTGGAGACAAAACCCCCTGCAACATCACACCCTGATGCCAGGGAGCATGCTGGTGGTGAGCACTCACTATTCCAACCCCTTATTCAGGAAAGGGAGAAAGAAGTTGGCCCTGAAAAGGGCAATAACAATAATCCTTGGTTAGGTGGAGATGGAGCTTCCACAGGAGGAGAGATTAAATGGACTAGGAGTCTTGAGATTGGCAAGAAGAGGAGAAAGAGCTAAGCGCTCTATGTAGGGGGGAGAGACGCATTGTCTATGCATATTCAGTGCTGTGATTCCTGAGCAGAGAATGGTTTTGGTTCCCCGGCCACGCTATTGTTGACTATTTATTTTGTGATCAGAATTCCTGCTCAAAGGGGATTCAGTTGAGGCTGCAATCTCCATCTGCCTAGTCACTCCAGCAGGGCTCAGTTCGCTAGGCTTAGCATAGTCTTCTAGATGCTTTTTGTATTCAGTGCAGTAAGAAATGAAGAGCAGAGATCTGGCAGGTCAGATAGCAAGTATAGTAAGCATCCTTCCCAGGCAGAGCAGCAAACTGGAACCTGTGCTGAGAACCAGGCAGGCAATGGCTGCTCAGTCCTCCACCAGGGATGGTCTGACACATAACCAGCACAAGTAACTGCTGGGGGCTCCACTTATCCACCTCAGCTCAAGGCCAGATTTATTCCACTTCCACCACCCTCTTCTGACAACAGAACCCAAAGAGAAGGTCCATTGACCCAATCTCCCATCACCAGCACTGGGGACAGAGAGTGAGGAGCTTCACTGTCTGACTTCCTTCTTCTCCCTGGCAACAGCACTGGAGGAGACCAAGCATGAGCAAGAAAAATAACAGGTCCCCCCTGTGCTCTCAACAGCTCATGGCCTGAGTTACTTCTTGGAACCATACACGTCCTAAGACCAGAGCTGATTCCAACCACAGAGGGCTCTCAGTGGGACTTGGGGAGAGAAGGGGCAGATGGGAAGGGATGGAGTAGACATTAAACTGTTCTGCTATTCTGACATCTTTCCCTCGATGTTAGTTTGTCTAAAGCAGTTATACAGAAGCCAAACAAAATAATGTGTCAAAATGAAAACCCACCAGAGAGAGACCTGGCCCTGAGTTGTACATCCTTGCTGGGTCCTTCAAAGGCTACCCCATCCTACTGGGAACAGTAACGCTGATACAGCACCTGTCATCCAAAGGAGCTAAATGTTCTACAGTCCCTGAGCTGAATCTACCTCGCTGCTGTCGCTGTCCATATGATATCCATTGCATGAATCATTAGAGAACTTCTGCCTTAAGGGCTAACACCAGCACCGCATTCACCTCCTAAAAATAAATAGCAGCGCAAGGCTTTCATGTCAGAGTAGAGGGTGGGGAGAACAAATAACTGCTCACAAAATGTTCTTGTGCTTCTAGAAGGCAGCTGTGTCCTCCGACCCTCCTCATGAGCAGGCATGGTGACATGCTGTTGTGCCTGACTCTATCTTCACTTCAGTCCCTGCAGGTGGAGACAGGGTCTGCTTGCGACAGAAGAGAAAGAGAGCGAGGAGGTGAGATTTTCCCAGCATCAGCTGCCCATGGAAAAATAGCCTGTCAGGCCATCATCTGGAAGACGTGGCAAGGGGCACCATGAGCAGCAATGAGAAGCAAATAGACCCTGACTCATCCCCTCTGCCTGAGCCACCAAAGAGGAAGAGGGGAAGACCAAAGAAGCAGCCACAGGTGAGTGCCTGTAATAGTCCGGTACGGGGGCCATGCCCTCTCAGGGGCCGCCGGGAGCCAGGCCGCCACACTACACGGCCTGGATCAGTCTTCGGGTTCTGAAGGTCTCAGGGCCCCGCCCCTCAGGCCGGGGCTGAAACAGAAGGCACACGGTCACTGCAATGGGTCCGGCCCTCAGGCAGGGCGGGGCAGCAAACACTAGTTCCCGGCTCAGATCCCTTCTGCAGGCTGAGCAGTAACACCGTCAATAAACCCCGGCCCTCAGTCAGGGCGGGGCGGCCAAACCGGCTCTCAGCTCCGGTCCTCGCAGCCAGGGCGGAGCGGTCACCAAGTCAGCAAGCCCGAGCCCCAGCTCAGGGCCTGGCACCACACAAGGATCCAGGGGGCTCAGGTCCTTCCTGCAGGCTGAGCACCACAAAGTTAATGAGCTAAGCCCAGGCCCTCAATCAGGGCAGGCAGCAACACAGTCAATTCTAGGCTCAGCTCCTTACAGCCGGAGCTGAGCAGTAATAATAGTTCAGGGCTCAGGTCCTTGCCTCAGGAACTGAGCAGTAGCATCAGTCTCAGGAAGCCCAGGCCCTCAATCAGGGCGGGGCAAGAAACAATAGTTCCAGGCTCAGATCCTTTTAGCCGGAACTGAGCAGTAATACCAGTTCAGGGCTCAGGTCCTTACTTCAGGAGCTGAGCAGCGGCATCAGTCTCAGGAAGCCCAGGCCCTCAATCAGGGCGGGCAAGAAACAATAGTTCAAGGCTCAGGTTCTTATAGCAGGAGCTGAGCAGTAATAACAGTCCCAGGGCTCAGATCCTTGTAGCAGGAGCTGAACACACAGGGGCACTAGCAGGCCCAGGCCCTCAGTCAGGGCGGGGCACCAAACACTCAGTACTAGGCTTATGGCTCAGGTCCTAACCTCAGGAGCTGAGCAGTAATAATAGTCTCAGAGCTCAGGTCCTTGCCTCAGGAGCTGAGCAGTAATAATAGTTTCAGGGCTCAGGTCCTGGCCTCAGGAGCTGAGCAGGAATAGTCCGAAGCCCAAGCCCTAGGTCAGGGCGGGGCAACCACAATAGTTCAAGGGGCTCAGGCCCTCGGGCAGGGGCTGAGCAACAACAGGGACAGTTCAGGGCTCAGGTCCTTGTACCAGGAGCTGAGCAGTCACAACAATACAGGGGCTCAGGTCCTTGTGTCAGGCGCTGAGCCGTAGCAGGTAAGTGCAGGCTTTTCTGCCTGACCGCTGGTAGGAGGGGGAGTCTGCCACCCGTGAGTGGGGTGGCAGGGGGGACACAGGCCCACCCACTCCACTGTGTCCCAGCCCGGGGCCCTAGCAGCGGCGTGGATCCGCTGCAGTCAGTGGGGATCCTAGCCGCAACACACTGACATGGGCACGTCGGTGCCCTCAGCCGGACAAGGGTCGGCTACCCCCGGGCTACACTCCATCTCCCCCTCCTCGGGTACCTGCTCCCCGCTGGGCTCGGCAGCGGGGTCCCATACCATGGGCTCCTCGGCGGGCTGAAGACGGTCTAGGTCGGGCTGCTCCTCGGGGTATCGGGCTCGGGGCAGGCTCGGCCAGTCCACCTCAGGGTACCTGGCTCGGGGTAGGCTCAGCCCGTCTACTTCAGGGTACCTGGCTCGGGGCAGGCTCGGTCCGTCCACCTCAGGGTACCTGGCTCGGGGCAGGCTCGGCCAGTCCACCTCAGGGTACCGGGCTCAGGGCAGGCTCGGTCCAGCGGGAGCCCGACCAGGAGTGTCCGTCCTCTCCAGCCTCTGGGCTCCAACTGAGTGCTGAGGCCGGGCTTTTATACTTCCTGTCCCGCCCCTTGACTTCCGGGGGGCGGGAACAGGTGGCAGTGGCTCCGCCCACTGAGGGGGTTGTTCCGGTTCCTCTCTCTCAGGGGCCGCCGGGAGCCAGGCCGCCTCACTACAGTGCCCAAGGCCTTAAGAAGACAATGGAGAATGCTGTGTTGTTAGACTAATAAGTAGCATGCTGCTCAAGAAAGGGACGGCATGGTACACTACATGTTATCTGCCACCAATGGCAAGTACCTAGGTGTCTCAACCATGTCTCCTAATTGGCAGCCCACGCCCACCTGGGCCATGGAGCCTTATCAGGAGAGTTAATCACTGCCCTATTCTAGCTCTCAAGAGAGCTGGATGCAATTTTTTTGGTGAATAGTTTATTCACTGAACAATGCAAATTGGGGTCGACTGAAATTATTTGCAAATCAGGTTGAATATGGTGAATCGTTGTGGCCGCGGAAAAAGGGAAGGAACTTCCAGACAAATTGAAATGTTTTGTTTTTAAAAAGAGTTTAAACAAAATATTTAGATTCTTTGTTTCAAAATTCAGCTATCTTTACTAAAAAACACACACAAAAGGGTGAAAAACATTTGAAAATGAAATGATGTGTTTCATTTCAGAGGGAACAAAATATTTATTTGACTCAAAACTAATTTCAGGGTGGATTTTTTTGGTTCACCCACTGAACTGAAAAATCGGTTATTCCCCAGGCTCTACTACTGTTTTGCTTCTGTGTGGGTAACTTGGGGATGAGAGGAAGAGGATATATGCTCTTTCACTCCTCATTCCATGCATCACAGCTGGAACGAACAAAATTTTGTCCTATATAGATATACAGTGTACTCACGTTCGTATGCCTACAAAATCAAATACATGTATTTGTGTTTATATATGCACCAATATATAGATAGAGTGCAGATAAATTAATAAATATATGCATCAGCATATGCACCTCCATGTAATGAAATGTGTGTAAAACAACACACGGACATACCACTGTGATGAAGTGGAGGATTTTCTTAGTGTTTTGCATGAATACTGTGTGGGTCTTAGTTTCCCCGTGTGCTGTGTGTTTAATGAGGTGGTGGGAGAGGGAGTTTGTTGTTACAGAGGACCAGGTGTGGCCTCGCCTAGCAGCCAGAACCCCAGACAATTGCCTAGATATGGGGGACCCTAGCAACTGGTGACCTGGTGACCAGGAGGCCCACCCCAGCTTGGCAGTCAGCCAGTTCTGGCCAGTGGGAGGACAAAGGGCTGAGGAGAGAGGACCCCAGTGACCTGACCAGCCAGGTCCAGCCAGTGGGAACAAAGGACAGAAGAGAGAGGGCCCAGAAGACATGTTTACCTGGGACCAAAGACAAAGGACAGGGGAGGAGCTGTTGCAGGAGATGATATAGGATGACTAGCTGGAAGGAGGGGGCTTCTGGACTGGGGAGAGAGAGCAGCCAGAACCCACCTGGATGCAGAAGAGACCAAGATGTATTGTGCTGAGGTTAGCTAGGCCCAAGGGCCCAGAGAGTTTCCTATGCTGGGTTCAGATGCTCAATAAACCCTTCTGTTTTACGCTGGCTGAGAGTCACTCCAGTCTAGAGATCAGGGCTGCATCATTCCCTCTGAGAGTGGAGGCCCTGGGGGTCCAGAGAGAGTGGACTCCCAGAGGGGGCACACGGTGAGAGACAGGTGTGCTGAAGGTTCAGAGAAGTGCAGTTCCAGGAGGCAGAGGGGCCTACGGCTTAAGCCCTGAGAGAGAGAGTGGACCCCTGAGAAGGGCTGTCACATGGAAGGGGGTTCCTCCCAGGAACTGTATGGAGCCGAGAGATAGCATGCGTCCTGTGAGTCTGTGACACCCACATATGCTAAGGCATCCTTCTGGCTATGCACACACCTATATGTAGGCTTGGAAGGATTAGATTTTTATTTAATGTCAGTAAATATTGATTTCACCCTATGCACACAAGTCAATGAAAAAATATTTCCATCGATGATCTTTGAAATTTACAGATAGGCAAAGTAAGAAAAATGCTGCTCAAGAACTTATTAGTGTTTGACTTAAGGATATTTACTTGGTATAGTTTGCCATGCAATTTGTGTTTGAATGGTTACGAAGCTTTAACTTTTTGAATCTCAACATTGATGGTCATTAAATAATTATGGTCGGACCCCCCATTATTTCCCACGACTATGAAAATTTAAATCAATTAAAAAATTCTTAAAACCCATAATTTTGTGCAACTGTGAAAATTTAAGATCTATACAAATAGAAAAAATGCTTAAAAATAAACCTTGATATAGCCATCAAAATTACATATACAAAAAGAATTCTACCAAGTCTACATATATGCAGCCTGTGCCCCCACCTCACCAGCTGTATACTCTGCTAAGCTCATAGTGTGCTCTCAGAATAAACCTGATGAAGCAGATACAGAGAAATATTAATCCATGCAACCCTCCAAAAATAGGAGTGTCTCAAGTATAACGGACAAATCAAAGGTAAAATCTGGCGCAGCACCATTATGAAATTGAAAGTCACTTTGAGTGCACAAGTTAAGAATAGGACCCTCAGTATGTTCAGATAGTGAGTAAGGTTCCAGAACATTGACAGCTGAGAACATGGAACTGTAATCAACACATGCCTTCTGATACTATCGTCATTGTCTTTATTTGTGTCACGTTCCCATGGGTCACTTTCCTGATAGCTCTTGTATTTATTTTCCTTTGTCCCCTTCCTTCTCCTTTAAAAAAAAAAAGTCCTCATCATGGCTGGATAAACTTATCATCCCTCATTTGTAAGCCCTGTCTACAAACTGATATTATACTTAGGCATGAATGAGAGACATTTTTTTTTAAGACAGGGTGAATTCTGGAGAGAGATGTTAGTGAGTCAGGCCACAGGAGCAGGACTTCAGTTTCACATACACAAACAATGAAATTCTTGAAAAGGATTGTTTTAAGTTGAAGGCTGAGCTGACACATTGTGAATTCCCTATAGCTATCTCTGTAGGCGGGTGGCTCCTAGAAGACTCAGAATGAGATACGTATAGATCAGGGGTTGGCAACCTTTCAGAAGTGGTGTGCCAAGTCTTCATTTATTCACTTTAATTTAAGTTTTCGTGTGCCAGTAATACAGTTTAACGTTTTTAGAAGGTCTCTTTCTATAAGTCTATAATATATAACTAAACTATTGTTGTATGTAAAATAAATAAAGTTTTTAAAATGTTTAAGAAGCTTCATTGAAAATTAAATTAAAATGCAGAGCCCCCCGTTCCGGTGGCCAGGACCCGGGCAGTGTGAGTGCCACTGAAAATCAGCTCACGTGCCGCCTTCAGCACGTGTGCCATAGGTTGCCTACCCCTGGTATAGATCCTTTCATTTCTTGTTCATGGCGGTTCCAGCTGAGATCAGGTCAGGAGTGATGGAAAGCCAATAGCACCTAGTGGCCGTTTGGTAGCTTTTGTAAAATGAGTCTGAGGCCTAAATCCACTTCTTAGTGGACCATAACATCATTATGCATCATATTACATAGCTGAATTGCTTTCTCTCCATAGAGGTCGGCCTTTCAGGGCAGGACCAAGGCATATTAGTAGGGAGGGGAAGAGAGAGCTCGTACAGCTTCTGACCTATGGATAAACAGAGGACTTCTGCGTCCTGGGCTTTCAACATAACACATCTCTCACTCTCCTCATTTACAAACTTAAAACAAAGAACTCTGCTTGTTTTTACTTTTTTCCATCAGTTTAAATAAGGAACCCGCAGAATGTCAGCCAATGTGCATATGCCAATTCATATAGGTTTGCTTTATGCCACCAAATACTTTTTCTCCCTTCTTCCTTTTCTATGCTTTGTGATGGAGCAAGGCCGGATGGCTACAGGAAAGTACTCAGGAACAGGTATGTTAGCCCCAGGCTAAGCAAATCCCTAGTACCATGGGAACCAAAATGGCAGTTGCTCCAGGGTAATTAAGGCACCTGGGGCCAATTAAGAACTTTCTAGAAGGCACCGGAGAGAGCTACATTGATTGGAGCACCTGCAGCCAATCAGGGCAGGCTAATCAGGGCACCTGGTATAAAAAGGGGAGCTCACTCCAGTCAAGGAGGAGGAGCCAGAGGAAGGAAGTGCGTATGAGGAGCTGAGAGCCAGAGACACAAAGAACTAAGAACTGAGAGGGTGTACTACTGGAGGATTGAGGAAACACCATACAATCAAGCAGTTTCAGACACCAGGAGGATCCTATGGTGAGGATAAGAAAGGTGTTTGAAGGAGGCTATGGGGAAGTAGCCCAGGGAGCTGTAGCGGTCAAGCAGCGGTTACAAGTAGCACTATAGAGACTGCTGCAATTCACAGGGCCCTGGGCTGGAACCTGGAGTAGAGGGTGGGCCCGGGTTCCCCCCAAGCCTCACTACTCCTAATCAGACATAGGAGGAGGTGATCCAGACTGTGGGTTTCATCTAAGGGGAAGACCACTGAGGGGAGGAAATCCGCCAATACGCGCAGGACCTACTAGAGGAGAGGAGGAACGTTGACACAGCTTCTATAAAGCTTTATTCTCCTGTGGGTACTGATCCATTGAAAGCAAGATTCCTTCTGAGTCAGCACTGAATAGGTGGCACTGTGCTGCTTAGATACCCCGTCTTTCAGAGGAGACATAAAATCAAGGGCTTCCTAACCACTTGTGGTCCTTTGGTACTTTCAGCAAGAGTTGAGGTGTTAACTATGGTGTGTTGGCAAAATTCCAGTTCAGGTAATTACTTGCTGAACTCCCTCGGCGGATTAAATTGGAGCAGGTGTTCTTTGCTCACTGTCCTGCACTGTTCTTTAGTGCAGCTGTGTTCCATACCCATCAGCGGCTGCATTTTGGCTCTAGAACGTGCGATTCCTTGCAGCCGGTATAATCTGTATACTTTCCTAGGAACTTTTAGGGGTTACATCAGGAGTTCTATCATGTTTTCACAGGGGGGCCACAACGGACACCTCCTATTCCCAGGGGCATAACATCCCTTTAGCAATTATTAGCACAGAAAGTATGTATCTATCTTGGGAATGTCTCTGACTCCCATTGCTGTAGTATCGGAGCACCTCACAACCACCTTGTGACGTAGGATGGGGAACTGGGGCACAGAGAGACTGTGTCTTGCCCAAGGCCAGTGGTAGAGCAGGGAATTGAACCCCTGTGGTCAGGTCCTAGGCTAACACCTCACCACTGGGCCCTCCTTCCTCTCTGGATAATGTATGTTCTGCAAATGTACTTTAGCTGTCTTCTGATACAGTTTAGCCACCAGAAACAAGGAGCAGAGCCAGTGCCATGTGACTAGCAAGTGTGTTGGGTGCCACTCTTGGTCCACAGGCCACAGCAGGAAATACACTGAGCTACATACTTGGAAGTTATCATTTGACTGCTAGGTGTTCGGAGTGTCAGAGTAACAGTTACCCTCTTTTTGTCCAAGCAGGAGCTTCTGGGACCTTTGCCCCTAAAGAAACCGCGAGGAAGGCCAAAAGGAAGCAAAAAACGGAGTGCCAGCGGTGGGCAGACGGTAAGACCGTGGCACATGCTCAGCTTATGGGAGGATGCAGAGCTCACTGGCAAGCAAACCCTCCTCTCCTCCAAGCTTTTGCTGGGGGAGCACAAGAGAGGCCCTCTCTCATTTACAGACAGGCAGTTTGTGGCGTCTCCTTTTAAAGTTTCGTTTAAGTCTTTAAGCCCTGACAAACTTTACACTCCTCTCCCACTCAGGGCCGCCCAGAGAGGGGGGCAAGTGGGGCAATTTGCCCCAGGCCCTGGGTCCCCAAGGGGCCCCCAGGAGAATTTTTCGGGGGCCCTGGAGCGGGGTCCTTCACTTGCTCCGGAGGCCCCGGAAAACTCTCATGAGGCCTGGGTCCCCGGAGCTTCTTCCGCTCCGGGTCTTCGGCGGCGGGGGGTCCTTCCGCTCCGGGGCGGAAGGACCCCCTGGCGCTGAATTACTGCCGAAGCGGGACCCGCCGCCGAAGTGCAGCCCAGTCTTCGGCGGTAATTCAGCAGCGGGGGGTCCTTCCATTCCGGGACCCACCGCCGAAGGGCCCCAAAGACCTGCGGCGGGGACCCCCCACTGCCGAATTACCACCGAAGACCAGGCTGCACTTCGGTGGCGGGTCCCTCTTCGGCAGTAATTCAGCGGCGGGGGGCCCCCGGCGGGGGTCTTTGGGGCACTTCGGCGGCATGTCCCGGAGCGGAAGGACCTCCCGCCACCGAATTACCCCAAGCCCCTGGAATCCTCTGGGCGGCCCTGCTCCCACTGTTACAATTACATCATCACCCTCTGTCCTCTGTCTGCCACCACTGATTGTCCTCTGTCATCTGCTGCTGCCTAGTCACCTTCATCCTTCTCCCTCATTATCAGCCCTGCCTAGTCCTCTTTGCAGTCATCCTAAGCCTTTTCACACTAAGCCTCTGGCATCTAAAGGGCTGCCTCCTTCTCTTCTTTGTCCTGCCCATCATCCTAGTCATCGTCAGCCTCAGCATCATGTTCCTCCTCATTCTAATTGTCCTCCTAGTCATCGTTCTCCTCCTCCTCACCCTACTCCTCCTAGTGGTGGTCCTCCTCCTCATCCTTCTCCTCCTCTTCCACTGTGTCTTTCCTCCTCCTAATGTTTCTCCTCCACCATCATCACATAATCCCCATCTGGCACTCTCTGCCTCCTAATCATGTTCCCCCTTTCCTCAGTCCACTGCCTCTGCTTCGTCTGCCCAGTCCTTCTCCTCAGGGGCGGCTCTAGGTATTTTGCCGCCCCAAGCACGGCAGGCAGGCTGCCTTCGGTGGCTTGCCTGCGGGAGGTCCCCGGTCCCGCGAATTCGGCGGCAGCCTGTGGGAGGCCCGCCGAAGCCGCAGGACCAGCGGACCCTCTGCAAGCATGCCGCCAAAGGCAGCCTGCCTGCTGCCCTTGCGGCGACTGGCAGAGCGCCCCCCGCATGGCTTGCCGCCCCAGGCACGTGCTTGGCGTGCTGGTGCCTGGAGCCGCCCCTGCTTCTCCTAAATCTCCACCTCCTGGTTTCTCCTCCTCCTAGTTGTTTTTGTTTTCATCCCAAACCTACTCCTCCTCTGACATCCTCCAATTCTGCCTGGTTGATATCCTCCTCTAGGCTGCCTCCATCTTCTGCTTCATCTGTTTAGTCATCTCCCAAGTCTTCCTTCCCATAGAGCTCCTCCTTCTAGGTGTCCTAGTCTTAATCCTAGTTTGCCTGCTCCTAATCCACATCTACCTGTCCTTCTCCTCTCTGATGCTTGGCCAGCAACCTCCTCTTCTTCCTCTGCCTCTACCAGGTCATCACCACTCTTTGCCTACTCCTCTTCCTCCTAAGACCCCGCCACCTCCTCCTAGTTGTTATACTCTTAATCATAATCCACAGTCACACAGGAAGACCTTAAAATGAAGCCACCCTGACCAAGTTTAGGTCTGGCCTACACTAAAAGTTAGGGCAACATAGTTACAGTGTTATGGGGTGTAAAAAAATTCACATATCTGAGCACTGTCACTATGAAAAATTCACATACACACCCAAGTGCCATACTCATGCTGATCTAATGCATGGTGTAGATGCAGCTAGATCAATTGAAGAATGCTTCTGTCGACCCAACTACCATCACTTGGGGAGGTGGGGTTCCTACAGTGATGGAGGAAGTTGCTGTAGGAAGCATCTACACCATGGCACTACAATGTTGTAGCTGTGCCATTGTAATGCGGACATGGCTTTAGTGTGTTGATCACAAGTGCAATAAGTTATGAAAGAGGACTAGATCATGTCTTTTGTTTTAACTAAAGGTAGAATCTTCAGCTGAGAAAAGACCAAGAGGGAGACCCCGAAAGTGGGTAAGTACAATGACATCAAAATCCTCTTTTGTTCCCTCTCCTTGAGTTCCTTCTCTCAAAGCCCAGAGGATCCCCCATCTTTCTGGTCTGGTCCTCTTCTCAAGATCCTTAGCTGTGCTGATGCTCTTTCAGCCTAGGAAGCCTGGATGCAACCTTCTTTGGGTCTTGAGCACTGATCTGGCCAGATAGGAGAGCAAGATTCTTCCTCCTTCCTTCCTCCCCGCCCACCCCCAGGGCTGAACATTCTGCAAAAACATTCTCTTATCCAAGAACCTCTGGCAATATGTTACATTTAATTCAGGAAGCAACTCTCTTCTACTCCCTATTCCCAACACTTCAAAAGCAAAGATTCCTGAGCTTCTCAGCAAGACTGGTGCTTTCCTTGGGAATTCTGATGGAGGGATTCCTAGATCTCAGGTTCATTTCAAAAGGGGAATTTTAGAATTCAAGGAAAAGAGAAGGTCACTGGAGTGAGAAACCTAGAACTCTGACAGCAGAGGGCTCATTAATCTAGCAAACAAAGACATAAAGAGATCCAAGGGCTGGAAGATGAAGCTAGATGCCTTATTTCTAGCCCGAAGGTGTGTCTTTTTAACAGAGAGGGTAATTAGCTGTTGGAACAATTTACCAAGGAATATGGTGAATTCTCTGTCACTTTTAATTCTTTAAGTGAAGATTAGGTGTCTTTGTAAAGAGAATAATCTAGCTCAACCACAAGATATGGGCTAGTTGCCGGAATCTGTAAGTGAAATTCTGTTACCTGTTATGCAGGAGGTCAGACTAGATCAGTGGTCACCAACCGGTCGATCATGATCAACTGGTCGATCCTAGAGTACCTGCCACTCGATCTTGATCTCCAGCAGCACAGTGTGGCTGCCGCTAAGACAGGATCCCTGCCTGCCCTGGGCCCACACCGCTCCCAGAAGCAGCCAGCGCACCCCACGGTCCTGGGGGTGGTGAGGCAGAGATCTCTGTCCGCATGCTGCTCCTGCCTGCAAGCACTAGCCTTGCAGCTCCCATTGGCCATGAACGGGGAGCTGTGGCCAATGAGAGCTGCAGGGATGGTTCTTGCAGACAGGAGCAGTGCTCTGAGCCACATGCTTCCCCCCCCCCCACTCCAGGGGCCACAGGGGTGCGTTGGCCCCTTCCAGGAGGGGTGTGGCGCCAGGGTAGGCAGGGAGCCTGCCTTAGCCTCACTGCACCCACTGCCAACCGGGAATCACCAGAGGTAAGTGCTGCCCGGCAGGAGGCTGCACCCCAACCCCCATTCCTGACCCCCCTCCCAGAGCCAGGACCCCATGCCGCCTCCTACATCACAACCCCCTGCCCCAGCCCTGACCCCCCTCCCAGAGCCAGCAGCCTGAACCCTCTCCTGCACCTTAACACTCTGCCCCAGCCCAGAGCCCTCTCCTGCACCCAAGCTCCCTCTCAGAGCTTGCACTTCTCACCCCTTCCTGAACCCCAACCCCCTGCTCCAGGTTCAGCCCAGAGCCCTCTCCCACACTGCAAACCCCTAGGCCCCAGCCCAGAGTGTGCACCTCCTCCCAATCCCCTACCCCAGCCTGGTGAAAGGGAGGGGGAGAGCAAGTGATGGAGAGGAGGGGGATGGAGTGAATGGGGCGGGGCTTTGGAGAAGGGGTGGGGCTTTCATTGAAAAAGTGATCTTGGGTGTAAAAAGTTTGGAGACCACTGGACTAGATGATCACAGTGCATCCATCTGGCCTTAAAATCTATGAACTCAGAAGATGATGCCCATGGAATTCCTCCCTTAAGAAAGAAGGCTGTGGGAGATGGGAGTTGGGCCTCAGGGAACCCACAGGCATCAGTGGGAACTTGTGTCAGAAACTAATGCTGCGTTCAATCAGTTCTGCAAGCTTCCCATTCCCAAGCCTTCTGATGGCTTTGACCAGATTGGTCCAAGCTGAGATCCTTCCTGTGACAGATGATCTGCTTCATCAATAATATAAGACTTATAACCTAGGAAAATAAGGATTAAAATACTCCAGAGGGGAGGATAGAATTAAAATACTCCATCTACGCCAGACTGAAGTCATGCTCTGATACCTATCCCCAGAACAACGGATAAACCCATGATAAACCTATCAGCCAGATAGGTTCATTGGCTTCTCTCAGAGCAACCAATGAAGGGCTGCACTTGAGGCTTGGAGGGAGGGAATTCCCATGGGGGAAGTGCCACGACTTGGAGGGGTTGCAAGGTGAGATCCCCTAATACAGTACTCCTAGGAGCAAGCACTTGACAAATAGTTGGTGATGGGGGGAATGTCCTCTGGACACAGCTCAGGGTTGAATCTCCCACAAGGAAGGCCAGAGAAGAGAAATGCTATTTACATATCAAATGGCCTTTTCTTCTCTGGCATCCAGCTGAGAAAAGGCCGCATCTTGTTCAGCTTGTGAGAAGTGTAAATCCAGAGACAATACTCTAAACACTTCTTCTGTTTTAATTCCATTTTCTCTCTTTTTACTTTCAATGCCTCTAATTCTAAGGAAATCCACTGTTGCATGGGGGTTTTAAGCAGTCCGGCCCTGAAGGGAACAATCTCTAAGGAGAGTACAGAAGGCGAAAGGAGTTCTGGAGCTTACACTCTCCTCCCAGTCTTGGTCAAGGGCCATGGTCAAAGGTGTCCTATCCCAGTGAGTTGTGTGGCCATCAGGCTATGGCAGGCAAACACAAGGGGTGTGGCTGAAGGACCTAGGAGATGGGAGTTGGTGGTGGTGTTTGGTTTGCAGTGCTAGCAGCATATTGAGTCTGGCTGTGGTAAAAACTCATAAGAAGCAACCATTGGAAAAACAAGAATTATAGAGGAGGAAAAAGAGAAAATCTGTTCTATACTTATTTTCTTTTTGGGTTAAGATTAGGAAAAGGCAGGAGGAGCGGGTGAGCTATGAGATGTTAAAGGAGAAGTAGCAATAGAGCTGTGTGGGGAAAGAAAACTACTTTAGCAACTTAAACAATCAACAAAAGCAAGTGTTGTATTCATGGGATCATGACCAGCATGGTCACATGCAGCCAAACGGGGGCTCAAGATCTGCAGAGAATGGAGAAACCTCACAAGGGAGAGCCAGTGCCAGGAGCCAGGTCGGGACCTGAGGAAGTTGAGGGAGACCAGGGCCACAGCAGGCCAGGAGAAGCTGGAGAATCCAAGGTGGAGGATGAAACCTCAGCGGGGAGCTTGGAGGATGAATGGAATGTCTGCAGTGTCAGGAAGAACCACAGAGCATCATCTGGGCAGAGTGCCCAGGGAAAATGGGTCTGGGAGTGGAAGAAACACCAGCTGGAGACAACGAGACTGCAGCTGCAGGAAAGATAATGTGTTGAGTAGAAATTAAAATGCCAACATAAGAAGGGAGAGCATGACAGACAGCATTATCGTGAAGTGGGCACTGAGTGGTTGCACAGCCAGAGGCTAAGCTATTTGGTAAGTGGAGACAGAAATCATACATCTAATTCCACAGACAATGTAGCTCTTGAACTGTTTCCTATACATAAAGAAGGTGGTACCATCTATGTTTTCTAAAGGCTTGTGAATGGAGACGCACACAGAACTGAGTAGCTGCTGTGGATAAGATGTAGTTTCTAGCTCCCTTACCAAATGTTTAATATTAGCAGCATGATCTCAATGGCCAGTGAAGAGTGTTTGAATGACAAGTTTAAAATCACTTTGCAGCAGAAATTTGAAGAGACCTGTGACTCATACAGAAAGAAATTTCAGGGAGCTTGGAAGCAGGGTATTGAGGGTTATTCCCAAGTTGCTGCTCAGCTTGGAGGAGATGGGTATATGGGAGAGGAGACTTCACAACAGAAGAGGCCTTTGGGCTGATGGGAATGGGACAGTTTTATATGCTGTGCTCTCAGGAGTTGAAAGTGTGACTCATGGATCGGAATCCCAAAACGCTGCAGCAGATTAGCCGAGGAGTACATCCACAGTCCTTCTGGGACAGATGAAAGGTCTGGGGGGCAGGTGAGAGGTGATCACTGTAGTGCTTAGGAGTCCTAGTCATGGACCTGGTTCCCCTTTTGCTAGGTGCTGTACCAACACAGTTAGGTAGGAACTTCAGAATGATCTGTGAGCTGCTGAACTTGAAGCTTGGGAAGAGAGAGATTCCCCTGGGGTTAACCTGGCTGGGGAGGTTGGCAGAAAAAATGGTTTAGGGGAGGGGGGAAGGAAAAAAGATGACCTCAAGGTACTTGATAAACAGGGTGGTAGGAAATTCTCTTTCTGGGTCCCGCATGACAGGGGAGGCCAGAGGAGATAATTGCTCTTTAAACACATGGGAGTGCCTTTTCTTCTCTGTAACTGAGCTAAGAAAGCAGCTTATGAGAAGTGTAAATTGAAGGTTGTTAAGCAAAACACTTCTTTTGCTTAAATTCCATTTTCTCTGTTCTTATTCTTACCACTTGTAGTTTTAAGGAGATCTGCTGTCATATGGGTGTTCCAAGCAGTCTGGCCTTGAAGGTAGCAAACTTGAACTTCTAAGAGGTATAGGAGGCAAAAGGGGTCTCAGTCGCCCATCTCAGTCAAGGGGGATAGACAAAGGTGTCCTATTCCAGTGAATTGTTACCATCAAGCTACAGTAGGTGTATGCAAAGGGAGAAGCTGCCAGTCCTCGATGAGAGTTGGCAGTGGTGGTTGGTTTATACTCCTGATAAATTTACCCAATGGTCTATAATAATCTGAGTTTGTTCATCTCTAGTTATTGCCGCAAGACCCATCTTTTCTCCCAGGCCAGTAAGGAGATGGGTGAGGCCGGATACTTGTGTGAGCGGAGCTCTGGTGGGGTCTCTGTTGGGATGAGTGCATGAAACATTGTCATCGTGGCAGTGTTGCCTCTGTTTATCTGAACAATGAGTTTAGCTGCCTAGGTTGGGTGCACCATTATTATAGAGCTGCAGAAATCTAAGCAAGTAAATATACAGAAAGCGGAGGCTCCCTAAAGAGCATAACTGGGAGATGGGGGTGGGGGGGGGGGAATGCTGTGCTACATTCAAAGCACTTACAAGCTGTCAAACACCTGCTGGCATAGTCTGCCCTGTGGTTAAACTGACACTAACATGTAGGAAGGAGATTGGCTCAGCCATGACTCTCAGCCCACTTCACAACTGTTCAGTGTGCCTGACATGGGTAGAGACCAGGATCACCCCAGGTGGCATTTGAAGTGCAATGGGGGGGGGGCAGGGGAGCAGCCAGGCATGAGTGTAAAGGCATGCGGATACCTCCCTGGGGCACTAAAGAGGAAGTGAGGTGAGGAGAAGTAGGAAGAACTGAGAGAGAAGAACTAAGATTCTCCCAACCTGAAATAATTGAGCTAGGCAGAAAAGGCTGTTCCAGCAGAGAAAGTATTGTCCAGTGGTTAGGGTACTAGTCTGGGGCTTGATTTCTCTGCTCTGCCACAAACTTCCTGTGTGACTTTGGGTAAGTCAGTCTGTCTCTCTGTGCCTCAGTTTCCCTATCTATACAATGGGGATAACAGCCCTACCCTGCCTTCCAGGGGTGTTATGAGGATAAATATATTAAAGATTGTGAGACACTAAGATACTATGTTAATGAGGACCATATAACTAACTACCTCAGACAGAAAAGGCATCAAAAGGCAGTGAGTATCCAAATACAATTACCGAGGGTTCTTGAACACAAAACCAAGTAAAATAAGAATTGTCCCTATGTGGCATAGCCTTGCACTGTCCTTTCACAGCTAAAACATCCTGTCACATTTTTATATATTACATCCCAAAAAACGACATTAAAAAGTAGAGCTGGTTGGGAATTTTCCATCAATGTTTCCATCAATGGAAATTGCAGTTTTCACAAAATTAAGCTTTTTCCCATAGGAATTTTTTTTTCTATTTCCCATCAGAAAAATCTAAACAAAATAGATCATTTTGGGTTGGGTTGACCCAAATCAGAACATTTTCAGCTCAAATTGAATAAAAAAGTTTTGTTTCAGAGCAGTTTGATGTTAGTCTGTGTCCACCTGAGCTGATGCAGTGCCTCATGGGAGATGGTAGTTCAGGTGCTTCCTGCCCGTGTTCTTCTCTATGGGCCACACTCCCTGACTAGATTGCATCTCCCATATGCACCATGGTCTCCTCTCTGGTTGAAATCATGTGATGCATCATGGGAGTTAACATAATCATGCATCTGCATTATGAAGATGTGGTCCTGCCAGGGAGCACCAGCCCACAGAGGAGAATAGGGGGACCTTGAATTGAAACTTCTATTAGACACCATAGTGGCTTCTGCAGGCACAGATTAATGTTGAACCAGGCTCAAACAAAATATTTCAATGGGCTCAACAAACCAAAATGAAAGAGTTTTATTCAGCAATGTTGAAATGAAAGGTTTTGAATCAACCTTTTTTTTTTTTGCACTTACTGTTCTGTGAAAAATATTGATATTTCACTTTTCTGTCCCAATTCAGGCCGAAACCAAATTTCACAGTATCACCATTTCCACAGGACAGAAATTCTGATTTTAACCAGCTCTAGTTAAAAGAACATTAAAGCTGCAAAGTCAAACACTCAAAAATTAGGAATGCCACCATTAAGGATGCCTGTGCAACTATAATTTCGTTCCTTTGTGCTGATGCATTATGACACAGTCTTCAATTATATGATCCTACACTCTTTTTTTCTACAGGACCCCTGCCTCATTCAATGCCTATGATGAGGCTGGGTGGAATAGAGCGGGTATTTAACAGAACACAGCAACATTACACAAGAGTTTTAGGAGAGGAGAAAATTAAAGACATTTTATGCATATGAAATTACAAGGGCAATCCAGGGAGGTAAACTATAATTTCCCAAGATGGAATTTGTGGCTTACACCACTGCTCTTGAAAAAAGTGCCATGGGATGTTTAATGACCACAATTGGCCAGGACCTCAATTTTACATCCTATCCTGCAGTGCAGCTCTCCCTGGTACCAGACGGGGCCACTGGCTTAGTATTGACAGAAATCCTTACTGAGCCACCAATACTCCTTACTGCATCTTCTGTTTCTTCCTTGGAGGTCACCTTTCCACGTACTGTTCTGGCCCAAATCTTCCTTAGTTTATGAAAACAGATTAAATTACAGCCCAGATGGGTAAAGCGTGATGCTTTTTGGTGTTTAACATACACCTGTAAAACACTAATTGGATTCCAGGAGCTGGGGTTAGACTGATGTTTGGACCTAAGCCCCTGACATAGTGGTATCTAGGAGCACTCTTTCCATGAAGCATCCTTAGTAGTTAGAGTACCCTGGTGCACAGAAGAACCAGCAAGGGAGGAAACTAGAGCACAGGTGCAAGTCAACCAATTAATAAGAGAATGTTACAGGGTGACCTGATCACTCCATAAGTACCTACATGAGGAACAAATATTTGATAATGGGCTCTATAATCTATAAAGGTATAACATAATCCAATGGTGGAAATTGAAGCTAGAAATAAGGTATACATTTTTAAGTGAGGGTAATTGGAACAATGTGCCAAATGTCATGGTGGATTCTCCATCACTGACAATTTTTAAATCAAGATTGGATGCTAAAAAAAAAAAAAAAAGAGGATATGTTCTAGTTCAAAAGGGATTATTTTGGGGAAGCTCTGTGGCCTATGTTGTTCAGAAGGTCAAAGTAGATCAGAGGTAGGCAACGTATGGCCCACGGGCTGCATCCAGCCTGTCAGACATTTTAATCTGGCTCTCAAGCTCCTGCCAGGGAGCAGAGTCAGGGGCTTGCCCCACTCTGCATGTGCCGTGGCTCCATGCGGCTCCCGGAAGCAGCAGCATGTCCCCACTCAGGCTCCTTAGCGTAGGGGCAGCCAGGGGGCTCCACATACTTCCTCCACCACAAGCACCAGCTCTGCCACTCCCATTGGCCATGGTTCTCTGTCAATGGGAGCTGCAGGGGTGGCACCCACAGACTGGGCAGCACGCAGAGCTGCCTGGCCACGCCTCTGCATAGGAGCCAGAGAAGAGACATACCACTGCGTCCTGTAAACGCCACCTGGGGCCTGCACCTCTGACCCCCTCCCATGCCCCAACCCCTGCCCCAGCCCTGATTCCCCCCTCACCCTCTGAACCCTTTGATCCCAGCCCAGAGCACCCTCCTGCACCTCAAACCCCTCATCCCCAGCCCCACCCCGGAACCTGCACTCCCAGCCGGAGCCCTCACCCGCCCCACCCCAGACGCCAACCCTATCCTGGAGCCCCCTCCTGCACTCTGAACCCCTCAGCCCCAGTTCAGAGCTCCCTCCCCTGCCCCCTAACTCCCTGCCCCAGCCCAGAGCCCCCTCCTGCACCATGACCCCTCATTTCTGGCCCCACCCTGGAACCCACACCCCCAGCCCACAGCCTGTACCCTCTCCCACACCCCAACCCCCTGCCTCATCCTGGAGCCCTCTCCCATACTCTGAACCCCTCTGCTCCACCCCCAGCCTGCAGCCTCCTCCTGGATCCCAAACCCTCATAGTTGGTCCTACCCCAGAGCCTGGACCTCCAGCCAGAGCCCTCACCCCCTCACAACCCCCCACCCCAATCCAGAGCCCCCTCCCGCACGCTGAACTCCTCATTTCTGGCCCCATCCCATAGCCCACACCCCCAGCCAGAGCCCTCACCCCCTCCTACATCCCAACCCCCAATTTCATGAACATTCATGGCCTGCCATACAATGTCCATACCCAGATGTGGCCCTCAAGTCAAAAAAAGTTTGCCCACCTCTGGACTAGATGATCACAATGGTCCCTTCTGGCCTTGGAATCTAAGCATACCGATGGTGAAATCTGACAAGTGTCTTGTGTCCCATTGTGATGCCATCTTTTATTCCTCCTTGATGCTTTTATATCACACTGAGGATAGTAGACCAATGGGTTTATCTTGAGTTTCAGGACCTATGGCAAATTGATATGAGTATCAAACTTTTTGTATATCCAGCACACTGGTGCACATAAGAGCCTCTTTATTTTCCATCTGCAAATGGGTTAAATGGGCTAGAAAAAAGATGAGAGCAGAGCCGAACAGCTACCCGTTTCATAGACTGCAATCCATTTCTATTTTTGATATTCCACAGGCAGACTATGGGATTTCCTAGTTAAATTGACAGGTTGCTGTCTTGTGCACCTACATCATAGGAGAGAGTGTTCCCCATTAAGCCAAGATTGCCAGGGCCACCCAGAGGATTCTGGGGGCCTGGGGTCTTCGGCAGCAGGGGGCCCCTGCTTCGGCAGTAATTTGGCGGCGGGGGGCCCTTCCGTTCTGGGACCCGCCACTGAAGTGCCCCGAACACCCGCAGCGGGGGCCCCCTGCCACCGAATTGCCGCCAAAGCGAGACCCGCCGCTGAAGTGCAGCCGGATCTTCGGTGGTAATTCGGTGGCCGGGGGCCCCCGCCGTGGGTCTTCGGGGCACTTCAGCGGGTCCCGGAACGGAAGGGCCCCCCGCCGCCAAATTACCGCCGAAGACTCGGCTGCACTTCAGCGGCGGGTCCTGCTTCGGTGGTAATTCGCCGGCGGGAGGTCCTTCCTCTGGAGTGGAAGGACCCCCCGCCGGCGAAGACTGGAGTGGAAGAAGCTCCGGGGGCCCGGGCCCCGCGAGAGTTTTCCGGGGCCCCCAGAGCAAGTGAAGGACCCCACTCCAGGGCCCCCGAAAAACTCTCATGGGGGCCCCTGTGGGGCCTGGGGCAAATTGCCCCTCTTGCGCCCCCCCCCCCCCCCCGCGGGGCGGCCCTGAAGATTGCACAGGCTGCGGGGCTGCCTCCCTCACAAATATCATAATAACTGAATGCCTTCAACAACTATTTCCACACTCTCACACATCACATACGCATACACCACAGGAACACATCCGAACACCACACACAATACACATTGAGCACATGCGCACATACAGCCAACATGAGCACAGGCTGAGAAGATGGGCCTGTCCTCACTCCTGCACAGCTAATCGTTTAAAAGGGACTAATTAAAGATTTTTTTTGCTCAGATCTAATTCGCTTGGTTGGGTTGATTTGTATTTTATCTTCTCTGACATGATTTCTGTGTTTGTTGGTGTTTTTTTTTCTTTACAGCCTCAGCTACTGATCCAGGAGAAAGAAACCCAGGAAGGATCTCTCCAAGAGAGCAGTGACCTGAATTCTATGTCACCGCCTGCCACAGGAGGTTTGGGATTAGATAAACAGAATTACATAGGGTTAAAATATACAGCCATCCTTACAGTAAACCATGCATATATCCCAGCATCTATAACACCAAATGCTAGGACTATGCTGGATCTTAGAAAATAAGCAGTGTTGGGTGTGTCAGTACTTGAATGTGAGACCTCCAAGGAACACTGCATCATGTAGGGTTAGCAAGCCAGTATGACACTTCCCTCTGTATCAGTACTGAATATTCCAGGATGCTGTTACAGGCAGAGAGAGGAAGCATTGTACTTCTGGTTTTCCAACAAGTTATGAGACTGAGGTTCTGGCCACTTTGGATGTACTTAAGATCAATCAGAAATTATGGGCTTGATCCATGAATCACTGGATAAAATTCTCTCGGCAAGAAGTCAGACTAGATTAAGTCCCTTCTGGCTTTAAAAATAGGAGTGAAGGCTCCTCTGCTCTTTTCAGGAGAGTGTGGAAGTTATTGTCATGGATAAATTCCATTCTGGATAATTCCATGCTGCCTCCAATACACTATTCCTCTCCTCTTCTAGTACTAAGCTCTAGGTTAGTATTGTGTACTGTTAAACGATTGCTGGGATTTCACCAGAGATGTTAACGTTTTAGTGGTGGATGAAATGACAACAGCATATAGTGTGTATATCTGATTGTAAAGTGCTTTGAGATTCTCCAGGATGAATGGTGCTAGGTAAAAGTAATACCACTGTCATAAAAAACTAGAGATGGGCAACAGCTAAAACCCTGGTTCTGAATACACCAGACCCTTGGAAAAGTTTGAATCCAGATTTGACCTTTGCAGTTTGAGCCCATGTCTCTCACAGACACTTGTGCAGAATGAAGTTTGCAGGAAGCTGGTCCTTTAATGCTTTCCCTTGAGTGGATAGGGAAAGGGAACCAGCAAGAGGTAGTAGTTGTCATTAACACTGACATGCGGTCAGCACAGCTGCACACTCATCCCTTTACCGTTGGTGGCGTTTAACCTGGCGTGCAAATCAAGCTAACTGACATCAGGGAGCCAAACCCAATCTTGGTTTCTTAGAAAGTCCCTGGAGATGCCACATGATGAATGCCAAGTTTGTTAACCTCAGTTGTTTGATTCGGTTTCCTCTTTGACTCCTGCTCCCATATCACTTCCTGCCACTAAGTTGCATGATGACATCAGCGCAGCCACAGGCTTATAAGTGATGACCTCACTTCCTGCCCAATTCTCTGTCTTATTTCTGCTTTTCGTAGAGCTGTTAGCATCACCAAAAACCGCACCCTAGATGGGTACTTTCCTCTTCCTTTCAACTTGAGCAGGACTGAGGGCAGTGGCATGTGGAATGCATTTCCCTCCTGTTACACAGACAGGCAGGCACAGATGGGTTAGGATAAGCAGATGCTGCAGTGAGTGTGAGATGGCAATGTAGCACGTGGTACTGTAACACAGCCAGCTAGTTACTTCTGTACTTTCTGCTACAGAGATGGGGATGCTTTCTTCTAGTGTGTGTGTTTCATTTCCTGGAGGTGCAGAGATTTGTAGCACTGGAGACAGGAAAGCTGCTGGGTCCTGGAGTGAAGTGTGGAAGGTAATACAAAAGCACACATAGTATGCAATCTAATACTCCTCCTCTCTGGAGTAATTCATAACAATTTTAATTCAAACAATAGCCTGAAAATGAATCTGGGATGCAGTCTTGTATGTGGAACCTATAAGCTGGTGATTGGAAAAGAGTCATTGGCTCTGCCTTGCTGGAGACTTTATAGATTCCAGATTCATTCAGGAGTGTGATGCAACTATAGCTGCTTCCAAACCGTTAGTTTCTGAATGTGAGCCAGTTCCACACACCTGCAACTAACTTAAAAACTGGGTGCTGTGCTGCTGACAGGATTTGCACTCTCCACACAGAGTGTGACAGCTGTAGGGCAGCTCTGCGCTCTGTGATTTGCCACAGAAAAGATTACAGTTACCTAGATGTCTATTGTCTTTACTGGGCTTTTGCAGGATGGGACTGAGATGCTGTGATAGGAACGAGCCAGGAAGCTTGCACCTTCTAGGAACTGCCCTATGCACAGCTCTAACTGGGGCTGATGGTCCCTTGTGTCATGATCACTTTATTAATACACAAATTAAAAAAAACAAACCTGGAAATATTCAAATGGATGTAGTCTGACCTGACTCCTTGCTGGCCTCCTTTATGAGAGCTTGGAGGAGGGAGAGGGAAGTGGAGGGGGAGAATCAGAGAGGAGGGGCTCCTGCAAAAGTGCTGTGGACGAGGCAGTGGCGAAGAGTTGGGAGAACTGTTCCAGAAATAGCAGTTTGTTTCCTGGGCCCTGTGCAGCCTGAACCCCTTCTTTCTGTGATATTCCCAGGGCGCTGATTCGGGGGTTTCCTAACAGTTCATAGACTTTGCTTTGCATAGATTTCATTACTTTTCAGTTGCCTATTTCCTGTGATGACACCAACTGCAGCTCAACCACTGAAGTTTCCCTAGTTGCCCAGGCTGGGTGTTTCTGCCACACCCCTCATGACAGAGTGCTGCTGCCAATGCATGATTAATGAGCTTGACATCACCTACTTCCCCAAAACCACAGAGGAAGCCTTGACTTTTTTTTTTATTATTATTTCAATAATAAATCATTCTTTCTAGTGAAACATAGGGGAGCAAGAGAAACCCCCAACGCCGCAATCAGTGCTACCAGAAGCAGGAGGGAAATTTGTATTTTGTTTCTGCCTTGCCCTTCTTCCACCGTTCGCCTCCTCCCTTCAGTCTGGCTGGTGGTATGAGAGTTCAGCCCACTGGCAAACTGCTGGGCCATTCCTTTCCCAGGACCAAGCCCAATAGTCATTCCAGCTTTCCCTGAAGTAGGGAGCCAGGTGCAGATCAGGGGAGCTCCCTAATCATGCAGGAGATCAGACCAGATAACACCAGACAGAAAACTTCACCCCGGGACTCCTGCATCCAGCCCATAACCTCTGACCTTTCTGAGCACACATTCAAGTAACCACTGCAAGGTTCAGATGTTTATGTGGACCCTGGGCCTTATCCGCTACCCACTGCAGTCACTAAACGTGCTGACATTGACTTCACTGAGCTGGGGATCGAGCCCTTTATGAGTTTCCCTCAACCCACTGCCTCACAAGCCTCCATTCACTTTCTTACTCCTCCTTTTCCTTCCTCCCCTCCTCCTCAGCAACCTCAAACAGCTGTGCAACTCCCACTCCATACTCCCCCTACACCCTCCCAGTCCTTCCAATTTCTCCTGCTGTCCCTCCAGTGAAAGCCTGGCACAGGCCACTGAAACCACTCCTGAGCATTGCTGCCCAGGTGCACCTAACTACTGTAGTTCAGGTCTTTGTGCCTTGGGGATTTGGAAGGAGCCCCTCAAGGCTGCATTATGCTCAGGGTCCACCCCTATCACACATGGTGCTCGGAAATCTTTAACCTAGTACTGTCGCTGTAATGGGGAGGTGTGTGGGACTTCAGAGCTCTAACACCCTTTTTCTCATGCTATCTCCCTTTAGGCGCTCCTGGAAAAGATTCTCATAGGACAGGCAGGACTACAGGCCTCAGGAGATCTCTGAGCACCGCCCCCGCTGCACCACAGTAGCACCCTGCCTGCTGATGTCGTACTGAAGCCACAAGGATTAGGAAAACAAACAAACCAACCAACCAATCTTAATTTCACAGTTAAAATTCTCCCCCCACCATAACTTTAGCAAAGCCAGAGCCCCTGCTGCCCTCCTGCTCACCCCAGACAGCAATCTCCGGCATGACAGCCAGAAAACTGTATTACAGGGGTGGCTAACTCGAGCCTGAGAAGGAGCCAGAATTTACCAATGTACATTGCCAAAGAGCCACAGTAATACATCAGTAACCCCTCATCAGCTCCCTGCCCCCTGCTCCCAGTGCCTCCCGCTCACTGGCAGCCCCGCCAATCAGCACTTCCCCCTCCCTCCCGATCAGCTGTTTCATGGCATGCAAGAGGCTGGGGTGGGGGGGAGGATCAAGGGCATGGCAGGCTCAGGGGAGGGGACTGGAAGGGGTGGTGTGGGGCAGGGCCAGAGGTTGAGCAGTAAGCACCTCCTGGCACATTGGAAAGTTGGTGCCTGTAGCTCCAGACCCAGAGTCGGTGCCTATTCAAGGAGCCGCATATTAACTTCTGAAGAGCCGCATGTGGCTCTGGAGCCACAGGTTGGCCACTCCTGCTGTATTGAAAAAACAGCAGCCTCTTTGTGAAGGGGATTCCTTCACCTGGTTTGTATTAGACCTTTGCAAGGAATTTAGGATTACATTAAACTCTTTAAAAGCCTTTACAACTTGTAACTTGTGCTGTCAGGAATGGCCATAGTCCCACAAGGAAGGGAAGCTGACTTAATACCTGCAGACACAGTGCAGGTGACCTAATCACACTGCCACTTTTTGAGCTCACCTAGTAACATCATCAGAGGGAATGAGGAATAAGCCTCTATTTTCAGGAGAGCAGCGAGAAAGTCCTTGGGGACCAGTTCCTGGATTAGGTTGCTGCTCATTTTCTCGGGCAGTGAAGAATCCTTTCTCCCACTCTCCCCAAATAGAAAAAACAATGGGAATTGCTGTATTGCCATGGGCCAGTGCTTCATCTAGTCAGTTATCCTTGCTTCAGCAGTCTAGAGACCTTGGAGGAAAGTGTAAGACTTGAAAAAGCTGGACTGCTGGGCGGGGGAGGAGGTCTTCCTCCCCTATTGATAATCTTGCTCCCTGAGGCATTTGGGTTGATGAACCTTATTTTTTATCCTAGCTAGTGTCAGTCCAGGGATTATTTGATTATCCCCACAATCAGTCCACACCCAGAAACAACTCTCAGTGAAGTCAATGAGAATATTTCCTGAGTGAGCACTAGATAAACACAAAATAAATACCCCTGGATTCTTAACAGGCATGTCTGCAGGAAAAGGGTTGCTTCTTTACTGAGCCTCATGACTGGTGTTACCAACTCCAAAACCACCTTGTAAATTCAGTCACCCACTGGTGTGTCTGCCTGTTTAGAAACTAAATGTGTAGCATCCTCTGGTGTTGCAATTGTGCATATGAAAATATCTTAATACACTCCAATTTCAGGAGGGCCTTGGGACATAATGATAGCTAATCAGTTTTGGGTTATTGCAAGTGGCTGTTGGTCTCATGCTTCTGTGCCAGATTTGATCTAATTCTTGGGGTTCAGGGTGTTTTTAATATACAGTCCCATCCAGTGGAAACCCACTGGTATTGTCCATCACTTGGAGTAGATGCCTGTCTCATAAAATAGGCAGAGTAGATATTTCAATTATATGGGACAAGATATAAAACTGGACAGCTTTTACACTCATTAAAATATTTAATAGGACATAATTGGCAATATATGTAGAGAAGCAACAGCAGAAACCTGTGAAATGGCTGGATTTATTGAGCTCAAATGTTAATCATCTTTTACCAGAGATCTGTTCCTTTAGCAGGTAATTATTTCACATAGGAAAATCCCTGTAGCTTTTTAGGAGTAACGGTTAACAGACTGCGGGGCCTTTCACCTCTAGGTCCTGAGATCAAACCCAATCCAACATAATAGTGACTAAGGATTTTAGACCCCTAACTTCCATTTATTTTAATGGAAGTTTAGCACCTAAATACCTTTGGAACTGGGCCTAAGACCCTAATCCTGTAGTTGACTCCCTGCAGATGGACTTATTGCTCTAATAGTTGTTTCTGTCCAATGGCTGCTTATGGTAGTCTGTTTGAAATGAGTTAGATGGACTCAGCTGAGTTCCTAGTGGAACACCACATCACAATTATCATTTCTGCTCTTCTGACTATCTTATCAGAGCAGGCAAGGCTGAAGTGGTACAGATACTGAATGACTTATCAATGCAATGGTCATCCCCTAGTCAAGAATGATGCATGTATGTGAGGGTTGGGAAAGATTGCACTGCTACTTATGCTATCCCTGTTCTATAGATAAGTACAGGAATTTAGGTCCCAGGGTTGACAGTGTGATGTCTTTCCTAAGCAATAAATCTGCTCCCAGATATACAGAGAGAAAATTTTAGCCTTGCAAAGTTGCCATGAAAGTTTATCAGCACAGGCACAAAAACTGCCCCGGACTATGATGCTGATGCAAACCGATGAGAAAGGAAGGAATAATATTTCACTCACCCATATTTTTCTTGTAGGTATTCTTGCTGAAATAGTCCATCGTCCCCAGCTGGACAAAATAACATTTGTGGTTTCCACCATCCCTCTCCCTGAGTGCAATGATGGGGCTTTGGAAGGGGAAGGGTGAGCATGTTTCCTGCTGCATTTTCCTAATTTTTTTTTAGATATCTCCACTGCTTACCACTTTTAACTATTCCCAAACCTGGCTGCAGTGGCATAATGGGCGAGATTCATATTTTTGGTACATTCCATGTTCTTCTGAGTTCAAGTACTGGAACTGGGCTTCATATCAGGTGGATACAACCATCCAGTTGTGGCTCATCTCACAATTCAAAGGCTGTGCTGGATGGACACAGAAATCCATTTCAAGTTCTTGACTACAAGTGAATTAACAGACTGTAGGAGTTCTCAGTCTGTCAGACTCTAAATGCTCATTTAGCTAATATTTTTCATCTGTGAGTGTGACAGGCAAAATACCAGACTGGGATTTTCTCTTCACCTGAAATGGATTTGGGGTAAGAACTTGTACAATATGTGGTCTGGTTAATTATTGTATCATGATTGATGTTCAGGCATTTCTCAGTACACTATCTAGATCTTTCTCAGTTGGTAGGCATGCACAAAGACAAGGAAAGGAGACTGGCTTTTGTTCTAACACAAATGACTGAGAAATCTGGTTAGTTTCAGGTGGGGAGGGCAGCTCCCCTTGGGCCACATCAGTGTCCTCTGTCTTGTAAAACGGGTCAATCTTTGCTACCTCTTGCTGTCTCACTCAGCAACCACAACAGAAAAAGTCACCATAAAAGCATGGCTATATTGGGAACAACAAGCGGAATTCTATATTGTTGGGAGATAATCTGTGTCTGCTCCTTTTAAGAGTCGGGTGCTGTGAGAAAGCTACCTGTACTTTTTGTTTCAATGTTCATGTAGAGATTGGGGGTGAAAACCTGGCCCAGCTGAAGTTAATAGCAAAATTGCTGTTGCCTTTAATGGGGCCAGGATTTCACCCCATAGCTTTATTAGTTCTTAGAAAAAAAATAGAATGCTTTTTATTCCCCACGCTTGACTTTTCAGTCTATGCAAAACAATGGGCCTGAACCAAAACCCTGCATCTAAACCTATGAATTTGTAATCTTTGCAATGCAATCAGATCAAATATATTAAGTTTTGCAATCAAATCAAAATAACTACAAGAAAGACAGGTTCATTTTGCAAAATCTCATTAGCCAGGTTATGATTTTGCAGAATAAAAATTGAGAATAAAAAATCTATATCCCATTTTATCTGTGCTCTAAAGTTTGGTAGGTTCAGATAAATGGTTCTGGTTTTGGCTCATGGATAAAGATAATGTTAATTTGGGATTAGCTTTTAATTTTGTTAATAAAGATGTAAGTCACACAGCACCTCTGGGTTCAGTTTTCTTGTTCTTTGTGCTTTCTCTTTGAGTGATAAACCCAGTGAGAGTGCATGGCATTTGCAAACCACAGGACATCTGAGTTTTCCTTCCTTCACCTTAAACAAAGATTATAAAATAATAATTGGTCTGTATGGCACAAACCCTCAGGTCTACACAAAAATGATAGCTAATGAACTCCAAGGAATGCAGCATAAGAACGAATATGCAAGTCACTTAAGCCAAATTTTCAAACTCGGGTGCCTAAAGTTGGACCCCTAAATCCTTATTTATCAGCATCTTCTGATAAAAAGACAGTAAATTTAAAGGTGCATAAACTGGAATTGGTTTAATCAGAGTAACAATTATTTCTGCTTTCCCCTGAACAAATGCATGCTTCCCACAATTTACTGCATACTGCACACATCCCACAATAAAAGTAATTCTGTAGCTCTTTATACAACTAATTCTGCTCACATACACACACAGGCTCCCCAGTTAATTCCACAGTCTGCTGATCAGTCCTTCACCCCCATGCAACTCCCCAACAAAGCATGTGTCCACAGTCAGTCCTACCTCTCCATCAATTCTGCCCCCATACACTATCCTTCATCCTAATCAATCCTGTTCCCAAACACATCTCTTTACAGGAGGGGTTGGCAACCTTTCAGAAGTGCTGTGCCGAGTCTTCATTTATTCACTCTAATTTAAGGTTTTGCATGCCAGTAATAGTTTAACGTTTTTAGAAGGTCTCTTTCTCTAAGTCTATAATATATAACTAAACTATTGTTGTATGTAAAGTAAATAAGGTTATTAAAATGTTTAAGAAGCTTCATTTAAAATTAAATTAAAATGCAGAGCCCCCCAGACCAGTGGCCAGGACCCGGGCAGTGTGAGTGCCACTGAAAATCAGCTCGTGTGCCGCCTTCGGCACACGTGCCATAGGTTGCCTACCCCTGCTTTACAGGGTCTGTGGTTGACAGAATGGCAGCAGCCCTGGAGGGCTCTTTACCATCCTCCCGGAAAGAGATGGTGATGTGGGGCTGCAATTGAAGCCCTGGAAGAGGAGAGCTGCTTCTTCCCCCTCTGCCAGGACAGGCTGTTTGTTCCCAAGGCTGGAGCATTCCAGGAAAGCTCCAGCCCTGTGTTGGCAAGAGCAATGCTTGTTTCTCATGCTAATGGACAAGCTGGTCCCTAAGCATGTACAGCAGCTCTGATTGGCTGTCATTCCCCAAAAGGCAGGGAAATACAGCAGAGAGCCAATTTTATGGGGATTTTCCTCTTAGGGTATGTCTACACTACAAGACTATTTCAAATCAATTTAATTTGAATTTGTGGAATCGACCTTATGAAGTCGAAGTTGTGTATCCACACTAAATACACTAGTTCGACTGTGTGAGTCCACAGTAACAGGGCCAGTGTCGACTTTGGAAGCGGTGCACTGTGGGAAGCTATCCCACAGTTCCTGCACTCCCCGCTGCCCATTTGAATTCTGGGATTTCCCCCCAATGCATGCTGGGGGGAAAAATGTGTCGAGGGTGGTTTTGGGTAACTGTCATCATTGAACCGTCAATCATGCCCTCCCTCCCTCCCTCCCTGAAAGCGCCTGCGGGCAATCTGTTCGTGCACTTTTCTGCTCAGTGACAGCGCGGGCGCCACAGCACTTTGAGCAAGGATCCCACTGCAGTTTTGGCCGTTGTCAACTCCTCGCACCTTATCGTCCACCTCTTCCACAGTCAGCTGCTGAGAAATAGGGCTACTTTTCAATGGTGCTGCGAGCACTGGTGGACCATGGGGGATGTTTTACCAACATCAACGTCGGGGGGCCAGGCAAAGTTCATGACGTGCGTGTTTTCAGGAACTGTGGTCTGTTTAGACGCCTGCAGGAAGGTAGTTTCTTCCCGGACCACAAAATAAGTCTTGGGGATGTGCAGATGCCTATAGTGATCGTCGGGGACCCAGCCTACCCGCTAATGCCCTGGCTCGTGAAGCTCTGTGCAGGCGCCTTGCACAGCGACAAGGAACTCTTAAAGTACCAGCGAGCAGTGAGCAGCGTGACCTGTGACTGTTTAGTTTCTTAACAGAGAAGCTGAACCTGCCCCTGTTTCTTTACCAAGTGACTGTTGACTAGCATCTGCAGTTACATACCCCGCCCACCCCGCTTCCCCAACTTCCAACACACATTTAAAAATAAAAGACATGTTCCACTGTAACTTTACAAAGGTTTCTTTATTGATGACTTTGCGTTACAGGGTTGAAACTGGGACACGGACTGTGCTGGGTAGGGTGTGCAGTGATGTAAAGACCGCCTGTAAACTCGAGGAATGACAGGCTCCTGCTCCCAGAGCGGTCTGCATTGCCGGACTGGATGTTTCAACGGAGCCTGCCATCCCTCCTTTTTGGGACTCTGTGTGCGGGGGCTATGTGGCCTTTTGGCGGGGGAGGACGGATACAGATTCCTCTGCTGCGTGGCTGTGTGGTCCAGGACAGGGACCGTTGCATGAGATCTGTAACCCCCCTCCCCCGCTACAAAGTCACGTACCCCCCCACCCACACAGAACCTGCAAACCACCTCCCATACCGACCAGGGTGCCTACTGACTGCAGTGTGTGTGTGACCTGCTGCTGATCCTGCCCCCATGTCTGTACCCTGGTAAAGGTGATTGTCCTGTCCAATTACCAACCCCCTTCCCCCCCTTCAAACACAGTCTCCTCTAAAAGAACATGACGGAAACAGTAATTAACAGAAAAGTATTTTTTATTATCAACTAGACAGTTAGGGGATGAAACTGGGATGGGGGCTTGGGTGAGGCGGGAAGGAAAGGACTTCTCAAAATTTAGGGTATGAGAGCTTTTCGGTACTTGAGCACTCTGCTGGGGTGCAGTGACAGTTTACACGGCCTCTGGCGCCCCTCCTTCTGGTTATTTTGGGTGAGGGGGGTATGGGACTTTGTGGCGGCGGAGGGCGGTTGCAGATACACGGCAGGGGGGCTCTGTCCTCCTGCCTGCGGTCCTGCAGAACATGCACAAGGCGCAGGAGCATGTCCGTTTGCTCCCTCATTAGTCCAAGCAGCGTTTGAGTCGCCTGCTTGTCTTCCTCACGCCACCTCTCCTCCCGTTCGCTGTGTGAGCGCTGGTACAGAGAGAGGGTCTCCCTCCACTGGCTCTGCTGGTCCGCGTCGTCTCGGGAGCACCCCATGAGTTCAGCGAACATCTCATCCCGTGTCTTTTTCTTTCGCCGCCTAATCTTTGCCAGCCTCTGTGAGGGGGATGCTGTGGCAGGTCTGGAGACAGTCGAAGCTGTGTGATGGGAAAAAAAGAGTGAATTCCTTGCAAAGATAAATTTTTGCGAACAATGAACACAGTGTAGTCTGTCTCTGTGAATTCTGGGTTGAGATCCCAGTGCCTGATGGGGCAAAAACCATTTTCGCGGGTGGTTCTGGGTAAATGTCGTCAGTCATCCCTTCCTCCGGGAAAGCTACAGCAGACAATCATTTCAAGCCCGTTTTCCCTGGATTGCCCTGGCAGACGCCACAGCGTGGAAACCATGGAGCCTATTTTGCCTTTTGTGCCTATCACCGTATGTGTACTAGATGCCGCTGACAGAGGCGGTCCAGCAGCGCTACACAGCAGCATGCTTTTGCTTTTGCATGACAGCAGAGATGGTTACCAGCCATACTGTACCATCTACCATACCATAAATTGGTAATAAGATGGGCATGGTTACCAGTCCTTTTGCACTGCACCATTTACTGCTGTCATAAGTGCCCCTGGCTGCTCTTAGCCAGGGGCGCAAAAGCCAAAATTGGGAATGACTCCCTGAGTCAATCCCTCCTTTTTGGTATCTAAAAATAGAATCAGTCCTGCCTAGACTATGGGCAAGTGTACTAGAGAACCACTGTATCAGAGAACCAGAGAGCACAGCTGCTCTGTGTCAGATCCTGCATAGATTATGAGCTGTATGCTATTCATAGGGGGTGCTCCTGCAACAACCCCACCTGTTCATTCCATTCTTCCCCAGCCTTCCTGGGCTACCATAGCATTGTCCCCCCACTTGTGTGATGAAATAATAAAGAATGCAGGAATAAGACACAGTGACTTGTTAGTGAGAAATTAGTGGAAGGCAGCCTCCAGTTGCTATGATAGTCCAGATAGGACATTAAGGAGTGTGGAGGAGAGGAGCCCAGCATCCTGCTGCTAGTCCAGGGGCAATTGAATCTTTTCTTTACACATGAAGGGTGGGGGCTGCTGAAGCTCAGCCCCCTGTTGCTATGATGAGGACGGTTACCAGCCATACTGCACCATCTACCAGGAAAAATTAGGGCCAGGCGCCCTTGATCGACCTCACTGATGCTAGTACGCATGGTTACCAGTCCTTTTGCACTGCCCCATGTGCCAATAGGCTGATGATGACGATGGATATCAGTCATATTGTACCGTCAGCCACCCATGGCGGGGGGGGGGGGGAGGATGTCGGTGTTCAGTGCTGCAGCATCGCATCTATCTGCAGCATTCAGTAAAGATACGGTGACATGTAAAAGAGTCAACAGAGGATTGTTTTCCCTTTCACTTCTGGGGGGGTGTGCGTAAATTGCCGAGCTATGCCCTGACCCACCGCGGACACTGTGTTTGACCCTAGAAGCATTTGGAGCTCAGCCAAGAATGCAAATGCTTTTCGGAGACAGCAGGAACTGTGGGATACCTTGCGTCCTCAGTCCCCCCTCCCTCCATGAGCATCCATTTGATTCTTTGGCTTTCCGTTATGCTCGTCACGCAGCAGCGTGCTGAGTCTCTGCTATGCCGTCTGTCCGGAGATTTTTGAAAAATACTTTGGACCAGGCGTAACATTACAGTAATTCCCCTAATTAGATGCAGGAGTCTCCGAGCGAGATCACCCTGAGGATGGTCACTGAAGGAGATAGAGAGCGCATGCTGCGTGAAAGCCAGCACAAACCAGGGCCCTATGCAGCCGTGCTCGGGGAGGCAATGCTCCCAGAGTACCTCATGAAAGCCTCGCACGGAAAAGTGTGCTGCCACGGAGCACCCAATAAGGCAGCTCTCCCCAGGAACCTCCTGCGGAGGCTTTTCGATTACCTCCAGGAGAGCTTCGTGGAGATCTCCCAGGAGGATTTCTGTTCTATCCCCATATATAGAGAGACCTCCTTTTCACATACTTCAGATTCCTGTTATATTAAGAATAAAAGTTTACATGGTTAAAGCACTTACCGACTGCTCCTTCCCCTGATTCAGGATCCGGGTTAATGGCCGGGGACGGTTGGTAGGGGATCTCCGTGACGGTGATGAAGAGATCCTGGCTGTCGGGGAAACCAGCATTGTAAGCGCTGTCGCCTGCCTCGTCCTCCACAAACCCTTCCTCATCTTCCCTGTCCGCGAACATCGCCGAGGAACTGGCCGTCGACACTGTCCCATCGTCAGAGTCCATGGTCACTGGTGGGGCAGTGGTGGCAGGCTCCGTAGCGTCCGTTTGCCGCTTTGATTTTTTGGTAGCCTTGTCTGGGGTCCTTGATTTTCACGCGGCGCTGCGTTGCATCCCGGCTGTATCCTCTGTCTCTCATGGCTTTGGAAACCTTCTCGTAGGTCTTCGCATTCCGTTTTTTGGAGCAAAGCTCCGAAAGCACAGACTCCTCGCCCCACACACCGATCAGATCCAAGAGTTCCCGGTCAGTCTATGCTGGGACCCTCTTTCTATTCAGAGATTACATGAACTCCTCTGCTGGAGAGCTCTGCATCGCTGCCGGTGCTGCTGAGCTCGCCCCGATGTCCAACCACGAAATGAGATTCTAACTGTCCAGACAGGAAAAGGAATTCAAATTTTCCCGGTGCTTTTCCTGTATGGCTGATCAGAACATCTGAGCTCGGACTGCTGTCCAGAGCATCAACAGAGTGGTGCAGTGTGGGATAGCTCCCGGAGCTAGTAAGTTCGATTTGCATCCACACCTAGCCTAATTCGACATAGCCATGTCGAATTTAGCGCTACTCCCCTTGTCGGGGTGGAGTACCGAATTCGAACTAAAGAGCCCTCTAGGTCGAATTAAATGGCTTCCTGGTGTGGACGGGTGCGCGGTTAATTCGAATTAACGCTGCTAAATTCGAATTAAAGTCCTAGTGTGGACCAGGCCTTAAATTCAGAGTTTTCCCTGTACACCCTGAAGCCCAGCTTGGTTTTATGCCTACTATGAACATCTTCCATCCCTGCATAGGTCTGCCCTTCATTTCTGCACAAGTCAGGGGGACCTAAAGCTGGAGTGGGAGGTAGAGCAGAAAAGGGACCAGTAACTCTGCAGCATGCTCCCCCCTGAGCCCTGATTCACAGCTCAGAGGGGGCTTGTCAGCTACACCTCTGCAGAGTTTGAGCTGCCTGGATCAGGAAGGGTTGCAAATATGGTGGAAGGGCAAGGGGAGCCACTGCGGAATGCAGCCTTCACAGACTCCAAGGTCAGAAGGGACCATTGTGATCATCTAGTCTAACCTGCTGTGTAACATAGACTGGAGAATTTATCGAAAATAATCCCTAGAGCAGAGCGCTTAGAAAAACAGCCAATCTTGATTTCAAAATTGCCAGTGATGGAGAATCCACATCAACCCTTGGCAAATTGCTCCAAAGGTTAATTACTCTCAATGTTAAAAATGTGTGCCTTATTTCCAATCTGAATTTGTCCAGCTGTCAGGAGCTGGTTGAGTGCTCCGGGTGAAAAGCACCACCTCACGGCAGCACTCTGGGATATACCGCTTAATGGTGAGAGTCCACAAGCTGCTTTGCCTAGTGGCAATATCACAGAGTAGTGTCACCCACTGGCGAGAGTCCAAGGGCCACCTTCCTGGCAGCAATATCACAGGATAGTGTCACCTACTAGTGAGCATGAGGATAGGAGGGGAGGGTAACCCTGGCCCACCCTAGTCCACTGGGTTCTGACCCAGGACTCTTTGAAACGCTACCCTGACACAGGGTTCAGGTGTCAATACCCCCAAGTGCATTCCCTAGGTCACTTCCTGCCTTCTTTCTAGCCCCTCTGAGGTCATCTCAGAGTTGGACATGGGGTCCCTCTTGTGTTCCCTCTGATTCAGCCTCAAAGTCTCCTCCACTGACAACAGCAAGTCATCCCCTGCAATTCCCCTGGGCAACTGGCTTCCCGCAGCACAGCTGGGAGATAGCTTAGAATCCTAACAGCTTCCCAGCAGGAGGCCACTGCTCCCAACTGCCCTCCTCCTCAGTCAGCCCAGAGTTGTGCTGCTCCCTTTTGAATGTTCCTTCCACTGGGAGCATGCCCAACAGGGGCAAAAGGGCATGGCATCTTGTGTCCAGAGCCTCCCCTCTCCAGTGCAGGGTTGATACACTCCATCACACGAGCTTCAACGTTCAGTCATTTAATCATGTTATGCCTTTCTCTGCTAGATTGACGAGCCCATTATCAAGTAATTGTTCCCCATGTAGGTAACTAAATTGAGTTCCTTGAGTCTATCACTATAAGGGATGTTTTCTAATCCTTTAACAGAGATGCCAAGGGTTGGCTGTCTTTAAGAGAGATTTACAGCCCCGAAAAGAGAGATTCAATGACAAAGTGAGACTTTCCAGATGGCATGTTAGGTCATTCCTCAGGGGCGGTGCTAGGAGAGGCTTGTGGGAGCTATAGCCACCCCAAAATTTGCCTTATCCCCCCTGTAGCAGCTGCCACTCTCCAGCAACCCAGCTCTGAAGGCAGAGAGTAGAGAGTGGTGGATGCTGGCTGGGCGCCTAGCTCCAGCAGCAACACAGAAGTAAGCCTGGGCAGAGGGCTGGGGGGCCCAAGATCAGCCCCATCCCATGTCCCTGCCCACAGGAGTATGCTGCCCAGGCCAGGTGGAGGGTCTAGGATTCCCCATAGCAGCCTGTACTGACTCGCTTCAGCCCAGGGTTCTGGGCCCCACCCTCCATGTTTGCTGCTCCCTGAGGCCTCTGTCAGCCCTGGAGCCAGGTCCCTGCCTAGGCAGCTCTTACCAGCTATGACCAGCCAGTGCCCTGCACTGCCCAGCTCAGCTCTGGCTTCCAGCCTCTAACCTGACCAGGGCCACAGATGAGGACAGGGCCAATTGAGGGGTGGGTCCTCATGCCGAGGGAAGGTGCAGCCCTCCCAGTTTTCTGTTTGGCCCATCTCAGCCAGTTAATAACCCCTGGTTTAGGCACACAGTCAGTGGACAAAACAAGAGAAATATTCAAAAATAAACTGTTTTATATACACCTAATAAAAAAGAAAACTGTTTTATCAATACAACAATATGTTTATTTTGCATATCACCTTGTCCTAGTGATCATCCATTTGAAAAACACAAAATAGTACAAATACTATTTGGTTCATATATTATTGCTCATGTTACATTTACAACAAACTAAAATAATCAGATTCCAAAATAAATAAATGCAAAATAAATTCATTAAAAATAAATAATTAAAATAAACCACAACCAAATAATACATTGCATAAATATAAAAATAAATTTAATTTAATTAATTTGAAGCTAACAAACCATAGATAAAGGATTCAGATTCCACATTTCTTTTAATATCTAATTTGGTTTCACGTTTTATTCATGTGCTTTGTTATATTGCCATGAGACCCCCTTTGCTGTTTTTATAACTTCTTTTGGTGGCTCAAACTTGTATCATGGCTCAGGATTTGCCATCTTCACTTGGATAATAGAGGCCAGTGGCCCTTCTAGTCCAAGGTTTGGTCTGAACGGTGTCTTATCCTTTAGAACAAGACAGAACGCTCTTCTTCTCCTGCATTTGAGTGGGGAAAACTAAGACAAGCCTGGCAACTGTGAACAGTAATGGGAACTTGAGAAAACCTAATTTTAAAAAGAAGTCTTGCCTGCTACTAGGACAATGAAGGGCCATGATGTGTCCAGTATAGTTTAAATTTTGAACTGGATTTTGCAGAACCTGCAATCTTTCAATCAAGTCTTGCTCGTTTTTTGGGCCAACTCATTTTTTGACCATCAAGTATTCACACACACAACCATACCTCACCTCCAGATAGCCTCCTCTCTTGGGCCTGTAGTCTCCATGGTTACCACAGTACACAAGCTTAGAAAGCGGCTTTCCAATATCCAAGCCCTATGCCTGAAGCCCCAGGTGTATTGTTGTCTCTTTCAGCCCCTGAGTAAAAGTATTTTAAATCTTTGTATATTTACTCAAAATGAGTGAGATAAGTTTAGGAATATGTGTGAGAGTAAGATAGCGTGCTAACGAGTGAGTCTCACACCCAGTGAGTGAGACTTGTCATGTCTGCCTTTAGTCATTCTCCTGAATCTTCTCTGAACGCTCTCCAAGTTACCAACACCCTTCTTGAATTGTAGGCACCAGAACTGGACACAGTATTCCAGCAGCAGTCACACCAGTGCCAAATCACCTCTTTACTCCTACTTGAGATTCACTTTGTAAGAGAGTTGAATTAGGCCAGGTGGGTCCATCAACCAATTAAGCAGTGAGCAGGGGAGAGATTTTGGCTAGGAGGAGCCACTAATTAGAAGCAGGCTTAGCTGGACAGAAATAGGAGGGGTCTGTGTAAAGCCCAGGAGCTGGGGGTTGCTGGGAAGCAGGCTGCAGTCACTCTCTGGGAGGAGTGTTTAGGTGTGTAGAGGATAGGTCATGGTTATTTCCTGTAAAGGGGGTTGGGAGGCTTGTGAACCCAGAGCAAGGGGAAGTGGCTTAGGGGAAAAGCAGCAAAGAATAGGAGTGCAGATGTTGGCTGCTGATTAAAGGGCCCGTGAGCAGGAATCCAGAGAAGAGAGTGGGCCTGGGTTCCCCTACCAGCCACTGGGAATGTGGCACTGACCAGGCAGAGGATAGTGGGCTGCCTGGATGTGACAGTCTATACCTTGGGGGAGTGTGCTATCACCCCCATATTCCTCACTTTCATATAATCATGATCTTATGTATAAAACATGCCTTGTAAGGTATCAGGGCAAAGGTTATGATCTGCTGAAAGTCATTTCTCTATCTATATCTCATTAATGCATATGAAGTTATGAGAATTGTGTTGTATGGTTGTCACTAAAACATGCTGTAAGTTGGGGGAATCAGCCAAATATTAGCTTCCCAGAGGCAACAGCAAGGAAACCAACCACCACGGTGGGGTGTCAAACAACCCATCAACAGCCATTGTCCAGCAAGGGAGTTGCAATGCAATGACTCACCTGCATGAGGCAACACCAGGGGAATTGCTCAACCTTGCTTTGAGAAACTCAGTAATGCTCACCTGACAGGAGGCAAAGTTAAGAGGGAAGAAAGGATATGATAAAAGAGAGAGACATTTGACACACTCTCTCTTTCTCTCTTCCACCTATATCTACAGAAACCACACCAAGCAACTGGAGTGCTGATCAAAGGGGAGAGCTTGGCTGAAGAGCAACCAGTGGTGAAAAGCATCTAAGTTTGTAAGGGCACTGAAAGTGTGAAGATCAGCTTAGAATGTGTTTTGGTTTTATTTCATTTAATAAAATCTGACTTCTTGTTCTTTGACTTATAATCTATCTTTATAGTTAATTTGTTTACTCTACCTGAAGTAGTGCATTTGGGTTGAAGCATGTCAGAGGCTCCCCTTGGGATAACAAGCTTGTTATATATCAATTTCTTTGTTAATTGATTAACTTATATAAGCTTGCAGTGCCCAGGGGGCATAACTGGACACTGCAAGATGGAGGTTCCTAGGGTTGTGTCTGGGACTGGAGATATTGGCTCATGTAATTTGGTTGCAAGTAGCTGGGAGAAGCTTACATGCTAGAGGCTGTGTGTATGGACAGTCCAGGAGCAGGTGTTCATAGAATATCAGGGTTGGAAGGGACCTGAGGCGGTCATCCAGTCCAACCGCCTCCTCAAAGCAGGACCAAACCCCAGACAGATTTTTGCCCCAGATCCCTAAATGGTCCCCTTGAGGATTGAACTCACAACCCTGGGTTTAGCAGGCCTATGCTCAAACCTGAACTATCCCTCCCCCCAAAAAAATATGGAACGCTTCACGAATTTGTGTGTCATCCTTGCACAGGGGCTATGCTAATCTTCTCTATGTTGCTCCAATTTTAGTATATGTGCCGCTGTTCTCACAGCAGAGCAGGGTAAGTCTGGCTCCCAGAGTCAAGGATTGGAGTGACCTAGCAGATCACTGGTCCGGATAACACCAGAGGGGAACGTCACACTGGAACAATTTGTTCTGGAAAGACTTTGTTACTCCCCACACCTGCAAGGGACAATACATATGGTGACCTGACCGTAGGGCCAAGTCATGAAGAGGGAGCTCCCTGAGGGGCAGATGGTGTGAGAACACTGGGAGAGACACCATGGAAGGAGGGCACAATGCCTGGCCAGACCTACTCCCCAGGATGGCCAGGAGGAGGCGCCATCAGCAGTGAGTGGACCCAATGATTGCATTAGTCCTTTTAGTCACAGCATTGCACTGGGAGAACATATTCAGCTGATTCTCCACCACAACCCCCAAATCTTTTTCAGAGTCACTGCATGCCAGGATAGAGTCCACCATCCTGTAAGTATGGCCTACATTTATTGTACCTCGATCAGGGGTTCTCAGACTGCATTTCACTTCAACCCCCTTCTGACAACAAAAATTACTCCACAGTCCCAGGAGTGGAGGCTGAAGCCTGAGCCTGCCCAAGCCCCACTGCCCAGTTTAGGGGGCCAAGCTAAAGCCTGAGCCCTGCTGCCCCAGGCAGGGAAGCTAAGGCCAAAGTCAAAGCCCAAGGGCTTCAGCCCCAGGCAGGGGCCTGTAACCTGAGCCCCACCACCCAGGGCTGAAGCTGTTGGGCCTGGGCTTTGGCCCTGGGCAGTGGGGCTTGGACTTCAGCCCCAGCCCCAGCAAGTCTAATGCCAGCCCTGGCGACCCCATTAAAACAAGGTCCTGATCCACGGTTTGAGAATCACTGTCCTAGATGTATACATTTATATTCAGCCATATTAAACCACATATTGTTTTCTTGCGCTATGCTTACCAAGAGAATCAGCTGACTATGCATCAGTGACCTGTCCTTTTCATTATGTAACCACTCCCCCACCCCAAGGTTTGTGTTATCTGCAAACATTATCAGTTAGTTTATGTTTTCTTCCAGGTCATAACGTGTTAAATAAAAATGTTAAATAGTGTAGTGCCAAGAACCAATCCCTGCAGGACCCCATTCGAAACACACCCACTCAATGATAATTCCAATTTACATTTACATTTTGAGACCTCTCAGTCAACCAGCTTTTAATCTATTTAATGTGTACCATGTCAATTTGATATCATTTTGATTTTTTTTATCAAAACATCATGCTGTACCAAGCCAAATGGCTTACAGAAGTCTATTACATCAATACTATTACCTTTATCAACCAAACTTGTAATCTTGTCAAAAATATGTCAGTTTTAAACAGGCTCTACTTTCCGTAAACCCATGTTTATTGGCATTAATTATAGTACCTTCATTTCTTAGTTAATTGAGTCCTCTGACAGCCACTCCATTGTCTTGCCTGGGATTGATGTCAGATTGATAGGCCTATAATTACCCAGGTCACCCTTGTCATAACTATAAAGGGAAGGGTAACAAGCCTCCTATATACAATTCTATAAAATTCCTCCTGGCCAGAGGCACCAAAATCCTTTTACCTGTAAAGGGTTAAGAAGCTCAGGTAACCTGGCTGACACCTGACCCAAAGGACCATTAAGAGGACAAGATACTTTCAAATCTTGGGCGGGGGGAGGCTTTTGTTTGTGCTCTTTGTTTTGGTGGTGTTCGCTCTTGGGCCTAAGAGGGACCGGACATCAATCCATGTTCTCCAAATCTTTCTGAACAAGTCTCTCATATTTCAAACTTGTAAATAACAGCCGGGCAAGGTGTGTTAGTTTTATCTTTGTTTTCTCAACTTGTAAATGTTCCTTTGCTAGAGGGAGGTTTATCCCTGTTTGGCTGTAACTTTGAACCTAAGTCTAGAGGGGGTTCTTCTGGGCTCTTTGAATCTGATTACCCTGTAAAGTTATTTTCCATCCTGGTTTTACAGAGATGATTTTTACCTTTTTCTTTAATTAAAATTCTCCTTTTAAGAACCTGATTGATTTTTCATTGTTTTAAGATCCAAGGGTTTTGGATCTGTGTTCACCAGGACTAATTGGTGAGGGTATACTCTCAAGCCTACCCAGAAAAAGGGGTGTAAGGACTTGGGGGGAGGGGAGGAATTAGTCTCAAATCTGCCCAGGAAAGGGGGCATTAGGGACTTGGGAAATATTTGGGGAAAGGCTGAGTTCCAAGTGGCTCTCCCCTAAGATTTGAAACACGCTTGGTGGTGGCAGCTTACTGTTAACCTAAGCTGGTAAATAAGCTTAGGGAATCTTTCATGCAGATCCCCACATCTGTACCCTAAAGTTCAGAGTCGGGAGGGAACCTTGACAACCCTATTTACCCTTTTTAAATATTAGCAAAACATTTGCTTTCTTCCAGTCTTCTGGAACTTCACCAGTGTTTGAAGACTTATTGAAAATCAACATTAGCAGTCCAACAAGCTCCTCAGCCAGCGTTCTTTAAAACTCTTGGATGAAAGTTAGCTGGACTTGCTGATTTTAAAAATATTTAACTTTAGTAGCTGCTGTTTAATATCCCCATGAGATACTACAGGAATGGAAAGAATGTCATCATCAGATGACATGACAATCTGTTTTTTCCCCAAATACAGAACAGAAATATTTATTAAACACTTCTGCCTTGTCTATGTTGTTATTGATAATTCTATCATTTCCATCTAGTAATAGACAAATATATTAAGATTCATTTTGTTACTAATATAGTTAAAAAACCCTCCTTGTTGTCCTTAACTCTGCTGGCTGTAGATTTTGCCTTGTGTCCTTTTGCTTCTCTTATCAATTTTCTACAATTCCTATGGTCTCTGCAACCCTGGTAGATAGTCTAGTGTATATCAGCAAGGCACTCTCAGTGCTTCTTGAAGCAGTATTCATCCCCACTTTTTTTTTTTTTGCAATCTCAGAGGGATTTATTGTTGGTATGAGTGGGGATGTCAGTGAGAATTTGGCTTGTTGAGAAGCTGGGCTGCCAGAGCACACAGCTCCAACCACAGAAGCCCTGGCTTCTACAGTCCTTGATCATGCATCCTTGTGATCTGCAATGTGGGATGTCTCACCCCACTGTTTGCTCTCCCCCAGAGAAAAGCGTACAGCAGAAACTCTGCAAGTCCAATCTTGTCGATTTTGTCCATACCAACCTGTTAATATTTTTTCTCATGGTGAGGAAGTGTTTCTGGTCAAGTATTCAGTGTCTAGTACAGTGCTTGGAACATGCTGATTCAGCATGCATTGTGTATATGTGCTCAGCCATTTTTCTTGAAAAATGAAAAGGAAAGAAAAAAAGACTAAAAATCATGCCAGATTTCATGTAAATACTTTAATTACATCTGAATGCTTAAAACTTGAGTTAAATTACACCTTAACACATCTACTACATTGTACATATATGTCCAGTACCCTGTAAGGAGGTGCTATTACACTAAAAGAATGCTAAAGCCCAGCCAATGGTGGTAATATTCTTTTAGTTTTATCATCTATATTACATTGATTTAAGGGCCCCCAACACAGGACAGAGCCCCCTTATATAAGAGAACTGTTTGAATCTGAGAGGAAGTCTGTCCATTCATTATATAATATAGGTCTTACCCCAATACATGACAAGGTATGGGTTTGGTTCCAGATACACAGCAAGTGAATCACTCAGCAACTGCCTGAGAAGTGCAAGGAAGGGGTTCACAGCGCTTTGCAAAGCATATTGTTGCTTTTAGGAAATACTCCTTGTTACAGTTTTGTGTATTGAATCAAAGAATTAAAAAAATTCACTTCAGTGATAAGGAGTCTTGAAAAATGTTCCTCTAAAAAGAAAAAACCAATGTTGTTTAGTTTTAAAATCATTCAGAAGCCCTAAGGCCTGCCAAGCCCCAGTGGGTCTTACAGCAACAGCTGAAATCTACAGGGGAGAAATCTGACAACTCAGTTGCTAGCAGCCATCACTGGGCAAATGGAAAGAGATGCTGGTTCTCCCAAAGCAGAGTAAAGTGTGTGTGTGATGTGTTTGGTTCAGATTCTCACCTGGGGTAAAATCAGTGTAGCTGCATTGAAGCCTCCAGGGCTCAGACTCAAAACCTCAAAGTAGAGCTAGGCTGTATTACACCAGCTGAGGATCAAGCTTATTTCCATACACCTCACCCTGTTGTGAGCAATCCTTTTGGAGTGGAAACACTAATGGCAGCCTGTAGCTGAGGTGCTGGGATGCCTTTTTGTAGATTCCAGTTGTCTTCTGGCTATGCACTAAGGGCCATTTTCCCAATGGCAGCTACAGACTCCAGGATCAAACAGGTTCCAAGAATTCTCAAGCTTTACATGGGAGGGGAAATTTAAAAAAATAAAACCCCCAAAAGGCTCAGTCCTGCAAAATCTTATGCAGGTGAGTAGTGTCAGTGAATACTCTGGTGGGTAAGGGCAAGTTGCATGAGAAGGGGTTGCAGGATCGGGCCCATAAGCAGGAAAGGTATTTGTACATATGAAAGGGGGAAATTTGTAGGAAAATGATTTGAGGGAGGGTACACTGGCCACAAGTCCCGACTTGAGCAGTTCTACTGAATACTCAAACTGCTGGACATTCTGCCAGCCAGTCACCTGACTCTTTGCATAATGCCCATTTTCTAAATATAGGTATGCATTCAGATTTTGGCTGTCAATTTAAAGAGAGCTCTTTACTTCGAGAGTCATGTAGTTGGCTCTCTCTGCACTGGAGCTCCTGGGCAGAAGGCAGTTCTGCTTGACAAATGCATGTGCTAAAGGAAAACCAATAGATAAATCAGTGCATCAACTGTGATGGACACATGCATGTGCTGCATACATCAGGTCTCAAACTTATTGGTGGGATAGCTGGATCTCTTGAATATTATCTATATAGATCCACAGGTACAGACCCATTGTCTGGTATTACAATCTACCTTTGGCATGACTATATCAATCAGGACTTTTGCCCAGGGAGTGGAGGGAGTCACTGAGGTTAGAATATCATGGACAGGCAGGGGCTCTCTGATTTGCTAGGTTCCACGTGTTTCCCATTTCAATTTCAGGCTTGGAGAACGGAGCAGGAAAAATAGGGTAGTTGTCTTATGATCTGGCTGTGTTGGGGAACATGGGTGAAGGGAAACTTACAGACAGCCTGTTTTTATACTTTCCTACTATCATTGCTTAGGTCCTGCTACTTGCTTTTGATGTTCTCCCTGCAGTGCCTGGCCATATTGCACTTGTTCTTGGTGACTGCCGGAAAGCTCTGCTCATTACAGTGCCAGCTCCATACTGCAGCGTACCAAGGTGGCCAGTGGCAGTGAGGGCCTGACAGGCCCCATAACACTACTCTTGCCCAGGGGCTTCCTCTTCAGCACTCTTCACTCGCCGTATCAGTTAACAATACAGCTGAGAGAGAAGTGTACTAGTGATAAAGGCGAACTGAAAGGATTTGTTTTTACCTATCAAGACCTGAGTTCAAGATTTTGCATTTCATCTGCATTGTTGGCCGATGTGACTGGGACATAAAGCAGAGCATTTTCTTATACTCTGTATGCTGCTTTAGATGGGGTCACCTATTTCAGCAAGAGAAGCAAAGAACCCTGAATGCAGGTTCTGGCAAGTAAGTAAGGATCTGACTTTTGACTGAAATTTATTTATCCTGTATTTTCACTGTGGCACCTTATAGACTAACAGACGTATTGGAGCATGAGCTTTCGTGGGTGAATACCCACTTCGTCGGATGCACCGTCATGCATCCAACGAAGTGGGTATTCACCCACGAATGCTCATGCTCTAATACGTCGGTTAGGCTATAAGGTGCCACAGGACTCTTTGCTGCTTTTGCAGATCCAGACTAACACGGCTACCCCTCTGATATATTTTCACTCACTCTCTCTAAGTGTTCTTCCCTCATAAAACTTTACTCTGTAAAAACCATCTTCCTTGGCCGAAGCACAGGAGTGGGTGGGAGTACACCCGAGCCCATTTATTTTTATTATATTAATTCTACCACTGTGGTATCCGGTCACCAATCACTGCCACTCCTAGCTAAGCCAGAGGGAGATGAGAGGGCCCAGCTTCTAGGAGCTGAGTGGCTTGTCCCTATATTACAGTGATTCTTATTACATCACTGATCTGGGACATTCAACCATTTCCTCGCTTTAGATTTATTTAATCAATTTGTTTCTCCAAAGCTCTTTGGTTCACCTTTAAAACTAGTGAAACACCCATGCTGCAGAAACCCTGAGTGCTGCCCTGTGAGTGTGTTTCTGAACAATCTAGGCAGCACAAGAGGCAAGACAGATGAGCTTGCCCCGGGGATAACATCATGTGCTCATGGGCACTGCTGAGGAGGCAGGCACAGCTGCTCTGCCTCCCAGCTCAAGGGGGCTTAAGTCACCCCCAGGCACCTGCCTAAGCTCTGTGGAAACCATTAGATTACACTGCAGGACTCCAATCGTGAAATGTTATGGTAAAAAATCACTGGGAAAGCCCTTCAAAACAAGTGCTCCCACCCCCACCACAATACCATGACTCAGTAGGGTCCTGTGTTCTGACCGATTTAGCTTCAAGACAGTTTATCTTCATCCCTGCACAGCTTGGTAAGACGGCACTAACCAGGATTGCTCCTGAAATCTGGGCATGGCAGCTCAGGGCCCTTTGGTAGCGATGTATGTACCAAAAGTTGCTGCAGCCAGCCACCACCAAGCATTTGCTGCCTGAAGTGTGTAAATGCCCAGAACTGCTCCCCAGTCGCAGCACAAAATGATGGGGTGGTCAGTAGGCTTGGTATCCTCATCCATGCTTGTGGTATGTAACTGGTTGGCTCCATCCTCCCTGATCTCAGAGTGATCCAAAGCAGGGGCAGGTGTCGTTCATGCATTGATAGCGTTAGCGACATCTGTGAACACAAGACGGCTGGGTCTCTGGATGGTTCCCTGGCTCGTCAGGAGGATCTGCAAAAATGAAGCAGTGAGAGATGAGACAAGGCAAGGATCTGCAGGGATATATGCAAACCCACATGTCTGTCCATAAACTTACACACTGTATCTTACCTACATTCATCATTTGTTTCAACTTTTATTTAGATTTTGTTTGTGCTCCTGTGGAGGGGGTTTAGACTCTATCTGGTCTGGCTGGATGACCAACCTGCAGAACCCCAGAGAGGGAGTCAGGAGAAGATGCGGCCTGAGACAGGCCATTGCAGCCCCAGGGAGAGCCCAGAAGGGGGAATGCTAGAGACCAGGACCCCCTGCAATGCTGTCACTAGAGAGGAGGGGGTGCTCATGAGGTGAGGATGCCCTACTCCATGGCCTGTGTAAGGGCTGCACACTTGACCTTGCATGTGCTGGGCTCTTTGTCAGCTCCCACTCCCAGCACATACCAGCTCCAACTCCACTTGATGCTCTGCTGGGCCCTTGCAGCATGTTGAGAGATTAGCTATAGGAAACCTATCCCCTAATTGCTGAAACCCTCCCTTCCCCCTCTCCTAGCTTGCCAAATTCTGCATTTTCCCTCCCACCATCTCTCTGTAATGACAACCCTGTGACCTCCCCCTTTCCCTGTTAGCTGCCAAGCTACTCTGGTCTTCCACCCCAACCTGTGCCATGTGGCTAATGAAGTCCCCGAAGGCTCTGTGTGGCTTACTCCACATGCAGTGTTCATTACAAGACTACCTCCAATGCACTTACCAAGCTCAGTAATAACAGGCCTGCACATCTCTGAGTGGGTTGGGCAGAAAGAAGGGTGATGTGACTGTGGAAGGCAACTACTACCTTGCTCTGGGTGGCCTGGGAAGATGCAGCATCTCTTCCATGCTCCAGCAGCTCTTGTTCCAGCTCGTCCTGTTCTTCTGTGGGGTCAAAATTGTACATGGGCATGAGCTGGTGCCGCAGCTTCTCTAACCTGCCAACGGAAAGAAGAGCATAAGAGCAGCATCAAAACCTGTGGCCGAGGAAAGAGGGAGAGTGAAAAACAAATGGTTAGTCTTCCCTCCCCACTCCATTGCTGGGCAGCTGCGGAAGCGTGTGTATGGATGTGAGTGGAGGCCTGTGTGGAGGGGTGTATTTTCTATTCTAGGGTGCTTCTTGCTGTTAAGAGAGTATTTGGCTGTAACTCACTAAGTGATATGTCCCTGTCCAGGGGCAAGGATAAGATCCAACTGCTGCTACCAGCTAACTAGGTTAGACAAAGTGGAAGAGGCCAGTACTGAATGTGCAGGGTTAGTTACCCCCGGTAACCTGTGGCTGCACAGCAGAGGCCCATGTGGGGATTTAAACTGAGCTAGAATCTCAGGATGAGCTTTATGTGGGAGGGGGAGCATGTAACACGCTGGCTCGGTGTGATGTACACCCCCCACACACCCCGCAGTGGCTAGTCCACATGTTGGATAAAAACCTCCTACTGCTGGCAGAATTACATCTTCGGTTCAAGTGGTAGAGGCCTGTGTCTGGTTCTGAGTTCAATCTCTGCCAATAACTTGGGAAGGAGGAACGTGGGATTGGTACATAAAATCTAAAAGGAGCTCTGGAGGGAGCTGATGGACACACAAACACTTTGTAGTTCTGTGTGGCTTACCTGCTCTAACCCTAACAATGCAGCCTGACCCCGCAAAGGGTCTCTCTTCATGCTGGCCTAGACAAAGCAGTGATGAGAGGGACTGCTGACTCCACGAAACAGGCATACTTGAGTGTAGCTGTTGAAGCCCCAGCATATCGTGTGGATGTCGTTTTGTGGGGAGGAAGACATTCCTGAGCTGTTCCAGGCAGGGTCAAGGTCCCTTTTGGCCAAGGCTCAGATGACATGTTCTCTGCATGACCCTTGCCTGCCTCTGGCTGGGTTCTGACTACTAAACCATCAGTGTATTTACAGACTAAATGTTTCAGCACTGCCTTTAGCCTCTTCTGTTTCTCTCAAGTCTCTGCTTTGGGAACCAGCTTGTAAGTTTTCTGCCTAGTGTGTAGCCCAGTGTCGCAACCCTAAACTCATGCTCAAACATGGCGTCTGTATGGCCAATTGTCGGTCAAAAGGTCACATTAGTACCATGTGCAACACCGTAGTGTGGTGTGCAACATTATAGTGTTGTGTGCCTATTCCCGAACCTTCTATCTGGTCAATTGTGGGTCAAGTTGGTGCCATGTGCTACAATACCAGTGTATCGTGTGCAAAAGAGTAGTGTGACGGGTGCAGCTCCTGTTGATGTAGAGGGCTCCAGCTCGGAACCTGGAGGGCGAAGGAGCTAGGGACCAATTAGATGCTGACACGAGTAAGAGTCTTCGAATAAAACTGTATCTCGTGCCAAAAACGGCGGGAGTGCCCGCGTGTTAGCTGGAAGGCCTGATCACCCTTTGAGCCAGGGTCTCCTTCGGATTTTGCCGGCTTGTGTCGTGTCGTGTTAGGATTACTTCCCCTCAATTCGTCATGCACTATGTGTCTGTACTGCTGGTCAGCTGCGCCTGGAGTGTGGTATGTGCATTTTAATTTCTGTAAACACTTTGCTTAGCCTCTTCCTTTTTTTTTTCCTCCTTCTCTTTTTTCCCTTTTTTCCTCCCTTATTTGGTGCAAAGTTGTGTATACAGTATATGAGAATCAAGTTGTTGTATTGATTACTGTTGTGGTTACTTTCACAACATTCGGTTAATGCGTGCACAGCTTACTCAGTTTGCGGGTCTATTTTGAATTTTAGTGAGCGGTTGATCATAGATCATTTAGTTCTTGTTGTTGGATGCAAACAGACTGTTTTCAAGTTGTGTGTGGTTTATCTTGATAGTATTTCTAGTTGATAAATTATCTCCCCCTGGCCCAAGTTGTAACTTATCCCTTGTTAATAAACGGCCATGTGGTTTGAAATTTCAATCTGTCACATTTTGATTTTCCTCTCTCAATTAAATACTTGCTCAAACCTGCGTTTGTCTCGGTCACCCAGCATTGCCCACAGCAATCAGTAAGTGAGTCCATGGCACAGAAATCCACCTATGTCTGTGTCCATTTCAAAATAGCAGGCGAATCAAGGAGAGATGTCTTTCCCTGTCTGCCATTCTTCTGATTTTCAGCAGCAAGCTTAATGGGTGGGTGGATGAGGGGGAGACCACTAAGTCTTGAGCTAGGAAACTTAGTATCTTGCAAAACAGGATCCAGAGGAAATTGCCCTGGAAAGCATGGAGTCCAGCATTTCACCTAGCAGCACTGCCATAAACACAGAGGAAAGCAGGGGGAAAGGTAGGCCCACTGCCCTTGTCAAGGTAAGCCCAAGCTTTTGAGAACTGGGGTCTGGCAGACATAGCCTTGCCAGGCAAACCTCATTATGTAACGCTGCTGGAGCAGAGGAGCCCTGCCTGTAAGTATAGCGTTCGGGATTGGCTAAAATGTGACAGACTCCACAGGTCATAGGATATGCCTGTTATATGAATAACAGCTTCTTTGTACAAACTCTCTCTCTTTAACCCTCCGTATGTGAGATGGATTAGGTGTTGTGTAGGAAACCTACCATGCATTCAGAGGACTTTCGGCTTCCAAAATGGCAAGGAGCTGGCTTTGAAAAGGAAATCTACAATGGGGGGAAGAAAGATAGGGAACTCTGCATTTCCATCTGATTCCTTTCCCCTGGCCTCCCTGTCTGCTAGAGATTCCCTGGCCTTTGCCTTAGTTTTGAAGCATTGAGACTCCCCAAAAGCAGACTGCACTTACCTCTTCCTCTTCCTGATATAGAGAACCTAGAGGAGAAAGAGAAACACTATTAAAACAGTCCCAGTGAGGAGAGGAGCAAGAGATAGTGCCTATCTTTAAAAAGGGGAACAAGGAGGACCTGGGGAATTATAGACCAGTCACCCTAACTTTGATACCTGGAAAAATACTGGAACAAATTACGAAATAATCAGTTTGTAAGCACATAGAGGATAATAGGGTTATAAGGAATAGCCAACATGGATTTGTCAAGAACAAACTATGCCAAGCCAAACTAATTTCCTTCTTTTAACAGGGTTACTGGCCTAGCGGATGGGTGAAATAGTAGATGTGGTATATCTCAATTTTAGTAAGACTTTTGACACAGTCCCAGCTAACATTCTCATAAGCAGAGTAGGGTAATGGGGTCCAGATAAAATTACTATAAATTACTTTACAACAGCTTGAAAGACTATACTTGGAGTAGTTATGGTTTGCTGTCAACCTGGGAGGGTGTATCTAGAGGGGCCTGCAGGGGTCTGCCCTGGGGCTGGTACTAATCAATATTTTCATTAATGACTTGGATAATGGAGTAGAGAGTGTGCTTATACAATCTTCAGGCGACAACAAGCTCAGAGGACAGAATTAGAATTCAAAACAACCTTGACAAACTAGAGGCTTGGTCTGAATTGAACAGGATGAACTTCAGTAAAGACAAGTGCAAAGTACTTCACTTAGGAAGAAAAAAATCAAATTCACAGCTACAAACTGGGGAATAACTGGCTAGGTGTTAGCACTGCTGAAAAGGATCTGGGGCTATAGTGGATCACAAATGGAATGAGTCAACAATGAGAAGTAGTTGCAAAAAAGCTAATATCATCCTGGGGTGTATTAACAGGAGTGTTGTATGTAAAACATGGGAGGTAACTGTCTCACTCTACTAAGCATTGGTGAGGCCTCTGCTGGAGTATTGTGTCGAGTTCTGGGTGCCACACTTTAAGAAAAGATGTGTGTGACGTTGCACTCTATATGATTTTATGGGAATATGCTTCATGCAAAAGGTTTCTTGTAAGGTATCATTACAAAGTTTATAATCTACTGAGTGTGATCATCCTATTTGTATAAATGTACCACTCTTGTATCTGAAACTAGAAATATGAACTATAACTCTGAGGGCCTATTGTAATTATGCAAAGTGTGGGCCATTAATGGTGGTTTGGAATCTTGATGACTCCCATTAACCAGGACAATTGACTGTAGATGGCTCTGTTTTACCTGGAAGTCTTCCTGTATACTTGTGTGCTGGCAAGTGGGTAATGAAGTCTTACAGGGACATGTGACCATGTCACCTGAACTGGAATCCATCTTTTCATTGAGAAGGAGGGGGTGGGAACCCAGAGAGGGACAAAGGATTCCCGCCTTATGCAAAAGATATATAAATGGGTGGAACAGAGCAAAGGGGGCAGCTCTCATGAGGAATCCCCTAGCTACCACCTGAGCTGGAACAAGGGCTGTACCAGGGGAAAGGATTGTGCCCAGACTAGGAAGGCATCCAGTCTGTGAAAGAAACGTATTGAAACATCTTTCAGGGTGGGATATTATCTGTACTCAGTTGTATTACTGTATTAGGCTTAGATTTGCATGTTTTATTTTATTTTGCTTGGTAATTCACTTTGTTCTGTCTGTTACTACTTGGAACCACTTAAACCCTGTATAAGCTTTATACAGGGTAAAATGGATTTATTTGGGTTTAGACCCCATTGGAAGTTGGACATCTGAGTGTTAAAGACAAGAGCACTTCTGTAAGCTGCTTTCAGTTAAGTCTGCAGCTTTGGGGCAAGTAATTCAGACCCTGGGTCTGTGTTGGAGCAGACGGGCGTGTCTGGCTCAGCAAGACAGGGTGCTGGATTCCCGAGCTGTCAGGGAAAGCAGGGGCAGAAGTAATCTTGGCACATCACTTGGCAACTCCTAAGGGAGTTTCTGTGATCTAACCTGTCACAATGTGGACAAACTGAAGAGAGTCCAAAGGAGAGCAACACAAAAAATGAAAGGTTTAGAAAACCTGACCTATGAGGAAAAGTTTTAAAAAAACACAACAAACTGGGCATGTTTAGTCTTGAGAAAAGAAAACTGGGGGTGGGAGGGAGGACCTGATAAGTCTTCAAATATGTTAAGAATTGCTATAAAGAGAATGGTGATCAACTGTTCTCCATGTTAATTGAAGGTGGGACAAGAAGTAATGGGCTTAATCTGCAGCAAGAGCAAGATTAGTTAGAAAGTTTTTCCCAATATCTAACCATAATGGTTGTTAACTTCTGTAATAGGCTTCCAAGGGAGGTTGTGGAATCCCCATAACTGGAGGTTTTTAAGAGAAGGTTGGACAAACACCTAACAGGGATGGTCTAGATCAGGGGTTCTCAACCAGGGTACATGTACCCCTGGGGGTACGCAGAGGTCTTCTGGGGGTACATCAACTCACCTAGATATTTGCCTAGTTTTACAAAGGGCTACATAAAAAACACTAGTGAAATCAATACAAGCAAAAATTTCATACCACTTGTTTATACTATTCTATATACTATACACTGAAATGTAAGTACAATATTTATATTCCAATTGATTTATTTTATAATTATATGGTAAAAATGAGAAAGTAGCAATTTTTTACCAGTAAGGTGCTGTGACACTTTTGTATTTTTATATCTGATTTTGTAAGCAAGTAGTTTTTCAGATGAAATTAGGGGTACAAAAAACAAATCAGACTCCTGAAAGGGAAGGGGTACAGTAGTCTGGAAAGGTTAAGAGCCACTGGTCTAGGTTGACTTGCTTTTTGTCTTTGCACTTAGGCACTTTTGAAAACTTTACCCAAAGTCTGCAAGAAAATTCTGCAGCAGCAAGTTCCACAAATTAACTTGTTGCAGTTTGTAAGGGAAGTTGACCCTAAGAACTTATTCTTGTTGTTACCACCCATCTTCTGCTGAAAGGTAAACTAGCTTATTCTATTAGAGAAGGACCACAGCCCTTTGCACTGCCCTCTTCGTGAGTGACACACCCATTCAGGGATAGGTGAGAAGAAAGGTTTAGGAAGTCACTACCTATAGCGGAGCTAGAAGGGTTGGCTCTGTGGAGCAGCACAGGGAATTTTAAGGGTTTGTTCAATATCCTGTGGGAAGAGTGTGACAGACTCCACACCACACATCATGGGACATGCCCGTTATGGATAACAGCTTCTTTGTACAAACACAGAACCTTCCTCCTTTCTTTAACTCTCCATATGTGAGATGGCTGAGGTGTTATGTAGGAAACCCACCACACATTCAGAAGTCTTTTGACTTCCAAATTGCCAAGGGATCTACTCGGGAGCTGGCTTTGATAGGAAACATGACAATGCGGGGAAGAAGGGGAGGGGAGATCATTCCCCTCTTAACACTTCACTGCCTAATAATGCATCACCACATGTTATCTGAAGTGCTGACCCACTTATGCTGTGTCCAGTCATATCACAGGAAGCTAGACAGGCCCCCCTAACTTCCCCTCAGTCAAGGGAGACAGAACTTTCTGCAAGGGCAGAGACTGTGGAATGAACTTCCCCAGGAACTGAGAGCCATCACAAACCTCACTATCTGCTGCAAGTGCAAGGCACATTTCTCTGACCTTGCCTCTTCTAACACACACTCAGTAACAGGTATATCTTTATTTAAAAAAACAGACACCCTACCAGACCAAGACTTTCCACTCTACATGCATGTTCCTCTGGGGGGAGGATAAGAGCATAAATAACAGATGGATAGTCATGTGGCTTAATGCACTACTGGAAGATGCTTAGATGCCACAGTGATAAGCATGGTATAAAAACCTACATAAGATAGAATAGAGCAACTCAGAGCAGAATCTGCCCCGTTTTCTTTTAAATAAACTCCTCAGTTATTTTAAAAAATGCTGATACCACATATGGGAACTGGTTCCTGGCATCCTCAAAACTACTGGGCACCCAGTCCTGGGAGATCCCAGCAGCACTGATCATTGTACTGCAATTTGGGTTCCTACTGGGAGCCTATGCACGCCTCCCAGACTTGGTTCATTCTGAGCACTGGATAAAGACAGTTAAAAGTTGTGGATCTCAGAGACGTTCAGTGCCCATAACTTTTGTATGATTGTCCAGTGTGGTGGCTCTTTCTTGGTTCAATCAAGTTATTGGGATTAAAACTAGTGTTGATAAATCACACCCACCCTTCCTACTTTAGAAAGAGAAGTATTTAGAATGCCTGATGGAGTGGGTCTCTCTTACCATTGCTACAGCCAACCCAATCATAGTAATGATTCCAAATGAGAGGAGCATTGTGCTCAGGCCGGGCTCACTGCTGACCACGTCTGGAATTTTGGTGCTGTTAAAGCTGGTGGTTTCAGGGCTTACAGTAGCAGTTTCTGGTAGAGCCCTGTCCATGGTTGACCCTGGGTCTGGCTCGGAGGTGGTAGTGGTGCTGCGGTACAAATCGTGTATAGAGGGTGTGCTGTAACTCATCCTGGACAAGGACCCCACGTCCTCTCTGACTGAACTGTCTCCACCCACTCAGGATGCCTTGATTTCTGCTACAAAGTCATAGGGTCTCCCCTTCTGTCAAGGACCCTCCTGTGAGCACTGTTGTGCAACATCTTCCTTGTTGGCCCTTCTTTGAGGGAATCCTGTTGCTTCTCCCTGTGTTTGAGAGAGATAAGCAGAAGCTTTATGAGTCACAGTTGCACAAGGTGACAGTCCTAAAGATACATGACCAACATTTTCTGAAATGGAAACTGTTTCTGAGTATGAGATAGATTAGATATAATTTTGGGGGAGAGGGGAGGCTTAGAGAGTATTTTTGGGTGCTCACCGTAGATGGAAAGTGGCTGACTTTTCAGAGATGCTGAGCGCCTCCAACTCCAGTTGAAGTTAGTGGGATCTGGGCATGTCAAAATCAGGCCATGAGATTCTCAAGCTGAGCTTCTAAAACCTAAGGCATCCAAAATCAATTGCCACGTTTATGCTGGGGTCTAGGGGGCTGAGAGTCAGGAGAGCCTGGTTCTTTTCTCTTATCACTTTCAAATTTGACTTGAGTAGGAGCTGTGGATGATCAGCACCTCTTAAAATCAGACCATTGATTTACGTGCCTAATTTCAGACTCCCAGATTTGCATAGGTGCTGACTTGGTTTTGCCAGTGGGTACTTTTGAGGAGGTGTGTGTGTCGGCCAGTTTTGCGGGGGGAGGCTATTTTCAGCATATTTATATACTTATTTCATATTCTAGTTATTGAATGCATCTATATTGGTATCTTTACTATTTTAATAATGATTAAATTGTTATGAACTACATAATTACATTATCATGAATTACAGTATATTAAAATCATTGCAATCACCTACAAGCTGTCTTCACTAACCTCCAGGAGTGCAAGTAGGGTGGTACCCTCCAGTACGCAGTACTGGCAAGAGATTTTTAACGGGTACGGGGTACCAGAAAGACTTGGGGCTAGCTCCCCCTTGGGTCGGGGGAGGAGAGCGGGGGTTGCACTCTGCTCTTTAAAGGAGCAGAATGTGGCTAGGGAGGGCATTCATTCTTTAAATGGCTTTAACAGCACAATACATATGCTAACAAACTTAAATAAAGGCTTTGTTTATGTTTAGTAGTTGGTCAGAAGTCCTCAAGAGGGGAGGGGTGGGTGGGACGGAAGATGTTTAAACAGTGTTTTTGATTCTGTTTCTCCACATTGGTCTGAATTATCCATGACATCCATACTGCATCACATCAAGTCCAAATCATTATTGGAATGCCTCTGCTTGTACTGACCAGGGTATGTTTGGATTCTGATGTCAGCCCAGTTCTGCAGCCTTATGGGAATCAGGTGTTGTCCCCAGTGTACATGAAATTCTTCTTTGCAGCCAAAATAGTCTAACATGCATTTTGTTAACTGGAGCAGCAAAACAAAGGGCTTGGCTACACTTACAAGTTGCAGCGCTGGTGGAGGCTTTCCAGCGCTGCAACAACACCCCGTCCACACTTGCAGGGCACAACCAGCGCTGCAACTCCCTGGTTGCAGCGCTGGCTGAAAACCCATCCCGGCAGGGGTATAAGGAGTGCAGCGCTGGTGATCCAGCGCTGCTCAGCAGGTGTGGACACTCACCAGCGCTTTAATTGTCCTCCAGGGAATAAGGAGTTATCCCAGAATTCCTGTTCAGCCACTCTGCACATCAGTTTGCACTCTACTGCTCTTGCCTCAGGTGACCCGCCCTTTAAATGCCCCGGGAAATTTAAAAATCTCCTTCCTGTTTGCTGCAGCCAGGTGTGGAGTGCAATCAGTTAATCAGTTACAGGTGACCATGCCTCCACGCGGCAAACGAGCCCCAGCATGGAGCACTGGTGAATTGCAGGACCTCATCAGTGTTTGGGGTGAGGAATCAGTTCAGGCACAGCTGCGCTCCGGCCGTAGGAATTATATCTTTGAGCAGATATCAAGGGCCATGCTGGATAGGGGCCATGATCGGGACGCACTACAATGCAGGGTGAAAGTTAAAGAGCTGCGGAGTGCCTATTACAAAGCCCGCGAGGGCAATCGCCGATCGGATCCGCCCCACGACCTGCCGTTTTACAGGGAGATGGACGAGATACTTGGGGTGACCCACTGCCAATCCCAGGATAACGCTGGACACTTCTGAGCAGGCTGGGGGACAGGAGGAGGAGGCGGAGGAGGCGGCGGGGGGGGGAGAGGAAACCGCGAGTGAAGCTCCTGGGATGGGGGAAGACACCGCAGATTCCCTGGAGGCATGCAGCCAGGAGCTCTTCTCAAGCCAGGAGGAAAGTACCCAATCGCAGCAGCCAGCAGTTGCAGAAGGACAAGCAGAGGAGCGGGTTACCAGTAAGCGGCTTTTATTTTCTGGGTGGAAATGTTTCTGGAGAGGAAGGGGGGTTATGGCTGCATGCATGCCAGCCTCTAGATGTGGAATAGCCCGTTGATGTGGTGTATCACGTCGCGGTAATCTGCTTCAGTTATCTCAGCAAAAGTTTCATCCAGAGCGTGGGCAATATGCCTGCGCAGGTTTATAGGCAGAGCCACTGTGTCCCTTGTCCCAGTGACGGTGACGCGTCCGCGCCACTCTGCTGCCAGTGGTGGGGGGACCATTTCTGAACACAAGCATGCCGCATAGGGTCCCGGGCGGAATCCACATTGCTCTAAAAGAGCCTCCCGCTGTTCCCTAGTGTCTCGCAGTAGGGAAACATCTTGCAGGATTAAGTCCTGTGAAAAATGTTGGGAGACTCTTTAGTGAAGAGATAGGGAGATAAGATCACCCCTGCATCTGCATCTTCACTCAACCCCTCTAGCACTCCAGATTACCCGAAGCAACCAGCTCCCCTCTATCACTCAAGCCCCACTTATCCCTGTATAAGTAAGCACCCCTCACTCACCATTTCGTGGCTTCTGTTGTGTTATGCGTGTGGGGAAAAGAATGCTAAAGTGAGAACTCCCTCAGTGTAACAATTCATGTCTGGAGATAGTGGATACAATGCTGCCCGTGTTAAATGTTGTCATTTCTGTGTTTCTACAGTGACCTTGACTACTGGACTGCCCAGATGTTCAACATCACAGAGGCTTCAAAATTTGAGAAAAAATCCCCGAAAGAGCAAAGAGGACATGCTGAAAACTGTTCTTCATCACTCTGCTACAGAGAGAAAAGAATTGAAAGAATGGAGAGAAGGAAAGCATGATCCGCCAGAGACATTGGCGTAGAAACGCTGTGGCAAAGAGGAAAAGCACAAACCAGCTGCTAGAGATCCTGTCGCCAAGCGGACTCTCTCCAGGCTCTCGTAGCCATGCAGGCAGAGCAGGCCCGGGCCGCCCCCCAGCCCCCCCCCCCCGTCCCAAAGCTTTTTGCCTTGTGCCCCAATGTCAGCTCAAACCGCCTTTCCCCAGCATCCAGGTTCTTACCACCACCAGCTGCCTCCAACACCTGTACGTTCCCCAACCAGCCCTGATACCTACCACCCTTACCCTCTGCATTCAACCCCCATCACCATGCAGTATATGCACCCTGAAGTGCAGGATTCATTAAACAGCAATCCAGACAGGACATATGCAAACTTGTGACTGTACAGTTCACCAACCCACACCCCTGCCCTCTTGTGTTCATGAAATGTTGTGTGTCTGTCTGTCTGTCAAGGAAGTTTTTTTCTTTTCAATAAAACAATTCTTGGCTTTGAAAACAGTCTTTATTATAGCAGATAGTGAAAGATACCTTAGCCCAGTAAAGAAAGAGGCACTGCAAATCATATTATTATTATGGATAATAGAATAACAGTGTAAGCAGTGCAATTCACTCCCATGCAAGGCAGCAAACATTACTGTTGGCTTTCAGCCTCAAATTCTTCCCTCAAGGCATCCCTAATCCTTGTAGCCCTGTGCTGGGCCTCTCTATTAGCCCTGCTCTCTGGCTGTGCATATTCAGCCTCCAGGACTTGAACCTCGGTGGTCCATGCCTCACTGAATGTTTCACCCTTCCCTTCACAAATATTATGGAGGGTACAGCAAGCGCATATAACCGCGGGGATGCTGCTTTCCCCCAAGTCTAGCTTCCCATACAAACATCTCCAGCGGGCTTTTAAACGCCCAAAAGCACACTCCACAGTCATTCTGCACCGGCTCAGCCTGTAGTTGAACCGGTCCTTGCTCCTGTCAAGCTTCCCTGTATAGGGTTTCATGAGCCAAGGCAGTAACGGGTACGCGGGGTCTCCAAGGATCACAGTGGGCATTTCGACATCCCCTACTGTGATCTTCCTGTCTGGGAAAAAGTCCTGCCTGCATCTTCCTGAACAGGCCACTGTTCCGAAAGATGCGTGCATCATGCACCTTTCCAGGCCAGCCTGTGTAAATGTCAATGAAACGCCCGCGGTGATCCACAAGCGCCTGGAGAACCATAGAGAAATACCCCTTACGATTAACGTACTCTGATGCCAGGTGGTGCAGAATAGGAATATGCGTCCCATCTATCGCCCCTCCACAGTTAGGGAAACCCATTTGTGCAAAGCCATCCACAATGTCCTGCACGCTCCCCAGAGTCACGGTCTTTCTTAGCAGGATGCGATTAATTGCCTTGCAAACTTGCATCAAAAAGATTCCCACGGTCGACTTTCCCACACCAAACTGGTTCCCGACCGACCGGTAGCTGTCTGGAGTTGCCAGCTTCCAGATTGCAATAGCCACCCGCTTTTCCACCGTCAGGGCAGCTCTCAATCTTGTGTCCTTGCGCCGCAGAGTGGGGGCGAGCTCAGCACACAGTCCCATGAAAGTGGCTTTTCTCATACGAAAGTTCTGCAGCCACTGCTCGTCATCCCAGACTTCCATGACGATGTGATCCCACCACTCAGTGCTTGTTTCGAGCCAAAAGCGGCGTTCAACGGTGCTGAGCATTTCCGTGAATGCCACAAGCACTTTGGTGTCACACGCGGCAGGAGAATCGATATCGATATCATCGTCAGACTCCTCACTGTCACTTTGGAGCTGAAGGAATAGCTCGACTGCCAAACGTGTTGTGCTGGCGACACTCATCAGCACAGTCCTCAGCAGCTCGGGCTCCATTTGCCACAGAAATCGCGATTCACACAGAGAGTACAGAAAGACACTCACAATGGCGCCAAACGCTGCCGGAAAGAGTGAATGCTGGGATGTGAAGCGATGCACCACGGGGCGCTGGCAAACAGGAAGCGGAATGACCCGCACACTTCCTTCCCCTTCCCACAATACTCAGCGCCAAAATGGGACGAGGTGCTCTGTGGGATAGCTGCCCACAATGCACCTCTCAATACAGCGCTGGAAAGTGCTGCAAGTGTGGCCACAGTGCAGCGCTGGTAGCTGTCAGTGTGGCCACACTCCAGCGCTGGCCCTACACAGCTGCATGACCAGCGCTGTAACTCCCAGCGCTGCAAATTGTAAGTGTAGCCAAGCCCAAAGAAAACAAATGCCTCATTTTCCAGCTTTGTGAGTGAGCAAACTGTAAGTGAAGATTATAATGATGGACACTGCTGGCCTTAAACCAGCTGCCTCAGGAACCTGCCAAGAACTTCGCTGAAAATATGTTCCTCATCTTAGCAATGGAGCTAAGACTTATCACACATCTGCCCACCTTTATTTGAATGAAGTGCCTTCTGATCTGACAACTCAGGCATTGTCAGTTTCATCCAGAACAATTTACAAACTTGGAACCTAATCCTGTAAACTCTTAATCATTTGATCAATCCCACTGAAGACAATGGGAGTATTTGCATGACTATGGACCACTTTAGTGGAATGGTAAGAGTTTCAGAAGTCTGTTCCTATAAAGTATCAGAGGGTAGCCATGTTAGTCTGGATCTGTAAAAAGCAACAAAGAGTCCTGTGGCACCTTATACACTAACAGATATATTGGAGCATAAGCTTTCGTGGGTGAATACCTACTTTGTCAGATGCATGTAAATTTCCATTACATACGACTGACGAAGTGGGTATTCACCCACAAAAGCTTATGCTTCAATACATCTGTTAGTCTATAAGATGCCACAGGACTCTCTGTTCCTATAAAGGAAGTTGAATCCCTCATTGAAATGAAATGTTTGGGTACAATACCATAAAGCAGTTTAGGATACAGTTCTACTTAAAATTTGTCTTTTAATAAGTCATACATATGCTGAAATGGCTCCGCACCCAACTCCCATATTCCATATAAACAGACTGAAATACTACATATTTGGGGGGAAAGTGAGTAGTTAAGCATGTTGATGTTTGTATATACAAAGGCGGGTGTCGGAGGGGACGGGGAGAGCCTGTGGGCCCCGGGCTGGGGGTGGGGAGAGGTCACATGGGGGGGGTCACATGCCCCACCTTGTGTCCCTCCCATGAGTGCAGTACCAGCAAGAAATTATTTCTACTTCCACCACTGCTAACCTTCCAGTTTAAAGACATCATGTCTCACTGTAGCTTTCTGGATGAAACTGTCAGCAATCTTATTTACATCTAGGTCCCTGGTATTATCTTGATGCACATTAAGGACAGCTACATTATTCAGTTATGTCTGTCCCATTGATGATTGGAGATGATTTTTAGATCTTCTCAAGCTGGAGAATGAGTTCAGGGTGATACCTGCACAGTTAGAAGGATTCTTATAAATTTGCAGATGACTCCAAGCTCTCTTTCTTGATGGGCAACAACTAATTTAGGAACCATCATTTTGTATGTATAGTTGGGATTATATTTTGCCATGTGCATTACTTTGCATTTAACATTGAATTTCATCTGCCATTTTGTTGCCAAATCACCCAGTTTCAGGGCCGCCCAGAGGATTCCGGGGGCCCGGGGTCTTCGGCGGCGGGGGGCCCTTCCGTTCCGGGACCCGCCGCCGAAGTGCCCCGAAGACCCACGGCGGGCCCCCCCCCCCCGCCACCGAATTACCACCGAAGCGGGACCCGCCGCCGAAGTGCAGCCCGGTCTTCAGCGGTAATTCGGCGGAGTGGGGGCCCCCGCCGCGGGTCTTCGGGGCACTTCGGCGGCGGGTCCCGGAAGGAAAGGGCCCCCCGCCGCCGAATTACCGCCGAAGACCAAGCTGAACTCGGCGGCGGGTCCCGCTCCGTCTTCGGCGGTAATTCGTCGGGGGGGGGTCCTTCCGCCCGGGAGGAAGGACCCGCCGCCGGCGAAGACCGGGAGCAGAAGAAGCTCCTGCGCCCGGCCCCGCAAGAGTTTTCCGGGCCCCCCGGAACGAGTGAAGGACCCCGCTCCAGGGGCCCCGAAAAACTCTCGTGGGGGCCCCTGTGGGGCTCGGAGCCTGGGGCAAATTGCCCCTCTTGCCCCCCCTCTGGGCAGCCCTGCCCAGTTTTGTGAGATCCCTTTGTAACTCTTAATTAAGTCCAAAGCAGGCTGCAACCTTGAGTAATTACCATTTTTGAAGTGGTAATGAGAGTGGCCCATTTCAGACAGTTGACAAGAAGGTGTGAGTAACAGTAGGGAGACAGGCCTATCCTCGCTTACAGACTGCCCCCCAACCCGAAGCAACTACTCACCAGCAACTACACACCACACAACAGAAACACCAGCCCAGGAACCAAACCCTGCTACAAACCCCGGTGCCAACTCTGTCCACATTTCTATTCAAGGGACACCATCATAGGACCTAACCACATCAGCCACACCATCAGGGGCTCGTTCACCTGCACATCTACCAATGTGATATTTGCCAGCAATGCCCCTCTGCCATGTACATTGGCCAAATTGGACAGTCTCTACGCAAAAGAATAAATGGACACTAATCTGACATCAGGAATCATAACATTAAAAAACCAATAGGAGAACACTTCAGTATCTCTGGTCACTCAGTAACAGACCTAAAAGCAGCAATTCTTCAACAAAAAAACTTCAAAAACAGACTCCAGTGTGAAACTGCAGAACTGGAATTAATTTGCAAACTGGACACCATCAGATTAGGCCTGAATAAAGACTGGGAGTGGTTGGGTCATTACAAAACCTAAACCTAATTTCCCCAATACTAATTTCCCCCTACTGATACTCACACCTTCTTGTCAACTGTCTGAAATGGACCACTCTCATTACTACTTCAAAAGTTATTTTTCCTCCCATGGTAACCTGCTGTTAATTCAATTGTCTCGTTAGACTGACCTCACACTTGGTAAGGCAACTCCCATCATTTCATGTATTTATATCTGCTCCAGTATTTTCCACTCCATGCATCTGAGGAAGTGGGTTCTAGCCCAGGAAAGCTTATGCCCAAATAAATGTGTTAGTCCCTAAGGTGCCACAAGGACTCCTCATTGTTTCTGAGTAATTTTGTATCACATTCCACACTCAAGATCTGGCTCGTGTGTGCTGAGCACCCACTATTTCTTTCCATGGGTGCTTTAGCCTCAGAGCACCCATGGAGTCAGCGCCTATGCAGGTTTGACTATTTTAGTTTTAATATCTCTGTGCTTAGTTCCCCAGCTGGATGGCAGGGCACTGATATTTACCGAAGGGCTTTGGGATGTCTGGATAAAAAGGACAAGGATTTATTAGGATGTTCATTATTACTCTGGCTGGAACTATCAGCCAAGAGAAGTATATTCAATATCAACCACCATCTCTAACAAGTGGTATTTGGTCATTGCAGCCTCATGGGATGTGGGTTTTCAGAGTGAAACCTTGTGGTTTCCTCTTAAACCACCCTATAGGTGGCTGGCCCTTCAGCCTCCTATGTAGTCCTCTGTGGCACAGCCTGACTCCCACAGGCCCCTTGCCACTCTGGTTACCATCCTTCTACAGAGAGAGAGAGATGCCATCCCTTGAACAGACTTCTATCCTACCCCTCCTCCTACTCCCCAACTCCAGGACTGCCATGTTGTCTGCTCTTTCATCTACTGCTCTCGGGAACATTCATTGCACTTTGTTGAGAAAATTTACCTTGACATCTCTCCCCATTGTATGTATGGCAGCAGGCAGGAGAGGGACTGCCCTGGGGGTACTATTTGCTCACTCTCTGTCCTGAAGTATAACAAGATCTCCCTTAGAAGGTGGTTGGATGGCATCTGCCCAAACCCTACTCTGCAAAGGCTCACAAAAGTTGGATAATTGATTGGTCTGGGAGATGCTGTTGAGCTAGCCAAGTCCATTTCAAGGACTAGAGGAGACAACTGAATTTTGCAGAGCTGGCTGCTACAGTAAGGTGATGGGGTCTGAGCAGAGAGGGTTTCAGGGAGTTAGCTTCATGGGCAGTCACTTCCCCGAGCACTGGGAAGTGTCCCTTCAGACTTTTCCAATGAGCCAAGCCTTCCCAGCCTAAACCATTTTTGGGCCTTAAGAGATTCTCTTGTGCAGAGGCTGGGATATGTCTCTCCTGGAGGAGAGACTGTTAATCAACATTGCAGTTCTATCAGGATTATCCATGACTGCTGAATTTCAAACCTGACTCCTCTAAATGTCCCTGAAGACAAGTCTGCCTGTTGTATGAGAGGGTGTCACAAGGGCAATGGGACCAGGCCTGCCTGTGCCATAATTAGCTACCTCCCAGCCGAAGGAGAGAGGATTAATTGTGGTCAAGTGAAAATCTGATGAATACAAGGGCCTCAAAGGGCAGAGAATGCAGTTTAGAGGAGGAACCATAGGGAAAAAGTTGGGTGTCCATGGAAGGGCCTGAAGTAGGGGCTGGAAGGAGCAAGGGAGTCAAGGCTTCATTGCAGAGAGATTTAAAAAGAGCCCAGAAGAGACTGGGAACTGAGCCCAGATGGCAGGCTGAAGAGGAGTCCAAGGGGGGCAGAAGAACTTTTTGTTTGCATGGACTCTTGTTACCCAGGTTAAGTTTTGGTTAGTGATTTGGATGGAAGGCTAACTCCACCCTGTGTGAGGAAGGCTGAGGGGACCCACCTCAGAGGGGGAAATTGAGGCAGGGAACATCTGCAGAGTTCTCCTTTCACTCTTGGTTTCATTCAGTCTTGGGTGGGATTTGACATACTAGAATAAGGGGGATGGGTGGGGGAAATTCATTGTCTGCCTATATTAACTCCAATGTCCTGGCCAAATTCCAGCTCCATCACTTCTAGTTTCCCTACATAAAATAGCCTGCACCCCCTGCATTTTCAATTAAAGTTATTCTTCACTCCCTCTTCTAAAAATATCTTTTTACAGTATTGCTGGTACAGGATGGCTGTCAAATTCCACCCCAGAAGTAGCTGCATTTCCTTGCTGTATGATCCATATTCACACAGCAATATGCTTTCACTGTTTCTGGCCAGGCTGATGCTACTGCTTCTCACACCAGCTTTCAGTCCCAGTGGCCTGCTCTGGATTCATCCCCCTCCCACCTACTTTCAGTGTAATAAGCTGGTGCATGCCCCTCCAACCACCTGAACAAAACCGTGACATCAGCACTTACTTAATTCCTCCCAGATGAGGAATCGAGTCCCCTTCTGGTTCCAGTGTCCGTCTCAGACTGGAAGAGTAGCCCAGGCCAAGCCTCTCGAGCCGGCATGCAGGGGGAGTACCCACAGCCCACACAGACACAGTAGCCGCTGGCCTTGTCCCCGGAGAGCTGCTGTCTGTTTGTCTAACCTCGTCGTCTCCTACCACAACTGGGACAAGAGCACAAGTGCAAAAGGTTGGGTGATGTGTGTGTGAGTGTGTGCACGCTGGGGGATAGAAGCAAATTGCCCTCTCATACAGAAAGCTGCTTCCAATGGACAGCAGAGAGCGACCTTAGCAGATGGATAATTCTTGGTTTGGTGGAGACAGGGCTGACGAGCCGCCTTTGGCACTGGAACTCAGATTGCTTGTGCCGGAGATAGAAGACCCACGGCTGCTGTTATTGCTCTACTTGCCATTGTATTTTCCAAGATGCCAGGAGCTGCCCACCCCTCCTCCCCTTTCTCTGATCTCCTGCTTTGATCTCCTTTTTGCTGGGGATTGGCGGGGAGAGGATGGGGCTCTGGCTCAGGGTTGGTCAGCCTGTTTGTCACTCATGAGCTTTTGCTGCTGCAGGGAGATTGAGGTTAAACAGTGGGAAGCTGGGATTTGTAGCACTATGCACTCTCAGTCTGGAAGGATGCCACACATGCCAATGCCCCACAGAATTTGCAGGGGCGGAATGGGGAGATTTTAGCTCCTGTATAACCTTTAGGATTGTGTTTTGCTTTGCAGTGCTCTTGGTTATACAGAATTCCAGCCTTGCCCAAGTCTTCTCAGGGGAAATCCACCAAGAGGTCATTTGTCCCCACTCATAACCACTGTGCCTTTTACTCAGTGCAATTGCCTCACGTCCCTGCCAGTGATGGTCATGACAATTGGTACTTTGCCTTATTGTCTTGCCAGGGGTGATGGAACAATTTTTACAGTGGGTGTGTTGAAATCAGAAACCATGTATTTTGTTATTACTCCTTCAAGCGAGGGGGTGCTATCCCTAGTTCCAGCACCCCTGTGTCTTGCATCTTTCATCTGAGGATCTCAAAGCAAGACACACACACACATAACTTTAACTGGTGCCTCGTATCCAATCTTGTAGTTTCAGCCTCAGTCTGTGGGAAGGAATTTGGAAGATAGCGGCAGTGGAAATCGAGCTCCTTTACACTGGGGTCAGTTAGGAGCGGCTTTATGACGTTTCACCAGCATGAAATCAACCTGCTCTAAGTGGAAGCAGCATCGGCATCAGATGCATGCATGTTGCTCACCTGTCTATTTAGAAAACATCACTGGACATTGGCAATACCAGGAGAGAGGAGCTGGAGTGCCTTTGAGAAGCGACAGGAAAGTAACTAAAATACTTATCGGATAGGTTGTCCCTCAGTAAATACAATCCATCCTAAATTCTCAATTACTGAGGGACAATCTACACTCAATGCTATATTTGCTTTCCACAAGCTACTCTTGGTATAACCTTTTATGAGTGATGTACCTGAATATCTGGATGTTAATATCTAAACTGTTTTGTTAAATTTATTAACCTTAATTTGGGATATTGCAGATTGGGTACTATATATATATTAGAAGGGTAGCCGTGTTAGTCTGGATCTGTAAAGCAGCAAAGAGTCCTGTGACACCTTATAGACTAACAGACGTATTGGAGCATGAGCTTTTGTGGGTGGTATTCACCCACGAAAGCTCATGCTCCAATACGTCTGTTAGTCTATAAGGTGCCACAGGACTCTTTGCTGCTTTTATATATATATTATGACTTTTAAACAAAACTTTGTACTTTTGGACAATTCAAGCATTACACTCAGATGTATAGTCACTCTTTCCTTAACCTGTGTATTTGATAATTTTAACATTAGCTTTAATCAAAAAAATAAATCTTTTATTGGACTGACTTCTGTTGTGAGAGACAGAAACTTTCCAGGTTCCACAGAGAAGAGACCCTTGTGTTAGTGGCTGAAACCAGTCCCCTGAATTATGTTTATTGTTTGCATTGTGGCTGCCACTAGAGATTTCATGGACGGCTGAGGATTGGAATTGTGCACACGTGTAACCGCCAAAGGACAGTCCCTGCCCCCAAAGGTCTCCAGTCTAAGTAGAACAGATCCCATTAGATCCCATGTCTGGATCATGAGGCACGGGGTCCAGTCTTCAAAGGTGGCTGCCTGAGTCTTCCAAGGAGGGGCACTGTTAATTGCATTATGGGGTTTAATGAAACTGAGGAATATCTGTTCTGAACTCCTGAAAATACCCCAGCCGGGACGTGGCAGTCACCATAGTGCAAGAGGCACTGTTCGGGGACGCTCCCTTGTCACCCACCTCTGCACTGGGACCTATTTTCCAGCGCACAAGGGCGGGGCCGCCGGGGTTGGTGGAGAAGTGGCCCCCTCCCCTGGCTCCCCCCCGCTGCGGGGCGGGATTGTTCGAGCTGCTACTGCCCCCGCCGCTGCTTTGCCGTGAGCTCGACCTTTTCTCCCTCCTAGCAGCCGCTCTGCCTGGAGCCCTGCTGGCTGGGGAACAGTGCAGCGAGGGGAACCGTGCACGGAGGCCGCGGTTGCACCCTGGGCTGCGCTGCCTGCAGCCCCAGCAGGAAGTGCCCCGAGTGCTAGTCGAGAGAACGGGCCGCTGCCGCGCGCGCTGCAGGCTGCGGCTTTTCCCGGGGAGTCCCTGACTCAAAGCCGCTGGGCGGGCTCGGGTCCCGCACAGGGGAAAAGGCAGCGGGGACTGCCAGGAGTCTGGGTCGCTGGTACGTTGTAAATAACCTGGTGGCTTTGCTGTCCCAGCACCTAGGCTCCGGAACAGGCGGGAAACCCCAAAGAACTCCCCTCCCCCCTCTGGCTGGTTGTTCGTTTGTTTTGCGTTTTCCCTCAGCACAGCGGGATAAAATCCATGGAGTCCGCCTGGTTCTCTCTGCTTGTAGTCAGTCCGCCCCCCCCCCCCCCGCCGGTCTGTTGCCGCGGTGGGGATGCAAATGCTGCACCGGGGGGATGTGACAGTGTGTGTCGTTAAAAGCCACTGTTCCCACTAGTCTAGTTTAAAAACAAACCAGGGCGCGAACATTTCCCTTAGTGAAGTTAGTAAAACTTCCGGGCGCGGGCAGAGGTAGGTTGAATCTGTCCATTTAATTCTCACCTGATTGGCTCTCTCCTGTGTTATTCCTCATAGGAAAACCTTTGTCGTTCTATTTCAGGCCATATTGCAGCTGGGAAAGGTTATTTTGCTTTTCACAATGACCCTCTGTGCACGGGGGACAGGCATCTATAGGGTTGTTAAGCAGCACTCCGTCAACCTTCCAAAAAGAAAATGTGGGGGTAAGGAGAAGCCATAGCAGCTGCAGAGAGCAAGGACTGAGAAGGGAGAGCATCCCCTTGCAGAGAACAAGGGGGGAAAGTTTTGGCCTGTGTCCTCCATTAAATCACAGCTCCAAAGTGTGGTGCTGAACAACTGTTTTATAGAGTTCTGGCTCCCTTTCTCTTTTTCCTCCTTTTTCTTTCTGGTCTTCCTGTTTTTTTCTCTTCATTCGATGCATGGATGCAGCTGTTCTTCTCTCCCCAAAATGTCCAGGACTTCCCTCTGGCAGATTTTCCTGTCCTGACTGGCCTTTCTGCACATTAGCGTGTTTATCTCCCTCCCCCGCATTCCCACCCTTCATGAGCCAATCTACCTTCCATCCCTTCTCCCTCAACTGTCTGTCCTCACTCCTTTCCCATGCCCAACCTCTTCACATGGAGACCGGAGCCCAACTCCTGCTCACTCTCCAATGCAGCTCATGAGAGTGTTTTGGAGGGTGACTGGCAGTGAATTTGCGAGGCTCTCACTCTTTCACTCCAAGTGTCATGAGCTCACATTAAGATGGAGAATTTGGGACAGATTGGAAATAGAGCAAGGGTGGCAGGATACAGAGATGGTGCATTGGGAAGAATAGAACCGAGGCAGCAGGCACGCTGTCCAATGCAGCCACCTCATGTGCATTGTGGGACAAAAGGTCCAAGACCAAGAAGTGATGGCTGTTTAACCATAGCTGTGTACTGGCTTCTCCCCAACCAAAGCCGGGGCCTGGAGTCTGTTTATCCACAGCACAAGCAACAGTATACCATGGTCCCCACAGACCACCAGCAACACACCTCAACCCTGCAGCGACTACCTACAGGGGAGTCTGGATTCTGCATCTATTCGCTGCCTCTTCTGTAATGCCAGCAAGAGGGTGGGGAGCACTTTGAGCCAGGGATGGTGGCAGTGGTTTGGTGTGTGGATGTTTGTTCACAGGGCAGGGGGCTGAGATTATGGACTCATTTCACACGGAAGTCACCTTTTAGACTGTAACTCTCAGTTGCTACTGTCCAAGACGAAACGGAGCTGGTGACTAAGAGGCGAAAAGCCCCGTTTCCCGCTCCCCATTCCCAGTATCCTGCCCCTACTAGTTCCCTGCTGTTTAATCTCAGTCCTTTAACCATAGATGCATTTTGTGATAGCATGAATGATTGTTTGTATTTTCCTGTGCACCATGAGTGCCTTTCTGGCTGGGAGTGGGGAAAGTACCCTTCACTCTGGTGGGTGGATTCCCTTTGACTCACTAGCCCATAAGCCACAAGTGCGCTCTCTCTCTCTCTCTCAGCAGAGGAATGGTGCCCTGAGCTGGTGTTGTGAGGAGATGCCCGCAGGACGCCTTTCACAACGCCCATGGGCATGAGAAGACTCCTGTAGCAGCAGAGTGTCTGGTGGGCATTTAGCAGCCGTGATGTGGTGAGGAGACCATGCTGCTGGCCTGCTGAGGCTTGAGATTGACTAGGTCTGGTGAAGGTGGCCTGGGAAGGAAGGACACACGTGGCAGCTTGGAACCCATAAGTGGCCTTTGATGAGATGAGGCTCCTCACCAGCCCATTGCGCCGGATGCTGTTGGGCTTCCAGAATCTCTGTGAAGGAGAGGGAGGGAGTCCTCCCAAATGCTGTGTCCTAAACCCCCACCGCCTGCTTCAGAGGCAGAATTTCAGTGCTAAAGTGACAGCCACTGAGCTGGTCAGCTACTGGCAAGGTGTGTTTGAGGCAAATGGGATCCCTGAAGCACAGGAATCCAGCGAGTATATCGTTTCCTACATCCTGGGAGCAAAGACAGTTAAGTAGTGCAGAAGGGATTATGATTGTGTGGTCACAGCACTCCTGATTCGTCAATAAACTTGGAGATCTTGACTAAATTGTTTAATCTCTCTGTGCCTCTGTTTCCCTAGCTATGAAATGGGGAGGTTGACACTTTCCTGTCTCATACGGGGATGGGGGTGAGGCTAAATTCATTACCTTTTTTACAGTATTTTGCCCTCCTCTAATGATTTCTATACAGGGATCTGCCAGGGTTAGCACTGGTTGTAGCATGGGAAACAGGCACCCAGATTGTGCCCGGACCTATGGCTGTGTGGCCTTGAATTTGGCCCACTCTCCTGAACCCCAGAACTTAGCAGGTAAATGCAGGGGAACTGTTTGAATCAGTCACTTCTAAGTTTCTATGTAGATTCTGCTAACGATTTGGGATCTCAAAGAGTCTGGGGTGTTATTTATTGGTGAATGTTCCAATACCTTTTAAAGGTGCTGTTCAGGGACAGGAGAAAGAGGTGAGCAGGCTGCACAGTTGGGCAGGTATTAAAGTGATTTCCTCTTCAGTTTCACAGCTTGGGTGCTGGCAGCGTCTCCACCCCACTCACATTGGAGCAGCAGCAGCAGATCCAGCAGCTGAGTATGAAGCGGCTACAAAGGTAGGAGCGTCCCCTTCTAAAATCATCCAGCGTCTCCTCCTTCTAGTGGGAAGGAAGTAGCATGGAGGAAACAAACAGAGCGAGGGGGGTTGTGTTCACACTCAAGTGCTAGAGCAGATGCTAGCACCTTTTTGTTGTTGAATGACCAGGGAGCGGCGGTAATAGGAGTTTGCCATTGGAACAAGGAGGATGCATGGGGTGGAACTTACAAAAGAGGCCAGGCCCAGCTGGATGTTGGCTCCGAGTCCATTAGAGAAACTATCAGTAGTGCCTTGTGCCGCCACTCCCCTGTCAGTTTCCGCTGGCTATGGTCCTCTTCTCAGCTCCCTGACCTCAACTCTTGTGCAGTGTTGCTGTGCAGTGTTAAATAGTTGTCACATTCCACCCCAGAGATGGCAGATCCAGCCTCTGGGGAATTTTTCTGATGTTGGGGTCTCCATGGCTGTTGTAGAGTTGGCAAAACCCAGTATTCCCCTCCCTCCCTCCCCACAGGATCTCTCAGTACAGGGGTGAATTGGGCCTGGTGTCTGCAAGTCACCTGGAATTGGAGATGGTCGGGCAGTCTGTGAGGAGAGGAAATGCTTAGGGACTTGGATCATTGAGAAAACTGAGACCTCCAGGAAGGCATCTGGAGTGAGCCTAGAGGAGATATGGAAAAAAACTTAACCCTTTGGATACTGCAGACATACATCCTCCAAATTATCCATGTGACTGGTGGTTATGGAACATGCTTGTGTCTTGCAGTGAGGGTTAGCTCTGCGATGCATGACAGGGGAGTATGTAGGGGATTCTAGAAGAGGCACTGTGTGTCAGCAGTGGATGCTGGGCTTCATGTATTATCTCCTCACTGCCCACGTGCTCATGGATCATCTTGTTAGACCCCTTCAGTTCCACATCCAAGGATCTTTAGCAGTGCCAGGCATTGCCTTCCATCCCCTGAAGCAAAGGTGCTGGCAGTGACAATGCCCATGGCTTGGAGGTTGATAAGAAGATGGTTGAAGGCTTGTCTGTAACAGGGGAGCCTAATCCTAATGTGATGCATAACCCACCCCCTCCTGTTGCAGGATGCCTGTGCAGTACGTCCTTGGTGAGTGGGATTTCCGGGAACTGACCCTCAAGATGAGACCCCCCGTCTTCATTCCTCGGCCCGAGACAGAGGTAAGACCTTGGAAAGGAGGCGTTTAAACTGCTCTTCCATGCACTGCATTGCTACAGATGTGCCCTGTACTGCATGAGAGTCTGTCTATAGGTGATGAGATGCCCAGACCGACCACCTCACACTTCCTTTGGGGTGGGGCGGGAGAGGAGGCAGAAAGGAGATTTCTTCTTCGAGTACTTGCTCATATCGATTCCAATTAGGTGTGTGCACGCCGCGTGCACGTTCGTCGGAAGATTTTTACCCTAGCAACACTCGGTGGGTCAGCTGGGTCGCCCCCTGTAGTGGCGCCGCTATAGTGTCGAATATATACCCCTGCCGACCCAACGGCCCTTCAGTTCCTTCTTACCGCCCATGTCGGTTGTTGGAACAGTGGAGCGTGGCTTAGCTGACCTCCACTTCCCTAGCTACTCGTAGTTCTCTCGTTAATTCTTGTGTATATAGTTCAGATTTATATAGTTGTAGTTAACTTTATTCGTTTGTAGTATAGTTCAGAGGGGTTCAGGGATTATCCCCTTCCCCACACCCGGTGCTGGGGCCTATGCCCGGTTCACCGGGTTTCAAACCGTGCTCAGCCTGCCACAAGCCGATGCCGACAAAAGATCCCCACGACTCCTGTCTTAAGTGCCTCGGGGAATCTCACCTAACAGATAAGTGCCGCATTTGTAAGGCCTTTAAGCCGAGAACAAAAAGGAGGGGGACTTTCGTCTCAAGCAGCTCCTAATGGAGGCAGCTCTTACTCCTCCGCCCTCGGCACCGAGCGCTGGACAGTCTTCAAGAAGCGCTCCCTCGGCACCGGATCGTGCCGGTACTACCAAGGCCTCTCGGCACCGGCAGTCGCTGGCACCAACGTCCGCTCGGCACCGATCCCTCTCCCCGAGGGCGAAGAGGCACAAGACTCCTGCTGCGTCCGAGCCGCCTGCTCTGCAGCCCAAGCGCTATACTAAGTCGGACCGCCCGGCACCGATACCTGCCGTGGCACCGACAATATCGGCACCGTCGATTCCGGCCACGCAAGAGCCGTCGAGTCCGGTGCCTGAAAGCTCCCCGGTGAGAGCTGTGGTTGAGCTCACTATTCCCTCCACGCCGGAGACATTTTCCACGGCGAGGGAGTTGATTGCAATGGCAGTCTGCGCTGCCTCAACCCCCGGCACCGCCGGTGCGGGTTATACAGTCGATCGGCAAGCCTGCCTTGATCAGACCACCCTCCGTCGGCACCGCAGAGCGGCACCGTTCACGATCGCGGTCCCGCAGACGTTCTTGGTCCCGTCGCCGATCCAGATCCCGACGCCGCTCACAGTCCCGACACCGTTCTCCATTTCGGTACCGGTCGTACTCGCGGCACTGGTCAGCGTCCCGTTCGCCGGCCCGGTACACTCAGCACCGATCCAGCTCCCGGCACCGCTCCAGGCACCGTGACTCCCGTAGCCACTCCCGACGTCGAGCCTCGAGATCTCGGTCGACCTCCCAGCACCGCTCCGGTCGCAGGTCCCGTTCTCGCTCCCGGTACCGGTGTGCCTCCCGGTACCGATCCCCGGTGCCGTGTCGAGCGACGTCAGCTAGAGAGGGAGACTCTGCCCAGGGCTTTTCAGCTCCTCCATGGCCATCCAGACATACATCAGTGTCGTCCCACGCGGGCAGTTCATACGCGCAGGACCGTGATTCTGATGTGCCCACCAGAGTCTTCCAGGAGCCCCAGGCCCAGGACCCTGGCCCCCATCCGTGGCCATTCTGGACACCTTGGGCGTACCACCAGGCCCAAGGGGTACCTGTGATCCCATCTCGCTCTGTTCCATCAGAGCACTGGGTGCCAGAGGCGACAGTTAGCCGTCCCCCTCCGACCGGTACAGAGGAAGCCCCGGTTCAGCCACCGGACTCCCAGATCCCACCGGAACAGGAGGTCGTCCAGGAGCACGAGCCCACACAGGACCCGCTTGTCCCCAGCCTTTCTTCTTCCTCTTCCCCAGATGAGGCGGTGGCAGGAACATCCTCCTCGGGCCCTCCTCCAATCGACTTGGGGGCCCATCAGCACCTCCTGAGACGGGTGGCACTCAATATGAACCTCCAAGTGGAGGAAGTCTCGGAGATAGAGGATCCGATCGTAGACATTCAGTCGGCTGACACCCCCATTAGAGTGGCCCTACCGTTCATTTGGACAATCCAGGCCAATGCAGATACCATCTGGCAGTCTCCAGCCACTATCCTGCCCACGGGCAGGGGAGTCGAACGCAAGTACATGGTACCCTCCAGGGGGTACGAGTACCTATATGTACAGCCTCCCCCCTGCTCCCTTGTCATCCAGTCCGTCAATGAGAGGGAACGCCATGGCAAGCAGGCACCAGCCCCTAAATCGAAGGAGGCGAGGCGAATGGCCTTACTGGGCCGTAAGGTGTACTCAGCAGGGGCCCTGCAACTCCGCATAGCAAACCAGCAAAGCCCTGCTTAGCCGCTACAATTACAACACCTGGGCAGCGGTGGGCAAATTTACGGAGTTGATTCCTCAGGACTCCTGTCAAGAGTTTGCTGCCCTCTTGGAAGAAGGGAAGAAAGTGGCGAGAACTTCCCTGCAGGCCTCACTGGATGCAGCTGACTCCGCTGCCAGGACTCTGGCCTCGGGTGTTGCCATGAGGCACATTTCATGGCTCCAGGTGTCGGGCCTTCCCCTGGAGCTGCAGCATACTATACAGGACTTGCCCTTCGATGGCAAAGGCCTGTTCTCCGAAAAAACTAACCCTAGGCTGCAAAACCTAAAGGACAGCAGGGTCACTATGCGCTCTCTCGGCATGCACACGCCGGTGACTCAGCACCGGCCTTTCCATCCCCAGCCTCACCGCCCTTACCCTGCGCCTAGACAAAGACAGGACTTTGCCAGCAGGCGTGGCCGAGGCGGTCGTAGGCGCCAGTCAGGACCCCAAGGGGGCCAAAATCAGGGTCCCTCTAAACCAGCAATGGGGCCAAAGCCTAACTTTTGAAGGCACGCCCGAGGACGGTGTACCAGTTATTACCCAGGATCCGTTCCCTTCCTTTTACAACTGCCTCTCCTTTTTCCTCCCTGCGTGGTCCCATCTAACCTCAGATCGTTGGGTCCTACGCACGGTGGAACTTGGGTACCGCCTCCCACCCTCCATCCTCGACCCTCTTTAGGGACCCCTCTCACGAGCAATTCCTCTTGCAAGAGGTGCAGACGCTCCTCACCATCGGAGCTATAGAGGAGGTACCAAAGGACGAAAGGGGGAAGGGGTTCTACTCCCACTATTTCCTAATCCCCAAGGCGAAGGGAGGTCTCAGTCCTATCCTAGACCTGCGGGAACTCAACAAGTTCATGATAAAGCTGAAGTTCCGCATGGTATCCATGGGGACCGTCATCCCATCCTTGGATCCCGGAGACTGGTATGCTGCCCTCAATATGAAGGGCGCATATTTTGATGTCGCCATTTATCCTCCACACAGAAGGTACCTCTGGTTTGTGGCCAACCGTCCTCATTTCCAGTTTACGGTCCTTTCGTTTGGCCTCTCTACAGCCCCAAGAGTATTCAAAGTGCATGGCTGTAGTCGCCGCTTCCCTCCGCCGCCGTTGGATACACGTTTTTTCCGTATCTAGACGATTGGTTCATTCGGGGGACCTCCGAGGCCCAAGTTACTCGTCATGTGGGCATCATCAAGAACCTATTCCTGCGTCTAGGCCTGATGATCAATATGGAGAAATCCACTCTGGTTCCCACACAGAGAATAGAATTCATTGGGGCCATCCTGGACTCCAATCTCGCCACAGCCTGCTTACCTCAGCCTCGGTTTCAGGCGATGGTAACAATTTTATACAAGATCTACGGAACTTCCCGACAACTTCGGCTCGCACTTGCCTTGGTCTCCTGGGTCACATGGCTGCCTGCACGTTCGTGACCAAACATGCCAGGCTACGCCTCCGTCCCCTCCAATCGTGGCTCACCTTGGTGTACCACCCGGGCAGAGACAGCATAGACATGATCGTCTCGATCCCCCCGAGCATCCTAGGCTCACTCTACTGGTGGTCCATGCCCTCCCTGGTGTGTGCAGGAATGCCGTTCCATCCGCCCCAGCCCTCGGTGTCCCTGACAACGGACGCGTCATCTCTCGGCTGGGGTGCTCACCTCGGTCAGCTTCGCACCCAAGGCCTTTGGTCAGCTCAAGAGCTGGCCTTGCACATCAATGTCCGAGAGCTGAGAGCAGTCCGCCTTGCGTGCCAGGCGTTTCAGCAGCACCTACAAGGCCATTGTGTCTCAGTGTTCACAGACAACACAACAGCCATGTTTTACATAAACAAGCAGGGAGGAGCACGGTCCTCCCCTCTTTGTCAGGAAGCCATCCACTTCTGGGACTTCTGCATAGCCCAGTCGAGAGACCTGGTAGCCTCCTTTCTCCCGGGGGTTCGGAACACCCTGGCGAATCACCTCAGCAGATCCTTCCTGTTTCATGAGTGGTCGATTCGTCCGGACATTATCCATTCTGTTTTCCGGAGGTGGGGCTTTCCCCACATAGACCTCTTCGCTTCTCGCGAGAACAGGAAATGCCAGACGTTCTGCTCATTCCAAGGCCTCTCCCCGGGTTCGATCTCGGACGCATTTCTGATGCTGTGGACGAGCCAACTGCTGTACGCCTTTCCACCGTTCCCGCTGGTTCACAGGGTCCTGCTAAAACTCCGCAGGGACAGAGCGGACCTGATCATGATCGCTCCAGCGTGGCCCAGGCAGCACTGGTACACCATGTTGCTCAACCTGTCGATAGCCAACCCGATTCCCCTGCCTCTTCACCCAGACCTTATAACGCAGGATCACAGCAGACTTCACCACCCAGACCTGCAATCGCTGCATCTCACAGCATGGCTGCTGCATGGTTAAACCGATCCGAGTTACGTTGCTCTGCCTCGGTACAACAGGTACTTCTGGGTAGTAGGAAACGTTCCACTCAGTTAACATATCTGGCCAAGTGGAAGCGTTTCTCCTGCTGGTGCGAAACGCACAGTGTTACTCCCACCGAGGTCCCGATCCATTCCATCTTGGACTACCTCTGGTCTCTCAAACAGCAGGGCCTGGCGGTATCATCATTGAGGGTGCACTTGGCAGCCATCTCTACCTTCCACCCAGGGGAGAGTGGCCGCTCCGTATTCTTGCACCCTATGGTTTCTAGGTTCCTCAAGGGCTTGGAGCGCTTATACCCCCAAGTTCACCGTCCCGCCCCAACCTGGGACCTCAACCTGGTTCTAACCAGACTTAAGACTGCCCCATTCGAGCCGTTGGCAACCTGCTTGCTGCTATACCTGTCCTGGAAGACAGCTTTCCTCGTAGCCATTACATCGGCCAGACGAGTCTCCGAGCTTCGGGCTCTCATGGTGGACCCACCGTATACTGTGTTTCACAAGGGCAAGGTGCAGTTGCGGCCACATCCGGCCTTCCTCCCTAAGGTGGTTTCGGCCTTTCATATCAACCAGAATATCTTCCTTCCGGTTTCTTTCCGAAGCCACACTCATCGCGAAGGGAGCAACAATTGCACTTCCTAGACGTCCGTAGGGCACTCGCATATTACATCGAGCGGACAAAGCCCTTTCGTAAAACACCCCAACTCTTCATCACAGTGGCAGACCGAATGAAGGGCCTACCTGTTTCCTCCCAGAGGATTTCATCTTGGGTGACGTCGTGCGTCCGTACCTGCTATGACTTGGCCCATGTTCCATCTAGCCACCTCACTGCACATTCCACCAGGGCTCAGGCTTCTTCTGCTGCCTTCCTGGCTCACGTACCCATCCAGGAGATCTGTCGTGCAGCTACCTGGTCCTCGGTCCACTCCTTTGCCTCACATTATGCACTGGTCCAACAGTCCAGAGATGATGCAGCCTTTGGCTCAGCAGTTTTGCATTCTGCAACATCTCACTCCGACCCCACCGCCTACGTAAGGCTTGGGAATCACCTAATTGGAATCGATATGAGCAAGCACTCGAAGAAGAAAAGACGGTTACTCACCTTTGTAACTGTTGTTCTTCGGGATGTGTTGCTCATATCCATTCCAAACCCGCCCTCCTTCCCCTCTGTCGGAGTAGCCGGCAAGAAGGAACTGAAGGGCCGTTGGGTCGGCAGGGGTATATATTCGGCGCTATAGCAGCGCCAGTCCAGGGGGCGACCCAGCCGACCCGCCGAGTGTTGCTAGGCTAAAAATCTTCCGATGAACATGCACGCAGCGCGCACACACCTAATTGGAATGGATATGAGCAACACATCTCGAAGAACAACAGTTACAAAGGTGAGTAACCGTCTTATCTGAGACTGTTGTAGGTGAACTTTGCTTCCTGGCCCATGCTCTTAGGGGAGAGACTGTGTTTCTCCCAGCCCCACACTAGGGCAGGCTTTGTTAGAAAATCTATTTCACCTTGGCCAGTCATAAGGAAACCCCAAGTGGAAGTAGTTGGAGCATTTTCCTTTTTTTCAGCGATGGTAATGGCTTTCTCCATAGCCTAAGGACATTGTTAATAGAGCCCACTGGCTTGCTACTTTGATACCAGAATAAGAAGCCTGCAGCTATTCAGAGCTTATGTTAACAAAATCAGCCTGTGATTGAAGGTAGCAATCACTCGTCTTGAAATCTCAGGATATTGGTAGTGGGATACCTGGAGCCTATTTGTGTCTTTGCTGCTTCAGATTGAGTCTGGGTTGGTAGAGGATGGAAGCTGTTCCCTTTGGGTAGCTTCTGCCGGACAAGCACTGAAGAAACTGGACTCAGATCATTGACTCATTTCCTAGGCCACCAAACAGGTCATTTCTGGCATGGACTGCATTTGAACCAGTGTCCTAGACATGGTGGGGTCATACCGATCCCTTGAGTCACACTGTGTTCCTCATCCACCTGGACTGGTGACAGAGTAAGGAAATTGGATGGCTAAGGGGATTGGTCATGGAGCTTTTCATCTCTAGCTCTCTGGCTCAAATCTGCTCCCAACTGTTAGTAACTAAGTGCTTTTACCAATTGACTACAGCTTGGTGGCCATTATGAACTAAATTGGTGGGTCACTGCTCAGTTCCTCCTAGGTAGGTGCCCACGTCACAAAAGTGACCGATACAATTAGCATCCTTGCTGGTAGTCTCAGAGATGCCAAAGGAAGGATGAGTCACGGAGACTGAAATACATAACCCATATAGGACGGATCTGCTAGCTCACGGGTGAGCTGTATTGGGGATGGGGAGTGGGGGGTGAGGAAGACTGTGTGGAAAGCACCTAGATGTACTGTACCTGATCTGTAGATAAAGAGAGGACCTCCAGTCCCCAGGGTTGTCCATCCTGCTTCTTTCATTAACCAAAAATAAAATATTTGAGAAAAAACATTTCTATTATTTGGTCAGGCAAGAGTATCGGGGTCCGATCCAGCTCTTCCTGAAGTCAGTGGCAAAGCTCCCATTGATTTTAATGGAAGGATGAGCAGGCCCTAGGTGAAAAATCCCATGAATGTTCAGCACTGGAGTCCCAGTCAGGACTGTGACATCAGCACAACCTCATTAGTTTCCTACTAATAGAGCCCTGGAAATCGGTGGATATCTGCATCTGTGGACCATGTTTGCAGATTGTGGATTGGATGCAGATACAAATTTTTTATCCATGCAGAGTTCTACCTACTAGGCAAAATTGCACCAAGATTGCTTTCTCAAAATGTAGTGCTCGCATCCAAGAGTGGAGACTGCCCGAGTTGTGTCTAATGCCTTGTTTGGAGCAGGTGCCCTGAATGATGATTGTTTTCTTAGTTAGAGAGCTTCCCCTCAACAGCTACATCCAAAATCAACAGCCAAAAATAGAGTTTCTAGCAGCTGTGTTGCATAGGTAGTCCTGTTCCTGTCAACTTCAGAGAGCATTTCCGGTCTCTGACCCTCTTCTAATTCATGGCTGCAATGTTGGCACAAATGCCAGAGGGAGCTTGTATGTTCTGAAAGTCAAAACATCTGCTGATGAGGCTTCCTTCGCTGCTATGCTCTAATTCTTTCCATGCAACACCAGCCCCACCAGCAGGGCCGAATTGCTCTACTGTTTTCGCTGCCCCAAGCAGCACCCCAAGCAGCGCGCCGAATTGCGAAGGGCGGCACGCGCGTTTCCACAGCGGCGGCAATTCAGCGGCAGCTTCTGTCTTCAGCCAGAAGACAGAAGCTGCGCCGCCGCGGACAGCTGAACATAGAAGCTGCCGCCGAATTGCCGCCGCTGCGGAAACGCGCATTCCGCCCTAACGGCACATGGACTGCCCCCACCATCCACAGCGGCAATTCGGCGCACTGGTTGGGGCCAAAAACGCACGGACTGCTGCCCCTTGAAGATTGCCGCCCCAAGCACCTGCTTGGAATGCTGGTGCCTAGAGCTGGCCCTGCCCGCCAGTCCTTAAACAAAGGCCTATTGCATACAGAGCAGGCCATGATTAACAATGCAAGAGAGCATTGGTGGTTGTGCCCATGTGCTTGCATGATTTGGTAAATGCATCTCCACTGGCCCAAATTACAATGCGGTGTGCTGGAAAATGCTGCATTTAAAGGTGTTCAGCGCAGGCAGGAACCCTGTCTACAAGGGAAATTTTTACCAGTTAGACCACTATAACCCACTGTGTGGAGACTCCTATTCCAGTATAAGAGTGGCTTTTTTGTTTGGTATAGCTTGAATCCCTTCACAAGTGACATAAATTAAACCTAAAGAAGGTCACTGTAAACTGGAATAAGACTGCCTACATAGGAGTTGATCCTGGTATAACTACAGTGGTTCACACCTTAGGTTATAACAAAAAATCTTTCCCATGCAGACAAGGCCATAGACATCCCAGCCACAGTGCCTTTTTAACCAACAGAATGCAGCCACATTTCTTCATTCCACCCGAGTGGATCCCAGCTGAAATCTCCTCAGGGTCACCCCTCTTCTGCACATGGGCGCTGAACCCTTTGTTGGCACACTCCTAGAAATTCAAAAGGCTTTAAATTTCCCCTTTGTTGAGGTTCCTGGGAATGTTTCTTATGTCAGCAAATTCCTTTGTATAGAAACATGGCATGTCTTGCCACCCACTAATTTAGATCTAATTTGCCAAGCCTAACTGGAAGGAGGAAGCAATCAGGCAGGCACTTGTGAGAGGCCAGAGGCTGGCAGGCAGATGGTCTGTGCTGCTGCTGAGTTTGGGAGGACAGAGGAGTTGTCCTATGTATCATTTCATCTGGAAATATAAGAGGAAATAACAAAGGATCTGATGAGTGAGGGTGATAAGGAGGAGTAGTGGGCGGGTGCTGATGAGTGGGGGTTAGAGGGGAACCTACCCTGTGGCAGAGTAAGTATCTGTCTTACTCAGAAAGCAGAGCAGCAGCAGCATATCCCCCAGGCTGCTGCTGCTTCTCTTGTAGCTGTTGCTGTTTCTTGGCTTTCTGTTGTCTCATCATCATTTCTGTAACATCATATGCTGGTCAGCAGTGGCATGGTGAGAGATGGTGAGGTATGCTGAGCTTCACTCTTGCTGCTGTGTAAGTCTGTGTATTGCTCAGGTCTGAGTCTGTTGATTGTACATTAAATAATGGGAGCACCTGCCGCTGGCTCTGATGAAGCTGCTGTATTTTGATGCAGTCACTTCTGGTATCTGATGCAGAGACGGCTGAAGATCTGTGTGTTCTTTCTGCCTGGCCTTAATCCCATCCTACCCTGTCACCATTCCCAGCCGTGCCCTCTAGTTTAATGTCAAGCTGACAAAAACATTGGGAACTCAGTTGTTTGTTGTCTTGAGAAGGTGTGTGGGCAAGACCATTTACATCACAATCACACCAAACACGTGGCCCAGTTATCAGGTTGTGACACTATGTGGGAGCACTCATGGGCCAGCTTTGGGGGAGTTTAGTTGGATAGGAAGTGGGTGGGGACAGGTCCAGATATTGAGCACCGTCCAGCTGGATGATGCTTTGTGCATGTACTCTTTCCAACACCACATACTGTGTATAATCTGTTGCACAAACTGAGTAGGTGTCCAGCTCCTTTCACTCTGCTGCTTCAAACATTGAGCTCTGTGTGGTGTGTTTCAGGGGTGGGTGTTGCTTTGCATATGTTGCCAATGTAACTTTTCAGGAATTCCATTTTACTTTAAAAATACAACAGGAAAATCTCTAATTTATTTTTTGAGCAAATAATGTAGTCAGTACATTTGAGCTGTCTTCCTGCTTGTGATTTGTCTGGAAGCAGTTTGCAATGTTTTCATAGCGATTGGTGGTTAGAAATCATTCACCAGATAATGTCTGAATAATTCTTGGTCTGTAGATCATCCACAGGCAGCTCACTGCCAGTAATTGTTATCCCATATTTGAACTGGTTCATTCTGATTGCACGCAAGTCATCTGACATGTTTCTGTAACCCTGACTGGCTGAGTGTAACTCTTACTATTGAGACTCTGATGCAGATGTATTTACAAGTACAAAATGTGCTTCCTGTTGCTATTTGGTGAAACTTTGCTGCTTCCACAAATGTTCCTGCCTGTAAACGTGGGCACAAGCTAGGAGAAGGAGCTGTCTTTATTACACATTTGTACCACACCTAGTACAATGGGGTCCTGGTTCTTGATTGGGGCCCCAAGGTGCTACATTAATACAAAAAAGAATAAGGAAACAGACACGTAAGGAGTGTGAAACTAGCAAAATCATATTTGATTATATGAGCGAATATATAAATGAAAAATAAACTCCTTTTTCTGGTTTTCTTTTCCACCTGTGTGGAATTCATTGCTTTCTAGTCTATTCAAGTTCTTACGCTGTACCCATCTCCATGGTGTGTAAACTCTCAACCCACAATTTTTTGCATTCATTTCAACTCCTACAGTTTCACACCCTTTCTTGTATTTTACATTAGCATTTGGATTTCTTTGAAACCCATCAGGGTGAAGCTGAAATTTCATGTGAATCAGAGTTCTTTTAATCTAATCATTGACTTTGGGTCCATGAGTGCTCGTTCAGTTCAGATCCTTGCCAGATTTCTTTAAGAAACCGATATACTAAACAGTCTCAGAAAATTTCTGCCTATTCAAGGGCTGCATAAGATTTCTGAGTATCAAAGTGAAAGACTCCAAAAACCATTTGCAAGCAAGGTGGTTGGCTTTATTTCTGTATTTACACCACAGATTTACCTGTATTAGCAGTTTGAATGGGTGGAGATTTTCTTGCCAAAAGTTGGCTCTTCTCTACTTTTCATGTATTGTTATTGTTATGTATCTTATTTTTTGGATTTAAGTGGTGCCTAGTAGTCTCCATCATGGACCAGGACCCATTGTTGTAGGTGCTGTAGAAACACAAAAATACAGTCACTACCCCAAAGAGCTTACAGTCCAGATAGAGTATAATTCCACAATGGGGCCTTGGTCTTTTGGGGAAACACCTTCCACAAATTCCCAGGCTAGATTGTGTGCTGTTCTTCTGCATAGTGTACAGGTGTTTTAGCCTCTTATGGAATAGAGAAAAACAAAATCATGTGAGGGATGCTCAAGCCAGAGGCAAACCAGATATTGTCTTACATGTGTAACCACAGGCTAAATTAAGCCTCATCATAATTTCACATATAGGAGTTTTTAATCTGGTCCTATTGTTTACCTCCTAGATTATTTTTGTAACATATATCTCACCCCTAGAGGGCACTCCAGGCTCAGATTCACTCCCCGCTACCTAGGTTCCTTTGACTTCCAGGAATTATTTTCCTGTTGCTGATGATTAACAGGGTTTCCGGTGTCTGTTTTCCTCCCGGAGTGAGGCTGTATTTTTAGGCAAAGGAAGGCTCGCTTTTAAAAGTAAACATTGTCTCCCTCCAAATCCCTCTCCCCTAGAGATGGCTTTACTGCCAGAGAGGGACAGTCGGGTCCGTTCAGAACCTTCTGAAATGCCTTCCTGTGGACTTGCTGAATGGAGAGCCACAGGAAGGGACAGCTTTCAGTTATCCTTAGGAGGCTCTACTATTTTCGCCGCACCAAGCAGCGCACCGAATTGCAAAGGGCGGCACGCGCGTTTCCACGGCGGCGGCAATTCAGCAGCAGCTTCTGTCTTCAGCCAGAAGACAGAAGCTGGTTAACTAGCACTACCGCTGACCCTCCCCTTAGACCTTGTCAGGGCTCACTGCCCCACCTGAGCCTTAGGGGATTCATGGGGGCAATCTTTGACACCGCCACAGCCCTGTGGCTCACTGAGATTTCAGCACCATTTCAGAGCTGTAGGAGGCTTTTTAATCCCAGACAAGCATGTCTTAGATTGGTTGTGGGGGCTAGATCTTAGAAATAAATCACTGACCTGTAAAGAGGAAAGGATGGAGTCAGGACTAAGGGCTTGGCTACACTTCCAAGTTACAGTGCGTTAAAGGAGCCCCGGGCGCACTAGCTCACTCCCCATCAACACTGGCAAGGCATGTAGAGCGCTCTGACTACACCTCGGCAAGTAGAATAACGTTTGATGCGCTCCAGCATCAGTGTGAACGAGGTGTTGCATTACTGCGCTCTCATCAGCCTCTGGAAATGTCCCATAATCCCTTAAGTCAACTGGCCACTCTTGTCATTGTTTTGGATATGCCCTTTGAAAGCTCCATCTGTGGAATGCTGTGTGAGAGAGAGAGAGGTGGGGGAAGGGGGGAGTCTGCTACTGTCTGAACTTACAAGACAGCATGCTGACATGCTCTCAGCCCCTCCCAATCTACTCCCCCGCCCCCACATACACACAACATACTTCCTATCACACTCGACGCCCCCACACACACATTTGAAATGCACGTTGCAGCCACTTGCATGCTGGGATAGGTACCACAATGCACTGCTCTCTGTGGCTGTTGCAAGAGCTGCTAATGTGGCCGCCCCAGTGTGCTTGAAGCTGTCAGTGCTGACAGACTGCAGCACTTCCCCTACTGTGCTCTATGAAGGCCGGTTTAACTCAAAGCGCTCTACATCTGCAAGTGTAGCTACCCCCTAAGAGGCACATTCAGCATGAGAGATGTGTGTGTATGAAAAATTGTAAACCCCATCTTCTGTGGTGCACATTTCTGTCTACGTGCAAAGACAGAAAAAGGGATGGCCGGCTGGCTAGCATTGTTATGGGGCAGAGTTAAGGTTTTTTTGGAGAACGTGCATCCTTAGTTGTGCGTTTCTGACTCTTTTTTTTTTGTTGTTCTGGCAAGAGCAGGGGTATTGTGTTTTATTTATAACTCTGATGTTCTTGAATGGGAGTATGCACTAAAACCACTGCTGTCTGCTTGACCCCTTCAGCTAGCAGTGTGATTCCTAGATTGCAGAGATATACTCACATTAGCTCAAAAGAGTAGTGTAGCCACAGTAACCTGGGGAATGGTATCATGATCCAGTTGCCCTGATTACGTACCCACAGGGTCCAGGTGGGTTTGTACTCATAGTAACTAGCCTGTGCCGCTGCTCATGTTACTGTGACTGCAGCCATTGAGCTAGTGAGCTGCTGTGTGGCCCATGGCAAATCACTTCCCACCTCAGTGCCTCTGACTTTCCTGTGTGTGAGGTGGAGATGCCACTGCTTTCCCACCTTTGGAATGGGCTTTGGGATCCTTTGATAAAAGGAGCTATGCCAGGGCAGCTGGGGAGTACCAAAAGAGACTTGGAAATGTCAATTTTTAATTAAAAATCCCCAACCTTTCTTTGCAAACACTATTCGCTCCCCTTGGTGCTGGGCAGAGAGGAGACAACTTTCCTTTAAGGGCACACATGGACCTGGACATGTTTGGAATGATTTGACTTAATGTATGCTCTGATTATCACCTCTCCACCATACTAGTTGTTCCTTGTATCTCTCAGCTCTCATACCACACATGGGCTCTTACTTTCCTGCCTTCTAAGCCTCTGCTCCTTTGGAATCCTGTTCTGTTTGAGACTGGGATCTCAGGTCCATGTTCTTCTGGTCTTTAGCTGAGAAGCAGTGTGATTTAGCAGTTAAAGCACAGGGTGGGAAGTCAGGACTAGAGCTGGGTGAAACTACTGCAGAAAAGTAATTGGGGAGAGTCATTTGAATAAAGTCTGTAGATTAACTTGTACAGAATCCACGACCCATTTCCTTTGTCCCTCACCAACATTAGCCTAAATGGGGTTTTAGGAACACAGGAATTGCCAGACAGGATTGGATCAGTGGTTCATGTCGTGTGGGATCCTGTCTTTGACAATGGCCAGTACTTGCAGCTTCAGAGGAAGCCAGCATTTTGCGAATGTTCAGGGGCAGCTATGAGGGGATGAAGATTAATGCTGGAGGCATCCATGTAGCTGCCTCCTGGTCTGTTTGGGATCAAAGGCCCCCCTCAGTGGCCTTGTGTTGGGCTGCTGCCCCGAAAGCACTAGTATGGCTGCCTCAGCGCTTCATTGGCATGGGGTTGTCTAGGGTCTGTGTGGGAGTCTTGAGGGTATGTGAGGTGTGTCCCTTTCCCCACACTGACAGCCAGTGGGTGAACTGGGATTGCTGTGAGCTGTGCTGCCATCTGAACATGGAGCTGGCCTGGAGGCCTAGTGTTTAAAAGGGGCAGAGGGGAATTTTCCATGGCTTCCATATGCTCACGTTTCCTGCTTGGCCTCCATGTGCCCTGCTGCAGATCGATTGGGAGCCAGTGGACAAACAGACAGGAAGGGGGCGATCAGATTAGGCTCTGCAGAGAGTCCTGGATTCTTGGAAGTGCGGTTTCTGGGGAAAAAAAAAAACAACCACATGTAAAAACATTCCCAGGAAGTGACAGTGTGTGTCTCTAGGTGTTTGGACAGGGGTGTACACCCAGCCTTCTGTATCCCTCACTGTCTCCCCCCTGCTTCCCAACTCTAACCTGAGAGATTTACAGACACTCAAACTTTATCTTCCCTGCTGCTTCAGACACTTGAGCCAGGAATGGCATGACACAAAGGGATGCTCCCAGAGAGTGTTGAGAAGCGTGAGAGCCTGAAGAAAGCATTTGGGGTGCTAAAAGGGTTAACAAGCTGTCTCCCTGCCCCTGCAGCTGTTAATTTTGTATTTTGTGTTATGTGAAAGAAAAACATGGGGTTACTCTCCGGTTTTTCTGACAGTACTGATTATTATTAATATTTATTATCTGTGCTATCATAGCGTATAGGAGCCCCAGTCATAGACCAGGAACTGATTGTGCTAGACCGTGACGCTGTACAAACACAGAACATTGGGAAAGGCAGTCACTGTTCCAATGAGCTTCCAACCTCTAATACTCTATAATCCCACTGCTGGGCCTATACACAGCTCTGCCACTGCACCTCAGCCCTGGCCTACAGCCCACCCTGTGGTACCTGTCCTGCCCTCCAGTATGCACAGTATTGAACTGCAGCATCCTTGTCCTACGTCTATTGAGCACAGAGACTGCCAGCAGCACCAAACTGTGCAGGGTTTCTGTGGTAGCGTTATACAGCCACTGGAGGATGACTGGATATCAGCAGGCTCTTTTCTCTTGTACCCATAAGAGATTGCATGAGCCCCCCCACCAAAGCCTAAGATGAATCGCTCTCTATACCTCTGCAGACAGCTTTCACACGGCAGTCTCCTAATGCAAATGGGAGGTAGGATGACATCAGTAAAGCAGTGCTGGTCCAAAGTTCACACTGTATTCCATCCTGGGAGGCAGAGAAGTGCTTGGGGTGAAGAGGTTAATTACACAGGAGCTTTTCGCATTTAACTAGTTTCTTGACGAAGATGTTTTTCAAATAATTTGTTCTTGTAATGAGCCTGGACTCAGTGAATAGTTTGTGATGAATAACTTATTCCATGAAATTCACTTTTTTTTTTTTTAATTCACAAATTTCCTGTGAACGGCTTGCAAAATTCTATTAATCTGTCAAATAATTTTCCAGAACAGTCATGGCCCTCGAAACATTCACTAACAGTTCATTGTGATCTTCCATACATGTGATCATTTTGATTGGAAACACACATCACACCCTGTGGTTTCTGTTCCCAGAGTGGATGACCATTAACTCTTAGGGCTTGACTCAGTGTGGGTGCTACAGTGACACAGCTACAGCTGTTTAGCACCATAGTTTAGGTGCTTCCTACAGCAACAGAAGGTTTTTTCCCACCAGTGTAAGTGTGACGAAGTGGGACTGTTCTTAATGTTTCCTCTGAATACTGTAGGGGTGCCTCACTTCCCCCTATGCATTTCTTAAGTCTCTAGGTGGTGGGATAAAGGCCAGTGTGCATAAATGGCCAACACTGTCTCCTGGCAACTAATGGCTGGGGCCCTTCCCCCTTGCAAGGGGATAGCTAAAGGTGTTGGAGAACAAAGAGATCAGGTGACCTCCTGGCCCAGGAAAGAGACAAAGGCCAGAGAGGAGGGGCTGAAGAGTTTCAGTTTGGAGCTGACTGGGGAGGAGGAGTGAAGTGCAGATGTGGGTGTCTGGCTCACTGCCCCCCAAAATGGACCTGGCTGAGGGGTCTGTTCTCTGTATCTACAAGCTCTGTTTTAGACCGTGTTCCTATCATCTAATAAACCTCTGTGTAGCAGGGTGGACCCTTGCTCCTGCCCTGAAGGGGTTAAAAACAGCCCTGGGAAGGGGCTTTAGGCTGGGCTGATTGGGGAAGTGGCTGCAGCTGGGGCCACACCCCAATCAGGCCACAGCTGGCCCCTATAAAAGGCCAGGGAAGCCAGAAACAGACAGTCTCCCTCTGCCTGTAGAGGGAGAAGGGCCTGGCTGCAGAGAGCTACAGACAAAGTACCTGAGGGGAGCAGGGCTGGGGACAGGCTGAGGAGCTCCAGCCTGGAAAGCCCCAGGCTGCGGCCTAGTATTGGGCTAACAGGTACTGGGGGTTGCAGAGGGCAGCCCAGGGGTAGGCCAAAGCAGCAGGTCCAAACCCTCCTTGCCAGTGATGAATAGGCTGATACTGCAGTCTGCCCCAGGACATGGGGCTAGACAATGACTGGCAGTAGCCATACACTGAGGCAAGGTGGGGATAGAGGGTGGGGATTCCCTTAGAGGGGAAACCCTGAGAGAAAAGGGTTACTGCCAGGGGGCAGCACCCCATGTAAAAGGGCACCGAGTCCAGGGAGGGACACGGGGGGCCTGAGGACAGGTGGATCACTGGCCTGCAGAGGGTGCTCCAGTGCTGGAACGAGCTAATTCCCGGAGTCACCAGCAGGAGGCGCCGCAGGGGTGAGTCCGACCCGTTTACACTCTGTTTTGCTGGCTGGCTAAGAGTCATGCAGGATCCCCAGGACCCCGCCTGGGCGGACTCGCTGTGGGAAGCGCACAGAGGGGCAGAGGATGCTGAATGCTCCAAGGTCAGACCCAGGAAGGTGGAAGCCCTGTGAGCTTCTGGCCCAGAAGACAGTCTGCTCACAGAGAGGAGACTTCACCAGAGTCCTGACTGGCTTCATAGGGAGCAGCTCCAGATCATCGCCCGGGGACTCTGTAACAGTAAGAAATCCACCTCCCTGAGTGGCTGAAACTAGGTTGACAGAAGCATTCTTCCATTGACCTACCAGCCTGTATACTGGGGGGGGTTAGGTCAGCTGAGCTACAACACTCGGGTGTGAATTTTTCATGCTCCTGAGCAATGTAGCTGGGTTGATCAACATTTTAAGTGTAGTCCAGGCCTAGGAATCAAGTTTCCAAGGTGGATGCTTGTACTTTGAATCTTAGATTTGCTGCTGATGTGAATGTTTTTGCTGTTGGAAAGTGAGTAGAGAAAGAACGTTCGGTGACCAGCAACAGATTTCCTATCTCTCAGTTCCCTCTCTGTCACATGGGGGTCGAATTTCTTACGGGAGTGTGGTGAGAATAAACCCATTAATGACTGCAAGGAAGTCAGATATCCCGGGGCATATGTAAGCATCTCTCTAGAAGACAGTGGAAAGGGGTGTGAACCTGGCCAGTTCAGATTCAGCATTTTGTTTCTAGCTAATAGTAACAAACAGGGTAAGGTGAATTTTGTAGGTATTTGCTCAGCTCTAGTCCATGAGACTCTCAAGTGTATTTCCACTTCTCCATCTTTGCATTACAAGCTGCCTGGCCACATACTGCCTGCCGGATGGAGCTGCACAGGTGGAGAGCTTGTGGTTTGGGTTCTGGCGAGCAGTGCCCTGACTTTCTCTTTGTGCAGCTGCAGTTCCAAGAAACACAGTGAACAAGAGGCTCGGCCACAGGGAGGGGGAGCTAATACCGAGAACCTGTGAGAATGTGTGTGCTGGAGGGGTGGAGTCAGGGTTCATGGGGAACTGCGGGTGTTTGCAAATGTGCACGTTTATTTCACAATTAGCTCGGAAAGTGGAAAAAATAAACCATAGCATGAAGTTAGCTGAAATCAGACAGTGAAATCAAACAAGTCACTGTAGAAAAGCAGCTGAAGGCTCGGTGGGCTGCTTTGTTAAGGCAGGTGAAAGTTTGAGAACCTCAGAATGATGGGTTTCAGCGTAGCAGCCGTGTTAGTATGAATCTGCAAAAAGAACAGGAGTACTTGTGGCACCTGAGAGACTAACTAATTTATTTGAGCACATCTCCTTGTCAATTGCTGGAAATGGGCCATTTTCATTATTACTCAAACAGTTCTTTTTCTCTCCTGCTGCTAATAGCTCACCTTAACTAATCACTCTCCTTATGTGTATGGTAACACCCATTGTTTCATGTTCTCTGTGTATATATACATCTTGCTACTGTATTTTCCACTACATGCATCCGATGAAGTGGGCTCTAGCCCACGAAAGCTTATGCTCAAATACATTTGTTAGTCTCTAAGGTGCCACAAGTATTCCTGTTCTTTTTTCAGAATGATGGGAATCAAGCAAGTGAATGCACTTTTTTTTTTCCCCTGCTTGGTAAAGGAGATTGTTTGGAAAGCTCTTTCGCTCCCCCAAAACTCCAAGGATGCCCTGTTCTATTCCTTTTCCAGTCTCTTCTTAAATTCCCGCCCCGTGTCAAAGATGAAGAGGGGCTGGAAATCGCTGCCTCCAGAGGCTGTGAACAGCACCCCATTTCTCTGCCAAAGGGGGTCACTAAAGCAATGTGCTCACTGAACCCAGGGCCCCTGAAGTTCTCCCAGCCTGGTTCAGTGGGGGTGCCAAATTCAGATCCCCACACATAGCAACCCTTTGCCCTTTTCCTATGTCCCCAGCCCCTCATCCTACAAATATAGACGATTACACAGTATATGGATCACAGGTATTATGTATGGATCACCATGGATGGGGCTATTATGTATGGATCATCACAGGCTCTGAGAGCCTCCCAAATATTTATGGATTTATCCCCACACTGCCCCTGTGAGATGAGGAATTATTGTCAGCACTGTACAGGCGGGAGCCTGAGGCACAAAGAAAGAACATGACTCTCTCATTCTGTGGCAGAGCTAGGAATTAAACCCTGGTCTCCTGAGTCTCAGCCAAGAGCCCTGCTGCAGCACCATCCATCCTTTGCAGGCTAAGCAAAGGCATAGAGCAAAGCTGTGCTGGACGATAGACAGCATGAAGGTGGGCCGTGCCCCTGCTTGCTGGACTTAGAGTGAAGCAGATGGGCACTCCTTATGTGGGCAAGGATAGGAGTACTGCAGATTTGGGGCAATAACCTCTGACCCTGCCCCCCTGGGTGGGACTGGAGGAAACGCCTCCTCATCTGGGAGGGAAATTCCAAGCTTTTGTTCTGGTAGTGAAATTCCCACACTAAATGCACCACTGGTCCAGCCCATCATCTCTACTCTATCCCCTTGTCACTCTTTCCCTCCTGGGGTCAGTATCCTGCCCTTGCCTTACTCCATCTGCTACACTCCAGGGTCACCATCCTCTTCTCTCCCTCCTTTCTGCAGCCTTCCCTTCTGCTGTGGATCACCTTTAGGTATCCAGCCTCTGGGAGAAATGTACATCTCTCCTTGAAGGCTGTTAATGGCTTTGTGTGCCCAGGTCCCATTTCCACTGGCGAAAGAAGAGGAGGATCTCACAGTCCGTCCCCCCTCCCCCTGCTCCCTCACCCCCTAAAGATTACTGCATGCCAGAGAAAAGGTGCTGGTAGGGGTTATTCTTGGGATTAGATGGGGAATTTTCTTTTAAACAAACTTCCCTTGCACACACTCGGTTGCATAGAAAGGAGCATAAATCCAGCAGCTCTGCCACTATCTGGAGCGGTGATTCAGGTCAGCAGGATTTTGAGCGTGTGGGCTGCACGCACACTGGCTCTGACATTTATTGTAAGCAATAATTTGCATTTTAATAGCACCATAATTGAGCATTTCTCCATCAAGTGGATAACACACCTCTCCAGTGCCCAGTGATAAATATCTAACTAGGTTGAATATCTAAGGTGAATTGTTAATGTGTGTCTGAGGTTTTTAATATGCAGCAGTAAAAGCAAAACAAAAAAAGTTTTTTTGGTAACCAAGCCTGTGGTAACCAAGCCTGTGTTGACATGATGTGCACCATCTGATTCTGACCTTTCTGATCTTCACTTTTCCCAGCCGCCTGAGATAGAGACACTCCGCACAAGTTTTCAGAGCCATGCCAAAAGGGGAAAAATGGCCTAGCCTGGGGCATGGGAGACCCAAGTTCCCTTCCCTGTTTTGTCACAGACTTCTTGTGTGACCTCAGACAAGTCACTCAGGCCTGGTCTACACTTAAATTTAGATCAACCAAGTGGTGTTGCTCAGTTGCTTAGTTAAGCTGACCTAACCCTCAGAATAGAAGCATTCTTCAATTGATCTAGCTACCACCGCTTAGGGAGGTGGATTACCTACATTGATGGAAAAGCCCTATTCAGCAACATAGGAAGCATCTATGCTATGGCGCTACCAGAGCATAGCTACAACTGTGCCACTCTACTGTTGGGTTACATTATTCCTATGCTGCCTTGGTGGAAAGTTACAGCAGCAGGACAACAAGAATAGAGGAGTTAGATAAAGTTGTTATGAGAAAGTAGGGAACTGCCAGAGCGAGGCAAATGCCAGGTGGCCTAATTGGAATCAGATAAGTTGCATGGGAAATGGGAAACCAGTAAGCAAAGGGCCATGCATGTGAAAAGTGTGTGTATCAAACAAAGAACCAATCAGCAGCAATGTAATGTTGGTATGTCTGACGTTTGCTAATATAAAAAAGCCTATATAATATAATGCATTGTAAATAATAAATAATTCAGCTTGCAATCATATTAGTTGTTGTGCTTTATCCGGCCCGCATGCAACGCAACACTCTACCGCCCATAGTGTAGACATGGCCTCAGTCTCTCTTTGCCTTAGTTTGCTATCTTTACAATGGGGATAATAGCACTTCCCTACTTCACAGGGGTGTTGTGAGGATAAGTACATTAAATAGTGATAAGTGCTCACCATATTGTAGTTAATGGGGACATATAAACACCTAAGCTAAATAGAATGACTAGATATCCAATTTTTGTAGATTTTAAGAGCACTATGATTATTTGGTCTGATGTACTGCATGTAGTTCCTGCAGTAGAAGGAATTGCTCTTCCTTTTTATGTAATTGGCACTACTGAGCCCAATAAATTGTGTCTGAACTAGAGCATATTTTTTAGAAAGGCATCCAATTCAATCAGTTTAAAGACAGCAAGTGATGGAGAATGCACCACGTCCCTTGATAATCTGTTCCAGAGGTTAATTACTTTGACTGTTAAAATGTGATATCCAATTAGAATTTTCATAACTTCATCTTCCAGCCCTTGGCTCTTGTTATGCCTTTGTCTACTAGATTAGTGGATTGAAATTACTGAAAGGAAATCTGCATTCTATAGCAGTAATTAGCTCACTGAATACTCTCAATATGAGAATAATACTATATACACCTCTACCCCGATATAACGCGACCTGATATAACACGGGTTTGCATATAGCGGTGTAGCAACGGGGCTTGGGCTGCACTTTAAAGGGCCCGGGCTTTCCGCAGCGGCCGGAGCCCGGGGGTCTCACCGATACAGCCCTGCCGCCGCTATCCTGGGGCTGCGACAGCAGGGCTTGGCCGGCGATTTAAAGGGCCTGGGCTCCCCACAGCGGCCAGAGCCCAGGGCTCTTTAAATCACCGCTGGAGCCCTGCCACTGTTACCCCGGGGCTGCGGCAGCGGGGCTCAGCTGGCGATTTAAAGGGCCCAGGGCTCCGGCTGCTGCGGGGAGCCCCGGGCCCTTTAAATCACCGCTGGAGCCATGCCGCTGCTACCCCAACATAACGGGGTATCAGTTATAACGCGGTAGGGATTTTTGGCTCCTGAGAACAGTGTTATATCGGGGTAGAGGTGTATTGTATAATTAATATGTAAAGCCATTTTAGAAACCTCTATTTCTAGTCTATATTTCTGTTACCATGCTCATCACCATAGTATTTGAGCACTTTCCAGTATTTCATTAAGCAGCCTAAAACCTGTCACATGTTGTTTGTTCTCTCAGCCTCTCCCCAGGGGGGGCAGCATGTGCAGTGGAGAGGGGTTTTTGATAGGGTTTAGGAGGGCAGGGGTTAGTATACATATGGCTGTATGTTTATGTTAGGGAATGCAAGGTCAAAGAAATGTAGGTTGTACTTGGAGTGGTGAGATTTGTGCTCAGTTTCTCTATGGCTATGTCAAGTGCCGGCATCTCTAATATTTCCATTTTATTGCTACTCCCCAGCTGGAAGCTCCAGTCTTATGATGTAGAGTAGGATCTGAATACAAGCCTATTTGCCAAGGGTTTGTCTGCTTGGGGAAATTGACTGGCAGAGCTGTAGTGGAATATCCTGCTGTAGCTATCCCAGTATAACTCCCATTTGTGGACACACTATTCTAGAATTCCAGAATAAAGTCACGTTTATTCTGGAATAGTGTCCACAGGGGGTGTTATATTGACACAATTAGGGTATGGCTACACTGCAGTTCAACAGCCGCCGCTGGCCTGTGTTAGCTGACACGGACTCGCAGGGCTCAGGCTGTGGAGCTTTAAAATTGCAGTGTAGATATTCAGACTTGGGCTGGAGTCTGGGCTCTGGACCCTCCCCCGTCGCGGGGTCCTAAAGCTTGGGTTCCAGCCCGAGCCCAAACATATCTGTTGCAATTGTACAGCCCTGTAGCCTGAGCCCCATGAGCCTGAGTCAGCTGACATGGGTCAGCCACGCATGTTTAATTGTCATGGAGGCATACCCTTATTCTGGTATAGCAATGCTGATCAATTTCCCTGTGTAGACAAGCCCTTAGTCTCCTGGCTGTGTAGTCACATGAGAGCTGATTTCTCCCAGATGAGCATATTTCCTAAGTGAAATACCAGGGTGCTTGCCCTGGGATGGGGTCTGTGAAGGAGAATACTATGCCTTTGAGGGACAGGCTGGAACCTACACCTGGGGCAGCCTGGGGTAATCCAGAGGGCTTTCCCCCACCCTAGGGCTGGGCTGCATAAACAGGAAGAGGAAGCAGAGCAAGAGAGAGAGGAGCGGAAGCCATACAGGCTTCAGGAGGGCGGTGGGGTTGTTTCTGCTCAGGCTCTAGGAAATTGACCTAAGTAGAGAAACTTGCAGCTCATAAATATGGCAGATGCCAGGAACTGCATGACGCAGATGGTCTGATAGCGGGGACTGCTTGTTCCTTGGATCAAGGAGCACTGGACCTAGAGAAGAATCAATGCCGGTGGAGAAGCAGAGACACAATGAGATAGTGAACAGCAGGCTCAAGGAAATAAGTCTTCAGGTCAGCCAAGTCTAGACAGATTTGCAGGCCAAGTTGGAAGAGAGACGTTTCTCCAGGGACAGTGTTTTGGCTCAATCCATAAAACTGGACCAGGAATATGCCCGCCTGAGGGCAAAAGAAGAAAACAGTAGCAACAGTATTTGTTGTTGGAGAGAGACCTGGAAGAGCTTCATGAGGAAATACTCTGGCAATACGAGATCATTGAGGCATAGATTAAGAAGGCACTATTGCTCTGTACTCATTTACTGTGATTGTCTCCTCTGTGTCACACTGGAGTGTTCCTGTAAGCATCGCCCTTTTGTAAGTGATCAGAGATGGCCAGCATGCAAGGGCACCCTTACTGACCAAGCTTTCTGGGTACTAACTCCTTCTGAGGATGTGAGGAAGAGTGCTGCTTCACGTCTGCAGCCAGCCTCCCTAAAACCAGCTGATTCTGCTCCAAGAGAGGGGCCTTGTCTTCACAACACATGCTTTGCTGGACTAAGTATATTGGCAGAGTCCCCTAATGAAGGCACAGCTTATGCTGACAGAAGTTTTTCTGGCTGCATGTTTACACCACCTCCCTGAATGACATTAGCTAGGTTGACAGGAGCCAAGATGTCAGCCAAGTTGCGTCTACACTGGGTGGGTTTTCCTGTTGGCCGGAGGGCAGTTTTTTCACACTGCTGACGAATGTAGCTATGCCAACAGCACTTTGCAGTGTAGACCTGGCCAGAGGCAGCATGGACACCTGGCCAGAACACCATACACTGCGTCCTGAGTTCACCTGCATGTGCTCTGACCCTGCTGCAGGAGGAATCCACAGACAAGGAGCTCCCTTTAAAAATGGGCCAGTCAAACTCTCTTTCCCACAGTCAGGTCCAGGTCAGGGGAACATTGAAACAAGCCAGGCTGCTCATCAACTGCAAGCTCCAGTTCTTGCTCGGGACGGAGTATATGTGGATTTTTTTCATTAATGGGTTGAAGAGCAGCTCATGCCTTGTACGAAATGTTTCTGGAGGTTTCTTAGGAAGTCAGCTGACCTCTCCCAGGTATTTCACCTGCTCGTCTTCCTTTATTGCTAGGGATAGCTCTCTGCATGGAAATAGGATCTTTGTTTCTTAAGGGCTCGTCTGCCACAACTCCTTATTTCTTCATCTGTTTGCAACATCTTAACTATTTCGACACTAGCTTGCTGTGATGCCACAAACTGGTCTGTGGTGTGGAATAACCAGCAGAGATGGATGAACCAAGCATTTTTGCCTGAGGCCTTCTGTGCTCTCTAATCCACTTTAGGCCTGATTTCCAAAGCAGGGTGTGGGAAAATGCTGGGATGTCCATGCAAATAGGGTTCGCTCTGCAGGCAGCTTAATGCTGGCTCCTGAGAAAAATCTAGCATTTTACATAAAGGACTTTGACCTTCCCACCAGTCAGGCGTTTTTACTTTATGGATTGACATAGAATGCTGCTAGTAAGAATGGGAGGTCTGTAATTTACCCTGGAGCATCTTTCTGCTCCTATACCTGTTGGCAAAATCCATGCAGTTCTTTGTTGTGGGTTTTTATATGTGATTCACAATAAAGATCCCAATGCTGACTTGTCAAAATAAAATAAAAATCCATGCTAGCAGCCAGCCATTCCTGAGTGTGACCCTACAATAACAAACCAGCGTGTGTAGTTGTGCATTGCAAGCCAACACAGGAAGCCCAGTTGATTGGGCCATTTACTGTATTTCTTGTCCATCTGCTGGTTGGCATAGTGCTTTAGGGGTTGGTCTTAGGGGGTTACATGCTCACCACCAAACTATTTCAAAGCATGAATAGAGTTTCAGACATGGCAAGGCTAAGGCTGGTAAGTAGTGAGGCTTTCAGAGATAAAAGTTAATGAGTGTGGCAAAAGAAGGGGGGGAGGGGAATGTGTGTGTTCCAGCTACTTATTCTTTTCAAATGTCCTAAAAGATATCAAAGGATCTGTAGGACACTTGCAGATTTGGTTATAGTCAAAGCACTATGTGGAGCTGAAGTTGTTTCTGGGATCTCAATCCTGCTGCTGCCATGTGTTGCTTTTTTTAAAATACAGAGATGTCTTTGATTTGTTTACAAAGGTGAGGAATGGGGCTCTTTCACCTTCCCTTCCCAAGCTCTCGGGTGTTAGTTTGAGTCATCCTCAGACCCCCACAGAAATAGCTCACTATCCCTTTTCTGCTAGGATCTTGTCTCCTTGGTGTTGGAAGAAGAATTACAGAGGAGCGGGAGCCCTGCAGTTATTGCGGGTCACCAGTGCCCCACTGTTGTCCCTCACCCTGTGATCCTGGAGATCGGCTGTGGCTCAGGGGCTATTGCACTGAGTTTACTGAGCAAACTGCCCAAGGTGAGTGAGCTTTTGCTCCTTTGTATTATGGTAGAACTGAGTCCCATTGCGCCAGGTGTTGTACTGACATGTAGCAAAAAGATGGTCCCTGCCCCCAAAGAGCTGACAGTCTAGGTATAAGACAAGAGACAACAGGTGGATACAGGCAGACAAAAGAGCACAAGGAAAGAATGAGGCATTTGTGAGCAATGCAATGAGCAGTATTCACAGTTCACCAGCTACCTGATCACTGCCAAGAGCCCATTTTGGTGCCTGTCCCTTCCCCAGTAACATAATCCCTCACTGGTAAAGGAGGAAACCCAAGTCACAGGAAGGACTGGGATCTGTAAGTGACTAAAGCCCCCTTCAGTTTCAGATTATCAGTCACTGGGATATATCCCGCCCCCAACTCAGACCACAATGGATAATCCCTGCTGAGTGCTCCAGGAGAGGGAGAATGACCCAAGGTCCCTGCCCACATGCCGGGGAGAAAAAGGCCTTCCTTTGCTCCAGATCCAGAGATCAGTTCATCCCTCAGTCTCATCCAGGCTGATTATCACCCTGGGAGAAGAATCACTGATATGCCATCTATGTATGCTAGGCATGCTTTGCATGCCAACCCACTGTGTGTTGTCCAACTGGTAGCTTGTGGGCTGCATCCGGCCCGCAGAATAACTCCGTCCAGCTCCCACGATGGAGGACACCATTTGATAGAACAAAATGGCGTCCTCCACACAGAATCATCTTGGCCCATCGGTACGTGCAAGGTCACGCTGCATGGAGGACGCTATTTTGGATGCCTAAGGCATGTCAGTGAGTTGTTGCTGGCACGCAACTGAGAAGAAGCATTGAGTGTTGGTGTGTAAGGTCTATGGAGGGTCATGCCTGTAGCTCATGTCCCTTTGCCCAGTGACCGTTGGGCTGATGTTTAGTTTTCACTAGGCCAAATTATAAATTGCTCTGGTTTCCCTACTCAGGCACCACGCTGCTCTCCTTACCTTTCAGACGTAAACAACTGTGTCAGTCTGTCCTTGTATGTTACGTCAGCCCTTCCCCAAATGGCCAACATGCATGAGCCTTGAGTGAATAGTCCAGCTTAAATCTGTGCTGGCTTTCACACCCCACAACCATACTAGTGTCTATGACATGTACATCAAGACAGAATTTGGCCCTAAAGTGCTGCATTAAGATAAAGAACTAGCAACTTGTCATGTATGGTTACAGCGAGGATAGAGCTCTTTGCAGAACAGACTGCAAACCCAGGTCACCTGTCCCAGCATACAGTGTGTCTCCTTTTATAGCTGGAGTGGATTCCTTAGGGCATGGATTCTCTCTGCATCAGAGATGAGGAATCCATGAAGCTGTTCCCTCTCTACCCTTCTCTCTCTGTTCTGCTGGGCTGCTCTGTCCCAGGTTACCAGTTGATACTGTCAAGCTGTCTGGAGTGGCTCACAAACATGGGTGCCAGCCTCAAGGCAGCCTTACAAATCGGGGCACAAACCCCAAACTGGTTATATGTTGTATAATTAGATTTTGCCAACAGAGTATCAACTGTGAACTCCTAAAGCACTATAACAGCCTTATTCTGGAGTCACAGACTGTCCCCCTTGGGCACTCTTGCCTCCCAGACAAGCTTGCCATTGTGATAGATGGTCTCTTACACCAAAAATCACAACAATATTCAGGTTATTTCTAGTCCTAGACACTTACCCCAGGTTAATTGTACCTTATATCTCTCCCTAAAGACAGTGCTTGTAGCCAATCCTGTGATAAACTAAATAAAGATTTATTAACTAGGGAAAAGAAATGAGTTATTTACAAGATTAAAGCAGGTAAACACACACGTGCACACACACGAGTTACAGTCTTAGGTTTCAAAAGGCAATAGAAGCTGCTGTAATTTGCACGCTCTAGATGTCCTTTAGGGCTTACCGAAGCTAAACAGCTGGGGATCCCTTGCTTATGCTTGGAAGTGTTGCCTCCTCCCAGAAGTCCAAACAGCACAGGGACACAGACCCTTCTGGTCAGATTTTTATTCCCTTCCCCAGAGTTCAAACTGTTATGGGATGAGCGTTTGTATGTCTCCTCTTCCTGGGTGTGCGGGGAGCAATCAGGAAAGTCTTTTGTCTGCTGATTGTTACACAGTGGTTCAGCCGGTGTCTATAGGCCTTCTTTTGTTGGGCAGGAGATCACTCTTGTGATAAACTGGTATCTCACACTTGGTAATGCTTCTCTCCTGACGGTGGGGGTTTCCAGTTTCATAGCAAACACTTAACTATTACCCTCTCCCAAATAATAGCTATTATAAGTGAGATTAATGCAGGCAGCAACTCATAAGCATTTCATTAAGTCCAAACACTCAATACATTTGTAAAAACTTAACATCTATTTTAACAATGCTAACACACAAGTGAGCCAGATTGGTTTCCAGCTATGCATTTGGCAATGTTCAGTGCAGCCTAGGGGTCTTGGCATGAGTTAGCACCTGGCCTGCCAGCATCACAGATACATTTAGGACTAGGTCATTAGCTGATGCAAATCAGTGTAGCTCTTCTGACTCCAGCTGATTCAAGCCAGCAGAAGGTCTGGCCCTAAGACTTTTTATTACGGTAAAATGCTAGCAATGGTAATAAAAATATTCAGTTATCCTGATGGCCTAGCTACAAGCGACTATACAACCCCAAAGTGTCCTGCTCCCACGGAAGTCCTAAGATGAATTCTTCAGGGGCTATTTCTGATTTTGGTGTTAGAACGACAGAGGAACCCTTTCCAATACCTTATATTGGCATCATCTGTCTTGTTTGCCCCTTTTGTCACAGCCTGTATGTCCAGTCATCAGCCAACAGCAGGAATGTTGGTGACATAATGTGTGTTTTGTTTCCTTCTGTGCCAGAGCCGGGTAATCGCTGTGGATAAAGAGGAAGCTGCTGTGAATCTCACCAGAGAGAATGCTCAGAGGTAGGAACACATGCATTGCTAATTTTTTTCTCTCTTTGAGTGCCCATTGCTTCCTAGAACCCCTCACACTGATCCCTGAGACAAGTGAATAGCCACCGAAGTCCTGGCTTATGATTCTCAAATATGCCGTGTCTCAGCTCCAGGCTGGATATCATGTTCATCACCATCAGGTGCCAGGGTGCGTTAAATGCTTTGAACCTCTGGAAAATCCAGAGAAAATTAGGAATTTTTGGAACAAGTTTTCCCTGAATTTTTATTTCAGTACAAGAAAACCCTTTTTCTGATCTGTGAATCCCCTTTGCCAGACCACCAGCTGGGAAGGAAATGGAATAATAGCGATGTTTTGTACTTATGTCGCACCTTTCTTGCAAGGAGACCAAATTTGGGTCAGTAGACTTGTCCCTGTTTTGTGAATGGGAAAACTGAGACCTAGTGAATGTCTCAGATTCACAGAGTCTGGTCCATGCCACAGGCTATTACCAGTGCCTTGAGAGTGACCCCTTTAATGTGCTGGGCCCCAGGGACCCACACAATTCCACAGGGCAGGGCTGCAGTCTCAGAAACTCAGAAACTGGGTCTTTGGGCACCAGAGAACCCTGTCTCCTTCCATGGCTCCCTGCAGTAAGTCTGGCCAAGCAACACTCCTGCAGGAGGCTTGTACTGTAACCATTCAGGGCTCTCTGTGAGGATTTGCAGTGACACCGGGCAGCCTTTTCTAAAACAGTGTAGGGTTTATTAGTTGACTGGAACACAGCGTTGGCAAGTCCTAAGGTGAATGTGGAGAATCTCAGGTTAAGAAATGGTGCATACTGGCCAAGCCAGTCAGCCAGCCAAGCTGTCATAGAATTCCAGGCTCTCTGTCAGTCCTTGGAGAGAGCTGCTGAGTCCCTCTGAGAACCTAAACTTATCCCCTTCCTGCTGACCCATGCTGAGTTCACATGTTCCTGGGATAGTGTCAGTCGTTCAGTAGGTGCAGCTCCCTTTGTCTTTCTGGAACCTCCATTGATATGGGTCACTTACAGCCAGTCCTCTAACGATCCATTCATTTAATCCCAGACAGCGAAGTGACACAGCACCTCATGTCCCCCGCTCTGCCCCAAAAGCCACATTCTAACCCTTTTTGCAATCATTGGGTAGCAATGCAAAGTACATGGGGAAACTGAGGAACACAAAGGCATAATAAAAATATTACAGAAAATTGCTACATGGTCACATCATGTCACAAAACGAGTCAGTGACAGAGCCAATAACAGAATCCAGAACGCCTGGCTCCCTCTGACTCACTACACCATATTGACTCCCTTTTCAGACAGGGCCTTGCTTCTGTTCTTACTTCTAGATTTTATCTTGCTCCTCAGGCAGCACCTAGACTTCTGGGTGTGTCAGTGTGGTGTCCCACAGCATCCTTCTTCCTCTCTGGGCTGTCGCTAGCACAGACTTGTAACCAAATGAACTATAATCCACAGCAGCCACCTGTGCTGTGGCTTGGTTTTAAGGGCTTCAGAATCAGCTCTGCTCTGCAGCTGTCTAATGCCACAATGCAGTCTCCCATAACTGTCACTTGACAATGAAATCGTGGTCAGGACAGTGCTGGTGTCAGAATGACACTGTCTCATTTACCCCTCTGCTCTCTGTACACCAGTGGAAATCCAGCGTGACTCCACGTGAGTTAATACAGGTTGTAACTGACACCAGTTATGTGTCTCTGCATCATGAGACCTATCCTATGTTGCACCTGCAGGAAGTACAGTGCAGGAGGAGAGGAGGACAGGTGGTTTGATCATTCCCTTGCATCCCCAGGATTCTGGGCTGCTCTAGGGGCTGAAATGGCCCCTGGTGTAGATTAGAGCAGCCTCAAAGGTGCTCTAATTTACAGCAGCTTCCTGAGAATTCCCAGAGGGCTGTTCCACAGTCTGGAGCAGTCCCGAATCTTCGTAGTGGTGTGCACTGTGGCGATTCCCCTTTCTACTCCCTATGTGCCCCCCGTCTCTTCGCACAGAGACTTACAAAGCGGGGGGGGAGGGGGGAAGGGCAGTGCAACATAGGGCTGCTTAAGTGGCCCTATGCAATGGGGAATTCTGCCCCAGCTCCTTGCAATACAGTTTTGGCCCTTACATGCCGATGGAGTGAGTATAGGGGCTAGAGCACAGAACGGAGTCTGTCCTGCCATGTCCACCGCACCCGCCACGCTGTTTCTTCACTCACACAACCAGCATATCCCAGTGCTGTTCTGGGGGGAGGGGAGGGGGCAAATGATGTAGAGTAGACTCGACCTCTGCCCAAACGTCAGACACTCTTACAATGGGTTGATGGCGTAATAGGAAGAACGGCAGCTGGATTTTCATCTCCCTGGCTGAGTTTGTAGCTCTGACAGTCAGAGAATTCATCTCCTCACTCCTTTACTGTGCTAATTGGATCAGAAGTAGTAAACATGGAGCCAGACAATCTCACATATGCGCAAACCTGCCACTGTTTTGAAATAATCCACCCTGTTGTCTGATCAAAGCCACTGTTGTGCTCACCCTCCTTTTAAAGCCCCATGTCACAGCTAACTTGCCTAAAAGGGAGGGGGGCTTGGATGAGAATCTTTGTCAGCTAATCATGTCGCTCCCAGGTCACCCAGAGGGGTGCACTGCAGATAGACACCTTACATTCCCTTTGTTCCCCACTGCCAATGTGTGCTGGTCTTTCAGACCACAAGCTGGGGTCTAAGAATGGAACAGGACTCTTTCTCACCATGTGGCGCATGAGGCCCCCTATGTGTCCCAAATTCACTAGTGCATTGGATAAAAAAGTTGGGGAGGAAAATCCTGGATGCTGTACTCCTTTGTCTGGGTTTTAGTCTGCTATGTGAGTTATTCTTCATGGAGGGAGTGTGTGTATTGGGAGGAGCTGGATGGTTTTTGAAAAGCTTCTAATTCAGTGTATAATAGAGTGTAGGGGAATGGGGAGTGTCTTTGGAATCATCACAGAATGCTCTCAGGAACATGCTGACCTGGATGTCACCACTTGCCTGGGTCTCATTCCTCCAGCTAACCCTGAGAAATCCTGTGGCTTTGCAAAGAAGTGATCGTCTGGTGTTCAGAAGAGAGAGGTGATTTTGTGATTAAGGCAGACAGCCGGGGGACACTAGGACTGTTGGGTTTGTTGCCGGCCCAAAAAGGCCTGAGGCAGCAAACAGTGGTTCGTTGCCCGGTGTGCGTCGCACTAATTATCACACCAGGGTGGAGAATGCAGAAAAAGTTTATTTGAGCCCAAGTAAGGTGCCAAGGAGATATTTACAATCTCAAATCCTGCACACACAGATACAAGCTGTGTGTGTCTTCTTATACATGACTTCAACAAGGCATCCTCATTACCCCTCACTAGTCTCCTCTCCACTCCTATATAGTACATTCAGTGTATAGTTAACAATTACATCAAACAGGTTAAATCATCCTTGACAGCAAACAATTTATCTCGTAACTTTTCAAGGCTGTTACCTTGGTTTACTTCTGAATTTATTACCTTGTCTCCCCTCCCCTCTTTCTAAACTAAACACAAGTAGGGCCTCTTTTTACTATCTCCTGCTGTCCGTGTTGTACTGATAAGAAGCAGTTACACATTCCATTCTCACTTCTAACTTGGGAATTCAACTAGAATTTAACATAAAGGGACTCTTAGACCAGCATAAAATAACTTTGGTCCATTCAGGCCTGGTACAGAAAAGCTTCATTAATACTATGTTTTTCTACCCTCCTGAGTTATCTAGGGATATGCCTAATGGCACCAACAGGTTCAATTCCTTAGGGCCACTATCTCAGGCCATGTCTACACTATAGGAGCACTTTGCCAGGGATAGCCATACCACTATACTATACTCACAAAGTACTCCTAGTGTGGATGCAGCTTAACCTGGCAAAGCTGTGCTTTTGCTGGTGTAGCTTATTTTCCAGCACCACCATCCAGCCCCCCTAAACAAAATAAGCTAGACTGGTAAAATCACAGTTTTGCTGGTATAACTGCATCTACACTAGCTCTTTTGCTGGCCCAGCTCTGTCAGTCAGGGATCACATCTCCTCTCCCCCCCGACAGACAGAGCTATGCCGGCAGAAATCTGTAGGGTAGACCTGGCCTCACTCTGCGACTTGGAGCTTGTCACTTCATTGCACTGTGCCTCAATAGCCCCTTCTGTTAAATGGGGTTACTGCCAAGATAGCAGGCTAATTTAATCATAGCTTTCCCACGTCTGGACCCCCCATGCTCCACCCCAGCAGCACAAAGGGGATTTACAGTGGTTGTGAAGGCCACAGCTAAGGTGGACATGCGGGGAAGGGGACCCAGGAGCTCCAAGATGCTGCAGGCATACCCCAAAGATCCCAGCTGCCGCAGATGGTGAGGGTACCCTGGAGCTCTGAGCCACTGGGGGTCTTTCAAAGCCCCAAAGCTTGGAGGGGCCCCTGCAGCTGCCCAACCTCTGCAGGCAGTGTGGGGAGCCCACAGCCGGGCTCCCTATTTTGTCAGGGATATTTTTAATAAAAGTCAGGGACAGGTCACGGGCAATAAAGAAAAATTCATGAAAGCCTGACGACCTATCCCTGACTTTTACGAGACATTTCTGTGACAAAATCTTAGCCTTAATTATGTGCCATTGAATGTCTGAGTGTGGTATTGTGTGTATCTCTTACACTCACCTTTCTCTGTTCTTGGGCCTGCAGGTTGCAGCTACAGGACAGGATAAGAATTCTTCACTACAATGTCTTCTCTGGTAACTTCCTTTCATATTTCTACCTCCCCTGATGTTTTCTCCATTTTACTTTACTGAGGGGAGGTGGGCATGAAAACAATAGGTAGTTGGGGCAGGAATGACCTAATCCTGCCTGATGGGTAACTCAGGAGACAGCTCTGGAATGTGCATGTTTCTGATTGTTGCTACACTTAGATCTCACCTCACATTATGTGCATATGGCTGACTGCAAGCTGGTAACACATTGTGCACATGAGAAGGGCACAGGTCCCTACGCTGCTGTAGAATAACAGGTGTCAGTACAGTATTGGAGTAGCAGGAAACATACTGTGAGAACTGAGAGTCAGCCTCTTCAGTGCAAGCTTGTGTCTTCAAAGCTATCCTGGCTGGACTTTCAGTTTGCAGAGGCACCAGGGCACAGAGGAGAATGTGTGCACTACTGTGCACTTAACATTTGCAGATGTAGTTGCTGGAGATGGGTAACCCAGTGGGTAAATGGATGCCTTTTTGTGTGCGCAGTAGCATTGTGCATGCAGTTGTGGTGATTGCATATGTAGGGGTAAGTGCACATAGCTCTATTTGGACTTCGAGCCTCCTTTTCTCAAAATGTGACCTTTTGTGTCAGATACGCAGTCTCTGTGCCGGGATATGCAGGGAGGGGTTCCAGGAATTTGCGTCAGCTTTAAAAAAAAAAATCTGATATTTTTCCCCAAGGGAAAATCTGTCCATGTGCATCTTCTTTCCAGCTCAGTGCCCATCCTCTGTCCCTCCTTCGGCTCCCCCCAGTCCCACAAATATCTTCCCTAGCTCCCAACTCCTTCCCTTTTCTTCCACTCCTTCATATCCATACTGTCTGCAGCTTTGTCAGATTTGTTAAAATAAGCTGGGTTGGGCATGGTCACTGCCTGGCTGGGAGATGTGCAGTGGTGGATTTAGAGTTAGTGGGGCCCTGTATGCAGCTTCATTTTCGGGCCCCCCCCTTGGGACCCAGCCAAGAAAAAGAACATTCTCTATCTCCCCCCCCCCCCCCCCCGTTTTTCATTCTTTTTTTCTTCATCCTCCTTCTATATTATAAATCAGGGGTCGGCAACCTTTCAGAAGTGGTGTGCCGAGTCTTCATTTATTCACTCTAATTTAAGGTTTCGCATGCCGGTAATACATTTTAACATTTTTAGAAGGTCTCTTTCTATAAGTCTAGAATATAATAACTAAACTATTGTTGTATGTAAAATAAATAAGGTTTTTGAAATGTTTTAGAAGCTTCATTTAAAATTAAATTAAAATGCAGAGTCACCCGGGCAGTGTGAGTGCCACTGAAAATCAGCTCGAGTGCCGCCTTCGGCACGCGTGCCATAGATTGCCTACCCCTGTTATAAGTAATAGGAAGTAAATGAAAATAAAGTGAGGTACCTTGACTGGGGTTGGGGTGCAGGCTGGATGCGGGCTCTGGGCTGGGGCAGGGGGTTGAGAGGTGGGAGGGGATGAGGGGTGCGGGCTCTGGGAGGAAGTTTGGGTGTGGGCTCTGGGCTGGGGGTTGGGGTGCAAGAAGGATCAGGGGGGCTAGGCTTACCTTGGGTGGCTCAGCTCCCAAAGTGATCAGCACACCCCTCTGGCAGCAGCTCCTACGCGGGGAGGGGGAACCAGGGTTTCTGTGCGCACCACTGCCCGCAGGTGCTGCCCCTGCAGCTTCCATTGGCTGCAGTTCCCGGCCAATGGGAGCTGTGGAGTCGGCACTCAGGGCAGAGGCAACGTACAGAAACATCCCCCCTCCCCAGGGGCCACAAGGACATGCTGTCCGCTTCCGGGAGCAGTGTGGAGGGAGGGAGGCAGCGCAGGCATGGAGACGCCTTAGCCTTGCTGCACTGCTGCTGGCATATCTCTGCATGCCCCTTTGGGGGAGGGGGTCAACGGGTCTCTGTGCGCTGCCTGGGGCAGGGGCAGCGTGCAGAGCTGCCTCCCCCCCACCAAGGGCACGCAGAGTCATGCCAGCAGCTTCCAAGAGCGGCGTGGGGTCACCGGCCGCGGAATGCAGGCAGCCCGCCTGCCTGAGCCTTGCTACGCCACCGGCCAGGACTTGGGGGCAGGTTGTCAGATGAGATTTGTCCTGCATTTTGGGGGCCCCCCTGTCATTGGGGGGCCCCATGCCACTGCACTGTTTGTTCAATGGTAAATCCACCTCTGGAGATGTATAAAGAAAACCAGGGTGCTGCAGGAAATGGGGTTCATGAGTCAGTATGTGACACTCTTCTCCCTGAAACTGGCCCCACTTGGGTGGTGGGAAGCATTGTGCCGTGGAGGGTGGTGTCTCATACATACGCATGTAACCGAGGTGCTGACCATTTGTGCTCCCATAGCTCTTTAAGGAAGAGTAGGGGTGCTCTCCCCGGTGTTCTGTCCAAATTCAAACTGTAGTAATTCTGTGCAGCCTAAAATTCTGTTTGTGGATCCAGATGGATACGGTATTTTCACTCTGGATCCAGATGGATTCGGTATCCTCCACTACATCAAAGCATTGTGTTGCAGGACATTGTTTGTGTGAATGACTGGTTTTTTCCATGTGCTTAGCTCTCTGTTATCCTATTCTGTGGGTATGTCTACACAGCAGCCTGAGGTGCATTTACAGCTTGGGTGGACAGACCTGCTCTAGCATTGCTAAAAATAGCAGGCTAAACATGATGGCATGGGCTTCAGCATAGGTTGTCCAAGCCCAGCCAGGACCTTGGAGACGTAATCTCATTGCTAGCCTGCACTTAAGTCCATGCCGCCATGTCTACACTTTCATTTTTAGCAGTGCTAACATAGATGAAGCAAACACAGACTTGTCTACCCAAGATGCCATCACCTGGGATTGCAATGTAGACATGCTCTTTAAACTAAGGTGGGAAGGTGGACCAATTCAGCTTAGCATTTAATTTCACATTTTGTTAGGCTGTCCACAGAGAGAGAGACAAACCTGTACCTATAGAATTGCTGTTATCAAGATCTTACTTGAGTAATGAGCTTTGAAGGTATATAGTTATGGCTGATATTTGGTTTTTCATTCTTTTTCTGCTGTAGGTTCCTGGGAGCAGCTCCTCCCCTGGGGTCCTGTGGACACTATAGTCAGTAACCCACCTTATGTCTTCCATGGAGACATGAGTCACCTGGCTGAAGAGATCCTCAGGTGGTCAGATAAGACCTTTCTATCTTTCTCTTTCCCATGCATTATTTCACCCTTCTCTGTTCTCTGTAGAGAAGTTTCAGGGGTCTAGTACCAACAAGTTAGGAGATATCCGTTGGGGATGGGGAGTGGTGGAATGCAGTCCAAGAAGGGCAACCACCTGACAATACACTTATTTGGAAGCCCATCCCTTTCATTCCTGCACAAACTGAGGATCTTGGTATTTTCTCTCCTTCAGACCTAGTTCAGAGATTCCCTCTTGGCCCATTTGTTCCCTGGTGAGCTTGCCTACTTGTGATACCATGAGGAATTGGGCAGAAGACATGTGAAAATGCTTCATGACTTAGAGAAAGGGTCTGTGAGCTGGAAACACTTGCCCTTGTTTCTGGGAGAGCAGGAGTGGTGTTGAATGCCTGGCACGTTCCCATGCTAACTCACCGCAGTATGCTTCTGAATGTCTCCTGGGTAATGATACCCCCAGGGTTGAATGGAGCAGCTGTAGTAATCAAGCTGCAGCTCAGAGAGGCAAGAGCTTAGAACTGACTTGCTTTCCACTGATGGCTATAACAAGAGCCACTATCTGTTAAAGGCTTTTGTCTAATGAAAAAGCTCTGAGTAAGGCCATTTGGGGACAGTAGCTGGACCAGTGATGTGATGCATTACCTTCCTCTTTGCCTGTTAGTTTCCCACAAAGTTGATTGAACTGGAGGTTAGAACTGGTTCCTGAGTCCATCTGGCATGATGCCAGTCTGCCCCCCCCCGTCCCCCCCCCCCCCAAAAACAACAAAAAACAAAAACAGAACAAAACACCCCCATCCCTGAAAGGCGGAAACTTCCTGTTGTAATGATGTGCAAATTCAAACTTTTCTGAACTAGGTAGATCCTTCTGTATTGTACCCCACAGTGTGTTAGGTTAGATGGCAGCTCAACTTGGCTGTTGGCAGTGCTTGAGCCAGGAGAAAAAGTGGTACGTTGTCCTGGTGCCTACTCACTTTTGCACCAGTGACATAATTGCACCTAGCAGCCCAATTGAAGCACTGAATAATAATAATGCCACCGATTGGCCAAGTGAGCTGTGGCTCTGGTGAGCGCCCTTAGGCTGAGAAGGCAGCGTGGTGGGTACCGGATGGCAAGTGCGGAGACCTGGGTTCTAGTCCATGTTCTGCCCTGAATATTCTGTGGCACCTGAAACAAATCATTTAACCTCTTCCCCCCTCAGTTTACTCACAGTAAAATGGGGGTAAAACATTTATCCACCTTTGTGAAGCACTCTGAGAGGAAAAGGCCTGTGCCAGAGCTAAGAATTACTATTACAGTAACTCCTCACTTAACATCCTCCCGCTTAACGTTGTTTCAAAGTTACATCGCTGCTCCATTAGGGAAAAAACTCGTTTAAAGTTGTGCAATGCTCCCTTATAACGTTGTTTGGGTGACTTTACAAGGGAGCATTGCACAAGTTCCTCTTCTCCCCCTCCCTCCCTCCCAGCGCTTCGCCCGCCACTAAACAGCTGTTTGGCGGCGCTTAGGACTTTCTGGGGGGGAGGCAGGGAGTGAGCGAGCGGGAAGCTGCCCCCTCCCCCGCCCCCCCGGCAGGCAGGGCCACCCGGCACGCAGGGGCTTTACGGGCTGCAGGGCCCTGGGCTAAGGGGGTCCCATGGCCCCGGCCTGCAGCTCTAAAGCCCCTTTCGTAATGCGACCCTGCTAGCATGGGCCGGAGGACTCAGGAGGAGTAGGGGCAGCCGCGCAGCCAGCGGCCGGAGAGAAGCGGCGCTTTCCCCTTCAAAGCCAGCCAGAGAGAAGCGGCAATTTGAAGACGAAAGCTCCGCTTCTCTCGGGCCACTGGCTGTGCGGCTGCCCCTGCTCCTCCTGAGTCCTCTGGCCCATGCTTGCAGGGCCGCATTCCGAAAGGGGCTTTAGAGCTGCAGGCCGGGGCCCCGGGGCCCCCTTAGCCCAGCACCCTGCCTGCTGGGGGTGGGGGTGTGGGCAGCTCCCAGAATTGCAGCTCCCAGAATTGCGGCCATGGGGGCAGTGCTGCGCTGCACTGAGCCACCTGCACACCCCCTGCACTAAACAGGAGCTGCCCCAGGTAAGTGCTCTGCACTTCCTGCCTGCCCCAGCCCTGAGCCTCCTCCCGCACCCCCACCCTGAGCGCCCTCCTGCACCCTAACTCCCTCCTAGACCCTGCATTCCCAGCCCTGAGCCCCAGGGGTAAGCCAGGGGCACCTCCCCACCACAGTAAAGTACTGTACAGTATATAATGCCTTTTGTCTGCCCCAAAAAAATTTCCTTGGAACCTAACCCTCCACATTTACATTAAATCTTATGGGAAAATTGGATTTGTTTAATATTGTTTCACTTAAAGTTGCATTTTTCAGGAACATAACTACAACGTTAAGTTACTGTACTGTTATTATTAAATGTGACCGGCAGGAGCAGTGCTATAGCTGTCAACAGGAGTTCAGGAATGCCTACTGATGTTTGCCCCAAGACTCTCTCAGCCTAGTCTCAGTGGCAATCTCCGAATAACTTCCTCTATTACACATACCACCCATCTGGGTTGCCAGAGGGATCTTACAAACTTCCCTCTTTACAGATTCCAAAGTTACTGTGACTTTTCCACAGGGACACAGCCCCACAAGCCATCGCTTTCATGTGCCACGAGACCCCTCTAGTACTTGTTTCCAGTGTGAGATGCTACTAACAACACATTTTACTGTTGTGTATAATGGTGGGTAATGGAGAGATTTCATCCCTTGTCTTCAACCTCCAGCTATGAGGACCTTGGTGCCCTGGATGGGGGAAATGATGGGATGAGAGTGATCAAAAAAATTCTGGCTCTAGCTCCTTGTATACTGAAGGATCATGGGTAAGCGCTGATGCTGTACTAAAATCCTAATGCCTATCTACATTTGACTTTTCATATCTTCTGACTATTCCCTCCTCATATTTTTTATGATCAGAAATATAAGCAAATATGAGGGGGAGTCAAATGCACATAAGAAAAGAGGGGGAAAAAGCCATTCCCTCTTAACATAAGAATGTCACATGCATTAGTAAAGAATTACTGATATTAATACAATCAGCCAGGGGATTATGCATCACGCTGGTGACCCCAGCTGCTTGGTATTGTTGTTTGGTCATTATTTAAGTGGGTACCTAAAACTTAAAGAAATGAGGAAAAGCAGAGAGAAGAGAATAGCAGGGGAAGAGATGAAGAGGGAGAGCAGAAAAGAAGAAAACAGTTAAGCGGAGATATATCTGGAGAGAGAAGCACTGTAGACACCCCTGGGTCAGTGATATTTATGGACTGTGGTAAGATACCTTATAAAACATCCCAGGAGGGGGAAAAAAACCAAACATCCCAGGGGTTGTTTCTTGAGGGATTAATCTTCTCCATGATAAATGACCGGGAGATTCCCTGCTTCCATTCACTACCTTGTGATGTCCCTCATGGGATACTAGAGATCAGCACTGTAGCCCTCAACTTAGTCAGAACATTTTGAGTGTCTAGTGTGACAGTCCTGACTTTTTACCAGCTCAAGAGAAATAATGGAAAATCTCCTGTTGTGCAATGTTGGAACAGGAATATTCAGTGTCATTGTGCTACAGGGGTGCAGACATAGTCGTAGTCGTTCTTAGAGCTTTGATTGACCACTGAAGCACAAAATCCTCTTCAGAGTTTCCCAGGATTAAGCTCTGTAGAGTGCTTATTTTGTATTTTAAGGTGGAGCTGATGTTGATGGGAGGGAGTTTTTAAGGTCAGGAATGAGATCCAAATCCAGGCATGTAATTAATTTGGCTGAGGTAAAGAAAGTGTTCAGTGTGGGAAGGTTTGGGGATTTTCAGAGGAGCATATAGTTGGGGTTTGGCTCTTTTTTTTGCGGTTTGGTGTAGCCTACAAAACTTTCAGGGGCTGCAATCAGTTCCAGAAGACTAGGGTTAAATTCAGATAGTTCAGTGATAGCCGTAAACACACTACCTGTGTACACAGAGAGCTTTATATTCCAAGGTTCCTAGTTTGATACTGGAGTGAATTTACAGCCGCTGAAAGCTGCTGGGTTGACAGTTCTGGAAACTGACGTGCCCTAAGTATTCACCGAGCTGGAACAGTATGAGCAGCGGCAGCACAAACCTCCAACCACATTCCCTGCTGATGTGAGTCATGTGCAACCTGCAGCACCTATATCAATGGATACAAGACAGAGTATAGAGTCCAGGCCCAGCTAGTCTTTGGCCTCTCTGTTGAGACATCTGGCAAGGTGGTGGCTTTTTTGAGTTGGGTCCCTGTCCAGTAGGAACTGGACTGAGACCAGCACCACTTGTCAGGTGACCAGATTCAGACAAGCAGCCTGGAGATAAAGGCTCCTGTCACTCTGGTGGTGTACCTTAGGAGCTAAGTACCTTCAGTGCGGCTACCCTGATGTGAAGGTGCTGTGAGAGGGGACTCAGACCGCTGTGTACCTCAGGTCTAGTCAGCCCTCTCCCCTCAGCCTAGTGCCTCAGGCTCACAGTCGTTCATACTGCAATGACCTCCATCACCACTCCCTGTTTGCCTCATCTCTGTCTATATTAGGTACTTAGATGACCCCCATTACCATAGTATCCGAGTGCTAGTGAGGCAGGGCAGGGCTCCCATCCCTTTTTAGAGAAGGGACTGTGAGTCCCAGAGAGACTTGCCCAATGTCACACAGAGTCTGTGGCAAAGAAGGGAATTTTCCGCAGTCTCCCAAGTCCCAGGCTAGCGGCCTAACCCCTAGACCATCCTTCCTCCTATCTAGATCCTTTCCCTGTCCCCCTCTCTCTTTTGTACGATCCCCTGCTATATGTTCAACCTGTGGAACTCTTTGCCAGAGGATGTTGTGAAGGCCAACACTATAACAGGGTTAGAAAAAGAACTAGATAAATTCCTGGAGGATAGATCCATCAATGGCTATTAGCCAGGGTGGGCAGGTATGGTGTCTCTAGCCTTGGTTTGCCAAAAGCTGGGAATGGGCGACAGGGGATGGGTCACTTGATAATTACCACTTCTGTTCATTCCCTCAGAAGCACCTGGCATTGGCCACTGTCGTAAGACAGGATACTGGGCTAGATGGATAGTTGGTCTGATCCAGTATGGCAGTTCTTATGTTCTTATGATTGGTCGTTTTATGAGCTTGATTCTATCAGGCTGAGTTATGAAGACATTTCCTGTGCAAGGCCCCAAGCTGCTTGGTGGGGATGCTTTGCAGATACAATTATTTTTTATGATTATCCCCCATGGGGATTTGGTGCCACCCAACTGATGCTAGAGGAGAATTGTTACTCCCATCATTCAGTTACAGTTTGTAGTCTAGAGCTTGCCCTTCGCTGGCAGCCTGCCTTGACCTTAAATCTTTGGCGTCCATAGCTAGTACTGTCTCTATTATAGGTTTACTGATTCACAGGCCATAATCCCAAGCCTGCATCTCAGTGGCCGTGCTTTAATTACGCAGGTTGAATAGAACCTTACTCTATGACGAGTCCTATTGAATTCAGCCTTTAGTATCTTACATTTATTAGCTCCATTACCACTTTGCTTGGACAGTCCAGTGTGGTTGGTTGTTGGGTCACTGGGTTCCAGAGTTTCACAGGCCAAACAAGCTGGTCAACTGGATCCTTCCACGGAATTATCTGGACCATCCTAGGAAAGAGAGTCTGATATTTCCAAGCTGGTCAAACAAAATGTGATTGTTTCCCCTCCACATCCCCACATGCGTTTTCAGGAGTGTGTTTCTAGAAGTTGATCCCAGACACCCAAAGATGGTGGAGAACTGGCTGCAGAATCACCCTGATCTGTCCCTCTCCGTCTCTTCCACCCACAAGGACTTCTTTGGAAAGTAAGTGTTTTCTGTTCCGTTCAACTATATGCAATTGCATCCAGTCCTGGGTACAGTCTCCCTCTGCACCCTGGTGTCTTGAGGTTAAACTCAGAGGGACTCAGTCACTAAGTTAGTGCACCCCCTTCCTAAACACCTGCATCCTTTGAACTCCTCAAACTTCTAGTTTAACTTGAAGTGGGGGCAATGCCAAGCATTCCTGACTCATCTTAGTCTTGACATTATCTGATGGGATTATTCTTCATGGAAAATTGTGGCTTTACATGATGGGTGTGGATTCATATTCTTCCTGGCAAAATGTAATGCCGTGTTCATTCTTGTCCCCCAACAGGCCAAGGTTCCTACACATCCAAAAGCATAAAGCAGGTGACCGCATCAACAAGAACAGCTTTGCTTGTCCGAGCATTCATCTCCCTGGAGTTCCTTGCTGAGTCATCTATTGGATCCCTGCACAGCAACAGGAACCTGGCCCTCCACTGCATTTCCCAGCATTCTGATCTCTTCAGATGGTCACTGGTGCATCCATTGCTGACAGAGGATTTCACTTGGAGGATCACTAGAAAGGAGGTGGAGCAGGGGTCTGAGTCTGCAGAGGTGTTTCAGCTCCCACAGATGTTCAGACACAGATTATTAGCTCAGTCAGCTAAACAAGAAATAGGTATGAGAACCCAGCATAGAGGGAATCTCAATTCCAAGCATCTCATTTTGTTGAAGGTGCAAGTACATATGATAAAAATACAACTTCTCCATGTATCAAATGGTGCTATTAGTTTGTAATGAACAACATAGGTCTTGCCCTGGAAAAAGAACTTAAGATTGTTGGTAGGTCTGTTTCTTTTTAATTATTTTTTTTTTTTAAACCTCCACTTTCAAAGCCTACGAATTCTTTTGGCAGGTTTGCTCAGAGGTTCCAGGACTAATGCTTCAGATTCAAGTCTGTCCCTGCAGCCCCCAGTGTTCCTGAGTGATCCTACCATGACAAAGCACCAAGTGCAGCCTGTTGCTTCTGAGCAGCCCTCCAAGAACAAGGCAGCATGCAGTCTTTGGCCTCCTGAGTGACCTTTCAGTAATAAACCAGCACATTTGCAGCCATTATTCCCAAATGGGCAGTATTCTACAGCTCAGATAATGGGATTCATAATGGAATGCTTTGTGGGAGGGAGCTTGGGTGCAGGAGGGGGCTCTGGGCTGGGGCAGGGGGTTGGGGTGCAGGAGGGGGCATGGGGTGCTGGCTCCGGAAGGGGACTCAAGGCTAGGGTTTGGGGTGCAGGAGGGGGCATGGGATGCTGGCTCCGGAAGGGGGCTCAGGGCTGGGGTTTGGGATGCAGGAGGGGGCATGGGGTGCTGGCTCTGGGAGGGGGCTCAGGGATGGGGTTTGGGGTGCAGCCTCCCGCCTGGCAGCACTTAACCTCTAGTGGCTCTTGGTTGGCAGTGGGTGCAGCAAGGCTAAGGCAGCTCCCTGCCTATCCCAGCGGCCAATGGGAGCTGCAGGAGCAATGCTTGCAGGCAGGAGCAGCACACAGTGGGAGACCCCTGCGGACCCGCCCCCCAGGGCCATGGGGCTGCAGTGGCTGCTTCTGGGAGCGGTGTGGGGCCAGGGTAGGCAGGGAGTCTGCCTTAGCGGCAGCCACACTGCACTGCCGCCGGAGATCGCGATCGACTTGGAGATCCTCTAGGATCGACCGGTTGGTGACCACTGCTCTAGAGGACTGGGAGAAATACTTCTGATATTCCATTTGAGCTTTCTTTTTATACAACACCTAGCACATTGTGAATGTTACAGGTAACAAATATAAAAACCTAATAAAACCACTGCTCCATGTTCTGTAGATGGAAATGAGCCTCAGTTCAAACCAGCTCACGCAAGAATTGCTGAGTAAAGAATAAAATAATTCTTTTGCGTATTGCAGTGGGCCCGAATCAAAACCCTCATCCACACTCCCCTCAGAGAATAATACCTAGCTCCAATGTAGCATGTTTTACCCATAGATCTCAAAGCACTTTACCAAGGAGGTCACAAGCATTATCCCCATTTTACAGGTGGGGAAACGGAGTCACGGGGAGACATGATTTGCCCAAGGTCATGCAGCAAACCAGTGGCTTAGCCTGGAATAGCAGCTAGGACTCCTGGCTCCTCAACAGTGCAGCTGGAATAGCGAAGGTTTATTTCTTTGTTCTGTTTTATCGGGGGAAGTGACTCAGGCAATAGAGATGTCTGAAAGAGCAGGGTGAGAATTCACTGGAGTGGAGAGCCAGAGCAGTCTGTTATAAGTAATGGGAGGATTTAAAGCCAAGTTGCTTTTTTGTTTTGCAGTTGGTAGCTCCTTTTCTGGCCAGTTTTGGCCAGCAGAAAGGAATAGCCAAGCCAAGGAGTCTGAGCTGATCTCAGAGGAAAGCTGCGAGAGGTCATCAGAATGGACCACACACTTGTGGAATGGAAATATCCATCTGGTGACCTCTACGGTCTCTGAGCACAGCAGGATGTGCTGCTGGGATATCCTCCAAGGCTGGGCTATGAGTGCCTACTCAGACACTTAGTTGGGGCCTGTGTCAGTGCTGCCCACATCAAGCTTCGGCATATACACGTGGGGCTGTTTAGAAAGCACCACCACATTCCAAAGGCTTTACTAAACAGCAGCACACTCTCACACTCCCTCCCTCCCTCTCTCTCTCTTCACTGCTTTCATAATCACTCTTTCACTCTTGCCCACTTTTTCATTTTCCCTCTGGAGCCTTGCATGCAACTTTGCAAGTCACCTCAACCCTGACTGATGTGCCAATGCCCAGACCCCAGCCTGGATCCCATCCAGAGCCCACCCCACCATCCCTCACAGCCCAGCCTTTACCTTGGTCCCACTGTTGCCTATTGCACAATCATGTCCCTGCCCCCTCCTCCCCCCAAAAGTGCATCATGTGGGCCTGCCCCACCACTGGAAGTGGCCCCTCTGGTATCCAAAAGCCTTCATAACAAAAAAGGACCCTCCTTCATGTGAACATGCTAAGAGACTTTTAACGAAAGAGCAGCAGGGAGGGTGGGACTCAGGCTCCAGCTACAGTGATGCTCACCCTGGGTTTGTGAGTTGGGGAACCATGTTTTGTCTTAGTTTTACTCCCATTCCAGCTGAGATGATTCCTAGCAGTTTTGCAGGCCAGTGAGGGGGAGACCAAGCTGTTCAGATAACTTAAAAAAAAAAAAAACCCACTTCCACCTAAACTGAGAGCTAGAACTGTCTTTTTAAACTGAGTTTAAACCAAGTTCCCCGACTCAGCAATGGGTGTAGCTACTAAATGGTACTTATCTACGGCGCATATAGACAACCTGTAACTCACTCCAGCAGGATTTTTAAAAGCATGATTTAATGACTGGGTAATTTAATGATTAGATGAGGTTTCAATGTCATCATACTGCATTCTTCAAGGCATAAGTGGTCACCTGCAGCAGTCCAGAATGAACTGCCCCTGTGCAGGTAAATGAATGGGTGGCAAGGAGCATTATAATTTTCCTCTGAATCATTGATTATTGGCCTCAGCCAAGAGCAGGATACTGTACTAGGCAGTACATTCGTCTCTCGTTTTTAGAAAACCAATTACATCACAGCCATTGTGCTGTACTGTGATTCTGTGTGATCATGTAACCGTGCTGATCTTCTCTTAAGGACAAGAGTGGGGAGAAATCCTGTTCTCTCCCCCATGTGGCTGGGCAGCATTTTTTGGTGCAGAAACTTTTCAAAATGGCTGTGAGAAGCTGTGAAGGAGCCACTGACACTTCCAGAATTCCTGCTTTCCCAGAGGACTGGGCAGTTATCCACCCAGAGAGGGACGATGCTAACACCTAAACTATAGGATTTGAGATTAGCTCTCTGAGAAGTTTGCAATTGATTAATGAAGCTGCAAGAAGAGTAACATTTCTGCTTACATTTTACACAATCAAATAATTTATTGGGCTCATTCTCAATTACTTGGCACATGCTTTAATTCCATGGAGTCTTATCAAGGAGGTGGCTTATTCTTCTGAAACAACATTTGAAGAGGTTTGTTTTTTTCTGTGGGGTTGGAGGTTGTGTTTTTAGGGGCTGTTGATGTACCTGCTAGGACCATTTCCTGGAAAAGAGGTTGCAAACCACATGGCCCAGTAGGTGGCGTTGTGATCCCAGTCTCAGCTGCATTGGTGTTGGTGACTGCTCTTAAGTAGGAAGATACAGATATAGAGACAGAACCATTCTGGTCACAGGTATGGTTGCCAACCTTCCAGGATTGTCCTGGAGTCTCCAGGAATTAAAGATTATTTAATTAAAGGTTATGCCATGTGATGAAACCTACAGAAATACATCCAACCAACATTGGCAACCCTCACTACAGGATTGTTATTTGTTTCAGAGTCACCATGTTTTCTGAAAAGTCTGTTCTGAAATACAGATACTATCTTTGTTTATAGCATTCTGATCTAGATACTATGGTGATGAGGGATATTTGAGCACCTGATAGTCATTAATCCGGGGCTCTCAGCCGCTGTGGGCAGCAGCAGGGACCCCGGAGCCCTAGCAGTGGTGGGTGCTGGACCCTTCTCCCTCCCTATTTTGGCACAGTTATTTTTAGTAAAAAGTCATGGACAGGTCACAGGCTTCTGTGAATTTTTGTTTATTGCCAGTGACCTGTCTGTGACTTTTACTAAAAATAGCCATGACAAAATTTTATTCTTCAGGATGAGCCATTTCATGAACAGTAAGAGCCAACCCCAAACTCACACTGCTTTTTCTTTGAGGTTTGAGAAGTTGTGTTTCATTTTGTTTAAAAGATAAATTCTGTGCCCTGCTTGTGCTCCAGGCTGCATCCAGAGGCTGGAATACTGAAATACAGTGAGGTAAGCTGCCCTTGCATGGCCAAACCAGGGAGTCCTGGAATCTCAAGTCTGATCTGGCCAGACTTCAAGCCCAATGTCTCTTTCAGAGAGGTTTGGATGCTCTCTGGATGGGCATCTCAACTTTCAAATGCTTCTCCAGCCTGAGGAGGGCCAAAGGTACAGTCCTGCTCCAGTTCCTTGCAGTTGAAACAGGCTGCATCTCCCCAGCTTGGAGGAGTCCCCAGAGGGCATAGGGCCGGGCACAGTCACCACACCCACTTCTTGCAGCCCAGGTGTTGGGAACATGGCCAGAACATGCTGTGCACATGCTGTCCCCAGCTTGCAGGCTGTCCTTCTGAGGCTTGCCAGGTGGCTACGGTGACCTCCAGGGCACTCTAGCATGTGCCGTAACTGGGATGAAGAACAATAACCAGCTGCCACACGCCCTGAATCCCTAACTATACCAAGCAGTTTTTGGCTTCAGCAGAGAATCTGGGTCTTGAACCTCTTTGAGGGTTGCGCTTTGTCAGAGGCTTGTCTCTTTCATCTGCACCTGCTGGTGGTGAGAGTGGTTTACAGGTTACTGCTCTTGATGTGCTGGCTGCTGTTCAGCCCTGAGAACACACAGATTCCTAGATTCCAAGGCCAGAAGGGACCATTGTGATAATCTAGTCTGATCTCCTGCATATGCACAGGCCAGAGAACTCCAAAATAATCACTAGAGCAGAGCCTTTAGAAAAACATCGTCTTGTTTTAAACATTGTCAGTGATGGAGAATCCGCCACGACTCTTGGTAAGTTGTTCCAATGTTTGTCACTCTCACCGTTAAAAATTTACGCTTTGTTTCCAGTCTGAATTTGTCTAGCTTCAACTTTTAGTCATTAATCATGTTACACATTTCTCTGCTAGACTGAAGAGCCCATTATTAAATATTTGTTCCCCATGTAGGTACTTAAAGACTACAATCAAGTCATCCCTTAACCTTCTCTTTGTTAAGCCATATAGATTGAACGCCTTGAGTCTATCACTATAAGGCAGATTTTCTAATCCTTTAACCCTTCTTGTGGTTCTTCTCTGAACCATCTCCAATTTATCAATATCCTTCTTGAATTGTGAGCACCAGAACCAGACAGTATTCTGGCAGCAGTTGCACCAGTGCCAAAGACACACGTAAAATAACCTCTCTACACCTGCTTGAGATTCCCCTGTTTATCTGTCTCAGGATTGCCACAGTGTCACACTGGGAGCTCTTGTTCAGCTGATTATTTACCTCCAAATCTTTTTCAGAGTCACTGCTTCCAAGGATTGGGTTCCCCATCTTCTAAGTATGCCCTGCATTCTTTGTTTCTAGATACATAGATTTACATTTAGCCATATTAAAACGCATATTGTTTGCTTATGCCCAGTTTACCAAGCAATCCAGATGGCTCAGAATCAGTAACTTGCCCTCTTCATTATTTACCACTTCCCCAATTTTTGTAATCTGCAAACTTTATCATTGATGAGTTTGTTTTCTTCCAGATCATTAATAAAAATGTTAAGTAGCATAGGGCCAAGAACCAATCCCTCTAGGACCCCACTGGAAATACACCCACTCGATGAATGATTCCCCATTTACAGTTATATTTTGAGATCTATCAGTTAACCACTTTTTAATCCATTTAATGTGTGGCATGTTAACTTTATATCATTCAATTTTTTTAATCAAAATGTGTGGTACTAAGTAAAACACCCTACAGAAGTCTAAGTATGTTGTATCAATACTATTACCTTTATCAAGCAAGCTTGTAATCTCATCAAACAAAGATATCAAGTTAGTTTGACAGGATGTATTTTCCATAAACCCTTGTTGATTTGCATTAATTACTTTACCCTCCTTTAGTTCTTCTTAGCTCTATTAATCAAGTGCTCTGTCAGCCAATCCATTATCTTGCCTGGGATCATTGTCAGGCTGACAGGCTGGCACAACTTTAGCTTTTGCGAGCTCCTCAGCCAGGTCTTTTAAAACTCTTGGATGCAAGTTATCTGAACCTGCTGATTTAAAAATGTTTACATCACCCACCTTCTCTTTTAAAAATGTCTATCTTTAGTAGCTTCTGTGTGTGATTGACAAGCTGTGATCACCCAAGCTGCATTCAAAAGGCGTTAGAATTTTTAATTAGTTGTTTATTCATTTCTTTCATGCCATTCTATTAGCTCTTGACTTGTTCTTCTACGTAAATGACAACATATCAACAATATTGGCTTACAAAAATAATGTGTACCTGAAAAGATGGGGACCAAAACACATGCTATCCCAATCAGGTAAGTGTCAGATAAGAAAAGGTCTGGTTAAAGAATGCTAAGCTTCAGTGTTTGTAATGAGACAGGGACCCTGTCCCATTTAAATGCCTAGTTTGCAGTTCCATCCTGATGACTGCTAGTTCTGAGCCTTTTTTTAAAAGTCCATTATTTTTCTGAGTCGCAGTTTGTTTTTCAGTTCAGCACGTATTGCTGTGTTTCAGTGCTCAGACAAGTAATATGCTGGAGAAAAGATTGTGGCTTTAAGCCATTACCCACTGGCAGCAGCTCCCTGACATGAGCAACTTGTGCCTGAGTGGGCCTTGCTACAGCCAGTAACAGAGTGTAGCTTGCACTCCCCTACCCTGCCAGATGGTGCAGAAGGGAGGCATGGCTACTGGCCCTTCTTTGTATCTGTTGTGAAATTTAACTCTGCTATCTGCCCTAGACTTGACAGACCTCAGGTGGCGAGATCAAGGTGAGAGGGATGATAGTTAGTGTGCTAGCCTGGCACTCAGCAAACCTGGGTTCAGTTGCTTGCTACTCCAGAGACTTCCTGTGTGACCTTGGGCAAGTCACTTAACCTTTCTGTGCCTCAATTTCCCCATCTGTACTGTGGGGATAATAGCTCTGCCCTACCATACAGGGATGTTGTGAGGTTAAATACATTAAAGATTGGAAAGCGGTCAGCTACTACGATAATGAGGGGCACATAAGTACCTTATATAGACAGACCAAAAGGGCCATGACCATACCTATTAACCACCCTCCCTTACTGCACATCCATACGGGGCTGGGCATAATCTAACCCTCATTAAATATATGTCTCCTGGGCTGCCCAGTGCCCTGTGCATGCCCAGCTGCAGAGATGGGGTCATCATTATCACTGTGCTAATTCCAAGAAATGTTTTGTGTGCCAATGCAAAACCAAAGGATGTGGGAGCAAGTTGTCTTGTCACCGCTTGCTTTTCTAAAACAATTATCTTTCTGTAAGTGCATGAGAACATGACATGCAGACATAAACCAGCCTACTGCTGAGTGCTGAGAAAGTTGAGCCTACATCCTGTTCGCAAAAACAGTGGTGTTTTTACAGTGCATAAGCCGGTTTGTCTAATATCTCATTGGTATAAATAACAGTTGAGAGAAGTGCTGGTACACAATGTGGTCTGTCTAGCACTCATGTGTGGTTAGAAAAGTAACAATGTTAAAGTGGTACCTTCTGACTCTGAGTGTCTCCCTGCTTACCTACAAAAACGGTGCCTTTTGTTGCCCATGCAGCCCAGTAATGGGACAGTGAGCTAGTCTCTATTCTGCCTCATACATTGTAATCAACAAAAGCATCAGTTGAATTCCAGTTTCTCAATCAGCATTATTGGTGAGGATATAAGAGACAGAACCCAGGGGATCGTCAGATCCCAGGTTTGGATCTGCCCCACTGCCAATTAGAATATCTGTCACCTGACTTATATGCAGGAGATTAGATCTGGCATAAGCAAATAAATATACAGCCACATACAGGCGTTCGTGTGCATTTTATAGTGTGTAAATACTGTTGTGAAGGTTTGATGCCTCATTATGGTGTGGTCTAGAATAGTGCCTGAAGGTTCCAATCAAAAGCAGGACCCAGCTGCACTAGGCACTGTACAAACGTAATTAGAGGTGATCCCTGACATAAAGTGTTGTACAATCTAAATAGATAAGACAAACACAGAGTGGGATGGCACTGCAAAGGGAAGTGACTTGCCCAAAGTCACCCAAGAGGTTGGCGGCTTGGAACAGAGACCTGCCAATCTGGTGTCCTACCTACTGGATTGTCTTATATGCTATTTTCAAGTCCTTTGTTAAAGCAGTGCATCTGGGTATTCCTTGCCATTTGTCACCCTGGACCTGCTATTCTGGGAGGATGATAGTGCTGTGGAAGCAGGAGAATCTCATTCTTACTCCTCTTTATTTAGGGAAAATGGGAGAATTTATCACTCAGACATGTTGAGTATCACTGCATCCCTTGCTCTCAGTATTTGTCATAAGAATGCCTTTCGCAGCATGGATTGCTATGAGAGCCACCGCCAAATACCCCGGATCTAAACAGACAAAAATGGGAAGAGCAGGCTTCATCATTTTGTCACATGATAGAAGGGGAAAGGAACTGGTGGTAAGAACAAGGCACATGGCCAGTATGGAGAAGGCCAAGCTGCTTTATGAAATGCTGGCTGATGTGATGTGTTAGGGGTTTGGAAGAGGTATCCCCTTCTAATGTATTTAGGGTTGCCAACCCTCCAGGACTGTCATGTGATGAAACTCCCAGGAATATGTCCGACCAAAATTGGCAACCTTAGAATGTATTCGTTCTCTGCTTCCCAGAGATGACGGTGGGAGGGCTCTGGGTCCCACAAATTGCAGACTGCATATTGGAGATGAGTGCCCCACCCCATTAACCCCTCCTGGGGAAGGGTGTGCAAAGGAGGGAACCAGTCCCCTTGTCCTGTTAGACTGGCAGCTTGGCCTAGGTTTTAAATAGGGAGAGAGCCCCATGGCAGACACAGCGCAACATCATGGGGGTTGGTATCTGCTACTCCCTTGGAACTGGCGAAGGCATGGGAACGCTGTTTAAAGTATGTGTTTCATTTCTGTAAGCAGCAATTGCATTGTCAGCATTGGTTCTTGGCAGGCTGTATGGGACTCAGTGGGTAACCTTTCCTCACTCGGGACCATCCTGTACTTAGTGATGTGGTGTCTTGAGCAATCTCATCCTGGCAGACTGCTATGATTACTAAGTCTTATGCAAACACACCTGTCCTTAGGTTACTTTGGTTCCTCCCTCTACACTCCCTTTGTCAGTTTCTGCACCACTTGTGTCTTGTCTAAAAGCTATATTGTGAGCTCTCTGGGGCACAGACTGTGCGGTGGTTTGTTTGCATCATGCCTAGTACAATGGGGCCTCATGCCTGTGCTGGGCTCCTCAGGCTCAGCCATCATAGAAATAGTAAATAATGATAACCAACAGAAGACCAGCTTCTCCGCTGTAGCTTCTCAGTGTCTGTTACAGAGGTTTGTCTGAGTGCCATCAACAAGGCGTTGTTGCCTCACTCTGGTGTATAGAGACGTTTGCAGAACTTGCAACATTCCCAGCTGTCATTTGGGTTATGGTTAATTAGTGATGTTTGCAAGGTGCCTTTGATGTTCCAGGACCAAATTCAGAACAGGTATAAGTGGGTACAACTCCATTGCCTTCAGTGGAGCTGCAGCCTCCTACTCCACATTCGAATTTGGCCCCCAGCAGGATGAAGTAACCACCCTGCTATTGTTTTTGAACATGTCTGGGGACTTGCCACAGCTGACCTCACAGACATTCTCTCTCCCTTCCACACTCTCTCTGCTTATCTAGAAGTGGCTTCTTCTCTTTCCCTTTGGACAGCCTGTTTCCTGCTGCTACTGTAAGAACCTTCTCTGTGGCTCCTGACATCTGGAATTGCCTTCCTAGCTCTCTCCTCTTTGTCCCCCTTCCATCTTTCTTCAAGTTTCCAAAGGAGACTTGTCATTTCTCCCTTGCCAGTATCTCCCCTGCTCTCACTGTTTATGATTGGACTGGATAAGTGTATCACTTAACCCTAGATAATTTGAGGATACATTTTGTACGAAAAGCTCTACCAAAGAAAGCGTTGCATTGCTCCTGATGTGGTTATGTTAGGGATGGGGCTTCTTGGGATTGGAGCTGTGCTGCTAACAGTTTACCAGCACTCATGCTCTTCATGCTCAGACATAGCAGATTAAGATCAGACCTTGCTTGAATGAGATCTCTTCCATCCATCCACATGGGCAGGATTACTCAGGCTGCGAACAGGTGTTGTGCTTCAGCTGCTAGGTCAGTGATTTTGTGTTTGTGTGTTTGTTTATTTGTATCAACAAAGTCCACAGTTTTCATTCCTGTAGTGGCTTAAGCTGTGTGATTCTGTAACTTGTGCAATTTAAGGCACTGCTTGAGTGTGTGGTATGTGTTGGTCAGTAATGGCAATGCCAGGAGAACAGAGGTGACTGTCCCAGGGCATGTCCCTCCATTTGGACTGACTGTGATAAGAGGTAGAAGCCAATGTGGGAGAAAGGGGGAGAGTAGACTCCCTCTCTTTGGAAAGGGTTGCCTTCTTCCCAGCCAAGGCCTGTGGCAGTAGTAAGTTCTTCCCTCTTTTACAAGGGGAGAGCCAGGGATAAGGGGTGAGTTAAAAGGGCAAGTACCTCTAGCGGCACAACATCCTCTAGTTCCTCATTCAAGACTGGAACTCGAGGCCTTCTCTGATCCTACAGTGTGAGCTTCTGGTCTCCAGGCTTTGCACTGGTAGATTCTGGATTTTGCCTAAGTATTTACCATTGCTCATAGCCTATACCTAATGTCCCAGACAGGTGGAAATCATCAGGGAGAGAGGTACTGTCTGTGTGCTGCTGCTGATGAGGGATTCCTGCCCACCCCTGAAGAGGATAGGTCTTTTCTGCAGAAGTGTGTGTGGGCATTTAACATTTTAGTTTCAGGTACATGACATAGGTGAAATGTGCAGTCTCCCACACAAAGGGTGTGACCTTTCCTGTGTAAAGGGAGCTCAGAGTTGCTGCTGCTTTGGTGGTGGTTGGGAGAACAGAGAAGGCTGCTGGTTTGCCTGCAGGGGAGAAAGGCAGAATAAAACTGTGATTGAGTAGTCTGCCCCTTAAGGATGGTGGAGCCTAATGGTCAGCCCACCCCATCATGTGGTATGGCCCTTTAAGAGGCTGGATGATCCGACTACATATATAAAGACCTGGGAAATATTGGGAGAGAGGAAGAGGTCCCAGGAGTAAGAAGTGTTCGGAAGGAAAATTCTTTTCCTGCTTCTTTAAGGGGCTGGGCCAGTAGCCTTGCAGAGAGTGTGAGACAAGGTTCTCCTCTCTCCCAACCAACTGGGGATGAGTTGGGAGACAGGAATCAGCATAAATGCTGCCTCCTTCTAAGGGAGGCAAACACCAGCAGGAGAAGATGGGCCTGCTGTGCACTTCTGAGGACTAATGAGGGAAGAAAGGGCTAGCTAGGGAGAAGCTGGCTAAAGCCCTACAGTGGGCGAAATTACAGTCCAGCTCCAGAAGGAGAGCTGGAGATTTGTGGTTTAAGGAGAGAGATAATAATTGCCCAGCTCCAGGAGGGCTGGGACTCCTGCCTGAAGGAGAGACAGAAGGCTGGGAACAGAGCTCAGAGGACAGGCTTCTGAGGAGCCCTGAAAGCCACAAGGACCTTTTGGGTATTTGGAACTTTCCAGGACTGTTTTGTATGGGGTTTTGTAATAAACCAGCCCCAAGGAGGGCAATAGTGACTCAAGAGGGCCCAAAGTGGAGTTACTGGCTTCCTGTGAGGAGAAATGTTGGCAGGGGTCACATGCAAGGCCATGCCTGACTGAAAGGGGATACACCGGGTGACCTCCCCACTGTCACAAAAACCTACCCTCATCAATGGCTACAAATTACTCCAGCTGATGCTAATGTGGGGGTAACTTTAGCGCTTGTGAAAGAGCGATACTCTCAGTGCTGGTTTGAGATGGACATAGTGCCACACAGCTTTGCCACTGCTGCTCCATCTTGACTAGCATCTCCAACTGCTGTTCTAGTCCTGAGATCTTCCCCCCACCCCCACCATAAAGCTCTGCTAATGCACTTCAGTCCTGACCTGTAGGTCCCCTGCTAGTCCAGTCCTTGCCCTCTCACCCTCCTCCATCTGCTCTGCTAATTCACTTCTACCTGCACTGTAACAACTCTTGGTATTCAAGTCTTGGATCCCTACATAAATACCTCAGTCCTGATCCTCAGCATCACTTACTAGTTCCTGCCATGTGTCCTTAGAAACATTCGGCCAGTGCTCCTCACTGCTAACCAGTGTCATTCTAGCTCCTGGACCCCTCCGGCAAAGGCACTGAGAATGATGCCACTGAGGGTTTGTGATATGAACATACTGGATGTAGACAACCAATCAGATTTTCATTTCTGGTCTGAGTCAGGATTTAAATCTGGATTCTAGTGAAGGGCTAGTGCACTCATCCACTGCATCAGTCATATCTTTCCTCTGCCCTCCATAATGTGTTTTAGTGCTGCTTGTAATGTCTCGTGTCTGCCCTGGCATTGGTTCCTGTGAGATAAACTCTTCATATCCTGGGGCAGAAGCATGCTGTTCAGATTCTTTGTGCCCCTAACTTGGAGAGAGGACCCGCATGCTCTCACCCGCAGGTATGTTTCATAATCATGGTATCTCAGAACTCAGGAAGGTAGAAAACTTAGAAGACTCTGTCCCTCTCTTTCCAGACCACTTACAGGTACTGCCCAAACAAGCAAGACAAATGCATTCCAAAAAATGAAATACAAGGGCGGCCAGAAAGCTGGGGATGCTGCACACAGTTTGGAGGCTGCAGTAATTGATAGACCAAAGATTTTCCTTTCCCATCATGCCTTGGGGTGAATGTGTTGTAATTTGATGCTTGGCTGTTGGGTCACTTGATTGCTGCTGATATGGTGGGAGCTGTTTATGAAGTTACCTTTCAGTGATTATAACTTTTATTCAAGAAAGGCCCAGGATTGGAATAGCTGGACTGAGGTGCATTGGCACCAAGACTAAAATAGCAGAGGGCTGCAAGTGCTTTGACAGTGCTGTGATATGACTCAGGACTGGGATGGCAGCAGGGTTGGGCAGACAGGATTTTGTAGTGAAAAACCATTCCATTTCTCGTCTCCTTTTGCACAATACATCGCAGCACACCAGTGTTTTAAAGGTATAAAGAATCTTGGGTAAGCTTGCATTGTGCCTGCTTGTGCTGGCCTGGCCTTATACAGCCAGGGTTGCTAGTTTCCCAATGCTATAAATATTTGAAAAGCTTTTTCAATAGTACCAGCATAGGGGACTCTATTGTGCTAGAGACAGGGCTGATTCATCAGGCAAAGACCTGCAACAAGGAGGAATGGAAATGCCAACAGCTAGACAGGAATGAGCCCCAGTTAAAGACCTGGTAACAGCAGGACCTGGCACATAGGAGGAGGAAAAAGCAGCATTTGAGTCAAGGCTAGTGTATTCTTATAACATAAAAACCTGGTTCCATTGCCACCAGGGAGACAGGCATGAGAGGAGCCAGCCTATAGGAGCAGCTGCTGAACCTATGCTAATAAAATAGCCAAGGACCTGTTTCCAGGAGTGTGCTCAACAAGATTCACTTTCCACAAAACAGCATCTGTTCTTTGTTGCCCTTTTCATGAGAGCAAATTGGGGTTTGGATAATATAAGAATTTTTTTCTCCCCAGACCTTTGTTCAGAATTTAACCACATCCAAACAGGAAAATATTTTCACTTGTCTTTAAACTACAGTGGATTGCACTTAGTAGCAACCTTTCAGTTCCCAGAAGAAAGTTACTATTATCGAAGAGTTGCCAATAAGTGAAAGTTACGTTTGTGGGGCTGCAGCCAGGGAAGAAAGTCCTGGGACATGTTTTTGGGCTGCACGTCCTAGCATTTCTTGTCCTGGTGGCAGCCTCACAGACCTGCCTCCAGCTGGGACCTTTCTTCCACAAAATCATTGTGAATCCCATTAACATTAGATTCAGTGGGATGGGATCAGTTCCTGGTAAAAGTTGCTAATATTGGGACTGCTGTTAAGCAGCGTCCACTGTATGTATGTATTTATTTATTGCAACTTTTTTCTTTGGGTTTTGGCTAAAAGCAGAAGTTTCAAACACCAGTAGAAAACCAATTCTCAGAGGAGGTTAAGTGCAGAGGACATGGGACTGAAATTCAGGAAACCTGTGGTAAATCTCTGGCTCCAATGTAGTCAATGGGAGTTTTGTCACTGTGATAGATTGACACCCTCCACCCCCATACATGATCTTACATCACTGACTTCAATGGGGCCAGGATCCACCCCTGGTTTCTGTTCTGTCCTGGTGCTGATCTGCAGCGTGACATTGGGAATGTCACTTTACCTCTCTGTGCCCCCATTTCCCCTTCTATAACGGTTTATGAGACTGATACTTACCCACCTTTGTGAAGCATTTTTAAATCTGTGGATGAAAGGTGGTGTACTATAAATGCTGGGAGCAAAATTAGAGGGGCTGGGAATGTCACGAGAGCCTGTTGGCATGCAATTGCAGACCTAAGATGCTTAGATGTGGTTCAGCTAAACACCCACACTTGGGGTTCTACCCAGTGGAATCTTTAAACTTTTTGCAATTTGCCCTATTTTCACCATTCTTCAGTGGCAACCTCCTGCAGTGAAACAGTATGATGACAAAAGGGGAAAGTGAGGGTGTAATAGAGCACGTGTTAGAGATTCCTGAGAAGAGAGGCTAAGCCCCTTGCAAAAACCCACATGTTGGCTGAAAGCAGAAGCTTGGCTGAAAGAGTCAGCTGGGGAGGTTTTGGGGTTTGTGGGCAATTGAAAAAATTGCTCCTTGAAGTTTTCTTTCTGCACAATGTTCTACCTCAACTTGGGCTTAGGAACAGTGTGACGGGGTTCCCGGCATGGACTGTGGCACCACCGAACCCTCTGTCCCACCAATCTGGGCTGCCTCTCACACTTTGATGCTATTGCCAAGCTACAAATCTGACAGGTGCTGCACTTTCACAGACAGCCACAGGCAGGGACACACTCAACTGAGTTACATGCATGCTTCTCCCAGCCACTCATGAACCAACAATAGAGAGGCTCCAGCCACTTCTCCACAGTCTTGCACCCCAGAACTGTACTGTCTTGCACTGGTCAGAAGCCTGACCAGTGTAAGTTCATTACCCAGTCCGCTCCTCCTTTGATGTAGAGTGGACATACACAAGCCTTTGCACTTCAACCAAAACACTGTTTTACATAAAATATAAAACAGATTTACTAACTACAGAAAGTTAGATTTTAACTGATTATAGGTAGTAAGCATAGAAATCCAAGTTGGTTATCTAAAAAATAAAAGTAAATTCACAGTCTGAGTTCTATAAGCTAAACAGGATTTGAATCAAGCAGTGTGTCAACCTGATAGATGGTACAAACAGGTCACTGATCTTCAATACACAGGCTGGAACTGCATTCCATGTTAGAGAGCTTATTCCTTCACTCTCACCCTTCCCTGGTCCTTCTCGCATGAACAGAGAGCAACAATACCCGAAGTCCAAAGGTGCAAACAATTCGATGTTTATTGGGGTGAACTTCCAGCAAGCTTAAATTCAACTTCCTTTTCCTTATTTTCGAATCCCAACTTACTTCCTGTTTGCCCCTAATTTATATAGTAATATTTTCAGCTATACCTTAACCAATCATTCTACTAAAATTTACCTAACCAATCCTAACGTATTGTAACATGATTAGCTAACCAATTATATCCCACCACCTTAATTAGTTTACACCTAGCAAAATTAATTATACAGCAGTCAGAGACAATCACAGAACCAGACAGAGACCATGCAAATAAACATACAAAACAATACAGAAGTGAGGATTTCACAGCTACATCTATACAGACATAAGGGTTCTGCAGCTGTGTCTATTGATAAGTGAATTCTTACCAGACAGAAAATTATCAAACTAAATTTCTAGGCTCTTTCCTTTCTCTGGAGGTGATAGATCGAATCACCTTCCTAACAGCCCCAGATTGCCTTATTTTAATATGACTAGTTTGGAATGTGAGGACGTGACCATACATTTCCCAGTTTATGGCTGCTAAAGAACCAGGCCTCAGACTGTCACAGTAAGAGAAGGCCACTACACAGACAGTGATTTTTTATTCTTTCTTTTATACCTCTATAACTAGCTGTCAGGATCTACCCTCACTTGAAACTGGGGGGTTTCTAAGTGAGGATCCGCATGACTTCCCCCACCCCAAAATCCTAGGGTAGGTCCCCCCTTTTGCTGCCACCACCCAGTCAATTTCGTGGGCCTGGACACCCCTGTTTCCCCCCTGTCTCCCTTCAAAGACACTCCCTGGGAACACAGATCAATTCACAGAGGAGGAACCTTCCCCCTCCCCCCTCTTCCCTCTCTCCAGCCTGCTCCGGAGAGAGAGATACCTTGATTCAAACTCCTTGAATCTCACACACACAGGGAAGCAGCCCACTTCCCCCCTTCCTCTCCCCTAGCCACTCTGGAGAGATTTCTGATTCAAACTGCTTGAATCAAACCCAGGAGGACTGTCTCTTCCCTCCTCCCCTTCCCCTGAATTTCCCCAAGGGAAGGAATTAACCAAGTCCAAAGAAAAGAAAATAATTTATTAAGAGAACCAAAAGAAAATACAGAATCTCTATGAGTCCAAGCTGGACACTCATAGGGTATAACCTTGCTAAGTTCTGGAGAGAATCCCCTCTCCTTCTCAGTACAACCAGTACAAGCAGAATTAAGAATAATCAATAACAAACACACAGAATTGCAAACATAGGATTATTAGTTAAGACACCACGTATCTTTCTAATACTCACTATCTTGGCTAGAAGAATTTAGTTCAGAAAGGTAGAACTTGTAGGGACTTGATTAACTCGTCTGGTCTCTTGAACTCCAAACGGCCAAAGACAAAAGACACAGAAGCAGAGGGAAAAAGTTCCCTCCTAGAAATTTCAAATTCTTTTCCCTGATTGGTCCTTAGGTCAGGTGTCTACCAGGTACTATTTTTAACCCTTTACTAACTATTCATGACAGTAGCTAAGTGATAAGAATACACCTACATTCTTAAAGTATAGGCCTTTGCAGACAGGCCTGAATATCTATATCCTAACACTCCACCTCTTTTTTTTTCTTTTGGGATCCTCCTGCCCAGGTATCCCTGGAAAAGCATAGGACATATGGCGACACATTTTCTGATAGGGCCAGGCATCAAGGTGGAAGGTGTTGATATTTCATTTGTCCCACTGCCCCTTGTGTAGTACAGTGCCCTGCACCTTCTTTCATACGGGCGTACCACACCTAGTTCAATTAGTGTTCCAGACTTTCCATTATAGTGGGCCTGAGAAGGTTGGGTCCGGGTTGTTTAGTGCACTGCGGGGGAGGGCTTACTACATTACATATAGGTTATAATTAGTGGCTGTTTACTAGGGGGTTGTGCCCCCCTTAATTGTTTCCATATACAACGTAACACAAATACAGTTAACAATACACCAGCTGCTATGATAATCCACAGCAACACTGAGAGTCCTGACCACTGCAGTATGGTCCAACATCCTGGCCACCACCAAAAACACTGCTTCTCCTCCTTTGATAGGGTTAAATTTTTGTCAGCACCATCCTGTAGTGTGTATTGTAAAGTGTGTCCAACTGTTGGCACTTGCAGCAAGTTGCTCTTGTAATTTTTATGTGCTTTTGTTCATATTGTGTGTCCATTGAATATTCACAGTGAAATTTGGTATTGTCCAAACCAGTTCAACTACTTGGTACGGCATGGGGTAGTGGGTGCTGGTTTGATTGTTTACAACGATTAAGTCCACTGATCCATTGGTGCACCATAGTCCAGGTGGCAGTGTATAGAAGTTCATAATTTGGTCATATACTGGAAGGATTTTGCCTCCTAGTGTTATATTGCAGGACTGCATCCATTCCCAACAGAATACACCATACCCCATATACATTACCCCTAAATGCCCCCCCTTTGCAATAGGCCATTGATTCTGCTCCTCCATAGTCATAGGCGAGGGGCACATCCATATTCCTCCTCTGGATATACAACTTCTTAATGTGATGACAGTCCAATTTACCCCATTCCACCCCCCCACACCTATTTCCTAATGGTTCCCAACGTGCTCCCCCTTCCCTAGTTACTCCCATAGGGTTCAAGGGGACCACCTTATTTGCATTTCCTTCCCATGGTATTATAGTAACAATTACACAAGAACTCTCCCCATAGGTGGGGGATGTTATTTTCCTGGTAGATGGGTATGTTTTTGCAATTGTGGATAAATATGGGCTAGCCTTACGATTTAATACTGAAGGCCACTGTTCCGACCAAGCATTTTTCATAATATCCATTAACATTATTAACTGAGCATTTTGAATACCCACACATGCTTCTCCCCATGTTAATCTTCTGAAGCCATCCCCAACCCATGTTACCAGGTCCCCTGCCCAATGAGTTAACTGCAAGTTTACCTCAACTGCTGTCCTCCACCCGGTGGCAACTGCAGATAGTTGCTGTGCCATTAATTTATTAATTTGTTATTAAAATTTTACATTTTGGCTTACTAATTGTTTGGTTACCCACTCGTCCCCCAGATTCCATGTACCCAGCATAGTGTTCCCCGCTGCCCACAGTCCCCTTTTCCGACGACAATTCCAGGTGTGTCCCCTCACCCACCAATTAAATTGTTGTTTCAACCCTTTTATGTACATACTACAATTAGGATGAACTTGGTCCACCCACCATTCCTTGGGGCGTACCACCCATGTAATAGAGTGAAAGGACACATTAAAAAGTGCTGGTTGCACCTGCTTCCACAATGGCTCCCATACATTTGCTCTTCGGGGAATATTTTCAGCTCCAGGCTGTGGCCACTTTAAATTTGGATTCTTCCAACTTGGCATTCATATTACCTGTAGGGTTACATTCTGTAAAATGGTTAACTCATTATACACCGAGCGTGTCTTCCACCATGGGTAAATTACACTCCCCGGGCAGGTCATACCATGCTTTGACTTTTGCTGCTCGCTCGTCTCAGCAGGCCACTGCCTGCTGTACCTGTTTAACATGGTCAATTAGAGTTAAAATTCATTTTTGCGTTAAGCCGTGTGTAGTGACTTCCCCAGGTACTGGGGTAAGTAGATTTTCCCACCGTTCCATGGGCCTTCCCATGAGAGCCTTGTATGGAGAAAATCCTGTGCCCTTTGATTCTCGGGCCCTTATTCTTATTAAGACAAAGGGCAGTAACTGTGACCAGTTTTTTCCTCCCATTTCCACTCCCTTTCTTAGCTTACTTTTAATGGTGCGATTCATGCGTTCCACCTGCCCCGCAGCCTGTGGGTGATAAGCAATATGGAACAATTGTGTGATTCCAGTGAGGGCTGATAGCTCCCCTAACAGATCTGACCGGAAAGCAGCTCCTTGGTGTGAGTCAATCATCTTTGGGACCCCCCAGCGAGTGAATACCTCATTTACCAGTATTGCAGCAGTTACCGGGCGGGCAGTTTGATACTTTGTGGGGAAAGCTTGCACCCACCTGCTGAAAGCATCCACTACCACCAACATGAACCGGTTTTTCCTGTGATCTGGTGGTAGGGGTCCTGTGTAATCAATTTGTATCCTTTCCCAAGGTCCCCTGGGGGCTTGTCTCATTAATTGTCCCTTTAGCACCTTGTGAGATGGGTTGTGCCTGGCAAATCTCCTGCCTCCCAACAGATTTAGCACATCATTACAACCCCACATAATCTCCCCTTCCCCCCAGACTCCTTTGATCTGTCCCCGCCTCAGGGTTAACTGTGTCTCCCCTCCCCTTGCCCCTACAATTGTTACAGTTCCTTCTGAGGGCCTCCCCTGCCCCCATGTGGTTAAGCTGATGGCTGCTCTAGTGTCTATGAAAAAATCCCTCATGGGACTCCTTCGATCGCTCCCTGGAGCGTGGGGCGACCAGATGCATCCCGTCCTAAACTGAGAACATGGACAGGATGCCTCCCAGGGCACCCCTAAATCGCAGCATCCACCTCTGTCCCTCCCACTGGTTCACGGTGGGGGGGAGTGGGGTGGGGTTTCTGGCACCGAAGACATTCCTGTCTCCAAGCAAAATTGTGTGTCTGGCATTTCAGGCAGTCCCAATCCCCTGGCCTCCAGGGCCACGTTCCCCCTGATCTGGTAAGATCCTGGGTAGTCAGTCTAGCCTGCAGTCTCTGGATCTGTTGCTCTATAGCTGCCCGCTCATCCCTGACTACCCCCACAAAGCCACAACCTCGCCCTCTACCTCCTCCCCTCCGGGCTGACCCACCCCTTTCCACCTTGTTCTGATCCCCTTCAGTAATAACATGGACCGGCTCTCCCCCCTGATACATCTGCCTTCACACATCTGCCTGTACCAGAAACTGGGATAGCTGATTGGGAGCAAGTTCAGGATGCTGCAACCTTAAATGTCCCACGAACTGAGGATCGCTCAGCTCCAACCATTTTTCCAGCAATTCCACACCCCTACCATGCTCCACACCCCCACCAGGTCCTGGTGCCCCTGTCTGGGGTATCACCCATGGACCGTCTAGGGGATCCACCCAGCACTGTGCCCATGCCTGTATGCAATTAAGTGCATCTCGCCCTGTTTCCCCAGGGATTCGCTTCATCTTATTTATCCCCGCAGTACTTATTTTAATATGACTAGTTTGGAATGTGAGGATTGGTATCCTATACCTTAACCAATCATTCTACTAAAATTTACCTAACCAACTGTTTTATAGAGGTATAAAAGAAAGAATAAAAAATCACTGTCTGTGTAGTGGCCTTCTCTTACTGTGACAGTCTGAGGCCTGGTTCTTTAGCAGCCACAAACTGGGAAATGTATGGTCACGTCCTCAGACTGTCACAGTAAGAGAAGGCCACTACACAGACAGTTTAGCTAAGTGATAAAAATACATCTAAATTCTTAAAGTATAGGCCTTTGCAGACAGGCCTGAATATCTATATCCTAACATTCCAGCCTGGGACCACCCTCTCCAGTTCAGTCTTTGTCCTCCAGACGTGTTTCCAAGTGTTGAGTTGTGGGGGAGTGAGGCCAAGTCATGATGTCGTTTCCCCTCTTTATAATTTCTTCCAGTTTCTTGGAAAGACGTTTTGCTATGAGGTCAAGCAGTCTCCATTGTCTATGTGCTCTCCCTGAGAAGTTTCCATTGTAGACAGTTCCTGGGATAGTGGATTCTCTTTAATGGGCTATCAGCACATCTGGCTACTCTATTGTTGTACCTGAAAGACTGGATGTGGGTGTTCCCAACCTCACAACATATTTCAGTAACATATGCAGCAATATTTTAACCTCACATACAGTGATAGCACATACAATCCAACAGGATATTAATGTTCAACAGATCAAGACTTTTACAATGATACCTCACAAGGCATACTGTGTACAAAATATATCATAATTATATGACAGTGTTGAATATGGGGTCCCTGGGTGTAGCTTTGAGTGCCACAAACATTCTCCTGTAGGATAATCTGAACCTTTGGATGACAGAAAATGGAAGGGTAATGTGAACAGCCACGCCAGAAAACTAGCTCCCAGTACAAAAAGGTAAAGAGGTGTTTCTGAGAATGCAAACAAATTTGTTAGGAGACAGAATTAGCCAGAAATAGAAGGGTTGCAAGAAGGAAGCACTGTCCCCGTATGTGACTGGGAGAAGAACATGGGGGGTGGAGGAAGGAACAGTATATGAAGCAGGTGGCTGCCTCAGTTCCCCTTGACAAATTTTAATGTCCAGGGCAAATACTTTGCTTCCCATTCCCTCCAAGTACTGAGTACAAAGTACTGCAGAGTGCTGAGTGCCTCTCATCTCCCATTGAAGTCAACTGGAGTTGAGGATGCTCAGCACCTCACAGGAGTAGCCTCTTGGGATTCTGGCCCCGAGGATTGTAAAGGGAAGTGCAACCAAGAGTTGACCCAGAGGGTGTCAGGAGCATCTCAAGGGAGGCTGGAGAAAAAGTTGCTCATCCTGCAACAATCTGCTTTTCTCTTGGTTCCTGCTAAAATGTCCATCATGCAGCTCTGCTTAATTTTCACTTCCTTGCGTGCTTTCTCTGTGACTCATGAGCAGACACAAGGTATTTGGTCTCATGCCTGATGCTGGCTTGGCCGTAAGACAAATTGCCTAAGTAAAGCAGCTTAAATTTTGCCATTAATGGCTGATACAGGCCAGAGGGAGAGATGCTAAGGGAGACAGTGACTAGGAAAAATTCCACACCTCCCAGGAGGCTTGGGTGGAACCCAAGAATTCTGGTAATAACTTATCAGGGGGAAGGGTAATCTGTCCTTCTCAGTCTTGCTTTTTGCCACCTCCCTAAGTCATACTGTCTCCACGTTTTCAAAAGCTCTTTCTGTTAGAAGCAGAGATTTCATTGGGAGGGAATCATGGGGGCTGAGCCCAGCATGATCTGATAGAAGCTCCACCAGTTAACAAACCGCTCTCCTCTTCAACCCAACCAAAGGTCCATCTCCCTTACCCTCACTCCCAGGAAGCACACACTTTAGGCTCCAGAGACCTTGGAGCACTTCTCCCTTTGGAGTGAAGTTCACTCTCAAGGCAGATATCGATTTGATCCTTTGGTTTCTGTACAATTCTTTCCCCTCCATCATATTACAGTGGTTGTGCATGAGTGACCTGGGGAAGCTAGACATTGGTGAGGAGCTCCGGTACCTTCCAGAGCATTGCTTGCCCCTGCTGGCTGCCTCTTTGCAGTACCCGCTCCAGCTGCCAGGCTTTTAGAAACGTTCTCCCATGTTGCTCTGTGATCTCCCCAGTGCCCTCTTCTGCATACGGTAAAGGCAAAGAGACAGAACTGAAGCCTAAGTCTCATTTTACACACACAAAGATGAGCAAGGAGCCAATGAGCTCAGTCTATTGAGAGCAGTCTTCACAGCCCTGTATCTCACAGCCCTGTCACCAGCACTTGAAGGCCAACAGTATTAACAGTTACTGAAAGACAAGGAGTGTTCCTCACCAACTGGAGACTGTCAACTCTAGCAGCTCTGAATTTGTCAAGAAAGAATAATTCCCACAACATTATCTCACCTTTGTAGTTTGGGGTTCTAAGCATTCTAGATACCAAGATGCCAAGGTATGGAGTCTGGGTGCATTTCTGTCTGCTTGCAAGATGTTCACAGATGAGATTCATGTGTGGTGAGCCTGGATCTGTAATCCTTGGGTAGCAGGGATTTCATTTAAGCTTCATTTGAAAGGTGTTAACAATTTTCTCTCTCTGAGAATTATTTAATTTTGTTTGCCTCTGTATCAGAAGATGCTGCCCCCTCATCCACTTGGCCAAATGGTGCCTATTACCCCTATTCCAGTGTAGTTTAGAAAACCTGCCTGAGCAGCAGTGAGTTTACATGCTATAGGAAAGATCAAGATCCTCTCTTTAAGTGAATGGGAGCAGAGGATCTACTCCAGGGGTAGGCAACCTATGGCACGGGTGCCAAAGGCGGCACGCAAGCTGATTTTCAGTGGCACTCACATTGCCCGGGTCCTGGCCACCGGTCCGGGGAGATCTGCATTTTAATTTAATTTTAAATGAAGCTTCTTAAACATTTAAAAAACCTTATTTACTTTACATACAACAATAGTTTAGTTATATATTATAGACTTATAGAAAGAGACCTTCTAAAAACATTAAAATGTATTATTTAAATTTAATAATTTAACCCTTAAATTAGAGTGAATAAATGAAGACTCGGCACACACTTCTGAAAGGTTGCCGACCCCTGACCTACTCAATACTTCGAATAGAGAACATTTTCCTCATAGGTAAGAAAAAGTAACCTGAAGGAATTCTCTCTTTCCTAAGAGCTTCTACAAACTTTCACAATGTAGTCCATACAGCATCTACCAAGGAGTAGCAAAATCACATTTCTATAGCTCTCTATCCACTTAACCTTTCTATTTCTCTCTCTTCCTTTGCTACGCCACTCTTTCTGACAGCTTAAGTTAAATCCGTTCAAGTGCCTTATATTGAAGAACTGATTCAACCAAATTGGTTTGTAAACTCTGTTAGTTAAATTGTTGAACTTCTGTATGTAGACAAACCCTTACATATCCTCCTGGCACCTGCTTCAGTAGCCCAGCAAATAGCAATGGTGAAGACAGAAGGCCCAATTCTCAGTTGTCCTACACTTTGTGTAGCTATTTACACCCAATCAGAATGGTTGTTTTTCACATCCCCTTTGCCCTGCCTCTTGGGCAGTTCTTTACATCTGTGCAATGGAGAAGCAGGCACAGAGTCATTAGCATGGCACATGCTCCACTTGTCTGTTGTGTTAGTGTTGGTTGTCTTTGGCTATGTGTATGCCACTCTTTGCCCTTCCAGTGTATTGAGTGTTGTTGTTTTTTAGTTTGCACTTAGCTGATGTTTCCACTTCTGTACTCACTCCTTATAAAGGTTTAGAAACTGCTTCAGAGTAATCCACAAAGGTCAGAATATATGTTTGGGGCTCTGAAAACCTGACCCTGCTTCCATTTAAGTAATCAGCAACACTGTCCATAGGCGGCAGGTTCGTATAATTTTTGGTGGGGCCCAAAATGGTGGTGTCCCCCCCCCCCCGCTCTCACCCTGTAAGCTGATATAAAATGAAGCTACAATGCATCAGCACTACAAGATTACAAGGGTCAATTAAAAGTGGAAAGTCAGAAGCAGCACTTGCCTGCTTTAATATACAGTATTAAATTTTGTTGCACCTGTTGTGACAAAGTGGGAATGTTCTTAATGTTTTCTCTGAATACTGTGTGGGTACCTCAGTTTCCCCTGCAAAGTGCCAACTGACGGTGTTGGGGACAAAGAGATCAGGTGGCCTCCTTGTCCGGAAGAGACACAAAGGCCAGATGAGGGAGTGTCAGTTTGGAGCTGGCTGGGGAAATCGGGAGAGGCCCAGAACTTTGGTCTGGGCTCCCCACCCCCCAAGATGGACCTGACTGAGGGGTCCTGTTTTCTGTACCTACAAGCTCTGTTTTAGACTGTGTTCCTGTCATCTAATAAACCTTCTGTTTTACTGTCTGGCTGAGAGTCACGTCTGACTGCGGAGTTGGGGTGCAGGGACCTCTGGTTGCCCCAGGACCTGCCTGGGCAGACTCGCTGCGGAAAGTGCATGGTGTGGAAGGGCATGCTGAATGCTCCGAGGTCAGACCCAGGAAGGTGTAAGCTTCTTGCCCTGGAGACAGTATGCTCAGAGAGGAGGCTCCCCCAGAGTCCTGACTGGCTTTGTATGGAGTTGTTCCAAAGCATCCCAGCATCCCCTTCCACACCATGCGCTTCCCGGAAGTCCGCACAGGCACTGACACTCCCTCCTCTGGTCTTTGTCTCTTTTCCAGGCATTAGGAGGCCACCTGATCTCTTTGTTCTCCAACACCTTCAGTTGGCACCTTGCAGGGGGGTGGCCCAGGCCATCAGTTGCCTGGAGACAGGGTGTTGGCCATTCTCTGTGCAGACGGCATCACACTGGCCTTCTAGGGCTTTACAACAATCACACCCCCTTATCCCACCATCTAGAGCCTTAAGAAATGCATTGGGGAAACTGAGGCACACAGACAGTACTCAGAGAAAACACCTGTATATGACCAGTTACGTACTTTGAAGGGTGTAAAATAATCAAATATTGTGCTAAATACAATGATACTCCAAACTGACCACCAAATTTAAGTTGCACGTTTTTCCCCTCAGGTGAGGGTTCTGGGGTGGGACTGGGGATGAGGGGTTCACAGTGCAGGAGCGTGCTCGGTGCTGGGGGTGCAGGTTTTGGGGTGAGCCAGGGCTGAGGATGAGGAACTTGGGGTGCAGACAGGCTGCCCCAGGGCTAGGGCCAGAGAAGACTCCCCATCACCACCACTGGCAGCAGCAAGCTCCAGGGGAGGGACCCCTCCTCTGCCCCCCTACCCGCCACAGCACACTCACTCTGCACCACAGTCACTGCACATGCTCCTAGGCCCCCTCTCAGGTCCAGAAAGCTCACTCACCTCCTCTATGATGGGTACTAGGGGGTGGGGGTTGCCATCACAGGTGGCCTTCCATGTTACTGCCCCTCACCATAACTTCACTGTGGATGGGGCTGCCCCTTGCCCAGCATGGGGCAGAAGTGGGGTCTGCATGGTGATGGCTATGGGGCAGGGGAGCAGGGTGTCATAAAATTCACCCAAGCCCCAGCTGCTCAGGTAGGTCTATGAATCCCCTCCCCCATCTGCCCTGTGGTGGGTGGGTGCTGGAGGGGAGGGGCACTGCCTTCATATATGGCTTCCTGCCTCCCTGACCCCTGCTGCAGGCTGCAGCCTGCTGCCCCTCACCGTAGCTTCACTGGGGGACGGTGGGAGGGGATGGCATGGGGCTGCCCCTTCCCCAGCGTTGGGCAGGAGTGGGGCGGGGGGGGGGGAATCATAGGGTCAAACACTCACGGAAGCCCCAGCAGCTGCTCAGGTGAGTGAGGTCAGTCTCCGAGTCCTGGCCAGAAGTCCCCTTTGCCTCTCCTCCAGGTAGGGGGAGGGGAGGGCTGCCAAACATGGCACAGCCCCCTCCACTCCGCTCCCCTCCCCCGGCCGGTGCTCCAGCAAGCAACAGCAGCTTGCATTGCCTTAGGCAGCAGCCGGCAGCAGCAGAGGCAAGGGAGAGAGACACGCTGTCTGGTCTGTGTTCAGGCAGGGAAGCTCTGGGGCCGGGCGGCAGGGCCGGCTCTAGGTTTTTTGCCGCCCCAAGCAAAACATTTTTTGGCTGCCCTCCCCCGCCCCCAGACATGAGCCCCCCCCCGTACACCCCCTGTTGCCCCAGCACTGGGCTCCACCCCAAATGTGGGATCCGCTACCAGCACACTGCAGCCAAACCCTGGCCCAGCTGTGACTCTGTCCCCATGCGGGTGGAGCTGCTGGGCGGCGCGGAGCGGGAGTACTTCCAGGTGGCGGCGCGGCTACGGGGTGGTGCAAAGAACACGGCCCCCTCCCTGGGCTTCGCAGCACTGCTGGTGGCCAAGGTGGATCAGTTCACGCTCACCGCCCTCACCCCCGACATGCTGGCAGCCGAGGACCTGGAGAGCCCCCTGGACCTGCTGCTCTTCAGCCTCACGGTGCCCTGGCCCAGCCCCGGCAGGAGGGAAGGCAAGGATCTCCGGCTGCGGGGCTACCTGCTCAGCACCGACGAACCCAGCCGGCCGCTCACCTCCTCACACACTCCAGGAGCCCCTCGCCACCATCGCAGCCTGGGCTCGGCTCCAGGGGACCCCGTTTCCGTCCCTCCCCAGCTCCTCACACACACTGGGTAGGGCCTCCCAGAGGATTCAGGGGGCCTGGGGCAAAGCAATTTTGGGGGCCCCTTCCATAAAAAAAGTTGCAATACTATAGTAACATGTATTTGGAAATGTAAAAAATAACTAGTGAAAATTAATTTGTAATAATTTGAAAATACACCAAATACATTATTTAAAAACATTAAATGCTTTACTGGTCTGTCTACATTTGCAATTACATAATGGGCTGTTGCTGGGTGATGGTTGGTGCCAATGGGCTGTCACTGCCTGGAGGTGGTGCTGCTGTTGCCCAGGGCTGGGTGGGGAGCTGGGCTCTGGGGGGTGCCTGGCTCACAGGGGCTGGGCTCAGGACTGTGGGGAGATGGGGTCGGAGGTTGTCTGGCTCAGAGGGGCTCGCCTCAGAGCTGGGGGTCTGGGGTGGGGATGGGGTCGGGGTGCCCAGCTCAACGGGGGCTGGGCTCGGAGCGGGGGGTCTGGGGTGAGGGAGATGGTGTCGGGGAGTGCCCACCTCAGAGCAGCTGGGCTCAGAGCTGGGGGTCAGGGCTGTGGGGGGACTGAGGTCAGGGGGGTGCCCAGCTCAGAGGGGCTGGGCTCAGAGCTGGGGGGCAGGGCTGTGAGGGGGAATGGGTACAGGGGGGTGTCCGGATCAGAGGGGCTGGGCTCGGAGCTGGGGTCAGGGCTGTGGGGGGAATGGGTACAGGGGAGTGTCCGGATCAGAGGGGCTGGGCTCAGAGCTGGGGGTCAGGGCTGTGGGGGGAATGGGTACAGGGGGATGTCCGGATCAGAGGTGCTGGGCTCAGAGCTGGGGGTCAGGGCTGTGAGGGGGATGGGGCCGTGGGGTGTGCCCAGGTCCGAGGGGCTGGGCTTGGAGCTGGGGGTCAGGGCTGGGTGGGGAGGATGGGTTTGGGGGGGTGCCCACCTCAGAGGGGCTGGGCTTGGAGCTGGGGGACAGGGCTGGGTGGGGAGGATGGGTTTGGGGGGGTGCCCATCTCAGTGGGGCTGGGCTTGGAGCTGGGGGTCAGGGCTGGGCCTGGGGGGTAATGGGGTCGGGGGGTGCCTGACAACCACCTCCCTGAGACCCCCAATCCAACCCCCTTCCTGGCCCCGGACCGCCCCTCCCCCCACAGAACCTGTGCCCCCTCCCTGCCCCCTGAGTGTCCCCGGGACTCCCTGCCCCTTAGCCAACCCCCCGGCCCCGGCTGCTTACCCCCCGCTCACTGCGCGCCTCGAGAAGCGGCCCTGCACAGCGCTGCAGCCGCATGGCTCCCGGAGGGGGCTGAGCTCTTCCCCGCTCAGAGCCGCGTGGTCAGGGGAGGAGCCGCTCGGCCCGGAGCTCCCAGCCCCGCCCCCTGACCACGCGGCTCTGAGCGGGGCGGAGCTTAGCCCCGCCCCCCCCAGCCAAGCTGCTGCTGCTGCGCTGTGTAGGACCCGGGCGCGAACAAGCGGAGGAGGAGCGGCCCGTCCTCTGCAGCCAGGCGGGGCCGCGCTACCGGTAAGGGGCCATCCCTCTCCCCCAAGCGGAGCCGGTAGCGCAGCCCTGCCCCGGCTGCAGGGGATGGGCCGCTCCTCGGCTCACAGCGGCAGGATGAGCTGGGGCCCCAGCTCTAGGCACCAGCTTGTTTTGCTGGTGCCTAGAGCCGCCCCTGCCGGGCGGGGAGGGGGGAAGCTCCAGCCGTGGCGACGGTGGCGGCGGCGGCGGGGGGTGCACTCCAAGCAGGGGAGAAAACATTGGTGGGGCAGAGCCCCTGCTTGGGAATATTCCTGGGGCTAAAGCCCCAGAGCCCCATATAAGTCGGCGCCTATGACACTGTCCCTTTCAATGGTGCGCAGGATCCAGCCAATAGGCAGTATTTTGAGAGGAAACTTTAAGTGAACTTTAGGAAAAAGTATCATTCCCTTTTTATTTTTCCTAAGCCCCGTGTCCACTTTTGCAGCATGAGTTCCTGCAGAGTGCCTGAGCACCTTGCAGCTGCTTTTCACGCATGCTGAACTTCCACAATTACATGTCTGCTACTACTTGAAGTCAGTGGAAGTTGCTCATGCTCAGCAATCCTATAACTCATGCTCAGTAGAGCTCAGATTGGGCACCAAACACAACAATTCCCCCAAATCATTAGCTACTTGGAAAATATCTAAAGTGTCTTGTCCAAAGTCAATGTCAGAGCCAGGAATAAAACTCACATCTTCTAGCTACTGATCGTGTGCTTTAGCTGCAGGACCAGACTTCATCTGAGACAGAGCAATGGGCTCAGCTAGATCTCCTATTAACACATTCTTGTGTGGCTTTGTTTTCCCACTTTAGGTTGATGAAATAGTCACAAAAATGGGTAACCTCTCCTTTGTGGTGCCCAGGGTTCCTCAGATGCTCAGTGCAGAGTAGGCTAATGCAGGCAAGTGGCAACACAATCAATTACATGACCACGTTCACCGGAGCTGTCCCAGTGACATGATGGCATGGTGCCAGCCCTCACCCCCAAGCTGTTGGAAGAATAGATGTTCCTGGAGCTACCCGGTCAGTTTTCTCCAATAAAAGGAAACTGGAAGCTATTTGATAACTAGCCAAGATGGTCATGTTGAAAGAAATGAGGTTTTTTAAATCAACAGATGAGTTTTCCCACACACAAGTGCAGTCCTACCCCCTCAGGATGTGGCATGAAACAACACCCTGGCCCAAGAAGGCAAGACTAAATTCCTCTCCTCCTCACGCCTTGAGAGAGTATGATCCTCTCCTAGTCTCAGTTGGAGATTTACTTGTAAAACAGTCAAGAGGAAGCCCTGTGTTGAGTAACCCCAAAGAGTGAATTCCTCTCTTCACCCAGGAGAGGCTGTGTCCCCCAGGTGGTGCTGGGCAACCACTGATAGACAGGACATGAGAAGCCAGATTTGAATGCACATTGATTTAAGAGAACCCCTCTTTCCATTCTATCATTCTAACACCCTTCGCATTTGCTAAATATCACCTCTGTCAGCCCTAGCAGCTGAGGCCACTTTCAGAGGGAGATCACTACAGTGTGATTGCTTGCAGAGAGCCAGGCATCCTGCCGTCCTGGAGAAAAGGTTATGGCTGAAAAGGAGGGCACGAGGAGCTTTGTGCCTCTCCTCCTTTCTCTCCTCCCTTGCAGAACTCAAAGGACTAGCGGACTGGATCTTGCAGCCTTTCCTGAAAGATGAGCCAGCCACAACAGGTTATAAATACCCCTTTTATTGCTCCTTGGGGAGGGAACACAGCAACACCCAAATCCAATCCCTTTAGCTTGGCTCAGCATCAAGTGACATGATGCTATCCTTTAGTCATTTCACCTTTTGCTCGCAACAGAGGGCCAGATTCCACCATGGCTAGGAGAAGAGTCTGGCCTGGAGGGGCAGATTCTGCCCATAGTTTGCTGGATGCGGAGGGACGGTTGGTAGCAGAATCAGTTCAGTCAGGACCCCGGAGCGTTCACACCATAGGGTGTCCGATTGGACTCAAGAGGTGGACAGAATAGACCAAGGGGGTGGGAGGGTGAGCTGACAAAATGAACTGAGTAAGGGGTGCTAGGCCCACTAAGGTTACCCTGCTCTTCTCCCTCATGGATCAGAGGAAACCTTCTGACAACCACCGTCCCCAGCAGAGAGTCCCAGTGCCCAGACAAGATACTTGCACTGGATTTGACCCTGAGTGTCCTCTTACCCTATGTCTGGCTCACCAAAGGACTGACTGGAGAAGCTGTCTTACCACAGAGGCGCACTGCTGATTGGCATCAGGAGACCTGTGACGAGGATGGATGCCCCTGCTGTCAACAGGCATATCCCCAAAATGACCAGATTTCCTTTTAACATCTCAGGGCAAGTGAAGCTAGCATCACAGGCTTCTCACTGCACTAAAATTATACTGACAAATAGATGCACAGTGGAAGGAGGGGATGTGCAGTGGAGACCAGGAAGGGTCTGGCAGAGGGCGGTGCCTGGCAATGGAGAGGAGATCAGGCACAGCAGAAGTCAACGAAAACAATGTAAGAGTCTGAGATAAACCCCACAAATCAGGAAATAGAGTCAGGGCTGCCACTCCGTCTTTAACCCTTCCCGTGCTGCCAATGTACATGGAGTGAAATCCAACCACCATTGAAATCAGTGGGAGTTTTTCCATTTATTTCAAGAGGCCAGAATTTCACCCATGGCAGGTATCATCCCCCACTCAGATCTTTGCTGTGTAGACAACACAGTGCAGCCTTTTGTAGCTCACTGCCAGATGCGGGCCTCACTGGACACATTTCTTTACAGCCAAATGTGATCAAGTTTCCAATTCTCTGTTCTGCACCCAACGCCCACCATTTCCCTCATGTGTTTACTATCTGCCCTTCTCTTTTACACTGCCTTTCGAGTCCCCATTCTGGCTCTACGTCTTGAGTCATAGCAGAAATTGGGCTATTGCTACTGCCACCTCTCCAGTCTGCACTAGGTTATCTTTCTTACCCATCTATTAATTCTGGATTTCCATGTGAGACAATGGTCTGTTGTTGTTTAATATTTACATTAGAGGAGAGCCTAGAGGCCCTGATCCCTTTGTGCACAAAGGCATCTGAAGACATTGGCTCTGCCCTGAAGAGTTTCCAATCTAAGAGGTGTGGGGGAGAAGAACACAATAAAATAAAACCATTTTTTATCTAAATATGTATATCAGCAATATTTTTTCTGATATTTATTATAATGTGCACATGTAGCAATGCCTGTTACTGAGGTTGCCAAACACTTCCCACTATGACCACTTTTTCTAACTGCTTATAACATTGCCAAACTGTAACCATTGAACCTGAAATGTGTACTGTCACAGATTGATCTATTGCCTGTCCCCCCTTGCTCACAATTTCTCACAATTCTGGGTTGAACATGTTGCTTCTAGAATAGGTTTAAGGGAGGTTGGCTGTTGGAATGAGAATCATAAGTGATTAGTGACCTCCTTGTTTGCTGGACCAGTTCTGATAGACTCTCTGTAAGGAAGAATTTGGAGGGCTGCTGCTTTGGTATCTGCATAATTCCTCAAAATGTGGATGCTCTTTCTTTTTACACTTGTATCTGCTAGTGATTACTGACATCTTGTTGGAAGGTCTGGCTGGAACATATCAGACTCTGCCCCACACTGTGACATCACAGCTACCACAAGAGCAGGGAACAACCCATACGGGCTGTACTTAGTGGTGTTTTGCTTGTTTTATTTAATGGCCTCTTATGTTTCCTGTGTTGTATCTCTAAAAGTATCAAGCAATCTTAAAAACAACCAATCACATGAGAATAACCCATTTCCTGAGTCCCTGTAGGCTGTCACCAGCAAGGCTCCATGGTTATTTAACATGGTGCATGCTGGGACATTGTAGTGGACCAGGAGCTAGTGAGTGTGGTCTGTAGCACATTTTAAATGGCTGAGGCTGGAATCTATGAGTCACATGGCAAATGGCCCTGTTTGTCTGATGTGGGATGCCAAATGCCCATCTTACACTTGCTGCTTGAGTCATTCAGAATCTAATGGTATGTTAGAGAGAGAAATCAGATGTATGTCTCCATTAAGAGCACATAAAGTAACCTGGGCCTGATTCTCATTTGCATTAAGGCTACATCACACCACTTTGTACCCACTTTACGGTGCAACCTTTGCATTGCCAGAGCAGCGTAAAAGGGCCTTAATGTAAACAGGAATCAGGCTCATTAATTCTGAACATCATGGTGATTGAACTGGGGCATTAATGTGCTAATAAGATGGAGCTGTGACAGCCCAGGGACTATGTCTATGTCAACTTATGAATTCCATTTTTATTTTGTGAATGTCTGTTGTATTTCAGCCTCTATTTTGACTGTTATATTTAGTGGACTTTGAGCATTCATGCTGTAGTCGGAACTTGACTCCTAGTGCAGAGACTGTGCCTGGAAAGTGGTGACAGAGCAATCCAGGGTCATCAACATCAACAACTCTTCCCTACTGGAGCAGTGGGGTTTCAACTGGCAGGACTGCTGGCTTTGAATGACTCTTCCCAGAAGTTTGGTCGTGGGATTGTGGGGTTGGTGAATGGAAAATCCCCTGCAAGACCAGAGAAGAGTGAAGACAGAAAAGGTGTCAGAGGCTGTTTTAGAAGAGGCATACTTCCTCAGCAAAACGAGCCATCTTACCACCAGAAACAGAAGTCCTAGCCGGAGGAAGTGAAGGCAGGAAGGCCTTGCCCCTCCCCCCATTAAAGGATCTAGACCAAACCCAAAGACTCACAAAAGATCAGACCAAGGGTATTAAATTCAATAATGTGTTGTTTTCTACAGATCTGTAACTCTTCTGAGCGATCTAAGACTAAAGTGTGTGTGTTTAGGAAATTCCTTTGCTAAGCCTGTGTTTCCTGGCTTTACTGAAGGGATTAGTTGAGAAAAATATAGCTTGTATAGCCAGGTGAACACTGGAAGGAACGTGCCTAAGCAACTGGGGGCTGAGGAGGGCTGAGATACTGGTTCCAGGATCTTGGCAGCTGGGCTGCAGGGTCCCAGTGTCCAAGAAGGGTCTCAGACACTGGGCGGTGTATCTGGGTGTTTGCTTGCGAGACCCAGAGCTAGGGATAATGACCAGTCACCTAACAGCACTTCAGATTCAGCAGTTGCCATCACAGATTGGTGTCCACACAAAGAGAGACAAACTGAGCCAGGTGATAATAGGGGCTATCTTAAGTTTGTTGAATTGTACTCCTAACTCTTCCTATGGCATTCCCGTCATGTATAAAGAGCCAAGGAGTGAAAAGCGTAGAATTGTGCATAACTTTCTTTTTTTTTTTTTAGTTGTGGTTCATTGCACAACATTCCAAAACACTACCAGTGCAGAAATAACTTCCCCCTGCATCCAACTTTTCTTGCTGCTTTATTATGTCAATATGTATGAATAAACTGTGAGCTTGACAGGATGGCAGTGTCAGCATGGGAGACTTTTTGCTTTGTCTGTCTTTAGATCATGTGTTTAATAAAAATAGTCTTGCTGGCTGATGTCTGCTAAAAATGGGATTTTGAATGCACTTAGCATTGGCTTAACTCTAATCCCTGTGAAATCAATGATAAAACTCCCCTTCATTTCCATGGGAGCAAAGTTAGACCAACACTGACTGCTTTTGAAAAATCTGACTCCAAAGTAATATAAAAATATTCATTTTGATAGATATAAGAAGGGAAGGTCCTTATTAGACCAAGTTAAAAATGCCATTTTTTCCTTTGCAAAAAACCTGAAAACAAATCAACCCCCCTTAAAATTTTAAATTTTTAATTTTGGTCATTTTTATTTTTTATTTCATAGCTCTGCTCCTCATTATTAATTGTGTGTTGCTCTAGCAGCATATTAGGTGCTATGAGTGCCTAATATGTGTGAGTTAGTTACTGTAGAATAATAGATCAGCAGTTCTCAAACTGTGGGTTGGGACCCCAAAGTGGGTCGTGACCCTGTTTTAATGGGGTCACCAGGGCTGGTTTAAATTTGCTGGAGTGGCGGGGCTCAGGTTACAGGCCCCTTGCCTAGGGCTGAAGCTCTTGGGCTTGGGCTTTGGCCTCCCACACCAGGGGTGGCTGGGCTTGGACAGGCTCAGGCTTCCGTCTCCCCTCCTGGGGTTGTGTAGTAATTTTTGTTGTCAGAAGGGGGCTGCGGTGCAATGAAGTTTGGGAACCCCTGGAATAGATCCTTCAGAGAGGCACTAAAAGTTATATAGTCTCTGTGCTTTACTACCCATATCAGAGTGGCAATGGCTAGTTAAGATAGAATCTCCACTCTATTTTTTTTATCTAATAAGAGGTACAAGAGAGTGGAAAATACTAGTCTTTTGTTCTTTAAATAACAAAAATTGAGCCAGTCACATGACAGGCATGAACAGGATCTAATTACAATAGAGATGTAAAAACTCAGGAGTCCTGAGAGTATTGGGAAAAGCAAAATCTCTGTAAAAGTAAATATGGGTTAGGGTTTCAAGGCAATGTGCCAAATTCACCCCTACTGTATTCACAGTGTGCTATGGAGTCCAAATAAAAACTGATATTCTCTCTCTTGAATTATAGCCCTGGATTTGCAAGTTAAGCATATTCTGGTCAGAAGCGGGATCCCACACAGGTTGCAAATAATACCACGTGTATCTGTGCTAGAATGTGGATTTCTGAGCTCTTTTTTTTTTCTTTTCTTTTCTTTTTCTTCTTGCAGATGAAGTGAAAGGTCCCGGATGAACAGCTCTTGCGACTGCAGCCCTCTGTCTATCCCCGCAAAGTAAGTATAGCATGAGCAACAACAGTCCAGGCTTGTCTGCACCACATTGCTGAGATGCCCTGAACCTTCAGGAATCTTCGCTAGGGCAGTGGTTCTCAGTCTTTCCAGACTATTGTACCCCTTTCAGGAGTCTGATTTGTCTTGCATACCCCAAGTTTCATCTTCCTTAAAAATTACTTGCTTACAAAATCAGACATAAAAATACAAAAGTGTCACAGCACACTACTACTGAAAACTTGCTGACTTCCTCATGTTTACCATATAATTATAAAATAGATCAATTGGAATACAAATATTGTACTTACAATTCAGTGTATAGTACAGGGGTCGGCAACTTTTCAGAAGTAGTGTGCCGAGTCTTCATGGGTTCAATCTAATTTAAGGTTTTGCGTGCCAGTAATACATGTTAACGTTTTTAGAAGGTCTCTTTCTATGTCTATAATATATAACTAAACTATTGTTGTATGTAAAGTAAATAAGGTTTTTTAAATGTTTAAGAAGCTTCATTTAAAATTAAATTAAAATGCAGAGCCCCCCGGACTGGTGTCCAGGACCCGGGCAGTGTGAGTGCCACTGAAAATCAGCTCGCATGCTGCCTTCGGCACATGTGCCATAGGTTGCCTACCCCTGGTATAGTATATAGAGCAGTATTAACAAGTCATTGTCTGTATGAAATTTTAGTTTATACTGACTTCGCTAGTGCTTTTTATGTCACCTGTTGTAAAACCAGGCAAATATCTAGATAAGCTGATGTATCCCCTGGAAGACCTCTGCATACCTCCAGGGGTATGTGTACCCCTGGTTGAGAACCACTGCTTTAGGAGACAGAGTGTTAGTCACTTTCCAAGTCCATTCAGTCCTCTGCCTTCCTACTGAGTTTTCCAACAATGATTTGACTGGTCCACTTTTGCAATGCTGGCTTCTGTCCACAAGAAAATGGATACCCTACTGGAAATTCACTTAGGTTCTTTTTGAATTGTTCATTTGGCTTCCATTGAACAATTCAGTGGGAGACAAACAAGCCCATTTAGCTTGTTCAAAACCTGTTTGGCCACCTGGAAAAAGGGAGTTTTTTAAACTGGACTATCCTCTAGGGCTGAGACCAGCTCCTTTCAGAGAGGTCACTGATGGCAAATTAGGTGGCATTAAATGTCACCATAAACTGAGGCCAGATTTGTTCTAGTGCCCTACAAGTGAGTGGTGCTCTGTGACTCATTATCAATCAACCAAACTCATCTAGTCTCCCTGATAGGCAGCAGACAGTAAACCTGATGAGTGAAGTAAGAGGAATTGGGCATTTCACCCTAATTTTCCAGGACATTCATAATGGTCAGTTGACCACTGTCTGCCACCACATGCCATCCAGAGAATTCTTCTATGTTCTCCAGCTATTGTTCATGCCAGGGAGCTGTACAAGTACAAATACAGGCAGACCACCACCAACATACACACACCAATAGTATTTTTACAGGGTTCTAAAATGATCCTTTTCCTCTACCTCCGAGCCCTCTACAATTGCCCATGGGGTATTAAAGCCCCTTAGCTTTACTTGCAGAGGAAGTTAAAAAACAGTCTAACAAAAATACCTCTCTCAAATATTTCTAAACTAGCTCATTTGTAAAATGTGGTAAATGCACACAATGTGGTAGAGTGGGATAAAGGTTGTCTCAGCATTCGTTTGGGATGATTTGCATAACTCATTCTCTTGTGGCTTTGATGTTTGTGAGTAATGCAGCCATCCTAAACTTGTGCTAATAAGTCTCTGACTGCACGCTACAGCACCACATACTGTATAAATCTCCAAAGGCTTACATTTAAATTGAAGCCGGTTAAGGAAGACGAGTTAAATTTATCACTAAGGCTTTTAAGTGTTTCTCTCTATTTCTCTTCTGCTTAAGAGGTTTTTTTTCCAAACGTGTTTGCATTAAGTCATTCATTCTGGAATGACCCATCTTGTTTGGAGAAGAACAGGAACTGAATGGGTTCTGGGTGCAGCTTCTGGGAGGAAAAGTACCTGGTCAGGGTGCTCCTGGAAACAATGCTGAGTATAGCTCCTGAGAGGAGAGAAGCAAGGGCTTATAGCTCCAGACCAATGGGTTAAGCATGTGCTGTTTCATAACTCCTGCTTTTTGCATGGAGCCCTCTGAAGCACATGCACTGTGTTTACACTGAATGATCTTGCTCTAAATGTGGTCTGTAAGCACAAAACTCTCCTTCCCTGTTCTGTTACATGAAAGTCTTGCTGTGTTTCATCCTAAATTAAAGAGGCAGAAAAGATGTAAAATATCTAATTATATATTCACAGACTGAGGCTTTTTATGACTGTTGCATAAAGCAAACAATGAAGCACCCAAGGAGGTTGGCAGCAGGTGAGACAGACACCTCTCTTGGTGCTCGTTCTTGCTGAGTGTCTTTTATGATGAGCTGAGTCAACAGGATTCATACCAAGCGTACCAAGAGAGCTCCCAGGAGCCTCCTAGTATGTATACCAGTGGTGACTGCATTATCTCGCTCTAACAAAATTCCTGCTGGTGGAGCACCCACTCAGCTGCTGTTTAAACAGCAGCACCTACTCTGTGTTTCTGTCCCACTTGAGGCCTCCATAGGTTGGAGATTTAGAAAAGAGGCTCAGCACCTTGATTGTGAGCAGTGCTAAGAACGGGTCATGTTCCCACTGGAGGAGAGCATTCGAGGGCAGCCTGTGTTACGGGGTAGAACAGAGAACCCAGTGCAAAGCAAAGAGAGACGAGGCTGGCATAGTCCCCCAGCTGATACCAATCGGTAAATCTAGGTTTTTATACTTTTCTTACCACCTAGTATCAGTATAGAGAAACTTTTAACTTGTTCTAAAGCAGCTGAGTAACAAATTGAGGGAGAGAAGGCTGCAGAGAATCACATGGGCCAGTTGGCCATGCTTTTCAAAAAGAGAGGCTTAAATTTAGGCTCCTAGAGTAAAATTCACCAAGAGCCCAACTTACTTAGGAGCCTTTCAGTGGGGCATAGGCTCCTGAGTCAGTTAGGTGTGCTGGAAATTTTTACTCAGAAGTGCTGAGTACCCATTGGGTGTGTCTACACAGCCAGTTGTCATGAGCCTCCAAGTCTAGATCAACAGACTGAGGCTTGCACTAAAAATAGCTGTGTAGACAACGCTTTTAAATTGCGGCTCAGGCGGAGCTTAGGTTCTGAAGCCTATGGTGAGGGATGAACCCCCCACCCTGGGCTTCAGAGCCTGAGCTCCAGTCTGACCCACAGCATCCATACAGCTATATTTAATGCCATAGCAGAATCTCAAGTCTCAGGAAAGAATTTTTGCTCTGTACATGTTCACAAAGATCACTTCATCCAACACTGAACACAGTCGCCATTGGGCTAGAAAAAGCATTACAATAATGCTACTGTCAAGACAACTAGAGTGGCTTATGACCATGAGTGCCAAGCTCAGCACAGACTGTTAAGAAACAGGGCACAAACCCCAAACTGGTTGTGTGTTCTACATTTAGGTTTCACCAATGAAGTATCAAGTGTGAACTCCTCAAGCACTACAACAGCCATTAACATAGAGTCACAGACAGTCCCTTTCGGCACTCAGGTCTATCTAGTCACCTACGCAAACTTGCCTTTGTGATAGATGGTCCCTTACACCAAAAATCACAACAATATTCAGGTTACTCCCAGTCACTTACCCCAGGTCAGTTGTATCTTATCTCTCTCCACAAAGACAGCACCTGTAGCCAATCCACTAATAAATCAACTAAAGATTTGTTAACTAGGAAAAAGAAATGAGAGTTAATTACAAGGTTAAAGCAGGTAAACATATATACACATACAAATGAGTTACAGTCTTAGGTTTCAAAAGGCAATAGAAGCTGCTGTAATATGCAAACTCTATATGTCCCTTACGGCTAACCCAAGCTGAGTGGCTTGGGGATCCCTTGCTTATACTTAGAAATATTGCCTTCTCCAAATTCCACAGTGATACGGTTCCGTCTGGTCAGGGACTTTTATTCCTTTCCCCCAGAGCTCTCACGGATGCAGCAAGTGTTGGTGCCTGCCTCCTCTTCATGGGTGTGTGGGGGTGGGACGACAATCTTCACTGCTGTTGTCCTTTGATGTTTCACTATGGCTCCTTGGGTTTCAGTTGGCCTTCTTGTGTGCAGGACCAGCACTTAACATTAGTTAACACTTCTTTCCTTTTTGGGGAGTTACACAAGTACAGAGCTTTACAAAGCAAACATTCCATATAACGTCATACCATGCAGTTCAATACATGCAGCATCCTACAAGCATTTCATCAAATCTAAACACTCAACATATTCTTAGCAAATTAACATCTATGCGAACAGTGCTAGCACACAGGTGAGCCAGACTGGTTTCTAGCTATGCTTTTATCAGTGTTCCGTGTAGGGTGACCAGACAGCAAGTGTGAAAAATCGGGATGGGGTCGGGTGTAATAAGAGTCTATATAAAAAAAAGACCCAAAAATCGGGACTGTCCCTATAAAATCAGGACATCTGGTCACCCTAGTTCAGTGAGGCTTGGGGGCCGTGGCATGAACTGATGGCTGGTCTGTCGGCATCATAGTTACCTAGAGGTTTAGGAGAGGAAATGAAGATCTGTGCATCGAAACTGCATCATGACATAGAGGGCCTGGGATCTCAGGAGGCCCACTCAGATGGGAAAGCCTGAGCATTAGCTATAAATACTCAAAAATATGACTGACTACCATGACATAATATTAAAAGGACATGCTGTGCCTGCCAGTTTACAGTACAATCCGTCCATGAAGTGTTCCAGTAAACCTGGAAGGAGTTATGGGACAAAGTGACCACAGCCTCTGAGCCTGGGGGGATCAGTGTTCTTCAAACTGATTGAAAGTTTGCCAAGTACAGTTAGTCCTCTTGGAATTAGACCACGCTCAGTAATTCCTTGTGCATTAACTGCAGCCTCCTGAGTTTACTGTTCTGATAGCTCACAAGTGTTTCATGCAATTCTAGATCTTTGGGCCATGGTGCAGCTACATCTGGCTGAAACTGAAATATGTTTAGCTGACCATGTTTACAGTTTAAACTGATGTGAGGTTCCTTCTTCTTCCATCAGGCTGATTACCATGAATTCCACTGCCTTAATTTCAGCTCTCTGTGATTCTAGGAATAGGTCCTTGATTAAATGCTCAGAAACTAATCTATTTTTAGTGCTTCAGTTACAGTACAGTATACTAAATATAGACATGACCCCAAATCAAAACCCTAGATCCCAGGTTATGGGGGTGCTTGAGATCCTTATCCAAATTTAAATTTTGTTGCTTGGGCCCATCTCTAATTAAAGCTAATGGGCCAGATCCTCACTTGACATACTCAGCATTTACACCAGGTGCAGATTTGTCCAATGGCAATCTGAGCAGGTGCAAAAAGCCTCTTCTAGCTTTTTCGGTTCCTGATTCCAGTTTTAAGATGGCAATACTGAATAAGGCCTCAGGTCAATGGGGAATAGAACTCCCTAAGGAGCGGCAGAAAATTAAAACTTTGGGTGGTGTTTGGTGTCTGAGAACTCTGAAATTGTAACTTGGGTAAGTTGAAAATGTTCATTTACATGCAAACCAACCCAGTGGTTTGCTGTTGACTTGGCATTGCTCACTCTGCTGGAGATGTTGCTATCTCTGGTGCTGTTAGGGTGACCAGATGTCCCAATTTTATATTGACAGTCCTGATTTTTGGGTCTTTTCCTTATATAGGCTCCTATTCCCCTCCCCAGTCCTGATTTTTCACATTTGCTGTCTGGTCACCCTAAGTGCCATCCTCCTTTTTGCAACAAAGCAATGCTGAAGCCAGTTAAAGGTAATAACAATAAATTCACCTCAAGCTGTGAAACTGAGAGACTAGGACCTGTCAGTGCAGAGAACTTTGCAGAAGCCTGATGACCAGACTCATTTACCGGTATATCCTGCTCCCTTGGAGCTAAGGAAATGTTTTATGTGACTAGCACTTGTGATGAACCAATAGCCCTGGAACCTGAAGTCTTCTAATTTGCCGACTGACCAGCTACTGTACATCATAGCAAACAGCAATGTAAGCTTCTCCTATACCTCCCCCGGTAGCAAATTGTCTTGGCCCTGACCAGGTGGTCACTTGTAGGACTGATGTGCATTACGGACCATTCAGTCATTAGCCTCTCTGCTGAAACTCCCAAGAAGGACACTGGTCTACTAGGAACCCCGTTGAGACCCACTAACTCGGTTCACATTGGCTAATAACTTTCAGACAATAATGACTTGCAGTCACTGCTAGCCAAGGTTGGGGTTGAACCAGGGCTTTAAGGTGAAAGGCTGTGTAATGCATCATCCTGGCAAGCTGCCCAGACACTAGCCTCTCCAGCAGAGCTCCCTTTTTTCTCGGCTCATTACCACCCCGCTGAGTTTCAGAGCCAGCTCCCGGAAGAGTAAAGTAGACTCAATCTGATTTTTATTTATCCTTTGTGTCTCTCCCATTCTTACGCTGAGCTCTGCTATCTGTCTCTGCTCTGAATGGTTCCGTGGGCAGTCACTTGCTTTGTGTCACTCAGCATACTTCACCTATGAACCAGATTATTGCCTTTAAAAATGGAGACGTCCCTTCCTATAGACATTTCCACTGGGTTATTGTAAACTCCCTCCACGGACAGCTCTGCTGGGAATGATCCCAATATCCAGTCAGCTTTTGGAATTTGTATTGCATGTTGCTAAAATAGCCCCAAATAGCTTCCAGAGGCTGGGTGATGTTGGAGGGTTCTGTGTTTATTTCTGGGAAAAGTTTAAAAAATACAGTAGGTCACACTGTAACTGAACAGGTCATGCGATGGAGTGGGGAACGGGACAGGGGGAACGATCACTTACCCAGTGATCTAATCTTTGGTGGTTTGATGAATTCAGCCTCTTTCTGCTTGTGAGCTGCTTACAATGTCCAGGAAGTTATTTGATAAAAAGAACGAGCCCAGCTTTACAGCAGGGAGATGCAGAGCTGACAGGGAAGGAGTGCTCATACAGCCCTGCCAATGCCAACGCCTTATTTTCCTTTGCCTTCCAAGAACAACACTGTGTTCCATTGCCCGCCGCCCCCTCAGCTGGTGCTGGGAAGAGCAGCTGAGTTTAGCTCATTGTTCCTGGAAGTAACTGAGATTCTGAGCGTTCTCTGCCGTCAGGAACTGCTTGCACAGAAAAAATGAGCAACTCTGAATCCTTTTCCCTCACTAATGCACGTATAAAACTCTGCATCAAAAGAGATGATGCAGCTGTTCTCAGGGTCCTCACAAAATGCACAGGGCTCTCTCCCATAAGCCTTGAATTTAGGAGCAATTAGCATATTCAGACTATAATGTCAAGTATCAGAGGGGTAGCCGTGTTAGTCTGGTTCTGTAGAAGCAGCAAAGAATCCTGTGGCACCTTATAGACTAACAGATGTTTTGCAGCATGAGCTTTCGTGGGTGAATACCCACTTCTTCGGATGCAAGCAGTGGAAATTTCCAGGGGCAGGTGTGTATATATAAGCAAGCAAGAAGCAGGCTAGAGATAACGAGGTTAGATCAATCAGGGAGGATGGGGCCCTGTTCCAGCAGCTGAGGTGTGAAAACCAAGGGAGGAGAAACTGGTTCTGTAATTGGCAAGCCATTCACAGTCTTTGTTTAGTCCTAAACTGATGGTGTTAAATTTGCAAATGAATTGGAGCTCAGCAGTTTCTCTCTGGAGTCTGGTCCTAAAGTTTTTTGCTGGAGGATGGCCACCTTAAAATCTGCTATTGTGTGGCCAGGGAGGTTGAAGTGTTCTCCTACAGGTTTTTGTATATTGCCATTCCTAATGTCTGATTTGTGTCCATTTATCCTTTTCCTTAGAGACTGTCCAGTTTGGCCGATGTACATAGCAGAGGGGCATTGCTGGCATATGATGGCATATATTACATTGGTGGACGTGCAGGTGAATGAACCGGTGATGGTGTGGCTGATCTGGTTAGGTCCTATGATGGTGTTGCTGGTGTAGATATGTGGGCAGAGTTGGCATCGAGGTTTGTTGCATGGGTTGGTTCCTGAGCTAGAGTTACTATGGTGCGGTGTGCAGTTGCTGGTGAGAATATGCTTCAGGTTGGCAGGTTGTCTGTGGGCGAGGACTGGCCTGCCACCCAAGGCCTGTGAAAGTGTGGGATCATTGTCCAGGATGGGTTGTAGATCCCTGATGATGCGGTGGAGGGGTTTGAGCTGGGGACTGTATGTGATGGCCAGTGGAGTCCTGTCATGGACTCAGTTCATCTCTGGTGTAACTCCAGGGAGTTCAGTAGAGTTCCACCAGAAAAATGATTTTTTTCTTTGTTCAGCAAATTGAAGTACCATCAGCTGTTCAGCCAGTCCACATGATCTACTAGCCAACTATTCCACAAAGTCTGTGTTTGAAGAGAGACGGTGCCTTGCAACACAGAACAGGTGGAGCAAGGGGCCATTCGAATGTGACTACCCCAGGAGGTGGACTGCTGTAACAGACAGTTCCATTGTGACCATGCCCTGGGGATACTGGAGAGGGGGGTATTCAAATGTTAATGCTAATTGAGGACACAAAAGATATTAATGCTACTTCATACCAGGCTATTAGAGCCTAATCCAGACCTGGTGTGAGTAGGTTAACCAGATCACACAGCTGAAATATCAGGACGCTGGGGGGGCAGAGCAAAAAAAAAAAAGGAAAAAAAATGGCCGCTGGAGCGCCACACCCCGCCCCCACTGCACCAGCATGCCTCTGCTCCATCTCCACCTCCCCGCTCCCTCCAGCACTTGCGCTGCCATACAGCTGATCAGCGCAAGCCTAGGGGGCAGGAGGAGGAATGCAGCGTGCTTGGGGAAGAGGTGGGGCCAGAGCAGGGATTTGGGGAGGGATCCAATGGGGCAGTGAGGGGATGGGGCTGAGGGCACGGGGCCAGGGCGGGGATTTGGGGAGGGATCCAATGGGGGAAGGAGGGGACGGAGTCAGGGCAGGGGGGTGCAAAATATTGGGACAATTTGCATCCCAACCGAAGGTAGGTCGGTACGCGGGACAAATAAGCAAATATCGGGACAGACCCGATAAAATCAGGATATCTGGTCACCCTAGGTGTGAGTGAATGACTCACTGCAAACTCCATTGAATCAAATGAAGTTGTAGTCACTTCTATCAGGTCTGAAATTGGCCCATAGATAGGTGGATGGTTTGGGGAGTCATGTGACCTGAGTTTGTTTCCTGGCTGTGCCACAGACTTCCTGTGTGACCTTGGGCAAATCACAGCATCACCCGTTGCTTCAGTTTCCCCATTTGTAAAATGGGCATAATGATACAGAACTACCTTACGGGGGGACAGTGAGGCTTTATTAATGTCTGGAAGGCCCTCAGGGGGAAAGCACTATAGAAATACAAATTATTACTATGCCCTTTGGGAGGTGCTCTCTGTAAGGCTGCTCAGTTCAGAGTCAGGGATAGAAGAGCTGTCTCTTCAGGCTGGCCCAGTGCTCTAATTGAGCAGCCCGGTGAGGGATCTGCAATCCAGTCCCCCACACTGTCCCTGATGTGCTATGAGTTTAATGGCTGCAAAGAATCCAACTGGGTCTAGGAAAAAAGAGTGCCCCAGGTGGCCATTAATATAGCATCTACAAAAACCAGAGAAAAAAAACCAGGAGTACTTGTGGCACCTTAAAGACTAACAAATTTATTTTAGCATGAGCTTTCGTGAGCTGCAGCTCACTTCTTTGGATGCATAGAATGGAACACACAGACAGGGGATATTTATACATACAGAGAACATGAAAAGGTGGAAGTATGCATACCAACAGGCAGAGTCTAATCAATTGAGATGAGCTATCGTTAGCAGGAGGAAAAAAACTTTTGAAGTGATAATTAAGATGGCCCATAGAAGGTGTGAGGAGAACTTAACATAGGGAAATAGATTCAATTGGTGTAATGACCCAACCATTCCCAGTCTTTGTTTAGGCCACAGTTAATAGTATCTAGTATCTAGTATCTAGATATAGTATCTAGTTTGCATATTAATTCAAGTTCAGCAGTTTCTCTTTGGAACTGCTGAACTTGAATTAATATGCAAACTAGATACTATTAACTGTGGCCTAAACAAAGACTGGGAATGGTTGGGTCATTACACCAATTGAATCTATTTCCCTATGTTAAGTTCTCCTCACACCTTCAATGGGCCATCTTAATGATCACTTCAAAAGTTTTTTTCCTCCTGCTAACGATAGCTCATCTCAATTGATTAGACTCTGCCTGTTGGTATGCATACTTCCACCTTTTCATGTTCTCTGTATGTATAAATATCCCGTCTGTGTGTTCCATTCTATGCATCCGAAGAAGTGAGCTGCAGCTCATGAAAGCTCATGCTAAAATAAATTTGTTAGTCTTTAAGGTGCCACAAGTACTCCTGGTTTTTTTGCGGATACAGACTAACACGGCTGCTACTCAAAAACCAGAGAAGCAGCCAAGGAAAACTGTAAGCAAGGAGAAAATGACATAGCACAGTGGTTTTCAACCTGTGGTCCCTGGACCCTTGGGATTCTGCAGACTATGTGTAAGATTTCCAAAGGGGTCTGCACCACATTCAACATTTTTAGGGGTCTGAAAATGAAAAAAGGTCGAAAGCTACTGACATAGCAGAAAAGTGGAAACAGCAGAAAAAATTGTATGGGATGGTTTCATACCAAAAAAGGATTTGCTGCTCCTTTTAGCTTCAATACAGAACAGTAGCAGAGAAAGCTTTAAAATGAGTGATCAGTGAGGAAGTTAAAGCTAGAGCAATAGATTCCTTAGTTCCTGGAACAGAGTCTGGCAGGAACAGGTCTAGTAGTTGGGGTATGAGGACATTTTTCCTAAGGTAGAGAGTCTGCAACAAATCCTGATGGACAGGAGAATCTGGCACTCAGATACTGCGGTGGTGGATGGGCAGTACAAAAAATTGTGTCTTCCGCTGGGAAGGCTAGTCTCTGATGGAAGGTCAAGAAGAGCCAAGGACAGGAAAGCCAGAGAGAGCCCTGCTGAAGTGTGTGGCTTTCCAGACATCTAAGCCTAGGACATTCAGGCCAGCTTGGGGACTGATGGGCTGGAAATTGCTCTGGGGCAAACTATGGCAGATGCCCTGTCTTGGTTAGCTGTGGTGTGGAATGAGGGACCATCTGTGGATACTCTCATTGCTGCCTTCCTTGGTGTAACTGGTCTGCAGAAGAAGAGCTCAGGAGGTATTGCCATATCATTCACTCTGGGATTAGTTGATGGGAAAGTCCATGTTCAGGAGGGAGAAAACCCACTCTGGTTTAATTTTATATGCTTAATACCTCGCTCCCTGCCCCCTCCACCCACCCACCCACACACACACCCACACCCACACACACACACACACACAGTGTCAACATGGGAACTTGCAGACATTCAGGTTAAGGCTCTACTTTCAGCAGTCCCCAAACCTGATGGTGTAAAGCTGCACCATACAAACATTCTCTGTGCTCTGGAAGCCCTTCCCCAGAACACAGAGAACCAGCTGCATGGATACCCCTTTCTCCTTCTGCCTTCTGTACGGCCCATTACCAGAGAGCAGGCTGTGTGGGCTGGGGCAATAGCAAACTCTGCCCTTCCCTGTGTTCTGGGGATGTGTGTATGGCCCAGCCAATGGCATTTGCATTATGACGCTGACCGCCTCAAACATCTGCTGTTGCTGCCGTACTTGAGTTCCACTGAGCAGCTGAGAAAGTGCCATGTCAGATTGGGCTTGGTCTCAGGCTCTGGTTGTTGTTTGACTGTATGGCTCAGCCCTCCTGTTATGTGCAGCCTCCTCTGGGTCTGTGTGAATTCTTGCTCTTGATGCGCTTCGTTGGGACCCTGACACAGCACTGACTGTGGTGTTGAGGAGCCTTTCAAGTTTCTGTCTTCGGCTGCCTCAATTCCTGGAATCGGCTCAGGCCAGGCAGCAGCTTGAAAAAACAGTAACCAGAAAAATAAACACCCTTCCATTTGATGTGTTCCTATAAACACTGCTGCAAAGGGAAAACCAGAGCAGTGCAGAACTGCTGAGACATCCTGTGTGGTGAAGAGGTGCTGGCAGCTGAGTCAAATGCACAGAACACAGCTAACTCAGAAAAACCCACCCATCCCTACACACCGCTCCAGAGGCAGCTTCGTCCATATGCCATCATCATGGGAAGGAGAGGGGGAGGTAGGGGGCAGCATGACAGTGCCTGTCCAAAGTAGCATACCAGCTAGGATTTCCCTGCAGGTCTGTGATCTAACATGTTGCCTATGGTAACAACATGTTGCTGCTCCTTATTGCTGAGTAACAGTCTCTGACCTCTGCTTGCTCTTTTGCCAGTTAGCTAGAGCTAGACATGCACACACACCCTCACCATACCACTAAACCAGTGACACTGTTCACAAAGCTGAGCAAAGAATTCCAGCCAATTGAAATGCCTATAGAGTTATGAATGAGTTGTCATTTCTCATTTTTCAGGGGTGGATGGGTATGTGGATTAAAACCAACTTTTTTTTTTTTGTTAATAGAAATTCTGGAATCAGTTGCTCCCTGCTGAGACTAAAACCCTGCTACAGTATTCTCTTTCATAGAAAGCATGACCCCATAATGCTAGTCCAGAAGAGCCTCTTTCATACTGCCATGAAATGAATCTTAGAAATACCAGGCAGAGAATTTGTATTATGACTGCTATTAGAGGGACACCTAGAGTACCCTACAGAGACTGGGGCTCCATGCTCCATAGACACATACTGTGCCCAAAGCTCTTACATTCTAAATGGGCAAGACAAAGAAATGGTAGGAGGGGAAACAAGGCAGTTGGTATATGTCTACTCTGCAGCTGGGAGTCAAGTAGACAGACTAGTGCTAAAAATAGCAATGTGGACATTGCAGCACTGACTAGCCACCTGACCTCAGACCCAGGGGGGTCTGAACACCAGTGGTTAGCTGGAGCCATCACTCCAGTTAACTATCCACTGCTGCTATTTGTAGCATAATAGTTTGAGCCTGTCTCCCTAGGCTTGGAGGTTTGCTCCCCACAGCCCTAAGAAGTGAAGCTATTTGCCTGAGGTCATACAGCAGACTAGTGGCAGAAAGAGAACTAGAACCCAGGTCTCTAGAGAGTCAGCCAGTTTAGCATCAAAACCACCTCTCAATGTAGAGTTAGAGTGTGTTTCCAAAGAACACAGAAACTGAAGATTCATCTCCCACCTCAAGGCACAAATAGTGTAACAAATCTGCAGACATCGGTCTTCGCGACAGCTGCTCAGTGGCATATCACAAGCACTCAGAACTCCAGGGCAAGTGGGGCTAAGAACTCAGCCCTCCAGTTCCGAAAAGCACAAGCTTTCTACAGCTTGAGCTAAAGACCACTTGTGCATGCCACTCTTTGAAAATCTGTAGCAAAGCCATGCTCTCCGGGAAGACGTCTCTAGAAAATATACCTATTAAAAGCTAACTTTCCATGCAGCAAGGTCTGAATTTTCCCACCTCCCACTGTATCATGGGTTTTCCTGTGGGTTTTAAGACAGATGCGCTAGGAAAGAGAATAAAAGGTGCCTCTATAAAAGTGCTAGTGACAGGTTTGGGGCAGCTGCTGGGAAAGCACCCAGTTATAGCAGAAACATACTTGCATTCTCACCAACACAGGAATATTACTGTGTTCAGGGGCAGTGACACTGGACAAGTTTCACAACCAATCTCTCTTTTCAATTGCTCAGACATTGCTCAGATTCCTTTGGGGCAGGAACTTTCCTGGCCTGGTCTTGGCCCAGAGGAGAATAGTTTGTGGGGGGAGATGGTTGGTTGGTGCTTGTTTTGTTTTTAATGATGGAAACATGATCTGCCAGTTTTGAGCTTGTGAAGATGTCTGAGAGCTTCTTGCACCAGTTAGTAGTAGTAAGATTAGTGATACTGTAGCATCCAGGAGCCCCAATCATGGGCCAGGATCCTGCTGTGGTAGGCACTGCACAAATGCAGCACAAGCCCAGAGAACTGTCTCTGGCACCAGATGGGGAATCTTCCTGATGCTAATAATACCATGGGAGATTCCCCCAGTGTCCACCTTTGTGGTGAACAGGCATGAAGTACCTAGAAACCCAAGCTCCCTCCCTGGCTTTAGGACTGTGCTGAGAATGAAGAGGGGCCCTCCCTCAGGCAGCTGCCTGTTCTCTTCCTGCTCTTTCTCTGCCTGTCCTCAGCAGACAATTTCTGTTCCTATTTTCCCTCCACCCTCCAAAACCCTCAGATATTTCCTTCATTTCCCACCCCCCATCCCCACTCTTTCGGCATCTCCTCCTTGTTTCCCTCCAGAGTTTCTCTTGCTCCCTCTAATATTTTCTTCTTCCACGAACCCCCTTCAGTGCTTCCCATCTCTCTCCTCCCTACCCAGTTCCCCTCTTCTCCCTGCTCTCCCAGCCACTCCGGGTGTCCCTTGCTCCCTGTCTTTCCTTTTCATGCCTTTCATGCCTCGCCCCCTTGAATAGTCTCTTGTTCTCTCACTTTTCCCTTTCTCCCTCACTCCCTCAGCAGTCTCTCTGCTCTTTCCCCTTATCCCCGCTTACGTCTGCTTTTCATTATGGCCTTTGCACTTGTGTCCCCTGCGCAACGAAGGAGCAAGTAGACTAAACAAGAGGCTTCTGCCAAATCATTGCAGAGCTCTTGATAAATTCAGTGCTTCTGCTGCTCCTTGTTCATCTGGCAGCATAACAGGCAGCCCAGCATCCTGCCTCCCACTTGATGAGCTCACCAGGAGCTGTGGTAGTTTGTTCTAAGAAATCAGCTATCATTCAGTACTCAGTAGAGGCACCCCTCCCCTAAGAGGATCAGCAGAATTAAGATGTTCAGTGAGCTGTCTTGGGGATTACACAATCTTATCACCTCCTGCAAGGCCTTGGAGAACAAGGCTAGCACTACATGCACTGAGTCATACTTCCCCTGAAACAGTGCAGGTTCCTTGACTCACATCCTCTCACAGGAGCGCTGCTTTCTTACATCTCTGTAGCCAGATGCCCCAGTGCAAGCACAACAGAGACACAGAAGTAAAGGCTCCTATTTGTCCCCATTGATTTTAAGTCGAGAACCAGTCCCCCGGGAGCCAGTACACAACAGACCCGTTCATTGATCTCATGTTGTGGAAGGTAATAAAGATTGTTGGTCAGCCTATGGGAACTAACAGGAGTTAGCTGAAAATTTTCTGCTATGCTTTTTAATAGCAAATAGCCCTTTACACACCCCAAAATGATAATGCACACAAAGGCACACACTTTAAGACAGGAAGTTTATTAACAGTCATCATCCTGCATAATCTGGATATACCATGATGAGTGGAACTGGAGAAAGAGGGTCAGGTTCCACGAGGGACTGTATTTGGTATGATACCAGGGGTGCAGGCGTGCAAACTGAGCCAGGCTGTTGCCAGACACACACACACCTCTCAGCAGGTAATAATGGCTTCTATGTATGGTCAGCAAAGAACGCCTTCCTACACCACTGTCTCTGTTGACACAGCATGTGCAAGTACCTAGCATTGACACAGAGCATCATTCTGTAGCAGTGAGTGGTGAGGTGCCTGTTGGAGTTGCTGTTGCTCTTTGGTATTTTTCTTAAAGCCCCAACTCCCGGACTCATGTGATTAAGTGAGAATCTCAGCTTTCATTTTTATTATATATATTGTATTATAAATATATAAAGATATTTCATGCTCTTATGATTGCAGATAAAAGCATGTTGGCATGGCTGTCTGATGGGTTTGTATTGCAGAAAGAACCTGGGTGGGGCCTACACGTGTTGTTTACACTGGCAGTTTTGTGGAATCTCCCACCAGTGGAAACACTAGTACAGGCAAGCCCCTGGTGTTTTTGCCATCATGTTATCCAGACCTGCTTTGAGAAGCCTGGCAAATTCAGGCTGTAAATAAGGCACACATTTTTAACAATTAGAGTAATTAACCATTGGAACAATTTACAAGCCTTGTGGTGGATTCTTCATCACTAGCAATTTTTAAAACAAGACTGGATGTTTTCCTAAAAGATCTGCTCGAGGAGTTATTGTAGGGAAGTTCTACAGCCTGTGTGATACAGGACATCAGACTAGATGAGCACAATCATCCCTCTTTGCCTTGGAATATATGAAACATGATAAAATCTCCTAAACCCTATCTGCATAGCATGCCCACTATTGCTATCAGAGCATAGGCTATAGCTGGAGATTTCCCAACACTTGTCACTATAGACACAGCCCAGGTGTTCTTGTAAATTTTGCATCATGAAGCCAGGGCTCAGGGTAGTTCAGTTCTTCCTGTCTCAGAATTCATTATAAGAGAGTTGGCAAAATGGACCATCCTTTCTGATATGTTGAAGTCTAACTTAACAGAGCAGGAGGGAGTACATTGAGTACTTATCTGAGAACACTGAAAGGATCTTAAGGGAAGAGCTGGAGAATGAACAACATGCCCAGCTGCTTCTTTTGTGAGTTTGCTTGTATTTTGACTGAAGAACATGAGCAGGCAGTAGCATTATATTCAGAATCTTCATTGAGTACTTTTTGTTTTCCAGCCTCAGAAGAGCATGTTCTTGAGTAAATATTTCCTCACACTGCCTAAGTAATAAGTAGTGACCTGGTTTAGTTTTCCAGGAAGTTCAGCTTTCTCTATTTAAGTGTGGTGACCAAGCTGTGAGTTTAAGAACTGGCAGTCCTAGTCTCGCTTGCAGATTACATGTTACTGGGAATCGGAGTAGACTTTGGCCTAGGGTGAGGTTATGGTGTTCTGCCACTCTGGCAGCAGAGATGATAGAGGAAAGGGCTATTTGCCAGCCAGAAGGAGTGTGTTCTTCTCTGACTTGGTAGCTGCTAATAGCTCAAAAACTCCACTAGCCAGTGGTGATGACCCCATGTCTCAGTATGGAGATAATTGTTCTGCATTCCATCCAGTTACAGTTTTACAAAGTAAGCAGGGCCTTCACGGAAGTGTTCAAACAAAAGTAGCCCTGCCCTTGGGAATCATTCTCTATGAAGTCATATATTAATTTCAGATTCCTGAGAAGGGTAAAGTCACCCCCAGCTTCTGTCTTATATACTCCTATATTTGGAGAATGGAACCCAGAGCCTTGTATCCCACTGCAAGAGTAGAAGAGTCATTGTGGTACACCTGAGAGTGGAGTATTCCAAATGTAGGCAGATTCTAATTCCAACAGCCAGTGACTGTAGGCGTCTCAAACTGGGAGAGCTCTCAACAGCTAGTTATCCTGTCAATCCCTACATGAGTATATGATGCTGTCATTGCACTTCATTCTGATTCCTTTGTGAGCCTTGGGCATTTAAAGGCAAAAGTTAGAAGTTGCAATGGATGGTTTGATTCCAGCTTGTAATGTGTGTCTACAGCCTTATTCTGCCTGCACTAACCTAAACTTAAAGGGCCAGATCCCGGGCCCCCTCCCAAGTGCCCTAGTTAAGGCAGAAACTGAGGTTATCCCAAGTTGGCATAGCCAGCCCAGCCAATTCCCCTATCTCCCCTAACGTAAGAAACATTCCAAGGGAGGTGAGTATGGGAGCAGCAAGACGGGAAAGAGTGAAGCACAATGTGCTCAGTTGGGATCCTGTGTGGCACAGCAGTCCTGCCGAGTTTAGTCTCCTAAACCAGTTTGGCCCCTGGCTGCATCAGGTTGAAGGAGTTGGAAAGGTGTCATAATACCACCTAATCTCCTCCCTCCTGCACTTCTCCAGCATCACTGAGTGTTACACTGGCACATGTGGAGATCCATCCCCAAATGGGCAGGGTTTTTTCTCTCCTAGTATCCCTGACATAGCAATAGGTTTATGCTGTATGTCACATGCCAGGAAAGAGAGACCATTCCTGCCCTGCAGATCTTGCCATCTAAATAATTCAAGACAAATGAACACTAGATAAGATACAGGGCAAGAATTCAGGAGGGGGTGGTAAGGGGATGATTAAAGTTGCAAAGAGCGGGTGGGAGATCATTTATACAGGTGGAGAGACACGTCGAATTTTCAATTGGAAATCTTGAAATTCTTGGGGTGGGAAGGAGACTTCTCCCAAGCACTGGGATGTGTTTGGAAATACAGTCCAAATTAGAGTTTGCTGCACAGCTGTCTCTGTGCCTCAGCCCGACAAGCCAGCAGAAGGGAAAGACTGTACAAGCGAACAAAAGGCAGCTTTGACGTCAACGCCGGGGAGTGTTACCCTGACAATGGAAGGTGGAGCAGGGGAAGGAATCTGCAGTTAATAGGCTCTGGACTGGAGTGTACTTTGGCAGAAGGACAGCGATTGCCCCTAGTTTCTAGGAATAATAGATTATTTCTGAATTACTCTCCCTGGCTCAAGTTATGTGGGTCGGGTTTCAATTCACCTGCCCTCACAATAAAGTCAGTAGCTCTGACAAGCTGTAACCTCGGGTTTCTCAACCTGTATGTTGGGACCCAAAATTGGGTTTCCAGAATGTTTCAAAGTGTGGTGTGGCAGCTCCTGTGACTCCTGTCCAACAGGGCTGGCTGGGCTCGCCTCCCTGCTCCAGGCACTGCAACCTCTGGGGGCCCAGCACCACTGAGGTTTAGCCCAGCTGTCAGGATGACAAGAGTCCGGGTAGGCCAAATTTGAGTGAATGGCACTGCAACCCCATGAGCCAGGTCACAACTCCACTCTCACAAATCTGGTCCAATCTGAGGGTGGGACCAAACCTGAGCAGTGCTGCAACCCTGGAGGTTGCAATGCTCAGAGTGAAGAGCCAAGCCCAGCCGGCCCCACAGCACAGGAGCTGCCACTGTGGGGGGAGTTCTGGGCAGGGCCCAACTCCCTAGGGGGACAGGACCTGACTGAAACCACCCCAGGGCTTCCACCCCCAGACTATTTACTGGTTGTGACAGGCCATAAACATTGAAAAATGGGTCCTAAACCCAAAAAGATTGAGAACCACTGCTTTGTATTTCCAAACTTCCAGTGGTACACATACCCCTGGGGGTACGCAGAGGTCTTCCAGGGGGTACATCAACTCATCTAGATATTTGTCTAGTTTTACAACAAGCTACATAAAAAGCCCTAGTGAAGTCAGTACAAACTAAAATTTCATACAGACAATGACTTGTTTATACTGCTCTATATACTATACACTGAAATGTAAATACAATATTTATGTTCCAATTGATTTATTTTACAATTATGTGGTAAAAATGGAAAGTCAGCAATTTTTCAGTAATAGCATGCTGTGATACTTGTATTTTTATGCCTGATTTTGTAAGCAAGTAGTTTTTAAGGGAGGTGAAACCTGGGGAATACACCAGACAAATCAGACTCCTGAAAGGGGTACAGTAATCTGGAAAGGTTGAGAACCACTGCTGTAACCCACACCACCTATCCCCTACACTCCTTTCCACTAAGCAACTGTGCATATCATTGTTCCTTTCCTGGCTTTGATCAGTTTGTTTGATGTGATTGTAGCATTCTTTCAATTGAGCTTTTGTTGGAAGACTGTGTTGTAATGAACTGCAGTGCACATGTGTGTACCACAGCTCTCTGCTGGATAGAATCAGAAGCGTTCAGTTGCGTGTAGGTTGTCCCTGTACTGCTAACAGCTAAAGGAGATTCTCTCTTAACTCAAATGGCAGTGCCCTGTGGACAAGAGTTCTGTCCTTACGAAGTTCCGAATGGCTACTGTGTAACACAGTGACAACCCTGAAGTTCTGGGAAGCTGGGGATTTGTTACAGTACATGTACTGCCTTTACATTAAAATGCAGTTGAAGAGTCCCTGCCACTCTCAGGCAAACTTTAAAATTACTCGGGCTGGACTAAACCCCCATGAAGCTGGAGTGTAGTTTGTTTCGTACTTTCCTTTCCCATCTCTGCACAGATCCCTGAGTATCAGTGAATACTGGTTCCCTGTCCGGTCCCCCTGGACAAGGAGCCCTGAATCAGAACACTTTGGAAAATCTGAATCTGAACTCCATGGTTCAGGCCCACTGCACTTTAAAATCTGCCACCATATGGAAAAGGCACCTTAAAATCTAATTCTGCATGGCTGCATGTAAACCAGGATATTTAAGGTTAAACCCAGAGTCTGTTGTTCACTCACTGCTACCCTGTCTTCAATTCACTTTGCTGATTCTAAGTATAGAACAGGGGTCTCAAACTCAAATGACCACAAGGGCCACATGAGGGCTAGTTCATTGGCCCGAGGGCCACATCACTGACACACACACCCTTGCTGCCCCCAGTCCTGCCCCCACTCCACCCCTTCCATGAGGCCCCGCCTCTTCCCACCCCTTCCCTGCTCCCATTCCAACTCCTTCCCTGAAGTTCCCACCCCAATTCTGCCCCCTCCCTGTCCTCAGGGCAGGGAGTTGAGGTGCAGCAGGGGGTTGGGGTGCAGGTAGGGGGCTCAGCGTGCAGGAGGGGTGTGGGATGCAGCAGGGGGCTCAGGACAGGGGATTGGGGTGCAGAAGGGGTGTGGGATGCAGCAGGGGCTCAGGGCATGGGGTTAGGGTGTGGAGTGCAGCAAGGGGCTCAGGGCAGGGGGTTGAGGTGCAGGCAGGGGGCTCAGGGCACAGGGTTGGGGTGTGGGGTGCAGGAGGGGGCTCAGGGCAGGGGGTTGAGGTGCAGGCAGGTGGTTGGGGTGCAGGCAGGGGGCTCAGGACAGGGGATTGGGGTGCAGAAGGGGTGTGGGATGCAGCAGGGGGCTCAGGGCAGGGGGTTGGCGTGCAGAAGGGGTGTGGGATGCAGCAAGGGGCTCAGGGCACAGGGTTGGGGTGTGGGGTGCAGCAAGGGGCTCAGGGCAGGGGGTTGAGGTGCAGGCAGGGGGCTCAGGGCAGGGAGTTGGGGGGCGGGGTGCAGGAGGGCTTCGGGCTCCGGGGTGGCAGTGGCGCACACTGGGGCCAGGGCCGGCTGCTGGCCCTGGCCCTGGCCCTGGCCCTGGCCCTGGCCCTGGCCCTGCTCCGCTCCGGGAAGTAGCTGGAACCATGTCACTGCGGCCCCTGGGGGAGGGGGATGCAGGGCTCCGCGTGCTGCTTGCAATGCCTCCAGGTACCTCCCCCGAAGCTCCCATTGGCCGTGGTTCCCCGTTCCCAGCCAATGGGAGCTGCGGGGGGGGGGGGCAGTGCCTAGAAGCCAGGGCAACACACAGAGCCCTCTGCTTCTCCCCCACACACCCGCCGGCCGAGGGGACATAATGCCAGCCGCTTCATGGAGCAGTGTGGGGCTCGAGGTGGCAATCCTGCGGGTGTAGTTTGCCCACCCCTGGCCTGGAGGTAGGCCAGGGGTGGGGGGGCACGGGCCACTTGGCGGGCCGCAGGAAATGGCTGCACCATTTTTAATGAAACATACATACTGGATTGATGCTGGTGATATATTTGACAAGGTAAATGTTCTGGGCCGAGCACTGCCATTGGCTGAATTTGTGTATTGAAATTAGTAGAAGTAGGTATTAGTTCGGCCCACTCTCCTTAGTATTCTTGGAATGGTGATGAATATACTGTTCTGTCATGTAATCTATTTTGTAGTCTGATCTTGAGTTTCCCTTGCCATGAGAACTCACCAGTTCCATCCTGTTTGACTGTTACTGCTTTTTAGATTAGTAATGTGAGATTTCTATTTTAGTCCATATAGGACCAAAGAGGCGGGGGAACCTTTATCTGTGAGAACATTGTGACTGACTCTGGAAAGGCTTACTCTGTCAATTAAGGGTAGGTCTCCCAGCCATTCTTAAATGCTATAACACATTATAAGGGAAAATATTTTCAAAATACCTTTTTTTAATGAAATTACAAATTTGGTTGATAAAAGAAAATGGTGTTGATGTAATACACTCAGGCCTGGTCTACACTAGGACTTTAATTCGAATTTATCAGCGTTAATTCGAACTAACCGCTCAACCGTCCACACCAGGAAGCCATTTAATTCGAACTAGAGGGCTCTTTAGTTCGAATTTGGTACTCCACCCCGGCAGGTGGAGTAACGCTAAATTCGACATGGCTAGCTCGAATTAGGCTAGGTGTGGATGCTAATCAAACTTAGCAGCTCCGGGAGCTATCCCACAGTGCACCACTCTGTTGACACTCTGGACAGCAGTCCGAGCTTGGATTCTCTGGCCAGCCACACAGGAAATGACCCGCGAAAATTTGAATTCATTTTCCTGTCTGGGCGGTTTGAATCTGACGTTCTGGTTGCACATCGGGGCGAGCTCCGCAGCACCTGCAACGATGCAGAGCTCTCCAGCAGAGGAGTCCGGGCAATCCCAGAATAGAAAGAGGTCCCCAGCATGGACTGACCGGGAAGTCCAGGATCTGATCACTGTGTGGGGCGAGGAGTCTGTGCTCTCGGAGCTGCACTCCAACAAGCGGAACGCGAAGACCTTCGAGAAGGTCTCTAAAGCCATGAAAGAGAAAGAATACAGCCGGGATGCGATGCAGTGCCGCGTGAAAGTGAAGGACCTAAGACAAGGGCATCAAAAAGTCAGAGCGGCAAACTGACGCTCCGGAACCCAGCCCCAGACATGCCGCTTCTACGAGGCACTGCATGCCATTCTAGGTGGGTCTGCCACCAGTGCCCCACCAGTGACGGTGGACTCCGAGGACGGAATAGTGTACCGGGACAGTTCCTCCTCCCTGTTCGCCGATGGGGAAGATGAGGAAGGGTCTTTTGAGGACGGCGCAGGCGACATCGAACCCACTCCCGCTTTCCCTGACAGCCAGGATCTCTTCATCACCCTCACAGAGATCTCCTACCAACCGTCCCCGCCCGTTAACCCGGACTCGGAATCAGGGGAAGGATCAGGCGGTAAGTGCTACAAACAGGGAAACATTTATTTTTTTAAGAAACAGGGATATATATAAAAAATAGAAATACTATATAAAAATTTTTAAATATGAAACTATACAAACAGCAGGTCTACACATATAGGAATGGAGCAATAGTCCTCTGGGGACAGTTCAAAAAAGCTCTCAGAGAGCAGCTGGAAAAGCCTCAGCAGGAGGTTCCTTGGTAGAGGTGCCTTGTTGGGTGCTCCGTTGAAGCACACTCTTCCGCGCCAGGCCATCCTCAGGTAAAGGGGGACCATCGCCTCGACGAGCATGGCAGCGTATGGTCCTGGTCTGTGCAGGGCTTCTGTTAGCATCCGCTCTCTCTGAGTCCGCCTGACACGCCTCAGGGTGATGTCGTTGTGGAAGTGCTGCATCTAATTAGTGGAATTAGTGTACTGTTACTATTGTGAATGGTAGACTTTTACTTTGCATAAGAATGACCCTCGCTTAACAGAGTTTTACTTTGCATAAGAATGACCCTCGCTTAACAGCCACGTGTTGGAGGCCACAGAGGAAAAGCATACAGTGATCTTTCCCGTGCACTGGCGGGAGGGGCCGCAAAACGGTCATCTTTTCTGCTTTGCACATTGCCTCCAGCAGGAGAGCACAGCTAAGCACTAACTGATAAGCACTCTGTACTGTAAGGCTTACCAGGACTTTGTGCAAGAGGGATGCAGCTGTTTCTCCTCGCTTGTGCGCTATCCAGTGCGATGGCGCCGCCAATGAGAGCGTATTCCGAAATCTCAGACTAGTTCTGAGATCTCCTGAGACTTGGTTCCCTCTTTGGTCTTCTTAACTGAAACTGACTAGACTGTGTTTACTGTTGGCAAACATGTATTTGTTCAAGGAAATCACCAACTTTTTCTCATCACACAGCTTCGGCTCCTTCCCGGACTGCCCCGGCATCCCCCTCGCAGAGGCTGGCTCAGATTAGACGCCGAAAGAAAAAGACTAGGGACGACATGTTCCAGGAACTGATGGCCAGCTCCAGAGCGGAGGCGGCAGAGCAGAGACAGTCGAGGGAGAGCCTGTGTCAGCAGCATCGCACACACCTGGAACGGGAGGATAGGTGGCGGCAGGAAGACCAGCAGGCGACTCAAACGCTGCTTGGTCTAATGAGGGAGCAAACGGACACGCTCCGGCGCCTTGTAGATGTTCTGCAAGACCGCAGGCAGGAGGAGAGAGCCCCCCTGCAGTGCATCTGCAACTGCCCTCCAACGCCAGGAAGTCCTGTCCCCCCCTCACCCAAAGTTACAAGAAGGAGGGGCGGTAGGGGCCGTGAGAACTGTCCCTGCACCGCAGCACACCGATAATGTTCGAGACAACTCTCGCGCTGTAAATTTGTACAAGCTCTTTCCTTACAGCATCAACCAGTCCCAACTCCAAGTTCAAACCCCCCACTGTGTACTACATTATTAAAAGCGGTTTGGTGTTACTGACTGTTTCCGTCACGTTTCTGGTGTCAGAAGACTTTCTGTTGTTGTGTGTGTGGGGGGGGGAATTGTAATTTCAGTGCATAGCCCACAGTGCCATGCTACAGACTTGGCTGCAGGGTCAACTGCAGGGCACACACAGACTGCAGTCACTAGGCACCAAGGACAGTCTGTGTGGTGTATGCTGCCCCGGGTCTTTCCTTGATGTGTATGCTTGTGCAGGGTCCTGGTGCCTGCCATCCCCGAATGTAAAGGCAGGCTTCCCTTCACATGCACTTGGACCGTAGTCACGATCCTCCCCGGTGCCCTGAGCCCCAAAAAGAGACCTCATCCAGGGGCAGATACTCACCCTTCCCCCACACCCTTCACCCCTTCCAACGCCCAAACCCACAGCCGTCATGTTAACCCCTATCCAAAGACGGCACCCCTCGCCCCTTCCTGCAAACCCACCCATCAGTGCACACCTTACCCAGCACAGAATGCTTCCATGTTTCAACCAAGAAACAGAAATGCAAAGTCAACAAAAGATTTATTATTAATTACTAAAACATGTCCTTAGTTTTAAAACGTCCTTCGGAAGTGGGGGAAACTTGGTTTATGATCAGGCTCTCTTAAAATCAAGTGGACAGTCACAGGTTACCCTGCTCTGCGAGGAAACTCGCTTTCAAAGCCTCCCTGATGCATATTGCTTCCCGCTGGGATATTCTCTCAGCACGGGTGTCTGGCTGATCGTAAACAGCAGCCAGGCGATTTGCCTCAACCTCCCAAGCGGCCAAAAAGGTCTCGCCCTTGCTCTCACAGACATTGTGGAGCACACAGCAAGCAGCAATAACTACGGGGATATTCTTTTCGCTGATGTCCGAGCGAGTCAGTAAGGTCCGCCATCTCCCCTTGAGACGTCCGAAAGCACACTCCACCACCATTCTGCACTTGCTCAGCCGGTAGTTGAAGAGTTCCTTTTCACTGTCCAAGGCGCCTGTATAGGGCTTCATGAGCCGGGGCATTAGCGGGTAGGCCGGGTCCCCGAGGATCACTGTAGGCATCTGCACATCCCCAACCGTTATTTTGTGGTCCGGGAAGAAAGTACCTGCCTGGAGGCGTCTAAACAGACCAGAGTTCCTGAACACACGCGGCCATGAACCTTGCCCGCCCACCCGACGTTGATGTTGGTAAACGTCCCCTATGGTCCACCACAGCTTGCAGCACCATTGAAAAGTAGCCCTTTCGGTTAATGTACTCGCTGGCCTGGTGGGCTGGTGCCAGGATAGGGATGTGAGTCCCATCTATAGCCCCACTGCAGTTTGGGAATCCCATCGCGGCGAAGCCATCTATGATGACCTGGACATTTCCGAGAGTCACTACCTTTGAGAGCAGTTGCTCAACGATTGCGTGGGCTACTTGAATGACAGCAATCCCCACAGTAGATTTGCCCACGCCAAAGTGGTTCGCTACTGACCGGTAGCTGTCTGGCGTGGCTAGTTTCCAGAGGGCTATGGCCACTCGCTTCTGCACACTCAGGGCTGCTCGCATCCTTGTGTCCTGGCGCTTCAGGGCAGGGGCCAGCAAGTCACAGAGTTCAAGGAAAGTGCCCTTACGCATCCTGAAGTTTCGCAGCCACTCTGTGTCATCCCAGACCTGCAGCACTATGCGGTCCCACCAGTCTGTGCTTGTTTCCGGGCCCAGAATCGCTGCTCCACACCATGAACGTGACCCATTGCCACCATGATCTCCACTGCCCGGCGTACCCTGGTTTCTGAGAGGTCTGTGCCACTCTCCTCACCGCGCTGCCGGAGCCTCCTCGCCCGGTTTCTCAGCAGCTGACTGTGGAAGAGGTGGACGATAAGGTGCGAGGAGTTGACAACGGCCATAAGTGCAGCGATGATCGCAGCGGGCTCCATGCTCGCAGTGCTGTGGCGTCCGTGCTGTAACCGACCAGACAAGGGCGCGAACAGATTTCCCGCCGGCGCTTTCAAGGAAGAGAGGGAGGGCGTGATTGACGGTTCAATGACGACAGTTACCCAAAACCACCCTCGACACATTTTTCCCCCCAGCATGCATTGGGGGGAAATCCCACAATTCCAATGGGCAGCGGGGAGTGCGGGAACTGTGGGATAGCTTCCCACAGTGCACCGCTTCCAAAGTCGAAGCTGGCCCCGTGAATGTGGACTCAGAAGTTCGAATTTGTGTATTTAGTATGGATACACAAATTCGACTTATTAAGGTCGAATCCACAAATTCGACTTAAGTAGATTCGAAATAGTCCTGTAGTGTAGACAAGGCCTCAGGGTACATTTACAGTACGAAATTAATTCAAACTGATTCTATTTGAATTTTCAGAAGCGATTTTATACATTCGGTGTTGTGTGTCCCCACTAAAGTGCGTGAATTCGGTGGAGTGCATCCACAGTACCAAGACTAGCATCGAATGTCGGAGCGGTGCACTGTGGGAAGCTTTCTCGCAGTCCCCGCTGCCCACTGGAATTGTGGGTTAAGCTCCCAGTGCATGATGGGGCAAAAACATTCTCCTGGGTGTTTCTGGGTGTGCGCTGTCACTCGCTCCTCCGTCCGTGAAAGCTACGGCAGACGCCATACTGCCAGCAGACGGTGCAGTGCGGTGCCCCACTTGTCTCCTGGTACTATGAATCCACTTCACATGTCCTCTCATCTTTCTATCTACTCTTTTATCTAACCATTTCCCGCCTTTTTTCGGCTACCGTGAACCGAGCAGCACAGCTTGCGCCGCAAACTCTGCTCTCCCGCTCTTGCATCGCTAGCTAATTTTTCCATGCTGTCTGTCCTGGCCTCGCATGCAAGCTACAGAAGGCAACAATTCCCCACCGTTTTTCGGCCATTGTGAACTGAGCCGCACAGCTTCCACCGCTTTTTCCATGTTGTCAGTCCTGGGCTCCCAGGGAAGCTACAGACGGCAACAATTCCATGCCATTTTTCGGCCATCGTGACCTGAGCCGCACAGCTTCTGCTGCAAACTCTGCTCACGCTTCCGCCACAAACTCTGCTCTCCCTCTCTTGCAGCTCTACCGAGCTTCCTGACTCCGTGAAAGCTACAGAAGACAACCATTTACTGCCTTTTATCGGCCATCTTGAACCGAACAGACCTCCTATGTTTCGCACCCCTTTTCCAGGATTACACGTGCAGACACCATAGCACAGCAAGCATGGAGCCTGCTCAGATCTCCGCTGCAGTTTTGACCATTGTAAATACTGCGCGCATTATCCAGCAGTATGTGCAGTACCTGCAAAACTGGGCGAGGAAGCAACGACAGTGCGATTACTATACTGATGAGGACATGGACACAGACATTCCTAGAAGTACGGCATGTGGCAATTGGGAGATCATGGTGGCATTGGGCCAGGTTCATGCTGTGGAATGCCAATTCTGGGCCCGGGAAACAAGAACAGACTGGTGGGACCGCATCGTGTTGCAGGTCTGGGATGATTCACAGTGGCTGTGAAACTTTCGTATGCATAGGGCCACTTTCATGGAACTTTGTGACTTGCTGTTCCCTGCCCTGAAGCGCAAAGACACCAAAATGAGAGCAGCCCTCACAGTTGAGAAGCGAGTGGCCATTGCACTGTGGAAGCTTGCAACACCCAACAGCTACCGGTCAGTCAGGAATCAGTTCGGAGTGGGCAAATCTACTGTAGGGGCTTGTCATAGGTTTATTCCCCACTTGGAACTTTAGCGTCCATAAGATGGGGACCTGCATGGGCTCCTCTAAACTTAAATCCTAGTTTAGATCTGGTAATGCTGCCACCAGCTAGAAATTCCAGTGTCTAGCACACTCCCTGTTCCCCCAAAACTTTCCCGGGGGAACACCAATTCAGACTCCTTGGATCTTAACACAAAGGGAAATAGCCCATTCCCCCACCTCCCCCTCCCTTAGCCGTCGGGAGAGATCACCTTGATTCAAACTCCTTGAATCAAAACAAAGAGGGATTCACCTTCCCCCCTCCTCTTCCCCTGAGGTTCCCAACAAGGGAAGAAATCAATCAGGTTCTTAAAAGGAAAGATTTTATTAAAAGAAAGAAAGTAACACTATATCTGTAACACCAGGATGAAAAATATTACAGGGTCTAGCTTATAAACCTAGAGGGACTCCCCCCGCCCTTTCTCAGAATAATCAAAAGTAACAGCAAACAGAAATAAAGATATTTCTCCAGCAAACACACATTTGCAAATACAGAAATTAATCACAAAACTAATCCGCCTTGCTAATACTTACTATACTGAATAGAAGGAAATATTTCAGGAAGCTTGGAGAGCCTGGATGTACGTCTGGCCTCTCTTAATCCCAAGAGAGAACAGCCCCCAAAACAAAGAACACAAACAAAAACTTCCCTCTACAGAGATTTGAAATTATCTTGTCCCTTGATTGGTCCTCTGGTCAGGTGTCCATCAGGTCCACTGAGCTTGTTAACCCTTTACAGGTAAAAGAGACATTAACCCTTAACTATCTGTTTATGACAGGGCTGCTGTGCTGCAAGTAGCCAGTGCAATCATTGACCAGCTGCTATCAAGGGTAGTGACTTTGGGAAATGTGCAGACCATTGTGGATGGCTTTAATGCGCTGGGATTCCCTAACTGCAGTGGGGCAATAGACAGAACACATATCCCTATCTTGGCCCCGGCACACCGGGGTGGCCAGTACATAAACCGCAAGGGGTACTTCTCTATGGTGCTGCAAGCACTGGTGGATCACAAGGGACATTTCACCGACATCAACGTGGGATGGCCGGGAAAGGTGCATGACGCTTACATCTTCAGGAACTCTGGTCTGTTTGAACAGCTGCAGGAAGGGACTTACTTCCCAGACCAGAAAATTACTGTTGGGGATGTTGAAATGCCTATAGTTATCCTTGGGGACCAAGCCTAACCCTTAATGCCATGGCTCACGAAGCCGCACACAGGCACCCTGGACAGTAGTAAGGAGCAGTTCAACTATAGGCTGAGCAAGTGCAGAATGGTGGTAGAATGTGCTTTTGGACGTTTGAAAGCGTGCTGGTGCAGTTACTGACTCGGTTAGATCTCAGCACAACCAATATTCCAATTGTAATTGCTGCTTGTTGTGTGCTCCACAATATCTGTGAGAGTAATAGGGAGACATTTATGGTGGGGTGGGAGATTGAGGCAACTCGCCTGGTGGCCAATTTCGCACAGCCAGACAACAGGGTGATTAGAAGAGCGCAGCAGGGCGTGCTGCGCTTCAGAGAAGCATTGAAAGCCAGTTTCATGACTGGCCAGGGTACGGTGTGACAGTTGTGTTTGTTTCTCTTGAAGTTACCTGCCCCCTATATATATGAAAGGAAATAAAGTCAAAATTGTTTAAAACTGTTCTTTATTATTTGTTGCTCAACACATTGAGAGAAATCCAAAGGTAGACGGGGGGAGGGGGTGGTTGGGTTAGGGGAGTGGAGGAGGAGAGAAGGACAAGTCCATAAACCAAATCAAAAGTTTGCATATGCCAGCTTTCTGCTGCTTGGGCGATCCTCTGGGGTTGAGTGTGTGGGTCCCCGTAGTCTCCCCGCTTGTGTTCTTGGGCATCTGGGTGAAGAGGCTATGGAACTTGGGGAGGAGGGAGAGCGGTTATACAGGGGCTGCAGCAGCAGTCTGTGGTCTTGCTAAAGCAGCAAAGAGTCCTGTGGCACCTTATAGACTAAGAGATGTTTTGGAGCATGAGCTTTCGTGGGTGAATACCCACTTCGTCAGATGCATGTGGTCTTGCTGCCTTTCCCGCATTAGATCCACCATACAGCGGAGCATGTCAGTTTGCTCCCCCATGAGCTTGACCATAGCGTCCTGCCTGCTCTCATCACGTGCGTCCCTCTTCTCTTCGTGTTCCTGTAATGCTTTACGGGACTCTGCAATTGTTTGCCTCCATGCATTCAGCTGGGCCCTATAAGTGTAGGAGGACTGCATGAGCTCAGCGAACATGTCATCCCGAGTTCGTTTTTTCCACCTTCTAATCTGGACTAGCCTCTGGGAAGTAGTAGATAGGGGCTGTGTTGGAACATTTGCACCTGCGGGAGGAGAAAAAGGGAGGGTAATATTTTAAAAGATACGTTTCAGAGAACAAAGAGGACACTTTGGTGTGAGTAAGCCATCACACACGGCCGGGCAACAGAATTCAGCTTGCAGGCAGCTTAGAGGCACGTGGGGTTCTGCTTCTTCTACATTCATTTCAATGCTTTCAAACTGCCAGGCCCCCTTTCCCATAGCAAGCAATGCCTGGTGGGTTTGCCATACAAAAGGAGGGCCTGCGGGCTCTCTGGGATGATCGCTTCACACACACACACCCCGCACCCACCGTGTGGCTCCGATGAGGCTCTAAGCAGGGATGAGCCCTTTAAACTAAATGCAAACAGTCCAGCGCGGCTGGGTTTCCCCTGCGCCCCCCACCGTGTGGTTCCGATCAGGCTCTCACTCACCAGAAGTACCTTCTCCAGGGTCATGATCCGGAAGCCCGCCTTGGGAGTAGGGGGAGGCTATTGGCTCCAGAGTTAAGAACAGTTCCTGGCTAGGGGGGGAAATAGATTCCCCACTTGCCGCCTGTGCACTGTGTCCTCCTCCTCCTCCTCCTCCTCTTCATCCTCCAATGACTCTTCCTCCTCGCTCCATGCAACTCCCCCCTTGTAGGTATCCACGGACAGTGGTGGGGTAGTGGTGGTGTCACCCTCCATAATTGCATGCAGCTCACGGTAGAAGCAGAATGTATGGGGATGTGATCCAGAGCACCCATTCGCCTCCCTGACTTTTTGGTACACTTGCCTGAGCATCTTGATTTTTGTACAACACTGCTCTGTGTCCCTGGAATAGCCTCTTTCCGTCAAGGCCCTGGAGACTTTAACGTACGTATTTGCATTCCTTTTTTTGGAACGTAGTTCTGCCATAACAGACTCGTCTCCTCAACATGCAATGAGATCCAGTACCTCCTGTTCAGACCATGCTGGAGCTCATCTGCGAATTCGGGACTGCATGATCTCCTGTGATGGTGGACTCTGCATGGTCACCTGTGATGGTGGACTGTGCTGATGGTGACCAAACAGGAAATGAAATTCAAAAGTTTCCGGTGCTTTTCCTGCCCACCTGGCTAGTGCATTGGAGTTCAGAGTGTTGTCCAGAGCGGTCACAAGGGAGCATTCTGGGATAGCTCCCGGAGGCCAATAACGTCGAATTGCATCTGCAATACCTTTAACCCAGGATTGTGATCTTGATTTAAGCGCTACTCCACTTGCTGAGGTGGAGTACAGAAATCGGATTAAAGAGCCCTTTAAATAAAAAAAACCAGTTTGGTAGTGTGGACGGAATCTTTTTTTTTTCGAATTAACTTGGCTAATTCTGAAATAACAGACTAGTGTAGACCAGGCCTTAGACTTCTGTAAAGCATTAGACTTCATAATGCATGACATCTTGATTAAAAAGCTAGAAAGATATAAAATAAACATGTCAGATATTAAATTGATTAAAAGCTGGCTAACTGATCTCAAAATATAACTGTAAATGGAGACTCATCAAATAAATGTGTTTCTAGTGGGGTCCCACAGGGATAGGTTCTTGATCCTATGCTATTTAACATTTTAATGATGATCTGGAAGAAAACATAAACTCATCATTGATGAAGTTTGCAGATTACACAAAAATTGGGGGAGTGGTAAATAAGAAAGAGGACAGGTCACTGATACAGATCTGGATCACTTGATTAACTGGGTGCAGACAAACAATATGTATTTTAGTATCAGAGAGGTAGCTGTGTTAGTCTGGATCTGTAAAAGCAGCAAAGAGTCCTGTGGCACCTTATAGACTAACAGACGTATTGGAGCATGAGCTTTCGTGGGTGAATACCCACTTTGTCAGATGCATGTGACGAAGTGGGTATTCACCCACAAAAGCTCATGCTCCAATACATCTGTTAATATGTATTTTAATATAGCTAAATGTGAAGTCATACATCTAGGAACAAAGAATGCAGGCCACACTTACAGGATGGGATGCAGGGAATGGAATTATTCTGGGAAGTGGTGACTCTGAAAAAGATTTGGGAATCATGGGGGATAATCAGTTAAACATGAGCTCCCAGTGGAATGCTGTGGTCAAAAGGGTTAATGCAATCCTAGATGCATAAATGGGGGAATCTTGAGTAGGAGTAGTAGAGAGGTTCTTTTACCTCTGTTTTTGGCACTGGTTGGAATGCTGTTGGAATACTGTGTCCAGTTCTGGTGTCCACAATTCAAAAAAGATGTTGACAAATTGGAGAGAGTTCAGAGAAGAGCCATGGGAAATGATTAAAGGATTGGAAAAGATGTCTTAAAACTAATGATAGACTCAAGGAGCGCAATCTGTTTATCTTAACAAACAGAAGCATATAAGGGGTGACTTGATCTCAATCTAGAAGTGCCTACTTGGGGAACAAATATTTGCTATTGGGCTATTTAATTTAGTAGAAAAAGGTATAGTAAGATCCAATGACTGGAAGTTGAGGCTAGATAAATTTGGACCAGAAATAAAGTGCATATTTTTAACAGATTAACCACTGGTACAATTTACCTAGGGTTGTGGTGGATTCTCTGTCACTCGCAATTTTTAAATCAGAATTGGATGGTCTTCTAAAAGATCTGCTTTAGTTCAAATAGGAGGTAATTCAGGGAATTTTTATAGCCCATATTATGCAGGGGGGCAGACTAGAATAGATGATCACACTGGTTACTTCTGGCCTTAGAATCTATAAATACATTCCAGGAGTCATAATCCACAAGACCTTGCTCTCAGCAGCAGACACCGTCTCTAGATAGAGATCTACACACACTGCACTGTGCATGGTAGCAGCACTGCTCATACTGCTATAATTAAGCATTTTTTCACTAGCTTTTATCTAACTTCCCTAACCTTAAAGGATCATAGTAGTTCTCTACTGGTGCCTTCACATGCACTTGTATACACCAATGAGAAATGCTGAAAATAGGTTCTGTCTTTTAATAGTTTTATGGGAACACGAGCCACAGTGCTACCTATGCCCATATGGGCCATAAGGAACAGGTGGCATATTTGGGGAGCTATAGTCCCTTTAGAGCCAAATGCCTCCCTTAAAAATATTGGACGTGTTTCTGCTCTCACTTGCATTGGATTTACACCATTGTCTTCAGTGGAGTCACTCCACATTCACTCTGGTGGGATCAGAATCAGGCTTCTTTGTTTAGTGGCACCTTCTCCTCTTGCCCGAAGGGAAAGGGTTCTGGTGCCAGTGTCAGGAATGAATTTAAGGTAAGTTTATGAAGTGTATGTATTTTAAAAGCATGGGCCAATCAGGCTCATGACTAGGAGTTCTACAACTCTTCAAGTAGATTGGAATGCTAAACTGTATAGTACTATTTGGCCACTGGATAGTGCTGTGTGTAAAATACTTATTTAAACTATCCTCAGCCACACCTAGCAGAGCACTAAAGAATCTTATGATGAACACATCTGATGCATATCTACCTCAGAAGTAAGCTCTGTAGCCAGTCTGTATCTGATACAACAGCATGGCATTGTGTCAGAAGTAAACTAAGAAGAGAAACAGAAGGAAAACAGCAACAAAGGTTGCAAACAGCAAACAGGAGGAACAAAGCAACAAAGGTTGCAAATTCCTCATCAGCATGCCATTCTTCAATGACCCAGAGAATTTCAGCTTTGACAAACTTTCTCAATGGACATACTGGAAGCAATATTTCAAGGTATCACATTGCAAATAAGCTCCACAAAGAAACTGGAAATATATGGCTGTATTCTTTAATTTATGCTATGCAGAAGCAGGCAGTGCATATCTTTGAATTCTTTGACTTTACAGAAGACAGTCACAAAGATGACTTTGAAAGGGTTTTTGTTGTGTTTGATGCATGCTTTATACCTCAGAGAAATTTGGTTTGTGAAAAAGCATTTTTTCACCAGAGAATTCAAAAAACAGGGGAAATATTGAATGTTTATAAGAGCTCTGCATACGTTGGCTGAAAACTGTGATTTTTGGGAACGCAAATCATGAAAATATAAGAAACAGGCTAGTTATTGGGTTAACATATAAAAATCTTTCACAGCAGTTACAACTGAAGTCAGACTTCATCCTAGCCACAGATGTACAGAAAGCAAGCGGTCTGAATTAGTCAAACAACAGAACAAAAGGCAGGAGCAACTTGAAAAACCTGAAACTAGCTTAGACGCTATAAACAGATATTTGAGTGTTAAAAGACATTATCATAAAATCCCTGAGGCAAGAAGAGAGAATGCCCAGACTAAGAGGGACAAATTTCAGCCTACGTGCACAAGGTATGGAAGAAGTCATGTCCCCAGAGATGATCCATGTTCAGCCAGAGACACACAGTGTAATAAATGAATGAAATATGGACCTTTTTCAGATGTTTGCTACACTGAAGCAGTCAGGAAGTTGACTCATATTACAGACAATCAAGAGCCATTTTTAATGTGATCTGTCACTTGCAATGACACAGAGCCTGCCTGGAGAGTGAAACTGAATATTCATGACAAGATTATTGACTTTAAAATTGGCTCAGGAGCATATTTAACAGTCACCTCGGACAGGACTTACAATAATCATCAACTCCTCCTAGAGCTGAAGTCACCTAACACAGCTCTGACTAGCCCTGGATGTATTCTGTACTGTGTGGGCCAGTTCACCACAGAAACAACTTGCAAAAGCTATGCATTCAGAGTGTATGTGGTCAAAGGATCAAAGGATCTTTGAAAACTCATGGTGATTGGGGGAGGTCCCAGATTACTGTAAAAAGGCTAATGTAGTGCCCATCTTTAAAAAAGGGAAGAAGGAGGATCTGGGGAAGCCTCACCTCAGTCCCTGGAAAAATCATGGAGCAGGTCCTCAAGGAATACATTTTGAAGCACTTTGAGGAGAGGAAAGTGATCATGAACAGTCAGCATGGATTCACCAAGGGCAAGTCATGCCTGACTAACCTAATTGCCTTCTAGTGATGAGATAACTGGCTCTGTGGATGAGGGGAAAGCAGTTGACTTTAGTAAAGCTTTTGATACAGTCTCCCACAGTATTCTTGTTAGCAAGTTAAAGAAGTATGGGCTGGAGGAATGGACTATAAGATGGGTAGAAAGCTGGCTAGATCATTGAGCTCAACAGGTAGTGATCAATGGCTCCATGTCTAGTTGGCAGCCGGTTTCAAGTGGAGTGCCCCATGGGTCAGTCCTGGGGTCGGTTTTGTTCAGTATCTTCATTAATGATCTGGAGGATGGCGTGGATTGCACCCTCAGCAAGTTTGCAGATGATGCTAAACTGGGAGGAATGGTAGATATGCTGGAGGGTAGGGATAGGATACAGAGGGACCTAGACAAATTAGAGGATTGAGACAAAAGAAAACTGATAAGGTTCAACAAGGTGCACAGAGTCCTGCACTTAGGACAGAAGAATCCCATGCACTGCTACAGACTAGGGACCGAGTGGCTAGGCAGCAGTTCTGCAGAAAAGGACCTAGGGGTTACATTGGACGAGATGCTGGATAGAAGTCAACAGTGTGCTCTTGTTGCCAAGAAGGCTAACAGCATTTTGGACTGTATAAGTAGGAGCATTGCCAGCAGATTGAGGGACATGATCATTCCCCTCTATTCAGCATTGATGAGACCTCATCTGGAGTACTGTGTCCAGTTGTGGGTCCCACACCACAAGAAGGATGTGGAAAAATTGGAAAGAGTCCAGCAGAGGGCAACAAAAATGATTAGGGGGCTTATGAGGAGAGGATGAGGAAACTGGGATTATTTAGTCTGCAAAAGAGAAGACTGAGGGGGGATTTGACAGCTGCTTTCAACTATCTGAAAGGGGGTTCCAAAGAGGATGGATCTAGACTGTTCTCAGCAGATGACAGAACAAGGAGTAATGCTGTCAAGTTGCGGGGGTGGGGGGTTCAGTTGGATATTAGGAAAAAATTAGGAAGGTGGTGAAGCACTGGAGTGGGTTACCTAGAGAGGTGGTGGAATCTCCTTCCTCAGAGGTTTTTAAGGTCAGGCTTGACAAAGCCCTGGTTAGGATGATTTAGTTGGGGATTGGTCCTGCTTTGTGCAGGGGGTTGGACTAGATCAGTGGTTCTCAAACTTTTGTACTGGTGGCACCTTTCAGATAGCAAGCCTGTGAGTGTGACCCCCCCATATAAATTAAAAACACTTTTTAATATATATATTTAACACCATTATAAATGCTGGCTATGAAGCGGGGTTTGGGGTGGAGGCTGATAGCTTATGACCCCCCATGTAATAACCTCGCAACCCCCTGAGGGGTCCTGACCCCCAGTTTGAGAACTCCTGGACTAGATGACCTCCCCAGGTCCCTTCCAACCCTAATATTTTATAATTCTATGATTAAACCAACAGACTTCTCAGACACAGTGTGCCAGCCATAATGGGCTTAGTGAGAAAGGTGGAAGAAATCAATGAAATATTCAGTGATATTGAACTTTTGAAAGGAGATCCAGTACAAATAACCTAAAGAGGCAATGCTGAACCATATAGTGTCCATACACCTCACAGGATTCCAATCCCAGTACTTAATAAAGCAGAAAAACTGAGTTAAAGAGAATGGAATGGATTGGCATAATCGAGAAAATCTCTGCCAATAACATAGAGTGCCACAATAGTACCAGTTATAAAGACAAATGGGAAAATACAAATCTGTGTGGATCTCAAAAGACTTAATGAAGCAGTTTTGAGAGAAAGCTATACCCTCCCAACACTGGACGACTTCCTCCCCAAAGTGAAAGGAGCTACAGTATTCTCCAAGCTGGACGCCTCAGGTGGATTCTAAGAAATTCCTTTAGGCAAAGAAATGCAGTCAGTTTAGTGCTTTATCACACCCTTTGGGAGAGTTTGCTTTCAAAGATCACCATTTGGGATTACCAGTGCACCTGACATTTTCCAAAGAATTAAGGTAGAACTGTTATCAGACACAAATGGAATTGTAGTTTTTATGGATAATATTTTGATATCTTCAATGGAAAAACATAACAAAAACATAACATCTTCAATGGAAAAACATAACAAAACCATCAACAAAGTCCTAAGACTAATCAGTCAATGTGGACTGAAGCTAAACAAGGAAAAATGCATTTTCCACCTACCCCAAAGCGAGTTTTTGGGACAGACAATAAACAAAGAGGGAATCAGTCCTAGCCCTGAAAAAGTAAAAGCAATTTGAGAATTGAATGCACCAACTAATGTACCAGAACTGAGACACCCCTGGGGATGGTAAATTACCTTGGTCAATACCCACAAGACCTTTCTACAGTGACAAAATCATTGAATGAATGGTTAAAGTCCAACACATCTTGGGTGTGGGGACCAAATCAAGACATTGCCTTCAAAAAGGTAAACGAAATTATCTCAGCAACTCCAGTTCTCAAGCATTATGTCATGAACAAACCCACCACGGTCAGTGTAAGTGCAAGCAGCTATGGCCTAGGGGGTGTATTGTTGCAACAACATGGCTCTGAGTGGAAGCCAATTGCATTTTGCTCTCGCATACTCACAGAAGCAGAAAAACTATATGCACAGACTGAAAAGGAGTGCCTGGCGAGCGTATGGGCATACATTACAGATATCTGTGTGGATTGGATTAGTTTATACTAGTGGTTCTCAAACTTTTGTACTGATGACCCCTTTCACAGAGCAAGCCTCTGAGCACGACCCCCCTTATAAATTAAAAACACTTTTAAATATATTTAACACCATTAAAAATGCTGGAGGCAAAGCAGGGTTTGGGGTGGAGGCTGACAGCTCACGACCCCCCATGTAATAACCTCACGACCCCCTGAGAGGTCCCGACCCCAGTTTGAGAATCCCTAGTTTATACTGATGGTAGACTACTAACCGCTTGTAACCCTCAACAATGGAAAAGACTTGAATCAAGCACCATTGAGATGATAACATCTATTGTTCGGGTTAATATGAGTTAACCCTTTTGCTAAATATGATCCTGGGAAAAATCTGGTAGTAGCAGATACTCGGTCATGGAGCCCAGCATCACACTCATCTAGCTGTGAGCTTGAAGATTATGTAAAGGCTTACGTGGATGCTCTGGATCAGTGGTTCCCAACCTTTTCGTCTGGCGGGTGTCAGACGAAGGACCGTGGTGGCAGTGGAGCAAGTGACATCATCGAGAGGCGTCACCGCCGAAACGCCGCAGAAATTCGGCGGCATTTCGGCGGATGCTCCACCGCCGGCCAGGACGCGGGCACATTTAGATGCCCCCATGGGTGCCATGGTGCCCGCGGGCACCGCACTGGGGACCCCTGCTCTGGATGCATACAGACCAGTGTCAGAAAAGAGACTACATCAGCAATAGAAAGCAACCTTGACAGACAACGCTACTTCAGGAAGTTCTAAGTTACATTAGAGCCAGTTGGCCCAACTATCTAAAGGAAAATGAGGAAGTGAAAAGAGACTGCTTTGCAATGCAGGGACAATTAAGTGAATCAAAATGGACATACAATTAAAGGCAATTGCATCTTAAAACAAAATGAGAGGAGAAATCCTAAACCTCATCCATGAAGGACATCAAGGATTAACTAAATGCTGCTAATGGACCAACTAGTTAGTGTAGTAGCTAGGAACCAGCAAAAGCATAAAGAATAAAGTATTTGTATGTGAACACTGCAGAACTAACAGACCAACACAACACAAAGAAACTTTAATAACAACACCTCTACCAGAGGGATCTTTAAAGAGACTAGCTGCAGATTTATGCAAATTCAGAGATCATCATTACCTGGTCGTCGTGGACTATTTTTCCAGGCATATAGAAATAATGTGCTTGAAAGACATAACATGTCACAGTGTTACCGAGAAACTGAAGTATGCTTCATTATTCCAGAACAGCTAGTGATGGGCAATGGACCACAATTCATTGCAGCAGAATTTGTCATTCCAAACAAAATAAGATTTTGATCATATTACTAGCACCCCACATTATCCACAAGCCAATGGAGAGGCTGAGAGAGCTGTACAGACAGCCAAGAAAATCATACAACAGGAAAATCCATTCCTTGCTCTTCTGAGTTACAGATCAACACCAATAGCAGCTACTGGACATAACCCAGCACAACTCCTGATGGGAAGACAACTCAGAACTACTGTTCCAACTTTGGAAAAGAATCCAGCTCCAAAGTGGCCAGACACGAAGAGAGTTGCCAAATTGGATAAAAAGGCTTAAAGAGCTTATGAACACTTTTGCAACAGATTTCATTCAGTTAGAGAACTGCCGGGTCTAGAACCTAGTGACTGTGTTCATGTCAAATTGGGTGGAGAAAAGGTGTGGACAACTCCAGCTGTCATAAAGAAAAATAATTCAGTGCCCAGATATGTGATTGATGGTGGAGAGTTCAGCAGAAACCATTGACATCTACAGTTTGTTCCTCAGAGAGAGCAATGAACAGAGCAAACTCTACAGATGGTGGATGGAGAACAGAAGAAGACGACTCAAGGATTCAGGACCAACCACAGCCAGTCATTTCAACTAATGGACAGCCAGATGGCTAAGTGGTTGTGTGTTTGGGTTGTGTAACTGGAAAACAAGTACAATTCAGAAACACTTAACAGATTGATGCATCCTGAACTTCAAAGACAGTGTGATAGTGTAAATATTGTAAATGGTAGGAATGTAGAACTTAAATGGAGAGATGGAATGGAATGTGAAACTGTATTGTACTGTTCAGCCACTAGGTGGCACTGTGTGTAAAATACCTCATTTAAGCTAACCTCAGCCATACCTGGCAGAGCATTAAAGGATCTTATGATGAACACGCCTGGTATGTATCTTCCGCAGAAATAAAAGCTCTGTAGTCGGTCTGTGTCTGATACAGGAGCATAACAGAGGAGGGGACTGGATTTCTCTTGGGTTCTTGAAGTAAGCCTTTAACTCGTGTTCTGACATGCACTTTGGGCTGTGCATGTTCCAAGCCTAATTCAGAGCTTTGCACAACCCTGTCCCCCATGTTACTTCTGCCTGGTTTTCATTTGGATGGCGTCATCCAAGTGGTTGGGTTTTTGTGTGTGTCACACTACGCAGAAGCCAGGTCCTGAGAAAAAGCAAAGAGCTGCTTCTTTTTTTTTCAAATAGTTTCCTCTTAAAAATCTCCTCACTCTGCTGTGTGATTGGGTGGCTGGCAGAGGAGTGACTGGGCTCTTGTCTTGTCTGATTTCCTGGAAGATTCCAGCTATTGGCTAAAATGACTACGGGGTGAAGAGGGGAGGGATAGGCTGTTCTGCAGAAAGCTGATGTCAGAGCGGGGGCTGACTGATAGGACATATTTCTTAGAGCTCATTACATTATATTGCCACAGTCTGACGGAGAAAGGGGAAAGAATGCTGCACACAGGCTGTCCAGGTCATTCGTCATCACACTGTTAGAGCCCCCTACAGCCTCCCCAAATAGGCACTAGCTCAGGGCTTCCAAGTCTCATTTGAGAATCTACACCAGAACATCCTCACAGAGGAGACACTCCAGTCTGGCTCTTAAAGGCATCAGCTCTGGGCATCTTTCAACACTGTCGGTCATGAACCTATTACCCCTCTGCCTCCCATTCCATTTTCACTGTGTTTTCTCTGCTCCACATATTTTATTCTTGTCTTTTGAACCCTTTCCCTCACTGATGTGACTCAGACCATATTGCCATCAAGGAAGGGGGGAAATCCAGATGTTTTGGCAGCTGGGTAGGGTACAGTTGGGGCTTTTGGCACCTGGGGACATAGTTTAAGATTGTGAGATGAACACATGAGCTGGTTGTTTAAACCATCAGCAGTGAGATATTTACCACTGATATTTACATTGTCATCTTTAAGTTTCAGTGTGAACACTGCAGTTTACAACACTGTTGTTTCAGGCTCTCTGCAGACTCAGACAATCAGCATTGCATCAGATTACGCTTAGCTCATGGTTTTTGAGATTTTCTTCTCAGCCGTAGGAGCTAGTAACACTTTTGTTTTAATAAATGCTTAAATCTGGGCACATAGTTCTGTGGGAAGGGGTGGATTGCGTGGCAAATTCTATGGCTGCAGGATTGTGGTACACACAGGCCTTGAATAGAATCAGGAAAGGATGAAGACTAAGCTGTGAGAGGGAAATAGAATCTCTGAGTGGTAGTAAGGCAATCTTGGTGGCAAAAAACAGCTCCCTGACTCTCTGTAGCTGGCTGGACCAAGCGTTGTGCTGTCCTGCCCTGTGGCCATACTGTGAAGGAGAAGAGAGCTCTACAGAAACATTTAGAAGAAAGCGAAATCAGCAAAAAGGGAAAAGATACTTCTTTACAGTTCAGGCACTATCTTTCTGTAGGTCCATCTGATGTCAAGCAAATGGCTGCCTTGTTATTCAACTTAATTTAAAATGTATGAATCATTTTCCATTGATGGGTGCATATGTGTTAAGGCCAGAAGAAAAGAGGGCTGGGGAAATAGAAGAAGGTGAAGGTCCCAGGGCAGAGAGAAGCAAGATGGGACGAGAATGAAACATGGGGCAATTGAGAAGGGATTGTACACATAGGGAGGGATTGAGAGACAGAACTGGAAGGCTGCAAAGAATAAGAAGGAAGGAGATACTGCTTTCCAGAGAATGAGAAAATGATACAGAGAGTGGTAAACAAAGAAAGAAAAAAGAAACAGTGAAAGGAGAGAATGAAAGTGGGAGAGGGATAGAAAAAACAGCCTTTGCCTAAAACATGTCAGATCTGTGCAATGTTGGGTTCAAGCTGAATATTTCCATGCTCTCTCTTTGGCCATGAGATCTTGACTATCACTTCTACAATTCACTGTGTGGTCTTTAAAGCCACCTATAAACCTTAAGCACCTGCTCTCCTATCGCCATACTGCTGGGAATCTTACTCCCATAGGAATGGTATAAAATATAAGTTTCTGGTTGGCCCAGCCATGTAATAGCAGATGGGCAATGCTGCCACCACCATGTAGATTTGAATTAAATATTGATCCCAGGCTAGGAGTGCTGCAGAAGCAGCACATGCAGTGCTAGCTGGTAGGAAGAGGGGATCTCGCCCAATCCCTCAGAACAACGTGCACAGACTAAGAATGGAAACCCGTTCAGTTGTGCGAGGCTGGAAGGAGTGTTGCCACCACCAGGGCTATAAGAAGGAATAAAGGCCAGAAATAGGGGATTATGGAGGACTGCAGCTTCCACAAAAAGTTGAGTTGATTGGGTGAACTGGCATTGGCAGCGGGCTGTACAGAGCATATTAGGAGCTCTTTACAGAAAGGTCAGATTTCAGTTTTGTTTGTGCAATTTGCTTCATATGAAAAAAAAATCTGTTTTGTATTTCTGAGCCTTTTACAGTTGGGACTCAGTACTTAAGCCAAATCTGAGCAAAGAGTGAGAAAAATAGCTGTTTTCTACAATGGATGAATAATAATTTCTGGGCTGCCCCATCCATCCTTTTCTTCCTCAGTCGGCCAACCTGATGAAACCATTTTCCTGAGGTTTGGTTTGTTTTGCTCTTACATTCTTAATTTGTATCTAGTTTGTAGATGTGTAACAATCAGGAAAACCCTGGAAGGAGACAGGCTCAAGGATGTGGTCTTAAAGAGGCAATGTCAGTCTGAATCTGTGGCGGAACCAAGCAAGGAGTACCTGCTGTGTAAGGGTGACCGATCATAAAGAGAACAGCATATGTAGGTAGAGCTGATCACTGCCAATTGCAGTACTCTGTAGAGTAAAGGAACTTCGTAACACTGTAGACCAGCCCTCCTGATAATCTCCTCTTGCTGCCCCAGAAAAGGGTTGTTTATATCATTCTGTCTCATTGTAAGGAGATGATGAGGATGTGCTAAGCCCTTCCCTCCTGGAAACAGCACCAGCGCTGTGGGCATAGACTGTAGGAAGTCCTGTCTTGCTCCACCATTTAGCATTTAGTGAGAGAGGCTACAGACATGGGGATGCTCATTCTTTCTGATGCTTCCTCTGGTGACATCAGCATGGCTTTTCACTGTTTCCTGTTCCCCTTCCCTTTTGCACTCTTACATTTTGTGTCAAGAGAGGAGATTGGCTGGTGGGGAGTAGGTGACTCAGTCTCCAAAACTTTGCATCACATCCTGACAGTGACCACCGTGGCCTGTGTTAGGTAGAAGTGCTATTCTACCCAGAGATAACATGACTCAAGCTCTGGGACCAGCATGTGGCCACATATTCTTCCCTTACAGGAAGTCACCTGATACTGGCCTTTGGAGGCCCAAGGGTTCAGGCTTTTCCATCTGTTGGTTTAAACTCACTTTGCATTGGTTCCCATAGGAAGAGTGGGGACTAGATGTGGAGCAATGCCAGGTTCCTAATCCTGCTTCTCATGGCCGACTACCCCAGTGGCCACTCCAAATGAGCAAAGGACTATAACTAAACTGGCAGTGGGAGTCTGGTGGAGGGGAGGAGAGAACCTGTCTTTTGGACTTAAAAGGCTTTAGGATAGTGTCATACACAAAATAATCTTGAAGCCTCTCATTGTTGTTATTATTGCCATTGGATTCCTGTCTTTAAAAATGTATATTTATTTTCTGAAGCCTAAAATGCATTTACAACAGTTCAGCATTTGTCAGTATTTGACAGTGGATAACGGCAACTCCCAGAGAAAAGGGGAACTGGGGCCAGAATGTGACTGTCTGAGTTACTATCTGGTTCCTGATCTACACTAAGGGTAATGAAACTAAGTACTGCTCCTTGCCCAAGGGTTGTATCAAAGCCACAATTTAGCCTTTTAGATACATAATAATTCATACTGCTGACTACTTCCCTGTTGTCTATAACACCAGTGGCTGGATAGGTTCAATGGCATGGCCTGAAAATATTCTCATGCTATAGATCAGAATAATTTCCTCTTCTTTTTTTCATTTCCCTGGCCCTGCAGAAACCAATTGGCTAGGGCCCAGGTAGGAGAGAAGTTAGAGAGAGAGAATGAGAGCTCTCCTCCCCATCCCCTTTCATAGCCCCTGTTCAGTGTACTTGAGAAACAATAAATATTTTTCCTGGACACTGGCACACTCAGTTGGAGATCCTGAGGGTAAAAGTCCATAGTAATTTCTCTCTGCTACACAAACATCCTCTCTCAACCTTTTATAAACCAAATAAACACACGGGATTGTGACCTTGGGGACAGGCCAGGAAATGGAACCGAGTTGTCACCTTCCACCACCGTGCACACAATTGGAAAGAGAAATTGGTAGTGGAGGAGCAAGGAAATCCATTTATCTTATTACTGTCTTTCCCAGTCCAATTTCTTCTTGGCTCCTCCCACATTTTTTGCTTTTACTTTTCAGTCAGTTAATTATTTTAAGAGCTCTTCCCTTCCAAGACTGCCTTTTTCTGGTAGCCTCAAACCCATCAGCAGGTGCATCAATGCTTTTGTATTTATATATATATATAAATGCTTTCCGATACATTCAAATGGGAGCTGCCTCCTCTTAGCCCTACTCATAGAAGTTGGATGTATATCCCATTATACATTTGGCTGTAAAGTGCATTTCTAGGGAATAAATGTCTACAACATTAGCCAGTCACATCTGGGGACAAATTCTTCTCTTAGCTCTCATGTGTTCCCTCCCTCATTTTCATGAAGTTGTACCAGTGTAGTGGAGAAGAGAATTTGGCCCACAGTCCAGTTTATTTCCCAGCATTCCATTTGGTTGGTTTCTGATTCACACACATGCATTGTATGTCAGTCTCAGGGCAACTGCACTTGTTTTCCCCATCCATGGTCCCCAAGGGCACCCAGTTTGCTCCTCTGACTCCCAGCTCTCACTTCTCTTGGGCGGCAGGTGAATACGAATCGGGTCCCGCACTTGCTAATGCCGGCCATGTTGGGCTGAATAAATCCACATTGCCCTCCCTCTTGACTGGGGATTTTAAGTCTGCACAGCTCCCTGCCTTATACCGTGATATCCCCAGCAAGCCAGACTGCCTAAAATGGCTAGCGCCTGCACTTGGCCTTCTCTCCAAGGGCTATGACTAGTGTATGACCTGTAGTTATATGTTACCACACTGCTCCTTCTAATATTCTTAAGGTAAAAGCATTACAGAGAAAACATTAAAACAATAAAAGATCCTATACACATGCTAGAAGGCTTACCAGAGGTCACTTCCCTCTCCAATCTAGGGCTCTGGTGGGTTTTAGTCCCTCAGAACCCCGAGCTGGGTTTTCCCCGTGGTTACAAATTCATCTGTTTTAGATCCACAACCAGAGCAAAGGCTGGGCAGCTCAGCCATTATTTTATACTGCTTGGGCCTTTGATTTTGGCCTCTTGTGACAGGTAAACCAGAAGACAATGACCCTCTCCTGATGGCATAGCTTCAAAAGGCTAGGTTTTTTCATCACCGGAATTGGGGAATTTGCATTAACCTCTCCCTGGGGATTCCCCAGGAAATCCACTTAACACTTATTGTCCCAGAAGTCCATATCTGTCTGGACGTTTTCAGAATAGTATTTGGAATCCTTTACACTTCCCAGGTCTGACATCTGTCACATCTCCCCCCAGGGAAGTTGCATACAATCCCGGCCCATCTTACTACATAAACTTAATACAATAAGGTCTTCTGAGGATATTGCAGGAGATTGCCATATCTATCACAATATAGACACAAAATATGTGAAAGTGATTACTTTAAAAAGCCAGGAAGTTTGTTCTATAAAACAGTTGATGTTCACTGTGTTAATCACAGGTTTCCTTTAACACACATCACAGGCATTAGCTAGGGTGACCAGAAGTCCCGATTTTATAGGGACAGTCCTGATTTTGGGTTTTTTTTCTTATGTAGGCTCCTATTACCCCCCACCCCCATCCCGATTTTTCACATTTACTGTCTGGTCACCCTAGCATTAACCATGAAACATGCCAGCAAGTGAAAGCTGATAAAGCATATCATCCTTTTGGGGAAATCCATCCCAGTGCAGATCTTCCACACAAGCCCCAACACACAGTTTAAACCCTGCTGCACTGGGGTCTGTTTCACCCAAAACTATTCATACCTAAAACATCACTTTGCATAATGTCCTTTGAACACTGAAAATAAAATCCAGTTTGAGAGGCCATCAACACCCAGATATTGCTGCCTCCTGTCCCTGAGTCATTCTTAAATTTGAGAGACGTGATTACTGAAAGCAATCTCCAAGACATGCCAGCAGTGGGGAGCAAAGCCAGCTGGAGGAATTCCTTCCAGCATGGGAAGAATGGGAATGGGGGGCAGCTTGCATGAGCGGATGGCCCAGACAGGCCGCAGCTGGGCTCACAGATCAGGTTCATGCACTCTCTGATATTTAAAAATTAAATGAAAATAATCATTTTCAATCCTGCTGGGATTTGAATAAAAACGGAGGGAGAGGTTCTGGTATCCTTGGAACATGGCGTGGTGAAGGGATAAGGGAAATGCTGCCTGTTTTCTGTGATTCTTCTCTGTCTCCACTTCCAGCCCCCCAGCCCCTGACTTCTTAAATCTTTTTTTGTTTTCTTCCCTCCTTTCGAATGAGGTGACCAGAGGCCCAGCTGTTCTAGGAAAAGCTCAAGCCGAGTCAGCAGCTGTGAATTCCAGTTCTAGGAATTGCAGTTGTGGGTCCTGGCGGAAACTTCCTGGAATTCTCTCTGCCATTTGAAGGAAAGCAAAATAACTATTTCAGTGACCTTAAACTCCCAAAGACTTAGGAGCAAGAGTTTGGAGGCAGCAGAGATAGAAGGGGTTAATATTTTTCTCCTGTAATTTAGTAGGTTGTTTGGCTTTTGTACTTTATTTAACGTCCGGGCAACTGGCATGAGAAAGTGAGCAAGAGAGCTCGCTATACAGACAAAAGAAGATAGCTGTAGTGACCACAGGACCACAGGAATTTTTAAAAGGAAGGTACGGTAAAAAGGTCAGAGTTTTCAGCCATCAGCCACAACCTCTTTGTGAAAGGTCAGTGTCTGTGTCAGACCGGGAGACACCCATAACCAACCTCACACAACCACAGGGCCATGAATAAAAGGACCCAGAAAGCCACTAACAGAAAACGGTGCTGTTGTTTAAGCTGTAAAGTTTCACAAGTGGGCATTCAGCTCAAAAGCACTGTCATAGGTTACATGCAGCCCTGCTACAAGTGTACACATTAGTACCTATTTTTCTTCTCTTACAAGTTTTAACTCCCAAATGGTCGGCAGCCCCACTTAACAGATTCTGAAAGAGATATTTTAGCTGTGCCATAAGTTATTGAGCTTGAAGCAGGAATTATGGTTTGAAATTCTCTGGCCTATGTTATGCAAGAGGTCACACTAGATGCTCAGAATAGTCCCTTACTGCCTTAATATTGAAGGATCTATTCATTTAACCTGGCTGTTTCCACTCAGCACTTATTCTTTAGTTTAGATTTGCCCCTAGTCACCCTTTGCGAGTCAGATGACAGATTTTGGAGACTTCACATCCAAACCGCGACTTTAACCTGCTTCTTGCATTTCATTGTGTGTCTGTACATAATGGGATGGGTTTGCTATGAGATGGCAACTGACGCTGGACAAACTCAGGCTGGAAATAAGGTATACATTTGTAACAGTGAAAGTAATTAACCATTGGAACAACTTAACCAGGGTCGTGGTGGATTCTCCATCACTGGCAATTTTTAAATTAAAATTGGATTTTTTTAAAAAAAGATCTGCTCTAGTTTGAAATGAATTATTCTGGGGAAGTCCTGTGGGCTTTGCTATACAGAAGGTCAGACTGGATGATCAGAGTGGTCTCTTCTGGCCTTGGGATTGCATTTCACTGCAGCTAAATGAGAACCCAGGGTTCTTGTGGCATCCTAGGCAGCAGTTTTACGAGGTGAATCAAAAGGCACCCTCCCATTGGCCATCCCAGTAGGAGCCATGCTGAGCTGCTGTCAGGAGAAGCAGCTCATGCATTATGGGTCTTCCCTCTTTCCCCTTCATTATTTTCTCCCTAATGTACTCAGATACCACAGTGATGTGAGCTTGATTGATAACGATTCTGTGGCGCACCTCCTTTGTGGCACACCTCTCCCGAGTCTGTGCTGCTGCTGAGTTGGTGCAGTGTCCAGTATAATGGGGCTGTTTTCACTTATATCACAAAAGCTGTTGGTGGACTGTGTTAGACTAGAATCTTCATTCCATCCCTGGCATGGCCCTTCCCTTCCAGCAAATCTCCTATACCCCTGCTTGTGAGACAGGCAATGTAGGGATGTTCGTGCTAGGGAAATTGTTTCTAGGCCCCTCACAGTGCATATATGCGGCTGGAATGGTGTACATGGGCCAAAGCAGGAGAAAGAATATCTCCCATAAAGTTACCCCTTCATTGTTAATTTGTAGATCTGTAACCTCTCCTCTATCTCCTTTCATATCCTCCTGGCTTCAAGTGTCTTTATTTTCATTTCTTACCCCAGTTTTTTCTCTGCATTTCCCTCACCCTCTTTTCTTTAAAACAAACAGGAGTACTTGTGGCACCTTAAAGACTAACAAATTTATTTTAGCATGAGCTTTCGTGAGCTGCAGCTCACTTCTTCGGATGCATAGAATGGAACACACAGACAGGGGATATTTATACATACAGAGAACATGAAAAGGTGGAAGTATGCATACCAACAGGCAGAGTCTAATCAATTGAGATGAGCTATCGTTAGCAGGAGGAAAAAAAACTTTTTGAAGTGATAATTAAGATGGCCCATAGAAGGTGTGAGGAGAACTTAACATAGGGAAATAGATTCAATTGGTGTAATGACCCAACCATTCCCAGTCTTTGTTTAGGCCACAGTTAAAATAGTATCTAGTTTGCATATTAATTCAAGTTCAGCAGTTTCTCTTTGGAGTCTGTTTGAAGTTTTTTTGTTGCAAAATTGCCACCTTCAAGTCTGTCACTGAGTGGTTAGAGAGGTTGAAGTGTTCTCCCACTGGTTTTTGAATGTTATGATTCCTGATGTCAGATTTGTGTCCATTTATTCTTTTGCGTAGAGACTGTCCAGTTTGGCCAATGTACATGGCAGAGGGGCATTGCTAGCACATGATGGCATATATCACGTTGGTAGATGTGCAGGTGTACGAGCCCCTGATGGCGTGTCTGATGTGATTAGGTCCTATGATGGCGTCACTTGAATGGATATGTGGACAGAGCTGGCATCGGGCTTTGTTGCAAGGATAGGTTCCTGGGTTAGTGTTTATGTTGTATGGTGTGTGGTTGCTGGTGAGTATTTGCTTCAGGTTGGGAGGCTGTCTATAAGCGAGGACTGGCCTGTCTCCCAAGATCTGTGAGAGTGAGGGATCATCTTTAAGGATAGGTTGTAAATCTTTGATGATGCGCTGGAGAGGTTTAAGGTTGGGGGCTGTAGGTGATGGCTAGTGGTGTTCTGTTATTTTCTTTTTTAGGCCTGTCCTGTAGTAGGTGGCTTCTGGGTACTCTTTTGGCTCTGTCAATCTGTTTTTTCACTTCAGCAGGTGGGTATTGTAGGTTTAAGAATGCTTGATAGAGATCTTGTAGGTGTTTATCTCTGTCTGAGGGATTGGAGCAAATACGGTTGTATCTTAGAGCTTGGCTGTAGACAATGGATCGTGTGGTGTGTCCGGGATGGAAGCTGGAGGCATGTAAGTAAGTATAGCGGTCAGTGTGTTTCCGGTATAGGGTGGTATTTATGTGACCATCGTTTATTAGTACAGTAGTGTCTAGGAAATGGACACCACTAGCCATCACCTACAGCCCCCAACTAAAACCTCTCCAGCGCATCATCAAAGATTTACAACCTATCCTTAAAGATGATCCCTCACTCTCACAGATCTTGGGAGACAGGCCAGTCCTCGCTTATAGACAGCCTCCCAACCTGAAGCAAATACTCACCAGCAACCGCACACCATACAACATAAACACTAACCCAGGAACCTATCCTTGCAACAAAGCCTGATGCCAGCTCTGTCCACATATCCATTCAAGTGACACCATCATAGGACCTAATCACATCAGACACGCCATCAGGGGCTCGTACACCTGCACATCTACCAACGTGATATATGCCATCATGTGCCAGCAATGCCCCTCTGCCATGTACATTGGCCAAACCGGACAGTCTCTACGCAAAAGAATAAATGGACACAAATCTGACATCAGGAATCATAACATTCAAAAACCAGTGGGAGAACACTTCAACCTCTCTAACCACTCAGTGACAGACTTGAAGGTGGCAATTTTGCAACAAAAAAACTTCAAAAACAGACTCCAAAGAGAAACTGCTGAACTTGAATTAATATGCAAACTAGATACTATTAACTGTGACCTAAACAAAGACTGGGAATGATTTGGTCATTACATCAATTGAATCTATTTCCCTATGTTAAGTTCTCCTCACACCTTCTATGGGCCATCTTAATTATCACTTCAAAAAGTTTTTTTTCCTCCTGCTAACGATAGCTCATCTCAATTGATTAGACTCTGCCTGTTGGTATGCATACTTCCACCTTTTCATGTTCTCTGTATGTATAAATATCCCCTGTCTGTGTGTTCCATTCTATGCATCCGAAGAAGTGAGCTGCAGCTCACGAAAGCTCATGCTAAAATAAATTTGTTAGTCTTTAAGGTGCCACAAGTATTCCTGTTTGTTTTGCGGATACAGACTAGCACGGCTGCTACTCTGAAACCTCTTTTCTTTGTTCTTCTCTTTTTTTCTCCTGGGTGTGTGTGTGGGTGTGTTTGAAATAATTTGCCATTGCTGCTTGTTTCTTTCCTTTCGAGAAAAGAACAGGATGGAGCTCAGGCAAATCAAACAATTTCATACTGAGTTTAAAAGCAAACCAAGCCCAGGTTTCTTTGTGTTTCAGTTCCTTTTGCTGGTGTAAGTAGCTGCAGGTGTCACATTTTACAAATCTGCTCAGTAGTATGCAAAGTTATTAGCAGCTAATGCTCATGTTGGTGAAGAACCCATCAAGGCTTCAGATATTATTTACATGCAAGAAAGTCTTCAATAGTGATTTTTTTTTAAGGAAAACTTTTTGCCTTTATGGCAAACTAAAAACAGACAGAAGCTATGAAGTGACAGTCAGTGTGATGAATTCATATATTCCAAGGCTGGAAGTGTGATCATCTAGTCTGACCTGTATAACACAGGCCGGAGAACTCTCTCAAAATAATTCCTAGAGCAGAGCTTTTAGGAAATCATTCAATCTTGATTTAAAAGTTATAAGTGATGGAAAATCCACCACAACTCTTGATAAATTGTTCCAGTGCTAATTACCCTTGCTGTTAAAAATTTACACCTGATTTCCAGTCTGAATTTTGCTAGCTTCAACTTCCAGCCATTGAATCATGTTATACCTTTCTCTGCTAGATTGAAGAGCCCATTATTAAATCTTTGTTCCCCATGCAGGCACGTATAGCCTATAATCAAGTCACCCCTTAACCTTATTTTTGTTAACCCAAATTGAGCTTTTAGAGTGTGTCACTATAAGGCATGTTTTCTGATCCTTTAATCAGTCTCATGGCTCTTCTCTGAAACCTCTCCAGTTTATCAGTGACCTTGAACTGTGTCCAGTTCTGCTGCCCACTCAAGATTCCCCTGTTTATATATCCACAGATTGCATTAGCCCTTTTGGCTGCAGCATCACACTCGGAGCTTGTGTTTAGCTGATGATCCATCACAACCCCCAATCTTTTTCAGAGTCTCTGCTTCCCAGGACAGAGTTCCCTATCTTGCAAGTACACATGTACATTTAGCCATATAAAAATGCATATTGTTTGCTTGTGCCAAGTTTACCAAGACATCGAGATAGCTCTGAATCAGTGAACTTCCTATTTACCATTTCCCCAATTTTTGTGTCATCTGCAACCTTTATCAGTGTTGATTTTATGTTTTCTTCCGGGTCATTAATAAAAATGTTAAATAGCCTAGGGCCAAGAACCGATTCCTGTGGGACCGCATTAGAAACACACTCATTCTATGCTGATTCCCCAATCCAATTATATTTTGAGATCCATCAGTTAGCCAGCTTTTAATCCATATAATGTCTGCCATGTTTATTTTATATCTTCATGGTTCTTAATCAAAATGGCATGTGGTACCAAGTCTAAGTATATTATGTCAACACTATAACCTTTATCAGCCAAACTTGTAATCTCATCAAAAAAAGATATCAAATTAGTTTGACAAGGTCTGTTTTCCATAAACCCATGTTGATTGGCATTAATTATATTACCTTCCTCTAATTCTTTATGAATCGAGTGTGCTAAATCTTGGGCATGGCGTTGGTAAAATTGTTCTACACGGTTGGCTCTTAACTGAAAGGATGGTGGTTTGGCCCCCTCAGGGATGAGGACCAGGATGAATACCTGAACCTGGCATACTGCTCGCACTTAGGAGAGGGAAAGCTGGGATTGTTCTTATGTTTATCATATATCACCACATGCATGAGTCCCTCACAGGAAGAATACAGTATGAAGGATATATGTAGCCTGCTTTGGGAGGTGATGATGTGCAGAGCACTTAGCAAAACTCGGCTCTTTCTGCAGGTTCTTACAACAAGCCGTGCAGTGATTCCTGGGATTACCGAGTGAACATCTCCAAAGTAAGTGGCTTAATCTCAGAGAAAGCAGAGGAGAGCTTGCGTCCTTTCCTACAAGGAACAGATGTTCGAAATGGCAAGGATTCACCCCTCTACACTGTTATAAAAGCACCTTGGGCAGCCAGGAGAGCATTCCTCTTTCACTGGCATTGCATTGAATAGGGGATGGGCGCTGTATAATTCTGTAGGCAACCTGGGTTGGGCTACATAACTCAGAGGAGCCCCTTGAGCTGACTAAAGTATTCCATGGACCCTCTCAGTCCCTGGAGCAGCCTGGAATTTGGAGGGCACAGGAATCAAATGTGGAGTGACACTGCCTTTGCCCTGCTTCCTGCTATGCTCTGAGTTCTGCTCAGAGCATACCAGGAGACGCAACACAGAATCTCACCAAATGTGTGTAATGGCACTTGCACACTGGTGACAGGACCCCTTGACAATGTGAACGTGGTGGTGGCACAGGGAGGAATTTTGGCAGCTAGACAGAAGTGAATATTGGCATGGGCAGCGAGTTCTATGGGCCCGTAGAGCCCAGGCCCCACCAATAATCCTAAAGGTGGGCCCAGCTCCACCAATGTTTGGGCCCCAGGCCCTGTACTTTCAGGGGTCCCCGCGCTGCCATGCCGGGTGCTCTCACTGCAGCAGCAGCTCCCGGGAGAGGCCCCAGCCCCGACTTGGCTCACAGCCCATTGGCCGGGAACCCCAGCCAATGGGAGCTGCCGGGGGCGGTGCCGGAGCTGCCTGGCCACACCTCCACAGCAGGGAGGGGGAGCGAGCCACCGGCAGCGTCTGAGCCCTGAGCCGAGCAGCAGCAGGGTCTGTGCCTGTCAGACAGACTCAGCCGGTGAGCTGTGGGGGCAGCCAGACACATGGACACAGCCGGGGAGGGGGGGCATTGGTGGGGACAAACAGACACAGCCAGGGGGTTGTGGGACAGACACTCACAGCAAGGGGTGGTGGGGGCAGCCAGCCAGACACAGCCGGGGGGTTGTGGGACAGACACAGCCAGGGGGGTTGTGGGACAGACACACACAGCGAGGGGTGGTGGGGGCAGCCAGCGAGACACAGCCGGGGGGTTGTGGGACAGACAGACACAAGGACACAGCCAGGGGGTTGTGGGACAGACACAGCCAGGGGGGTTGTGGGACAGACACACACAGCGAGGGGTGGTGGGGACAGACAGACACTGCGGGGGGTGGTGGGGGCAGCCAGACAGACACAGCCGGGGAGTTGTGGGACAGACAGACACAAGGACACAGCCAGGGGGTTGTGGGACAGACACACACAGCGGGGGGGGGGAACAGACAGACACAGCCGGGGGTCGTGGGGGCAGCCAGACAGACACAGCTGGGGGTTGTGGGACAGACAGACATAAGGACACAGCCAGGGGGGTTGTGGCACAGCCAGCCAGACACAGCCAGGGGTGGTGGGACAGACAGACACAAAGACACAGCCAGGGGTTGTGGGACAAACAGACACAGCTGGGGGGTTGTGGGACAGACAGACACAGCCGGGGGGTTGTGGGGACAGACAGATACAAGGACACAGCCAGGGGGTTGTGGGACAGACAGACACAAGGACACAGCCGGGGGGTTGTGGGACAGACACACACAGAGACACAGCCGGGGGGGGAGCATTGGTGGTGACAAACAGACACAGCTGGGGGGTTGTGGGACAGACACACACAGCTGGGGGTTGTGGGACAGACACACACAGCCGGGGGTGGTGGGGACAGACAGACACAAGGACACAGCCAGGGGGTTGTGGGACAGACACACACCAGGACACAGCCAGGGGGGTAGTGAGGACAGACAGACGGACACAGCTGGGAGGTTGTGGGGACAGACAGATGGACACAGCCGGGGGAGATGTGGGGACAGACAGATGGAGCCGTGGGCGGGGAAAGGAGCAGCAATGGGCACCCCGGGGCTGGTATAAAATACACAGGATGGGGGGAGCTTCCTGAGGGGACTATAGCAACACCCCCTGCAGAGCAGACCCAGGTTGCAGCTGGCTCTGCCCATCACAGCCCCCTGCCCCACAGAGACCCACACAACCCTCTGCCCCCTCGAGAGACTCCCAATGACCCCTGTGCCCCTGTCACTCCTCTCCAGAGAGCCCTCCCCTTTGTGCCAGCCCACTCCCCTCCCCCACTGCCTCCCCTCCTCCAAAGCTCCCTACAATCTCCCCCTTTGCCTTCCGCCCCCCAGCCCAGCCCAGCCCAGCCCATTCCATTGGCCGGGAGGCTCCCAGTCTATTGGCTATCAGGGCCCACGGGAGCTGCACCTGAGGCAGGGTGCCTGCTTACAGATGCAGACCTGCCTGGCTGTGCCTCCACAGCACAGGGAGGGGGAGCCACAGGTGAGCAAGCCCTGGTCATCATCACAGGCCCAGTAATTCTCTGGATATTTAATTTCACTGAGGCAAAATGTGTGCAATTTTATGGGTTGAATGATTGAATGACATAATACCCACCTGCCCGCATTGTCCATCACTAAGTCCAGTAATTTTGTCAAGTGTTTGTTGCACAACATGGTGGTGCCTACCCCTACCTTGTGCTTCAGGGGGTGATGGGGTCCAGGGCAGCCTGTTATAGAACTACCTGATTAGTAATTGGATATGTTGGCTGGCATCTTTTTTTACATGTTCGCTCCCCCTGACGTTAGAACCTGGCTACACCACTGGGGAGGAGAGCTTCCTAGACCTGTGTAGCTGGGGCTTAGGTGAATTTTGTGATACTGTGCCCCTCCCCAGCTACCACCCTGCAGTCCCCACTCCTGCACCATGCTGGACAAGGGGCAGCCCCATCCCCAGTGGCAGCAGGGGAGGCCACACGTGATGGCAACCTCCCCCCTCGGTACCCACCATAGGGGAGGCAAGTGGGCTTTCTGGACCTGAGAGGGACCTAGGAGCATGTGCAGTGAACTGCGGGGGAGAGGAGGGGTCCCTCCCCTGGAGCTTGCTGCTGCCAGGGAGGGTGGAGGGGAGTCCTCTTTGGCCCTAGCCCTGGGGCAGCCTGTCTGCACCCCAAGTTCCTTATCCCCAGCCCTGCCCCAGAGTCCTCACCTGACAGGAAAAACTCGCAACTTAAATTTGGTGGTTAGTTTAGAGTATCATAGAATATCAGGGTTGGAAGGGGCCTCAGGAGGTCATCTAGTCCAACCTCATGCTCAAAGCAGGACCAATTCCCAACTAAATCATCCCAGCCAGGGCTTTGTCAAGCCGGGCCTTAAAAACCTCTAAAGAAGGAGATTCCACCACCTCCCTAGGTAACCCATTCCAGTAACCCATTCCAGTGTTTCACCACCCTCCTAGTGAAAAAGTTTTTCCTAATATCCAACCTAAACCTCCCCCACTGCAACTTGAGACCATTACTCCTTGTTCTGTCCTCTGCTACCACTGAGAACAGTCTAGATCCATCCTCTTTGTAACCCCCTATCAGGTAGTTGAAAGCAGCTATCAAATCCTCCCTCATTCTTCTCTTCTGCAGACTAAACCATCCCAGTTCCCTCAGCCTCTCCTCAGAAGTCATGTGCTCCAGCCCCCTAATCATTTTTGTTGCCCTCCACTGGATTTTCCAATTTTTCCACATCCTTCTTGCAATGTGGGGCCCAAAACTGCACGTAGTACTCTAGATGAGGCCTCACCAATGTTGAATAGAGGAGAATGATCATGTCCCTCAATCTGCTGGCAATGCCCCTACAGCCCAAAATGATGTTAGCCTTCTTGACAAAGGCCAGAGGAGGGAGTGTTAGTGCCTTTGCGGACTTCTGGTGGAAGGGGGTGGAAGGGGATGCTGGGATGCTCTGGAACCACTCCTTCAAAGCCAGTCAGGACTCTGGGGGAGCCTCCTCTCTGAGCAGACTGTCTCCAGGGCAAGAAGCTTACACCTTCCTGGGTCTGACCTCAGAGCATTCAGCATGCCCTTCCACACCATGCACTTTCCGCAGTGAGTCCGCCCAGGCGGGGTCCTGGGGCAGCCAGAGGTCCCTGCACCCCAATTCCACAGTCAGATGTGACTCTCAGCCAGACTGTAAAACAGAAGGTTTATTAGATGACGGGAACACAGTTTAAACAGAGCTTGTTGATACAGAAAACAGAACCCCTCTGTCAGGTCCATCTTGCGGGGTGGGGAGCCCAGAACCAAGTTCTGAGTCTCTCCCCATTTCCCCAGCCAGCTCCAAACTGACACTCCCTCCTCTGGCCTCTGTGTCTCTTCCGGACAAGGAGGCCACCTGATCTCTTTGTCCCCAACACCTTCAGTTGGCATCTTGCAGGGGAAACTGAGGCACCCACACAGTATTCAGAGAAAATATTAAGAACATTCCCACTTCATCACAACAGGTGCAACAAAATATAATACTGTATATTGAAGTAGGCAAGTGCTGCTTCTGACTTTCCACTTTTAATTGACCCTTGTAATCTTGTGGCGCTGACGCGTTGTAGCTTCATTTTATATCGGCTTACAGGGCGGGAGCGGGGGGGCACCACCATTTTGGGCCCCACCAAAAATTATACAAACCTGCCGCCTATGAATATTGGTGGCAGCACAACACTGAAAAGCCCCCTGTCTTTGTTGTGACCTATGCCAGGAGCAAGGAACATGAGCTTCACCCTCCGTTCTGCCATATGAAGCTTCCATCTGATCTGAAATTAGCACAAAATAAGGAAGTGGCTCATCCCCTGCATGCACATTTTAAATTCTTTTGCAATTTGCATGCTTGGTAGTTACTGGAAATTATAAAAGGTGCTGGATGTCACACCACCCAGGGAATAAACCACTGAGTTCCCCTTGGTTGGCAGTCAAGACCCCTAGTTACACCCACTTCCTTATGGGGCCAATGTGACAGATGTTGCAATCCCATGCAATGTCTTTAGGGACCAACTATATTGCGGTTATGAATGGTTCAGAATGGCTTTAATGGATTCAAAACTGGCTGATCGGTCTTAGTGTGTAATTGTAAATGGGGAATCATCATTGAGTGGGTATGTTGCCAGTGTGGTCTCTCAGGGATCAGTTCTTGGGGATATTCTATGGTCTGTGTGATACGGGAGGTCACAATGGTCCCTTCTGTCCTTGGAATCTATGAATATGTAATTGCATTCTGTTCCATGGAGAGAGGATTACCATAGCACCTACAGGAGCTAAAAACAGTGGGGCTTAATTAAGGTGAGTCACTGAGACTAAACAGTGCTAGAGAGGTGCCACCCCCTGAACTGGTTGGCTGGGTCATTCAAACTATGGAGGAGTTACATTAAGGATGAATTTGGTCCATATTTTGTTAAGCCTTTTGAGATCCTCAGCTGAAAGGCTCTATAGAAGTCCATTATAAGTACAAGGGAATTTGACCAGGACACTGGAGCTACCTCCCCCTATTAGAATGAGCTATGTGGTGTGTATCATAGCTATGACCATATGCCCTATCTACTGCATCTTTATATTACTAGGTATCTCCAGCAGGCGTCTGCTATTTTGTTTTGAGTCCAGATGCATCATGCTACAGAGGAGAGAGATGCACACTTTGCTCTCTCAGGGAGGTTTTCCTTTGTTGGTTTTCCCTTAGTGTCAAATAAGAAGTCATTGAGACTGAAAGTATATGGCTGCTTTTTGTGTCTGGCAAAACATTAGGAGTGTGATTCTGTGCCTCTAAGCCCAGGGAGAGTGGGGGCTGAGATGTGCTCACCACTGCCAAAAGAGGTGTACGTGCAACAGCAACCCCTCTCCCACTGTGAACTCATGAAATCCACAATGAAGCCTACAAGTAAAACTCCACCACCGTTTTCCCAGGTCTTCAGCTGAGATCCAACAGACGAGCTGTAGAATGCAGGCCAAGAATATGTCACTAATCCCTTTCTGAAAGAGAGAGCACCGTTGTTCATCAGAACAACGCCTGCACTACCCTCATGCCCAGGCAACTCCCTGTATTATGTTTGTTTCTCATGCGTCACCTAAATCACTCATAAAATGAGGATTTTTTAATAAAACATGTTTAATTAGCTTCCTCTCAAAAATCTCCACTCCCTGCCATCTGATTGGCTGCTGGCAGAGGAGTGACTTGGCCTGCTGCATGTCTGGGTTCCTGGAAGAAGCTGCGTGCCAGTGAAAATGACTCCAGGGAGGAATGGGCGGTACCAGAAAGAGCTGGCTGAGAGGAGAGAGGTCTTGAAGCTCATTTTGTTTCCTTTCTGCAGCCTGACAGAGAAAAGGAGGGAAGGGGAAAGCTGCACACAGCTTCTGCCAGGTCACTCATCATCTGATTCCTGGAGCTCCCACCATCCTGCTTGTCAAAGACACCAGCTAACTACTCCGTGTTTCAGTAAAGACGTTGTACCAGGGGTATTCTTTGGGGAGATCCAAGAGATACTTCAGCCTGGTTCTGACCATCTTAAACCCTGTAGGTCACACACTCCTTACCCCACTCCACATTCTCTCTTTCTTACCTACACCATACATTTTGTTCCTGTTTTTGGGATATTTCTCTTCACGTGTTTATCTTTGGTTCGTTAACAGACAGACTTTGAATTGCAACTTTCACCCCCTAGTGTCCTTATACTTTTGAGGTGTTCTGATCATAGAGTTGGATCTGGCCCATTATGGAAAGAGGATTTGGTTTCCACCCTCACCAGCACCCAGACTTTGATGAATGCTGGGATATGGGGGGTGAGGGGTGGTTCAGGCATATATCAAGTTTCTTGCCTCTAAAATCCAAATGTCTCTTAACTGGTGGGTGGAGACAAATTCCACCTGTCATTTTAGAGAATGGAGAAATAGCCCCTCATCTGAGGGCTGGGCAGGTATGTGAAATGTAACATTAAATAACAAAGCAATATATACTCTGGTTTTGGAATTACAGGCAGATGGAACTGGGGAGCTGAAACCTGCTCTCTAGCCTACATGCTATCTCTTTATCTCTTGCCAAGCACATCTTGCATCTTTATCTTCCCTAGTCCCTGTGGGGGAACTACAGGGAAGGATGGAAGCCATCCTCTTCTCCTGCTTCCAAAGCAAACTCCTATGACTCAGAACACTGTGTGGCTTATGAGGAAGTGATCAAACAGCTGGCACCTACAATTTGGGCTCCCTTACTTAGACACACTTTAGGAATGCAGCTGGAGTCTAAATACAGCAGGTCATATTCATCCCTGGTGAGCCTCCCATTGACATCAGTGAAGTTATATCAGGGATTAATTTGGCTCACTGACTGTACAGTATTTCAAAACCAAAACTGAGGCACTCTCTGGCTCTGAGGCTACGGTGCATGAAGCTTTTTTCCTGGAGAGCACCACTAGGCTGGTAGTGACTGAAAGTGTCACCACCCAGCAAAGGCTGCTTCAGAAGTTACTTGGTGAGCTCATTCCTATTCCTAGCAATCTGGTGTCAGTATCATCACTGTTAGTCTCTGGTCAAGGACTAAATGGAATAAAAAATGAAATTATCTTCTTGCCTCCAGAGGTGTTCCCTCCAGATTTATACTTCATTTATGGATAAAGAGCTTCAGGGCTGTCAAGCCAAAATTTTTCTCAACACCAAATTCAAATGCAAATATTAATTCTCCACTTAACCACTGAGAAATCTGAAAAAGGTACACACTTCTTTCTCCCATAGATTACACTAGCAACCCAGCAATGCATAAATTCACCCTGCTGGCTCTCCTGTTCCCACAGTCATTGTTGACTGTGGTGCATACTCAGAGGACTGACTCGCCTCTCACTCACCCTACTTTCATATCCGTGAAGCTCCACCATCTTCTGTGGAGCCACTTCTGACTTACACTGGTGTACATGAGAGGGGATTGAGGTTCAAGGTATTCAACAGGGGATTAAAATGGGCTTCCACGCCATAAGAAAGAGAAAAAGAATGTTTGCCAACTAGACAAGGTCAAACACAATAAAAAGAGAAATGTTCATTCCAAGTCTCTTTACTGGCTATTGCAGCAGGTTGCAGAGACTCCAAATATAAATATGTAAATAACAAAGTTGACATTTAATACCTCAGTTAATTGAAACTAATCAATTGCAACATAAACAGCAGGAGGAAGAGACTCTAGTGTAACTGACTATCTTACAGTGATCACATCTAGCAGTTAAAGGCATGTTGGAATAGGTGTTCTCTGTCTCATATGAAAAGGGTGTAGCTAGGACCAAAGGGTGTAGCTAGGACCAGTTTTCCACGAAAAGCTCGTTAACCAGCATAGGTATTAACCCTGTTCAGGAATTCTGTTGCTGTAAACAGGGAGTGCTGCTCCAGCCACCTCGCATAATAATGGATTACCAACCAGCAATTACATTTTATTGTATTCGGCTCTTAGCTGCCAAAAGATTGGGGATTGCAGAGCTGAGTTTAAAACTCAATCAAGAGAAGGGCTCCTGAAGTAATCATGGCAACTCATGGTCTGATTGCCTAATAGAGGGGAGGCTCCACCTGATTTTTCTCCCCATTCTAGGGGAAAGAACCAGAAGGAAACCCTGTGTTTAAGGAAGCCATTGTGGCAGCTTTACTGCCTGAATATTCTAAAGCCATTGCTGGGGAGAGTGACTTTTTCTCCATGTGATATGCAGCAGATTCCTTCAGCAAGAAGGGAGGACAACATTTAGCAAAGTCCCTTGTGCTCTCTCTTTCCTCTTCTGTCCCTTTGCTCCTTGTTCCCCTTCAGTGGGCTTGGACCAGGTGTAACCAGGGATAGAAACGGGGTCCAGAGGTTCTACAATGAATAATCCCCACTAGGACCTGAGCCAGTGGCCCTAGGTGTTCGTTTGGTAGAGGGCTACAGAGGTATTCACCTTGACATAAAATGCTTTATGCCTGACTCTACATCCTGTTGCCCTGTCTTTTGCCCATTTAATATCAGTGGAGTTCCGTTGGCATGGAACAACGTGGAAAATTGGACCCTCTGTTTTACTCTGATAAACTGAATCCTTCCTTGAGAATTAGATTGTTTTTAGATTGCACTGAGCCAGACCCTGAGCTGATGTACTGCATTGCTGACAACTTTTTATTTCAGAAGGTTGAAAAAGCTACTAGAGGGGAAGCTGTCCTAGACTTGATTTTAACAAATATGGAGGAACTCATTGAGAATTTGAAAGTAGAAGGCAGCTTGGGTGAAAGTGATCATGAAATCATAGAGTTTGCAATTCTAAGGATGGGTAGAAGGGAGTACAGCAAAATAGAGACAATGGATTTCAGGAAGGTGGATTTTGGTAAGCTCAGAGAGCTGATAGGTAAGGTCCCATGGGAATCAAGACTGAGGGGAAAAACAACTGAGGAGAGTTGGCAGTTTTTCAAAGGGACACTATTAAGGGCCCAAAAGCAAGCTATTCCGCTGGGTAGGAAAGATAGAAAATGTGGCAAAAGACCACCTTGGCTAAACCAGAAGATCTTGCATGATCTAAAAAATAAAGAGTCATATAAAAAATGGAAACTAGGACAGATTACAAAGGATGAATATAGGCAAACAACATAGGAATGCAGGGGCAAGAATAGAAAGGCAAAGACACAAAATGAGCTCAAACTAGCTATGGGAATAAAGGGAAACAAAAAGACTTTTTATCAATACATTAGAAGCAAGAGGATGACCAAGGACAGGGTAGGCCCACTGCTCAGTGAGGAGGGAGAAACAGTAACAGGAAACTTGGAAAGGAAGGAAAAATCAGTTTCACACATACAAAATGGGAAGAGACTGTCTAGGAAGGAGTATGGCAGAAAGGGATCTAGGGGTTATAGTGGACCACAAGCTAAATATGAGTCAACAGTGTGATGCTGTTGCAAAAAAAAAAAGCAAACGTGATTCTGGGATGCATTAACAGGTGTGTTGTGAGCAAGACACAAGAAGTCATTCTGGTTAGGCCTCAACTGGAGTATTGTGTCCAGTTCTGGGCACCGCATTTCAAGAAAGATGTGGAGAAATTGGAGAGGGTCCAGAGAAGAGTAACAAGAATGATTAAAGGTCTTGAGAACATGACCTATGAAGGAAGGCTGAAATAATTGGGTTTGTTTAGTTTGGAAAAGAGAAGACTGAGAGGGGACATGATAGCAGTTTTCAGGTATCTAAAAGGGTGTCATCAGGAGGAGGAAGAAAACTTGTTCACCTTAGCCTCTAAGGATAGAACAAGAAGCAATGGACTTAAACTGCAGCAAGGGAGGTTTAGGTTGCATATTAGGAAAAAGTTCCTAACTGTCAGGGTGGTTAAACACTGGAATAAATTGCCTCGGGAGGTTGTAGAATCTCCATCTCTGGAGATATTTAAGAGTAGGTTAGATAAATGTCTATCAGGGATGGTCTAGACAGTATTTGGTCCTGCCATGAGGGCAGGGGACTGGACTCGATGACCTCTCGAGGTCCCTTCCAGTTCTAGAATCTATGATATAGCTTCAGTGACTTCACAGGAGCCAGGCTGGTTTATGCCAGCTAGAGATCTGGACCAATGTGTTCAGAAAGTGTCCCAGTTGCTTCAGTTCTTACCTTGTTCCCAGCCTAAATCTCTGGGTGGGATGCTGTGCTAAGCTTCTTAGGGTACGTCTACACAGCCACCAAAAAAAAAAAAAAACAACCCTGCAGCAGGGAATCTCAGAGTCCAGGTCCACTGACTTGGGTTCATGGGACTTGAGCTGCAAGGCTAAAAATAGCAGTGTAGATGTTCAGGCTTGGACTGGGGCCCAGGCTCTGAAGCCCGGTGTAGGGGGTGGGTCTCAGAACCCAGGCTCCAGCCCAAGGATGAAAGGAGACTTGAGGAGCTCGGTTTGTTTTCCTTAACCAAAAGAAGGATGAGAGGAGATATGATTGCACTCTTTAAATATATCAGAGGGATAAATACCAGGGAAGGAGAGGAATTATTTCAGCTCAGTGCTAATGTGGACACGAGGACAAACAGATATAAATTGTCAGTCAGGAAATTTAGGCTTGAAATTAGATGAAGGTTTCTAACCACCAGAGGAGTGCAATTCTGGAACAGCCTACCGAGGGAAACAGTGGGGGCGAAGGACCTCCATGACTTTAAGATTAAGCTGGATAAGTTTATGGAGGGGATGGTATGATAGGATAACGGGTTTAGTCAATAGGTCAATAACGTGCCACACTGGTAATTAGTACAAAGGGTCAATGTTGGGATATTGTTAGCCTTTTCCAGAGGGTCTGGCTGGAGAGTCTTGCCCGCATGCTCGGGGTTCAGCTGACCGCCATATTTGGGGTCGGGAAGGAATTTTCCTCCAGGGAAGATTGGCAGTGGCCCTGGAGGTTTTTCGCCTTCCTCCGAAGCATGGGGCAGGGGTCGCTTGCTGGTGGATTATCTGCTACTTGAAGTCTTTAAATCATGATTTGGAGCATTCAACAGCAGAATCTAGGGAGAGAATTAGTTCAGGAGTGGGTGGATCGGCTTATGTGGCCTGCATCTTGCAGGAGGTCAGACTAGATGATCATAATGGTCCCTTCTGATCTTGAATTCTATGATTCTATGATTCTAAGTGGAAACCTCTACACTGCTCTATTTAGACTCACAGCTTGAGCCCCACGAGCCCAAGTCAGCTGACCCAGGCACTGAAACTCGCTGCTGCAGGGTTTGTTTTTTATTTGCTGTGTAGACATACCCTTAGACTCGGAACAGCACAGAACTCGTAGCCCAAGGGTAAGGGTATAGGGAGCCTTCAAGCCACTCTTGAACTCTCCCAAGCCTGAACTGCTGCAGGGCTGGAGATGCCTCCATATATTTTAGCCATTCCCAGGCCCCCTCCATCCATTTGTTTGGTGTCTGACAAATGTGCAATATATCAAGAATCTGGAGGTTCCTGGCCTTTGCAGCCAGTAGTGATTGGTGTAGGATATGAAATGTGCTCGTAATCCTTTCACTGGCCCTAGTCTATGTTCTGTGTTATATTAAATAGATGAAATATGAATAGCCATCTTAGACGTCTGTTACCTGTTTAGGTAAAGGAATGATTTAACCGCACCCTTTGTTCCAGGATTATTCACTGCAAAGGATTATTTTATTTAAAACAACATAGGAATTGCCTAGTAACTGGAATAACCAGTTAAAATAAACATAGCTATGCTCTGCAGCACACTGAAATTGATGTTGAAGAAATGACCTACTTTCTGCAGAGAGAGCAGTCATTTTAAAGCAAACATGTTGTTAAATTGATACTTGGTAACTCTAGGCACCTTAATATTTCTGCTTCCTTCTCAGTTGCTCAATTTTGTAGCATCTCAAGGTCAGGCTGAAATGAAGCAGGTCACCAGATGAGGAATTTGGATGGGTAAATCTCTCAGATCATTTTCTAAAGATACAGTGATAGATTACCAGTGCAGGAGACACGGACAATGCATGACATGAAAGTTCACCCCATCTCTGCATTGCTTCATATTAGTATGTGGGAGATGTACGTTCAATCCTCGTATTGGTTTTTATCTCCCCAACTGAAGCTCCTGCATCACTCTGATTCTGATGGATAATGGAACAAGCTTTTGTTATCTACTGGTATTCCTGAGTTCCAGGACATGCAAAGGGATGCGGTGTGTACCCTGTTCAGTTGTAGAAGGTCCAAGCACCACTCATCTGTGCGGAAATGAAAGCTTATTTTTGCTGGTATTTTTATTTATTTACTTATTTAATCTATTTTTAAGAAATTTTTTTGTCCAAAGACTCAGAGCTAGGTTCTTCTTTATGCAAATAGCATCTCTTTAACACTAGCAGACACAGTTGCCCCTGCTACTTATCGCTCATCAACCACGCCCTAGATTTGTAGACTATAAAGTCAGAAGAGACTATTGTGATCATCTTGTCTGACCTCCTGCATAAAACAGGCCATAGAACTTCCCTGAATTAATTCCTAGAGCAGGGGTCGGCAACCTTTCAGAAGCGTTGTGCCGAGTCTTCATCTATTCACTCTAATTTAAGGTTTCGCGTACCAGTAATACATGTTAATGTTTTTAGAAGGTCTCTTTCTATAAGTCTATAATATATAACTAAACTATTGTTGTATGTAAAGTAAATAAGTAAAAGTAAAGTAAAATGTTGAAGAAGCTTTATTAAAAATTAAATTAAAATGCAGAGCTCCCCGGACCAGTGGCCAGGACCCGGGCAGTGTGAGTGCCACTGAAAATCAGCTCGTGTGCCGCCTTCGGCAACCGTGCCATAGGTTGCCTACCCCTGTCCTAGAGTGTACCGTCCTCTTTCTCCTCTTTGCTGCTGTTAAGAGGAGAGACAATCACTTATATATTTTGATGGTTTATTTAGTTCAGTAAGGATGTCTACCTTTGTCAACTAGGCCATAAGAAGCTTAGTTGTAGTTTGTCAGCCACACTCTAGCAAGGTGAGATCCCCACTTACTTCTCAGCAGGCATTCTGCTCACAGGGACCCAAGAGAACAGCTAGGGCCTGGACTGCAAGGTATACTCAAGCCAAAGAGATCTTCCAGGAAGAGTAACTGGTTTCCTAGATCCATACTGTTGGCTTGGATGGAGGTCCTCCATATTAAGGAGTTAGGTTTTGTCAGCTAGAGAAGGTTGACCCCGCAGAGTCTGGACACCCTGTTGCCACAATGCTGATAGAGTTGGAAAAGGACACGATCTCATCCCGTTAAAATTTGTTTTAGTTTTTCAACTGTTTGTAGCTAAAAGGAGTAAATCATATAATTCCAGACCGCTCTACCCTCCAAACACAGCTGTGTCAGGTGAACCCACTTGCAACATAGGATTGATTTAAGACGTACTTGGTTGAAACTATAGTAAAGAACACGATTATCAGACACATATATGAATATGATATGTTGGGGAAGAGTCAACATGGCTTTTATAAAAGGAAATCATGTCTCACCAAGCTATTAGAAGTCATTGAGGGTATCAACAAACATGTGGACAAGGTTGATCCAGTGGATATAGTGTACTTGGACTTTCAGAAAGCTGTTGACAGTATCCCACATCAAAGGCTCTTAAGCAAACTAAACAGTCATGGGACAAGAGGGAAAGCCCTCTCATGGATCAGTAACTGACTAAAAGACAGAAAACAAATGGTAGGAATAAATGGTCAGTTTCCACAACAGAGAGGGGTAAATAGCAGGGTCCCCGAAGGAGCTGTACTGGGACCTGTACTGTTCAACATATTAATACATGATATTATGAAGGGGGTGAACTGTGAGGTGGCAAAATTTGCAGATCATACACAATTACTCAAGATAGTTAAGTCCGAAGCTGACTGCAAAAAGTTACGAAGGGATCTCACTAAACTGGGTGACTGGGCAACAAAATGGCAGATGAAATTTAGTGTTGATAAGTACAAAGTAATAATGCACATTGGAAAATATAATCCCAACTATATCTACAAAATGATGAGATCTAAATTAGCTGTTACCAGTCAAGAAAGAGATCTTGGAGTCATCGTAGATAGTTCTCTGAAAACATCAGCTCATACTAGAAGAGATTAAAAAGCCTGGGACTGTTCATCTTAGAACAAAGATGACTAAGGGGGGATATGATAGAGGGCTATAAAATCATGTATGGTATGGGAAAAGTGAGTAAGGAAGTGTTATTTGCCCACTGACATAACACAAGAACTAGATATCACCTGATTAAATTAATAGGTAGCTGATTTTAAAAAAACAGAAGGAAGTATTTTTTCACACATCATGCAGTCAACCTGTGGAACTCATTGCCATGGCATGTTGTGAAGGCCAAAGCTATAACTGAGTTCAATTAGCCAAGATGGTCAGGAACACAACCCCATGCCAGAAGCTGGGAATAGGCAACAGGGGCTGGATCACCTGATGATTGCCCTGTTCTGTTAGTTCCCTCTGAAGTTTCTGGTGCTGGCCACTGTCAGAATACAGGATACTGGGCTACATCGACCAGTGGTCTGACCCAGTATGGCCGTTGTTACATTCTTATGACTCATGGTATTCAGGAATCTGATAAAAATGTTCTCTTTACCACGTATAGTTTATTCTTTACTCTGGGTTAATTTGCCAGGAGTACAGAGGTGGCTACACAAATACATACACTGACGTGTACAGCATGCACATCAGAATAAACATCTATCAGTCTGGCATCAGAGATACATTGATTATTAGTGACGGGTTGAGATAAAGATTAGTGGATATTTTACCGCCATTTGAATTTGTGAGCATTTAGGGCAGGTGAAAGGTGCTGGATTGCCAGTCCTCAATACTAAGTCCTCAGTTCCCAGTATAGGTACAAAACTAGCCAGGACAGGGCAAGCTTCCCCCACACATTGGCCCCCTCCTCCAATGTGCACAATCCCTGATCTGGAGGGACCATCACTAAGGGAGAAAGAGGCACTCATTGCACATTGTCTGTTTAATTTTTGGCCTCTCTGCTGAAACTGCCCACAAAGATGCCAATTAGCACTACCTTTAATGTCAGTTCTTGATGTGGTCATTTGCCCACTGGGAATTAGATGGAAAGGACTGGGCACTGGGTCATCCTAATCAAACTCATTTCACACAGGCCAGTAAAGAACTATTTGATGATGACCACTTCTAGACACAACTGACTTGGGCTATATTTGCGCCAGTGACCTGGGGGCCTAAGACCCATTCTAAAGCTCCTGGGGCATCCCCCACATTTTCTTATTTGTTGGACCCTTGTTGCTAGCTCTGTGTAGACTCACTGAATGGGACCCCTTACCTGATTGGGAAGATTTAATATTCTCAAGCATAAGGATGGTCTTGTGAGAATCGTATGCTCACTTCCTCTGTCCCAGCAGCATGATTCAAAATCAGGTTGACAGCTGGCAGTTCCCTTGGGATATGGTGCTTGTCAGAAGTTATTCAGCTTGGTCACGATCCCTCCCATCACGTAAACCTCTTAACATTCATTGCCAGATGCTAAACCTTGGAGAGACAGAGTTCAAAGTGCTACATGTAAGCCCATATACACTTATTTCTGGCACTTCGCACAGCAGATGCAGTGTGTGTTACAGAGCATATGTTTGAAATACTTAACTATTAGCAAACATGCTGTTGTGGTACCTATCAGACTGGGACACTGCCCTTCTGGGAAAACCTAAAATGTGACTGACTTTCATTATTTTCTTGTCTCTTTTTTTGCAAAATCCAGGTAACGCTTTATATGAAGGTATACGAAAGATGCACAAGGGGCAGGGTGTAGTTTCAAAACAAATGCTTCAACACTCTTGTCTTCAGGTTATTGTTCACATGCCTCCCAGACCCCAAGGATCCCTTTGCCCTCCACCCACCTCCCATTTGCTTGTAACTTATTCCCCGCCCTGTGCCAGGAGGAGGCTGTCCTTCTGGCACAGTGGGGCTGGGTAGAATACCCCTAAGAAGTGTGAAGTTCTCACCAGGAGCTGAGTATGCTGCCTCCACACTACCTTTAATCCATTTTAGACACTGAGGAATAAGCTAACAGAAGGCATCTAAGTCCTTCCTCAGTGCAAGGACCTATCATCCAGTCCTTACTACAGAAGGGCAGAGTATTACAGAGTGACCGTGACAGGCTTTTCATCCAGGGGCGCTCACATACTCTGGTTCCGAGCTGATGTAATAACCTCAGTGCCTCAGGGTGTGTGAACTAGCTGGGAAGAGTAGTTTGGTCATTAAAGTAGCAGTGAAGCACCCTGTTGCAGAAGATGTTGATGTTGTTGTAAAATACACAGCTGAAAAGATGCACCTTATTTATTTTACATTTCACATTCGGTGACAATCACTCTGGTGGCATAGACCAGATCTAATAAATTACTTCCACAAACCGCTCTGCACTGCCTATTACCCAGCTCCACCCAGCTCACACCCATCTGACACATGTGGAATCCTTCATGTACCTCCAGGCAGCAATCCAGATGTCGTCTGCTGGCTTGGCTCTGCTTTAAGAGCAGGGTTTTGCTATGCATTGAGAATCTGTGTGCCAGACAATCACAGAACGTAGCCAGATGATCTGCACATACAGTAGCATGCAGTACACTTTTTTTTTTTGATGTGCCACTGGGAGGAGGATATTGCTATTTTTAAATCTTCATTCTGATAGTTTATCCCTACTCTTTGTTTCCTGTCTTTTAACCAGTTGCTGATCCATGAGAGGCCCTTCCCTCTTAGCCCAAGACTGCTTCCTTTGCTTAAGAGTTTTTGGTGAGGGACCTTCTCAAAGGCTTTCTGAAAGTCCAAGTATACTATATCCACTGGATCACCCTTGTTCACATGTTTGTTGACCCTTTCAAATAATTCTAATAGGTTGGTGAGGCATGATTTCCATTTACAAAAGCCATGTTGACTCTTCCGCAACATATCATGTTCATATATGTAGTTTCAACCAGTTTGCCTGTTACTGAAGTTAGGCTTACCAGCCTGTGACTGCCAGGATCGCCTCTTTTTTTTAAATTAGGTGTTACATTAGCTGTCCTCCAATCCTCTGGTACATAGAGGATTTTAAGGACAGGCTTGACAAAGCCCTGGCTGGGATGATTTAGTTGGGAATTGGTCCTGCTTTGAGCAGGGGGTTGGACTAGATGACCTCCTGAGGTCCCTTCCAACCCTGATATGAAAGGCTGATTTAAGTGATTGGTTACATACCACAGTTAGTAGGTCTACAATTTCATATTTGGGTTCCTTTAGAACTCTTGGGTGAATGCCATCTGGTCCTGGTGACTTATTACTGTTGAATTTATCAATTTGTTCCCAAACCTCCTTTGGGACCTCAGTCTGGGATAGTTCCTCCTAAAAAGAATGGCTCAAGTGTGGGATCTTCCTCACATCCTCTGCATTGAAGACATGATGCAAAGAATTTGTTTAGTTTCTCTGCAACGGCCTTGTCTTCCTGAATGCTCTTTTAGCACCTTAATCATCCAGTGGCCAATCGACTGTATCAAATCGATTTCTAAAAAATCGACTTCTATTAAATCGACCTAATTTCATAGTGTAGAAATACCCTTAGACTCATAGACTTTAATGCCAGAAGGGACCATTATGATCATCTAGTCTGACTTCCTGCACATCGCAGGCCACAGAACCTCACCGACTCCCTCCTGTAATACATGCATCCGACGAAGTGGGTACTCACCCACGAAAGCTCATGGTCCAATACGTCTGTTAGTCTATAAGGTGCCACAGGACTCTTTGCTGCTTTTACAGATCCATACTAACACGGCTACCCCTCTGATACCTCCTGTAATAGACTCCTAACATCTGGCTGAGTTACTGAAGTCCTCAAATCATGATTTAAAGATGTCAAGTGACAGAGAATCCACCATTTACACTAGTTTAAACCTGCAAGTGACCCATGACCTGCCGAGGAAGGTGAAAATCCCTCAGGGTCTCTGGCAATCTGACCCCATAGAAAATATCTTCCCGACCCCAATATGGTGATCAGCTGGACCCTGAGCATGTGGCCAAGACCCTTCAGCCAGACACCTGGGCTGGGAAAGAATTCTCTGTAGTAGCTCAGAGCCCTCCCCACCTAGTGCCCTATCTCTGGCCGGTGGGGATATTGCTACAAGCAGTCACAGATAAGCCACATGCCATCATAGGCAGTCCCATCATACCATCCCCTCCATAAACTTATCAAGCTCAGTCTTGAAGCCAATTAGGGTTTCCCCCACACAGACTGCTCCCCTTGGAAGGCTGTTCCAGAACTTCACTCCTCTGATGGTTACAAACCTTCATCTAATTTCAAACCTAAATCTGCTGATGGCCAGTTTATATCCATTTGTTCTTATGTCAGCACTGGCGCTTAACTTAAATAACTCCTCTCCCTCCTATGGTGTTTCTATAGTGAGCAATCATATCTCCTCTCAGTGTTTGTTTTGTTAGGCTAAACAAGCCAAGCTCCTTGAGTCTTCTCTCGTAAGCTAGGTTCTCCATTCCTCTGATCATCCTAGTAGTCCTTCTCTGCACATGTTCCAGTTTGAATTCATCTTTCTTAAATACGGGAGAACAGAATTGCACAAGTATGCCAGATGACGTCTCACCAGTGCCTTGTATAATGGTACTAACACTTCCCTGTCTCTACCAGAAATACCTTGCCTGATGCATCCTAGGATCTCTTAGCCTTTTTCACAGCCACATCACACTGGCAGCTCATAGTCATCTTCTGATTAGCCAGTACACCCAGGTCTTTCTCCTCTTCTGTCTCTTCCAGCTGTTTTGCAACTTCACACCTACTCCCTTTCCAATGGCCTCTTTCCTTGCCTAGCATGCAGCACAAGGGACAAGGTTTGTTGTTCCAGCACAGTTGTGAGTGGAGGATCCATGTGAGGCTCAAGCGAGGTTAACCATGATGTTCCACAGTGACTGAGAGTATGTTTCAAGCCTCCTTTCATTCCCGCCCCCCCCACACACTGAAATACACTTGGTAAAAAGGGTGTGGGACTGGGTGTGGGTGGAGAATAGACGTGTCTGAGAAAAAATTGGTTTGAGCAGGAGCCTCAGTGTATTATCAAGACCTTTAGCTCCATGGCCCCATTTTTGGTATCCTGATATGAGGGAAAAGTTACTTGGTGCACGACAGCAGCATCAGGTTGCCCTGCTCTCCCTGTGCTGCAAATCACATCCTGTCTGGCTCTTATACATGAAACACCATGCTGCTGCTAATCTAACAAGCCGAGAGGTGCCCCAGGTGCTCTGCAGAATAGCAGGGCATACTCTGGGAATGTAGCCCTGGGAATGGAGCACTGGCAAGGAGCTGCAATGGGAAGGCTCCATTCCTTGGATAATTACACATTCAGGAAGATTTGATCTTATTTTTTAATTATCTTCCGTTTTTTGCTCTTGGCTGGTTCCTCTAATTAGGGGCTGCCAAGTTTAATGGTTTTAAAAATTTCCCACCTGTGGGGCTAGGGGCAGGGCTTGTTAAAGTTGATGCGCAAAACATTTTAACTTTGCAATTAGGGATGGGGATAAGATGCAAAATTCTGGTCAGCATCCAAAGCTGGGGGTTGTTCAGACCCACTTCTACTCACTATTCCCTCCCCCATATTCCAATCCCTTGGACAGCAGGTGAAGTGGGGGAGGGAGACATTAATGGTGGTGCCATCCATTGTATATGCACCGGTGATGGCTAAGGAGATATGGGAAGCAGCAGTGATAGACAGGCTTTCCACAGACTTGAGCATTAGTAAGTTGCTGGGCCAAGTGGAAGAACTGTATGTGGAGTATCCAGTTATTTTGCTTTTTGAGTCTCCATTTCCTCTGATAACTGGTGAAAATAGCGATGGACAGTGGCCCAGAAATGCAGTGTAACAGGTCAGCAGGGTTTGCTAGAAACACCCCAATGCATCTGCAAGTGTTGGTTCTGCTGCAAAAGGGTTAAGTGGATTGTAGTGATTCATTGAGAGTTTGCTGACTAATTAACCCATCTGCCTGTAAGGGAGTGCATCTTCAGAGAGAGGATCCTGGGCATGGGCTGAGCAGTCCAGGGGAAGGAACCCTTGAGCAGCGAAACCCAAAAAGAAGGTTGAAACTAAACCACGTTAATGTATAATTGGTTTCCTGGTTAATAATAAAGCTAAACCCCAGGAGACAGGGTGAGATTTCACTGTGTTTGAGAGCAGGGTGGGAAAGGTGTCTGCTCACACACACACATGCTGTCTACCAGGGCTGGCTCCAGGCACCAGTATTCCAAGCTGGTGCTTGGGGCAGCAATCTGCAAGGGGCAGCAGTCCCTGTTGTTTTGCCCCCAAGCAGCATGCCAAATTGCCGCCGCAGGCGGTGGGGACAGTCCGTGTGCCCTTAGGGCAGCAGGCACGTTTCAGCAGTGGCGGCAATTCGGCAGCAGCTTCTATGTTTAGCTGTCAGGGGCAGCTTCAGCTAAACATAGAAGCTGCCTCCGAATTGCCGCCCCCGCGGAAACACGCCTGCCACCCTAATGGCACACGGATTGCCCCCGCTGCCTGCGGCGGCAATTCCGCATGCTGCTTGGGGCGGCGAAAACTGTAGAGCCAGCCCTGCTGTCTGCTCAGAAGGGTGATTTCTTAAGGCATGAAGTGAGACTGTAGGAGCTAGTGTGGAAAACACTTTACCTGCTTATTTCACTGTGAAGAACTGCAGGGCATCTCTGTAGCACATTTTCAGATGTGGATTGGAGGATCTGTCACATACCCTTCCGACCTGCTTAGAGGTCTGCTTCAAATGCTCTGTGTGCATTTGTATGCATCTAGCCAGAAATAATATGCATGCAGAAAGAATGTCGTACGCTGGCCCGGCAGCAATGATACTTAGCACACTACGTAAGCATCCCAGGGAGAGAGATTAAAGCAGGATTTTCATGATGTTATAATTAAAGTGTTGTCTGTGTTTTCATTCACACCCCTATTTTCAGAGATGTATAACTCAGCTGTAAAAATAAATTAAATCTGGGTCGAAACTTGGCACGTGGGCTCCCAGAGCATGAACACATTTTCTTTGGCAAAATGTCCTGAAGATGCAGGAGTGGAAAATAATAATTACTATAACATAGGGTGTCAGTAAAAACACCTGTCAGCACATGACTACCTTTGTGTGTTAGCTGGCCATATGCATACTCCAGATGACCTACCTCCAACTTCAAGGGGTTGCATACATTAAATGAGGGAAGAATTTGACTTCAGAGTATTTAAAATCATATTCAAGTAATTTCTTAGTGCTTTTCTTCTTTCTTTTTAATGCTCTCCATTGTTTGCAAATATTTCTTCCAAGTCTGTTCACAACTTCCCTCCTGATTTTATTTTTCCATATGACTTGCCTTGATTTCCCCACCCCTCCATCCCTCCATGCCTCCAATGGAACCAACAGAGACACATCTGTTTGTGTTTAACAACTTCAGCTTGAGCAGCAGCATTATCCTGCCCACATATCCTTGGTGTGCAGTGGAAATCTCATGTGTGTGGTACTGGCAGGAGTGTTCTTTAGTGAATACCCATTCCAGGGCCAGTGTAAAGAGAACAAAGTGTGGCTTTTGGGGGCCCATGAAAACAGAAGCCAATATTCTTGGCTTTCAGACAGTGGATTTTAAAAAGGAAAAAAATCCCAGATTGGGATCCAAATTCTACTCCCTTACATGGGGGTGAATCTGGAGTACAGTAGAACCTCAGCGTTATGAACACCAGAGTTATGAACTGACCAGTCAACCACACACCTCATTTGGAACCGGAAGTATACAATCAGGTAGCAGACCAAAAAAAAAAAAAAAGCAAGTACAGTACAGTACTGCGTTAAACATAAACTACTAAAAATAAAAAGGGAAAGCAATATTTTTCTTCTGCATAGTAAAGTTTCAAAGCTGTATTAAGTCAATGTTCAGTAGTAAACTTTTGTCCCTAACCCTAACGTTTTGTCAGAGTTACAAACAACCTCCATTCTGAGGTGTTGCGAGGTTCTACTGTAACTCCATTTAAGTGCATGCAGCTATTCCAGATCAGTATCAATGTAACTGAGAGCAGAGTTTTATCCTTGGGGCCTGTGGTGGGGCAGGTCCCCACCCTCATGAGGAAGGAGTTAAAGAGCTCCTCTAGGCACAATCAGCCTCAGACCGGCATGCCTGTGACGCTTGTCAAGCCTGGAGATGGGCAGGTCCTGAAGCGTATGTGTGCACTGCAGCTGGGAGATGTGATTCCCAGCAGAGGCAGGCAGACGTGTGCCATTTCAGCTCAAGGTAGTGCACTGAGAAGAGCAGTGTGGACATTGTGGTAAGGGCTGTGGCTCAGGCTAGCTAGCCCAAGCCTGGCAAACCTCCTGGGTCCAAGCCTGGGCAGCAGGCCTGAGCCGGCACTCGCACTGCAAAGTCCCCACTGCTATTTTTAGTGCACTAGCTCCATCTGAGCTAGCATGAGTCTGTCTACCCATGATGGGAATGACACTGCCCAGCTGCAGTGTAGACATACCCTAAAAGGAAGGGTCCCTGATTGGTGCAAGGTAGCTCTCTGGAGCAGGACTGAAAGTCAGAGCTCCCCCTGCCCCTGGAAGCAGGGGTTGCTGACCAGGGAAATGCCTTGAGAGCACTGGTCACCTCAGAAAGAAGGACTGGTGCTTTTTTTTTTCTCTCTCTCTCTTTGGCTTCCCTAAGGCCTAGGACTCTGCTCTCTTTTTGTTTGGATTACTTTAGGTCCCCCTGCAAGGGAGCAGAGACCCTGACAGCATTGCCAGAGGGCTATGCCCCAGACTCCAATACAGAAGAGGAACCTACCATCTCCCCAAGGGAGTACTAGAGGTGTATAGCCTACAGTAGGACCAAATTCAAAACTGGTGTAAACAGGTGCACTTCAAAAGACTTCTAGTTGCATTGCACCTACTTACACCCAGATTTTAGACTCTGGAGGGTTTTCTCTCCCAGGTACTAGCAATGTTAAGATGGGTGAGATGCTTTCATATACTATTTGAGAGCATTCCTTCCATGGCAACTGGAGACCTGTGAGTTTGCTGCCCGTAACTATTGTATAAGGAGTGGCAATCAGATTCCTGTTCACCTACATTGTGATGTTCAGCTCAGAATATTCTAAAACTCTGAACTCTCCCGGTATCTACAAAATAAAAACTTGGGTTTGTGTGTATTTGGCAGGATGGGGAGGCTGGCTAAGAGCTTGTCCCTTGTTCTCAGACTCATTTTTTGAAAAGATTAAATGAAGAGTCACTGTTTGATGATTCCACATGGATATGACCAGAGATTTTTAGATTGAAAGGCTTTAAAATATCAGACTTTTATTTAAAATCCAGTCAAATGATTTTAAAAAAAACTGTTTCAAGGTAGAAGAAAGTGATTTTTTGGAGTCTGTGTATATTATTATTTATATTGCAGTAGAACCCAGAGGCCCCATGTGCTAGGTGCTGTACAAACATCACAGAGAGCCCTTGCCCATAAGAGCTTACACCCTCCAGCTCTCCCTGTGCATCCACTCACTGTCAGATGGACCAAGCATGCCACATTGTTACCCTCGTCTCCCACCCACTCTTCCTACCCGGAAGCTCTTTGGGCAAGAACTCAGAAACCTGCAGGCTCAATTCCCACACCAGCCCCACAAAGAAAAAAGGTCAGCTGTTGGGACACAGCTGAATGGGGGTCACCAGGGGATGGTTCAGAAAGCAGAGCCACCTACCCACTCCCTACACACATTACTATAGTGATTGAGTCTCTCCCAGAGCCCTGCCACATATGCAGCTCTGCTTGGCAAGTCATACAGGTGTCCCAAGATCATTATTGTGCGTTCCATAGCTGGGCTGTCCTGGTCTCCACACACACCCCCAGCAGACAGATGAGCTTGTCTAAAAGGAAGCCTTGTTCAGTGGTCTTATGGGTTTTTTTTAATGTATTTTCTATTTGTTTTTTAATTTTCTATTCTCATTTGATTGCCTTTCCACAGCCCCTGCGTGAGGGCAGAGGTGCAGTAACAGGGAAACCTGACCTCACACACACACGCTGTCAATCATCAAAGTATGGAAAACAAAGCCAGCAATACTACCAGTGTGTAAAAATGTGACAAGAAATGGGCGTTGACTAAAAACACTGGGCCGTGTTGTCCCGTAGGCAGGATGCTCCTATCTAGGGAAGAAGAAACTCCACTGGTTTCCTTCAGACTATTATCCCCTGGGGCATTGTCCTGTCTCTTCCTCCCATTCCAGCTCTCTGAACAAGCTGGGATTTCTCTCCCCAAATACACCCAGCCCTGGGACCGATGAAGACCAGGGCCTACTGCCTGCTAAAGTCCTGAGGGTTCAGAGGTGAGGGAAGATGCTGTGGAGAGGAGCAGCCCCCCCTAGACCCATGTGTCCCCTTCCTAGCTGCATCTTCCTCACACACACTCCCACACAGCCCTGTGAACTGGTCTCCATGAGGTTGGGCAAGTGGTGGGAGATAATGATGGTTCAGAGGAAGCAGTCTTCCCCCTTCCATGCTCATTGCTGGGCAGAATCCACCCACTCTGTGTCCCCTCTTTCTGCAGGAGATGATGTGGCCAGGTGTGACTGATTTGCTGTGTGGGGGCAGAGGCAGGGGACTGGGGGTAACAGCTTCATTTTGGCACCCAAGGGTCAGAACAGACATTGATCAAAGATACCACAGATAGCCGTCAGGGGGAGGGAGAAGGCAGGGCTGTAGGGTGTGGATACTGGCAAAGGGGAGGAAGCTCCAAGTGCTGTTTCTACTATGGGATGCAAAAGTAATACTGGTGTCAGTTAGATTAAGTCTTGTTCAAGTGAGAAGACGCTACCAGCAAATTAAGCAGGAGATAACAAAATCATACACAGTTCTGATTGAAGCTGCCTAGTGGTGGTTGGCTAGTTATTTAGTGCTGAACAGGGCAGAGGGACTGGTTATTTGGCAGCATGGTGATGATGGAGCAGGGACAGGTGTGGTTTTTTTCCTGTGCCACTGAAAGAATAAATAAATAAATAACCCCAAACCATGTGTCATCATTGCAGCTCAGCAGAGCCAGCTTTGAGCCAAGGCCAGGCTGCCACCACCCTTCTCCCTACTTCACCAAGGCAAGGGCAGTGTCAAGAGATTGACACTGATGGGAAGAAAACACAAGCCATATGGGAGAGATGCCCACAACCCCCCACTGCCTGAAGATAATCAGCCTGGGACTTGGATTGCCAAGGTTAATGTAAAAGTGTTACTGGGAACTTCCTTTTGAAATGGGAAAGAGGATAGGGGCGGGCAGGGGAACAGAGCGGGGCTTCCTTATCCCAAACTCAATATCCAGAACCTGTGAATTTGCAGAGGAGAGGTGTTTTTACCCAAAAATTCTTCCAACCTTGGTGTCATCCCAGTGAAATATACAGATGCCTGCCATACATACCGCTTGGAGGTCACAGCATTTCCAGCCCTTTCTTAGTTTGTGAATTTAGGAAATAGACCATATGTTTCAGAGTTGGGCCCAGGTGCCAAAGTTTGGATCCAAACTCTCATCTGAATCTCAGTTTCCCCCATGTTGCCAGGGGTGTTTGGATGTTGAATTTAGAGTGGCCTACTTCAAAGACAGAGTCAAAGAGGTGACACTCAAATCCAGATCTGAATCCAGATCCAAACTGCCCTGGAGTTTTGAGTTTGGTCTGGGTTGGGATCCTTTATTCCAGCCCAGGTCCATCCCTCATTTCTTGAAAGGAAAAGAAACAAAAACAATGGACTAAAAGGTGCTTTAAAATATCAGGAGAGAGGCTACCAAGGAAATAAATAGTGATAAGAACAATGGTAATACTCCTAATGTCACGGCAGCTCTAAAATTCAAGTAGTGTGCATGTGTCAAGAGCATTTCCTTCAAGCCTCTGCGGCTTGGAGGTTGGATTGTGCCCCACAGTTCACAGGTACCATCAGCCCCCTCCCTGGTGTAGACGTGGAATTGGGGGAGGGGAGAGGAAAAGTGGATGCAATCACTGCTGATGACCATGTCTTTACTGTACCCCCTTGATGCCATGCTTCAACGAGACAAAAAGACATCAAGATTCTAGTCTGTTGGTCTAAGGCCAGTCGGCTGTACCTCAGAGCTGGAAGGGATATTGCTTCAAATAGTCCCCCATCCTCCTGGGCAGGGGCAGCTGGTCCACCTCCTCTGTCAACTTGTTAATCTGTAGCCGGCACAGGTGCTGTAGGCTGGGGACACTGTCCTTGCGGCTGAGTGGCCGTATCAGCTTCAAGTGCACTGCCGCAGCCACCATCTCCTTTTGCATGGAGGACAGGGGCGAGGGCGGTGGGTAAGGGGCCTCATTCTTGTTCTCCACTGTGCAGGACATGACATAGTGCTGGATAAGGCTGACCACATCTGGGAAGGCCAGGATGCGGGGTTTGGACAGGCAGTTCGAGTCGAGCCGGAACTTGCTGTCGGCATATTCAATGCGCACATTGGTGGGACCCCGGTTGGTCTTGACGGAGAGTGTGAACAGGTAGCTGGGGTGGGTGCTGTCCCGTACCAGGAAGGTACCCTCAGGCATCTTCTGAAGATGCTGCTTGGCCTCACTGGCTGTGATAGACCCCCAATACCAGCCTGGAAAGGAATCCCAAAAAGAGAGTTCATTTAGAAAGAAAGAATCATCACTAGACTGAAAACACAGGCTGCTCATATCAGGGAGGCAGGAGGAGGCTTCATGGGAAAAACAGTAGAGATGGCATAGCCAAGCCCTGCAAGGTTTCCAGCCTACGTTTTCCATCAGTGTGCTTAGGCTGGGGGAGGGGAGGCCACTTCTGCAGTGTTTGGGGCTTACACAGACAGAGGAGCCAGTTCCCCTTTCTGTCAATTGAGCTATTAAAGGCAAAGCTCCCATGTATGCTAGTGGTAGGCTACTTTGTGATATAAACTCTGACTGTATGGTGGCTGAGACCAGGACCACTCGTTGCACTGATAAGTTTCTGCTGTAACAGCTTCTGGGGCAAGACACTTACAGCAGACCAACCTTAGTGCCTAGCGACCTTCCTAGGAGAGGAAATTCTTCTTAGAGGTGACTCACATAGCGTTCTTTCCCACACCCTGTGGCCTCCTCACCCAGTGACCTCATGTTGGTGGGTAGAGCCTTACCGGATTCTCGCAGATAGGAGAAGGTTTTTGCAATGCATAACAGGTCTTCTTCAGGATCTCGCATCCTAGGCAGGTTATTCTCAGGAGCAGGTGCCATGAAGGCAGGAGCAGATTCTCCCTGGAAGACCATAACGGAGCGAGGTTGCATGATCTGCTCGGACAAATCCACTGCAATGCCTCTGAGCGACTGTCTCCTGATCTTCTCCTCCGCCAGCAAAGGATGGGGTCTGAAATGAAGGATGTATTGTGTGATTTTTAGCTTGTCTTGCCTAAGGTTGCATTATCAGATCAGCGTCTGCACGTGTTCTGTAAAGAGATCCTCACTATAGTTATGTTTCCAACAGAAGTAGAAAAGGAAAAAACAAACATCACAGAGTTAAAGATGAACCCCTCGATGCAGGGAGGCATGGGTGGCTTTTTCCACCTTGGAAGGGACACTAGTTCAAACACCTTGTAACTCCACCAAGAGTCTGACATTCCTCTAATCCATTGGTCCTCAACTCAGGGTATGCATACCTCTGAGGGGTACGCAGAGTCTTCCAGGGGGTACATCAACTCATCTAGATATTTGCCTAGTTTTACACCAGGCTACATAAAAAGCACTAGCAAAGTCAGTACAAACTACAATTTCATACAGACAAGGGCTTGTTTATACTGCTCTATATATTATACACTGAAATGTAAGTGCAATATTTATATTCCAGTTGATTTATTTTATAATTATATGGGTAAAAATGAGAAAGTCAGCAATTTTTCAGTATTAGTGCGCTGTGACACTTGGGCATTTTTATGTCTGATTTTGTAATCAAGTAGTTTTAAGTGAGGTGAAACTTCAGGATACACAAGACAAATCAGATTCCTTCAAGGAAGGGGTACAGTAGTCTGGAAAGGTTGAGGGCCACTGCTCTAATATATAGGATATTGCATTTTTAATAAGGCTGTGGGGAGGAGATACAGATAGTATTCCTGATGACATGCAGCGGGCCTGATTCTGTTTCACTGGTTTAAACTTCGGTGGAGTTACTCCAGATTTATGACAGTGTGTCTGAGAGGAGAATCACCTTCACCCTCCCTCCCCCCAGTTATCTTCCTGTCACTACAGGTTGGCCTGATCTTGTCATGTCTGTTAGAAGCTAAGTGTGTGCTGATCTTGAAATGCCATCACAGCAGAATAACTAGCCAGTCCCTGGCACTACACAGGCCCTGGCATTCAAATGGCATGAAGGAAACAGTGTAAAGTGGAACCACCCAGCCCCTGGCATGTTTATAATGGTAGAAGGGTTTCAACAAGGTAGTGCCATAGTGAGCATTGTTCAGTGTGGTTATAAATCTTCCAAGGGAGCAGGATTGTAGCCTTCTAGCAACTAGCTGCAATGTGTCCCGTTGCCCTGTGGTCTGTGACAAGTCCTTCTCTGTGCCATGGGGAATGCTAACCTGTGGTGAGAGTACAGGATGATGGAGTGTAAGGAAGAAGCTCTCATTGCCAGTCAGACTTCTGAGTCTGAGGAAGTAGCCCAGAGTTTTCACTGCCAGGGGAATGTACAAAGCTGCATGTCCTGCAGAAGGAGGTTGAAAATAAGCAGCATGTGTGTCAGTGCTCTAGGTGAGCAGCACCCTACTTGCGTTGCTCCTGCATGTGAAAATCCTACAGAGCTGGCAAGAGTGAAATGCAAAATTAAAGGAAAGAGAATAAAAAGAGCAGCTGATAGGAGGGTCTGACTGGGCGTGGCTCAGGCCTTCTGTCACTCTTCACCCTCACTCAACCCTGTGCTGCAGCACATCTCAAATGTTTATCCCTACTGCACCTGGCACCAAGGTGACCTCTCTAGGGTCAAAAAATATAAGGTAAATGTGTTCCCAGGGAAATGCAGTACAATCCCCAACTTGAGACATAGGGACTGCCTGAAGCTAATGGAGATTTAAAAAGGCAGCTGCAGCATTCTCCCACGTCATAGGAAAAAGAGGGGGAGAGAGGACAGATGTCCCTGGCGTTTCTCCTCCAATCTTATCAACTTTGTCCTTTGTATAGACAGTGACATTTAATGGGCACACAAATGTGGATGAGGCAGGGATAAGGTTACAGACTGATCTTTCCCACCCTACCTTGGCTTGGCCCACTCCTCTCTCCAGCCCTCTCGCCCTGCTGTGTCCCAATTGTGGGACAAAGATCCAAAAGGAGAGACATATGAAGAACAATAGGACAGAGGGGACTGAAGGGGAGTTCTTCCTTTAAGAGAGAGAGCGAGCTGCAGTCAGAGTTCCACGGTTCTGCATTTATGGGGCCATAGGTAAATCTGGCTCTAAAGTGAGGGACACTCAGTATTCTTAAACAATGAAGGGCAGTCAAGGACGACACACTGATCCCACAAAATCAAATGCTCCACAGACTTTCAGAAGAGACTGTTGTGAGTTAAAACACCAGCCAAATACATCCCTTGTCTTCTTCAGCCAATCTCTACTTTAGGAAAAGCAAGATATGACATGCATGGACTTTGAATCCTGCCTATTAATTTCTATCCCAGAAGACCTCACCTGCTAAATCTTTGTTTTAGCCCCTGGTTTTCACCAGTATTCTCTGATATCTAGTGTACAAAGCATTTCTCTGTGGCTCTTGTTTTGCAGGCAATGGCTCTGGATAAGATTCCCTTCCATGGTAGCACTGTCGTGAAGGAAGAACAGACACTTTCTCCAAGGAAAGTCTGACCTGGGTTATATTCAGTAGCTTTTGGGCACTGCCTGTGCTCTTTCAAAAAGAAGTAGTACAGGCCTGATTCTCCACTGCCTTGCACCTTGTGTAATCACTGTGAAAAGTGGGTGTCAAATGCTGCCCTCAGTGGAGGATTGGTAGCTTTTTACACCAGCAGTTTGCATTGCACAGAGATGAATGACTGCCAAAGGTGAAAGGTAGGGGAGAAGGGGTCCCATGGTGCACAGACCTCATTCCCAGCTCGAGAACAATAGTGCTGCAGCTTGGATTCCAAAATTGAGCTTGCTTCTTCTTGGAAATGTTTCTGCTACGCCCTCAGGCAAAGTCTTGTGTTTAAAGAAATGTTTTCTTGTTGCTAGCATGAGAACCATTTTGCTTTTTAGACACCTGATTTGGGAAGGGGATTAAGATTTGTCTGGGGGAGATGGAGAGACCTGGAAGCGGTTTTGAATGGAATCTTTAGACAATCACTAGGTACCTTAACTGATAATTTATTAGAAAGTTCTGCTCCTGCTTTCACTATGCTGCTTCTGTATCTTCCATTGTCTCATGGAATGCGGACTCTGAACCTCCAGGACTTATCTTGAAGCCACCTTGGGGAGGCCATTCCCCTTTCACTAAATGAATTGGTTCACAGCTTCCCATTTCACTTCAGAGATGTAGAAAGGGCTCAAGTCTTTAAACTCTGTGTACAATCATAGGTGCTGGAACTAGGAGTGCAGGGGGTGCTGTCGCACCCTCTGGCTTGAAGTGGTTTCCATTATATACAGGGTTTACAGTTTGGTTCAATGGCTCTCAGCACCCCCACTATAAAACTTGTTCTAGCACCACTATGTACAATCCCCTCTCCGTAGTCACAAAAGCTCTTGTGAAGTGGGGCCAGTGTGGATTGGAGAAAGATTAGTTCACCTACAGTGGTCATCCTCTGGCTCCCATTTGCTCCCTGACTATCCTGCCACTTAAAATCTGTGAAGCCCAAACCCCCGTGCATTTCCAGTGGGGTTCTTCCACAATATCCAGGGAAAGGTAACAGGGGATGCTGCATGGATTTTGCTGCCCTTCCATACGTATAAAAAAGCCTGGGGTTACAGAACCTCTAATGAACACACTGCAGTGAAAGAAAGTTTTAAAATCTATGTGTGGCAGGAACATGGACCCATTAATGGAGTCTAATTAATGATGATTCAAAAGTGGCTGAGCTACTAAACAAGACAAATATAGAAAAGAGGTCAAGGATCAGGAATGAACAGAATACGTGTGACTATAGCTGCTATTATGAACCAGATAAAGAACTATGTGGAAGAAAGTGTATTTATAAAAATCAGCAGGTCCAGTTGATATCCATCTTTTTGTCCTAAAAGAAGCAGCAAACAAACTTTTTCTGACTCCTCGAGAAAAGCCCTGGAGAACTAAGAAGATACAAGAGCACAGACACCGGTGGTACCAATTAGAGTGATCTTTACCATTTCCTCTGTGATAAGTCAAACTTCATAATGACACACATAGTGAAATAGTACAGGAAGACCAGTCCTACACTCCTTATATTGGCAAACTCCCATCAACTCCTACAGGACTTTTGCCTGAGTAAGAAGGGCAGGATTGGGTCCAAAATGCATACAATCTTAGAGGACAATGGAACAAGCAGCTTTATAAAGACAAACAGTGGACAAACTTGCCCCATTGGAATGAAGGACAGGTTATAGGTATAGATGATAGGTAGGCTGTAGAGATTATATATTTGCACTTCAGTAAAGCATATGATAGTGTCCTGCAAAGCCTAAACTGAAAAATTAATTTCAAGCAGCTTGGCTAGGAGCACTATCATGTGGGCTGAAAACATGGGTGAAACCAAGCAAAGGAAGACATAGGTTGAGCAGCAGGAAAATATTTGTAATAGTGAGCTCTATGAGACATTGGGGGCTCTCAGGGGAAGTGGTGGAAATCCCCAGACTTGAGTCACTTAAAAGTAGACAGAGCAAAAAGTATAATGCTGTGAGGAAAATCTTCTAGTGGCAAACAGGATGGTTAAAATGACATCATGGCCAGCCATTAATGAAGGTGGGAGCTTGCAAATATTTCCAAGAGCACAAATGCCTAATATATTCATGCAGATCAGGTACGCACATATGTAGATGACCCATGTAGTGCCTAACTGACCATGTGAGCATGCAAATGCCAATATGCATGCACTAGCCAGGGGTACTTATATGATAAAATTAGGCATGCACAAGAATGTATTTGCACTTTATTGGATATCTGGGGCACTAGGGCTTTCCCCAGCTTTAATTTTTATAATGCACTGTGTGTATACACATGCATGGACACACACATAATCTTGTATAGAAAAGCTATGCAAGAAGAAATATACATTAATTCTATATATTCATTTGGAATTAGACATAGACAGTTTTAAAAAAAATTCCTGAAAAGCTTTTCCCTGTAAGTAGTTTGTTTCTATGGAGAAATCGGATAGTTCCTATTATTCTGTGCTTCTCTCCTCTCTAGTTTTACATATGATATATTGTACAGCATAGTCAGACTTTTCCCCTAACTAATTTTTACCTGTAAGAACCTTGAGTGCCATGTGATTTCTCAGCTATAGAGAGAACATGGATATCAGGGTGTCTGTTCATGCCATTCTTAGACAAAAGATATACAAACCCCAGAAACAAAAGACACTCACATGTACTGAGGGCCAGATACTCAGCTGATGCAAATCAGCATAACCCCATTAACCTGAATAGACCTACATCAGTTTATACCAGCTGAGGATCTGCCCCAGTCTGTTATTGAGAATTCTCAAATCAAGCGTTTAAAATGAAGGCTGCAAGGAATCTTACCCCTGAACACAGATGATCATGTCACTCCAGGACAAAGAAAAACGCATTAAGTCTTCAATAGGATGGGAAAATGGTCTTCCCCTTTTTCTTGCCGCCTTCTTTGTTCCCCAGAGGAGCTAGGGCAAATCTTTAGTTAGGAATTCACAGGAAGAAAAAGACTGGACTGCTCCCAACAAACCTCTTCCACGACACTCTGGAGTTCACACACCGGGAGAAGCCAAGCAGAAAGCAAATCAGGCTGCCCAGAGAAAAATTTTACTGATTTTTCAGCAACTTTAGTTAGGAAAATGTGCGCAGTCTTGGTGCTTCTGAAGATAATAAAATATATTCTTGCTCTGATTAAAAAGAAAAAAAAATAAAAATGACCAGAGAAAAGGAAAAACGATTTAAAAAGAAGGAATGAAATCTCCTTCAGAACGACCTTTCAAGTCAGGATTTAAAGCACCTCCGAAATAACAATAAATAGGTATCAATAAATAATCTCTCCCTGAATGTGGAGCTGGGAGAGCTGCAACCTACTTGGACGCTGGCTCCAGGAGTAATGAAGCTCTGGGAAAAACACAACTAAGTAATCTTTTGTTTGCCCCTTTTAATCTGTTCCAGGAAGTGACGGATTCCTGGAATTGTATTGTATTCACATCACTGTTCTGACATTAAAAAACAAAAAGTATAAATAGATGTGTCCGTAATGGACATCTTGATGTCAGCACTGCACTCCAGATAATTGGGGTGGGGGGAGAGCCTCCAAAATATACCAAAATCCCCAAGGAAAAAGGCAGGGTCAGGTCAGATTGGTCAGCTCCTTCCAGGGACTCAGCTGAAAAGTTGTAAGTTGTTTTCTGTTTTATAAAGCATTTGGCTGCTGTCCCCTCTGTGTGTTCACAGAAATACCTTTGATAGATTTCCAAGAACTTTCCAGGAAAGCTGGGCTGGACAACAGAGCTCTGCCAATCAGAGCAAACCAAGGCTGGGCTGGACCTCAGAGGTCTGCCAATCAGAGGCGAATGAGGCTGAGCTGACGCTGCAAGCTGCAATGAGCCCCTCCCCCACAGTCACAGAGAAACACACGCACACAGGAGAAGAGGGAGGGAAATGCAGGCAGCAGTTGCAATCACCAGGGGCCCTTTGACCATGTGACTAGGAAAAAGCGAGATTAGAAACCTTGCTGACCATTCCCAGATGGCTATGTGAAACCAGAGAGCAGCTGTAATGCACCCGCTGCTCCAAATATCGGCAAGTAGCCTCCTTGTTAGGCTTTGTACCACAAGGCTAGGATCAAGAAAACTCCCCTCCTCTAGCTTTAACTTGTAGCACCAAACTTGTCAATTCCCCCTGCTTTCTCATAAAAACAAACAACCTTTCCCTTTCCTCGCCAACCCGGCAGTGTCTGGCCAGACAGGCTGAGATTTCAACACTGAGAATCATGTTTTCCAAGTGGATTTGGTGAACGTGAAAGGTGCTGAGTTGAGAGCCCCAGAGATAATTTCTCTTTAATTCACAGAACAAGGACTGCAGGGGCAATAGCTGAGCAAACACCTTCCAAGGAACATAGAAGGTAGTACTGGAAGGAACTTCCTGGGTCATTGAGTCCAGTTCCTGCTATTGCAGGCAAGCCCATCCTATAATCCCATTCCTAAATTTATCAAGTTCCCTCTTCAAACTAGTTAGGTTGTTTGCACCCATTCCTCCTACTGGGATGCTGTTCCAGAGCCTCACTCCTCTGATGGTTAGAAACCTTTTTCTGTTGTCCCACTTAGATTTATTAATGGCTAAATGAATAAATTCCATACCACCCAGGCCAATGCATCTCAGTCACTGATCTGTAGGGACCACCTTAAGGGATAAGACAGTGAGCAGGTTGAGCTCTAGAGCGGTGGTCCCCAAACTTTTTACCTTATGCTCCCCTTCACTCCTGTCTGTGCCCCTCCCCCAGAGCCAGGGCCGGGAGCAGGGCCACAGCTCTTGGGGGGGGGAAGGAAGAGGATGCAGACAGGAGAAAGGGGGCCATAGCTGAGGGTGGAGGAGGGGCTGTAGCCTCAGGCATGGGCCAGGGCCAGAAGTGGAGCTGGGTGGTGCTCCATTCCCCCCCACCCAGTGAGGGTTGGCCTGGCCCCAGCCACACCCTCCCCCTCCCCCAAATGTTCCTCTATGTCCCCCTAGAGGACCTCTGCCCTAGAGAAATGGAATCCTTGGAACTTCCACTGGGACTGTCCACAAGAGTGCCAGTGAGGAGTCCCTTATAGTCAGAAAAGACAGCTGAACAGTAGATGTTGGGCTATGTAGTTGGCCAAGTGCCCTTGTAACCTGGGAATCTCCTAGTCTTTGAAGAGGGTCCTAGCCTCTGGATAAGGTATATAAAACCAGTGACTCCCCCTACCTTCAGAGTCATTTTTAACATAGCCATGTGGCCTTGGGGGATGGGGGGGGGGGGAAGGAGAGAACAGATCAGGTCCCCTACAAGCTGCCAAAAAATTCCATGCGTATCTTCCTGACTTTCCAGGTAGTAGTCTCTGGCAATGGCTAATTAACCTTTACATTCACAGTGCATCTTCTGCTTCAGTTATGAAGGGAAGTTCATTGAGGTAATACAGTTATTATATCTTAGGCAGGAGCATGGCAGCTCAGTAGGGACATGGAAAAGGCATCTTCACAGATTTCTTAGATTTATCAGGCTCTATCTAGTGACCATTGTCTGAAAAACACTTCTCTACAAGGAGCAGGAGTACATAACTAAGTATGAAGTGGCAAAAGCCAAAAATCAACAAATGCACTCAATTTGATAACCTCAAAAAAAACAGGAGTACTTGTGGCACCTTAAAGACTAAGGTGCCACAAGTACTCCTGTTTTTTTTGCGGATACAGACTAACACGGCTGCTACTCTGAAACCTTTGATAACTCAGTTCTTTGGTGCTATGGGAGTGGTGGTAGGTGGGTGTGCACATCAGTAAAGAAGTGTACTGGTGTGTATATATAACTCATCTTGGTAATCCCCTGAAAGGTGGTGGGTAAATGTGTTCCAGTGAATGTCCTGTTTCTAAGTACTGGATCTATTACTAAAACCGGTCACCAAAATATGGAAAGAGAACAGCTACATTTTAGTCAGATCTACACACACTCCCTCTTCTGTCTGTATTTAACTTACAGATGGTGGGGCAGATCCTCAAAGTTCCATTGACTTCAATAGCTCTCCATCACGGTACATCAGCTGAGATTCTTGTCTATCATTCACACTCCTGACATCCCTGATGCTTGCACCAATGCACAAAAAAGATAAACAAAACAGAGTGCACGATTCACCATTGTCCTTCACCTTGTGTAGTCATCTACCCTGTGCAAAGCCAGTGTAACCCACTGCCATTCCGACTAGGTAGCATCCCTGTGTAAGTGTCTGCAGAAGGTACAAGTCAATGGAGAAGGACTTTGAATTGAGACTTAAAAGACACAGCATTACTTACTGCTGACCAAATGGAAGATAATTTGTTTAAGAGTTTAAAAGGATATCAGAGCTCTGGGAGGGTTTACAGTAATGATAATGGGAAGTAAAAAATATAAAAGTGAATAAGATGACAGCATCCCTTTACATCCAAATGTAAACGGATGGACATCATACCTAATGAACCAGACTAACACGGCTACCCCTCTGATACTTAGCATCCCTTATGAAATTCCACCAATGCACTATCACCATCTACTGGTAAATGCCTGTATATACAAAAAGATAAATGGTCCTGACTCTCCTTTTCACTGAGACTTTCACTAGTCATGCAAATGGCCCTTAAAGTGGGTTTAAATACAATTGTTGCTCACTTTAAAGTCCCTTCACACTGCCAGAGGGGTGTAAAGTGGCCTTATTGTAAATGAGAATCAGGCCCAGAAATGTTTCATGTGCTAGATTTACCCCTAAATGTAAAATGTTATACCTACAAAGGACAGGAAATTCTTAGGTCAGGTTTTCACAACAGCCTTAAATCTAACCCAACTGCTCAAGTCTGCTATCATTTGATCCTTAATCCCTGTAGGAGCCCTTGACAATGGGGCAGAGCTAACTGAGGAAGAACTCAAATTTAACAAGCCACCTCCTAAGCCACCAGAGGAGCTAGCGAACAGGAGCAGGAAACTGCAGAGTTTTGCAAGGGAGCGTGAGAGCCAGACACGTCCAATAAACACTCTAAATTTAGGCTGATAATTCCCCCCCCAAAACAAAGAACAAAAAACCCCACAATAGTAAAAATAATGCAGGCAGAAATCCAACAGCAGATGGGGGCTTTCCAGTTTATTGCACTGAATGCAGCATGTACAATTTCCTGCCTTGTGAGCAGGTGGCATATGTGAACATTTGGTGCGATCAACTCATGGCCCTCAGAGACAGGGTACTGGCTCTTGAGACCAGAGTGGCTGAACTGATGGAGCTAAGGGAGACAGATGCACATAGACATGACATTCAGGGACACAGTAGAGTGGTCCGACCCCCAGTCTGACAGCCTCTCTGCTGTTGAGGATGATGAAAGTCTCAGGGAAGGAGAACATCAAGCTGGCACAGAGGGAAATATCCCAGATGATGTCATTGTAGCCTCTCGCACTGAAGAGTCTCTCCTGGGAAGGGAACCCCAGTTATTAGGAAGAGACAGGTAGTTGTAACGGGGAATTTGATTAGAAATATAGATAGTTGGGTTTGTGATAACCAGGAGACCCACATGGTGAATTTCCTACCAGGTGTGAAGGTTGCACATCTCTCAAGATCATAGAATTCAAGATCAGAAGGGACCATTATGATCATCTAGTCTGACCTTCTGCAAGATGCAGGCCACATAAGCCGATCCACCCACTCCTGAACTAATTCTCTCCCTAGATTCTGCTGTTGAATGCTCCAAATCATGATTTAAAGACTTCAAGTAGCAGATAATCCACCAGCAAGCGACCCCTGCCCCATGCTTCGGAGGAAGGCGAAAAACCTCCAGGGCCACTGCCAATCTACCCTGGAGGAAAATTCCTTCCCGACCCCAAATATGGCGATCAGCTGAACCCCGAGCATGTGGGCAAGACTCTCCAGCCAGACCCTCTGGAAAAGGCTAACAATATCCCAACATTGACCCTTTGTACTAATTACCAGTGTGGCACGTTATTGACCTATTGACTAAACCCATTATCCTATCATACCATCCCCTCCATAAACTTATCCAGCATAATCTTAAAGTCATGGAGGTCCTTTGCCCCCACTGTTTCCCTTGGTAGGCTGTTCCAGAATTGCACTCCTGTGATGGTTAGAAACCTTCGTCTAATTTCAAGCCTAAATTTCCTGACTGACAATTTATATCCGTTTGTCCTCGTGTCCACATTAGCACTGAGCTGACGTAATTCCTCTCCTTCCCTGGTATTTATCCCTCTGATATATTTAAAGAGTGCAATCATATCTCCTCTTATCCTTCTTTTGGTTAAGGAAAACAAACCAAGCTCCTCAAGTCTCCTTTCATACGACAGGCTTTCCATTCCTCGGATCATTCTAGTGGCCCTTCTTTGTACCCATTCCAGTTTGAATTCATCCTTCTTAAACATGGGAGACCAAAACTGCACACAATACTCCAAATGAGGTCTCACCAACACCTTATATAATGGGACTAGCACCTCCTTATCTCTACTAGAAATACCTCGCCTAATGCATCCCAAGACCGCATTAGCTTTTTTAACGGCCACATCACATTGCCTACTCAGTCATCCTACGATCAACCAGGACTCCTAGGTCCTTCTCCTCCTCCGTTACTTCCAACTGGTGCGTCCCCAGCTTATAACTAAAATTCTTGTTAGTCATCCCTAAATGCATAACCTTACACTTCTCATTATTGAATTTCATCCTGTTACTAATACTCCAGTTTACAAGGTCATCCAAATCTCCCTGGAGGATATCCCGATCCTTTTCCGAATTGGCAATACCTCCCAACTTGGTGTCATCCACAAACTTTATCAGCCCACTCCTACTTTTGGTTCCGAGGTCAGCGATAAATAGATTAAATAAAATCGGACCCAAAACCGAACTTTGAGGAACTCCACTGGTAACCCCCCTCCAACCCGACAGATCACCCTTCAATATGACCCTCTGCAGTCTCCCCTTTAATCAGCTCCTTATCCACCTCTGGATTTTCATTTCGATCCCCATCTTTTCCAATTTAACCAGTAATTCCTCATGCGGTACCGTATCAAACGCCTTACTGAAATCAAGATATATTAGATCCACCGCATTTCCCTTGTCTAAAAAAATCTGTTACTTTCTCAAAGAAGGAGATCAGGTTGGTTTGGCACGATCTACCTTTCGTAAAACCATGCTGTAATTTGTCCCAGTTGCCATCGGCCTCAAGGTCCGTAACCACTCTCTCCTTTAAAAAATTTTCCATGACTTTGCATACTACAGATGTTAAACTAACAGGCCTGTAGTTACCTGGGTCACTTCTTTTCCCCCTTCTTGAATATAGGAACTATATTAGCTAATCTCCAATCAAATGGTACAACCCTGAGTTTAGAGATTTATTAAAAATCATTGCTAACGGGCTTGCAATTTCACTCGCCAATTCCCTTAATATTCTAGGATGAAGATTATCCCGGCCCCCCCAATTTGCTTCCATTAAGCTGTTCACGTTTGGCTTCTACCTCAGATACCGTAATGTCTACCCCCATATCTTCATTCCCGTCAGTCCCTCTACCACTATTCCTTAGCCCTTCATTAGCCTCATTAAAGACCGAGGCAAAATATTCGTTTAGATATTGTGCCATGCCAAGATTATCCCTAATCTCCACTCCGTTTAAAGTTTTAAGCGGTCCCACTTCTTCCTTCTTGGTTTTCTTCCTATTTATATGGCTAAAAAACCTTTTGCTATTGGTTTTAATCCCCTTCGCTAGGTCCATCTCCACCCGGCTCTTTGCCTTTCTCACTGCTTCCCTACACCCTCTGACCTCAATAAGGTAGGTTTCTTTGCTGATCCCTCCCATTTTCCAGTCCTTGTACGCTTTCTGTTTTTTCTTAATCACCCCTCTGAGACGCTTGCTCATCCAGCTCGGTCTAAAACTGCTACCTACGAACTGTTTTCCCTTTCTCGGGATACAGGCCTCTGACAGCTCCTGCAACTGCAACCTGAAGTAACCCCAGGCATCTTCCGCCTTTAGATCCTTAAATATGTTAGTCCAATCCATTTCCCTAACTAGTCGCCTTAATTTAGTAAGGTTAGCCCTTTTGAAATCGTAAACCTTAGTCTCAGATGCAATTTTGTTTATCCTTCCATTTATTTTGAAACGAATTAGCTCATGATCACTCAAGCCAAGGTTGTCCCCTACAACTATTTCCTCAATAAGGTCCTCGTTACTCACCAAAATCAGATCTAAAATGGCATCCCCTCTTGTCAGTTCAGCAACTACTTGATGAAGGAATTCATCAGCTATCACATCTAGGAAAAGCTGAGCCCTATTATTATTACTAGCATTTGTTTCCCAATCTATATCCGGGAAGTTAAAGTCTCCCATGATCATACAGTTCCTATTAGTATTTACCTCCTTAAAAACATTAAAGAGCTCTCTATCCATATCCAGGCTAGATCCCGGCGGTCTATAGCACACCCCAATCACTATCCCAGGGGACGCTCTAGTAGTTTTCTTCCCCAATGTCACCATTGCCCAAACAGACTCCGTATTATCCATTGCATTGCTAGTTATTTCATTACATTTCACCTCATTATTGACATACAATGCTACTCCCCCACCTTTACCTTTGTTTCGGTCTTTCCTAAACAGCACATACCCTTCCATACCTGTACTCCAGTCATGGCTACCGTTCCACCATGTTTCGGTTATTCCTACGATATCTGGTTTCAATTCTCGGACCAGGAGCTCCAGTTCCTCCATTTTGTTACCTAAGCTTCTCGCATTGGTGAACAAACATCCTAATTTTTGCTGTTTGGCTCCTCTCACCCTTTTCACCCAACTTGGTAGGGACACAGTACTACCAGTATGACCTGTCAGTCTAGTATCCGTTCCCCCCCCCCCTTCCTTATACCTAACCCTCCCCCTCTGGCTATATCTGTTGTTATCCTGTTGTTCTCACTCTCAATGTATAAATTTGGCATGGAGTGTATCTGGACCTCTCCCAACCGTCTCCCCCCAATGTCTAGTTTAAAGCTCTTTTAATCAGATGAGCCAGCCTCCCTCCTAGAATTCTACTTCCTTCCCTACTTAGGTGGAGCCCATCCCGTGAGAACAGTTCTCTGTCCCCGAAAGCCTCCCAGTGCCCATACATCCCAAAGCCCTCCTTGTAACACCACTCCCTCAGCCAACTATTTATCGTCACGATCTTGTCACCCCTTTGGCACCCTTCCCTAGGGACAGGTAGAATCCCACTGAAGATCACCTGAGCCTCAATTTCCTTGAGCGTCTTACCCAATCTGGCATAGTCTCCCTTGATCCTATCTAGCGAGAATCTAGCCGTGTCATTTGTTCCTACATGAAGGATGATCAACGGGTTCTTACCTGATCCTCTTAGGATCCTTTTCAACCTCAGGTCCACATCCCATATTTTAGCGCCCGGTAGACAGCACACCCTTCTGTTCTCTGGATCGGCCCTGGTCACAGGCCTGTCCAACCTTCTCAGTATGAAATCCCCAATCAGATAGACCTGCCTTTGCCTGGGGACAGTGCGGTCCTCTAACCTATCCTCCGTCCCCCCTGGTTGCAAGCTCCTTCCATTCCTATCATCCCTGGACAGACTTATGTTTAGTGCTGCCGCTGGGGAGGAGCTGGCGGTTGTGGTACATGTAGGTACCAATGAAATAAGAAAAGGTAGGAGAGAGGTCATGGAGGTCAAATTTAGGCTGCTAGGTAAGAGATTAAAGTCCAGGACCTCCATGGTAGCATTCTCCGAAATGCTTCCAGTACCATGTGCAGGGCCAGTTAAACAGGCAGAACAGCAGGGTCTCAATGTGTCGATGAGACGGGATGCTGAGAGGAATGATTTAGGTTTATTAGGAACTGGGAACTTTTTGGGAAAGGAGGAGCCTGTACAGGAAGAATAGGCTGTACCTAAAACGAAACAAAACTAGATGGCTGGCATGTGTAGTGCCCCTCTCCACCTGGTTACCTCCTTTAATGGCAATCTGCTTACAGGTTTTGATGGACAGGTCTGGGTTCTTTTGGATCCTGCCACCCACTCAGCAGGGTGAATCTTTTTTCTTTTTTGCTATTGGAGGTTACACATGTAAAATTGAAAAGGTCATAAAGGAGTTTTTAAACTAAGGGCTGGAGGGAAAGCCAACTGTTGCAGAGGAGCCAAAGGTTCAGACAGACATATCCCTTAGGTGAGGATTTATTAAAGGGGATTCTCTGTATCCTAGTAAAGAGGAGAGAATGGAAGTTGATAAAGTTACAGTAGGAACTGAAGAGAAACAGTCAAATGAAAAAGAGTCCCATTCAGTTACATCACATGAAGGCAGACAACTAAGCACTTGTGTACAAATGCTAGAAGTGTAAATACTAAGATGGATGAACTTGAGTGCTGGTATTAAATGAGGATATGGATGTAATAGGTATCATGGAAACTTGATGGAATGATGATAATCAATGGGACACAGTAATACCAGTGTACAAAATATATAAGAATGACAGGGTAGGTCACGCTGGTGGGAAATGTGAAAGAAAGCAGAGAGTCAAATATAGTAAAAATCCTAAATGACTCAAACTGTACCATACAAACTGTATAGATAGAAATTCCATGATTGAATATTAAGAGTATAGCAGTAGGAATTTACTACTGACCACCTGACGAGGATGATGACAGTGATTGTGAAATGCTCAGGGAGATTAGGGAGGCTACAAAAACTGAAAACCCCATAATAGGGGATTTCAACTATTCCCATATCTGTTCCAGAGATAACAGTTTTAGATACCATTAATGACTGCTTCTTGGAGCAGCTTGTCCTGGAACCCACAAGAGGAGAGACAATTCTTGATTTACTACCAAGTGGAGGGCAGGATCTGGTCCACATTGTGTATATAGCTGAACCACTCAGTTATAGCCACCATCAGGGGCGGCTCTAGGCACGAGCAAAACAAGCTGGTGCCTAGGGCGGCAAAATCTAGGGGGCGGCAAAAGGCTGGGGCCCCAGCTCATCCTGCCGCTGCGAGCCGAGGAGCGGCCCGTCCCCTGCAGCCGGGGGGGGGGGGGGGGCGCGGCAGGCTGGACCGGTGGACCTGCCGCAGTCATGCCTGCGGGAGGCGCACCGGAGCCCCGGGACGACTGGACCTGCCGCAGGCATGACTGCGGAGGGGGCGCTCGTCCCGCGGCTCGGCTGGACCTCCCGCAGGCATGACTGCGGCAGCTCAAGCGGAGCCACCGGACCCGCGAACCGTCCGCAGCTGTGGGAGGTCCAGCTGAGCCATGCGGGACCAGCGTTCCCTCTGCAGTCATGCCCGCAGGAGGCCCGCTGCTCCCGCGGCTCCGGGGCGCCTCCCGCGCATGACTGCTTGAGGCGGCCAAAAAGGTAGAGCTGCCCCTGGCCACCATAATGCAATTAAATTTAACATCCTTATGGGGGGGGGGGCAGGAAATACCAAGGAAACTCACCAAGCGTTTCACTTCAAAAAGTGGAACTACACAAAAAATGAGGAAGCTAGTTAAACAGAAATTAGAAGGAACAGTCACAAGGGTGAAATGTCTGAAAGCTGCATGGAAACTATTTAGGACTCAAACTAAATATTTACCCCCAAATTAAAAAACACTGTAAGAGGATAAAAATGCCACTGTGGCTAAATCACAGAGTAAAAGAGGTGGTTAGAAGTAAAGTCATCCTTTAAAAATTGGAAGACAAATCCAACCGAGGAAAATAGAATAAACTCTGGCAGGTCCAGTGTAAAGTATAATTAGGCAGGCCAAAAAAGAATGTGAAGATCAACTAGCAAGATACAAAAAGTAACAGCAATTTTTTTTGTTAGTATATCAAGAGCAGGAAGCCAGCCAAACAGTTAGTGGGGCCACTGGATGATTAAGAGCTAAATGAATTCTTTGCATCAGTCTTCACTGCAGAGTATCTGAGGGAGATTCCCAAACTTGAGCCATTCTTTTTAGGTGACACATCTGAGGAACTGACCCAGATTGAGGTGGTTTTGAAACAAATTGGTAAATTAAACAATAAGAAGTTACCAGGGCTAAATGGTAGTCACCCAAGAGTTCTGAAGGAACTCAGAAATGAAATAGCAGAACTACTAATTGTGGTGTGTAACCAATCACTTAAATCAGCCCCTCTACCTGATGAGAGGAGGGTAGCTAATGTAACAGCTAATTTTAAAAAAGGCTCCAGAAGCAGTCCTGGCAGGTAGGCTGGTAAGACTAATTTTAGTACGTAAGAACATAAGAATGGCAGTACTGGGTCAGACCAAAGGTCCATCCAGCCCAGTATCCTGTCTACCAACAGGGGCCAATGCCAGGTGCCCCAGAAGGAGTGAACCTAACAGGTAATGATCAAGTGATCTCTCTCTTGCCATCCATCACCACCCTCTGACAGACAGAGGCTAGGGACACCATTCTTTACCCATCCTGGCTAATAGCCATTAATGGACTTAACTGGATAAATTCATGGAGGTTCTCTTTTAAACCCTGTTATAGTCCTAGCCTTCACAACCTCTTTAGGCAAGGAGTTCCACAAGTTGACTGTGTGCTGTGTGAAGAAGAACTTCCTTTTATTTGTTTTAAACCTGCTGCCCATTAATTTCATTTCGTGGCCGCTAGTTCTTATATTATGGGAACAAGTAAATAACTTTTTCTTATTCACTTTCTCCACACCATTCATGATTTGATATACCTCTATCATATCCCCCCTTAGTCTCCTCTTTTCCAGGCTGCAGAGTCCTAGCCTCTTTAATCTCTCCTCATATGGGACCCATTCCAAACCCCTAATCATTTTAGTTGCCCTTTTCTGAACTTTTTATAATGCCAGTATATCTTTTTTGATATGAGGAGACCACATCTGTACGCAGTATTCAAGATGTGGGCATACCCCTGGATTTATATAAGGGCAATAAGATATTCTCCATCTTATTTTCTATCCCCTTTTTAATGATTTCTAACATCCTGTTTGCTTTTTTGACTGCCGCTGCACACTGCGTGGATGTCTTCAGAGAACTATCCACGATGACTCCAAGATCTTTTTCCTGATTAGTTGTAGCTAAATTAGCCCCCCATTATATTGGATGTATAGTTGGGGTTATTTTATTAGTTTATATTTATCCACATTAAATTTAATTTGCCATTTTGTTGCCCAATCACTTAGTTTTGTGAGATCTTTTTGAAGTTCTTCACAGTCTGCTTTGGTCTTAACTATCTTGAGCAGTTTAGTATCATCTGCAAACTTTGCCACCTCACTTTTTACCCCTTTCTCCAGATCATTGGTTGAAATTATAGGAAAGAACACAATTATCAGACACATAGATTAACACAATATGTTGGGGAAGAGTCAATCCAGCCTTTATAAAGGGAAATTTCATGCTTCACCAATCTATTAGAATTCTTTGAGTGTGTCAACAAACATGTGGACGAAGGTGATCCAGTGGATATAATAGAAAGCGACAGAATCCTGTGGCACCTTATAGACTAGCAGAAGTATTGGAGCATAAACTTTCATGGGTGAATACTCACTTCTTCAGATGATGAAGTGAGTATTCACCCATGAAATACTATGCTCCAATACATCTGTTAGTCTATAAAGGTGCCACAGGACTTTGTCGCTTTCTACAGATCCAGACTAACACGGCTACCCCTCTGATAGTGGATATAGTGTACTTGGACTTTCAGAAAGCCTTTGACAAAGTACCTCACCGAAGGCTCTTAAGCAGAGTAAGGAGTCATGGGCTAAGAGGGAACATCTTCTCATGGACCAGTAACTGGTTAAAAGACAGGAAACAAAGGGTAGAAATAAATGGTCAGTTTTCACATTGCAGAGCGGTATGTAGCGGGGTCCTTACTGGGACTTGTGCTGTTCCATCTATTCATAAATGATCTGGAAAAGGGTGTGAACAGTGAGGGGACAAAGTTTGAAGACAATACACAATAACTCAAGATAGTCAAGTCCAAAGCTGATTGCAAGGAGTTACAAAGAGATATCACAAAACTGGGTGACTAGGCAACAAAATGGCTGATAAAATTCAATGTTGATAAGTGCAAAGTAATGCACATTGGAAAACATAATCCCAACTATACATACAAAATGATGGGGTGTAAGTTATCTGTTACCATTCAAGAAACAGATCTTGGAGTCATCATGGTTAGTTCTCTGAAAACCATCTGCTTAATGTGCAGCAGCAGTCAGAAAAATTAACAGAATGTTAGGAACCATTAGGAAAGATACAGGTGATAAGTAAGGCTACAATTTAGTCAGGGGTATTTCTAGTAAAAGTCATGGATAGGTCATGGGCAATAAACAAAAAATCATGGCCTGTGACCAATCCGTGACCTTTACTATAAATACTCCTGACGAAATCTTAATTTGGGGGCCCCTGAGTGCCACTGCTCTGGGAGGCCGCCAAGGCCAGCCCCACTTACTGCTACTTGGGTGGTCCCTGGGGCCAGGAGCCAGCGGCTGGTGCGGCCGCCCTCCGGGCTACTGCTCCGCCAGCCTCCGGACCACTGCTCAGGCGAGCCCCAGGGCTGACGGCACCAGCTGCCTGGAGCCACCTGAGTGGCTGGCTTCGGGGCCGCTCCAGCAGCAGCTTGTGTGGCTGTCCCTGGGGGTCACTTGATCAGCTGGCCCCAGGGCCAACTGCTTGGGTAGCCCTAGGGTAAACCACACTGGCCGCTGCAGAGGTCACGGAGGTCACAGAAAGTCATGGAATCCATGAGTTCTGCGACCTTTGTGACAGAGATGCAGCCTTAATGATAAGACAGTAAATATAATGCCATTGTATAAATGCATGATACACCCACACCTTGAATGCTGCATGCATTTTGAGATGGTCACCTCATCTCAAAAAAGAAATATTAGAACTGGAAAAGGTACAGAGAAAGGTAACAAAAATTATCAGGGTTATTGTAACGGGTCCAGACTCACCCCCACGGCACCTCCTGCTGGTCACTCCGGGAATTAGCTCAGTCCAGCATTCGGAGCGCCCTCTGCAGGCCGGTGATCCGCCTGTCCTCTGGCCCGAGTCCCTCCCTGGACCCCGGTGCCCTTTCACATGGGGTGCTGCCCCCAGCAGTAACCCCTTTTCTCTCTGGGTTTCCCCTGCCTCAGGAACCCCCCCACTCTACTATCCCCACTTCACCTCAGTAGTGGCTACTGCCCAGTCTCTATCTAGCCCCCGTTCACTGAGGCAGACTGCAGTATCCAGTACTCATCATCAGCAAAGGGGGTTTGGACCTGCTGCCTTTGCTTACCCCTAGGTTGCCCCTTGCAACCCCCAGTACCTTTAGCCCTCTGCTAGGCCGCAGCCTGGGGCTTTCCAGGCCAGAGCTCCCCAGCTCCTTAGCCTGTCCCCAGCCCTGCTTCCCTCAAGTACTTGGTCTAGCTCCCTGCAGCCAGGCCCATCTCTCTCTACAGGCAGAGAGAGACTGTTTGGCTTCTGGCTTCCCTGCCTTCTTATAAGGCCCTGTTGCTCTGTTTGGGGCATGGCCCCCAGCTGCAGCCACTTCCCCAATCAACTCAGCCTTGAGAGCCACTGCTCTCAAGCCCTGCCAAGCCACTTTTTAAACCTCTTCACAGCAGGAGCAGGGTCCACCCTGCTATAGGGAGCGCTCTGCCTGCTTGGGCTGCCCTGCTGGCTGGAGTGCCCCCCCTTCTCTGGCTGCCTTGCTGGCTGGAGCTCCTTCCCCCTACCTGGACTACTGCTGCTGGCTGGAGTGCTCCTTTCTGGACTGCTGCTGCTGCCACTACTGCTGAGTGGGTGAGTGAGGGGTGGGGGGGGGCCTTGCTGGCCAGCCCCCACTCCCCCACCTCTGGAGGGAGAAGTCAGGACCCCACCACTACAGCTACCACCTGGGGGAGTCCTTCCTGCCTGGCCACCAGGGCTGCTGGAGGAGGAGAGGCTGCTGCTGCTGCTGGAGTTGTGTTTGTCCTGGGGAGCTGCTGGAGCCTGGAGGAGGACTGAGAAGACCACCGGCTGCTGGGAAGTGCACAGGACTCTGAAGACCACTGTGGAGGGGGCCTTAAAAACTGAGTAACTTTTTGACTGTGCTCTAGTGGTGGGGGTTTAGACTGTGTTTGTGGGGACACGGGGGTGTGGCGTGGAGCCTGCCCCCTGGTCCATCTGTGTCCCCCACCACCACCACCGCTGCCCCCTCCACCACCCCTGCAGTCCCTTACCATCTGCCTCGGTTCCTGCCTCTGGGACTCAGCTGCTCGCCTGGCCTGCCACGCCCTATTGCCATCGTTTGGGCCTCCAGCGGCAGCCAGCTAGCCATTGACTGTGCACAAGTGCTTGTGGGTGCACGCACGCCCCCCTTCCCCTGGACCGACCCCTTCCCCTCTGCAACAGGCCCCCTAGCCTTGCCCCTTGTTGCCTGCTCCGTTTGCCCCTTGTGCCCCCCCCCGCCCAGCTTCAGTTTGTTTGCCTGCCCCGCCCGTCTCCCTTTGAAGCTTTGTTTGTCCTGCCCCAGCCCTGAAGCCAGCCCCTTGGTCCCTCTGCCCCACTCCCAGCCTGGTTGCTCCCCTCCCTCCGCGGCCCCTCACCCTGATTAGCCCCTCCCCTCGTGCGCCCATAGTCCCATCAGTGCGCTTGTGCCTCTCCCCTGTTTAAGTTGCCCCTCCTGCACTGCACCCCCCCATTGCTCTTGTTTCCCCCGCCCTCTCCCTTAGTGCAGCTAGAGGAGCCGGATTTTGCTCCTGTGTCGGTACCGGTCCCCCCCCCCCAAGTCCTCGATAGTCCCCGTATCTGCCCCCCCCTCCCCATTGTTGGCACCCTCCTCCCTGCCCACAGCCTAGCAGGGAGGAGTGGGTGACCTGTTCCTCCCCCCCGCCCCCTTTCTCCGGTGTTTGCCCTCCCTCCCCATTCAGCATGGCGGGAGGCGCGGCGGGTGGGATTCCCGGGACGACGTCTGTCCCCCCTCCCTCGCCTGCTCCCCCCAAACGCCTCCCGGTCTCAACCTCAACCGCCGCTGCCGGACCGCCTGCCACCGCTCCCGCCGAGGCGCCGGCAGCGGCGACCGACGGGGTGCCCTCTGCTGCTGCCACGTCCCTCGCCCCTTCCGCCTCTGGGGGTGCCCCCCCAGCCGGCGGGAAGGGTCGGGGCAAAAAGAAGGGAAAGGGCCCCGCTAGGAAGACTAAGCCCTCCATGGCGGAGCCTGCCACCACTGCCGCGGCCCCGCCACCGGCCGCGGCGTCCCTCCCCGCTGTTCCCTCCACCAGCTCTGCGGGTGTCCCTCCCTCGGCCCCCAGAGCGTACGCCCAGGTGGCGGTGGCCCCCCCGCCCGCCGCTACGTCATCTCCCCCGACCGCCGCCTCCGCTACCATCTACAGCGGCCGGGGCCCCTTCCCCACCTTGACCCGGAAGCACGGCGTCCGTTGCCTCCTGGTGCCCGCCTCGCCCCACGTGGAGACCTACGTGCGGGCGTTGGCGAGGGTGGTGGGGCCCACGGCCATCGTGGCGGCCTCCAAAATGTACGGCAAGGCGGTCTTCTTCCTTGCCTCGGAGGCCGCCGCCCAGGAGGCGGTGGAGAAGGGCCTGGCGGTGGGGGGCGTGTTCGTCCCCCTGGAACCGCTGGAGGACCTGGGTGTCCGAGTGGTCCTGACCTCCATCCCTCCCTTCCTGCCCAATGTCGCCCTGTTACCCGCCCTCTCTACTTTGGGGAAGCCCATCTCCGTGGTGAGCCCTCTCCCCTTGGGCTGCAAAGACCCCACCCTCCGTCACGTCCTCTCGTTCCGCCGGCAGGTGCAGCTTCAACTGTCGCCGGCGGCACGTGGCGGAGAGGCGCTCGAGGGGTCTTTCCTGGTCCCCTATCAGGGGGCCCAGTACCGGGTGCATTACTCCACGGGGGAGGCCCGGTGTTACCTCTGCCAGGCGATGGGGCACGTCCGGAGGGACTGCCCCTTGGCCCGGCATGGGGGAGCGCCCGGGACCCCCGAGCCCCGGCAGGGTGCCGGCCCCGTCATCGCCAGTGCCCCTGGCCACCCGGTGCCCAGAGTCGCCCCTCCTCCTCCCCAGCCCATCACTGCTCCCGCTCTGGCCTCAGGGGTACGTCTTCCAAGGCGCCCAGCCGAGCGGGAAAGCCCTGCCTCTGCTGCCTGCACTCTGGCGGGGCCTGTGGAGGAGGGTGCGGCAGGGGTACTGCCAGGCGTGGGAGAGGGCTCTCCCCAGGGGGATTCATCCCTGCCTCCTGTTGTTCCACCAGTGCCTCTCCCAGCCCCCAAACTGTCTTCTCTGCCCCCTGACCCAATCCTTGTTGACCAGCCCACAGGCGATGCCATGGGGGGCTGGACCCGGGTGGAGGGTAAGCGGGGTAAGCGGAAGGCTCGGGCTCCGCCCGTGCCACCTGAGGCGGAAGCCCCCCGTAAGACCAGAAAGGGGGCCGCCGTCACCGAGCCTTCTGCCGTGCCCCAGGGGTTGACCCATCTGCCGATGACGGCTAGGGAAGACGTGGCAGCACCGGAGGGTACCACCATCCCTCCTCCGCAGTCCCCACCCGCAGAGGCCTCCGCTGCGGCCCCTCCTGGTCCCTTGCCGCCTGTACCCCCTGCAACACCCGAGGTGAGCGTCGCCTCGGGCGCGAGTGGGGAGGACCCCGGGGTGGTGGGAGGCGAGCTCCCCTCCATCTTCGAGGAGATCGAGGCCCTGGGTCTGACCCCGGTCACCCCGGGGGAGGACGACCCTCTGCCGACGGGCCTTGATCTAGCTGACCTCACCCCAGCTTCCCCTTCCCCGTGCTCCACCAACCCTCCAGCTGCGTCTGCTCCCGCCTCCGAGGGTCCCCTGACTCTCGACCTGCCCGGCTGCGGATGGCACCCCGCTGCTGGCCGCCGAGCCTGTTGAGGTGACGGCCGTGCCTCGTGGCAGGAGATGGGCTACGGGGTGTCCTCGGTGGTGCGGAGCAATCGGGTTCTTCCCGGTGGGGGCCCCTGAGGGTTCCACATCTCCTCGTGCCGGGCTGCTCTGCCTGCCGTTGAGCCTGAGCCCGGTGTCACTGGGGACCCTCCCTACCCTCCAACTCCCGTGCCTGGCCGCGAGGAGCCACTTACTGATGGCTCGGCTCCTGAGGCCCAGGGTCCCATCTCTCTCCCTCCCCCGCCCCTGCTCCTGACCCCAGCCCTGCCCCCTCCACCTCCCGTGATGTTATTGCCGCCCCTGGAGCTGTCTCCTTCCCTTTCCTGGAGGATGACTCCCAGGGAGCGGCCTTTGAGTTCCACAGTCCCGACCCACTAGGGGCTGCAATCTTCCCTCCGCCGCCCCCCACTGAGCCGGGGTCCGCCCCTTGCTTGCCCGTCCCAGTAGGCCACGGGGCTGCGCCAGAGGCCCCATCCCCCCATACGCTGCGAGAGGAATTGCGGGAGTTCTTGGAGGACGTCCGGGGCTCCCGCAACAAGGTCGTGCTTGCTCTCCAGCGCTGGGGGGACTTCCACCGGATCCTCCTGGCCACGCGGGCCCTCATAGGGGAGGGCAAAGGGACCGGGAAGCAGAATGTCGCGGCTTACCACCGGGCGCACGGCTTCCGTGACTCCCTGCTCGCCTTCAGGGTGGGCCACGGTTTGCTGCGCGGCCCAACGGGGGCCGTGAGCGCCCCTGCTGACGTGGATCCCCCCCAGCCCTCCTCATGGCAGTCATCACCTTTGCCACACTAAACACCCGGAGCTGTAGGGTGGGTTTCCGCACGAGCCAGGTGCTCTCCTTCCTTCGGGAGGGAGGGTACTCCATGGTTTTCCTGCAGGAGACCCACACGGATCCGGCCGCCGAAGCTAACTGGCGGCTGGAGTGGGGGGACAGGGTCTACTTCAGCCATCTCACCACTCATCAGGCTGGAGTGGCTACCCTGTTCTCCCCCGACCTACGGCCAGAGGTGCTGTGGGTCGCCGAGGCTGTGCCGGGCCGCCTGCTGCACCTCCGGGTCCGCATGGCGGGGCTTGTGGTCAACCTCATCAACATCTATGCCCCGGCATTTGCCCCGGAGTGGCTGCAGTTCTATCGGCAGGCGTCCGCCTTCCTCGGCTCCCTGGATCCTCGTGAGTGCCTGGTCCTGGGCGGGGACTTTAACACCGTCCTTGAGGAGCGGGACCGCTCGGGGACCGAGCAGAGCCCGGCCGCCGCGGACGTCCTCAGGGAGATCGTCGCCCATCACTCCCTGGTGGACGTCTGGCGCGACCACCACCCGGACGATGCCTCCACGTACACCTATGTCCGGGTGGAAGCCCATCGGTCGTGCCACTCCCGGTTGGACCGCATCTATCTGTCCCGGTTCCATCTCTCACGGGCCCAGTCCTCCAGCATCCGGCCGGCCCCTTTTTCGGACCACCACCTCGTCACTGTGACGGCCTCTCTCTGCGCGGAGAGGCCGGGGCCGGCCTATTGGCACTTCAACAACAGCTTGCTGGAGGATGGGGGCTTCGTGGCGTCCTTCCGGGAGTTCTGGCTGGCCTGGCGAGGGCAGCGGCGCGCCTTTCCCTCGGCGCGGCGGTGGTGGGATGTGGGGAAGGTGCGTGCCCAGCTCTTCTGCCGTGACTACACCCGGGGCGCCAGCCGACGGAGGGATGCGGCGATAGGGCAGTTGGAGCGGGAGGTCTTAGAGCTGGAGAGGCGTCTGGCTGCCAGCCCCGAGGATCCATCCCTTTGCGGAGCGTGCCGGGAGGAGCTCCGGGTCCTCGAAGACCATCGGGCCCGGGGCGCCTTTGTTCGATCCCGCATCCGCCTCCTTCGGGAGATGGATCGCGGCTCCCGCTTCTTCTACGCCCTGGAGAAACGGAGGGGGGCCAAGAAGCACGTCACCTGCCTCCTGGCGGAGGACGGCTCCCCCCTCACGGATCCGGCGGAGATGTGCGAGAGGGCCCGGACCTTCTACGCGCGCCTTTTCTCCCCGGACCCGACCGATCCTGCCGCTTGCAAAGTGCTCTGGGACGGACTCCCGATGGTCAGCGCGGGCGACCGGGACCGGCTAGAGCTGCCTCTCACTCTGGCCGAGTTCTCGGAAGCCCTCCGTCGCATGCCCAACAATAAATCCCCGGGCATGGACGGGCTGACCGTGGAGTTCTACCGCGTGTTCTGGGACGTTCTCGGCCCAGACCTAGTCACCGTCTGGGCCGAGTCCTTGCGGAGCGGGGTCCTCCCTCTCTCGTGCAGGCGAGCCCTGCTCGCCTTATTGCCGAAGAGGGGGGACCTCCGCGATTTACGGAATTGGCGTCCCATCTCGCTCCTCAGCACGGACTATAAAATTGTTGCGAAGGCCATTTCGATTCGGCTAGGGTCCGTGCTGGAGGACGTGATCCACCCAGACCAGACCTACACCGTCCCGGGCCGTACCATCTTCGATAACCTGTATCTGGTCCGGGATCTCTTGGAGCTTGGGTGCAGGGATGGTCTGTCGTTCGCCCTCCTGTCCCTAGATCAGGAGAAGGCGTTCGACAGGGTGGACCACGGGTATCTCCTGGGCACTCTGCAGGCGTTAGGCTTCGGACCCCAGTTTGTGGGGTTTCTCCAGGTGCTGTACGCTTCCGCAGAGTGTCTGGTCAGGCTCAACTGGACCCTGACCGAGCCGGTTAGCTTCGGGCGGGGAGTGCGGCAGGGGTGCCCCCTCTCGGGCCAGCTGTACGCCCTGGCGATCGAGCCCTTCCTCTGTCTCCTCCGCAGGAGGTTGACGGGGTTGGTGCTTCGGGAGCCGGAGCTGCGGCTGGTCCTGTCGGCGTACGCAGACGATGTGCTCCTCGTGGTCCAGGACCCGGGCGACTTGGCGCGGGTGGAGGCCTGCCAAGCCGTGTACTCGGCGGCCTCCTCCGCCCGGGTCAACTGGGTCAAGAGCTCTGGCCTGGTGGTCGGGGACGGGTGGCAGGCGAGCTCCCTCCCACCCGCGCTTCAGGCCATCCGGTGGAGCGCGGGTCCGCTGCTCTATCTCGGCGTTTACCTTTCTGCCACGCATCCCTCTCCGCCGGAGAACTGGCAAGGTTTGCAGGGCAGGGTGGCGGAGCGGCTCCGGAAATGGACAGGACTCCTCCGGTGCCTTTCCCTCCGAGGGAGGGCACTGGTGCTCAATCAACTGGTCCTGTCCATGCTCTGGTACCGGCTCAACACCCTGGTCCCGGCCCCGGTGTTCCTGACCGACCTCCGGAGGGTGGTGCTGGAGTTCTTTTGGCCAGGACTGCACTGGGTCCCTGCAGGGTACTCCACCTGCCCCTGGAGGAGGAGGGCAGGGCCTGAAGTGCCTCCGCACTCAGGTCCACGTCTTCCGCCTCCAGGCACTGCAGAGGCTCCTTTATGGTGCGGGTAGTCCGGCATGGAGAGCCCTGGCGCACGCCTTCCTGCGCCGCTTCCGAGGGCTCCGATACGACCGGCAGCTCCTTTATCTCGATCCGAGGGGCCTTCTGCGAGACCTCTCCGGGCTGCCGGTCTTCTACCAGGACCTCCTCCGGACCTGGAAGCTGTTCTCTGCGACCAGGTCCGTGGCGGCCACCGAGGGGGCAGACCTCCTCGCGGAGCCCCTGCTACACAACCCTCAGCTCCGTGTGCAGGTGGCGGAGTCCCCCGCGGTGCGCCAGAGGTTGGTCCTGGCAGAAGCCACCAGGGTCGGAGACCTCCTGGACTACGACCGGGGAGACTGGCTGGATCCCCTGACGCTCGCTCGGCGGATGGGGCTCTCCAGACCTTGTACTCCCCGGCGCGTACTACAGGAGGTGAAGGCCGCTTTGCCGCCCGCTGCTCGGGCTTACCTCGACCGGGTCCTGCGTGAGGGCACGCCCCGCCCACCCCCCACCCCGAGCCCTCCGGACCTCTTCATCGGGCCCCTGCCCCGTGGACCCGACCGGCCCCCCCGCCCCTTCTCCGCCAGCCGGCTGCACGATCTGCAGCCGGTCCGTTTCCAAACCGCGCCAAGGAAACAACTCTACGCTCGTGCTCCATACCGTTCACTTCCTCACCTCGTGTCCCGCCCGACACCAAGTGGCGGGACCTCTTGCCACCTGTGGAGGGTGAGGAGCCCCGGTGGGCCAGCCTGTACTCCACCCTGGTCCCGAGGCCCGCCGGGGATATCAGCTGGCGGCTCCTTCACGGGGCCGTGAGCACGGGCGTGTACTTGGCGCGGTTCACCCCTGTCCCGGACACCTGCCCCTTCTGCGGCGTGAGGGAGACCCTGGCGCATGTTTACCTAGAGTGCGCCCAGGTTGCAGCCCCTATACCGGCTCCTCACCGACATTCTGTTACGTTTCTGGCTGCACTTTTCCCCTCACCTCCTTATCCATGCACTCCCTATCCATGGCCCCACAAAGTCGCGGGACCTCCTGGTCAACCTCCTCCTCGCCCTGGCTAAAAAGGCCATCCACGCGACCAGGGAGAGGAGGTTGGCCGACGGAGACTCCTGCGACTGTGGGGCTTGTTTCCGGTCCCTCGTCCGCTCACGTCTCCGGGCGGAGTTCCTCTGGGCGGCGTCCGCTGGCTCCCTTGACGCCTTCGAGGAGCAGTGGGCGCTGTCCGGGGTTCTCTGCTCGGTGTCCCCATCAGGCTCCCTCCCTATGACCCTTTGACCTCACTCCTGTCCCTGTTCTTTTATTAGTTGTCCCCCGCACTTAGTGGGTTTCCGTGGCCCTGTGGATCCTCCCCTTAGGCTGGGGGGGGGGATCCGTTAGCATGGGGCGGGCTTCCGCCCGCCCCCTCTCCCGGATAACCCAATAGTACAGTTATGGAACAGCTTCCATAAGGGGAGAGATTAAAGAGAGTTGGACTATTCGTGTTAGAAAAGAGATGACTAAAGGGGTATATGAGAGAGGGCTATAAAATCACGACTGGTGTGGAGAAAGTGAATAAGTGTTATTTACCCCTTCTCATAACACAAGAAGTAGGGGACACTAAATGAAATTAATAGGCAGCAGGTTTAAAACAAACAAAAGGAAATATTTCTTCACACAATGCACAGTCAACCTGTGGAACTTGTTGCCAGGGGATGTTGTGAAGGCCAAAACTATAACTGGATTAAAAATATTAGATAAGTTCATGGAGGATAGGTCCATCAATGACTGTTAGCCAAGATGGTCCAGGATGCAATCCCACCTCCAACTGCCAAAAGCTGGGACTGGACAACAGGGGATGGATCACTCAAAATTGTCCTGTTCTGTTCAGTCCCTCAGAAGCATCTGGCACTAGCCATTGTTGGAAGACCATTCTTATGCTTGAGCTGTGATGGATTGTTTCAATAATAAGGCCACAGAACACTGGGGAAGCTGACCTGCTAGTCAGCAAATGTTTATTTTACAGATATGGGTGAACAATGAGCAGGTACAGAAATATATCTTACTGCACCCAGTTAGACTACATGGATTATATGACATAGGAAAAGTTGCCCCTGTCTCTTCACCTGACTCGTACTCCCTTCCTTTGCTCCTGCCCCTGTCTCTACTTTGTACCTGTACTCATAGGTGCTGATTTCATTTCTACCAGGAGCGGGGAGGGTGCTCGACCCCTCCCCTCTGCCCCAGGCCCTACCCCCGTTCATCCCTTTCCCCAGGCCCCCGCCCCACCTCTCCCACCCCCGCTCCGCCCTGCCTCTTCCCTGCCTCTTTCCACCCTCTCCTCTTAGTGCACCCCATCCCCGCTCCTTCCCCTCCCTCCCAGCACCTCCTGCACACCATGGAACAGCTGATCACGTGGGCCAGCAGGCGCTGGGAGGGCGATGGAGGAGCTGATCAGCGGGACCATGGGTGGGTGAGAGGCGCTGGGGGGAGAGGGAATGGGGGGAGCTTGGCTTAGCACCCACTAATTTCTGTCCCTGCCTCCTGCTCCTAACCCCCTATCCCCAGATTCCTATCTTCCTTCCTCCCCTGGGGTTCAGGTTCCTGCCCCCCCGCCCATTTCTTCCCCCTTGTTACTGTCTTCTTCATTCCTCTGCATTAGGGAATCAGGCTGAATTCCCCTTCTCCATGCCACTGGGTGCCAACAGGGGGAGCATTAAGAGCACAGAAGAGATTTGTTTCCCTGCTCTCAGTTCTGGTGCCTGATGCCACAGCAGGCCTGGCAGCCTGAGGGATCAGTTGCAGAGAAAGCCCTGCTAAGTTCCTGCAACTGAACATTGACTTAATACGTGAACTTATCTAGCTCTTTTGGATAGGTCCATCAATGGCTATTAGCCAAGATGGACAGGAATGGTGTCCGTAGCCTCTGTTTGCCAGAAGCTGGGAATGGGTGACAGGGGCTGGATCACTTGATGATTACCTGTTCTGTTCATTCCCTCAGGAGCACCTGGCATTGGCCACTGTCGGAAGACAGGATACTGGGCTAGATGGAATTTTGATCTGACCCAGTATGACTGTTCTTATGTTCTGGCAAAGAGTTCCACAGGTTGACTGTGTGTTGTGTGAAAAATTACTTCCTTTTGTTTGTTTTAAACTTGCTGCCTAGTAATTTTATTTGGTGACCCCTAGTTCTTGTGTTATGAGAAGGAGCAAATAACACTTCCTTATTTACTTTCTCCACACCAGTCATGATTTTATAGCCCTCTATCATATTTCCCCTTAGTCATCTCTTTTCCAAGCTGAAAAGTCCCAGTTTTATTAATCTCTCCTTTTATGGCAGCCATTCCATACCCCTAATCATATTTGTTGCCCTTTTCTGAACCTTTTCCAAGTCCAATATATCTTTTTTGAGATGGGGCAACCACATCTGCACACAGTATTCAAGATGTGGGCATACCATGGATTTATATAGAGGCAATATGATATTTTCTGTCTTATTATCTATTCTGTTTGCTTTTTTGACTGCTGATGCACATTGAATAGATGTTTTCAGAGAACTATCCACAATGCTCCAAGATCTCTTTCTTGAGTTGTAACAGCCAGTTTAGACCCCATCATTTTATATATATAGTTGGGATTATGTTTTCCAATGTACATTACTTTGCATTTATCAAAATTGAATTTCATCTGCCATTTTGTTGCCCCGTCACCCAATTTTGAGACCCTTTTGTCGCTCTCCGCAGTCTGCCTGGGACTTAACTATCTTGATCAATTTTGTATCATCTGCAAATTTTGCCACCTCACTGTTTACCCCTTTTTCCAGATAACTTCTGAATATATTGATAAGGACTGGGACCAGTACAGAACCCTGGGGGATACGACGATTTACCTTTCTCCATTCTGAAAACTGACCATTTATTCCTAACCTTTGTTTCCTATCTTTTAACCAGTTACTGATCCATGAGAGGACCTTCCCTCTTATCTCATGACAGCTTACTTTCTTAAGAGCCTTTGGTGAGAGAACTTGTCAAAGGCTTTCTGAAAATCTAAGTACACTACATCCACTGGATCCCCCTTGTCCACATGCTTGTTGACCCCCTCAAAGAATTCTAGTAGATTGGTGAGGCATGATTTCCCTTTACAAAAACCATGTTGGCTCTTCCCCAACAAATTATGTTAATCTATGTGTCTGACAATATTGTTCTTTACTATCGTTTCAACCAGTTTGCCCGCTACCGAAGTCAGGCTTACCGGCCTGTAATTGCCGGGGTCACCTCTGGAGCCCTTTTTAAAAATTGGCATTGCATTAGCCATCCTCCAGTCATTTGGTACAGAAGCTGATTTAAATGATAGGTTACAGACTACAGTTATTAGTTCTTCAATTTCACATTTGAGTTCCTTCAGAACTCTTGGGTGAATACCATCTGGTCTTGGTAACTTATTACTGTTTAGTAGGGCTGTTGATTAATCGCAGTTAATTCATGCAATTAACTCAAAAACTGTTGAACAATAGAATACCAATTTAAATGTATTAAATATTTTGGATGTTTTTCTACATTTTCAAATATATTGATTTCCATTACAACACAATACAAAGTGTTCAGTGCTCACTTTATATCATTATTTTTTATTACAAATATTTGCACTGTAAATATGATGAACAAAAGAAATAGTATTTTTCAATTCACCTCATACAAGTACTGTAGTGCAATCTCCTTATTGTGAAAGTGTAACTTACAAATGAAGATTTTTTTTGTTAAATAAATGCACTCCAAAACAAAACAATGTGAAACTTTAGAGCCTACAAGTCTACTCAGTCCTACTTCTTGTTCAGCCAATTTCTAAGACAAACAAGGTTGTTTACATTTATGGGAGATATTGCTGACTGCTTCTTATTTACAATGTCACCTGAAAGTGAGAACAGGTGTTCACATGGCACTTTTGTAGCCAGCATTGCAAGGTATTTACGTGCCAGATATGCTAAACATTCATATGCCCCTTCATGCTTCAGCCACCATTCCGGAGAACATGCTTCCATGCTGATGATGCTCATTAAAAAAATAATGCATTAATTAAATTTGTAACTGAATTTCTTGGGGGAGAATTGTATGTCTCCTGTTCTGTTTTACCCGCATTCTGCCATATATTTCATGTTATAGCAGTCTCGGATGATGACCCAGCACATGTTTGTTTTAAGAACACACAGCAGATTTGACAAAATGCAAAGAAGGTACCAATGTGAGATTTCTAAGGATAGATGCAGCACTCGACCCAAGGCTTAAGAATCTGAAGTGCCTTCCAAAATCTGAGAGTGACGGGTTTTGGAGAATGCTTTCAAATGTCTTAAAAGGGCAACACTCCGATGCCAAATCTACAGAACCCGAACCACCAAAAGAGAAATCAACCTTCTGCTGGTGGCATCTGACTCAGATGATGAAAATGAATATGCGTCCGTCCATTCTGCTTTGGATCGTTATCAAGCAGAATCTGTCATCAGCATGGACGCATGTATTCTGGAAAGGTGGTTGAAGGATGAAGGAACATGTGAATCTTTAGTGCATCTGGCATGTAAATATCTTGCGATGCTGGCTACAACAGTGCCATGCAAACGCCATGCAAAAGATTTGGGCAGCATTATCTCCAGCAAATATAAAGAAACTTGTTTGTCTGAACGATTGGCTGAAGTAGGACTGAGTGGACTTGTAGGTTTTAAAGTTTAACATTGTTTTATTTTTGAATGCAGTTATTTTTAGTACATAATTCTACATTTGTAAGTTCAACTTTCATTATAAAGAGATTGCACAACAGTACTTGTATTAGGTGAATTGAAATATACTATTTCTTTTGTTTTTTACAGTGCAAATATTTGTAATAAAAATAAAGTGAGTACTATACACTTTGTATTCTGTGTTGTAATTGAAATCAATATATTTGAAAATGTAGAAAACATCCAAAAATATTTAAATAAATGGTATTCTATTATAACAGTGCAATTAATCACACAATTCATATTTTTAATTGCTTGATGGCCCCACTGTTTAGTTTGTCAATTTGTTCAAAAAACTCCTCTAATAACACCTCAGTCTGGGACAGTTCCTCAGATTTGTCACCTAAAAAGAATGGCTCAGGTTTGGGAATCTTCCTCATATCCTCAGCCATGAAACACGAGGCAAAGAATTCATTTAGTTTCTCCGCAATGGCCGTATCATCCTTGAGTGCCCCTTTAGCATCTCGATCGTCCAGTGGCCCCACTGGTTGGTTAGCAGGCTTCCTGCTTCTGATGTACTTAAAAAAATGTTTGTTATTACTTTTTGAGTCTTTGGCTAACTGTCCTTCAAATTCTTTTTTGGCCTTCCTAATTATATTTTTACACTTCATTTGCCAGAGTTTATGCACCTTTCTATTTTTCTCACTAGGATTTAACTTCCACTGTTTAAAGGATGCCTTTTTGCCTTTCACTTCATCTTTTACTTTGTTGTTTGGCCACGGTGGCACTTTTTTGGTTCTATTACCCTGTTTTTTTAATTTGGGGTTTACATTTAAGTTGAGCCTCTATTATGGTGTCTTTAAACCATTTCCATGCAGCTTGCAGGGATTTCACTTTGGGCACTGTACCTTTTAATTTCTGTTTCACTGACCTCCTCATTTTTGTGTAGTTCCCCTAATTATGTTGCTTTTTAGTTCCAAAACCAAGATCTGATAGGTTTTTATATTTCAAATGGTAGACCTTGCTTTTGCAACCACACACTGGATCTTATCAAGGAGAATCTAATGAGATATGTTTGCTGTGTTCCTACTCATTGTTTTTTCCATAGCTGTTCACACAAAGTGTTCAAAGAATTTTGTACCTTTAAAACAGCTGATTTTTAGGGTGCCTTATCTTGGTAACCTCTTCGTCAAAGGACTTCAAAGTTTCCCTTGTTCCAGACCCGACCTACCAATTTTCAAGCTGATTTTAAATTTCCTGTGGATTTTAGAGAGGATGCAAAAATTCAGCTTTAAACAGAAACTTAGCTGCAACCGTAACTGTGGTGTGAATAGCAGTCACTCTGTAATAGTTGTCCTGTCAGACGATGAGAACAGAATCCCATTTGTTTGAGTTTCTTGCCTGTCCAATGTCTCTACAGACGATGATGTGAGACAGCCACTACACTGAGGCTAGCTGGAGCCAGCACAAAAGTCCTGCAGGCTGTGTGTGGCAGATGCCAAAAGTGTCAGCTGGCTCTGTAGGTCAGCACATTTGCCATGTGGTCTAGCAGTGTGAGGTGGCAAGGAGATGGAGGCCTCTGCATGTTAGCACAGCTCTGGACACGATAGATGCATATACGTGTTTGGCAGCCTGTTCACAGATGTCTCTCTGTGTTGCAGAGCATCCCTGCAGGTTATGAGTGTGAGATTTCAGTCACAGGAACTGGGTCATTTCAATCTACTGGATTGCGCCACAGCCATCCGTGCAGAATTTACATTCAGTTCCTCTGGGTGAGCTTGGCATATAATGTAATCTGAGAGATGACAGCAGTGTGCTGCTATTGTCTGCTTTTAAAAACACCACTAACATTATATGGCAGGAGTGGCCAAACCATGACTTGTGAGCCGCATGTGGCTCTTTTACAGTTAAAGTGCTGCTCACGGAGGGGGCCCCCACCTATTCTCCACCTACCAGACTTGGGGGGAAGGGAGCTCAGGACTCTGCCTTGCAGCAGGGTGGTGGAGTAGGGGCTTCTGCCCAGCGGGGAGAGGGGTATCAGCCTCATGGGGCATGCCCCAGCTCTCAAACTTCTGAAGATTGTTGAATACAGCTTGGAGAGTCACTAAGTTTGGCCACCCCTGTTATATGGGTTGGAGACAAGGTAGTGAGGTGAGGTGGCAATTGGAGGAGAAGATAAGAGAGGACAGATCGAAGCAAGACAGAAAGAGGTTAGAGGCAGAGTAAAATCCAAGGAGACAGAAATCTGGAGAGATGCTGCTAGCGACACAAGAAATGACAGAAACCACCCCTCCAGAAACTTTTCCTCTTGTTAATCTCATACAAGAATCACAGTTTCTAAAGAAACAAATTCAGGAGGATGCAGAAGGCCATGCCAAGCCTGTTCAAACTGTGCTGCCATACCTTCAGTTGTACAGTCCCGTGGAGCACATAGCCCCACTCCATCAGGGGCAGGCTGATGCTGCTGTGAGTCACTGCTCATGCTCCATTGGTGTGTGGTATGACGCACAAGCTGCTACAGTTTGACTGGGAGCTTTGTGAGGATCACTTGAGACCCCTGGGGAATGTTTCCTTTTATTGCTGGTTTTCCAGCTGCTCCTTCTTTTTAACTGGAACTATATAATGCCCCCACCTCTACCCCAGCTCACTCCATGAACACACATACACATTTTGCTACGGTAGTGCCCAGTGACCCCACCTGTGATTGGGGCCTCAGTGTGAGAGGCGCTGTACACAGACTGTGAGAGACAGTCCCTGCCCCAAAGAGGTTCGAGTCTAAATAGACAAGATAAAGTGAAGGGAAAGAGAGGCAGTGATTTGCTAAAGGTTAGACAGTACCATGGAGCAGAGGCAGGCACTGAACCCACATCTCCTGATTTATAATCCAGGGCCCTTTCCTCTAGAGATCTGCTGGACACATATTGCAGCTTGTCTCCCCCTGTTCCTGCCCCCATGGGATTAAAGCTCCTCAGCTGGCATTGGTGTTTAGGGCAAGTGGGTGAAGGATGGAGGTACATCAGATTGTACATTTAAATCTTGATCCTGGTAACAGGAGGCCAAATTTTGCTTGCATTAACCCTTGGGTCACCTCAGGCAGGAAAACAGGAGGGAATGGAGAGGTATGACTCTTACTTTCAATTCCTGACCCCCATTTTCCTTCTCCCATGTAAATTATCATGGAGTGGCACTGGCCCTGTAAGAGGGAGCAGGGCCATTGCACCTGTGCCTGGCCAGCTGACCCCTGGTTGGGCTATAAGAGAAGGCATCTGGGCCTTGCAGAGGGAAAGTGTGAGCGAATTATATCTGAGAGAGTGGATGAGGGGCTGCTAATTGCCAGCTCCCTGGGAATTGGGAGACAGGTCTGAAAAATTCCCTGAAGTGACTGCCAGAGTCCCCTGGGAGGTGAAGCAGCGGGAGCCTGTTGAGAGAGACCTGGTGAATCAGAGCAAGGTTGCTGCAAGAAGCAGCAGGTTGTTCCCTGGGAGCGGAGGCAATGGGAACTTCCTGGAGGGAAAGGAGCTTCTAGGTAGAGAACCCTGGGGATGGTGCTGTGTGAACAGAACATTGAAACTTCCTGCAGGAAGGGCTGAGTGGTACAGGGAAAACCTCCTGGGAGCCGTAGCCCAGGGTGGATTCAGTGGTGAGCTTGAGCCGGTTCGCACCGGTTCGCGCGATCCGGTTGTTAAATTTAGCAGTCCTTTTAGAACCGGTTGTTCCAGGACAACCAGTTCTATTAGGGCTTTATTTAACAAAAGCTCCGGCCCAAGCTCACTTCCCCCTCCTCTCCTGCTCCGCCCCCCTTCTCCTCCCCCTCCCCTGCTTCCCGCGAATCAGATGTTCGCGGGAAGCCTGAACAAGCAGCAGGCAGGTAAGCTGGGGCCCAGGGGGGAGGGGAGGTGCGGCTGGCTCAGCAGCTCCCGGTCCCAGAGCGCGGCTCCCTCCAGCCTGGTCCCGGCCCCTGCCGAGCGCCCCCAGCTTCGGCTCCACAGCTCCAGCCCGGCCCCCGCGGAGCCGGTGCTGGTCCCGGCCCCCGCGGTTGCAGCTCGGGCCCCGCGGCGCTGGTGCTGGTCCCGGCCCCGTGGTTGCAGCTCCGGCCCAGCTCGGGACCCGCAGCTCCGGCCCGGCCCGGGGTGTCGGGCCCCGTGGCTCCGGCCCCGGTGCCGGCCGAGCGGCTCCAGCCCAGCCCGGCCCGGGGCCGGCCCGGGGAGTCGGGCCCCGCGGCTCCGGCCCCGGTGCCGGCCAAGCGGCTCCAGCCCAGCCTGACCCGGCCCGGGGAGTCGGGCCCTGTGGCTCCGGCCCCGGTGCCGGCCGAGCGGCTCCAGCGCAGCCCGGCTCGGCCCAGGGAATCGGGCCCCGCGGCTCCAGTCCCGTTGCCGGCCGAGCGGCTCCAGCGCAGCCCGGCCCGGCCCGGGGAGTCGGGCCCCGCGGTTCCTGCCGAGCGGCTTGGCCCGGTGCCGGCCCGGGGAGTCGGGCCCCACGGTTCCGGCCGAGCCGTGCCTGCTCTGGTCCGGCTGGGCTCGGGGAGTTGGGCCCCGCGGCGCCAGTCTTGGTCCTGGCGGAGTGGTCCCGGCTCCAGGCAGTGTGGTAAGGGGGCAGGGAGGGGGTGGGTTGTGGGGGGTTGTATAGGGGTCAGGGCAGTCAGAGGGCAGGGAACAGGGTGAATGAATGGGGGCAAGGGTCCCGGGGAGCAGTCAGGAAAGAGCAGGGTTGGTTGAGGTGGTGGGGGCACTCAGTGACAGAGAGAAGGGGTGGTTGGATGGGGTAGGAGTCCTGGGGGGCCATCGAGAATGAGAGGAGGGGTTGGGTGGGGCGGCAAGGGGCAGTCAGGGGACAGGGAAGGGGGGGATGGGTCAGGGGTCCCCGGGGGTGTGTGTCAAGGAACATGAGGGGTTGGATGGGGCATGACCCCCCCCCAGGGGGGGGAGGAGGGAACCGGTTGTTAATATTTTGGCAGCTCATCACTGGGTGGACTGATGAACTGGTTTTGTTAACTTTGCCTGTATTGGGGAAAATAAAACTGCCAGGAAAGAGGTTCTGGGTACGGTACCGGCCCTTTGCCAGTGGGGCAGAAGGTCAGCTTGTTATGCTGTCCTCCGTGGTGGTGTTTCTGAACTGAACATTCAGGCCTCCTCCTATGCCGTTTCCATTACCAGTACTGTTAGCTAGATGTGTGTGACTGCCATGGCACAGGTGCCTTTCCAGGTCCCACAACTTTTGCAGCAAGGTGTGAACACTAGCATGATCCCAGGCACAAGCCCATGTCAGCACGGTAGCCCCACAACCCAACCATGTGAGATAGCTACCTCACAGATGTTGCAGTTAGTGTGAGATATCTCTGACCTCAGAATGGGGTAGCCATCAATAGAGGAGCAAGAGTGGGAAATATTAGAGCCTTATGGATGACAAGTGGGCCTGCCTTTAATAGAGTGTATGAGCCCAGAGTTATAAAGGGAAATCTCCTAAACTAGTACCACCCTGTCTTAGGTTTTCCTAGAATAATATTGTGATGCCATGTACCAGGTGTCTTTCCTCCCCTTCGCGGATCCTACCCAAAAGTATCCTTTAGGGGGAAAAACTCCCTGAGTTTAGGAGTTGCCTAGGAAGGCCACCCAGGACAGATGTAGGTGGAACCAATGAGAATTGGTCCTCCAGGGACTAGAAGGACTCGGAGGAGGCAGAGGCCAATCAGGGCCCGGCATGCAGGATAAAAAGGGCTGGCTGCTTCTTCTAAGGGATGAGTTCTCAGCAAAGCTAGAACCAGGGAGGAAGGCTTGCTCCCCATTAACCAAAGAAGCCTGGCCTAGTCAGGGCTAATCTCCAACTGCACCTTTGTTTCATTCAGTGAAAGACTACTTGGTGGAAGGAAGAGCCTAGGTGTGCCACCCTGAGTTGAATATTCATTTGACTGTTGTACGACTAGGGAAGCATACTTTGGGAGATGCGCCACTGGCTCAGGTGAGCTTGTGACAAATAGCTATGTGAATGTGAATATGGACACTGATGGGGAGGAAGTAGTCAGGAGGAAGCAGCGTGGAGTTCATAAAACAGCTTGTACCGATCCTTTGTTTTTAGGACAAAAGGATAGAATTCAGTAGGCTGGCACTTCTGACTCTCCTCAGTTTCCAGTCAGTGTCTTCCCTGAGATCCCAGGAAACATAGTCCTAGTCCAGGGCCAGCCATGCTGGGAAGGGTATAAATTTTCCATTAGCTAAGATTTTTGCATCAGATCAACCTATGTTACTGCCACTGAACAGAAGTGGGGCCAAGCTTTGCTGCTAGGTTTTCATGGAATCTGTGGGTAAGAGAAACTACTCACTTTGGGTTTTTGTTTTATTTTTTCTTGTCTTTGTAAAGAGTTTGAGGCAGATGTAGAAATTTTTCTATCTAGGATAGACTGGAAAAGAAGATCCCAGGCAGCAAAAGGCTTTTTTCCCCTGTTTTTATAAATTCTACAAATGTGCCTTCCCCTTGCCCACCTTCCCCCTATACTTCCCTCCCCCCACACCCCATAAAACATCTGCCTTTCAGAAAGCCTCTCCTGCATTAGGAGTGGATAGCAACAGGTCTATTGTTTGGCCCCTCTGAAGACAAGATGAGGATAGATTGGTTCCCAAAGACATCAGAACTGAAGGGGGTTGTAGACCATCATATTGTCCCGCCCCTTCTTCTGGAAGGTTGTGTCATAGTTTCAAGATAACTGCATCTGTATCTCTCTGTTTCTCTCTTCTCTCCCTCCCCCTGGCTCCACTCCAGGAGGGCCCAGTCAGGTCTCCAGCCATCACCTGTTTTTCTCATTCCTTTCTGAACGGGAAGTTTTAAGGCTTCTGTAGTATCCCCAGCAAGCCAGTCTGCCTAAAGGCCCGGGCTTATCTGTTGCTTTCACACCAAGAGCTATGAACCGTGTATTGCCAGCAGTTGCAAGTTCCCGCACAGCTCTTTCTAAGCAAGCACATTTATTCTTGAGCTAAAAGCATTACAGAGAAAACAAACAATAAACAGATTTAACCACAAACTAAACATACTAGGAGTCACCCATCAGTCTTATCGGGCCCTAGTAGGCCAAAGTTTTTCCATCCCTTCTGCAAAGGTTGGGGAAGTGTCCTTGCACAGAAGGTCCTGTCTGTTTGCCTGAGTCCATTTAAACCTAGTTTTTTATATATATAATACTCTTTCTTTGTGTGTTGGTCTGGGAAAACCCACTTTGAACCAGTATATGCAAGCTGGGCAACGAGAGGCACCTCTCTGGAGGTGGTTACAACCTAAGTGACTCACCTTAATCACTCCCTAACATACTGGGTTTTTTTGGTTCCTGGAGGAGCTAGATTTAAAAAAAGTTGTGAATTGTTTAATAATCCAATGACTGAGGGCTTGTCTTCACTACCGCGCTAAATCAGTGCCACGGTGATTGATGCAGTGGTGTCGATTAGCGCATCTGGTGAAGAAAGGACAGGAACAAGCTCTCCCATCGATGTAATTAATCCACCTCAATGAGAGTCAGAAGCTGGCAGGGGAGCGTCTCCTGCCGACATAGTGTGCTGTAGACACTGCATTAAGATGACATAAGTGATGTTGCTCAGGGGGGTGTTTTTTTCACACCCCTAAGCGACATAACTTACATCAACTTAAGTGGTAGTTTTCAGAGTAGTAGCCGTATTAGTCTGTATCTGCAAAAAGAATAGGAGTACTTGTGGCACCTTAGAGACTAACAAATTTATGCTCATGCTATAATAAATGTGTTAGTCTCTAAGGTGCCACAAGTACTCCTATTTTTTTTAAGTGGTAGTGTAGACAAGGCCTGAGATGTAACCAGGGCCATCCCTAGCTATTCTCGGGCCCTACTCAGCCCCCCCCCCGCCTTCCCCCGCAGGGGGCACGCCTCCGCGGGAGGTGGGGCTGGCCCCAGGCCTCCGTTGGGGAGGGGCTGGCTTGGGAGACAAGGGGGAACTACCCCCCAGCACTCACCGGCGGTGTGGCTGGGGATGGGCCACTACACTTCTCACCGCCAGTGAGGCCTGACCCTACTACAGTCCTCAGGGGAGTGGGGGCGGGGCTTGGGTGGGAAGAGGCAGGACTGGGGTGGGGAAGAGGCAGGGCGGAGCAGGGGTGAGGGCTATGGGAAGAGCCAGAGCAGGGGCTGGAGCAGCATGCAGCTGTGCAGGGCACCAGAAAATTTGGTGCCCAAAATTCCTGGTGCCCTATGCAGCTGCGTTCTTTGCATATGGGTAAGGACAGCCCTGGATGTACCTGCTTTTTCACGGGGACACTTCTGTCAATCTTCATAGTGAAAAAACACATTTTTGCAGAGAGAGAATCTCTGTCACTATCTACAACAATCACAGATGCATCGGTTCCCAAAGAACCTTCTGAGAAAGTTTAACAAGGGTATAGTAATTTCCCAGTCAGCCAAAGATCTGTCCTCACTTGATCCCAAAAAATAGAGTGTATCAGCTGCCTAGTGACGGCCTAGATAGTGGATTTCCCACAAGACAAAAAAATACAGAGATTGCTCAGAGGAGGTGATATTAGAAAGAAACAAGTCAATATGTTTTCTTCCATTGGTGTTTTCTGTATTGAAACTACCGTTATCCCCTCAAGAAGTTGCCACTGAAGGATAAATTTCTGAATAATTCACCATCTGTAGACATAGGGACCAAGATGACTTCCGAGTTTGCATAAGAGGAGAAAGACATGATGACTTCAGATCTCCTGGCTTTCCAGATGATTGTGAGATGAGATCTCATTTCTTTTCTTGAAAAGAGCACAGTGTCTGAACAGGTGGAGAGCACAGATGTTTCTCAATAATCACTGAATGGATATTGCCTGGTGAAAGGGACATGCAATGTGTGATAGCCAAAGTTAGCCCCTCACCCTTCTTCTGTTTAAATATTATTGCCTCCATGTAAACCTAGATGAACTCTAATTGGAGACTCCCACACCAATTCCTGTATCCAATCAGTCACCCATCTACAATAATGATCAACTCAGAAGAAAGTGCACAAAACTGAGCACTCAGATATTTTAAAAAAACAACTTGTGAAAAAATGTAAATAGTGGGCCTGTAGCAGGGTGCAGGTGCAAAAGCACCTAACTAACCCCTGCCCAGTCAGCTCCAATCAGGGGAAACAGACTGGGGTTGATGGGAAAGGCCTGATGCCAGCCTGAGGATTGGCAACATCTGCTGGCCTGACAAGCCAAGGGCTATGAAGCCTGGGCAGGAGCTAGAAGGGGGCAGGGGGGGGGGGCAGTCAGGGGGAAGTCAGTCACTGAACTGAACTGAACTGAACTGGAGGGCTCCTTGCAGAAGGCCGACTCTGCCTGTAAAAAAGGTTGAATAATCCTTTAAAACTTGTAAATAGATAGACACTGGTGGTGGGATAACTGTACGTAAATAAAGACATGGGTGTTGCACAACCCTGAAGCCTCTCTCAGCCTTATTGGGGGCAGCAAGCAGGCCCCAGGAAGAGGGGCAGGTCATGAACCCTGTTACAGGGACATATTTAGAGGGGAGTCTAAAGGGTACGTCTACACTACCCGCCAGATCGGCGGGTAGTGATCAATCTATCGGGGATCGATTATTTATCGCGTCTAGTGTAGAGGCGATAAAATTGATCCCCAATCGCTCTGCTGTTGACTCTGGAACTCCACCGCTACAAGAGGCGGAAACAGAGTCGATGGGGAAGCGGTAGCGGTCATCTTGCCACCATCTGCACAGCCAGGTAAATCGACCTAAGACACAACTTCAGCGACGCGATCTTAGATCGACCCCCCCCACCCCAGTATAGACCTAGCCTAAGAAAATCTAGAGGAGAACTAAGTTGGTGTAATGTATGCTTTTTCTGCTCTTCTCGGTGTGTATCAGGCCTGCACAACTCGTAAAGTGGCGAGGGCTACATTACTCCAAAGAAAACATCTGAGGGCCAAACCCCCCCAGCCCCAAGGAAACACCCTCCCCAGCACCTCCTGGCCCCACAGAAACAGCCCGCCCCAGCACCGCCCAGCCCTGCAGAAACAAACCCTCCTTCCCCAGCACCGCCCCACCAAAACAGCTGTGGGCCAAAAAGGAAGGTTGGGGGTGGGGAGGTGATACTTGATTTTAAATCAACCAGGGGCTCCCAGCTGAAGAGGTGGCTGGGAGCCCTCAAGGGCAAATTAAAGGGCCCGGGGCTCCGGCGGCTGGGGGAACCCGGAGCTTTGCAGGGCTGGGATTTAAAGGGCCCAGAGCTCCTGCCGCTGAGGGAAGCCCGAGCCCTTTAAATCCCAGCCCCAGCCCATCCGCTGGAGCCATGGCCGGGATTCAAAGGGCTCTGGGCTGCCCGCAGAGCGCCGTGTGCGCGGGATTTAGAATCCCCCCACAGGCCATATGTTGTGCAGGCCTGGTGTGTATGCTACACTAATTTAGGACCCCTCCATAAGCCTATAAACTGACTTAAATCCCCATAGGATTACAGGTCCTGACAAATGTAGAACTTACTCTGCTCTTACTCCTTATGAAGCACCTATAAATTTGGCTTAGTAGTCCAGCTGCTGTAACTGACGTGCTGAGGTGCCAAAATGTTTGGCTTGTAAGATGGTGTGAGGTCACAGACCTTCCTAGTTAAACACAGACTCTGCTGCTACCATTCCAAGGCATACTGAGGAGAACACAGCAACCTGCCAGGCTGAGACACTAAGGATTGCCTGATATAAGCACAACACCACTCAGAATATGAGCCAAATTCAGAAGTGGTGTTCAAAGAGCTATAAACTAGATTCCTTTACAATAGTCAGAGTCGTTAGTCTCACTGGCACCCACTCACCAATGCATAGCTGTAAGGGGATCTAAACTGGTGTAATGTAACTTGTGGGGGAGCCAGAAGAAGTTGGAAGTTTAAGTGCACTTTCTTATACTCTTGTTTTGTTTGTTCTCCTCCTGGCTACATTTCTTCTTTCAGGCGTTGAAATCTTAATCACCCATTTAGACTCCCTTGCTCTCTGAGTTAATGGACCAGATACAAAGAATGGAGGGGGTAACTAGTGGTGTTCCCCAAGGGTCAGTCCTAGGACCAATCCTGTTCAACTTATTCATGAATGATCTGGAGAAAGGGGTAAACAGTGAGGTGGCAAAGTTTGCAGATGATACTAAACTGCTCAAGATAGTTAAGACCAAAGCAGACTGTGAAGAACTTCGAAAAGATCGCACAAAACTAAATGATTGGGCAACAAAATGGCAAATGAAATTTAATGTGGATAAATTGTAAAGTAATGCACGTTGGAAAAAATAACCTCAACTATATATATACAACATGAAGGGGGCTAATTTAGCTACAGGAAAAAGATCTTGGAGTCATCATGGATAGTTCTCTGAAGATGTTCTCACAGTGTGCGGCGGCAGTCAAAAAAGCAAACAGTATGTTGGGAATCATTAAAAAAGGGATAGAGAATAAGACAGAGAATATCTTATTGCCCTTATATAAATCCATGGTACACCCACATCCTGAATACTGTGTACAGATGTGGTCTCCTCATCTCAAAAAAGATATACTGGCATTAGAAAAAGTTCAGAAAAAGGCAACTAAAATGATTAGGGGGGATAATCCCATATGAGGAGAGATTAAAGAGGCTAGGACTTTTCAGCCTGGAAAAGAGGAGACTAAGGGGGGATATGATAGAGGTATATCAAATCATGAGTGGTGTGGAAAAAGTGAATAAGGAAAAGTTATTTACAGGTTCCCATAATATAAGAGCTAGGGGCCACCAAATGAAATTAATGGGCAGAAGGTTTAAAACAAATAAAAGGAAGTTCTCCTTCACACAGCGCACGGTCAACCTGTGGAACTCCTTGCCTGAGGATGTTGTGAAGGCTAGGACTATAACAGGGTTTAAAAGAGAACTAGATCTAAATCCCAAATAAATCCGTTTTACTCTTTGTAAAGCTTATACAGGGTAAACTCATAAATTGTCTGCCCTCTATAACACTGATAGAGAGATATGCACAGCTGTTTGCTCCCCAGGTATTAGTCACTAACTCTGAGTTAATTAATAAAATCACGTTTGCTTATTAAGTATAAAAAGTAGGATTTAAGTGGTTCCAGGTAATAACAGACACAACAAAGTAAGTTACCAAGCAAAATAAAACAAAACACGCAAGTCTAAGCCTAATACAGTAGGAAACTGAATACAGGTAAATCTCACCCTCAGAGATGTCCCATTAAGCTTCTTTCACAGACTAGACTCCTTCCTAGTCTGGGCCCAATCCTTTTCAGATCAACTTTGTGCCTTAAGGCCTAGGTCCAGCAATCACTCACACCCCCGTAGTTACTGTCCTTTGTTCCAGTTTCTTTCAGGCATCTCTTTGGGGTGGAGAGGCCATCTCTTGAGCCAGCTGAAGATCAAAATGGAGAGGCTTCTAGGGCCTTTTATATTTTCTCTCTTGTGGGTGGAAACCTCTTTGTTCTTCTGTGCAAAGTCACAGCAACAAGATGGAGTTTGTAGCCACCTGTCCATGTCCATGAATGTCCATGAATGATTCAGCTTTTTGCAGGCCAATGCTATTGTTTACATGTTAGTTTGAACGTTCCCAGGAAAGCTCACATGTGGATTGGCATCTCCGAAAGTCCATTGTCAGTTAAGTGTTTCTTGATTGGGCATTTACTGAAAATAGTCATTTCTCAACAAGCTGACCAAATGCTTCACTGAGGCTACTCAGAATCAAACACATTGAGATACAAGTACATAGCCAATATTCATAACTTCAAATACAAAAATGATACACATACAGACAGCATAATCATAACCAGCAAATTACAACCTTCCTATAGACACCTTACTTGACCTCCTTTGTACAAGATTTGGTGCAACTATAGGACCTTGGTTGCAACAATGATCTATACGGTCACAGTTCATGTCAAATAAGTCACAAAGAGTACCACCAAATATCCAAAAGGAAAAATCTGGAGCCTTACTTGAGTTACATGCAGGCTGAGGGGTCCGCTGGCACACAGCTCATTGCAGGATTGGGACCTATACTTGTTCACCACCACCACCACCCACTCACCGACTGCAAGTTTTGGGGCCATAGCAGAAACAGGCTGACTTTTAAATTCTGTGATTAAAATCTGGGGTTTATTTTGAGTAAAACCTGGATTAATATTTAACTTGCAAACTTAGGTTTGTGTTTAAATAAGGATGAAAGGACTCTTGCCCCTGCAGGGCTCTTATCCAGCAACAATAATGCTCTTCAGAGAGCAAACATCAATAAAAAAAATGCTATCCAAAAGAAAAATGCCCCATTACCCTCTCAACTGCAGTGGGCCTGTCAGCATCCCCTTCATTAGTATCTCAAAAGGATTGTAAGCCACTAGAGCTGCCAGAAGCACAAGGGAAGCAGTAGGATCCACAGTGCAATTTCTGGATCACATTTAATATCATCAGTCCCCAGGAAATCTAAGACTAGTATTTGAGGGTGGGCACAGCAAAGCACATATTGCAGAGGTTTCTACAGCCTAAGGTGCAGAGAAGGTGACAGTACAGAAGTTCCATTCTCTTCTCTTGCCCCATGTGTGTGGAGTGGGGGTAAACTGCATCCTCAGGTATTTCTTGACTCAGCATGCTTGCTCCTTCAGAAAGCTTGGCAGATAAATTATAAAATGTTAACTGGCTCAAGAGAAGAATATTGAAGAACATATGAATATCCGTACTTAGATTGGAGAAGTCAGGATTTTATGATCAAAAGAATTTCAGAATGATCATTCCAGCATGGAGAGCTGCATGGATTATGACCTTAAAAAGCACAATTTATTCAGTATGGCTAACTCATTGTAACACTGTTATGCCTAAAACAAATTATTATCGGCTCTGCTTCATTTTGGCCAAACTAACACGAAATGAAAAGCACTAAGTGGGAAGGGGAATCAGGTTGAATAAGCTCCTGTTCTGGAGGGAAAGGAGATTTAAGGAGTTAATAGGAGAGGTTGCATTCTACGAGCAACAGGTATCTGTAGCCAGGGCCGGCTCCAGGCATCAGTGAAGGAAGCAGGTGCCTGGGGCGGCCAATCAAAAGGGGTGGCAGTCCGTCCGTTGTTGGGGCGGCACGTCTGAGTTGGCGGCAGTGGCGGCAGCACTATCAGTTCGCCTCAGTCTTTGGCGGCGGGCCCTTCACTCCTTGTTTACCTCGGCGGCATTTTGGCAGTAGCTCAATCTTTTTTTTTTTTCCCCTTTCTCACCGCTTGGGGCCGCAAAAAAGCTGGAGCTGGCCCTGTCTGTAGCTGTCATGAGTTGCTCATTAGAGGCAAGTAGCTACACTCCACAAGTGCTTAAAAACAGCCTGCTGAAGAAGGAAGTTAGAGGAACCTTTTATTTAACAGTTTTAAGGAAGGAAAATTGTTGCAACCAGTTGTAAGGACTTTGTACTCACCAATTGGGGGTGGGGAGGTTGTTGAACTATTTGTGTTTGGGAAACCTGCCTAAAAGGAGCAATTTCTATGCAGAGCAAGATAATAAGTGTCTTCTCTGTTCTCTGGCAACAAATTTGGATACAGTAGCCCCAATGGTGAGGCTATTAAATACTTGTGCTGATGCTGGAAGGGATTTCAGAGTATACAAAAGGTGAAACTCACTCCTGTGAAGAGGACTGCTATAAGACCCTCTTACTAATCACCACTCAAGCCCTATGTTGTAGATGTAAGTGGTGCATAGCCTCTGTTCTGGCTCTCTGCAGAAGGACATGTTTTATCTGCTAAGAATATATCCTACTAACATCCAGCCATGATAGGGTGACCAAATGTTAAGGGGAAAATATCGGGACCGCCGCAGGGGAGGCATTTTTTTGCTTTTTTTGTTTTTTTTATACTCACCCGTCCAGGAGTTCGGTGGCAATTCTGCGGAGAGCCCTTCAGTCGCAGATGGTCTTTGGCAGTATTTTGGTGGGGGGTAATAAACCTTGCCGCCAAAGACAGAAGCACCTGCCACCGAAATACCGCCGAAGACCATCTGCGACTGAAGGACTCTCCGATGAATTGCCGCCGAAGACCAGGAAACAAAATATTGGGACAAATGGCGTCCCGACCGTATTCTGGTCGGGACACAGGACAAACTCCTCAAAATTGGGACAGTCCCGATTTTATCAGGACATCTGATCACCCTAAGCCATGAACTCAAACCAGTGCTTGAGAGCTATGTCTGTGATACAGCACTTCAAATAGTGATTTCATAACACCCTACCTATTAGGGACTGCTATTTAATTTTGTCTTGCTGAGGAACTATTTGTTTGCCACTTATGAAAATACTGTTCCTCTCTAGTTTGTTTAGAACCAGGAAACATCAGAGAGTGGAACACAGCAATCACGTTCCTTGATTTTATTTTTTATGGGCAACTCTGTACTGTGTGCATTTATTAGTCTCTCATGATACTTGGTTAGGGGAAATGGTGACTTGTTAATTAACTTTTTGGCTGAAGATGCACCTTATGGGCTCCAGAGATGTAACTTAACACCAATGATTTCCTAGGGAGGTTCCAGTTTTGAATTCATGCCTTCTCTTGTGATTGACATTGCTCTGGGTAGGGTACAGATTATCTTGGGCTAGCATTAAACAGGGTTAGTTGGCTGCTTTGATCAGGCTGAACCTTTCATCACATTTTGATATGACTGACCATATCAGAGCTGGCCCACAACATTTTGGCACCTGAGGTGGGGAGCTCAAATGCCGCCCCCCAGCCCCTCTCTTGGGCCAAAACTTGGAAAGGTCTCAATTCTGCCTTCTCCCTGTTCTACTCCTCTCATGGTACTGCTCTGCTACCTACCCAAATAAAGGAGAACTAACAACTTAAAATGCCTTGTTCAAAAATTTTAAGTAACACTTAACTTTCAAACGCCTTAACAGCAAGTGTAACTTTTCTTGTCTGCATAGTAAACACTGGGATTTTTATAAATTAAATAAATAAAAATATCTGTTTCAGTAATCAAAGTGATGCTTTCCGTGCCTTCTTGGTTGCAAAGATTTCAACTGCTTCCTGAAGGTCACAGTCTGAGCCAGCTTATGCTCTATTGAGATGGTTGCAAGGCCAACCAGCTTCTCCTGTGTAATTGTGGAGCGTAGATGTGTTTTTATTAACTTCAGCTTGGAGAAGCTGCGTTCTCCATTGGCAACTGTTACAGGAAGTGTTAGAAGTATGCGCAGAGCAACAAAAGCATTTGGAAAGAGGGTGGTCATCTTATTTGTGCACATATATTCCAGAACAGCCTTTGGAGTTGATCCTTCTGAAAGGTATCTTGAAAGGGCTTTCAGTTCATCACCTAAATCACTCGCATCAATATCGCACATGTCATCATGTGTCAACACTGTCTCTAGTGCCCTGCATTGCTGGTGTAGGTCTTCTTCAGGTATAGTGAGGAGTTTTGGAATATCATACAACATCACAAATATACTGCTGAGTTCCCTGAGCTGCATGACATGTTCTTCAACTGACTGTATTGCACAATCTAGCACCAGGTTAAAGAATTCAACTTTGAATTGTTGTTTGGGGTCTCTTATGGGATTATCCTGTGCCTTGTAATCAAAATGTCGTCTTCTTCAGTGACTCTTGTATTCTTGAATTGGTGGAAAAATAGCATCAGTGTGAAATTCTTCTGCCAACTTCTGTGCATTCTTCAGAACGTTTTGAAATCCCTCATCGACCGGTAAGACTGTAGGAATTACTTTGCTTTGTCCAGTTGTTCCATTGCTCCAGATATATCAAGGTCAACACCTTGGAGTGTCTTGCTTACATTTATTTCAAACAGTATGTCATGCCACAACACTAAGCCACACAGAAATTTGAAGTTATGTATATTCTTCTTCGAGTGATTGCTCATATGCATTCCAGTTAGGTGTGTGCGTGCCACATGCACGTTCGTCAGAAGATTTTTACCCTAGCAACACTCGGTGGGTCGGCTGGGCGCCCCCTGGAGTGGCGCCGCTATGGCGCTTAATATATACCCCTGCCGACCCATCCGCCCCTCAGTTCCGTCTTACCGCCCGTGTCGGTCGTTGGAACAGTGGAGCGCGGCTTAGCTGACCTCCACTTCCCTAGCTACTCGTAGTTTCTCTCGTTAATTCTTGTATATATAGTTCAGATTTCTATAGTTAACCTTATTCGTTTGTAGTATAGTTTGTGTATATAGTCACAGGGGTTTGGGGCTTATTCCCTTCCCCGCACCCGGTGCCGGGTACTATGCCCGGTTCACAGGGTTTCAAACCGTGCTCAGCCGGCCATAAGCTGATGCCGACAAGAGATCCTCTCCTAAGTGCCTCGAGGAATCTCACCTGACAGATAAGTGCCGCATTTGTAAGGCCTTTAAGCCGAGAACAATAGGGGAGCGAGACTTTCGTCTCAAGTAGCTCCTGAGGGAGGCAGCTCTTACGCCTCCGCTCTCGGCACCGAGCGCTGGTAAGTCTTCAAGAAGCACTCCCTCGGCACCGGATTGCCGGTGCCGCCAAGGCCTCCCGGCACCGGCCGTCGCCGGCACTGTCGTCCGCTCGGCATGGATCCCTCTCCTGGAGGATGAAGAGGCACAGGACTCCTGCTGTGTCCGAGCCGCCTGCTCCGCAGCCCGAGCGCTATACTAAGTCGGACCGCCCAGCACGGATATCTGCCGTGGCACCGACAATATCGGCACCGCTGCCTCCGGCCACGCAAGAGCCGTCGAGTCCGGTGCCGGAAAGCTCCCCGGTATGAGCCGTGGTTGAGCTCACTATTAAGCTGCGTCAGAGCCACCTGCTCCGCAGCCCAAGCGCTATACTAAGTTGGACCGCCTGGCACCGATACCTGCCCTGGCACCGACAATATCGGCACCGTCGTCTCTGGCCACGCAAAAGCCGTCGAGTCCGGTACCGGAAAGCTCCCCGGTACGAGCCGTGGTTGAGCTCATTATTAAGCTGCGTCAGAGCCACCGGCTCCACAGCCCGAGCGCTGTACTGAAGCCTGGTCTACACTAGGCGTTTAAACCGGTTTTAGGAGCGTAAAACCGATTTAACGCCACACCCGTCCACACTAAGAGGCCCTTTATATCGGTATAAAGGGCTCTTTAAACCGATTTCTGTACTCCTCCCTAACGAGAGGAGTAGCGCTAATATCGGAATTACCATATCGGATTAGGGTTAGTGTGGCCGCAGATCGACGGTATTGGCCTCCGGGCGGTATCCCACAGTGCACCACTGACCACTCTGGACAGCAATCTGAACTCGTATGCAGTGGCCAGGTAGACAGGAAAAGCCCCGCGAACTTTTGAATATTTCCTGTTTGCCCAGCGTGGAGCTCCGATCAGCACGTGTGGTGATGCAGTTAAAAATCAAAATAAAGAAAGAGCTCCCACATGGACGATGAGGACGTGATCGCTGTAAGGGCAGGCAAATCTGTTCTATCAGCGCTCCGTTACAGAAGACGAAATTCAAAATCATTTTTTAAAAATCTCCAGACAGACGCCATAGCAGGGGCTCAGCGCACTGCTGCGTGACAAACGTAACGGAAAGCCCAAGAATCAAATGGACGCTCATGGACTGGAGGACTCAAGCTATCCCACAGTTCTTGCAGTCTCCGAAAAGTATTTGCATTCTTGGCTGAGCTCCAAATGCTTCTAGGGTCAAACACAGTGTCCGCGGTGGGTCAGGGCATAGCTCGGCAATTTACGCAACCCCCCCCACCCCCAGAAGTGAAAGGGAAAACAATCCTCTCTTGACTCTTTTACATGTCACCCTATCTTTACTGAATGCTGCAGATAGACCCGATGCTGCAGCACTCAACACCAACATCCTTGCTCCCCCCCCCCGCCATGGGTGGCTGATGGTGCAATACGACTGGTATCCGTCCTCGTCATCAGCGTATTGGCACATGGGGCAGTGCAAAAGGACTGGTAACCATGCTGACTAGCATCGGTGAGGTCTAACAGGGGTGCCTGGGCCTAATTTTTCCTGGTAGATGGTACAGTATGGCTGATAACCATCATTGTCATAGCAACAGGGGGCTGAGCTCTGTCAGCCCCCACCCTTCATGTGTAAAAAAAAGATTCAATTGTCCCTGGACTAGCAGAGGGATGCTGGGCTCCTCTGCTCCACACTCCTTACTGTCCTGTCTGGACTATCATAGCAGCTGGAGGCTGCCTTCCACTCATTTCTCACTAACAAGTCAGTGTGTCTTATTCCTGCATTCTTTATTACTTCATCACACAAGTGGGGGGACAATGCTACAGTAGCCCAGGAAGGCTGGGGGAAGAACGGAATCAACAGGTGGGGTTGTTGCAGGAGCACCCCCTGTGAATAGCATACAGCTCATAATTTCTGCAGGATCTGACACAGAGCAGCTGCACTCTCTGATACAGTGGTTCTCTAGTACACTTGCCCATATTCTATCCAGGACTGATTCTATTTTTAGATACCAAAAAGGAGGGATTGACTCTGGGAGTCATTCCCAATTTTGTTTTTGCGCCCTGGCTAAGAGCAGCCAGGGCACTTATGACAGCAGCAAATGGTGCAAAACGACTGGTAACCATGCTCATCTTTTTACCAATTTATGGATTGGTAGATGGTACAGTATGGCTGATAACCATCTCTGCTGTCATGCAAAAGCAAAAGCATGCTGCTGTGTAGCGCTGCTGAATCGCCTCTGTCAGCGGCATCTAGTACACATATGGTGACAGTCACAAAAGGCAAAACAGGCTCCATGATTGCCATGCTATGGCATCTGCCAGGGCAATCCAGGGAAAAAAGGCGCGAAATGCTTGTCTGCCGTTGCTTTCCCAGAGGAAGGAGTGACTGATGACATTTACCCAGAACCACCCGCGACAATGATTTTTGACCCATCAGGCACTGGGATCTCAACCCGGAAATTCCAAGGGGCGGGGGAGGCTGCGGGAACTATGGGATAGCTACGGAATAGCTACCCACAGTGCAACGCTCCAGAAGTCGATGCTAGCCTCGGACCGTGGATGCACACCACCGATTTAATGTGTTTAGTGTGGCCGCGCGCACTCGATTTTATACAATCTGTTTTACAAAACCGGTTTATGCAAATTCGGAATAGTCCCGTAGTGTAGACGTAGTCTGACCGCCCAGCTCCGATACCTGCCGTGGCACTGACAACATCAGCGCCGTCGACTCCGGCCACGCAAGAGCCGTCGAGTCTGGTATGTGAATGCTCCCCGTGGTCGAGCTCACTATTCCCTCTACGCCGGAGACATTTCCACATCGAGGAAGTTGATTGCAATGACAGCGCATGCGCTGCTTCAACCCCCGGCGCCGCCGGTGCGGGTTATATAGTCGATCGGCAAGCCTGCCTTGATCAGACCACCCTGTGTCGGCACCATTCACGATCGCGGTCCCGCAGATGTTCTCGGTCCCGTCGCCAATCCAGGTGCTGACGCCGCTCACAGTCCCGGCACCATTCACCATTTCGGTACTGGTCGTACTCGCGGCACTGATCAGCGTCCCATTCGTCGGCCCGGTACATTCAGCGCCGATCCAGCTCCCGGTACCGCTCCAGGCACCGGACTCCCGTTGCCACTCCCGACGTCGAGCCTCGAGATCTCGGTCGACCTCCCGGCACCGCTCCGGTGGCAGGTCCCATTCTCACTCCCGGTACCGGTATGCCTCCCGGTACCGATCCCCTGCGCGTTGAGCAACGTCAGCTAGAGAGGGAGACCCTGCTCAGGGCTTTTTAGCTCCTCCATGGCCATCCAAACATGCATCACTGTCGTCCTGCGCAGGCAATTTATACGCGCAGGACTGTGATTCAGATATGCACACCAGAGTCTTCCAGGTGCCCCAGGCCCAGGACCCTGACCCCATCAGTGGTCACCCTGTACATCTTGGGCATGCCATCAGGCCAAAGGCCTACCTGTGATCCCATCTCGCTCTGTTCCGTCAGAGCACTGGGTGCCAGGAGACAGTTAGCCGCCCCCCTCCAACCGGTCCCACCGGATCAAGAGGTCGTCTAGGAGCGCGAGCCCACACAGGACCCGCTTGTCCCCGGCCTTTCTTCTTCCTTCTCCCCAGATGAGGCTGTGGCGGGGCGTACTCCTCGGGCCCTCCTCTAATCGACTTGGGGGGCCATCAGGACCTCCTGAGATGGGGGGCACTCAATCTGAATCCCCAAGTGGGGGGAAGTCTTGGAGATACGGTATCCGGTCGTAGACATTCTGTCGGGTGATGCCCCACTAGAGTGGCCCTACCGTTCATTCCGATGATCAAGGCCAAAGTGGATACCATCTGACAGTCTCAAGCTACTATCCCGCCCGCGGGCACGGGAGTCGAACGCATGTACATGGTACCCTCCAGGGGCTACAGGTACCTATATGTCCACCCCCCGCCTCCTCCCCGCTCCCTTGTTGTCCAGTCCGTCACTGAGATGGAACGCCATGGCCCGCTGGCACCAGCCCCTGAATCCAAGGAGGCTAGGCGAATGGACTTACTGGGCCGTCAGATGTACTCGGCAGGGGCCCTGCAACTTCATGTAGCAAACCAGCAAGCCCTGCTTAGCCGCTACTATGGGCGGCGGTGGGCAAATTTACGGAGTCGGTTCCTCAGGACTCCTGTTAAGAGTTTGCTGCCCTCCTGGAAAAAGGGAAGAAGGTGGCGAGAGCTTCCCTCCAGGCCTCATTGGATGTAGCTGACTCCACAGCCACGACCTGGGCCTCGGGTGTTGCCACGAGGCGTATTTCATGGCTCCAGTTATCGAGCCTTCCCTCGCAGCTGCTGCACACTATACAGGACTGGCCCTTCAATGGCAAGGGCCTGTTCTCAAAAAAAAAAAAACCTGACCCTAGGCTGCAAAGCCTAAAGGACAGCAAGGACGCTGTGCGCTCCCTCTCGGCATGCACACGCCGGTGACTCAGCGCCGACCTTTCCGCCCCCAGCCTCACCGCCCTTACCCTGCGCCTAGACAAGGACAGGGCTTTGCCAGCAGGCGTTGCTGAGGCAGTCGTAGGCGTCAATCAGGACCCCAAAGGAATTCCTCTTGCAAGAGGGGCGGACGCTCCTCACCATTGGAGTTATAGAGGAGGTACCAAAGGACGAAAGGAACAACGGGTTCTACTCCCACTAATTCCTAATCCCCAAGGCGAAGGGAAATCTTAGACCTATCCTAGGCCTGCGGGAACTGAACGAGTTCGTGGTTCGCCTGAAGTTCCGCATGGTATCCATGGGGACCGTCATCCCATCCTTGGATCCCGGAGACTGATATGCCACCCTTGATATGAAGGGCGCGTATTTTCACTTCGCCATTTATCCTCCACACAGAAGGTACCTCCGGTTTGTGGCCAACCATCATCCTCTTCAGTTACGGTCCTCCCGGTTGGCCTCTATAAAGCCCCAAGTGTACTCAAAGTGCATGGCTGTAGTCGCTGCCTCTCTCCGCCACCGTCGGGTACACGTTTTCCGTATCTAGACAATTGGCTCATTCGAGGGACCACCGGGGCACAAGTTACCAGTCATGTGGGCATCGACAAGGATCTATTCCTCCGTCTAGGCCTGATGATCCATATACAGAAATCCGCTCTGATTCCCACACAGGGAATAGAATTCATTAGGGCCATCCTGGACTCCAGTCTCGCCAGAGCCTGCTTACCTCAGCCTCGGTTTCACGCAATGGTAACAATTATACAAGGTCTACGGACCTTCCCGACAATTTTGGCTCGCACTTGCCTAGGTTTCCTGGGTCTCATGGCTGCCTGCACGTTCGTAACCAATCGTGCCAGGCTTCGCCTCCATCCATCTCAATCGTGGCTCACCTCGGGGTGCCACCCGGGCGGAGACAGCATAGTCAGGGTCGCCCCAATCCCCCTGAGCGGCCCAGGCTCCCCCGATTGGGGGTCGATGCCCTCCCTGGTGTGTGCAGGGATGCTGCTCCATCCACCTCACCCCTCGGTGTCCCTCACGATGGACGCCCCATCTCTCGACTGGGGGGATCACCTGGGTCGGTTTCGCACTCACGGTCTTTGGTCGGCTCCAGAGCTGGCCTTGCATATCGATGTCCGGGAGCTGAGAGCAGTCTGCCTTGTGTATCAGGCATTTCAGCAGCACCTGCAAGGGCGTTGTGTCTCGGTGTTCACACTCAACACAACAGCCATGTGTTACATAAACACGCAGGGAGGAGCACGGTCCTCCCCTCTTTGCAGGGAGCTATCCGACTCTGGGACTTCGGCACAGCCCAATCGATAGACCTGGTAACGTCCTTTCTCCCAGGGGTCCGGATCACTCTGGCGGATCACCTCAGCAGATCCTTCTCAAGTGGTTGATTCCTCCGGACATTATACATTCCGTTTTTCCGGAAGTGGGGCTTTCCCCGCATAGTCCTCTTCGCTCTCGCGAGAACGGAAAGAGAGAGGCAAGTTCTGCTCATTCCAAGACCTCTCCCTGGGCTCAATCTTGGAGGCTTTCTAATGCCGTGGACGAGCCATCTGCTGTACGCTTTCCACCGTTCCCGCTAGTTCAAGGTTCTGCTAAAACTCCACAGGGACAGAGCACGCCTTATCATGATCGCTCCAGTGTGACCCAGGCAGCACTGGTACACCATGTTGCTAGGCCTGTCGGTGGCTAATCCGATTCCCCTGCTTCTTTGCCCAAACCTCATAACGCAGGATCTCGGCAAACTTTACCACCCTGACCTACAATCCCTGCACCTCACAGCATGGCTGCTGTGTGGCTAAACTGATCCAAGTTACGTTGTTCTGCCTCGGTTCTACAGGATTCTCCTGGGTGGTAGGAAACCTTCCACTCCGTTAACGTATCTGGCCCGCCAAAACCTGGGTCTTCAACCTGGTTCTAACCAGTCTTATGGCTGCCCCATTCGAGCTACTGACAACATGCTCGCTGGTGTACCTGTCCTGAAAGACAGTTTTTCCTTGTAGCCTTTGCATCGTCCAGACGAGTCTCCGAGCTTCAGGCTCTCATGGTGAACCCATGGTATACTGTGTTTCTCAAGGGCATGGTGCAGTTGTGACCACGTCCGGCCTTCCTCCCCAAAGGTGCTGTCAACCTTTCATATCAACCAGGATATCTTCCTTCCGGTCTTCTCTCCGCAGCTACACTCGTCGCGAAGGGAGCACATTTGCCCTCCCTAGACGTCCGTAGGGCGCTCGCATTCTATCTCGAGCGGACAAAGCCCTTTCGTAACGCCCCACCTCTTTGTTGTACTGGCAGACCGGACGAAGGGCCTACCTGTCTCCTCCCAGAGGATTTCATCTTGGGTGGCGTCGTGCATCCGCACCTCCTCTGACTTGGCCCATGTTCCATCGAGCCATCTTACTGCACATTCCACCAGTGCTCAGGCTTCTTCTGCTGCCTTCCTGGCTCTCTTCCCCTTCCAGGGGATAGGTCGTGCAACTACCTGGTCCTCGGTCCACACCTTTGCCTCATTGGTTTGACAGTCTAGAGATGATGCAGCCCTTGGCTCAGCAGTTTTGCATTCTGCAACATCTCACTCCGACCCCACCGCCTACGTAAGGCTTGGGAATCACCTAACTGGAATGCATATGAGCAATCACTCAAAGAAGAAAAGACGGTTACTCACCGTTGTAACTGTTGTTCTTCGAGATGTGTTGCTCATATCCATTCCAGACCCGCCCTCCTTCCCCACTGTCGGAGTAGCCGGCAAGAAGGAACTGAGGGGCGGATGGGTCGGCAGGGTTATATATTCGGCACCATAGTGGCGCCACTCCAGGGGGCGCCCAGCCAACCCACCGAGTGTTGCTAGGGTAAAAATCTTCCGACGAACGTGCACGCGGCGCGCACACACCTAACTGGAATGGATATGAGCAACACATCTCGAAAAACAACAGTTACAAAGGTGAGTAACCATCTTTTTCTGCTATTTCCATTTCCCTCTGCCACTGTTCTCCCATGAACAGTTCCTGTCATAGTATTATCCTCCATAATGGCAACTATGGCATCATCCATCTTCCCAATTTGGTGTTTGATAGGCTTTATCGCCTCCACTCAACTTTCCCATCGTGTGACACTCAGTGGTTTCAGTGTCAGAGAGGATGTTCCCAGATGTTGCTTCAAAATTTGCCATCAATGAGTTGATGCAGAGAAAAATACATAGATGCTTTGAATTACATTAAAAAATTCAGCAGCCTCACTGGAAGCTGATGCTGCATCACTAACCACCAAGTTTAATGAATGAGAACTGCATGGGACAAAAAAAGCTTGAGGGTTTAATTCTCGGATCCGTATCTGCACTCCTTTCATTTTGGCACCATTATCATAGCCCTGACCTCTCCTGTCAGCTATCGCAATTCCCATATCTTCCAGCTTTTTAAGAAGCACATTTGTCATACCAGCTCCTGTAGTATCATCAATGTCAATACATTCTAGAAAATGGTCTCTGACAGTCACCATTGCAGGGACATTTTCACTAGGTTCTGTTGTTACAAAACACATCAGCCATATGGAACAAATGACTTTAATGGTGTCAGGTGTGCAGTCCAGAATAACAGAGTAATATCTTGCTGACTTCAGATCTGCCACAATCTTGTTTGACTTTTGTTGCCAGGAACTGTATGATCTCATTTTGAATTGTTTTTCCAATGTAGTGGTGTGTGTACATTTCTTGGGTGGTGATTCTTCTTAGATGCTCCTGGAGTACAGCATCAAACTCAGCCATCAGCTCCACAATTGTTTCCATTGTTGGCACATACAGCTGACCTGAAGTGCCATGCAGTGTTAAGTTTGGGGTAGCAAGCATTCTCACAATGGCAATGCGCCTTTTCAGAACATTTTGCCAGTAAAAAGACTCTGATGCAATCTTCTCTTGATGCTGATCATCTATGATGGCCTTTAACCTTAGTCTCATCTCAAGCTCTTTCCACCTATGGAATGCTCTCTGGTGATTTGCTGCCTTCTCACGGCATGCCAGATTTCTAGACAGATTTTTCCAGTCCTTTGTTCCCGTAGAACCCAATGTGGATGGAACATTAGACTGGAAGAGTTTGCAACAAAAACAGCATGCAGCATTCTGGGTTTTTTAGTACATAAGCCATGGCCTCTCCACTTTGTCACCATTGGGGATTTCATCCCAGTAATGTGTTGGATGGAAACTTCTATTTTCATTGTCTTTGGGGAACATGAAGTTTTTCACTTGCTGTGGCCCATGCAGTACAAGTGTTAGGCCTGAATAAAGATGTAGCACAAAACCAGTTATGCCAACCTGACTGAAGTCAGGCTAACAGAGGTTTCTGGGTAATCCCAGAGTGGAAAAGTACTGAGAAGCAGCATTGTTTCACAAAGCCCTGGAAAGAGTGAGAAAAACCAGGGATTGCATTCCTGGCATAGTACCAGCTGTGTTATGTTAAAACAGTGTTAGAAGAACTGATAAGAAACTCTAGTATCTCACAGTTCAGATTCTAACTCCCTGGTTGAGTTATAGATTTGTTTAAAACTCCCCTGTATTCCTAACTTTTGGTGTTTGTTAAGAAATAATTAATAATCTAAAGTTGTAGACATAAGTCTAGGCATGTGTGTATATTAAAAGTGTCTAGTTTTAAGTTGTTAAACAAAGGGGGGTGGGTTTTGCTCAAGTGAGTGATGTATGATGTAATAAAACTGTCTATATAGGCTAATGCTAAGCTGTAAAGAGAGGCTGGTTCTCACTGGAGACGAGTTGCTCTTTACTGACGCGTGCACTTGTCAATAAAGAGCTTTTTGATCGGACCTTGCTGGTGTTGCCTGTCTCTCTGTGATCAAACAACGAACTTCGCTGTTGGGGTTAAAGTCCCTGACACAAGGACATCCCTCAGGCTACTGCTCAAGTGGGTCCACAGTCTTGGATCATCTAGACTTAAGGAACTAACCTGAGCAGCAACTGTTTCTTGTGCCTCCACCACACTCTTCTCTGATCTACACTTTTCTTCAGGAATGTGCATGGTTACATCCATTTGAGATGGAGATATGGATGCTGCAGTAGCTGCCAGGTCACCTGCACTCGAACTGGAAGATCAGGCATCTCCTCACCACTCACATCCTCACTGGGGCCAGAAGGCTCACCATGAACACTTGTGTCTATGTATCTCAGGAGAGCTCCTTCCTGCTTAGATAGAAAAGCTTCCTTTGCTTGCTTGCTTTTTCTGAATGCTTCCCCAGAGGGGCGTTTTCTTCTTTCACTCATGATCACTGTTTGTGCCAGGTATAGTGCCTCTCAACCCTCAATTGAAGGGGACAAATAAGCAGGCTGGTAGCAGGGCCTGAGTGAGGGAAGATATCAGCGTCTTAAGGGCCTAACTGGCTCCTACTACTTCAGTTGACTGTCTGTTCTCCTCAAGTGGGTTCAGGGAAGCAGCAGGAAACAGGAAGCTCCCTGAGAAGCTGGTGTTAACCAGTCCAGGCTCCTGGGGGTGCTAGAGAGGTACATAAGAGGCTCCTCCTCCTCGCTCTTCCTGCAGCTTCTGCTGCTTTCTGTTATTCCCTCTCACCTTTTCTCCTGCCTTCCTGTTATGTCTCTTGTGCCCTCCTTCTCCAGCACAGCTTTCCACCATCTCTGGTTTCTAGAACAGAGAGAATACATGCACCAGCAGCGGAAACAATTTTCTATACTCTGGGTCAGTCTGGCACCTGAGGTGGCTGCCTCAGTTCGCTTCATGGTAAGGCCAGCCCTGGACCATGTGGTGTTACTTTGGTGACGAAGGGAAGTTTGTGTCTGGAATCACTCTCCAGTGGTTCTAGTTGCATCTTTCAATGTAGTGATGGTAGACAACTTTCATTGGTGAGGGAGTTCAGATCCAGTAATCCATCAGTTCTCTTTCATCTCTCATGCTTCACAACATGTGAGCCTCATGGCAAGGTCATTTCTCTATATAAAATATGCCTGTATGGCTCATATTTTGAGATTGGAGCCTTGACTAGACTAGACAGTCCCTCTTTGTCTTAAAGTATCCACCAGTGGGACTGATGGTATAGACAGGCAGTAGTCTGCATTTAAACACTGTCACTTAATTCTGTACAGGATGGTCTTCATGACATGATGCTTCAAATATCAGCATTTGTCAGTACCTTGTCTGTGGATAGTGAGAGCTGAACTGGTGGTAGCATTGGTGGGAAAAAACAGGGAAAACGTCTTAGTGTAAATGCTAATGTAAATGCTGCTGCAACAAAATGGGGCTTGAGGGGCCCAGAGAGGGAGAGAAGACTAACCATGTAGGAATACCATGCCTCTGGCTGCTCCAAGGCATGGCTCTGAACTTGTTTAAATCTAACTTCTATTTTGATCCTGAAAATCACTTTAAAAACAAAACAAAAACTTACTGTACACACCCCTGCCTACTGCAGGAATGCTCAAAAGCAAAGTCAGGCAGAACAATGTGGTTCTTACTATCAGAGTTAGACCTTTGACACAAACAAGAGACAACTTGACACATGATCACAGCTAAATGTTAATGCCTGTCAGAGGATGCTGATTTCAGTGATTACTATTACTGCATTTGCTTTTCGGGAGGCACACACAGATTTCTCTTTGTGTACAAAAGGTAACTTTTGGGGAGGACTGAGAGGGCAAGTAATGAACTGGCTAAATAAAACACTTACATTAATGTGATCCACAGTGAAGTGTGTGCACTCGAAATTATACCAGCTTGTATACCAAGCAGTGAATAGCTTGGAGGCACAGATGAATGAATTGTGCACAGAATGACACGGTAACTGCAGCCTGTACTCTACACCTTTGAACTAGGTAATGACCTATGCACCCAAAATTATTGAAACCTCTTTCTGTTGGGGCATGATCTCATTGAAGTAAATGGAAGCAGGCCCACAGATCTCTGGATGCTCCTAACCAATGTGTTCCCAATATTAGCATTTTGGTGGAATAACCCAGTGTGGCTAAGGGAGACCACCTCAGACAATACTAGAATCCAGACTCCTCAACGTGTTAAAAGCATGTTGGAAGAGTGAAAAATGTCATGTTTTGGGTCTAAATCCTGTCCATCTGCCCAAGAGGAGGTAAAGGAGGATGGGCTGTCTTGTGGATAGGGTGCTAGCCTGGGACTTGGGAGACCCAAGATGAATTCCATGCTCCATCACAGACTTCTCTCCATCTGTAAAATGGGGATAATAGTACTTTCCTGTCTCCCAGGTACTGAGGATAAATGCATCAGACAATGAGGTGCTCAGGTCATACAGTAATGGGAGCTATATAAACACCTTAGATAGCAAATGGAAGGCATACTAGAACGGACATGATACATCTAATAATGCATACTACCCAGATAGTTGACAATGCCTCAGAGGAAGGTACATAATCACTACAGTGCATCTAAATGTCTACAGACACATGCAGAGGGTTCTTCCTAACTGTAACAATGTGGTCTGTCCCCTTTAAGGGGTGGTAGGCCCAGGGGCCTGCCAAACCCCTGTGCCAAGGTAAACCTCTTTAAAGGTAAGTGTTTCATCAGAATGGGGGCCAGGTGTTTTAATAACATGCCTACAATTCTTAGCAGGTAAAAAGATGGGGCGGGGGGGGGGTTCTGGAGAGAAGTTCCCTGGAGCAGAACCTGTACCCTGATAAGGGTAACCTAGGGAAGCCAGTGAGGATTACAGCACAGTCCCTGTGGGGCTGTGATAATTTCATCTCAAGGCAGAAGGAAGTTTGGGCTGAGAAGGAGGCGCTGGGAAGGAGAAACAGAACAACTTGAGGGGCAGAAAGACTGATTAATTAGGATTTCCAGGTCTGGAAATTCATGGCAGAGGGTGGGTGTAGGTTCTCCCTAGGCTACCATCCAGGTAGAGAGTGCAGCAACAGCTGCTGCTAAGAGGAGGTAGACAGAACTAACCAGAGCTCAGAAGGGCTGGAATTTGAGCCTGGGAATAGAAAGGCAAAGCCTGTTATGTGACCAGCACAGGTCCAAGATGGAAGACTGATGTTTTTCTTTAGACTTTGATTACCTCAGAAGGGTTGGACTTAGCCAGAAAGCCAAGCCACCTCAGAAACTGAGTCACTGAAAACCCAGGAGGGAAACTGAGGCAGGTTGACTGCAGTGCCACACCACACAGGGGCCTGCTCTGGAACTACACCCTCTATCTTAACCCCATCTTATACCCTGGGGGATTCATGAACCACTGTAACTGTTATCCTACTCTCTATAATCGCAGATGCTGCTGTTTTATGTAAAATGTGAAATCTCCCTTTTAATCCCTAAAGAATGGATACATGGAGATCCTTGCATTGAAACAAATACAGCTACTTTTCAATGGAATGATTAATATCTTCACGTGTACAAAGAGCTTAGCATCTCACATCCACATAACAGCACTCTGTGCAACAGTTATGAGTGACAGTGTGAGAACTACAATATTTTTAATATCCTGACTGAGCATTCAGATGTGTAATGAAGCATTGCACCGTTGAGGAGGGTTGTGTGTGTATGTGGGTGTGTGTGTGAATTGGATAACAATGCTGAATATTCCAGTAAACTGCGTATCCATGGAGATGTAGCCTCAGGGCCATCCCTGGCTATTTTGGTGCCCTACGCAGCCCCCCCTGCGGGGGGGGGGGGCTGTGTGGGGCCCCCGGCCTCCGTGGGGGACAGGGGCTGGCCACTTCCTGCGGGAAATGGAGTGACCTGGCCCCAGCCTGCTCTGCTCCGCTGGATCCCAGGCTTGGGGGGAAGAGGGCACTGCCCCCCAGCACTCATTGGTGGCACGGTGAGTTTGGTGCCCCAAATTTCCTGGTGCCCTATGCAGCTGCATACTTTGCATATGGGTAAGGACAGCCCTGTGTAGCCTGTTCAAATTGCTTTACTGATTCCTTTTGCTTAGCTTTGTAGAAGAAATTTTACAGGTTAATAAACAGACTTTATTTAGACTGAATGTGACAATCCTGTCTCACTTTTAAAATAACAGGGTGCGGGACACACATTTGATGCAGCCTTTGAGAAGATTGCTTCAATCTTCCCTGTTAATGCTTTACCGGTTTGCTGTTGGGATATGCCCATTATCACCAGAAGGTGTCACACTGCTACCATATCAAAAGTGGAGTGATACCAAAATTCAAAGAAGGCTAATGCAGCTGTGTTTTGTAAGTGGTTCCCTCCTCTTTACTAATCAATCTGTGCCTCAGGGAAGGGTGTTACTGGCAGTGGTACTTGGAATTCTCCTCCCCCCGCCCTCACCTTTATATATATATATATTAAAAAAAAGTCTTTCTTCCCAGGACCTGTTGTACTGATGCAGCGACTGACTCATCTGTGAAGCGAACAGGGCAAAAGCTTCTGCAAGCTAGGCTTCTTTGCCATTAGTAACCCTTCTCTACTGAGGGTGCCCTAAGAAAGGAGTGACAATTCCTTTGCTGCTGTTTTAGAGTCTCAGGTTTTGTAGCAGCCTCTTCTCGTTTTGGTCTGCTGCTCATTGGTCTTCTAACAGCTTCACCATGCATGCATGGTATCCCCATCATGTAACTACTGTGACACCTGTCTTAAAAGATCATCCCAAATTATTCCCAGCTATAATGAATGCATCTTCCTTCCCCCTGCATCCCAAAGAGTGGGCCATCCAGCTGGTGCTGGAGCCTTCCATCTCAGAGTATGCACCGTAAGCCTAATTGCCTGCTGCTGGAGAGGCATGTCCTTGGCTTTCTCAGTGAGGAAGAAATACAGCTCTTTTGTTATTGCCTCTCTTGTATATGTTGCCTGCATCTGCACACAGGCACTGAAGTGACAACTGGGCCTTGTCCACCCTAGGGTCACTTTAAAAAAATCCCCCGAGTTCAGCTACACTGCTGTGGACAATGTTGAGATGCCTATATGGATGGGCTGCTGTAGTGTCTAAACATATTGATTAGAGCTGGTCTGAACTGGGTACTGGACACAGTAGTAAAAATACTCCAGGTGTGTCTGTTACCTACCCTCTACCATCGTACCCTCTGGGGGAGCTGCAGCAGCAGAGAATACGGTACCTGAATTTCCCATTGTAGAAGAAACCAAAGGAGAATTCTGAGTCATAATGCTTCCCATGGAAGATTATAGCTTTATCAGTTCTGTGAGCAATCCTTTATTGGCATTACAAGTGTTGCCAGAAAAAGAAAAGAAGCAAACAATTTTAAGGACAGAACCCTTGTGAGGTTTGTCAGTACTACATTACAGCAGGCACGGGGGCCTTCAGCGTGGGTTTGTGTCTTTATTTTTATCCCCCTGTCTCTACTAGTCATGCCTGCCACACTCACCAGTGCTAAGGTTCTCCCTGCCCTCTGACTCATCCTTTTGCTCTCTACCAGGAGGGTATTTCACATCAGTTCTTTTTGCCTCAAAGCTGATTTTTGCGTTTCTCCATCTAACTAATTAACACATAATCCTTGTGTCCCTCCCCACCACAACCCACACCCTGCCAATGTGTCCCTCCTTCCAGAAGGAAGGTACGTGTACCCCTTCATAATACCACCTCCTCCTCTGCTATCTTGTGTGTCTGACCTGGCAATACCCCTGTGGCTAATGCCCCCTGCCCTTTGCACATCTCCTAGTCAAGAGGCTGGTGCTTGGTCCCTGCTCCCCCTCCTGGGCTGACTGGTACCCTGTGTGCCCCCCCTCCCTGCCTGGCAGGTATCCTGTGTCCCCCTCACACCTCTGCCTGCCTAGCTCATGTGCGTTCCCCCCTTGGCTAGCAGGTACCCTGTGCCTCTCACCCCTGTCTGCTCCCACCTGGCTGGCTGGTACCACCCTTCTCAGCTAGCTGGTGCTCTGTGCATCTCCCTCCCCACCACGGCCCAGTCCACTCCCATGGTTGGCTGGTACTCTGTGCCCGCCCCACCACCAGGGCTGGCTCATACCCTGTGCATCTCACATACACACATACTCTCCCCTCATGGCTGGCTCGTACCCTGTGCATCCCCTCGCCCCCTCTCACACTCCCTATAGCTGCCTGGTACCCTGTGCATTTCCCTCCCCCTCTCACAGAGACTCCCTATGGCTGCCTGGTACCCTGTGCATCACGCCCCCCACACTCTCCACTGGCTGGTACCTTGTATATTCCCCCCCTGTGGCTGGCTAGTACCCTAGGCGGCGCCCCTCCCCTTCCCAGACAGCTGGCGCAGCACGTGCTCCTGCCCCTCCCCTGGGCCGCGTGTCTCCGCCGGGACCGGCGGTGGCAGGAAGGCGGGACCGGGGCGTCACATGAGCGGCCGCCTCTCCTGGCGGCCGGGGGAACAGACCGCGCCGGACCCTGTGCGGGAGGCGGCCCGGGGCTGCAGCAGCCCCGTCCCTCTGGGACACCCCCCCCTCACCTGCGGCGGGCACCTCCAGGTAACCCTACCCCCCCCCCCCAAATAGCGCGGCGGGCAGGCTCACCTGGGCCCGTCCCGCCCCTAGCTCTGCTCGGGGCAGCCAGGTAACCTGCCCGGCCCTGCCCCTCCCTCGCCTCTGTCCGGTGGGAAGCCCAGGTGGGCCCTCCCCGAGCCCTGCCCCTCCCCCCCCGGCTGGGCCCTGGGTGAAACGCAGGTGGGCCCTCACCTGCCTCTGCCCCTCCCCCTTGCCTGTGTCCTGGGTGAAACCCAGGTAGGATGACCAGATAGCAAGTGTGAAAAATCGGGACAGCGGGTGGGGGGTAATAGGAGCCCATATTAAAAAATGCCCCAAATATCGGGACTGTCCCTATAAAACTGGGACATCTGGTCACCCTAAACCCAGGTGGGCCCACACCTGGGCTCTGTCCCTCCCCCATGCCTGTGTCCTGGGTGAAACCCAGGTGGGCCCACACTTGCACCCTCCCCCCACCTCTGTGACCTGGCCTAGAGGAAGCCCAGAAGGGCCCTCACCTGCCACCCAACTGTGCCCCAGGGGAAGCCCAGGTTAACCTCCCCTCCTCCCCCTATGCCCAGAGTGCTCTAACTGTAGTGACTAGGTAACACCTCACCTGAGGCCTCCTCTCCTCCAGTCTGCTATAGTTTAGCCAGGTAACTCCTTACTTTGGGGTTCTCTCCTGTGATTCTCCACCAGGGCTGTCATTACCACCTCATCTGGGGGCCAGCTCTTCCACATACACCCCCCCCCCCCAGCCTTGGATGCTGAATGGGGGTAGTCATGTACCTAGGGTGACCAGACAGCAAATGTGAAAAATCGGGATGGGGTGGGGGGTAATAGGAGCCTATATAAGAAAAAGACCCAAAAATCGGGACATCTGGTCACCCTACGTGTACCTCTCATCTAGGGCCTTCATCCCCTTGAATTCTGCAATAGAGCAGCTGGGTAAACCCTCACTTGAAGGCTTTCTCCCCCATATCCTTGACCCGTGCACCAGGATGGCCACATAACTCCTCACATGTTTTTTCATCCCTGCCCCATAACTCTTCACTAGGGCAGCCAAGTATATCCTTATCCATGTATTTCATTTCACCTATCACCTGCCCCTCTTCTTGACCCAGCACTGGAGTGGCCAGGTGATTCTTCACCTGAGGGCCTTTTCCCCCAACCTGACTTCACCTAGGGACTACTCTTGCACTGGAATTGCCAGGTAATCCCTTAGCTGGGGGCTTCCTTCTCCCAGCAACTTGTTCAATTATGTATGATCAATGAACCCCAGACCTTGGGACTTTCTTCCTTTTGACCTGTGCACTGGGATAACCAGGTTGCCACTCAGCTGGGGACACCCTCCCCCTGCTTTTTCTCCAGCTTATGTACCAGGGCAACTAGGTAACCTCTTATTTAGGGCTTTCTTCTATCTCTCTACGCAGTCCTGTTCCTGAGTCGGTGCATCAGTGACTCATTTGAAACCAAGTTCACTTAGGCCTGTAATTAACTGGGTGATTTTGAACCTTTCAGTCACTGTTCAGTGCTGTAAGGCTGATATTCAGATCATAGGTACAACTGTCTTCAACATTTGTCATTAGAGGTTGTAAGCTCCTTGGGATATAGGGACCATCTTTTTGTTGTGTTTGTATGGCACCAGGCACAATGGGATCTGGGTCCATGGCGTAGGCCCCAGGCTCTGCCACAGTGTAGATAAATAGTGATTGACTGTTACCTCTGAATAAGCGATTCAAGGCAACTTGATCAAGTTCTTTATGCTGATAGGCGAAATTTACTTTTCTGATGTGAACAGCCATCTTCAGTCATTTTTAAGTCTGGTAGTGCCAGATGTCTAAATATGAAGAAGGGAGGAGAGTGAGGCGCTTGTGTAGGAGCAGAGTTTGATTCTACCAAGTAAATTGCTAATATTTATTTGCATTTTTGTTTAGGAAAACTGAGTGAAATACAACCAAATGGACTCCTCGAAGCTCTTGCTTTGATCTGTTGAGGATCTGGTGTCTACATCTGTAACCTCTAATTTCTCAGTGCTATGGAACAAAGTGAGGGTGAGCAGGCGCCCCAGCCAGAGAGTCATGAGGACAGCAAGAGCAATGTGAAATCCTTGCCTGGGGGACCTGTCCATGTCTGGGGAGAAATAAAAAAACATGCAGTTACTGATGACTATAAGCTCTCCAAACGGGTGCTAGGCTTGGGTGTTAATGGCAAAGTACTGGAGTGTTTTAACAAGGTGACAGAGCAGAAATGCGCTTTAAAGGTATGTAGACTTTTTCTTGTATACATTTTTGAGGCCAAAGCTCATCTCTCAAAATCCCACAGAAGGCCATCTTTTCTGTTGATGCCTAAAACAGAGAGAGATGCATTAGAGATTCTTGGATATGCAGAGAGACAGTCTAGTGTAACAGTATGTTGTTTCAAACTCGAGGTCTTTTTCAGACTGTTCCTGAGTGAGTTTCTGTAATAATTATCATTTATATAACTGACTGTGCTTTTCTACCAGTACTGAAACCACCCCCAGCCCTCCCCCCTGAGTGGTTTAGTCAGGGTTTTTAATATGGATACTATGCAATCAACAGTCAGGAATCTGTTGCAATAGGTCTAGGCCAATGGTTCTCAAACTTTTGTACTGGTGTCCCCTTTCACATAGCAAGTGTCTGAGTGCGACTCCCCCCCCCCTTATAAATTAAAAACACTTCTTTGTATATTTAACACCATTCTAAATGCTGGAGGCAAAGCTGGGTTTAGGGTGGAGGCTGGCAGCTTGTGACCCCCCATGTAATAACCTCGTGACCTCATAAGGGGTCCCAACTCCCAGTTTGAGAACCCCTGGTCTAGGGCCTGATGCCTTTATGTGTATTGTATCAGGGGGTAGCCGTGTCAGTCTGTAGCCACAAAAACAACAAGGAGTCTGGTGGCACCTTCAAGACTAACAGATTTATTTGGCCATAAGCTTTTGTGCGTAAAAAAACCTCACTTCTTCAGATGCATGGAGTGAAAGTTACAGATGCAGGCATTATATAATGACACATGAAGAGAAGGGAGTACCTCACAAGTGGAGAACCACTGTTGACAGGGCCAATTCGATCAGGGTGAATGCAGTCCACTCCCAATAATAGATGAGGAGGTGTCAATTCCAGGAGAGACAAAGCTGCTTCTGTAATGAGCCAGCCACTCCCAGTCCCTATTCAAGCCCAAATTAATGGTGTTAAATTTACAAATGAATTTTAGTTCTGCTGTTTCTCTTTGAAGTCTGTTTCTGAAGTTTTTTTGTTCAAGAATTGTGACTTTTAAATCTGTTATAGAATGTCCAGGGAGATTGAAGTGTTCACCTACTGGCTTTTGTATGTTACCATTCTTGATGTCCAATTTGTGTCCATTTATTCTTTTACGTAGGGACTGTCTGGTTTGGCTAACGTACATGGCAGAGGGGCATTGCTGGCACATGGCATATATAACATTAGTAGACGTGCAGGTGAATAAGCCCTTGATGGCATGGCTGATGTGGTTGGGTCCTGTGATGGTGTCGCCAGAGTAGATATGGGGACAGAGTAGGCAGCGAGGTTTGCTACAGGGATTGGTTCCTGGGTTGGTGGGTATCTGTGGTGTGGTGTGTAGTTGCTGGTGAGTATTGCCAGTCTTCTGGTTTTCCATCTTTAAAAAAAAGTACTAACGGGCAATATGGATCCTGGGGTCCAAGACTTACAGTTCTGATGGAATGGAGTCCCTGACAAATATTTGCCTGTTTGTTTTTCTTATAAAATATTTCTTAGGGCTTTAAGGAGCTTTTCCAGTTGTTGAATAAAAACTGCAGGGTGAGTGAGTAATTCCATTTTCTTATCTACTTCCAAAAGAGTAGGGCATATGAAAACAGATCAGAGATATCAGGTTTGGGCAAACGTGTTTACCCACTTATCAATGATGAGCCGATATTAGGGTAATAAGTGTTGTTTAGATAAATAGAGCAGGAAACATGCACTAATAAGTATAGGGCTTACCTATCGGTTTGTGCAGTATTGTACAAATTTAACCCTAATAGTGACAAAGTTAATCTTCACTGAGTCTGTAAACAAGCATAAGCAACAAAATTGTGTGAACTGCCTCAGAACTCATTACTGCTTCTTTTGCATTAATTGGGATAACTAGAATATCTAGAAGACTTCAGATATCCTTTTCTGTCCCCACCTTCAAACCCTGAATGCATTGGCAGAGAGTAGGACAAATCTGCTAGTGATCTTCTGGATAACTTGTTGTGGTATGGACAAGACCTTGTCTCTAGCAGGCTGGACCTGAATTCTACAGCAAGGTTCTTGCATTCTGTACTATGCTGGTGTGGCAGACAGAAATATTGGACTTTTAATTGATTAAACATGAAAATATCAATCTGTACAGAAATGTGGGCTCAAAATAACATGGGGACTAATTAATGCATTGCTCACATCTTCAGTTTTCCTGCAGATTTCTGTATTGACAACACATAGTTGAATTGCAGAAGTTTATTAGGATGGAGTTGCAGGTTTTGGTAAGTGGGTGGGGGAACGTTGAGGCTTCTGGCACACAGGCAGGCATAGGAGGGTGTTTGAGATTGTTGGCTAAGTACATTAGCTTGTTGTTTCTGATTAAAATGACCAGCAATGAATTATGGAGTGTAGTCGTAGTCATATCTGTCGTAGTGAATTAGTTAATATTGACACTTATTTAATTTTCAGACCTAACTCATTAAAATGAAGGGAACAATTAACATTCAGAGCTATTTCACAGTGTCTGCAGACTCAGGCAGGCCTCATTATATAAGTTCATGCTTGGTTCACATTTTCAAGGTTTTTGTTGCAGCTCTAAGAGCTAGACATTTTTAAAATGTGAGCTTACTTTCTAGAGCAGGGGTGGGCAAAGTTTTTGGCCTGGGGGCCACATCTGGGTATGGAAATGGTATGGCGAGCCATGAATGCTCATGAAATTGGGGATTGGGGTGCAGGAAGACTCCAGCTGCGGGTGCGAGCTCTGGGGTGTGGCTGGGGATGAAGGGTTGGGGGTGCAGGAGGGTCTCCAGGCTGGGACAGAGGGGTTCAGAGGATGGGAGGGGATCAAGGCTGGGGCAGGCACTTACCTCCAGCGGCTCCTAGAAGCAGAAGCATGTCCCCCCTCTGGCTCCTATGCGGAGGTGCGGCAGGCGGCTCTGTGTGCTGCCCTGTCTGCAGGTGCCACCTCTGTAGCTCCCATTGGCTGTGGTTTCCGGCCAATGGGAGCTAAGGGGGTGGGGCTTGGGGCAGGGGCAGCGTGCAGAGCCGCAGCGTGCAGAGCCTCAGCGTGTAGGAGCCAGACGGGGGTACATGCTGCTGCTTCCGGGAGTTGTGTGGAGTGGGGCAAGACCCTGACCCTGCTCCCTGGCTGGAGCGCCAGAGCGGGGAAAGCCCCTGACACCACTTCCCGGTGGGAGCTTGAGGGCCTGATTAAAATGTCTGGAGGGCCGAATGTGGCCCCCGAGCTGTAGTTTGCCCACCCCTGTTCTAGAGCAGTGGTTCTCAATCAGGGGTACACATACCCCTGTGGGTGCCCAGAGGTCTTCCTTGGGGTACAAAATCTCATCTAGATATTTGCCTACATTTACAACAGGCTACATATAAAGCACTAATGAAGTCAGTGCAAACTAAAATTTCATACAGACAATGACTTGTTTATACTGCTCTACATACTATACACTGAATTGTAAGTACAATATTTATATTCTAATTGATTTATTTTATAATTATATGGTAAATATGAGAAAGTCAGTAAGTTTTCAGTAATAGTGTGCTGTTACATTTTTGTATTTTTATGTCTGATTTTGTAAGCAAGTACTTTTTAAGTGAGGTGTAACAGGTATGCAAGACAAATCAGACTTCTGAAAAGGGTACAGTTGTCTGGAAAGGTTGAGAGTCTCTGTTCTAGAGCATGGTTCTGTGGTAATGGATGAATTTGAATGCAAATTCTGTAACTGTGAAATCATGTAATAAACTGTCTTGGATATAGATGTAATTTTAAAAAACTAATTCAGTACTGATGAAGCTACAGAGAAGAATGTCAGAAATTAAAGGTAATGTGCTTTTTAACAGGCTTCCCTTTGCCTAATGAGCAGGAAGAAGTAATGATGGAGAAAGAGATCTGAGACATCCAGTGTTGAGGTTCCCTGTAATCAAAAATGATGCTGAAAAATCAGTTAACCCCTTCAGTGCTAACATATATAGGGCACACAAAATCCCATCCCCTACCTCACCTCCCACACACACACACAACCAAAACTATATTCTGTCTGATGTACCTGGTATATCACTAAAGTCTTGTTGTAATGTTCCAGTGAAATGTCTGCACTTCAGGGAGTGCGCCCTTGTTCTGCTGAAATGGCCAGAAAGGTGTTAAGATGTGTGTAAAGGCCATGGAGAGCTAAAATAGCAGCTGATGCCATATTCTATGTATACAGTTTTCATCACTATGGGTCTGAGTGCCAAGTACAAAATGAAATATGCAATTATGTAAAACTGCCAATGGCTAAGAGTGCAGCCACTCCCAAAAAATGACAAAGAAAAAAATAACCACAGAAGGATAGACAAAATCATTTAATTGTCCTGAACAGAAAAATCTGTATTGAATCCTGAAGATACTAAGAGGTGGCAATGTTCAGGGAGGATGTTGTCATTGTTTCACCGGGATCCTGAACCAAGCAGCACAAGTCCCTCTCCTGCTCCTCATGGGACCTCAGAACAGCCCATCCAGACAAAATAGCTGTGTAAAAACTTCTGGAAATACGTTCTGTTCAGAAACTCTGCTTTTATATCCTACAGTGTAAGGCTTGTTCTCCTTTTAGAGGAAAAATAGGTTCAAGAGCTCTCAGTTTACCATTGCTTTCTATTCCCCACTTGCATGTAATCGTCTCGCATTGGTGTGGTTAAACAGTAGGGGCGGATGAATTATTATAAAAACACTCAAAAGCAGAGAAATGCAAATGTTACTTTGTGTGTAAATTTTTTTGTATAAGGAGCCAAAAGCTGGAAAGAGGGACAGAAGTGGGTATCTTTAGGGCTTTATTTGTGCGTGTCATATAATACATAGTGTTTTAGAATATTAGGGTTGGAAGAGACCTTAGGAGGTCATCTAGTCCAATCCCCTGCTCAAAGCAGGACCAACATATGCATGTGCACATGCACACACACTTCCTCCATTACCTCTCTGCTCCCTGTAACCAAGTCCCCTGAACAAAATAAAAAAATCCTCTTGCTGCTGAAGGTAGAGCTTATCAACAGTAGGTTCTCTTTACCACCAAACTCTCCCATCAAAGCTGCTCCTGACTTGGCAGATGGCACTGCTTTCTTCCAGCAGGTTTTCTTTCACAAGGGAACAATGCCAGCACAGAGCTTACTCAACGGAAGGAATTTTTACGGAGGTACTCAAGAGAAAAACGCTTGAAGAGGCAGAAACATTCATCCGCAGAGCCATGTGTCAGTCAAGCACTACATATTGTAATTGGGAGGTCCCTGTTGTCTCCTTTAGTCCGTGCCTGTAATTGGAACTAGTTAGAATTTCACTAATCATTTTAGACTGGGAAAACACAAGGCATCCTCCCAGGATACTGCAGGGGTTCTGACTGTGGCTTTGCTTATTTTTCTGAAGTGTTATGTGGCTTCGTTTACTCTGCTTGGCATAGTGTTCTGTTATACGCTTTTTAAAGGTGCTGTCACCTTTGTTTCTAATAGATTGAAATGCCACCCACACTGCTTCCACAGTTCAGAAAATCTAATCTGGCTACTTGCTTATAGGCATAATGACACATTGGCTGTACAGCAATGTTTCCAAACAATAAGGGTGGAGGAGTAAACAAACTGGTCTACAGGACAGTGGCCTTCTAGAAGGCAATTTTGAGTAGTCCACACATCTATTATTTTTCTGCCAGGTAGGCAACTAACCTAGATTCACTTCCATAACTTAGGTGATTTCACAAGCCCTCTTGCATTTTTGTCCCTTCCTTTGTGTCCTGACCCCATTCTTCATAGTTCTACTTCCCTGTGGAGCTAGACTTGGAGAAAGTGCTGATACTTAACTTCCCTTCTGCTTGCATTGCAGTCAGCCTGAAAGCACTCTATTATGTCCCTTCCTTATGGGGATAAAGGAATCTGGGCCAGCTTTCTACCTGGGACAAAGATAATAAACATGACGGTTACTGAAAGTTGCCTTCTTGAAAAAGGCCAGTGGTTCTCAACACTTTTTTTCTTCTTCTGTGGAATGAGACTCACAAAGTGGCCAAAAAAATCATCCTATGACCCACCCTATCCCACAAAGCTCAGTGGAACTGAGGATGATGTGATTTAGGTTTATAGGATGGAGGTGTATCAAAAAGGGTGAGGAGGCTGGAGGGTCTTCTGGGTCATGGAGGCTTTTCTGTGCTTGCACGGTGCTCCGTTCCAGGGTGGCAACGAACTGCTGCTAGTGGATGAGAAGCTGGTCAAACAGATCCTTAAAGCACTGCTTCCTCTTGCCCTGGAGCCTAGCACAGTGTGGAGGGAGAAAACAATTGTCCTCAAACTCAGGGGTGGCTATTCAGGGATAGCATCAGCAGGAGTGAGCCTCTTCTTTCCTTTTGTTACTGCATTGTCACTGTGTCTCAGAGTTTGAGATTTTTACACTGGTCAGCAGCTGGATGTGACTCACTGAGCATCCTCTTTAACCCACTTCTGCTTCACACCCCACTGAGTGAGAATCAGTGCATTACGGCTTGTAGATCACAAAACTGTTTTTTTATTTGAGACTTGCAGACCATGGGCAGGCTGTGTCTTTTACTAATCCCTGGATCTCTTTCCTTTTGAGCTAGTCTGAACTTAGTAGCTGAGCAGGGGTAACATTGAGATTTCCAGAAAGGTCAAAGGCAGTGGTTTGAGCGTTTTGATACACTACGAAAAAGGACTAAAATGGCAGAGTGGCTGCCTGTGAGTTTTTCCCTCTTGCGCACACACACACAATATACGCTAACACCCTCCTCATCTTGGTTAGGGCAACATGAGTTTGGTGTATGAATGGGCCTGCTTCCTCAGGTCTTCTAGCCTAGAACAAACTAGGCTGTCACCTTCTGGCTGCTGGAAAAGTTAAGAATTGGAGATTATGGCTCCCCATAAGCTAATGCCCCGAGAACATTAGAACATATAAAAACATGAGAGGCCATATTGTGTCAAATCAAAGGTGCTTCTAGCCCAATATCTTGTCTTCTGACAGTGGCCAATTCCAGGTGCTTCAGAGGGAATGACCAGAACAGGTAATCATCAAGTAATCCATCCCCTGTCGCCCATTCCCAGCTTCTGGGAAAGCAGGCCTTGAATTCACATCAGAACAGCTCAGCAACAGGAAACCAAACAGGAAACTTACCTATATTGTAGGTAACCTTTGCTTTCTTAAGTGCCTTTTTTATTATTACCTGAGAGGGTAAAAAGTTTGAGAGAGAGAATACAAAGTTCATATGAGGGCAGCATTTACAGAGTGCAAAAAATGTGCAGTTTTACATGACTGAGACCAAGGCAGTGAATCAACATTTTCAAAGTGCAGATGCAGGCAATGGTTACGATTGTAGTGCATAAAATCATCCCCTGATAATGGGTATCATTGCCATTTTCTTGAGATGTTTGGGCTGGCATTTTCCTGTGAAGGATCAATACCTTTTGCTTCTTGAAGAATGTGGAAGTGATTTTCAGCTGATGATTTGATACAGAACGAGAAATGTTAGCAAGTTTCCTGGTTGATAGAAGTTAGTATTAATTCTCTTTCCATTGAAGTCATCCTTTAGAGTGAAGAATTCCAACTGCATAACAGTGTAAAACAACACTGCAACATTTTAGGACAGGAAATAAGAATGCTGGGTCATACCAAAACTGCAGGGGAATTCAGGGTGTCAAATATAATTATCAGAGTTGGAATTTTGTAACGCATGTAAGAGTGATTGTGTTTTGTAGGTGGAATTTTAGGACTTCCGACTATAGGACACTTCATCTTAATCTCAACTACTTTTTTTTTTTAAACCCTTGCCATCTGTTTACGCCAGTCTGTCTCATTGGTACAGGACTTCTAGAATCATTATCACAAACGATTACATGTAATGAGCTCCAGCTCCAGGGAGCTAATGGGATGTGGGAGAAGGCAGATGCTGGGTGAAACAAGCATACTTCAGGAAGATTCTACCTGAACTGGAGCAGAACCTAAAATATGCATAGTGTGAGATTGGTACCCTGAACTTTGTTCTTAGATGCCAAACCCAGATCATGTATGAAATACCTAAAATAAACATCCACTGGGTGGATAGTAGATTATTTTATCTGTCCCAAGAAACTTTTTGCAAATCAATGGGTTACTTGAAAGACCAGGATCATGCAAGCACTTACCTCTCTGCAGTTGGTCTAGAACTGCTGCATCTTATGGACCAGTTGTTTTGGTTTGGTTATCAATGGAGTTTGTCAATTGGCTTGCACTCTACAGATGTAAATAAGTTGGTTAGTCTAGTGGTCTCTTGTGGTTATTGCCAGCGTGGGCTGATTTCTAACCATAGAAGAGTTGTATAATAGGGGTATAACAGGTGGATGCTAACTCATCAAGCCTGTAAAGTGGAAATGCAGAAAGGAAGGGGATGCTGTAAAACGATTAAGGTCTCTGTGAAAAGCAAGCTGTATTGCTGTTCCTTCTGTGCTTTTTATGTTCTCTTCTAGTGTGCCAACAAGCTGAAACATGTTCCATCCAGACATGTGTTGTAACAAAGCTTAGGAAGATCAAGGTGTGTCTCTGTGGCTTCAAGCAGATTTGAAGATCTGAAAAACTGTCACAGATACAAATCTTGTCACCTTGGTCTGTCTGTCTGTCCATCAGACCTGACTAAGATCGCTTTGTTTTAGGAATAGATGACCCTTCTCCCCATCTCTTTCCCCTTTATAGTTTAAATCCTTCTGTTCCATTTAACGACAGTAGAACCTCACTAATTCACACTGACTGGGCATCTCATTACAGATAACTGGATTTTGCATATCAGTTTTAATGTAAACACCCAGTAAGCTAGAATAACAAAATGTCCATTTATTTAGACAAGTCTGCTTCGGTTTTAATTACTTCTGGTAATACTTCACAGCACAGGGATGCCTGAACTGAACGTCTGATCCAGCCTTCTGCAGTTTGAGGGAAAAACACATCCTCCTTTGAATGTCAAGGCTCAGGCCCGTTTCGCCTTCATAGTGCACTAGTAAACGTGGTGAGGTGTCCTGTGTACAAGTAATGCAGCCTTAGAAAAATGAGGAGCCCTGCTAGCCCTCTGCTATTAAATTTCTGCCCAAAAAATGGGGAGAGACCCCCATTTTCCTGTGTTAAAGTCAGGGGCGGCTCTACCATTTTGGCCGCCCCAAGCAGTCATGCGCGGGAGGCGCCCCGGAGCCGCGGGAGCAGCGGACCTCCCGCGGGCATGACTGCAGAGGGTCCGCTGGTCCCGTGTGGCTCGGCTGGACCCCCCGCGGCTGCGGACGGTTCGTGGAGCCCGCGGCTCCGCTTGAGCTGCCGCAGTCATGCCTGCGGGAGGTCCAGCCGAGCCGCGGGACGAGCGCCCCCTCCGCAGTCCTGCCTGCGGCAGGTCCGGTCGTCCCGGGGCTCCGGTGGACCTCCCGCAGGCATGACTGCGGCAGGTCCGCCGGCGCAGCCTGCCGCCCCCTAGATTTGGCCGCCCTAGGCACCAGCTTGTTTTGCTGGTGCCTAGAGCCGCCCCTGGTTAAAGTGATAGGGAGCACAGATTAGTAACATTCTGCGGTAATTGGGACCATATGCCGACATGCACCTAAGACACTTAATAGATAAAGGTGCTTAGCATACATAGAATGTTTAATATTACTATTTTAATTGTATATTAAGTGAACCAATTTAAAGCAGATGTAAATTAACCATTATTGATCAGTTCACATCTGTACAACACTCCATTCTAAAATAGTTTGCGAAGTACATTTCACTCACTCTTGAAAAGCAGTCATTGTTAGCATGAAATGATTATTGTTGCATATGATGAGATAATAGCTACACTCCCATTTTTTTTTCTTGATTTTCCTGAATTAAAGATGTATTTAATTTAAAAAGCCAAACTGTTTAGGACTATGTGTAATGTACCAATGGCAATGGTTGCTGTTTAGCAGTCCTTATTTCTTTTGAAACAATAAGAGTTTGTTGAACTGCTCCGCTTCATGGTTTTAATACTGCAGATATCCACATGGAAACCTTCTTTGAACAGCAATGTGGTGTACATGTGTCCAGTGATGGGACTAGAGTAGAAACCTATTTGACTGGAAAAACGTGAGAACTTCTGTCTCCCCTAACCAATGGAATCAGCAGCCTCTCTGGATTAGAGCGTATAAATTGTCTGGATTGTGGTACTTTTACAGAGACTTCCTAAGTATTTAAGATGATTCAAAGCTCTCTTAATGAGATTAAGCTATAACTCCCTTGCATTTTAATACCTCTAAACTGAAAGGAGGAAAGAATTCTAGTTCAGCCTGCTAATCAGCCCTGGGCTTCCTATTTTCTGCATCTTTACAATATGGCATTTCATGCTGAGGCGTCTGAAAACTGCTTTGAGAGGAATAGCAAACACAAAATGTTTAAAATTAATTTATTCCAAAGCAACTTTAACAATGCCAAACTTTTGATAAAATACTCTGAATGTTTCATCTTTAAAATGTAATTTCAGACACCAACCAAGCTGGCCAAAGAGCCAGAGCTTATTAAAGTTGCACTGTTCTCGAGTCTGACCTATTGTCAGTTCAAAATCTGGCTCTTCTCCATAGGCCTTTTCCCAAAAATATTAGTTCTTCCTGATTCCTGTTTTGAGCGTGCTAATGGTTAAGTAATAAGCCCTCAAGCAGCTTGTGGGATTTGAGTCAGCTACTGTTTAGGACAGATTTATAATGCCTATTTCAAGGGTGGAGTTGAGAAGTGCAGAATTCTGTTGGAATGCTCAGGGCACCCGTCTCTGGAAGCCACAAAGAGTAGCTAGAATGGTACTCTTTGGTTGCTGTCCATTGAGATTTTGGCTAGTGAGAGTGATTTGCCTTGTGAACTAGCCGTGATTCCCCTTATATTCAATATCTCTGTTGCCCCTTACAAACACGTGAGTAGGTAAGATAACTTATAACTATTATTGGTTTTCAGGTAAATATTTTTTTTGAAGGAAAGGAGAGAGGGAAAAGCCTGGATGGTGAACTACTAGTGTCTTTCTTGCACACTGTTCTGTGCATATATATCCTGAAAGTCTAAGATCTCTCTAAGGTTTATGGCAGATTGGATATTACTGTTGTGGGATATTTAAAGCCCTGTTCACAATACCATAGGGCATAGTGAACAATAGAAGCCCTGCTACCAAAACGTTCTCCTTATTTGCAGGTCTGTGTGTCTGTTTGGGGGCTTGTTTGTTGTTTTTACCAAAACCCTAAAATCCTAATTTTTTTTTCTTTTAAGAATTTGTTTCTCACAGAGCTTTATAATGATTCCGGTTTCTCACATGTTGCTTTCAGTCAGTGTGGCTTTGTCAAAAGCAGTCTGGTTGCCACAGCAACAGAGTTGTTAATAGCAAAGATGTCATTGCTTGAAGGTGGGGAGAGGGGGAGGGCGGGTTTCTCTGGCTCAGCTGCCTCTCCACAGTAGAAGCTTCTGCTGGAGCCACACTACAGTACAAGGTCTCCATTGTTTTTGTGAGGAGTAAAAGCCTTTTATTTTGTTCTCCTCTTCCCTTTCCAATCAATTTACAGTCAAACTTTGACACATGGGAGGGTGACGGGGCTTGACATTGGCTTGATACTCTGAAGCAATCCTGTTCTTTCAGACCCTCCAATCTCAAGGATACTGCTGTTGTCCTCTGTGTTTAAAAGAAAGTTTCTGTGAACAACAAAGCACTTGCATACATACAGAACCTGCAGCATTCAGTTTGTGTTTATAACTAAAATAACACATAGACACGCCATTCTCTTTCACTTTAGCTCACAGCCCTTTTATGAAGGTAGTGTGAAAAATGATCTATCCCTTCACCCTGTGCTGTAATATGAAACCAAGAGGACACTCAAAGAGCTTAAAGGGCATTGAGTTTTCAAAGGAACCTAAGGATGGGATGTGGGCATCTAACTCCCTTAGGAAAATCCCATCCTTAAACAGCATGTTACTTTTATTAATATTTAGTGAACCTGTGGAATTCTCTGCTCCAGTGTCAGTGAGACCAATGCTATCAGGATTTTAAAAGGGACTGGGTCATGTTGATGAACCTTAATGAAACATGTATCTCTGCAAGCAAGTTATACAAACTTTTATGTTTTGAAACTAATAGTGCTATGTAAGTCCTTTGTGTTAGCTTGTAGTGATAGTACCCATGCTTCAGGGAAGTAGCTGATTCTCTCCCTTTCCCTGCTGCTAAATATACTGCCTCAGCAAGTATAGCATCCTGCTAACCAAGGAGAGAGAAGTGGAGCTAGGTCCCGATTTTGCAAGTGCTTACGGACATGAGTAATGTCATTCACATGCAAAAAGTTATGCACGTGTAAGAGCTTGTCCACAGGGAGCGTTATTCCAGAATAAGGGAGGAAGTGAATTTAAAGCACATCAGCTATTACAGAATAGCTCCCTGTGTGGACACTTATTCTGATATAAGAATTAGAGACCTAAACTGGAAAAAAGGCTTATTCTGGAATCTGAGTGTCCACACTGAGCTATTGTGGAATAGCTATTCTAGTCAATTTCCCCATGTAGACAAGCCCTAGGTGTTTGCAGGATCAGGGACCTGGAGTCATCCTATCAGCTCTAGTATGGTTACTGTGCTACTCCTGGAGCATTATGCTGTCCTCATTTTTTCTTTTTTAAAAATAATCTTAGTTTTGGGTGCACTGTCTGCTACTTTAGCCTTTAATAGAAAGAAAAAAGCTACAACCAGGTAATGGCTATTAAAATTACATTTAACCAGGGATTTGAAATGGAGTGGAAATAAGATGGTTTAAAATATTTCTATATAATATGTTTCAAATACACAGTAAAATCAGACTCTACCCAAATGCACGCAAGGATGTAATTCCAATTTAGGTCTCTCTCACACAACACAAAAGTTTTATAGCCCTTTTTTTGCAGTCAGATGTATTTTATTACTGTACCTGTATGTTACTTTCAGGCAGGTGCCTTATGTACTGTAGGAATCCTCCAGTTATGTACACAAATATCCTGGGTAGCAAAAGGGAAAATCTGTGCATTGTCTGCATCTGGTATGTTGGAATTTGTTGTTTTACAAGGTAAACCTCTTGCAGGATTAACTGGGTTGGATCTCATTAGGTTCTTCACTTTACAGTATTTGGAAATTGACAGGATTTCCAGCACCAGAGAGAGAGAGAGCTCGGGAACGGCCGATTAATGTAGAAACTGTCTCAGTTATGAAGGATTGGCACTGAGTGGAATAGTCTTTCAGCTCTGTAATAACTTTCTCTTGTTGCTGAGATACTGTGATTAAAGGCCTTTTGAGGGTGGAGGGCAAAAGAACTTGGGGTTACTTGTAAGACAAGTGCATTTCAGAAATCCTGATTGTCAGGCGCACCTTTATTTTAGCTGGTGGTGTAACTGCCTTGACTTGTAATGGGGCTGCATGCCTATTGCTATTCATAAATAGGATGTTGCAATGAAGATCTGAAAATTCTAACCTCTTTCTGCAATAGGGTGGGGAAGAAAACAAAAATATACATTACTGAGAAAAGGCTTAAAAGAGAGATTAACTGAGCCTTTCACACCTCTCAGCTGTCTGAATCATTGGTAGTGGGCAGCAAAAACAGTTTCAATGTTATATATTGGTGCACAAAAGTCAATTCACATAGGAAGAACACGTGGGAAAATGCTCAGAATTGCTTGCAATGAAGCAATATCAAAATTTGTTGTTTAACAAAAATACCCCGAACTTCCACTCTCCCCCCCCCCCCAACATTGTACTAGTGTAGTTGTGGCCATGTCAGTCACAAGAGCTGTGTGTGGCTGGGAAGCTTGTCTCTCTCACCAACAGAAATTGGTCCAATAAAAGAGATCTCACCGCCTTGTCTCTCTAAAACCATATTAGGTATTCTGAAGTGTTCAGTGTTTTTTTTTTTTTTAAGACTTTTAAAATATATTTGCCAGGAAATTGCTTGTATCCTATAATGCAGGGTGGAGTTCATAGTAGAAATTTTAGGAAGGACACGAAGACTTGAAAAGGAACAGTGGTCCAGGACTGGACCCTAGGAAGAGAGTATTAGTATAAAGTGAGAATAGGTTGGGTGGAAGTTCATTAACAATAGGACGTGAAAGTATTGAGGATAGCTGCTGAATGGTTGTTTCTCACATGTCAGTTTTTGCACGATTAATGATACGAGTGCTGTGATCTCCAAATGCAGATATTGTTGGTATTCTGTGCGTTTGTTTTGCTTTTTATTTCTTATATTGCAGTATACCATTTTAATTCAAGCCTATGGGGACATTCAGTGTATATATTCTAAACAACTTTATTTTGTAACAAAACAACGTTGTGTATGTTCTGCCTATGACTACTTCACCCCACTGCTGCTTCTCGGTGGAAACCTGACTCAATCAATTAGAGACAAGGCGGGGAGGTAATATCTTTTATTGAACCAACTTCTGTTGATGTTAGACAAGCTTTTGAGCTACACAGAGCTGCTCTTCAGGTCTGGGAAAACTACAAGCAGTGAATTAAGACACTTCTTTCTCCCTTCTCGGGTTAGTCTAATGACCTGCATTTGAGCATCCTTAGAGCAGGGGTTTCACCATCCTTCCTCTCTTTAGCTTCTATTAGTCAATAGCCTGTCCAATAATGATAGCCAGTCAGGCTCCTCCTTCCTCTGTTGCTTAATGAAATGCTAATTGCCTGGTATTGGCAAGGAGAGGGGAATCAGTTATTACTTTCTCACTTGCAGTGTGGTTCAAATGGTTCTTCATTTGAACAAACTGAACTAGAACTTCAGATAACTTGTTTCAATTACATGCAATTTCTTTTACATATGCTTTTGTGTGCAAGTGATGAGTATAGCAAATATCCAACATGCAGTTGGTAAGAAGTAAAATTGTAATGGCTGTGTTTTAATTAGAAAGTTCAGTGCCATGGCTATGACAACCTAGCTGTGTAAGGGAATATTTAAGTGTGTGAAAAATCCCAGAGCAGCTCTTACGGCATTTTAACTCATAGAACTCCAGAATCTGAACAAAGTGAGGATGGCTATTTTACTCATGGTGTGGGAGTGGGTGCTTCTGACTATGCTGCTTCAGTCAGAAAGAGAAGAGTATAAATATGTTTGTGGAGTAAGTGGGGGAAATGGAGAGGGATATTTAGGCTCCAATTTTGCAGATTTACATACATGCTCAAGTTTAGCTACATGAGTAGTTCCTCTGAAGTCGACTCAAATACAAATTTCTAAAGATAAGTATATTGCATATATCCTTGCAGGACTGGGGCTTTAGTTTACATTTTCCTGTTAGTTCTGTTGAGTATTATGATTCTTCACAACTCAGCGATAGATGTAGGTTTCATTTTTAGAAGGTATGTGCTATACATTTTTAAGTGATTTATTTTGAAAGCTTTTCAGATTAGTTTTACAGCTATATCAGAAAATGAATGATTGTTTGGTTATTTCATTTACCAAAAGTAATTGAAGCAGATATTTATGAAGTCATTGGGAGCTGAACTATCTCCTGTTCAACAGGTTAATCATTTCTATTTGGAGGATTTTCTTGGCATGCTGTATTAGGAGGAGAACATCACCAAACAGAGACATTTAAACACTTAATATTTTAACAAAACAAGCATATGAATTTTTGAATTTAGTAAAACATTCAAGTTTTTATAAATCAGGTTTTTGTTAAAATTGTTTTTAACTAAAATAGTTAAATTAAATATTAAAAAAACCCCAACAAATTAAATCAACTACGTCAGCCAGGTCAACATGAGAAACTTAAAATATTGGCTTCTGCAGCTGACTCAGTTGTCTTCACCTTCATGTTCCTGTTTGTTCATAATCTGGAAAAGAAAAACAAGCTTTCCTGCTTTTTCAGGTCCTAAATGATTTCTCAATTTGGAATGAATTAGTCCAAAGGAAGAAAATATTCTTTCTACACCGGCAGAAGAAGCTACTGCTGTTAAAAGTGAGATTATCATTTCAACAGTCTCTGAATCCAAGTGCTTAAGTGAATCCCACCAGATCATTGGTGTGATTTTCTTTAAAACAACATCAGCAAACATATATTTCTTGAATGGTTCACCCTTAGCTCTCAAGTTTATTATAGTTGGCATTATGGAGGGATGATTGCTCAATGTCCATGTCGAAGCCAACTCATCTTCTTCAGCAGTTAAGGTTCGACCCTGGTACTGAGTATTGAGAATATTTGCAAGAAAATGAGCTGGGGATAGTGCTTGTCCCATTCGTTTTTTAATTTAATGCTGTCATTGCATATTTCTCTTTTTAAGATCTCACTCAGTTCCTTCCAAATTTCAACAGTGTCAGCAATAAAACAGCTATTTCCCTGCATTTTGTTCAAGGCTACAGAAATCGGCTTCAGGGTACTCAGCATGTGTTCAACATTTCTTTTAAGCCCAATGTTAAGAACTTTGGCTGTGACCATGCCATCTATTTTTTCACAAACTGACATCAGATTAGGCCAATTCTTGATATAGTGCTCAAAACAGTCCATTACTGAATTCCATTGCACGTCTTGTGGGAGAGTTAACTTGGTTTCTCCAACTTTTTTCAGAGCAGCTGCTGCAAAGTGGTTATTACGGAAGTATTTTGCAATTTCAGCAACATTAGCCTTTATTTCTGGAACACTGAAGTCTTTGGCTAAGAGGTGCATCAAATGAGCACTGCAACCGTATGTTATTAGCTTGGGATGCTCTTCTAAATAATGTCTTCTCATCTTGGATACATTTGCAGCATTCTCTGTGACCAAGCTGCATACTAGACATTTGAATTTTTTTTCATAGTTTGTTATAGCTTTTACTGCTCCTACTTGTAAGTATTCTGCTGTGTGTGCATTTCCCAGTGTATCAATTGTTTCTGTAAGGAAGACATTCCCCACTTCTGTTGTTACACAGGCACATACAAGAGGATCATTGTGGACATTGCTCCACCCATCAAGATTCAGGTTAACAATTTCACCCTCTAGACCTTTTGCACACTGCTAATTTTCTCTTTCATACACTTTATTCAGCAATTTGCCTGCGATATCTGCTCTGTTGGGTGGACTGTATCCTGGTCTTAATGACTGAACCACGTTAATGAAGTGTGGGTTCTCAAGCATACAGAAAGGAGAGTTTTTCATCAATTACCTCTTTTTATAATCTGGTTCTTATCACAAACTTATCGATGGTTGTTTCTGGATGATGGAATTTTCTTTTTCTTTTTGCTACAGGTGATATACTATGGCTATGTGACATAGATGATGTGACTGAAACACTATCATTGGCAGATAACTCTGAACTATAGAAAACGATGGTGATCTTGAAGGTGGATAGTCTTCAGAATCCTGTAGGTTAAGGATGGATTCTCCTAAACAAAATAAGTCAATGCAGTTATTTAATTATTATTACCATACTGCTCATTTAGTATTACTCATTGCATTCCCTGACACTCAGTACTACTTTAAACGTGAAATTGTAAAAGGAAGATCAGCCTATTTCAGCTATTTATTTTTTATCACAACTGCATCTAAAAGGATAGTACCATAGAATAACAAGTATATTTTTTTTGCTCAAACATAAGAATTCAAGAATAGTCCAGAAGGAAGACAGGCAGTTCTTAAGAAAGAAGTATGAAATAAAAAAGTTTACTAACCTGAAGATCCTGTATGTTCAGACATGTTCCTTTCATCATTTTCAACTCAGCTTCCTCCTGAGAAGGAACACTTCTCATGATGTTGTTTTATTCAGGCAACCAGGCCTTGCATTTCTTTGAGGCATGCATGCAAAATGCAAACAGTGCAAATCTTACCCACTGGTAGAGGAACTTAATTAAAATATTCCCAAACTGGGTCTCTTTTACGGCCTGCTGCCATTATAGGTTTTCCCTTCTACCATACCGTTCTCTCACTAGATCTCAGATCAATGAAGGCTACGCTCAGAAAGACCTCAAGACTAAGAATATGCTGCTCAAACAGTTTCACTTTTGTTTCTACTTCCTGTCCCTCCCTTCTCACGTTTATCTCCAGACATCATCTCCTTATCCAGACCTATTCCGCTCCCAACAATCTTCTATTCATTGAACTTTTTTAAACTTTGAACTTTTAGAGAGAGGTAAGGGATTGACTGTGTGTACACAAATTTGCAGAGGGACAATAGGGTTGAGGTCTGTTATTTCTCACCTCTGTATATTTATTTATTTATTTATTTAAAACATTTTTGCTGTTAACAAGCATGTTATTTCTGGAGACACAAATCCACACTTTGAGAACTGCAATACTAAGCATCTTTGATGGTATCTTCTAGACTGAGCACTGAGTCCCAGTCTATACAGAAGCCCCTGGAATCCTATAAGGTTGGGTCCCTAATCCATGAACTATTGGAACTCATTTACAAAACTTTTCTTAAATATTACATGAATATATTGTCTCATACTATAGAGTTAGAATAATCCCTATTCCATGATGAGATCTTTTTGAGCTATAATGTATCTTGTATAAAATGATCTTTAGGTAGGTTTTTTCCTCAAAAAGCATTTTATCAAAAAAATCCGATTTAAATTAAAAAAAATTAAATCATTTTTAAATCATTGATTTTTATCCACCCTGGTATTATCATTAAATTCTGGTACTTAAATTATTCAGTGCTCATCTACCCCCTCCCATTGCCAGTACTTGAAATTTCTGAGTATCCTTATTTATGAAACCCCAGTTTGAGTTTTTAATACATATATGTGCATTTCTAAGGCCTGGGCTACACTGGGGGTGGTGGTGGTGTTCGAATTAAGATACGCAACTTAGTGTAGCTGAAGTCGAAGTATCTTAGTTTGACTTACTTGACCATCCTCACAGTGGCGAGTCGACCGCTGCAGCTCCCCCATCGACTCAGCTTACTCCTCCTGCCGAGGTGGAGTACAGGCGTTGATTCGGGGATCTATTTATCGCATCTAGACGAGATGCGATAAATGGATCCCTGATACATCGAACACTACTTGCTGATCCGGCGGGTAGTATAGACGTAGCCTAAGACACTTTTCATTGTATCTATATTAGACAATATAGTCTAGATACAGATGCTAACCCTGCCTGGAAGACAAGGAAAAATAAGGCAAATTGACGTTTTTTTAACTTAACTGCAGCAGAGTGGACAAAGGCTAGTGAAGAGGTCTGCAGAGTTTATTTGCACTGGCTTCCCAGGTTGTTCCTGCCGGTTTCTGGATGATATTTACATGCCTCTTTATTTTGTCGTGGATACTTTTCAGATGCTGGTGGTATGCAAGGCTTTGGTCTAATGTCATTCCACAACAGTTCAAGCTGGGATAACAAAAAGCTGCTGGCCACCAAAGTCTGTGTGCAGCTCCATCCTAGCATCTCTATTGCTTAGATGAAATGCTGACGTGGCATTCCTAGTAGGTTTTGGTTTTAGCCTCCAATATAAAAGCTATTCTGTGGTTTTAATGTTCTATAGGACAAACCCTAACCAAAGTAGGTAGATTTCATGCCTGTGTAGTCAGAGCAATTTTATTAGCATAGACTGATTTCAATGATGTTTGGGGACAGTTGGTGGTGCAGATATTAAACAAGATCAGTGCTAAGATGGTCGCTGTGGTAGGCCGTCATTGTAAGTGCATGGCCTGCTGATCTGGTCACCAACAAAAAAGTAAAACCTACAGCTGGCCAAAATGTCTTGGAGGAGTTTGATCATAGCAAAATTATCTTAATCAACACAGGCTTTCAAGAGAAAGATGTTCCTCCCTATGGTGTCATAGGCATCAGATAAATCTAAGAAAACTGCCCCAGTCTTGTGTTTTCACTGGAATTGTGCCTCAGTGTGTGGTGGTCAGGCTAATACTTGGTCAGTACAGCTGCGGCCTGGTCAGAAACCTGCTTGTTTATTCAGTAACATTTCTTCTACAAGCGGCATAATCTTTGCCAATAATATTCTCTCCATGACCTTGTGTAACATGCAGAGGAGTGACATGGGCCACTACAATGGTTGGGCTTGTCAATGACTATGACCACAGCCTCACACCAGATCCCTGGGACAAGTCCTGAGGAATGGATATTGGAGAACAGTGCTTCCAGCCATTTCTTTCCTTTAAATCCAAGGTTTTTAAGAAATTCTGGAAAGAAGTCATCAGGCCCTGCAGCTTTCCTAGCTTTTTTGAGTGAGAGAGTTTTATTCACCTTTTCATTGTTGAAGGTCAATGATGTGGGGAGGAGGTGGATAGTGTTTGTCAGTGCTTTCTGAACACATTGTGCTTATTGGACTTGTCCCCTAAACTTACCATTCAAAAGGTCTTCAAGAGGCATCTGTCTGTCTCTACTCCATCTCCCTGCTTTCCTCTGCTTCCCCACCCCACCCCAAAAAAGAGGAAACAAGCAGGGAAACATTCTGTATCTAAAGTGCTAGGGATTATGGGGTGCTATCTAATGCTGGTTTAATAGAATACTATGTTCTTCACCCTCTCCCCTAAGGAAAGATGAAGCTTAGGTTGTAGTGGGTACCCCGTGGCTGGAATTTTATTTTGAGGTTCAGGTACTGTAGAACCCAGATCCCCCAATGAACTTGTAGGAGCTGAACTGGACAGGATCTGTTTGAGGCTCATGAGCGCCCCCACTTACTGTCAAGAATAGTTAACTGGCTGGTCAGGATTGTGCCTGTGAGTTTGGATAAGAAAATTCAGTGTCTCTCTCTCTTTTACTTCCTTTTATGAAAGGGTGAGGATAAACCAACTGATGCTCTCTGTGTTTAAAAAGAGGGTAGTTTTGTGTGTGTCTGTGCACATATATGTACCTAACAGTCAGTGTAAATAAAGAAGTAGATTTTTACAAGATGTGGAACATATGAGAGTTGAAAATGACCACCACCATTTAGATCCAGAGAGAGAACCTGCAATGGGTAGGTAATCTACTCAGTATCATGAAGTGCTGTGCAATGATAGATCAGTGACTCTTCTCCTTCCCCAGCTTGACTTGTCTCTGTGATCCTTCTCTTGCACAGATGGAATAAACATCACTGGCAGCTTCCTCCTCCTCCTCCTCCTGCCACTTGCCTGGTGTGAAATGTTAGCTCAGCTCTTTTGAGAGGGACTTGCAGCTGCACCAGTCGGACAATCTGCCTCTCTGTTAACATGGCTTTAGTGTGGGTGTTTCACTGATTCCCTGGCACATCATGTCCAGGAGAATGATAGTGGATGGCACATCATGTCAGTGAAATCCATCTCTTCAAAAAGCATTTTACAATTTCATGAAGCAGCTGCTGCTGCAGCTCCCCCTGCTAGGTTTAGAATAAGAGAGCTGCTTAGAGTCTGATCAAAAGTCACATCAGTGCTATTTCTCCCTTTTACCCCACCTCCCTGCTCCTCTTTCTCCTTCTACAAAACTCACACTTTTATCTTAGAAACACACTGACTTTTGGAAATATCAGAGGGGTAGCCGTGTTAGTCTGGATCTGTAAAAGCAGCAAGAATCCTGTGGCACCTTATAGACTAACAGACATTTTGCAGCATGAGCTTTCGTGGGTGAATACCCACTTTTGGAAATGAGCCAGCATTGCAGGCTGACACAGAAATAAACCGTTGCAGGGACAGGAGGAGAAAGGCAGGGTCCTATAAGAGTCAATTGGAGGTGTGTTTCACAGCTTGCTTAAGAAAGAATTGAAACAACTAGAATGACATTTGTTTTCCACCTTTGCAATGTCTTACTTTTCTTCCCTCTGTTTTATCCCCAGTTTAAAGGAAGAATAAGCCTTGGTCTTCCAAATATTCTTGGAATTTCTCCCTTTCCTCTAATGTGCATGGTCATCGAGTAGGCATCCAGTGGCAATACTACAGAGCAGCAGTTTTCAACCTTATCTCATTTGCAGACTTCTAATACATTTCAAGTGGCGGTACGGACCCCTTTGGAAATCTTAGACATAGTCTGTGGATACCCAGATGTACTCGGACCACCGGTTGAAAAGCACTGCTAAAGAAGAATGGAGAGGAAATCTATTTAGGAACATTAAGAAGCCTCTTTTGATTATAGCAACATACTCTTTTCCATTTGAATTGCCCTGTTCATACTTCACTACATTTGAATGTCTGCAGCCCTATAATCCAATAGCAGGGAATGCAAAGGAGATTGCTTTCTTTCTAATGCCTGGAAAATTGGATCACAGATCTTGGAATGGGTGGAAAAACTCTGCCTCCCCTCCTCCATAGCATGATCTTGGCTAGGGAGAGACTTCAGAGGAAGGTCACAAGGATGGAAACTGCAATAAGGTGGGGATTGGAGTCAAAATTACATTTTCTTTCTGTGGGATTGGAAAACTCCGCTCTCCGCAGGGCAAGTGGAAAAGGAGATTGGGGATCTGAGAGGTATTCTGTATGTCTACATTCTGATGGATGATGAGCATTTGATTCAAGGCCAGAAGGGTCTGTTTTGATCATCTAGTCTGACCTCTTGTCTACCACTGGTCATATAACTTCCCCAAAATAACTCCTAGAGTAGATATTTTAGCAAAACATTCAGTCTTGATTTAAATATTGCCAGTGATGGAGAATCCTCCAGGACTCTTGGTAAGTTGTTCCAGTGGTTAAGTACCCTCACTGTTAAAAACGTATACCTTATTTCCAGTCTGAATTTGTCTAGCTTCAACTTCTGGCCATTGGATCATGTTGCACCTTTTTCTGCTAGATTGAAGAGCCCATTATCAAATATTTATTCCCCACATGGGTACTTACAAACTGTGATAAAGTCACCCCTTAACCTCTTTAGGTACGTCTACACTATGGAGACTATACCAGCATAGCTACGTGTAGACACAATATACTGACAGAATAGGTTTTTCACGTCAGCGTAGGAACACCATTCTCTCAAGCAATGGTAGCTACATTGACAGAAACATTCTTCTGTTGGTCAGGGGCATGCATTTTTCATACCCCTGACCAACATAGCTATGTCAACCTAACTTTTAACCTAACACTCACACCTTTAGTTAAGCTAAATAATTGAGCTCCTTGAGTGTGTCATTATAAGACACGTTTTCTAAACCTTTAATCATTCTTGTGGATTTTCTCTGAATCCTTTCTATTTTATCAACATGCTTTTTAATTGTTGTCACCAAAACTTAAAGAACATGCATAAGAATGGCCATACTGGGTCAGATCAGTGATCCATCTAGCCCAGTATCCTGTCTTCTGACAGTGGTCAATGCCAGATGCTTCAAAGGGAATGAACAGAACAGGGCAATCATCAAGTGATCCATCCTTTGTTGGTCAGTCCCAGCATCTGGCAGTCAGAGGCCTAGGGACACCCAGAGCAGGGGTTGCATCCCTGACCATCTTGACTAATAGCTGTTGATGGACCTATCCTCCATGAACTTATTTAATTCTTTTTTGAATCCAGTTATATTTTTGGCCTTCACAGCATCCCCTGGCAACAAGTTCCACAGGTTGACTGTGCATTGTGTGAAGAAGTACTTTTGTTTGTTTTAAACATGCTGCCTTTTAATGTTATGGGGTGACCCCTGGTTCTTGTGGTATGTGAAGGGGAAAATAATACTTATTCACTTTCTCCACATCATGCATGATTTTATAGCCCTCTATCGTATTCCCCCGTTAGTAGCCTCTTTTCAAAACTGTCCCAGTCTTTATTATTTCTCCTCATATGGAAGCTGTTTGATACCCCTAATAATTTTTGTTGCCCTGTTCTATACCTTTTCAATTTCTAATATATCTTTTTTGAGATAAGGTTACCAGAACTGCATGCAATATTCCAGGTGTGAGTGCACCATGGATGTATATAGTGGCATCATGATATTTTCTGTCTTATTAGCTATCCCTTTCCTAATGGTTCCTACCATTCTGTTAGCTTTTTTGACTGCACACTGAGCGGATGTTTTCAGAGAACTATCCACAATGACTTCCAAGATCTCTTTTTCAGTGATAATGGCTAATTTAGATCCCACCATTTTGTGTATATGGTTGGGATTATGTTTTCTAATGTGTGTTACTTTGCATTTATCAACATTGAATTTCATCTGCCATTTTGTTGTCTAGTCACCCAGGTTAGTGAAATCCCTTTGTAGCTCTTTGCAGTCTGCAGTGGACTTAATTGAGTAAATACCCCATCTTGTGCTTTATCTGTTAGGACATTGATCATAATTATTCAAGATCATGTTTTTCCAGGTTGTGAGTGACTCTGAAACAGCTAATGCCATTTTTGACAGAGTGTCACTCTCCCTTCCCTTTTGCCAACTCTTTTCTTCCTAAATAGGTTATGACCATTGATTGTAACATTCCAATCATGCAAATCATCCCATCGGGTTTCAGTGCTACCACCTAGATTGAATTTATGCTCCTGAATGAGCAATTCCAATTTCTCTTGTTAGTTACCCATGCTTCTAGCATTGGTGTAGAGGCAATTAAAGAATTTCTTCTCTTCACATCCTGTGGTTCCTTGATTAATTTTATTCTCAACATCTCGATTTTTGTGCTAAACGAGTGTTCCTGCCTTCCCTCTCTTCCCCTTCCCCTTTTGTTGTTAGATTAATGCCCTTTTGGCTACTCTAGCTAGCTGGTCCCTGAGGAGATTAGTTCCCTTTTTACTGAGGTGAAGGCCATCCAAACTATACAGCCCCCTCTCCCCATAGAAGATGGACCAATGTTCAACTAAACCACTTACCTAGCCAGCAGTTCATGTCTTAAATCTTCTGCCTTTTGTCTTTCTTTGCTTGCATGCTTCTGATTGCCCTGGAGTCATCTCTTATCTGTGAGAGATCCTGCGATGCAGCATCATTAGTGCCGATATGAACCATCACCAATGACTCCTTGCCCATTGGCTTCAGAAACCTATCCAGTCTGAGAGAGATGGCTCATGTCTTGGCTCTGGGAAGATGGCACATCATCCTGTTTTCCACTTGTCCCTTGCAAAATGTTCTTTCAAATCTTCTGAGTTTTGAATCCCCAGCAAGGATCGTCTCTCTTCCTTGGACAGCTGGAGATGTCTTTGTGGGCAAGCTTGATTTTCTTACAGATTGAGCCCAGTTGCCACCCATGGGTGTCTCTCCATTCCCTTAGACCAGCTGGATCTTGAGGTATCTTTTGCAATTTCCACGTTGAGGACCTGATATTGACTGGAAATTCTAGCTGTGTAGAATTCTTCCTGGTCCTCTTCTCTTTGGTGGCCACAGCCTTCCCATTCTTGTCTGTTTCCCGCTGTGCAGAACTAGTTGCAGTTCATGGTCACAACACTATGTCCTGCTTCCTCCCTCTTCTCTGCCCCATTACTCGACTTGGAGTGATGGAGAGAGAGCTTAGGAGCAGCAGCTGAGGTTAGCTAAGGAGCAGCAGCGTGGAGCAGGCTAAGCTGCAGAGAGCAGCAGATTGGCAGGAGACCAGCAGGAAGTAGACAACTGAAGGGAGCAGAACAGAGTACTGGACTGCAGACATGCGGACTCACCCCTGCGGCACCTCCTGCTGGTGACTTCTGGGAATTAGCTCGGTTCCAGCTCCAGAGCGCCCTCTGCAGGCTGGTGATCCTCCTGTCCTCTGGCCCCCATGTCCCTCCCTGGACCCGGTGCCCTTTTACATGGGGTTCTGCCCCCTGGCAGTAACCCCCTTTCTCTCAGGGTCTCCCCTCCCTGGGGATCCCCCACCCTCTATTCCCACCTCGCCTCAGTGTATGGCTACTGCCAGTCATTGTCTATCCCCACGCCCTGGGGCAGACTGCAGTATCAGCCTACTCATCACTGGCAAGGAGGGTTTGGACCTGCTGCCTTGGCCTATCCCTGGGCTGCCCTCTGCAACCCCCAGTACCTGTTAGCCCAATGCTAGGCTGCAGCCTGGGGCTTTCTAGGCTGGAGCTCCCCAGCTCCTCAGCCTTTCCCCAGCCCTGTTTCACTCAGGTACCTTGTCTCTAGTTCCCAGCAGCTAGGCCCATCTCCCTCTACATGCAGAGGAAGACTCCTGAGCCCCTGGCTCCCAGCCTCTTTATATAGGCCAGCTGCTCAGTTTGGGGCGTGGCCCCAGCTGCAGCCACTTCCCCCAATCAGTGCAGCCTAAAGGCTGCTTTCTCTAGCCACAGCCCCTTCCCAGGGCTGTTTTTAACCCCTTCAGGGCAGGAGCAGGGATCCACCTTGCTACATGGACAAGTAACCATCGAGAGAAGGGAACCAAGCAGTGGGGAAGCCCTGAGCCTGTAGGGACCCAATCAGTGGGAGACACAGGCCAGTGGACCTCTAGACAGTTGGAACGTACCCAGCAAAGGAATCAAGTTCTTCTCCTTTTCCACTCTTTGTTCTCTCCACTCCTTCTCCAAGAAAGATGCTTTCTAGGCTACTTAGTGCAGGGACCTATTTCAAATGCTTTCATTGTCTGTCTGGAAATCCTGAGCTATAGATAATGTCCTGAATGCTAGTGCAATGAATCTGCTGAGTGATTTTACATCAGGAAAGTGCATTCTTATGAATCTGCTGCTGCTCTTTTCCTCCCACTTGTGAAGGTTCTAGGCCAGGAGCAGGGGCGGCTCTACAAAGTAGGCTGCCCCAAGCAGCGCGGAGCGCTGCGCCGCCCTTCCCCAGTCCCGCGGCGGGTCCCCTCTTCCCGCGGCTCCGGCATCCTGGGGAGGGCGGCATTTGGCTCCGGTGGAGCTCCCGCCAGCATGCCTGCGGCAGGTCCACCGGAGCCCGGGACGAGCGGACCTGCCGCAGTCATGCCTGCGGGAGCTCAACCGGAGCCGCGGGAAGACGGGACCCGCCGCAGTCATGCCTGCGGCAGGTCCGCTCGTCCCGGGCTCCGGTGGACCTGCCGCAGGCATGCCGGCGGGAGCTCCACCGGAGCCAAATGACGCCCTCCCCAGGATGCCGCCCCAAGCGGGCGCTTGGCCCGCTGGTGCCTAGAGCCGCCCCTGGCCAGGAGTGGAGGATGGTTATGTGACAGTTGGTGAGGAGAGGGTCATAGAGACATGGTACCTGGGGACCTTGCAGGAGTATAGTGTTTCTGGAGGCAGTTGGTGAGGGTGTCTGGAAGACCTGCCAGTTGCTAGACCCTATCAGGCATAGCAGTTGAAGCAACTAGAACACTTCCTAGAGAAATGGTGTACAGAGCATGGTGTGACATCCTGCTCAGGACACCCAGAATTATGAGCCGCTGTGTTACCCCTCTCTGCCTCAGTAAGGGAGAGTTTTTCTGTTGCTACAGCTGTGCATCAGCTCCCTGACACACCAGCCTGTCTGTCTTGCTGGGAAACTCTTCCGGACTCTGCCAGTCTAAACCTCGCCTTGCAGGTAACAATCAGTGAACCAAATTCCCCAGAGATGTGTGTCTGCTGGGTCCAGTCCCTCTCACTGTGACACTCTCAGAAATGTTTGCTGCCTCCAAAGAGACAGAACATGCACAAGTGTGTCAGTTTTGCTGAGGACTCGCATAATACGCAGCCCTGAGGTGGTTTTGTAATAAAATAAGAATAAGTTTGCTAGCAAAGAATAGAGATTGAAGTGATACTAAGCAAGAATAAAAAAGACAGGTATGGTTATAAGCAAAACAAAACATTCTTTTTATTGACTAAAACATAATTTCAGCAAATTATGGTTGGTTAAGCAGATTTCTCACTCTCATCAAGTTTCCAGTAGCTCTTGCCTTTTAGGCTAAGAGGATCCAGGTTCAAAGGCGCAAAGGGTTCTGTACCCTATTGTCTCCTCAGTGATGGATCCCTAAAAGGTCTTTTTGCTCCCCTTATATTACTCAGAGTCCATTGTTTCTGCCTCAAGAGCCAGGAAGTCTTCCTCAGATTCGGATTCTGGCCCCCAGAATGAGGGGATTGGGCCAAAATAATCTGATGAGATTCAACAAGGACAGGTGCAGAGTCCTGCACTTAGGATGGAAGAATCCCATACACCACTACAGGCTGGGGATCTGCAGAAAAGGACTTGGGGATTACAGTGGATGAGAAGCTGGATATGAATCAGCAGTGTGCCCTTGTTGCCAAGAAGGCTAATGGCATATTGGGCTGCATTAGTAGGAGCATTGCCAGCAGATCAAGGGAAGTGATTATTCCCATCTATTCGGCACTGTTGAGGCCACATCTGGAGTACTGCATCCAGTTTTGGGCCCCCCACTACAGAAAGGATGTGGACAAATTAGAGGGAGTCCAGCGGAGGGCAACGAAAATGATCAGGGGGCTGGGGCACATCACTTACAAGGAGAGGCTGAGGGAACTGGGATTGTTTAGTCTGCAGAAGAGAAGAGTGAGGGGGTTTGATAGCAGCCTTCAACTACCTGAAGTGGGGTTCCAAAGAGGATGGAGCTTGGCTATTCTCAGTGGTGGCAGTTGCAGTGTGGGAGGTCTAGGTTGGATATTAGGAAACACTATTTCACTAGAAGGGTGGTGAGGCACTGGAATGGGTTACCTAGGGAGGTGGTGGAATCTCCATCCTTAGAGGTTTTTAAGGCCTGGCTTGACAAAGCCCTGGCTGGGATGATTTAGTTGGTGTTGGTCCTGCTTTGAGCAGGGGGTTGGACTAAATGACCTCCTGAGGTCTCTTCCAGCCCTAATCTTCTGTGATTCTATTGTAAATGGTCTTGTTCCCTGTTCATTTAACTTGATGACTTTGTTTACCTTTATATATGTACTCCTATTGTCCTGTGCCTGTAAACAAGCTGGTCAGATGGGTAAATACACATTCCTTTGTCTAGGGCAGCGGAGCTCATGCTCTGCCTCCCAAACACATTTTAAGAACATATTCCCATCACACATTTATATCACTTGTACACAATCCATACATACATCAAATAATGATTTTTGGGACCAGCTTGTCACCAGTTTACACACATCTTGCACAATGCCTATGATTATCTATCTATCTAATCTATCAAAATATTACGACAACAGTATGTTAGGGCAATGAGTGTCAGGCCTGAATCCTGATATGAGTTACAGTATGGGAAGGGGCCCCTCTGCTTTTGGCATTGATGTGCTCCCAAGGTCACAGGAGAAAGATTGACAAACACTAATGTGTTCTGCCTCCGCAGGATAACTGAGGTTTTGGAGATGAATACTGGCAAACCCAAACAAATATCAAAGTTAAAATCTGACACCTCCTTAGAGATAAATTGTGTGTAAGGATTTAGCACCACTTTAGGGAATATAGTGAGTAGAGTATCTGCTGCAAGAACACGTGGCTTATGTTGTTGCTGTGAGAAATGTAGGGCTAATAATCAAAGTGAAACAGTGAAAACTGCACCAGTGGTTCACATGGATAGTCCCAACAGCATTCTATTTAAATTTAGATTTCAAATTTCACACTGCTTGCGAAGGACCCTTTAGAAATCTCTTCAGTGTTGGATGAGTTACGAGAACATACCTTTCAGAGATACATGGTAATCTCATGTTGCTCCTGTGCACTTTCAGCAAAGGACATTGAGGAAATAGAATCTTTCAACTGAAGTAGATAATCTCGAAGATATCTGGAATTGAAGATGAAACAAGACTGAATTATTTTCTCTCTTCCCTAGTTGGATGAATTGTAGCCATTTGGAAGAAGCTATGGATAGAGGAAAAGGCAGCGCAGGCTGCACTAGCCGGGAGAATGCCCTTTTCCCTGACAGCAAAGGCAGTAACTGACATGGGCTTGCAGTTGTTGTACTGTTATAAGCTCAGATGCTTCTCTGGTTTAGCCATACTCAAATCCAGTGCTGCATAAAAGCCCCAAATGGCTTCTAGGCCTAGAATATGAAGGGGGTATGTGTGTGAGAAGAGTCCTAAAGCTACTTACAGCTAAAACTAACTGAATACCTAGGACTATACAGTACTACAATGCAGTTAACCACAAGAATACTTTAAGCCTAGATCCCCAATTTGGGGCAAAATTAGTTGGACTGTCTAACTCACTCCAAGCCTCCGAGCTATTGCAGTAGTTGACTGTGAAAAGGAAACAAGGTGACTATTAGGAGCTACACCTCATTTATAGCTTCTCATAAGTTCCATGCACAAGGAGTTCGTGGCTTCAGCAGTCACTGCCAGCAAAAGGTTCCAGACACATAGCTAAAGGCACATGCATCCCAAATGTTAATGTGGGGATTTTTGTGATGCAATTCTCAAAGCATGAAGTTTATCTGTTGTCTTGTAATACCGGTTAGCTGTTAAAATGCATTTGCAAGGCAAGTCTATATTGTACAAGAAAAAGACGGTTACTCACCGTAGTAACTGTTGTTCTTCGAGATGTGTTGCTCCTATCCATTCCAGTTAGGTGTGCGTGCCGTGCATGCACGGCTCTTCGGAACATTTTTACCCTAGCAACTCCGGCGGGCCGGCTGGGCGCCCCCTGGAGTGGCGCCGCTATGCGCTGAATATATACCCCAGCCGGCCTGTCTGCTCCTCAGTTCCTTCTTGCCGGCTACTCCGACAGTGGGGAAGGAGGGCGGGTCTGGAATGGATAGGAGCAACACATCTCGAAGAACAACAGTTACTACGGTGAGTAACCGTCTTTTCTTCTTCGAGTGATTGCTCCTATGCATTCCATGTAGGTGATTCCCAAGCCTTATCTAGGCGGTGGGGTCGGTGTGAGACGTGGCAGAGAGCAAGACTGCGGAGCCGAAGGCTGCATCGTCTCTAGATTGCTGCACCAACGCGTAGTGGGAAGCGAAGGTGTGTACAGAAGACCAGGTGGCCGCTCTACAGATGTCCTGGATGGGGACATGGGCCAGGAAGGCGGCCGACGAGGCGTGCGCCGTCGTCGAGTGAGCGGTGAGGTGGCATGGTGGCACGCGAGCAAGCTCGTAACATGTCCGGATACATGCCGTTACCCAGGAGGAAATCCGCTGCGAGGAGACCGGCTCGCCTTTCATGCGGTCGGCAACTGCTACAAACAGCTGTGGCGAACGCCGGAAGGGCTTCGTACGCTCGATATAAAAAGCGAGGGCCCTGCGGACGTCGAGGGTGTGAAGCTGCTGCTCGCGAGGTGAGGCGTGCGGCTTCGGGAAGAAGACCGGGAGGAAGATCTCCTGATTGAGGTGGAAGGGCGACACCACCTTAGGGAGGAAGGCCGGGTGAGGCCGCAGCTGCACCTTGTCTCCGTGGAATACGGTGTATGGTGGGCTAACCGTTAATGCACGGAGCTCAGAAACTCGTCTTGCCGATGTAATCGCGACTAGGAAGGCTGTCTTCCAGGAGAGGTAGAGCAGAGAGCACGTGGCCAGAGGCTCGAAGGGCGGTCCCATAAGCTTGGCCAGAACAAGATTTAAATCCCAGGTCGGGGTAGGACGCCGCACCGGCGGGTACAAGCGGTCCAGGCCTTTAAGGAAGCGGGAAACCATCTGGTTGGAGAAGATGGACTGACCTCCCATGGATGGGCGAAAGGCGGACACGGCTACTAGGTGCACCTTCAAGGAGGAGACCGCAAGACCTTGCTCCTTAAGGTACCAGAGGTAGTCCAGGATTGAAGGGATTGAGGCCGCGTTGGTCACACCAGAGCGCGAAACGCTTCCATTTCGCGAGGTAGGTGGAGCGAGTGGAAGGCTTTCTGCTCTCTAGCAGGACTTGCTGTACTGCCGCCGAGCAGTCCCTCTCTGCGTGGGTCAACCACGCAGGCACCAAGCTGTAAGATGGAGGGACTGCAGATTCGGATGGCGGAGTCTGCCGAAGTCCTGCGTGATGAGGTCTGGCCACAACGGAAGGGTCATGGGATCCTGAACGGAGAGCTCGAGCAGCAGGGTGTACCAATGCTGCCTCGGCCAGTCCGGAGCGACGAGTATAAGGCGGGCCGTGTCCCTCCGAAGCTTGAGCAGCACCCGGTGTATGAGCGGGAAAGGAGGGAAGGCGTAGAGGAGGTGGTCCATCCAGGAGCAGAGGAATGCGTCCGACAGGGAGCCTGGAGAGCGACCCTGGTACGAACAAAACTGGTGGCACTTCCTGTTCTCCTTGGAGGCAAAGAGGTCTATCTGGGGAACCCCCACCTCCGGAAAATTGTGCGCACCACATCTGGGCGGAGGGACCACTCGTGGGAGAGGAACGACCTGCTGAGATGGTCGGCCAGCGTGTTCTGCGCTCCTGGAAGAAAGGACGCTTCCAGGCAAATCGAGTGGGTCACGCAGAAGTCCCACAGGAGCATCGCTTCCTTGCAGAGCGGGGAGGAGCGGGCTCTGCCTTGCTTGTTCACATAGAACATCGCCATCGTGTTGTCCGTGAACACCGCCACGCATCGGCCTTGCAGACGGGCGCGGAAGGTGTGGCACGCCAAGCGGATTGCTCGCAGCTCCCTGACGTTGATGTGGAGGGAGAGCTCCTGGGGCGACCAGAGACCCTGGGTGTGAAGGTCGCCCAGGTGGGCCCCCCATCCCAACGCCGAGGCATCTGTGGTGAGGGTGATGGATGGGTGAGGGGGGCGGAACGGAACTCCTGCACACACAACCTGTGGGTCCAGCCACCAGTTGAGGGAGTTGAGGGTCGGTTTCGTGACTGTGACTACCATGTCTATGGAGTCGCGGTGCGGGCGGTACACTGATGCCAGCCAGGATTTAAATGGGCGAAGGCGCAGTCTCGCGTGCGCGGTGACGAACGTGCAGGAAGCCATGTGACCCAGGAGGCGTAGGCAGGACCGAACTGTTGTAGTGGGAAAGGTGTGCAGGTCTCGGATGATGGAGACCATCGTCTGGTGCCGAGGTCGAGGGAGGCAGGCCCTGGCCAGCGTGGAGTCGAGGACCGCTCCGATGAACTCCACTCTCTGCAATGGAGTCAAAGAGGACTTCTTGGCATTGACGAGAAGGCCCAGTACCCGAAACAGGGATAGTATTTCGGACATTTGATCTGCTACCAGTTGTCGGGATGGTCCGCGAACCAGCCAGTCGTCGAGATACGGGTAGACGTGAATGCGACGACGGCGGAGGTCTGCAGCAACTACTGCCATGCACTTGGTGAAGACCCTCGGCGTGGTGGACAGGCCGAAGGGCAGCACCGCAAACTGGTAGTGCGTGCTGTTGACCACGAACCGCAGGTAGCGTCGATGGGGAGGGTAAATCACGATATGGAAGTACGCGTCCTTCATATCGAGGGCGGCAAACCAGTCTCCCGGATCCAGAGAGGGAATGATGGTCCCCAGGGTTACCATGCGAAACTTGAGCTTGACCAGGTACTTGTTGAGCTCTCGGAGGTCTAGTATAGGTCGTAGACCTCCCTTCGCCTTGGGGATGAGAAAATATCGGGAATAAAATCCCCTGCCACGCATATCGTGCGGCACCTCCTCTATGGCACCCAAGCTCAACAGAGTCTCGACCTCTTGTAGGAGGAATTGCTCGTGAGAGGGGTCCCTGAAGAGGGACGGGGAGGGTGGGGGCGAAATAAACTGAAGGCGATACCCGTGCTGGATAGTATGAAGTACCCAGTTGTCCGTCGTTATTCGGGACCACGCCGGGAGGAAGTGAGAAAGGCGGTTGCAAAATAAACGGGAAGGATCCGGGGAAGAGACTGATGGGCCGTCCTCGGGCATCCCATCAAAACGCCTGCTTGGGCCCTTGTGGGGCCTTGGATGATGCCTGGGCCTGGTTGCGCTTGTTGCTGGATGGCTGATGGCGGTTTAGACCATTTCGCCGACTATTATATGGCCGCGATCTGGCCTGGGTAAAAGGCCGGTAGGGCTGTTGTTGTCGGAATGACCGCCTCTGGGTAGCCGGTGTGTGCATACCCAGAGTGCGAATAGCGATACGACCATCCTTGAGGGTCTGAATCCTGGAGTCCGTTTTCTCCGAGAACAGACTGTGAGTCTCAAAGGGGAGGTCCTGTAGGGTATATTGCACCTCCGGCGGCAAGGTGGAGGTCTGCAGCCAGGAGATGTGCCGCATGGTCACTCCTGAGGCCAAAGTTCTGGCCCCTGAGTCCGCCGAGTCCAGAGCAGCCTGGATGGAGGACCGGGAGGCTTTCCTGCCCTCTTCGACGAGAGCGGAGAACTCCTGTCGGGAAGCCGTCGGGATCAGCTCCGAGAACTTAGTCAGGGAGACGAAAATGTCGAAGGTGTAACGAGCTAAGAGGGCCAACTGGTTGGCAATCCGGAGCTGGAGACCCCCTGCCGAATACACCTTTCGGCCCAACAGGTCCATGCGCCTGGCGTCCTTGGACTTTGGCGCAGGGGCTGGCTGTCCATGCCTCTCGCGGTCATTAACAGACTGCACTATGAGGGAGTCTGGAGTGGGGTGGGTGTACAAATACTCGTATCCGGTGGCGGGGACCGAGTATTTTCGTTCGACACCCCGTGCGGTAGGAGGGACGGACGCCGGTGACTGCCAGATGGTAGTGGCATTCTTCTGGATAGTCCTGATGAACGGGACGGCCACCCGCAGTGGGGCCTCGGCTCCGATCACGTTGGTCACCGGGTCGTCGTCCTCCGGGACCTCCGCCACCGGGAGGTCAATAGCCTTTGCCACCCTGCGAAGAAGGTCCTGCTGGGCCCGCAAGTCAATCGGAGGAGGGTCCGCCGTAGAGGACCCCGCCACCGCCTCATCCGGTGAGGAAGATGAGGATAGAGTCTGGACCACCACATCTGCCGGTGGTTGCTCAGGAGGGTGGGGAGCTGTATCGTGCCCCGGATGCTCTGCGGGACCAGGTGGCGAGAGGGCCTCACCCGGTGGTGATGGGGGAGGCCTGGTCACTGTGGCTTCTGGCACCCTGTGTTCAGCACCAGCGGGACGCGGGGGGAAAGGGAGCCCTTGGGGCTCATGGTAAGCCCAGGGGACCCAAAAACCCCACTGCTGTGGTCCAAGGTCCTGGTTCTGGGTGCCAGTCCGGAGATCCCTTCCGCTTCCTGCCTGAGAGGCGACTGACGGCTGACGCGAAGGCCACGGGGGGGCAGAGGCGCTGATGGAGTGCACCGTGGAAGGTGGCAGCTTGTCCCCGGACGGTGCCGAGGATCGGTGCCGACCGTCGCGGTGCCAGGATGGAGATCGGGACCGTCGATTGCCTCGGTACCGGGAGCATGACCGTGACCTCGATCGACGGTGACGGGAGCGGCTTCGAGAGTCGCGGTGCCGAAAACGGTACGGGGAGCCAGACCTCCTCCGGTACCGGCGGTCTGGTGACTGGGACCGGGAGCGTCGCCGGGAGTGCGACCAGTACCGCGATGCTGAGCGGAACCGGGACTGCGACCGGTGCCGAGATGGGGAGCGGTACCGAGACGTTGATCGGTGCCGGGATCGGGATCGGCGTGACGACGACCGTTTCCTGGATCAGGACCGAGACTTGGAGCGCCGTCTATCCCATCTGTCAGGGGTCGGGGGCCGCATCATTGCCGGCTTGCCCACCGACTGAACAGCCCGCACCGGCGGTGCCGGGGGCCGGAGGCTCGGTGCCTCTGTGAGCTTGATAAGCTCTCTCACCGTCGAGAAAGTCTCGGGCGTGGACGGGAGATGCAGCTCAACCGCGGTTGGCACCGGGGAGCAGGGAGGTACCAGACTCGACGGCTCTTGAGGTGCCGGAGTCAACGGAACCGTGCACGGCTTGTGCACTACCACAGCTGGTGCCGGAGGTGCCAGTGATGGCTGGGTAAGCTGTCCCGGAGCATGAGGCTTAGAAGCCGAGTGCGCTGTCTTCCGCTTCCTCGGTGGAGAGAGGGAACGGTGCCGGGGCGTCGGTGCCGGCTGCGAAGTCTGAGCAGTGTCGGTACCGGGGCGGCTCTGTGCCGCTGGTGCGCTGCGCGCCGAGGACGATTTTGGTACCGCTGGGGACGGCACGGGAGGTTGAAGTGCCACCTCCGTAAGGAGCTGCTTGAGGCGAGAGTCCCGCTCCTTTCTGGTGCGCGGCTTAAACGCCGTGCAGATCGGGCACTTATCTGTCCTGTGAGATTCCCCGAGGCAGCGCAGGCAGGAGTCGTGCGGGTCGCCAACAGGCATGTGCCGTTGGCAAGCCGCACAGGGCTTAAACCCCGGTGCCTTGGGCATGAGCCCGCACCGGTTGTGGAAGAAGAGGGGCTAAACCCCCCTAATTCCCTTACTATACTATATCTAACTAAACTTATTCAACTAATCTAACTACTAAACTAAGTTAACCAACTATGAACACTGAAGAAATGGAGAAACGCTAGGGATGTGGAGGTAAGGGAGCACTCCACTGTTCCAACTGGCCGTCACGGGCGGTAAGAAGGAACTGAGGAGCGGACGGGCCGGCTGGGGTATATATTCAGCACCATGGCGGCGCCACTCCAGGGGGCGCCCAGCCGGCCCGCCGGAGTTGCTAGGGTAAAAATGTTCCGAAGAGCCGTGCATGCGCGGCACGCACACCTAACTGGAATGCATAGGAGCAATCACTCGAAGAAGAATAAAATATGATTAAGAAATGTTTTGACCTTCTTACAGGAGGGTGAAGGGTTTGTTGCTTTAACCTAAAAAACAGACGACTGCTTATATTCATAGCTAAACACCAACCCCAATGAATGGATGATTGCATGAGTGTGAATGATTTGATAGTGTATTAACTCACCAGAACATGTGTGGTTTTTTTTTCAGTACTATTGGGCACAGTCATCTTCTGAAGTGCATATTTGCAAACTGCCGTCCTGTAAATCTGAGCTTATTTCCCATATCTGCACTTTCCTCTCTACACTGCAGGTTATCATAGAGTCTGACAGACCACCTAAATGTCATGCTTTCCAGGGTTAATTAAGACTTCCAAAAGCCTGGACTTTGAGAGAGGGGGAAGTATGGGAGGGAACTATGCACTGAAACCTGTGCTAATAGTCCCCTTGTAACCATCTCTTCTGTCCTAATAGTAAAATCTTATGCCACACAAGATGCCTCATATTAATTGTATTGGGTGATCGCCTATTAACAAACAGCCCCTTGGACATGATTAATAGTCTTACTGGACTGTCACCCATATGAACTGAGTCCACCTTTGACTTTTTACTTTGAAATTTTGTTTTCTTCACTTTGAATTTATTAATTTTCTTGGCTCTAGAAGCTGCATACTCAGAAAAGCAAGCACAAGCAGAGGTTCGGAGACAGTTATTTTCACCAAAGTTATTCCTACTTCTTGTATCTGCTCTCTTGAGTAGCAATACAGAAATGGCACCTGCATTTGGAACAGTTCTGATTTTCACTCCTTGCTGTGTCAAGTGTGCCTTGCACAAGATGTGCAGATCCCGGTGATCCTCTTGATCTGTTGCTCTAATGCAGTGGTTCTCAACCTATTTACCATTGTGGGTCTCATATGCAGCTCTCTCTGTGTTATGTGGTCCGCATCCACACAATATATATGCTACCTTTATGGCCCTGAGGATATCACATGGGCCGCAGCTCTGTGCTGACTGGGCCACGGGTTGAGAACCACTGTTCTAATGTATTACTCCTGCTGCAAGTTGGGCTGTAACTTAGGGCATGTCTACACTTACCTCCAGAGTGATAAATCCAGCAGGGGTAGATTTATCGCGTCTAGTCTAGATGCGATAAATCTACCACCAAATGCTCTCCTGTCGACTCCGGTACTCCACCAGAGTTCCATAAGCCAGAAATAGGATTTTCGAGTTGTGGAAATTTTTGCGTAACATAGGGATATACGTTTCCGATTTATGCAAAATTTGAGTTACACAAGGCTTTCCGGAACGGAACAATTGCACAAGTCGGGGGGCGTCTGTAGTCCCCTTGTTGAAAGATTTTGCAGACAAGAATTAATGCAAGAGAAGTAGTTCACACATATGACACATTGCTGGAGAAAATGGTGCTGCAGTGCATTGGATCCAGTCATTCTAGGTGGATAGATAACAGAGAGTAATGGTGGGCAGCTCTTCTATGTTACCTGGAGTTATATGGAGTCCTATGAGATTCTACACTTCTCCTGTTACAGATTGTGAGATACCATGGTCCACCAGTATACGGGCCACATGCCACCAACATTGGGACTGCATTCCAGCTGCATGTCTCCTCTTCCACTAATAGAGCCTCTGGCATAGACATCACAATGCCTTGAAGAAATAAATGGATGGATGAAGAGCGGGTGGTTCAAGCTCCCTCCAGGAAAGAGGAGACATTTCAAGGAAGTTGATGGTAATCTATCCTCCCCATTGACTGAGAGCATCAGGTCACAGACAGTCAAAATTTTGTTAAGCTACAGGCTCGTGCAGAATTCTTTGCTGCTCCTGGACATGCACACTGCTCTAGTAATGAAGAATACTGTTTTCTTCAACTATCCACTAAACTGCTCCCTTTCTGCTCAGAAATCTACCCACTGGGCTTGAACATAACTTAAACTGATGCATGATTGCACCATGTCATTGGTAATAAAGGAATGATACCTCACAAATGCCACTGTTCTGTCCATTTTGAAATCCCTGATCTAGCCAGAAAACATTTATTTTGGTCCCAATCTGTTATCGTAGTAACTGCCTCATTCTCTGCAGCCATCTCAGACAGCTGCAATACACAGGGATGATGCATCTTGACAGCTCCAGGTTTAGATTAACAAACATCATGCTGGGGGCAGAGTATTCTCCCTGAAAATAAGGACCAAGACCTTGAACTTGATTAACTGGGTAGCCAGTGTAAAGAGCGGAGAATAAGTTTGATGTGTTTGCAGTAGCCTATGTTGCTGAGGAGACATGCTGCAATATATGGTACTGTTGGAGTTTCCTAAGCCTTCATGCCCAGGAATATTGCATTGATTTAGTCCATCTGCAAGTAGAATAAAAGAGGACAGGTCATTGCTTGTCAGGGATGGCATGATTCCTTATTGTCAGGGATTTATAAATTGGCAGTAGTGATATTTTTTTCTCCTACAAGGAAACTTTTATTTCAATTTCCAGAGTAGGACCACAAGTGAAAAGTGTAATTATTTCAGATGGGATTTTAAACTGCCTTTTTCCAAATCACTACTTGAATAGCAGTGGTGGAGCTGCAGTTGAGGTCATTTGATTGAGAAGCCCAATTTACTTCACATAGGCGCTCACTTTCTCCCTGCAGTAAATATCCTTGGAAGGTTTATCACCAGCAATTAGCCCGAATATGCTGCAGTCAGAACAATGATGGTCTATCAGGCCAAACAGGCCAGGATTTTAGGTGGCGCAGTTGTCTAACATACTTGACTTTTACCTCCCGATACTAGTTCGAATCCTGGCTTTGGTCAGGTGGAAATTTAATTTGGTCATCTCCAAACAACCAGATTTATGCACACAGCTGGAGCAGGCTGAGATCCCCCTCAGTGATGAATGACCAAACATCCAGCACAAGAGCTTCAAGCAAGAATTTGTGGTCTGCCCAGTCATTCTGCATCCTTCATGTTGGTGGAGAGGAGGGAGACGAGAGAAGACTCAGATTACTGTGGTGGCAAGCAGTCTTTAAGTCTACTACTGTGCTAATAGAGAGAAGCTTGTCCGTGGCAGGGCTTTGAGACAGAGGATTCTACCTGGATGATGACTGTTGAGCCTAGAGTTATTCTAGTACTGGATGCGTAGGTCATCAGTAGCATATCATGCTAATAGTACTTGAGAAACAGGGCCGTCCTTAGGCATGCACAGCATATGTGGCTGCATAGGGCACCCGAAAATTTGAAACACCACCAGAACCATAGGCGCCAACTTCTCATCTTGCCAAGGGGTGCTCGACACCCTGCCCTCCTCTCCAGGCCCTGGCCCCACCACACCCCTTCCCCACCTCTGTGCATGAGAGGCGGCGGGGGGGGGGAGCTTGGCATTGGTGGATGCTGTGCACCCACTAAATTTTCCCCATGGATGGTCCAGCCGTGAAGCACCCACCCACGAAGTCTGTGCCTATGACCGGAACAGCAGGTAAGAGTGGGTCAGCTCCCACACACCCAGTGCACGCTATAGTCACCTTATTAAGCAGAAGGCAGGGGCCGTATTCACAGAGCCAAATGTGCTGGCATAGGGGCACCAGTTGCGCTGGCATAAGGGCACCAGTATAGGGGCATCAATATTCACAGAGCCAAATGCACCGGCATTGGGGCACCAGTTTAATAATAATGCGTAGAGCCCCATAAATCCTAAGGATGGCCCTGTTGAGAAGTAATGGTGGACTGGGAAATGGAGTCCTAGACCTGCCTAAACAAATTGTCAGACTAAGAATTTTGTGGGAGAAAAAAATTTGTTTGTGGCTGTGGATTTTTAAACTAAATATGGTTACAGTGTTTAGAATAACATAGAAACCATTTGTGGGCAGCTTGTAGCTTAAATCTTATTCTGTTCTAAAATGCTAACAAAAGTTGGTGGAGGAGGTGGAACAAGGTTACTCTATGCAAGCAGCACTAGAACACCACCTCCTTTTTGGCTTATGGAAAATTGGAAGCCTTTCAATAAAGGGCTAATATTTATCAACATTTGAATTTTTAAATGTTGGGAAATGAGAGCGCCTGAGCTGTGAAGTCGGCTTCCCTCATTCTTTCCTATCTCACCACCACCACCCTCTTGACCCACCTTTCCTCTCTCTCCACTACAAATGAATGTAACTTTTATTCTTATGGCATGTATCGGATGGCTTTATCTATCCAACTTGCAAAGCAAGTATAGTGCTAAAACACAAATATATAGTACTTATCATAGAATATCAGGGTTGGAAGGGACCTCAGGAGGTCATCTAGTCCAACCCCCTGCTCAAGGCAGGACCAAGCCCCAGACAGATTTTTGCCTCAGATTCCTAAATGGCCCCCTCAAGGATTGAACTCACAACCCTGGGTTTAGCAGGCCAATGCTCAAACCACTGAGCTATCCCTCCCGAACAAGTGCCCAATATGGGGCTTGAACCCACGACCCTGAAACTAAGAGTCTCATGCTCTACCAACTGAGCTAGCCAAAAAATAAAAGGAAATTAGACTTTTAAATCAAATTATATATGCAGTGTGGTATAAACATAAACCTGAGTAGTTGGGTCACCACACTTCAATTAGGAAAACACACTCATACTATTAAATATAACAGCTCATTGGTTTGTGTTAATATAAATTATGTTTTTTTTGCTTTACTGTATGCTAACCTCATGTGCAGAGGATACCTTTTGAAATATATATATCCCTCTGTTATTTTGCCATTTCAGTTGCCCTTGCCCCGTCTCTGCTGATGTTATGAGCAGAGACACTTGACCTTTGCAGAGTCAGTGGCTAGCGATATGTGTAATTAGAGTTAATAGCTGTATGTCTCATTTATTTATTTCAGTTTGTACAATCATATTGCTGGGCACCCAGGCCATCTTCTGGGTACCTCTACAATAAAGTATACTGTGACATACGTTAAACAGATATATTTGAAGCCACTGCCCAAAATTACCCACCATGGAAACCAGTTATACTCAGAGGACTCCTTAATTCCTCATACCAAATCCAACTAACTCCCAAATGCTTGGGAAAAGAGTTGGACTTTGTAGTGTGTCCAGAAGGCTAATTGTCATGAGGTCTCACCCCCACTTGGAACTGTTGGGCTCCAATGTGGGGACCTGACTTGGTTTCCCTCTAAACTAAAATTCTAGTTTAGATCTAGTAAGCTGCCACCACTCAATCAGGAAATGTGGATTGAGACACAGTCCTTCCCCAAAATCCTAGGGGATTCCAAGAGCCCCAAATCCATGGAGTTCTTACACCCAGGAGAAATAAACCATTCCCCCTGCTTCCTCCCCCCTCCCTTTTCCTAGGAGAGCTACCGGGATCTAACTACAGAGGGATACCTCCCCCTTCTTTTTCCCTGAGAATCCACCCAAGGAAAGACCAAACAAGTCCTTAATAGAAAAGAAAAGAATTTATTAAAGAATAAAAAGAAAGTAACTTGTCTCTGTAATCCAAGATAGAACCATACAGGGTCTAACTTATCAATCTCTGGAGAGAATCCCCCCTCCCTTCTTTCTCAGTAAAAGCAATATCAGCAAACAGGAATAAAGAATTTCCTTTAGCAAACACACAATTGCAAATGTAGAAATCAAATTATAAGACTAATTCGCCTTTCTAATTAATACTCACTATTTAATAGTAGAAACTACTCCAGGAGACCTTGGAGCCATGACTGACCTCTCTTAGATCCAAAGAGAGCTCTAACAAAGAACACAGACAAAGGCTTCCCTCCACAGAGATTTGAAAAAAATCTTGTCTCTGATTGGTCCTCTGGTCAGGTGGTCATCAGGTACTGCATGTTAACCCTTTACAGGTAAAAGAGACCTTAACCCTGATCTGTTTATTTATGACAGCAGTGTGTCCAGAAGGCTAATAAATCATCCTCTCCATAAATGCACAGAGATCCTTGTGTTATTCTAAAAACAGAAGAATCTTGACATACAACTTCTGTTCCTCTTGCTTCTTCCCATCTCTGCTGCTGCTGAAACATGTGGCTATTTCTTACTGAGATGTGCACCTCATAAATTGACCACATCTGGTCTGCAAGCAAGCAAGTTTTACAAATGGTCAGATTTATAAAGGATCATACCTCTCTCTGCTTGTGTGTCTTCTTCTCCTCTTTGCCTCTTCTTGTTTTTCTCTTAAATGTGCTTGTGATACAGCATGGCCAGAGGCAGCAGGAGAGGGTTAGAAGGGAGCCTTATTCCCTGTAAGGGGAAGAAAGTTTGCTATAGATTAACTAGAGCACCTGATGCCAATTAGAGCACCTGCAGTCAGTCACATGATAAAAACCCATGCTTCAATCAGACAGTATGGGAGTAGGAGCAGAAAGGATTGGTGTTGGAGCAGAGAGCAGTTTGGAGGAGTTGGAGCAGAAAGGATTGGTGTTGGAGCAGAGAACAGTTTGAAGGGAAGCAGAGGACAGTTTGGAGAAGTGCTGTGGTGGGCTAAGAAGTTCTAGACCCTAGGTAAGGGGCACCTGGCTTGTGCAGAGGGAGGGCAGGAAGCCCCCCACAAACTGAAGGGCAGGAGAGGGAAGTAGCCCAGGGGAAGGAACCGTCAGTTCAAGTGGTTCACCACTATCCTCAAGGCCCCTGGGCTGGGACCTGGAGTAGAGGGTGGGCCCAGGTCCCTCCCTCTCTACTCCCCTCCTCTAGGACACTAGTGGGGCAATTAATATTCCAATTTAGGGGCAAGAAATGGTGTCCTGAAACCCCCCCCCCCAAAGAAGTGAAAGCGCGAGACCCATCATAATAGTGCCGGCAATTTGCCACACGTGGTGTCAGAAGTGGGAGTGCACGCTGGGGACTTAAACCAGGGTTAGCCAAAACCTCCCATCCTTAAGATGGACGACGTGGTCAAGGCCCTAATACAAGCCACCGTGGCCCAGCAGGAGGCTACCCGGGTCCAAGCAACCGCCCAACAGGAGGCAACTCGGATGCAGCAGGAGACTAATCATCTGTTGATGAGTCAGGCTGCCCAGGACCGGGCCCTGCTGAAAGACCTGGTGAACCAGATGAAGGCCCTTATGGAACTGAACCGCAACTGTGAAGGGACCCGGACCATACGGGCCAGCCATTGCCTACAGAAAATGACACGGGAGGATGATGTGGAGGCATACCTCCTGGCTTTTGAAAGAGCAGCCTTGCAGGAGGCCTGGCCCCGAGATCAGTGGTCTGGTATCCTCACCCCATTTCTGTGTCGGGAGGCCTAGAAGGTCTAACACGATATGGCCGCAGAGACTGCAGCAGATTACCCCCAGCTGAAGCAGAGATCCTGGCCAGATCCGGAGTAACGACGGCATTGCGAGCCCAGAGGTTCCATGAGTGGCAGTATACAGAGGACAGGACACCCCGATCACAATTGTTTGACCTGATCCACCTGACCCGGAAATGGCTGCGCCCTGAGGCCCTCAGCTCTGAGAAGATGATGGAGGTCCTGGTACTGGACCAGTATATGAGGGGGCTACCACCAGGCCTCCGGGCTTGGGTTGGCCAGAATGACCCCTCCACCTATGATGAGTTGGTCTCCCTCGTGGAAAGACAGCTGGCAGCCCGTGAACTGTTCCAGACCCCAGGCGGGGACACACGGCAATCCAGGAAGCCAACCCCAAAACCAAGGCCCTGGACTGTCGAGAACTACAGGAGAACTGTAACAGGGAGGAAAGACACCGAGGAATGGCCCGAGGCCAAGAAGGGATTTGGGAAGAGGGGTGAGGGGCTGGCCAAATAGCCCCAGGCAGAGGGTGACAACCGGAATAAGGGGGCGGTGTTCTGAGTGTGGGCAATTGGGGCATATAGCAGCCCAATGCCCCAACAGTGTAATCTGGGGAATTACGGGGAGCAATGTGGCCTAATCAGCCTGGTAGGGGTCACAATTACCTCATATGGGTATACAAGATCAGTAAAAATGAATGGTATTAAGACCATAGCATTAATAGATTCTGGGAGTGCAATCACGCTGGTCTCGGGGAAGTTGGTGGGGCGAGACCAATTACCCCTGTGTTTTTGGCCCAGGTTAATGTGCGTTCATGGCACCGTGAATTTCTACCCCACAATCCCAGTACGGATTGAGATCCAGGGGAATACTACCAGGATGACTGCAGGGGTGGTCCCCAAGCTCCCCTACCCTGTCTTAATCAGTAGGGACTTCCCTGGGTTTGAGAACTTACTTACCCCAATAGAGCCAGGGGAGGGTAGCAACCCCCAGGCTGAGACGGAGGCACCTACAGATAGCCTCACCCCAATGTTTGCCGAATTTGCTCCAGAGTTATTCTCATCCCCTGGGAAACCCAAAAGTCTAGGCGGGAAAGGAGGGCAGATAAAAGATTAGGGACCAGGATTCTAGCAGAGAATCAAAAAACTTCCCTTGTGGGTAGGCGAACCCGTTCAGGAGGCCAGGAGATAATTCAGGCCAGGGTGGACTCGGAGGCGGTTCCTAGCCCAAGTAGGAGCAACCCAGGGGGCAGAGTAGAAATAGGCCCCCTAGAATTAGGTCAGATCAGTACCGCACGTGAGAATTTTGGGCAGGACCAGGCCAATGATCCGCTATAAGCGAATGTGAGGGAAGAGGTAGTGGAAGTAAATGGCGTACCTGTGGAAGGAAAGATCAAAGGCCCAAGGCCATATTATGTGCTCAAACGCGATCTCTTGTACAGGATAGAGCAAATATGAGGGGAAGAAGTAGAGCAACTCTTAGTCCAACAGAAACACACAAGGGCAGTATTAGAGTTAGCTCACACTCATCTATTTGGGGGACATCTAGGAGTAGACAAGACACTGGATAGAGTCCTAAGAAGGTTTTATTGGCCAGGAATACATGCAGAAGTCCAGCGCTATTGTGCCTCCTGCCCTGAATGCCAGTTGCATAGCCCCCGACCTTACTTGCGGGCCCCATTAGTACCTTTGCCTATTATTGAAGTCCCTTTCGAGAGGATAGCCATGGACATAGTGGGCCCACTGGAAAGATCGGCACGGGGCCACCAAAATGTACTAGTCATCCTTGACTACTCCACGCGATATCCAGAAGCCATTCCTTTAAGAAGCCCCACATCCAAGGCAATAGCAAAAGAACTACTACAGGTTTTTGCCAGAGTGGGCATCCCTAAGGAGATCCTGACAGACCAAGGAACCCCTTTCATGTCAAAGTTAATGAAGGACTTATGTGCCCTACTCCGCATCCAGGCCATACAGACCTCAGTCTACCATCCACAAACAGATGGACTGGTCAAGCAGTTTAATCGTACCCTTAAAAGTATGATCTGGAAGGTGTTAGCACAGGACGGAAAAGACTGGGATACCCTTCTACCATATCTAATGTTTGCTATATGGGAAGTCCCTCAGGCGTCCACTGGTTTCTCTCCCTTTGAACTACTATACGGACACCACCCACGTGGGATATTAGATATCGCCAAGGAAGATTGGGAAGAACAACCCAACCCAGGAAAGAATGTCATTGAGCACGTGACACAGATGAGAGAGCGAATAACTCGAGTAACCCCTATAGTACGAGAACATTTTGAAAAAACACAAGAGGCCCAGCGGACATATTACAACCGTCGGGCGAAAGTACGGAGATTTCAGCCAGGGGAACGGGTGATGGTGCTAGTGCCAACAGCAGAAAGCAAACTCCTAGCCAGCTGGCATTGACTATATGAGATAGTGGAAGCCATTGGGGAGGTGGACTATAAGGTCAGACAACCAGACCGCCGAAAGCCAGAGCAAATCTACCACGTCAACTTACTGAAGCCCTGGCATGACCGAGAGACGTGCCTGGTCATTTGAGGAGCTCCACCCCAGACAGACGACCCACAGGGGCAGGTAAAGATATCTCCTGAATTAACCCCAGAACAATGAACAGAGGTCATTGAGATGATCCACCAGAACCAGAACTTGTTCTGTACACAACCAGGCCGTACGACACTGGTCCAACATCATATTGTCACCAGCCCTGGAGTAAGGGTGACGATAAGACCGTACCGAATACCGGAAGCTAAAAGGGAAGAAATTAGGATGGAAGTGAAGAAGATGCTGGAACTCGGGGTTATTGAAGAATCCCACAGTCAGTGGTCCAGCCCTATCGTCCTAGTCCCCAAGCCTGATGGCACCCTGAGGTTTTGCAACGACTTCCGGAAATTGAATGAAGTATCCCAATTCGATGCCTATCCGATACCACGCATTGACGAGCTAGTTGATCAGTTAGGCAAGGCCCGATACCTAACCACTCTGGATCTGACCAAAGGATATTGGCAAATTCCCCTGGCCAAGAATGCCAAGGAAAAGACTTTCTCTACACCCGATGGCCTGTTTCAATACACTGTTCTCCCTTTCGGACTCCATGGGGCCCCTGCAACATTTCAACGACTTATGGATAAGTTACTGCGACCCCATGCCAAGTATGCCGCCGCCTATCTAGACGACATAGTCATCCATAGCCCTGACTGGGAAATGCACCTAGGAAAAGTAGAAGCAGTGCTAGACGCCCTGTGGAAGGCCGGCCTCACTGCTAACCCTCTCAAGTGCGTGATAGGACTAGCTGAGGCCAGATACCTTGGATATGTAGTAGGGAGAGGTTTGGTGAAACCCCAGTGGAACAAAGTGGAGGCAATACAAGGTTGGCTTCGACCAGTCCGCAAAAAGCAAGTCAGAGCATTTCTAGGGATAGTAGGATACTGTCGGAGATTCATCCCTCATTTCGCCACAAGAGCAGGGCCATTGATGGATCTGATAAAAGCTCGGGGCCCCGAGATAGTAAAGTGGACTGATAAGACAGAAGAAGCATTTGCAGATTTAAGGACAGCCCTATGCTGCCATCCAGTACTCATAGCCCCAGACTTCGAGAAGGAATTCATCCTACAAACAGACGCCTCGGAGGTAGGGCTAGGAGCCGTCCTTTCACAGATGGTAGAGGAGGAGGAACACCCAATCTTGTACCTCAGCCGGAAACTCCTCCCCAAGGAACAAAAGTACGCTGTCGTTGAAAAGGAATGTCTGGCGGTAAAATGGGCTATAGAGACTCTCCGCTACTATCTGCTGGGGCGGCGGTTTACCCTCGTGACAGACCACGCCCCGCTCCAATGGATGCACAGAAACAAGGAGAAGAATGCAAGAGTGACTAGGTGGTTCCTATCCCTGCAGCCCTTACATTTCCGAATACAGCATAGGGCTGGAAGCCAACATGGCAACGCTGATGGCCTATCACAACAACACTGCCTCTCATCCCAAGTAGCCCAACCCCATGGTGTTGAGCGGGGGGGGGGGCGGGATATGTGATACAGCATGGCCAGAGGGCAGCAGGAGAGGGTTAGAAGGGAGCCTTATTCCCTGTAAGGGAAAAAAAGTTTTCTATAGTTTAACTAGAGCACCTGAAGCCAATTAGAGCACCTGCAGTCAGTCACATGATAAAAACCCATGCTTCAATCAGACAGTTTGGAGGAGTTGGAGCAGAAAGAATTGGTGTTGGAGCAGAAAACAGTTTGAAGGGAAGCAGAGGACAATTTGGAGAAGTGCTGCGGTGAGCTAAGAAGTCCTAGACCCTAGGTAAGGGGCACCTGGCTTGTGCAGAGGGAGGGCAGGAAGCCCCCCACAAGCTGAAGGGCAGGAGAGGGAAGTAGCCCAGGGGAAGGAAAAGACGGTTACTCACCGTTGTAACTGTTGTTCTTCGAGATGTGTTGCTCCTATCCATTCCAGTTAGGTGTGCGCGCGCCGCATGCACGGCTCTTCGGAACATTTTTACCCTAGCAACTCCGGCGGGTTGGCTGGGCGCCCCCTGGAGTGGCGCCGCTATAGCGCTAGATATATACCCCAGCCGACCCGACCGCTCCTCAGTTCCTTCTTGCCGGCCACTCCGACAGTGGGGAAGGAGGGCGGGTCTGGAATGGATAGGAGCAACACATCTCGAAGAACAACAGTTACTACGGTGAGTAACCGTCTTTTCTTCTTCGAGTGATTGCTCCTATGCATTCCAGTTAGGTGATTCCCAAGCCTTACCCTAGGCGGTGGGGTCGGAGTGAGACGTGGCAGAGTGTAAGACTGCTGAGCTGAAGGCTGCATCGTCTCTAGATTGTTGCACCAACGCGTAGTGGGAAGTGAAGGTGTGGACAGAAGACCAGGTGGCCGCTCTACAGATGTCCTGGATGGGGACATGGGCCAGGAAGGCGGCAGACGAGGCTTGCGCTCTCGTAGAGTGAGCGGTGAGGCGGCTAGCTGGCACTCGAGCAAGCTCGTAACATGTCCGGATACAAGATGTTACCCAGGAGGATATCCTCTGAGAGGAGACCGGCTTGCCTTTCATGCGATCAGCAACCGCTACGAATAGCTGTGGCGAACGCCGGAAGGGTTTCGTTCGCTCTATGTAAAATGCGAGGGCCCTGCGGACGTCAAGGGTGTGAAGCTGTTGTTGATGACTTGAGGCGTGCGGCTTCGGGAAAAAGACCGGGAGGAAAATGTCCTGGTTCAAATGGAAGGCCGACACCACCTTAGGGAGGAAGGCCGGGTGTGGGCGAAGCTGCACCTTGTCTCCATGGAAGATGGTGTACGGTGGACCAGCCGTTAGGGCACGAAGCTCGGAAACTCATCTCGCTGAAGTTATAGCGACGAGAAAAGCCATTTTCCATGACAGATAGAGCAGGGAACACGTGGCCAGGGGCTCGAAGGGGGCTCCCATAAGCTTGGCTAGAACTAGGTTCAAATCCCAGGACGGGGTAGGACGCCGTATCGGCGGGTACAGGCGATCTAGACCCTTAAGGAAGCGGGAAACCATCTGATTGGAAAAGATGGACCGCTCTCCTACGGCCGGTCGAAAGGTAGACATGGCCGCTAGGTGTACTTTCAAGGAGGAGACCGCGAGTCCTTGCTCCTTAAGGGACCAGAGGTAGTCCAGGATCGTAGGAATAGGGACCACGAAAGGATTAAGGCCTCTCTGATCGCACCAGAGTGCGAAACGCTTCCATTTCGCAAGGTAGGTTGAGCAAGTGGAAGGCTTCCTGCTTTCCATCAGGACTTGCTGCACCGCAGCCGAACAGTCACGCTCTGCGCGGGTCAGCCACGTAGGTACCAAGCTGTAAGATGGAGGGACTGCAGGTCCGGGTGGCGGAGCCTGCCGAAGTCCTGCGTTATCAGGTCCAGCCATAAGGGGAGGGGAATGGGATCCCGTACAGAGAGCTCGAGCAGCAGGGTGTACCAGTGCTGTCTCGGCCAGGCCGGAGCGATGAGTATGAGGCAGGCCCTGTCCCTCCAGAGCTTGAGTAGCACGCGGTGCACGAGGGGAAACGGAGGGAAAGCATATAACAGGTGACCCGTCCAGGGGCGGAGGAATGCGTCCGATAGGGAGCCGTGGGAGCGACCCTGGTAAGAACAGAACTGGTGGCATTTCCTGTTCTCTTTGGAGGCAAACAGGTCTATCTGGGGAAACCCCCACCTTTGGAAAATTGTGTGCACCACATCGGGACGAAGGGACCACTCGTGGGAGAGGAATGACCTGCTGAGATGGTCGGCCAGCGTGTTCTGCGCTCCTGGAAGAAACGACGCTACCAGGTGAATAGAGTGGGTTATGCAGAAGTCCCAAAGGAGCATCGCTTCCATGCAAAGCAGGGAGGAGTGAGCCCCGCCCTGCCTGTTGACGTAAAACATCGCCGTTGTGTTGTCCGTGAAAACAGCCACACAGCGCCCTGGGAGATGGGCGTGGAAGATTTGACACGCCAAGCGGATCGCCCGCAGCTCCCTGACATTGATATGGAGGGAGAGCTCTCGGGGCGACCAGAGACCCTGGGTGTGTAGGTTGCCAAGGTGTGTCCCCCACCCCAATGCCGAGGCATCCGTGGTCAGGGTGATCGACAGGCGAGGAGGGCGGAATGGGACTCCGCACACACGACCTCTGGGTCTAGCCACCAGTTGAGCGAATCGAGGGTCGGTTTCGTGACTGTGACTACCATGTCTATGGAGTCGCGGTGCGGGTGGTACATCGACGCAAGCCAAGTTTGAAATGTGCGAAGACGCAGCCTCGCGTACATGGTCACGAACGTGCATGACGCCATGTGGCCCAGGAGTTGGAGGCAGGACCGCACCGTTGTTGTGGGAAAGGATTGTAGGTCCCAGACGAAGGAAACCATAGTCTGGTGCCGAGGTCGAGGGAGGAAGGCCATGGCCAAATTGGAATCCAGGACCGCTCCGATGAACTCCACCCTCTGTGATGGAGCTAAAGCGGACTTCTTGGCGTTTATCATAAGCCCTAGGTGCTGAAACAGGGCTAGGATCTCGGCCAGTTGACTTGCTACCAGTTGGCGGGATGGTCCGCGGACCAGCCAGTTGTCGAGATATGGGTACACATGTATGTGGCGACGGCGGAGGGCTGCGGCAACCACTGCCATGCACTTGAAGACCCTCGGTGCGGTGGAGAGGCCGAAGGGTAGCACCGTAAACTGGTAGTGCATGTTGTTGACGATGAAACGCAGGTAGCGTCGATAAGGAGGGTAAATCGCGATATGGAAATACGCGTCCTTCATGTCGAGGGCGGCAAACCAGTCTCCCGGATCCAAGGAAGGAATAATGGTCCCCAGGGTTACCATGCGAAACTTGAGCTTGAGTAGGTATCTGTTGAGCTCTCGGAGGTCTAGTATAGGTCGTAGACCTCCTTTCGCCTTGGGGATTAGGAAATATCGGGAATAAAATCCCCTGCCTCGCATGCCATTCGGCACCTCCTCTGTGGCACCCAAACTCAACAGAGTCTCGACCTCTTGCAAGAGGAATTGCTCGTGAGAGGGGTCCCTGAAGAGGGATGGGGAGGGTGGGTGGGGGGGAGGGAGCGAAACAAACTGAAGGCGGTAACCATACTCTACCGTGCGAAGTACCCAGTTGTCCGTTATCTGGGACCACGCCGGGAGGAAGTGGGAAAGATGGTCTAAAAATAACGGGGAAGGATCCGGTGAATACACTGATGGGCCGTCCTCGGGCGTCCCATCAAAAGGCTTGCTTAGGCCCCTGAGGGGGCTTGGAGGGCGCTTGGGACTGATTACCCCGGTTGCCTGACGGTCTATGGCGGTTCACCCTGCCTCTGTGCCTGTTATCAGGCCGTGGCCTGACCTGACTAAACTGGCGGTACGGCTGCTGCCGGAAGGACCTCCGCTGGGTAGCCGGCGTGTGCATGCCCAGGGTGCGGATGGCGACTCGGCCATCTTTGAGAGTCTGAAGCCTCGAGTCCGTTTTCTCAGAGAAGAGGCCCTTGGTGTCGAATGGTAGGTCCTGAAAAGTGTGCTGGACCTCGGGCGGCAAGGTGGAGGCCTGCAGCCAGGAGATTCTCCTCATGGTCACTCCCGAGGCCAGAGTTCTGGCTCCTGAATCTGCTGAGTCCAGAGAGGCCTGGAGGGATGACCGGGAGGCTTTCTTGCCCTCTTCAATAAGGGCTGAGAATTCAGGTTGGGAGTCTATTGGTACCAGCTCCGTAAACTTTGAGAGTGACACCAAGGTATCGTAAGTGTAGCGACCGAGGAGAGCCAGTTGATTGGCAATCCTTAGCTGGAGGCCACCAGCCGAATAGACCTTCCGGCCCAACAGATCCATCCTTCGCGCTTCTTTTGATTTTGGCGCTGGAGCTGGTTGCCCATGCCGCTACCAGTCATTAACGGGCTGCACTACTAAGGAGTCCGGAGCTGGGTGCGTGTATAAATACTCATACCTGTTGGGTGGAACTGAGTATTTCCTTTCCACCCCTTGAGCGGTGGGAGGGATGGAAGCCGGTGCCTGCCACACCGTATTGGCATTTCTTTGTATGGTCCGAATGAAGGGCAAGGCCACCCGCAGCGGGGCCTCAGCTCCAATTATGCTGGTCACCGGGTCATCGTCCTCAGCAACCTCCTCGACAGGGAGGTTAATGTTCTGGGCCACCCGTCGAAGCAGGTCCTGGTGGGCCCGCAGGTCAATCGGTGGCGGGCCCGATGCCGATGCCCCCGCCACCGCCTCATCTGGTGAGGAAGACGATGACAGGCCCTGGGTCAGGGCTTCCGGTGGGGGCTCATCCATGCGCTGCGAGGCCTCCGCGTCCGTGGGATGCTCTCCCACTACAGGTGGCGGCGGTTCCTCCACCAACGGTGATGGAGGAGGTCCGCTGACCATGGCTTCCGGCGCCCTGTGGTCGGAAGTCCTGGGCCGCTGAGTGAAGGGGACCCCTTGAGCCTCGTGATAGGCCCAGGGGGTCCAGAAGCCCCATTGCTGGGGGCCGTGGTCCTGCCCTTGGGGGTCGGCGCGTAGATCGCCCACACTGCCCGCTTGGGAGGAGACTGAAGGCTGGCGGGAAGGCCACGGGGGGGCAGAGGCACTGTGGGACTGTGCCGTCGATGCCGTCGGTCTGTCCCTGGACAGTGCCGGGGAACGGTGCCAGTCGTCGCGGTGCCGGGAGCGAGAACGGGACCATCGACCGTGCCGGTGCCGGGCGGTCGACCGAGACCTCGACTGACGTTGGTGGGAGCGGCTGCAAGATGACCGGTACCGCGAGCGGTACCGGGATCCGGACCTTCATCAGTACCGACGGTTGGGTGACCGGGACCGGGATCGTCTCCGGGAGTGCGACCGGTACCGCGATGTGGAGCGGTACCGGGACTGCGACAGGCGCCGAGATGGAGAACGGTACCGGGATTGTGACCGGTGCCGGGATCTGGATTGGCGAGAAGGCAAACGTCTCCGGGATCGGGACCAGGACCTGCAATGCCTTCTATCCCGTCTGTCAGGGGAAGGAGGCCTCATGATGGCTGGTTTGCCCACTGACTTCACAGCCTGCACCGGTGGTGCCGGGGGCTGGAGACACGGTGGCTCTGTGAGCTCTATCAGCTCTCTCGCCGTCGAGAAAGTTTCGGGCATCGACGGGAGAGGCAGCTCGACCACGGCTTGCATCGGGGAGCAGGGCGGTACAGGACTCAATGGCTCTTGCGGTGCCGGAGTCGACGGTACTGTGCACGGTTTGTGCACCACCACAGTCGGTGCCGGGGGTGCTGGCGGTGGCTGGGTGAGCGGTCCCGGTGCAGGAGGCTTGGAGGCCGTCTGCGCCGTCTTACGCTTCCTCACAGGAGAGAGGGAACGGTGCCGGGACGCCGGTGCCGGCTGTTGTTTTTTCAAAGTCTCGGTACCGGACTGGCACGGGACCGCTGGTGCGCTCCACACCGAAGAGGACTGCTGAGCTGCTGGTGCCGGCACCGTAGGGCTAAGTGCCGACTCCATCAAGAGCTACTTTAACCGAAAGTCTCTCTCTTTCTTTGTCCTCGGCTTAAACGACTTGCAAATAGGGCACTTATCTGCACGATGGGACTCTCCTAAGCAGCGCAGGCAGGAGTCGTGAGGGTCCCCAATCGGCATGGGCCGCTGGCAAGCCGAACAGGGCTTAAACCCCGGTGCCTTGGGCATGAGCCCGCACCGGTTCGGGAAAAGAGGGGCTAAGCCCCCCCCCCGATTCCCCTTAATCTACTAACAAACTAACTAAACTAACTATTTTAAATAACTATATACACTAAATAGAACAAGAACCAGAGATAAGCTAGGGATGTGGAGGTCAAAGGAGCACTCCACTGTTCCAACGGCCGTCACGGGCGGTAAGAAGGAACTGAGGAGCGGTCGGGTCGGCTGGGGTATATATCTAGCGCTATAGCGGCGCCACTCCAGGGGGCGCCCAGCCGACCCGCCGGAGTTGCTAGGGTAAAAATCTTCTGAAGAGCCGTGCACGCGGCGCGCGCACACCTAAGTGGAATGCATAGGAGCAATCACTCGAAGAAGAACCATCAGTTCAAGTGGTTCACCTCTATCCTCAGGGCCCCTGGGCTGGGACCTGGAGTAGAGGGTGGGCCCAGGTCCCTCCCTCTCCACTCCCCTCCTCTAGGACACTAGTGGGGCAATTAATATTCCAATTTAGGGGCAAGAAATGGCACCCTGAACCCCCCCCAAAGAAGAGAAAGCACGAGACCCATCCTAATAGTGCCGGCAATTTGCCAAAGTGCTCTTTAAAACTTCTTATGGAACAGTGTTCAAGGTTTGAGTGTCAGCATGTAAGCGAGTCTTCTTCTGACACCACATGCAAGTACTCCTCTTTAGCCCCCTTCACTCTAGCTCATTGTGGCAGGACACTGAATATCAGTCTTCCAGCTTTTGTGTTTAGAGTGATTAGCTGGGTATAAATTAGAAGAACGGAGACAGGAGGAGGAGGAAGGATTCCTAAAGCAGAGAAAGAAAGCCCTTGATTTAGTGCTTAGAGGCATTGAGTAGGTTAGGTATAAAACCAGAGCCATCTTTTAAAACTGTTCTAGACACTTTGGCATTGTTCAAGTTTTTAATGGCTTTATCCCTGTGTAGGCTTATGAAAGGTGAATGAAAGCTCTTGACTGAACTCCCCTGTGTACAAGTATAGCGCAGGCAGGAGCAATGCAAGCTTTGCTACTGCATAGTGCTTCTTTACTAACCTGGAGGGACCACCTGTGGGGTTGGTCTTTCCACTAAGGGTGCCCATTAGTGCTGACAGCAATGGTAGTTTTGGTAATGTGGACAGCTCCACTGGAATTGGAGGGACTAGCGGTTCACTACACTTTAGGCCACCAAACAGTTTTGGTCACTAACACCCTGGTGTAGAGACCTAGAAGTGAAAGGCTTTGTGACCCACCACCAATCCCCTGATCCGTCCAATCCATCTGGTTATTTTTAAATATCCAACAATCACTGAAAGATTTAAAAAAAACAACCACTTTTTCCGTGAGGGTTTGCAGGTGTGTTCTCTGTTGGTTTAACTGCCACAGCTAACATGCTTCTGCTAGAGCTTTTCTGACTGATGCACAAACAAGGAAGTAAACATTCTTGTTAACATCAGTTCCATTAGGACTGTAGCACAAAGGACTACTTTGCAACCCTTCTAATGGACTGTTAGAAATCATGGTGAAATTTTGGGTGGTTCCCCCCCCCCCACTGAGAGTGGAAGAGAAACCTATTCAGAGGGGTATGTCCCTACTGCATTTTTTCCCTTTCCCCACTATTTAAGGGAGAATGTGGACACTTCTCCACCAACCGAGGCTCTTCTCCTATAAGGATTTTTTCACCTCTATGGGTAACACAAGCCAGAAGCACTGTCTTACTTCCATCTACCTATCACTAAGGCTACGTTTTAGTCATGGGTATTTGTAATAAAAGTCATGGACAGGTCACGGACAGTAAACAAAAATTCACAGCCCACAATCTGTCCATGACTTGTACTATATACCCCTGATTAAATCTTGGCGGAGGGGCGGCCCAGGGGTACTACAGGTGCTTGGGGAGAAGGCAGCCCAGGAACCCTGCTGGTACTGGGGGGGCAGCGGCACGTGGTCCAGGATCCCCACTGGTGCTGCTGGGGGTGAGGTTGGCAGGGCTGGCAGGCTTCCTACCTGGCTCCTCCTGGCTCCCCAGAAGCGGCAACATGTCCCTCCCTTAGAATCATAGACTTTAAGGTCAGAAGGGACCATTATGATCATCTAGTTTGACCTCCTGCACAATGCAGGCCACAGAATTTCACCCACCCACTCCTGTATCAAACCTGTGTCTGAGCCGTTGAAGTCCTCAAATCATGGTTTAAAGACTTCAAGGTGCAGAGAACCTTCCAGCAAGTGACCCGTGCCCCACGCTGCAGAGGAAGGCAAAAAAAACCCAGGGCTTCTGCCAATCTGCCCTGGAGGAAAATTGCTTCCTGACCCCAAATATGGTGATCAGCTAAACCCTGAGCATGTGGGCAAGACTCACCAGCCAGACACCCAGGAAATAATTCTCTGTAGTAACTCAGATCCCACCCCATCTAATATTCCATCACAAGCCATTGGGCATATTTACCGCTAGTAGTCAAAGACGAATTAATTGCCAAAATTAGGCTATCCCATTATACCATCCCCTCCATAAACTTATCAAGCTTAGTCTTGAAGCCAGATATGTCTTTTGCCCCCATTACTCCCCTTGGAAGGCTGTTCCAGAACTTCACTCCTCTGATGGTTAGAAACCTTCGTCTAATTTCAAGTCTAAACTTCCCGATAGCCAGTTTATATCCATTTGTTCTTGTGTCCACATTTGTACTGAGCTTAAATAATTCCTCTCCTGCCCTGATATTTATTCCTCTGATATAGTTATAAAGAGCAATCATATCTCCCCATAGCCTTCTTTTGGTTAGGCTAAACAAGCCAAGCTCTTTGAGACTCCTTTCATATGACAGGTTTTCCATTCCTCGGATCATCCTAGTAGCCCTTCTCTGTACCTCTTCCAGTTTGAATTCATCCTTCTTAAACATGGGAGACCAGAACGGCACACAGTATTCCAGATGACGTCTCACCAGTGCCTTGTATAACGGTACTAACACCTCCTTAGCTCTACTGGAAATACCTTGCCTAATGCATCCCAAGACTGCATTAGCTTTTTTCACAGCCATGTCACATTGGTGGCTCATAGTCATCCTGTGATCAACCAATACTCTGAGGTCCTTCTTCTCCTCTGTTACTTCCAACTGATGCCTCCTCAGCTTATAACAATAGTTCTTGTTATTAATCCCTAAATGCATGACCTTGCACTTTTCACTATTAAATTTCATCCTATTACTATTACTCCAGTTTACAAGGTCATCCAGATCTTCCTGTATGATATCCTGGTCCTTCTCTGTATTGGCAATACCTCCCAGCTTTGTGTCATCCGCAACCTTTATTAGCACATTCCCACTTTTTGTGCCAAGGTCGGTAATAAAAAGATTAAATAAGATTGGTCCCTAAACCGATCCCTGAGGAACTCCACTTGTAACCTCTTTCCAGCCTGACAGTCTCTCCTTTAACCGGTCTCCATTGTAGTCTCCCCTTTAACTGGTTCCTTATCCACCTTTCAATTTTCATATTGATCCCCATCTTTTCCAATTTAGCCAATAATTCCCCATGTGGAACCGTATCAAATGCCTTACTGAAATCCAGGTAAATTAAATCCACTGCATTTCCTTTGTCTAAAAAATCTGTTACCTTCTCAAAGAAGGAGATCAGATTGGTTTGGCACGATCTACCTTTTGTAAAACCATGTTGTATTTTGTCCCAATTACCATTGACCTCAATGTCCTTGACTATTTTTTCCTTCAAAATTTTTTCCAAGACCTTGCATACTACAGATGTCAAACTGACAGGCCTGTAGTTGCCCAGATCACTTTTTTTCCCTTTCTTAAAGATAGGAACTATGTTAGTAATTCTCCAGTCATACGGTACAACCCCTGAGTTTACAGATTCATTAAAAATTCTTGCTAATGGGCTTGCAATTTCATGTGCCAGTTCCTTTAATATTCTTGGATGAAGATTATCTGGGCCCCCGATTTCATCCCATTAAGCTGTTTGAGTTTGGCTTCTACCTCGAATGTGGTAATATCTACCTCCATATCCTCATTCCTATTTGTCAGCTTGGTCTACAACTCCTGCCTATGAATTTTTCCCCCTTTCATGGGATGCAGGCTTCTGATAGTTTCTGCAAAAATTGACTTGAAGTAATTCCAGGCTTCCTCCACCTTTAGATCCCCAAGTTCTTCAGTCCAGTCCACTTCCCTAACTAATTTCCTTAATTCTTTAAAGTTAGCCCTTTTGAAATAAAAAACCCTAGTCACAGATCTATTTTTGTTTATCCTTCCATTTAGTTTAAACTGAATTAGCTCATGATCGCTCGAACCAAGGCTGTCCCCTACAACCATTTCTTCTATGAGGTCCTCACTACTCACCAAAACCAAATCTAAAATGGCATCCCCTCTTGTTGGTTCAACAACTACTTGGTGAAGGAATCCATCAGCTATCGCATCTAGGAAAATCTGAGCCCTATTATTATTACTAGCACTTGTCCTCCAGTCTATATCTGGGAAGTTAGTCTCCCATGATCACACAATTCCCATTAGTATTTATTTCATTAAAAACATGAAAAAGGTCTCTATCCATATCCAAACCAGATCCCAGCAGTCTATAGCACACCCCAAGCACTATCTCATGGGAGGGTCTAGTAGCTTTCTTCCCCAGTGTGATTTTTGGCCAGACAGACTCTCTTATCCATTCCATCCCTTATTTCTTTACAGTCTACCTCATCATTGATATACAATGTTACTCCACCACCTTTGCCTTTATTTCTCTCTTTCCTAAACAGCACATAGCCTTCAATACCTGTACTCCAGTCATGCTACTACTCCATCATGTTTCTGTTATCCCTATAATATCCAGTTTCGCTTCCTGCACCAGTATCTCTAGTTCCTCCATTTTGTTACCTAGGCTCCTCACATTGGTGTACAAACATCTTAATTCTTGCTGGTTGGCTTCACTCACATTCTTTACCCAATTAGGCCAAGACGTTCTACCGCCAGTATCACCTATTAGAACTGTATCTACAGTACCCTTCCTCCATATGTCCATTCTCCTACCCACAACAGTATCCCTTCTTGCTTCGTTTTCTTCCCTCTCAATGTTAAAATCCGGCATGGAGATTACTTGGACATCTCCCAACCATCTCCTCCCAATTCCTAGTTTAAAGCTCTCTTAATCACTTGTGCCAGCCAGCCTCCATCCTAGAAGTCTATTTCCCTCTCTACTCAGGTGAAGTCCATCCCAAGAGAACAGTCCTCTGTCCATGAATGCCTCCCAGTGGCCATACATCTCAAAGCCCTGCTTATAGCACCACTGCCTGAGCCATCTGTTGATCGCCATAATCTTGTCACACCTTTGTTGCCCTTCTCTAGGAACAGGCAGAATCCCACTGAAGGTCACCTGAGCCTCGATTTCCTTAAGTGTCTTCCCCAGCCTGGCATAATCTCCCTTGATATGTTCCAGCAAGAATCTAGCCATATCATTCGTTCCCACATGAAGGACAATCAGCGGATTCTTTCCCGCTCCTGTTAGGATCCTCTTCAGCCTCAGGTCCACATCCCGTATCTTAGCACCCGGCAGACAGCACACCCTTCTGTTCTCTGGATCAGCTCTGGTGACAGGCCTGTCTATTCTTCTCAGTAAGGAGTCCCTAATCACATAGACCTGCCTTTTCCTGATGACGGTACGATTCTCCAGGCTATCCCCTGTTCCTTCTGTCTGCAAGTCCTCTCGATTCCTATTCACCCTTGCAATCCTCTGCAACCCATCCTGTATCCTCCTGGGGCTCATGTTTGGTGTCATCTCCATTGACTCTTCCCCTCTTCTTATAGGACTAGCTGCTCTTCTCTTCTTCCTTGCCCTCTCACCTTCAGCAACCACCTGCTGTGCCTCTTCTGCATTTTCCAACTCTGCAAACCTGTTCCTGAGCTCTATTGCTCCTTCACTAGCCTGTCTTTTCCTCTGCCTGGTTCACTTAGTCACATGCTTCCACCTTCCACTTTCCTCACCCAGCAGTCTCTCCTCGGAGTTCTTTGGTCCTGCTTCCATCTGCAAATCTGAGCTTTTCCCTTCGGCCTCATCATGTCTTTGCTCCATCATCTGCTCAAACCCCCTTCTAAACTCAACCAGAGTTTCCACCTGCATCTTCAGTCCTCGGATCTTTTCTTCCATCAGCTCTATCAGGCGGCACTTCATGCAGACAAAACTCTTTTCAGGTACCCCCTCCAGGATCATGTACATGCTGCAGCTTCCACATCCAGTCATCTTCATTGTGTCGTCTTCCACTGCTGGGGTCACTACAACTGCTGCCTCTGTATCTATCATAGGCTTCCCACCTAAATCCTGTAAATCTGGGAAAAAGACGGTTACTCACCGTAGTAACTGGTGTTCTTCGAGATGTGTTGCTCCTATCCATTCCATGTAGGTGTGCGCGCCGTGCGTGCACGGCTCTCCGGAACTTTTTTACCCCAGCAACTCCGGCGGGCCGGCTGGCGCCCCCTGGAGTGGCGCCGCTATGGCGCCTGTTATATACCCCAGCCGGCCCGTCCGCTCCTCAGTTCCTTCTTGCCGGCTACTCCGACAGTGGGGAAGGAGGGCGGGTCTGGAATGGATAGGAGCAACACATCTCGAAGAACACCAGTTACTACGGTGAGTAACCTTTTCTGGTCTTTTCTTCTTCGAGTGATTGCTCCTATGCATTCCATGTAGGTGATTCCCAAGCCATACCTAGGCGGTGGGGTCGGAGTGAGACGTGGCAGAGTGTAAGACTGCGGAGCCGAAGGCTGCATCGTCTCTTGATTGCTGCACCAACGCATAGTGGGAAGCGAAGGTGTGGACAGAGGACCAGGTGGCCGCTCTACAGATGTCCTGGATGGGGACATGGGCCAGGAAGGCGGCAGACGAGGCTTGCGCTCTTGTAGAGTGGGCCGTCAGGCGGCTAGGTGGTACACGAGCAAGCTCATAGCATGTTTGAATACATGCCGTCACCCAGGAGGAAATTCTTTGAGAGGAGACCGGCTCGCCCCTCATGCGCTCCGCAACCGCTACGAAGAGCTGGGTCGAACGCTGGAAGGGCTTCGTGCGCTCTATATAAAAGGCGAGGGCCCTGCGGACGTCCAGGGTGTGAAGCTGTTGCTCCCGAGGCGAGGCGTGCGGCCTTGGGTAGAAGACCGGGAGGAAGATGTCCTGGTTAATATGGAAGGCCGATACCACCTTAGGGAGGAAGGCCGGGTGCGGTCGAAGCTGCACCTTGTCTGCGTGGAAGACGGTATGCGGGGAGCCAACGGTTAAGGCACTGAGTTCGGATACTCGTCTCGCAGATGTTATAGCGACGAGGAAGGCCATCTTCCACGATAGGTAGAGCAGGGAGCAAGTCGCCAGAGGCTCAAACGGCGGTCCCATAAGCCTGGCCAGAACCAGGTTCAAATCCCAGACTGGGGTAGGGCGCCGTATTGGCGGGTACAACCGGTCCAGGCCCTTGAGGAAGCGAGAGACCATCTGGGTGGAGAAGATGGAGCGGCCTTCTACCGGTGGACGAAACGCAGACACGGCCGCCAGGTGCACCTTCAAGGAGGAGACTGCGAGGCCTTGCTCCTTAAGGGACCAGAGGTAGTCCAGGATAATAGGAATAGGGACGAGAAAGGGATTAAGGCCTTTCTGGTTGCACCAGATAGCGAAACGCTTCCATTTCGCAAGGTAGGTGGAGCGCGTGGAAGGCTTCCTGCTTTCAGTTAGGACTCGCTGCACCGCCTGCGAACAGTCACGCTCCGCGTGGGTCAACCAGTCAGGTACCAGGCTGTAAGATGTAGGGAGCGGAGGTCCGGGTGGCGAAGCTGGCCGAAGTCCTGCGTGATAAGATCCGGCCACAACGGAAGAGGAATGGGTTCTCGGACGGAGAGCTCGAGCAGCAGGGTGTACCAGTGCTGTCTCGGCCAGGCCGGAGCGACTAGGATGAGGCGGCCCTTGTCCCTCCGAAGCTTGAGTAGCACCCGATGAACGAGCGGGAACGGAGGGAAGGCGAAGAGGAGGTGATCCGTCCAGGAGCAGAGGAACGCGTCCGACAGGGAGCCGTGGGAGCGCCCCTGGTAGGAGCAAAACCGGTGGCACTTCCTGTTCTTCTTGGAGGCAAATAGGTCTAGTTGGGGAAATCCCCACCTCCGGAAGATCGTATGCGCCACGTCTGGGCGAAGGGACCACTCGTGGGTAAGGAACGACCTGCTGAGGCGGTCGGCTAGCGTGTTCTGTACGCCCGGAAGAAAGGACGCTGCCAGGTGAATTGAGTGGGCTACACAAAAGTCCCACAGGCGTAGCGCTTCCGTGCAAAGCAGGGAGGAGCGGGCCCCGCCCTGCTTGTTGACGTAGAACATCGCCGTCGTATTGTCCGTTAGCACTGTGACACAGCGCCCGCGGAGGTGGGCCTGAAAAGCTTGGCACGCCAACCGTATCGCTCGGAGCTCCCGGACGTTGATGTGCAGGGAGAGCTCTGGAGGCGACCAGAGGCCCTGGGTGTGAAGGTCGCCAAGGTGTGCACCCCATCCCAGGTCCGAGGCGTCCGTGGTCAAGGTGACGGAGGGGCACGGCGGGCGAAATGGGACTCCTGCACACACGACCTGAGGGGCTAGCCACCAACTGAGTGTATCGAGGGTAGGCCTCAGGACAGTGACGATCATGTCGATGGGGTCGCGATGCGGGCGGTACACGGAGGCCAGCCAAGTCTGGAACGGGCGAAGGTGTAACCTGGCGTACGCGGTCACGAATGTGCAAGACGCCATGTGGCCCAGGAGTTGAAGGCAGGACTGCGCCGTCGTCGCCGGAAAGGATTGGAGATCCCGGATACAGGCCACCAGCACCTGGTGCCGAGTGTGTGGGAGGCAGGCCCTGGCCAATTGAGAATCCAGGACTGCTCCGATGAACTCCACCTTTTGAGACAGAGTTAAAATGGACTTCTCGATGTTCATGAGAAGGCCCAGGTCTCGAAATAGGGCCAAGATATCGGTCACTTGGCCTGCTACCAGCTGTTGTGATGGGCCGCGAATCAACCAGTCGTCGAGGTACGGATAAACGTGTACACGACGACGACGGAGGGCTGCGGCAACAACTGCCATGCATTTGGTGAAGACCCTCGGGGCGGTGGAGAGGCCGAAGGGAAGCACCGCAAACTGGTAGTGCATGTTGTTGACCATGAAGCGGAGATACCGTCGATGCGGAGGATAGATCGCGACATGGAAATATGCGTCCTTCATGTCGAGGGCGGCAAACCAGTCTCCCAGATCCAAGGAGGGAATGATGGTCCCCAGGGTTACCATGCGGAACTTGAGTTTTAGCAGGTACCGATTGAGCTCCCGGAGGTCTAGGATCGGACGAAGACCTCCCTTCGCCTTGGGGATGAGGAAATATCGGGAATAAAAACCCCTGCCCCGCCGGTCGTGCGGTACCTTCTCTATGGCACCCAAACTCAACAGAGTCTCGACCTCTTGTAAGAGGAATTGCTCGTGAGAGGGGTCCCTGAAGAGGGACAGGGAGGGTGGATGGGAGGGGGCGAAACAAACTGAAGGCGGTACCCGGATTGGATCGTACGCAGGACCCAGCTGTCCGACGTTATGCGGGACCATGCCGGGAGGAAGTGGGAGAGGCGGTCGGAAAATAACGGAGAAGGATCCGGTGGAGAGACTGATGAGCCGTCCTCGAGCGTCCCATCAAAATGACTGCTTAGGCCCTTGAGGGGCCTTAGAAGGCGCCTGGGACTGGTTGCGCCTGCTGCCTGATGGGCGGCGGCGAGTCAGGTTGTTCCGGCTAGTATTATAGGGCCGAGACCTGGCCTGGGTAAACGGCCGGAACGGCTGCCTCCAGAACGACTGCCTCTGGGTCGCTGGCGTGTGCATTCCAAGGGTGCGGATAGCAACACGACCGTCTTTGAGGGTCTGTATCCGGGAGTCAGTCTTCTCGGAAAACAGACCGAGTGTGTCGAATGGCAGGTCTTGGAGGGTGTACTGCACCTCCGGGGACAAGGTGGACGACTGCAGCCAGGCGATGCGCTGCATGGTCACCCCGGAGGCCAGAGTCTGGGCTCCAGAGTCAGCCGAGTCCAGCGCGGCCTGGATGGAGGAGCGCGTGGACTTTTTACCGTCCTCGAGGAGGACGTTGAACTCCTGGCGGGAGGCTGATGGGACGAGTTTGGCAAATTTAGAGAGAGAGAGAGCAGCATCTCATAAGTGTACCGGGCTAGTAGAGCCATCTGATTGGCAATGCGGAGTTGCAGGCCCCCTGCCGAATAGACCTTGCGGCCCAAGAGGTCCATGCGCCGTGCGTCCTTGGACTTGGGCGCCGCCGCAGGTTGACCGTGCCGCTCCCGGTTGTTTACCGACTGCATGACTAGGGAGTCCGGAGCCGGGTGAGTATACAAGTACTCGTATCCTGTGGGGGGGACCGAGTACTTGCGCTCTACGCCGCGGGCGGTGGGCGGGATGGATGCCGGCGTTTGCCAGATGGTAGCGGCGTTACGTTGGATCGTGCGTATGAACGGAAGGGCCACTCGCACAGGGGCCTCTGACCCGATCACATTGGTAACCGGGTCATCGTTCTCCACGACCTCTGCCACGGGGAGGTCTATCGCCTGCGCGATCCGACGGAGCAGGTCCTGATGAGCTCTCAAGTCGATCGGCGGGGGGTCTGCCGTAGACGACCCCGCCACAGCCTCGTCTGGCGACGACGACGAAGAAAGACCTGGGACCGCCGGCTCCGGCGGTGGCTCGTCCATCGGTTGGGCAGCCGCGTCAGTGTCCGGCTGCTCCGCAGGGACCGGTAGAGAGGCCCCAGCCGTTGGCGACGGGGGAGGCCTACTGGTGGTTGCTTCCGGCACCCGACGTTCGGAGCCTGGCGGCCGTGGGGGCAAGGGCAGGCCCTGTGCCTCGTACTGCGCCCACGGAACCCAGAATCCCCACTGCTGTGGACCATAATTTTGTCCCCGGGGGTCAGCCCCGAGATCCGTGCCGCTGCAGACCTGCGAAGCGACGGAGGGCTGGCGCGGCCACTGGGGGGCAGAGGCGCTGAATGAGTGCCCTGTCGAAGGCCCTCGCTTGTCCGCTGGCAACGCCGTGGATCGGTGCCGGTCGTCGTGGTATCGGGAACACGACCGGGACCATCGGTCGCATCGGTGCCGGGAAGGCGAACGACTGCGGTTTCGGTGTCGGAAAGGGCTGCGGTCATGGTGCCTGGAGCGGCTGCGGTCACGGTGCCGAGAGGAGCTACGGTCGCGGTGCCGGGAGGGGCTGTGGTCGCCGCGGTGCCATGAACGGTCCCGAGAGGCGGACCTCCTTCGGTACCGCCGACTGGGGCTTCGGGATCGGTACCGCGATGCTGAGCGGTACCGTGACTGAGACCGGCGCCGAGATGGTGAACGGTCCCGAGGCGTTGATCGACGTCGGGACCTGGCTTGGCGGGACGGTGACCGGCTGCGGGAACGGGACCGAGACCTGAACTCCCTTTCACGCCGATCGTCGGCGCCGGGGCGCCTCATCATGGCCGGCTTCCCCGCGGAGGGCACCACCCGCACCGGCGGTGCTGGGGGCCGGAGGCTCGGTGCCTCTGTCATGGAGATGAGCTCCCTCGCCTGCGAGTACATCTCGGGCGTAGTTGGGAGACCGAGCTCGACCTTGGACGGTGCCGGGGAGCAGGGGGGGTGCCGGGCTCAACGGCTCTTCAGGTGCCGGAGCTGCCCGGCCTGTGCACTGCGCGTGCACTACCACAGCCGGTGCCGGAGGTGTTGGCAGTGGCTGGGTGACCGGTCCCGGGGTCGGAGTCTTCACAGCCACCGACGCAGCTTTCTTTCTGCGCGCCGGAGAAGGGGAGCGGTGCCGGGACGCTGGTGCCGGTTTTGGAGGACGGGACGCGTCCGTGCCGGGCCGACTCGGTGCCGCCAGTGCGCTGCGGACCGAGGACGGTTTCGGCGCCGCTGGGGTCGGCGCCGCTGGGCGAAGCGCCGACTCCATGAGGAGCTGCTTCAACCTGGAGTCCCGCTTCCGAGTCCGCAGCTTAAACGCCGCACAAATGGGGCACTTATCCGGGCGATGGGACTCCCCGAGGCAGCGAAGGCAGGAGTCGTGAGCGTCCCCAACGGGCATCAGCCGCTGACAAGCCGAGCACGGCTTGAATCCCGGTGTCTGGGGCATGAGCCCACACCGGGTGAGGAAAGAGGAGGGGCGAACCCCCCTAATTCCTTAAACACTAACTAACTGTCTAAACTATGAATAAACTCACTAACTATATACACAAATTCGGAGAAAACGCTAGGGGTGTGGAGAACTAAGGGAGCACTCCACAGTTCCAACTGGCCGTCACAGGCGGGAAGAAGGAACTGAGGAGCGGACTGGCCGGCTGGGGTATATAACAGGCGCCATAGCAGCGCCACTCCAGGGGGCGCCAGCCGGCCCGCCGGAGTTGCTGGGGTAAAAAAGTTCCGGAGAGCTGTGCACGCGCGGCGCGCACACCTACATGGAATGCATAGGAGCAATCACTCGAAGAAGAACACAAACCAACCCAAACCACCACCACCCACAGCAAAACAAACCCTCAACAAGAACCAAGACACTGCTAGAACACTGCACACTCCCTTCAGTAGCCTGTGTTCCTCTACCTGCCTCTCTTAGTCTTCCCCCAAACCCCCACTCAAACTCCCCTGTTTACAGCTCTGTTTGCTGGCTCCTGTGCCACTGCATCTGTCTAGCTCCACGCACTGCCCCTGCCCCTGCCCCAAGCACTGACTCCACAGCTCCCATTGGCCTGTGGGTGGAGGCAGCACGTGGAGCTAGGAGCTGAAAGAGGGACATGTTGCCGCTTCTGGGGAGCGCCCCAAGGTAATCACCATCCAGAGCCCGTACCTCCTGCTGCTGGGGGAGGGGAGCAGTGGCTTGAGACTGCCCCAGCAGCAGCTGGTGCAGCTGGCCCGGAGGCTGCCGGAGGTGGTCAGGTGGCCCGTGGGCCAGCCGCACTGGCCGCTGCAGAGGTCCCAGAAAGTCACGGAATCAGTGACCTCTGTGACAAACTCGCAGCCTTGCCTATCACTGTCTGTTCCCCACCCCCTCTCCAGTTTAGAAGTGTCTTGGAAAAATAGTAAGTGAAACAGCATCTCACTGATACCTGAGCTTCCCCATAGAGTTTTCTGTTTTCAAGGTCAAAAAGCTGTTAATGTTAAGAGCAAGCAATAAAGCAAAATGCAAAACATGATCCTCTTTGGGGAATTACAGCACTTAGAGAAAGACAGTGCGGTATCTCTTATTGAATGGCATTAATCAATGGGCTCTCCTCCATTCCCTTCCCCTGATGCACCTTTTAGTCACCAGAATTCACAGTCTTTGCAAAGGCCTTTTTAAGGTTTCCTGAATTAATAAAAATATGATTTAACAACCAGTGAAGTAAAGCTATCAGAACTGCCTTTGCTGAAATTGAGGTGCAATCATCTTGTTTAAAAACCTTTATGGTTGATTCAGTGTCCTTCTCTCTTTCCACTCTAATGGCACACAAGTGGTCTCCTCAGCATGTTCACATTCATTATGCATTAGACCATCCAGATCTGCCTTTATAGAGTAAGTGTAGAAATAAGGAATTGACTGCAAGACAACATGTGGTCCAAAACCATGGTGGTAGAGACATTTTGTGGGTGGGGGAAGAGGAAAGGGACAAGTAAAAGCTGCATTAATCATACATAACTGGACATTTAATTCAGGCCCATCTCTACTAATCTTACAGCCCTATCTCTGACTGAAATGAACAACAGAAAGGTGAGGACACTTAGTTTCTGTTTGCAGGAGAGACTAGGTGCTGGGAATGGGAGTAAATGAGTGAACCTAGAGAGGACCACTTGTAAAATCAGATGTTAGTGAGACAGCTAAATTCAAGTGCAGATGCCTAAAGTAGTAGTCAGTGAGTCTGCTAGAGGTCTAACACAAGTCTCAGAACTTGTTGGAATCACAGGGACTTGAAAAAGAGGATGATTTTTCTTAATCTATTATAGAGGGACAATGTCAATGGATATGTCTACCCTGCAAAACAAGACCCACAGCCACTCTCAGTTGACTTGGGCTCATGCTATGAGTTCGACTTCAGTCTGGAGCCTGGCCTCCAAAACCTGGTGAGGGAGGAGGGTCTCAAAGCCCAGGTTCCAGCCCGAGTGGGAACATCTACACTGCTATTTTTAGACCTTTAGTGTGAGTCCCAATCAGTTGACCCAGGCACAGAGTCTCATTGCTGATATGAGTTTTTGCAATGTAACAGTATCCTTAAGCCCCAGAAATGAGATGAAATAGTAAAATCACCTTCCATGGAAATGTTACACACCAATCACTTAGTAGTTCTTGGTGTACATCGATGGGAAATCACACAGTTGTCAGAGGACAGCACACCATGCTCAGTTTCCTACTGCACCAGCCCACAGATTCCATTACTACCATTAATTGCACAAAATGGTGCATATGTTTGTACCTGTATATAGTATGCAAAGGGCTTATTTTTGGTATCTGTGTACCAAATAAATACAAAGGATATTTTCCAGAGTTTAACCCTCACCCTCTAAAAAAGGCTTTTGGCAGGCACTTTGACATAAAACGATTGCTGCACCTCCTCCTTTCTTCGCTTCTGGCCAACAGCCCAGGTGTGCTCCCTAGTGCCAGACTTGACTATGGTAATGTCAAGATGACAGCTGGAGAGAGTGGGAGAGGGAGAGAGCACACACAAAAATCGAGAGCAGAAATGTGAGGACTTGATTCACATTTCAGTGGTGGTTTGATTTATATTAACTCTTCACAGTCAAATCTTTACTGGTAAGAGTACTACAAAAATTAAATTAACCTTTGGTTTCAAATGTAAAATGAGATGCCCTTATCATACCTTGGAATGGTACTTGGAAAAGCCACTCACCTGTGCCAAGAGGGAAACTTTCCTTGATGAGTGCAGGGCCTACAAACAATTTCTGCAAAATTTAGGCTGTCATTTAAAACCACTATTAGGATTTTAGCTCTTATGGGTGCAAAGAACATTTTCCAAATTTGCACTAAGTGTAAACTGGAGCTTTGTCATCTTCCTGAGTCTGTAGAAAGATGGCACTGGTCCTCCTGCTGCTAATAGCTTGCCAAACCAACAGCAAAGCGAAACTGGTAAGACTGGAAATCAGTTTCACTGATGATTTTCAGAACTCTGAAAATATCAAGGAAACTGAAGCATCATGTTGTTTTTTTCATGCTGTTGGTTCAGAGAGGCAGCTGAAACAAGAACCAGAGTTCTTCATGGGAAGACCCAAAAACGGAGGTTAGGAGAGGTCTAAAGTAATAGAACCCTATTTCCTTGTCCTCCCCTCAGCTTTTTGCAGCAGCCAGGAAGGCTCTGGGGGAGAGGTAGAGGTTCAGTGTATATGACAGGACCAAGGCCAGGGTTCTGGTAGAAATTCTAGCACACATTCCTATTCCAGTAGCTGGTGGTGGAGGCAAGACTGAGCTTCTCCAAAGGGCATTGCCCCTCGGCCTTGCTTGTCATCTTTTGTGTCTACCTCTGGCTAGCAATTATGTGTTTAAAAAAAATTGAGCCCTGTCTCAGAATGCCTGCTCTAGCCTTGCTCTGTGAAATGTCTTTTGATCATTTCTGTTGAAAAAAAAAGAGACTAGGAAATTACACTGTATCTGCATTTGCTAATTGAACTTTCATTGATTGAGCGTTGTGTAAAAGGGAAGGGTGGCAGGAACTCTCACACCTTAATCATCTGATCTATACAGGAAATAGCCTTCTAAGAACTCCAGTGAGAGGCAAATTTCAGAGTGGTAGCCATGTTAGTCTCTATCAGCAAAAACAATGAGGCGTCTTTTGTGGCACCTTAGAGACTAACACATTTATTTGGGCATAAGCTTTTGTGGGCTAAAACCCACTTCATCAGATGCATGGAGTGAAAAATACAGTAAGCAATATATATATATAGAGAGAGAGAGAGAGCACCTGAAAAGATGGGAGTTGCCTTACCAAGTGAGGGGTCAGTACTAATAAGGCCAATTCAATTAAGGTGGAAGTGGCCTATTCTCAACAGTTGACAAGAAGGGGTGAATATTAAGAGAGGGAAAAGTACTTTTTGTAGTGACCCATCTACTCCCAGTCAGTGGGATCCCTGGCCATTTAACTAAAGAGGAGGCAGGTCCATGGAAGAGACTGTGGGTCTCATCTTCAGCTGCACTGAGACAGCTTTCCACCGCCTCCAGGAGCATGAAGATTTCCTAATGGCTCCGGCCTGGGGGAATCCCCAGGTAATGTATAAACACCATAGTCACTCCGATGTCTTCCTCCTCCCTGCATCCGGAACAGGGGCTGCTGCCAGGGAGAAAGAGGCGGTGGCACCTGTCATCTAAGGATCTCAAAGTACTTCACAAATATTTAATTGATTTAAGCATAATAAGGCCCTATGAAGTAATTTTGTATTGCTGCCCCCATTTTACAGAAGGGGGAACTGAAGCACAGAGAGTAAATGGCTGGCCCAGTGTCACATGGAGAGTCTGTATCAGAGGCTGGAAAAGAAACCAGAACTGCTGCTATCATTTCCTTGCTCCAACCTTTAGACCATGCTTCTTTCTCTAAGCACCTAATGTACCAGTGACAGAATACATACTGATACTTGTTCTCAACAAGTATCTTCAGTTCCGTTTTGAATGAAATCTAATATAATAAACGAATGAGACATGAGGCAGACTTTGGCCTCATAAAGCCAGTGATAACGATGTTGCCAAATTCTCTGAAAATATTTCACCTACTATTGCTATACTTAACTCCTAAGGCCCCAGTAACTGAAAGAAATTAGAGAAAATTATTTTTTTCCCTTTTTTTACTTTGTGCATTTGACAGTAATGTGTGGAGAGTCAGTTTCATTATTTCTCCAGTTCTGTTAATACTACTATTATATTAGCACTGAGATGCATCAACCAATATCAAGAACCCATTGTGCTAGTCACTGTACTGATACACTGTATGAGACAGTTCTTGTCCTAAAGAGTTTACAATGTCAAAATAGACAAAACAGAGGGAAGGAGTGGAAGAGAAGTCACAACTGATATCCTATACGGGGATATCCAGTAAAGTTAATCCAAATTAACTAAAGGTATGAATTTGAAGTGAATTAATCAAATTGCATTAAATCCCTGTGTGGATGCTGTTATTCAAAAACAGTGGTCTTAATTCAGTTTAGCTTAATTCACTTTGGAAGTGAATCAAGGTAAACAGAATTAAAGCCACTTCAGTTCTGAATAAGGGTGTTCGCATAACAATTTAATGCAGGAGTTTCACTAATCCACTTCAAATGCACCTTTAATTAATTCAGATTAATTTTCCTGGATGCCCCAGTGTAGACAAGCCCAAGTGAAGTGACTTGCCCCACGTCATACAACAGGTCAGTAGAAGAGTTGTCAGGGTTCCTTCCCCACTGAACTTTAGGGTACAGATGTAGGGACCTGCATGAAAGACCCCCTAAACTTATTTACCATCTTAGATTAACAGTAAACTGCCACCACCAAGCGTGTTCCAAATCTTAGGGTAGAGCCACTTGGAACTCTGCCTTCCCCCAAATATTTCCCAAGTCCCTAACCCCTCCACCCTTTCCTGGGCAGATTTGAGACTAATTCCTTCCCCTCGCCCAAGTCCTTACACCCCTTTTCCTGGGTAGCCTTGAGTTTATACCCTCACCAATTAGTCCTGGTGAACACAGATCCAAAACCCTTGGATCTTAAAACAATGAAAAATCAATCAGGTTCTTAAAAGAAGGATTTTATTAAAAAAGAAAATGTAAAAACCATCTTGTAAAATCAGGATGGAAATAACTTTACAGGGTAATCAGATTCAAAGAGCCCAGAGGAACCCCCTCTAGCCTTAGTTTCAAAGCACAGCCAAACAGGGATAAACCTCCCTCTAGCAAAGGAACATTTACAAGTTGAGAAAACAAAGATAAAACCAACACGCCTTGCCTGGTTGTTACTTACAAGTTTGAAATATGAGAGACTTGTTCAGAAAGGTTTGGAGAACATGGATTGATGTCTGGTCCCTCTTAGTCCCAAGAGCGAACACCACCAAAGTAAAGAGCACAAACAAAAGCCTCCCCCCCTCCCAAGATTTGAAAGTCCCCTTAATGGTCCTTTGGGTCAGGTGTCAGCCAGGTTACCTGAGCTTCTTAACCCTTTACAGGTAAAAGGATTTTGGTGCCTCTGGCCAGGAGGGATTTTACAGAATTGTATATAGGAGGGTTGTTACCCTTCCCTTTATAGTTATGACAAGAGTCTAGAATAGAACTCAGGTCTCCTGCCTGCCAGTATACAATTGTGTTTCATGCAGAACACTGGGCATCGGATCTGGCTGGCACAGTTCATTTTGAGTCATGGTGTTTTCTGGCAGATGAATAATTGGAATGGTAATATCAGAAAGCTCTTGTGCTGCTCAGAATAATTTTTGGGGAGGGAGGGAATATGTTTCTTGTTGTACAGAGCTCCCTATGATCAGAAAAGCTAATCTCTAACCTAACCTACCTACTGAGGGGGTTATAATATTATATGTCTCTGAATATAATAGAGAAGAATGAGTATCTAGCCAGCAATCCTGGGAACATTAGAGGTTTGTTAATACTCAAGGAGCATACTCACAAACAGAAGACTATATACACAGTCACTGCACACGTTTAAAATCTCACTACATTTTAGGGCCCTGTAGTGCACCTTGACTTTTTCAGGCTCCATGGTGGCTGGAGTGGGGAGGAAGAGTTGCTTTCAAAATCGTCTGGACAGCTGGGGCCTCCTACTTCATTCACACTATCAGTTGCTTCTATTATGGAGAAGGCCAAGAGCAGTGCTAGCCTCTCGCTGCTATTAGATGCTAATGCTGTAATCCCTGCCAGCTACACGAGACCACCTCCTGCCCCTCTGTTGCCCCCACTTCCTCCAACAGGTGAACAGTGTCACATTCTTTCCCCACCTGTCCAACTTCACTGGCTGGCCAGCCTCTCTGCATGGTGCCTCTTCTGGGCTCCATGTCAAGAATTCCCTTCCCACAGCTGCTCCTCTGAGCAGACCTGCTTCTCTACATGTGTGGCAGCGTTAGGATCCCATGCAAGCCAGTGAGGAAGGGAATGTTCCTAGCAAGAAGTGGGTAGGGTAGGACTGCCTCCATCTAGGAATCCCTATGCCGCCCTCCTCCTTGCACCCACAGACCCTTTTTTCTCCAAGGAACAATAGCCCTCTATAGCCTTCCCACTAGTCCAGGAAGCTTGTCAGTCCTGATAGCATAAACCATCTCAGGATGGGCTAGCATCCTATGGGCTGAGAGGACAGCCAAAGAGGATTCCTGCCACAGTCTTGAGTGCAACTGCCCTTTGAACCCTAGGTACTAGATTGAAGCAGAATAGCTTAGACCAGTGGTTCTCAAACTTATTTGATCAGGCCCCCCTTCTTTTTGTCTATAGTTGTTTATGCCCCTCTCCCACAAGTACATATACTGCCAGCCAGCTATGAAGGCAGTGCCATGCCAGTAGCAGCACAGAAGTAAGGGAGGCAATGTGAAAAGTGACATTCATCAATATCACTTTTCACAGCGGACTTAGCGCCCCATTACCCCTTACTTCTGTGCTGCTACTGCTACCCTGAGGCTGACAGCTGGAGCCCCACCGCATCCCGGTGAGGGATTGGGGGGCGGGGAGGAAAGCCCGGGGGCTATGGCTGTCCTGTTTATCCCCACATTGGCCCTTCTGCACAAGCTCTGGCTGCCTGGGGCTGACAGAGCTCTTAAAGCGCGGTGGGAGGGGGGAGCACACAGCTTGCACCTGCCATGACACATTCCCATGTCTCCCTTGGGAGGCCTGCCCCATAGTTTGAGAACCCCTGGCTTGAACTGATAGCATTGCTCTCTCCTGTCTCCTTACAGCTCCTGTATGACAGCCCAAAAGCACGACAGGAGGTGGATCATCACTGGAAGGCGTCAGGGTGTCCCCATATTGTCCACATTCTGAATGTGTATGAGAACATACATCAGGGGAAAAGATGCCTCCTCATCGTCATGGAATGGTACGAACCAGGGAAGTCCCTTCCACCTGATCCATATTCTGGAGAGTAGAGGGAATGTGACCTCTAGATGTAAGAGCTGGGAGCAGTCCTGGCTGCACAGTCTTGCCATGCAGTAGCCTAGTGCATGTCTCTCTTTTTATAGGATTTATGGGGAAACCTGCAGCTGCTCCAAGCAGCCTGTCTGTGGGAGGAACAAGAAGACTAATCATGAAACTAACCTTCCTTTGCACTCAGAGAAAAGTATCTTTATGGAAACGTGGGTGTAATTAATACATATATTCAAACATGCATCTGTCACTTTCCTCGATACATTCTCATGGGGGCTGACTGTCCTTATAAGGTTGTTTGGCTCCCCTCAGGCTATTACTTAACCCTAATTCTTCCCACTGTCCCCTACTCTTCGTCAGAGGATGGAGATGGATGGCAGGAGAGAGATCACTTGATCATTGCCTGTTAGGTTCACTCCCTTAGGGGCACCTGGCATTGGCCACTGTCGGTAGACAGATACTGGGCTAGATGGACCTTTGGTCTGACCCGGTACGGCCTTTCTTATGTTCTTACTCTCTTGGTGCCACTGTTGCAATGTTGTCTTCCTTGTGGGAGGAGGGACATTTAAATTCTCTTATCAGTTCCTTATTTGCTTGCTTGCTTGGGTTGTTTTCCTCATCCCCAAACCTTAAAGAACTTTTTAGCAATGCAGTAAGACCACAAGATTGCTATCAGCCTTCTGAACCAGCATCTAACCTGTCATTTCTCATCCCCCAGCAGAGATGTGTGGCACGTTACCAATGTCAGTGATTCTGTTTTCTGGGAAATGCCTCACTACATATTAAATCACAAGCCTCAAAACTCCTGGGGTTGTTTTTTTTTAATTTAATGGTAGAGCAGGACAGCAATCTGCACTGGACCTATCAGGAACAGATTATTTAGCAAGGTTATTATTATATTACAGATTATTTAGCAAGGCAGGCAGTTTACCTAACTTACATAAAACCACAGTTGCTGCAGGTCCATGCACACAAGATGATGCACAGTCTGGTGGAGATTTTCTTTTGTTCGTCCCCCTGAGTTTGTTTTGTATGTGTTCTCTGTTTCAGCATGGAGGGAGGGGAGCTATTCAGTAGGATCCAGGAGCGAGGAGACCAAGCTTTCACAGAGAAAGGTAGAATGTCATGAGAAAGTTGGTAAGGTTTTATTTCCTTCACCCTCCCTCCCTACCCAAAATAAATGGAAAATGTTTGCATAGTTTTTGCAGGAACTTTATTGGGTTCAGTTTTGTTTCCTGATGTTTTACATTTCTATTTTTTATCTTTAAAACAATTTAATGTCAGAGCTTAAGAAAATGAGAAGCTACCAGAATTGGCTAGATTTAGGCATAATGTGGAAAGCTAGATGAAAACTTCCTGACACACATCTGCCTATACACTTCAGTACTAAACTGCAGGAGCCACTGCTGTTCTGATTCCTGGTCCTCACACAGCTCTGCCAGTGTACCCCCATCCTGACATGCAGTCCCTCCCTTTAGTAGCATCAGTTGTGTTCAGCTGTGTTGTGAATAAATGATTATAACAAATACTTTGTACAGAAAGGCTACATGACTTGTTTAAGGTGTCACAGTGAATCAGTGAGAGAGCCTGGAACACAACAGCCTTGTTGTTTATTAATTATCATTATTACTTATTATTTGGACAGTACCATAAATGCACATGACTGCAAAATTCTAGTTGCCCACTCTCTGCAGGAGAAGTGGCTTATTTTTACTGAAGAGTAAAATATTATTAGAGTTGTTTCATTATTGTCCTCGCAAAATGGGTAGGTGAGTGGAATTTATACCTGGATTGTAAATTATCGTGACCGTTGTGCAAGGTTGGTATAGAGGCCAGGTTTTTTGATTCCCAGTTTCCTATGCTAATCTCTAGTCTATGACGAATCCCTCAAGAGGCATGAGTGACTCATGTGGAGCACATGAACTGGATGCAGTTCTAAGGAGTGTTCTGTGTAATTCTGTCAGATACAAGACATGATTCTACCCTGATAACAACATGACTTTTATGCATTGTATACTTAGTGTGTTTTCTCCCAGATACCCATTCACAAACCTTTGGGGACTACAAGAGAAAAATACTCCACTTGCGCAACAGGCGCTGAGAAATTAATATCCCTCTTTCTTTGAGGGACCTCCCAAGATCCACTGATCTTCCACTCTCCACCCACCTAGCAGATAGCTTCCCAGTGCTCAAGGCCTAGGTAGTAAGGGAGAAGGGTATGCAAGCTTTTAGCCTCACAGCTTCCAAATGGGATGCATTTTTCCTCCCTTTGATTGTTCCTGCCTGACAGGGCACAGTTTATGCTCTCAAGCAAAAGCATCTCTGTATCAGTCCAGACCTGGATATTCCAGCCAAAGCAGGAGACTTGCTTTATATCCAGATGGGTCTATATAAACTAGGTTTTCCTGGGTACAGTACAATAATCTTGGCTTTTCCCCTCAGCCTCTGAAGCTGAGAGCATCACTTTAGTTTTGCTCCTACCTGTGCAGGAAACAAACGGCCAAGTTAAAGATATTAACTCTGACCTCTGTTAATTCAGACAATTTTGGATAATGTAGATATTTCTGTAGACTTGTGGATTTAAGATAGTGTTGATCCATAACAGTGGGAACAGAGAAAATGAGAGAGAGCCTGCAGGTAAGGTACCTTAGGGGGTTGAAGCCAAAACCAGCACTTGCTCAACAATAACTGCTCAGCACACAGAGCCGGGGGAGGCCACAACCTTCTTTCTCTGAAATGACCTCCCACATAAAGCTCTTCTGGCTGCCGCAAGTCGATGAACTCTTCCAGGCTGCATATCATGAAATCTGTTGCTGGGGGGAAAGACAGCTCACTGGCCACTAGAATTTCCTACTGGAGTATGTATCAAGTGCAGAAATTAGACATCAAAATAAATTGGTGACAAAATATACTAGGATAGGCTTTGCTGGATAAAATGGTTAATTTACTTTTATTTTTATATGAGGAGACACTGTTAAGGCTGATGAGGACCAAAAATGTAACCTACCATGGTATTATTTTATTATGATGTTGACCTGATGCTAAAAGAACTTTTAGCCCCTCCAGAAGTAGGTGCGCACTGTTAGTTAAACTTCTCTGCTGGGCAACCCAAAAATATACCCAGGGGCACTTTCTTCATGATCTTGCGCATTGCTCCATCACTCTGTTATGCCCTTAATACTCTGTTCTGATGAGCACAGCAGAGCATTAATTTACAAGTACACACAGAGCAGGAGTCTCAACTATTTAAGTTACTGTGCCTGCTCATGAGAATGGCTGAGCTGCCAGGGGGGGATTGTGGGGTATGATTGCCTTCAAAACAAAAACACAGCTGTTGAGGCTAATTTTAGGTTTTCCAGCTTTGACGCTAGCCCTGTATACAGACAAGCTGGATGTAACTCAGAAACATTCCCAAGCATGTCTCTGCGCTACAGTGGGAATGTTAATATGACCTTTCTCTAAAATTATATTTATAGAGGCCTCTGAGATAATGAGAGACATCGGAACAGCCATCCAGTATCTGCATGCAATGAACATTGCCCATAGAGATGTCAAGGTGAGGCCTGTGCAGGGGAGAAAAGTTAAACTGAAAACAAGTGGATGATGCTGATTTATATAACATGAGTACAGTAAAGCATAGGTGCTGGAAGTAGGGGTGCTGCTGCACCCCCTGGCTTGAAGTGGTTTCCATTATATACAGGGTTTACAGTTTTGTTCAATGGCTCTCAGCACCCTCACTGTACAAATTTTTCCAGCACCCCTGCAGTAAAGTAACCAAAGTGTACCTGTTTCACGCCAGTATTGGGAGGATCTGTCATGCCCAATCAGTTCAGGGTCTGAATACCCACCGATACCAAAGCCAGTTGTTTTCAGTTACATATTCAACACAGATCTAGGTAGTCATAACTGATATTAAAGAGACATTCAACTTGAAGTCAAGTTAATTGAAAAAAATGTATTAAGTTGTTTCAGACACTGCACCCATACCTGAAGTCCCCTTGTCAGTTTTTGTGGTTTCAGAATCATATTTTCCTATTTTATGTTTTCAAAAAGACCACAGAAAAAGGAGAAACTGCCTGTGTAGAGGAAAGTGTGAAACCAATTCCACACAAAATAAACAAACTGGGGATGGGGAAGAGAAATTAATCTTAGACTTGATCCTGACTAACAGGGAGGTATTGGTTGCAAAGGAGGAAGGCAACTTGGGTTGATCATGAAATGACCGATTTCATGATTCTAAGGAAAGGAAGGAATGAGAGCAGCGGAATAAGGACAATGGCCTTTAAAAAAGCAGACTTCAGAAAACTCAGAACTAGTAGGTAAGGTCCCAAGGGAAGAAAATTCTAAGGAAAAAAGAATTCAGAAGAGCTGGCAATTTCTCAGTGACAATATTAAAGGCACAACGGTAAACTATCCTGTTGTGAAGAAAAGATAATAGGACTAGCAAGAAATCAGTTTGGCTTCTTTAATGACCTGAAAATCAAAAAGGAATCCTACAGAGAAACATGGACAAATTGCTAAGGATGAATACAAAAGAACAGTGCAAATGTGTAGGGACAAAATCAAAAAGGCTAAGGTGCGAAATGAGTTACATCAAGCAAGGAATATAAAAGACAATAAGAGGTTTTATAAATACATTAGGAGAAAGAAAAAGATGAAGGAAAGCACGGGTACACTACTTAGTGGGAAAAGAGAGCTAATGATGGAAGACATCAAGAAAGATCGGGGTGTTTTGTTTTGTTTTAGTCGTCACTAAAAAAAAGGTTTCAATGTGACCAGATGCTTAACATAATTAATATTAACAACAAGGGGGAAGGACACAAGCCAGAATAGGAAAAAAATAGGTTAAAGAAGATATTTAGATATTTAAGATGTATTCAAGTTGGCAAGGCCTGATGAAATTCACCCTAAGGTACTTAATGAACTTGCTGAAGCAATCTGAGAACCATTAGCGATTATCTTTGGGACCTCACCCATCCTCCATGAGTTCTGAGAGGACTGGAGAAGGACAAATCTTTAAAAAGGGGAACAAAGAGGAGCTGGGGAATTATAACCAGTCAGCTTAACTTTGATACCTGGAAAGATACCGGAACAAATTAGTAAACAATCAGTTTAGAAACAACTAGAGAATAATAAGGTGCTAACTAGTAGCAAATATAGATTTGTGAAGAACAAATCATGCCAAGCCAACCTAATTTCCTTCTTTGACAGGGTTACTGACCTACGAGACAGGGGAAAGCAGTAGTTGTGATACATCTTGATTTTAATAAGGCTTTTGACACAGTCCCACATGACATTCTCATAAGCAAACTAGGAAAATGTGGCCCACACTATAAAGTGGGTGCACAACTGGTTGAAAGATCGTACTCAAAAAATGTACAGCTGATACCAAACTGGGAGGGTTGCAAGCACTTTTGAGGACAGGATTAGAATTCAAAATGACCTTGACAGATTGCAGAATTGGTCTTTTATTGAATTTCATCTTGTTGATTTCAGACAAAGTACTAAACTTAGGAAGGAAAAATCAAATGTGCAACTACAAAATGGGGAAAAACTGCTAGACACAGTACAGCTGAAAAAGATCTTGGGTTACAGTGGATCACAAATTGAATATGACTCATCAATATGATGCAATTATAAAAAAAGGCTAATATTCTGGGGTATATTAACAGGAGTATTATATGTAAGACAAGGGAGCTGATTGTCTTGTTCTATTCAGCAGAGGTGACACTCCAGCTGAATATTGTATCCAGTTTTGGGCACCACACTTTAGGAAAGATGTAGACAAATTGGAGAGAATCTAGAGGAGAGCAACAAAAATGTTAAAAGGTTTAAGAAACTAACCTATGAGGAAATGTTAAAATAACTGGGTATGTTTTGTCCTGAGAAAAGAAGACTGAGGGGAACCTGATAAATCTTCAGATATGTTAAGTAATGTTATAAAAAGGACGGTAATCAATGGTTCTTTATATCCACTGAAGGTAGGCCAAGAAGTAATGGACTTAATCTTCAGTAAGGGAGATTTAGGTTAGATATTAGGAAAACTTTTCTATCTGTAAGGATAGTTGAGTATTGGGATGGGTTCCCAAGGGAGGCTGTGGAATTCATGTCACTGGAGGTTTTTGAGAACAGGTAAGACAAACAACTGTCAGGGATTGTCTAGGATGTTATGCTTGGTCCTGCTTCAGGGTGTGCGGACTGGACTAGAGGACCTCTCAAGAATCATAGAATATCAGGGTTGGAAGGGACCTCAGGAGGTCATCTAGTCCAACCCCCTTCTCAAAGCAGGACCAATCCCGAACTAAATCATCCCAGCCAGGGCTTTGTCAAGCCTGACCTTAAAAACCTCTAAGGAAGGAGATTCGACCACCTCCCCAAGTAACCCATTCCAGTGCTTCACCACCCTTCTAGTGAAAAAGTTTTTCCTAATATCCAATCTAAACCTCCCCCACTGCAACTTGAGACCATTACTCCTTGTTCTGTCATCTGCTACCACTGAGAACAGTCTACATCCATCCTCTTTCAGGTAGTTGAAAGCAGCTATCAAATCCCACATCATTCTTCTCTTCTGTAGACTAAACAATCCCAGTTCCCTCAGCCTCTCCTCATAAGTCATGTGCTCCAGCCCCCTAATCATTTTTGTTGCCCTCCGCTGGACTCTTTCCAATTTTTCCACATCCTTCTTGTAGTGTGGGGCCCAAAACTGGACACAGTTCTCCAGATGAGGCCTCACCAATGTCAAATAGAAGGGAATGATCACGTCCCTTGATCTGCTGGCAATGCTCCTACTTATACAGCCCAAAATGCTGTTAGCCTTCTTGTCAACAAGGGCACACTGTCGACTCATATCCAACTTCTTGTCCACTGTAACCCCTAGGTCCTTTTCTGCAGAACTACTGCCTAGCCATTCGGTCCCTAGTCTATAGCAGTGCATGGGATTCTTCCGTCCTAAGTGCAGGACTCTGCACTTATCCTTGTTGAACCTCATCAAATTTATTTTGGCCCAATCCTTTAATTTGTCTAGGTCCCTCTTTATCCTATCCCTACCCTCCGGCATATCTACCACTCCTCCCAGTCTAGTGTCATCTGCAAACTTGCTGAGGGTGCAGTCCACGCCATCCTCCAGATCATTAATGAAGATACTGAAAAAACCGACCCTAGGACCGACCCTTGGGGCACTCCGCTTGATACCAACTTCCAACTAGACATGGAGCCATTGATCACTACCTGCTGAGCCCGATGATCTAGCCAGCTTTCTATCCAACTTATAGTCCATTCATCCAGCCCATACTTCTTTAACTTGCTGGCAAGAATACTGTGGGAGACCGTAGCAAAAGCTTTGCTAAAGTCAAGGAATAACACATCCACTGAGCCAGTTATCTCATCATAGAAGGCAATTAGGTTAGTCAGGCATGACTTGCCCTAGGTGAATCCACACTGACTGTTCCTGATCACTTTTCTCTAAGTGCTTCAGAATTGATTCCTTGAGGACCTGCTCCATGATTTTTCCAGGAACTGAGGTGAGGCTGACTGGCCTATAGTTCTCCAGATCCTCCTCCTTCCCTTTTTTAAAGATGGGCACTACATTAGCCTTTTTCCAGTCATCCGGAACCTCCCCTGATCGCCTTGAGTTTCATAATGGCCAATGGCTCTGCAATCACATCTGCCAACTCCTTTAGCACCCTCGGATGCAGTGCATCTGGCCCCATGGACTCGTGCTCATCCAGCTTTTCTAAATAGTCCTGAACCACTTGTTTCTCCACAGAGGGCTGGTCACCTCCCCATGCTTTGCTTCCCAGTGCAGTGGTCTGGGAGCTGACCTTGTTTTTGAAGACAGAGGCAAAAAAAGCATTGAGTACATTAGCGTTTTCCACATCCTCTGTCACTAGATTGCCTCCCTCATTCAGTAAGGGGCCCACACTTTCCTTGACTTTCTTCTTGTTGCTAACATAGGTCCCTTCCAGTCCTACATTACTATGGTTCTATGATTTTTTAAATCTAATCACTTTTCATTAGCAATCTGAGGTGTTGTAACAACAGCAGGTAAAAAAAAAAAGTGCAGTCCCGTCTGAATATTTCTTAAGTTGGCTCTCTCTCCAAGAATGTTTTAAAATAGCTAATGAAAAAGAGGATGATGTTGGAAGATGCTAGTACCTGGTAATTATTTGTGGCACAATACTGAAGAGAATCATTCCGGAAAGCAGGTCTGGATTTCAGATCCTGATTTAGAACAGTGGTAAGAACCTCAGGCTATTCCAGAGAAGCAAGAATGCCTGGCCTGCATACAGTATACACACTTGCAAGACAGGTGTTGGTGCACTCAGCTATCCTCTCCATAAGGCCATGTAGAACTATACCCCTGGCTATTTAGTGTTCCTCAGCATCACTGATAATGCCTCAGTCCCATTCAGCAGAGGAGATACAGCCTGTCCTGAAATAGACATTTGACACACTTGTACCATTTCTGTGCGAGCCCACTTTATACGTAGGATGTGTTTTATGGTTGGCACCCATTTGTTATGGCAGTGGCACTGCTCACAGCTCTTGCAAACTCAGCTCTGAGGCAGTCAAGATGTAAATGCAACTTTTCAAATATTCTTAATGTTATTGCTGAGTTCAGAATCAGGAGGAGTAGGGAGAGCTCATTTAACACTACCATGCAGAACTGATTTAAGGTACTAGTTAATATTTTCCAGCCTATTTAGTGGGGGAGATCTGGCAGGCTTTTGCTATTAAATTACTGTATTTACATAGTGTTTATAGTGTGCTTAGCAAAAATAAAGACAAGACCAGTGCCCCCAAAGAGTGTACAATCTAAATACTCAATGTACAATTGAGGGATGGGATGTAACAAAGAACAATTGATTTAGTGGTGGGGGTTAGCACCTGTCCTATTCCCATTCCACAACTTATTCATTTGTGTGTGTGTGTTTTCTAGCATCTATTTCTGTTCACATTTAGTTGAAAGGAGGACTAGAGTTTGTAGGGCTCATGGAAGGAGTGTGTTTTAAAGAGGGACTTGGAGGATGATTTACAAGTTAAGAGACTACATTCCATGTACTTTGGCGGAGCTGAGTTTGTGCCACTGCCAAACATAAGCATGAGAACTAGATGCTGGCTGGCTACACAACACGTGCCATATGCACAGCAGGTTAATGCAGAAATGGTACAAACTGGTTAGCCATCCCTCAATTCCCTCCTCCTTCAAGTCCTTCCTCAAAACATGTTTCTTCCATCCTAATAGCCCCAGTGTGGAAGAGGGCATATCTGTGTACAGAACTGTAATTTCAGAGTGTTTTCTTCTCCCTCCCAGTGAAGTTAAATAAAGTCCTTGCTTACTAATACTTTAACTCCCAGTGCCCTTTGACTCAGTGCTTAAGAACCTTCCTCTTCTCTCAGAGTGCACTGTGCAAGGGTGCTAGTACACAGATTGCAAGGACAGAATTAGTTCAGTTTTGGGGGAAAAGCTGTATCTTTGTGCTGGTTTTAATAGAGTAGTGTCAGACACTGGCCATGGATCCGGTTCTTAAGATGGAGCTGTTACCGGTACCCTGGTTTTTAGCTCCTACTGCCTGAATGCCTCATGGAAACACAAAGCATGGACCGATATCTTAATCAGATTAGATGCCATGTAGGTCAGAAAGAATAATCCCCCAAAGTGTAATGTTCTAAAGAGGAATTCATAGAAAGCATGGTCCTACACCCATTGAAGTCAATGGGAATTTTGTCATTGACTCCAGTGGGTGCAGGACTGAGCCCATTTTTCTGTGATTATTGGGTTGGGAAGGATTTTGATGCCTGCTCTAGGCAAAGATGCTGCCTACTGTGGAAGGGGAATGATCCTAAATCTGGGTGCAGAAGTGAGGAGAGTGAGTGCAGCAGTTCATGGTTGGTAATGGGTGGCCGCGTGGATGAATTAGGAGTATAGCCCAATAGAATTTATTTTGAGACCCTTCTTCTGTGTTGTTGCAATTACCTTTTCTCTTGGTGCCATTGCAGCCTGAAAACCTACTTTACACATCCAAAGAAAAGAATGCAGTACTCAAGCTCACAGACTTTGGGTTTGCCAAAGAGACCACTGTACAGAATGCACTGCAGACGCCCTGTTACACTCCTTATTATGTGGGTGAGTCTTCTGGGAGGCCCTCCTCCACATGTCTAATCATCCCAGCGAGCCTGGAGACCTCAGAGATGAAAAGGAGGAACCCAGAATTTTAATTGAGGTCATACTTGGACACTAACCTAGTCCCATCACAGAGTTCAAGCCCTTCTGTGTGGGAAGGAGAGAGAAAATGTAATGGCAAACTTGGCTACACAGAAGCAATGTTGGCTTTTTCACTGTGGGTTGATGTGATTAAATCCATAATCCGAACCCAGCCTTCACAACCATTGGATGTTTTCTTGCAAAACTTCGCTTAGCATAAAAACATGATGGGAGAAAACAGGGTGATTGATTATTCCCCCAACTATAAAGGTGCATTTTTAAACTAGGAAAATGGAAGAATTGGTAATCCAAGGACAAAATTTAGTCTTGGCTGAAATATTGCCTTCCTTGCATCCAGCAGTGTGTACCAATGTACTGAATGTCTCATTACACTGTACTTGTACTAATTCTAGGGTACACCCACTGCAATCTTTAGGACAGTGATTTCCTCAAGATAGGATGAAAAGTCACTCTCCCTTTTGTATGGCTGAGTCAGTTTGCACTCATAACACCTCTTTGGGGATGAGAAGGGATAATAAAAAGCCTTCACCATTTTGGCAGAGCTGGTTCCCTTTGCTATACAGATGAAAGCCTTTTTGATGTTTTTAATGGGGTAAGTATCTTCATGGGGGGTGGGGCAAAACACAAGTGATAATTGCAAAAACCATGTAAAGAAAAACAGCACTAGGAAAACAACATTGGGCTGTACCCACCATGTGTAGGATCAGCACACTGACATGTTAAAGGAATTCATATCCACATATTTTAATGTCCTATATATTTGCACATGAACAGGCTGACTTTTCCCTTTCCATACCTCTATAAACCAGCAAGAATTTCTCATATACTCAGAGAACCTTTTTCTTGCTAAGCAAACCTAAAAACAATTTGGTTCGCCTAAGAAAAAAACAATTTTCCCCATCTCCCGAGCCCCTGATATCTTTTTTTCTCATTTTTGTACTTTTGTAAGAATTAGATGCAGTGGAGTATAATAATTCTGGCTGGAGCCAACCACAATCCAGGCAGGGGCTGTGCAAGACTTCCCCACATAGCTCTGTCATTGCACTTCAGTTCCAATGTCTGCAATATGCACTCCCGGTTATTCCAATCCTGGCTCCCCATAAAGTCCTCAGCTGCAGCACCCTCTGCTACTTTAGCTCAGGACTTCTCCTGAGCAGAGATTTGCCAATGAGGAATTGTGCAGTTTTTCAGATTGACACCCACACATTTGGAGCTCCATAGAGATCACACAGCAGTTTGTAAATAGAAAAGATTACCTAGTGATACCAATCGTTTATTTTTTCCTGCAACATATCTTTGTTGTCATTTTATACTGCTTCTTGCTGTTTAGAGGTGAGGAAAATATCTGGCAATCAACTGTTTCTGATTTTTCCCATCCTCAGCCCCGGAAGTCCTCGGTCCTGAGAAATATGACAAATCATGTGACATGTGGTCTCTTGGTGTCATCACATATATTCTGTAAGTATGAGATATGGGGACAGATGAATAAACAAGGGTAGGCCAGCTATTAGCAGACTCTCGACCCATATGTCTTGCCTACCTCCATCCCAGATACCATTGCACTAAGTAATGGACTAGTCACTGGGATTTTACTCATCCCATCTTTGGAAGAATCATAGGCTGTATAACTTTATATGGGACAAAGGAATGTGGGGATTTCCTCGTTATAACCATTCCATGCACCTCTCTTACAGCCTGTGTGGGTTTCCTCCATTTTACTCCAACACCGGACAAGCCATTTCCCCAGGGATGAAAAGGAGAATTCGGATGGGGCAATATGGGTTTCCCAATCCAGAATGGTCTGAAGTATCAGAAGAAGGTAATTGAACTAGCCTGTGTCTCTGTTGCTCACACATACACACTGGCTGGTGAGATGGTGTTTACATTTCAGACTGTTTCTAAGGAGTCTTTCTTTTGTGATGTCCTTTAAATCAAGACTTTATAAAATGATACAGGGAAGGGCTAGGGATTGATGCATTTCCTGAGCAGTGTGGAACGTAAATAACAGAAAACTTTTATTAAAGGGCACTTAGTGCTGGTGAGAGGTGTTAAACATCCCTGGAAACTGAAGACCTTAAACTATAGAACAGGTAACAGTGTGGTGCAAGGTGAGCTGCAGGGGAGAACTCAGACATTGGCCTCCTTATTGATACTGCCAACTTCTCAAAATAAATTTTGTGATGTGGACACTTATCATCCAGGTATTAGACTGATGTCAACAATCTATTTCAGCTAAACTAGTGACCAACGTCAGCTGTTGAGTGGTGACCTGGATGAATTAAAATCAGTGTGCTAGAAGTGGAAGGTTCTGATTCTCTGTTACTACACCAGTTTCCTAGACCACCTATACTCACTTGCCAAACCAAGTGTCAGGGAAATAAGTTCAGCAGCTTCTGATCATACTTCTAATGATAGAATGGCTTGTTAGAAAAGAAGTGGGTTATGCTGTGATAACACCCTTTAATTTTTACTTATTGAGTGAAACCAGATATCATCACTGTGTCACACTGTGAGATGTGGTACACAGCTGCCCATTATGGGATCTCATGGATGTGCATGCAGAGTGGGCCACTGCACATTTAATGTGAAGGACAATGCATCAGTTGTATGTCCCTGGGTGAATGCTCATTCTCCCCTGGATTCTGTTCCTATCCTCTCTCAGGACAGCAGTTATTAAAATGCTAGAGGAAGGTGGAGAGAAGTAATTTATTTGGAAAACTTGTTTTCATATGGATGTGATTGAGGGTAGTTCCCTCCTAATTTGAACGTATTCAGCCCTCTCTACAAACCAAATTCAGCACTGGGTCCCCTTGAACCAGTGCTGAAAACTGTTTAACTGCTAGTATGGATGGGACAAAACTGATTACAGAAAGAAAGATACGTCAACAGTGCTGAGAACAATTTTGTCTGGTATATGCCAAGGTCATTAAAGGTTTAGATATTATGTTGACGTAGAGCTACAGAAAACCCTCTGTTAGACAACAGCCAAGGTGTACGGTTTTCAACACTGGTCCAGCGGGACCCACTTCTGATACCTGTAGTCAGCAACAGGTTAGTTTCAGGGTGTAGACTGGCTCATAGAATCCCTAACCCTCGTCTCCTCTTCCTACTACCTTTCCTGTGTGCGTGTGTTTGTGTGTACATGTACGTATGTTCTCTCTCTCTGTCTCTCCCATCTCCTCTGCTTTTCAACATGAGAGTAGACACAGGTAGCTGTCTTGAGCTGTATACAATTACCCTTCTTAATTCTTGTTCTGAAGATTGTGCTGGATATAGCTGAATACAGTGTGCTATGTTGGTCCTTGTCTTTCAGCCAAGCAGCTGATTCGTCACTTGCTTAAGACAGACCCGACTGAGAGAATGACGATTTCTCAGTTTATGAATCATCCTTGGATTAATGTGAGTCCTGTGTGATTTTTACAAAGGAGAGGGATGGATTCTTACCTGCAGAGCCTGAAATGCTGCTCTGCCTGGCACAGGAAGGGGGAGCATTGTTGTTGTTATTACTCTTTGTTAATTAGCAAAGACTCTACCCAATGTGCTCTCTGTAAAAGGACACCTGTCTGCAAAGAGACAGTTCCTCATTGTGGTACCAGAGGACACACTTTACAATTCTTGTGAGCAAGAACTAAGTACATCCCTACCTGCTCTCAGCCAGGAGTTGCTACTGACTGTAGCATGCACCACCCTCCTCCCTTTAAAAAAAGCCATGGTACTTCATTGTTGCAGAACTTATGAAGAGCTATTATTAGAAGTCCCAGGCTTAGCTATGTTGATATGAATTCAGAGCCTCACGCTAAGGGAATTCTCATCCTTGGCATAGATGCCTGGGAAAGGGGAAGGATTTATGCACTGTAACCTATGAGAAAACAACAGAGACTGGTATACATGATGGTGTTGAGGAAACCAGTTCAAGTCTTGCTTTGTCACTTTTTTTTTCCTCCCAAGTATCTGAGCAGATGCCTCTGTTTCATAAAGTAATATTTATTATCTCAAGCAGGAAGCAAATTCCTGCTAGGGTTCCAAGGTGCTATCGGGATGAGTCAAGCACAGAGGCTTTTAGGATGCAATCTCTGCTCTGTAGGTGTCACTGAGAATGTTATAAGTTTTCGATGTTCATGCCTAACACGGAGCTTGGTTCTCACTCCCATGAAAACAAACCCAAAGGAAACAGAATGCTTACAATGCACAATCCTTTCTCCCAGGGATGGCGGTTCTAAGGAACTTCCCTGTCTATGCTCACCCCAGGAGGAAGAGACACAAACAGCAACATAACTTCATATTGTGTCTTATTTTATTGTATTCATTGCTGAAGATAAGTCTGCACTTCTGCAATGCCTTTCATCTGAAGATCTCAAAGCCCTTTACAAACATGAAGGAATGTAGCCTTATTAGCCCCCTGTGAATCAGCTGGGTGTCCTCATTTTGTGTTTGAAGCATGGATGAGGGCATTATCATTGCAGCCCATGCATCTCAGGTGCAGGAGGATGTGGTTTGTCATTTAGGAGGAGCATGTTGTCCTCCAGTCAGTTGGTATGGAAGTGGCAGTCGGCAAACAGTAACTGTCAGCAGGTGGGGGCACACTCAGCTCCTGCTCAGAGAAACTAAAATGCACTCCATGCTGCCAGTTTTCCATTCCCTCCTCCCTAGCCTATCCTTAACAAATCATGCCTTGGTCAGCAGGAGACTTTTTTCAGAGAAGGCATCAGCCGTGCTTTTGGCTTCCTCTTGCCATATTAGCTAGAGCAGGATTTAATTTTATGGCACCCTGACCTGGGTGGCCTTTAGGCACTACTACAATATAAACGTACAGAGATCTCTTCACCCTTTGCTGAAATGCAGCTTGCTTTGGTATGGAATGCAACAGCAGGAGAATTCTGTGCCCAACTGAATCTACAGTGTGAGCTGTAGACAGGCAAAATGTCATTGCTCAGCTGGAATTTAGCAAGGAAATTGAGCTAACAACCCCACTCTACCAAAAAGATCTACAAAACCTTTCTTGACAAGAGATCACGGACCTCAGTCTTAAGTCTTATCTGAAAGAGCACCTCAAGCAAAACAGTTGTTGAGGCACTGAATGTGTACTTACTCAAGATAATAAAACTATACATTGCTCTTCTGTAGCACCCTTCAGCCAAGGATCTCAATTATTTTCAGCCATTAATTGAGCCTCCCAACCTTTTCCTGTGAGTTATTGTGTACCTATTTTACATTTGGATGAATAATAATCCCTCACTCGTATATAGCACTTTTCATCAGTAGATATCAAAGTGCTTTACAAAAGGAGGTCAGTATCATTGTTCTCATTTTACTGATGGGGAAACTGAGGCACAAAGTAGCTTGGTTATTTGCCCAGCATCACACTGCAAATACTGAGCAGAGCTGAGAATAGAGCTCAAGTGACCGAATTCCCAGTCACCTGTTCCAAACATTTGATTTGTGTTTCCACCTGCCAATTCATGCAGACCTTACTTTTCCTGAAAGGTTACCTATGGGAGTACTACTGTATCCCTCCCTACATTTAAGGTCTGATGAGATCATAGCCAGTAGTACTATATGTGCAGAATGAAATTTCCCCTATCACAAATGCTAGAAGAAAAATAATGAACTGCTTTGAATGGGATACTTAATGAAAGAACAGTTGTTAAAAACAAAGTATAATAAGAATACACGATATATGGTTTAAAAAAAAAACCTAGAAAAGAATAAAAAACAAATGAAATTCCAGACTGTGGCTTCTACATCCTCTTCGCTTTGGTGATATTTTAGGGGGATAATAGTACTTCTTTACCTTACAGGATAAATGCATTTGATTGTTGGGCACTCAGATTCTAAGGTAATGGGAGGCCATTTAGTAGCTTAGATAGGTCTTCTGCCTAACATACATTCATGCTTCTTTCTGGTTTTATTTCTCTCCTTAGAAATCAATGGTGGTACCGCCAACCCCTCTTCATACTGCACGGGTCCTGCAAGAGGATAAAGACCATTGGGATGAAGTGAAGGTCAGCCAAAGAACAGCTGCATGAATTATTAGTTTTGTGGTTATTGGAGATTCTTCCCAGAATGGGGTTTGAGAAGGGGTGGAGAGGCCTTTCTTTGCATGGAATGAAAGAAATCCAAATATATTAATGTATGGAAATACACATTATGGGCACCCAAACAACCTTAACTCTGCCCTGAGACACCACGAGGAAAAAGAGTGAAAAAGATCTAATTTGTCTTTTAAAAAAATTATTTTAATCTAATCTGGGACTCCAAACACTGTTGTGCATTGACCACAACTGTATGGTTATTACATTGTCATTATAGGGCAGACTTAAGGTTGTTTGGATTCTCTAACTCTGTTTCCATATCTTAACATATTTGCATTTCTTTTAAGGTTAACTGTATTTTATGATGTTTGGGTTTGGGATAATTGAAACATCCCTGTAATGTATTTTAACCTAAATTAGTCATACATTCTCTTAACTTTTAAACTACATTAAGACGGAGTTTTGTCTGCGAAATGAGTTAAGGCAAGGCCAAGACTCTCATAAAATGTTATTAAAGGGATTGAGATGATAGTTTCATTTATGATTTTTCAGTCCCATGTCTCTATTTGATTGTATGTATTTTGTTCAGGCCTCTTGGATGTTCTCTGACCACTTGACCACTAGTCTGGTGCATTCTCTTGTAAATTTGAACTATTTTCTGTTTGCAAAATTCATTGACACTCACATAGGCAGCCTACATTGAGTGAGAGTAAGATTTTTGCTTCCTTACCTTGTTAGCAAGTGATAACATTTTGTCTCTCTCCCAGGCAACAGAAAGGTCTAATTTATTATTGATTATAATATAACCTACAACAGGGCTCCATTCTGTCAGACAGTCACTCATCAGTAGGATGGAATGGCTGTCTTGCCTATGTCTGAGTTTCACAATTGTTCAATGTGGTTTCAGGAAGAGATGACAAGTGCTTTGGCTACCATGAGAGTGGACTACGACCAAGTGAAAATCAAAGATTTGAAAACATCCAACAACCGCCTCCTGAACAAACGCCGCAAGAAACAGAAACAGGCAGGCACCTCCTCCGCAGCCCCAGGATGTAACAACCAATGAGAATAAAGGAGAGGAGACTGAGGACTTGAGGGTTAAAATTAAAAGGAACAAATAAAAATGAATAGTCAGCTCACCCTATACCACAAAGGGGCTGGCCTGAGAAAAAGAGGAACCTGGCCTGCAAAGGGGGGAAGTGTTAAAGACTACATCATTCTAGAACTTTTTCTGGGCTTTGCTTTTTAAGGGGGATTTGTTCTTGTCATATGATTTTTGCATTTTGCCAGGAGTACCAAGCAGTACCAGAAATTGTGGAATTTTGACACAGCTTTAGCTGTTTTGGGGCAGCAGAGGGTACAGGAGATCAAGTCTTAGGATACTGATGCACAAAGGTTTTAACTACAGCCTGTGAGAGTGACTTCTACTGTGATTTTAAGCTTGTGAAGGGGAAGACCAAAGTGTTCTGGTAGGAGAGGTTCAAGAGTTCTGGCACGGGGAATGGAGTGAAACATCACTGCCTTCTTCACACAAGCAGCACAGTGTCAACTCTTGGTGTTGCTGGCGCATCAGAATCGCAGCTCATGCTAGCATTGGTTAGAACAGTGTGTGTTTTCCAGGTTTAACTCCTACAGCTGCACATTATCAGCTGAACAGGGAACCACTGTCCTTGGTTTGGGAAAACCTTCCTTTGCAGCTAATGGATGGAATAAGGGTTTCTTCTTGCATTTCCTTATTCACACAGATCCTTAGTCTTATGTGAAATTCAGGTTTTGTAGCACTTTTCTAATTCAGTAGTTTGTTCATTTTCTACAGTTACAATGATGCCGTGTCTGTTCTATTGGCATATCCCTCTCTTGTGTTTTTTGTTTTTAAAATCTATGGCAGTATTTTACATAAAGCTGTTTGTTTTTAATTAGGACTCAGAACATGTCATTAATCCTTCTGAGTCTGTGAACCTTCAATAAACACACCTGGATAACTATCATATACACACCTCTGCTCTAAAGAGAGGCGTCTGAAGTCCACAAAGAAATGGAAAGGGTTGTTCTCTGTAGGAAATCCCATTGGCTGACTTCATCCAGTCTATTACATGCAGGCCTTATGCCTGATGTAAGGTGCTTATTTCTGTTAGGTTTTACCTTCTGTGCTTTAACAAGCAAACTTTAAACCTTGGGGAGTATCTTGACCCATTCTGACACTAGCAAGTGTAAACCTATGTCAGCAATACTGCTCGATCCAGAGTCCCAATATGGATATGCACCCATTGTCTTTTTTTCCTAACTCAAACTTCTGTTTCATGGTATTCTAGCTGTGGTTTGTTAATTTGTTCTTTTACTTTATGTTCAGATTGTTTCCTCTTACTTCATTACAGGTTTTATTTGAGGCGAACAAAATATCAGCAAGAATGTTGAGAGTTTTTAATGTGAAATTAAGTGCTTCCATTGGTGAAAATAAACACATTGTAACCTGGGAAATGAGGGGCTGAAAGGGTCAGACAAGAGGACAACAGTGTGTAGGAAGCAAAGCAATCATGCCAGACAGGGTCTGGATCTTCCAATCTATCTGAAAGCCACACTGAACTTGTTACCTCTCCACTGAAGATTTGCTTGATGCTTTGACCTTACAGATGGGCTGTGGTCCCATATAGGAAGCACTGGCTATCCCTACAAACCGTCCACTTTTTTTGGTGTAATCTTAGGGTTTTACAAAATTATTTTAATAAATCATGATGTTCCAGCATTTCCAGCACTACAGTAGTCCCTGTTTTCATTGAAATGTTGTGTGGTTTCATGATACAGTCAGGACCGGCTCTAGGCACCAACGCAGCAAGCAGGTGCTTGGGGTGGCCAACGGAAAGGGGCAGCACGTCCAGCTCTTCAGCGGCAATTCAGCAGCGTGTCCCTCAGTCCCTCTCAGAGGGAAGGACCTGCCGCCGAATTGCTGCCAAAAGATGAAGTGGCAGCGGTAGAGCTCCAGTCGTGGCTTCCCCCGCCCCACCTCACCACTTGGGGCGGCAAAAACTCTGGAGCCGGCCCTGGATATAGTACCAGGTACAGTCATCTTTGAGGATTTTGGCAGGAAAGGAAAAGTTTAAAAAGGAAAAATACCACCTGCACTCAAAGGCTGGCCAGCGTATCTGAACATCTTTTTGCTAGCAAAGCTTTGTTTTTAAAATATAAATCTCTGTGTAAATGAAAGCACTGAAGGGTTATTTCATGTTATCAATCTAGCTACTCCCATGACCATAGCGTATCTCACATTAATTGATTTATCCTTTAGACTCTGGTATGAGGGGGAAACATTACTCCCCTATCTATAAAATAGGGATAATAAGGCAGAGAGTGATTAAGTGACAATGCCCATGGTCACATGGATGAGGGTGTGTGTCAGAGCTAGGAATTGATCTCCTTAGTCCCAATTTAGTGCCTTTACTACAAGACCATCCATCCTTCCTCCCAAGAGTTCATCTGTTTTCATCATACCAGCCATCTGAGTTGTACACCTCTTCAAGTTGGAATTTGTTCTCCAATATCCCAGCTAGTAGGGCAAGGAGTGCAAAGGATGTGTTTCTAGTAATCTGCCCGTTTTTGATTATATAGAAATATGACAGCCATCGTGGTCCCACTGTTATTCATCCTCTGCAGTGGGTTTCCCATCATCTAAAGGTTAAAAGTCTGAGCCGTTGGTCTCCTGCAAAACAATGGCTCATGTTTTCTCTTAACTTGTCAGTTCAAGCAGTCTGGAGCGCTTTAAGGCAGTGGTTCTCAACCAGGGGTACATGTACTACTGCGGGTATGCAGAGGTCTTCCAGGGGTACATCGACTCATCTAGATATTTGCCTAGTTTTATAACTGGCTACATAAAAAGCACTAATGAAGTCAGTACAAACTAAAATTTCATACAATGACTTGTTTATACTGCTCTATATACTGTACACTAAAATAAGTACAATATTTGTATTCCAATTGATTTTATAATTGTATAAAATGAGAACATAAGCAATTTTTCAGAAACAGTGTGCTGTGACACTTTTGTATGTTTGTCTGATTTTGTAAGCAAGTAGTTTTTAAGTAAGGTGAAACTTGAGGATGTGCAAGACAAATCAGACTCCTTCAAGGAAGGAGTACAGTAGTCTGGAATGGTTGAGAGCCACTGCTTTAAGGAATGTGCTTAAGCATTGGTCATTTCTGATGGAGAACTCCAAAATATACTAAGGGCCCAATTCATCACCACATTACCCCACGTTTACAGCAGTGTAATTCCCTCAAAATCAGTGGAGTTACGCCACTGGAAAACTGGAGTGACAAATTGGTGAGTCAGGCCCTCAGGTACTCAAATTCCAGTCCCTGGACAGTGGAAGCTGTGACATATTATTTTTCTGACTAATGCCATCACATTCTGTTGTACCGTGACATCTAGGAATGGACTAAGTCAAACCACAAGGGGCAGCCCCAGAAAGATCTCCAAAGTACAGTGTGAAAATGGGGAGAGGGGGCATGAGGGAATATTTCTGCTTAACGTCTTTTAATGAGGGACAGAGGAACATGTGAGGTAAATGCCATGTAATATATGTCAAGCCTTCAAGCCCAAATGTGCTACAACTTCAGCCATGTAGGGGAAACTGGCTAGAACATGGTTATTACACAATCTGGTTCCATTTACAATATAAACAAGCTTTGTTTTAACCTTGTTACTGAGCCACACCAAAGCCTTAGATACATCAAAGATTTCAGCAGGGTTTGAGCATGTGGTTAATGTGCCATCATCACTGAAATATGCAAGTGTTTTGTAACTGAATCTGGGGATAATTATGTTGTAACCCTTCCTGCCCCCCCCCCCCCCGCCACATGGCTAAAAATGTAGATTAGACAAAGCCTTGGAAAATGAAGGCTTTTAAATTTCAAAAGGTTTTTTTGTGGATGTGGAGCTACCTGCTGGTCCTTCGGCATCATTGCAGTTGTTACAGTATTAAAAAGTGATGAGTATTAAGTCTCAACATCAGTAAGAAGCCAGGATGGGATTAACATAGAACAAAGTAAAACAAAATTGCTTTTAATGGATAACATCCAGACCCTAAAGATTTTTGTATTGATACTGAAATGTTGCAACTGTTCAAAGCACAGTGATTTTTTTTTTTGGATGCCTACCTTAATGTAGGTTACTCTGCCATGGAAGAGGTTTGCAAGACAAGGCATGAATGGTGCTCTGTATTCTATGGATTCTCATGTTTCATAGAAGACCTTTCCCTTGCAGCCTTTAGCTCAGTTATACAAAATAACCATCACAACACTCTCACACATCATAAAGTGCTCCGACTATTAGCTATGGTACTTGGATCTTACTTCCATGAACCCTACCCCCACTCCCATGCAGTCCTCCCACTTGGTATAATAGCTTCTTTGGAACATACTGCTTGGGAGTCCAAATTTATTGCCTGTTTTTAAAGAGGATAGACTATTATAAAACTGATTCATTTGCATATTCATCAGGCACATGGATGAGGTGACACAGCCAGGAAGAGAAAGAAGTGAATGGCCAATAGGACATGCTGCAAAGAAAACATAGATTAAAAGGGGAGGGGGGAACCTTTTAGGCAGAAGCTGAATAAGAACTGTATGCACAATTCCCTGCCCATTTCTTTTAATGATTGCTTATGGGCTGCCACTTCCCTTGTGCATGTCTCCAGCCCATCTCTCTCCCTCTCATGCGTGCACTCTCTCACACACAGATATAGTAATTCCCTCCACCAGCTTTTCTCTGCCTGTATTACACATCTGACTACCTCCTTGTCTTCGATCAAATGTACATTGTGATGAACCTTTTCTGACACACTACATTTCAAAACTAATTTTAATTGTAAGCCATTGTTCTACTGCTGTGTCTTCTAATTGAGAAAACACAGCATGCAGTCTTGGGACTGCATGTCTTAACTCTTAATTGGCTGGGGTTTGGAAGCCCATTTATATTGCAGCTCCTGATTTGCCTGAACTTGGGAAAAAGTAGGGTGCTACATACGCAGTTTGATCTAATTTCCTGTTCTCATTTCAATTAACTTGGGGTTTTTTGGTCACTATATGACCAAGTTCTGATTGTGAGCCTTTTTGAGAAGAGGGGTATTTGGTGGGATGGGGAGTTGGTGGTCTTGGAGGTACATTTGTGAAAACATTTTTTGCAATGTTTTGAAACATCTGTTAGGGGGGTGCTGCTTTCACACACATACACCCACAATTAAACTAGTCCCAGGAAATTTTCCTGCCTCTCCTGGGAGAAGAATTAATTCTTGAACTAAGAGGTTCATTCTCAAACTGTATATCACCCCTTCTACTTTTCTTCCAGACTCAGACCTGCAATCTGCCTCCCTTCCCTGTATAATAGGTTTGTTTCATCTTTGTCTCTGCATCTTCCTTCCCATGCTTTTGTCTCCTTTCACTTTGGCAATTGCAATTCCATCATGTAAAGCCTCCCTGTGTCCTGGTTTCCCAGACACCATCATATGCTGGATACCCTCCTGTATTTTTTCACAGGTGGAAGGAAGCATTGCCCCATCACTCCCCCACATACACACACCATTCCCTAACTCTGTGAATTCCCCATTCATATCAAGAGCCAGATCAACCCCTGCCCCTTTTTGCTAAAATCTCTATGAACTTGCTGCCACTGACATCACAGACACCTCCCCTACCTACCAACCCCTGTTCATTCATTACTGCTCTTTCAGACTACCTACAAACCAAAGTGAGGTAAAGAAAGAAAGGAAAAGAATAATTATGCACTTAGAAAGTGGACCTAACTCCCTCAAAAAAAAACCCCATACTTTTTCCCTCTGATCAGAACAAGGGTCCTCTTTCTCCTAAACTCTTGTTCTCTCTCTCTTCACCTTGCTATTTTTAGTGGTCTGGTCTGCAGGGTAGGCTCCTTGTTTAAGCTGCTTGAAGAAGAACCATCACAGGGTATCTGTCCTGTTAAGGGGAATCAGGCTCAAGCTTGCCTGTGACCTACCAGTTAACCCCCAGCTGATCCTGCTCTGATGACTTAATTACCATTAGTGACCCCTAGCTGTGAAAGGCTCAGGGAGGCCTACATACAGAGACAGGGAAAACTACATGCAGAAAGAGGAAAACTCAGAGGAAGGAGATCCCAGAGAGAGATACAAGGGGAGTTTCCTTTATCTAGGGAGGGCTGGGGAAGGTAGGCTGGAGAGATCTGCAGGGAATAGGTCAAGCTCCTGTGGAAAGCCCTGAGGTAGGGATTATAAGAAGCAGAGATGGCCCTGGGAGAAGCTGTGGGAGTCCCCAGGGAAGGAGGTCAGTGGGAAAATCTATTAGGAAGAAGTGCCTGTAAGTAAAAAGCCATGGAGGATAGTGCTTAGGCAAAGGAGCAAATGTACTGAAACATTCCAGTTGAAACTGTAAAGTCAGTTTCAGCTATTAAATAAATTGATGAAATGTTTTTTCATTAGAAATAAAAGCATTTTCTGAGAATGAAATGCAGCCTTAATAATGAGATTGTCTTATACAGTGGGCTATTAAGAAACGTTAATATGAGGTGGGGGAGATAGAAACACATCATAGTGAACGGGGAGTGAGAATTGAAAAATGTCTAGTGTCATGAGTGCTGTGCTGTACCCCAGATATGCTTTATTTATTTTGTTTTAGTGCAAATGCCTAGAGCTGCACAATTACAGCTGACTGGCTTGGTCATCCTGAGACTGCTCCCCCTAGGATCTAAATGTATCCATAGCTGTGGCCAATTAAGCAAGAAATTTGGAAGTCAAGGTTCAAGACTAAAGCAAGTTAACATGGGTTCTATGGTCATCCTTATGTGGCATAGTTATAATTTCTTTACATGGTATCTGTCTTGAGGAACAAGATTGAGGATTTAGAAAATGGAGATGTAATAGCCACTGGAATACTGGCCTCCTGGAAGGTAGCTAGGGATCTGATTAAACAATTTCCCCTGCAAGAAATAGTACCCTGAGTCCTGAAGAACCTCATCAGGCAAAATCCTAATTTACTATGTGCAATGCTCTATACGTGCACACCTTGCTAATGGAACAAGACCCCTGCACACATGTGGGTACATCCCTATCATGACAAGTGATATTATAAGCTCCTCTCCAGCAGAAATGTTCTGAATGAATAAATCTAACCTTATTTCCAAACCTGCCCAGCAACTTCCAGATGCAGAGAACTTTTAGCTCCATTCAAGAAATTATATGCTCACTGTCATAATAAGACAGTCGAGGGTTAATTTCTCTTTTACCTGTAAAGGGTTAAGAAGTTCACATAGCCTAGCTGACACCTGACCAGAGGAACCAATGGGGGGACAAGATGGGTTCAAAGAGGGAGCAGGGGAAATCAGTCTTTCATCTGTTCAGAAAAGTTTGTGCTGGAGTGAAGGATCCAGGAATCAGCCATCTAACATTTCTTAAAAGTAGTAAGTGTTTAGAGAAGGAATGTACTAGATTATGTTTATTTTCTTTTGTGACTTTGTTTTGCATAGAGGGAGAATCAAATTGGGTTTCTTTGTGTAACTAAGGTTTTTGCCCAGAGGGACATCCTCTGTGTTTTAAATCTGTTGTCTGTGAGAGTAGCTTGCATGCTAATCTCACAGAGGTATTCCTTTCACCCTTTTTCTTCAATTAAAAGTCTTCTAAGAACCTGATTGATTTTCCTTGTTTTAAGATCCAAGGGTTTTTTTTTTATCTGGGCTCACCAGGAATTGGTGGGAGGTGAATCAGTCTCAATCCTGCCAGGAAAAGGGGGATAAGGACTGGGGAAATATTTGGGGGGAAGACAGAGTTTCCAAATGACTCTCTCATAAATGTGTGTTTAAACTATTTGATGGTGGCAGCTACTAGATCTAAGCTGGTAAATAAGCTTAGGGGTTATCTCATGCAGGTCCCCACATCTGTACCCTAAAGTTCAGAATGGGGGGGGGTGACACCTTGACACCCACCTTGCATTCGTGCACTCAGCATTCCTCAAGAGTTTGGAATCTAACTGTACTAACCACTTCCAAATCCAAAAGTATACTCTAAACATATCAGTGGAGGAAGATTATAGAGGCACTTGTATTATGAAGCACTATTGTTCTTTGGTGAAGTTTCCTTCTGTGAGACTTTCTTGTGTCTGGCTGAGACATTCCTTGGGGGTCCCAATCCAGATGCCAGTGTCCTTGCCCAGTGTAGTCCTACTTGTCTTTCCAATCTTCTGTTATCTAGCAGGAGAGATTTTTACTTTCTTTATTGTTGTTTGGTTTTCCCCTTGTTTTTACTCGATACCTCATGTTTTCAGATAGTTGGCTCTGCTGTGGTACCCTTTACATGCTCCAGTAGCATAAATGGGCCATAAAGCCAACTTAGCCATTCAACTGTGGATTCTCCTGGCCTGAGGGAATCTCCAGGCAGCATTGATGGCATTCCCCTCACCACATCCTGTGTTGTAGGGGAGAGACAAACAAGGTGGGAGTGCTACTGCATTCCAGCAATCCCTGGCTGTTGGAATGGCACCTTAGAGCTATAGTCGATCAGGCATAAAGAGTAGCCCTGAAACAGCTGTAAGTATCACCATGAACCAATGTATCCCCTAGCTGACTAAAGAAGAGTTGGAACTCAAAGATGGTATAGGTACCTCTGCCCTCTCCCCTCCTCCCCCTACTAAGTCTGGCATGAAGCAAAGCATTGTTAGTAATGTCTGTCAAGTGGATGGGGTATTATTTTTCATTGTTACATTGGGCCATACTTTATGGAGTTCAACTGTAACTGCCAAGCATGGACTGTATGGAGCATAAAGAATCCAAAAAGTGGAAGTTGCATGGTTTTCTTATAGAATTGACTTGTGCTGAATTCCAATGTATTGCAGTTTAATTACAAATGCTTTTTGTTTCACAACCATTTCTGATCACTTTATTCGTTAACAGGAATTATAGATGCTCCTTCCTTTTTTTTTTGTTGCATCAGTTTTATCCAGGTCCTTGCAATTAAATGGGATGGTTATTTGGACTATAATTGCTCTCCTGAAATTTCCTTGCTTACCGCTTTGAGAAGCTTGCAATACTGTTCTCAGGAGACATTTCTTATTGCTTAGCTACTGAAACACCTGCTAAAACTGAGCTCTCTGAAACTGAAAATTTAAATGTGAAAAGGGTGGGTAGAGCTGGAAGAGAAACTTCTTAAAACACTAATATTAAAATAAAATGTGTTGGTGGAGAAACACTGGGGAGGCGGGGGTGCGGGGAACTCAGATTTTAAATCTAAAATGTATTGCTTCACTAATGAATCAGGAAAATTCTGGTTTGGATATTAGCTATTGCCCCATCTCAGAGCAGTTCCTGAATTCAGAAGTAATTAAATCTCCCTAAAGACAAGTACAACATGTATTCTACCTATTTCTGGAGAATGCTAATGCAAGACTGTGCCTTATGGATATGAATGAGTCATTTGAGTACATACCTTAATTTACCTAATAGGCTCAATTTTTAGGCAGCTGATAACACATGGACAGTGCATTTGTTCAGTTATCAGATACAGTCCCACTCTCCCAAAGTTACTTGGCTGATCTCGCTCTTTGTTTTTAAAGGAAGATATATGATCAGGCAAAGTAGACCTTCCCTTTTTAATGATCCTTTGTCAATCTACAAATTTTTGACCTGGATGAAGATTTATTTCATTTGCCTCAAGCCCGAGACCTATTCCATGATGTCTCTTTATCTTTGTTTCAACTCAAGAGGCTGCCTGCCACTCCATCTCTTACAATCACGTAGGGCAGGGGGAAATATTATCACGGGATTGTTGTCTGGCAGGAAACTTTCAAAATAGGATTCTATATTATGTGCAAACCAGTGAGGAGGAAAAGCCCAAAACATCTAGGAATGGAAGGTGTATCCCTGTGCCATGCCAAACTCCTGAGATCTCCCCTCCATTTGCACGCCAAGACCAGAGACAATGGACAACTCTGCCAATGAAATCAGCCCAGATAGAGCTCTGGGTACTGGGAGTGTGCGGCATGGTTCCTCTGTGGCAGCTTCCTCTGGGTCACCCTGAAAGAATGTTGCCCCCCTCAGCAACTGTCTTACTCGAAGAAACCCAAGATTGTGGGACACAAAGATTGGTTGCTTTCAGATGCACAGTATTACCTATGGTCTGTGGAGGCAGGGAGAGGTCAAGAAGCAGTGAAAGCACAAGGCCTCTGTATGAAAGGTGCTGGTGAGTCTCCCAGATCCATGGTTTTACAGAGATGGATCTATTTCATGAGAAGATGACAAGTAGTTGCTATAACACATCTATAAATCAGTAGAGCTGGTTGAAAACTTTGTCAGAACAGTTTTCTGTCAGAAAGTTCTGCTTCATCAAAATATTTCACAGGAACATGTCTATATCAATGGAAAAGGTGACATGATTTGAATGACAATATTTTGTTTAACTTTATCATTTCAGTTTGACTTTCTGTTTATTTGGACTTTCTTGTTCTGTTTAATTTCATTTTATTGTTGCATTTTGACTTGATGTGGAAAAATTTCATTTGAGGGATTGTGTACTGGGATTGACCTGTCACATACTGCCATGTGTCATCTTTCACTGGATCTGACTGCACATTGCTTCTGATTATTTCAGCTGACCCATGTGATGTCACAGTGTGAGCAGCAGCTCTCTGTTTAGTGCCAGGCTCAGCCTTTGAGTGAGGCTGTGATTGCATGACATCTTTGCTGAAAGGCAGCAATAATTGCCATTTATCTTGCATCTCTGTCCTTCCCTTCCTCCCCCCCAGGTGCTCTGGGCTTCTGTGAAACATGGTATTTTCAGTGATTTCACCTCAGAACGCCTGCCCCCGATCTGAAAGATTTAAAGAGGACGTGGAAGCAGTTCAGGTAACACTCAGCAGTTGTCTGACTCTCAAATAATAAAAAGGTCTCTTCGTATGACACTGCTTCCACTATAAATGACAGTGCCACATCTCCTGTCACTTCTAAGAACCTAATGCCCATACTGGGTCAGAGAAATGGTCCTTCTAACCCAGTATCCTGTATTCTGATAGAGGCCAGTGCCAGATGCTTCAGAGAATGAACAGAACAGGGCAATTATTGAGTGATCCATCCCCTGGTGGCCAGTCCTAGCATCTGGCAGTCAGAGGTTTAGGGACCCCCAGAACATAGGGTTGCACCCCTGACCACCTTGGCTAATAGCCATTGAACTTATCTAGTTCTCTTTTGAACCCAGTTATGCTTCTGGCCTTCACAACATCCCCTGGTGATGAGTTCCACAGGTTGACTGTGTGTGTATGAAGAGGTGCTTCCTTATGTTTGTTTTTAAACCTGATACCAGTTAGTTTCATTGGGTGACCCCTGGTTCTTGTGTTATGTGAAGGCGTGAACAACTTTCTCCACACCATTCATGATTTTATAGACCTCTATCATATCACCTCTAGTCGTCTCCTTTCTAAAATCGACAGTCCCAGTCCTTTTAATCTCTCCTTATATGGAAACTGTTCGATACTACTAATTTTTGTTGCTAATCTCTGTACGTTTTCCAATTCTAATATATCTTTGAGATAAGGCAACCAGAACTGCATGCAGTAGTCTAGGTATACCATGGATTTATATAGTGGCATTATGATATTTTTTGTCTATCCATTTCCTAATGGTTCCTACCATTCTGTGGGCTTTTTTGACTGCTGCTTCATGTTGAGCAAAGGTTTTTCAGAGAACTATCCAGTGACGCCAAGATCTTCCTGAGTGATAACAGCTACTTTAGACCCCATCATTTTGTATGTATAGTAGGGATTATGGTATGCATTACTTTGCACTTATCAACGTTCTATATTATCTGCCATTGTGTTCCCAGTCACCCTGTTTTGTGGGATCCCTTTGGAACTCTTTGCAGTCACCTTTGGATTTAACTATCTTGAGTAATTTTGTATTGTCTGCAAATTTTGCCACCCCACTGTTTACCTCTTTTTCCAGACAATTTATAAGTGTATTGTACAGCACAGGTCCCAGTACAGAACCTTGGGGGACCTGCTATTTACGTCTCTCCATTGTGAAAACTGACCACTTATCCCTATCCAGTGTTCCCTATCTTTTAATCAGTTACTGATCCATGAAAGGACCTTCCCTGTTATCTCATGACTGCTTACTTTGCTTTAAGAGCCTTTGGTGAGGTACCTTGTCAAAGGCTTTCTGAAAGCCCAAGTACCCTACATCCATTAGAACAGTATAAGTGGAACTAGCAGTGGAGGGGTAGGGATTGAGCATTGGCCTGTTAAACCCAGGGTTGTGAGTTCAATCCTTGAGGGGTTGGTCCTGCTTTGAGCAGGGGGTTGGACTAGATGACCTCCTGAGGTCCCTTCCAACCCTGATATTCTATGATCCCAGCATGAGGCTGCCCAGAAGCTGCCATCTTCAATGGAACAGTTTAGGGTGGAAAAATGACCAGATCTTGAGGCTTGGGCTTGCTCAGTAGAGAAGCTGTTGTGGATGCTCTGCACCATGCACCCCAGCAACTGCACGGGGGACCCAGTTTGCCAAGAATTCAGAGAGGGGAGGGAACCCTGACATGGTGGCAGCACGGGGGGATCATTTTGAACTAGAAGCGCAGACCTTGGGATTTTAAAAGGACATATTTTTTTTCCTTTTAGCTGCTTGAAAACCAGGGAGTGTGGTGTGTGTTTGTTTTTTCTTTCTAGTTCTCTGGTTAGGCTAGGCTAAGTGCAGGAAGGCTAGAATGATGGAAAGTGAGGTACAAAAGAAACTAGAATTAGCCTTATTGGAAGCTGAAGAGAGACAGAAAGAACATGAAACACAAATGGCCTTAAAGCACTTGGAGTTGGACATGGAGGAGAAGAAGGAGGCAAAATGCTTGGAGGCAGAGGCAGCCAGGGAGGAGGCTTCCCATAAAAGAGCCCTGTAGTTAAAAGACAGAGAAATACTGGCCCAGATTTCGGCCCAGAATCATGAACTGGCTGTTATGGAGTTGAAAAGATGGAACCCTTCAGCAGCTGGCTCCACTTCCCCAAAAATCCACAAATGGGAGTGACTATATTCACAGTATGATGAATCCAGTGATATTGCTGAATATTTCATCACCTTTGAGAGACTGTGCACCCTCCATGCAATTCCTGAAGATCACAAGATAACCACATTAGTAGCAAAATTGACTGGAAGAGCTCTGGACATATTCAACAAGATGCCTATTGAGGATGCTTCTGACTATGGTAAATTTAAGGATTTGGTTTTGAAACAATTTCAACTTACACCTAAAATTTAGAGCCCTTAAGAGAGGGGCTGGACTAAGTAATGTGGCTTATGTAAACCAGATGAAGGATCTGTTAGATACATGGGTCAAAGGAAGGGGTGTAACTAGCTTTGAAGAAAGGTGTGATTTGGTTGTACAGGAGCAGTTCCTGACTCTGACCAATGATGATGTAAAACAGTATTTATGGGATAAGAAAATGGACTCAGCAGAAAGTCTTGCTTCTTATGCTGATCAACAGGAGCAGTCCCAGACTGTCTGAGAGGCAGGGCAAATCAGAACAAAGCAGGTGGAGGTAGCAGAGAGGAACAACCTGGGTTGCAGTTTGGGTGGATACCAGAAGGGACACCCCAAGGCCACACCACAATACCAGGGGAAGCCTAAGGCCCCACCTACACCCCAAGGAAAACCCCAGACACCTTCTCTCAGCAACCCACCTCGCCCCAGTGAAAGGCCAACTGCCCTAAGAATCCCAACAGGTTACAGTTCACTGCACTGGGGTCTCACCAAAGGTCCTCAGGTCCAGATGTCTCCCAGATACCATCAGAGTGAAAGGAAACTGAGTGTGGGCGGGAAGAAGGTTATCACATGGAGGGACACTGGAGCACAGGTGTCAGCTATCCACCAATCCTTAGTGGACCCCAAATTCCTCAACCCAGAGGCCCAAGTGACGATTCAACCCTTCAAGTCAAACTCTTTTGACTTGCTTACAGCCAGGTTGCCTGTCAGTACAAGGGCTGGTCAGGAATGTGGACTTTTGCAGTCTATGATGATTATCCCATTTCCATGCTGCTGGGGGAAGATTTGGCCCACCATGTGAAGCTAGCCAAGAGGGTGGGAATGTTCACCCACAGCCAGGCTAAGCAAGCCTTCACACCTATCCCTGTTCCTGAGCTTTCTACAATGGCCCCGTCTGAGTTACCAGAGACACCAACTGAGGTGGTGGAACTGGACCTTATGCCAACATCTGCGACAACAGTAGTGGATCCAGTTGCAGAGACTCAGCCAGAACCAGTCCCAGAAGGGCAACTGGCAGAGCAATCAACACCAAAACCATTGCCAGCACTGAATCCAATGCTTGCAACCCCATCTACAACTCCAACACCAGACGGCACCACCGAGCCTGCCCTGGCAGCAGCAGATAAACCTATGCAACAGGCTCAGCCAGAGCCTGAAATACAACAGTGCACCAGCAGAGAGCCGTTCACAGTCAATGGAAACAGCCCCATCACCTACATCACTTCCAGAGGGACCAAGCCCAAGTCCACAATCCAGTGAGGAACTGATGTCTCTAGCATCAAGGAAACAGTTCCAGGCTGAGCAGGAAGCAAATGAAAGCCTCCAGGGGGCTTGGACGGCAGCATGGAGCAACTCACCGCCTCTCAGCTCTTCTAATCGATCCTGGTTTGTTGTAGAAAGAGGACTTTTATACAAGGAAACTCTTTCTGGTGGACACCAGGAAGACTGGCATCCTCAGAGACAGTTGGTAGTTCCAACTAAGTACCGGGTGAAGCTCTTGAGCTTAGCCCATGATCATCCTAGTGGCCATGCTGGGGTAAACAGGACCAAAGACCATTTGGGGAAGTCTTTCCACTGGGAGGGAATGGGCAAGGATATTTCTACCTGTGTCTGGTCATGTGAGGTGTGCCAAAAAGTGGGAAAACCCCAAGACCAGGTCAAAACCCCTCTCCAGCTACTATCCATAATTGAGGTTCCATTTCAGCAAGTAGCTGTGGATATTTTGGATCCTTTTCCGAAAAAGACCCAGTACATACTGACTTTCATGGATTTTGCCACCCCATGGCCAGAATCAGTAGCTCTAAGCAACACAAGGGCTAAAAGTGTGTGACAGACATTTTTGCCATGGTAGGTTGGCCCTCCGACATCCTTACAGATTCAGGAACTAATTTCCTGGCAGGGACCATGAAAAGCCTTTGGGAAGCTCATGGGGGTGAACCACTTGGTTGCCACCCCTTACCACCATCAAATAAATGGCCTGATGGAGAAGTTTAATGGAACTTTGGGGGCCATGATATGTAAATTCATAAATGAGCACTCCAGTGATTGGGACCTAGTGTTGCAGCAGTTGCTTTTTGCCTACAGGGCTGTACCACATCCCAGTTTAGGGTTTTCACCATTTGAACTTGTGTATGGCCACGAGGTTAAGGGGCCATTACAGTTGGTGAAGCAGCAATGAGAGGGAACTTTCTCCAGGAACTAACAACCTACAAAACACCCTCCGAAACTCTCTTTAGCCCTTACTAGAGAGAACCTAAAAGATGCTCAGGAAAAGCAAAAGGCCTGGTATGATAAACATGCCAGAGAGCGTTCCTTCAAAGTAGGGGACCAGGTCATGGTTTTGAAGGCACTCCAGGCCCATAAGATGGAAGTGTTGTGGAAAGGGCCATTTGTGGTTCAAGAGCACCTGGGAGCAGCATAACTATCTCTTAGCATCCCCCACCTCAAACCTAAAGCCTAAAGTGTACTATGTTAATTCTCTAAAGCCCTTTTATTCCAGAGAATTAAAGGTCTGTCAGTTTACAGCCCAGGGAGGAGATGACACTGAGTGGCTTGAAAGTGTCTACTATGAAGGAAAAAGTGATGGTGGCGTGGAAGAGGTGAACCTCTCAATGACCCTCAAACATATGCAGCAACAGCGATCAAGGAGCTGTGTACTAGCTTCGTGCCAATGTTCTCAGCCACCCCAGGATGGACCAAACTGCTTTTGTAGTTGGCTAGCCATTCACAGTCTTTGTTTAATCCTGATCTGATGGTGTCAAATTTGCAAAGACTGTGAGTGGCTAGCCAACTACAAAAGCAGTTTCTTCCCCCTTGGTGTTCACACCTCAACTGCTAGAAGAGGGCCTCACCCTTCCTGATTGAACTAACCTTGTTCTCTCAGACTGATTCTTGCCTGCATATTTACACCTGCCTCTGGAAATTTCCATTACATGTGTCTGACGAAGTGGGTATTCACCCACAAAAGCTCCAATACATCTGTTAGTCTTTAAGGTGCCACAGGACTCTTTGTTGCTTTTTACAGATCCAGACTAACATGGCTACCCCTCTGATACTTGTCTCTCGTGAAAGTTTCCCAAAATCAACTGGTTAAAATCGTCCTCAAAATGTGAAAAATATTGTTTGTTTTTTATATAATCAGTAGTATATCTAAAGGTGCATGTGTCTTAACTGTCTCCTCCTAGACCTCCAGGAAGAAATCACAGCCAGTGCGGAACAGGCTGTCCAGCACCATCTGTGATTTGAGGAACGTGTCAAAAATATAAAGGGAAGGGTAACAACCCTTATTTATGCAGTAACATAACCTCCCTCTTGGCCAGAGGTACAGAATCGCTTACCTGTAAAGGGTTAATCAGTTTAATTAACCTAGTTGGCACCTGACTAGAAGGACCAATGGGAAAAGAAGATACTTTCAAATGGGGGGGGGAGGGGAAGGTTTTCTTTGTGCTCTCTTTGTGTGTGCCCTCTCAGACAGGAGATGGACCAGGGCAGGAAAAACATCTCCTAAAAAGATCCTGAAATTATACATGTAAAATTACAGAAATTGTAAGTAACAGCAAAGAAATCCATTGGATTCTTTTGTTTTAGCTTGTGAATTTTCCCTATGCTAAGAGGTAATTTTATTCCTGTTTTGTAACTGGGAAACAGAGTCAGAGGGAAATCCTCTGGGTTTTAACTTTACAGGGTAAATGAAAAGATTTATCTTCCATCCTGATTTTGCAGGTGTGATTCTTTTACTTTTTAAGACCCTGATTAATTTTTTTAGTGTCCTAAAAACCAGGGATTTGGTCTGTGCTCACTTTAACCTATCAGTTGGTATATTCTTCTCAATTCCCCTCCCCCCCGGGAAAGGGGGTGAAGGGGCTTGGGAGAATGTTTTGGTGGTGGATAGGGCTCTACATGGTCCCTCCCTGCATGTTTGTTTAAATCACTTGGTGGTGGCAGCAGCAGCAATAACATCTAAGGACAAAGAAATGAATTTGTGCCTTGGGGAAGTTTTTAACCTAAGATGGTGGAATATAAGCGCAGGGGGTTTCATGTGGGTCCCCAAATCTGTACTTCAGAGTGGGGAGGGAACCCTGACATGCATCAACACTAATAATAAAGGTTTTGTGGTGCAACTTAGGCTTTCACTTCTGTGCAGTCCCATTGCCTTTAAATTATGCCCACTAATGTTCCTGTGGTTCTATTGCCTTCAGTGAGTTTTCACAGATGTAACTGATTGGAACTTAGAACAAATGCTGATGATGATGCAGGTGAAGGAGTAGAACACTCACTTTCACTTAGTACAGTAATCTGCTTTGTTTATTGCCTCCCTGCACTGCAGAGCTAATGTAGCTAAGTGCATACTGTGAAACTCAGGACAGATAGCTGCAAGGGGTTGGGGTAGAAAACAGTCCCAGAAGGTTAAAAGGCACTCCTCCCTATCAACTGAGGAGCGGTAACTACAGGACAATTAGGATCAGCTGAGAGGGAGTTACCTGAGGTCAATTAGGATCAGCTGATTCCAACTAAGGGCTGCCTGAGACCTTTTTAAACCCTCCCTTGTTGGGAGAAGAGGGTGTGTGTGCGTGCATGCATGCATGCTTGCTTGCTTGCTTGCTTGCTTGCTGCTAGTAGGTTGGGAGCAGCGAGCCTCACCAGGAGGGGAAGCTGCATTGCCTCCCATAAGGGAGAAAAAACAGCCCTGAAGACTGGTGGAGAAGAGGAACTGTTTTTACCCAAGCCTGTCTCACCAAGGCTAAAATGCAGTGGAGGCTGGTGAGACTGAGAAGGTGCCTTGCCACAATACAGAAAGCAAATCTATTGAATAAAAAACTTAATTTCAGAATGTGTGCTAAAATGTAAAAATTTGAAGCCCACATTCATTCTTGCTCTTCTAACGTGTTATTGGAGGGGGTGGAATATACTAGATGTGGGGAAGTGAAAAGTTGGCTAAATGCATTGCATTTTGCTAGTAGTTCCTTTGCAACTTTCTCTCTTGAGGAATGACTAGTAGGGGTGAGTGTTCCAAATCTTCCCAGGACATTCATATTAATCAGAACAGTAGAATCTAGTGTTTTTAAAAGACTTGCTAGGTCATATGGGCCATCTTTCTGCTAATGCAAGATTGTTCTCCATTGTATTGAATGGTTTTCACCTCAGCTCTTCTGATAGTTACCCACTAGCTCATTATACAAGGTGTATCATCTCGTACTCCTTTGGAAACATGGTTTCAATAATTCCTCAGGATTTATTATGGTGGTGACATAGCAGCTCCATAGTGAGAGATTTGTACTCTTATTAGGAATTAAACTTCTTTGTTATGCATAGTTTCTACTCCCCAAAGTTACAGCATTTACTCTGAGTACAGAATGAATTTTCTGGAAATTTATGAGTAAATCTGTTAATCGTGTTATGAGTTATAAGCATTAAATGTGACCCCTTATTTTTTTCTTTTAAGAATTGTCACTTGTAGCTTAAATATTTTTTTAATAGTCTCCAGGCTATTAAGATTATTACTGTGCATACTTAGGGTATGTCTACACTACAAGAGTAGTTCGATTTAACTTAGGTCAAATTTGTGGATTCGACCTTATGAATTCGAATTTGTGTATCCACACTAAGGACACTAATTCGACTTTGTGAGTCCACACTAACGGGACAAGCGTCGACATTGGAAGTGGTGCATTCTGGGCAGCTATCCCACAGTTCCCGCTTCCCATTGGAATGCTGGGTAGAGCCCCCAATGCCTGCTGGGGGAAAAATGTGTCGAGGGTGGTTTTGGGTAACTGTTGTCATTCAACCGCCCTCTCTCCCTGAAAGCGCCGGCGGGAAATCTGTTACCGCACTTTTCTGGTCAGTGACAGCGTGGACGCCACAGCACTGCGAGCATGGAGCCCGCTGCGATCATCGCTGCACTTATGGCCGTTGTCAACTCCTCGCACCTTATCGTCCACCTCTTCCACAGTCAGCTGCTGAGAAATCGGGCGAGGAGGCTCCAGCAGCGCGGTGAGGACATGAAGTGTCAGAGTGGCACAGACCTCTCACAAAGCACGGGATCCCGCGCCGCGGAGATCATGGTGGCAATGGGTCACGTTCATGCTGTGAGACGGCGATTCTGGGCCTGGGAAACAAGCACGGACTGGTGGGACCGCATAGTGCTGCAGGTCTGGGATGAATCACAGTGGCTGCGAAACTTCAGGATGCGTAAGGGCACTTTCCTTGAACTGTGTGACTTGCTGGCCCCTGCCCTGAAGCGCCAGGACACCCGGATGCGAGCAGCCCTGACTGTGCAGAAGCGAGTGGCCATAGCCCTCTGGAAACTTGGCATGCCAGACAGCTACCGGTCAGTAGCGAACCACTTTGGCGTGGGCAAATCTACCGTGGGGGTTGCTGTGATGCAAGTAGCCCACGCAATCGTTGACCTACTGCTCTCAAAGGTAGTGACCCTGGGAAACGTCCAGGTCGTCATAGATGGCTTTGCCGCGATGGGATTCCCAAACTGCGGTGGGGCTATAGATGGAACTCACATCCCTATCCTGGGACCGGCCCACCAGGCCAGCCAGTATATTAACCGAAAGGGCTAGTTTTCAATGGTGCTTCAAGCACTGGTGGACCATAGGGGACGTTTTACCAACATCTACGTCGGGTGGCCGGGCAAGGTTCATGACGCGCGTGTTTTCAGGAACTCTGGTCTGTTTAGACGCCTGCAGGAAGGTAGTTTCTTCCCGGACCACAAAATAACTGTTGGGGATGTGGAGATGCCTACAGTGATCCTCAGAGAACCAGCCTACCCGCTAATGCCCTGGCTCATGAAGCCCTATACAGGCGCCCTGGACAGTGACAAGGAGCTCTTCAACTACCGGCTGAGCAAGTGCAGAATGGTGGTGGAGTGTGCTTTCGGACGTCTCAAGGGGAGATGGAGGAGCTTACTGACTCGCTCGGATCTCAGCGAAACCAATATCCCCATTGTTATTGCAGCTTGCTGTGTGCTCCACAATCTCTGTGAGAGCAAGGGGGAGACCTTTATGGCGGGATGGGAGGTTGAGGCAAATCGCCTGGCTGCTGATTACGCTCAGCCAGACACCCGTGCCATTAGAAGAGCCCAGCGGGAAGCGCTGTGCATCCGGGAGGCTTTGAAAGCTAGGTTCCTCAGAGAGCAGGTTAACCTATGACTGTCCAGTCTCTTTACAGAGAAGCTGAACCTGCCCCTGTTTCACTTACTATTCACTTTTTTCAGTGGTTACATACCCCGTTCCCCAGGTTTCCCCCCTTCCAACAGACGTTTAAAAATAAATTTATTGGAACATTTTTAATTCACAAAGTTTTCTTTACTAATGAATTCGCGTTAAAGGGTTCAAACAGGGACGCAGACTGTGGTGGGTACGGTGTGCAGTGACGTACAGACCGCTTCTACACTCGAGGACTGACAGGCTCCTGCTCCTACAGCGGTCTCTGGGGGGAGGACGGTTACAGGAGGGTGTGCAGGAAGGGGTGGGTTTGCAGGAAGGGGTGAGGGGTGTGTGGGAAGGGTGAGTAGGTGTAGGGGGATGAGGGCTCTGGCTGGGGCTCAGGGCATCGGAGAGGTTCATGGCTAGGGTGGAAGGGCATGGTACGGGCAGCCTGCCTTGCCATTTGTGGATGCCAGGCGCTCGGACCCTGGGGCAGCATACACCTCCCAGACTGACCTGGGGCAGCAGACACCTCCCACAGTGACCCGGGTGCCTAGTGACTGCACTCTGTGTGTGACCTGCTGTTGATCCTGCCCCCATGTCTGTACCCTGGTAATGGTGGCTGTCCTATGCAATTAACAAAGCCCTCCCCCCCCCTTCACACAAAGTCTTCTGCAAAGAAACATGACGGAAACAGTAATGAACAGCAAATTATTTTTAATACTCAACTACACAGTTGGGGGATGAAACTGGGATTTGGGATCGGGTGAGCCAGGAAGGGAAGCAATTCTCATACTTTAGGGAATGAGAGCTGTTTGGTACATGAGCGCTCTGCTGGGGTGGAGTGACAGTTTTCATGGCCCCTAGCACCCCTCCTTCTTGTGATTTTGGGTGAGGAGGGGACAGGACTTTGTGGCGGGGGAGGGCGGTTGCAGATACAGTTCAGGGGGGCCCTGTGCTCCTGCCTGCGGTCCTGCAGAACACCCACAAGGCGCCGGAGCGTGTCCGTTTGCTCCCTCATTAGTCCAAGCAGCGTTTGAGTCGCCTGCTGGTCTTCCTGCCGCCACCTGTCCTCCCGTTCGCTGTGTGAGCGCTGCTGCTGAGAGAGGGTCTCTGTAGCAGGGTGGACCCTGCTCCGGACCTGAGGGCTTTGAAAAGCAGCCTGGCAGGGCTTGAGAGCTGCGGCTGGAGGCTGGGCTGATTGGGAAAGTGGCTGCAGCTGGGGGCCATGCCCCAAACTGAAGCCCTGGGGCTTATAAGAGGCAGGGAAGCCAGAGCACAGAGTCTCTCTCTGGTTCTAGAGAGAGATGGGCCTGGCTGCTTAGGGCTTAAGACAAGGTACCTGAGGGTGAAGCAGGGCTGGGAACAGGCCGAGGAGCTGGGGAAGCTCCAGCCTGGAAAGCCCCAGGCTGCGGCCTAGCAAAGGGCCATAGGTACTGTGGGTTGCAGGGGGCAACCCAGGGGTAGGACAAGGCAGCAGGTCCAAACCCCCTATTGCCTGTGATGAGTGGGCTGATACTGCAGTCTGCCCCAGGGTGTGGGGCTAGACCATGACTGTCAGTAGCCACTACTGAGGCAAGGCGGGGATAGTAGCGTGGGGTTCCCCTGGGAGGGGGAGACCCAACCATAGATAGCGGGCACCGGGTCCAGGGAGGGACGCCGGGGCCAGAGAACAGGTGGGTCACCAGCCGGCCGGGGGCGCTCCAGGGCTGGACTGCGGGACATTCTGCGGCCAACCAGCAGGAGGCGCGGCAGGGATGAGTACCGCCCGCTTACAGTCTCCCTCCACTGGCTCTGCTGGGCCGCCTCGGCTCTGGAGCAGGCCATCAGTTCGGCGAACATCTCGTCCCGAGTCTTTTTCTTTCGCCGCCTAATCTGCGCCAGCCTCTGTGAGGGGGATGCCGGGGCAGTTCGGGAAAGAGCCGCAGCTGTGTGATGGGAAAAAGGAAGTGATTTCCTTCCAAAGATACATGTTTGCGAACACTGAACACAGTCTACTCAGTTTCTGTGAACAAGACCATACAGTGCACCTAATCTCATGTGCTCTCAGGACAAGTTCGAATTTTCGGCATTCGCTTTCATTGCCTGGGGTCTTGCACTGGAGATCGGACAAGCGGGGCAGGAGAGCAGAATCCGTGTAGCAGCCAGGCCTGGTAAGCCGTAAACTTTAGGCTGCTTAACAGTTAATGGATAGCAGTGCCCTCCTGCTGCAGGCAATCTGGAAAGCATAAAGTCTGACCCTGTTCCAGCCCCTCACGGTTGTCCCCGGGAAAGATCCCTGTATGCTTTTCCTCTGCAGCCTCCACCACATGGCTGTTAAACGATGGTCATTGTTATGCAAAGGAAAAGTCAAGCATTCACAATAGTAACATTAAAGTAATTCCCCTAATTAGATGCAGCAGTTGGCCGAGTGAGATCACCCTGAGGCGAGTCACCAGGAGAAACAGAGAGTGCATGCTGCGTGAATCCCTGCACAGACCAGGGCCCTATGCTGCCATGCTGGTCGAGGCAATGCTCCCACTATACCTCAGGATGGCCTGGCGCGGAAGAGTGTGCTTCCACGGAGCACCCAATAAGGCACCTCTCCCCAGGAACCTCCTGCGGAGGCTTTTCGAGTACCTCTACGAGAGCTTCGTGGAACTGTCCCAAGAGGATTTCTGTTCGATCCCTATATGCATTGACCTTCTTTTCATATAGTTTTTATTCCTGTTTTTTAAAAAATAAATGTTTACATGTTTATAGCACTTACCGACGGATCCTTCCCCTGATTCAGAGTCTGGGTTAACGGCCGGGGAGGGTTGGTAGGGGATCTCTGTGAGGGTGATGAAGAGATCCTGGCTGTCGGGGAAAGCAGTATTGTAAGCGCTGTCGCCTGCCTCGTCCTCCACAAACCCTTCCTCATCTTCCCCATCGGCGAACATCGCCGAGGAACTGCCTGTCGACACTATCCCATCCTCAGAGTCCACGGTCACTGGTGGGGCAGTGGTGGCAGACCCACTGAGAATGGCATGCAGTGCCTCGTAGAAGCGGCATGTCTGGGGCTGGGCTCCGGAGCGTCCGTTTGCCGCTTTGATTTTTTGGTAGCCTTGTCTCAGGTCCTTGATTTTCATGCGGCACTGCATTGCATCCCGGCTGTATCCTCTGAGTGCCATGGCTTTGGAGACCTTCTCGTAGGTCTTTGCATTCCGTTTTTTGGAGCGCAGCTCCGAAAGCACAGACTCATCGCCCCACACAGCGATCAGATCCAAGACTTCCCGGTCAGTCCATGCTGGGGACCTCTTTCTACTCTGAGATTGCATGGACTCCTCTGCTGGAGAGCTCTGCATTGCTGCCAGTGCTGCTGAGCTCGCCCCGATGTCCAACCAGGAATTGAGATTCAAACTGGCCAGACAGGAAAAGGAATTCAAATTTTCCCGGGGCTTTTCCTGTATGGCTGATCAGAACATCTGAGCTCGGACTGCTGTCCAGAGCGTCAACAGAGTGGTGCAGTGTGGGATAGCTCCTGGAGCTACTAAGTTCGATTTGCATCCACACCTAGCCTAATTCGACATAGCCATGTCGAATTTAGCACTACTCCCCTCGACGGGGTGGAGTACCGAATTCGAACTAAAGAGCCCTCTAGGTCGAATTAAATGGCTTCCTGGTGTGGATGGGTGCGCGGTTAATTTGAATTAATGCTGCTAAATTCGAATTAAAGTCCTAGTGTAGACCAGGCCTTAGTCATAACCATTTTAAGTATACTGTTTTTTATCAAATTTGTCATAAAATATATTTTAACAATGACTACTGGGGCTATACAACTGATTTTTTTGTACTGGTCACTTGTGTTTGGAGAAGAGGTTATATAATATATTTTTACAGGCGGTTTCCTAAAAGGAAGCTGATGGAAAAGAAGCGTTCTTTGTCAAAAGGAGTGTCTTGCAGCTCATCTAAGTAGAGTTTCAGCAGCCTACTTTCTGAGCAATATCCAAAGAACCTTCTTGTCTCCTGGACTTCCTCATCCTTTGTAAATCTTCTAGGAGGGAAACTGCCCTCCTGCAGGCTTCCTATGATACTCAGGTGAAGAGCTTCTCTTCTGTTCATTACCTAAGGAGCTCTTCTAGAGAATTTGGAAAGAGCCCTTTGATCAGCATCTCGCCCAATCCAATGTCTTCTACTACTGTTACCACCCCTCCCACTCCTCTGCCTCATCTAGTGTACTTGTAAACTATAAGCACATTACATTTTAACATACAAAAGTTATACTTGCAAAATACGTTGGCATAAGTGTTTATAGTTCATAAGAAGAAAACTGGCTGAAGCAGTAGCAAGGGGGATGGCAAAAGATGTCTACTTAGGTCTGAGAGCATAGGATGGAGACAAGTAGAGAGTTCCAGGGTATAAACACTTATGTTTTTTTTAACCCTACTAACTCTTCACATTCAGTGGACAAAGCTTTAAATAACATCCCCGGCACCAATCTTGACTTGGACTACAGCCAGGGAAGACTGAAGTGATGCTGATGGAAGGGGGAAACACTGCAGCCCCTGCTCCCACACTTATGCACGTAAAATTAAGTTAATGATAGTTTGTATGGAAATTTTTGTCTAGTTTCTCATGACAACACACACACCAGACTACAAGGAATCATAAGTTAAGACAACATATGCACCTAGTGCAGTACCCTTCTACAAGCACAAGAAGACATTCAACCACAACATGCCCCCCACAATTTCTCTAATACTTTGAAGAACTGACAGCCACAGTACAGCTTATGACATATATCTTGCACAATAACATTCTTTCAACCTTTGGTGTGTTAGACTTCGCAACTTAAAAGTTAGAAAATTCCTGTTTTATGGCTATCTATATAAATTTGCCCCATATCATATGCAGCCTGTGTCCTGAACTAGGCAGGGGTCTTTTGGGGGCCGGGAGAAAAAACCCATGTGATCATACAATGTAATGACTGTACTGTAATGCATAGAAACATGAGGGCAGTATTAAAGTTTCACAGACAACTAGATCTGGCCCTTTCTAGCATGCATTCTTGACTTTGCAACCTATTTTTTTAATGTAATTTCCTAAGAGTTTTTAATGGAAAAGAATAAAAAGTTATACTTTTACACAACTGTAACAGCCTCCCCATCATGCATCATCAGCAGAGCTTGAACCCTGCACATTCAACAGTGCAAGAGAGACTGCTACCACATGAGCAACAGGATTAAATGTTATCTATCACCAAGAGAAGGCTATTATTCCAGGGCACGGGCCATCCCACCCTGAAGTGTGCTTGCTCTCCTTCACTCTGGACTTGGGAGAGCTCCTGCCCCATGTGGTACCTTCAGAGATGGGGAGAGGCTGCTGGCACCATGTGCTGGGTCTGTTGGATGGTTGTGGGGAAATGGGCCTAGCTATTTTTCCTCACTATTCTTGGGAAGTAGGGGAATGCCACCTCCATGTAGTGCCCTAAGAAATGGGGGGAATATGCTGCTAGGGTGAAACAGCATGCTGAGTCTGTGGGGATGGGGTGGAGAGAGAAGTCTGGCCCATTTCCTGCTGAATGTGGTGCCCCAAGGGAAACATACGCCACTGTGACCATGTGAGGGGAGTCCAGCCTGGCTATCTTCACACTCTGCCCACAGTTGCTCTGGCAGTCCCCAGCTGTTTCAAACATAGTCTCATCTGCTGCCGTTGCAGTGGTACAAACCCACTGTTCAGATGTCTGCACATTTAGCCATTATTTGGGTAAGCTGCCAAAATTTTGTTGAATAAAAGTGGGAGAAGGAAAATGGCCATTTTTAACAGTTTCTATTTCAGGAAAAGCTGAACAGAATTGTATCGAACAAAGACAAGACACTTTCCTAGCCTAAGGGCATTCCCTCTGCCAAATATGAAAGGTCTGCTTGTAAACAATAGAAGTATGAGAGCTTATAAAAGAAAAGGTCACAAGAATCTTTTATAACACAAGGTTGGGCAAGTAGCAGCTTCTTGGATAATACATACAAGATTGTTAAACAGTGTATATGTACATTTTAAGAATGAGTATGGTTTTGTTCAATAAGCTAACAGATGTCTAAAAAGTCTAAATACACAGTAGAAGTTTCTGGCTTGAGGTAAAAAATCCCAAATATGTAATTTTGCTCCTCCCTCCCCCCATTTACTTTATGGAATGTGAAGATAGTATGATCATTTGCCTTATTAAGTCTTTGCCTGTTTATTGTTTTTAAGTAGTGAGGAAAAACACGAAGGCAACCTTAATGGTAAAGACTAGAGGGTGGACCTCACCCCAGCCTCTTTGTATTGCTCTGGCAGTGCAAAGGGGACAGAAATGTCATAACTTGGTAACAGTGGATTTCCCCCAGAATGCTTGTTTGGGATAGAGCCAGTATAACCATATCCACACCACCTCTTCCAAGCCCCACCAACATAGGGGACTGGGTTGCCAAGAGTTGGAGGGGTTGTAGCTAGTGTGTGCTGCAAGGGGCAACGAGTTGTATGGGCCCATGATGCCCAAGCTCCAGCAAATTCAGGGCTGGGGGCGGGCATGCCTCCTCCAAGCGTTCTCTAGCCCCGCCTGCCACCCTGCACGCCTCCTTCAAGCATCCCTGCCTGCCTTGGGCAGCAGGCAGCTGCCCTCTGCAGCTCCGTGCTGAACTCCCTCACTGGCTGCTGCTGGCTACATGGGAGTGGTGCTGGGGCCAGGCTGAGGGAGCTGCTGCCCTGGTGAGGGAGGGGGTGCGTGTGTGTGTGGGAGGCTTATCCTGGCTGGACAGCCTGAGCAGCAGGCTAGGGGGCATGGGTGAGTGTCCTCCCTCCGAGCGCCGTGCCAAGCCCCTGCCCCCCCTCCGAGCGCCATGCAATGCCCCTGCCCCCTCCGAGTGCTGCGCTGCCCCAAGCCCCCACCTCCCTCCGAGTGCTGTACCACCCCGCCCCCAAGTGCTGCACCAAGCCCCGAGAACCGCACCGCCCGAAGCCCTGCCCCCCCGAGCGCCGCGCCGCCGAAACACAAAACGCTCCCTCCAGCGCTGCCCCGATGAATAAAAAAACAAACAAAAAAAAAATAAAAAAAGCCACCCGAGCGCCGCCCTGCCCCAAGGTGCCACCCCAAGCACGTGCTTGGTTGGCTGGTGCCTGGAGCCGGCCCTGGCAGTGGCTGACTGGGAGAATGCCTGGCTGCAGCAGTAGAAGGCTGCCCCCCACCCAGGCTAGACAGTCAGAGGTACCGCCCCCTCCAGCATGCTCAGAGTTGGCTCCTGAGCCTGGGCTGGGAGCAGGCTGAGCCTGGGGATAGGAGCAGAATCTGAGCAAGCCAACGGGGTGTGGGGACTCCAATTCGCTCAGCCCATGTCCTGGAAGTCAAGCCCAGGCAGGAGGCAGCCTACTGCTGCCACAGCCAGGTACTCTCCTAGGCAGCTGCTGTGCTGCATGAGACAGCATCCGGTAGTGGCTCTGGGGCCTGGCTGCCAGGAAGAGCAGCTGAACATGCCAGGGGAGCCAGTGCACTGAGAGGACAGAGTGTCTCTTGCTCCCCACCCCCATAACATGGGATGCGGAGCAGATGGAGAAAGTGTAGGGACCCCAGGCTGGGGGTGGGGTGGGGAGGAGTCATGTGTCCTCCCCTTTAGCTGGTGCCCCTGTGTCCCTCCCACAAGTTGCCCGCCACCATCAAATGACTACTTTGCACGCCCTCCCCATTTGCACCCAGTGCTCATGAACTACGTATGAGGATGCAGCCGTAAATTAACAATGTGGCATTTCAGTTCAGTTTGATTTGTGGAAGTGGGTGGAATGTATGAGAAATGGAACTCTATGGGAAAACGAAGGGAGAAAAATCTTACGCCATTAGAAACAGTCTCTCTACTGTCAAAAAAACTATAGAGGACGTATTGGTTTTAGCTAATCAAATACCTGTGGCTCTTCAGAAGAGCAATTTTCAGATCACTTGTCCCTCTTGTGTAGTCACCTTGTATGTCCTGGGTGCCACTGCACCCTTTAGATCTCCTTTAGTCCACTCCTTCTAGTGTCTCTCTAATGGCTGCTTCCTCAAGGAGTACCTGTCTCCAGGACCAGTAGGTCCTTGGCTGAAGTGTCATATTCTAGTGCCTTCTTGCTCTGATTGTTGGCCAAGGCTCTCGGTGGTATCTTCATCTTTTTGGCTGTAGCAGGTCTCCCCTCTCTGGTAGCAGTGTTGCTGATTGCATCTTACCATTATTCTGAGAGAATGCCAGGCAGGAAGTGTGATGGTCAAACTCCCATTTGTATGCAAATTCCTTTAAATTTTTCCAAGCCAAATTGGGATCTGTTGTTGGTGAATAGTGTCTGGAATGCCATAATTTGTTAAGTGGGCCCTCAGTTTGCCAATCCCTGACTTGCTTCTTGTATCAGGCGGGTCCTCAACCTCCCAAAAGTTCGAATAGCAGTCCACTGTAATCAAGTACTGCTTTTCCTTGAAGGTAAACAAGTCTGTTCCCATCTTTTCTCATGGTCAGGTGGGCAGCTCATGTGGTTAGTTTTTTTCTGCTGGTGGTTATCACATAATTGGGTGGTGTCACATCCTTCCATCCAAGGAGTGGACTTGTATTCATTCATGGCCTATAAACACATGAGCCCATCTAAGACCGTTGTCATCAGGGGCGGCTCTAGGTCTTTTGCTTTGCTGCCACAAGCACGGCAGGCAGGCTGCCTTCGGCGGCTTGTCTGCGGGAGGTCCCCGGTCCCGTGAATTTGGCGGCAGCCTGTGGGAGGTTTGCTGAAGCCGCGGGACCACCGGACCCTCTGCAGGCATGCCGCCGAAGGCAACCTGCCTGCCGCCCTCGCGGCGACCGACAGAGTGCCCCCCATGGCTTGCTGCCCCAGGCATGCGCTTGGCGTGCTGGTGCCTGGAGCCGTCCCTGGCTGTCATGGCCCAGGTGTGAGGCGTGTATTTTCTTCAAGACATCCTTACATAATGTGGTGGGAAAACAGCTCTCTGTCCTCGAAATAGGACTCCATCCTGCACACTTAGCTCATCTTTAAATTGAAAATATGGTTCTTGTCCTACTTACTTGGCTTTTGTCTTCTGGACATCCTGCTAGTATCGCTCTCTTGATGTCTGTAACTGGATGTCCTTTTCCATAGCTTCTTTGATTTCCATCAGCTTCACTATTGAAATTGGGAGTGCAACATGTTAATGAATTCAGTGCCCTGATGGTATATGCCCTACTAAGAGTGTTAGCTAACAGTCTAATCATCCTGAACAATATCTGATCTCTATATGGTATTACTGGAGGCACATCAGCATGTGCTGCCATGTCTTTGGCACACTAAGGAATTTTGCCATGACCGTCTCTAGGGGTTTGTGGTCTGATTGCAGTATTACTGGGTGGCTGTAGATGTGCTGCTGGAATCGCTACACTCCAAATACCACAACCAGAAGCTCTGTTTCTAATTGGGCCTACCTATGATCAACCTCTGACTGGCATAAGTGACTGTCTGCTTCTGGAAAAGAGCAATCCTTTCTCCCATGCATCACACTGAAGTGTCAGTGGCTCACCTGGCTGTTAGTACTTCAGGACAGGGGCATGTCATAATTTGTTTCAACATGTCAGATGCTTGCTTTTCGGGATCTACCCAATCCCACTGCACATTCTGCCTTATGAGCTGACATATGGGTTCCACTACTGAAAACAGTGGGGACAGAACTTGGACAGAAAATGTATCATAGTTTTGCAAAAGACGGTTACTCACCTTTGTAACTGTTGTTCTTTGAGATGTGTTGCTCATATCCATTCCAATTAGGTGTGCGCGCACCGCGTGCACGTTTGTCGGAAGACTTTTACCCTAGCAACACTCGGTGGGTTGGCTGGGCGCCCCCTGGAGTGGCGCCGCTATGGTGCTGAATATATACCCCTGCCGACCCATCCGCCCCTCAGTTCCTTCTTGCCGGCTACTCCGACAGTGGGGAAGGAGGGCGGGTTTGGAATGGATATGAGCAACACATCTCGAAGAACAACAGTTACAAAGGTGAGTAACCGTCTTTTCTTGTTTGAGTGCTTGCTCATATGCATTCCAATTAGGTGATTCCCAAGCCTTACCTAGGCGGTGGGGTCGGAGTGAGACGTTGCGGAGTGTAAGACTACTGAGCCAAAGGCAGCATCGTCTCTAGATTGCTGAACCAATGCGTAATGCGATGCAAAGGTGTGGATGGAAGACCAGGTAGCCGCCCTACAAATTTCCTGGATGGGAACATGGGCCAGGAAGGCGGCAGAGGAGGCTTGAGCCCGAGTAGAATGGGCAGTGAGATGTCCAGCGGGAACATGCGCCAAGTCATAGCACGCCCGGATACATGATGTCACCCAAGAAGAAATTCGTTGGGAGGAGACCGGCATACCCTTCATTCGGTCAGCGACGGCCACAAAGAGCTGAGGAGACTGCCTGAAGGGCTTGGTTCTCTCAATATAAAAGGCGAGAGACCTACGGACATCCAAGGTGTGTAGTTGTTGTTCCCGACGTGATGAGTGCGGTTTCGGGAAGAAAACAGGGAGGAAAACATCTTGATTGACGTGGAACGCAGAAACCATTTTAGGGAGGAATGCCGGGTGTGGTCGGAGCTATACCTTGTCTTTATGGAAGACTGTGTAAGGGGGATCTGCAGTGAAAGCGTGAAGTTCCGAAACTTGTCTCGCCAATGTAATAGCAATGAGAAAGGCCGTCTTCCAGGAGAGGTACAGCAACGAGCAGGTAGCCAAAGGCTCAAAGGGGGGACCCATGAGCTTAGCCAACACCAGGTTTAGGTCCCAGGTAGGGGTAGGTCTCCTGACTTGAGGGTACAGTCGTTCCAACCCCCTATGAAACCTGGAAACCATGTGGTGAGAGAAAACTGTACTGCCTGCCTCGCCCGGATGGAAGGCCGAAATGGCTGCAAGATGCACCCGTATAGACGAGACTGACAGGTTTTGCTCCTTAAGGGACCATAAGTAGTCCAGGATAGTGGGGGTGGGCAGCTGACTCGGAAGGAATCCCCGCTGAGCGCACCAACAGGAGAAGTGCTTCCACTTGGTGAGATATGTCGTTTGCGTGGAAGGTTTTCTACTCCCCAATAGGACCTGTTGCACCGCATCCGAACAGCGCAACTCCGATTGGCTTAACCAGAGAGCAGCCATGCTGTCAGATGGAGGGATTGCAGGTCCGGGTGGTGAAGCTTGCTGAAGTCCTGGGATATGAGGTCTGGGTAGAGTGGTAAGGGGATCGGATCCGCCACTGAGAGGTCGAGCAACTGGGTGTACCAATGTTGCCTCGGCCACGCTGGAGCAATTAGTATTAGGTGAGTCCTGTCTCTGTGGAGCTTGAGGAGGACTCTGTGAACAAGCGGAAATGGAGGGAAGGCATAAAGGAGGTGATCGTTCCACGGGATCAGGAACACGTCCGAGAGGGAGCCTAGAGAGCGACCCTGCAGGGAGCAGAACTGCTGGCACTTCCGGTTCTGCTGGGAGGCGAAAAGGTCTATGAGGGGAAACCCTCACTTTTGGAAGACAGAATAGAGAACGTCTGGGCGGATGGACCACTCGTGAGTGAGGAAGGATCTGCTCAATTGGTCCGCCAAAGTGTTCCGGACTCCTGGGAGAAAGGATGCTACCAGGTCTATTGAGTGGGCTATGCAAAAGTCCCATAGTAGAATCACCTCCCAACAAAGGGGGGAGGATCGTGTTCCCCCCTGCTTGTTTATATAACACATGGCCGTTGTGTTGTCTGTGAAGACCGAGACACAACGACCCTGCAACTGATTCTGGAATGCCTGACATGCCAGGTGGACTGCTCTCAACTCCCAGACGTTTATGTGTAACGCCAACTCTTGGGGGGACCAGAGGGCTTGTGTGCGAAGGCGCCCCAGATGAGTGCCCCATCCCAGGGATGATGCGTCCGTTGTTAAGGACATGGAGGGTTGAGGCGGATGGAACGGGAGGCCCGCACACACCAGGGACTGCGACCTCCACCACTTGAGGGAGGCTAGGACGGGCGATGGAATGGTAAGTATCATGTCTATGGCGTCCCTGTCTGGGCGGTATGTCGAGGCGAGCCAAGTTTGAAGGGGCCTCATGCGTAGTCTGGCGTGCTTTGTTACGAATGTGCACGCTGCCAGGTGGCCGAGGAGGCGGAGGCAAGTGCGAGCTGAGGTTGTCAGGAAGTCTTGGAGCGTTTGAATGAGGGAGACAATTGTCTGAAATCGAGGCAAAGGCAGACTGGCTGTTGCGAGAGTGGAGTCTAGCATCGGCCCGATGAACTCTATTCTTTGCATAGGCACTAGAGTGGATTTCTCTAGATTGAGTAGCAGGCCTAGACGCATGAACAGGCTCTTGATGATGTGCACGTGCGTGGTGACTTGTGCCTCCGAAGTCCCTCGAATCAGCCAGTCGTCGAGGTATGGAAAAACATGAATTCGACGACAGCGGAGGGAGGCCGCGACTACAGCCATGCACTTTGTAAACACCCGCGGGGCCGTGGAGAGGCCGAAGGGGAGGACTGTGAACTGAAAGTGCTGGCGGCCCACCAGAAACCGTAAATATTGTCTGTGTGGAGGGTAGATGGAAATGTCGAAATATGCGTCCTTCATGTCGAGAGCGGCGTACCAATCTCCGGGATCCAGGGAAGGGATGATGGTCCCCAGGGATACCATGAGGAACTTGAACTTTTTCATGAACTTGTTCAGTCCTCGCAGGTCCAGGATAGGTCGAAGGCCTCCCTTCACCTTGGGGATTAGGAAATATCGGGAATAAAACCCCTTGCCCCTTGAGTGCTCCGGTACCTCCTCTATAGCTCCGATGGCATGGAGTTTGAGTACCTCTTGTAAGAGGAGTTGCTCGTGAGAGGGGTCCCTGAAGAGGGACGAGGGCAGGGTTGAAATAAACTGCAGGTGGTATCCTGACTCCACCGTGCGAAGGACCCAACGATCCGAGGTGAGTTGGGACCACGCAGGGAGGAAGGAGGAAAGGCGGTTGCAAAACAAAAAGGGATCCTGGGAGGTCATCGGTACGCTGCTCTCGGGCACACCCTCAAAAGTTTGGCTTGGGTCCCGCAGATGGTTTAGCGGAACCAGAATTATTGTTGCCCCCTTGAGGTCCAGATTGCCGTCTGCGATTAGAGCGACCTTGACGCCTAGCAAAGTCCTGCCTCGGCCTGGGCGGGGGGTAAGGGCGCTGAGGCTGGGGGCGGAAGGACCGTCTCTGGGTCTGAGGGGTATGCATTCCGAGTGAACGCATGATCACCCGGTTGTCCTTCAGGCTCTGTAGCCTGGGGTCTGTCTTTTGAGAAAATAGGCCCTGGCCATCGAATGGTAGGTCCTGGATAGTATACTGAAGCTCAGGTGGCAGGCCCAACACCTGAAGCCACGAAATATGTCGCATCGCTATGCCAGAGGCAACTGTACGAGCTGTCGAATCTGCAGCGTCCAGCGAGGCCTGGAGCAAGGTACGCGCTACCTTTTTGCCTTCCTCCAACAATGCTGAGAACTCTTGTCTGGAGTCCTGAGGCAGCAGCTCAGAAAACTTGCCCACTGACTGCCAGGTGTTATAATTGTAACTGCTCAACAGGGCCTGCTGGTTTGCTACCCTTAATTGGAGGCCCCCTGCGGAATAGACCTTTCGGCCTAATAGGTCCATGCGCCTGGCCTCCTTAGATTTTGGGGCAGGGGCTTGTTGGCCATGGCACTCCCTCTCATTAACAGATTGCACAACTAACGAGGAGGGAGGGGGGTGTATATACAAGTACTCGTAGCCCTTGGAGGGCACCATGTATTTTCGTTCCACCCCTCTGGCAGTTGGTTGGATGGATGCCGGAGATTGCCAGATAGTATCTGCTCTGGCCTGGACTGAACGAATAAAAGGGAGGGCCACGCGGGTGGGTGCCTCCGCTGACAAAATGTCTATGACAGGGTCTTCCACCTCCGGGACTTCCTCTACGGGCAAGTTGATGTTCTGTGCCACCCGCCGGAGGAGGTCCTGATGTGACCGAAGGTCAATGGGAGGTGGACCCGATGTGGATGTGCCCGCTACTGCCTCGTCTGGGGAAGAGGAGGAAGATAGCCCCGGAACGAGTGGGTCCGGAAGTGGCTCCTGGTCCTGGGCAACATCTGGGGCTGGAGAAGGTTGGACGTCCGGTGCGGGCGCTGAAGCATCCTCCGTACCGGCCAGTGGAAGCCTGCTAATTGCTGCCTCTGGCACATGATGCTCTGCAGCAACAGGACGAGGCGTCACAGCAGGCTTGCCTTGGGCCTGATGGTATGCCCAAGGCGAACAAAAGGGCCACTGTTGCGGTGCGTGGTCTGGGCCGTGAGGTCTCTGGGTGACTCTACTGTTATTGTCCGAGTCCCCATAGGAGGCAGAGTCTGCATGGGATGAAACTGATGCGTGTCGAGACGGCCATGGCGGAGCTGTGCTGGAATGGGGCGGGTCTCTGTAGACCGACAACCCGTGTGCCCCATGCGGTACCGGAGACCGGTGCCGGGAGTCGTACCAGTACTGGGGCGGAGATCAGGACCTACTACCAGCACGGTGCTGGGAGGTCGACCGACGTCTCGAGTCCCTGCGTCTTGACCTGCTATGGGAGGCGCGGTGCCGGGATCAGTGCCAGGACCAGGAGTGGCGCCGGGAGTACCGCGTCGGCGAACGGGACGGTGATCGGTGCCGTCAGTACGACCGGTGCCTTGATGGATATCGGTACCGGGACTGCGAACGGTGCCAGGATCGGGATCGATGACTAGATCTCGACCGTCTGCGGGATCTGGATCTGGAGCAGCGACGCTCAATGGTGCCCTGCGATGGAGGCCTCATCATGGCTGGCTTGCCTATTGATTGAGGAGCCCGAACCGGCGGTGCCGGGGGCTGAGGCGGCCCTGGGTCAGTTAGAGCGATCAAGTCCCTCACCGTTGAAAATGTCTCCGGCGTAGAGGGCACAATAAGCTCAACCACGGCGTGAGCCGGGGAGCTGACGGGCACCGGACTCGACGGCCCCTGCGAGGCCAGAATTGACGGTGCGGTAGGTATCGGTGCCGCAGCAGTTGAGGGTGCTGGGCAGTCCGACCTCGGTGCGCGCTCAGGCTGCTTCTCCGATGCGGGCGGCGCAAGAGCCTTGCACTTCTTGCCACGCGGAGAGAGTGAGCGGTGCCGGTGAGTAGGCTGCTGGCTAGGAGTCCTCGCGGTGCCAGTGCTCCCCGGCGCAGAGGAGGTACTCGTCCCCGGTGCCGTGGCTGGTGCCGATGCAGGAGGAGTGAGAGCTGCCTCCATTAGGAGCTGCTTGAGGTGAATGTCCCGCTCCTTCTTTGTCCGGAGTTTAAACACCTTGCAAATGCGGCACTTGTCCGCGAGATGGGATTCGCCCAGGCACCTAAGACAGGAGCTATGAGGGTCTCCTGTGGGCATCGGCCTATGACAGGTCGAGCACGGTTTAAACCCCGGAAAACCGGGCATGGGCCCGGTGCCGGGTGAGGGAAAAGGGCTAAGCCCCGATCCCTCTCAACTATTTACACTAACTACTATTAACAACAATAAAAGTTAACTATAAATATCAAATACTGAACTATATACACAATAAACAGGAAAAAAATGAGCGAAAAGCTAGGGAAGTGGAGGACAGCTAAGCCGCGCTCCACTGTTCCAACGACCGACACGGGCAGTAAGAAGGAACTGAGGGGCGGAGGGGTCGGCCGGGGTATATATTCGGCACCATAGCGGCGCCATTCCAGGGGGCGCCCAGCCGACCCACCGAGTGTTGCTAGGGTAAAAGTCTTCCGACGAACATGCATGCGGTGCGCGCACACCTAATTGGAATTGATATGAGCAAGCACTCGAAGAAGAACAACTAGGTTCCAAGCAGTTGTTGTTGTTAACTTGGACTCTGGCTGTACGATATGAGTTTATAAAGGAATCCCATCTATTTCTTTCTCCACCCCATCCCTGTATGCAATTTTCAAATAAAACAATTTAAAATATAAACGTAGAATCTGCTGCTGCTGTGAGAATTAAGCCAGACATGCTGTTAAATAATAAATGAAACTTTTGTAAGGCATTTGGGAATAAAGTTTATTACACATGATTCCTCAGGATAGCAGTATATCTTTCTCTTCATCCACCCAGGCGGACTTACGTTTTCAGCCTCAGGTAAGAATGAGGTCCAATATTCTGGCATGAGGGAATCCGATCTTGAGTTCCCTCCCCTCCTGTTGTTGTGGAGGGCAAAACTTAATTTTCTTTTTCCTCTCCATTCCTGCTGCTAGAGGTAGGATCAGTCTTCCTGTAGTAAAGTGGTCATAACTGGGTTACCCACATAACTGGAGTGGAGCCATGTTCCACTCCTCCCTTACTTCCTGTTTCGTGAGTCATCCTCTTCCCCTCTGCCCCAATACACTGTGAGGTGTTATGCAGTAAAATAAAACAGCAAGTTCCCAGCCTGCAGTACTGTGACTAGAGCTTGGTTTGTGTGGTACTGAGCCTTCCCTTAACCATCACTTGCAAAATTTTCATGAGCGCATGGGAGGTTTCAAGCAACTGCTTGAATAATTTGTTTAAGAAATGTCTCACTCCACCATGTTCCCCACCCCTCCCCCTCCACATCCAAGTCCAAAAAATGCACTGAGGGCCTCTGTTTAATCACATGATTTACTACATGCAAACTAAAAAACCTGATCTTGCCATGCACTGGAGTTCAGGCTTGATCCTGTGCCTGACAATATTAGAGTTCTATTTCTAATTTCTTCACGTGTGTCATTGTTTAATGGTTTTTGTAAAGAAAAGATGCAGTTATAGGTGCTAATTCTGTGGGTGCTCTGGGGCTGGAGCACCCATGGGGCGAAAAAAATGCTCAGCACCCACTGATCAACTCCTTCCCCTAACCCCGCAGCCATCCCATCTGCTGGTGGGCCTTCCTGATCAGCTCCTCCCCATCCCTCCCAGCACTTGCCATGATCAGCTGTTCAGCAGCATTCAGGAGGTAAGGGCGGGGGAGGAGGCAGGAAGAGGGGGGCAGGGGTGGGGCAGGGGTTGGGGGAAGGGGGTAGAGTGAGGGTGGGGCCTGGGGCAGAGAAGGGGTCGAGCACTCCCAGGAACTGGGAAAGTCAGTGCCTCTGGATGCAGTCATTTTGGAAGCCTTATTATCTACCCTCTATTCCTTGACTTGTAGATACATTTCCTCATACTGTTTTCCTTGGAAAAATTTCAGAGTTATACTGCCTTTGGTTGTGAGCCATTAAATATCATCTTCTGACAATACAGTGTAATCCTTGGCAGGACCCATGCAGCAGCTATTGACAAAGAGCAAACAATGCCCTTTGAAGCTGCTGCCAATTAGAATAATTTTGTTTTAGCTGTTCATTCATTAGCAGAGAAGTAAATAGTGCAGACAGATGCTTGTGAAACAGGGTGTTTGTTCACTTGTTTTCTGTCCTTCTCTGGATTAATAAAATGACTCATAGGTACAATTGCCTGTTTGGAGGGAAAAAAACTGTAGGTGGAATGTGTATTGAGGCTACTGGGTTTTTTTGCCAAAACACCCCCATTCCACCATGCCCACACTTGTGATGTGATTCCTCTTAGAATGGCTACGTTCTGGAGCACTTTGTTGCTAAGGAGATCAGAACACCAAAGCCAGCAGAATCAAAGAGCACCTACAAGGATTTGGGTGGTTCACATCCATTTGAAAGGAATGGCTGGTAGGTGAGCAATGGAGAGCACAGAGTTGCCTATGAATGTCTGCACACTGCAGAAACACTTGGGAAGAAGCACTATAACCAGTTTTATGTCTTAATTTCTCTGTTGTGCCAATAGAAGGAGCTGAGGGGAGATAGAGAGGCTTTCATAAGAACATATCCAGTAGCTCTCTCTCTACTGCTGTGGCCCCCATCACTGTAGTAACCAAGCACTTCAGTGTATTTATCTGCATAACACCCCTGTGAGGTAAAAAATATATTATGTTTTACACATGAGACATGGGGGCATAGAGAGACTAAGGTCCATATCCACAAAAGGACTTAGGCACCTAATACCTTTGTGGGTCTGGGCCTAAGTGACTTACTCAAGGTCACATATGGAATCTGTAACAGAGCAGGGACTTGCCCTGGTACTCAGCAGACTGAGATTCAACACCTTAACCACTGGAGCATCCTTCCTTTCTGTATAAACACACATCATCTCTATAGCAGGCCACATATTTCTTGTAAAGTAAGAGAGTATTACTTAGTAAGATCCATATACTACAAATGAAACTCTAATTACAAAGAGGATTTTGTCACTTGAAGAACCTTTAAAAGTGTTTAATGTTTTACAGTTGATGAAGTATACTTTTTCCATCACTGTATAATTCAAAAGCAGGTGAAGAGGTTTTTCTGTAAGTTCTGCACAACAACAAAAAAATTACATTTGGGTGATGAAGGATGAACAACTTTCAGCTAAATAGGAAAAATTTTCAGGAAGCTATGAGAAACTGAAAGCAGGACAAGAAGGGAGGGTATTGTCATAGAACTCCTGATCGGAATTTAATTATAGCAGTTGCTACCTGGTGACTTCTATATTGAGGAAACAGTCAAACTAGAAGCACCCAACTGACTTAATTTGAGACACAGGAAATTTTGCTCAGCATTTAAGTGCATGAGAAAAAGCAGGAAACTGTTGGTTTGATTTTTTTTCTTTTTCTTTTATTTAAAAAGACTATAATTATGAAAAAAGAAACCAGTGCCTACAATGCAGCCACAGAGTTTTCAAACAGCAAATCACATATTCAAAAAGTGTTATCCACATAGGTAGGAGTACATTTCACAGCAACAACTCACCCAATAAACCAGCTCATATTTCACTCCTGTAACCACTCAATTCATGAGCGGTCCTAAAATTAGAATTTACTGAAGAGATCCTACATTTATTTTTTAAGACCACTGATGTTGGAAACTATTCCCTTTTAATCATGTGCCATTCACTCTTAAAGAGGAGCCTGTGTGGCTAGAGAAGAGGCTTGGGCCTAAATCCATAAAGGGACTTAGGCACTGAAATGCCTCCCTTCCCCGGCCCAGTGACTATTTAAATATTTATCCCAGTCAAATCATCATTGGGCCAGAAGAAAGGAAGGGAATGATGCTGTAGCCTGGTGGCTAGGGCACCCACCTTGGAGGTGGGAGACCCAGGGTCCAGTCCCTTTACTCCAATGACTTTTTTTTTGTTATTTATCCACAGTGAAACAGCTTTAACAGGAGAGACTGAGGGAGCCTTACATCATACTGTCCCATAGCTCTGTGGTTAGCAAATTCTCCTGAGAGGTGGAAGATCCTAGTTCAAGTTTTTTCTCCCCCTCAGCCAGAGGGGGGAATTGATCCTGTGGGATCTCCCAGATACTATGCAAGTGCTCTAGCTGCTGGGTTAAAACTTATAAAATGGGAAGTGATAGCATACTTCCTCATCATCCTGCCAGATTTTGAATGGGACCTGATCCAGTAAGTGACCTCTGATTGGCCCCACATGTGGGGGCATTTGTCTGCCTATCTTCCTCCAGTTGGTGGATCACTCTTAGGCTTAGGTGAGAGCTATGCAGAGCTCTAGAGAGACAACAGTGGACATGCCTGGTGGCAGAAATTTAGGCATCAAGGAAACTTTCTCCCTGAAAATTTAAGCACCAAGTACGTTTAGGTACCTACAGTGTTTGGCGAGAGTTTTGTGGATCACAGTGGTGCCTAAAACTGGGATTTAGGGGCCTAAATACCTTTCTGGATCAGGGCCTAAGGCTGTAGGAAGCAAAGAAGTGGAGGAGCAGGTTGGATCTAGAGCCAGGGATGGGAAAAGCGGAATGGGATCTAGAAGTTTGATCAAAGATTGAGGATAATTAACAAGGCAAAGAAACTCAAAGAGGAGAGGAGAACAGGTATTCCCAGGGAAAAGTGTAAAGGATTATAAAGTCAAGGAATTAGAAATGTATGGCTGGGAGGGGCCTCAGGAGGTCATCTAATGTATCTTGCTTATGCGGAGGCAGACCCAAGTAAATTTAGACCATGCCTGAAAGGTGTTTGTCTAACCCAGGGGTCGGCAACCTTTCAGAAGCAGTGTGCCGAGTCTTCATTTATTCACTCTAATTTAAGGTTTCGCGTGCCGGTAATACATTTTAATGTTTTTTAGAAGGTCTCTATAAGTCTATATATTATATAACTAAACTAGTGTTGTATTGTAAAATAAACAAGGTTTTCAAAATGTTTAAGAAGTGTCATTTAAAATGAAATTAAAATGTTGATCTTATGACGCCGGCCCGCTCAGCCCACTGCTGGTCTGGGGTTCTGTTCACCTAGGCCGGCAGTGGGCTGAGCGAGGCCTGCGGCCAGGACCCAGGCTGGCAAGGGTCCGTCAGCCAGAACCCCAGACCAGCAGCGGACTGTGCAGGGCCGGCAGCCAGGACCCAGAGGGCTGGGGGCGGGCTGGAGTCAGGGCTGGGGGCTGGAGGTGTCAGGGCAGAGGGGGGGCTAGGTATGGGTGGGGGTGCCAGAGTCAGGGCTAGGGTTGGGGGATGAAGGAGTCAAGCAGAGGGCTGGGTGTGTATGAGGGAGGTACAGGGCTCAGGGCAGAGGGTGTGGTGTTTGTGTGTGTGTGGGGGGTGTGTGTGCCAGGGCTCAGGGGAGAGGGTTGGGTGACTGCCCCCCGAAGAACTCCCGACCCGGCTGCTCCTTGTCCCCTGACTACCCCCTCCTGGGACCCCTGCCCCCCAGGACCCCACCCCCTATCTAAGCCTCCCTGTTCCCTGTCCCCGGACTGGACCCTACCCCCTACCGGTCCCCTGACTGCCCCGACCCGGCTCCACCCCCCCATCCCCCAACAGACCCCCCGGACTCCCCTGCCCCATCCAACCGCTCCCCGCCCCCTGACAGGACCCACAGAACTCCCGACCCATCCAACCCCACTCCCTGCCTGCCCCAACCCCTCTCCACACCCTTGCCTCCTGACAGGACCCCCCAGAACTCCCAACTCATACAATCCCCCAGCTCCTTGTCCCCTGACCACTCCCTGCAGAGACCCCCCACCCTAACTGCCCCCCCTGGACCCTTCTTGCTCCCGGTCCACTGACTGCCCTGACCCCTATCCACCCCCTACCCCCTCACAAACCCCCGGACTCCCATGCCCCATCCAACCCACCTGCTCCCTGACTGACCCCTCCAGAGACCCCGCCCCTAGCCACCCCCCCATCCAACCCACCCTGCTCCCTGTCCCCTGACTGCCCCCACCCCTTATCCAACACCCCCAGCCCTGGGCCCTTTACCTTGAGGCTCCACGCAGAGCCAGACACGCTGCCCTGCGGGAGAGCACAGCTCCGGCCCTCAGAGCGCTGCGCGTGGCGGTGGCAGAGCTCCAGTTGAGCAGGGAGCGTGTCTGCCTCCCCGCGGAGCCAAACACTGCCCCATGGGAGCGCGCAGCCCCAACCCCCAGAGCGCTGGTGTGGCAGCAGGGCTCCAGGGGAGGGGAGAAGGTGGGCGAGGGGCCAGCAGCTTGCTGCGTTCGGCCCGGCCCGGGAGCGCGGACCCCATGGCTTGCCGTGCTCAGAGAGTGGGGCCATTTGCCCACCCCATGCACACGGCTATGCTTCTGCTCCCTGCCCCCGTGGGGGGAGCGGAGGGCAGAGGAGAGCGAGCCGGGCTGGGCAGGATTTTTAATAGCATGCTGGAGTCCCGGCAGGCTCCAGCGTGCCATTAAAAATTGGCTCGCGTGCCGTCTTTGGCATGCGTGCCATAGGTTGCTGACCCCTGGTCTAACCTGTTCTTAAAAACCTCCAATGATGGGGATTCCACAACCTCCTTTGGAAGCCTACTCCAGAACGTAATTAGATAGATAAGATAGAAAACAAGAGAAACAACAATAACAAGGCAATGTATACATCAGAGAGTCTGATGAGGGGGGAAAACCCCAGACTCAGTCATTATACAGCTAGCTCTATAAAGAAAGAAATCAAAACAAGACAGCATTAAAATACTTAGGCTTGAATGATGCAAGGTTCATTTACAAATAAACCCAATGGCAGTTGCTAAAAATAGCAGACAATGATGATCCCTCACAAGTGTAGGAATTAAATAATCAAAATAGCTGATGTGAGGGAAGAGTCCAGATAGTGCTGTTAAAAATGGATATGTATAGAAACATTACATTAGGGGTGAAAAATATACATTGTAACATTTGGGTTACTTCAAGGCAGTGGTCCCCAACCTTTTCGTCTGGCGGGTGCCAGACGAAGGACCATGGCGGGGGTGGAGCACCCACCAAAATGCCGCTGAATTTCAGTGGCATTTCAGCGGCGATACCTCTCGATGACATCACTTGTCGGCGGCAAGCGGCGTCATCGAGCGGCGCTGCCGCTGAAATGCCGCAGAAATTCGGGGGCGACGCCTCTCTATGACGCCCCTTGTCAGTAGCAAGCGGCGTCATCAAGAGACGTCGCTGCCGAAATGCTGCCGAAATTCGGCAGCATTTCGGCGGATGCTCCACCGCTGGCCAGGATGCAGGCACATTTAGATGCCCCTGCGGGCGCCATGGCACCCGCGGGCACCTCATTGGGGACCCCTGCTTCAAGGGAACCCATGGAAAAAAGATTGAACTGCAGTTTATAAACAAAAGTGCAACTGATTTGCATAGTCTTGTTGTCCAAGCACAGGGCCTTCTAAGGCTGCTGGGGGAATGAGCCCCATTTTCTTGCTTCAAGAGGACCTCTAGCTACAGGCCACTGTCCTTGCCAAATCTAGAAGATTCTTTGAGAGGCCAGAAGCAGACTGATACCCCTTTTAAAAAAAACAAACAAACCCCGGAGCAGCAGAATTTGAAAAGATGCTGCCTCATAATAAACCTTAGAATAGTAGAGGACACTCAATCTTTATGCACAGCTGCTGGGAAACCTGTTGCTATTTAGGCTCATGGGATACTTCATGCACTTACTTAGGGAAGCAGTGCCACTCCTATGCTCACTGTGGTTCCCCTGAGGCTAGGAGACGGGGAAGAGAGGAGCAGCCAGAGAAAAATCACCTTTTCCCAGGAGAGAACAGTAGGGGGAGAAGTTGTGGTCAGGCTATGGGTCCTATTAAAAGATGGAAATGGTAAGGTTGGAGAGGTTCCTAGTTTGGGTGAAAGGAAACATCAGGAGGGCTTTTGGTAGGTCAAAAATCTAGATCTGTGCAAATTGAGGCCTGGTCTACATTACAGAGTTAGATTGATGTAAGGCAGCTTACATTGACCTAATTGTCAGTGTACACACTACAGCCTAGTCCTGCTGATGTAAGTGCCCTACTCATAGGTGCCGACTTCCACTGTGCCCCGTGGGTGCTCAACCCGCCCCAGCCCTACCCTCGCCCTGCCCCAATTCTACCCCCTTTCTCCAAGTCCCTGCCCCGCTTCTTCCCGCCTCCTCCCCCGAGCGTGCTGCATCCTCACTCCTCTCAGAAAGTCCTAAGCACCACCAAACAGCTGTTAGGTGGCAGGGGGGAAGCATTGGGAGGGGGAAGAGCGGGGACACGGCGCGCTCAGGGGGAGGAGGAGGAGGGGTTGGGGTGGGGGGAGCTTAGCTGCTGGTGGGTGCGGAGCACCTGCTAATTTTTCCCCATGGGTGCTCCAGCCCCGCAGCACCCATGGAGTCGGTGCCTATGGCCCTACTACACTGACATAAACCCTGTGCCCCTTGACAAGAAAGCCAGGCTAGGGGGCAGACTGGGACTGCCTCTGCAGGCGTTTCTTATAGTCCTGCGACTTTTTATAAGGGGACTTGTATTTAGAGTGGGCAGCCACTCTACCCTTCTCCACCAGAGCTTTGAACTCCTTCCTGTCACATTCCTGGAGGGAGTCTTCGAATTTGGGTAGAGAGCCCCACAAACTGAACTCTGTCTGTTACAGCTTTTCCCCCTATTCCATTTTGTTTCTTACAGCTGTCCCCCTACTCCATTTTGTTTTTGTTCTCCTCCTGTGGCCGCCCCACCCTGGCTGTTAAGTTGTTTACCAGTGCCACTGCCCTTCTCAAAGGGAGGGCCCCTTAAGTTGTTTAACAAGAGCCATTACCCTTCTCAAAGGGATGGCCACTTGTGCTGCATGCTAAGTGGGACCACTGCCCTGTTCAAAGGGTTAGTCCTGTTATCACCTTGTTAAAACCTGGGCTTGGCATAGGGTAGGCAATGTCCAGAGCTGCAAGACCTAAAGGCCAAATAGCTGAGCATATGAGTCATACCTGGGGGCTCAGTATTTGCCCAGACATGTTCTATGCCTACCTGCAGTCTTTTCCCTGCCTTCTCTCCTCTCTGTGAGAAGGGGAACCAATCAGAGTTACTGGCGGGAAGCTGCCTAAGTTTGCCTTTATAACCAGACATTTTCTGATTAGACTTTAGAAAGGTTCCTGCACTGCTGCCTGGTCTGATCAGCCAGGGGTTCTGGGGGGTCCTTTCTCCGCTCTCATTTTATTTTTGAGCGTACCCCCGTTTTTTAACTCCCCTCCCACGAACAATGAATTTTGCCTGGAGATCTCCTGATTATTGTGAACGAATTGAGTCCTCTCTGTATCCTCTGATGCTGAAACTGCTGTGCCTGCTTCTGCCTTTGCTGCTGTCCTGGGGATTGGTAAGAACTCCCTCTTGCAAACTTCCCCTGTCCTGGCTGCTGGCTCTGTTTCCCCAACAGACAGACCTAAGCTAACTCCGTGGTCTGTGCTGCTAAAAAATAAGCCTGTGCCACTGCCAAGCTGTGCCTCCCTGGATTCTATCCTGGGCAGCCCACTTGCAGTTGTCCCACTGCTGCAGCCACACCCTCTAAAACTACCCTTAGCATAAGGTGCACCCATTAAGTTAGGTTTAGCATTATACTCTGTAAGTTAGGCTTAGAGAATTGTTGCATTGTGTTTTGTTACTTGCTGATTTGTGTAGTCTTGGTTAAGTTAGATCATAGATAAGATTTTGCTGTGTTCTGTATAATTGTAATTAAGTCTGTCTTCCCACTGCAAACCCCCCCCACCCCGAGCTTCTCTGTGCTTCCCTACCTTGTTACACTCTCTCTGCTGCTTAAACTTACAGCCTGTTTGTTCTCTGTGTTTCACTGGAGTTTAAATCTCTAGCATAAAACCCCATTGGTTACTTTTTCCTCTCTGATACACCTCACATTCTATATTTACACCACTGTGACACATTTTTACCTAAAATTGTTTGTTATTTAACATATTTTTCCATAACTGTTAGTTGATTATATGCTGCTGTAACACACCCTTTACATAGAAATTGTTAGCTACCTGTTACATTTATATTTCTGTGTTAATTGGTTACCCACTGTATTGTATCCCACTGTATTGTACCCCACTATTGAAACCCCCCTACTGTTCACTAAAAGAAACCCCTCCCCAATTGTCTACCTTAACAAACACCAGACCCCTCACTATTGAATTTTCCCTGTTTTTGCATTTTATTAATAAAGCTTATTTTGCACCCCACCAGTGCAGTATTTGTCCCCCAAGATCCCCTACCTGCTGGCAGGGCAGGGACAAACTCATACCAACCCAGGAAAACCTGATGGTTCGCCACCCTTACTGGAAACTTAAGGACGAATAAATCTTTCTCCCAAATAAGTCCAGCCTCCTTGAGTCTTTATTTTTCGGAGTAGGAGCTGGTTGGCCCTGCCTCTCCCTGTGGTTGACCGACTCGACAACCAGAGAGTTGGGGGCAGGGTGGGTGTACAGGTATTCATGCCCCTTCGCAGACACAAAGTACTTCTGTTCTGCCCTCTTAGAGATGAGGGGCAAGGAAGCTGGGGTTTTCCACAAGGCATTTGGAACTTTTGCCACCGCTTTGTGGAGTGGAAGGGCCACCCAGCCTGGTACCAAGGCCAATAGGACATTGAAGAGGGAGTCCGAGGGTTCCTCCACCTCCTCGGCCTGAAGGTTGAGGCTTGATGCCACCCTTTTCAATAGTTCCTGGTGGGCCTTAGAGTCCTCCTGCGGAACAGAGGGAGGAGGGGCTGTAATCGTCTCCTCGCGGGAGCGTGAGGATGCAGGCATGGTACTCTGCGTACCCTCTGGTACTGGAGGTCCCACCACTTGGTCGCCCTCTGGGCACGGAACGGAAGACGCACATCCCACCGACTCCTTTCTGGGAGGCTGGGAAAGAGAGGCTGGCGGTTGTTCCGAGGCTCCGGCCACTGAGCGAGCCCCCACCATTGGTATCAAGGTGCCGGCCAAGGAGCCCGGTGCCACTGCACCTGTTTGGGCACTGGTGGAGCAGGCTGTTCAGCCTGACTAGCCTGTCCCATTGACTGATGACTACAAAGGGAGGCCGGGCTGGCGTACGACCTGCAACTGTCCCTGGACTGGGAGGACCGGTGGCGTCAGGAACAGTGCTGACCACAAGACCATGATTCCGATGTGGAGGAACAGTACTGCCAGTAGCAGCTGCTCTGCAATTGGCTCTGGCGGGCGGATCCGCGCTGGCGAGGCGCTGGCGATCGATGCACGGGACTGTGGGAAGAGAGATGAAGAATGGAAATGGTGTCAACGCCCGTATCGCGACAGGCTATAGTAGCCTCTCAGAGACGAGGACCTCTGGTGCCATCTGTCTCGGTCTCAACGGGGCCCACCCCCTTCGCGAGATCTACGGTCCCTCGAGATGGAGCAATGCCTGGAACCCCTGTCAGTTGGAACCCAGCCAGACAACCTGGTGGGGGTTGATGGTGAGCAGCGTGGACTATGCATGGGATGGTCACTGAGCAGTGATTGGCATCAGGAACATTCCCTCAACTGCCAACGGTACCGACCAGGAGGCGACTGTGGCTTGCCTCTGGACCGGGGAGCCAACGGTGGCAGTGCCCCTGGTACTGGCAGGGACATAACGTCCCAGACTGCTTGCAGGGCCTCCGGCATGGAGGGCACCTGGACATCCAGAGAAGTCTGCGCTGACTGGGCCGGGCTACTCCGCTCAACCTGAGTTGGAGGCCAACGGGGACCAAGAACTGCCCAACGTGGTCTAGTCTCTCCCCCGGTCTTGCTCCAGTGCCTTGGCAAAGACCTCTTCTTAGCCTTCTTGGTTGCCCTGCGGATGGGGAGCGGTGCTGACTGGTGGAAGGCACTGAAGGGTCGCCATGCACCAATGCCATGATACCTGGTGCTGACTCAGAGTGGCGCACCGGAGTTGGAGTCAGCGCCGACTCCATCAGAATGGCTCAGTGCTGAACGTCCCTTTCTTTCTTGGTTGGAGGCTTGAAAGATCTGCAAATCTTGCACTGATTGCTCAGACGGGTTTCCCCCAGACAGCATAAACAATCTGCGTGTGGGTCACTCACTGGCATCGGCCGCCCGGAAGTGTCGCACAACTTAAAGCCTGGGGCACACCTGACCCGGGCACACTAAACTAAACTAACACTCTTGGTAGTCCATCAATCCGATGATGACAAATCTGTGCAGATCATCTATTGTTAGTCTCATGGTGTGCCCTCTGATGACTATACAAGCCAATCCTAGAGGTGCACATTTTACTGCAGATAGTGCATGGGAAGTTTGCGGTCAGTGGATTGTGCGCTGCTGATGCTCTGTGACGTCGTTCGCGTGCCTCTTGTAGACACTGGCAGCGGTCTTCCTCAAAGGCGATGCAGGTATTTCTAACTGTTGCACACCACTGTGTTCTGTCACTGGCGGCGTCCTCAAGGTCCCTAGGTTTGATACTGCTGTACTGCAGATTGGCTTTGATGGTGTCCTTGTAACGTTTCCGTGGATGACCTATATGCCGGGTGCCCTGGGAGAGCTCACCATACAGAAGCTGACGGGGGATTCTGTTGGCATCCATGCGGCTGACATGACAGGTCCAACGTAGCTGTGACTTCATGATCATCATTTCGATGCTTGTCATCTGGGCTCTCTCGAGGACCTCGAGATTGGGCACTTTGTCTTGCCAGCAGATCTTCATGATGTTGCGGAGGCAGCGCATGTGGAATGCTTCAAGCTGCTTGATGTGACGCCTACATAGTGTCCAGTTTCGCACCCGTACAAAAGAGATGAAAGAACAACAGCTCTGTACACAAACAGTTTTGTTGACATCCGGATGTTGTGGTGATTTAAAACTTTGACATGCAGACAGCCAAGTGCCTGGCTTGCTTTGGATATTCGTGCATTGATCTCATTATCCAGTGATCCATCACTGGATGAGACACTACCCAGGTATTTTAAAGTTCTCCACTACTTTCAGCTGAGTGCCGTCAATGGAGATACTCGAGACAGAAGCATTTGCTCCAGGTGCAGGCTGATGGAGAACTTCTGTCTTTCCGAGGCTGATAGTTAGTCCGAAAAGTTGCGAGGCCTCAGCAAACTTGTTGACAATGTGCTGAAGATCATTTTCAGTGTGAGCCATGAGGGCACAGTTGTCAGCAAAGAGTGCCTCAAGAAGGAGTTTCTGCACTGTCTTAGTCTTCGCATTCAGGCGACGGAGGTCAAAAAATGAACCATCATGCCGGTATTTCAAGTATATACCTCGGTCCAGATCTTTCATTGCATGGTTAAGGACACATGCAAAGAACAGGTTAAATAGGACAGGAGCGAGAACACATCCTTGTTTCACACCATTGGTGATGCTGAAGGGGGCTGATGTGGCTCCATCAGACAATACTTCGTCTGTCATGCTGTCATGAAAAAGGCGTATAATCTGGGCAAATATTCTTGGGCAGCCCAGTCGTGTTAGAATGGTACAAAGGGCTTCCCTGTTGATGGTATCAAACGCCTTTGTCAGATCTACGAAGACAGCATACAGGTGCATGTTCTGTTCAATGCACTTCTCTTGTATTTGTCTGACAACAAACACCATGTCAACTGTGCTCCGGCCAGATCGAAAACCACATTGACTTTCAGGTAGATTTGCCTCAGAAATACTGGCTATTAGGCGGTTCAAGATGATATGGGCGATGATCTTCCCTCCAATGGAAAGGAGGGATATGCCTCTATAGTTTCCACATTCTGCTTTGCTGCCTTTGTTCTTGAAAAGAGAGACAATAGTAGCGTCACGGAGGTCCTGTGGTATGTTTTCATCCTCCCAGATGCTGATGATCACGCTGTGGAACGCTGCTAGTGCTGCTGGACCTGCTGCTTTGTATATCTCTGCTGGTATCCCATCTTTTCCAGGAGCTTTTCCTGAACTCATCTGGCTAACCGCTTTCTTAATCTCATCTATAGTGGGCGGAAAGTCAAGATCTGTCAGAGCAGGTTGTTGTGGAATTTCATTGAGGACATTATTATTCACGGTTGATGGTCTATTGAGAAGGTTGCTAAAGTGTTTCTCGCCATCTTTCGCTGATGCCTTCTTTATCTTTAATCAGCGTTGTGTTGTCTACTGGGAGCAATGGGGTGGTCCTTGGTTTAGAAGGTCCATAGACAGGTCTTAATAGCACTGAAGAACATCTTTAAGTTGTGGGTCTCAGCATAGTGCTCAATTTCTTTGGCTTTGCTCTCCCACCAGTTGTCTTGTATCTGACAGAGGTCTTTCTGTGTTTTGCTCTGAAGGTACTTGAAATGGTCCCGTTTAGAGACTGAGGAGGGGTCATTCTGTCATTCAATAAAGGCTTTTCTCTTTACTTCCAGTGTTGAGCATATTTCTTCTTGGTTCTCAAACCAATCCTGATGTGTTCTTTTCTTTGGTCCAAGAGATGTTATTGCTGTGTCAGTCACTATCTTCTTGAACTGGTTCCACTTTTCGGTTACAGTACCAATCAGTTGTCCATGGGATGTCAGTTTGTCATCAAGACTCTTCTGGAAATTGTTGAAACATTGAGCATCCTTCAGTTTGGCTACATTGAAAGCAGGTCGCACATGCTTAGGGCATTTGTGCTGCAAGGGAGCGATGTAAGGTTGAAGAGACGTCCTGACTAATCTGTGATCTGTCCAGCACTCTGCGCCTCGCATTACCTTGGTAATCAGTACGTCTCAGATGTCTCGCCTTCTGACAATGGCATAATCTATCAGATGCCACTGTTTGGACCTAGGGTGCATCCACGTCGTTTTGTACTTGTCCGCTTGTCAGAACAGAGTGTTGGTAATGGTCAGGTCATTTTCAGAGCAAAGACTCAAAAGGAGTAGTCCATTGCTGTTCATTTTGCCTACACCATGTGGCCCAATTACTTCTTTCCAGTTCTCGCTGTCAGCCCCAACTTGGGCATTGAAATCTCCGAGTAGGAGTAGTTTGTCTGTTACAGGTTTAGCCTTGATCAGTCTGTCGAGATCTTCATAGAATTGTTCCTTTGAGTTGTCAGAGCATGTTAAAGTGGGTGCATATGCACTGATGATGGTGACATGACGTTTGGCATTTAGTGGGAAGCGTAGCTTCAGCAATCTTTCATTGATACCCACTGGAAGGTCTGGGAGTTGATGCATCAATGAGGTTTTTATTGCCAGACCAACTCCATGTATTCTGTCCTCTGTCTCAGTCTTACCCTTCCAGAAGAAGGTGTAACCACTTCCTGGTTCGCTCAAGAAACCTTCCCCAGGCAATCTTGTTTCACTTAATGCCGCTATATCGATGTTGTAGCAGACTAGTTCTCGAGCAATGAGAGCTGTCCTTCTCTCAGGTCTTGCAACAGCTTCTCGATCCATGAGGGTACCAACATTCCATACACCAATGGTAAGTTTTCTCAAATTTTTCTTTTGGTTTTGGCCGCAAATTGGGTTGAACTGCCAGCCGCGGCTTGCTGGCCAGTTGTTGTAGGGCAGGCAATTTTTAGGCCACCTTTTCTAGGCCCCTCCCTTACTAGGGTGAGCAGTGCTGTCCTGAAGAGGGCTGCTCAGACGTCTGGGATGCTGCCGGGCAACTCTGCTGCCCCAAGTACAGAGCTGGACGACCACCTATCCACAGGCTGCCTGCGTGCAGGATTGGGACTACGACTCCCAGTGGTAACCTCCACCTGTCGCTTTGCCCCTCCCCCATCGCCGCAGGACTTGGCTGGTATGATGATGATGTTTGATGATTTGCACAGGACCTGTGCGTGAAAGCTTTTTAAGTGGTAGAGCCGTTGCATGGGAGGAATCCCACTCTCTCGACCTTAGAAGCCAGACACCAAGGGTACAAAAAATCGTCACGACTGGTAACTTCTTTGGTTGCAGTGGATGGCCTTGACATCTTTCATGCCTCGTCAAACCCTTCGCTTTCCACAAAGTGTTGCAGAACTGCCTTCTTGGCCGTTGGATCTTAGTGACCTCTTTCACCCAGTCCGCCGGAGCTGACATCGCATGCAGGGTAGGCATATCCCTAATTCACTGAGGGTTTGAGTCCCATCAGTTACACTCACCTGGTTTGGCTTGTCTGTCGAAGCCGTTGCCTGGGGTGTGGCCGCTGCACATGCTGCAGCTACTTGGAGCCACAGGTGAGAGCTGAGTGACAGGTGGGAACCAAAGTGGACGGACTACCCCCGAAGGGGTACGACAAGTCTCTCCATCAGAGGTACTACCCCTCCCTGGCCACCCCATACACCCTAAACTTAAACTAACACTAATCTAGGGATAACTTGGTGGTTTGAGCATTGGCCTGCTAAACCCAGGGTTGTGAGTTCAATCCTTAAGGGGGCCACTTAGGGATCTGGGGCAAAATCAGTACTTGGTCCTGCTAGTGAAGGCAGGGGGCTGGACTTGATGACCTTTTGGGGTCCCTTCCAGTTCTATGAGATAGGTATATCTTCATATATTTAAACTACTTCAACTACTACTACTACTACGAACGGACAAGAGTTCTAGAGGAAAGCTGCAGACAAGCTGGAGCAGAGCAGTTCTGATGCACCTTCACTGGCGGCAAGAAGGAACTGAGGGTGTGGGGAGCGCGCAGCACCCCTTATACTGTCCCTTAGAGGTGCCACTTCAGGGGGTCACTAGGTGTGCTCCCCTATGGGTACTGCTAGGGGAAAAACTTCCGGCACCAGTGATTACGGCGAGCATGCACACCTATTGTGGAATACACATGAGCAATCACTCGAAGAAGAAGATTGCCTTTCTGCACAAAAGATGTGCTTCAACTCACAGGAGCAGTGAAAGGATTTTTGTACAGGAAGAACGAGGACTGAAAATGGGAATAATAGTATTTCTCTACCTCACAAGGGTATTGTGAGGATATATACATTACAGATTGTGAAGTGCTTTGAGATATACTGAGGAAAGGCACTATATAAGAGCCAGATATTTATTATTATTGTTAGGGGGAGAGATGGCATCCCAAGTTGCACAAATCCTCTCGTGATCTCATCAGAAAGGAAATTATTCCCAAGATGTCAGTTAGTTTACCCTGAAGGTGATTATTGGAGTCCAAATTATGTCTGCAAACATGCTGGGGGAGAACTTCGTGGTGCACTGAGGGTACATCTGCACTGCAACTGGAAGTGTAATTTCCAGCTATGGTAAACATAGTTACACAAGCTTTAATTGAGCTCCAATGTAGCCAAGGCAGCACAGGCAGGCAAAGTGACACGAATGGCTAGCCTGTGCTGCTGCCCACTATGCCATGGCTACACTGGTGTTTTTATCAGATGTTTGTCTACCCAAGCTGGAAATTGCACCTCCAGATGCAGTACAGATGTACTCTGAGTCTATTCTTGCAGTATACTGTTTAGATTTAGTTAAGGACCAGTAATTGGTAGCTTGCAATGTGATAATTTTCACATATATTCCAACTGTTCCCATCTGTAGTAAGGAAAAATAATTCTTTCCACATGTCTCATGTTTACTTCATGTGACAATTGGAAGTAAAAGGATCACTTTATTTTCTCACTTCACTTTTATGATGAGTCCAAATTCTGCAGCTCAGTTTTAGTATTGAGCTGCCTGACTTGAAAGCTGCATTTGAGAAGCATGTGTGTACTAGGTAGAGCAAACTGAGACCCCAATCCTGAAAGCACTTGTGTAATGTGTTTAATTTTAAGCACACAAGTAGTCCATTAACTTCAGTGTCTCTACTCAAGCACTTTAAAGCACATATATAAGTATTTGCAAGACAGGGGCCTGAGTCAACAGTTTCCCTTACAATGTATTCTGGGATATCAATAAGAAATCACAGCAGCTCAGGCACATGAGTTCAGCAGCAGAGAAGTTGAGAGGAAGCTTAGGGCAGGTCTACACTAAGGGCGGGGGTCGAACTAGGGTACGCAAGTTCAGCTACGTGAATAGCGTAGCTGAATTCGAAGTACCCTAGTTCGAACTACTCACCCGTCCAGACGCCGCGGAATCGCCTTTTGCAGTGGTGGAGTACTGGAGTCGACCGCGGCGCTTCCGGAGTTCGAACTATCGCGTCCAGATTAGACGCGATAGTTCGAACTCCGAGAAGTCGAACTCACCGCGTCGACCCGGCTGGTAAGTGTAGACTAGCCCTTAGAGAACTAGTGTAAAGCCTATCAGAGTGAACTAAATAGACCTTTTGTTTTGTATTTTTTATTTGTCAAGTTTTATTTGTTTCTTGTTAAAACAACTGCATTGTAGCTAAAATATTCTAGCCACTTTCTGTGTCAGCATTCCACATCTCACCTATCATTTAGGGTGTTAAAAAGAGAGGTTGATTACTATTCTTTTTCCTCCTCCTTTGTGATTATTCAAAGCTAGGGAAGATTACCCAGAAAATTTAGCCTGAGTGATCCATTCTTGGTAATGTGCTGCTCTTAGAATTAAATTGAGAAAGATCAGGGAAATAACCCCATTCCCTAAGTAATAAGGATCCTATTAGGCATTTGTTGGCAACATTTAAACTCACTTGATAACCCTCCAATCACTTCTTATAGGCAGTTTTGGCTGTGACATCCTATTAATGGATTTGAATTTTTTTCATTGCTGCACTAGAGCTCACATCAGCTGGGAAACTTTCACACATTACCCTAAATTAGTTATTCTTCTAAGTGTCTCTTTTACCCTTGCTGTTTTCTTTCCTCTTTCTGTATCTTACCTTTATTAATATTAAATAACTTTTAAACTTTAAAACACTGTAAGCTGTTTAATATTTCTGCGAGGAACACACACATGAGTAAAAAAACAAGGAGTCCTTGTGGCACCTTTAGAGACTAACAAATTTATTTGGGCATAAGCTTTCGTGGGCTAGAATCCACTCCTTGGTTTTTGTTTTTTTTCCTGATACAGACTAACACGGCTAGCACTGAAACCTGTCACACATGAGTACAACTCCATTAGAGAAGTGACTTGCCTAGGTGGATTTGGTATTAGTGCCAGGATTAGTAATCAGGAGTCCCTAACTCTCAGTCTTGTGTTTGAACCACTGCTTTATCCTCTTTCCTTTCCTGCCTTCATCTTCTTTTCCCTCCACCCTGTGTCTTTTTCATTACTCTTCACCCCACAAGCAATTTTTTTGCTTCCTTTCCTTGTGCGAGTTTATAATTTCCTGCTTCTTTGATTAATTCAGACAGCAGCACTCCTGTGCAGGGACTTTGCCAGCTACCTTGATGAACTAAAGAGATGCTAGTGCTGGAACTCCTGATTTAATGCAGCAGGAAAGAGGTGGCCTAGCAGCAGCAGTAATATTCAGTTAAAATGGGTGGGAAATCTGCCTGAACTGGAAAAATCACAAAATACAATAATTGCACAGCTGCAATTCTTATCAAGCTACTGATTCTTTCCAGTGGTTTTGCTTAATGAGGATATTGGCCTTCAAAAGGAAATGGGTTTTTTTGCACATGCTGAGGTTCTACTGGTGTTTCTTTGTAAATCTACAAAACTGTCAGTTTCTGTATTCAAGCTGTCAAGAACTCAGAGAAGGGATCCAAAGGACTAAAGAACATGATTAGACTACATGTTAACCTACAGTTCAGCTATGTGCCCACGGACAAGTCTTCAGCTTTTTGTCTCCCTGCTGTGCACTGCATGGAGTTTTTAAAATCAATTTCCTTTTGGCTACAGCTAGCAACCTTTTTATTTAGAATTAATGCTCCTATTAGCTACTGAAATCAAACACATGCTTGTATCTGTGCCTTTTCTTTCCCCATACAAAATTAGGTTAGTGGATAAAGAGTTCCTCTCAATTTTTGTTTTGTTATCACAAAAGGTTTCAGCTCCAGTCTGGGAGAAGAAGGTTTGCAGATTTCTGAGCTCCTTTATGCTTACTGACTTTATTAATTAGTGTGATAGACCCAGGCCAGTTGGGTACAGCAGAATAGCAGAAGGCAGATATACTGGCCACTGGATTAACAGTTTTCTGTTCCCTGACTGACCAGAGCAGGGGCTGCTCCAGGCTAATGAGAACACCTGACTCTAATTAACCTGTAAAGAGTCAGGTGAGGCCATTCAGTTAATGTGACCACCTGACTCTAATTAAGGCCTTGCTGATACTATAAAAAGGGCTTACTCCAGTCAGGCAGGGGAGAGGAAGTGTGGCTGAAGGGCTGGTTACTGAAGACACCCTCAAACCATCGTTAAAGGAGCCCTAAGGTAAGGGTGAAGGAGGGAGAAGCAGGAGAGCTGTGGGGAAGTGGCCCAGGGAAATGTCAACTCTGGCAGTGAAAGGTTGGCTGCCAACAACTGCTACCATTAGGGTCCCTGGGCTGGAAGCTGGAGTAGAGGGTGGGCCTGGGTTCCCCCAACCCACCACTACAGGAACATCTCCTGGAAGGGGAAGTCAGGTCCCTGTCAGGACAGGAGGCTGAACAGAAACTGTGGGAGTTCTCTCACCAACCTCCTTGCAGGCCTATGATGAAAAGGGTTCAGTAGACTGTAACCCTGGCCCTAGAGAGAGAAGGGCTATGTGGAGGGTCACAGTGAGCCACTGAGGCTAGCATAAACCACCTAGAAGCGCAGGACCCATGGGAGCAAGGTCAGAGCTCTGCCACATTAGTTAAACTGACCTAAACATGGAGGCTTTTTCCAGTAACTTATACTATTTGCTGGGAAATATACTAGTAGAGTAAAAAGAGAAAACATTAAAAAAAAAACAGCCACAGTAGAACCTTGTTGTTTCCCAACATGTATAATTTGTATCAGAAAAGTTTCTCTGACTTTTCTGAATAAATTTCATAACCCAAATTTGACTTGATTAAACTCAAGGACCATGTGGAGGGAAAAACTGTCAACATTCTGCCCCTGCTACTGTAAGACGGTCATGTCTACACTACAACGTTTGGTTGACAAGTTACATCAGCATAAAACCAATGACTTTTGTATATTGCTCAGGCAAATGCATACTTGGCTACTTGCATTGGAACTGTGCATACACATCACAAGTGGCTATGTGGATGGAAAATGCAGTGCATCATTGGCAGGTATTCCAGCTTGCCCCCTGCTGCTGTCCAGAGCAGTGCTTTATGGGATATTTTTGCAGTGCTTTATGGGATAGCAGCTATTTGCCAGGGATTTCTGGGAACTGGGTGTCAAATTCCCACAATGTTATTGTCTCCATCTCATAATTTTAATGCCTCATTTTAAAACTTCCACAGTCCAGTGTGTCACTCTAAGTTTCTGCCATCTCTCTGGCAGAAGCCTGGATCCTGAAGAACTCAGCACAATTTTAATGACTACTGCTAGTACAGGACACATGATTCTCCAGTATTTGCAGAACTTCAACAAGTACTACTACAGCTGGGTGTGTGTGAGGAGAAAGAAGAGGTATTCAGCAATGATGACTGTATGCTGATGGACACAGCGAATGAAAATGCCAGGTTGCTGCTGGTATTCCCAGAGCAGCTCTACATGGTGGCTCACTGCTTCTGGTCTTGAGAAACAAGCACTGATTGGTGTGATCACATTGTAATGCATGATTGGAATGATAAGCAGTGATCTGCAGAATTTTCAGATGCAAAAGGCCACATTCCAGGTTCTGTGTGCTGAGCTTGCTTCAGTGCAGGGACACCAGAATAAGAGCTGCACTGACAGTGGAGAACCAAGTGGTGATCACGCGGTGGAAGCTTACAATGACAGATTGTTACCACTCCATGACCAAACAGTCTGGAGCTGGAAAATCCACAGTGGGGGCCATCTAACACTCATCCAAGTGTGCAAGGCTATTAAGTGTATCCTGCTACAGATGACTGTGATTCTCAGCAATGTGCAGAAAATAGTGGATGGATTGGCAACAGTGGGGTGCCCAAATTGTGCTGGGGTGACAGGTGGCACTCTTATCCTTATTCTGGCACCACCCCACCTCATCAGCGATTATATAAACAGAAGGGATACTTTTTCCATGGCTATGCAAGTGCTAATGGATCACTAGAGATGCTTCACTGATGTCAATGTGGGCTTGTCAGGGAAGGTGCATGGTGCTCATATCTTTAAGAACATAGGACTTTTCCAAAAGCTGCAAACCAGGACATTATTTGCTGACTGGTGGATTACTATTGGTGATGTTGAAATGCCAGCAATAATTATGGGAGACACAGACTATCCTGGTTCATGATGCTGTATACTGGCCACCTCAACAGTTTGATGACAAACCTCAACAGTGCCAAATAAAGATTCAACTACTGATTCAGCACTGCAGGATGACTGTTGAATGCATTTTTGTGTGTATAAGTTGTATACAGAGTGGTCCCCAGCCAAACCATCACAATATTTTTTTTAAAGTTGAAGAAAATATTAACTTACTCTATAAAACATCACTTCCATTGGCTCCTAGTCTCCTGCAGTGTGCTATAGAATTCTGACACATATCAAAGTCAAATCACCTACTGATGCACCTCTCTGAAAAACAGTTTCTGGGGTGGGATGCTATTATGATTACATTGACTCTCGTTAGCTATATGTTCTCTCTCTCATGCTGCTACAGCAAAAACAATACATTATGTATTTCTGCAGAAATTAAACTATGGTTGTCTATATATTATGCAAATGCCTGAAGCATGCCAATGGCATTTCATGCATATATAAGAATACATATAAAGCATATTTTTCAGTAAAACTAATCTGTGCTGAAGCACAAAATAAAACCCCACCACCTTCCATCAAGCTTTCATAATCTGAGTAGAATTTGGGGTTTTTTTGGACTGCTAACCTTAATAATTAATTAGTTAATAGTGAATAGCTGTTTTATTGTTTTCCTAGTGATTAGGAAAGTCTAGATAAGATACACTAAAGCATTTCATGTATACCAAGCAAGAAACTGCATTTATTTTGGTTGCAGTCCCTTTTTATTTCTACATCTTCTTTTGAAATGATGCTTTTCAAGGATCAAGAAAAGGATATGTTTATCCTTTTGTAACATTTATATTCATCTGGCCTCTTTATCTCCCTTGGAAATCATATTCTCTGCTGAATAGATCTGGATGTACAATAAACCAATCAAAAGTTCCTATGCAGTATGTTAAAAGTGGCCTTGGTTTTTTTTAAAGTTGGTCAATTGGTGACCAACTGAGCAAGGGGTCATATGGGCTCCTCCTGGAACATAGTCACTCTGTGCAGCTTCCCTAAATACAGGTGTGTTGTGTGTGGTTTGTTTGTTTGTTTGTTTGTTTTAGAAAATGGTATAGAAAATGGTATAGAATTTTAGAAGGAGCCTAGGAGTGTTGAGAATCAGAAGAGTTTAGCAAGTGTACTTGTGTTTGATTCCTTCATTTAATTTCCTTTTGTTTGGAAGAGACAGATGAAATTTGTTTCTCTTGTAGGTATTATGAAATTAGAATAACTTTCAAATCAAATTTTTGAGGTGGTGGAGAGGTGCAACATCACAAGCACTCTGGATACTGAAATATAGAAATTTGATAGCGAGGAAAAACATAACTGGTACATGATTTTTTGGTTACATCCCATCACAGAATGGACTAATGATTAATCATATCACTTTTACATAGCCTTCACTTGAAGGTTCGCAAAGCACTTTGCAAACTGTGCAACAAACTATAATTAAGGATCACTTCATTCTCCATTCAAATACCAACCTCTGTGATAGGAAGTGAAGACTATCTTTTTATCCAAATGAACCCCCAGGGGGAATTTAGGGACAAAAAATGTAATTAGCAAAGTTGGAATCTGGCCAGACCAGTACTCACAGGAGTCTGATTGAATGCTCGTATAGTTAATAGAAAATACTGTGCTTTCTCTCTTGACTAACCTGATCCCTGAATGCTTTTAAACCTTAAATTTTTATTTTTCAAAGGAGCCTAACACTCCTAGGCTCCTTCTAAAATTCTTGTTTATAATTGATTCCAGTTTTGTGTCCTATAACAGTACTTCAGTAGCACAGTGTTCCTGCTTGACAAAATGCTAGATCATTGATTCTGTGCAGATCCTGAGGAAAGACTGCTATCTACTGAAACTCTAACCCCACTTCCTGGAGCATGTAGGTGTTCCTGGATATCCATCCAGTTACAGAATGGTGTGACCTTGCTTTGGTTCCATGATCTCCTGGGATCACAGGAAAGATAGTATAGCTACAGGTAATAATTACTCATCCTTTTCTAGAACACCCTGATGCAGATTTAACACTTAGTCATTCCATTTGGAGGAAGATTAACAATCTAAAATATAGTAATAAATTGAACAGTATATACTGAAGAATTAAAGTATAGAAGAGCAGTTAATTAAGAGAAGTAGATAATTGGGGTAGTTTTCCCTCAGCTGTGGCCTTCATTAACTTACTGAAATTGCCTCCATCCAGTCTGCCACTGCCTGACCAGTTCTTCTCTAGCCTCAGGTGGCAGCTCCCATCCAGTTCACTGCCACCATTCTACCAGGTCAGATCCAGTACTGCCAGCTCTTACCTAAGTAACCAACAAAGTCCACAATGTTTGATTAGAACTAGGGCTGTCGATTCATTGCAGTTAACTCATGTGATTAACTCAAAAAATTAATTGTGATTAAAAAAAAATCATGATTAATTGCAGTTTTTATCGCACTGTTAAACAACAGAATACCAATTGAAATGTATAAAAATGTTCGATGTTTTTCTACATTTTCATATATATTGTATTCTGTGTTATAATTGAAATCAAAGTGTATTATTTTTATTACAAATATTTGCACTGTAAAAATGATAAACAAAAGAAATAGTATTTTTCAATTCACCTCATCCAAGTACTGTAGTGCAATCTCTTTATTGTGAAAGTGCAACTTACAAATGTATTTTTTTTTGTTTCAGCTTCTTCAACAAATGAATTAGAGGTCCTACAGCCAATAGTCAGTCAGTCACTGTCACTACACAGTCTTGATTTATCCCCAGAGCAGGTCTAGCTTGTAGACTCAATGAGGCCAGGGTCCCATGGAAAAAACAGTATGTGATCATGTAATTAAAGACTGTATCATACTGCACATGCACAATTGTCAAGGCTAATTCCCCACTCTGGCACTTAGAGTGCAGAAAGTGGGGGCCTGCAAGGATTCTAAAAAATAATAATTAAGTGTATTAAACTCCCCAGGTTACAGCTTTTCTCTGACCTTGGATTGGTAGATGCTGCCACCACCCAAGTGCAGATCCCCTTTGAGAGCTCAGGAAGGCGCACTTGGGAATTCCTTCCTGTGGGGTACCCTCAAGCCCTTTCAGCCCCCACCCTGGGGAATCATGAACTCTATCATTTCATCCAAGTTTCCTTCCACTTTCAAATTCTCAACCAGTTCCTTCATATTTGTCAGAATCAAATCTAGAACAGCCTCTCCCCAATAGCTTTCCCCACCTTCTGAAATAAAAAATTGTCTCCAATACATTCCAAGAACTTGTTGGATAATCTGTGCCCTGCTGTGCTATTTTCTCAACAGATTTCTGAGTAAGTTGAAGTCCCCCCCTCACCACCAAGTCTTGTGCCTTGGATGATTTTGTTAGTTGTTTAAAAAAAGCCTCATCCACCTCTTCCTTCTGGTTAGGTGGTTTGTAGTAGACCCCCCCACCATGACAGCACCCTTGTTTTTCACCCCTTTTATCCTTACCCAGAGACCTTCAACATGGCTGTCTCCTATTTCCATCCTGACAGCCGTAGTTAGAACCTTGCTTCCCAGAGCCAAGATGACACTCCAGAAGAAATCCTTACTTTCTATCTAGTTATCCATCTTGGGCCTGACTAGATTTAAATCTTATCTTAAATCTGTACACTTTGTATTCTGTATTGTAATTAAAATGGTTGTATTTGAAAATGTAGAAAAATATCCAAAAATATTTAACAAATTTGTTTAACAGTACGATTAACTGCAATTAATTTTTTTGAGTAAATCACGTGAGTTAACTGCAATTCATCAACAGCTCTATTAAATATACACAAACATGCAAGGGCTCACTATGAAGCCATTACTTACATTCCAGACAGCACATTTACATGACAGTCCACTCAGTGTAGATGGGCGTCTCCCATGGTCCATTGTTGCTTCTGAAATATATAACACCGTGAGTGCCACTAGAGATTTCACAAACTGTTTAAAAGAATGCAATTCTATCCCTATATGCTATACTGGTGCACTCCAGGATTTAGAATGCCCAAGACACCATTATATATTTAGTCTGGCAAAGCACATGGAAGTACTGTCCAACTCTATTGCAGATACACCGTGGTCACACTTTAAAAATAAATAAATCTCCCAGTTTGAGAGAGAGTACTCCTGTGAAACAGTTCCATTACTTAAATGAAGGATACCTCTGAAAACAGTAATCTCTCTCAAAATAATAGACTTCTAAAGTGAAGCTAGTCATAGAATCACAGGGTATGTCTATACTATGAAATTAGGCCGATTTAATAAAGTCAATTTTTTTAGAAATTAATTTGATATAGTCAATTGTGTGTGCCCCCACTAAGTGCATTAAGTCGGCGGTGTGTGTCCACAGTACTGAGGCTAGCGTCAACTTTCGGAGCGTTACACTGTGGTAGCTATCCCACAATTCCGGCAGTCTCTGCTGCCCATTGGAATTCTGGGTTGAGCTCCCAATGCCTGATGGGGGAAAAAACATTGTCGCGAGTGGTTCTGGGTACATCGTCAGGCCCCACGCCCTCCCTCCCTCCTCCGTGAAAGCAACGGCAAAAAATTGTTTTTTGCGTTTTTTTTTCCTGGGTTACCCGTGCAGACAACATACCTGCTCAATTCACTGTCACCGTAGGTGGTCTGGTTGCTGCTGGCAGACACGGTACTGCAGTGCTACACAGCGGCATCCCCTCTTGCCTTGCCTTGCGGACGGCAGACAGTGCAATACGCCTGCTAACTGTCGTTGTCGTCCCGTGGGTGCTCCTGGCCAACCTCGGTTAGGTTGGTCGGGGGCACCTGGACAAAAATGGGAATGACTCCAGGTCATTCTCTTCTTTAAGTTTTGTCTAATGGAGATTCAGTCCTGCCTGGAATATCATAGCACCTGGAGGCTTCTGCCTCAGGCTGCTCTCCCAGGCGGCAGCACTGCGCGGTCACACTTACCCCAGCCTACCCCTTGCTCCCATGGGTCATGAAGCCTGGATAGTAATAAGGAGCAGTTCAACTATAGGCTGAGCAAGTGCATAATGGTGGTAGAATGTGCCTTTGGACATTTAAAAGCTCACTGGTGCAGTTTACTGATTCGGTTAGACCTCAGTGAAACCAATATTCCCATCGTTATCACTGCTTGCTGTGTGCTCCACAATATCTGTGAGAGTAAGGGGGAGACGTTTATGGGAGGGTGGGAGGTTGAGGCAAATCACCTGACCACTGATTACACGCAGCCAGACACCAGAGCGGTTAGAAGAGCACAGTAGGGCGCGCTGTGCATTAGAGAAGCTTTGAAAACCAGTTTCATGACTGGCCAGGTTACGGTGTGAAAGTTCTGTTTGTTTCTCCTTGATGAAAACCCGCCCCTTTGGTTCACTCTACTTCCCTGTAAGCCAACCATCCTCCCCTCCCCCCTTTGATCTCTGCTTGCAGAGGCAATAAAGTCATTGTTGTTTCAAATTCATGCATTCTTTATTAATTCATCACACAAATGGGGGGATAACTGCCAAGGTAGCCTGGGAGGGGTGGGGGAGGAGGGAAGCACAGGGGTGGGGTAGTTGTAGGGCAGCTCTTCATAGAAGTGGCATGTCTGGGGCTCTGACCCGGAGCGGCCATTTGCCTCTCTTGTTCTTTGGTAGGCTTGCCTGAGCTCCTTATGTTTCACGCGGCACTGCTGGTCTCTGTTATAACCTCTGTCCTTCATGCCCTGGGAGATTTTTTTCAAATATTCCAGCATTTTGTCTTTTGGAACGGAGTTCAGATGGCACGGATTCATCTCCCCATACAGCGATCAGATGCAGTACCTCCTGTTCGGTCCATGCTGGAGCTCTTTTGCGATTCTGGGACGCCATGGTCACCTGTGCTGATGAGCGCTGCATGGTCATCTGTGCTGATCAGCTCACCACGTTGGCCAAACAGGAAATGAAATTCAAAAGTTCGCAAGGCTTTTCCTGTCTACCTGACCAGTGCATCTGAGTTGAGAGTGCTGACCAGAGCGGTCACAATGGAACACTCTGGGATAGCTCCCGGAGGCCAATACCGTTGAATTGCATCCAAACTATCCCAAATTCGACCTAGCAAGGTCAATTTCAGTGCTAATACCCTTATCTGGGAGGAGTACAGAAATCGATTTTAAGTTGACAAAAATGGCTTCGTCGTGTGGACAGGTGCAGGGTTAAATCGATCTAACGCTGCTAAATTTGACCTGAACTCATAGTGTAGACCAGGGCTAAGAATATTAATTAGAGTTGGAAGAGACCTCAGGAGGTCATCTAGTCCACTCCCCTGCTCAAAGAAGGACCAACACTAACTAAATCATCCCAGCCAAGGCTTTGTCAAGCTGGGCCTTAAAAACCTCTAAGGATGGAGATTCCACCACCTCCCTAGGTAACCCATTCCAGTGCTTCACCACCCTCCTAGTGAAATAGTGTTTCCAAATATGCACCTTGAGACTATTGCGCCTTGTTCTGTCATCTGCCCCCACTGAGAACAGCTGAGCTCCATCCTTTTTGGAACCCCCCTTTAGGTAGTTGAAGGGTGCTATCAAATCCCCCCTTACTCTTCTTCTGCAGACTAAATAACCCCAGGTCCCACAGCCTCTCCTCATAAGTCATGTGCCCCAGCCCCCTAATCATTTTCATTGCCCTCTGCTGGACTCTCTCCAATTTGTCTACATCCCTTCTGTAGTGGGGGAGACCAAAACTGGATGCAATACTCCAGGTGTGGCCTCACCAGTGTTGAATGGAGGGGAATAATCACTTCCCTCAGTCTGCTGGCAATGCTCCTACTAATACAACCCAATATGCCGTTGGCCTTCTTGGCAATGAGGGCACACTGTCGACTCATATCCAGCTTCTCATCCACTGTAATCCCCAGGTCCTTTTCTGCAGAACTGGTGCTTAGCCAGTCGGTCCCGAGCCTGTAGTGGTGCATGAGATTCTTTCTTCCTAAGTGCAGGACTCTGCACTTGTCCTTGTTGAATCTCATCAGATTTCTTTTGGCCCAATCTTCCAATTTGTCTAGGTCACTCTGGATCCTATCCCTATCCTCCAGCATATCTACCTCTTCCCTCAGTTTAGTGTCATCTTCAAAACTGCAGAGGATGCAATTAATCTCATCATCCAGATCATTAATAAAGATGTTGAACAAAACCGGCCCCAGGACTGACCCCTGGGACACTCCGTTTGATACCAGCTGCCAACTAGACATCAAGCCATTGATCACTACCCGTTGAGCCCGACAATCTAACCAGCTTTCTATCCACCTTATACTCCATTCATCCAATCAACACATTTTTAACTTGCTGGCAAGAATACTGGGGGAGACCGTCTCAAAAGCTTTGCTAAAGTCAAGATATATGACATCCACCACTTTCCCAATATCCACAGAGTCAGTTATCTCATCATAGAAGGCAATCTGGTTGGTCAGGCATGACTCGCCCTTGGTGAATCCATGCTGACTGTTCCTGATCACCTTCCTTTCCTCCAAGTGCTTCAAAATAGTTTCCTTGAGGACCTGCTCCATGATTTTGCCAGGGACTGAAGTGAGGCTGACCGGTCTGTAGTTTCCCGGGTTCTCTTTCTTCCCTTTTTAAAATATAGGCACTATATTTGCCTTTTTCCAATCATCTTGGAACTCCCCTGAACGCCATCAGCCAACTCCTCAGCACCCTTGGATGCATTAGATCTGGTCCCATGGACTTGTGCATGTCCAGCTTTTCTAAATAGTCCTTAAACAGTTCTTTCACTACTGAGGGCTGCTTACCTCCGCCCCATACTGTGTTGCTCAGTGCAGCAGTCTGGGAGCTGACCTTGTCTGTGAAGACCAAGGCAGCTATACTCCAAATTTATTTTAACTATGGAGGAATGTCAATCAGAAAGTTAGCCAGCCATCAAATTACATTAAAACCAGGACAAATCACTAGTTTCAATATACTTAATTATCCAAAGCTCGGGCATTCCAGGAAAGGAGGTTTTTAGAGCACTGTTGGGCCCTTCTTAGACCAAGAGCTCTTCAGCAAAACAATGCCCCTGACAGGACACCAAGGCATTGTTTAATATTTGACTGAGGCCTGGTCTCCACTTTTTACCAGCATAACTTTGTGTTAAGTGGTGTTATTAGTATTTTTTTTTTACTAACATAGTTATGCTGGCAAAAGACCTAGTGTAGACAGTTACACCAGTATAAAGGTGCCTTACGCTGGTATAGTTTTTGTTTCACCAAACTGGAATAAGCTATACTGCTCTAAGCACCTTTTTATATTGGTATAACACTGTCTATCTGGGGGCAGGGTGGAAGGAGAAAGAAGTTGCCTCTTTAACTATGCTGGCACCGTTAAAGCAGCACCACTTTTAAGCAGGGTGAATTTGATTTAAATCAAACGGATTTAAATCATGATTTAAAACACTAGTCAAGAAGATTTGAGTTAATCATGGATTTCTACATAAAAGTGCATTCTTGTTAGTTGTTATAATCTTAATACATATTCTTCACAACTCAGAGATAGATGAAGGTTTCATTTTTAGAAAGTACACTATATATTTTTAAAGTGATTTATTTTGAAAACTTTTCAGATTAGTTTTACAACAATATCAGAAAATGAATGATTATTTGGTTATTTCATTTACCAAAGGTAACTGAAGCAGAGATTTATGAAGTCATTGGGAGGTGAACTATTTCCAATTCAACAGGTTAATCATTATTTGGAGTATTTTCTTGCCATGCTGTATTAGGAGGAGACCATCACCAGACAGACATTTAAATTGTTTTAGTTAACTAAAACAACAACGCTTATGTATTTTAGATTTTTTTTCAACAGCAAACATATAATATTTTAACAAAACAAGCATATGAATTTTTGAATTTAGTAAAACATTCAAGTTTTTTAAAATCAGGTTTGTTTTTGTTAAAATTGTTTTTAAAATAGTCAAATGAAATATTTAAAAAACAAACAAAAATTAAATCGACTATGTCAGCCAGGTCAACATGAGAAACTTAAAATATTGGCTTCTGCAGCTAACTCAGTCATCTTCACCTTCATTTTCCTGTTTGTTCTAATCTGGAAAAGAAAAACAAGCTTTCCTGCTTTTTCAGGTCCCAAACGATTTCTCAGTTTGGAATGAATTAGTCCAAAGGAAGAAAATATTCTTTCTACACTGGCACAAGAAGCTACTGCTGTTAAAAGTGAGATTATCTTTTCAACAGTCTCTGAATCCAAGTGCTTATGTGACTTCCACCAGTTCACTGGTGTGACTTTCTTTAAAACATCATCAGCAAACATATATTTCTTGAACGGTTCACCCTTACCTCCGAAGTTTATTATAGTTGGCATTATGGAGGGATAATTTTTGTAATCTGCTGGTTCTTATCACAAACTTATCGATGGTTGTTTCTGGATGATGGAGATTATTTTTTCTTTTTGCTACCGGTGATATACTGTGGCTATGCCACATACATGATATGACTGAAACACTGTTATTGGCAGATAACTCTGAAACTATAGAAAATGATGGTGATCTGGAAGGTGGATAGTCTTCAGAATCCTGTATGTTGAGGATGCATTCTCCCAAACAAAGTAAGTCACTGCAGTTATTTATTATTCCATACTGCTCATTTAGTATTACTCATTGCATTCACTGACACTCCAGAGAACCATCAATACCACTTCCTGTAGCAGTTGTGCTTTACTTGAAGATCTCTCTCACAAGTATTGGTCAGGCCTTGACACTGCTTGTCTTATAAAATCACAGCCTAAGATGGGATGGCTGCAGGCAATGAATCACTGTATGCACTAAGTTCCCCTGTTCCTCTGCAACACTTTGACTCTAATATTGTATTTTGCAAAAGTCTACTAATAAAGGGTTTTGAATTTTCTGCTTATGTAGCATCCATGTGTTTCTTCTAGGAAATTATTTCCACAGGGAAGTCTTCCCCTCTTTCCTTACTGTCAGCCTATTACACATCCAGAATTTCTCATTGTACAGTTGCACTTTGCTTTATAATAAATTTTTAATTCTATAATTTTGTTTTTTCATTTAATATAGGAAAGGGCTTTAAGCTTCTCTTATAAAAGGCACTATATAAATCAAGTGTTGTTACCTTGTTCTACTTATGTATTTTTAACATTTTATTTACACTTATGTTTTTAAACATAAATAATTGTATATACCTCTACTCCGCTATAACGCGGTCGTGGGGAGCCAAAAATCCCTACCGCGTTATAGCTGAAACCCTGTTATATCGGGGGAGGGGCAGTAGGGCTCTGGCGGTGATTTCATAGAATCATAGAATCATAGAATTCAAGATCAGAAGGGACCATTATGATCATCTAGTCTGACCTCCTGCAAGATGCAGGCCACATAAGCCGCTCCACCCACTCCTTTAGCAAGCGACCCCTGCCCCATGCTTCGGAGGAAGGCGAAAAACCTCCAGGGCCACTGCCAATCTTCCCTGGAGGAAAATTCCTTCCCGACCCCAAATATGGCGGTCAGCTGAACCCCGAGCATGCGGGCAAGACTCTCCAGCTATACCCTCTTGAAAAATGTTATATCATATCATTGACCCATTGTACTATTTACTTCAGTGTGGCCCTTAATTGACCTATTGACTAAGCCTGTTATCCTATCATACCATCTCCTCCATAAATTTATCTAGCTTAATCTTAAAGTCATGGAGGTCCTTCGCCCCCACTGTTTCCCTCGGTAGGCTGTTCCAGTATTGCACTCCCCTGATGGTTAGAAACCTTCGTCTAATTTCAAGCATGAATTTCCTGACTGACAATTTATATCCGTTTGTCCTCGTGTCCACATTAGCAATGAGCTGAAATAATTCCTCTCCTTCCCTGGTATTTATCCCTCTGATATATTTAAAGAGTGCAATCATATCTCCTCTTATCCTTCTTTTGGTTAAGGAAAACAAACCGAGCTCCTCAAGTCTCCTTTCATACGACAGGCCTTCCATTCCTCGGATCATTCTAGTGGCCCTTCTTTGTACCCGTTCCAGTTTGAATTCATCCTTCTTAAACATGGGAGACCAAACCTGCACACAATACTCCAAATGAGGTCTCACCAACGCCTTATATAACGGGACTAGCACCTCCTTATCCCTACTAGAAATACCTCGCCTAATGCATCCCAAGACCACATTAGCTTTTTTAATGGCCACATCACATTGCCTACTCAGTCATCCTACGATCAACCAGGACTCCTAGGTCCTTCTCCTCCTCCGTTACTTCCAACTGGTGCGTCCCCAGCTTATAACTAAAATTCATGTTAGTCATCCCTAAATGCATAACCTTACACTTTTCACTATTGAATTTCATCCTGTTACTAATACTCCAGTTTACAAGGTCATCCAAATCTCCCTGGAGGATATCCCGATCCTTTTCCGAATTGGCAATACCTCCCAACTTGGTGTCATCCGCAAACTTTATCAGCCCACTCCTACTCTTGGTTCCCAGGTCAGCAATAAATAGATTGAATAAAATCGGACCCAAAACCGAACCTTGAGGAACTCCACTGGTAACCCCCCTCCAACCCGACAGTTCCCCCTTCAATACGACCCTCTGCAGTCTCCCCTTTAACCAGCTCCTTATCCACCTCTGGATTTTCATTTCGATCCCCATCTTTTCCAATTTAACCAGTAATTCCTCATGCGGTACCGTATCGAACGCCTTACTGAAATCCAGATATATTAGATCCACCGCATTTCCCTTGTCTAAAAAATCTGTTACTTTCTCAAAGAAGGAGATCAGGTTGGTTTGGCACGATCTACCTTTCGTAAATCCATGCTGTAATCTATCCCAGTTGCCATCGGCCTCATGCTCCGGAACCACTCTCTCTTTTAAGATTTTTTCCATGACTTTGCATACTACAGATGTTAAACTAACAGGCCTGTAGTTACCCGGGTCACCTTTTTTCCCCTTCTTGAATATAGGAACTACATTCGCTAATCTCCAGTCAAACGGTACAATCCCCGAATTTAGAGATTTATTAAAAATTATCGCTAACGGGCTAGCAATATCACTCGCCAATTCCCTTAATATTCTAGGATGAAGATTATCCGGGCCCCCCGATTTACTTCCGTTAAGCTGTTCAAGTTTGGCTTTTACCTCAGATACCGTAATGTCTACCCCCATATTTTCATTCCCATCGGTCCCTCTATCACTATTCCTTAGCCCTTCATTAGCCTCATTAAAGACCGAGGCAAAATATTTGTTCAGATATTGTGCCATGCCAAGATTATCCCTAATCTCCACTCCGTTTAAAGTTTTAAGCGGTCCCACTTCTTCTTTCTTGGTTTTCTTCCTATTTATATGGCTAAAAAACCGTTTGCTATTGGTTTTAATCCCCTTCGCTAGGTCCATCTCCACCCGTCGCTTTGCCTTTCTCATTGCTTCCCTACACCCTCTGACCTCAATAAGGTAGGTTTCTTTGCTGATCCCTCCCATTTTCCACTCCTGGTACACTTTCTGTTTTTTCTTAATGACCCCTCTAAGACGCTTGCTCATCCAGCTCGGTCTAAAACTGCTACCTACGAGCCATTTTCCCCTTCTCGGGATACATGCCTCTGACAACTCCTGCAACTTCAACCTGAAGTAACCCCAGGCGTCATCTGCCTTTAGATCCCTAAGTATGTTAGTCCAGTCCACTTCCCTAACTAGTCGCCTTAATTTAGTAAAGTTAGCCCTTTTGAAATCATAAACCCTAGTCTCAGATGCACTATTGATTATCCTCCCATTTATTTTGAAACGAATTAGCTCATGATCACTCGAGCCAAGGTTGTCCCCTACAACAATTTCCTCAACAAGGTCCTCGTTACTCACCAAAATCAAATCTAAAATGGCATCCCCCCTCGTCGGTTCAGCAGCCGGAGCCCTGGGCCCTTTAAATCACCAGCAAGCCCCGCTGCCGCAGCCCTGGGGTAGCAGTGGCAGGGCTCCAGCGGGATTTAAAGGGTTCAGGGCTCCCCGCAGCAGCTGGAGCCCCAGACCCTTTAAAGCGCCACCGGAGCCCCACTGCTACCGCACTATACGCGAACCCTTGTTATATCGGGTCGCGTTATAGCAGGGTAGAGGTGTACTTGAAAACTGGTAACACAAACTAGAAAAAAATTATTTAATAAAAGCAGTAGTTGCAATCAATATAATATTCCAGGATTGTTATTCTGGGTGTTACTCTGAAGTCTAGAATGTCTGAGTGAGTGGAAGTGATGGAAACAGCTACAAGCATGGTGGATAGTTCTTTTGGTTCAGAATATCATCAGGTTGAATCATAACTGGGTTTTGCAGTCTGTTACTGTTGGAAGTTTATTGATACCATTGCTTATTCCAATACCACTTTGATCCCAATTCAACCATAAATTCCTTTATCCATTGTAAAGGCTGAATGGTTGTGACGAAGTGGGACTGGTCTTACTGGGGGCTGGGTACAGATCCTAAGTATCTAGCAGCAAAAGTCCATGCAGCCAAATGCCTGACGTTCTGTCGCCTAGCAACTGATGACCGGGCCCCTCCCTGCAAAGGTGCTGGCTAAAGGTGTTGGAGACAAAGGGGTCAGGTGACCTCCTGGCCCGGGAAAGAAGCTGAGCAGAGAGGAGGGGCCGGAGGGGGTTGGGCAGACTGGAGCCAGCTGGGCAAAAGAGGGGAAGCAGAGAGAGAGGGCTCTGATCCCCGAGGGGGGCTGTGGGGCTTCTGGGGCCCCAAGATGGAGCTAACAGGGGGGATCCTGTTATCTGTGCCTGCAAGACCTGTGTTGGACTGTATTCCTGTCGTCTAAATAAACCTTCTGCTTTACTGGCTGGCTGAGAGTCCTGGTGAATCGGCAGGGAGCCCGGGGGTGCAGGGCCTGACTCCCCTACACTCCATGACAATGGTATTTGTACAATTGCTCCAAGCATGTCTAAATAATAAGCAATTGCTACATCCATACAGTAACAAACATTCCTAAGCATTTGATCAGAATACTCATGAAAGGATCAGTACTGGGGATAACTATCATCCAGACTTGCTCAAGCATAATCAGGTAGGAGCTGATAAATACCCATCGCAAGTCTTGTTCTTTTACACAGTGGAACAAACAAGTGATGCTTTACTGAATCTTACTATTTTAGCTAAAAACCAGGTTTTGGCTAGTTTGGGATTACTACAGGTTCAACATGCGCAATCCTTTTATTGTCCAAATTAGTTAGAATTATTTCTGATGAGTGGGACCTTTTTTTCCAAGCACTTTTCCTCCTATCTTATCAGTTACCTTTCAAATTCAGTTTTTCCACTTAAGCCACTGTGAAATTACCCAGGGTAAAATCTGGATTGATGGATAACACTCCCCCACTCAATTCCCCAACCTGGGGTGCCTTGTACACAGCTTTGCTGTGAGATCAACCACTCCTGGTCTGCTATCATACAGCCTCCATTATGTAATTCATTGCTAGCTATACTGTATGACTGCTATCATGACCCACTCATGTATTACACTTTAGAGCAACAGCAGCAAACTCCCAAGTTCAAGATTTCCCCCAAGAAATGTGCACTTTGTACTGTCCAGCACTCTCTTGGACAACACAAGCTCTCCTTTATTAACAGAAAATGATATGCATAAATCTTGTTATCCCAAATGGAGTTTCCCAGACACTTCAATCCAAACACACTGGTTTAGATAAAACAACAAAACACGTAGCCGATAGATTCCTTCACCAAGTAGTTGAAGAACCAACAAGAGGGGATGCCATTTTAGATTTGGTTTTGGTGAGTAGTGAAGACCTCATAGAGGACATGGTTGTAGGGGACAACCTTGGTTCGAGTGATCATGAGCTATTTCAGTTCAAACTAGATGGAAGGATAAAGAAAACTAGATCTGGGACTAGGGTTTTTGATTTCAAAAGAGCTAACTTTTAAAGAATTAAGGAAATTAGTTAGGGAAGTGGATTGGACTGAAGAACTTGTGGATCTAAAGATGGAGGAGGCCTGGAATTACTTCAAGTCAAAGTTGCAGAAACTATCAGAAGCCTGCATCCCAAGAAAGGGGAAAAAATCATAGGCAGGAGTTGTAGACCAAGCTGGATGAGCAAGCATCTCAGAGAGGTGATTAAGAAAAAGCAGAAAGCCTACAAGGAGTGGAAGATGGGAGGGATCAGCAAGGAAAGCTACCTTATTGAGGTCAGAACATGTAGGGATAAAGTGAGAAAGGCTAAAAGCCATGTAGAGTTGGACCTTGCAAAGGGAATTAAAACCAATAGTAAAAGATTCTATAGCCATATAAATAAGAAGAAAACAAAGAAAGAAGAAGTGGGACCGCTAAACACTGAGGATGGAGTGGAGGTTAAGGATAATCTAGGCATGGCCCAATATCTAAACAAATACTTTGCCTCAGTCTTTAATGAGCCTAATGAGGAGCTTAGGGATAATGGTAGGATGACAAATGGGAATGAAGATATGGAGGTAGATATTACCACATCCGAGGTAGAAGCTAAACTTGAACAGCTTAATGGGACGAAATCGGAGGGCCCAGATAATCTTCATTCAAGAATATTAAAGGAACTGGCACATGAAATTACAAGCCCATTAGCAAGAATTTTTAATGAATCAGTAAACTCAGGGGTTGTACCATACGACTGGAGAATTGCTAACATAGTTCCTATTTTTAAGAAAGGGAAAAAAAGTGATCCGAGTAACTATAGGCCTGTTAGTTTAACATCTGTAGTATGCAAGGTCTTGGAAAAATTTTTGAAGGAGAAAGTAGTTAAGGACATTGAGGTCAATGGTAACTGGGACAAAATACAACATGGTTTTACAAAAGGTAGATCGTGCCAAACCAATCTGATCTTCTTTGAAAAGGTAACAGATTTTTTAGACAAAGGAAACGCAGTGGATCTAATTTATCTCGATTTCAGTAAGGCATTTGATACTGTTCCACATGGGGAATTATTAGCTAAATTGGAAAAGATGAGGATCAATATGAAAATTGAAAGGTGGATAAGGAACTGGTTAAAGGGGAGACTACAACAGGTCATGCTGAAAGGTGAACTGTCAGGCTGGAAAGAGGTTACAAGTGGGGTTCCTCAGGGACCAGTCTTATGTAATCTTTTTATTACTGACCTTGGCACAAAAAGTGGGAATGTGCTAATAAAGGTTGTGGATGACATAAAGCTGGGACGTATTGCTAAAACAGAGAAGGACCAGGATATAATACAGGAAGATCTGGATGACCTTGTAAACTGGAGTAATAGTAATAGGATGAAATTTAATAGTGAAAAGTGCAAGGTCATGCATTTAGGGATTAATAACAAGAATTTTGGTTATAAATTGGGGACACATCAGTTGGAAGTAACAGAGAAGGAGAAGGACCTTGGAGTATTGGTTGATCACAGGATGACTATGAGCCGCCAATGTGATACGGCTGTTAAAAAAGCTAATGTGGTTTTAGGATGCCTCAGGCGAGGCATTTCTAGTAAAGATAAGGAGGTGTTAGTACCGTTATACAAGGCACTGGTGAGACCTCATCTGGAATACTGTGTGCATGGTCTCCCATGTTTAAGAAGGATGAATTCAAACTGGAACAGGTACAGAGAAGGGCTACTAGGATGCTCCGAGGAATGGAAAACCTGTCTTATGAAAGAGCTTGGCTTGTTTAGCCTAACCAAAAGAAGGGTGAGGGGAGATATGATTGCTCTTTATAACTATATCAGAGGGATAAATATCAGGGAGGGAGAGAAATTATTTAAGCTTAGTACCAATGTGGACACAAAAACAAATGGATATAAACTGGACACTAGGAAGTTTAGACTTGAAATTAGATGAAGGTTTCTAACCATTAGAGGAGTGAAGTTCTGGAACAGCCTTCCAAGGGAGTAGTGGGGGCAAAAGACATATCTGGCTTCAAGACTAAGCTTGATAAGTTTATGGAGGGGATGGTATGATGGGATAGCCTAATTTTGGCAATTAATTGATCTTTGATTATTAGTAGGTAAATAGGCCCAATGGTCTGTGATGCAATGTTAGTTGGGGTGGGATCTGGGTTACCACAGAGAATTCTTTCCTGGGTGCTAGCTGGTTAGTCTTGTCCACATGCTCAGGGTTTAACTGATCGCCTTCCTCTGCAGCATGGGGCATGGGTCACTTGCTGGAGGATTCTCTGCACCTTGAGGTCTTTAAACCACGATGTGAGGACTTCAATAACTCAGAGATAAGTTAGGGGTTTGTTACAGGAGTGGGTGGGTGAGATTCTTTGGCCTGCGGTGTGCAGGAGGTCAGACTAGATGACCATAATTGTCCCTTCTGACCTTAAGTCTATGAATCTATGTTATTAACTACAGGAAGATAAACTTTAAGTGACTACAAGTAATGAGGCATATAAGTCAGAATTTGTTACAAGGAAATAAATGGTAAAACGCAACTAACACCTAACTTAAGAAGCTAAATTAATATAAAGCAAAGGTCTCCCCCACCACATGTTCCAGCAGTCTTACTGGTTGAACCTCTTTCAGTCAGGTTCCCTCCCCTAGTCCAATGCTGCTTCCTTTGTTCTCCAGGTATTGATAATGCTGTGGGTAGAGAGCAAGGGAGAGATGATTTGGGGGTATCTGCCCTTTCCTCTTTATAGCCCTTTCTCTTTCACAAGAATATCTCCAGCTGATCAGAAGACAGAAAATCTGTGTGACCAGGAACCTTAAGGTACTTCTTTGTCACTATGTAGATTTTATTTTATTTATTTATTTTTTGCCACCACCCTCAGCATGTTGACAGCTGGCAGAGGGATTGGCTAGATTTTTGTCTCTGGGGAACTTGTTTGTGACTGCCCTCGAGAAAACATTGGAACATGGCTTGTTAAAATCATACAGTGGAATCTTCCATCTTTACACAATGTTGTCACACATACTTTACCAGGACAATAATGATCAGCAAATCTTGAGTTTTCAAATAACACTTTACACAATCTGCTTTGTACATAGTTTTATAAAAAGAGTGAACATAGGGGTACAGCCTGTCACAGCCACATTCCAAGTCCACTGTTTCTAATCAAGCCTACCATCTTTCAAGACCTCTCCACAACTGCTAACTGCAAACCAAGCCATATCTTTTTTTTCCAGTTAAGCTAATTTAACCCTTTTATACCTATCTAATCCTACAATTACCATCCAGTTTTTAAGTTCTTACAACTGTCTCACAGAAAGGCATGTATCTATACTATATCTACGTATCTATACAGCAAGGGTCCTATTCCATTGTGACATCAGAAGTAATGCAACCAATCATCACCCTTACTCTACAGCTAAAGTTTAATTGGACGTATGAGGGAGATGGCACAGATGGTGGACTACGTGGTCCAGCTGCCCCACCCGTATGACAGCATGGGATTTCAATAACTAGTTTAAGCAATTTGAAAAGAAAGTACAAAATTTTACATGATACAATGAACACAAACAATAACTAGACATTCATTAGACAAAGGCATTAAAACAAAAACAGTATTGCTTGTTGGGATATAAATTCCTTTTTTATAAATAGAATTATCCAAAATAGTTAATATTTAATATTTGAATTCAGGTACAATAGAATGCAATTAGCTATTATTCTGATGTATTATGGACCTAATCCCATTCTCATTAACATCAACAGACCTGATTCCCATGTTTCCAGTGTTGTTGTAGCTGTGTGCCATGGGCATTGAACCAGGCTCTAAAGTGCTCCATTCTCATGTCTTCCTTCTTATATGCATAAATGAAAAGAGATTTGGCATCGTTGTAATCCATAAAATGTTAATTGCTTTCAATCAAAGCACAATCACATTTTAACAGGTTATAGTGCCAGTGTAGGTATAGCTACAGAAGCAAATTCTTATCTTAAATTCAGCAATATTCTCCACTGTACCTAAGTTGCTCTAGAGACAGCCAAACTTTTGTAGTCATAGCTCTTTTCTTAAATAATACAGAAAGAAACGTAATAAAAGTGAGCTACGCAATAAGGAAAATTCAGAAATAACTGGTGGAAGAGGCTTACTGGGCATTCTAAAAGCTTTGCCTATTTGTTAAAAATTGATCCTTTTCTTATGTTCATGTGTGGTTTCCAGTAATGAAGAGACTGTTGTACAAATCAATGTACATAGCTTTCTAAAATTCTACTGTTACATGACTTGATCCTATTTTCAATAATTTCAATTTTGCAATGAAGCAAATCATTATCCTGTATGAAGACTCCACTGAGTAACTGAAATGTCATACTGTGATTGCAATTCAGATATTTTCTCTATGATTTTTGTAATGTTCTTTGATTTAAAAAAATCTTAGAACTAAATGAGCTGATTCAGTTTCAGACTCATTGCAACAAGACTCTAAAGCTTGTATTAAAGGAAACACAGATGAATGATATCTTTGAAGATAGAAGACAATTTATATACAGAACATACTGGGCCAGATTCTCAGATGGTATTGACTTCAATGGAGCTATACTGATTTACAGGAGCTAAGGAGCTGACTTGCTGCATTCAGTGCTGCTCTGGCCAAAGAAGAATATGATGGGGGGCAGATTCCCTCTTTTTTGTCTGGATGTCTCCTATAACTGTCCATTCATTATTTTTTAAATACCTCAAGAATCAAAAGGGGAAAAGACATATTCAGAAAGGACCTCCTTTCAGCAAAGAAAAGCAAGACATATAAATAACCATCTAGCTAATTACAGAAAACATCAAAAAATAGTCCCTGCTCTACTGGGTGAAGAGAGTTCCAACAGGGAATGTATGGGCCACTGGCAAAGGCACAGAAGCAGCATCAGCAAGAACAGCAATTTGTCAAGGGAGAGAAGCTTTAGGGAAATCTTCTTTCCTAATATAACTTCTTGATATTTCACTGTAAATCTGCATCCACTCCCAACTTTTATAACGTATACATCAGGAGATTTGTGCACCCAAGTCAGTTCCATGCAAAAGTATGTCTGTTTCAAAAATGTGTTCCACCTGCCCTCTCAAACTAAAAAAATCAAGTGGGGCAGAGGGAGGAAGGAAGGAAGAAACAAAACATTTATTCTTCGAAGTTCTTCAGAACCAGGGGACCTTTGCGCATCCACTCACATTATCATGGCTAGTTTAAGGTTTGGAGTGCTGTGTAGCTCCAGAGCTCAGCATCCTTCTCACTGTTGTACATACATTGGGTACAATTCTGTGCTGTGTCTCTTGGAAAATGTGGGCTGCTCTGAGTACTGGCATAGCCCCTGTTGGTAAATTATAACACCCAGTGGCTAATCTAATTTATGGCAGCCTTCTGAAGACTGCCTATGGGCTGTTTCACAGCCCAGAATCTCTGTAAATTCATGCACTCCAAAGAGACCATCAAAATCCCTCTCTTGCCCCTGCAACATGTTCACTGTGCCAGAGCTTGTTAGTGGAGCAACACAGCACCATTTCTACTGGCTCTATTCTGCTTATGTGCTGGAGGAATTCATGACCTCTATACAGTATATAGTGATTAAGGCAGATGAAGAGAACCTCTCCTTCTGATTCTCTCTCTCAAACTGACTACTACAGGAAACAACTGCTCCTCTAGAGGAAAGAAATTGAAGTGATTATTGTTCTTTAAATGTTTCTAAATTTAAAGGAAAATGCACCAATACTTTTTAGATGGTGTCAACAACTAATTTAATTCTGTACCTTACAAACTGTGTCCCCTTGTGAGAATCTAAGCAGTGTTAATAATCCTCAGCATGGAAATCACTGTTACAAGGGGAAGATGACAGACCTTTTATTTTGAAACACTGTAGGCAGCTCTTTCTTTCAGGGAATATTCCCTAGGATTATCTTCATTTCTTCTGAAACCTCAAATTGATTAAATTAGATCACTGAAAGGACACTAAGGATACGTTTTGTAGGGCAGCAGCATGTTAATCTCCTTGGATTTGGAGTCTGTGAGTTTGAATCCCAGCATAGCTGGCTGTTCAAAGGAGCAATATGTCAAGGTCTACACATGCCAGTTCAGTGAGGCTTCTATCTACAGCTATTAAGAGAAAAAACAAAGATGGGAAGTAAAGACCTATGATCATCCTGCATAATCATATAGGTAGTCATAGAAGTAAGATTTTTTATTAAAATCATTTTCCTAAGTAGTGCTACCTGAAATTTCATTGACCTGCTCAGATTTGTAACACTGGCCTGGTCTACACTATGAGTTTATCTCGAATTTAGCAGTGTTAAATCGAATTAACCCTGCACCCGTCCACACAATGAAGCCCTTTACTTTGATATAAAGGGCTCTTAAAATTGATTTCTGTACTCCTTCCCGATGAGGGGAGTAGCGCTGAAATCGACATTGCCATTTCGAATTAGGGTTGGTGTGGCCGCAATTTGATGGTATTGGCCTCTGGGAGCTATCCCACAGTGCACCATTGTGACCGCTCTAGACGGCGATCTGAACTCGGATGCACTGGGCAGGTAGACAGGAAAAACCCCGTGAACTTTTGAATTTTATTTCCTGTTTGCCCAGTGTGGAGAGCTGATCAGCACAGGTGACCATGCAGTCCCAGAATCAAAAAAGAGCTTCAGCATGGACCGTACGGGAGATACTGAATCTGATCTCTGTATGGGGAGATGAATCTGTTCTATCAGAACTCCGTTCCAAAAGACGAAATGCCAAAACATTTGAAAAAATCTCCAAGGCCATGATGGACAGAGGCCACAACAGGGATTCAATACTGTGCTGCATGAAACTTAAGGAGCTGAGAAAAGCATACCAGAAAGCCAAAGAATCATATCGACGCTCACGGAGGGAGGGGCGATTGATGACTGTACCTATCCCACAGTTCCCGCACTCTCCGAAAACCATTTGAATTCTGGGCTGAGCTCCCAAAGCCTGAAGGGTCAAAAACATTGTCGCGGGTGGTTCAGGGTAAATGTCGTCAGCCCCCCTCCTCCCTCTGTGAAAGCAAAGGGAAAAAATCTTTTCTCGCCTTTTTTCAATGTCACCGTATGTCTACTGGATGCTTCTGGCAGACGCGGTGCTGCAGTGCTACGCAGCAGCATCCCCTTGCCTTGCCTTGCGGCGGCAGACAGTACAGTAGGAGTGGTATCCGTCGTCATCGTCCCGTGGGTGCTCCTCGCTGGCCTCGGTGAGGTCGGCCGGGGGCACCTGGGCAAAAATAAGAATAACTCCAGGTCATTCTCTTCTTTAAGTTTTGTCTAATGGAGATTCAGTCCTGCCTGGAATATCATGGCAGCTGGAGGCTTCTGCCTCAGGCTGCTCTCCCAGAGGGAGGGAGGATTGACTGATGACATTTACCCATAACCACCCGCAACAAATTTTTTGCCCCATAATGCATTGGGATCTCAACCCAGAATTCCAATGGGCAGGGGAGACTGCGGGAACTATGGGATAGCTATGGGATAGCTACCTACACTGCAATGCTCCGGAAGTCGACGCTATCCACCCCAAAACTCTCCTCAGCTCTTCTGCTCCCTCCACACCTGCCAGCCTCTGCTCCTGAAGAAACCAGGGAAAATGGTAAGCTGTGTAATGAGTCTGTTAGGTTGCCAAATGCAGATGACTAGGTTGAACATGAGTATCAGAACTGAGGACTCCTCACTAAAGGATGTCTACACTGCCGCTGGGACAGGCACAGCCAGCTGCAGTGTAAATTTATAGTAAGAAACTAACAGAGAGTCCTGTGGCACCTTTAAGACTAACAGATATATAGGAGCATAAGCTTTCGTGGGTCAGTAAGTATCTGGCTTCAAAACTAAGCTTGATAAGTTTATGGAGGGGATGGTAGGATGGGATAGCCTAATTTTGGCAATTAATTCGGCAATTGATCTTTGATTATCAGCAGGTAAGTATGCCCAGTGGTCTGTGATGGGATGTTAGATGGGTGGGATCTGAGTTACTACAGAGAATTCTTTCCTGGGTGCTGGCTGGTGAGTCTTGCCCACATGCTCAGGGTTTAACTGATCACCATATTTGGGGTTGGGAAGGAATTTTCCTCCAGGGCAGATTGGCAGAGGCCCTGGAGGTTTTTCGCCTTCCTCTGCAGCATGGTGCACGGGTCACTTGCTGGAGGATTCTCTGCAGCTTGAGGTCTTCAAACCATGATTTGAGGACTTCAATAACTCAGACATAGGTTAGGGGTTTGTTACAGGAATGGGTGGGTGAGATTCTGTGGCCTGCATTGTGCAGGAGGTCAGACTAGATGATCATAATGGTCCCTTCTGACCTTAAAGTCTATGAGTCTATGAACATAAGAATGGCCATACTGGATCAGACCACAGGTCCATTTAGTTCAGTATCTTGTTTTCCAACAGTGGCCAATGGCAGGTGCACCAGAGGGAATGAAGAGAACAGGTAATCATCAAGTGATCCATCCTGTTGCCCATTTCCAGCTTCTGGGAAACAGAGGCTAGGGACACCAACCCTGCCTATCCTGGCTAACAGCCATTGATAGACCTATCCTCCATCAATTTATCTAGTTTATCTAATTCTTTTTTGATGACAAATAGAATTTTTTATTTTTATTAGATTTTTCAAATAATAGAAAAATTATACATACACATACACAAACACACACATATACATACAAAGCAGAGGACAGATTTTCACAGCTGTCTGGGAACAGGCAGGGGACTCATGCCATAGCCTTTGTCAGTGGAACCACCACATCTCTCTAAGATAGCCCTCCTCCTCCCTCACAGTCTTTTCACTTCAGATTCACTCCACACCTGCCCTTCTTTCCCTCTCTCTGCCCTGCCACTCTTATTCCCTTCCCTTCAATGTCTCCTCTCCCTTCACTTTTCTTTCAATTTAGCTTATCCCCTCCTACCTAAACCTGTCCCCAAAATAATAACAGCTGTGGAACTAACATGTTTGATGCTACCACACAATTCATTCTGCTTGATTATTATACCTTTTTCAGTAACTTGTATTTGTCTGCTCTCTATTTAGATTGTAAGCTCTTTGGGGCAGTGACTGTCTATTACTCTATGCATTGTATAACAGAATGGGGCCTCAGTCTTGGTTGGTTGTTAACCACAACTGTAGTAAATATTATTAATATCTACTACAGATTATTTATCAAATATGCCATGCTGAGTACAGTTTCAAAACATTTCAGCTTAGAGGGCATAATGAGCCTTTTTTTTTAAATATATATGGGAGCAGGCAAAAAGGTCAGTAATAGGGTGACCAGACAGCAAATGTGAAAAATTGGGACAGGCGGTGGAGGGTAATACGAGCCTATATAAGAAAAAGACCCAAAAATCAGGACTGTCCCTATAAAATTGGGACATCTGGTCACTCTAGGCAGTAAGCACCCAACTCGCATTGATTTTCAGTGGCATTTGGGCAACTAACTTTCATTAGAACCTTTGCAAATCTCCCCATATCTTTAATATCTCTTTTCATCTCCAAACATGTTTGGAATAAGGCCAAATTCAGAGATGAGTCTAAACTAGGGCTGTCAAGTAATAAAAAAAAATCACGATTAATTGAGTGATTAAAAAAATTAAGCTAAATTTAACCGCACTGTTAATAATAGAATACCATTTAAATATTTTTGGATGTTTTCTATATTTTCAAATATGTTGATTTCAATTACAACACAGAATACAAAGTGTACAGTGCTCACTTTATATTTATTTTTATTACAAATATTTGCACTGTAAAAAACAAAAGAAATAATCTTTTTCAATTCATCTCATACTGTGATGCAATTTCTTTATCATGAAAATTGAACTTACAAATGTAGAATTATGTACCCCAAAAAAATTGCATTCAGAAATAAAACAATGCAAAACTTTAAAGCCTACAAGTCCATTCAGTCCTACTTCTTGTTCAGCCAACAAGTTTGTTTAAATTTGCAGGAGATAATGGAAGTGAGAACAGACATTCGCATGGCATTGTTGTAGCCGGCGTTGCAAGATATTTATGTGCCATATGTGCTAAAGATTCATATGTCCCTTCATCTTCAACCATCATTCCAGAGGACACGCGTTCATGCTGATGATGGGTTCTGTTCGATAATGACTGAAAGCAGTGCAGATCAACGCATGTTCACTTTCATCATGAGTCAGATGCCACCAGCAGATGGTTGATTTTCTTTTTTGATGGTTCGAGTTCTGTAGTTTCCACATCAGAGCGTTGCTCTTTTAAGATTTCTGAAAGCATGCTTCACACGTTGTCCCTCCCAGATTTTGGAAGACACTTCAGATTCTTGGACCTTGGGGCAAGTGCTGTAGCTATCTTTAAAAATCTCATATTGGTACTTTCTTTGCATTTTATCAGATCTGCAGTGAAAGTGTTCTTAAAATGAACATGTGCTGAGTCATCATCCGAGATTGCTATAATATGAAATACATGGCAGAATGTGGGTAAAACAGAGCAGGAGACATACTATTCTCCCCTCAAAGAGTTCAGTCAAAATGTAATTAACGCATTTTTTTTTAAGGAGTATCATCAGCATGGAAGCATGTTCTCTGGAATGGTTGCTGAAGCATGAAGGGGCATACAAATGTTTAGCATATCTGGTACATAAATATCTTGCAATGCCTGCTACAAAAATGCCATGTGAAAACCTGTTCTCACTTTCAGGTGACATTGTAAATAAGAAGCCGGCAGCATTATCTCCCGTAAATGTAAACAAACTTGTTTGTCTTAGCGATTGGCTGAATAAGAAGTAGGACTGAGTGGACTTGTAGGTTTTAAAGTTTTACATTGTTTTCTTTTTGAGAGCAGTTATGTAACAAAAAAAATAATTATGGTACTTGTCTGAGGTGAACTGAAAAATACTACTACTTTTGTTTATCTTTTTTATAGTGCAAATATTTGTAATAAAAATAATAGTATAAAGTGAGCACTGTACACTTTGCATTTTGTCTTGTAATTTAAGTCAATATATTTGAAAATGTAGAAAAACGTCCAAAGATAGTTAATAAACTTCAGTTGGTATTCTATTAACAGTGTGATTAAAACTGCAGTTAATCATGATTAATTTTTTTCAGCCAATCGCCTGAGTTAACTGTGATTAATTGACAGCCCTAGTCTAACCTGGTATATTTTACATTTTCTTGTAACCACCACCATATAAATTACACTAATTTAGACTCCTATAGATGCTCACTGATATGTAAATTACATCTCTATATACATCACCATTGCCATTTAATCTAATTAATCCTGACAATAGCCTCAGAGGGTAGGTCCATTTTATAGATTGAAAAATTGAGGAACAAAAAAGTTAAGGCCATAATTCTCAAAAGCATTCATTAATTTTCCGTGCCCAGTTTTAGAAACATAGACGCTAGAATTTCACTTTGCATATTGGCACCATAAGTGCTCAATACTTTTAAAGATTTTGACATAAGTGACTTCCTAAAGACAGATAACAAATGAATGACAGTGCTAGAATTAGAATTGATGAGTGTGTTTTTTGATGATACAGACCTTTATAAGATATATTCACATCCACTTTTCCAAATTCAACAGCAACAATATAACAAAAATAGCTGAAACATTTTTAAAATGTAAATTATGAAAAGCAACTCTGGCATTTTTAAAGCTGTTGATGTTAAAAGTCAAAACATTTAACCAGTCACTCATTTGTATCCACATCTGTTTCTGAACAAGATTGTGTAGCAGATCTAACCTCTGATTTTTTTTTGTTCTACATCAGCTTTCATGGCAAACGTGGAATTTAAGTGAGTACAGGACCAAAGCCTCCACAAATCTTTTTATGGGAACTCCTTCCTGATGCTTCTCATGTCATGGAAGTGATATCTATAAACACAAACACTTATTCATCCTTAAATAAATCACACTTCTTTCTAGCCACGGGGATGATTCTCTGTCACTAATAATAAAGATCAGATTGCTTCCTTGAGGATTCCTTTGTATCTACTTATCTGTCCTCTTTATCAGACTCCTGAAGGCCATTTTTCATATAAATTAGCTCCTCACTGTCAAGCAGCAGAACCATAGAAAACTAGGACTCCTGAAATCCTGTAGGGTCCTCCCACTCTGCACTGCCAATTAGCTTGATATTTTTATCACTAACCTGATTTGGAACTAATTATAAATCAGTATTTTACCAATCTGTTTTCTGTGATAAATGCCCCAGTCAACTATTATTAGATCTGTTCCTAGGACAGCTAAGTAGCCTCACATCCACTCCAAGTCTTTGCTTTTCTTTATTACCTGTCCTGACCTTGAAGCTAGAGGGGAAAAAACACGCACATGCACACACACAAACAAAAACGAACTCAGGGCTGGCCAGAAGTCTCATGGGTTCTCCTCTATTCGTGGGTGTAGTGTCTGAGTGCTTTCTAGTAGTGCATTAAGTAATATGACTAGCATCACATACTTGTTCTCTCAGCCTCTCCCTCGGGGAGAAATGCATGCAGTGGATTGTTTTGATTTGGAAATTTGTTTTAGTGTGTGTGTTTATAAAATACACATTTTGCTAGTAAATCTGTGGCTACCTAGTACTTCATGGCCATCAAGCCCCATGGAATGCATGGTCATAAGTAGAGATAGAATGTACGTGCTTCTTTTTGCTCCAAAATCATAGACCCATGGCCATCAGAGACCTGTGGTTCCTTTTTCCACACCAAATGTAGAAGGTTCTCCCCAAGGGTCTGAGATCCAGGACAGTTAATACTCAGTCCTGTTCCAATGTCAAGTTTAAAATCTATCATCTCTTGACCCATCCAGTCTAACAATGGGAGCTTTATACCATTAGAAGGGGGAGTGTAATGGGGTTTACAGACCCCAAACTAAAGTTATAGGAATGCTGGAGTAATTTTGGGCCAAGAATGCCCCATCTCTGAGCAGCTGCTGGGCATGATCCTATGGAGGACCTGCTTAAAAGGGGAGCTCTGGCAGTCAGGTGGTGTAGGAGGGAAGAAGAGACTGGCTTCAAGAAGGCTGGCTATAGCTGCTCAGCCAGAGTGATTGACAGGGGAAGGACTGAGACTGTGAGTAAGACTCAGGTGCGGCCCTGACCCCTCCCCACTTCTCCCTGACAAGGAGTAACAAGTGGACTATGTGAGTGAGCTGGGGAATTTCCCCCTCGCTCCTATTCAGCTGGGAGTTGGGGTGATGAATTGTGACTTGGCTGACAGGCCTCCTGGACTGCCTGGAAGATCTATCCCGTGTTTGGCCATAGCTTGACCACTAGGCCTGCTGTCCCTCGAGCAAAACCTACTACAGAGATTTCCAGTTGGCCAGTAATTAAAGCTCTTGTTTCTAGCTTTGACAGTTCCTAAGATATCAAGCTTTATAGTCACAATATTTTCATATATAGAAAGGCTATTTTAGGTCACTATCAGTGTCCTGTACAACTGGACTTTGACTTCATAGGTGGAAGAATGCAAAAAAATAGTCACCAAAATATCAGAGGGGTAGCCGTGTTAGTCTGGATCTGTAAAAGCAGCAAAGAGACCTGTGGCACCTTATAGACTAACAGACGTATTGGAGCATGAGCTTTCGTGGGTGAAATGCTCCAATACGTCTGTTAGTCTATAAGGTGCCACAGGACTCTTTGCTGCTTTCACCAAAATATGTTTTTGAAATCTTTCCAACATTTCTAAAATGGTTCCCCTGCAAAATGTGCATATTATTATTATTTGTATTACTGAAGTAACTAGCAGTCTCAGTCATGGATCAGGACCCCATTGTGCTAGGTGCTACACATACAATTTTTTAAAACGCCTCTTTTTAATAATATAACAAGAAATATATATATATATATATATATATATGCATATGCTTTTTTCAATAACAAATGTAAATCTAAGTGAGGGTGATACTATACTTATATAATAATTCCTGGGTTCATCAAAGTTCAGGTCATAGAGCAGTGGCTTTCAACCTTTTTTTTTCTCCATTTGCAGACTCTTACAAAATTTTGAATGGCGGTGCAGACCCCTTTGGAAATCTTACAGGGTCCACAAACCACAGATTGAAAACCACAGCCATAGGGGGATGATTGTGATTATCTAGTTTGACCTCCTCCAAAACACAGGCCATAGAATATCCCCCAGTAATTCCTGCATCAAGTCCATAACATCTGGTTGAGCTAAAGCATCGTTTTAGAAAAACATCCAAACTTGAGTTAGACTTCAAGTGATGCATAATTCACCACATCCCTTGGTAAATTGTTCCAGTGGTCCTCTTGGTTAAAAAAATGTACTTTATTTCCAGTCTGAACATGTCTCACTTCAACTTCCAGACATTTGATCTTGTTGTGCCTTTGCCCACTAGATTAAAGTGCTATTAGAAATCTCCCCATGTAGGTTCTGACACTCTGTGATCAAGTCATGCTTTAACCTCCTCTTTGTTAAAGCTAAATAGATTGAGCTTCTTAAATCTCTCCCAGTTAGAGAGATTTTTCAGACCTCAAATCATTCTTGTAGATCTTTTCTGAAGCATTTCCAAGTTTGTAGCATTATATTTGGAAGTGTGGAGACCAGAACTGGATACAGTATTCTACAGTATCAAAGGGATACCAATCTGTATGGTAAGATTAGGTCTATGTAATTTTGTTTTAAAATAATTGATTATTTCCTATTTTCTTTTGAACTGGTCCAAGTTCTGGGTTGCTCTTGCTGAGGCTTGCTCCATTATGAAGTTTACTCTGATCAGTTGTACAACTTGTTATGGTCCTGTTGGGTTCATGCATGCTCTCAGGATTGCTTTCTTAGCCAGTGTTATCAATAATGAAGTTCTTAAAATGTTCATAATGCCAAGACTACACAATTGTGGCCTTTTAGGCACAACAATTTCTAACTGGTCCTTTGCTATGTGATTACGTTTTATTGTAAATGCTTTGTTCTTTTTTACATATTTTGTCAAATAATCATTGAAAAATAATGCAGCTATGGATTAGAAAGATCTGTGTTTGTATAATTTATTTCTGGAAACATAGTAGATGTGTCTTATAGCTTCAGAACACTGCTTTTGGATACTTTCTGTTTTAATATCTTTATTTAGAAGGGTGATGGTGCTTACAAAGTTCCCTTGTATGGGGTTCACTTATATTTTACACGATGCTGATATCTCTTTTGCTCCTAGTGGGTCTTACTATCTACTTTCCAACAGGATGCATTTTTCATAGATCTTTGTTAGTATTTAAGTGCTTAAAATTGTAACTTCTGAAATAGAGATAATGCACCTAGAGCTTGTCTGAAATTCTTGTTTGTTATAGGTATGGGTAACATTTTTGCATATCACAATAACTTTTTAGGCCCAAACTTGCCAACATTTGAAATATAGAATCAAGTTACTCCTTGTCAAAAATAATTATATCTTCTTATTGACTGAATCCATGTAATTTTATATTGCTTTCTGAAATATTTTCTAATCTTGTGCTAGACCACAATGCACTTTCTATAACGGAATGGTCAATTGGTAAGCAAGAAAACTATTCACTCTAATCAAATAAAGTGATTATTGAAGTAACACACACGGATACAAATTGTTCAATTCATATCGAAGTCCTACCCATTGGCTCCTGGGGCCAGTATATAATGTATTCTAGTTGGGTAGCCCAGAAGTACTTTAAAGCAGCTATGTCATAGAATATTAGGGTTGGAAGAGACCTCAGGAGGTCATCTAGTCCAACCTGCTGCTCAAAGCAGGACCAACACCAACTAAATCATCCCAGCCAAGGCTTTGTCAAGCCACACCTTAAAAACCTCTAAGGATGGAGATTCCACCACCTCCCTAGGTAACCCATTCCAGTGCTTCACCACCCTCCTAGTGAAATAGTGTTTCCTAATATCCAACCTAGACCTCCCCCACTGCAACTTGAGACCATTGCTTCTTGTTCTGTTATCTGCCACCACTGAGAACAGCCTAGCTCCATCCTCTTTAGAACCCCCCTTCAGGTAAATGTAAACAAAACTGTTTGTCTTAGTGACTGGCTGAACAAGAAGTAGGACTGAATGGACTTGTAAGCTCTAAGGTTTTACATTGTTTTGTTTCTGAGTGCAGTTATGTAAGAAAAAAATCTACATTTGTAAGTTGCACTTTCACGATACAGAGATTGCACTACAGTACTTGTATGAGGTGAACTGAAAAATACTATTTCTTTTGTTTATCATTTTACAGTACAAATATTTGTAATAAAAAACAACAGTGAGCACTGTACACTTTGTATTCTGTGTTGTAACTGAAATAAACATATTTGAAAATGTAGAAAAACATCCAAAAATATTTAATAAATTTCAATTGGTATTCTATTGTTTAACAGTATGATTAAAACTGTGATTAATCATGATTATTTTAATCACAGTTAATTTTTGAGTTAATTGCATGAGGGAGTTAACTGTGATTGATAGACCTAGTTCTTTTTATTCACTAAATTCTAGTGCCATATAGTAAGTTTCTGTAACTCTCTCATAGCAGTTGGTAGGGATATTAACAGAAGTCTGTTTCTTCATTGTTTTCAACCAAGTAACTATTTTCTACAGCACCTCTGCAAATTGTGATAATAGACATGAACTCCAAATTAACCATTAAGGAGGAATAGCTCCTCTAGAGGTGAATGACAAAGTTTGACAGTTTGCAACATGGTTAAGTTTAGTGAAAGGTTACCTGACAGTTAAAATCCCTCCATTAGCTGCCCCCAGACAGTTCCAATAGTAGCATCAAATCTTAAATCTCCCCTGAATTCTGTAATTGTGGATAATGCTCTGTAGATGGTGACAAGTAACAGCTGTTATGATTGGACTCAGGCTAATAAGGTCAAGCACTCTGAGAACAAAACAACATTTTGAACTTGATACAGGGGCCAAGAGATTTAACAGACAAGGAAGAAATCACCATATTATTATGAGAACATAATGTCTAACTAGGAATGTTGAAATTTTCAATTTAAACAGCAAAATCTCTACTGCTTCCTTTATCTGGAATCCTTAATCATGCTATCCTACTAACTATAGGAAAGGAAAATTTCATTAAATATAGGGTGAGTTTCCTCTTTTGTAAAAGCAGCAAAGTCTCTTGTGGCACCTTATAGACTAACAGATGTTTGGGAGCATGAGCTTTCGTGGGTGAATACCCACTTCGTCAGATGCATGTAGTGGAAATTTCCAGGGGCAGGTATATATAAGCAAGCAAGAAGCAGGCTAGAGATAACGAGGTTAGTTCAATCAGGGAGGATGAGGCCCTCTTCTAGCAGCTGAGGTGTGAAAACCAAGAGAGGAGAAACTGGTTTTGTAGTTGGCAAGCCATTCACAGTCTTTGTTTAATCCTGAGCTGATGGTGTCAAATTCACAGATGAACTGAAGCTCAGCAGTTTCTCTCTGAAGTCTGGTCCTGAAGTTTTTTTGCTGCAGGATGGCCATCTTAAGATCTGCTATTGTGTGGCCAGGGAGGTTGAAGTGTTCTCCTACAGGTTTTTGTATATTGCCATTCCTAATATCTGATTTATGTCCATTTATCCTTTTCCGTAGAGACTGTCCAGTTTGGCCGATGTACATAGCAGACGGGCATTGCTGGCATATGATGGTGTATATTACATTGGTGGACGTGCAGGTGAATGAGCCGGTGATGGTGTGGTTGATCTGGTTAGGTCCTGTGATGGTGTCACTGGTGTAGATATGTGGGCAGAGTTGGCATCGAGGTTTGTTGCATGGATTGGTTCCTGAGTTAGAGTTACTATGATGCAGCGTTCCGTTACTGGTGAGAATATGCTTCAGGTTGGCAGGTTGTCTGTGGGCGAGGACTGGCCTGCCACCCAAGGCCTGTGAAAGTGTGGGATCATTGTCCAGGATGGGTTGTAGATCCCTGATGATGCGTTGGAGGGGTTTTAGCTGGGGACTGTATGTGATGGCCAGTGGAGTCCTGTTGGTTTCTTTCTTGGGTTTGTCCTGCAGTAGGAGGCTTCTGGGTACACGTCTGGCTCTGTTTCCTTATTTCCTCGTGCGGGTATTGTAGTTTTGAGAATGCTTGATGGAGATTTTGTAGGTGTTGGTCTCTGTCTGAGGGGTTAGAGCAGATACGGTTGTACCTCAGTGCTTGGCTGTAGACAATGGATCGTGTGGTGTGCCCGGGATGGAAGCTGGAGGCATGAAGGTAGGCATAGTGGTCGGTAGGTTTTCGGTATAAGGTAGTGTTAATGTGACCATCACTTATTTGCACTAAAGTGCACTTTATGTCTGGGGAGAACCTCTTCTGTTGAGGCAAGGGACTTTTTTAATGGTCTGCTCTTGGAGGGTGATGGATCATTTCCAGAGGGCTTCATAGCAAACTAGTTGCTTCTGATCGACCATTTTTGTTTGTTTTTCATCATCAATTAGGTGGCTCCCTGTCATCTTCTTCCTTTGTTTCATTGTCACAGGTCTTCTTGGCTTTTTGGATGATGTGCAATAGATGAAACAAGGGCAAACTGCTGGAACCTATGGTGGATATTCAGGGCTGAAGGTAACTGACTACACATAAAGAATTCTTAAGATTTTATTAGAAGATCCTGTTTGAGAAAAAAGGGTTTTTCCCCTTTAATATAGCATATGCAATATCTTGGACAGTAGATTCCCCCCCCCCCATTTTTGCCCCCAGGGATTGATTCAAGCATTTCCCGTCATGAAGAAATTTGTTATTATTGTAGAGTAATAATTCTAATTTTCACTGAGCTGTCTGCATCCATGGCAGCCAAACAGCATATTGAGATGACTGCTTGAGTTTGCACCAGTGTTGCTCACTGAATTTCTGAATGTTCTGGGAGAAATTAATACTGCATCCCATATTTTGAACCCATCTACCCCTTGGCTGGAGAAAACTATCAGGATTTGTTAGCTAGTGGAGATTGTCAACAACCCCTTTAAGGAGGGCAGAGTACTGAGCACTCTTAAGAACGTGTGTATGAGCTTTTCTCAAGAAAACATCATTTCATGACTATAATTTAGCCAACTATAGACCAATATTTAATCTTATACTTTTGAATAAGAACATAGAGCGAAGGCAATTATGGTGAGACAATTCTGAGTATCTAGATGTGTTAGCTGGCCTTGTCAATCTGGTTTTATATTAAATTTTAGCATTGAGACTGCACTCATTGATTATCTTGTCCTGATGATAGACGAAGATGAGGTGTCCATGTTATGATCGTTAGGTCAATCATCTGCCTTTGATAATGTTTTTCGTGTGCCTTTGATGCTGTTGGTCACAATGTGACTCACTTGTAGAGCTGAGCAGGAGTAGATGGGATTGTCTTCTAGAGGCTTCATCTTTTTCTCTCAGATTCCAAAGGATAGTTTAAGGTAATTGCTGCTGTGTCCTGTGGGTTCTTTTGTGTTATGTTCCACAAGGTTTTACTTATCTTCCCTATTGTGAACATAGGATCATTAGGAAGGTTACTGAGGAGGCACAGATTGAGGTTCTTTCGATATGATAATATTGCTGTATGCTATCTTTCCATTTCAACTGACTCTAAGGGTGCAGCTGAGTTTCTTCCTCAGTGTCTGTTGGTGATTGGGCATGGATGAGAGCAAACTGGCTGAAGCTCAATCCAGAGAAGACTGAATGGTGTTGGCAGGTTGGGAGAAAAAAACTAGGAGATATGGTAAAGGTTAGATTGGCTCTTTTTACTGAAGATGTGTGACCAATTTTTCACTCAAGCTTTCAATTTGTGGGTCTTGTTAAGTCTCACATCTGTAGCAGGATGGTCATAAAGCAGCAGGATAAGATGTGTTTTTTTCCTATCTGCATCTGGTCAAGTATTTTACTCTTTTTCTTTGATACAGATCTTATTACTGCCATCCAAGATTCTTTCACTTCAAGATTAAACTATTCTAATGTCGTTTATATTGGACTACACCTTAAATCAGCTCTGGAAACTGAAGGTGGTATAAAAGGCAGTGGTCTACTTGTTGAGTATCTAGGTCTGAGCATGATACTACTGCCCAGCAACCTGTGTTGGCTAGCTAGTAGGATTCCAGGTGGGGCTTACATTTTCTTACTTTCTTCATTTTAAATTACAAACATAGTGTTATTTCTATTACATTTTTATGTGTTCATATCAGGTATGTATTGTCTGGTTTTACTTTGATAAGTACTTATCTCTGCACCTATTTCAAAAAAAATAAGAGGGTTTTAAATTTAAACCCAGAGTCTTTTTGCTTGTCACGTTTTGTGTCTAAAATGTTGCATAAAATCTGTGACTAATATTATAAATATAATAACTCTGGTTGAATACAGTAGGTCACTGGTAACAGCATAACAGAGAAGGAACAGTGTGCAAACATTACATCATCATAATATAAATGTCACAGTTCTTCATATAGGATAATTTACTAGAGCACACCAGCACCATGGATAGCTCCTTGCCATTTAGTCTCTTTCTTTGAAGACAGTGGGTGAAGTATGCTGTATTTTGGAGGGATTTGTGCAAGCAACATAGCTTTGTTCTGATCTACTGTATGTCTTACAAAATGGATGGTGCCCAAACATTTACTGCACCAGCTAGGATAAGGAAGAATTCTTCTAAAAATAACTACCATGGAATATTTAATTTGATAGTAAGGGTGCTGTGACTAACCCGTGGAATAGAGAGGCTGTGAGATAAGGGACAGCACAATAATAGGAAGGTATTTTTGTTTGACCTTTAAACCAGTGCAAAATGAAATAAATTTGCTGCATCCTTGTTGTACAGCTGAACATTAATAAAGGTATATAATAAATGTTATTCTACAGCCACTAGTTCCAGGAGGTGTATTGGTTCACTGTGGGGGGAAAAAACCTAACATTCAATTTTCCGTGAAACAAGGCAATAGCATTAGAGAAAGCACTTTTAGAAATGAATTACTCTGTTAAATTGTAGACAGTTATGCTAGAAATGGCCTAAGTGATTACTAGTGTCAATTAAGACAAGCTCTGGAATCTAACCTGGTTGCATTTTCAGATGCAATGAAACCAGCTCTCAAAGGCTTGATTCAAATGGAACAAAATTAATGGAATGAAAGGAAATATATCCTTTCAAGAAAATAAATAAGTACATGGTAAAAAGTAAACCAGATCAAAAAAAGATTTCTGAACTCTGCCACTTGAAAGAAACTAAATGCTAACAGTTTGCCATGATCTCTCCAGAATGCAGAAAATCCCTCATATCCTAAAACATTACAAGAAATAAAAAGAAAATAGTATCCATTTGTCAGAAAATTGCTAATTAATCTTTTATGATTTCTCTTATCATCACCAAGCAATCTGCTGCAGTAAGAACTCTACAGTTCCTATCAGAGGAAAAGCAAAAATAAGGTCAGAGTAGCATTTCCCAGAATTTCTCCATTATTTATGGAACACACATGAAAATTCAGAGGAATCTTCTTTGGTAGTAATTGGAGAACAAAATATTCTAAATTTCTTAGTATCATAAAAATTTATTTGTTTAGTGTAATCTTTGATATTTTTCAAATCAACATCTAAAAGACCAAAGAATCCTAGGCTATACCATGAATTTATTATACTTGTATTTGATTATGTTCTCCCTGTATTAAAGTATTAAACTGAAATAATTTTCAATTTGTAATTTAATGTAATGCTCATAAAAGCGAAGAGTGGATAGCCCTCATTTGATCCAGACATAGGAGAAGCAAACATCATGCAAACTTTCCACAAACAGCTGTGCCAAGGCACCCCAAGCTTGACCCATAACAGCTCTTCCTATCTGAGTCCTGATCCTCTCTCATTTTAATTTATTTTCATTGGAGATAAAATTTATTACATGATGACAAAAATAACATTGTAAATATAGTACATGAAATTTTTGATATTTGAATATAGTTATTAGTTTTATTTTTTTTAAAATTCATCTTCCAATGTAGTGTTGAAATTCAACCATATAGTGCTTTCCCAAAAATTAAAAAATAAAGAATAAAAACCAACAAAACACTCAGATATTTTAAACTTCAGTTAGAACCATTTTTATTCTGACACTCACTTGGTATAAAAGTGAGAATTGTGTTGCTAGATGAATATTGGTATTTTTACAAAATGATTATTTTAATCTAGGTATTTTGGGGACTTCTGAGAGCCCCTCTTCTTTTTCATTTGGGTGAAACATGGAAAGTTTGAGCTATTTCCAGCTGTATCTCCCCCCACTTGAATCATGGGACTGGGGTGCTCCCACATAAAACCCCTGACCAGAAGGCGCATATGATGGTAGAGTCATGTGACTTCTATAGGAGGTGGCTGCCTTTCTCACCTTAAGAGACCAGAGTTTGGATGTAAGTGTGAATAGGAGTCAACTTTATCACTGTGCCACAGTGCCAGTTAGATTTTAAGCTGAAATCTAATAAACTAGATTTATCAATTTGATAAGTATTATAATCAATATTTGAATGGATTTAATTAGGATAATTTATTTGTATTGAGTCCAGAGAGCGCTAGCTTATTAATTTTAGCACTAGGTTCTTTTCAGGTCTACTTTTACCTTGGACAGTATTTCTTAGATCAAGACATTTGGCTATTCTTAACTAATCAACAACTTACTAACTCACCCAGAACAATCAACAGTTCATCAATCAAATGTAGATACAACCAACTTTCTAGGCATGTACTGAACAGAAAATATACATATAATCTTATAAGCAATTAACACAGGTCAGTGCCGGGGCCCAGCAGCTATGCCAAGGAACACTACAAATCTCCAAGATTTCTTGTAACATTTACTTACAATCTTCAGATATCAATTCTTTAGTAGCTCTAATATATTTATTACTCTTCCAGTAATTCTCCAATGAGAAAGGATGCATATGTCTATTTTAATGGCATGTTACAAAAGGGAGTAGTTTAAAATATCAAGAGAAATTGCTTAAAGTTATTGGCTACGTCTCTCTTAGGCCAATTTGCTTGGGTGTATAAAGAAGAAACATTAGTTGGTTAAAATCCAAAGTATGGTTATTTGAGGTCTCACCTGAAAGAGTAGACTCAACAAGATAACTCTTAGTTATTTATATTAAAGAACATGAAGAAAAATACAATATCTGAAATGAAATTTCTCCACTGCTTCTTCTGTCTTATTAACCCTGGAAGAAGGGAGAGCTATCCATGAGGCTGGTCTAAGTGTCTGATAGCACTTCTGGATTCTGAAGCTTATTTGTGTGTTCAGTTAACTCTTTTCTTAGTACTGTACCCTGGAGGAGGGGAGAACCATGCGGGTTCAGTTAGTTCTGGGGTCCCACATGGTGACCTCAGTTTTACATACCTTGCTTGGGAGTTTGTCAGAGAGGGGCCACCTTCTTGTTTTTATCAGACACTTATCAACTCAATGCTCAGATTTCCTCTCTCTCTTTCTCTGCTGCTCTTGTTGATATACAACAAATTTCTTCAATCCTTTTCTTAGTCAGGGATTTTTTATGTTTGTTTAATTTCAAGGATTGTATTTCAGTGAAAGCCCTGGACTATGAACTGGAATATCACTTTTTAAGCAATTTCTTTCAATATTTCCCAGTTATACCCCAGTTATGTGCTTATATCTTTCAACATTCCTTTTTTCCTTCTTGTGTTGTACCATTCATTCCACTTCTGTAGTGCATCAATCATTTAGAATTAAAACAAAAATCCCTTAAATTTCCTCTCAATTTAGTTGACGTAGTCTGTGCATTGTTTGGTTATATCTCTTACTTTTCTTTTCACATGGTTACGGCTTAAATAGAACATGACATACATAGATATGGGTTATCTGATTCATAAGGCAGAGAAATTTATGGCTTCTAATTTGGGATGAAAGTTATACTGAAGGAACAAAACAGATTATTCACATATGGAAAGATGGTGCTTTTGATTCAGAAAGCAAACACATGTAGTTTCACATTTGTGGTGAAAGCTAGTTGGTTTGGACTTCTTAATTTTCCAGTTCCCACAGTAAGTTATTTCTAGTTGGTTTAACTCCTACAGTTTCTTTACTCATATCTGGTGCTTGGTTAACACATACACTCTGCACAGGAAAAAAGGGCAGTTATTGTTGTCTGTCACCCTGTAGCTAGACCAAACAAGAGATGGAATTTTCATCCACGAGTAAATTATGAGTCTTTGGTCTGAGGATCTAACAATAGCTGGAAGACTCCTTCTCAAGCTTTCCCTTCCTGGGGAATGTGTTCTTCAACTTCAGTTTAACTGATATTCCCCAGACAAGATGACCCACCCTGTTGGACGTGAACATTGGTTCCCAATGCCTTTAGCTCCAACAAGAAGCTAGTTTTGGATAATGCATAAGGGTGTGTGGTTATAATGTTAGCTGACACGGATAGATGGTTTCCTGATTAAAAGGGGCAGAAAGAAAACTACATACAGGGCATATTTGACATCTATATTTCTTATGGGGGAAAAGGTCAGGGAAAAGGCTTGTCTGTGAAGGGCTTAGCCAGAGGAGGCCTAGGAAGATATGTGTAGAGGAGCTGAAGAAGTTCTGTGGTAAAGACCTAAGATAAAAGGCAACCTAAGCAATGTCAGAAGTAGCTCTGATAGAACAATGACGTGGATGAGCATAGAGCAGATGGCTATTTCACTAGTTAGGGCCTTAGAGGGAGGGTCCGAGCTACCTTGGATCTTTTCGCAATGTCCGCTGAGTAGACAACTCTCTCTTACCAAAGGTGATGGATTGATTGCAGTCCTAGGGTGAAGTCTGTGAGGAGCACCTGTAGTAAGAGGAGAAAGACTACTGTGTATCGATTCAGTAAGAGCTGAGGAATTCTTTTTAAACATGGGGAAAAGGGCTAAAGTAGGGGTTCTCAAACTGGGGGTCGGGACCCCTCAGGGGGTGATGAGGTTATTACATGAGGGGGTCGCGAGCTGTCAGCCTCCACCCCAAATCCTACTTTGCCTCCAGCATTTATAATGGTGTTAAATATAAAAAAAGTTGTTTTTAATTTATAAGGGGGTCACATTCAGAGGCTTGCTATATGAAAGGGGTCACCAGAACAAAAGTTTGAGAACCACTGGGCTAAAGGATTACTTCAGCACAGGGAAGGGCTATGGGGAGTAGCATTCCCTGAAGCTGGGACAGTGGCCTAGCCATTGAAACATGGTTAACAGATTCATAGATTCCAAGGCCAGAAAGGATCATTGTGATCATCTAGTCTGACCTCCTGTATAACACATACCATAGAACTTCCCCAGAATAATTCCTAGAGCATTTCATTCAGAAAAACATACAATCTTGATTTAAAAATTGTCAGTGATGAAAAATCCACAGCAACCCTTGGAAAGTTGTTCCAACGGTTAATTACCCTTACAGTTAAAAATGTATGCCTTAGTTCATCTGAGTTTGTCTAGCTTCAACTTGAAGAGCCTCTGCATTTAGAGGCCAAGGGGAAAACCTCTGTCACAAAAGGGAGAATACTTTGGGCATGAACATGACCACTGTGGCTGTGAAAAAGAGTGGACTTGTTTGGTTTATTTACTGAGATCCTTTAATTTCCCCTGGAAGGGGAGATTTATGATTTAGCTGGAGAACCAAGTTGCTTCAACAGACCAGCCTATCAATAGGGAGAGACTGTGTACTTGAAGGGAAACAGAGATACAGAGTGTGGGAAACTGAGGCATGGACAACTAGTTTATTCCATTCTGGGATCTGAATTATAGGAGAGAAACAAAATCCACCCCTTGTTTACTATGTTAGCAGGGGGTAGGCCAGTAGCAGCTGGTCTTGAACACAGACTTTAATCACTGATGCCTCCATTTAGTATCACCACCAACCCTAAGGACTGAAGGGACAAAGGAGAAAGTCAAAAGTATATGTGCCCTTCCCAGGCATATGGAAGTGGAAGGGGCAATAGTGATAAGTATCCCAAGATACCTGAGGACTGAGAGGATGAGGAGACATCTGATTGTGGGATTGTGCAAGAATAACTCAGTGCCAGCTGCCTGCACTGTCTGATCCCCACGTCTTTTGAGGAGTATCTGAAGTGACCATTCAGCTCTTTTCTCTTCCTGGCTCTTTGATCTATGTACAGGAGGACATTTTTGCAAGTCTTTCCTTTCCCAGCCTCCTATCTCCCAGATCATGTGTATACTATGAAAAAGCATTATGCTGTAAAATGTGCTAACTAATGCATTTTAACTAAAACAACATTCAACATGATTTGACACTATGTATAGACAGGGACAGTTGTGTTTAAAATAGACCCTAAGTTAAACATGACCAATGAACATTTTAAACACAACTATACCTGTCTACCATTGTCATGTTTAATATTGTGTTTGTTAAACATTTTTTTTTCTAACATGTGTTTTCCCAGTGTAAATAGGCATCAGTGTGGGGGATTTGGCATTCCTTCTTTAGTTTGTGAGACAGAGGTCTGAGGAAAGAGACTTGCAATGCCGCTTCCTAGACAATGGCAGCTCAAAGGGTCACTGTGAGGGGAGATAAGGTTGATGATCTGCCAGTACAGCCAGTATCTGGAACCCATGAAGCCCACCCTCAACCATTTAGATTTAGGGGCCCTAGATATTCAAGGAAAATCTTATATTTCATTTTGATTTCTAAAATAAATTTCCAGAATCTTTCCTTGCCAAGACCCTCTAAAACATAAAAATCTACACTGACAATAGAGATGGAATGAACAAGCACGCAATCCTTATATAGAATAAATCTTACATTTGGGGTGTATCAAAGAATCATTGTGCTATACCTATGCATAGTGGTGTGATCATCACGATTAGACAGTCAATTACATTTGGAGGGAGGAGAAGAGGCACAACATTGTTCTGCAGGCCTGCCCAAAAGTGCTAAAGTTGGCTCTATTTGCAAGGCTACCATATGTTGCTCTGGGCTTCCTTTGTTGCATATGGCTGACCCTAAGCTCCTTCTTCCTCCCCAGTGGACTAGCTCCTGTGGCTCCTTCACAGGACAAGATATATATTTAGCATTGGTAAGAATGTTTGTTAAAGAAATCAGGATTTGTGTTGGGCTGGTAGAGGACTCATTCAGTTTGTGGATGCACATCAATGAAACAGGAGTAAATACATCTGATAACTTTAAATTATGTAAAAATTGCATTCCATCTACTGTATTGTAGAGGATAGTGATTTGTTAATTAGGATATCTGCCCCTCATGTCACTCTTTGGGAAGTACAAATGTACTAACTAACAAGATAACTGTATCTGAGGAGATAATTGGGGATTAAATATCTAATCTGTAGAATGTTGCAAATAAATCTTAAAATGTTTCAATACTTAAAGAATGACTGGAACTGCTGATACTACCGTTTTATATAATGGTCAAATATACAAATGACCAGTCTGTCTTTAAAACAAAATATTTTGGTCCTCTGAAGGCTTTGTCTGTCCCCACTTCTAATTACTAGCCCCACCATCTCTTTAGAGTTTGTTTTAATTTAATCTTGTGTGGTGTTATATACCCTCAATCTGTATTGTCTTCAGTGGATGAGGGTGCTCAGAAGCGCTCTGCATATAGCATCATCATCCTGTTGAGTTCTTCCTCAAAGAGGAGCAGCACTAGGGCTGTGAGGAGAAGCATTTCTTATCTCTGTAAAGAACAGGGCACTTAGGAGAGGGCTAGGAAGAATCCCTGAGAGCAGAGCATAGAGAGATGGCCGTAGCAGAGGGACTGTCTCTTGTCTTTAGAAAGTTTAGGATAAGTAAAATGTCTAATATTTAAAATTCAGCTGGTACAGATAAAGGTAAGAGATTAAGTGTTATATTACGAATGTTAAAGTGAATAGAAAAATCCTAAAAGCTAGTAGCATCCTAGCTGTAACAACAAAAATCTCAAGATTTCTCAATTTTTGTTACTACTAAAAGCTACTCTTGTACGCTATAAGAGTTCTTAGGAAGATAAATAACAAAACGAATGCAAAATATGTATGCTTACATTTATGTGTAGAGTAAAGTATGATAAAATAACTGTAGTTTTCTAAATCACGAATGTAAGAACACATGCCTGCATATTGGCATTGTATTTGTACTCTTATAAAACGCTGTCAGTACATCATCAATGTTGAAAATTTAGTTGCACAAAAGTCAGAAAATTTATAATGAAGGTTTCCACGGCAACCTCAGCTCAGTAGCTCAATTCAGCAACCTTTATTATTTAATTACATAATTGCAGAACACATATTTAGTAAAACAAAATGTTATATTACAAAAGTACTATGTAACCATAAAATTGTATATTACGCATCTTATTGACAGATTTTCCGGAAGAGCTGTACAAAAAGAGCAGTCCTCTTCAATTATATTAGGGACAGTATGTATTGAAAAAAATAGCTAAATTATCAGGAAATTGAACTGATAAACCCAATACCAAACTTATTGAAATCCTAGGAAACATCTATAATGACACATCCTTCAACTTCTAAGGCTCTGTGAAGAATTCATATCTGATCCCTTGACATCAGAGGTTAAGTAGAAGTCATAGGTGAAGTCTAACACTTAATACAAATGATAGATAACTGCTTTTCCAATGATATGCATAAACACCGGTTACTTCTAGTTAGAAACTTGTCAAACTGTTCATAATCGCCACATTACAGGATTATATAACTTTCAGAAGAGTGTCACATTAGCTAGTGTTGGATGAATATATTGTGAAAGCCCCTATTGTAATGCATATGTAAATTTCCAATACAACTACAATCTCAGGCTTAATGGTGCAACAACCACATTTATTTTTTTAAAGAAAAACAGACTGGAGAAATAATGATTTTCAATAAATACTCATCAAACAATGCAAAAATTACAGTAAAATCTGCCTTAGAGACCACCTCTGAAGAGAGAACCCCATCACGACCAACTAACTACTTGCAGAGGCCACAGAACACAGCTGCTCTCTGGTCTGCAAACCTTTGAAGAGAGACCACCTCTTACAAGAGACCACTTTTGCTAACTTCCATGCATGGTAACTTTTGGCAGGTTTTACTATACTTGGAAAACTTTCCACTAGCCCCTGGGCTAAAAATCTTTGAAGTTCCAGCCTGAAAAGTCTCTTATTGAGAATAGGAGTGCAAAACAGAAATACTATTTTAATTTGTGAAGCCACTGAATAGAGTGGAATATCAATGTTAAAGTTCGTATCAGGAGAATAATAATCCAAATTGTTAGTTTTTTTCCTCATGTAATCTGTATTAGGCATTTGTACCAGGATTGAAGTACTGAATATGAATTTGAACTTAACTCCTATGATTCCTGCATGCTCAAAGAGTATGTTTTCTAGACCACGAATATACATATGGTACTCACTGTACCACGCAAACATTCTATAGTATATGACCTTAGGGGACTGAAATTCCTACACTTCTGGGAGCAACAAGTTTGAATCCTAGTAATCATCTTGGTTTATTCTACTGAAGTAGATACATTGAATATGATGAAGTTTACTGTGAAGTTTTTTCAGATGAGATATAAACAAAAATCTAAGATTCTGAATAACCCTCTTATTCTTTTAAGTAAGCATTTGTCTTTCTGTGTGTGGCCAAAATTCCATTCATTGTGCGTCCTGTCTGCTGTTCATTTGCCAGATACCTGCAATCTGAGGGAGCTTTTATTATGGATTTAGTTGGGGAAGCACTTTGAGATGCTTTAAGAAGAAATCAGCAATATAAATGTGAGTTAATAAAGGCATATAGTGTATGTGCCCATTAAAGTGTCATAAACTGAAGATTAGAGCAAGGGTTGGTTTATCACTTCACAGTTAGTTGAGGTACACACTTGTATACAACTTCTCTCAGATAGTACTGGTGGAAGAGATCCGGTTAACTACACAGCATGGACAACCGCAACACTTATTATCCAATAACATCGGTGTAATAGTGACTCTCTCTCTCACACTCACACACGCACATTGCTGTAGATTAAACAATAGCTTTGTTTACAAACAAAATGTCAAAGTTTACAAATTCAAATTACATGAGGTAGACAGCTCTAATATCTGTGCTCCCCACTAGCTGGCAGAGCCCTCGTTCAAAAGAGGAAGAAGGAAAAATAAAAACTCACAGCTCTAGTTGTTTTGAAATGGACCAGTGATTTCTGCAGGTGGCTGTTCACAAAGGCGGCTGCTGGTGGGGGTAACATGTTGGCACTCCCAAACCTGCCGTTTTCGCTGTTGCCAGGTCTTGCGGTTTGTTTTAGCAGGAGAGGTGTGATAGAGGGGGTGTGGCTTTTCTTCATGCAGCCCCAGCTCCTGGAGGCATTTTTCCTTATTTTCCCTCAGAATCTGCTGTGGCGCAGAACCCCTAACGCCTCGCGCGTGTGCCCCCATTTCCCGCCCTTTTCGTTCCCCTCTGCGGGTACCGTGCGGCCCCGGGACCAGGGAGCGCAGGAAGGCAAGGGAGGTGTCTGCGCATGCGCGCGATGTGGAAGGTGGGCGGGCGGCGGCAGTAGCGCCAGTCCTTCGGCGACGACGACGACAGTGAGGAGGCTGGAGCTCATCCCAGAGTGATCTAAGGGAGGGAAGTGGGGACCCCTGCAGCCGAGGGGTTGGACTGTGAGAGGCCGAGAGCCGCCGGTACCATCCCCGTCACCCGGGGCCATTGGCAGTTCCGCGCTGGGTGCTGCCGAGCGCTGAGGGATTCGGCACCTGCCGCGGCGGCTCCCCGGAGAGTGCCCCCCCGCACCTGCGCCTGGTCCAAGTGAGAGCGAGGAGGAAACGTTGCCGTGCTCAGGGGCTGTGCGGAGCAGCGGCCCCGCTGTCAGCTGGGGAAACCGCCTCCGCTCCATGAGCAGGGCTCGGCTGCTGCGCTCCGTGAGGGGGGAACCGCGGCCGCCGCCGGCACCAGCATGTGGACCCCGACCGAGGAGGAGAAATACGGCGTAGGTAGGTGCCCAACCCCCTCTTCCCTTCCCACTGGTAGCACGGCGACCCCCTTTTACTGCCTCAGCGGGCTGGGGAGCTGCCTCCTCCGCACTGGGTGTGGGTCTGTATCCCGAGCTGACCTCTCGCGGTCCGGGGGTGGTGGTGGTGGTGGTGGGGCTGCCCCTCCTCTGAGCAGCCCTAGCTCTTGTGTCGCGGGCGGGCGTTGTACAACGAACCCAAACTTGCTGTAGCGGGAAGGGTCGTGGTGGGCCGGGGGTGGAGGAATGCGGGGGTGGGGCTGTTGCTGCTGGATGGCAGCGGTCGTCTCTCCGCCTTTTGAAAACAGTAACGTGTGCAGCAATGTTCGCATCCCACTGTTCCCAACTGCACCACAGGCCTGAGCATCCCCCAACCCCCATCGCCTTGCAGGTACAGTAGGAAACGAAGGAGGGCCATGTTATGGGGCTGGCCCCATCTCCCATGTACGTTGAAGGGCTGCCCGATAAAAATAAGATGAACATCATGAGGTCTGTGTGGGGGGTGAAACATCTGCTTGGGACTTTAGTCCTTTCGGATTTTCGAGCCTGGAGTCCAGTGTTTATATTAATTGGAAATCCAATTGAACTGTGCATGCTTGTTGTGTGTGTGTTTCTTTTTGAGATGGTAAGGGAGTGGAAGGAGAGGAGTAGGCTTCCAGGGTCCACTTATAGGTTCTCTTTGCGGAAATAATCAGTAAACGATTGTCTCAACCTTAATCTACTTAACTGCTATTCCTTTTTCTCTCTATTTTAATCTGTGGTCTTGTTTATATGGTTGAGTTTAGAGAAAGGGAATGATCATGATGGCATGTCATTAGGGGGCGCCAGCGATGCACCTGCTCTGAGTGCTGATATCCTTCCAGGAAAAGAGACACAAGATGTAACATATAGATAAATGTTAAAACCTGGTACTGTACTAAGCTCTGGCTATGCTATTGAAAACTGATGAGCATTTTTGGATTCTGGCAGCACTTTACACTAGTAACCCAGAGTTACTGGAAAAACCAAAACGACCCCCCCCCTTTTAATGGTGAAACTAAGTAGTATGGTGTTATGTATAATATGAAGGGGGTGTATATATACTTAGGTGACCATTTGTTCCATTTCAAAATTTGTAAAAAAATTCACATCTTGTGTAATATCCCAGAAAATGTTTGTAAAAATACATTATACTTTCTGCTAACATTGATTATTTTTCCTGGGTGTTAATAGTAGATGTGGTTTTGATCAGATGCCATAATGCACATGTAGTAACAAATACTTGTAATAGTCAACATTCATTATATTTTTACAGACATGTCTTGTTTCTTGTAAACTTGGTATATTTTAAATACTTTTTATCAACACTTGATATTTTATGGTGAAAATTGGTATCTCTAGGATCTGGGAAAACCTCACCTTCTGAAGTGACAGTTCACTTCTGCTCAATTATAAAATTAAAATGTTAATGATTTAGAGCATTTTTTGAGGGGTGTAGAGGACCAGTAACATGACAAAGTATTCTCAATTAATTTGTCGTGTGATGCAGCTGTGTAGTAGTTTTATTACAGCTAGATTTATACATGTGGTAAAAACAAATTTTATTTGCTTAGCACTTATTAATGTATAGATACATAAGGAATGTAGTTTTATCAGAAATGCAATTAAATGTGGTGTATGTTACTACCAGAGATACATGTATTAAATGTAAAAACCTATGATAATACATGTAATAAGGCTGTAAATTTACTACTACTACTACTAATTTAATTAAAAAACCCAGGGGAAAGTTCAGTTTACATACCTGCAGCAGTATTGTTACCACAGTGTGTATACTGTGTAAAATACAAATTTTAACCTCTCAAAAGAGCCTATATTGTAATCAGTAATATTATATATGGTTTTTGTGTTAAGAATCTCAAGTAAATCTTCTGATATGTTTAACTTCATATTAGCAACTGTAATGTTGTATTAAAGCAAGCTTTATGTATTTGAAGTTTATATATAAAAAATTGTATACCTGGGTACCATGTTTGTTTGTTTGTTTGTTGGTGTTTTTCGGGTAACTGTTTAACTTTGATTTAAATTGACTGTAGATGCAGGAAAATCCCAGCTGCAGAACTCTGAAGTTTGACAATGTGGCAATAATGTAACTAAAACCTTTTTTTACTCTCATGTGAAAGTGAATTTTTAATCATTTTCTTGAATTCTCATTCTATCCCATTTATAAACTGATTCTTCCTCACTGTGGACTAACAGCACATGAAGTTTGATGGTTTTAATATTGTCTCTTTTGAGTGTTGTACGTAGTCATGGTGATCTTTGGGGGGAAAAAAAGAGCATTCTGCCTTCTTAACTCAAAAGCAACTGTATTGATTTTGCTTAATCTGAGGCAGAGAGGGATCACTCTTGGACTCTAAACAAGCCTGGAAAAGTTCACCTAAAGTGAGAAATGAGTAAGTGACAACAAGGGGGATATAATTAAAGTTTCTGGAGTCTTGGACATCTTCCTGTAACACCTTGTGACAGGGTTGGACCAGATGGCTACAGGAGAGAGATCCTTTTGAGTACCACTGCTAAAAGCCTCCCCCCCCCGCCTAGGGAGGGGCTACTAAACCCAGAACCCAACTGAATTCGGGGGACAACAAATGCAATAACAGGAACAGGTGTGGGAGTCCAAGGGCCAAAACTAGGGAACCAGAAGGGCACACCGAGCAGAGCGCCCCGGACAGCACCCACTGCTCCTCGAAAGCATTGAGAGTGCTGGCGGATGCTACCCAGATGAACTCTGCCTGGATACGTGAACGGATAAATGAACAAAAAACAGCCCGACAGTCGCAGGGCTCCCCCTCTGCCAACCTCCTCTCCCTGGTGTTACTCCTGACCGCCCTGGCCAGGAGGAGGTTGATGAGGTGGTCCTGCAACTTTGTGGAGCCTCGAATCGGGTGTGCATAAATAAACAAGTTTGGGGAAAAGTGCAGCCAGAACCTCAATAAGAGGTTCTGGAGGAGCTGGAAGAGGGGCTGCAGCCTGGCACACTGAAGATACGCATGCGCCAAGGTCTCCCTCACGCCATAAAGGGACAGGTTTCAGGGATAGAGGTGAACCGCGCCAAGTACGTGCCCATGCTCACAGCTCCATGGAGGAGCCACCAGCTGATATCCTCGGCAGGCCACAGGACCAAGATGGAATATAAACTGGCCCACCGGAGTTCCCCACCCTCCACTGCTGGTGAAAGGTCACGCCCCTTGGTATCAGGGAGGGACATGAGGGTGGGGTAATGAAGTGTGTGCAGCACAAGCGCATATAGATGGTCCCTTACCATGGTTTGGAAACGAACCGGCTGCAATGCACGCAGCCGGCTCGAGGTATGAGGAGGGGGAGGCTGGGAAGGCTCATGGGGCAGGAGGCGATGGAAAGATCCGGAGGGCCTGGAGTGAGGGGCAGGCGAGGCGCACCTTCTCTCAGGACCTGCTCGAGGAAAAACCAAGCCACAAGAGGCATGGCTGCCTCCACCTCCTAGAGTACATGCCGGGGGGTCGTAAGGGTGGAGAGCCCCATGTGCCGACCGAGCGCCCAGGGATCCACCCAACTCTCCAGGTCGTAGTCCAGGAGGTCTCCAATCTTGATGACTCCTGCCAGGACCAACCTCCGAGACACCAAGGGGGACTCTGCTACCTGCACACGAAGATAGGGATTGTGTAGCAGGGGCTACAAAAGGACCTGGTGGCCACAAAGGACCTGGTTGCTGAAACCAGCCTCCAGACCTGGAGGAGGTCCTGGTAGAAGACCAGCAGCTCAGAGAGGTCTCGTGGAAGATCTCTCGGATGGAGAAAAAGGAGCTGCTGGTCATATCGGAGCCCATGCAGGTGGCGGAGGAAGGCGTGTGCCAATATGCTCCATGCCGAGCCACCTGCAATATAAAAGAGTCTCTGCAGGGCCAGGAGGCGGAAGACATGGACCTGTGTGCACATACAGGTCAGGCCCTGTCCTCCCTTCTCCCGGGGGAGATGGAGAACCCCTGCAGAGACCCAGTGCAGTCCCAGCCAAAAAAACTCCAGAACCAACCTCTGGAGATTGGCCAGGAACACTGGGGGCAGGCACAGGGTGTTGAGTCCATGCCAGAACATGGCCAGGACCAGTTGGTTAAGCACCAGTGCCTCTCCCCTAGAGGGAGAGGCACTCGAGCAATCCTGTCCAGCCCCGCAACCGCCCAGTCACCCTGCCCTCTAAACCGTGCCAGTTCTCCGGCGGAGACAGATATGTGGCAGAAATGTAAACACCAAGATAGAACAGCAGATGCACGCCTCACCGGATGGCCTGAAGCGCGGGTGGGAGGGAGCTTGCCTGGCACCCGGCCCCAACCACCAGACCAGAACTCTTGACCCAGTTGACCTGGGCAGAGGAAGCTGCTGAATAAACAGCTTGACGAGCATCGACCTGCTCCAGGTCATCCGGGTCCTGGATCATGAGGAGCACGTTATTGGCGTACGCTTCCAGGACCAGCCGCACCTCCGGCTCGCACAGCACTAACGCTGTCAACCTCTTGCAAAGGAGACAAAGGAAGGGCTCAATTGCCAGAGTTTACAGCTGACCCGACAGCGGGCAGCCTTGACGCACCCCTCGCCTGAAGCTGACAGGTGCGGTCAAGGTCCAGTTGAGCCTGACCAAACACTCTGCGGAGGCATACAGCACCTGGAGAAACCTCACAAACCGGGGCCCAAAGCCGAATGCCCGCAGAGTGCCCAGGAGATACCAGTGGTCCATCCAGTCAAAAGGCCTTCTCCTGATCCAAGGACAGAAGGGCAAACGATACATCATCCCTACACCCAACCTCCAAGAGATCCCAGAACAGAGAGAGATTATTAAAGATGGTATGGCGCGGGACAATGTACGTCCGATCTGGATGGACCATGTCCGCCAGCACGGACTGCAGCAAGGTGGCCTTCGCCACAACCTTATAGTCTGTGCTGAGGAGCGAGATGGGATGCCAATTCCAGAGATCATGGAGGTCCCCCTTCTTTGGCAGCAAGGCGAGCACTGCTTGTCTTCACGACAGAGAGAGGACCCTACTTTCCAAAGACTCAGCCCAGACGGTGGCAAGGTCTGGGCCGAGGACGTCCCAGAACATGTGGTAGAACTCCATGGTCAGCCCGTCCATGCCCGGAGATTTGTTGGTGGGCATGAGACAAAGGGCTTCCGAGAACTTGGCCAGAGTGAGAGGCAGCTCCAGCCGGTCCCGGTCGCCCGTGCTGAGCGTCGGGAGTCTATCCCAAAGCACTCCGCAAGCATTGGCATCGGTTGGATCCAGGGAGAAAAGGCCAGCATAGAAGGCCCTGGCCCTCTCACGCATCTCCACTGGATGCATGAGGGGGCGCCGTCCTCTGCCAAAAGGCAGAGGATGTGCTTTTTCGCCCCCCTCTTCTTCCCCAGGGCATAGAAGAAGCGGGAGCCGCGATCCATCTCCTGCAGGAGATGGATGCGGGATCTAACAAAGGTGCCCCAGGCCCGAAGATCGTCAAGGGCCCAGAGCTCCTCTCGCTTCTCTCCGTACGCTCCACAGAGGGGTGGATCATTGGGGCTGGCAGCCAGATGCCTCTCCAGCTCTAAAATCTCCGACTCCAACTGCTCTATCACCACATCCCTCTGCCGTCTGGTGCCCCGGATGTGTCTATGGCAGAAGAGCCAGGCACGCACCTTCCCCACATCCCACCACCGCTGCGCAGAGGGAAAGGCATGCCTTTGTTCCCGCCAGGCCAGCCAGAACTCCCAGAAGGATGCCACAAATCCCACATCCTTTAGCAGGCTGTTATTGAAATGCCAATAGGCTGGCCACAGCCCCTCCGAAGAGTGAGAGGCCGTCACGGCCACCAAATGGTAGTCCGAGAATGGGGCCGGCCGAACGCTGGAGGAATGGGCCTGTGAAAGATGACAGCGAGAAAAATAAATGCGATCCAACCGGCAGTGGCTCGTTGTTCCTCCACCCGGACATAAGTGAACGTAGAGTTGTCATCCAGGTGGTGGTCGCACCAGATGTCCACCAAGGAGTAATGAGCTACGATCTCCCTGAGGACGTTTCTGGTGGCCGGGCTCGGCTCAGTCACCATGCGGTACCGCTCCTCGAGGGTGCAGTTGAAATCTCCGCCCAGGACCAGACACTCGCGAGGATCTAAAGAACCGAGGAAGGCGGACGCCTGCTGGAAGAAACGCATGTGCTCTGGGCCGGATGTCGGGGCATAGACATTGACAAGATGCAGCCCTTCCGCCTGAGCCCAGAGGTGCAGCAGGCAACCCGGCACGACCTCGGTAATCCCCAGCACCTCGGGCTGTAGGTGCGGGGAGAACAGGGTCGCCACCCCAGCCTGACGGGCTGAAAGGTGGCTAAAGTAGAACCTGTCCCCCCACTCCAGCCGCCAGCTTGCTTCAGCGGCTGGGTCCATGTGGGTCTCCTGCAGGAAAATAGAATCATCATAGAATATCAGGGTTGGAAGGGACCTCAGGAGGACATCTAGTCCAACCCCCGGCTCAAAGCAGGACCAATCCCCAGATCCCTAAATGGCCCCCTCAAGGATGAACTCTCAACCCTGGGTTTAGCAGGCCAATGCTCAAACCACTGAGCTATCCCTCCCCCTGGATAACTGAGTACCCCCCATCTTGAAGGAAGGAGAGCACCTGGCACCTGCGGAGACCCAGCCTACAGCCCTGGGTGTTTAAAGTGGCAAAGATGGATGGCGATGTAAGGAGGGCTGGGGATGATCCTCGTGGACAGGGGCGCTAGCGCTTCCCATTGGGCCCCGCAGCAAATCGTGACCGACCCCAAAAGCCATCAGGGCATCACAGAAGCTGCGGGTCTGCTGGTAGGCTGCAGCGTCCCTCTTCCCAGTCTCTTTGCCTTCCCCCAAAATGGAGAACAAGATGGAAATCGCCCCAGCGCTGAAGAGCGAGATGCACTCTGTTCGTGGAGCCACGAATGTCCTCCAAGAAACAGCGCATTTCATTTCTCTGTGCAGAAGGGACCAGGGTCATGGACCCTGGGGCATCCCCCGATTTGAACCCCCCTACCAGTCCCGTGGCCTATTGAGATGGGCAAGCAGGGATCAGATCCCTCCAGTGCTGCGCCACCCGACTCAGCACTCGGCCCTAGGGACGTTGGCAGAGGGAGAACTGCAGCCCCAGATGGGCCAGGAGAGGGAAAAAGAAAATCCACCTCCTGGGGGCCTTCGTTTAAAAATAAAAATAAAAATGGGGCAACCTCGGGGGCAGCAGCAACAGGAGGAGGGAAGGAATAAAAGTTAAGGACAGGAACAGGGGCTGGAAGGGGGTCAGGGATAGGGACAGGACACAAATCTAGGACGGGAACATGGTCAGGGCAGGAAACGGACAAAAATCAGGGGCCTGAGTGGCAGAGCCACGGAGACACAGTGCCTCTTGACCTGGCACGATGGTCAAAGGGGCAGCAAGGGATTGGGGCATTTCCACAGTGCTAGGCTCAGGCGCCTCACCAACCACGGCACCCATGATTACAGCACTGGGGGGTGACGAGGGCCAATGCGAAAAGATACTTTCAAATCGGGGGGCAGGGGGAGGTTGTGTTGGTGCTCTTTTTGTTGGTTCCCTCTTGGGACAAAGACAGAGACCAAGCAGGTAAACCAGCTCCTAACAAGATCCTGAAATGATACAATTTTGATATAAGTAATAGCAAGGAAATGCCCCTCTGAGCTGGGCCAGGGGGCAGTCCCTCCAGATGTGCCCCGCTGCCCGGCAGAGAAAGCACCAGGCCTCCCCTGAAGAATAGTAAACCTGGTACTGGGCCCCTTGATGGGGCACCAGAAAGGACCCCTCCAAAGCCTCCCTGTCATGTGTCGCTGGTGGCACTTGAACCTGCACCTACCGGCGGAACAACAAAACGTGGTGGAGGGCGGGGTCCTTACAGCCCAACGGAAGAGGGCTGAGGACGGACAGGGGCTTCCCCAGGGTGGAGAGGAATGGCCAAAGGGTGGCATTGGGGAGGAAGGGAGGAACAGAGGAGAATACCACCCGCCGCCAATCCCCTCTCCACCACCTCCTGGGCAGCGGCCTCCGATGCCAGGAAGAACACCACCTTCCCAAACATCTTAGAGGCCGCCACCACAGCCCCGTGGACCCCACTACCCGTGCCAATGGCCGCATGTAGGTTTCTACATGGGGCGAGGCCAACAGCTGGAGGCAACGCACCCTGTCTCCCTGGTGAGGGTGGGAAAGGCGGCTGCCGGGAATAGGAGGTGGCTGGGGCAGACGGCGAGGTGGCGAGCAGAGGGGTTGCGGCTACCTGGGCATATGCAAGGGGTTGAGGGAGCGGCACCTCCAGGGCTGGCAGAGGGAACAATGGGTTGGGGGAAATAGGGGACTGTGGCTGTTAATGGGGCCGCAGCAGGAGAAGGAACCACTGCCACGGGGGGTTTCGCTTTCCGGGCAGGGCCCTTGTCCTTCTTCATCCACCAGCCGAGGGAGCGGTCTCAGAGGTCGTGGCAGCAACAACAGAAGGGAGGGGTGGGATGGGGATGGGGGAACGGCTACCACACCCTCCTGCTAGGCTGAAAGCAAGGCAGGAGGGCACCAGCAGAAAGGGGCAGAAGAAAAACAAGGAACACAACTCCCAGCACAAGATGAAAGAAATCGGCTCCCCCGGCTGCACTAAGGAAAAGAAGGGAAAACTAAGATATCATAGGGAAGTGTGCATCAGCGAAGGGATTAATGGGGAAAAAAAGGGTGCGGGATCTCAAGTGCAGACAGCAGAATGTGGGCATGCAGGCAGTGAGGGCAGACTGGGAAGGGGGAGCAAGAAGCAAGGAGACGGAATGAAGGGGAGGGTCAGATCAGGTATGCCTCAGGTGTGGAGCAAAAAACAGGGTGGATTCAAAAACAACCAAACCGAAAAGGGGGAAATGGGGCTGGCAACCACGCCCGTACCGCGGGATGAGGGCAGGGCAAACAAACTAACCCAGGACCAAAAAACAGAACAGAGCAAACAGGGTGGCTAGAAAGGGGATGGGCGGGACAGGCAGCAAAGGGAAAGGGGGCAAACAGCTGCAAGAACAGGGCAGTGGGCGAAGAGGAGGGGAAGGGAGCCCACCGGCCAAATGCAGCAAGGGGCGGGGAGGGCAAAGCCAAGGGAGGGGAAAGGAAATGTGCACCCACGAGTGCCCAGAAAACTAGTGCCCGCTCGCTGCTGCTAATGTCCCAAGATGGGAAAAAGGACAGAGTAAACTGCTGGGCTGGGGAGTGAAGAACAGAACTAGATGGTAATTGGAAAGGTGGAGGGGGTGGTGGTGGCAGTAGGGGAGTGGACTGACCAGGGGGAGGGCTTCACACCACTCCCCAGCTCCCCACTACAACACCACAGAAGCAAAGATGTTACAAACCCCCTCCACAAAGCAGTATTTCCTCAGCTCCAGCAGCAGTAACAGGCTCTCCAGCAGCAGCAAGGGCAGTAGCAACCCAGCCAGGGGAGGTCCCAAAGATGATGGAAAAAGTGGAACCTCACACTCCCCTCTGACGGTCACACCAGCAGGGTCCTCCCCACAAGAGCGACAGCCAAGGGGGCAACCGGCCAGCAAGACAGACTCAAAAGAGTGGAAGGCAGGTATCTCAGCCTTCAGAACGAGCAGGTCCCTTTTCCCTGGGTAAAGTAACGGGCAGTTCCAGAACCATCAGGAACTTGCTGGAACCAATTAAGGCAGGCAGGCTAATCAGGACACCTGGTTTAAAAAGGACCTCACTGCAGTCAGTGAGGGGCATGTGAGGAGCTGGGAGCAAGAGGTGCGTAAGAAGCTGAGAGTGAGTAGGCGTACTACTGGAGGACTGAGAAGTACAAGTGCTTTCAGACATCAGGAGGAAGGTCAGGTGGGGAGGACAAAGAAGGTGTTGGAATGAGGCCATGGGGAAGTAGCCTAGGAAGTTGTAGCTATCACACAGCTGTTACAGGAGACACTAAATACAGCTGCAATCCACAGGGCCCTGGGCTGGAACCAGGAATAGAATATTGTATACCTTGATGTGGATGAACACTCTGTCTTCTTAAGGGACCCTGCTTTATAGGTTAAATACATGAAAACTCCTATTTTGCTCAAAGAATAAATCAGTGTCTTATGTGGCTGCCTCACAACACTGTTTCTCCTTTCACCAACTCCCTGGCCTTTAGTCTATCCGTTGATAGCAGGAGCAAAAGTAATATGCACCCTGGCTGCACAGCATAGAGGTGAAAGGAGAGAGAAGTCCGAGACTCTGTTTTAGCAGCAGCTCCTGGCCCTGTTGGGACAGGAGTTTCGTAACCGAGGCTGATGAGGGAGGTGGTGTTATGGGGGAAATTAAAGAAAAGAGCTAACAACAAGAGAAAAGTCAAGTTTTGCAGCATGGATTAGGGGGAAGTAGAAATAATGGCAGTATGTCCTAGCTATTGAATTAGCCATCTGGCTAGTGACTGTAAAGTTGTGAAACTCTGCATGTAGCTTCTGGTGTGAACTAGAGAATCTATATTGTTTTGAACTCTATCTTTTATATTCTATTTAATCTTTTCCTGTGATATTTCTACTACATATGTAAATCATTGCTGCCAGTGGCACCTGTGAATTCCCATTAATATTAATCAGGATTGTGTACTTAAAATCTAGTGTATTTGTCTTACATGTCAAAGGAATAATGTTCAGATCCTTTGGATGTGACGTTTTAGTCAGAATTTGACATAACTCTGTCAAATGCTTACAACAACTTCTACGCAGTGAGGCTTTCTTCTTTTTACCAGCCCTTCACCTTGAAAAAATGAGGGTCCAGGTCAGTTATCCAATCTGATTGCATTACATTTCTTTTAAGAATCAGAGGCTTTTCTCCTTAAATCCTTATTAAAGATGATAAAGTCCTTATTAAAGATGATAAATTAGTTGAAACAATAGTAAAGAATAAAATTGTCAGACACATAGAAAAACATAAACTCTTGTTTGGAAAAGAGAAGACTAAGGGGGACATGATAGAGGTATATAAAATCATGAGTGATGTTGAGAAAGTGGATAATGTTTAAAAGGGACTGGATAATCAAATCAAGTAGAAATTTTATAAATAAAACTGGTGTTTTCAACTAACTGTCTCACAGTGGAGGGATTTCAGAGCAAAATAAAAACCCATAGATTTGTAGGTTTCAAGACCGGAAGGAACCATTGTGATAATCTGGTCTGACCTCCTGTATAACACAGGCCATAGTACTTCCCCCAAAATAATTCATAGAGCATGTCTCTTACAAAAACATCCAATCTTGATTTTAAAATTGCCACTGATGTAGAATTCACCACAACCATTGGTAAATGGGGCCGGTAGTTAATTACCCTCTCTGTTAAAAATGTACACCTTATTTCCAGTCAAAATTTGTCTAGCTTCAATTTCCAGCCATTGGGTCATGTTATGCCTCTCTCTGCTAGGTGGAAGAGCCCATTATTAAATATTTGTTCCCTATGTAGGTACTTAAAGACAACAATCATAGAATCATAGAATCTCAGGGTTGGAAGGGACCTCAGGAGGTCATCTAGTCCAACCCCCTGCTCAAAGCAGGACCAAACCCAACTAAATCATCCCAGCCAGGGCTTTGTCAAGCCTGACCTTAAAAACCTCTAAGGAAGGAGATTCCACTACCTCCCTAGGTAACCCATTCCAGTTCTTCACCACCCTACTAGTGAAAAAGTTTTTCCTAATGTCCAACCTAAACCTCCCCCTCTGCAACTTGAGACCATTACTCCTTGTTCTGTCATCAGGTACCACTGAGAACAGTCTAGATCCATCCTCTTTGGAACCCCCTTTCAGGTAGTTGAAAGCAGCTATCAAATCCCCCCTCATTCTTCTCTTCTGCAGACTAAACAATCCCAGTTCCCTCAGCCTCTCCTCATAAGTCATGTGCTCCAGCCCCCTAATAATTTTTGTTGCCCTCCACTGGACTCTCTCCAATTTATCCACATCCTTCTTGTAGTGTGGGGCCCAAAACTGGACACAGTACTCCAAATGAGGCCTCACCAGTGCTGAGTAGAGGGGAATGATCACATCCCTCGATCTGCTGGAAATGCCCCTACTTATACAACCCAAAATGCCATTAGCCTTCTTGGCAACAAGGGCACACTGTTGGCTCATATTCAGCTTTTCGTCCACTGTAACCCCTAGGTCCTTTTCTGCAGAACTGCTGCCCAGCCATTCGGTCCTTAGTCTGTAACAGTGCATGGGATTCTTCCGTCCTAAGTGCAGGACTCTGCACTTGTCCTTGTTGAACCTCATCATATTTCTTTTGGCCCAATCCTCTAATTTGTCTAGGTCCCTCTGTATCCTATCCCTACCCTCCAGCGTATCAACCACTCCTCCCAGTTTAGTGTCATCTGCAAACTTGCTAAGGGTGCAGTCCACACCATCCTCCAGATCGTTAATGAAGATATTGAATAAAACCGGCCCCAGCACCGACCCTTGGGGCACTCCACTTGATACCGGCTGCCAACTAGACATGGAACCATTGATCACTACCCGTTCAGCCCGACCATCTGGCCAGTTTTCTATCCATCTTACCGTCCATTCATCCAGCCCATACTTCTTTAACTTGCTGGCAAGAATACTGTGGGAGATTGTATCAAAAGCTTTGCTAAAGTCCAGAAATAGCACATCCACTGCTTTCCCCTCATCCACAGAGCCGGTTATCTCATCATAGAAGGCAATTAGGTTAGTCAGGCATGACTTGCCCTTGGTGAATCCATGCTGACTGTTCCTGATCACTTTCCCCTCCTTTAAGTGGTTCAGGATTGATTCCTTGAGGACCTGTTCCATGATTTTTCCAGGGACTGAGGTGAGTCAAGTCACCTCTTAATTTTCTCTTTGCTAAAATGATAAATTGAGCTGCTTTCCAATTTAGCAACATCCTTTTTGAATTGTGGGCACAGGACCTGGGCACAGAATTCCAGCACAAGTTGCACCAGTGTCAAATACAGAGGTAAAATAACCTCTCTACTCCTGCTCAAGATACCCCTGTTTATGCATCAAAATATTGCATCAGCTTTTATAGCCACAGCATAACACAGGATTCATGTTCGTCTGATTATCCACCATGACTCTCCAGGCCTTTTTCAGAGTCACTGCTTCCAAGGAGAGAGCCCCCCTTCATGTAAGTATGGCCTGCGTTTTTTGATCCTTAATAGGTACATTTACATCTAGCCATATTAAAAGGCATATTGTTTACTTGCACTCAGTTTACCAAGTGATTCAGATTGCTCTATATCTGTGATCTGTCCTCTTCATTATTTACCACTCTCCCAATTTTTCTGTCACCTGCAAACTTTATCAGCGATTTTATGTTTTCTTCCAGGTCATTGATAAAAATGTTAACTAGCATAGGGCCAAGAACCAGTCCCTGGGGATCCCGCTAGAAATGCCCCCGCCCCCAAACGATGATTTCCCCATTTATAGGTGCATTTTGAGACCTATCAGTCAGCTAGTTTTTAATCCATTTAATGCCATTTTAATTTTATATCATGCTGGTTTTTTTGGTCAAAATATTGTGCAGTACCAAGCCAAATGCCCCACAGAAGTCTAAGTATATTACATCAACATTATTAGCTTTATTAACCAAAGATTTAATCTCATTTAAAACAAAAGTTAATTGACAGGATTTTTTTCCCATAAATCCATATTGATTGGCATTATTTATGTTACCCTCCTTTAATTCTCTATTAATGGAGTCCAATATCAGTTGCTCCATTATCTTGTCCAGGATCAGTGTCAGACTAACAAGTCTATAATTACCTGGATCATTCCTTTTACCCTTTTTAAAACTGACACAACATTAACTTTCTTCCAGTTTTCTGGAACTTCCCCAGTGTTCAGAGACTTATTGAAAAATCAGTATTAAAAGCTCAGAGACTACACCAGCCAGCTATGTAAAAACTCTTGGATGCAAGTTATCTGGACCTGCTGATTTAAAGATATCTAACTTCTGTAGCAGCCATTTAACATCCTTCCAAGATACTAGGCAAATAAAGAGTTATCATCATGATATAATAATATCATGTATTTTCCCAAATATAGAACTGAAATGTTTATTTAACACTTTGGCCTTATCTGCATTATTATTGATAATTATACCACATCCATCTAGTAATGGACAAATACAATTTTTTAAAAAGTATATTGGGAACAAAAAGAATCCTTTCTTACTCTTAATTCTGCAGGTCATTGAGAAATCTGTGTGTCCCTTTACTTCCCAAATATATTTTTTCTACAATCATATGGTTATATTCATTACTATAAACTTCATTTTTCTTTCATTTGTTATATATATTTTTATAGTTGTCTTCACTTCCCTCTTCCTTGATTGTGGGTTTTTTGGGATCTAGTAAAATATTCTTAAGCAATTCCCAGTTACTCACATTTTTCTGATTAAATTCTTTCACCCAGATGATTTGGCTCATAATAGTTTTCAGCTTTGTGAAACTGGCCCTTTTAAAGCACCAAGTACATCTATTACTGGTGTCAGGGTTCCCTCCCCACTCTGGAGTACAGATGTGGGGACCTGTATGAAAGATCCCATAAGCTTATATTTCACTAACTTAAGTTTAAAAACTTCCCCAAGGCACAAATTCCTTTCCTTGTCCTTGGACGGTATTGCTGCCACCACCAAGTGATTTAAACAAACATTCAGGGAGAGGCCACTTAGAGCCCTATCACCCCCAAAATATCCCCCAAGCCCTTCACCTGGGGGTGCTTGAGAATAATATACCAACCAATAGGTTAACAAACTCAGCACAGACCAAATCCCTGGTTTTTAGGACACTGAAAATCAATCAGGTTCTTAAAGAATTTTATTTAAAAAAAAAAAAAGTAAAAGAATCACACCTACAAAATCAGGATGGAAGATAACTTTACGGGGTAAATAAAAAGATTTAAAACACAGAGGATTCCCCTCTAACTCTGCTTCCCAGTTACAAAACAGGAATAAAATTACCTCTTAGCATTGAGAAAATTCACAAGCTAAAACAAAAGATAATCTAATGCATTTCCTTGCTATTACTTACAATTTCTGTAATTTTAGATGTATCATTTCAGGATCTTGTTAGGAGCTGGTTTACCTGTTTGGTCTCTCTCTTTGTCCTGAGAGGGAACCAACAAAAAGAGCACCAACAAAACCTTCCCCCCCCCCCCCCGCAGATTTGAAGTTATCTTCTTTTCGCATTGGTCCTTCTGGTCAGGTGCCAACTAGGTTAATTGAACTGATTAACCCCTTACAGGTAAGTGATTCTGTACCTCTGGCCAGGAGGGATTGTATGTTACTGCATACATAAAGGTTGTTACCCATCCCTTTATATTTATGATAACTGGATTGGACCGTATTCTGTTGGCACATTATAAATGCAATCAAGTCACTATCATTTGTACCTAAACTACCATTCATTTTTACTTCTGTGATCAGTTCCTCTTTAGACTAGGTCTAATATAAAATTCCCCTGTGTTGGATGGAATACTTTTTGAGTAAGGAAATTGTCATCTATAATGTTAAGAAATTCTGAGGATGTTTTAGTACTGGCAGCATGAGATCTCCAATACATGTCACTCAAATTGAAGCCCCTCATGTTCATGTGTCTTTTTAACCTAAATATTACAGATAGTGTGTAAGGAGCCAGTCATCCTGTTCCTTAGTATAATTTGGACGCCAACTAATACCCGATCTTATGCTTTATCTGTTAGGACATTGATCCATAAGCATTCAGTGTCACTTTTTTTCCAAATTATCAGAGACTCAAAAACAGGTAATGCCATTTTTGCACATAAAGTGCAACCCCCCTCCCCTTTTGCCCACTCAATCCTTCCTAAATAAGGTATAACCATTGATATATATAAAACTTAGTTACAGAAGTAGAAAATATCAATCCTTTCTGACAAACTGATATGTTCTGCCATTGAAATGGCAGTACATTCTGCATGTGTGTTGACTTTCTGTGATGCTAGGTAGTGACTGGGGATAAGCAGCCTTCCAAAGGATAAGGTAACTTCATCAGCTCAATAGTTCTTAAATGTACACAATAGATCAAACACTTGCTTTTCTCTATCTGGATTGGTTTCACTTCAGGCAGCTGGGTTTTAAATGTCATATAAAAGAGGGCACCTTAGATAATTTAAAGAGATTGTTCTTATTTTCTTTCTCTCCTCTGATAAAGAAATCATATTGATGATTTAAAAACCTTACCAAATATCCATTACATATTAGTATACATTAAGGACATTAGTGGGGACCTAACAGCGATTTTCAGGAGCTACCCATGCAGTGTTGTGAACTCTAATGATTGTATTTCAAGTCTCACAGTATTCTGTATCTCCTTTTCTTTAAAGCCTTAGCTCCTGGAAGCATATGATGAGGTGGAAATCTCAGCTTTTATTTAAAACTATGTGTTTTTTAAGCCCTCATGATTGCAAAAATATTTAACATGTGACACATGCACTCTAAATACTCAAAGGAGAAGGCAAATAAAAAACATCAAATGTATTACTTGATTAAAATCTAATGATTTTTTTCAGTGCTCCTAGGTGATGAGAATGAGTATGGGGAAATTGATGGGAATGAGTATGGTGTTGAGATTTTTAATAGAGTGCTATCTTTTGGATTTTGATACAAACAATAACGCTCTGAATCTGCCTCTGGCCATGAAATCTCTTATAAATTTGAAGATCAACCCCTTTCTAGTTGCTTAAGGGTGAAAGGAGCTCCCACTGGAGCTTCTTAGACTTCAAGGCCAGAAGGGGATACTAAGGTAATCTAGTCTGATCTCCTGCATAATACGGGCCATAAAATGCTATTCCGAGAGAAGGATAATTTCCATTATTCTAAATACACAAATTGCCAGAGTGGAATAAACAGCATTATTCAAAATCCTCTCATTGGGAAATCAGGGATTGTCTATTTGAGGAGCATGTTCCAAGACAAACTTCAAAGCCATTGGCTCAGTTGTACTCTGGCAGCAGGCAAGTGGGAACTGAGCCAAGGTATCTGCAATAATCTGTCCACCAAGTGGCCTCTCCACAATGTAGTCTTATTTGTAACCTGCAACAACAGAAAGATGCCAAGAGTTTGCTCCTGACGATGAAATCCCTGAACCTGGAAGACAGAGAATGTCTTTTCACCAAGAACAAACCCATCAATGACATACAAAATAGGCCAAATGTAATTCTGAAGACATGTTATTTGCCATGCAGACTGTGGGTCTCCAGGTTCATAAAAGTGGAAGCCTAAATCCCCCAGAAGATTGCGGTTTTCAGTGATTGCTTTCAGTTACCTTAATCTTAATAGTGAATGAACTGTATAGCATAACTACAGTTGAGAAGAAGGCTCCTGTATCCATCCAAATAACTTGTTGTGTTGTTCGTGTAAACAGTGTTGCTTACGTCGACTGTTACTGGCTTTTAGAAGCCGTCCCACAATGCCTTCCACTGACAGTACAGTTGGTACGAGACTTCTGGTGTGGATGTGCACCTCCGACCCAAGGAGTGCAGTGTGGATATGCATAAGTGACTTAATTACTGCGGCAGCTCTATGGCAATGTAAGTTAGATCGACGTAATTTTGTAATGTAGACGTAACCTCTGGGTCACAACTAAATACAAGATGAAACAGATATTTTGGCACATACTCTGTCTAAAGGACCATTCAAGGTGAAGTGGCCTGTTAACACTCCTGTAGTCATAGGACAAAATTGTGTGTGTATGTGTGTATGTATGTGTCAGTGGATTACAGATAGTTATTTAGACCGTGATTTTTAGTGTTCAGCAAAATTATCAGTTTAAGCTTCCAGGCTTGTCTTTTGAAAGTGTTGTGCAGGTTGCCTTTGAGGATGAGGACTGATAGGTTAGATACAGATTGTTTTATAAAAAGTGTTCACCCACAGGGGATATGGCATTCAGGGTGGACAAAAATCAATGATTTAAAAAAAAATCCATTTTTTTTATTTAAATCCAGATTTTTTTGATAAAATGCTTTTTGAGGAAAAACCCTACCTAAATATATCTTTGAACTACACCTCTACCTCTATATAACGCTGCTCTCGGGACCCAAAAAATCTTACAACGTTATAGGTGAAACCGCGTTATATCGAACTTGCTTTGATCCACCAGAGCACGCAGCCCCGCCCCCCTGGAGCACTGCTTTAACGCGTTATATCTGAATTCATGTTATATTGGATCGTGTTATATTGAGGTAGAGGTGTATAATGAATCTTAATTAACTGTCTCATCATGGAATAGGGATTATAAATTCTAATTCTATAGTATGAGAATATATTCCTGTAATGTTTAAGAAAAGTTTGTAATTGAGTTCCAATAGTTCATGGATTAGGAACCCAATTTTTATGGGGTTCCAAGGGCTTCTGTATAGATTATTTAAATTAATCTTTTTGTCTACCCAGTGGGACTCAGTGGTCAGTCTAGAACAGGGGTGGCCAACCTGAGCCTGAGAAGGAGCTAGAATTTACCAATGTACATTGCCAAAGAGCCACAGTTATATGTCAGCAGCGCCCCATCAGCTCCCCCACCCTGCTCCCAGCACCTCCCACCCACCAGCAGCCCCGCCAATCGGTGCCTCCCCGTCTCTCCCTGCACTTCCCGATCAGCTGTTTGGTGGTGTGCAGGAGGTTCTGGGGGGCGGGGGGAGGGAGGCAGCTAGGGCACAGCAGACTCAGGGGAAGGGGTGAAGTGAGGGCAGGGCCTGTGGCAGAGCCAGGGGTTGAACAGTGAGCACCCCCTGGCATATTGGAAAGTTGGCACCTGTAGCTCTAGCCCCGGAGTCTGTCCCTATACAAGGAGCTGCATATTAACTTCTGAAGAGCCACATGTGGCTGAAGAGCCACAGATTGGCCACCCCTGGTTTAGATGATGTTTAGTTTTGCAGTTCTCAAATTGTGGACTTGTTAATAGCAAAAATGTTTTTAAATATAGAGGTGAGAAATAACAGACCTCAACCCTATTGTCCCTCTGCAAATTTGTGTACACAGAGTCAATCCCTTAACTCTCTCTAAAAGTGCAAAGTTTCAAAAAGTTCAATGAATAGAAGATTGTTGCGGGTGTAATAGATCTGCATAAGGAGAAGAAGTCTGGAGATAAATGTGAGACCGGAGGGATGGGCAGTAGAAACAGAAGTGAAACTGTTTGAGCAGCATATTCCAGAAGTCTTGAGGTCTTTCTGAGTGTAGCCTTCACTGATTTGAGACCTACCATACCATTCTCTCACTAAAAGGAAAAATGTATAATGGCAGCAGGCCATAAAAAGACTCAGTTTGGGAATATTTGAATGAAGTTCCTCTACCTATGGGTAAGACAGGCATGCGTGCAAAATGCTAACAGCGCAACAAAGAAATGCAAGGCCTGGTCGCCTGAATGAAACAACATCATGAGACGTGTTCCTTCTCAGGAGGAAGATGATGAAAGGAACATGTCTGAACATGCAGGATCTTCAGGTTGCTAAACTTTTGTATTTCATACTTCTTTCTCAAGGACTGCCTGTCTTCCTTCTGGACTATTCTTGAATTCTCATGTTTGAGCAAAAAATATAGTTGTTGTTCTATGCTACTATCCTTTTAGATGCAGTTGTGATAAAAAATAAATAGCTGAAATAGGCAGATCTTCCTTTTACAATTTCACCTTTTAAAGTAGTACTGAGTGTCAATGAATGCAATGAGTAATACTAAATGAGCAGTATGGTAATAATAAGTAACTGCATTGACTTGTTTAGGAGAATGCATCCTCAACATACAGGATTTTGAAGACTATCTACCTTCCAGATCATCATAATTTTCTATAGTTTGAGTTATCTGCCACATGATGTGACTGAAACACTAACGTTATGTGTCATAGCCACAGCATATCACCTGTAGCAAAAAGAAAAAATAATCTCCATCATCCAGAAACAACCATCGATAAGTTTGTGATAAGAACCAGCAGATTACAAAAAGAGGTAATTGATGAAAAAATTACCCGGTTTGTTTATGCAACAAACTGTCCTTTCCGTATAAAACTATAACAAACTGTGGGGAAAAAAATTCGAATGTCTAGTATGCAGCTTGGTCACACACAATGCTGCAAATGTATCCAGGATGAGAAGAAATTATTCAGAATAGAGTGAAGAGTGTCCCAAGTTAATAACATACGGTTGCAGTGCTCATTTGATGTACCTCCTAGCTAAAGACTTCAGTGTTCCAGAAATAAAGGCTAATGTTGAAATTGCAAAATACTTCCATAACAACCACTTTGCAGCAGCTGCTCTGATAAAAGTGGGAGGAACCAAGATAACTCTTCCACAAGACGTGCGTTGGAACTCAGTAGTGGACTGTTTTGATCACTGTATCAAGAACTGGCCTAATCTGATGACAGTTTGTGAACAAATCGTGGAAAAAGTAGATGGCACTGTCACAGCCAAAGTTTTCAACATTGGGCTTAAGAGAAATGTTGAACACATGCTGAGTACCCTGAAGCCTATTTCTGTAGCCTTGAACAAAATGCGGGGAAATAGCTGTTTTATTGATTACACTGTTGAAATTTGGAAGGAACTGAGTGAGATCTTAAAAGAGAACTGTGCAATGACAAAATTAAATTACAAGCATTAAAAAAATGAATGGGACAAGCACTATCTCCAGTTCATTGTCTTGCAAATATTTTCAATATTCGGTACCAGAGTCAAACCTTAACTGCTTAAGAAGAGGAGTTGGCTATGACATGGACATCCAGCAATCATCCCTCCATAATGCCAACTATAATAAACTTCAGAGCTAAGGGTGAACCATTCAAGAAATATGTTTGCTGATGATGTTTTAAAGAAAGTCACACCAATGAACTGGTGGAAGTAACTTAAGCACTTGGATTCAGAGACTGTTGAAGTGATAATCTCATTTTTAACAGCAGTAGCTTCTTCTGCCGGTGTAGGAAGAATATTTTCTTCCTTTGGACAAATTCATTCCAAATTGAGAAATCATTTGGGACCTGAAAAAGCAGGAAAGCTTGTTTTTCTTTTCCAGATTATGAACAAACAGGAAAATGAAGGTGAAGATGACTGTGTTAGCTGCAGAAGCTAATATTTTAAGTTTCTCGTGTTGACCTGGCTGACACAGTCAATTTTAATTTTTGTGTTTTTTTAATATTTCATTTAACTATTTTAGTTAAAAACAATTTTAACAAAGAAACCTGATTTAAAAAAACTTGAATGTTTTACTAAATTCAAAAATTCATATGCTTGTTTTGTTAAAATATTTTAAAAAATCAGGAATACATAACGTTGTTTTAGTTAAATAAAACAATTTAAATGTCTGTCTGGTGATGGTCTCCTACTAATACAGTATGGCAAGAAAATCCTCCAAATATTAATGATTAATCTGTTGAATTGGAGATAGTTCACCTGCATGACTTCATAAATCTCTGCTTCAATTACGTTTGGTAAATGAAATAACCAAACAATCATTCATTTTCTGATATAGCTGTAAAACTAATCTGAAAAGTTTTTAAAATAAATCACTTTAAAAATGTATAGTGTGTACCTTCTAAAAATGAAATCTACATCTATCTCTGAGTTGTGAAGAATATGTATTAAGATTATAACTAACAAGAATGCACTTTTATGTAGAAATCTATGATTATCGAGTCTTCCTGATTTAAATCAGGATGGCATATTTTTTTTAAATCATTTTCCTGTATGAGTTCATTTAAGAACATAGTGATTGTCGGGTTTCACCCACATAGTTGTTGTTGGGGTATTTAGTGCACTGGATGAGTACCCCACATGTTATGATACGCATCTGTAAGACCCATGGATCTTGAAAGGTGTGTTGTGGGGGAAATTGATCATTGTAGCCGTGGAGATAAGTCTACAGGTTTTGCATCTGTTGTCCTGCCAGGATCTGGTGCCTCTTTGAGTTTGTGTGTCCTGGTCTATAGGGAACTTGTATAAACCACAAACCTTCTGGGTGTGGTGTTCTGTCCCATCTAGTGGCACCGAGACCACTTAGAGAGAGTTAAATGAGTCGGCTCTATAGCCTTAGCTAAGAGCCAGTTGGCTTTTAGCTCATGTGGTAGAGGCTCATGCAGTAAGCTCCAGAGGTCCCAGGTTTGATCCATCCCACCACCAACCGGGGTCTATCGGTGTTATGCTTGCTTCTGATGATGAGCTTTCAGAGGGGAGTGTGTTTGAGGGTCAGAAGAGGGGATTTAGGAAAGATTTCTTTTGGGATGGGGTCCCCATCAAGTGTGGGTGGTGGTTGTTTGATACCTTGTATGGGTTCTAGTGTGAGGTGGTAGGTGACAACTGTGGGTGTGCAGTGAGAAGATTTTATTTCTGTACTGAAGCAGGTTCTCTCACCATCCAGATACCCTGAGAGAACCTGCCTCAGTACAGAAATAAACCCTCTGATAACCTCATCACCCCCAAGGGAGGTACTTTGAAAATTTATGAACTAAACTATTTGAGGTTAGTACTGGGTAATGAGAGAAAAATCAAGGGGCATACAATGGACTTTCACACAAAGTTAGCAGACTGACTTTGCAGATGACATCAGCGAGCTATTTCATATCCATAGAGACATGCAAGCCAAAACCAATGATCTCCATTAGGTAGATAATTAGATCCTGCCTGAGTCAAAATAGTTAATTCAGCCTGTGCTGAGTGCAGCTTACTAGGTTTTTATCTACAGCTAATCAGGGATTAGAGCGACTTTGGAGATATGACTGTGGCATAAGACAAATCAAGCTTTTACTTTTTTCTCAAAAGCCATCATATTTTCTCCATGTTTCCTCTTCTTGGCAGATTCAAAACTAATATTTCTATTCTACCTCTCAAATGGGCCTTTAGCATATCTGAGAATTGCCTGCTAGAAAATGTTGAGGGTGACTTATTTTTTCAATAAAATTTTTGAAATTGGGATCTAATAAAAGCAAAGAATTAAATCTATCAACACGGCTGTTTCTGACCTGGATTTGATGCTATTTGAAGAGTTGTAGGGTCATGATCAGAGACTGCATTGGTATCATTGGTGGAGTCAGTTACAGAATTAACCAAGTCTCTGGAGATCAAAAAGAAATCCACACAGGAATGGACCCAGGTATTGGGTCAAAGTCTGAATGAGTATGGGTATGGAGGTATGAGCCACCAAATATCAAATAGTCTTAGGCCTTCGATATGTTGGTTTATGACACTGTGAGAGAGATTTATTCACAAAAGAATCAAGCACTTTATTCATATCCTTAGCAATCACAACAGGAATATGAGGTTCTCCGTATAACGTAGTAAAAAACCTCTGAAAGGTTTCAGGATCATCGAGGCTTCATGCCTATCAGCAGTAATTAATTCAGATTCATTTATGGTGACTTTAAGGATTAAAAATGTGCCCTGATAATGTGAAATTGATTTAGACTGTTACCGCCAGTGCTTTATGGAGTAGTATGGCTACCTCTACAGATTTGGATGAGAAGCAGCAAGACACTGCTTTTCTCACCCAGTCACATTCTAACTGAGCAGTCTGATCTGTGGTCAAGTGTGTTTGTTGGAAAAGCACTACATTTGCCTTTGCATTCTTTAGTAATGAGTATACTTTGTTTCTTTTAATTGTAGTTTAGAGTCTCTACATTCCAGGAAATAAAATTGAGATTCAGGACCATTGGCTATGTTAAGAATTTTTGTCATGTGGGGACCTTATAAATGAGTGTGATGGAATTGTGTATTTGTCATCCTATTCACCACATAGAATTCCATGGCGTGCGGAGTGTCATCTATGGATTAAATGCTTCAGATACTTACTCTGCAGACTTTTGGATTACCTTGCCAGATGCTTGCCACTTGCCAGATCTCCAGAGAATAATGTAGGTACAGAAGCGTGGGGGGAAGCATCAGCATTAGGCTTGTCTACACTACTGTGATAAGTTGACCTAAGTTACGCTACTTCAGTTACGTGAATAACATAACTGGAGTCGACGTATCTTAGGTCGACTTACTGTGGAGTCTACACTGCGCTGCGTTGACGGGGGACGCCCTCCTGTTGACTTACCTTACTCTTCTCATTCCGGGGAAGTACTGGAGTTCACTGGAGAGCACTCTGCCGTCGATTTAGCGGATCTTCATTAGACCCGCTAAATTGATACCAGCTGCATCGATTGCAGCAGCACCAATCTACTGGTAACTGTAGATATAGCCTTAGTTGCAGCCACCTGCAGAAGCTTGATTCAATTCACTGTCATGTAGGGCGCAATTTTCCTGAGTAATGTTGGTCTAGAGCAGTGGTCCCCAACGTGGTGCCCGCGGGGCACCACCGGGGCATTTATGTGCGCCCGCCTAGTGCCCAGCAGGGGAGAGAAGCCGTGGCCCAGCACCTGATGGGGACAGAGAACTCAGGCTGTGAGCATGGTGTTCTCTGTTCCCAGCAGGTGCGGGGTCCGCCTAGTGCCCAGCAGGGGAGACAAGCCGCAGCCCCGCGCCTGCTGGGGACAGAGAACTCCGGGGCTGCAGGCGCCGGTGTTCTCAGTCCCTGGCAGGCGCGGGGCTGTGGCATAAGCCAGAGAGAAGCCATGGCCCCGCGCCTGCCGGAGACAGAGAACTCTGGGACTGCAGGCGCCGGTGTTCTCTGTCCTCGCAGCTTCTCTCCAGCTTCTCTCTTCTTTCTGGATTCATATATTATGTTATATTAAATATGATTTTCGTATTATTTAATGTACAAATATGAAATAAGCCTTGAAAAATTGTTGGCGCCCGCCACACTCTTCTGAAAACATGAATGTGCTACTGGCCACAAAAAGGTTGGGGACCACTGGTCTAGAGAGAGGTGGAAAGAGTGGGGGTGATAAGGAGAATATAGGAGAGGGTTCTGGAGTGGGAAAGGGAAAAGCACAAAAAGACATTAAAGCAAAAACATAGAAGTTGACACATTCCCTAAGTTGACATATTCCAAAGCATGATTGGCTGTTTTTGGTATGTGGTATTGGGCATCACGGGCCCACTTTAAAGGTAAATCTGAGTGAAAAAGCAAGAATTGTCAAGTACTTAACACTATAAACAAAGCTAAACCAATTGTAAGTTCCAGAGGGTGGGCTGGGGAGGCACACTCATGCAGGCTGGTATTTTTGCCAAATACCTACTATTTTAAATTATATTTTCCAACAGGCATCCTATATTTTTCATACTGCAACAAAGTAAGCACATCTAAAAGAGCTAGAAAGGGATCACATGCTCCGCAAACATGACTTTTCTTAATCTGGTATGTCAAGGATATGCCTGAGTATATTGTACCACCTGAAAGTCCAATCCTTTCTCCAAGTAGTGGGACAGTGGAAACGGGACAAGCAGGGGATTGCTTTGTAGGGTGAAGTATGATGGCAAACTCTGGTCTTCAGGCTGTTATGGTAGCCATGAAGGCGTACAGGTATTTACTCTGAAACACCCTGGCTAATGTGGCTTTGGTCAAGCAGACTAGGCTTATTAGCTTGTACAGTTGAGCAGCTGATCTAAGAGAAGGTCACTCTGAAAATAAACCTGCTGCCAGCAAGTCCTTCAGTTTTGGTTTACCTTGCCACTGGAAATGGTCTTGTTGGCACACAACTGCTAATCGATTTAAAAAAAATTCTCACAAAGTCTTTGAAAATCCAACCAGTCCGGCAGCAATGGGGCAGTGGTGAAATTGACATGCAGTGGATATTGCTGGCAGTCATAGATGTGAACCTGCATGAAGGGCAGGTCAAAGCTTTGGTTACTCTGCATTGACCTGGGGTGACATTGTAGTCCGACAGCATCTTGATCAACTTGGCTGCTCTGTTCAGGGACAGCACAGCCGACCTCAGTCTGAGGAGTCCTGACCACCTTACCCTGACTTGAGGGTGACCCATAATGTGGTCAAAATTCAGTCAAGCCTTGAAAAGTTTCCTTTTATTTCAGGGTTGTGATGTGGAATGTTTGTACGCTCCTTGGACTCCAAACCAAGCTGAATATCTTGCTAGGTGGACTACTCTAGTTGTGTGAGGGTTTGGAAGATATTATGTAGACCAGTGGTCTCCAACCTTTTTATGCCCAGGATCACTTTTTGAATTTAAGGGCAACGCAGGATCTACCCTGCCCCTTCTTCGAGGTCCTGCCCTGCTCACTCCATCCCTCCCCTGTTGCTCACTCTCCCGCACCCTCACTCACTTTCACTGCTGGAGCAGGGGTTTGGGAGGGGGTGCAGGCTCTGGGCTGGGGCTGAGGACTTCTCAGTGTGCAGGGGGCTCTGGGCTGAGCCTGGGCAGGGGGGTTGGGGTGCAGGAGTGGGTGCAGGACCTGGGAGGGAGTATCGGTGCAGGAGGGGGCTCTGGGGTGGGGAAGAGTGTTGGAGTGCAGGAGAGGGTATGAGGTGTGGGCTCCCACCAGGGGGCACTTACCTCTGGTGGCTCCCGATGGGTGGTGCAGCAGGACTAAGGCAGGCCTGCCTGCCTCTGCCCCACTCAGGCACATTGGCACCTACACCTCATCACGAGCCAATCACCCCCCCCCCACTCTGCCAGCCAGTAGTGCACCATGTGGCCACGCTGTTCCCAGAAGGGGTCAATGCGTGCTGGCCCTCTCTGCAGTCACCGCCATGCAGCTCCCATTGGCCACAGCTCCCCGTTCCTGGCCAGTGGGAGCTGTGGGGGCGGTGCTTACGAGCAGCCCCACTGCACCACAGCAGCCGAAGATTGTGATCGACTGGGAGAGTCCCCAGGACAACCAGTCGATCACGATCAATGGGTTGGTGACCACTGGTATAGACATTATAGTGCTGAGTGAGATGCAACTTGCTGAGGAGGGTCAACTGGCTGAGGAGAATGCCGGGTACAAGGTTTTTCTGGAAGGGACACCTACAAAACAAGACGTGCATCCCAGGAGTCGGCTTTCCTATCAGCAAGACTCTTGTCTCATTTGGAGATACTACCCATCAGTATAAATGATAGACTGATGAAGCTGTGCCTACCCCATGAGATGGACATTATGCTTTACTGATCAGTACTTACGCACTGACAATGACTAACTGAGAGTAAGGAGAAGTTTTGTTCAAACTAAATGACCTGATCTGATTGACTCCCCACGAAAAGTTGATTATTTTAGGTGACTTTAGTGTTCATGTTGACCGTAATGGTGTGGAATAATGGGCAAATGTGGTGTTGGTAAAATGAACCTCAGTGGCCTACTTTTGCTGATGACATGTTGAGCTCCACTGTCTTCCAACTCCCTGACAAATATAAAACTACCTGGATGCACTCTTGCTCACATCACTAGCATCTGATCGAGTGTGTGTTGGTCCAACAGCCTAACGTACAAGATATGCTCGCAACTTGGATATTACATGGAGATGATTGTTTGACTCATCACCATCTTGTTCAATCAAAGCTTTCCCTCTTTATTTGGCCAAAAATGGGGGGGAAAAAAAGTCAGGTAAGCACATAAATACTGTCTGATTGAAAGATTTGGTGAAAGTTGTTTGACTATCAACAGAGCTAACAACTGTTTTAGAAACTCTTCCAATGAATAGTGATGATGTATCTGCCAAATGGGTATCCCTGCATGACACACTCTATAACACTATTGTGGACTGTGTTGGGTACATGAAATGCTGTTATCCAGACTGGTGCAGTGATGATGATCCTGAACTCTCAAATTGCCTTGATATCAAACGGCAAACACAGTTGCACTCTTAGCTGAGCCTTTCTGTGTCAGAAAAGGCCACGTACTGGGGATATTGCAGCACGCTCCAGTGCAAACTCTGCCAAATGCAAAATATGCGGTTTGACTGTAAAGCAGATGGAACCATAGGCTCTTGCTGATAAACACAACTTCAAAGGTTTCTGTGATGGGGTCAGTGCTGTGTATGGCCCTACCCGATCTGCCTTGTTACTGCTAACAAGGACTAATGTTTCCTCTCTCATCACAGATTGCACTGCCATCAATCAGTGGTGGTGTGAACCTGTTGTTTATCTACTGTTTCTGATGGGTTACTGGACAATGTCCGCAAGTTGCCCACATCTGAGATGCTTGGCAATCCACCCACATGGGCCAAGGTGTTGGAGGGTGTTCAGAGTCAGAGGTGATGCGTTTGGGGGGCTACATGTGGGGTCAAATGCCCCCTCCTAGATTGCTCGGTCATGTGTTGTGGCCAGGCTCCACCCTTGCGGAGCAGCTAAGCTGGAGAGCTGCATCAGACATTGAGAGGCAGAGCTGCAGGAGGGGCCACCACTTTAACTCTGCCAGGAGAGGCAGAGCGACAGCTGGGAGCTCCACGCAGGGGCTGCCACTTGGCGGGGGTGTAACTCAAGTTGTTCTGGGATTGCGGCCTCCCTCCACTATCAGCAGGCACAAGTTGTTTATGGTTCAAGTAAGAAAGAATAATAAATCTTCTGGTCCTAATGCTATTCCAGCTGAAGCTTTCAAACATGAAGAAATTCTTATTGATAGGCTTTTTGAATTTTTCTTACATGTCTGGCTTAAAAAAATCATACCACAACAACTGAGAGCTAGCAACATCTATAAGCATAAAGGCTCAAAAAGCAACTGTGGTAATTACAGCAGTATGTCTTTGCTGTCTGTGGCCAGCAAGATTCTTGCCCAGATCTGCCTGAAATGACTCTTGACCCACATCATCAACAATGTTCTATCTGAGTCACAGTGCTACTTTTGTGCTCAGAGGAGCACTATTGACACTATTTTCTTCATTCAACAGTTACAGGAAAAATGTTGTGAACAGTACCAACCTTTGCACATCATGTTTTTCGAGCTAACCAAAGCATTCAACACGGTCAACCACAGTGCTCTCTGGAAATTACTTGCTAAATTTGGATGACCAGAGAAATTTATTAACATTGTTTGGCAATTTCATGAACGCATGGCTGGAAGAGTTAGCATTGATGTTGATCTAACAGACCCATTTCCAGTTATGAACAGGGTAAAGCAAGGATGTGTCCTCGCTCCTAGCCTTTTTGGTCTATTCTTTGCTGCGATGCTAAAGGAAGCCCTTTGTGGCTCTTCAAATGGTGTCTTTATACACTTCTGCACTGGTGAACTCTTCATTCTGCATTTACGTGCGAACACCAAGGTGATAAAGTGTTGATCCAGGAACTGCTTTACTCCGATGATTGTGCCTTGATGTCACACTCTGATGCAGCACTACAAGATCTTATAACCTGCTTTGTTGTGGCGGCTAAAAACTTTGGCCTCACCATCAGCTGAATGAAAATCACTCCTCAATAACTCTACTAAAACCTGCAATACACTTGAAGGATACCACGCTCCAGGCTTGCAAACAGTTCACTTATCTCAGCAGCATGTTGAACAATGAAGTGACAATTGATCATAACATGGATACATAAATTAAGAAAGCCAGTGCTGCATATGGTAGCCTCCATCACCAAATCTGGAAGCAACATGGAATTTTTCTACAGACTACAGTCTTTGACTTTTGTCATGCTGTTGTCCTCATGACATTGCTCTACAAGTGTGAAACGTGGACCTTTTTATCAACAGCACATAAAAAACCTGTTTTTGTGACACCTACGATGATTGCTGGACATCATGGCAGGACTGGGTTTTGAATACGGAATTCCTGGTGAAAGCTTGTTTGATTGGGATTGAGTCTGATTTGATCTTCACCCACTTGAGATGTACTGGCTATGTAATTAGGATCCTGAGACCCATTTAACAAAACAAGTTATATTCCGAATTAAGCACTGGCAGTTGTAAATGTGGAGGGCAGATTAAATGCTTCAGACTCCCTGAAACAAAATCTGCACAAAACAAACATTTCTGACTCAACCTTTGAATGACTGGATATTGATCGTATTGCATGGGTACCACTCTGTAAGTGTGGGTATCCATGCGTTTGAGAAGAATGGTGTTGAACAGCCGGATACACAGCGCCGGGCACAGAGAGAACATGCAGCTCAATCAACAGAACTTGGCAATGGGCTCTATGTCCAGTGCGGTAAACGTTCTTCCTGCATTGGGTCTATGGAGTCACACAAAGACCCATGAATACAATCTATGATTGTTGGTGTTGTCATCCTTGAAATCAAGGTGACAATCACCATCATCCCCTAATTGTAATGTTTAATTTGTCAAATTGAATGCCAGAGTATTGGTAATATAGCTTGGTGCACTGAGTGAGATATATGTTGGGTTGTTTTCCCAGATCCACATGCTCCCATCCCTTTTGTTTACAACCAAACATTCAGTGTCCTTTCCCCATATTAAATGGGTATATAACTGACAGGGAAGAAATATGATTGCTCCCTTAAATTGTAAATTGCTGCAGCAGAGAACACAAACAAACCAATCCAGCAAGTGAATTTTCTGTACAAAGTCATACTCCATGTACTAAAGGTCTGAGTTTGTAGATGATGTTAGGTTGGGGAAATGAAGTTAGTCACAGTTACTAGGTAAGTTTGTATGTGCAAGTAGGGCAGAAATAACTTTGATGTAAAACAGAACAGGTACTCAGTACATTGCAGGCTGTTTTTTAAAAAAAACCAACACATTTTTGGCTTCGTTTGGTTTTTGGAAGACATGTACTTCCTCACCAACTCTGACATGGAATTGAGCTAGAAACTTCATAAAATATTTCAACCCTTGCTGCATGGCAAGTTCCCTAGTTCTTCTAAAGGTTGATCTCTGTTTAACCACATCTTTTGCAAAATCATGAAAAATCATCATCTTAGTTCATGATCCTTAAATGGTATTAATCACCACACTACGGAAGGGTCTGCCATCTTTTTGGGTAAAGAGAGAAGCATAGTGATCTTGTTATAGAACTTTTTTGTTTCATGCTTTAGTAGATGATGTACTCAGACTTATTTAACTTTGTTGTGTATAACAGTATAGTCAATAGTAAATGTTACATTTATGATAAATAGGTTCTATAAATACATACAATGCTGTTGTCTTTATTATGTGTAATTGAGTACAAAATTAACACAGTATTCATCTTCAGTAGCAAAGGGAAGATAAAATAGTGTTCTTGTTTTAAAAATGTTCTAGCATCAAGGTCCGCTTACCTTTACACTTCCTATGATGTCAAAAACTATATATAATTTGTTCCATAGTTAATTTTATTAAGTGGATTGATTTAATTATTTATTAAATTTATTTGCTGTATGTGGACGTTTTTTGCAATAGCTAATATAATATATAATACCTCTTTATCCCATTTCTTCCCAAATACACACAACTTTTTACCCTGAGGAAAGAGCACTTGAAGGATGTATCTAAGACTCATTCCTGTTCATTATCACTATAAGTGGGTAGGGATACTGCCAAGTTGAGTGTTCTAATATCTGAATTAACCTTCTTGCATATATTGGGTGTAGCAAAATGAAAACATTAAAGGCCTAAATAAAGGTATTATAGGGGAACCTGTAGCAACCCTTTTTAGTTATCTAACAGTTTCTATTATAAAAGATTTGTGTGCTTTTTTTAACACCTCCATTGTTTGCACCAGGCATTTGAAATTTTGGCAGGGGAAAGGCTTCTGGTTAGAAAGGTGTCTTTTTATTTTATTTTATTTTATTTTATTTATTTATTTTGGTCCTGTGAAATTCCACTCAGGTTTTGCTGAGATATAAACTGTTGAAAATTGCCATTTCCCTTTTGTTACTTGCATTCCTCAGGAAAACTTTGGAGCTTAGCAAAATAACAACTGAACATGAACATTCTAAGGCTGGTTTCACACCACTGCACTGGGAATGCCTGGGAACAGCGAGAGCAGCTGAAGAGTGTGGGGAGAGCCAGGCACCCAGCACATGGCCCGTCTCTTCCTCTGGGAATGCTATGTGGGGAAGGGGAAGGGTGGGCTGGTCTGAGCTCCACTCCCCATGTCTATCCTCTCAACACAGCACCTGGTTCCTTTTTCCCTGACCTCAGAGTATCAGTATTCTCCTATTGCCATCTAACTGTTAGTCCCATAGCTTAGGTGATTGTTTGTCTGCAGTATTGAAGTTTCAGGGTTCATTTAAAACCATGATTATGTCATTTTGGGGGGTGTGTATCAAGAGTGGGGTTGTTGGTTTTACATAATTTACTTTTTTCTTTAAACAACCAAACATAAAACAGGAAATTAGTTACAAAAACTGTTAGTTCTTTAGGTAGCAAAAGTAAAGACTCCAAAGATAGGATATGCCAGATTTGTGATAACACAATGTAATTTTAATTCTGCCACCTGGTGCATACGCATTATGATACAGACTTTAATAACAAGATCTGAATGTATGCTTTCTGCAGGACCCCTGCCTCATTTAGTGTATAGGTTGGACACACAAGAGGTTAGGATTGAGGGTGCATCGGTGACTGTAAATCTGCCTGTGACTGGGGGACTCTACTCACTGCAGGATGGCATCGCCTTCTAGCTCTTCTGAGGATTAGCTCTGTGTGGCCGAAGCCCCTTCTTGTGGTAGCACTCCATCTCTTCCTCCCTCTGCGGCCCCTCTCTTGCTCCAGGAACTGCAGTGTCCTCTTAGTGACTTGGCCCTCCCCTTCCAGGGGTGTGTATCAAAGTCCCTGCTCACCAGCCATCTCAGGCAGGCCTCCCAGTCCCTGCCCCAGGTGCCACTCCCTCAGTGGCTTGTAGGGGGACCCGGATCTGCCCTCTACTCTGAGTTCCTGATCAGGAATCCTCTAAACAGCAGCCAAGACATGGTTCCCTCTTGCACTTTGCTGCCTTTTCTTGAGCCTTTTACTTTCCTCCTGGTTCTCCCCACTCCTCTGGGTTTGCCATTTCCTAATTTTGGAGTGCCTTGATTTTTACAGTCTAAGTAAGTTAATATTAGTTATGGATGTTCTAGCCTACGGATCTTAAATGTTTGCCATATTTGATTTTACAAGTGTGTGTTTCAATGACTTTGCTCAACTTGTCTTGGATTCGTGATATAATTGGATTTTTTGCCATTTTTGATTAAGTTTATGAACTGATTTAGGATTAGATTATGAGTTAATGATTTTCCCTGAACAGGAAGCAGCATTTTGTTGTGCTGTCTAGAAGGGAGATTTGTGATTCAGCAAAATAACAATCTCCTTCACTGTCTACCCATTGCATCAACAAGGGAGTAAACTGTGCAAGGTCTGTATCGGGTGTAGTGTATGTTTGCTGGCATATTTTCTGCCCACCTGTATGATTGGGGACAGGGTTGGCTCACAGTGGCTATATGGAGAGTGCTTCACCTTCTATGCTGTGGGTGGTGGTGTGGGTAGTTGGGACAAGGCAGTAAGCAGGCTTTTTAAAGAGGCATGGATGCATGATTGTGCAGGCCAGGTCAAAAGTCTACTCCTTAGTAATTGCTATTTTTAATATCCTTTAACATAATGAAATGTAATTTCCCCCCCAAAGTCTTCACCCTTTTTTCTTTGTGGTTTGGTTATATGTGTGTATTTTATTTGATAAAATACTTTGCTGCTTATATAATAGCATTCTCAGGTTGTGGTCTAATTGATTCTTCTACTGACATAGGTTGGGGGCAAAGGGAGCTACATTTTTCCTTGTCAGAAAATCTTTATAATAGAATGAATTCTTCTGAGTCCATTCCTCAGATACTTCCCATTCATGTAGGGAAGTTGGGATCATTAAATAGAGTAGATACTTATGAAACAAATTTATCTTAAATTTTCTTTTGTAAATCGCTCTCCATACTTGTAGACATCCTCAAAGTAGTATGTGGGTAAATTTTATCTGAGCAGTTTGCATTTTGTATTCAGTATAGTTGTAACTGTGTTGGTCACAGGATATTAGAGAGACCCGAAGAAGAGCTGTGTGACTTGAAATCTTGTCTCTCTCACCAACAGAAGTTGGTTCAGTAAAAGATATTCCCTTACCCACCTTGTGTCTGTTTATTTTTTGTTTTACTAAACATAATCCAAAGGACAATGGGAAGCAATCCTTACAAGTACTTGTTCATTAGGCTAAAAATGTTAATTGCTAAGATGACATTTACCAGTACAGTATTGTTCTGTTTTAGGCTAGGTGGAATTGTTTTCCTGTTATCTGTCTAGTAAGATTTTATAAGAGCTGAGCAGAAATGTAAATAAAATTTGGAAAACCTAGGTCTCCTTCGGTTTACCTGTATCTTACCACCTGCTTTTTTATTATGGTTTTTTATTTGGTTTGTTTTTAAGTGAGCAAGGGTTTTATTTCGCAAAGAATGTGGCCGTAAATCTATATGAGAACAATTTATATTTGATGTGAAATCTGGGGAAGAATGTTCACTTTTATTTGAAACCTCTTTTCATAAATGTTACACTGATTGTCACCTATGTTTTTACTGAGCAGGGAGGGAGAGTGAAAGAATGGCATTCTTCACCCCAAAGGTATGGAGAGAGAGAGAACTGTTAATTTATCCCATCTTTACTCCTACAGGTGTGGGAAAGTGGCATTCTTCTCCAAGTAGCCAATTCAAGGCTTATATTTTGCCTTCCCATATAAGGTTGAATTTTGAACTTGAAGTAATTTCAAAATAATTGGGGGGTATATGTCAGTGGTTTCTCCCTAAAAACTCAACAATCAGAAGACAGACAAAAATGTCATTCATAAGTTTTAAATACAAATAACAGCCAGTCATGGTGTCTTATTCATAATCTTTGAATGATTGGGATAGGCAATACTGCTTTTATTGCCCTTCCTTATTCTTCCCTTCCACCCACCACCATAATCCATTGCATCTCTCCAATGCCTGAACTCCTCCAACCACAAAACAATGGCAGTCTTTGGCTGATGAACTTAACGTGATCCATAAATTAAATTAAGAACTGATGATAGATGTCAAAAAGTAGCTGTCAATGGGAAATAATCATCAAATAGGGGTATTAGTAGTGGTGTTCTGCAGAGATTATTTATAGGCACAACACTATTCAATGTTTGTATCAGTCTGCAGAAGAGAAGAGTGAGGGAGGATTTGATAGCAGCCTTAAACTACCTGAAGGGGGTTCCAAAGAGGATGGAGCTCAGCTGTTCTCAGTGGGGGCAGATGACAGAATAAGGAACAATGGTCTCAAGTTGCAGTGGGGGAGGTCTAGGTTGGATATTAGGAAACACTATTTCACTAGGAGGGTGGTAAAGCACTGGAATTGGTTACCTAGGGAAATAGTGGAATTTCCATCCTTAGAGGTTTTTAAGGCCCGGCTTGACAAAGCCCTGACTGGGATGATTTAGTTGGTGTTTGGTCCTGCTTTGAGCAGTGGGTTGGACTAGATGACCTCCTGAGGTCTCTTCCAACCCTAATCTTCTATGATTCTGTGATCTGGGGTACATATAAAATCATTGCTGATTGGCAGAATGATAGGTGAAGACAGGACAGTCATACAGATCAATTGGGATCACTTGTTCAAACAAAATTCTTTTTAATACAGCTAAATGCAAGGTTATAATATATATAGGAACAAAGAATGCAGGTCACGCCTACAGAATGGGGGACTGTATCTGAGCTAGCTGTATCTGAAGTAGTCTCATTCAGAATGCAAAAATAACATAATTTGGTAGAAATGTCAGTAATTGAGAATGCCATGAAATTTCTCATCCCTTTTTCAACCTCTTTATTCTTCCTGATACTATAATTGTATGGTCAGACTGTATCTTACCAGCAGGGGAAGCGAACATTCAGTTTACTGTTGAGAATGGAATCCTTTAAAATTCTCATCTGGACAGAAGTCATAATTTTAGTTCCATATGTTCAAGACAAGCTCAATATTCAAATAATAGATTATTAGGGTTAGAAGGGACCTCAGGAGATCATCTAGTCCAACCTCCTGCTCAAAGCAGGACTAATCCCCAAATTGTCCCCTCAAGGATTGAACTCACAACCCTGGGTTTAGCAGGCCAATGCTCAAACCACTGAGCTATCCCTCCCCCCCAAATCAACTGGTTGAATTGTCAAATGATGCCTCCAGGAGAGGATTTAAATAGCAAGGTGTTTCAAAAAATTACTTGGAGTAGGGAACTCTCCAAATTGATTTGTCTCCAATACAAACAGAGATATGAAAGTCTGTTGCCCCAGATATTGTGAAAGGCAAGCATGGAGGACAAAATATCTTCTGATTTAGCTGGTCAGACCATCTGATATATGCTGTCTTTCCTTTCTTGCTCTTAACTTTGGCCAAGAAGACTGAGGAGGATAAGGCCAGCGTAACTCTAATAGGTCCTTTCTGGCAGCTCAGACTAGTTTTTATATCAGAAGGAAATGGTTGGTGTCCTTTTCTCTGGGAGGGTCTCTTCATCAAAGATTTTCTGAGGCTGGGTCCTTTATGCAGCCAAGATCCAGACATATTTCATTTGCCAGACTGGAACTTGAGAGGATAAATTTTCTAGATTTGGCTATTTGGAACAAATGGTAGATACCCTCATTCAGTGCAGGAAAGACAATACATCAACGCTATTATCATATTTGGAAAGTCTTCAGATCCTGGGTGCTTTAAACATGGTCTTAATTCAAAGTTAACTTCAGTCAGGACCTGGGTTAATTTATTTTTTGATGGATTCAGTAATAGTACTTGGCTTCAGCACATTTGAAATCCATGTGTCAGCTTTGAGAGTCATTTGAGTATTTTTTGGGAAATAGTCTTGCTTCACATTTTCATGTTGCCAGATTTATTAAAACAGTAGCGATGTTTTGTCTTCTGTCAAGACTCCTATTGCCAGCTGGAAGCTAAATCTAGTCCTGGAATAATTGATGGGGCAGCCTTTTTGAACTGGTGGCTTCAGCATCTGTTTTTCTATTTCTGTTAAAGTGGCCTCTCTTGTGGCAATTACTCTGTGAGAAGGGTCAGTGATTTGAGTGCCCTTTTAGTTAATACTCTTCTCTTCAGTTTTTCTCTGACAAAATAGTACTTCACAATACACAAGAATTCCTGCCTAAGGTAGTCTCTCCATATTGTCTGAATAGATAATTACTTCACCTTTATTTTTGTCTTAATTTGTCTCAGAGAGAAGTGAGATGGCATTACCTGAATATCTGTAGAGTCATAGGACAGTATCCTTCAGGAAGTCTGATGCCAAAATCTGAAAGCTTTAAAAGCAATTAAAGGAAGGCTGGTAAAACTCCTTTTTATTTTGTTTGGTTTGGACTGCTTCCTAAATCCCAGTGGTCCTTTCCCTCACAAATTAATTGACTGTATGTGAATAGACAATCTTGTTCTTTTTGTTAATTTCTCATACCAGGAAATCTATTAGTCTGAAATTTCTCTCCCTTGTAAATATGTGTATAATTATTTCTCTGTGTCTTGTAAATATGTGTATAATAAGTATTCTGAACACTGGAAGATGTCTACTGGAGCTGTGAAGCAGTGAACAGACAGATAGGAAATTTGATTTGATGCAAAAATCATCACCATTTAGCTGCCTCTGGGGGTACAGATGGGCATGGTCAACCCATTAGTCCTCACCAGAAGAACAGATTGCTTGCCATGAGAAGACAAACTTGAAATAATAAGATTATTTAATTTTGTGCTACACTGGCCACCATTTTTATTGGAAAACCTGAATATGCAAAATTAAACATGATGTTAAGACTTATTTTCCTTGGAAATTAACAAAATAACAAGAGACGTGTGTGTGTGTGTGTATATGTGTGTGTGTGTGTGTGTGTATATGTGTGTGTGTGTGTGTGTATATATATATATATAGTGGCAAAGTACCTGCTTCTCCTCAGCTGGCTCAGTCCCTTTTTGCCTCGGAGACACAGGCTTGGGCAAAGCAAAGTCCTTCCAGGTCACGCAGGGTCTGGCTGATCCTTTCCTCAGTCAGTCCCTGGCTCTGGTTTTCTCCCCTCCTGGGGACAGAGTGCAGTCTTCCTTGCTGGAAGAGTTCAGAGTCTTGCTGCACCTACTCGCTGGCAGCTTCTCTGCTTCTCTCACCTCACCCCCCCTGCTTCCCTGCCAGGGAGGCTTTAAAAAGGTCTCCAGCAATTGGGGCCAGCTGAACCTAATTAGTTCCCTGGTAACCCCTGTTCCAGCTGAACCTTATTTCTCCATGGCTCTCTCTCCTCAATAGATAGGGAGAGGCCTCTTAACCCCTCTGGGACTAATTACTACCCCTCCCTTGGTAGCTATTTGTCCTGGGTTTGCCACATATCCCCCCCCCCCTGCTCAACACTACGGGGTTGGGCTACTTGGGACGGAAAGCAGTGCACCCTCGATAGGCCATCCGCATTGCCATGTTGGGTTCCAGACCTATGTCGTACTGTGAAGTGGAAGGGCTGAAGCGACAGAAACCATCTTGTTACTCTCGCATTTTTGTCCTTGTTTTGGTGCATCCACTGCAAAGGGGCATGGTCCGTGACCAGGGTAAACCTCCGTCCAAGTAGGTAGTAGCGGAGGCTTTCTATGACCCATTTTACCACCAGGCATTCCTTTTCCACTATGATGTATTTCCGTTCCCTAGGTAGGAGCTTCCTACTGAGGAAGAGGACGGGGTGTTCATCGTCTCTGACCATTTGTGAAAGCACTGCCCCCAGCCCTACTTCAGAGGCGTCCGTTTGTAGGATAAACTCCTTCCCCCAGTCTGGGGCTACTAGTACAGGGTCTGTGCAGAGGGCCGTCCTCAGATCTGCAAAAGCGGCTTTGGCTGCAGCAGACCATTTTACTATGTCTGGGCCCCAAGCTTTGGTTAGGTCCGTTAATGGGCATGCCCTGGTGGCGAAGTGGGGAATGAACCATCTATAGTACCCCACTAGTCCCAGGAATGCTCTGACCTGTTTTTTCCAGAGTGGTCGGGGCCACTTCTGTATAGCTTCTAACTTGTTGAGCTGGGGCTTCACCACACCCCTCCCCACTATATACCCAAGGTACTTGGCCTCAGCTAACCCGATCAAACATTTGGAGAGATTTGCAGTCAGTCCTGCCTTCCTCAGGGTGTCTAGGACTGCTTCTACCTTCTCCATGTGCGTCTCCCAGTCGGGGCTATATATGATGACATCATCGAGATAGGCAGCCGCGTACTTTCCATGGGGTCATAACAGTTTGTCCATTAGCCGTTGGAAAGTAGCGGGGGCCCCATGCAACCCAAAGGGGAGAACAGTGTACTGATATAGTCCTTCTGGAGTTGCAAAGGCCGTCTTCTCCTTGTCGGCCTTAGCCAGGGGGATCTGCCAATAGCCCTTAGTAAGGTCAAGGGTAGACATAAACCGTGCCTTTCCCAATCTGTCAATCAGTTCATCTATCCTGGGTATAGGGTATGCATCAAATTGAGACACCTCATTCAGCTTGCGGAAGTCATTGGAGTACCTTATACTGCTGTCCGGCTTAGGCACTAAAACCACGGGACTGGACCATTGACTATGAGATTCTTCTATGACTCCTAAGGCCAGCATCTTCCTGATCTCTTTCCTAATCTCCTCTCTCCTGGCCTCCGGGATCCGGTATGGCTTGACGTTCACCTTCACTCCAGGCTCTGTGAAGATGTGATGGTGAACCTCAGTAGTCCTGCCTGGCTTTTCCGAGAACACATCCTGGTCGCGTTTGATCAGGCTGATCACTTCTGATCGTTGTTCTGAAGTCAACTCCAGGGATATTCCCACCAGGTCGGGCTGATTGCCTTTAGGGGATGGTGCCCCCAGCGCCACCACTGGAGCTTCTCTATCCTGCCAAGGTTTCAGCAGATTTATATGGTAGATCTGCTCCAGCTTCCGGCAACCTGGCTGTCGGACCTTATAGTCGACTTCTCCTATAGCTTCTGTTACCTCATATGGCCCCTGCCACCTGGCCAGGAGATTGCTCTCCGCTGTGGGTATGAGCACCATCACCCGGTCCCCTACCTGGAACTTCCGGGTCATTGCTTGACGATTGTAGTATGTCCGTTGTGCCCCTTGGGCCTTCTCCATGTGTTTGCGCACAAGGGGGGTGACTCGGGCTATTCGGTCTTTCATCTGCAGCACATGTTCCACAACATTTCTCCCCGGGTTCGGCTGTTCTTTCCAGTCTTCTTTAGCCAGGTCCAGTATGCCCCTGGGGTGACGACCATATAACAGCTCGAAGGGGGAGAATCCAGTGGAAGCCTGAGGAACCTCCCGTACGGCAAACAGTACATAAGGCAGCAGGGCGTCCCAGTCTTTCCCGTCATGACTGATCACTTTCCGTAACATGTTTTTCAGTGTCCTATTAAAACGTTCGACGAGGCCATCGGTCTGGGGATGGTAGACCGATGTTCTAAGGGTCCGTATGTGGAGCATGGTACATAGGTCCTTCATCAGTTTAGACACAAAGGGGGTCTCTTGGTCCGTCAGGATCTCCTTAGGTATTCCAACTCTGAAAAAAATCTGGACTAATTCTTTGGCAATGGTCTTGGACATGGTATTCCGTAGGGGAATGGCCTCGGTGTATCGGGTGGCATAATCTGGTACTACCAGGATGTACTGATGGCCCCGGGCTGACTTCTCCAATGGCCCTACTATGTCCATAGCTATTTGCTCAAATGGAACCTCGATAATTGGCAGAGGTACCAGAGGGGCCCTTAAGTATGTTTGGGGCCCATGTATTTGGCATTCCGGACAGGAGGTACAATATCGCCGGACGGCCGCATAAATGCCCAGCCAAAAAAACCTCTGTAGAATCCAATCGAGGGTCTTATCTACCCCTAGATGGTCCCCGAACAGATGACTGTGGGCCAGATCCATTACAGCCCTCTGATGCTTCCGGGGGACCAAGAGTTGTTCTATGACTTGCTCTTGGACGCAGACTTCTCTATATAGCAGATCCTTCTTAATCATATAATATGGCCCTGGGCCCTTAACTCTCCCCTCCACTGGGACCCCATTTACCTCGACTACTTCCTTATGAATATTGTGGTATATGGGATCATTGGCCTGATCCTGACCAAAACTCCTGCATGCAGTCCCTATTTGTCCAAATTCGGGGGGGGGGGGTCTACCTCCGTCTCCCCTTCGGGGAAAGCCCCTGGGGAACCAGGTCCAACGATACGGTTGTTGGTGGCCGACCCAGTCCCGCTGTCAGCTGAGCCTCTTCTTTCCCCTGCCAGCATATACTTCAGGTACTGGGTCAGGATCCTCATCCCCCTCCTTTTATCCGCCCTCCGTTCCCTCCGAGCCTTCCTGGACTTCACTGGCGGGGAGAACAAATTCTGGTTAAACTCATGGAAGGCGGGGGGAGGGTCATCTATCTGGGCCACACCTTGGGTCCCAGGGTCATTATTTTCTTCTACCTCGTCCCCGGGGAGTAGGCCATCAAACCCCGGGAAGTCGCGCCCGATAAGGACAGGGTAGGGGAGTTTTGGAACTACTCCCACCGTCAGCTTAGTGGGGTTTCCCAGAACTTCTATGCTTACGGGGATGGTCGGATAATAGTTGACATCCCCATGCACACAGGATATTCCTGAGCGTTTGGCCTGGGATAGTTGGCCCTGCCTGACCAGCTTCCCTGAGACTAATGTGATTGCACTTCCCGAGTCTATTAATGCTGTGGTCTCTATACCATTCATCTTAACGGGCCTAGTGTATCTATGAGGGACCATCGCAACCCCAACTAGACTTATTAGATCACATGGTCCTCCTGTATCTCCCAGTTCACATTGCATAGGCTCTCCTAGATTTGGGCATTGGGCAGCAATATGCCCCAGTTCACCACAGGCATAACATCGGGTCCCCGCTTGGGGCAGCCCCCTATTTTTCTGTCTGCTGGGATTTATCCCCCGAGTCTTTCTCCCTCAATCCTCCAGTCTCTCTGGGACTGCCGGCAGCTCTTCCGCCTCCTTCCTCCCCTCTATTGTCCGGCCTGGTGCTAGGGCAAACCGGGGCCTTGGCACAGAGACTGGTCTCCGATTCTGGCGCCTTCCTTCCCCGCTGGTCCGAGAAAGTTCTTGGGCTGCTAAGTGTCTCTCTACAAGAGCAACTAGTTCATCATAAGAGGAGGGATCATTTTGGCGGACCCACCCTCGTATGTCCGGCGGCAACCCCCTCATGTACCTGTCCAATACCAGAATTTTCACTACCTTCTCCGGCCCATGGGTCTCGGGGCGGAGCCACTTCCGGGCGAGGTGTATAAAGTCAAATAGCTGGCACCTTGGTACTTTGTCATCCTGGTACTTCCAGTCATGGAAGCGCTGGGCCCTTATGGCCGGCGTCACGCCTGTCCTCGCCAGGATTTCCGCCTTCAGCTGGGGGTAATCCATAGCTGCTTCTGTGGTCATGTCAAAGTAGGCTTTCTGGGCCTCCCCACACAGGAATGGAGCCAGAAGGCCTGTCCACTGGTCTTGGGGCCAGGCTTCCCGCAGTGCTGTCCTCTCAAATGCGAGGAGATATGCCTTTATATCGTCGTCTGTTGTCATTTTCTGTAAATAGTTGCTCGCCTGTAGCAGCCTGGGCCCCGTGCGTCAGCGTGGTCAGGGGTTTCAACTGGTTCACTACTTCATTCAGGGTGGCTCGATCTTGGGCCACCTGGCTCATCAGCAGCTGATTTGTCTCCTGTTGAACATGTACTGACTCTTGCTGGGCTGCCACCTGTACTCTGGTAGCCTCTTGTTGAGCCGCAGTGGCCTGTATCAACGCCTTCACTACGTCCTCCATTTTTTTTATTTTTTTTTGTGATTTTTACCTTGCCCTGAGATGGCTTGCCACAGAGCCCCACTCACTATGACATCCCAGGCAAAGTACCTGCTTCTCCTCAGCTGGCTCAGTCCCTTTTTGCCTCGGAGACACAGGCTTGGGCAAAGCAAAGTCCTTCCAGGTCGCGCAGGGTCTGGCTGATCCTTTCCTCAGTCAGTCCCTGGCTCTGGTTTTCTCCCCTCCTGGGGACAGAGTGCAGTCTTCCTTGCTGGAAGAGTTCAGAGTCTTGCTGCACCTACTCGCTGGCAGCTTCTCTGCTTCTCTCACTCCCCCACTGCTTCCCTGCCAGGGAGGCTTTAAAAAGGTCTCCAGCAATTGGGGCCAGCTGAACCTAATTAGTTCCCTGGTAACCCCTGTTCCAGCTGAACCTTATTTCTCCATGGCTCTCTCTCCTCAATAGATAGGGAGAGGCCTCTTAACCCCTCTGGGACTAATTACTACTCCTCCCTTGGTAGCTATTTGTCCTGGGTTTTGAGAGAGAGAGAGAGAGAGAGAGAGTTAATACAGAGCATAAACAGAAAGTGTTCTATTACCCTGACTTAAAATGCAACTCTCCTTTATAGGCTTTATTGTTGCATTCCCTGTTCACATTCTCTCTAGCCTCTGTTTCTGTCTATAGGTTCTTGTGTATTCTCATGTATCTCTTGTATTCTCTAGAAAAATGCAGTTTTTTGAAAAGTGCACTTTTCTTACAGTCTCTTTTAGGTTGGTTATCTTTTCAGGTTTGGATTTTTTCAGTTATGTTTTTACTTTGGCCTTCTTTATTAAGTGCTTCCTCTACTTCTTTCCTCTCACTTTGTGCCCTTCTCTTTGTCACAGTCTGTCTTTTAAGCCTCTCTTCTGTGTTCTGGGACTCCTCCTATCCTTGTTTCCTTTCTTTCTGGATTTACTTGTTTTGCATACTCACCCCGAGAAGGTGCATTGCCTGTTGTGCTTCTACAACTATGAGTTCTATTGGTTTTGTTATGATTTAAATGTGTTGCCAGGGAGTATTTTTACTATCAAGAAGTCAGTAAGGTTTATAAAAACTTAAAAGTTGGCTGTGCTGATATATTTTGCAAATATGAATTTAAGCAAATTTCAAATCCAGTTTAAGGGGCATTCTCCAAGATGATTCAGAAGTGAAGAATAAAAATAAGATTTTTTTAAAATTGGTTACATATTACATACCTTAAACACAGTCTTTTTTGTAGTATAGATTTATTTTCATCAATATGTAACACGGCAAGACAACTTTTGGAAATGACAGTTTGAAAAAAATATTCTACATAGTTTTTGATTACCTAATAAGTGTATTGATATGGTTATAATGTAATTTACTTGAGTAATTGGACACTCCATAAAAATATATCACTATGAAAATTTCCAAGTATTGTATAGCTTCAGTAAAAGAAATATTGTATGGTTAACTGCTTCAACTGTTGACTGTACAGTTCAGTGCAGTATATGTCCGTTAGTTCAGTGATTAATACATAAAATAAAAAAGTTGTCCTTTAAGGAGGAATTTCCATTTAATGTCTTTTATTTCTGCATCAGAAAACTACACAGGTAATTCTTTGGAGCCATAATTGTAACTCTTCATACTGCAGTAATGGTTTACTTGTCTTCTAAATGGAGGTGTGGATTAGGTTTGTTTGAGTTGGGTTTTTTAAAACAGAAAAAAATCCAAGCTTTTTGAAGAGACCCTGTAAAGTGTATTGCAATTTATTTTGAATTTTTTTATAGGTGCGCTGAAAACAGAGTGATGTATTACCCTAAGTGTACTACTACCTAATTTCCATTCAAATTAATATTTTTGCAAGTTTTGGTCCTCCTAAATCTTAATTTGGGTGTCTTGTATTCTTGAGAAAGGGGAAATTATTTCTGGTATAGATCTTACTTATTTTATTTTTAATTTTTATATATTTATTTTCAGATATACATATTGGATTTTAGATAGGTGTACATTTGCACAGTCAGTCTAGGGAAGAGGGATTTGAACTCGCTAGAAAAAAAGAAGGAAAGAATTGATAGACACCCCCTTCACACCTTCTCTTCTGCTTTCCCCCATCAGGCCATTTTTTTTGCCCACTGCTGGAGGTGGTTGTGTCCTGACACCTCCCTACTCAAAGAAAACCCACTTGGAGCGGGCTTCCAACAAGACTAGTCTACATTAGAAGCACTACAGTAGTGAAGCTGCACCAATGGAGATGTGCCACTGTAGTGTGTCTGGTGAAGACACTCTGCTGATGGGAGAGAACTCTCTCATAAGCATAATAAAACTACCTCCGTGAGAGGTAGTAGCTATGTCGGTGGGAGAAGCTCTCCTGGCGACATAGTGCTGTCCATACTGGCTTATTCAGACCCCTGAGCAACATAAGTTAAACCAACATAAGTGGTAGTGTGTACAAAGCCCTCAGTCCTCCAGAGGCGTAGAAGTGCCAGGAGGAGATGCTGACCAATCAGAAGCCAGCAGGCCAGTTGAAAAGGCTTGTTTGCTTCTCAGGAGCCCTGCTGGATGAGATTGGGACAGAAGAGGAGCTCGTCAGTACCAGGTCAGGGCCTTGCCTTCAAGCATTGCAACTAAATGCTTGCCTTTGAAGTTGTGCTTATTTACTGGAGGGAAGGTAGGCCTGACACAGGACAGTTTGGGATTGCCAGGGCTGGCTGATTATTATTATGGCATGCTGTGACAGAGGGTTGGAGAGCTGGGGCTTAAGAGTGGGCAGATGAATAACCTCAGAGAGGCTGAGTAGTAAGACCAGCTGGAATAAAGTCTTTTTTATTTTGCCTTATTTTGGGATTATGACTTTGGACTCTGCTGCCCCAAAAAGGAGAACTGGATTTTTATAATGACTGGCAAGGCAGCTGAGCCATAAGTCCCCAGAGCGGGCTGAAAACTCTGTCAGGGAAGCTGAGGCAGAGAGGCTGCAATGCTAGGTCCCGCAACAAGGATGAACATGGCGACAGTGATCTGGTGCAGGAGAGGAGTGGTCCACAGGGTGTTCAGTGAATAAAGAGAAGTAGTAGCATCATGTAGGTGTTTATAGGTATAACAATGGATCACTGATTAATATGTATCAAAGAGTAAAATTCATATGTGTTCTAATGTTTTTGAGTCTCAAGTTTTTGAGTGAAGTTGTCTTAAAGTTCACAATCCCTATCATCTATGTGTGGGGGCGTTTGAGACCTTTTCTCTGCAGCACTAGTTTTAGCCACAAGCGGCATGAATAAACCAGCATTCTTCACAAATATGAGATCTAGAGACCTTGGAATTGCCCTCAATCTGAATAGCTTGGGCCTGAATGAAACACTGTCTTGGTGGATGATGGAAATCCTGGAATGCAACACCTCTCAAAATCCTTTAATCATGGAATATTCTCAAGAGCATATGTGGCAGGGTTCTTGGAGACCAACAACATCAGCAGCAAATATTATTGTCCTTTAGCATTTTGGAGGGAGGCCAATGGAGGAAGAACTGTATTTTCTGTTTGAGTCTGTGATGGAAGTGTTAGAAAGATCTTTCAGTTTAATAATAAGGCTAATTATAGACTACAGTTCATTTTAAATAAAGGTCTGTAGTTTTGTGTTTTTAAAGGCTCTAGGGAAGTGTTTCCCAAACTTGGGACGCCGCTTGTGTAGGGAAAGTCCCTGGCGGGCCTGGCCGGTTTGTTTACTTGCCCCGTCAGCAGGTCCGGCTGACTTTTATGCCTCATTACTTGTAAGCACTTAAAATTAGTCTTTTTGTAGTTAATAAACTTGTTTTATCTAAACCTGTGTGCTTGGATGGAAGTGTTGGGGAAACTCCATTTGAGGTACATATTTTCTATTAATAAATTGAAGGACTTTGTATGAGCTTGTGTTGTCCCCGAGAGGGCTGGGCAGTACAAGAGAAACATTTCTGGGTGAAAGTCGGGGCCTGGGAATTTGCTGGTATTGCTCTGCAGTGTCATTCAAGAGTGGCTGGCCATAGCTCTCATACAATATAGCTAGGAGTAATTTACATGCTGGAGGCCTTGTGAGAGCTGACCAGGAGTGGTTGCTCTCACAGCAAAGCAATGTAAAAGTCACCCCAGCTTGGATAATTGAGAGGAATGCCATGGGGAATGTCACACTGTCTGAGAATAATTTTTATAAGTTTGCCAATTTGGAGAAATTGTCATAAGATTTTTTTGGTAATCAGGATTTGCATCATCTTGCACAAACTTGCAAAAGCGTTTTGTTTTAAAAAACAAAAACAAAAAACCTCCCCAAACTTAAAAATGCAAAGCAAGCATAAAAGTTGGAACTGAAATAATTCCACACACAACCTCACATTCACTCAATATGACATTCACTCAACAAACACATGGGATAAACTTCCATATTGTAAAATTATAGACACTATGGGTATGTCTACACGATGGGATTATTTCGATTTTACAGAAACCGGTTTTTGGAAACAGATTGTATAAAGTCGAGTGCATGCGGCCACACTAAGCACATTAATTCGGTGGTGTGTGTCCATGTTCCGAAGCTAGTGTTGATTTCCGGAGCGTTGCACTGTGGGTAGCTATCCCATAGCTATCCCATAGTTCCCGCAGTCTCCCCCGCCCATTGGAATTCTGGGTTGAGATCCCAATGCATGATGGAGCAAAAACAGTGTCGCGGGTGATTCTGGGTAAATGTCGTCAGTCAATCCTCCCTCTGTGAAAGCAACGGCAGACAATCATTTCACGCCCTTTTCCCTGGATTGCCCGGGCAGACGCCATAGCACGGCAACCATGGAGCCTGTTCAGCCTTTTTTCACTGTCATCGTATGTCTACTGGATGTTGCTAACAGACGCGGTACTGCAGCGCTACACAGCAGCATCCCCTTGCCTTTTGCAAGTTAGCAAAGACGGTTACCAGCCCTACTGTACTGTCTGCTGCTTTGCAAGTTGACAATGACGGTTACCAGTTATACTGTACTGTCTGGTGCTGTCATGGGTGCTCCTGGACGGCCTCGGTGAGGTCAGTTGGGAGCGCATGGACAAAAATGGGAATGACTCCCCAGGTCATTCTCTTCTTTAAGTTTTGTCTAAAGGGAGAGTCAGTCCTGCCTAGACTATCAGGCAAGCCTACTAAAGAAACAGAGAGGCAAACAGCCGCTCCGGGTCAGAGCCCCAGACATCCCGCAGAAATGAGGAGCTGCATGCCATTCTAGGGGGTGCCCCTGCAACAATGCCACCTGTTGCTTCCCTCCGCCCCCACCCCTCCTGGGCTACCGTGGCAGTTATCCCCCCACATTTGTGTGATGAAGTAATAAAGAATGCATGAATTTGAAACAACACTGACTTTATTGCCTCTGTAAGCAGAGATCAAAGCGGGGAGGGGAGGGCAGCCTCCAGCTGCTATGATATTCCAGGCAGGACTGAATCTCCATTAGACAAAGCTTAAAGAAGAGAATGACCTGGGAGTCATTGCCATTTTTGCCCAGGCGCCCCCGGCCGACCTCACCGAGGCCAGCCAGGAGCACTCACGGGATGACAATGACGGATATCAGTCATACTGTATCATCTGCCGTCCGCAAGGGAAGGCAAGGCAAGAGGATGCTGCTGTCTAGCGCTGCAGCACCGCGTCTGCCAGCAGCAACCAGTAGACATACGGTGAAAAAAGGCGAGAGAGGATTTTTTCCCTTTGCTTTCACGGAGAGGGGGAGGGTGGCGACGACATATACCCTGAACCACCTGCGACAATGTTTTTGACCCTTCAGGCTTTGGGAGCTCAGCCAAGAATTCAAATGGTTTTCGGAGAGTGCGGGAGCTGTGGGATAGCTACAGTCATCAGTCGCCCCTCCCTCTGTGAGTGTCCATTTGATTCTTTGGCTTTCTGGTACGCTTGTCTCAGCTCCTTAAGTTTCACGCAGCACTGTGTTGAGTCCCTGTTGTGGCCTCTGTCCATCATAGCCTTGGAGATTTTTTTCAAATGTTTTGGCATTTCATCTATTGGAACGGAGTTCTGATAGAACAGATTCATCTCCCCATACAGAGATCAGATTCAGTATCTCCCGTATGGTCCATGCTGGAGCTCTTTTTTGATTCTGGGACTGCATGGTCACCTGTGCTGATCAGTGCTCCATGTTGGGCAAACAGGAAATGAAATTCAAAAGTTCGCGGGGCTTTTCTTGTCTACCTGGCCAGTGCATCCGAGTTCAGATTGCTGTCCAGAGTGGTCACAATGGTGCACTGTGAGATAGGTCCCGGAGGCCAATACCATTGAATTGCGGCCACACTAACCCTAATTTGAAATGGCAATGTCGATTTCAGCACTACTCACCTCGTCGGGGAGAAGTACAGATATCGATATTACGAGCCCTTATATCAAAATAAAGGGCTTCGTTGTGTGGACGGGTGCAGCATTAATTTGGTTTAACGCTGCTAAATTTGAAATAAACTCGTAGTGTAGACCAGGCCTATGTATTCTACATTCAAATGCATAAACTACCCTTTTTATAATTTGATGCGTAGTTGAACTTTAAACAGTATTTAACAGAAAATGTCAGTGAAAAATTAAGTATGTTTTACTTTATATGTGACTCACACTTAAATTACTGTAACTAAAATAGAAATACTAGACAGAATATTTTTCTGTATTTTTCACTTTGTGCATCTGATAGCACTTTCTGTATTGTCAGTTTCCCTTAATGTTTTTGTGGGGCTTTAAATGCTTTTCTTGTTGCATGTGTTTTAAAGAAAAAAAAAAGAGTAAAATATAATTGTAAGACTACCCAAATATGGGCACACAAAATCAGGAGCTGTATAATGGACATAGGGAGAGGAGAGCTCCTAACCACCTGTAGTCTAGATGCTCTCTTGACATTACTTTAACTTTTTTTTTTTTTTTTGAGCGATACTAAATTTCAAGTTTCAGAATAGCAGCCGTGTTAGTCTGTATCCGCAAAAAGAACAGGAGTACTTGTGGCACCTTAGAGACTTACAAATTTATTTCAGCATAAGCTTTCGTGAGCTGTAGCCCACAAAAGCTTATGCTGAAATAAATTTGTTAGTCTCTAAGGTGCCACAAGTACTCGTGTTCTTTTTACTAAATTTCAAGCTGACCGCATTCCTTTTAAAAGAGATAAGAAACAAGAGGCAGACAAGGAAAAAGCTCTTTTGCCAAAACAAGTTCTCATCTTGGCACTTAAATTCTAATGCACCTTTTTGTTTAAATGTTGTTTAGCTTACCTTGGGAGCTGTCAGGCTAAAGGAGGGCTCGGATACACTCAATGAAGAGACACCAGGTGCATAAGTATAACCTGTTTTATTGCCAAAGTCTAAGAAGCTTCCCAGCCTTCACGCGTTACTAAATATATGCTTTCCAGCAACCTAGCAAGCAAGCAAGCAAGCATCAGTGCTTATGCCCCTTCTGCTACAGACAGTCCTGGACCCTCCAGCCTTGTCCTTGAGGGCTGGTAGCAGGCACTGCTCCAGGGTGGGAAATTCCTGGGCACCCACAAGGCGAAGGTCCGCAGGTGAGACTGTTTGTCTAAAGCAATTTTCATAGCCGTTTTTATCCTCATCTCTTTCTCATGGGGTGTATACATCCACAAGCAGGCTCTGGCAGGAAACACTACTGCTTTCTATTCCCACACTTAACACTCTCAGGCCTTCCTTATCTCTTTACTTGTTTATCCAGTCGGAGTGGCTGCACGCCAGCTTGGCCGGTCACTAGCTCCGCCTGGACCATTCTGTAACAACAGGCCAAGGTAACTTGTGATCAGCCCCAACAGGAGCTAGTTCATAAGTCCTTCAGGAATCCAGTTTACAAACTATTATTTCTGAGCACCTTACCATAGAAAATAATTCAGTCTTGAAGGTGTCAAACTGATTTAGGGATTTGGCTTATTTTATGACATATATTCTTGCAATATGTATAATAAATAAAATCCAAACCCTGTGTTGATGAGAGATCCTTCGGTGGTGACATGTCACTAGTGAGTCTCTTTGGATTATCTTTCTCTGACAAAATAATGAACTTGGGTATTTTTGAAAATATTTTGTCTCTCTAACTTTGTTCTTTATGTACAGTAGTTCCTATTGAATTTGGAAATAGCAACTGCTTATGGCAGTAGCAGGAATTGTGCAAAAGACCTAGCAAGAGTCTATGTTTTGAGTTAGAGGATGATCACTATACTTTATGAAGAATTTGAATTTTCTCTGACAGTTTGAACATAAGAACAGCCATACTGGGTCAGACCAAAGGTCCATCTAGCCCTGTATCCTGTCTTCCGACAGTGGCCAATGCCAGGTGCCCCAGAGGGAATTAACAGAACAGGTAATCCATCAAGTGATCAATCCCCTGTTGCTCATTCCCAGCTTCTGGCAAACAGAGGCTGGGGACACTATTCCTGCCCATCCTGGCTAATAGCCATTGATGGACCTATCCTTCATGAACTTATCAAGTTTTTTTTTTTAACCCGGTTATAGTGGTGATAGAGTTAGTTGACTGTTTTTAAAAAGTGCCATCTGACTAAATTTTTTTCTATTGTTTGAAGTTTTCTTTATAAATTTGGGTTGTCAAGTGTTTAAAAAAAATTAATTGCAATTAATCGCACGATTAAAAAAAACTAATCGCACTGTTAAACAATAATAGAATACCATTTATTTAAATATATTGATTTCAAGTACAACACAGAATACAAAGTGTACAGTGCTCATTTCTATTATTGAATACAAATATTTGCACTGTAAAAAATAGTATATTTCAATTCACCTAATACAACTACTGTAGTGCAATCTCTTTATCATGAAAGTTGAACTTTCAAGTGTAGAATTATGTACAAAAAAACTGCATTCAGAAATAAAACAATGTAAAACTTTAGAGCCTACAAGTCCACACAGTCCTCCTTCAGCCAATCGCTCAGACAAACAAATTTGGTTACATTTGCAGGAGATAATGGTGCCCGCTTCTTGTTTACAGTGTCATCTGAAATGAGAACAGGCCTTTGCATGGCACTGTTGTAGCCAGTGTTGCAAGATATTTACATGCCAGATGCGCTAAAGATTCATATGTCCCTTCATGATTCAACCACCATTCCAGATGATATGTGTCCATGCTGATGATGGGTTCTGCTCGATAACAATCCAAAGCAGAGCTGACTGATGCATATTCATTTTCATCATCTGAGTCGAATGCCACCAGCAGAAGGGTTTTTTTGTTTTTGTTTTTGGTGGTTCGGGTTCTGTAGTTTCTGCATCGGAACTCTTTTAAGACTTCTGAAAGCATGCTCCACTCCCCGTCCCGATCAGATTTTGGATGGCATTTCAGATTCTTAAACCTTGGGTCGAGTGCTGTAGGTATTTTTAGAAATCTCACATTGGTACCTTCTTTGTGTTTTGTCAAATCTGCAGTGACACTGTTCGTAAATCAAACAACATGTCATCATCTGAGACTGCTATAATATGAAATATGGCAGAATGCGGGTAAAAGAGAGCAGGGAACATACAATTATCCCCCCAGGAGTTCAGTCACAAATTTAATTAACGCACTATTTTTTTTTTAACCAACATCAGCAGCATGGAAGCATGTCCTCCGGAATGGTGGCTGAAGCATGATGGGGCATATGAATATTTAGCATATCTGGCATGTAAATACTTTGCAACGCTGACTACAAAAGTGCCATGCGAATGCCTGTTCTCACTTTCAGGTGACATTGTAAATAAGAAGCAGGCAGGAGTATCTCCTGTAAATGTAAACAAACTTGTTAGTCTTAGCGATGGGCTGAATAAGAAGTAGGACTAAGTGAATGTGTAGGCTCTAAAGTTTTACATTGTTTTGTTTTTGAGTGCAGTTATGTAACAAAAAAAATCTACATTTGCAAGTTACACTTTCACAATAAACATTGAACTGCAGTACTTGTAGGAGGGGAATTGAAAATACTATTTCTTTTGTTTATCATTTTTACAGTTCAAATATTTGTAATAAAAACTATAAAATGAGCACTGTACACTTTGTATTCAGTGTTGAAATAGAAATCAATATATTTGAAAATATTTACTAAATTTCAGTTGGTATTCTATTGTTTAACAGTGCGATTAATCACAGTTAATTTATTTGAGTTAATCGCATGAGTTAACTGTGATTAATTGACAGCCCTAATAATTAGTTATTTAAGATTTTAAAAAAATACTGGTTTGAATGTGAACATTGATGACACAAGTTATAATGGTGGCTTGAGAGTTTGACATGTTATTGAAGACTCAGCCTATAATGATAGCACTGCCCTTATCTGAACTCGACAGATTATTTAGACACACTATTTACTATCTCTCTACAGGACTGAAGACATTGCAATTGTTACTCATCCTAAAACGAAGTGGTTCTTTGTCCTCCTCTGTGGGCTAGAGTACAGATAATAGTTTGAGCATGTTCCTTTCTTTGAGCTGGTTCTTCATCTTAGCATCTAAAGGATCATGGTTTTAGAGGTACTAATTTCATTCCCCACAGATGCATGTAGGTGACTGTATGTGTGCGGGACTCACCCGTGCGGCGTCTCCTGCTGGTCACGTCTGGGAATTAGCTCATCCAGCCTCTGGAGTGCCCTCTGCAGGCCAGTGTCCCCTGCTGCTTGGCGCCCGTGTCCCTCCCGGACCCGATGCCCCGTTATCTGGGGTGCTGCCCCTTGGCAGTAACCTCTTTCTCTCAGGGCCTCCCCTCCCCAGGGAACCCCCACCCACTATCCCCACCTCGCCTCAGTATAAGGCTATGGCCAGGCATTGTCTAGGCCCGGCGCCCTGGGGCAGACTGCAGTATCAGTCTACTCATCACTGGCAAGGTTGGGTTTGGAACTGCTGCTTTTGCCTACCCCTGGGCTGCCCTCTGCAACCCCCAGTACCCATTGGCCTTCTGCTAGGCTGTAGCCTGGGGCTTTCCAGGCTGAAGCTCCCCAGCTCCTATGCCTTTCCCCAGCCCTGCTCTTCTCAGGTACTCTGTTCAGGTCCCTGCAGCCAACTCCCTCCCTCTCAGAAGCAAGAGGAAGTCCGCTGAGCTCCTGGCTCCCAGCCTCTTATATAGGGCCAGTTGAGGCCTGATTGGGGCGTGGGCCAGCTGTGGCTGTCTCCCCAATCAGCCTAGTACCTGCTTCCCCCTGCAACAACCCTCTCCAAGGGCTATCTGTAAACCCCTCAGGGCAGGAGCGGGTGACCACCCCGCTACAGTGACTTAAATTTCTGGGGAACTCTGCAGCTTTAGGAGAAGGTTTCCTGGCCAGGATGAGTGTGCAACTTATACTAACATTAACAACGAGGAATCCTTGTGGCACCTCTAGAGACCTTAGGTGCCACAAGGACTCCTCGTTGTTTTCACTGATACAGACTAACATGGCTACCCCTCTGAAACGTTATACTAACATTGTGGCTTTTTGACCCCTCTAGTGGCTTGATAATATGTAACATTGCTCCTAGTTGGGTCATATGTGGAAGAAAGCACTGTGGACCTCTGGTTTTAAAAGTATGAACTGCTACTGTTTAAAATGAAGGACAGAGGCCATTAGTTTAAAGGCAGGAACAGAATCAGGAACCTTAATATGTGGTGTAGCCACCCGAGGAGAATCAAAGTGTGGATTAGTGTTTTCAATGGAGAAGGAAGTTCAGGGCATTCTGGAGTAACTGTTATATTTTATTATGTTTGACTCCATTTTGTGCTTCATGTGTTAAACTCTGACAATACTTTGGAAACACATTTGCTAATGTATTTCACTGCAGGGTGTCAGGGATGGGAGGCACAGTCTCCTCTGTAAGAGTTGCCCATCCATGTGGGGAAGAGTTCTTCCTCCAACCCGTGTCTCTACAGGCAGATTGACTAGCTTCATTAAGCTCACAAGTTATACTGGTGACCCAGGGGAAGGATGCCAGCAGAAGTTATGTTTGTATTCTGTTTGTGTCAGTTAAGACCTTTACCAATGTAAGTATTATATTTAATCCACACAAACAGCTGCAGAAGCAGAAGATGATGTTATAACATCCTGGGATTTTTCTTCTTCTTTGGAGTGCTGATGTCAATATTGGCAAATTCAAAGGTGGAGAGGTATGTTTTTTGTGCTGGTAGAGATTGGGGGGCAGGGGGCGACCAGATGGAGAGGGAATGTTGTAGGCACACCTGCTACTGCAGCTGCTCTTGGCCGTATCCACATAGAGTCCAGTCCCCTGCTATTTCAACCAATCATGTCGCCTAATCACTTTAATAAACTTTATCGAGTTCTATCATGAAACCAGTTCAGCTTCTTGCTCCCACTACTCCTGCTTGGAAGGCTGTTGTAGAACATTGTTCCTCTGATGGTTAGAAATATTTTTCTAATTTCCAGCCTAAGTTTACTCAAGGCCAGTTTATACCCATTTCATTCTTGTCCCAACATTGTCCTTTAGCTTAAATATCTCGTCTCCCTCCTTGGCGTTTACCCCCAAATGTATTTATAAAGAGCAGTCATATTTCCCTCCCGTCTTCATTTTGCTGGGCTAAACAAACCAAGCTCTTTTAGTCTTAAAATAAGCTCTTCAGTCCCCAATCAACCTAATAAGCCCTTTTCTGCACCTGTTCCAGTTTGAATTAATCTTTCTTAGAGGTTGGTGACCAGAATTTTACACAGTATTCCAGGTAAGGTCTTATTTGCCTTGTACAATGGTATTACTTCTCTATCTCTACTGGAAATGCTTTTCCTGATACACCCGAGGATAGCATGTGCCTTTTCATAGCTGTATTATATAGGTGTAGTAGTTGATCACAAGATGACTACAGGCCACCAAAGTCTTTCTCTTCCTCTGTTATTTCCAGCTGATGAGCCCTCCGTTTATAGAAGAAATTCTCATTAGTCCCTAAGTGCATGACCTTGCACTTTGTGTTACTAAATTTCATCCCATTTCTATTACTGCAGTCCTTAAGGTCATCCAGCTCTTCCTGTATGATGATCTTTGTTGATAATGCGTCCTAGCTTGGGTCATCAGCAAATTTTCATACATTTTTGTGTCAAGGTCATCAGTGAAAATATTTTCATAAGATTAGTCCCAAAACTGATTCTTGAGGAACTCCACTGGTAACTTGCAATTGTTTTTCTAATCCACATTTTCTCCATCCTAACTAATAACTTTCCTATGTGGCACTGTATCAAATGCTTTACTGAAGGACATCTAAATTAGATCTACTGCATTTCTGTGGCCTGCAAATTATTTTAATCCTAGTTGAAAACATTATCCAAACTGCATGATGTGGCTAGCTGACATATATAATCATTTCAGTGTTATAATGGTGCACCCAGATACAAGTTACCATTGCAGTTCATTGGTTGTTCAGCATTCTATCAGAACTCTGGAACATAAGTTAATTACCGCATATACTTGTTCATAAGCCAAATATTTTTGGTAAAAAAGTGACGCATCAAGGAGTGGGGGTCGGCTTATAAATGGGTCTACACCAAAATTTGATGATTTTTATGGAATCATTGAATTGAATATTTAATACATTGTCGTTTTGTTTACCTGGAGCATCTGCAGGCATGGAGCCCGTAGCTCCGCCACTTCCCACAGCTCCCATTGGCTGGGAATGGCAAACTGTGGCCACAGGGAGCTGAGGGGCTCCATGCCTGCAGATGCTCCAAGAAAACAAAACGTCCTGACCCGCTAGCGGCTTACCCTGATGGCCGGGAGCCTAAGTTTGCCAACCCCTGAAATATAAGGTCGGCTTATGAAAGGGTCATACAGTTTTTGCTATTTTTATCTAACCATCTTGGGGGGTCGGCTTATAAACAAACGGGCTAATGAACGAGTATATACGGTAGTTTCAGGAGCTGCAATACAGCATTCTGAGAGGAATGAGTTTAGGCCCAGAATTCAGACTGGACAAAGAGGTTCTGAAAATGACAAAAGTGTAATTAGTGAACTTCAGATATCCAGACCTATGTCCAAAATCAGGTTACAGTTTTCTCCATTACTTAGATCAAGTCAGTCACTTCCACTGTGTTTTATTAAGTCTAAAAATGCTGCAGTCTCCTTTTTCTAAAGGTCATTCTTTGGTAAGCATCATTCAGGATCATTCAAAGCAGTAAGTTTTCTAGCATGGTTAAATAACACCTTGTCATTGAACAAAAAAATAGAATTTTTTCCTCAGATATATTAATGTCTTTTTTGTAACCCAGCTGGGCACCCATTTACCAAATAAGGAAATAGGGATTTTAATTTCTGTATTTCAGAAATTATAACCACTGCAACTGATTTCTCCACAGCTGTTCTTTCTGAGACATTACCCGATTTCTTGCTTGCCTAGAAGCAATTTGCTGAGCCTGACTAGTGTAATGCAAATATTTTGTTCCTAGATGGAAACAAAAGCCAAATGCAACCCATTTTACTCATCTACAATTTGAAGTCTTGTTTTAACAGAAAGGGGAGACATTGATTTGAAACAGTTTGCTCTTTATTATTAATGAACTCCCCTTAGGCACCTAAGGAGAGAGCTAAATCATTCACCTTAGCACCAAAGGCTAATCTGGATGCAGATATCTGAGGAAGTCTCTGTGCAATCTGTGTCTGTGAAAAAATGTATCTTACCTTTCGTTGTGTATATGTAATGCTTATGCACATTTTCAAATTCTCAGGCTACTTCAGAGTCAAAATCTGATTTGTTACGTTGTGTATTTCATTCAAAATATAAATATTAACTACATATTATTCTGGAGCTTGTTTATTGTATGTCATATAGGAAGGATAATGGACAGGTCATTGACTGAGACATGGGAGACCTGGTTTAGTTTTTTGTTTAGCCCAGAGGTGAGCAAACTACAGCCCGTGGGCCACACTTGGCCCATGGGACCGTCCTGCCTGACCTCTGAGCTCCTGGCCCAGGAGGCTAGCCCTGGCCCCTCACCTGTGTTCCCCCTCCCCCGCAGCCTCAGCTCGCTTGCTCTGCTGCCAGTGCAATGCTCTGGGCAGCGGGGCTGTGAGCTCCTGGGGCAGCATAGCTGCAGAGCCCAGCCTGACCCAGTCTCTGTGCTGCGTGGTGTGGACCGGCTCTAGCCGGGTGGCGCGGCTGTAGCGCTTCCAGCCACCGGCGCTCCAGGCAGTGTGTTAAGAGGGCAGGGAGCAGGGGGGGTTGGATAGAGATCAGGGGAGTTCAGAGTGGTGGTCAGGGGGCAGGGGTGTGGATAGGGGTTGAGGTGGTCAGGGGGAGGTGGGGGTTGAATGGAGGGGCAGTCAGGAAGGAGTGGGGGTTGGATGGGGCTGCAGGGGCAGGGGTTCTGGGGGCGGTCAGGGGCCAGGGAGCGGGGGTGTGTGTGGATGGGGTAGGGGTCTCCAGGGGGCTGTCAGGGAACGGGGGGGTTTGGATGGGCAGGAGTCCGGGGGGGGGCAGATAGGAGGTGGGGGCCAGGCCACGACCTCCTCCCCTAACTGGCACTCCATACAATTTACAAAACCCGATGCGGCCCTCAGGCCAAAAAGTTTGCCTGCCCCTGGTTTACTCACAGACTTCCTTTGTGACCTTGGGTAAGTCACTTAATCTACCCTGTGCTTCAGTAGTTCTTCTATATAAAATGTTGATAATGCTTCTCTACCTCTTTGGGTGTATTGAGATTAAAATCCATTAATGATTGTGAGGGGGCACAGATATCACAGTGGTGTAAGTACCTAGATAGATATGGACAAATTATTTTTTTCTGTTTGTTTTGACCTGGGATATTTCCCTGGAGTAGTTTCATTAAATGCACATGCTTGTGTGTGATTTTATGAAATAGACTTATATCAAGAATTTTGAATGAAATTGAAAATAAAAATATATATAATACACACATCAAGGTAGAGTATCATTAGAGTGGGACATTTTGAAAATTACTTATAATTTTGTGCACATTATATTTTTAATTGGTGATATTTGAAATCTGTAGATTAAAGATAACATTATAAATCAACTTGCATATTTCTGAATTTTGAATGAAGGTTCCTAAAGGAAGTTGCTCCTTGACTGATCCAAAGTACTATATCGTACCTTACTTCCTCCTTTACTACTTTTTAGCATGAGTCTGAGATAATTTTCCCTGACTTAAGTAGAGCATTGCAGATTTGTAGATACTTAATTTCATATAAAATTATATACTATCAGTAGTTTGAAAAATGAGATACATTTCAATCTTTGAAACATGATATAGACTTGTGAAAGGTCTGAATTTTCTTCCAGACTGATGAATGTGATTGTACTGAAGCCCATGTGTATGCATATGATGCAAGTTAAAATTCTTCAGGGTCTGTTAAAGGGGACTAATGCCACTGAGCACAAGGCCTTTTTATGGCTGAAATAATTTATCATGATTTTCCTTTCAATAAGCTCTGTGTGATAATATCAACTCTGGGTATTCATTACTAATCATACACCGCTACCTTGATATAACACCACCTGATATAACACGAATTTGGATATAACGTGGTAAAGCAGTGCTCCGGGGGGGGGGGGGGAGAGCTGCACACTCCGGTGGATCAAAGCAGGTTCAATATAACATGGTTTCACCTATAACGCGGTAAGATTTTTTGGCTCCCAAAGACAGTGTTATATCGAGGTAGAGGTGTACTTTTTTTATTAGGAAAAAAATCTGTTACAGCCTTCTTCTTTGCTAGGTGGACATAAAATTATAGCAATGTAGGGCTGGAAGCGACTTTGAGAAGTTACCAAGTAAACCTAGACCATCCCTGACAGGTGTTTGTCCAACTTGTTTTTAAAAGCTTTCAATGATGGGGACTCCATGACTTCCCTTAAAAGCCTATTCCAGACCTTAACTACCCTTATAGTTATAAAGTTGTTGCTAATATCTAACCTAAATCTCTCTTGCTGCAGATTAAGGCCATTACTCCTTGTCCTACCTTTAGTGGACATGGAGAACAACTGACCACCGTACTGTTTGTAACATATTGGAAGACTGTTATCAGGTTCCCCCCTCAGTTTTTTTTGTTCTCAGGACTTAAGCATGCCCAGTTTTTTAACCTTTCCTCATAGGTCAGGTTTTCTAAATCTTTTATCATTTTTGTTGCTCTCCTCTGGACTCTTTCCAATTTGTCCACATCTTTTCTAAACTGTAGGTGCCCAGAATTGGACACAGTGCTCCAGGTGGAGCCTTACCAGGGTGAAAAGATCAGGACAGTTACCTCCTTACATACAAAACTCCTGTTAATATACCCCAGAATCATATTAACCTTTTTTGCAGTTGCAGCACATGGATGACTCGTATTCAGTTTGTCACAATGTGTCAAATAATAAAGCCAGAGTTTATCTGTATATTGGATATGATTGTATCCAGTTATTTGTTATGGTAATAAAAAGATATCTAATAGGTAAGAACTTTCCTTGTGTGAGGCGATCAGCCATGTTCCAGCTTAGCAGAAATGTAGTTAGAAACAAACAAAACCTATATAGAATGCAATTTCACCTTTCCTGGAAAGACATGTAAAGGCCAGAGAGCAGTTGCTCAGTCTGAGTTCTCATGAGATTATTTAATATTTGTGATTGCCACAGAAGCACAGCAGACCTAGAGTGGTCTTAGACCTCAAGTCTTTAAGTGCATTTGCAGGACAAGATGGAACAACCACAAGAAGCTTAGAAAATGACAATATCTAACAATCTTATTGGCAGCATAGTCCTGTAAACATCCTTCTAAGGCCCAATTCACTGGTGTGATTGGGTTGCTTTGTGCTCTTCCAGCAGGATGGATTTTATTTAAATCAAATTGATGTAAATGATGATTTAATTAACTAGTCAGGAAGACTCAATTTAATCATGGATTTCTACATAAAAGTGCATTCTTGTTGGTTGTTATAACCTTAATACATATTCACAACTCAGAGATAGATGTAGATTTCATTTTTAGAAGGTACACACTATACATTTTTAAAGTGATTTATTTTAAAAACTTTTCAGATTAGTTTTACAGCTATATCAGAAAATGAATGATTGTTTGGTTATTTCATTTACCAAACGTAATTGAAGCAGAGATTTATGAAGTTATGGAGGTGAACTATCTCCAATTCAACAGGTTAATCATTAGTATTTGGAGGATTTCCTCAGATACCGTATTAGGAGAAAAACATCACCAGACAGACATTGAAATTGTTTTATTTAACTAAAACAACAATGGTTATGTATTCTGGATTTTTTTCTTCAACAACAAACATAATATTTTAACAAAACAAGCATATGAATTTTTTAATTTAGTTAAACATTCAATTTTTTTAAAATCAAATGTTTGTTAAAATTGTTTTTAACTAAAATAGTTATATATAAAAACAAAAATTAAATCGACTATGTCAGCCAGGTCAACATGAGAAACTTAAAATATTGGCTTCTGCAGCTAACTCAATTGTCTTCACCTTCATTTTCCTGTTTGTTCATAATCTGGAAAAGAAAAACAATCTTTCTCCTTTTTCAGGTCCCAAATGATTTCTCAATTTGGAATGAATTTGTCCAAAGGAAGAAAATATTCTTTCTACACCGGCAGAAGAAGCTACTGCTGTTAAAAGTGAGATTATCACTTCAACAGTCTCTGAATCCAAGTGCTTAAGTGACTTCCACCAGTTCACTGGTGTGACTTTCTTTAAAACATCATCAGCAAACATATATTTCTTGAATGGTTCACCCTTAGTTCTGAAGTTTATTATAGTTGGCATCATGGAAGGATGATTGTTGGATGTTCATGTTATAGCCAACTCCTCCTCTTCAGCAGTTAAGGTTTGACCCGGGTACGAAGTATTGAGAATATTTGCAAGACAATGAGCTGGAGATAGTGCTTGTCCCATTTATTCTTTTAATGCTTGCAGTGTAACTCTGCATATTTCTCTTTTTAAGATCTCACTCAGTTCCTTCCAAATTTCAACAGCATCATCAATAAAACAGCTATTTCCCCGCATTTTGTTCAAGGCTATAGAAATAGGCTTCAGGGTACTCAGCATGTGTTCAACATTTCTCTTAAGCCCAATGTTGAGAACTTTGGCTGTGACAGTGCCATCTATTTTTTCACGATTTTGTTCACAAACTGTCATCAGGTTAGGCCAATTCTTGATATAGTGCTCAAAACAGTCCACTACTGAGTTCCATCTCACATCTTGTGGGAGAGTTAGTTTGGTTCCTCCCACTTTTATCAGAGCAGCTGCTGCAAAGTGGTTGTTATGGTAGTATTTTGCAATTTCAACATTAGCCTTTATTTCTGGAACACTGAAGTCTTTGGCTTGGAGGTGCATCAAATGAGCAGTGCAACCATATGTTATTAGCTTGGGACTCTCTTCTAAATAATTTCTTCTCATCTTGGATACATTTGCAGCATTGTGTGTGACCAAGCTGCGTACTAGATATTTGAATTTTTTTTCATGGTTTGTTATAGCTTTTACTGCTGCTACTTGTAAGTATTCTCCTGTGTATGCATTTCCTGATGTATCAATTGTTTCTGTAAGGAAGATATTTTCTTCTTCCCTTCTTCTGTTATCACACGAGCACATAAAACAGGATCACTGTGGACATTGCTCCACCCGTCAAGACTGAGGTTAACAATTTCATCCTCTAGACATTTTGCACACTGCTCAATTTCTCTTTCTCTTTATCCAGTAATTTGCCTGTGACATCTGCTCTGTTGGGTGGACAGTATCCTGGTTTTAATGACTGAACCACGTTAATGAAGTGTGGGTCCTCAGTCATACAGAAGGGAGAGTTTGTTGCATAAACAAACTGGGTCATTTTTTCATCATTACCTCTTTTTGTAATCTACTTTAAAGGTGAAATTGTAAAAGGAAGATCTGCCTATTTCAGCTATTTATTTTTTATCTCAACTGCATCTAAAATGATAGTACCATAGAGTAACAACTATATATTTTTTCTCAAACATGAGAATTCAAGAATAGTCCAGAAGGAAGACATGCAGTCCTTAAGAAAGAAGTCTGAAATAAAAAAGTTTACTAACCTGAAGATCCTGTATGTTCAGACATGTTCCTTTCATCATCTTCAACGCAGCTTCCTCCTGAGAAGGAATTCTTCTCATGATGTTGTTTCATTCTGGCAAGCAGGCCTTTCATTTCTTTGTTGCACTGTTTGTATTTTGCACGCACGCCTGTCTTACCCACAGGTAGGCCTGGTCTACAGTACACATTTAGGTCGAATTTAGCAGCGTTAAATTGAATTAAGCCTGCACCTGTCCACACAACAAAGCCATTTACTTCGACATAAAGGGCTATTAAAATCGATTTCTGTACTCCTCCCTGACGAGGGCTGGGGGGCATGTGAGCGTGGGTGCAGGAGTCAGGGAAGACATAAGGGATGAAACCCTCACCTCTCTTTGGGCACTCTTATGCTAGGTAAAAGGGCTGGAACAGCATGAAGGGGCCTCTCCACGTCCCTGAGTAGTCCAGGATTGGTAGGGTGCAACAGTGTCTCGAAGCCAGTTTAGCCCCTCTGGTTGCAAGTTTTGTGTTGCACCACTAAGGGATGCAGCTCAGAATCTCATCCATGCTTTTTAGTGGTGTCTTGAAAGAAGAAAGAACAGCCATTGTGCACATCAGAGGCAGGAGCGAGTTCCAGATGTGTGAAGCAACATGGAGGAAAGCATGAAAATGAGAGTAGGAGTATGGATACAAAGAAAATGATGAAGAATGAGAACTGAAGCTAAAAGAATGAGATGTCACGGAGTGGGTGTGGAGGGAGTATGGGAAAAAAAAATACAGATACAGGTTGGGCTGGAGATCACTGCATCCACTTTAACTTATTGGGCCAATTTAATGGATGCAGATTCACTGACTTCAATGATATTGCACCAGTTTAGACTAGGATTAATTTGACTTGCATTTTCAAAGGCATATTGACGTATGCAGTGAATGCAAGTTAAATTTTCACTTTTTTTGTTTTGACAAAAGATGTTAGAAAACTAATTCTTAGTCAAATATATATACTAAATAATGTTAGAGAAATTAATTATATATAATATAGTTTAAGAAAATATAAAGGAGTTTTTGCTTTTTGTATGTGTTCCTGCTGATCCAGCATTTGCAAATTTAGCTGAAACAGCATCAGGGTTACTCCTGGGGAATTCTGCACCAAAATATTAAAAATTCTGCATGCAATATTTTAAAATTCTGCAAAATTCTGCATATTTTATTTATCAAAATAACACAATATAATCACACCAGTTTCAATTATTTTGGTAATTTATTTCAAAATACCTGTCAGCAATTATGTGTCTGTATTGTTAACACAACAAAAAAAGATTCAAGAAATGTTTTTTGACAAATAGATTTCTTACTAGGCATATTAATACAGAACTCTGAGTAATAATTCATTTAAACTACAGTACAGAACCGTATTTCCTGAACCCCTCAGAAGCAGTACAAAGGCTTGGTGTAACGGAGGAGCTGAGGGAGAAGAACTTCAGCAAATGTGGGTAGATTTTAGCCTCTGGAAAGGAGTAGCATGAGCACCCAGCTAGCACCTTCTGTTCCCCATACATTAGCTGCCTAGGGAGATGGGCATTCCCTCTTGGGGCTATGGCATGCTGGAAGACATGGAAAGAAGCATTCTTACTTAATACCCAGGCCCAAACTGGATCAGGTTTCTAAACTCTGAGAAGGTTCCAGGCCCTATGCTTGGGGTGTAAAGGTGGGTAGTAGGCCCATAGGATACAGATAAATACAATCAATTGGTAAGTGCCATTTAAACACTTAGTGTCACTGGAAGTTGGAGTAGTTCTTTGAGTGATGGTCCCTATGGGTGTTCCAATTTAGGTGTTTGTGCATCTCTGTGCTTGTAATTGGAGATTAATGGTAGCAGTGTCCGGTTGAGTCACACATGTACAGTCTCCATCTTGCACCACTTCAGGCGATTAATTGGTGCTGTGCGACCAGCCCTCCCTAAGTTCCTTCTCTACCGTGGTTGTCTCGAGTTGGAGCAACTAGCAGCACCTCTCAGCTTTCTGAGTAGCATAACTCAGACATAGGTTAGGGGTTTGTTATTGAAGTGGATGGGTGAGATTCTGTGGCCTGCATTGTGCAGGAGGTCAGACTAGATGATCATAATGGTCCCTTCTGACCTTAAAGTCTGAGTCTATAAGAAAGTAATTGTTGTGAAGGAGCCTGGGTATGAACTTGAAGAGTTGTTGGGTATGAGTGGGAAAAGTATGGAACAGGTTTTTGTGGGGGGGCGGGGAGAGATTGTTAGGGAGTGTCCCCCATGCAGCCTCTTGTGGACCCCTCACCTCTCCCATTCAGCCAGGCACATCTGCTCCTGTCCCCATGTGTCCTTGCACCCCCTGTCCACATATGTCCCTCTACCCACCACTCAGACACCCATTCCCCCATCCCCATGTGTGCGTGGATCCCCTCCCCATCCTCATGTGTCTCTGTGCTCCCATTCAACCACTCCACTGTCCCCATGTGGCGCTACACCCCCTCCCCCCTGTGACCCTTTGCCTCCACTCCCATTCAGTCCTTGCCCCAGTCTGTCCTCCCGCACTAGCCCTTATGAGTAAGGCTGTGTGTCTGTCATGGAGGTCACGGAAGTCATGGCTTCTGTGACCTCCATGATTTCTGCAGTGGCTGGTGCTGGCTCAGGGCAGCAGCAGCAGCAGGTTGGATGTGTGGGAGGGGACTCAGGGCTGGGGCAGGGAATTGGGATGCAGGGCAGCACTTACCTGGGTGGGGGGCTTCCTGGCTCCCACTCGCATGTCCCTGCAGCTCCTAGGTGGAGGGGCTAGGGGGTTCTGTGCTGCCCGCGCCCACAGGCGCCACCCCTGCAGCTCCCATTGGCTGCAGTTCCCGGCCAATGGGAGCTGCAGAGCCAGCACTTGTGGCGGGAGCAGTGCGCGGAGCTCCTTTGGCTGCCCCTCCCCTAGGAGCTGCAGGGACATGCCAGTCAGAGCTGGGAGGCTAGAGAGCGAGGGCTGCTGGCCGGGCGCTCAACTCTGAATGTAGTGCTGCTGCCAGCAGCAGAGGAGAAGAAAAGGTGGCAATACCATACCATACCCCCTTTATTTCTCTGCTGTTGCTGGCAGCGGCACTGCCTTTAGAGCTCAGCTCCTGGGCAGCTGCCACTGCTCTGTGTTCTGCCTGCAGAGATGGGTGGATGGAGAGCGGCAGTTGCTGTCCGGCTACCCGGTGGGGGGCGTAAACTACTACAGACATGAAGAAGGGGGTGCGATTAAAGAAGTTTTGAGAACCACTGCTGTAGCATATTGATCGGAGCCTATAACTTCTGAATGTTGTAACTGGTCTCAATAACTTTATTCTTCTTTGGCGCTTAGTATTTTGGTACTTATCCTCAATAAGAGGACCTATTTATAATTATATATATAATAATTCCTCTGTGATTGAAAGTGAATTCAATGGATTGAGAATACTTGTATGTGATTTAAAGGATTTTTGCACTATTGCCCCAGCCAGGCTTTAAGTCACCCTGAGACTCCTCCGGTCCTGGAGCTGTCTGGACGCTTGTCCTGTCTGACATAAATTAGAAGAGTGAAGTCTGCTCTAGCCTACAGTGGCTGCCACTAGACCCAAAGAGCTGTTATAATGGCTGGGGTTTGGTGGAGAAGTCCAGCCATGACCCCCTTTCCTTGACTGTGCACACTGCATAGAGGTCTCCAGGAAGCAGGAAGAGACGCAAATTCTATCGTATGTAGGTTCTTATACTTCCGTTGTTACTGTAGAATCTGAGCAGTTTCCATTAGTGCATTGAGCAATGTGACTAACCTGGTCATGTGGTTTGTTCCCCTCTCATCCTCTCCACAGGGGGAAAATTGTGTGTGCAGTGAAATTTTTGTTTTGCTAAGGTTTAGGTTTTGGTTTTTTAAAATATACCGTGTTACATGTTAGAAAAGGTTGAAGAAATGTGATTTGCACTTGGAGCAGAAAATGGTGACGTTTGATGGTCCCAAGTTCTCGTGGGAGTTTGTTCCACAGTATCAGACCAGCCCCTGAGAAAGCTGTGCCTTCTGCATGGATGGGCTTTATATACAGGACTCTCTACAGTGGCTCCTTGTTATATGAAAATGCCTGTATGAAGTAAAGAAGTGAGAAGCAGCTAAACTGAATGGAGAATTAGGCCCATAGTCTTGAGTTTAATTTTAAAGGAAAACATATTTCTTCTTAAATTGAAAAAAAAATTACTTATGGGCAAATGTCTGAACTTTTAGCCTGAGTATATTATTCCCCACTGGAGGTCACTATTTCAACTCATGGTTTTCCATTATAAACCTCCGCTGTGTGTGTGTGTGTAAAATGTATATACAAGATGTGTGTATTGTCAGTGTATATATAAATCATCTTAAAGTTAGTTCTCCAGGAGAAAGTGGGTTTTCTGTTTTCTCCATTTTTTAATAAATCTCTGATGTGTCCATAATGACACTTATAGATACAAAGGTTTTTAAAAGAATGATCATAATTATATGTAATCCTAGTTACTGATGACATGACCTATTAATGTAAAAAAAAATACAACCCCCACCAAAAAAAACCAACAACCAAAAAAACCCAAACAAACCAGTAGCCATGCCACTATGGCATTTTAACAAGTATCATGGGTAAGGAAGACTTTGTTATGCATTTCCAACAAATAATTCCTTTCTTGTTAGATTTAGGTTCTGAGTGGTGATTTATTTTATTTATATTTTCCTACGTTCATTTTTAAGACAGGACATTTCATAAAGTGATTTTTCTTAATTCAGTTCTACAGTAATTAACCAATAAAAAACCTGGAAGAAAAGACACAACACTTAAGGCTGTCATCTCTAAATTATTAAAGCTCTACAACCTATTCAGTAATTCTAAACAAAAAACACATTCTCTGATAGCCTTAATCATAAATATCTAAAAACAGCAGCTTTCCTATATTAAATTAGCTCCAGACCGCGCTTGAAGATGAATAGAAATGTTGGAGAAAAGTAATCTCTGCAATCTACTTCCCTTTTTATGTACATTAATGCTCAAGAATAATATTCCTGATCCAAATAAAATCAGTGCTATTTCTTTCATTTGATAAGTTGTATAGATGAAGTGAATCTTGGTATACAGCATGATTTCATCTGGGATCAGTTATTAAAAATGGTTGAGGTCTTCCTCAGCCTAGATTATTTTCCCTAAAAGTATGGATCATTTTTAAACATGATGGAGTTCAAGGTTGTGGTAAGAGGGAGAAGGACATACAAGAGGAAGTAATTGGCAAAATGGGAAAGATTTTATTTTGAGCAGATATGTAACAGCTCTTTGTGTATAAATAAATTAAGCTAATATGTGATTCTCCTTTGTTTTAAGAATAAAACAAGACAATATGTAACCTTTATCTTTTATTTTTTCTAGTGATATGCAGCTTCCGAGGATCTATACCACAAGGCTTAGTTTTGGAACTAGGAGAAACTGTCCAGATCTTGGAAAAATGTGAAGGTTAGTATGATGGGTTGAAGTGGGTTGTGTTTCCCAAAGATAAATCTTATTTGCAGTAGAAATATATAAACAAATTTACAGTTGCGGATTTTAATAAATCATTTTGGGACCACGATGTATCAGATCATCAAAATACTCTGATAAAACCTCATTTGACCCACTTACCATAGGAAAGACTAGAGCTTTACTGGCAGTAATCCAGTCTGATAGGAGGTCAGCGTGTTTTAAGTAAACCATCTGTCCAGAAAATGTTCAAACCCTGACTTGAGCGTTTTATGGTTGTTGTGTCTAGTGGTGAATTTTCATCATGTTGACTTTTGAACAAATATCTAGATTTCCAATAATATTTTGTAGTTTTTATCCCCTTCCCATTAAGTTGAGCTTACCAATATTATTCATTTTCCATAAGTATTTGAAAATATGCTTAATGAAATGTAGTAGTGATTTGGTTGGGACCAGGACTGTGAAAAAGAATAATTTGTTGACGTTACTGATTTATGTAGGAGAGTGTTTTACAATTAACCTTCTTTACCTTCTTTTTACTCTTAAAAGTAAATGCCATTTCCAGTACATTACAGCAATAGCAGCCATTCTCTCTCTTTGAATGTATACATATAGGGTCCAATCCTGCTGCCTTACTCATAGGAATAAACCAGTTGAAGTCAGTGCTGCTAATCACATATGTAAAGGATTTGTCCCCTATTGTACAGAAAAAGCAAGCAACTGTAAATTGTTTGTAATATCTTTGAGGCATACTTTTGACAACATAAAACATGAGAGCACGTTTCACTAAAACCTCTGAGATGGAATTATAGATCCTTAATCCAAAACTGTCTTCAAAAAAATTAATCCAGGTCCCAGATCCATAGTTATGAATCTGAGTTGCAGATCCATGGGCCGTACAGTCTTTTGTCTCTAACATCCATGAATAGGAATCTTGTAATTTGAGAATGTTGCATCACACCAAAGAACAATTAGATTTTTTTTTTCAAATTTGGATTGCAGTGCATTAAAATTTACTCAGTAGTTTAGCATAGTTTATCAGTATACCATTTTAGCCATAGACCACTGTGCATACTACAGTAAATACAAATTTAAAATTGATAACTCCGAAAAACGTAGGTTTAAAAGCACAAATTAAAACCACAAGATTTACCCTTCCCCCATATCAATTATACCTTTAAAATCGCCACTCCTAAAACACTGTATGAAAATAAGATTAAAAAAATTAGGAGTGCAATATTTCATTTTGGTTAAAAGTGGCCTCTCTCTCACATGTTTTTTCTTATGTTTATGGCCAACCAAGGAAATAAGGTAACAGTCTATATAACTGAAATGTTTTCAGTGCATAACAAGTATGCTGATTTCTGATCTGATGCAGTAAAAGGCATCTAGGCCAAGAATGAAAATAGCCATTTATTTCTCAGGTGGCAGTGTAGGTTACAAGACTATAAATAGTGTGTTAAGTCTGCAGCTTAGCCAAACGTACATGGACAAAGATGATGGTCTCTCAATACCAGCATAACTCCCTTCCTTCCAAATAGGCCCTTTGCATAGTTTGAAACAGAGACCTCTAAAGACCTTTCTTAACATACTGTTGTTTAAAATACTCAAATATTTCTCATAACTGTAGATATTCTTTGTTAGAAAGTCAAGGAGACATTTGTTGTATGAACAACTGCCACATCCAATTGTTTACAATTATATTCTGCTCTGAACTTAAGGTTTTCTCAGTTTTGTCTACAGTGGTAACAAAGACAAATTCCAAAAAGCCCAAAGAATGGAGGGAATAGTGAACTTGCAAAAGCCAAGGGAATGTCAGAGGATATACCTTACTGAGCTTTTCCTTCACACAAAATCATGGCAAGCACTGTCAATTCATATGCTGCATACAGAGCCAATAAATATTAAGGCATTGTACTTTTGTTGAAATAGTATATTCCCCTACCTCTGCCCTGAGTAAAGCAGCTTGGGTGTAACTTAGGAAGCTGAACATTCTCCTTACAAATTTGTTTTATACACCCTGTAATTCATTACGATTCTTCCAGCCCCAAATTTCTGTATTATACAGTATTTGGGAACACACTTTAGCTTTAAACTCTAAGAGCTGGAAGGACTGGATTGCCTGTGTAAACGTGAATGAACATAGCACTGCTTGCATAGAACCTTGGGCTTTCTTCTTTACCACCTCTATATGTTTATCCTACTGGCCATTATGTGTAAAACAGATATCCAAACAGGGGAAAAACCTGACTTGTTCAATATAATGGCCATCAATCATCCATGTATGCAGTCTTGGTCTGTGGCCAGAGAAAATTACTTTAGTTTTCTAATAGTTTATGGTCAGGTTCTCCTACTTGCAAAAAGAGCTAAAGTCCTTTAACATATACTTTAAGCCTAGGGGGGTTTGAGACCACAGAACCATGTTGTCTGCATAAAGAAGGACCAACACAAATCGGTTCAGAATTTTGGGAGGGAAATGTGCTGCTTCTAAAGCTGTCACAGTCTCATTAATGTAAAAATTAAGAAGAAAATGGGCCAATACGCAGCCCTGTTGGATGCCTTTTATGATGGATAAGTAAATTAGTTTATCTCGCCACCCAATCCTAATCTTGACACTGTTTGTCTATGGAGGGCTTTCAAGATAAAGAAGCCTAGGGTCTATGCTAGCCTTCGCAGGTTTCTCCCAGAGATGATCTCTGTCAGTAGACTCAAAAGCTGATTTCATGTTGACAAAGGCTGCATAAAATTTTTCCTGGGAACTGGCTTTGAAGGCTAATAAAATACTCTTGTCAGATGGCTGAGATAAATCTTAATTATCTGGTGTGACAAAAAGTGGCTAGTCCAAAACTACATGGCTCTTGAGCTAGAAGGCAAAATAATGTACATATTTATCATTTTCTGAATGGTTACAGTACACATCTTTGTAGACCAGATTCTTGAATACCGAAAGTGCTATATAAGATTATTAGGCCATTAACACTATGGACTTAAAGGAAACAATTGCTTACTGGAATTTCTCTGCTCAAAGGTAGATCATTTTTCCTGAGATGGCATATATTAATGATGGTACCTGTCTTAAGAGTCTTTGTTCTGTGCAACTAAACTTGTAAAAAAATCCAAACATCCTTCCCAGACTTGAAGAAGAGCTCTGTGTAGCTCGAAAGCTTGTCTCTTTCACTAACAGAAATTGGTCCAATAAAAGATATTATCTGACCCACCTTGTCTCTCTACTAGCCTGGGACCTGCATGGCTACAAAAACGCTTCAAACAAGCAGTGGTTTGTAATTAAAAGCTAATTCTCCAATTCCATGGTATATACCTACCTCTCTTCAAGGGCCAGGGGAAACAAATGGGCCCTTTTGCAACATGTCTTGAAAGTTGACTAGTCTAATCTATTTTGTACCACAAATGGTAGGAATTCTAGAGTCATATCAGCTGGCCCCTATTTGTTATGTCAGGAAGGATCTATCAGTACATCTGCTGATCACAATTGTCAGTGTATTGCAGGAAGGGACATAGGCACAGAGTTTCTAATCTGTTAGGGGGTGCTCCTCCCTGGCCTCGCCCTCACTCCATCCCTTCCCTAATGCCTCACTCCTGTCCCATCTCTTCCTGGCCCAGTTCTCCCCCCTCCCCCGAGCACGCTGCGCCCTTGCTCCTCCCCCCCACCAGTGCCTCCAGACACTGCAAAACAGCTGATCTGCGGTAGGCGCTGGGAGGGAAGGGGAGGTGCTGATTGGTGGGGCCTGCTGTCAGGCAGGAGCCACTGGGGGAAGAGGGAGGCATTGATGGGGGGCTGCCAGTGGGTGCTAAGCACCCACCATAGTTCTTCTTCTAGACTTTTATATTCCCAAATCTAGTACAAATCCTCATTGCTTAGGATTTGCCAGTTTATTTCTATTTTATTTCTGGAAATTTTCTTTATCTGCCTTCATTCCTGGAAAATAGACTTTATACTCAGTTAACCTAATCTGATGGCTTGTATCCTGGATTAACAAGGACAGTACATATCAATTGCTTGATCCACACTTAACATAATGACACAGATTATGTGTGTGTGTTATAGAACTGTAAAACTGTAGAATCCGATTTTGGATTCATCCAGAAATTTTCTATACCACTGAATGTGTTTGTGTCCTTTAAAGGTTGATAGCTATCAATTATTGGGAAGACTGTCACTGCCAGCTTTTAGCTGTTATTGAAAACATTCCTCAATAAGCATTGCACCATCAACATATACAATAACTCTTCACTTAAAGTTGTCCCAGTTAACGTTGTTTCGTTGTTATGTTGCTGATCAATTAGAGAACATGCTTGTTTAAAGGTTCGCAATGCTCCCTTATAACGTTGTTTGGCAGCCACCTGCTTTGTCCTCCACTTGCAGAAAGAGCAGCTCATTGCAGCTGGCTGGTGGGAGCTTGGAACCAGGGTGGACTGGCAGCCCCCCTTATCAGCTCCCCACTCCCTTAAGTTCCCTGTCCGGCAGCTGCCCAGCAGGCTATCGATTGCCGGCAGTTCAGCTGTCCCTCCCCGCACCGCCATGTGCTGCTCCTGCCCTCTGCCAGGAGCCTCCTGCTTGCTGGGGGGTGGGAGGAAGAAGGGTGCTAATGTCAGGGTGTCCTCCCTCCCCCCTGATCCTGCCCCCCGCTTACCCCATCTCCATAGAGCGGGGCGGGGGCACGACAGGGCTCAGGACAGAGGAAGCTTACTAGCTTCAACTGCTGTCTCTACTTGCTGATCTACTTAAAAGGGCAATGTACTTAGAGTGGCGTCAGCGTACTTAAAGGGATAATGCACATCTCTCTCTTTCACACACAGGGTATGTGTCTCTGTCTCTGTCTCCCATGCTGTCTCCCCTCCCTCCATTTGTGCTGCCTTATAGAGTGTGAGGCTACATTAACAACAATTTGTTAACCCTTGAGGGCTCAGCTGAGTGCTAGTTCATCATTCAGCACGAAGGCATTTCCTGGGAAATATTCCACCCTCTGACTCCACCACCTCAACCAAGCTTCACAATCATCATTGCTGTGTACAGTATTAAATTGTTTGTTTAAAACTTATACTGTGTGTGTGTGTATATATGTGTGTGTGTGTGTGTATGTATATGTATATATGTATATATGTGTGTGTGTGTATATATATATATATATATATATATATATATATATAATATATTATATATATATAATAGTCTTTTGTTTGGTGAAAAAAATTTCCCTGGAACCTAGCCCCCCGATTTACATTCATTCTTATGGGGAAATTGGATTCGCTTAAAATTATTTTGCTTAAAGTTTCAGGAACATAACTACAACGTTAAGCGAGGAGTTACTGTATATAAGTACTTCAAACACTATATCAAATAATTATTAAATTTCAAAGTGGGATTCTCTTCAAAAGACCTTTCTTCTCTGTTGGAGTTTTGCAGACACTTAGGTAAACACTTATTCTTTCTGGATCTTTCGAAAGAAATTATTTGAGATTAACCAGTGTAGATTTCAATCATTAGTATGAGCAGTCATGACAAATCAACAGTTTATTTTATGGGAGAAAACCAGCCCAGAGCATTTTGTTGAATTTTCTGGATTTTCCCCCCGTTTACTTTTTTCTTTCTATCTGAAGAATGCAATTTTATGTAAATTTATGCATATTTATATAAATGTGTAAAACAGAACTTGTAGTTCTTCGAGTGCTTGCTCATATGCATTCCAATTAGGTGTGCGCGCGCCGCGTGCACGTTTGTCGGAAGACTTTTTACCCTAGCAGCACTCGGTGGGTCGGCTGGGCGCCCCCTGGAGTGGCGCCGCTATAGCGCTGAATATATACCCCTGCCGACCCATCCGCTCCTCAGTTCCTTCTTACCGCCCGTGTCGGTCGTTGGAACTGTGGAGCGCAGCTTAGCTGTCCTCCACTTCCCTAGCTTTTCACTCGTTTTTCCTATAGTTATAGTGTATATAGTTCAGTCTTCGTGTTATAGTTAACTTTTATTGTTTTTTTAGTAATAGTTAGTGTAAATAGTTGAGAGGGGTTGGGGCTTAGCCCTTTTCTCCCTCGCCCGGTGCCGGGCCCATGCCCGGCTCACCGGGGTTCAAACAGTGCTCGACCTGCCGTAGGCTGATGCCCACAGGAGACCCGCACAGCTCCTGTCTTAGGTGCCTCGGGGAATCCCATTTGGCGGACAAGTGCCGCATTTGCAAGGCTTTTAAGCCCCGAACAAAGAAGGAGCGGGACATTCGCCTTAGGCAGCTCCTAATGGAAGCGGCGCTCACTCCTCCTGCACCGACTCCGCCGCCGGCACCGGGAACAAGTTCTGCCTCAGCACCGGGAACCTCCGGCACCGCAAAGACCCCGCACCAGCCATTGTCTCATCCACGGCACCGGTCACTCTCCCCGCGGGGGAAGAAGCGCAAGACTCCTGCGGCACCCGCGTCTGGGGCGCAGTCTGAGCACGCACCGAGAGCGGATTGCCCGGCACCTTCATCTGCCGCGGCACCGCCCACGACTGCACTGTCGATTCCGGCCTCTCAGGGGCCGTTGAGTCCGGTGCCCGTTGACTCCCCGGCACCCGCCGCGGTAGAGCTTATTGTGCCCTCTACGCCGGAGACTTTCGCAACGGCGAGAGACCTGATTGCCCTCACGGACCCAGGGCCGCCTCAGCCTCCGGCACCGCCGGTGCGGGCCCCTCGGTCTCTAGGCAAGCCAGCCATGATGAGGCACCCCTCGCAGGGCACTGTCGAGCGCCGACGCTCCGGGTCGCGCTCCCGTGGACGATCGAGATTCGTCCACCAATCGCGGTCACGGCACCGTTCCCTGTCCCGGTACCGCTACCCATCAAGGCACCGGTCCTATTCACGGCACCGATCACGGTCCCGCTCTCCGTCCCGGTACTCCCGGCACCGCTCCCGCTCCCGGCACCGCTCCCGGCACCATGTCTCCCATAGCAGGTCGAGACGCAGGTACTCTAGGCATCGGTCGACCTCCCGGCACCGCGCTGGTAGTAGGTCCCGATCTCCGTCGCGGTACCGCTATGACTCCTGGCACCGCTCTCCGCTGCGACATACGGCGCAGGGCCGCTCTGCTTACGCAGACCTGCCCTATTCAAGCACGGCTCCGCCATGGCCGTCCAGGCACGCCTCGGCGTCGTCTCACGCCGGCTCTGCCTATTATGGGGACTCAGACAATAATAGCAGGGGTTCCCAGAGACATCATGCCTCGGACCACGCACCGCAGCAGTGGCCCTTCTGGATGCCTTGGGCGTACCATCAGGCCCAAGGCGAGCCCACAGTACCACCTCACCCGGTGGCTGCGAGCATCGCATGCCAGAGGCGACGATTAGCAGGCCTCCAGTGACCGATACTGAAGACGTTTCGGCGCCTGTTCCGGAGGCCCAAGCCTCTCCGACTCCAGATGTTGCCCAGGACCAGGAGCCACTTGTTCCGGGCCTTTCCTCTTCCTCTTCCCCGGATGAGGCAGTGGCTGGCACGTCCGCATCTGGTCCACCTCCGATCGACCTTCGTTCGCTTCAGGACCTCCTCCGGCGTGTTGCACAAAATATCAACTTGCCTGCCGAGGAAGTCCCAGAGGCGAAGGACCCGGTTGTTGATATTTTGACAGCGGAGGCCCCCACTCGTGTGGCGCTCCCCTTTATTCGCACAATCCAGGCCAGAGCAGACACCATCTGGCAATCCCCGGCGTCTATCCAACCGACCGCCAGAGGAGTTGAGCGCAAATACATGGTGCCCTCCCAGGGCTACGAGTACTTGTATGTGCATCCCCCTCCCTCCTCATTGGTCGTGCAATCGGTTAATGACAGGGAGCGCCATGGACAGCAGGCCCCCGCACCGAAATCTAGGGAGGCCAGATGTATGGACCTCTTGGGCCGCAAGGTCTATTCCGCAGGGGGCCTCCAACTGCGAGTAGCGAACCAGCAGGCCCTGCTAAGCAGGTACAATTATAACACCTGGCAGTCAGTGAGCAAGTTCTCTGAGCTCCTGCCTCAGGACTCCAGACAAGAGTTTTCAGCATTGTCGGAGGAAGGCAAAAAGGTGGCCCGTACCTCGCTCCAGGCCTCGCTGGATGCTGCAGACTCGGCTGCTCGTATGGTCGCATCCGGTATAGTGATGCGACGTATTTCGTGGCTTCAGGCGTTGGGCCTGCCACCTGAGCTCCAGTATACGCTTCAGGACCTCCCATTCGATGGCAAGGGCCTATTTTCTGAAAAGACGGATTACAGGCTTCAAAGTCTGAAAGACAATAGGGTGATTATGCGTTCCCTCGGGATGCATACCCCCCAGACTCAAAGGCGGCCCTTCCGCCCTCAGCCTCAGCGTCCTTACCCCCCACCAAGACCGAGGCAGGACTTTGCGAGGCGTCGAAGTCGCTATACGCACAGACGACAGTCCGGACCTCAAGGGGGCAACAACAATTCCGGCTCCGCTAAACCACCCGCGGGCCTGAAACCAAACTTTTGAGGGTGCGCCCGAGAGCAGCGTACTGATGACCTCCGAGGACCCATTTTTGTTTTACAACCGTCTTTCCTTTTTCCTCCCTGCGTGGTCCCGCATCACTTCCGATCGTTGGGTCCTTCGCATGGTGGAACTGGGATACCACCTTCAGTTTCTTTCAACCCCACCCTCCCACCCCCCTTCCTCGTCCCTCTTCAGGGACCCCTCTCACGAGCAACTCCTCTTGCAGGAGGTACGCCAGCTCCAGACCATCGGGGCTATAGAGGAGGTACCAGAGGGCTCAAGGGGCAAGGGGTTTTATTCCCATTACTTTCTAATCCCCAAGGCAAAAGGGGGTCTCCGACCTATCCTGGACCTGCGAGGCCTGAACAAGTACCTGAAAAAGATCAAGTTTCGCATGGTATCCCTGGGGACCATCATCCCTTCCCTGGATCCCTGGAATAGAGTTCATTGGGGCATTGCTAGACTCCACTCTCGCAACAGCCAGTCTGCCCTTGCCTCGCTTTCACTCGATTGTCTCTCTCATTCAGACGCTCCAGGACTTTCCGAAAACCTCGGTGCGCTCTTGCCTCCGCCTCCTCGGCCACCTGGCAGCATGCACATTCGTGACAAAGCACGCCAGGCTGTGCATGAGACCCCTTCAAACTTGCCTCGCCTCGACGTACCGTCCGGGCAGAGACGCCATAGACATGATACTCACCATTCCACCGAGTGTCCTCACCTCCCTCAATTGGTGGAGGTCGCAGTCCCTGGTGTGCTCGGGCCTCCCATTCCATCTGCCGCAACCCTCGGTGTCCTTAACAACGGCTGCGTCGTCCCTGGGTTGGGGCGCACATCTGGGGCGACTTCGTACTCAAGCCCTTTGGTCTCCCCAGGAGTTGGCGCTGCACATAAACATTTGGGAGTTGAGGGCAGTCCGCCTGGCGTGTCAGGCGTTCCAGGCTCAGCTACAGGGTCGTTGTGTCTCGGTCTTCATGGACAACACAACGGTCATGTATTATATCAACAAGCAAGGGGGAACGCGATCCTCCCCACTCTGTCGGGAGGCGATTCTGCTTTGGGACTTTTGCATAGCCCACTCAATAGACCCAATAGCATCCTTTCTCCCTGGAGTCCGGAACACCTTGGCGGACCAATTGAGCAGATCCTTCCTCACTCACGAGTGGTCCATCCGCCCGGACGTCCTGTATTCAGTCTTCCAAAAGTGGGGGTTTCCCCTCATAGACCTTTTCGCCTCCCGTCAGAACCGGAAGGGCCAGCAGTTCTGCTCCCTGCAGGGTCGCTCCCCGGGCTCCCTCTCGGATGTGTTCCTGCTTCCGTGGAACGATCACCTCCTTTATGCCTTCCCTCCGTTCCCACTTGTCCACCGAGTCCTCCTCAAGCTCCGCAGAGACAGGGCTCGGCTGATCCTAATTGCTCCAGTGTGGCCGAGGCAACATTGGTACACGCAGTTGCTCGACCTCTCAGTGGCAGATCCGATACCCTTGCTGCTCTATCCTGACCTCATATCCCAGGACTTCGGCAGACTTCACCACCCGGACCTACAGTCCCTCCATCTGACAGCATGGCTGCTCTCTGGCTAAACGAGTCGGAGTTGCGCTGTTCGGACGCTGTACAGCAGGTCCTATTGGGGAGTAGCAAGCCTTCTACGCGAACAACATATCTCGCCAAGTGGAAGCGCTTCTCTTGTTGGTGCGCTCAGCGGGATTTCCTCCCGGATCAGGTGCCCATTCCCATTCTCCTGGACTACTTATGGTCCCTTAAGGAACAGAACCTGTCGGTCTCATCCATTAAAGTGCATATTGCTGCCATTTCCGCCTTCCATCCCGGAGACGCAGGCTCTACGGTCTTCTCTCACCATATGGTGTCCAGATTTCGTAGGGGCTTGGAACGTCTGTATCCTCAGGTCAGGAGACCTGCCCCTACTTGGGACTTGAACCTGGTGCTAGCTCAGCTTACGCGTCATCCCTTTGAGCCTTTGGCCACCTGCTCGTTGCTGTACCTCTTCTGGAAGACGGGCTTCCTCGTCGCCATTACATCGGCCAGACGAGTTTCAGAGCTTCACGCATTCACTGCAGATCCTCCGTACACGGTCTTCCATAAGGACAAGGTACAGCTCCGACCGCACCCAGCCTTTCTCCCTAAAGTGGTGTCTGCATTCCATGTCAATCAGGATGTTTTCCTCCCAGTTTTCTTCCCGAAACCACACTTGTCGCGTCGGGAGCAGCAACTGCACACCTTGGACGTCCGCAGGGCTCTCGCGTTTTATATTGAGAGAACTAAGCCCTTCCGACGGTCTCCTCAGCTCTTTGTGGCTGTCGCTGACCGCATGAAGGGTATGCCCGTCTCCTCCCAACGAATTGCTTCTTGGGTGACGTCTTGTATCCGGGCATGCTATGACTTGGCGCAGGTTCCCGCTGGACATCTGACTGCCCATTCCACTCGGGCTCAAGCCTCCTCGGCTGCCTTCCTGGCCCATGTGCCCATTCAAGAAATCTGTAGGGCGGCTACCTGGTCTTCCATCCATACCTTTGCGGCACATTACGCCTTGGTTCAACAATCTAGAGACGATGCTGCCTTTGGCTCAGCGGTCTTACACTCCGCGACGTCTCACTCCGACCCCACCGCCTAGGTAAGGCTTGGGAATCACCTAATTGGAATGCATATGAGCAAGCACTCGAAGAAGAAAAGACGGTTACTCACCTTTGTAACTGTTGTTCTTCAAGATGTGTTGCTCATATCCATTCCAAACCCGCCCTCCTTCCCCACTGTCAGAGTAGCCGGCAAGAAGGAACTGAGGAGCGGATGGGTCGGCAGGGGTATATATTCGGTGCTATAGCGGCGCCACTCCAGGGGGCACCCAGCCGACCCACCGAGTGCTGCTAGGGTAAAAAGTCTTCCGATGAACGTGCACGCGGCGCGCGCACACCTAATTGGAATGGATATGAGCAACACATCTCGAAGAACAACAGTTACAAAGGTGAGTAACCGTCTTTTTTTTTTTTTTTGCTAGGAAATGTTGACAGGTATGCAATTGGATATTACTACCATAGGTATGTTAAAATGTGCAATGCGCATAATGAGGACTTTTTATCAAAATATAGTAAAGTTTGTATATAACAACTTTACAAAGAGGCACAAAACTTACAAAAGTAGTTGCAGGAAATTTAAAGGGAAATTAGTAATCAAAGTTGAAACTTTTCTAGTCTCAGTGGAAATCTGATTTGATTTAATTAATAAAGAAATGGAACCACAAAAGAAAAACATCAAAAAATGAGAGAAACTATGAAACTTTTCCATTACTTAGCCAACATGAATGATCCCACATAAAAAAAATAATTCGGTGAGCCCAGAACAAGAAGATGCTGAAACATGACTGGTGGAACACATTTCATCTTCTTTGCTGTCTTCTATTCTGCTATTTAAAATTAAAAGTCCAACTTCTTTCCCAAATCTTTGCTTATGAAGGAGATTGCCACAATTTCCTCTAAACAAAATATGACAGTTGCAGGAGGAAGGACAGGAAAATTAATTTTTTCTTCAGTATTTAAAAGCATGGCACACCTGTTGACCAATAGCAAAGACTTCCCAAGTCTTCCCTTCAGATATATATTATATTCATGGTAATGCTTTACAATGATATAGAAATTTTAAACAAACAAACAAGAGAAAAAGCAAAGAAAAAATATTTAGCATGAGATCCTCATCCCTGCTCTGGCTCCTTTACTTGGAGTAAATTAGACTGAGAGGTGTATATGGGCCTTAAGCTCTAATTCTGTCCAGGGAAGTATTCCCCCCCAGTGCAGGAAATGAGGAAGACAACCGTAAAGTTGTCAATTAGTGTCTCTATGGGTGGTCCACTGTAGGTGTGCTTGCATCCCTGTGCTGCTGATTGAAGAACTTCAGTAAGTGTTCATTGTCTCTCCTTGTGCTGCACCACAAGGCTAGTCAGCGCCTGGGCTAACCCCTCTCAGTTCCTTCTCAACTGCCCCTGGCGAGAGATGGAGCTATTTGCAGTCCGTTAGGATCTTTACTTTCTATTTGCATTTCTATAGTTAGTTAGTCTCTAAATTAGTATAGTTGTAGTTTTTTCTTTACCCTGTTTTTTCTCTTAAAAGAAAAAGAACTCCACCTCCCTTGCTGCTTCTTTGTCGTTGGCGACTCTTTATCCTACTGGGTACATCCAGTTCACCAGGCTTCAAGAAGTGCCTTTCTTGCAAGGGAGGCAATCCCGGTTGAAGACAAGCACTCCAAGTGCATTCGCTGCTTTGCGGAAGGCCACATCCAGGAGAAGTGTGGTCTCTGTCAGCAGCTCAGGCCAAGTTCATGTAAGATCAGAGAGCTCCAACAAAAAATTATTTGCATGGAGGCGGCTCTCAGACCCTCTCAGGACCTGCAGTATGAGTCACTTGGCAGACAGTGAGTTTTCTCCACAGTCCTCTACATTTAAAGGCTATGAGTTGAAGAAGCAAGCTGCTGACCCTTTTCACAAATCATTGAAGAAGAAGGCAGAAGCCCCCAAAGTGAGCCCCAAGATGGCCAAAAGTGATCACCATTGCGCTCAGTATCTTCAGCACTGTTGGCACAGAGACCTTCCCAATCAGGTACCCATGGCTTACAGAAACTGACAGCAGTAGGTACTTGTTGACATGCGCACCAAGTCATTGGCACCGAGGGACAGGAGTAAGCACTCCACTAAAAAGGGTCTCCCATTATGTGAGTCTGTTTCGGTACTGTCATCAGTGCCTCATACAGCACCAGAGCAACCAGAACAGGCAAGATCCCCGGCACCACCATTGGCATCAAGCCAGTCAGTACCAGCGGAATTCCACCACTCTATAAACCTCCGCATATTGGATGTACCATTCTCTCTGCATCTTGGTATTGGGACCTCCACACCAAGCCTCCGCCTAGCACGGAAATCATCCCCACTGCCATGCCACATTCCCCCCTCTCTAGCAAGGGTTCAGATAGTGAGCCAGAGGTGGCGGCATCACGCTACTCCTCCCAGGCTCCATATGGTGCCCAATATCAACAGGCCCTTAGAGTATGCCCTCAGATGGCCTCACCACCATCCTGGCATGAGCACCACTGCCGGGCTCTATGCCACCACAACCCAGTGGCCATATTGGGACCCTTGGGTGGCATATCGCCAGCATGCCTCTCGAGCTTCAAGCCTCACCCGAGAACTCTTAAGGCACTTAACGCACCCCTTTGGCTGCAGCATCTGGAGCTTCAGAGCCTCCAGAAGACATCATTGAGGAACATGAGGGCAGTGCTGAGGAAGAAGTGACCCTGGGGACCTTATCCTCTTCCTCGCTGGAAGAAACCATCATGCCTTCCCCACCATTTCTGGCTGATGTAATAAAGAGAGTTACAGACACTCTCCAGATACAACTGGAAGTAGCCGAAGACACCCACCATTGTCTCCTTGGCATTCTCCATTCATCCTCTTCCTTAAAGATCATCCTTCCTATTTATAAGCCCATCTTGGATCCGGGAAGAACTATCTGGCAAACCCCAGCATTGGTAGTGCCTACCTGCAAGCAGGTGGACAAAAATACTATGTCTCAGCTAAGGAATCTGAATTCCTCTTCTCCCACCCTCCACCCAACTCCATCGTGGTGGACACTGTTAACTCCTGCGGCCATCAGCACCAGATGAGATCCACTCTTTATGATAGGGACTGGAAGCATCTGGACCTTTTCAGAAGAAAAGCGTGCTTCTCAGCCACGCTTCAATTCTGTATAGCCAACTACCAAGCTCTCACGGCAAAATATGATTATATAAATTATTCAAAACTGTATGATTTTATTGAATGGCTGCTGGAGTCACACTGTGACCAATTTACGGCCATTATCCAGGAGGACCAGTTAGAGGCAAGACAACACTGCAGTCTGCCTTCAATGCAGCTGACACAGCTAGTTCCATCTCCATGGTAGTGGTGATGTGATGAACATCGTGGCTCCATCTATCGGGCTTCCCGAAGGAGGTATAGTCGACTGTTAAAGACTTTCCTTTTTGAGGGCACAAAGCTCTTCTAAGAAAATATCGATGCCTCCCTTCACACTCAAGCACTCTTGGGCCACTCTCCGTTCTCTGCGCATTTCTTACCAGGACAAAAAAGGGGATTCAGTCCCCAATCCCAGCATAGATCACACACATCCCAATATCTGACTCAACGCCACTATGAGCTGCAGAGAAAGAAAAGTAAATTTTCTAGGCATAAACCATCTGGTCAGCAGTTTTCCTCATCCCAGCCATCTACTTCCAAACACCAGTTTTGAAAGGCTGGTTGAGGTGTCGATAGACCACTTTTCCCCCAACCACTACGGCCGAAAATGCTATACACCCATTTGGCCACTGATTGGCAGCCTTCCGCAGTGCCTGGGAGTGCATAACGTTAGACCAATGGGTCCTAGATATCGTTCACATTGGGTACTTCATCCATTTTACCTCCCTACCCCGGACCCTTCTCAAGAAAGAGATCATCTCTTCCAGTTAGGAGCCATAGAACCGGTACCTCAACATCTACAAAGCAAAGGGTTCTACTCTCGGTATTTCTTAATACCCAAGAGGAAGGGAGGCTGGAGACCCATGTTAGACTTCAGAGCTCTCAACAAGTTTGTCGAAGGTCAAAAATTCAAGATGGTCACTCTAGCAACAATCATTCCATCATTGGAACAGAGAGGCTGGTTTTTGGCCCTTGACCTTAAGGACGACTACTTTCATATCTCAATCGGTTGTGATTTCTTAGATTCACTCTAGGACAAGAGCACTACCAATACACAGTGCTCCCCTTCAGACTATCGTTGGCCCTGAAAGTATTGTCCAAGGTTCTCTCAATAGTAGCCATGCAATTACGCTCCCAAGGAATCCTGATTTACCCTTATCTGGACGATTGTCTCCTGAGAGCCCCATCTCTCCTGGAGGCTCAGCAAGTCACCAAGGCTAAAGTATGCCCTTTTACAGAATTGGGCCTACAGATCAATGCCCAGAATTCAACCCTTGTTCCAGTACAGCACCAGGAATTCATAGGTGCAGACCTCGACTCACTAAAGGCCAGAACTCTTCTACCTCAACAAAGATTTCTCTTCCTGGTTACACTTATAGAGCCCACAAATATCAGCCAGACATTGCCTCCAACTCTTGGGGCATATGACAGTGAGCACGGCAGTAATACCACATGCCTGGCTTCATGTGCGATGCCTTCAGATGTGGTACAGCTCAGTTTACAGACCAAACAGGGACAGGTTAGAGAAACCCCTGTCACTACCCTCCAGGATCAAAAACTCCTTAGATTGGTGGAAAGACCCGGCCAATGTTTGCAGAGGGATTCCCTTCTCGCAACTTCACCCATTGTTGCTTCTCATCACTGATTCATCACGCAGAGTGGTGTGCACATCTAAACAACCTCACCACACAAGGCAAGTGGTCACCCACAGAGATGTTCCTTCACATCAATCTCCTTAAGCTCAGAGCCGTTAGGAATGCCTGCACCCACTTCCTGGCATTGATTAAAGGATCACACATGAGAGTTCTAACAGACAACATAGTCTGCATGTACTACATAAATCAACAAGAGTGAGCCAGGGCACCCTCCCCTTGTACAGAAGCAATGAGGCTATGGAATTGGTGTATCTCCCATGACATCACGATGTCAGGAGCCTACCTCCCGTTCTGGAGGAGGGACAGGTGGTGGCCAGGACTTCTCTTCAGGCCGCCCTGGACTCAGTTGACTCAACCACCCGCACCATGGCCACAACTTTTTGTGAGTTGTGCTAGGGCTATAAAAGGGGTATATCTCCTTCTTGGTTCCTTTTCACTACCAATGGTGAGAGTCGGAGCTCCACATAGCTATTTACATTGGTTAGCCAGCATTTTCTGAAAAGCTTGGTGTATATAGTTATAGATAGTTTAGTTCGTTGTAAGTATTTAGTGTAGTGATCTGGGAATTTATTATGAAAAAATCAACAGGTTTCAAGTAGTGTGCCACCTGCATGGTGATTTTCCCTGTCATGGACAGGTACAAAAGCTGTTTAATCTGCCTAGGGGGAAAGACACACGAGGGACAAATGTCCAGTTTGTACCTTGTACCCACCAGTACAAAGAAGCAGAGGACTTCTGCCTAAAAGTTCACCTGATGAAGGAGGTGATGTGTCCTGTGTTGGAACCAGCCCCTGAACGTGTTCCTTTTTCACATAAAGGTACAGAAATTTATTGAAAATATTCCCAAAGAGGGTCTTTTTTATGACCTACGACCATGGCAGTTCTTTTCTCCACTACACAGGTTTTGAAATCAACACTAGAAGCTTCACTCGGAAGAATGTTACTACTCTTTCCCTACAGTGTCCTGCTTTTGACACCAATGTTGCTCCTTTCTGGTTGTACGCTCTGTTTTCCACCTTATTACATAACTCTCTCACACACACACACCCTTACCCCCAGAAAAACAAAAATGAACAACAACCACGCAAGACTTCTGCTTGTGTAACCCACGTGCCTTTTGCATTCCAGTATTTTATTTACATAAATGTGAAGAATTTAATGGATTTCTTTTTGTCTCTCTGTCCGTGTACACATGGAAGGGGACAGAGCAAGGCCATTTACTCAAAGGGCCCAGAACTATTGAGAAGCAAGGACTGGTAGTTACTGGGCAGATCAATGTTTTTCCATGCACTGAAGCATAAGTTTCCATGTTGGTTGGAGTATAAATATTCATAATTTGAGAACTGAGCCAATCAGAGCTCAGGTAGGGAGAAGCTATAAAATAGGAGTATGAGACCACACACATGGTCTCAATGGATGAACTTGATGAGATACTTGATAGTGTCTCCTGGAATCAGTGGTTGGGTCCAAGAAACTGTGATGACTTTGCCAGTCTCTTGCACCCCCTAGCACAGCCTCTCAGTCCCCCACTGCATCAAGGCCTTAATACAATACATGACCTTTTGTGCCATGTTTATAAAGCTTAACCTCAAAAGTTAGATGTTTTTCCATGATTATTTCTTTACATAGAAAGGAAGCCTTTAACTCAAAATTTTTGATAGAGCCTCATGGATTCAGCATATTTATTTTTTTATTTAAATGTTTTAAGAGATTGCAATAAATGTAGGCCTTAACATACTTTGCCCTAAATTCAGATTTCATTTTATACAGTTTATTTTTAAAAGGAAAAACTTATAATTTAAATAATTGTAAAAATCTGATATTTAAATACAATAATCTGATTTTTAAAAATTAAAAAAATCTATTTTTATCCACACTGATTTTTAGCAATGTTGGAAACATCACAAGTATGGGGAATGTATAGGGAATAAGTTTGGACAGACCAAGATAATACTTATGCTAGGCTGGTTGACTTTGATCTAGTCTTGGCTCGGCATGGGTGTTGTCTTGTTGACTTGCCCTTATGTAAGCTTGCACAATGATTATAGCTGCTGTATAGGACAAGGGTAATGTTCTGACCACAGAAATGTACTGACAAATGCATATTCAATGGATATACAAAATATACTGACAAATGGCGATTACAGAAAAACAGGAAAGTCCCAGCATTGAGTAAGGGGTAGATGGCCTGGTCAGCATGCATGATCAATGTGTGAACAATGGAAGTAAACCATTTGGAAAAGAGATGATAATGTGGAGATAATGAGATAGCACAGATAGCAAAAAATTTGTACATCTAAGCTTGTGAATTCATAGTGTATGAGTTATATAAGACATAATTCTTAATGTTTGTTGGAGGATAGTTATGGGTATGTAATTTGAAATTGGTTTGAAGACAGATGCTAGAATGTAAGGGGGTAGTTGGAGGATCGTAGGAGAAATCCATCATGACCTGCCTGCTCTCTAAGAAAATATAACTGGCTGTTGTCTTTTTCTGCCTATCTGTCATTCATTGCTTTTATAGTAATTGTAACTGCAAGGTATGCTTTTGGTTCATAAAAATGTTGAATTAATAAACCTGGGTATTTTGGCCAGAGTGTGTTAAACTTCACCCAACAGTTATTTAGACAGTTAATTATGATGTTTTTAAAAACTCTTAATTTGTTATAACTACATAACTTATATATTAACACAATTATCTAAATTGTACAACAATGTAGAATGGTTTAAATTATTTTTGAAATGCTTTGAATGTGAGAGAATTATTTTTTTTAAATTAAGATTACAAATAAAAGTACTGCGCTGAGTGAGTTATAGGAAACTCTGCTTGCGTTAGAGATTTCCTGCAGTTAGCAAGGTGATTGTTTTAAAGACATTCTTGCATGTAAAGATCTTTGCAGCTCACATAAATCTTTATTATAAAATATTTGGAAAACTTGATACATAAGGAGAGTTCTTTGTGGTTTGTAGCAAGAAAATATCCTTTCTTGGATGTTCATTGTTCATTTGATTTTTTTTGTGCCTGACTTATGAACATGCAGGTGATTGGACAGGAGGCAGGAGAATGCAAGGGCAGATCACAGAGGAAGATTGAGGTGGGGAATATGATGGAAAAGGGGGAAACTCAGAGGGTAGAGGCAAGGCTATGATGGGAAATGGATGGCTGTTCCCCATCTTAGGGGTATGGAGCGAGTAAGTAGAGTTACCATCCTAGAAGCCAGGGAGAGGGGGTGTAGTAAATTTTAGTGTTAGTTAAGGGTTAACTTTTCAATCTGATATTCTCTCTCTCACACCCTGGCAGAATAGCAGAGGGGAGTTGGAATCAAAAGACTGACTAAAAAACACAGTTTGGCTCCCAAATCCATTATTATTAGTTTTTAATTCAATCTCATGATTTTTGGGTTCTCATGATTTTTGATGTCATGTAATTGGCAATAATTGATATGGAATTTTTGTAAAAAGCCTCAGCAAGGTTACAGCCTATCTTTGGGCAGTTGTTGGAGTGACGTTATCAGTCAGTGTCCCTTTAGAGAGATGGCTATTTTAAACTTTCTGATCTTCAGGGTCTTTTCCCTTGATGGTTTTACACACAGTCCAAGGGAAGAGTCATTGAGAAAAATGAATAAGAGAAACGCTTCTCAAAATGTCATCCATCTGAAGGCTGTTGTAGCTTCCGGACTGTTGAGAACACTGAGAAATGGCAACTGTTTTGAAAAATGGCTGTTCTTTGTGAAATTCTCTGTGGCAGACTATTGTATCCTTTAGCCTTTTCTGAAAGAGAAACTTTCAGTTATGAAAAGTAATGGGGAAAATGGCCATTAATAAGAAAAAAATCAAATATGGCCTATGTGTAACATTTCAGTTAGTTTTACTTGTATGAGAAATTTGAAAAGTCTTTTATTCTGTTACTGAGATTATTAGAGGCAAAGGTCTGACACTGGGTACTTAATTTCTTAAAGGACCCATTTTTAATTATTTTTCATTCCTAAGTAATTAAAAGATTTACTTGTAAACTGTCAAAAATTATTCTGTACGTGAACTGCTATAATTTTAAAGAGGATATGCTTTGTTTTTCTGTCCATAACAAACCTGTATGCCTCCTTTATGTGCTAGAATCAACTCAGTCTCAACTATGGAGTCAGTATTGATGCCATAATTAATTCTGTAATGTTTTTTTTTTTTTTGGTCAGAGGAACTGGGTGTGAATATTTATTTTTGATTCTTTAACATACCATCATAGTAGAGACTGGGAACATTTTATAATCCAGGGCAGGGGCCTCCTCTTTATTGGTGTTTGTTTGTAAAATGCCAAGCATTTTTAGGCCCTGATATTGAATGAGGCTTTTACATGCAGCCATAATACAAATGATTAATAACAGTAATAGTATATTAGAATTGCTGATTATTTAAAAATTTGCTGTGTGTACGTTTTTATAAGAAGAGATTATTTTAAAAAGAGAGAACCTCAATACTACATTAATAATAATATACAAAAATAACAGAAAAAGAATCTTAAGGTTGCAAAGTCAAGATCTCAGTAGTTAGGAAATGCTGGAATTAAGGTTGTCTGTGATTCATTAATTTACTCTTTGTGCCTATCCATTATGATAATCTGCAATTATACCACCTCATTCACTATACACCTTCTAACTCCCACAACACTGAGGCATGAGTCCTACAGACAACAGCCTTATTCAGTACACAGGGGCGGCTCTACATATTCCGCCGCCCCAAGCAGTCATGCGCGGGAGGCGCCCCGGAGCCCCGGGAGCAGCGGACCTCCCGCGGGCTTGACTGGTGAGGGTCTGCTAGTCGCGCGGCTCTCCCGCAGCTGCGGGCGGTTCGCAGGTCCGGCGGCTGTGGTTGAGCTGCCGCAGGCATGCCTGCGGGAGGTCCAGCCGACCCGCGCGACCAGCGAACCGTCCGCAGTGACGCCTGTGGGAGGTCCACTGGAGCCGCGGGAGGAGCACCCCCTCCGCAGTCATGCCTGCGGCAGGTCCGGTCGTCCGGGGCTCCGGTGGACCTCCCGCAGGCGTGACTGTGGCAGGTCCGCCGGCCCAATCTGCCGCCCCTGCCGGCAAGTGCCGCCCCACGCACGTGCTTGTCGCGCTGGGGTCTAGAGCCGGCTCTGTCAGTACACATCCCTGATTCATTCCCTGAGCACAGTCCATTCTGTGCACTGAATGAGGCAGGGGTCTTATTGAAACAATAGTATAGGATCATATAGTTAAAGACTTTATCATAATGGATATGTACATACCCACAGATTAACAGGTAGCAGTTGAAGACTGCTATCTGTGTAGACATATCTCTAGAGATGTATGAGAGACAAACTTCGGGTTTTATAATTATTTTTAAGACTCAGGAATCCTGGGTTCAATTCCAGTTCTGGAGGGGAACATGCTTCCTGCACCCATTGCACTTCAGCTGTAGGGGGAGGGATCCCTGTACAGGGAGCTGCTCCTCCATCTGCCCAACCCCCAGGAATCCAGACCCCATCATACCCAGACCCTCTCACCGAGCCTCACCCCCCTGCACTTAGAACCCACCCTGATGGGTCCCACTCCCCCTGCACCTGGACCACCCCGATGAGCCACCCAGACCTGTGTCCCCACCCCACCGAGCCCCAGCCAATTGCACCTGGATCCCCACCCCACTGAGCCCCACACACCCAGACTCCCCTGACGAGCTCTATACACCCACACCCAGAAATCCCCCCCCTGCTGAGCCCCAACCACCTTCACCTGTACCCCCTACAGAGTCCCATTACCATTGCACCCAGAACCCCTCAACAAGTCCCTGTGCATCCAGATCCCCCACTGAGCCGTCTGCACCCAGATTACCCCACAGAGAATCCTCTCAACCCACACCTGGATCCCCCAACACTAAGCCCCTCCACACTTGGATACTGTCTTGCTGAGCCAGCCTGCCCACACCTGGTGCACCTGGCGTTGAGGCACCGGCCCAGTCCTTGCACTGTGTCAGGGTTGGGTGCAGCCTCCCCGCTGAGTCTGTAGCCTGGTCTACACTAGGCGTTTAAATCGGTTTTAGGAGCGTAAAACCGATTTAACGCCACAACCGTCCACACTAGGAGGCACCTTATATCGATTTTAATGGCTCTTTAAACCGGTTTCTGTACTCCTCCCTAACGAGAGGAGTAACGCTAGTATCGGTATTACCATATCGGATTAGGGTTAGTGTGGCCACTGATCGACGGTATTGGCCTCCGGGCGGTATCCCACAGTGCACCAGTGACCGCTCTGGACAGCATTCTGAACTCAGATGCACTGGCCAGGTAGACAGGAAAAGCCCCGCGAACTTTTGAAATTCATTTCCTGCTTCCCCAGCGTGGAGATCTCATCAGCACAGGTGACCACGCACAGCTCATCAGCACAGTTAACAATGCAGTCTCCTGAGAATCGTAAAAGAGCCCCAGCATGGACTGCACGGGAGGTACTGGATCTGATCGCTATCTGGGGAGAGGATTCAGTGCTAACAGAACTGCGTTCCAAAAGACGAAATGAAAAAGTATTTGAAAGAATTTCTAAGGCTATGACGGATAAAGGCCACAGCAGGGACTCAGTGCAGTGCAGAGTGAAAGTTAAGGAGCTCAGACAAGGCTACCAAAAAACCAAAGAAGCAAACGGAAGGTCCGGGGCAGGTCGAAAAACATGCCGCTTCTATGCTGAGCTGCATGCAATTTTAGGGGGCTGCGCCACAAGTACCCCACCCCTGATCGTGGATTCCGAGGTGGGGGTTGTAATTTCTGCCATGGCTGAGGATTATGCAGACGGGGAAGATGAAGATGAAGAAGAGGAGGAAGACCTAGCAGAGAGCACACAGCACTCCATGAGCCCCAGCAGCCAGGAGCTTTTTATCACCCTGACGGAATTACCGTCCTCCCAGCCCTCACAAGCCACTATCCCAGACAATGATGCCATGGAAGGGAGCTCTGGTGAGTGTACCTTTGCAAATAGCAAACATTGTTTTTTAAGCAAGCCTTTTTTAATGATTGATTTGCCCTGAGGACTTGGGATGCATTCGCAGACAGTATAGTTACTTAGAAAAGTTTGTTAACATGTCCGGGGATTGAGAGGAAATCCTCCAGGGACATCTCGATGAAGCGCTCCTGTAGGTACTCCAGAAGCCTTTGCAGAAGGTTTCTGGGCAAGGCAGCCTTGTTCCGCCCACCATGGTAGGACACTTTACCATGCCATGCATGTAGCAAGTAATCAGGTATCATTGCGTGGCAAAGCATAGCAGCATATGGTCCCGGTGACTGCTGGCATTCAAGAAGCATCCGCTCTTTATCTTGTTCTGTTATCCTCAGCAAAGTGATATCGTTCAGGATAACCTGGTTAAAAATCAGGAATTTAAGTAAGGGGGGTGGCCATTTTTCTACTGGGTTCGTGGAATGCAGCAGCTTAAAAAAACTTTCCTGCACGTAGCGGCGGGGAGGAGGAGTGAAATGCCGATGATCTTTTGTGTTTGGTCACCGGCGATCTTCCCCAAGCTACCAGACACGCAGTGGGTGCGGGGGAGGGGGAAGGTTGTTGATTAGCAGGGAGCTAGCGTGGTATTAGCCATGCGTTGGGGGGGAGGGGTAAATCACTGAGACAGTGGCTTACCATGGCTGCATGCAAGCTGAATTCTGATGCCTGGACCTGTGTCTGTGAGATCTGTAACTCCAGAGCTGCAAGCACTCACTATTAAGATGAAAAATGCGACCTTGTAGGGAAATCACATGTGCTAGGTGAATAGTGATGTTCACTGTGAAAGAGTATAACCATTGTTCTGTAAAATGTATCTTTCTAAATATTTATCTCCCTCATGTAGCTGCAAATTTTTCAACCATCCCTCCTCCATCCCAAAGGCTAGCACAGATAAGGCGGAGGAAAAAGAAGACGCGAGATGAGATGTTCTCGGATATTATGGAAGTTACACGCAATGAAAGAGCTCATCTGAATGAGTGGAAGGACGTGGTTTCAAATTACAGGAAAGAGGCCAGTGAACGTGAGGACAGGAGGGATGAACGTGAAGACAGGAGGGACAACCGAGATGAGAGGTGGCGGCAGGAAGACCGGCAGGAAAATCAGCGGTGGCGGCAGGAAGATCAGCGGTGGCGGGATGCAACTCTGGGGCTGCTGCGTGATCAAACTGACATGCTCCGGCGTCTTGTGGAGCTTCAGGAACGGCAGCAGGATCACAGAGTGCCGCTGCAGCCCCTGTATAACCACCCTCAACCCTCACCATGTTCCACATCCTCCTCACCCAGACGTGTAAGAACGCGTGGGGGGAGGCTCCGTGCACCCGCCCACTCCACCCCCGTGGACAGCCCAACCAGAAGGATGTCGTTACTCTGAATTTTTTTTTAATGGCCTTCTCCATCCCTCCTATCCTCCTCCCAAACCACACCCTTACTTCTCTCCCTCTTTTTATAATGAATCAATAAAGAATTCATGCTTTTTAAATGAGAGTGACTTTATTTGCATAAGTAAGCTGTACTCGAAGGGGGAGGGGGAGTTGCTTACAGGGACTGAGTCAATCAAGGGGGTTGGGTGTTCATCAACAAACACAGCAGTCACACTGTACCCTGGCCATTGATGAAGCTCGTTTTCAAAGCTTCTCTGATGCACCGCTTCCTGGTGTGCTCTTCTACTCTACCTTGTGTCTGGCTGCGCGTAATCAGCGGACAGGTGTTTTGCATCAGCCTACCACCCCGCCATAAAGGTCTCCCTTACTCACAGAGATTGTGGAGAATACAGCAAGCAGTAATAACATAGGGGACATTGGTTTGGCTGAGGTCTGAGCGAGTCAGTAATGTGCGCCAGCGTGCCTTTAAACGGCCAAATGCACATTCCACCACCATTCTGCACTTGCTCAGCCTGTAATTGAACAGATCCTGACCACTGTCCAGGCTGCCTGTGTATGGCTTCATGAGCCATGGCATCAAGGGGTAGGCTGGGTCCCCCAGGATAACGACAGGCATTTCAACATCCCCAACTGTTATTTTCTGGTCTGGGAAGTAATTCCCTTGCTGCAGCCGTTTAAACAGAGTAGTGCTTCTGAATACGCGAGCGTCATGAACCCTCCCTGGCCATCCCACGTGGATGTTTGTGAAACGTCCCTTGTGATCTACCAGTGCTTGCAGCACCATTGAAAAGTACCCCTTCCGGTTTACGTACTGGGTGCCCTGGCGCTGCGGTGCCAAGATAGGGATATGGGTTCCATCTATCGCCCCCCCACAGTTAGGGAATCCCATTGCAGCAAAGCCATCCACTATGGCCTGCACGTTTCCCAGAGTCACAACCTTTCGTAGCAGCAGCTTAGTGATTGCTTTGGCTACTTGCATCACAGCAGCCCCCACAGTAGATTTTCCAACTCCAAATTGATTCCCGACTGACCGGTAGCTGTCTGGCGTTGCAAGCTTCCACAGGGCTATCGCCACTCGCTTCTCTACTGTGAGGGCTGCTCTCATCTTGGTATTCTGGCATTTCAGGGCAGGGGCAAGCAAGTCACAAAGTTCCATGAAAATGCCCTTACGCATGCGAAAGTTTCGCAGCCACTGGGAATCGTCCCACACCTGCAACACAATGCGGTCCCACCAGTCAGTGCTTGTTTCCCGGGCCCAAAATCGGCGTTCAATGGATAGAATCTGCCCCATTACCATCAGGATCTCCAAAGCGCAGGGGCCCGCGGTTTGAGAGAATTCTGTGTCTACGTCCTCATCACTGTCATCGCCGCGCTGCCGTATCCGCCTCCTCCTCGCCTCGGATTCAAGGTCCTGGTTCACCATAGACTGCACGAGAGTGCGCGAGGTGTTTAAAACATTCACGATTGTGGTATGGAGCTGAGCAGGGTCCATGCTTGCTGTGCTTGCTGTGCTATGGCGTCTGCACAGTTCACCAAGCAAAAAAAGGCGCGAAATGGTTGTCTGCTGCTCAGGGAGGGAGGGGTGAAGCTGTACCCAGAACCACCCGCGACAATGATTTTTGCCCCATCAGGCACTGGGATCTCAACCCGGAAATGCCAAGGGGCGGGGGAGGCTGCGGGAACTATGGGATAGCTACGGGATAGCTACCCACAGTGCAACGCTCCAGAAATCGACGCTAGCCTCGGACCATGGACGCACACCACCGATTTACTGTGTTTAGTGTGGCCGCGCGCACTCGATTTTATAAAATCTGTTTTACAAAACCGGCTTATGCAAATTCGGAATAGTCCCGTAGTGTAGACGTACCCTGTGTCCCAGGTGGGTGGGGGGGAGTAACTGTACAGTGATCTCCCACTTCTGTGCAGCTAGTGGCCTGTGCTCTCCAGTGCTATGCTGGAGCTTCCACATTTATTTGAGAAATAATATTTGCAGAATTTTGCAGAATTTTAAAATATTGTGTGCAGAATTTTAATTCTGTTGGCACAGAATTTTTTGGTGCAAAATGCCCTCAGGAATAAATGATTACCTCAGCATTTGGACTGTTTTGCTAGTGGCAGTCAGATTATTTCAGTATAAAGAAATGCAATGCCACAATTTAATACAGTATATTTTGTCCTGTTTTAGGCTGGTACAGAGGAGTTTCCATTAAGAAGCCCAATGTAAAGGTAAGTGTAAATACAGTCTCTATTTTTAAAAATTATTTGAGAATGAGGGCTTTCCACCTTGCTGTTGCAGCCCTAACCCATTTTCTCCATCACTCTTAAGACTCCACTTCCATTTACAATTATTTTGGCATACATAATTGTACGGAATTCTCTTCTGAATTGGTAAACATTGCTTCTTAGTCATCCCAAAGGTTCAGAGACCCTTTCCACCTGCATACATGTAGGCTGCATCCATTTTGACTTTTTTTCAAAAAAGCCCAAATGCCTAAAAAAGCCTGTACAATTCTTAATTCAGGATTTTTTTAACAATTTTAAATAAATTCACTTTATCATAATATAAAAGAATTTTTAAAATAAACCTAATTGGGGGAGAATATTTTTAACGTTTTATATTTCACAGATTTTATAGTCTAATCAAGGAAATTTTGCACTAGGAGGGCTCTTTATGCTGGCTGTGAATTTTTGTGTGAGTTCATGTATGCTTAAGTATACAAAGACACAAGCTATTTCCAACATTCAACTGGCTTTAGTTTAAAATACTGTACTTTTCAGTGTAATTTGTAAAAGTATATTAATGAACACTAGTGTCTAATGAAGTTTTTGTTTTTTTCCCAAAAATATAACATACATAGTGTTCAATTACATTTTTCTTCTGATAAAACTCCACTAAGTTGTCAAGCATTTCATTTACTTGTGCATTTATTGTTACATTGTACACTGCATAAATCTGTGTTCACAGTTCTGACACAAGAACCATTCAAACTTACCAGTTTCCTAGGTAACCAACACAGTGCCTCAGAAACAGACTGCATAAAGTGGGAGTAAATCAGATAAAGTAATTCCAAGCAGCATTTCTACCTTTCCAGTATTTCTGTATGGTTAAAATGTATGTGTTCACTATTGACTTTCCTGGTGAAGTCACTCTTGTTGGGAAAACCTATGGAAGAATCTGCTTCAAGTTTGTATTTCAATGGAAAGGGATTTTTCCTCCTTTATTTTTTTTTCCTTGAAAATTCTTCATTTTAGTACTTCAGTGAGTTTTTTTTTAAATTGTTGAACTAGTTTATTTTTAGCTCCTATGTATATTGCCTGTCTGCTAGAGTTTGATCTCTGTGTGGATGGCTTGTATATTTCAGGGCCGCCCAGAGGGGGGGGGAAGTGGGGCAATTTGCCCCGGGCCCTGCAGGGGCCCCCATGAGAGTTTTTCGGGGGCCCTGGAGCAGGGTCCTTCACTTGTTCCGGGGGCCCCGGAAAACTCTCGTGGGGCCCGGGCCCCCGGAGCTTCTTCGCTCCCGGTCTTCGCTGGCTGGAGGTCCTTCCTCTCCGGGGTCTTTGGCGGCGGGGGGCCCCGCTTCAGCGGTAAGTTGGCGGCGGGGGGTCCTTCCGTTCCGGGACCCCCCACCGCCGAATTACTGCCGAAGCTGGACCCGCTGCCGGAGTGCAGCCGGGTCTTCGGCAGTAATTCGGCGGCGGGGGGGGGGTGTCCTTCCGTTCCGGGACCCACCGCTGAAGTGCCCCGAAGACCCGCGGTGGGGGCTGCACTTCGGCGGCAGGTCCCGCTTCGGCGGTAATTCGGCGGCGGGGGGTCCCGGAACGAAAGGACCCCCTGCCGCCGACTTACCGCCAAAGCGGGGCCCCCCGCCGCCGAAGACCCCGGGCCCCCGGAATCCTCTGGGCGGCCCTGGTATGTTTTCTTGATGCTGAGCAGCTGTGTATTTTGAATCTTGCCATCTTTTCTAGGGATACTGTGAAAAGTAGAGAAAAGTAGCCATTTTTTTGGTATGACCGTATTTAAAATTGTGTGTGTACAACTAATTGTAGGCAAAGCTGATAGCTATGCCTGTTGAAGATGCAACACTTTCCATTATGAGACCTTGTTTTCAGTTTCTTATAACTTTGCCAAACATAAACCGTTCAGACTCATATTTCCCATGTCAGTTGTTTCTCTCGGGTTGAATGTTTTTTCAGCTAAAATGTTTTAGCCATTTCTTACACCAAGGTGAGGGAAAAATACATAGTTTTGCTCACATTAAAAAAATTCTCAACTCTTTCTTTGAGATACTCTAGCACAGGGATTCTCAAACATTTGTACTGGTGACTCCTTTCACATAGCAAGCCTCTGAGTGTGACCCTCCGCATATAAATTAAAAACACTTTTTAATATATTTAACACCATTATAAATGCTGGAGGCAAAGAGGGGTTTGGGGTGGAGGCTGACAGCTTGCGACCCCCCCATGTAATAACCTTACCACCCCCTATGGGGTCCTGACGCCTAGTTTGAGAACCCCTGCTCTAGCACGTCCATGCTTTGCAGCAGATGTTTGAAATTTGGTAAAGGAGTCACTCTGGTGTCAGAGTGATCTTTTGTCCCAGTGAAAATCTTCTCAAATTTGGCCAAGTTTATAAGTCCCTGGAAAATCACAGTTTGGACATGATTAGTAGAGTTTTGTTAAAGGTTCTGAAGATTCAGTCTGTACAAAATGTGCTCCACCACCACTACAGAGCTCCAATGTACTGGCAAGGTTGTCTGTGCCATCTTGACAGAGCGACTGAGCATGCTGTATCCTAGGACTGCAGGAGCCATGCAGGACTTTACCTGCAATTGCGCCTCCTGGCAGCAAAGGGACACTGGCACCAGGCACCAGAAGTAAGAGCAGGGAGACTCTCTCCTTTGCTCTCAATGCTTCTGCTTCTGTAGTGGCAGAATGGAAGAGAATGATCAAGCAAGTTGACTTGAAAGTAGAGGCTGAGGAACAGAGGGGAGCTGTGGAAGTCAGGGTGTTGAGTAGCAGGGGTGAAGATGGGAGAGAGAGGAGCTGAGAACAGAAGGGAGTTTGGGAGTGAGAAGGTGAGCAGATTGGGACAGACGATATGAGCCTCAGTAGACAAACATAATGGAAAGTGCCTGCTTAATGAGCAGCTATTTGATACTGTTTTCTCTGTTGTTTGTTGTGTGGCCCCATGGCTTATTTACTGCACACTATTGAAACCCTGCTCTGAAGACAGAATTGTTAATTTCCACATGGGCTTTTCTATGGCACTCGTCACTACGATGTCTGAGTGCTTCATCAATATGAATGAATATATTTTTACAACTCCCCTGTGAGATGAGGGAGGATTATTATTCCCATTTTGCAGATGGGGAATTGAGGCACTTAGAGAGATTAAGGCTAAAAGTATCCACTAATTTTGGGTGCCCAATTTGAGACACCTAGAACCTGATTTTTCAGAGTATTTAGCATTTTATAGCACTTCATTTGCTTGGAGCTCAGCTTCTGATTGGTTTCAGTTGCAGTAGTTAATGCTCAGCACTTCTACAAGTCAGACTGCAGGGTCTCAAGTTAGGCACTCAAAAAATGTGGATTAAGTTAGTGACAGCCTGTGAAAAGGTTGGTGTAAGTGACTTGTTTAGCATCATATAGAATGGAGGAAAAGAATCCACATACATGGATCATCAACAGGATTGGGACTGTTAAATACATCACACCCTCTGCCACCTGAGCTAAAGGAGTAACTGATAGCAGCCTTAGGTTGTCATTCTCTGTGTGGTCATGCAGTAGAGGGAACTTGACACCTTTTGCCAATGGGGTTTGGAGATACTTGCTGACAGCAGAGGAATGATGAAACTTGGTAATCGGGTTCCATTCCAGGCTCTGGAAGGGAGTGTGTTCTAGTTGGCACAGTCTGTTCTGCCTTTTACCCTCAAGAGTGACACCTTCAGTCCCATCCCTGCCAACCTCTCCTTTTCCCAATTCTGTCTTGTCTCTATTGCTGGTTCCTCATTCCAGCTCCACCCTTTTCACCTAGCCAGTCCAAGTCTCCAGGCTTCTCATACCAGTTTCCTTGCCAAGCAAGTCTTAGTCTCTCCCCTCCAAACTCCCCATCCCAGCCCTAGTCTCTCCCTCCCACCCCCCGCACGTTCCCTATCCCCACTGGCTTCCTCAATGGGCTCCTCATCCAAACTCAGTATCCTGTCTCTCCTGTTACTCTGCTACTCTTTGTCCCAGTCTTTTTGCTCAGGCAGTACCAGGTCTCCCCCTATATCTCAGTTCTTTATCAAATCGGTCTCACATTCCTCCCATCTCCTTTCCCTGACCCACTGACCCTCAGTCATAGTGTCCCCCTAGCTCTTCATCCAGTCTAATCTGCCCCCACCTATTGGTTCCCAGTCCCAATCTCCCCCCGGGTCCCAATCCTAATCTCTCCATCCCCATACCAGTTTCCTCCTTCTTCCCCCCCTTACTATCCTCCACTCCTAGTCTCTCCACCCCAGGCTCCTTGCCCCAATCTATACCTCCTTCCCCACTGCATGTCTAGCTCTTGTCCCCTTTGCATTCACATCAGGCAACTTACTCCTCCACCCTGTCTCTACCCAGCAGGGAATCATGGAAAACTCTGTAGAGCCAGCCTCCTTGCTGTTAGTTCAGATAGCTGGACTTGGCATGGCCTCTAGCAGGTACAGTCCTGCTGAGTCCTGGTCTGAAGCATGCTCAGTGCAGACAGAATCTTCAGGGAATTTAGTTGGAAGAATCTAAGTCTCTGGTGAGAGTGTGAGAACTGTGATTTTTTTCAAAGACGTATTGCTTGGCCAAATTTGGGCCAAGCAATTGGCAAAAGGCTCATTGCTAACACAAAGGCCACCCCCTGCGAAATTTCAAGTTTCTGCTCTAAAGCATGGGAGTGCTAGAGGTTTTCAAAGAAATGGTCACTTGAATTTTGAAACATGGGAGAAACAATGTGTGATTCCCTAGCCTCTTTCTCAAAAGTTTCTGAATCATTTTAGCTGAAATTAAACAACCACAACCAGCACCCAGACTTAGGCAGACGCAAGGGATAGAAAAGTTCAGTCCAAACAGTTAGTTTAAGTTATAAGCAATTGAAAACAGGGTCTTAAAATGGGAAGTCTTAAATTGGGAAGTGTCGGGCAACCTTAATAATATTCAGTACTACAAGTCGCGTCTGTAATAAAATCGTAATAATCTGCACTGCAAGCACTGCCTATAATTATAGTAGCAGTGGGAGAGCCTGAAGAGATGATTAGCTTGATTCAGTCAAATATTGAAAAGTTTGGATATTGATCTAGAAATATTAATCTATCTAGCCTGGGAGTCTAGTGAGAACAGGTTTTATTGCACTTTTTGTACCTTCTGTTCTTACTGTAGCAGAATTAGTACATTCATAGTGCCCTTTTCTGTAACATTTTTATTCGTCTTGGAGTGATTGCTTATGTCAATTCCAAGTAAGGGTGTGTGTGTGTGTGTGTGTGTGTGTGTGTGTGCGCGCACGTGTGTGCGTGCTGCATACACGATCATTGGAAGGTTTTTCCCTGGTGGTACCCGTCGGGTCAGCTGTGTAGCCCCCTGGAGTGGCACCTTCATGGCCATGTATATAGGTCCCTGCCGACCTGCCGCCTCTTCAGTTCCTTTTTACTGCCAGTGATGTCATTGGAGCAGCTCCTCTCTTACATTAGCAAGCGATTCCCTAGTGGTTTCTTTCTTTTCTCTCTGCAAATAGTTTAAAAGTAGAGTTCAGTGGTCCCCAAGCTTTTTTGTCTGGCGGGCGCCAGATGATGAGCCACGGAGGACAGTGGCGGCGGAAGAGCATCCACCGAAATTCCGTTGACAAGCAGCAACATCAATAGGTGTCGCCGCCAAAATGCTGCTGACAAGCATAGAATCGTAGAATATCAGGGTTCGAAGGGACCTCAAGAGGTCATCTAGTCCAACCCCCTGCTCAAAGCAGGACCAATTCCCAACTAAATCATCCCAGCCAGGGCTTTGTCAAGCCTGACCTTAAAAACCTGTAAGGAAGGAGATTCCACCACCTCCCTAGGTAACCTATTCCAGTGCTTCACCACCCTCCTAGTCAAAAGGTTTTTCCTAATATCCAACCTAAACCTCCCCCAATGCAACTTGAGACCACTACTCCTTGTTCTGTCATCTGGTACCACTGAGAACAGTCTAGATCCATCCTCTTTGGAACCCCCTTTCAGGTAGTTGAAAGCAGCTATCAAATCCCCCCTCATTCTTCTCTTCTGCAGACTAAACAATCCCAGTTTCCTCAGCTTCTCCTCATAAGTCATGTGCTCCAGCCCCCTAATCATTTTTGTTGCCCTCTGCTGGACTCTTTCCAATTTTTCCACATCCTTCTTGTAGTGTGGGGCCCAAAACTGGACACAGTACTCCAGATGAGGCCTCACCAATGCTGAACAGAGGGAAATGATCACGTCCCTTGATCTTCTGGCAATTCTCCTACTTATACAGCCAAAATGCCGTTAGCCTTCTTGGCAACAAAGGCACACTGTTGACTCATATCCAGCGTCTCGTCCACTGTAACCCCTAGGTCCTTTTCTGCAGAACTGCTGCCTAGCCACTCTGTAGCAGTGCATGGGATTCTTCCTTCTTAACTTGTTCTTGTTGAACCTCATCAGATTTCTTTTGGCCCTATCCCCTAATTTGTCTAGGTCCCTCTGTATCCTATCCCTACCATTCCTCCCAGTTTAGTGTCATCTGCAAACTTGCTGAGGGTGCAATCCACACCATCCTCCAGATCATTAAATGAAGTTATTGAACAAAACTGGCCCCAGGACTGACCCTTGGGGCACTCCGCATGGTACCAGCTGCCAGGTGGAGCTGGCATCACTCCCGGCACTGCCTTGGACAAGACAAGGGACAGCCCGTGCCTGTAATATCCTGGCCTCCGCAAGGTCAGGGATCAACACAATGGCCATTTGCACACCATGGGTCTACCACCAAGTCCAGGGTCTGGGTTCCAGGGCCCTGTCGGTGGTGTCGGAGGCGTGAATCCCTCCATCGGCCATGTCTGTAGCCTGGGAGCCTCCCAGCATAGGGATGCTCAAGCCCAGGCTGATGAGAAGGTCAGCACCAGCACCGAAGTGGCTGTGGCACCAGGTGATACTACCACTTCCTGCACCTCTCAAGTGGCCCAAGAGGATCCCCCTGAGCCGTAAGGGCAAGAGGACCCAGTGCATCTGAGGGTGTCATCTTCGTCCTCTCCAGTAGCAGCCACCTCCATCACTCTGCCTGCTATGGACACTCAAGAGGGTGGCCCAGAACTTGAACTTGCAGGCAGAGGAGATCTCTGAGGACACAGATCGCATGGTGGATACTCTGGTCCCAGAAGGGCCCTTGAGGGTGGCTCTGCCCCTCATCAATACCATACAAAATACCACCAAGATGCTGTGGCATACACCTGCCTCTATCCCACTGATAGTCAAGTGAGCAGAGCGCAAGTACTTTGTGCCTTCTAAGGGTATGAGCACCTCTTCACCCATTCTCAGCCTGGGACCCTGGTGGTGGAGGCAGCAAACCACAAAGAGCACTGTGGGCAACTGGGGTCTCTCCCCAAATCCAAGGATGCTAAGAATCTGGACCTCTTTTGTTGGAAAGTTACTCCACTGGGGGGCTCCAGCTTCGCATAGCAAATCAGCAAGCAGTACTGAGCCGCTGTGCTTATAATTCTTGGAAAACTCTGGTCAAATTCCAGGAATTGCTTCCAGCGGACTCCTGTTTGGAGCCGTTCTGGAGGAGAGACAGGTGGTGGCCAGGACCTCTCTTCAGGCCGCCCTGGACTCAGTTGACTCGACCACCCACACCATGGCCACCATCATAGCCATGAGACACAGTTCTTGGATACAGATCTCAGGGTTCCCGCACGAGGTCCAAAATACAATTCAGGACCTGCCCTTTGACTGCTCCAGACTCTTTGCAGAACAGACAGACTCAAGGCTACATAGTCTTAAGAGGCTTCATACACCAGCCCCGCAAAGACATTCAAGCCTCTGGCCACCCAACGTTTCTACCCTGCCCCTCCTAGACAAGACTACAATAGGAAGCAGGATAGACACAAGAGGAGGCGCCCATCTCAGTCCTTCTTCAGCCAAGGGCCGGTCTCAGCTAAGCAGCCCTCAGGCTCAAAACTAAACTTTTGGATGGAGCATCAGTTCAATACTTGGATCCTTCCCCTCCCTTTGTTAACTGCCTATCCCATTTCTACCATGCCTGGGCTCAAATAACCTCAGACCAATGGGTCCTGAGCACGGTAGAATTGGGATATTCTCTTCAATTTTGTTCCCTCACATCCTCCTACCTCCCCTCCGTATCCCTCTTCAGGGACCCATCTCACGAGCAATTCTAGTGTAGGAGATGCAAATGCTTCCATAGCTGGGGGCGGTAGAGGAGGTTCCTCTGAAGTTCTGGGGCAGGGGTTTCTATTCTCCTTACTACTTAATCCCCAAGGCCAAGGGTGGGCTCAGGCCCATTTTAGACCTGCGAAACATCAACAAATTCATGAAGAAACTGAAGTTCCGTGTGGTCTCCCTGCCCTCCATCATTCTATCTCTGGATCTGGGGGACTGGTACACCATCCTCAACTTGAAGGGTGCGTACTTCCATGTCTCCATAACCCCGTCCCACAGATGGTTTCTGTGATTTGTGGTCACCAACTCCAATTAGTTCACAGTCCTCCCCTTCGTCTTGTCGTCAGCCCCTTGGGTGTTCACCAAGTGCATGGCGGTCATGATGGCCTGCCTTTGGAAGTGTCAGGTGCAAGTCTTCCCATACCTAGACAACTGGCTCATCAAGTGCTGGTCCCGAGCCCAGGTGGAGGACCATGTGAACCTAGTACAAACAACGTTCCGCAATCTTGGTCTCATCCTCAACGTGGTGAAGTCGACCCTGGTTCCCACTCAAAGGATAGAATTCATTGGGGCTCTCCAGGACTCCACCCAGGTTAGGGCGTTTCAGTCTGTCTCATTTTTAGCCATGAGTACCATAGTACAAGGTCTCCACTGGTTCCCCACCACGATGGTCAGGAACTGCCTAAAATTACTTGGGCATATGGCAGCATGCACTTACGTGGTGCAGCATGCAAGGCTGCACCTCAGTCCTCTCCAGGCATGGCTGGTCCAAGTGTACAGACCAAACAGGGACCATCTAGACAGTCTGGTCACACTTTCTCCTACGGTGGTGGCTCGATCCACAAACAGTTTGTGCGGGAGTACCCTTTTCCCAACCTCAGCTGTCTCTGTCACTAGGCACAGATGCGTCAGTGCTTGGGTGTGGAGCGCACCTGGGTAACCTCAGGACTCAGGGTTTATGATTCCAGGCATAACTATTGCTGCACATCAACGTCAGGGAGCTACAGGTGATGCGCCTAGCTTGTCAGACATTTCAGACCCACCTTGAGGCAAATGCGTATCGGTGTTAACAGACAACACCACGGTGATGTTCTGTATAAAAAAATGGGGTACTCACTCCTCTCCCCTGTGCCAGGAAGAACTCAGGTTGTGGAACTTTTGCATCATCCAGTTGATACAATTGGAGACATCGTATCTGCCAGGTGCACAAAATGAACCGGCCAATCACCTCAGCAGATCTTTCCATGGCCGTGAATGGTCTCTCCAACTGGACATCAGCAATATCTTCCTGAAGTGGGAATCTCACCAGGTCGACTTGTTCATGACATGAAGCAACAGGAAGTTTTACAGCTATATCAGAAAATGAATGATTGTTTGGTTATTTCATTTACCAAAGGTAATTGAAGCAGATATGTATGAAGTCATTGTGAAGTAAACTATCTCCAGTTCAACAGGTTAATCATTAATATTTGGAGGATTTTCTTGCCATGCTGTACAGTAACTCCTCGCTTAATGTTGTAGTTTTGTTCCTCAAAAAAAGGTGACTTTAAGCAAAACAATGTTAAGCGAATCCAATTTCCCCATAAGAATTAATGTAAATAGTGGAGTTAATTTCCAGGGAAATTTTTTTCAACACACACACACACACACACACACACACACACACACACACACACACACACACACACACACACACACACACAAAGTTTTAAACAAACAATTTAATACTGTACACAGCAATGATAATTGTGAAGCTTGGTTGAGGTGGTGGAGTCAGAGGGTGGAATATTTCCCAGGGAATGCCTTTGTGCTGAATGATGAACTAGCACTCGGCTGAGCCCTCAAGGGTTAACACATTGTTATTAATGTAGCCTCACACTCTACAAGGCAGCACAAATGGAGGGACGGGAGACAGCATGGCAGACAGAGAGACACACCCTGTGTGTGTGTGAGAGATGCGCATTGCACCTTTAAGTATGCTAACCCCACTCTAAGTACATTGCCTTTTTAAGTAGATCAGCAAGTAGAGACAGCAGCTGCTGCTAGCAAGCTCCCTCCGTCCAGAGCTCTGTCATGCATCTCTCCTCTCCTCCCCCTGCTCTATGGAGATGGGATAAATGGGGGGGAGGGGGACACCCTGACATTAGTGTTGGGGACTTTAACCCCGACAGCGAAATTCGTTGTCTGTTCAGCTAGAGAGACAGGCAACACCAGCAAGGTCCGATCAAAAGCCTTTTATTGACAAGTGCACGCATCAACAAAAGGCCGCTCGTCTCCAGTGAGAACCAGCCCCTTTTCAGCTTAGTATTAGCCTATATAGACAGTTTTATTACGTCATACATCACTCACTTGAGCAAAACCCACCCCCCTTTGTTTAACAACTTAAAACTAGACACTTTTAATATACACACATGCCTAGACTTTATGTCTACAACTTTAGATTATTAATTATCTCTTAACAACACCCAAAAGTTAGAAATACAGGGGAGTTTTTAAACAAACCTATAACTCAACCAAAAGTTAGAATCTGAACCGTGAGATGCTAGAGTTCCTTATCAGCTCTTCAAACACTGTCCTTAGCACAGCTAATGGTATGCCAGCAATGCAATCCCTGGTTTATCTCAGGCTTGTCTCACGTTTTCCAGGGCTCTGTTAAACAATGCTGCTTTTCAATACTTTTCCACTCTGGGATTACCCAAAACCTTTGCTAGCCTGATTTCAGTCAGGTTAGCATAACTGTTTTGTCTGCTATATTTTCATTCAGGCCTAACAATCCCCCCTTTGTCCCTAGAGGACCAACGGGACTCTTGGGACAACAAATTACCGCTTGGCAGGGCACAACCGAGTTACAGTTTGTTCAGTTGCAAACGAAGCTTTAAATTGCCTTCAGGGGTAACAGTTTATTGGTTTGGGGCTCTGACTATAAATTAGTGAGGTATACCAAGTGGTCTAATTTCCCAGATGTCTCGGTAAATAATTCAGTCCCACATGCATCCTCCCCATGGACCCGGCAGGATCTGGTATGTGGGAGCCCACACCCACCCTAACCGGTCCAAATGCTTGGAAGGAGCACTGTAAATGTTCACACTTCCATCCAGAAAGTGTCCAAGTATGTCTTCATGACCACAGATCAGATGGTACTCCTGATGCATCTGCAAGGGCAGTGGGCCAAGTCTGGTCTGGATCCCACTGCAATGCCTTCCCAGCCTCAGTGATATTCAGTACCATCTCTGTCAGTAACGTCTGGGTCACAGAACTAAGGGCTGAAATGACATGTAACTCACCAACTCCAGCCTGTACTTAAGATAACTGAGCTGCAAAAATAAGGCTAGTGGCCTTTTCTAGTTGGCCCAATTTCTCATCATTTTCTTGGCTTTTAGGTCCCTCTTTGTTGCAGAGGAAATAGCCCAGGCTCTCTGTTATACTAATTTAAGGGCAGCCCCTTGTGAGCAATCTGGGTATGTAAAAGTGATCTGAAAACTGGATAAGGACAATGTTATTCAAAATGCAATGAGGGAGGGCAATACATGCTGAAGGATTTATCCAAAACACAGGGTACAGCCTGTAGAATAAACCCCCAAATCTAATCAATACCACAGTCTCAAACAGGGGTCCCACAAACTTCTTTCTGCCAATGTATAATTCTTGGTTTCTACACCAGGGTCAGTCCTTAATGTCCTTTTTGGTCAGGAAATCCTGGATTCTGACACTGCACAACGCTGTTGGTGGTCAGCAGGACTCAATAAGGGTCTTTCCAGCATAAAGCCAAAGCAGTCTTTCGCTGGTGGAGCTTTACATTAATCCAGTTTCCTGGTTCCAAGAAGTGGCAGGCCTCCTAGGGTCTTTGTGTAGTTCGTCTTTACCTGTGAAAAAAAGAAACCTAACACATTTCATTAGTGCCTGTCAGCGATTTGCAGACTTTACAGCTGTGTGGGCACATTTAAGCCCCCCTTGTCTTGGTTGTTAGCTATTTTTCCTCAGTTAACTCATTCTTCTTCCTTTTTTGGCTTCTTTTAACCTACAAAGGAAACTTAGTTTTCACTTATACACCTTTTCTAACAAGGAACACATATACATTGCCTTTATACAGTACATTAGTCTTATTATTTAAAGTTTGTCACATATAGTCTGTTACTAAAATAATTTTTTTTAGAGCTTTGGGACAACAAGCTAGGACAAGCACACCCACTTGGACGAGTTTATTTCATAGAGCCTCTAGTCCAATAGTTTCCCACCATCCCCAGCCCTCTGGCTAGAAATCTGAGATAGCCAGAAGGATCCAAATACAATATGGGGAGTGGGTTAACTTTCCATGTCCTTGCTTCCAAAAACTATTGGTATGCAAGTTTTACTAACAATTTTCAATTAAAAGATTTGGCCAATAAAATTTCTCTTTCTCTTACTTAAGGAAATGTATTAAGCTTTAGTATACCATATTTTTCCCAATTTATCCAAACACTTTGTATTCCAAGTTGAACAAAACAAGTATCTGTATTCCAATCCAGACTATCCCATAAACAAAACAATTTTGGCCATGAGACAGACACCACAAGACAGAACATAAAACACAAAACATAATTTTTACTGTGCCATCAAAGGCATGGTATGTTGAATGCTGTTCAGCCGGCATCAGTTTTCTCTGATTATCTGAAAGACAAAAACAGAAGTCTACCTCTTTTGGGCAGGCAATCATTACTAAAAATATACAAAGACTCTTGTTGATTTTAGGCAAAACAAGGGAATTACCCCATATTTTCTTGTATGTGTTTTATAGGCAGCCCCTGTTTTAGTGGCTCCTATATTATTAGTTAGATAATTTGCATTAATACAGATGCTTGCTGGCTCACTTTTTACTTGTAACTCCTGCTTGTAAACACTGAAAGAAAACATCATCACTCACAGTGCTCTTAGAGCCTAATACAATTTTAATTACATAGCACTGTATACATTCTTCAGCTAATTTAACAAAATTGTTCATAGCCAAATGATTGCAATCTAATAATTTCTTTGCCTGAATTTATTTACAAACATTTCAAAGACACCAAGAACTTTTTACTGTAGTACGTTTACAAAGTTCAACTGCTGTTCCCTCCAGCAACTATAGAGTTAACTTTTCACTGTGCCTTAAATCACTTGCTTGTCCTTTCAACAGCCACTTACCAACTCGGATCACCATTCCAAATATTCTTCTGAGTATTTGAACCCACATGCGTATACTTACTTACTCTGTTTTTGTTTTTTCACTACACCCTAAAAGTTTCCAACCTGTTCTCCAAGCTCTCTGTCTGTTGCCTGGCCGCCTGGGCCCGATCCTTTTTTTTTTTTTGAACCGTCTCTTTTCATGGGTACCAACGTATTCCACTACCAGTTTTATCTAGGAGGGTTGGCTTCTTAACTAGCCCCACCCTTCTGGTCTTTTCCCTAAAACATTTTAACTCACAAGACTACCTGAGTTCTTCCTTGTGAGGCTTGCCACCTGGGCAAAATGCACGGCCCACTGGTGTTTAATTATTTAATTTCCTCTTGTAGCAAACACACTGCTATTACGGTGTATGCTGAACACAAATAGTTACATTTTGGCAAGTCCCTAAAGGACTGGTACTTGCTTAACCAGGGCTTCCTTTTCTAACTGGAAATCTTGTCTCAAAGCCTGCAACTTGCCCTGGGCGCAGGTTTGAGTTGCTGCCTGGGTCATGATCTATGCTCTTAATTACTTAATTCTAGTTATTAAGTACATATTTGTTTCTTTTCTCCAACTACTTTATTGCCCAGTCCTGCTGCAACTGGGGGTAGAACCCCTTTCTAGTTCTCAGACTTACTGCAGCTGAGAGTAGGCTCACCTTTAATCATGCAATCCTCAACATATCACACCAACAGTGCCAAACAAAGAAACACAAAATAACAAAGGTAAAACAGATAGATGGTGTAAATTCTATAGGGCTCCCCCATTCTCAATTGCTCACCAAACTGTGACAAATCTGTTACCAATTTATCTACTGCAGGACGTTGGGGGAACACACCATATAATCAAATTTTAAAGCTTAATTAAAAATAATAAAACAACAATGAAGAGTGTTGGGAACGCTCCCACATTACTCAGGAAGAACATAAATACTTCAACCCTTAAGCCACTTTAATACTCACACATGTCCAAACTGGCCACGTCTGTATAACGTTCAGAGAAGGGGAATAGGCAGACGGAAGATTATCCTGTATACAGCTTGTCCAGAATTTTCAACATGCTTCCACTCTTGGGAGAGCTGTTCTGTACACCCTGGAATCTCCTGCAATGTTTCTTTCAGAGATTCCAGTTCAGATTCCAGCCTGTGGCTTCTCCAGTTTCACCAAGTCAAGCTAAATTTCAAATTAACCCATTCCTAGACAAATTGCTCACACCGTGTCAGAGGCTTTTCTTTAGTGATTAAAAGCTCCTCTGAGATATATGATCTTATCTAGATTGAAGGTACCTTCTAATGGGCATTGTTTAAATAGATTTTCACGCGTGTAAAGATTCCAATTCTCTAAATACCTGCAGGTTTTAGGACCATAATGTACGTACATGTAACATGCTGGGGTACCCTTAGGGGGTGAGGTGGAATATTTAGACTGTCCCTCTCCCATTTTCCACTTACACACACACACACACCAAAGCCATTATTTCCTATTACCACTATGCATCTTATCTTGCTGCACAGTCAATAAATTCAGATGGCGTGAGCCCAACAGAGACAGACGTCCCCACGGACAGTCTTCCTCCCAGTGTGGCTCTGGGGCATATGCTGGGGGATTTTTTTTTTTACAAGAGCTCTCCATACAGCTTTAAACATACAGCTCCAAAAGCTACCCAATTCCAGAAATCTTCTTTTAATTTTTAAGTATTAGAGACAATGGGGCGTCCCCCAGGCACTTACTGCCAACTTGTCCCATTTGGTAAGGGGACTCTAACCCCTCTTTCCCGCGTCGAGGTAAAGGGACTCTAACCCCACATCCCGCGTCGAGCGCTCACTTACCTCTCCAGGGGACTCGAACACCTGGACTGGGACTCAAACCCAGGCTGGGACTCTAACCCAGACTACTTGGATCCTGCGCAAACCTGGACTGGGACTCTAACCCAGACCTGGACTGGGACTCTAACCCAGACCTAAGTTGTCAGGGACTCGAACCCCGACAATCTGCACTGGGACTCTAACCCAGGCAACCTTAACCCTACTCAACGGGTAGGTGGATGTTGCTGGATTTCTACGAGCTTCAGCTGGTTCACAGAACTCGCCTTATCGCCGACGCAGAGATCAGATTACCAGGCAAGGCTCCTCTAAACCAGAGGATGCGCACTGCGTTGCCTCAGAGTCTGATCCCCCACCGGAGAGTCAGACAAAGTCCCGGCCGGAGTCACCAAAGATGTTGGGGACTTTAACCCCGACAGCGAAATTCGTTGTCTGTTCAGCTAGAGAGACAGGCAACACCAGCAAGGTCCGATCAAAAGCCTTTTATTGACAAGTGCACGCATCAACAAAAGGCCGCTCGTCTCCAGTGAGAACCAGCCCCTTTTCAGCTTAGTATTAGCCTATATAGACAGTTTTATTACGTCATACATCACTCACTTGAGCAAAACCCACCCCCCTTTGTTTAACAACTTAAAACTAGACACTTTTAATATACACACATGCCTAGACTTTATGTCTACAACTTTAGATTATTAATTATCTCTTAACAACACCCAAAAGTTAGAAATACAGGGGAGTTTTTAAACAAACCTATAACTCAACCAAAAGTTAGAATCTGAACCGTGGGATGCTAGAGTTCCTTATCAGCTCTTCAAACACTGTCCTTAGCACAGCTAATGGTATGCCAGCAATGCAATCCCTGGTTTATCTCAGGCTTGTCTCACGTTTTCCAGGGCTCTGTTAAACAATGCTGCTTTTCAATACTTTTCCACTCTGGGATTACCCAAAACCTTTGCTAGCCTGATTTCAGTCAGGTTAGCATAACTGTTTTGTCTGCTATATTTTCATTCAGGCCTAACATTAGCACCCTTCTTCCCCCTCCCCCCACAGCAAGCAGGAGGCTCCCAGGAGCGGCTCCAAGGCAGAGGGCAGGAGCAGCACATGGCAGTGCGGGGAGGGACAGCTGAACTGCCGGCAATTGATAGCCTGCTGGGCGGCTGCCGCACAGGGAACTTAGGGGAGTGGGGAGCTAATAGGGGGGCTTCTGGTTCACCCTGGTTCCAGCCCCCTGTCAAGGTTCCCTCCCCACTCTGAACTTTAGGGTACAGAAGTGGGGACCTGCATGAAAGACTCTCTAAGCTTATTTACCAGCTTAGGTTAACAGTAAGCTGCCACCACCAAGTGTGTTTCAAATCTTAGGGGAGAGCCACTTGGAACTTTGCCTTTCCCCAAATATTTCCCAAGTCCCTAACCCCCCCTTTCCTGGGCAGATTTGAGACTAATTCCTCCCCCCCAAGTCTTTACCCCACTAGCCAGCTGCAACAGACTGCTCTTTTTGTAAGCGGTGAACAAAGCAGTCAGCTGCCAAACAACATTATAAGGGAGCATTGTGCAACTTTAATCAAGCATGTTCTCTAATTGATCAGCAACGTAACAATGAAACAACGTTAATCGGGATGACTTTAAGTGAGGAGTTACTGTATTAGGAGGAGAACATCACCAGACAGACATTTAAATTGTTTTATTTAACTAAAACAACAGTGTTATGTATTCTGGATATTTTTCTTCAACAACAAACATATAATGTTTTAACAAAACAAGTATATGAATTTTTGAATTTAGGTAAACTTTCTAGTTTTTTTAAATCAGATTTTTGTTAAAATTGTTTTTAACTAAAATAGTTAAATATTTAAATAAAAAACCCAAAAATTAAATCGACTGTGTCAGCCAGGTCAACATGAGAAACTTAAAATATTGAACTCAGGGCTTGGCTACACTTGAAAGTTGCAGCGCTGGGAGTTACAGTGCTGGTCATGCAGCTGTGCAGGAACAGCGCTGGTGTGTGGCCACACTCACAGCTACCAGCGCTGGTGTGTGGCCACATTTGCAGCATTTACAGCGCTGTTGGGAGTGCTGCATTATGGGCAGCTATCCCAGCATTCAAGTGGCAACAACGTGCTTTTCAAAAGAGGGGGGTGGAGGGTGGTGTACTGTGGCAGGGAGCGGGGAAGATAGAGAGAGAGGATTTTTGGAGCCAACACTGTGTGTTAGCTTCCTGGATTGAAAAATCACAAAATGTTTGCGAACCCTTAGTCTTAATTGCAAACAGCCTGCATCCAACGCTGTTTCTCTGTCAAGCAAACATTCACTCCCTGCCTCTCATTTGATAGTTCACAGCCAGGTACAGATAGCTCCTGTTTGCTGTGATCAGTGTTTGTTTTTTTAGATAAGCAGTTCAACGGAGCTCCGATCGGAGTTCACAACAAAACAAAGAGAGGCTGCATAACAAAACAAAGAGAGTAATTTAGTTAAAAGCATTCTGGGATATCTCCTTATTCCCTGGAGGCCAATAAAAGCGCTGGTGTGTGTCCACACTTGATGAGCAGCGCTGGATCACCAGCGCTGCAATCGCTACACCCCAACCTGACCAGGTGTACAGCCAGCGCTGCAGCCAGGGAGTTGCAGCGCTGGATGTGCCTTGCAGGTGTGGACGGTTACTAATTGCAGCGCTGGAAAGCCTCTACCAGCGCTGCAACTTGCAAGTGTAGCCAAGCCCTCAGTTGTCTTCACCTTCATTTTCCTTTTTGTTCATAATCTGGAAAAGAAAAACAAGCTTTCCTGCTTTTTCAGGTCCCAAACGATTTCTCAATTTGGAATGAATTCGTCCATAGGAAGAAAATATTCTTTCTACTGCTGTTAAAAGTGAAATTATCACTTCAACAGTTTCTGAATCCAGGTGCTTAAGTGGCTTCCACCAGTTCACTAATGTGACTTTCTTTAAAACATCATCAGCAAACATATATTTCTTGAATGGTTCACCCTTAGTTCTGAAGGTACACACTATACATTTTTAAAGTGATTTATTTTAAAAACTTTTCAGATTAGTTTTACAGCTATATCAGAAAATGAATGATTGTTTGGTTATTTCATTTACCAAACGTAATTGAAGCAGAGATTTATGAAGTTATGGAGGTGAACTATCTCCAATTCAACAGGTTAATCATTAATATTTGGAGGATTTTCTTCAGATACTGTATTAGGAGAAAAACATCACCAGACAGACATTGAAATTGTTTTATTTAACTAAAACAACAATGGTTATGTATTCTGGATTTTTTTCTTCAACAACATACATAATATTTTAACAAAACAAGCATATGAATTTTTTAATTTAGTTAAACATTCAAATTTTTTAAAATCAAATGTTTGTTAAAATTGTTTTTAACTAAAATAGTTATATATAAAAACAAAAATTAAATCGACTATGTCAGCCAGGTCAACATGAGAAACTTAAAATATTGGCTTCTGCAGCTAACTCAAATGTCTTCACCTTCATTTTCCTGTTTGTTCATAATCTGGAAAAGAAAAACATGCTTTCTCCTTTTTCAGGTCCCAAATGATTTCTCAATTTGGAATGAATTTGTCCAAAGGAAGAAAATATTCTTTCTACACCGGCAGAAGAAGCTACTGCTGTTAAAAGTGAGATTATCACTTCAACAGTCTCTGAATCCAAGTGCTTAAGTGACTTCCACCAGTTCACTGGTGTGACTTTCTTTAAAACATCATCAGCAAACATATATTTCTTGAATGGTTCACCCTTAGTTCTGAAGTTTATTATAGTTGGCATCATGGAAGGATGATTGCTGGATGTTCATGTTATAGCCAACTCCTCCTCTTCAGCAGTTAAGGTTTGACCCGGGTACGAAGTATTGAGAATATTTGCAAGACAGTGAGCTGGAGATAGTGCTTGTCCCATTCATTTTTTTAATGCTTGCAATGTAACTCTGCATATTTCTCTTTTTAAGATCTCACTCAGTTCCTTCCAAATTTCAACAGCATCATCAATAAAACAGCTATTTCCCCGCATTTTGTTCAAGGCTACAGAAATAGGCTTCAGGGTACTCAGCATGTGTTCAACATTTCTCTTAAGCCCAAGGTTGAGAACTTTGGCTGTGACAGTGCTATTTTTTTCACGATTTTGTTCACAAACTGTCATCGGATTAGGCCAGTTCTTGATATAATGCTCAAAAAAGTCCACTACCGAGTTCCATCACATGTCTTGTGGGAGTGTTAGGTTGGTTCCTCCCACTTTTATCAGAGCAGCTGCTGCAAAGTGGTTGTTATGGTAGTATTTTTCAATTTAAAAAAAAATAGCCTTTATTTCTGGAACACTGAAGTCTTTGGCTAGGAAGTGCATCAAATGAGCACTTCAACTGTATGTTATTAGCTTGGGACTCTCTTCTAAATATTTTCTTCTCATCTTGGATTCATGTGCAGCATGGTCTGTGACCAAGCTGCATACTAAACATTTGAATTTTTTTCACAGTTTGTTATAGGTTTTACTGCTACTTCTTGTAAGTATTCTGCTGTGTATGCATTTTCTGATGTATCAGTTGTGTTTCTGTAAGGAAGACATTCCCTTCTTCTGTGGTCACACAAGCACATATACAACAGGATCATTGTGGACATTGCTCCTCCCATCAAGACACAGGTTACAATTTCATCCTCTAAACCTTATGCACACTGCTCAATTTCTCTTTCATACACGTTATCCAGCAATTTACCTGCAACATCTGCTCTGTTAGGTAGACTGTATTGTGGTCTTAATGACTGAACCATGTTAATAAAGTGTGTGTTCTCAATCATACGGAATTGAGAGTTTGTTGCCTAAACAAACTGGGTAATTTTTTCATCATTACCTCTTTTTGTAATCTGCTGTTTCTTATCACAAACTTATTGATGGTTGGTTCTGGATGATGGAGATTTTTTTTCTTTTTGCTACAGGTGATATACTGTGGCTATGTGACATACATGAAGTGACTGAAACACTGTCATTGGCAGATAACTCTGAAGCTGTACAAAATGATGGTGATCTGGAAGGTGGATTGTCATAAACAGATAGTTAAGGGTTAATACCTCTTTTACCTGTAAAGGGTTAAGATGTTCACATAGCCTAGCTGACATCTGACCAGAGGAACCAATGGGGGGACAAAATGTTTCACCCAGGAAGGAGGGAAAAGTCCTTTGTTCAGTCAGTTCATTAAATTGTGTGCCGGAGAGAAAAGATCCAGGAATCAGCCTCCTATCAGGATAGTGAGTATTAGAGAAGAAATAAATTAGCTTGTTTATTTTTGTGTGTGACTTGTCCTTTTGCATTAGAGGGATAATCAAATTGGGTTTTCTTTTGTGTAACTAAGGGTTTGCCCAGGGGAACATCCTCTGTGTTTTGAATCTGTTGTCTGTGAGAGTAGCTTGTATGCTAATTTCACAGAGGTATTTCTTTTATCCCTTTTCTTTAATTAAAAGACTTCTTTTTAAGAACCTGATTGATTTTTTCCTAATTTTAAGATCCAAGGGGTTTGGATTGATGTTCACCAGGAAATTGGTGAAAAAGTCTCTCAAGGTTACCCAGGGAAGGGTTACAGTACTTGGGAGGGAGAGATTTTTGGGGGGAAGTTTCCCAAATGACTCATAAACAGCTGTTTTAAACGATTTGGGTGGTGGCAGCATACTGATCTAAGCTGGTAATTAAGCTTAGGGGTTCTCATGCAGGTCCCCACATCTGTACCCTAAAGTTCAGAGTGGGGGTGAAACCTATGACATGGATAATCTTCAGAATCCTGTATGTTGAGGATGGATCCTCCTAAACAAAATAAGTCAATGCAGTTATTTAATTATTGTTACCATAGTGCTCATTTTGTGTTAATCATTGCATTTACTGACACTCAGTACTACTTTAAAGGTGAAATTGTAAAAGGAAGATCTGCCTATTTCAGCTATCTATTTTTTATCACAACTGCATCTAAAATGATGAGGAACTTCATTGAAATATTTGCAAACTGGGTCTCTTTTAGGTGAGAGAATGGTATGGTAGATCTCAAATCAATGAAGGCTACCCTGAGAAGGACCTCAAGACTTGTGGAATATTCTGCTCAAACAGTTTCACTTTTGTTTCTACTGCCTATCCCTCCCTTTTCACATTTATCTCCAGACTTCTTCTCCTTGTCCAGATCTATTCTGCCCTCAACAATCTTCTATTCATTGAATTTTTTGAAACTTTGCACTTTTAGATATAGTAAAGGGATTGACTCTGTACACACAAATTTGCAGAGAGACAATAGGGTTGAGGTCTGTTATTTCTCACCTTTATTTATTTATTTAAAAACACTTTTGCTGTTAACAAGCAAGTTATCTCTGGAGACACAAATGCACTGTTTGAGAACTGCAAAACAAAGCATCTCTGATGGTATCTTGTAGACTGAGTACTGAGTCCCATTAGGTAGATAGAAATATTAACCTAAATAAACTGTACAGAAGCCCCTGGGACCGCAGAAGATTGGGTCCCTAATCCGTGATCTATTGGAACTCATTTACAAAACTTTTCTTAAACATTACATGAATATATTGTCTCATACTATAGAATCCCTATTCTATGATGATATATCTTTGAGCTATAATGTATCTTAATTAAAATTATCTTTAGATGGTTTTTTTTCCTCAAAAATCATTTTATCAAAAAAATCCTATTTAAATAAGAAAAATGCATGGGAAATCCATGGGTAAACCCATTAGCGCTCCAGTGCTCTGATTCAGTTACCAAGGTTCTCCTTGGCAATAGAAAGCCTTCATTCATGCCACTTATCTAGCCAAGTGGAAAAGGTTCTTTATTTGGGCCACACAGAAGGGCACCCCTCCGCTGCAGTACTCAGTTCCCTTTATACTGGACTACTTATTCTACTTAAAGCAGCAAGAGCTGGGAGTCTCATCAATTAAGGTACACCTGGCAGCTATTTCTGCTTTCCATCCGGGCGCAGCAGGGCAGTCAGTATTTGCTAACTCCATCGTTGGACATTTCCTTAAAGGACTGAACAGTCTGTACCCCCAGGTGCGGCAACTGGTCCTCCCTGCCAGGATCTTAACTTGGTCCTGTCAAGGCTCATGGGGCCCTCTTTCAAACCTCTAGCAACTTTTTCGTTGTTTTACCTCGCTTGGAAAGTAACGTGTCTAGTGTCTATCTCATCTGCCAGAAGAGTGTCTGAGCTCAAAGCTTTAATGTCTGAGCCTCCTTATATAGTTTTTTATAAGGACAAGGTGCAATAGTGGGCACACCCAGCCTTTCTCCCTAAAATTGCTTCACAGTTTCATACAAGTCAGGACATCTTTTTTGCCAGTGTTCTTCGTGAAACCTCAATGCAGACTCCATTCTCCTAGATGTTAGATCTTCCCTGGCTTTTTACATTGAGCGAACAAAGTCATTTAGGAAGTCAGCATAACTCTTTGATACCGTTGCTGAGAGAATGAAAGGTTTGCCCATCTCATCCCAACGAATCTCATCCTGGATCACAGCCTGTGTGCTTTGTCCTGGTGAAGATTCTAGCCCCAGGACTGATGGTGCACTCCATGAAGAGTGCAAGCTTCATCTGCAGTGTACCTGGTGCAGGTCCCCATCCAGGACATCTGCAGGGCGGCAATGTGGTCATCTATTCATGCGTTTGTGTCACTACGCCATCACTCAGTAGGCTAGAGACGATGCCGTGTTTGGCAGAGCAGTACTCCAGTCTGCAGCTCGGTGAACTCTGAGCCCTCCTCCAGGGGACTGCTTGGGAGTCACCTACTTGGAATTAAGTATCAGAGGGGTAGCCGTATTAGTCTGGTTCTTCGGATGCAAGACAGGACATCTTTTTTGCCAGTGTTCTTCGTGAAACCTCAATGCATCCGAAGAAGTGGGTATTCACCCACGAAAGCTCATGCTGCAAAACATCTGTTAGTCTATAAGGTGCCACAGGATTCTTTGCTGCTTCTACTTGGAATTGACATGATGAATGGTTCCCAATCCTGCTGGAAAGGTATAACAAGTGGGGTTCCGCAGGGGTCTGTTTTGGGACCGGCTCTGTTCAATATCTTCATCAATGACTTAGATATTGGCATAGAAAGTACGCTTCTTCTTCGAGTGATTGCTCCTATGCATTCCAGTTAGGTGTGCGCGCCGTGCGTGCACGGCTCTTCGGAACATTTTTACCCTATCAACCCCGGCGGGCCGGCTGGGCGCCCCCTGGAGTGGCACCGCCATGGCGCCGAATATATACCCCAGCCGGCCCGTCCGCTCCTCAGTTCCTTCTTACCGCCCGTGACGGCCAGTTGGAACAGTGGAGTGCTCTCTGTCCTCCACAACCCTAGCGTTCGCTACTTTTGTCTGTATATAGTTCTTGAGTGTTTAGTGTTAGATAGTTGAATACGTTAGTTATTATAGTTTAGGATAAGGGAATAAGGAGGGTTTACCCCCTCCCTTTTTCCGCAACTGGTGCGGGCTCATGCCCAAGGCACCGGGCTTTAAGCCCTGCGCGTCTTGCCAGCGGCACATGCCGGTCGGGGATCCGCATGACTCCTGCCTGCGCTGCCTCGGGGAGACTCACCGTACGGATAAGTGCCCTATCTGTGCAGCCTTTAAGCCCCGAACGCGAAAGGAGCGGGACACTCGCTTAAAACAGCTCCTCATGGAGGCAACGCTCCAGCCCCCGGCACCGACCGCGCCGGCGCCGAAGTCTTCATCGGCGCGCAGCACACCGGCGGCCCCGAGCCACTCCGGCACCGAGGCTTCTCGTCCTCCGCAAGCGGCACCGGCGACCCGGCACCGCTCCCTCTCACCATCAAGGAAGCGTAAGCCGGCGAAGACAGCTGCAAAGACCCATGCTGAGGGTCATGTCGCCCAGCCACCACCACCACCTCCGGTACCGGCTGTGGCCGTGCACAGGCCGTGCACCGTGCCGTTGACTCCGGCGCCGCAAGGGCCGTCGAGTCCGGTACCACTCTGCTCCCCGGTGCCGACCGCGGTTGAGCTGCAGCTGCCATCCACGCCCGAGACTTTCTCGACGGCGAGGGAGCTCATCGAGCTCACAGAGGCACCGAGCCTCCGGCCCCTGGCACCGCCGGTGTGGGCTGTCGTGTCAGCGGGTAAGCCGGCTATGATGCGGCCCCCTGCCTTGGACGGACGAAGTAGACGGCGCTCCAGGTCCCAGTCTCGCTCCCGGTCCCGAAGACGGTCACCGTCACGCCGCTCGAGATCCCGGCACCGCTCACCATCGCGGTACCGGTCGCCTTCTCGACGCCGGTCGCAGTCCCGGTACCGCTCAACATCGCGGTACCGGTTGCACTCCCGGAGACGCTCCCGGTCCTGATCGCCTTCCCGTCGGCACCGACGAAGGTCCGATTCCCGGCACCGTTCCCAGCACCGTGACTCCTGGAGCCGCTCCCGGCACCGCCGGTCGAGCTCCCGGCACCGCGGCGGTCGTTGGTCTCGTTCGCCATCTCGGCACTGCGACGACCGGCGCCAATCCTCGGCACCGTCCGGGGACAAATGGCCGACCTCGACGGCGCAGTCCATCAGTGTCTCCGCACCCCCGTGGCCGTCTCGACACTCATCGGTCGCTTCAGGGGCTGGCAGCGAGGGTCATCTTCCGGCTGCCCCGCAAGGTCAAGCCCAGGATGCACAGCAGTGGGGCTTCTGGGTCCCCTGGGCCCAATACGAGACTCAAGGGATGTCTTTCCCTCCGAGGGCCCCCGCCTCCGAACACAGGGTACCGGAGGCCACAATAAGCAGACCGCCCCCTTGACCACCAGGTTCGGCTCAGTTGCCACCTGCTCCCCAGAGGCATCCTCGACCCGAGTCAGACGCCCACCCCTTAGAAGAACCACCCGCGGAGGCAGTGGTTCAAGGCCTATCCTCGTCCCCTTCACCGGACGAGGCGGTGGCCGGGGCTTCTACGACTGACCCTCCACCGATTGACCTGCGGGCCCATCAGGACCTTCTTCGCCGGGTGGCGAAGGCTATCGACCTTCCCGTGGCGGAGGTCACGGAGGACGAAGACCCGGTGACTAATGTGATTGGAGCGGAGGCTCCAGTGCGGGTGGCCTTGCCATTCATCCGCACCATTCAGAAAAACGCCACTACCATCTGGCAGTCACCGGCGTCCGTCTCTCCCACCGCCCACGGGGTCGAAAGGAAGTACTCTGTTCCCCCCACAGGGTATGAGTACTTGTACACTCATCCTGCCCCAGACTCGTTGGTCGTCCAGTCGGTCAACGACAGGGAGAGGCATGGCCAGCCCGCCCCGGCGCCGAAGTCCAGCGAGGCGAGGCGTATGGATCTGTTGGGCTGCAAGGTCTACTCTGCAGGCGGTCTCCAGCTTCGGATCGCCAATCAGATGGCCCTCCTTGCCAGGTACACCTTTGACATCATGGTGTCCCTGGCGAAATTCACAGAGCTGATCCCAACAGCCTCCCGCCAGGAGTACTCGGCGTTGTTGGAAGAAGGGAAAAAGTCGTCCAGATCCTCCATCCAGGCCGCTCTCGACTCCGCAGACTCGGGTGCAAGAACCCTGGCCTCAGGAGTGACGATGAGGCGCATCTCCTGGTTACAGTCTTCCACACTGCCGCCTGAGGTGCAGTACACCCTGCAGGACCTGCCCTTCAATACTCAGGGTCTGTTTTCTGAAAAAACTGATTCCAGAATCCAGACCCTCAAGGACGGTTGCATAGCCATCCGAACCCTGGGGATGCATACACCTGCAACCCAGCGAAGGTCGTTCAGACAACAACCCTACCGGCCTTTCAATCAGCCCAGGTCCCGTCCCTATAACAGCCGACGGCCCGGCCTGAATCGCCGTAGACCATCAGGCAACCGGCGCAGCCAAACCCATCCGCCTTCCAAGGCCCCCCAGGCCCCAAACAGGCGTTTTGATGGGATGCCCGAGGATGGCCCATCAGTCTCTGTACCGGATCCTACCCGTTTATTTTACAGCCGCCTTTCCCATTTCTTTTCGGCGTGGTCCCAAATAACAACGGACAACTGGGTGCTTCAAACAATCCAGTCTGGTTACCGGCTTCAATTTGTTTGCCCCCCCCTTCGCACCCACCTACCCCGTCCCTCTTCAGGGACCCCTCTCACGAGCAATTCCTCCTACAAGAGGTCGGGACTCTGTTGAGCTTGGGGGCCATAGAGGAGGTGCCTCACGACATGCGGGGCAGGGGATTCTATTCCCGATACTTTCTCATCCCCAAGGCGAAAGGAGGTCTACGTCCAATACTGGACCTCCGGGAGCTCAACAAGTACCTGCTCAAGCTCAAGTTTCGCATGGTCACCCTGGGGACCATCATTTCCTCCCTGGATCTGGGAGACTGGTTTGCCGCCCTCGACATGAAGGACGCGTACTTCCATATCGCGATTTATCCTCCCCATCGACGCTACCTGCATTTTGTAGTCAACAACACGCACTACCAGTTCGCAGTGCTGCCATTCGGCCTTTCCACCGCGCCGAGGGTTTTTACCAAGTGCATGGCAGTGGTTGCCGCAGCCCTCTGCCGTCGTCATATACACGTTTACCTGTATCTCGACGATTGGCTGGTTCGTGGAACGTCCCAGCGGCTGGTAACGGACCAGATGACAGAAATCCTGTCTCTATTTCGACACCTCGGTCTTCTCATCAATGCAGAGAAGTCCACTTTAACTCCGTCACAGCGGGTGGAGTTCATTGGAGCGGTTCTCGACTCCAATTTGGCCAGGGCCTGCCTCCTGCGATCTCGACACCAGACGATGGTCTCCATCATCCGAGACCTCCTCACCTTTCCCACGACAACGGTTCGGTCCTGCCTCCGCCTCCTGGGCCATATGGCGTCCTGTACGTTTGTCACCGCGTACGCGAGACTCCACCTTCGCCCGTTCCAGTCCTAGCTAGCGTTGGTGTACCGCCCACATCGCGACCCCATCGACATGGTGGTCACGGTCACGAAGCCCACCCTCGAGTCACTCAGCTGGTGGCTGGACCCAGAGGTAGTGTGCGCAGGAGTCCCGTTCTACCCTCCTTGCCCATCCGTCACGCTGACCACGGATGCCTCAGCGCTGGGGTGGGGGGCTCATCTGGGCGACCTTCACACCCAAGGTCTTTGGTCACCCCAAGAGCTCGCTCTTCACATCAACATCCGGGAGCTGCGAGCGATCCGTCTGGCGTGTCAAACCTTCCGCACCCGCCTGCAAGGCCACTGCGTCGCGGTGTTCACGGACAACACAACAGCAATGTTCTACGTGAACAAGCAGGGCGGAGCCCGCTCCTCCCTCCTCTGCAAGGAAGCGATGCGCCTGTGGGACTTCTGCGTGACCTCCTCGATTCACCTAGAAGTGTCCTTTCTCCCAGGAGTGCAGAACATGCTAGCGGACCGCCTCAGCAGGTCTTTCCTCGCCCACGAGTGGTCCCTTCGGCCGGACGTGGTGCACATGATTTTCCAACAGTGGGGCTTTCCCCAGGTAGACCTGTTTGCCTCCAAGGAGAACAGGAAGTGCCACCAGTTCTGTTCCTACCAGGGTCGCTCTCCGGGCTCCCTGTCGGACGCCTTCCTGTACTCCTGGACGGATCACCTCCTTTACGCCTTCCCTCCATTCCCGCTCGTCCACCGAGTGCTGCTCAAACTTCGGAGGGACCGAGCCCGCCTAATACTCTTCGCTCCGGCCTGGCCGAGGCAGCATTGGTTCACCCTGCTGCTCGAGCTCTCCGTTCGGGAGCCCATTCCCCTCCCAGTGTGGCCAGACCTCATCACACAGGACTTCGGCAGACTCCGCCACCCGGGACCTGCAGTCCCTCCATCTCACAGCTTGGTACCTACGTGGCTGACCCAGGCGGAGATTGGCTGCTCCGCAGCAGGTACAGCGAGTCCTGCTTGAAAGCAGAAAGCCTTCCACCCGCTCCACTTACCTCGCGAAGTGGAAGCGCTTTGCCCTCTGGTGTGATCAACGAGGCCTCAATCCCTTCGTAGTCCCCCTTTCTACAATCCTGGACTACCTCTGGTACCTTAAAGAGCAGGGTCTCGCGGTCTCCTCCTTGAAGGTGCACCTGGCGGCCATATCCGCCTTTCGCCCATCTATAGATGGCCGATCCATCTTCTCCAGCCAGATTGTTTCCCGCTTCCTGAAGGGCCTGGACCGGTTGTACCCGCCCATAAGGCGTCCTACCCCGGCCTGGGATTTAAACCTGGTTCTGGCCAAGCTTATGGGAGCCCCCTTCGAGCCTTTGGCCACGTGCTCCCTCCTCTACCTGTCATGGAAGACGGCCTTCCTCGTTGCTATAACTTCAGCGAGACGAGTGTCTGAGCTTCGTGCCCTAACGGTTGGTCCACCTTACACCGTCTTCCATGCAGACAAGGTACAGCTTCGCCCGCACCCGGCCTTCCTCCCAAAAGTCGTCTCGGCCTTCCATGTCAATCAAGAGATCTTCCTCCCGGTCTTCTGCCCGAAGCCACACGCCTCACCTTGGGAGCAACAGCTTCACACCCTGGACGTCCGCAGGGCCCTCGCTTTTTACATCGAGCGGACGAAGCCCTTCCGGCGTTCGACTCAGCTGTTTGTAGCTGTTGCTGATCGCATGAGAGGCGAGCCGGTCTCCTCGCAGCGGATTTCCTCCTGGGTAACGGCGTGTATCCGGACATGCTACGAGCTTGCTCGCGTGCCACAATGCCGCCTCACCGCTCACTTGACGAGGGCACAAGCCTCGTCAGCCACCTTCCTGGCCCATGTCCCCATCCAGGACATCTGTAGAGCGGCCACCTGGTCTTCTGTCCACACCTTCGCTTCCCACTATGCGTTGGTGCAGCAATCCAGAGACGATGCGGCCTTCGGCTCCGCAGTCTTGCATTCTGCCACGTCTCACTCCGACCCCACCGCCTAGGTAAGGCTTGGGAATCACCTAACTGGAATGCATAGGAGCAATCACTCGAAGAAGAAAAGACGGTTACTCACCGTAGTAACTGTGGTTCTTCGAGATATGTTGCTCCTATCCATTCCAGACCCGCCCTCCTTCCCCACTGTCGGAGTAGCCGGCAAGAAGGAACTGAGGAGCGGACGGGCCGGCTGGGGTATATATTCGGCGCCATGGCGGCGCCACTCCAGGGGGCGCCCAGCCGGCCCGCTGGGGTTGCTAGGGTAAAAATGTTCCGAAGAGCCGTGCACGCGCGGCGTGCACACCTAACTGGAATGGATAGGAGCAACACATCTCGAAGAACAACAGTTACTACGGTGAGTAACCGTCTTTTATTAAGTTTGCAGATGATACCAAACTGGGAGGGATTGCAACTGCTTTGGAGGACAGGGTCATAATTCAAAATGATCTGGACAAATTGGAGAAATGGTCTGAGGTAAACAGGATGTTTAACAAAGACAAATGCAAAGTGCTCCACTTAGGAAGGAAAAATCAGTTTCACACATAGAAAATGGGAAGAGACTGTCTAGGAAGGAATATGGCAGAAAGGGATCTAGGGATTATAGTGGACCACAAGCTAAATATGAGTCAACAGTGTGATGCTGTTGCAGAAAAAGCAAATGTGATTCTGGGATGCATTAACAGGTGTGTTGTGAGCAAGACATGAGAAGTCATTCTTCCGCTCTACTCTGCGCTGGTTAGGCCTCAACTGGAGTATTGTGTCCTGTTCTGGGCACTGCATTTCAAGAAAGATGTGGAGAAATTGGAGAGGGTCCAGAGAAGAGCAACAAGAATGATTAAAGGTCTTGAGAACATGACCTATGAAGGAAGGCTGAAAGAATTGGGTTTGTTTAGTTTGGAAAAGAGAAGACTGAGAGGGGACATGGTAGCAGTTTTCAGGTATCTAAAAAGGGTGTCATAAGGAGGAGAGAGAGGACTTGTTCACCTTAGCCTCTAAGGATAGAACAAGAAGCAATGGGCTTAAACTGCAGCAAGGGAAATTTAGGTTGGACATTAGGAAAAAGTTCCTAACTGTCAGGGTGGTTAAACACTGGAATAAATTGCCTAGGGAGGTTGTGGAATCTCCATCTCTGGATATATTTAAGAGTAGGTTAGATAAATGTCTATCAGGGATGGTCTAGACAGTATTTGGTCCTGCCATGAGGGCAGGGGACTGGACTCGATGACCTGTCGAGGTCCCTTCCAGTCCTAGAATCTATGAATCTATGTTCTATTCCCTGGACGTTAAGCATGCCCTAGCATTCTACACTGAGAGCACAAAGCCATTTCGTAAGTCATCACTGCTCTTTATTGCAATCACAGAAAGGACAAGTGGGCTCCCGATCTTGTCTCAGCTCATTTAATCATGGATCACATCCTGTATCAGGACTTGCTATGATCTAGCAAAAATTCCAGCCCCTCCGTTTATGGCGCACTCCACGAGAGCGCAGGTGTCATCCACAGCATTCCTGTCGCATGTCCCTATCCAGGACATATGCAAGGCAGCAACGTGGTCTTTCATCCACACCTTCATGTCACATTATGCCATTACCCAGCAGGCGAGGGACGATGCAGCCTTTGGCAGGGCAGTCCTGCACTCAGAAACCAGGTGAACTCTGACCCCTCCCCCAGGGAAACTGCTTGGAAGTCACCTATTGGAATGCACATGAGCAATCACTTTAAGAAGAAAAAACGTTTACCTACCTCTCATAACTGTTTTTCTTTGAGATGTGTTGCTCATGTCCATTCCAAATGCCACCCGCCTCCCCTCTGTCGGAGTACTCCGGCAAGAAGGAACTGAGCAGGCGGCTAGTCGGCAGGGACCTATATACACTGCCATAAAGGCGCCACTCCAGGGGTCTCCACAGCCAACCCGACAGATAACGCCAGGGGAAAAACCTTCTGATGATTGTGCACGTGGAACACGCACACCTATTGGAATAGACATGAGCAACATATTTCAAAGAACAGCAGTTACGAGAGGTAGGTAACCATTTTTTGTTCTCCCATGAGCTATACCAAACCAGCAGCAAAAGTAAACTTCTGTCTCACCACACTGGCTAACAAGATGTCAGGAAAGCAGTTTCCTTAGGCATTCCAGTCCTCATATTGCCAACAGAAACACTGGATTTAAAGATGAGTGATTCTTTAAAACCAGACTCTTCTGATCCCAAAGGGCCAGCCACACACCTAGGTAAGTATATAACTCAGATCTTACCCAAAAATCATGCTGATGCCAATCCTTCAGTATCTAAAATCTAAAGGTTTATTTATAAAAAGAAAAAAGAAAGGTAAGAGTTAAACTTGGTTAAAGGAATCAAATACATACAGCACTTGCAAAGTTCTTGGTTCAGGCTTATAGCAATGATGGAATAAACTGCTGGCTTGATAAGTCTCTGGTTGTTTCCAAATCATTGGAAGGACCTCAGTCCCTTGGTTAGAATGCTCCCATTAGTATAAGTCCATAGTCCAGAGGTTTGAGCAGGAAAGAGGCTGGAGCAGAAAAGAGGCAAAATGGAGGTGTTTCCAGCGCCTTTTATAGTTTTTGTCATGTGGAGGGAAACTCATTGTTTCAAACAAAGCTCTCTGTGGAAAATTACAGTAATAAGATGGTGTTTGGAGTCTCATGGACAAGTCATATGTCTATGCATGATTTGGCCTAGTCACCAGCTGGAAATCCATTAAGAGTAGGTAGGTGTCTTCCATTGTAAGTTAAGTCTCCTTTAATGGGCAGTTCTCCTTGAATAGTTCCTTCAAGATGTGCAGGCTAAATACCTTGTGGGCATTACCCCAGGAGCAAACATTTGAAATATAGGTATAGAGCCAATACTCGTAACTTCAAATACAAAAATGATACATGCATACAAATAGCATAATCATATTCACCAAATCATACCTTTCCATAGACATCTTAATGCCAACCTTTGTACAATATTTATTGCAAATATATAACAGTGGTTGCAATAATAATCTGTATGGTCATATTTTAATCAGATAACGTCACACCCAGTATAGCCATTCTTATGTTCTTATACTTCACTGATTACTTCAATATTGATTAGCTGTTGGAATCTGATGAGAGGCCTGTAGAAAAGTTATGTAGTCTATATACTGTAGTCCAGTATTGCAAAAAATGATATCGAAACTTGCATCAGTGACTATGATTTTTAAAAGAAATGTATGTATTTGGAATATTGTTTTCCAGTCTATTTTTCCGTTCTTCTGGTGGAATTACTTATTTAAGTGGTGTGAAATTCAGTGTACATAGCTTAATTTCCCAGCATGTCCTCTCTCCATCCTCTAAATTAAACATACCGTCTTACTGTTCAGTCCCTACAAAACTACACACTTCAGCGTTGGCTTTTAGCAGGGTGTGTTAATGACTGTTTCCATATTTGACAGTAATATTTGACAATAATAATAACAATTTAATAATTGATTGTTCCATATCAATTTTAAATGTTTTAACTTATTAACTGATCTGGCCATGGTGAAGGTAATTGAGTCTTGTACTGTTTCAGTAAATTTATGCGGTAGTTTTAAAATACTTTTAATACTTTAAATGTGTTGTGAAAAAGACCACCAGCCAGTAAGCTTTTATCATCTTCATTTATGCAAGTACTTATGTGGCTTTATGTGCCAGATGAGAGAAATGTAGTTTTATTGTTTCTAAATGTTGTAAATCATTTTGTATTTACCTATGCTGATGCAAAGTTAAGCTGCTTAAAGTGATCCTTTTATAAGACAAAACAGGGTCATGTAACAGTGTCATTTACATTAACGAATAAAAAGTTCTTGCAGGAGTGCCTGAATGAGAAATACCTGGAATATTAAGCAAAGACATTTGCTTAGGTCTGTGTACGCTGCTGGCCTGTCTCCCCAGCCCAAGAAAGTTTGACAACATATCCAGAATCTGGTTCAGGTCCTCTTTTTCAGGGCTTTGGCTTTATTTCTTCCATATATAAACTGGTAACAAATTCCACATCAGCTGTCACTTCCCCCTGACCAAGGGTCTTCTGCAGGGGGCTACAGGTTTCTATGCTACAGGCAAATTGTCTCAGAGTCATTCACAAATTGTGCTTTTGACCCCACTGAGACAGGAGCGTCTTTTCAGAGTTTCCCTGTTCCTGTGAGCTTTTTTGCAGTCTTACAGGCAGTTCGCCCTGGGAGTCCCCCAACTCCAGGACCCACCACAGGATTCAGGGCCGGCTATACTGTTTTAGCCTCCCCAAGCAGCACGCCGAATTGCTGTCATGGACGGTGGGAGCAGTCCTTGCACCGTTAGGGCAGCACACGCGTTTCCGTGGCGGCAGCAATTTGGCGGCAGCTTCTGTCTTCAGCCGGAAGACAGAAGCTGCGCCGCCGCAGACAGCTGAACATAGATGCTGCCGCCGAATTGCCGCCGCTGTGGAAACGCGCGTGCCGCCCTAATGGCACATGGACTGCCCCCACTGTCCACGGCGGCAATTCAGCGTGCTGCCTGGGGGCAAAAACACACAGACTGCCACCCCTTGCAGATTGCCACCCCAAGCACCTGCTTGGAATGCTGGTGGCTGGAGCCGGCCCTGACAGGATCCAACCCAGTCCCTGTATCTCTCCCCAGGGACTTCTGCAGGAGCCTTCCTGCACTCTGCAACTCTCTCCCAACTGGGATACTTAGAATCACAGAATCTCAGGGTTGGAAGGGACCTCAGGAGGTCATCTAGTCCAACCCCCTGTTCAAAGCAGGACCAAACCCAACTAAATCATCCCAGCCAGGGCTTTGTCAAGCCTGACCTTAAAAACCTCTAAGGAAGGAGATTCGATTCCACCACCTCCCTAGGTAACCCATTCCAGTTCTTCACCACCCTACTAGTGAAAAAGTTTTTCCTGATGTCCAACCTAAACCTCCCCCTCTGCAACTTGAGACCATTAATCCTTGTTCTGTCATCTTCTACCACTGAGAACAGTCTAGATCCATCCTCTTTGGAATCCCCTTTCAGGTAGTTGAAAGCAGCTATCAAATACCCCATCATTCTTCTCTTCTGCAGGCTAAACAATCTCAGTTCCCTCAGCCTCTCCTCATAAGTCATGTGCTCCAGCCCCCTAATCATTTTTGTTGCCCTCCGCTGGACTCTCTCCAATTTATCCACATCCTTCTTGTAGTGTGGGGCCCAAAACTGGACACAGTACTCCAAATGAGGCCTCACCAGTGCTGAATAGAGGGGAATGATCACATCCCTCGATCTGCTGGAAATGCCCCTACTTATACAACCCAAAATGCCATTAGCCTTCTTGGCAACAAGGGCACACTGTTGACTCATATTCAGCTTTTCGTCCACCGTAACCCCTAGGTCCTTTTCTGCAGAACTGCTGCCCAGCCATTCGGTCCCTAGTCTGTAGCAGTGCATGGGATTCTTCCGTCCTAAGTGCAGGATTCTGCACTTGTCCTTGTTGAACCTCATCATATTTCTTTTGGCCTAATCCTCTAATGTGTCTAGGTCCCTCTGTATCCTATCCCTACCCTCCAGCGTATCAACCACTCCTCCCAGTTTAGTGTCGTCTGCAAACTTGCTAAGGGTGCCATCCTCCAGATCGTTAATGAAGATATTGAACAAAACCGGCCCCAGCACCGACCCTTGGGGCACTCCGCTTGATACCGGCTGCCAACTAGACATGGAACCATTGATCACTACCCGTTGAGCCCGACCATCTAGCCAGTTTTCTATCCACCTTACCGTCCATTCATCCAGCCCATACTTCTTTAACTTGCTGGCAAGAATACTGTGGGAGACTGTATCAAAGGCTTTGCTAAAGTCCAGAAATAGCACATCCACTGCTTTCCCCTCATCCACAGAGCTGGTTATCTCATCATAGAAGGCAATTAGGTTAGTCAGGCATGACTTGCCCTTGGTGAATCCATGCTGACTGTTCCTGATCACTTTCCCCTCCTTTAAGTGGTTCAGAATTGATTCCTTGAGGACCTGTTCCATGATTTTTCCAGGGACTGAGGTGAGACTGACTGGCCTGTAGTTTCCTGGATCTTCCTTCTTCCCTTTTTTAAAGATGGGCACTACATTAGCTTTTTTCCAGTCATCCGGGACCTCCCCCGATCGCCATGATTTTTCAAAGATAATGGCCAATGGCTCTGCAATCTCATCGGCCAACTCCTTTAGCACCCTCAGATGCAGTGCATCCGGCCCCATGGACTTGTGCTCGTACAGCTTTTCTAAATAGTCCCAAACTACTTCTTTCTCCACAGAGAGCTGGTCACCTCCTCCCCATACCGTGCTGCAGAGTGCAGCTGTCTGGGAGCTGACCTTGTCTGTGAAGACAGAGGCAAAAAAAGCATTGAGTACACTAGCTTTCTCCACATCCTCTGTCACTAGGTTCCCTCCCTCATTCAGCAAGGGGCCCACACTTTCCTTGACTTTCTTCTTGTTGCTAACATACCTGAGGAACTCCTTCTTGTTACTCCTAACATCTCCGGCTACCTGCAACTCCAAGTGTGATTTGGCCTTCCTAATTTCACTCCTGCATGCCTGAGCAATACTTTTATACTCCTCCCTGGTTATTTGTCCAATCTTCCACTTCTTGTAAGTTGTTTTTTTGTGTTTAAGATGAGCAAGGATTTCACTGTTAAGCCAAGCTGGTCGCCTGCCATATTTACTTTTCTTCCTACACATCGGGATGGTTTGTTCCTGCAACCTCAATAAGGATTCTTTAAAATACAGCCAGCTTTCCTCGACTCCTTTCCTCGTCATGTTATTCTCCCAGGGGACCTTGCCCATCACTTCCCTGAGGGAGTCGAAGTCTGCTTTTCTGAAGTCCAGGGTCTCTGTTCTACTGCTCTCCTTTCTTCCTTGTGTCAGGATCCTGAACTCGACCATCTCATGGTCACTGCCTCCCAGGTTCCCATCCACTATTGCTTCCTCTACTATTTCTTCCCTGTTTGTGAGCAGCAGGTCAAGAAGAGCTTTTCCCCTAGTTGGTTCCTCCAGCACTTGCACCAGGAAATTGTCCCCTACACTTTCCAGAAACTTCCTGGATTGTCTGTGCACTGCTGTATTGCTCTCCCAGCAGATATTGGGGTGATTAAAGTCACCCATGAGAACCAGGGCCTGTGATCTAGCAACTTCTGTTAGTTGCTGGAAGAAAGCCTCGTCCACCTCATCCCCCTGGTCTGGTGGTCTGTAGCAGACTCCCACCACGACATTATCCTTGTTGTTCATACTTCTAAATTTAATCCAGAGACTCTCAGGTTTTTCTGCAGTTTCATACTGGAGCTCTGAGCAGTCATACTGCTCTCTTACATACAATGCAACTCCCCCACCTTTTCTGCCCTGCCTATTCTTCCTGAACAGTTTATATCCATCCATGACAGTACTCCAATCATGTGAGTTATCCCACCAAGTCTCTGTTATTCCAATTACATCATAATTCCTTGACTGTGCCAGGACTTCTAGTTCTCCTTGCTTGTTCCCCAGGCTTCTTGCATTTGTGTATAGGCACGTAAGATAACTCACTGATCGTCCTGGTGTCCCAGTATGGGGCAGGAGCCCTCCCCTCTTGCACTCACCTACTTGTGCTTTCTCCCGATATCCCACTTCCCCACTTACCTCAGGGCTTTGGTCTCCTTTCCCCGGTGAACCTAGTTTAAAGCCCTCCTCACTAGGTTAGCCAGCCTGCTTGCAAAGATGCTCTTCCCTCTCTTCGTGAGGTGGAGCCCGTCTCTGCCTAGCACTCCTTCTTCTTGGAAGACCATCCCATGGTCAAAGAATCCAAACCCTTCTCTCCGACACCATCTGCGTAGCCATTCGTTGACTTCCATGATTCGATGGTCTCTACCCTGGCCTTTTCCTGCCACAGGGAGGATAGACGAGAACACCACTTGCGCCTCAAACTCCTTTATCCTTCTTCCCAGAGCCACGTAGTCTGCAGTGATCCGCTCAAGGTCATTCTTGGCAGTATCATTGGTGCCCACGTGGAGAAGCAGGAAGGGGTAGCGATCCGAGGGCTTGATGAGTCTCGGCAGTCTCTCCGTCACATCATGAATCCTAGCCCCTGGCAAGCAGCACACCTCTCGGTTTTCCCGGTCAGGGCGGCAGATAGATGACTCAGTCCCCCTGAGGAGAGAGTCCCTGACCACCACCACCCTCCTCCTCCTCTTGGGAGTGGTGGTCGTGGAACCCCCATCCCTAGGACGGTGCATCTCATGCCTTCCAATCAGTGGAGTCTCCTTCTGCTCTGTTCCCTCAGATGTATCATCCACTCCACTCTCTGCACTAGTACCTGCGGAGAGAACATGAAAACAGTTGCTCACCTGCATCTGTTTTACTGGTACATGGACGTTTCTGGTACTCTTTCCTCTTCTGGAAGTCACATGCCGCCAATTATCCTCGCTGGCCTTCTGTCCCCGCTGCGTAGCCTGCTCTGCATCTTCAGAACATTGTGCCCGCTGAAGCTGATCCTGACGTCTATCCAGGAAATCCTCATTTTCTTTTATGGAACGCAGGGTTGATATTCGTTTCTCCAGACCTTGAATCTTCTCTTCCAATATGGAGATCAGCTTGCACTTTGTACAGACAAAGTCACTTCTATCCTGTGGAAGGAAGACAAACATGGTGCATCCTGTGCGGGTCACAAGAGTGGCTCACTCAGCATCCATAGTCTCTTCCTTCTATGAGCTTCCTTACTTGTGGCAGAAGCTACTCAGAGAAACCTGTGAGAGGGGAGCCTGAGTAGGCTCTCTCCAGGCGAACTCCCAGGCAAACTCCTTCTGTTTGCCTCTCTGCTGTTCGCTGCTCAGCTGGTTCGCAGCTGACTGCCTTTTTAGAACAGTCAGGCCCAGCTGGAACAAAGCACTCCCAATTCACACTGTTCAAACAAGCAATTAAACAATCAAGCACACGGTCAAACTGCCAAACTGTCCCCTCAACAGACACTCAGATACTCACCAGATACTTTTCTGATGGAAGAAAAGATCAGAGGATTAGAGATGCAGGTGGAAACTCTGGTTGAGTTTAGAAGGGAGTTTAGAAGCTCAGACTTGCAGATGGAAGCAGGACCAAAGAACTCTGAGGGGAGACTGCTGGGTGAGGAAAGTGGAGAGTAGACGCGTGTGACTAAGAACCAGGCAGAGGAAAAGACGGGATAGTGAAGGAGCAATAGAGCTCAGGAACAGGTTTGCAGAGTTGGGAAATGAAGAAGGGGCATAGCAGGTGGTCGCTGAAGGTGAGAGGGCAAGGAAGAAGAGAAGAGCAGCTGGTCCTATAAGAAGAGTCAATGGAGATAACATCAAATATGAGCCCCAGGAGGATACGGGATGGGTTGCGGAGGATTGCAAGGGTGAACAGGAATCGAGAGGAATTGCAGCCAGAGGGAACAGGGGATAGACCGGAGAATCGCACCGTGACCGGGAAAAGGCAGGACTACGCGATTGGAGACTCCTTACTTAGAAGAATAGACAGGTCTGTAACCAGAGCTGATCCAGAGAACAGAAGGGTGTGCTGTCTGCCGGGTGCTAAGATACGGGATGTGGACCTGAGTCGGAAGAGGATCCTAATAGCGGGAAAGAATCCACTGATTGTCCTTCATGTGGGAACGAATGATACGGCTAGATTCTCGCTGGAATGTATCAAGGGAGACTATGCCAGGCTGGGGACGATGCTTAAGGCAATCGAGGCTCAGGTGATCTTCAGTGGGATTCTGCCTGTTCCTAGAGAAGGGCGACAAAGATGTGACAAGATTATGACGATTAACAGATGGCACAGGCAGTGGTGCTGTAAGGAGGGCTGTGGGATGTATGGCCACTGGGAGGCATTCATAGACAGAGGACTGTTCTCTTGGGATGGACTTCACCTGAGTAGGGAGGGAAATAGATTTCTAGGATGGATGTTGGCACAACTGATTAAGAGAGCTTTAAACTAGGAATTGGGAGGTTTAAACTAGGAATTGGTTGAGAGATGTCCAGGTAATCTCCACGACAAATTTTAACATTGAGAGGGAAGAAAACAAAGAAAGAAAGGATACAGCCATGGGTAGGAGAATGCACATACGGAGAAGGGTAGTGTAGATAGCCGTAGAAATAGCCGTGAAAAAGCTAATGCAATCTTGGGATGCATCAGGCGCGGTATTTTCAGTAGAGATAAGGAGGTGTTAGTACCGTTATTCAAGACCATGATGAGGGGAGATATGATTGCTCTCTATAAATGTATCCGAGGAATAAATATCAGGGAGGGAGAGGAATTATTTAAGCTCAGTACAAATGTGGACACAAGAACAAATTGATATAAACTGGCCATCAGGAAATTTAGACTTGAAATTAGATAAAGGTTTCTAACCATCAGAGGAGAGAAGTTCTGGAACAGCCTTCCAAGGGGAGTAGTGGGGGCAAAAGACATATCTTGCTTCAAGACTGAGCTTGATAAGTTTATGGATGGGGTGGTATGATAGGATAGCCTAATTTTGGCAATTAATTGATCTTTGACTATTAGCAGTAAATATGCCCAGTGGCCTATGATGGGATGTTAGATGGGGTGGGATCTGAGTTACTACAGAAAATTCTTTCCTGGGTGTCTGGCTGGTGAGTCTTGCCCACATGCTCAGGGTTTAGCTGATCGCCATATTTGAGGTCAGGAAGGAATTTTGCTCCAGGGCAGATTGGCAGAGGCCCTGGGTTGGTTTTTTTTTTTTTGCCTTCCTCTGCAATGTGGGGCACGGGTCACTTCCTGGAGGATTCTCTGCACCTTGGAGTGTTTAAACCACAATTTGAAGACTTCAGTAGCTCAGACATAGGTTAGGGGTTTTGATATAGGAGTGGGTGGGTGAGATTCTGTGGTCTGCGTTGTGCAGGAGGTCAGACTAGACCAGGGATCGGCAACTTTTGGCATGCGGCCCGCCAGGGTAAGCACCCTGGCGGGCCAGGCCAGTTTGTTTACCTGCCACATCTGCAGGTTCGGCCGATCGCTGCTCCCACTGACTGCGGTTCGTTGCTCCAGGCCAATGGGGGCTGCAGGAAGCTGCGCGGGCCGAGGGATGTGCTGGCTGCGGCTTCAGATGCATGGAGTGAAAATTACAGATGCAGACATAAATATACTGCCACATGAAGAGAAGGGAGTTACCTTACAAGAGGACAACCAGTGTTGACAGGGCCAATTCAATCAGGGTGGATGTGGTCCACTCCCAATAGTGGATGAGGAGGTATCAATACCAAGAGTGGGAAAATTTGCTTTTGTAGTGAGTCAGCCACTCCCAGTCCCTATTCAAGTCCAAATTAATGGTGTTAAATTTGCAAATGAATCATAGCTCTGCAGTTTCTCTTTGAAGTTTGTTTCTGAATTTTTTGTTGTTGAAGTATGGCTACTTTTAAATCTGTTATAGAATGTCCAGGGAGATTGAAGTGTTCTCCTACTGGAATGAAATGGTAGAGTTCATGATTCTAAGGAATGGTAGGAGGGAGAACAGCTAAATAAAAATAATGGATTTCAAGAAGGCTGACTTTAGCAAACTCCAGGAGTTGATAGGTAAGATCCCATGAAAAGCAAGTCTAAGGGGAAAAACAATTGAAGACAGTTGGCAGTTTTTCAAAGAGACATTATTAAGGGCATAAGAGCAAACTATCCCACTGCATAGGAAAGATAGGAAGTATGGCAAGAGACCACCCTGGCTTAACCAGGAGATCTTCAACGATCTAAAAATCAAAAAAGAGTCCTACAAAAAGTGGAAACTAGGTCATATTACAAAGGATGAATATAAACAAGTGACACAAGTATGTAGGAACAAAATTAGAAAAGACAAAGCACAAAATGAGATCAAACTAGCTAGAGACATAAAGGATAACAAGAAAACATTCTACAAATACATTAGAAGCAAGAGGAAGACCAAGGACAGGATAGGCCCATTACTCAATGGGGAGTGGGAAACAATAACAGGAAATGTGGAAATGGCAGAGGTGCTTAATGACTTCTTTGTTTTGGTTTTCACCAAGAAGGTTGGTGGTGATTGGATGTCTAACGTAGTGAATGCCAGTGACAATGAGGTAGGATCAGAAGAGGCTGAAATAAGGAAAGAACAAGTTTAAAATTACTTAGACAAGTTAGATGTCTTCAAGTCACCAGGGCCTGATGAAATGCATCCTTGAATACTCAAGGAGCTGACTGAGGAGATATCTGAGCCATTAGCGATTATCTTTGAAAAGTCATGGAAGATGGGAGACATTCCAGAAGACTGGAAAAGGGCAAATGTAGTGCCAATGTATAAAAAGGGAAATAAGGACAACCTGGGGAATTACAGACCAGTCATCTTAACTTCTGTACCTGAAAAGATAATGGAGCAAATAATTAAGCAATCAATTAAGATAATAAGGTGATAAATAACAGTCAGCAGAGATTTGTCAAGAACAAATCTTGTCAAACCAACCAGATAGCTTTCTTTGACAGGGTAACAAGCCATGTGGATAAGGCGGAAGCAGTAGATGTGGTATATCTTGACTTTAGTAAAGCTTTTAATACTGTCTTGCATGACTATCTCATAAACAAACTAGGGAAATGCAACCTTGATGGAGCTACTATAAGGTGGGTGCAAAACTGATTAGAAAACTATTCCCAGAGAGTAGTTATCATTGGATCACAGTCATGCTGGAAGTGCTGGGTCCGGTTCTGTTCAATATCTTCATCAATGATTTAGATAATGGCATAGAGAGTACACTTATAAAGTTTGCAGATGATACCAAGCTGGGTTGCAAGTGCTTTGGGCCTGCTGCATACAAACAGGGAAGAACTGGTAGGGGAAGTAGGGTGGCAACCTAGGCAGCAGTGACCATGATATGGTTTCAAGTATCAGAGGGGTAGCCGTGTTAGTCTGGATCTGTAAAAGCAGCAAAGAGTCTTGGGGCACCTTATAGACTAACAGACGTTTGGGAGCATGAGCTTTCGTGGGTGAATACCCACTTCAACATGCATCCGACGAAGTGGGTATTCACCCACGAAAGCTCATGCTCCCAAACGTCTGTTAGTCTATAAGGTGCCCCAAGACTCTTTGCTGCTTTTACATGATATGGTTGAGTTCCGGATCCTGACAAAAGGAAAAAAGGAGAATAGCAAAATACGGACCCTGGACTTCAGAAAAGCAGACTTTGACTCCCTTAGGGAACTGATGGGCAGGATCCCCTGGGAGACTAATATATGAGGGGGCAAGGAGTCCAGGAGAGCTGGCTGTAATTTTAAAGAAGCCTTATTAAGGGTGCAGGAACAAATCATCCCGATGTGCAGAAAGAATAGCAAATATGGCAGGCGACCAGCTTGGCTTAACAGTGAAATCTGCAGTGAGATTAAACTCAAAAAGGAAGCTTACAAGAAGTGGATATTTGGACAGATGACTAGGGAGGGATATAAAAATATTGCTAGAGTATGCAGGAGTGTAATCAGGAAGGCCAAGGCACAACTGGAGTTTCAGCTAGCAAGGAATGTGAAGGGTAACAAGAAGGGTTTCTACAGGTATGTTAGCAACAAGAAGGCGGCCAGGGAAAGTGTGGGACCATTACTGAATGAGAGAAGCAACATAGTGACAGATGATGTGGAAAAAGCTGAAGTACTCAATGCTTTTTTTGTCTCGGTCTTCACAGATAAGATCAGTTCCCAGACTGCTGCACTGGGCAACACAGTATGGGGAGGAGATGAGCAGCCCTCAGTGGTGAAAGAACAGGTTAAGAACTATTTAGAAAAGCTGGACATGCACAAGTCCATGGGTCCAGATCTAATGCATCCAAGGGTGCTGAGGGAGTTGGCTGATGTGATTGCAGAGCCATTGGCCATTATCTTTGAAAATTTGTGGTGATTGGGGGAGGTCCCAGATGATTGGAAAAAGGCAAATATAATGCCCATATTTAAAAAAGGGAAGAAAGAGAACACAAGGAACTACAGACTTCAGCCTCACTTCAGTCCCCGGCAAAATCATGGAGCAGGTCCTCAAGGAATCCATTTTGAAGCACCTGGAGGAGAGGAAGGTGATCAGGAACAGTCCACATGGATTCACCAAGGGCAAGTCATGCCTGACCAACCCGATTGCCTTCTATGATGAGATAACTGGCTCTGTGGATATGGGGAAAGTGGTGGATGTGATATATCTTGACTTTAGCAAAGCTTTTGATATGGTCTCCCCCAGTATTCTTGCCAGCAAGTTAAAAAAGTATGGATTGGATGAATGGACTATAAGGTGGATAGAAAGCACCTAGATTGTTGGGCTCAATGAGTAGTGATCAACGGCTCGATGTCTAGTTGGCAGCCGGTATCAAGCGGAGTGCCTCAGAGGTCAGTCCTGGGGCTGGTTTTGTTCAACATCTTTATTAATGATCTGGATGATAGGATAGAGTTCACCCTCAGCAAGTTCGCAAATGACACTAAGCTGGGGGGAGAGGTAGATATGCTGGAGGGTAGGGATAGGGTCCAGAGTGACCTAGACAAATTGGAGGATTGGGCAAAAAGAAATCTGATGAAGTTCAACAAGGACCAGTGCAGAGTCCTGCACTTAGGAAGGAAGAATCCCATGCACTGCTACACGCTCGGGACCGACTGGCTAAGCACCAGTTCTGCAGAAAATTACCTGGGGATTACAGTGGACAAGAATCTGGATATGAGTCAGCAGTGTGCCCTTGTTGCCAAGAAGGCATATTGGGCTGTCTTAGTAGGAGCATTGCCAGCAGATGGAGGGAAGTGATTATTCCCCTTTATTCATCACTGGTGAGGCCACACCTGGAGTACTGCATCCAGTTTTGGTCCCCCCACTACAGAAGGGATGTGGACAAATTTGGAGGGAGTCCAGCAGAGGGCAATGAAAAGGATTAGTGGGCTACGACAGATGACCTATGAGGAGAGGCTGAGGGAACTGGGGTTATTTAGTCTGCAGAAGAGAAGAGTGAGGGGGGATTTGATAGCAGCCTTCAACTACCTGAAGGGGTTTCCAAAGAGGATGGAGCTAGGCTGTTCTCAGTGGTGGCAGATGACAGAAGAAGAAGCAATGGTATCAAGTTGCAGTGGGAGAGGTCTAGGTTGGATATTGGGAAACACTATTTCACTAGGAGGGCGATGAAGCACTGAAATGAGTTACCTAGGGAGGTGGTGGAATCTCCATCCTTAGAGGTTTTTAAGGCCTGGCTTGACAAAGCCTTGGCTGGGATGATTTAATTGGTGTTGGTCCTGCTTTGAGCAGGGGATTGGATTAGATGACCTCCTGAGGTCTCTTCCAACCCTAATATTCTATGATTCTATGGAGGATATGATTAAAATTCAAAATGGATCTGGAGAAACTGGAGAAATGGTCTGAAGTAAATAGGATGAAATTCAGAAAGGACAAATGCAAAATATTCTATTTAGGAAAGAATAGTCAGTTGCACACATACAGAATTGGAAATGAGTGCCTAGGAAGGAGTATTGCAAAGAGGGATCTGGGGGTTATAGTGGATCACAAGCTAAATATGAGTCAACAGTGTTACACTGTTGCAAAAAAACAAAACAAAAAAAAACATCTTTTAGGGATGTATTAGCAGGAGTGTTGTAAGCAAGACATGAGAAGTAATTCTTCTGCTCTACTCTGCACTGATTAGGCCTCAACTGGAGTATTGTGTCATAGAATCATAGAATATTAGGGTTGGAAGGGACCTCAGGAGGTCATCTAGTCCAACCCCCTGCTCAAAGCAGGACCAATTCCCAACTAAATCATCCCAGCCAGGGCTTTGTCAAGCCTGACCTTAAAAACCTGTAAGGAAGGAGATTTCACCACCTCCCTAGGTAACCCATTCCAGTGCTTCACCACTCTCTGAGTGAAAAAGTTTTTCCTAATATCCAACTTAAACCTCCCCCACTGCAACTTGAGACCATTACTCCTTGTTCTGTCATCTGGTACCACTGAGAACAGTTTAGATCCATCCTCTTTGGAATCCCCTTTCAGGTAGTTGAAAGCAGCTATCAAATCCCCCCTCATTCTTCTCTTCTGCAGACTAAACAATCCCAGTTCCCTCAGCCTCTCCTCATAAGTCATGTGCTCCAGCCCCCTAGTCAGTTCTGGTCACCAAATTTCAGGAAGGATGTGGACAAATTGGAGAAAGTCCAGAGAAGAATAACAGGTCATGTTTTCTAGACCTTTAATCATTTTTATGAGGGAAGATTGAAAAAATTGTGTTTCTTTAGTCTGGAAAAGAGAAGACTGAGGGGGGACATAACAATTTTCTAGTATGTAAAAGGTTATTACAAGGGGGAGGGAGAAAAATTAACCTATGAGAATAGGACCAGAAGGAATGGGCTTAAATTACACCAAGGGATGTTAAGGTTGGACATTAGGAAAAACTTCCTAACTGTCAGGGTGGTTAAACACTGGAGTAAATTGCCTAGGGAGGTTGTGGAACCTCCATCATTGGAGATTTTTAAGAGCAGGTTAGACAAACACCTGTCAGGAAGGGTCTAGATAATACGTAGTCCTGCCATGAGTGCAGGGGACTGGACTAGATGACCTCTCAAGGTCCCTCCCAGTTCTGTGATTCTATGTATGTAACTTCACTCGTGGGAAAATTCATTGATGTCAATAGGAATGTCCCAGTAAGTAATGTTACACATGTCCTGAATAATTATTTCTCAAGATCAGGTCTTTTGCGCTATATATGAAATACCAAATTGATCTACATTCCGGAAAGCCACTGCAGATGATGTAAAGTTGATTTTTTATTGTTATAAAACTTGTTATCCTGGCAACAGCATTCTGCACCATCTGTAATCTATACAATCACAAAGTTTAACCTTAAAGTGTCAAATCAGAGGATAAAAAGAGGGATGATACATTTTTAAGGGTGGAGTGTGATGGAAAATAGGTTCATTCTGAGGATTAAGTCCATAATTTGACAGTCAGAGAAACCACAATAGATAACAGCGTAAATATTCTTTGAATTAACAGCAAAAATTAACTCTTGTAAAGAGCAAAGAGGAAAAAGTAGAAAGTATTGTTGGAGACCAGTATTCTATTTCAAACCAGAAAATTAATGATTTTTTAAAGTTGCTTTTTAGAATTATAGAGCTTTCAGATGTTTTGGTCTGTTTGCTGTGATATTTTTGTTGGATACATACACAAGTTTTTGGTTTTTTTCAAGAATGAAAGATTATATAACTTACATAATTGTCAAATCAACATACTGGCCTATTCTGAGATATGTTGAAGCCATGTGATGTGACTATAATTTGAATATTGATTTTGACAGTGATAGCTTGTTTTGCACCATAGATGAAATTGGAAAGTTGGCAGTTATGAAATGTTTGCTAATTTTGTTATAATGAAAACTGTTCAAAGCTATGATTGTATTTTTCTGACAAGTAGAATTATTATTCTCTCTTGCAGGGGATCTTTCCTGCTAACTATATTCACTTGAAAAAGGCAATCGTCAGTAACAGAGGGTGAGTATTTTTCTTGATTATTAAGAAGTTGCCTCATTTGTGTAAATGGAGAGAATCTGAGAAATGATCTGATTGGAATTTTGAAGGGATATTGTAAAAAACTTTCCTACAAAATGTATTAATTTTCTTTCTTGTTGTGTATGATACTTAGGGCTCTACCAAATTCACGGCTATGAAAAACATGTGTCAGACTGTGAAATCTGGTCTACCCCATTGAAATCTGGTCTTTTTTGCGCTTTTATCCTATACTATACTGATTTCACGGGGGGACCAGCCTTTCCCAAATTGGGGGCCCTGACCCAAAAGGGAGTTGCAGGGAGGTTGGAAGGTTATTTTAGGGGGCTTGCAGTATTGCCACCGTTACTTCTGTGCTGCCTGCAGAGCTGGGTGGCTAGAGAACAGCAGCTGTTTGCAGGGAGCCCAGCTCTGAAGGCAGTGCCCCGCCAGCAGCAATGTAGAAGTAAGGGTTGCAAAATGCAATACCATACCATGCTACCCTCACTTCTGCTTTGCTGCCTTCAGAGCTGGGTGGCTGAAGAGTGGTCACCGCTGACTGAGGGCGCATCTCTGCAGGCATCAGCGCAGAAGTAATAGTGTCAATACCATACCATGCCATCCTTACTTCTGCGCTGTTGCTGGCAGTGTCTCCGCCTTCAGATCTGGGCTTCCAGCCAGCAGCTGCTGGTCTCCAGCTGCCCTGCTCTGGAGGCAGCACTGCTGTCGTCTGCAGCAGTGCAGAAGTAAGAGTAGCAATACCGTAACCCCCTGTACAATAAACTTATGACCTCCCCCCCACTCTTTTTTGGGTCAGGACCCCTACAATTACAACACCGTGAAATTTCAGATTTAAATAGCTGAAATCATGAAATTTATGATTTTTTAAATCCTATGAGAGTGAAATTGATCAAAATGGACTGTAAATTTGGTAGGGCCCTAATGATACTCTTTGAATCTTGAAAATCAAATGTCATTCTCTGGGGTTCTGTTCTCCATTTATCAAATGTCACAATTGTATTTTTAATATTGGAAGAATAAAAATGACTGTGTTTACACTCCTCTGGTTGTGCACTGGAAAAGTAACATATGGATGATGTCATCAGTAATATGTACACTTTTAAGAAACCATTCACACTCCCTGCTCACTGTTCTCTAACATACATGGGCTCACTATTTTATTGATTATAGTATGCTAAGGGACCACAGATATGTAGCCAGCACCTCTTATTTTGCTATGATCAGACCTTCAATTACTTCTCATGATTCTTAGCCTCCTAAGTGCTTAAGTTACTTTTGAAAATTGAACTAGGAGTATAATTTTCAAAAGCATCAAAGAGCCAAAGTCCCTGTTTTTTAAAAAGGGAATTAGGCAGGCACTTTTGAAAATTTTACTTTGTGTGTGTGTAAAATAGTGTGCTGATGATGAAGTCTAGGTATTGTCACCTAAGAGCAGAGTGTGATATTAATATACAATAACTCAGGGCACATCTTTAAAAATTATCAGCTGTACATAGTCAAAACTTGGGAACAGAAGGCCTTGCTGTTCTGTGACCCCTTTCATGCAATATTTTGTTGACATAACATGTTTCAAGAGAAGGTAACTACGCTAATAACTTAGAAGGGGGACTTGACACTTCAAGATAAGTATCAGTCCATTGAACCATTACAGGCTGAAAAAACTCTGTGCATTGGGTGAAGCGTTGAGGTGGTGTTATGTACCAAAGGAATATAAACTTCCACAGGAAACAGTGAGATCAGTGACCCACAAAGCAGCAAAATCGGTGTATGAACCATTGAAGGCAACATCTCCTTGCTTCCATGATGTGTTAGCAACTAAGACTGAGCTACAAAGATGCTGAAGGAGATCATTGCTGTGAAGAATTGCTCTGGCATATTGAGGAACTGTAGGAGCGCAGGGCAGAACAATCAAGGGATACAGAAACACTGTCCAAAATAAAGCCAGTAATAAGAGCAACAGAGAGCTGGAACTAACCTAAATGGCTGCAGTCGCATAGGCGGGTTCCTTAGCTGTGTTCAGAAAGGAATATAAAAGTAGCATGTTCTAGAAGGCACTGAGGTATTGGCAGGTGATTTCAGAAGGCCAAATATATTGCCTACTGGTACTTTAGAGGGCCAGATATCTTAGAGGTCTAGGGGAGTTCCAGCCTTTCTTGTGCTAAGGAGTTGAGATCCAAGAGTAGGGATCTAGTTATTATTCACAGACAAAAACCTATATTAAACTAAAGTGAAAGTTGAGAGTACACATCAGGTAACATGGGATAAAAAAAATTTAAATAATGTTGTAATTATCCCCAAAATAAGCATTGCAAACCCAGGACCACAACCACTAAAATGTCTTAATCATGATCAAATGGTTGCTCTGTGGTATCACTTTTCTGTCAGCCTAGATGCCTATATTGTATGTAGCATTTTGATTGTGTATAGATGTTGTGCCATCATATAATCTAAAACCTTATAGTAATGCAAAGATGTAAGGGATTGAGGCCTATATCCTCAAAAGATATTTAGGCACCTAACTCCCACTGATTTCAATGGGAATTAGGTGCCTAAATACCTTTGAGGATCTGGGCCTTAGTGTTAGGTGTACTGTGGAAATCTTGGCCAAGATTTTCAGAAGTGTCTAGTGATTTGGGGTGCTTTCAAGTTTTCAGTGACCAATTTGAGACACCATAAAAGGGCCTGATTTCAGAGGGCGGGTGCTCAGCACTTTCTGAAAAGAGATTCAAATTGAGCACCAAAATCTTGAGGCACTGAAAGTCGCAATTTTTCTGAATTTGTTCCTCTGCATTGCACACTCTTTAATCATCAGAATTTCTCCCAGCCAGCCAGGAAGATACTGTGGGAGATGTAGGAAGGATCTGATAGAGGGAGGGATCCTATTCCTGCATTCCAAACCAGTTCACTGATATCCTAGTTCAGCAGTTCTCAAACGGGGGTACCCCAGAGGGTCTGCAGGCCCCGCTAATCAACACCTCCCCCTCCCTCAACTCCTCCCCCTCCCTACCAGCACCTCCTGCATGCCAGAGAACAGCTGTTCAGCAGCGTGCAGGAGGTGCTGGGAGAGAGGGGGAAGAACAGGGATGGGGTGTGCTTAGAGGAGGGGTGGAATCATGTTGGGGGCTGCCAGCCCTGCTGATCAACTCCTCCCCCTCCGTCCCAGTGCCTCCTGCATGCCAGGGAACAGCTGTTCGGCAGTGTGCGGGAGGCACAGGGATGGGGTGTGCTTGAGGGAAGGAGCAGGAAAAGGAGGGGCAGGAGTGGAGCAGGAGCAGAAAGAGGTGGAGCAGGGGTAGGGTCTTGGGGGAAGGGTGGAGTTGGGATGTAGCATGGGGCTGAACGGGGTGACTTGGGGGGTCCGTGAAAATTTTTAAATCAAAATGGGGGTCCTCGGGTTGCTAATGTTTGAGAACTGCTGTCCTAGTTCATTGTGCGTATGGTTTGGAGCTAGGCAGTTCTAAGATGAATTCTCACTTCTTTCTCATCAGTCTTGATAATTCATTGCACTTTAAAATCCCTATTTAGAGAGGCTTCACATCAATACCTGTAAAAGGTTCCGCTGTTGTTCTTTTTCGAGTACTGGTCCCTCTGGGTATTCTTTGTGGGGTGTGCATGCACTCTGTTCACTTGGGACCAAAAGTTCCTCAGTAGCAGTGTCTATTAATCTGTGCCTACATGCCTCCTCATGTTGAAAACCACTGGCATAGATGGCGTTGTGGACCAACTACCTCTTCAGTTCCTTTTCTACAGCTCACAGTCTGGGATGAAATACTCCTGTGTCTGTATTCTCTTCTTTCACTTGACATTTATCTTTAAATAATTGTAAATAGTTATTTCATTTTTACTTTTAGTTAGCTTAAGTCTAGTTTACTTAGGGTTAAGGTGGGTGGCGGGTTCCTGTCTCACCGTGTCCCTCCATGACAGTGGGGCCTTATCCTTCAGGATTCTGCCAGTTCAAAGCTTGCTTTGCAGGTAACAAACAGTGAACCCGAACACCCAGGTTCCCCAGAGATGTCTCCCTACAGTGTCCAGCCCTTTCTTGAAACATTCATAATAGTTATTAAGGGTATGTCTACACTACAAGAGTAGTTCGATTCAACTTAACTCGAATTTGTGGAATCGACCTTACAAAGTCGAATTTGTGTATCCACACTAAGGACACTAATTCGACTTTGTGAGTCCACACTAACGGGGCAAGCATCAACATTGGAAGCGGTGCACTGTGGGCAGCTATCCCACAGTTCCCGCAGTCCCCGCTGGCCATTGGAATTCTGGGTAGAACCCCCAATGCCTGCTGGGGGAAAAAATGTGTCGAGGGTGGTTTTGGGTAACTGTCATCATTCAACTGTCACTCCCGCCCTCCCTCCCTGAAAGCACCGGCGGGAAATCTGTTCGCGCACTTTTCTGGTCAGTGACAGTGTGGACGCCACAGCACTGCGAGCATGGAGCCCGCTGCGATCATCGCTGCACTTATGGCCATTGTCAACTCCTCGCACCTTATCGTCCACCTCTTCCACAGTCAGCTGCTGAGAAATCGGGCGAGGAGGCTCCGGCAGCACGGTGAGGACATGAAATGTCAGAGTGGCACAGACCTCTCAGAAAGCACGGGATCCCGCGCCGTGGAGATCATGGTGGCAATGGGTCATGTTCATGCTCTGGAACGGCGATTCTGGGCCTGGGAAACAAGCACGGACTGGTGGGACCGCATAGTGCTGCAGGTCTGGGATGAATCACAGTGGCTGCGAAACTTTCGCATGCGTAAGGGCACTTTCCTTGAACTGTGTGACTTGCTGTCCCCTGCCCTGAAGCGCAAGGACATCCGGATGCAAGCAGCCCTGACTGTGCAGAAGCGAGTGGCCATAGCCGTCTGGAAACTTGCAACACCAGACAGCTACCGGTCAGTAGCGAACCACTGTGGCGTGGGCAAATCTACCGTGGGGGTTGCTGTGATGCAAGTAGCCCACGCAATCGTTGAGCTACTGCTCTCAAAGGTAGTGACCCTGGGAAACGTCCAGGTCGTCATAGATGGCTTCGCCGCGATGGGATTCCCATACTGCGGTGGGGCTATAGATGGAACTCATATCCCTATCCTGGGACCAGCCCACCAGGCCAGCCAGTATATTAACAGAAAGGGCTACTTTTCAATGGTGCTGCAAGCACTGGTGGACCATAGGGGACGCTTTACCAACATCAACGTCGGGTGGCCGGGCAAGGTTCCTGACGTGCGTGTTTTTAGGAACTCTGGTCTGTTTAGACGCCTGCAGGAAGGTAGTTTCTTCCCGGACCACAAAATAACTGTTGGGGATGTGGAGATGCCTACAGTGATCTTCGGGGACCCAGCCTACCCGCTAATGCCCTGGCTCATGAAGTCCTATACAGGCGCCCTGGACAGTGACAAAGAACTCTTCAACTACCGGCTGAGCAAGTGCAGAATGGTGGTGAAGTGTGCTTTCGAACGTCTCAAGGGGAGATGGAGGAGCTTACTGACTCGCTCGGATCTCAGCGAAACCAATATCCCCATTGTTATTGCAGCTTGCTGTGTGCTCCACAATTTCTGTGAGAGCAAGGGGGAGACCTTTATGGCAGGATGGGAGGTTGAGGCAAATTGCCTGGCTGCTGATTACGCTCAGCCACACACCCGTGTGATTAGAAGAGCCCAGCGGGAAGCACTGTGCATCCGGGAGGCTTTGAAAGCTAGGTTTCTCAGCGAGCAGCGTGACCTGTGACTATTCAGTTTCTTTACAGAGAAGCTGAACCTGCCCCTGTTTCTTTACCCAGTTACTGTTGACTATCCTCTGCAGTTACATACCCTGTTCACCCCGTTTCCCCCTTCCAACACACGTGTAAAAATAAAATACATGTTCCATTGTTACTTAACAAAGGTTTCTTTATTACTGACTTTGCGTTTAAAGGGTTGAAACTGGGACGCAGACTGTGCTGGGTAGGGTGTGCAGTGATGTAAAGACCGCCTCTAAACTCGAGGAATGACAGGCTCCTGCTCCTAGAGTGGTCCACAGTGCCGGACTGGTTGTTTCAACGGAGCCTGCCATCCCTCCTTTTTGGGACTCTGTGTGCGGGGGCTATGTGACCTTGTTGCGGGGGAGGACGGTTACAGATTCCCCTGCTGCATGGCTCTGTGGTCCAGGACAAGGACCGCTGCATAAGATCTGTAACCGCCCTCCCCCGCTACAAAGTCACGTACCCCCCCACCCACACAGAACATGGAAACCACCTCCCATACCGACCAGGGTGCCTACTGACTGCACTGTGTGTGTGACCTGCTGCTGATCCTGCCCCCGTGTCTGTACCCTGGTAAAGGTGACTGTCCTATGCAATTACCAACCCCCTTCCCCACCCCACCCCTTCAAACACAGTCTTCTGTACAAAAACATGACAGAAACAGTAATTAACAGCAAAGTATTTTTAATAATCAACTAGACAGTTAGGGGATGAAACTGGGATTGGGGCTTGGGTGAGTCAGGAAGGGAAGGACTTCTCAACATTTAGGGAATGAGAGCCACCTTGTATTTGTGCACTCTGCAGGGGTGCAGTGACTGTTTTCACGGCCCCTGTCGCCCCTCCTTCTTGTTACTTTGGGTGAGGGGGGTTTGGGACTTTGTGGCGGGGGAGGGCGGTTGCAGATACAGTGCAGGGGGGCTCTGTCCTCCTGCCTGCGGTCCTGCAGAACATCCACAAGGCGCCAGAGCGTGTCCGTTTGCTCCCTCATTAGTCCAAGCAGCGTTTGAGTCGCCTGCTGGTCCTTCTGACGCCACCTGTCCTCCCGTTCGCTGTGTGAGCGCTGGTACTGAGAGAGGTTCTCCGTCCACTGGCTCTGCTGGGCCGCCTTGGCTCGGGAGCAGCCCTTAAGTTCAGCGAACATCTCGTCCCTTGTCCTTGTCTTGCGCCTCCTAATCTGCGCCAGCCTCTGTGAGGGGGATGCTGGAACAGGTCTGGATACAGTGGCAGCTGTGTGATGGGAAAAAGGGAGTGAATTCCTTACAAAGATACATTTTTGCGAACTATGAACATAGTCTAGTCTGTCTCTGTGAACAAGACCATGCACAGCACCTATCTCATGAGCACTGACTCAGGACAAGTTCTAATTTTCGGCTTTCGCTTTCATTGCCTGGGGTCTTGCACTGGAGATCAGACAAGCGGAGCAGGACAGCAGAATCCGTGCAGCAGGCAGGCATGGTAAGCCATAGACTTTAGGCTGCTTAAAACTGAATGTATGGCACTGTCCTCTTGCTGCAGGCAATCCGGAAAGCATAAACTCTGCCCCTGTTCCACCTCCTCGCGGCTGTTCCCTGGGAAAGATCCCTGTATGCTGCCCCTCTGCAGCCTCCACCACGTGGCTCTAAACGGAGGCTTATTGTCATGCAAAGGAACAGTCAAGCATTCCCAATACTAACAGTACACAAATTACTCTAATTAAATGCAGGAGTCTCTGAGCGAGATCACCCTGAGGAGGATCACAGGGCGAGATAGAGAGCGCATGCTGCGTGAAAGCCAGCACAAACCAGGGGCCTATGCTGCCATGCTCGTGGAGGCAATGCTCCCAGAATACCTCATGAAAGCCTGGTGCGGAAAAGTGTGCTACCACGGAGCACCCAATAAGGCAGCTCTTCCCAGGAACCTCATGCGGAGGCTTTTCAGTTACCTCCAGGAGAGCTTCGTGGAGATCTCCCAGGAGGATTTCTGTTCTATCCCCAAGTATATAGACCTCCTTTTCACATAGTTCAGATTCCTGTTACATTAATAATAAAAGTTTACATGTTTAAAGCACTTACCGACTGACCCTTCCCCTGACTCAGGGTCCGGGGTAACTGCTGGGGAGGGTTGGTAGGGGATCTCCGTGAGGGTGATGAAGAGATCCTGGCTGTCGGGGAAATCAGCGTTGTAAGCGCTGTCGACTGCCTCCTCCTCCTCATCTCCTTCCTCATTTTCCCCGTCCGTGAACATCGCCGAGGAACTGGCTGTCGACACTATCCCATCGTGGGAGTCCATGGACACTGGTGGGACAGTTGCGGCAGACCCACCGAGAATGGCATGCAGTGCCTCGTAGAAGCGGCATGTCTGGGGCTGGGCTCCGGAGTGTCCGTTTGTCGCTTTGATTTTTTGGTAGCCTTGTCTCAGGTCCTTGATTTTCATGCGGCACTGCATTGCATCCCGGCTGTATCCTCTATCTGCCATGGCTTTGGAGACCTTATAGTAGGTCTTTGCATTCCGTTTTTTGGAGCGCAGCTCCGAAAGCACAGACTCATCGCCCCACACAGAGATCAGATCCAAGACTTCTCGGTCAGTCCATGCTGGGGCCCTCTTTCTACTCTGAGATTGCATGGACTCTTCTGCTGGAGAGCTCTGCATCGTTGCCATTGCTGCTGAGCTCTCCACGATGTCCAACCAGGAAATGAGATTCAAACTGGCCAGACAGGAAAAGGAATTCAAATTTTCCTTGGGCATTTCCTGTGTGGCTGGTCAGAACATCCAAGCTCGGACTGCTGTCCAGAGCGTCAACAGAGTGGTGAACTGTGGGATAGCTCCTGGAGCTACTAAGGTCGATTTCCATCCACACATAGCCTAATTCGACATAGCCATGTCTAATTTAGCGCTATTCCCCTCGTCGGGGAGGAGTACAGAATTCGAACTAAAGAGCCCTCTAGGTCGAACTAATTAGCTTCCTGGTGTGGACGGGTACACGGTTAAGTCGAATTAACGCTGCTAAATTCGACATAAACTCCTAGTGTAGACCAGGCCTAAGTTTGTTGCTTTTTATAAGACATAATATACTGCAGCTTGTTCACTTAACTGGTGCACTGAATTGGTTTATAGTAAAAGTAAAAGTTTATTTAACAAAAAGATGTAGGATTAAGTGATACCAAGTATAAGGAATAAAGGGCTACAAACAAACAAACAAAAAGTAAAAATACGCTTTTAAGACTGAAACTTAATTTCAGCAAGTTACAATCTTTTCCTAAGCAGATTTCTCATCTAAATTGAAATCTCTGGGAACTGAATCTCGTTAGTTGAAGGATTCACTTTTCTTAGATGTACAAGAGCTCTGGCTTCCTGTATCTGCCCAGTAATGCATACTAAAATGCCTTTCTGTTTCTGCTGATGTCTCCCAAACTTCTTTGACCTGGTTACAAAAGAAAGGAAGGCTTCCTGCTGTTCTTCCCTTCCTGTTGACTTTCCATTCCCCTGCTGATTCCTATGTAAATAGGGCTTCCATTGTTTTGATTCCATAATGTTTAATTTACATTGGAGACAGATCCCTCCTATGGAGGAGAAAACTAGTTTTTCCCTTGTGTTTGGTCACAGACTTTGAAGCATAACATCAGTGAGTATCCATAACTCCTCATATAGTGTTAATATGTACATTTCACCATGATATGAATCACCATTGTCTCACAGGCTTTCTTAAAAGATCTTAATTGATGCACTTTTATTTTGTATAAAATCAGTATATTTAATTGCTTATCATCTTTGATTGGCAGAAGCCCTGGGGGGTTTTCGCCTTCCTCTGCAGCGTGGGGCATGGGTCACTTGCTGGAAGGTTCTCTGCACCTTGAAGTCTTTAAACCATGATTTGATGGTTTAAAGACACAGGTTTGATACAGGAGTGGGTGGGTGAGATTCTGTGTCCTGCATTGTGTAGGAGGTCAGACTAGATGATCATAATGGTCCCTTCTGACCTTAAAGTCTATGATTCTATGATTTGAAGTTCAGACTCCCTGTCTTTATAGACCAGTAAACCTTTGAAATGTATTCTCAGATTAAGTTGGTCTCTCCTAGTGGGGTATAGATGACACGCTATCTTCCCCCTCCTTGTTAGCTTGATAGCTTTGTTAGCTTATATGTAAATATATTTGCATTGTCTCTTCCTGATGACCAAGCTGGTCAGACAAGCATATACATGTTCTTTTGTCTAAAGCAGACTGGGATTATGCATTGTTTGACAAACACATTTTAATAACATAATTTTAGCACATATTTATAATTTTGTACATGCCTCGTACATACATCATGCAATAATACTAATGATCAGTGAGTTAGTAGTTTTCCAGTGACATATTGTTTTGGGTATCTATCATGACAACAGTGTGTTAGGTGTAGTGAGTATGTCAGGTCTGACAAGAGTTGCTAACACAGAGTAGTAAACCACCAGTGGGCCTTTGTGTCAGAGACATCTGGGGCTAGATTTACACAATTGTTGAGCACTCACAATTGCAACTGAAGTAGATTGGAGCTGTATTTTGAACATATAAAGTGCTCTAAAGTGCTTTTGAAAAATCAGGCCTTAGTTTCCTGTAGTTGGATGCCCAATATTACTGGACAGTTTTGACAGTTCTGGCCTTAATCATTTTGTGCCTCAGTTTCTCATCTGTAAAATGTAGATGATTATGCTATCTAATCTCACAGAGGTGTTGCAAAGACAAATTCATTAATGTTTGAGAAATACTCAGTTACCATGATGAGAATACTACAGAAATGCCCATTAGTAAATTAATAATTTTGTGTTCGGTGCAGGATTTGGATAGTATCTGTTAAATAAGACCTGGGGCCATACATTGAATATGGAGACTAAAAAGTGTTGAATAAGTACCCATTCACCGAAAGAGGCAGGGGACCTACGTGAGTGTGTAATTAAAGATTGTACTGTAATGCATAGTTAAAATGGGACAGAATTAAGATTGCATGGATAGCCTTAATATTGGCATTTTCTAACTTTTGAAGGCTTGATATTGCTATCTTAATGTTCTTTTAATGTACTTTTAGGATGGAATATATATAGTACATTGAATTCCTATCTGTTTTTTTTCTCTTCAGGGAGGCTGCAAGTCTCTTATAATCCTTAGTTGTTACTGATTTAATGCTTATTTGCAAATTATTAATTTAGTTTTAAATTGGTAAAAGGCATCCAGTTTAATATCTCTAGGTTTTTTATATAATATTTAATGTAACATGGATTTTTAAAACAAATGTATAACAAAAATATGCACACTAACTGATCCAATACCTATAATTATCACTTATTAATGCCCTGTTTCTGGTAAACATCTGTAAACCGAGTAGATAAGGTCTTGGAGGGAATCCCGACAATATCTAAAGACAGACACAGTATATCATAATTTACAGTTTCTGGATAAAAATTCCCTTTAACTAACCTTTAGTAAGAACTATTTCTTTTTGTACCCAGTTTTATTTTAGCTTAGTTTCTTTCAATGGCCAGGTTGTAAGTGTATTTCATTAGAAACATTCTGGCATTCAAGGCTGGGGAAGCTAAAGGGAGCCTCAAGACAACCTGCACTGGAATTTAAACATTAGTCACTCATGCTTGTTCAAGTGTGACGTACATGAAAACCTATCTATTTAGAGTCTGACCTTGTCCATTGAAGAAATGCAATTTACAGGTTTAAAAAAAAGTTCATGATGTTATAAAGTAGACCAATAAAGACCTTTATTAAATTGTACAGCAGGGCATTTGACCAATTTCAAATTTAGACAGACAGACAACATGACATTTCATTGAAAGTATAGACAAGAATGCAAGTTTATAGGAATCTGAGCCATGATGCTTAAATGGTTTAACTGTAATCCTGTTATGCACTCTCTTTAAATTCAACTACATACTTGAAGGTTAGAGTTAATCTAGCAGAATGTTCTTTCTTGTCAGCAATGAAAGAAGCTTGCAAACCATTTTCCAAAAAAAATCTTTAGGAAACGTTTTCTTCAGATTCAGTGAAATTATTATTTATGTATTGTCATGTAAAACAATATTGTCTGGGTTTTTTTCCTACCTCTAGAAGATTTCTTGAATGTATACTGGGTTATTTTTCAACCTCTCTTTTGTAGTTCAGTGACATTTTAGGAAGAGCCCAACAGAAACTGTAGATGATTTTCAGCTTTCCTGATGTGCTGTTCTCAAGTTGTTGCCAACAGGCAATCCTTTTGATTCTCCTTTTGGTGTACATTGTCAGTGCGAGCCACTGATATGATCTTTGACTTACTCTGTAAATCTCAGTTCCACATAAAAGGCAATACTAGTCTAAGTTTATTATAGGCTGATAAAGAAACTTCTTTAACAGGGATCCTGAAGGCACACTAAAATTATAAATGGACTATAGAAGATTTTTCAGAGGCAAATATGAACTTTTCAAATACATTAAGAACAGGATTATTAATTACAAGACTCACAGATCTCTGTTCTTCCTTCAGGTATACCTATGCAAACCTTTGAAATCAAGGAGTTCATACAAAAGCCAGTGCAGAGTTATGCACATTATTATTTACCTGTGGCATGATCAGCATTGGTACAGATAGATGGGTGTTTGTGTATTTGGTCTATCAGACACATGGCGTCCAATTAGGATACAGGAATTTTTGTTCCCAACTCCTCCCCTTCTAGGCTTCCCCATCATTCCTAGACTCATACCAAAGAAACAGCTAGTGTATCATGCTGAAATGCCATTTTGGATCCTCTACTGACTTAATCTACTGAATGTAAAACTGGTAAAAGACAAGCCAGCTGGGAGCTACAAGCACTGTGCTGGATGAAAGTCTACTCTTTAGTCCCTGGTTGTGGGTCCCTTGTACATGAGTTCTCAGATACAGAGATTTTGCTCATCTTCTCTATATGGGGCCTCCTGTGCGGGAAAAGCCAAGTAAAATGCCACTGTGCTTCATCTCCCCCTGCAGAACTGGCAGTTTCTTTCTTTCAGGCCATATCACAACAGAAGGAAAATGGGGAGAGTTCCTATGAGGTGCCAGTAATTCAGGGGGAGGTGGCCATGACAACTATGTGGTCTTTTCCTCACAGTGAATTTCATGACCGCTTTCAGCACTCAGCTGTTCACAAGAGATAGGCAGAAGATGCATGAATGGTGCAAGGTGTGAAATGGAGTCAGTGAGGGCAAGCTTTGAAGAGGGGGACAGAAATGGAGGAGTGTAGCAAAGTCAAAGACTCACTGTCACGGCGCCTCCTGCTGGTCATCTTGGGAATTAGCTCAACTCCAGCTCTGGAACGCCCTCTGTGGGCCAGTGGCTTGCCTGCCTCAGGCCCCGTTTCCCTCCAGGACCCCAGTGCCCCTTTACCTTGGGGTTCTGTCCCAGCAGTACCCCCTCACTCTGGGTCTCCCCTCCCAGGGTGTATCTATTGGGTTTCCGGGAAACGGGGCGGGCAAAGCCCGCCCCATGCTAACGGAACCCCCCCCCCAGCCTAACGGGAGGTACCACAGGGCCTCAGAAACCCACTAATTGCGGGGGACAATGAATAAAAGAACAGGGACAGGAGTGTGGTCAAAGGCTCATAAGAAGGGATCCTGATGGGGACACCGAGCAGAGAACCCCGGACAGCGCCCACTGCTCCTCGAAGGCATCAAGGGAGCCAGCGGACGCCGCCCAGAGGAACTCCGCCCGGAGACGTGAGCGGACGAGGGACCGGAAACAAGCCCCACAGTCGCAGGAGTCTGCCGCCAACCTCCTCTCCCTGGTTGCGTGGATGGCCTTTTTAGCCAGGGCGAGGAGGAGGTTGACCAGGAGGTCCCGCGACTTTGTGGGGCCATGGATAGGGAGTGCATGGATAAGGAGGTGAGGGGAAAAGTGCAGCCAGAAACGTAGCAGAATGTCGGTGAGGAGCCGGTATAGGGGCTGCAACCTGGCGCACTCTAGGTAAACATGCGCCAGGGTCTCCCTCACGCCGCAGAAGGGGCAGGTGTCCGGGACAGGGGTGAACCGCGCCAAGTACACGCCCGTGCTCACAGCCCCGTGAAGGAGCCGCCAGCTGATATCCCCGGCGGACCTCGGGACCAGGGTGGAGTACAGGCTGGCCCACCGGGGCTCCTCACCCGCCACAGGTGGCAAGAGGTCCCGCCACTTGGTGTCGGGGCGGGACACGAGGGTGAGGAAGTGAACGGTATGGAGCACGAGCGCGTAGAGTTGTTTCCTTGGCGCGGTTTGAAAACGGACCGGCTGCAGATCGTGCAGCCGGCTTGCGGAGAAGGGGCAGAGGGGCCGGTCGGGTCTACGGGGCAGGGGCCCGATGAAAAGGTCCGGAGGGCCCGGGGAGGGGGGTGGGCGGGGCGTGCCCTCACGCAGGACCCGGTCGAGGTAGGCCCGAGCAGCGGGCAGCAAAGCGGCCCTCACCTCCTGAAGTACGCGCCGGGGAGTACACGGTCTGGAGAGCCCCATCCGCCGAGCGAGCGTCAGGGGATCCAGCCAGTCTCCCCGGTCGTAGTCCAGGAGGTCTCCGACCCTGGTAGCTTCCGCCAGGACCAACCTCTGGCGCACCGCGGGGGACTCCGCCACCTGCACACGGAGCTGGGGGTTGTGTAGCAGGGGCTCCGCGAGGAGATCTGCCCCCTCGGTGGTCGCCACGGACCTGGTCGCGGAGAACAGCTTCCAGGTCCGGAGGAGGTCCTGGTAGAAGACCGGCAGCCCGGAGAGGTCTCGCGGAAGACCCCTCGGATCGAGATAAAGGAGCTGCCGGTCGTATCGGAGCCCTCGGAAGCGGCGCAGGAAGGCGTGCGCCAGGGCTCTCCACGCCGGACTACCCGCACCATAAAGGAGCCTCTGCAGTGCCTGGAGGCGGAAGACGTGGACCTGAGTGCGGAGGCACTTCAGGCCCTGCCCGCCCTCCTCCAGGGGTAGGTGGAGTACCCCTGCAGGGACCCAGTGCAGTCCTGGCCAAAAGAACTCCAGCACCACCCTCTGGAGGTCGGTCAGGAACACCGGGGCCGGGACAGGACCAGCCGCAGCTCCGGCTCCCGAAGCACCAACCCCGTCAACCTCCTGCGGAGGAGACAGAGGAAGGGCTCGATCGCCAGGGCGTACAGCTGGCCCGAGAGGGGGCACCCCTGCCGCACTCCCCGCCCGAAGCTGACCGGCTCGGTCAGGGTCCAGTTGAGCCTGACCAGACACTCTGCGGAGGCGTACAGCACCTGGAGAAACCCCACAAACTGGGACCCGAAGCCTAACGCCTGCAGAGTGCCCAGGAGATACCCATGGTCCACCCTGTCGAAAGCCTTCTCCTGATCCAGGGACAAGAGGGCGAACGACAGACCATCCCTACACCCTAATTCCAGAAGGTCCCGGACCAGATACAAGTTATCAAAGATCGTGCGGCCCGGGACGGTGTAGGTCTGGTCCGGGTGGACCACGTCCGCCAGCACGGACCCTAGCCGAATCGAAATGGCCTTCGCAACGATTTTATAGTCCGTGCTGAGGAGCGAGATGGGACGCCAATTCCGTAAATCGCGGAGGTCCCCCCTCTTCGGCAATAAAGCGAGCACGGCTCGCCTGCACGAAAGAGGGAGGACCCCGCCCCGCAAGGACTCGGCCCAGACGGTGACTAGGTCTGGGCCGAGGACGTCCCAGAACACGCGGTAGAACTCCACGGTCAGCCCGTCCATGCCCGGGGATTTATTGGTGGGCATGCGACGCAGACAGAGCGGTAGCAGGGTGGACCCCTGCTCCTGCCCTGAGGGGTTTAAAAATGACCTGGCAGGGCTTGAGAGCTGCTGCTCTCAAGGCTGGGCTGATTGAGGGAGTGGCTGCAGGTGAGGCCACGCCCCAAACTGAGCGACAGCTGGCCTCTATAAAAGGCCAGGGAAGCCAGAAGTACAGACCCTCTTCAGGCAGAGGAAGACTAAGAAGGGCCTGGCTGCAGGGGCTATAGGCAAGGTACCTAGGGTGAAGCAGGGTTGGGGAAAGGCTGAGGCGCTGGGGAGCTCCAGCCTGGAAAGCCCCAGGCTGCGGCCTAGCGAAGGGCTAACTGGTACTGGGGGTTGCAGAGGGCAGCCCAGGGGTAGGGCAAGGCAGCAGGTCCAAACCCCTTTGCCTGTGATGAGTAGGCTGATACTGCAGTCTGCCTCAGAGTGTGGGGCTAGACCAGGGATGGGCAAACTATGGCCCGCGGGCTGGATCCGGCCCTTCAGGGCTTTGGATCCGGCCCGCGGGATTACCCCTGGTGGTGCTGCGGGCCCGGCGCTGCTCTCAGAAGCAGCCCCCGGGCCGGGAGGCAAAGGGCTCCATGTGCGCATGCAGAGCCCTCTGCCCCCCCCCCCAGGGGCCGCAGCACTTCCTGGAGTGGCGTGGGGACAGGGCAGGCATGCAGGGAGCCTGCCTTGGCCCTGGTGTGCGCCACTGCCACCCCGGAGCCACTTTAGGTAAGCGGCACCGGGCTGGAGCTCAAACCCTTCCTGCCCCCCGCCCCCCAACTTCCTGCCCTGAGCCCTCTGCCTGTACCCCTCCTGCACCCAACTCTGCCTGTACCCCTCCTGCACCCAACTCCCTGCCCTGAGCCCCTTTCTGCACTCCTGTGCATTCCAACCACCTGCCCTGAGCTCCCTGCTGCACCCTGCACCCCGTGCACCCCAACTCCCTGCCCTGAGCCCCGTCCTGCACTCCGCACCCCTCCTGTAAACCAACCCCCTTCCCTGAGCCCCCTCTTACACTCTGCACCCCTTCTCTGCCCCAATCCCTTGTCCTGAGCCCCTTCCTCCACATCCCGCACTCCACCCCCCATGCCCTGGCCCTGCATACAATTTTCTCACCCAGATGTGGCCCGCGCCCCAAAAAGTTTGCCCACCCCTGGGCTAGACAATGACTGGCAGTAGCCAATACTGAGGCAAGGTGGGGCTAGAGGGTGGGGGTTCCCCAAGGAGGGGAAACCCAGAGAGAAAGCGGTTACTGCCAGGGGGCAGCACCCCCAATAAAAGGGCACTGGGTCCAGGGAGGGACACGGGGGCCTGAGGACAGGTGGATCACCAGCCTGCAGAGGGCGCTCCGAACACTGGACTGAGCTAATTCCCGGAGTCACCAGCAGGAGGCGCCGCAGGGGTGAGTCTGACCCGTCTACACGGGGGAACCCCTAACCCACTATACTCAGCTTGCCTCAGTGGCTACTGCCAATCATCACCTAGCCCCCTCTCACTGGGGCAAACTGCAGTCTGTACTGGCCACTCATCATTGGCAAGGGGGTTGGACCAGCTGCCTTTGCTTAACCCCAGGCTACATCTCTGGTAACTTTGTAGGCCTTCAACAAGGCCTGCAGCCTGGGGGTTTACCAGGCTGGAACTCCCCTTGTCCTTTTCCCCAGCACTGCATTGCTTCAGGTACCTTGCTCTCAGGCAGCTAGCCCTTCCCACTCCAGGGCTGGAGTGAGACTCCTTCAGCTCCTGGCTCCCAGCCCTCTTATCAGGGCCAGCTGGGCCCTGATTGAGCTGACCACACTTGTGGTGAGCTACTTCCTCAGCTGCTCTCACTGCTTATCCCAGCCACAGCCGTCTCCAGGGCTGCTTTCAGCCCCTGTTCTGCGGTAGTGGGGCAGCTGGAGGAGGTATGGATTTACAGTGCCGTGCACCAACACACCCCGAAATTCTCCCTCTTTTTTCCAACTCTGCACCAAAAAGTTATGAGAATCTGAAAATGTTATGAGCAGTTCATGTTAGAAGGGCTATGTATCATTTAACCCCTTGACCAGTTGACCCAGTGACTTGCTTTGCTTTGATCTCACTCAGTCACATAGAAGCAGCAAAGAGTCTTGTGGCACCTTATAGACTAACAGACCTTTTGGAGCATGAGCTTTTGTGGGTGAATACCCACTTCGTCGGATGTATTCATCCACGAAAGCTCATGCTCCAAAACGTCTGTTAGTCTATAAGGTGCCACAAGACTCTTTGCTGCTTTTACAGATCCAGACTAACACGGCTATACCTCTGATACTCAGTCACATAGGAAATTGTTGAACAGGAATCAGGCTGCAATTTAGTCATGGAGGTCACGGAAGTCATGGATTTTGTGACTTCCAAAGACCGCCATGACTTCAGCCAGCACTGGCTGGGATCTGCAGGGTTCTCTGCCACCTGCAAAGGCAGGGAGCTGTGGGATACCCCCGCTGCCACGAGTGGCAGAGGGTACCCCCGGAGGCAGGTGGGACCTCTGCAGCTTGGAGCTTCCAGTGGAGGGGGACCCTGGAGCTCCCAGCCTGCCCACAGCTGCCAAGGTGCCTCATTTTGTCATGGATATTTTTAGTAAAAGTCAGAGACAGGTCACAGGCTTCCGTGAATTTTTCATTATTGCCCATGACCTGTCCATGACTTTTACTAAAAATATCCGTGACAAAATCTTAGCTGTAAACATGTCATGACTGTATTACCTTGTTTACTAGTCTTTCATCTCCCCTGTATTTAATCTCAGCTATTTTCCTTGACAATACTTCTAAAGTAAAAATAAATAAATAAAATAAATAATTTAAAAATCAGGTGTGCATGTTGATTTTTGAGCATTTAAAAATATTGCTCTTAAACCAAAACTTTCGATCTCAGATCAATGTATCCAAAAGCAACCCCTGCAGAATGCAGAGAAAGAGCAATGAACAAGTAAAACACACATTCCACAAATGCTGCCAAGGGTAGAGCTCAAACTTATAGTACTTCATTGTAGCTCAGTTTCAATGGCCACAGTATGTCATCGTGTACGTTTCAGTCTCTTAGTTAGTCTGTTTACTCCATGTTGGAGTAACAAATACTGTCCTCAGTATCTTTTCACTATTACTTCCTCAAAGGGGCAATGGTTGCTGATCAATCGCTAAAATAAATTTGAAGGGATGATACCAATTTCAGGGGAACAGAGCCATCATTTTAGCTCCAGGTGTGTATTAAAAAACATAAGAACCATGTTTTATAAACACATTTTTTGTAGGTGGAGCTGTATCTTGAAAACCCCTCTCTCAAATGACCTCATAATTGTACCACTAACCCTGTGCTCCTTGCACCCCCTATGATTTATGGCAAACTGCAAGACAAACCGAACCAGCATGTGGATTTTAGAGTACTTAATATAGTCATCTTTTAAACAGTAAGCCACTCTCCACTTCAACTGTAGGAAAACTTCCACTCCACTGTAATGACTAGGCCAAATGGCCACATCCAAAATTTGAAATGCCATAAGAGTGTACAGGGAGACTTTGGCGAACCAGTAAAGTGCCTGAAACCACTATGGCTTATTGTTAAAGACAGCCTAGTCAGCAAGCTGTTAAAAGCAAGTCTCTGCTTGACCAAGGCAGGAGGGGAGTGGGTTTAGGGTGCCACCGAAAGGGCGGCTTGACCCCGTGTCCTTCCTGATAAGAATTGGGTTAAATTTGCTGATACATGCATTTTCAAAGAGTAGGCTATGCCCCAGGAATGTCTATTGAGGTCTCAAGGCCGCAAGTTCTGGAAAAACCCACACCTGGTTAATCAATAATCAGAAGGAACCTCTTGCTTGAAACCGCTTACTTAACAAAGTTTCTTTAATTACTAATGTATAAATAAGGGGAAAAAGCTTGAGACAGGTGGGACTCATTTCGGGACTGGCCTCTCCCTCTGGATACATCTTATGTTCCCCAGCAGCAGACAGGCTGTCGCTGTATCATTCAAAAGCCACACTCAGCTTTGGTAATTATCAAGGGTTGGGGGTGTTTTACTAACTTGTTGCAGACGTGTGTAAGTGCTTGAGACTAAGTAAAGTTTAACTTTAAGTGAAAGCACTCTTGTGTTGTCCTGTTTGTGCCAGCCATCTATCGGTCGGACGGCCATGTCTCCCCTGATTTATTTCCTGACACCTCCTCGTACAGAGTAAAGTTACCAAGAGCTTTGGGTTGAAAGAACCCCAGGTAACAAGAGGTGTGACAACTTCTTGGCTCGTTGAGCATAAGCATCTGCCTCAGAAATTTGTGAGGAGACTACCTGGTCATCTCTCACCTTCATCTGGCATTAACAATTGTATCAGTCTTTGCTGACATTTGTTGATTGCTGTGTGCACCAACCACCACTGTAAGGTACATCGGCCTCCTTTAGCCCATTGGTGCCTAAATCTGCAGTTTATAATTTCTGTTCCTGGATAGGATGGGGTAAAAGAGATGATAGAACAAGGGAAAATACCCTGTTTAATATCCCAAATCAGTAAGCGAATATGAATTGATTTAAATCATTGATTTAAATGGGAGTTTGGGGAAAGCTAGGAATGCTGTAAGGGCCATTGTGTGTGCTAGTTTTCTAGTCCCTGGGTATTTAGAGAAACACATATTCACTCAATTTTGTAACCATTTTCTAACATTAGCTTTAGTTTGTAGTGAGGCACAATTATAAAACTCTTGGCTACATGGATTAAAATTAAATGTTGCAAAGATGATGGGAAAACCAAATGAAAGTTTGTTTTGAGAATTTGGTTTTACATGTAAAAAGATTCAGTCTTTTTATTTAGATAAATCTTCAATTTCTGTTATTTATTTGGAGCTAGCATAAGTACACAAGGGGAAGGTAAGGGGAAAAATGACTTTGCTTTCTTTCTCTGTCTTTCACATCCTGCATGGGTGTGGGGGAGACAAGTAGCTGAAATGTGGTGGGGAGTAGGTGAAACCATAGCCCTACCCGCTGCAAAAGTTCACAGAGCTGGCTAGGTGCAGAGAGCGGAGAGAAAACTGTACCATCCAAGAGGAAGGGCAGTGGTTGCATGCCTCTAGTGTTCTTTGAAGTTCTGGGATTGTGCCTCGTGAAGCAGTTTCTTCTGGAGATTCTTTAGAGTCAGTGTAGCTCCTACATCACTCCTCTACTCAGATCTGTGAATAAATTCCACAATCTAGCACTTGATATTTCAGAAACACTGATGCCTGTCACAGATTTTTGTTTTTGTTTCTTAATTGCTGGAGTAGTAGAAGCTTTAGATACACTTTACTTTTATAGTTCTTGCCAGTTGTTGTACAATACCTAGCATTTGTATTTGTTCCACTTAAAAGGCTAAGTAAAGGAACTGGTGGCTCCAGGCACCAGCACGCCAAGCGCGTGCCTGGGGCGGCAAGCCACCTGGGCGCTCTGCCGGTCGCTGTGAGGGCATCAGGCAGATTGCCTTCGGCGGCCTGCCTGCGGAGGGTCCACTGGTCCCGTGGCTTTGGCGGACCTCCCGCAGGCGTGCTGTCGAATCTGCAGGACCAGGGACCTCCCGCAGGCAAGCCGCGGAAGGCAGCCTGCCTGCCGTGCTTGGGGCGGCAAAATACCTAGAGCCGCCCCTGGCTCTGATAATATAAAAAGCAGATTATTACACTACATCACATTATATTATTACCATACCATGTGTTCAGAGGGTGTGAAGGAATCCTGCTTCTTGCTCTATGGGTGTGGAAGACCCTGAACACAGTGGAACTAGTGTGATACTTCTGCTTAGTTGGTGGACAGGAAACCCACACAGAGACAATGTAACCCACTGCATTAAATGCTCTCCGGGCAGAGGAAGGTACAGAACTAGTGGATCCATAGAGTAATGGATTTGTTGGCCAGAGTGCTGAACATAGGGGAGAGGATCAGCATAGTCTTGAGGAGAAAACTCAATCCTGTGGAACTCCCCAGGCACAACCTGGTTACTTTGGCTGTGGGATGGACATAGGATGGGTCATAAGGGATATTAGTGCATCATAATCAAGAAGACTCTAATACTGAACTTTACTACAATTATAATTAAATAGTGCCCTCATATAATTAGAAAATACTTCCTCTCCTTTCAGGTTCCTGTGGGAGATAATGGAGTGGCAGTTGAGCTGCTTCCTGAAGATGATATGTAACGGTGGTCAGCATAGCAGAGGGCTAGTGCTAAAATAGTGTTCAAAAATTCTTAGAAATATTTAACATTTTATAGACTAAATCTATAGAAATTAGAAATGCAAAGTACCTATTTTTATTTAATTGTTTGTAATATAAATAATAATGTCTTTGTGTCACAAAGTAAAATTTGGTATAAAAAGAAAACAGCGTAAACATTCCTATGGCTTCAGAGCTCAATTTAGAGCCCCCTGGAAAGGCAGTCTAATTGGTCAGTTTTTGGAGAGCATGTTGTAATAATTGTCCTTTTCGCTATATATTGCTCACATGGATTTCAGGTCATTTTTGTTGTTTCTACCTTTTCATGAGAGCCTTTGTAAACAATATTTTTCTCTCTTTTACAGGCAGTATGAAACAGTAGTTCCACTTGAAGATTCTGTTGTGACTGAAGTCACAGCAACGCTCCAGGAATGGGCTATCCTCTGGAAACAGTTGTATGTGGTAGGTACAGTGAGAACACTGTTTTTTATTCCACCATATGTAGAAACAAGTGTTGTGTTGCACACCATTAACTCCATCTAAGAAATGATTGTTGTATGTGTGGCATCTTGGGAACCTGTGGAATAATATTAGCAAATTATTCTGGGCGTGACTTTTAGAGGTAGTGAGCATCTGCGGCTGCTATTGACTACATCTGAAATTGTGGATGCTCTCAACTCTTCTGATGTCTAAAATTTCCATTGCCAAAAACTGATGGTGATTTTTATAGATTGATCATTCAATATTTTAAGGATTCTTATGGTATCTGTATGTGAGTAGCTCTGTTTAATAACAAACACATGAACTTCAAGGACTACCTTTAAGAACTTTTCCATAAATGACTCTGAAGGATTATTCAACACAGTTCGTAAATGTAAATTTTTCCTATAGCATAGCATCAGCTTTTTCAAAACTTACCTAATTGGTGCTCGAAAACAGAGAGAGCCCTAGCAAAATAAATTCTGAGTTAGATCATTGTCTCTCGTCAGAAATAAAAATGTCTTAAATAAATTAAGAGGAGGCTTGTTGAGCTGATTTTCTTTTAAAATTAACTTTCTTGGTAACATTCTTGTTCTTCTTCGAGTGATTGCTCATATGCATGCCAGTTATGTGTGTGCACGCCGCGTGCACGCTCGTCGGAAGATTTTTACCCTAGCAACACTCGGTGGGTCGGCCGGGCGCCCAGGGGCGGCTCTAGAGCCCAGCGGGGCAAGCACCCGCCTGGGGCGGCCCTTTCCTGGGGGGGCGGCAGATTGGGCCGGTGGACCTGCCGCAGTCATGCCTGCGGGAGGTCCACCGGAGCCCCGGGACGACCGGAGCTGCCGCAGGCATGACTGCGGACGGTTCGCTGGTCCCGCGGCTCGGCTGGACCTCCCGCAGGCATGACTGCGGCAGCTCAACCGGAGCCGCCGGACCAGCGAACCGTCCGCAGCTGCGGGAGGTCCAGCTGAGCCGCGCGACCAGCGGACCCTCCGCAGTCATGGCCGTGGCAGGTCCGCTGCTCCCGCGGCTCGGGGGCGCCTCCCGGGCATGATTGCTTGGGGCGGCCAAATTTGTAGAGCCGCCCCTGCGGGCGCCCCCTGGAGTGGCGCCGCTATAGCGCCAGATATATACCCCTGCCGACCCATCTGCCCCTCAGTTCCTTCTTACCGCCCGTGACGGTCGTTGGAACAGTGGAGTGCAGCATCGCTGTCCTCCACAGCCCTAGCTTCTCGCTCTTATTTCTAGCTTATTGTGTATATAGTTCAACTTTAGTGTAGTTATAGTTAGCTTTTACTAGTTTAGTTGTAGTTAGTGTGTGTAGTCCACCGGGGGATTGGGGGACTAGCCCCTTTTCCCCCTGACCCGGTGCGGGCTCATGCCCAAAGCACCGGGGTTTAAGCCGTGCTCGGCCTGCCAGAAGCCGATGCTGGTGGGAGACCCTCATGAATCTTGCCTGAAGTGGTTAGGAGAGTCTCACCTTCCTGATAAGTGTCGAATTTGTAAATCGTTCAAGCCAAGAACAAAGAAGGAGCGGGACTTTCGCTTAAAGCAGCTCCTAATGGAATCGGCACTTAGCCCTGCGGCGCCGGCACCGACCGCCCAGCAGTCTGCATCGGTGAGGAGTGCACCTTCGGCACCAGCTCATTCCGGTACCGAGACCCGGTACCAGCCACATCCTCTAAAAAGGATCATGCGCCCAGGCCCGCAGGCCGGACCCCGGTACCTGCGCCGGCACCATCAACTCTGGCACTGCAGCTCCAAGTTCCTCCTAGCGCGGCACCGTCAATTCCGGCACCGCAAGGGCCGTTGAGTGCGGTACCACACAGCTCCCCGGTTCACGCTGCGGTTGAGCTAGCTTTCCCTTCAACTCCCGAGACTTTCTCGACGGCACGAGAGCTAATTGCGCTAACAGAGTCGACACAGCTTCAACCCCCGGCACCGCCGGTGCGGGTCGTCAAGTCAGTTGGCAAGCCGGCCATTATGAGGCCCCCTTCCCCTGACCACCAAGAGAGGCGTCACTCCAGATCCCGATCTCGGAGACGTTCCCGCTCACGCCGGTCCTGATCCCAGCACCGCTTGCAGTCCCGGTACCGCTCTCCATCGCGGTACCGGTCGTACTCGCGGAGACGCTCAAGATCCCGGTCCCCGGACAGACACTATCGGCACTGGTCCGGCTCTCGGTACCGTTCTTGGTACCGTACGTCCCGCAGCCGTTCTCACCACAGAGACTCGAGATCCCGGTCGACCTCCCGGCCCCGGCGCAGTAGATGGTCCCGATCTCAGTCCCGGCACCGACAGGACCGGTACCGTTCTTCGGTACCACCCCGGGACCGAACGGCTGAATCGGCGGCACCGTCCCAGGGCCTCTCGGCACCGCCATGGCCTTCGAGGCACCCATCCATCTCGTCCCACGCCAGCAGTGCTTCCTACCAGCAGTCCGAGCCACAAGGCCAAGAGCAAGGCCCTCCTCAATGGGCTTTCTGGACTCCGTGGGCGTACCACGAGGCGCAAGGTGCCCCATTCGCGGCTCAGCGATCAGGTCCCTTTGACCATAGAGCCCTCGAAGCCACGGTCAGCCGGCCTCCTCCCACGGGCATGGACGAGGCGCCAATTGTTTCTGCGGAACCCGAAGTTCCTCCTGACGCACAAGGAGCTCCGCCACTCACCGACCCACCACAGGACCCCTTGGTACCATGCCTCTCCTCCTCCTCCTCGCCTGATGAGGTGGTAGCAGGAACATCCTCCTCGGGTCCTTCTCCTATTGACCTTCGGGCTCATCAGGACTTGTTACGGAGGGTAGCTCAAAACATGAACCTACCGGTCGAGGAGGTGGTAGAAGTAGAGGACCCAGTGGTGGACATATTGACGGCGGATGCCCCCCTTCAAGTGGCCCTCCCCTTCATCCGTACTATTCAAAACAATGCTGATACCATCTGGCAGTCCCCAGCCTCCATTCCACCGATGGCTCGGGGAGTGGAAAGAAAATACATGGTCCCGTCAAAGGGCTATGAATATCTATATACCCACCCTCCTCCCTGCTCACTGGTAGTACAATCTGTCAATGAACGGGAACGGCATGGCCAGCAGGCGCCAGCTCCTAAGGCTAAGGAGGCGAGGTGCATGGACCTTCTAGGCCGTAAGATCTACTCGGCTGGCGGCCTTCAGCTTAGGGTGGCCAACCAGCAGGCCCTCTTAAGCCGTTACAACTTTAATACATGGGTGTCTGTAGGCAAGTTCACTGAACTCCTGCCACAAGACTCCCGTGCAGAATTTACGGCCCTTTTGGAAGAGGGTAAAAAAGTAGCCAGAACCGCCCTCCAGGCCTCCCTGGATTCAGCAGACTCGGCGGCCAGAACTCTTGCCTCTGGGATAACGATGAGGCGCATATCCTGGCTCCAAGCTTTGACTCTCCCACCTGAATTTCAGCAGACGATTCAGGATCTACCCTTTGACGGTCAGGGTCTCTTTTCAGAGAAAACCGACCCAAGACTGCAAAGCCTCAAGGACAACCGCATTACAATGCGCTTGTTGGGCATGCACACTCCGGTAACCCAACGTAGGTCCTTCAGGCCCCAGCCGTACCGCCACTATAATCAACCCAGGCTGCGACAAGACACCAGACGTCGTGGCAGGGTGAACCGGCGGAGACAATCTGGCAACCAGGGAAACCAAACTCAACTGCCCCCGAAACCATCCTCAAGGTCAAAACAAAACTTTTGATGGGATGCCCAAGGATGACCCACCAGTTTCCCTACCAGATCCTTCATCCTTTTCCAACCGCCTCTCCCATTTCCTCCCTGCCTGGTCCCAGATAACTTCCGAGAGCTGGGTCCTCCGCACGGTGGAAGCGGGATATTGCCTCCAATTTGTTTCTCACCCTCCCTACCCGTCCCTCTTCAGGGACCCCTCTCATGAGCAATTCCTCTTGCAAGAGGTCCATACACTCCTGAGTCTAGGTGCCATAGAGGAGGTGCCAGAGGGCATGAGGGGCAGGGGGTTTTATTCCCGTTACTTCTTAATCCCCAAGGCAAAGGGAGGTCTTCGACCAATCCTAGACCTGCGAGAACTCAACAGATTTATGGTAAAACTCAAGTTCCGCATGGTAACCCTGGGGACCATTATCCCATCCCTGGATCCGGGAGACTGGTATGCCGCCCTCGATATGAAGGACGCGTACTTCCATATTGCCATTTACCCGCCACACCACCGCTATCTTCGATTTGTCGTCAACCACCAGCACTACCAGTTCACGGTGCTCCCCTTCGGCCTCTCTATGGCCCCGAGAGTCTTCACCAAATGCATGGCCGTAGTCGCTGCCGCCCTCCGCCGTCGTCGAATACACGTTTACCTGTACCTTGACGATTGGCTCATTCGAGGGACTTCCCAGCTGCAGGTATCCCAACACCTGCATGTGGTCACAGACCTCTTCCAGAGGCTAGGCCTTTTGGTCAACGTCAAAAAGTCTACTCTAACTCCAAAGCAGCGTATAGAATTTATTGGAGCAGTTCTGGACTCCAATCTGGCCAGGGCCTGTCTCCCTCTGCCACGTTTCCAGACAATGTCTTCGATCATTCGAAGTCTCCAATCCTTCCCGACAACGTCCGTGCGTACCTGCCTCGGCCTCCTAGGTCACATGGCGTCATGCACCTTTGTGACCCTGTACGCGAAACTCCGGCTTCGGCGTTTTCAGACATGGCTCGCTTCACTATATCGCCCACACAGGGACAATATAGACTCGGTGGTCACGATCCCTGGGACAATCCTCGACTCCCTCACTTGGTGGTTGGACCCCGCGGTAGTTTGCGCAGGGGTACCGTTCCACCCTCCCCAACCCTCAGTGGCTCTGACCACAGACGTGTCATCTCTGGGTTGGGGTGCCCACCTCGGGAACCTACACACCCAAGGCCTCTGGTCACCCCACGAGCTGGCCTTACATATCAACGTGAGGGAGCTGAGAGCAGTCCGCCTGGCGTGCAAGGCGTTTCGAGTCCATCTACAAGGCCACTGTGTATCCGTGTTCACGGACAACACGACGACAATGTTCTATATAAACAAGCAGGGCAGGGCGCGCTCCTCCCTACTTTGCCAAGAAGTCATCCACCTGTGGGACTTTTGCATAGCCCACTCTATTCATTTAGTAGTGTCCTTTCTCCCAGGAGTACAGAACACCCTGGCAGATCGCCTCAGCAGGTCATTCCTGTCTCACAAATGGTCGATCCGTCCCGATGTCATCCATACAGTTTTCCGGAGGTGGGGCTTTCCCCGAGTAAATCTCTTTGCCTCCAGAGAGAACAGGAAATGCCACGTGTTCTGCTCCTACCAGGGACGCTCCCCGGGCTCTCTCTCAGACGCTTTTCTCCTCCCGTGGACGAGACACCTGTTTTATGCCTTTCCGCCCTTTCCCCTCATTCACAGAGTACTGCTCAAGCTCCGGAGGGACAGGGCCAACCTCATTCTCATTGCTCCAGCATGGCCGAGGCAGCATTGGTACACCCTGCTGTTCAACCTATCAGTGACGGAACCAATCCCCCTACCGCTGTGTACACCTGGCAGCTATCTCGGCCTTCCGACCAAGCGAAGGTGGCCGTTCTATTTTTTCTAACCCGATGGTTTCCAGGTTCCTTAAGGGACTAGAATGGTTGTACCCATAGGTCCGGTGCCCAGCCCCTACCTGGGACTTAAACCTGGTCTTAGCCAAACTTATGGGGCCCCCTTTCGAGCCTATGGCCACATGTTCCCTTTTATATCTTTCCTGGAAGACGGCCTTCCTCGTCGCTATCACTTCGGCGAGGCGAGTCTCAGAACTTCGCGCCCTGACAGCTGACCCTCCTTATACGATCTTCCACAAAGACAAGGTGCACCTGCGTCCACACCCCTCCTTCCTCCCTAAGGCGGTGTCCGCTTTTCACGTATACCAGGACATCTTCCTCCCTGTTTTCTTCCCGAATCATAGAATCATAGAATCTCAGAGTTGGAAGGGACCTCAGGAGGTCATCTAGTCCAACCCCCTGCTCAAAGCGGGACCAAACCCAACTAAATCATCCCAGCCAGGGCTTTGTCAAGCCTGACCTTAAAAACCTCTAAGGAAGGAGATTCCACCACCTTCCTAGGTAACCCATTCCAGTTCTTCACCACCCTACTAGTGAAAAAGTTTTTCCTGATGTCCAGCCTAAACCTCCCCCTCTGCAACTTGAGACCATTACTCCTTGTTCTGTCATCTTCTACCACTGAGAACAGTCTAAATCCATCCTCTTTGGAACCCCCTTTCAGGTAGTTGAAAGCAGCTATCAAATCCCCCCTCATTCTTCTCTTCTGCAGGCTAAACAATCTCAGTTCCCTCAGCCTCTCCTCATAAGTCATGTGCTCCAGCCCCCTAATCATTTTTGTTGCCCTCCGCTGGACTCTCTTCAATTTATCCACATCCTTCTTGTAGTGTGGGGCCCAAAACTGGACACAGTACTCCAAATGAGGCCTCACCAGTGCTGAATAGAGGGGAATGATCACGTCCCTCGATCTGCTGGAAATGCCCCTACTTATACAACCCAAAATGCCATTAGCCTTCTTGGCAACAAGGGCACACTGTTGACTCGTATTCAGCTTTTCGTCCACCGTAACCCCTAGGTCCTTTTCTGCAGAACTGCTGCCCAGCCATTCGGTCCCTAGTCTGTATCAGTGCATGGGATTCTTCCGTCCTAAGTGCAGGATTCTGCACTTGTCCTTGTTGAACCTCATCATATTTCTTTTGGCCCAATCCTCTAATGTGTCTAGGTCCCTCTGTATCCTATCCCTACCCTCCAGCGTATCAACCACTCCTCCCAGTTTAGTGTCGTCTGCAAACTTGCTAAGGGTGCAGTCCACACCATCCTCCAGATCGTTAATGAAGATATTGAATAAAACCGGCCCTAGCACCGACCCTTGGGGCACTCCACTTGATACCGGCTGCCAGCTAGACATGGAACCATTGATCACTACCCGTTGAGCCCGACCATCTAGCCAGTTTTCTATCCACCTTACCGTCCATTCATCCAACCCATACTTCTTTAACTTGCTGGCAAGAATACTGTGGGAGACTGTATCAAAGGCTTTGCTAAAGTCCAGAAATAGCACATCCACTGCTTTCCCCTCATCCACAGAGCTGGTTATCTCATCATAGAAGGCAATTAGGTTAGTCAGGCATGACTTGCCCTTGGTGAATCCATGCTGACTGTTCCTGATCACTTTCCCCTCCTTTAAGTGGTTCAGAATTGATTCCTTGAGGACCTGTTCCATGATTTTTCCAGGGACTGAGGTGAGACTGACTGGCCTGTAGTTCCCTGGATCTTCCTTCTTCCCTTTTTTAAAGATGGGCACTACATTAGCTTTTTTCCAGTCATCCGGGACCTCCCCCGATCGCCTTGATTTTTCAAAGATAATGGCCAATGGCTCTGCAATCTCATCGGCCAACTCCTTTAGCACCCTCGGATGCAGTGCATCCGGCCCCATGGACTTGTGCTCGTCCAGCTTTTCTAAATAGTCCCGAACTACTTCTTTCTCCACCCCCATACCGTGCTGCAGAGTGCAGCTGTCTGGGAGCTGACCTTGTCTGTGAAGACAGAGGCAAAAAAAGCATTGAGTACACTAGCTTTCTCCACATCCTCTGTCACTAGGTTTCCTCCCTCATTCAGCAAGGGGCCCACACTTTCCTTGACTTTCTTCTTGTTGCTAACATACTGAAGAACCCCTTCTTGTTACTCCTAACATCTCCGGCTAGCTGCAACTCCAAGTGTGATTTGGCCTTCCTAATTCCACTCCTGCATGCCTGAGCAATACTTTTATACTCCTCCCTGGTTATTTGTCCAATCTTCCACTTCTTGTAAGCTGTTTTTTTTGTGTTTAAGATGAGCAAGGATTTCACTGTTAAGCCAAGCTGGTCGCCTGCCATATTTACTTTTCTTCCTACGCATCGGGATGGTTTGTTCCTGCAACCTCAATAAGGATTCTTTAAAATACAGCCAGCTTTCCTCAACTCCTTTCCCCGTCATGTTATTCTCCCAGGGGACCTTGCCCATCACTTCCCTGAGGGAGTCGAAGTCTGCTTTTCTGAAGTCCAGGGTCTCTGTTCTACTGCTCTCCTTTCTTCCTTGTATCAGGATCCTGAACTCGACCATCTCATGGTCACTGCCTCCCAGGTTCCCATCCACTATTGCTTCCTCTACTATTTCTTCCCTGTTTGTGAGCAGCAGGTCAAGAAGAGCTTTTCCCCTAGTTGGTTCCTCCAGCACTTGCACCAGGAAATTGTCCCCTACACTTTCCAGAAACTTCCTGGATTGTCTGTGCACTGCTGTATTGCTCTCCCAGCAGATATTGGGGTGATTAAAGTCACCCATGAGAACCAGGGCCTGTGATCTAGCAACTTCTGTTAGTTGCTGGAAGAAAGCCTCGTCCACCTCATCCCCCTGGTCTGGTGGTCTGTAGCAGACTCCCACCACGACATTATCCTTGTTGTTCATACTTCTAAATTTAATCCAGAGACTCTCAGGTTTTTCTGCAGTTTCATACTGGAGCTCTGAGCAGTCATACTGCTCTCTTACATACAACGCAACTCCCCCACCTTTTCTGCCCTGCCTATCCTTCCTGAACAGTTTATATCCATCCATGACAGTACTCCAATCATGTGAGTTATAGTCGCTGTTATTCCAATTACATCATAATTCCTTGACTGTGCCAGGACTTCTAGTTCTCCCTGCTTGTTCCCCAGGCTTCTTGCATTTGTGTATAGGCACGTAAGATAACTCACTGATCGTCCTGGTGTCCCAGTATGGGGCAGGAGCCCTCCCCTCTTGCACTCACCTACTTGTGCTTTCTCCTGATATCCCACTTCCCCACTTACCTCGGGGCTTTGGTCTCCTTCCCCCGGTGAACCTAGTTTAAAGCCCTCCTCACTAGGTTAGCCAGCCTGCTTGCAAAGATGCTCTTCCCTCTCTTCGTGAGGTGGAGCCCATCTCTGCCTAGCACTCCTTCTTCTTGGAAGACCATCCCATGGTCAAGGAATCCAAACCCTTCTCTCCGACACCATCTGCGTAGCCATTCGTTGACTTCCACGATTCGACGGTCTCTACCCTGGCCTTTTCCTGCCACAGGGAGGATAGACGAGAACATCACTTGCGCCTCAAACTCCTTTATCCTTCTTCCCAGAGCCACGTAGTCTGCAGTGATCCGCTCAAGGTCATTCTTGGCAGTATCATTGGTGCCCATGTGGAGAAGCAGGAAGGGGTAGCGATCCGAGGGCTTGATGAGTTTCGGCAGTCTCTCCATCACATCATGAATCCTAGCCCCTGGCAAGCAGCACACCTCTCGGTTTTCCCGGTCAGGGTGGCAGATAGATGACTCAGTCCCCCTGAGGAGATAGTCCCCGACCACCACCACCCTCCTCCTCCTCCTCTTGGGAGTGGTGGTCGTGGAACCCCCATCCCTAGGACGGTGCATCTCATGCCTTCCAATCAGTGGAGTCTCCTTCTGCTCTGTTCCCTCAGATGTATCATCCACTCCACTCTCTGCACTAGTACCTGCGGAGAGAACATGAAAACGGTTGCTCACCTGCATCTGTGTTTCTGGTACATGGACGTTTCTGGTACTCTTTCCTCTTCTGAAAGTCACATGCCACCAATTATCCTCGCTGGCCTTCTGTCCCCGCTGTGTAGCCTGCTCTGAATCTTCAGAGCATTGTGCCCGCTGAAGCTGATCCTGACGTCTATCCAGGAAATCCTCATTTTCTTTTATGGAACACAGGGTTGATATTCGTTTCTCCAGATCTTGAATCTTCTCTTCCAATATGGAGATCAGCTTGCACTTTGTACAGACAAAGTCGCTTCTATCCTGTGGGAGGAAGACAAACATGGCGCATCCTGTGCAGGTCACAACAGCGGATCGCTCAGCATCCATAGTCCGAAACCGCACTCATCGCACTGGGAACAACAGCTTCATACTTTGGATGTCCGTAGGGGTCTCGCATTTTACATAGAGCGGACGAAACTCTTTCGGCGTTCGCCCCAGCTCTTTGTAGCTGTAGCAGAACGCATGAGAGGCATGCCGGTCTCTTCTCAGAGGGTCTCGTCTTGGGTAACATCCTGCATCAAGACATGCTACGAGCTTTCTCATGTTCAGACTAGCCATCTTACTGTGCACTCTACAAGAGCACAGGCCTCTTCTGCCGCCTTCCTGGCCCATGTTCCCATCCATGAAATCTGTCGGGCGGCTACCTGGTCCTCGGTTCACACCTTTGCTTCACACTACGCATTGGTACAACAATCCAGAGACGATGCAGCCTTCGGCTCAGCAGTCTTACATTCTGCCACGTCTCTCTCTGACCCCACCGCCTACATAAGGCTTGGGAATCACCTAACTGGAATGCATAAGAGCAATCACTCGAAGAAGAAAAGACAGTTACTCACCGTTGTAACTGTTGTTCTTCGAGATGTGTTGCTCATATCCATTCCAGACCCGCCCTCCTTCCCCACTGTCGGAGTAGCCGGCAAGAAGGAACTGAGGGACGAATGGGTCGGCAGGGGTATATATCTGGCGCTATAGCAGCGCCACTCCAGGGGGCGCCCGGCTGACCCACCAAGTGTTGCTAGGGTAAAAATCTTCCGACAAGCGTGCACGCGGCGCGCGCACACACCTAACTGGAATGGATATGAGCAACACATCTCGAAGAACAACAGTTACAACGGTGAGTAACCGTCTTTTTTCATTGATGCTACATTTCATTCCAGTTTTCTGGCCACACAACATTTTGAGAAATGGCTGGCCTGATCCCATGGTCAAAGGGAACAGAAAGCAAGAAAAGCAGCTTGTATATTAGAAATTTTCTTTTCATTTTTTTTTATGGTCTGTTTATCTATGATTACTGTATCTGCTGTGTTAGGGCCAGAGGCTCTAGGTGAGCAATCCTTGAAACTTCCCTTGACTTAAAAGGAATTTCTCCATGTGTTGCTGGTGTGGCTTTGCTTCTCTATTAAGCCTGAATACTAGTAGTCTATTTGCCATCTACAGTACATAGTGTTACTCCTGGGGGAATTCTGCATCACTGTGCATGCACAGAATTTATGTCCCCCTCAGATTTCTTTGATTCCCCACAGAAAAATGACTTTCTGACAGGGAAGCAAAGGGTAGCCACAGGAGCGGTCATGCGACCCTCCCCAGCAGTATGTTACAGGTGCCCAGGGCAGCCAGCAGAGAGGTAAATCACTCTGGGGCAAGGGACGGGAGTGGGGAAGGCCTGACCGATGGCTCCTACCCTGTGTTAGGCTCAGCTGCTAGTCCCAACTGGGCTGGGGAGGATGGGACTTCCTCTTACCCTGCATGGCATCTGGGGCCAGGTCAGACCCATCACCAGATTTTTCCCCCAACTGCAGGAAGCTCTGCAAACTTCCCCTTTCCTCACCAGTGGCCTGTGCTCCTCAATGCCATGCTGGAGCCTTCACTTTTATTTGACAATACTTAAGGACGATAAAGTTATTGCGGAGAAACTAAATTAATTCTTTGCTTCAGTCTTCACAGCTGAGGATGTTAGGGTGATTCCCAAACCTGAGCCATCCTTTGTAGGTGACAAATCTGAGGAATTGTCACAGATTGAAGTGTCATTAGAAGAGGTTTTGGAATTAATTGATAAACTTAACAGTAACAAGTCACTGGGACCAGATGGCATTCACCCAAGAGTTCTGAAAGAACTCAAATGTGAAATTGCGGAACTATTAACTATGGTTTGTAACCTGTCCTTTAAATCAGCTTCTGTACCCAGTGACTGGAAGATAGCTAATGTAACGCCAATATTTAAAAAGGGCTCTAGAGGTGATCCTGGCAATTACAGATCGGTAAGTCTAATGTCAGAACCAGGCAAATTAGTTGAAACAATAGTAAAGAATAAAATTGTCAGGCACATAGAAGAACATAAATTGTTGGGCAAAATTCAACATGGCAATACCGTGACATGCAACTACCTTTTGGGTCAGGACCCTCAATTTGAGAAACGCTAGTTTCCCTGGTGAAATCTGTATAATATAGGGTAAAAGCATACAAAAGATCAGATTTCATGGGGGAAGACCAAATTTCATGGTCTGTGACGCATTTTTCGTGGCCATGAATTTGGTAGGGCCCTACTCATGAGTCAGGGTCTGTGCTGCATTTTTAATACCATTGTTGAAGCATGTGCTGTGGTGTCTTCACTGATGTTTTTACTTGTGCTAGCTAGATTCAGTCTACATCAGGCAGGCTAGCCCGCAGACATACCCCAAGCATGAGGAAAAAACTGTTGTGTATCAAGTACCTGTGTGTGATAACTATTAGCAAATTATTACTTGAGAATAGTGATCATGGTACTTAGAGACATGCAAAGCAAAATATGTAATATCTCTCAGACTCTCTGAATAGGATCAGCATTTTTATTACTGTTCTTTACACAGATTTTTATTTGAAAGGCCAAGTGCATATTAATTTAAGAAGTCCTCAAATAATTAGGATGCATTGTAAGATTTGGTTTCAGAGTAGCAGCCGTGTTAGTCTGTATCTGCAAAAAGAACAGGAATACTTGTGGCACCTTAGTGACTAACAAATTTATTTGAGCATAAGCTTATTTGTAGCCCACCAAAGCTTATGCTCAAATAGATTTGTTAGTCTCTAAGGTGCCACAAGTACTCCTGTTCTTTTTGTAAGATTTGGATCTGTCTTCTGATTTGTGAGTTAGCCAATAGGAATAAAGATGTGACCTTCCATCCATGTAAAATTATCTCAGTCAAAGTTGCTTGCCTTCAAATGTGTTGATTCATATATATATATTTTCTGGAAAAAATTTTATTTTGGTGAAATGCAGAAATATTTAAATACTCTTATATTTTGAGTTAATTATGTGGTCGGTGGAAAAAAAATCTTTATAAAAAAGCTAAGTGGCTGCTCTGTTTAAATAACTCATAATGCATATTATATCTGTACCTTTTTCATTTTCTTTGGGAAAAAGACTGTTTTCTTGAATCAACACCAGGCTGAAAAGTTTGAAATACTGTGAGGTAAATTTTCTTTCTAGATATAGTATTTTTGCTATTGTGAGAAGCAGCAATGGATACTGGCATTTAAGAGAACTCACTCTTGCTTCTTTAAAAAAAACATTCCATTCTAACAATAGTGTTTGAAGAACATAATTTAATGTGCCATGGCTTCTCATAGAAATATGATCTCCCTTCACGAAACATTTCCCTGATATATTCTTCGTAGAATTCTATAAACCTTGGCTGTGAATCCTGAAGAGTACTTAGTGCAGTAACGTGCTTCCCTTCTTAAAGCAGCCACCACCTGTGTCTATTTGAACTCATATCTTCTAACTGCAGCCCTATTAACTTGCTAGGGAGCCCATATGTCTGGTCACCGTGCTGACAACAGAAGAATTTTAACACCTAGAGGGACACTTATAACATCTATGGAAGCAGTTAAACTCTCTCCATCAAAATATATGGAGTCAGGGAAATTTTCTACTTGTTTTCATAAAATCTTAACTGTTCTCTTCTTTCCCTGTGCCTCTTCCCCACACACAATGTTGCCCCTATGTAGTCTGTTGAGGGGAGTGGCTCTGTGACATTGCACTCCATATTTTTTATAAAAATATGTTTATAAGTGTGGATATGATGTAACTGGAATATGCTTTATGCAAAAGGTCTCTTGTGAGGTATCATTACAAAGCTTATAATCTACTGAGTGTAGTCACCCTGTTTGTCTCAATGTATCATTCTTGTATCTGAAACTAGGAATATGAAATATAACTCTGAGGTCCTATTGTAATTTTGCAAAGTGTGGGCCATTAATGGTGGTTTGGAATCTTGATGGCTCCCATTAACCAGAACAATTGGTTATAAATGGCTCTGTTTACTTGTAAGACTTCCTGTATATATGTGTGCCAGCAAGTGGGTAATGAAGTCTCACAGGACATGTAATCATGTCACCTGAACTGGAATCCATCTTTAACCTGGTGCTTTTCCATTTAGATGGAGGGGTGGGAACCCAGAGAGACAGAAAGGATTCCCGCCTTGTGCCAAAGCTATTAAAGGGGGTGGAACAGAGCAAAGGGGGACAGAGTCATGTTGAATCCCCTGCTTTTCATGTAAGATGCCTGCTGGAACTAACAAGGTCTGTACCAGGGGAAAGGATTGAGCCCAGAGTAGGAAGGAGTCTAGTCTGTGAAAGAAGCTTATTGGAACATCTCTGAGGGTGAGATTTACCTGTATTCAGTTTCTTAATGTATTAGGCTTAGACTTGCGTGTTTTTGCTTTATTTTACTTGGTGACTTCCTTTGTTCTGTCTGTTGTTACTTGGAACCACTTAAATCCTACTTTTTATTCTTAATTAAATCACTTGTTTATTATTGAACCCAGAGTAAGTGATTAATACCTGGATGAGCAATCAGCTGTGCATCTCTCTCTATCAGTGTTATAGAAGGCAGACAATTTGAGCTTACCCTGACCCTGTATAAGCTTTATACAGAGTGAAATGGATTTATTTGGGGTTTGGATCTCATTGGGAGATGGGTTTCTGGGTGCTGGGGACAGGAGTACCTGCTGAGTGGTTTTCATTTAAAGTCTGCAGCTTTGGTGATGTGGTTCAGACTCTGGGTCTGTGTTGCAGCAGGCTTGCGTGTCTGGCTCAACAAGATAGGGTTCTGGAGTCCCAAGCTGACAGGGAAAACGGGCTCAGAGGTAGTTTCAGCACATCAGGTGACAGTCCCAAGGGGGTCTCCTTCCCCTCCGAGTCTGTGGGCGGCCAATCCAGGGGTCACCTGGGGAATCAGTGGGGCGACGGGGAATGTGAGCTCGGGCCTGTGATCAGAGCCAAACAACAAACTCAGTTTCGGAGCCCCAGCCCTGGATCAGGGCCGGGCAACAAAGAGTCTCAGGCTCCGGCCTGTACTCAGGCTGGGCATCAAACAGTCAGTTGGCACATGCCCTTGATCAGGGCAGAGCACTAGAGAGTCTGAGGGCTCAGGCCAGCACGCAGGCTGAGTAGCAAACAGTTGGGCCTCCTAGCTCTGGCAGAGGGCCGACAATTGCAGGCTTCTTGCCTGAGAGAGGGGGTGACTGCCGCCCATGGATTGGGGTGGTGGGGGGCGGGGTCACAGGTTCCCCCACTCCACTGCGTCCCGGCCCATGTCCCTAACGTTGATAGAGCGGTCTGCCACTGGATCAACGGGGCCACTTCCCAACTCCCCCTCAGGGTGTACCTGGCTCTGTAGAGGGTCGTCTTGGTTGTTGGGGAAGAAGGCCTCTGTCCGTGTTTGCAGCTCCTCCATACTCAGGTCTGTAAATGGCTCTGGTGATCCTGGCCAGTCCTTGGCTCCCTTGGGGTCTGCAGCGGCCTCCAGGCTCAGGAGCTCACAGGAGGCATCTGGCTCTTCTGGTGGCTGCCTCCCAACTGAGTTCTCCGGCGTGCCGTTTGTACGTCCAGTCCCACTCACTGACTTCTGGCAGGAAGGTTGAGCGTGGCCTGGCTCTGCCCACCAGGGTTCAATGAGGGGTTCCTCCCCCTCCGGGTCTGTGGGCGGCCAATCCGCTCCACTACACCCTGTTATAGCAAAACAATCCTGCAATGAAGTCTTGGCAGCCGAGTAAAATTTTTCAAATAGTTTGTTTAAAAGAGTAAATGGGTTAGTAACATTTCCCCTACATGTAGTTTGTTTTTTATTTTGGATTTTCAAAGTTTTTTTTTTAAATAGAATATTTTCAATTAATATTGAAAGGAATTAAATCTAAGACAAGTGAATGAATAAATTTACATTAGAAAGATGAACTGCTAAAGGTCCTAATCTGTTAAATAGATTTTCCTTGTATTAAATGAAACCATATTTTCTTCTTTGAATGCTGGTCCCTATGTGGCTGTGCTCCATACACTTGGAGTCAGAGAATTTTTTGCAAACCGTGTCTGGTCCGTGCATGAACTCTTGCTTTCCTCGTGTTTCCAACCAAAGACATGAAGTGCAGAGTGGACCAACCCCCTCTCCAGTTCCTTCTTACTGCCGCATGGCCTGGGTGCCCAGGGCCTTCCTTCAATTACTCCTATCGGTAAATATTTCAAAGATTGCCTCAGTGTATGTAGTTCTTTATAATGAGTACATTTGTAATAGTTTTTATAGACCTTTAGCAGAGTTTTTTCTAGTTAGTTAGATTCCCTGCCTTGGGGACTTCCCACCTCTGCTATTACTGTGCTCAGAACTCCGGGCTTCAGAAATGTGTGTCCTGCTCCCGTTCCTTCTTGGTCAGTGATGATCACCAGCACTGTTTATACTGTTTCAGGAAGGCACAGATCGTGGCTACGTGAAATATCTGCCACCTTTCCCCTTAGCCAGATCTGTGAGATGAGGGAACTCTGGCTTAGAAAACACCTCATGGAGAAGGCCATGAAGCCTCAATCAGACCCAGGCAAAGAACACCTCTTCCCCTTCTCCCCCCCCCCGCCAGTATGTTGGCCTGAACTGATATGGAGCATGCCTCCTGCCACAAGGTCCAACTCTGTTTCAGGGGAATCCATACCTATGGATCCCTCCCCCCCATTGGGCAAGCGTACTCTGCCTTTCCAAGCATAAAAGCAGGTCTGTCCCTAACTCTGCTTTGAAGATGTCTGATATGGATGTACTAAGTCCCAGGGTCGTGACTTTAAAGTCCATAAGACCAGGGCTCACCAGCCCATACCAGCCATGTCCACTCCACTGGTGTGGTCCAAGTCAAAAAGCCAGGTTCCATCAGTTCTGGCATGATCAGAGCTTCTACCACTGATGGTATTGTCATATCTTAACACTCCAGCCTCATGAAGCCTCCCTCCTCCAACCCATCTGACATGAGTGGATTGGACCCCTCACACTCCAGGGATATCAGATACTTATGCTACACCGAAGCCTCAGTTTCCACCATCATTGGGTCCTTCTCTCACTAGGAAGATTGTGACTCCACCAGGGGATGCTACCTTTGGCAGACGTCTATCCCCTCTTCTATCTGCCAGCTGTGCCTTTCCTCTGTTATAACTGTTGGTACCACCATTGGATCTGGATCCTTTCTTCTCTTCCTTGGGAGAATTAGGGCCACCAAAGGAGTAATTTTCTTCTCCTCTGAGATGTGTTAGTCCAGATAGGAGATCCAGAGCCTCCTGGTACCAACCTCCATCTCAACATTTATCACTTAGGGGATTCCCTCCTTAACCATCATACAGGCCATAATGGGATACAGGGTTCTGTATGCAAGATGTATAGAATTCATGCATTCTCCTAGAGAATCACTCTACCATTCCCTTCTGAAGGAACTGTCAGAGCCTCCTCCTGACCCTACAGAAGAGGAAGAATATGAACTGGTTCTTTCATTACAGAAAAGATTGTCTTCATTTCCCAAAGAAGCAGTCACTGTGGCATCTCAGTCCTCTCCAGATGACCATAAACAGTTTCTGGATTTATTGTGAAAGGTTGCAAAGGGACTCCAGATCTCCCTAGAGGAGATCCAGGACCCTCAGCACAAACATATCCTAGAAACCACTAGATCCAGTCAAATACACTTCCGGTTAATGAATCTATTCTGGAACCTCCTAGCACAGTCTGTCATACACCAGCCTCAGGTGCCCCTATTCCCAAGAGGGCAGAGAAATGCTGTTTCGTTCCAGCTAAGGGAGCAGAATTTCTCTTTACCTACTCTGCATCAAACGTTCTGGTCATCCAGGCTGCCACAGAGAGATCTAGCCATCTCAAATCCTCCACTCCTTCTTTGAGGAGTGTTCCTGTTGGTGCTCCACTTTAGGTGTCTTGGTGCCCTGCGCTTATATTCAGAGATTTGTAGTAGCAGTGCCCCAGTTGGCTGCACACACATAGCCGCTCGGAGCAGCACGATACAGCGGCTACCTAGCATACGCAGCCAATTGGCCCCCAGTTCCTTCTCTACTGCCCTTGGTTTGAGTTGGAGCGACAGCAGTGCCCCTTCAGCTTCGTAGAAAGTTTATATTCCTTCCTTTTTTCTTTTATCCCCTCTATTCTAGTTAACTTCGGTTACCATTACTTTTAATTTCTTCCATCTTTTAAAAAAAAAAAAAACTTTTTAGGGTAGTTTTCCCCCTCCTGCTTCCAGCGGGCCTCTGCCCACAATGACTGCTTAAACACAGGCTGCCCGTGGTTTTCAAAGAATCAGCATTTGCAAATCTTTGAATTATTTAGCAGTAGAGTGACTCATTTCTCCTGCTGATTTAAATAAACATGTTTGCATGCCCAAAAGGGATGGAGATAAACATCAAAGTTTCTTCTGCAGTTTAGCACTTTATGAGAATGAATTGTGGTAGATAGAAACAATTCCTGTTTAAAAAAGGTGTCGTTTGTTGTACATCATGACAGTTTCAGTATCAGTAATTTGAGACAGTTTCTGAATTTCATCATAGTATGAATGGAGTCTCTGCAGAACATCTGTCCCCAAGGAAAGTGAAAAATCAAAATGGGCTGCTAAAAAAAAAAACCATTGTAAATGTTATTCCTGTTAATGTCTTTCAATGAACTGGGAGGGTATGACAGTGAAGGGTCAGTATGAAAACCTTCTAAAAATGTCCTCTAATTAAAATCAGCAGAGAGTCCTGTGGCACCTTATAGACTAACAGACGTACTGGAGCATGAGCTTTCGTGGGTGAATACCTACTTCGTCGGATGCAAGTGGGTATTCACCCACGAAAGCTCATGCTCCAGTACGTCTGTTAGTCTATAAGGTGCCACAGGACTCTTTGCTGCTTTTACAGATCCAGACTAACATGGCTACCCCTCTGACACTTGACTCTAATTAAAATGTCCATTAGGGGATAGTCCACAGGGCTCAGGATTTTCTTTAACTATGGGATTTGACCCCCTGGACTGTCTAACCGAGTTTTGGAGAACTGCAGAGATAAATAATGTTCTTAAGGTTTGAGAATGTTGTATTTAGAGAATCTCCTTGTGTTGAGTTGAGTAGAAGTTAGAGACTTTTTATAGAAAGTAGAGGGGTTCAGAACTGAAACAGTGGTTCAAAATGATGGGATTGGTAGAAACCCTGCAACCCCGTTTGGGACTCTCGTCTCCAGATATTGTGTCTTGGGCATATGTCTCTAATCCTTGTTAATATAAAATAGGGCAATAAACAGCCCATGAACTGGTGAAGGAGTTAAATTAGGAATTTCTTTGGAATGTGTTCTAATATATTATGCATAAATATGTTACTTGTTACTTCATATCAAATAATTTACTCTGTGACATGCCTAATCTGTAATATGTTGCATGGAAGAAAACGTCATACCAAAATCATTTTACCACTGTCTGATCTGTAGTATTACCCATTGTTTTGAGACTCCTTAAATACTTGGGCACAACATGTAGGATATTCAGTTGGAGTCCTACTTTTGATTCTTCTAGAATTGTATTCAGAAATAATGCTAAATATTGTTGTTTGAAACTAGATCTGGGCAAACTGCTGAATTATTCTAAGAAAATTCAACTATCTTTAAAATGGCAAGTTAGCACTTTTCATGTGGCCTGTCTTCCTAATGCCGTAATGAATCTTTTGGCAGTTGGCCCAATTCTGCTGTCACACCAGAATAAATCTGGAATAAGCATGCAATGAGTTTCCTCAGCTATAGGGAGCATATAACACTTGGTAACATAGGGGTGGCTCTTTGTCGTGTGGTTCCTCCCCCCTCTACTGGAGCTAGATCACGTATAAAGGTGTGAGTGTTATTTGGTCTGGGCCAGTGGGTTTGGTTAATTACTCGAAGTAGCAGAGGTTATGCTTTGAGATCCAGAGGTCCTCGTTTCAATTCCTTCAGGCAACCCAGTGAAAGTGTTGTTACAAGTCATTGAAGTGTCTTTGGGTATAGCTGGATGTAACTGAAAGTATAGTTTGGCCCTGTATCGTAATGCATACACACATGGGAGTCAAGTTAGGATTGCACATTCAGCCTTAGCATTGACATTTCCTACTTACTGAGGGTTTAACATTGTGTTAACTTGGGTTTTTGCATTTTATTTACTAATGTGTGGTGTGTTTTGTTTAATTTTATTTTAAGAAAAATGGTGGTGAAAAGGGGTAAAAAAACCCCAACAACCTGAAAAGTGAGATTTTCAGTCTTCCATGCTTCCAAGCTATGCTAAGTTGCAAAACTTGTAATAAGAACCCCTTCTGTTTCCCCACATGTAGTAAGTGCCATTCTTTCCAGCTCCTGCCCAAGCCATATATACAAGTTATATAGGGGCTCCTTACTGCCATACTCTCTTTTTCCACTGTGTGCCTGCATAAAGGCAAGCCAGAATCAAGCCCTAAGTGAAATGCCCGTGTCACACACTTGGAACAGCCTCTTTCTTCCCATTTGCCAAACAGCCTCGCTATCTAGATTCAGCCTTTCTTTACTTAGCTTTCAGAGTGGTAGCCTTGTTAGTCTGTATCAACAGAAAGAACGAAGAGTACTTGTGGCACCTTAGAGACTAACCAGTTTATTTGGGTATAAGCTTTTGTGGGCTAAAACCCACTTCATCAGATGCATGGAGTGGAAAATACAGTAGGAAGATATATATATACAGAGAACATGAAAAGATGGGGGTTGCCATATCAACTGTTAACAAGACAAATCAATTAAGGTGGGCTATTACCAGGAGAAAAAAAAACTTTTGTAGTGATAATCTGGATGGCCCATTTCAAACAGTTGACAAGAAGGTGTGAGTAACAGTAGTGGGGAAATTGGCATTGGGAAATATCACTATAAAAGTTTTTTTTCTCCTGCTTATAATAGCCCACCTTAATTGATTTGTCATTAGAGTTGGTATGGCAACCCACATCTTTTCATGTTCTCTGTGTGTGTGTGTGTGTATATATCTGCCTACTGTATTTTCCACTCCATGCATCTGATGAAGTGGGTTTTAGCCCACGAAAGCTTATGCCCAAATAAATTGGTTAGTCTCTAAGGTGCCACAAGTACTCCTCATTCTTTTTACTTAGCTTTGTGGATCTTGGGATGCTGTGACTAAATGATACTTCTGCGTCTGAGGAAGCACAGAATATTCTTTAATCTTGTAAATTATCCCTCTGGAAGTCCTCTTGGACTTCTCACTCATTCACTTCTGTAGAATAACATCTGTTAAGATTTCTCTAGAGACTGTTTTGCCTTCTGAGAGTTACTGGAAGAGAAAATTCCATTTGCTCACCCGCAGATGAAACACTTCATGAAAGGCTCCTTTGTCTTTATCCACGGGTGAAATTCTTTAATCAGTCTTGGGGCATTAATCTGAACCTCATTAAATTTTGATCCTCTTCCTGAACTGTTCAGGAAATGTTCATTCTACTCCTCTTCCTTGAAGGTAACTTGTACTCCCCTAAAATCCCTGATAGCTTATTCTCTTTTCCCTGCTTTCCATAAGGACAAATAAGTTCTTAACCTTAAAATTCTTTCTAAGGTGGTTCCATCTAATTCACCTTATTGCTCTTCTTTCCAGGTTTTTTCCCTTGGGATGTGACTCTTCTAGCACAATTCAACAGAAGTTTCATATGAAATTAGTTTTTCATCTTTACATTGAGAGAATGAAAAACGTTGTCATCTCTTCTATATCACTTACAGGATAAAAACCAAGAGGAAATCCAACAACTATCTGGGCAATTCAGGCAGTGAATTGAAGCTTGCTATAATAAGATGATTTATGTTCTAGTGCAGAAAATGTTGACGGCTCATTCTAATAGAAATATGGCAATGTAGAAGATTTGCCTTAGCGAAGTTCCTTTTCCTAATATGGTATCTGCAAGGTAACTCCTTGCAGTTTAGTGAACATAACTTGAAGCAGAACTTACATAACATTATCATCTACAGTAGTTTCAGAGGCTAGGTCAGTAATCGGGATCAGGATGTCAGTTTTGTAGGCCAAGTCTACACTAGAAACTTTTGCCAGTATAATAATGTCAGTTAGGGATGTGATTTTTCTTCTTAAGACCTTTTAAAAGACCCAGTGAAAATACTGTTATACTGGGGAAGATGTGTTTTTGCCCAGATAGCTTACTTTGGGGGAACTGAAACAATTAGAAATAACTTGTAAGTATCAGGGACATTTTTAATTTACTTTGAAAAAATATGCTAGCTTGGAAATGATAGTATTGTAACAATACTATTTTAAATAAAGCACAGAATGCCGTCATTAAAATACAATTCTAGAGAGAACAGACAAAGGTTAAGTCTTTTTTCCTATAGTACGCTTTATCTGTGAAACAACTTAAATCCCATCATTTCATGATGTCCCAGTAACCTTTTATTTTTGACAGAAACACTGTATGTTCTAAATTATAATTACAGTAGCCAGCACTCCCCATTCCCCCAACATGCAGGATAACAAAGCTTTTACTGTACTTGCATATTTATATATTTATGTATTTACTACTAAGCAACATCTCACCCATTCTCCCCCAATGACCAAGCCTCTCATATAGCTGAGTTGGGTAAATGTATTACTGCATGGGTCAAGAGCTCAAGAACACAGAATTTGAACTTTCTGACACATGGTCTATGACTTTTCCACAGAGTGCACTCTATGTGGCTCTTTAAGCTATACTGCCATATTGATACTATTTCTTTGTTTATTTGAGACCAAGATATCCATTTGTCAGGCATAGTTTCTAGATTTTTGCCCATGTGGCAAGAAATTCTAATTCAGCTGCTAATCCATGTACTGTACAATAAAAAACACTGATACATTTGCATAACAAGAATAATTAGTGTTGGTAGAGTTTTAATGTTGTTGTTACTCCATGTTTTCTTACAGTTCTTCTTCTAGTGATTGCTCATGTCTGTTCCACAGTAGGTGTGCGTGCTTGCCACATGCACCGGTGCCGGAAGTTTTTACCTTAGCAGTACCCGTAGTGGGGGAGCACCGCTGCGACCCCTAGAGTGGTGCCTCTATATCGCGCTATAAGGGGAGCGGCGCACTCCCCCCACCCTCAGTTCCTTCTTGCCGCCAGTGAAGGTAGTCAGAACTTGGTGCTCCAGCTCTGCTGTAGCGCTTCTAGCCTTAGTAGTACAACTCTTCTTCATAGATTGCTTCTCTAGTTAGTTGCCTGGCTCGGGGCATGGCCCATGCCCCAGGCTTCAAGTCGTGCGACTCCTGTCGCAGTTCTATGCCCAGGAGCGACCCACAGTCTCAGTGTCTTCGCTGTCTGGGCGAGACTCACGTCAGTGAGCATTGTAAAATCTACAGATCGCTCAAGCCTTGAACAAAGAGTGAAAGAGATATCCGACTCCGGGCCCTGCTAATGGCATTGGCCCCAGCACCAGTGCACCGACCCGACTCGGCGCCGGGCACCATGTCATCGGTGCAGTGCGAGGCTCCATCCACCAGTTGGCACCGCTCCCCTGCCAAGAAGCAAGGGAAGACTCAGCGGCGCCGAGAGGAGGATGGGGTGAGGCTGAACCTGAGTTGGGCAGCCTACGATCCCCCTCGGGAACCAGACCTCCGACTTGCACTGAGCAGAGTAGTCCAGTCCCGTCTGCGCGTGCCTCTCCTGCGGTGAGAATGCCGTCGACGCTGGAGGCAGCACAGGCAGCGCGTGACATCCTCGCCCTTCCAGTGCTGAGTATGCCGCCTGAGATGGGCCCCTGATCCCGAGGGAAGCCATCATTGGGAGCTCATTAACCCTCCCCTTACGGCATAGCCCCCGCTCTGAGGACGAGATACCTACCCATTCTGAGGGGCCATCCCAGAGCCCGCACCAGACTTACACTCCATGGGCCGATTCACCTGAGATGGAGTCTCGAGAGTTCTCCACTACCCACAGAGGTTGCAGGCACCGAAACAAGAGGTGTTGACGCTCCTCTTCTCACCGAAGCTACAGGAGCAGGTCTTAATGCCATCGGCACCGACGCTCAGATTCAAGTGTTCGCTCCGACAGATGTAATGCTCGGAACGCCCCTCGACCGTCATCGGCACCCAGGCGTCGTAGCCATGGTCGCTGGGGGGAATGTAGAAGCAGCACCTCCGATGGGTACACATCTTTGTCATCAAGGTTTAAATCTCAAGGTTGGCACCGACACGGCCATGGACGCTCCTGACACTCATACGGCACCGTGCGTTCCTCAGCGACTTCGGCTTCGGCACCCAGCCGCCCATCCCCGGCCGTGCCGCCCCCCACGATCAAACGGCTCCGCTCGGTCCCCAAGCAGGTCAGTGGCAAGGGGCTCCTTGGCAAGGGCAGTGGTGTCAGTGGGCACCGTGGCCCCAATTACCTGCACCGGCGAGACCCCTTCAGTGGCCGGGGCATCACAGGTACGCTCTATGTCCCTGCCTCGGCACCGGGAAAAGTCAACTGGTACCAAACCAGCAGCACCACACCCGGGCTCGGAATTGGGGGTTGAACCATTGGTACTGCCAGATGCCCTGGGGGCAGAACTGGTCCGATCACCAGCACCGGAGGAATCCATAGCGGTGCCACCACCCGCCCTACAGGAAGATTTTAAGGCTCATCAAGAGGTCCTTAAGCGGGTGGCCTCAAATCTCCAGCTTCAGGCTGAGGAGATGGAGGAGACATTGGACACCCTGTTCAATGTGTTGTCCTCCTCGGCACCGGGCCGTGTGGCCCTACCTCTCCACCAGGCGAACCCCAGCCTCCTTGACACCTATTTATAAAAGGCGGGAGAGAAAGTATTTTGTGCCAGCAAAGGGGCACGAATACTTGTACGCTCACCTGGCACCCAACTCTCTGGTGGTGGAGTCTTTGAGCCCCTGGCTTCGTGCTCTCTGCTATACCTCTCATACAAGGTCGCATTCCTTGTCGCTATCACTCAGAGTGCTGACATCCGAGCCTCCATACACTGTCTTCCATAAAGACAAGGTCCAACTCAGGCCACACCAGGCATTCCTTCTGAAAGTAGTCTCCCAATTCCACATGGGTCAGGATATCTTTCTCCTGGTGTTCTATCCAAAACCACACTCTTTGGGTACGAAGCGTAGGCTGCATTCCCTGGATGTCCGCAGGGCCCTAGCTTTCTATATTGAACGGACCAAACGGTTTAGGAAATCAACCCAGCTCTTCACTGCTGTGGCAGATAGGATGAGCAGGCTCCCGGTCTCGTCTCAGCGGATCTCCTCATGGATCACGGCCTGCATCCGGGAATGTTACCATCGGGCCAAGGTCCCTACTCCTCCAATCACGGCCCACTCTACAAGGGCACAGGCCGCCTCCGCGGTGTTCCTGGCCCAGATCCCGATTCAGGAAATATGTAGAGCCGTCACGTGGTCCTCCATCCACATGTTTACGTCGCACTGTGCCATCACGCACCAGGCCAGAGATGACACAGCCTTCGGCTGTGCTGTGCTTCAGTCAGCAGTGAACTCCGACCCCACCGCCTAGGTTCAGGCTTGTGAGTCACCTGCCTGGAATGGACGTGAACAATCACTCGAAGAAGAAAAAACGGTTACCCACCTTTTAGTAACTGTTCTTCGAGATGTATTGTTCATGTCCATTCCAATACCCACCCTCCTGCCCCTCTGTCGGAGTGCTGGCAAGAAGGAACTGAGGGGGTGGTGGCGCCACTCCAGGGTGGGTTGAGGCCGACCCTACAGACGTTGCTAGGGGAAAACCTTCTGGCTGGCGTGCACGCGGCGTGCACACACCTGCTTGGAATGGACATGAACAACACATCTCGAAGAACAACAGTTACTTAAAGGTGGGTAACCGTTTTTTATCATCTCAAAAAGATCAGTTTGGTCTGGCACAATCTACCTCTCATAAAATCAAGTTGTATTTTATCCTAATTGCTGTTTACCTCTGTGTCAGGGGTGGCCAGCCTGTGGCTCTGGAGCCATATGCGGCTCTTCAAAGATTAATATGCAGTTCCTTGCTTAGGCACCAACTCTGGGGCTTGAGCTACAGGCACCAACTTTCCAGTGTGCTACAGGGTGCTCACTGCTCAACCCCTGCTCTGCCCCAGGTCCCAGCCCCACTCCACTCCTTCCCCCAAGGCCTCCACCCCTTCTCCTGAGTCTGCCGCCCCCTTGCTCCTCCTCCTCCTGCACACCGTAAAACAGCTGATAGCGGTGAGTGGAAGGCGCAGGAATGGAGGGTTAGGTGCTGATCGGCGGTGCTGCTGGCAGGTGGGAGATGCGGGAGTGGGGGGGAAGCTGATGGGGGGCTCCTGGTGTGTTACTGTGGCTCTTTGGCAATGCACATTGGTAAATTCTGGCTCCTTCTCAGGCTCAGGTTAGCCACCCCTGCTCTATATCCTTAACTACTCTCTCTAAGACCTTGTATACAATTGAGGTCAAACTAATGAGCCTGTAGTTTACTGGATTAGTTTTTTTCCTTTCTTAAATAATAGGTACTATATTTGCAATTTTCCAGTCATAGGGTACAACCTCCGAGTTTCTAGATTCATTAAAAATCCTTGCTATTGGGCTTTCAAATTCATGTGCCAATTCCTTTAATATTCTTGGGAGCAGATTATCTGGGCCCCTGATTTGGTCCCATTTTAAGTGGTGTGAGTTTGGCTTCCACCTCATGTGGTAATTCTACTTCCATATGCTAATTGCCATTAGATACCTTGTGCTGTCCCCAACCTCCTCATTACTCTTATTGAAAATGGAGGCAAAATATTCATGTAGGTGTTGGGCCATCTCCACCCCGTGATAGAAGTATGTAAAATTATTAATAGTGTAGAAAAGGTAGATCAGGAACTTTTGTTCTCCCTGTCTTACAAAACAAGAACAAGGAGACATTCCATTAATTTGAAAGGTAGCAAATTCAGAACTGAGAAAAGAAAATACTTTTCCACTGAACCATAATTGTTCTGCAGAACTTACAGCCAGAGGGTGTCACTGAGGCCAATAACTTAAAAACATTCAAGAGGGATTGTTTTCAGTGGTGTTGTAGCCATGTTGGTCCCGACCTGAAGAAAAGCTCTGTGTAAGTTTGAAGGCTTGTCTCTTTCACCAACAGAAGTTGGTCCAATAAAAGATATTAGCTCATGCATCTTGTCTTTCAAAAGAAGGATAACAATTAAGGCAAAACGAAGATTTTGGAAGGGATAAAAATGTCTTGTTTCAAGGCTTAAACTAATCTTTAACTATTAGGGATTATACTGAGACCCTTATGGGTCAGATTATACCATATTTGCCTGCTCTATGGTTCTTGCACCTCCTTCTAAGGCACCTGGAACTGGCCCCTGTTGGTGGCAGGATGCTGGACTGAACTAGGTGGTCCATAGATCTGATCCAATATGCCAATTTCTATAATGGAAAACTAGAAATATTTGCCAGCAAAAGAAAACCATAAACTCACTCGCTCTCCAAAAAGAGGTTATAGTTATGGAAAAGGCTGCTTTTAGTGAGAGCCAAAATAAGGATTCTAATGCCAGGGGTTTAAAGAGTCAAGTACAGAGGCTATTAATCACCTTGTTTAGGCTCCAAGGAGGGATGATCCTTCTAGGTCTCACTGAAATCTATGTTATTGCCCTGAAAAAATAAATCAAGTTATTAGACTGGGAACCCACTGAGTATCCAGCCTTGCTGATGGGGCCAGGTGTTTGCCAATGCTGAACTTTTCAAGCTCTGTTTAAACCAAATCTTTAATTTTGCACCATCATATAAAGGCCTATTGCTCTTGCAAGTCCTGAAATGTATTGTAGTTATGAAATCCTTCCATATTTAATCCTAGCTGAGCAACTAATACATATCATTGCATAGTACATTACCAATTCAATGGCATTTAAGTGAAATCGTTTTAAAAAATAAGTAAAAAATATAAGTTGGAGCTCTCTTCCAGCATTTTATGCTTATGTTTTTCCCTCGGGCCATCAGCACAGCAGTACAAATGCATAATTTCACTGTATTCTGCTTAAAGGATTGCAAAATACAGAATTGTCCAGTAGTGTCTAAATGGGGTTTGAGTGATGGTAAATTTTCATGCAGATTACAGTTTTGGGAACAAGGGTTCCATTATATAGGGAACTGTAAAGCATAAATCTTTCTTCTCCAATTGTTTTGTGTTTCAAAGGGATAATTACAGGAAAGTACACAACTGAGTAAGCAGTTACACTTTCAGAACATACATAGATAACATCATATTTCTTTAGAATGCAGGAATTGTTTTATGTTTGCATTGTGTTTTGGGTCTGAGGTTGTGGATCTGTTGGTTTATGTTCTTTTATGTTGTGCAAGTGCTAGATCTGCTAAGGCTCAACTTTCTTTGACTGGACCTAGGATGGTTTCATTTAGGTAGTAATTTGTTCCATATCTTGTTCTTTGTTCAGATGCATCTTAATGGTAGGACTGTTGTGAGCCATAGTATGATGATACATCATAGACTCATATACTTTAAGGTCAGAAGGGACCATTATGATAATCTTGTCTGACCGCCTGTGCAATGCAGGCCACAGAATCTCACCCACCCACTCCTTTTCTGGTATCTATTATTCTAAAATTGAGAGAATTACCTGCTTCACAAGCAGTGTTGAGACTACATTCACTGATGTTTGTAAACTGCTTTGATGTGTTTAGATGGAAGTGATTAGAGAAATATAAGGTACAGTTGTCTTCCTCTTCTTTCTTGCCATTTCTCTATTCCTGGGCATTGACTTTTATAGCCTTCTTCCAAAACTCATGAATGTACACCTCGCTGTCATGCAAATTGGTCTCTTTATGGTCTGCTGATATCCAATCTGTGTATTGAGTCTTTGGCCTCCCCCTTGGTCGTCTTCCATCCACGATCATTGCAAGGGCCATCCTACCAATATAACTCTCAGATCTCCACTGTACATGTTCATACCAACGTAGCCTAGCCTCCCTGAACTTGTTTTCAATTGAGGCAACCTCCATTAGGCCGTCACAACTTCATTTCACTTCCTGTCATGGAGTGTCTAACCATTTGACCACCTTCAGTATTTTCATTACTGTGGTGGAGGTGGAGAGCATAGTGATTTCTTTTCTTGGTCCAGTCTCTGCTCCGTACATTAGGACTGGTTGAATTATAGTTTTATACACTCTACCTTTTAACTTTATTGGCATCTTTTTATTACAGAGAACTGGGATCAGCTCCTGATATTTGCACTAAACCGTTTAAGTGTACAGCTGGGCATTGCTCAGGAGGGCACCATTGTCAGCAACCATTGATTCTAGGTATTTACATTCTTTAACTCTTCTAAGCTCTCTACCTGTAATGTTCTTTATGATGGGTCCTCCTCCATCAGTTATCATAGCATCAGTCTTACCAACTTTCATTCTAAGTCCTGCTATTCAAAGTTGGTTTGCAGGATCTCCTAGTCGTCTGTATGTATCACTAAGTCATCTGAGAACAGCAAATTCCAAGGTGATTGCCTTCGTATATTCTCACTGATTACATCCAAGACAACCACAAACAAAAAAAAGGCTTAACTGTGACTCCAGGTGCAGGCCACTGTTTACGGGAAATTCTCGGCTGTAGCTGCCATTTGCTTTTGATTGTGGTAGTTACTCCATCATCATCATCATCCTGGATAAGATGGACATATCCTTCTGGCACACCTGTAAACTCCACCAAACAAATTCTCTTGGCACACAATTGTATGCCTTCTCCAAGTCCACAAAGACTAGTTACTGTCTCCTTTCTCTGAGCTTCTTCATGAGGATTCATAAAATAAATATGGCATCAGATGTACTCCTTCCTGGCATAAATCCATACTGACCCTGTGATGGGTTCCCCCCCCCTTCTGCGGTTTGTCAACTGGGACTGGGTACCACTGAGCCCACCTGACCCACTAGCCTGGGCTCCCTTTCTCCCTGTAATGCTGTGATTAGCTGCAGATATGCTTCTGGTCTCACACTTTTACCAGCACACAGGTAGGCACACAACCAGCTTCAGAAACACACAGACATTGAAATCAGCTCTGCATGGGAAGACTCAGCTAAGGAATTGCCCAGTAATCAAGTGCACTCACCCCTCTAGAGGATAAACCCAAAACTATACCGTCTTGCACTACACAGTGTAAATTCAATAAATTTGTATCCTCCCTCATTGTGGAGAGAGATATGCTACAGCTTTTTGCCCCCCAGTTATGAATTCCACACACTGGATTTTAGACAAAATGAAAACAAGTTTATTAACTACAAAAGATAGATTTTAAGTTATTATAAGGGATAGCAAACAGATCAAAGCAGATTACCCAGCAATTAAAACAAAAATGCAATCTAAGCTTAAGATACTAAAGAAACTGGTTACAAGTAATAATTTCTCACTCTAAATGTTGTTTTAGGCAGATTGCGGAGATTCTTGAAAGCCAGCTGCACTTGCCTGCAGCTTAAACCTTCAGATATTTCATTCACAGGCTAGACAACCTTCCAGCCTGGGCTCAGTCCTTCTCCCCCAGATCGGTCTTTGTTTCTTAGATGTTTACAGCAGTCATCTTGGACGGGGATGCAGTGAACAATGAACCATGATTGTGTTACTCCCCTGCCTTAAATAGGTTTTACAGATTGTGGGAATCCTTTGTCTTTCAGTGTGATTCCCACCCCCGGTCAGTGGAAAAATACTAATATTATCATGGTGTCTGGTAACTTGATCACATGGCCCTGCAGCCATAACTCAGAGTCTATTTGCAGCGTCCCCAAGAAGGCATTCCCAGTGAAAGATTACCATCTTCTAAGACCTATTGTTCTTCCTAATGGCCCTTTCCAGCCAGCAATCTAGACCAGTGTTTCCCAAACTTGGGACAACGCTTGTGTAGGGAAAGCCCCTGGTAGGCCGGCCGGTTCATTTACCTGCCGCATCCGCAGGTCTGGCTGATCATGGCTCCCACTGGCTGCGGTTCGCTGCTCCAGGACAATGGGAGCTGCTGGAAGCAGCGCGGGCCAAGGGACATGCTGGCCACCGCTTCCAGCAGCTCCCATTAGCCTGGAGCAGCAAACCACGGCCAGTGGGAGCCGCGATCGGCTGAACCTGCGGACGCAGCAGGTAAACAAAACAGCCCAGCCCGCCAGGGGCTTTCCCTACACAAGTGGCGTCCCAAGTTTGGAAAACACTGATCTAGACTGATTGCATTCTGTCTAGTGGGCAGGCATTCCCCAGGTGTAAACACATTTGTAATAAGCGCATAGACAATATTCCTAACTTCAGATACAAAAATGATACATGCATACAAATATGATAATCATATTCAGTAAATCATAACATTTCCAATGATATCTCACATGCCTTATGTTGCACAAAATACATCATAATTATGCCATATTCATATCATAATATTACTATGAAGAATATGGGGCATAATGCCGCAGAGCCTTCCAAATTTCAACTGTTCCATGCAGATTCTTTTCAGTAATCTTCTCCCATACTTTCATAGCATGTGACAACAGCTTAATTGCATGATATTTAGCACACAGTGTAATATCTCCTTTATGTTTAAAAATGGACATCACAAAGCTTTTATGCCATTCCATCCGTCATTCTCTCTGAAGAATATAATACAACAGACTTGTGAAATACTTGATGACTTCCCTTCTCAATGACATCAGCACATCCACTGGTACTTCATCAGGATAAGGTGCTTTCTCTTTTTTCATTTTCCTAAGTGCCTTTACAACCTCTTCCTCTTGTATCCGGTTGATCAGACTTGACTTACATTTCTTAGTTCATCACATTGGATTTCTTCATTCTTTCAAAGTTATTACTCCAGAGTTCACTGATTGATTCACCATTCATTTGCAATATACCATGTTCATTTCTAATATAAGCAAATTCTTTCATGTCCTTTGTCGATATGTGTCTTGCCATAGTGAGATGGTCTTTTCTCCCTCAGACATATAGTCCTAGTTGGTTATATACCTCATCACAGGCCAAATTTTTAGCTGTCACAACACTTCTTTTGGCTTCCTTTTTTGCCTCCATATACACCATCTTGTCACTGCTCAAGCCACTGCCCTGACATTTTTTATAAGTTACTTTTTTTCTTCTCACTGCATTCTTTAACTAGAAGATTCCACCACCAAGTCTTCCTTCTTACCCTTTTTGGGACTAGTTTAAACACTCCTAGGATTTCATATGCCATTTGCAGCAATGTTAACTTAGTTTGTACCAGTTATCCTCCAGGCATCCCACTGTGTAGTCAGCATTACTTTTTGTTTAAAGATGTTGTCATTCCTATCTTTGTTTCCACCACTTACACATTTCTGGTGCCCATGGGTTCAGATGATTCTGAGATCTCTATATTCTGAAGTCGGTAAGTCTGTCCTGGTTCATAATGTTCGCCAGGCATTACCTTACAATTAATTAATTTGTGACCTATTATTTCTTCTTGTTAAAAAATAAATCAATTTGACACTTGTGTCCTCCACTCGCATAAGTTATGAGGTAGCTTTTCCTCCACTGAAAGTGTGTTTGCAATCACCATGTCCAGTGCCGCATAAGTCTGAAGGGCTGTTTCCTCTTTGGAGTTTCTGGCTCCTATGTCATGCCTGTGACAGGGCAATTTCTTGCAATATCCTGAACAAATCTTATTGAATTGAGTTTACGTTATGTTGTGGATTAGGGGTTGTGTAATTCCATTTGGGAGAGGGACCATGGACTTCCAAGGACTAAAGGACAGTGGGGGGGTAGTTAGGCAAATTCGCTCAGGTTGTAGCATCTCCAGATAGGTACCGCCACCTGGAGAGAGGCTCACGTATGCTGGATTCTCCAGGGACCAACAGACAAAGAAAGGACTTTTAGTTAAATAGCCTGAGTAGAAACTGATGCAGGACCTTTTTTTTGGATCCAACAAATGGTTAATTAATTTCCGGTTCCCCATCTTCTTTTTTTACCAAGCATAATTTCAACATAGTCCTTTGGATCATATCAGTGACTTTTTGTTTGTTTGTTCGTACTAATTTAGTCTATCTTTTTTTCGTGCATCTTTTTTATAACATTCATTATTGAAAGCATCTTGATGTACTTTCAATCAACATTTGTTATTTTAGGTTATTATAGGTTATTCATTTTATGAAATTTAATATACTTTTTACAATTGAGTTTACATTTAGGGTAAATTTGTAGACACAATTATCACAACCCCACTCTGGTTTTGCAATTATTTATTCTTCTGCTTCCTCTTTTAGACACTGGCTTCTCTATTGCAATCTACCTTTTCTTTGAAATTCTTGAATGCTACGATCCTATGAATTATAGAATGCAATCTGAAATACCCACATAATCCATAACTATAGGTAATTAAAAAGAGGAAGTTGCTGGCTGCAGAGAAATGGGTCTATCCGAAATTAAATAGGACGCACGAGCGCTTAAAATAGTGTTTATGACTGGGCTGAGAAATATGGTGAGAATTGGACCAAAGCTTGATGGAGTGCCAGGACTGGCAGAGACTTTTGGGACAGATATGTGTTGCAGTGTTGCTAACTCTAGAGCTTTTATCATGAGTTTCATGATATTTGTTGTTTTTCTTAAAGCCCAAGATCGTGGAATCCTGTGATTATGTGAGAATGTATGCTTCATTGAAAAAAAGGAAAAAAATTCAAGGATTTGCAGAGAAGAGCTTGAAAACACAAACCATAAAGGTTCAACTAGAAGGTGAATAGAAAGGATCAATAACTTACTACTGTTTAAAATCTCATGATTTTTAAGCCAATATCATGAGTTTTGGAGGCCTGACTTATGATGTTAGAATATTTAGGATTTTCAATACTGGTACCACTGCTTGAACTGGCTGGCTGTTCTGCCTCTTTTCACTGCTGGATGTCTTCTCAAGCCACCTGCAGGAACTGCACCCTGCTTCACCAGTGCCTCAGGGAGTGTAGCACTACCTGCTTTTCTGTGTTTTCCCATATCGTCTCAGTATTGCTAATGCCAAGTGTTTAAAAATCATGACATTAAGAAACATCTAATATTACAGCACTTGCAATAATGTCCTCAGAGTTAATAAATACTGCTCTCTCCACCTTCCTATGCTGCAAAAACAGGGGTGGAGGTGGGGGGAGAGTGAGAGAGAGAGAGCCTACAGGCCCTCACACTCTTCTCCATTCTCCTGTGGCAGCAGCAAGTAGTTCCTCTTTGGGGCTACAGCCCCCTGGCTCTCTCCCCTGTCCCTCCATGGACATATAAAGCAGGCTCTAGGTTCCCTTAGGCTCATCAACAACAGGAGGAGAAAATTGAGTGAGCTAGGATGCCACGGTGACTTAGGAGCTTGGCTGTGAGTGAATGTAGGGTGAATGAAGAGCTGCCTTGGTGACAGGGGAATTGAAACATCAAGGAGGACCAGTCAAAAACAAGGAAGGAATGTATTTCCCAGTGGGGAGTGGGAAGGGCTACAGGGGACAAAGTCAGAGACAGACAATATGCGGACCAGGCTGCTCCAGCAGTGGGTTTGTAAGAGTTGACATGTTGTCCCAGGCCCTATAAATACTCACTGCTATCCTGATGCTGGATGGGGACTAGGAGGTGGAGGGGATCTGCACAATAAGAAAGCAGCAATGGGATTGCAGTTTAACACTATTTTATTGAAACAAAATTGAAGTTAATTCATCATTAGAAGAAGTAACAGCAATATTAACCTCCTTTTGTAATGTCATAATAAAGTGTTAATAAAGCACGAGGAAATGGAATTGAAGGGGGTAGTTGCTTGGACATAAAATTTACTTAATTTCAGTATGTAATTTTAAGCATGTTAACTGCAGTAAGATTAATGTCATAAACGACTTTTTCTCTCGTTTGAACTCATACAGTTCAGCCTGTCCCAAATCATTTACTTATTAAATACATTACATTTATTTGCATTACTATAAGAACAAACACATTTTATTGCAAAAAAAATTGTTTATTTTTTTCCATCATACCAAAAATTACCATGTGCAAATTTTTTATTGTTGAATCAAGGAGAATTTCTTGTTTTTTATATTCTCCTAGTTCAACCTGTATAGTTGCTGGTTTTATCATATCAGTCAGTCATTAAAATAACAGAACACATAGGACTGAAAATTAGCATACTTCATTCTATTTGCCTGTGTTTTGTTGTGTTTGGTAATACTTTTGAATAAACAAATCTGACAATCAGTTTTCTTGGTAGTGCACCCAAAAAAAAAATACCTGCAGGTTTTAGGACCATAATGTACGTACATGTAATATGCTGGGGTACCCTTAGGGGGTAAGGTGGAATATTTAGACTGTCCCTTACCCATTTTCCACTTACACACAGAGAGAGGGTGCCCTGTCCACACTAGCGGCTCAGAAACTAAGGATCTTTCCCTACAGGGCACTCACACAGGAGAGACTAACGAAAATGACCACGACTCTCCTACACCTCCCTTCAGCAAAGAGCGTCGGCTAGTCTCTGGGAGACGGCGCCGCTTACTCTGATTGCATCCAGTGAGATGATCAGACTGTCAGTAGCCCACACAGAAGGGAAAGGGGAGGGAAGATGGGTTCACACACTCCTAGACCCAGGCAGTTTCCTCGCCGGACTATGCCAGGTCGAGTCAGCCCACCGTGGGTCGGATCTCCTAAAGATCCACTAGTTACCGGGCTTGCGTTAGAGTAGTCCTGATCATGAGCATTCGCTTCACAGGGTATTCTGGGCGTCTTCCGGTAACAGCCACACACACACACACACACACACACACACACACACACACACACACACACACACACACACACACACACACACACACCCCTCTTTTTTTTTTCCTTTTTAACCTTTTTTTCTTTACCTTTTTCTTTACCTTTTTTTTCTTTTTTTTTTTTTAACCACGATGCATCTTTACCTGGTCCGGACCAATACCATGAGGCGGTATGACAACCCCTCTTGAGGCAGTAAAAACCCCTCAGCACCGGTGCATTCTAATGCATTTACCTATGCATTACCTTATGCATTACCTTATGCATTTCCTTGGCCAACTCAGCAGTTCCCAGTACTGCTATAAACTAACCTTGTTGGGGCCTTTCCCCAATACCACTCTGCATCTGATCTTGCTGCACAGTCAATAAGTTCAGATGGCGTGAGCCCAACAGAGACAGACGTCCCCACGGACAGTCCTCCTCCGATACCCCAATAGAGATTTCAGAAGGTCTCATACCTCTCATGTGGTGCCATGGGGTGCGAAGGGGAATGATCTGTAGTAGCCGTCTGTGGGTCCGTGGGCGTTGCCATCCTGGACGAGCCCCCAAATTGTCGGAGAAAAACTCAGTTCTCACTTTTTGTTTGGGTGCAGCAAAATCAAATACTTTATTATTTCTCCAGTAATTACAATGAAGGGAGAGAGTGCCATAGGACACAGGGTCGCCCCAGTCCTGGACAGGTCTCTCAACTGGTAAACAATTACAGCAAGCCTTTATACCTTTGTTACAGACAATTTCTAGCAATAATACAGACGGTAAAAAGAAACCAATTGCATTGTTTATACATAAGCCTTTCTGCTATCTTATTTGTCTCACTACTAGAAAAAGCAAGCCTGCATATTTGGTTATCAATGCAAGGTCGTAATAACTTTGTACACAGTTCTTGTCCTCTCGCCTCGCACTATCCTTGCTTCTACAAGTCTCACGTCATTAGGGTTACAGTATGGCCTGACTCTTGCTAACTGACTGACATGCATTAAAATCCCCTTCAAATCCTTGTTAATTATTTCCCTGCTTCCACAATCCATATTATCTTTGATAGAGCCCCACGTGAAATGTGAAGGCAGCTATGTGTGGCATGTTCCTTTCTCTCCACCATGTAGCCACCAGCAGTCTTTGTGCAAGCTCAGCACCATAGCTAAAATGGAAGCATGTCTGGGCTGAAGGTGAAAAGCTGGGGAACTGTAGCTTTTTGTGGCTTGCTCTAGGAATACATCAGATGTGCCCTGTGATTGTTGCTGATGTGGAAAAGCTCTGTATTCTGCACAGATGAGGTGGACCTTCTTTTATACCTAAGGAGTGCATTTGGAAATCATGGCACTCATTCCAGTGCTGTAGGAGAGCTTTTATGTATCCTGGGCCCAGACCACTGAATTCCCTGAAGATAAGCACTGAGACCTTGAATTTGACTTGATCTTCTATAGAGACCCAGAGTAGTGAGAAAAAGACTAGTCTGAGTGCTCATGCTAGCCTGTGTTGCTGAGGGGAGGCACTACAATGCACTCAGATTCTAGGGTCATGAGCACAATATAAGAACTTATATAGAATATAAAAATATTCACAGCCCCCTGGTGCCTGGTTCCATTGAACAATGCAGGGAATATAGAATCATAAAAATGTAGGGCTGGAAGGAACCTCGAGGGGCTATCTAGTCCATTCCTCTGGCTGAGTCAGCATTTAAGTATGCTTAGACCATGAGAGATGTTTGTCTAGCCTGTTCTTAAAAGCCTCCAATGCCAGGAATTCTAAAAACTCACTGCATAACTTGTTCAAGTGCTTAAGTGCCCTTAAAGTCACTTTGGGTAAAATTTTCAAAAGCACAGCTATATGCCCAGTCTTGCTCCCCATAAAGTCAGCGGGGAATTTTGCCTTTGACATTATTGGGACTGGTAAATTTGTATAATTTATGTGAGAAAACTACATACATTTTTGTTCTTCTTCGAGTGATTGCTCATATGCATTCCAGTTAGGTGTGCGCGCGCCGCGTGCACGTTAGTCGGAAGATTTTTACCCTAGCAACACTCGGTGGGTCGGCTGCGCACCCCCTGGAGTGGCATCGCTATAGCGCCGAATATATACCCCTGCCGACCCATCCGCTCCTCAGTTCCTTCTTACCGCCCGTGTCGGTCGTTGGAACAGTGGAGCTCGGCTTAGCTGACCTCCACTTCCCTAGCTACTCGTAGTTTCTCTCGTTACTTCTTGTATATATAGTTCAGATTTATATAGTTGTAGTTAACTTTCTTCGTTTGTAGTATAGTTAGTGTATTTAGTTTACAGGGGTTCGGGGATTATCCCCTTCCCCGCACCCAGCGCCGGGTACTATGCCCGGTTCACAGGGTTTCAAACCGTGCTCGGCCGGCCACTAGCCGATGCCGACAAGAGATCCTCTCCTAAGTGCCTCGAGGAATCTCACCTAACAGATAAGTGCTGCAATTGTAAGGCCTTTAAGCCGAGAACAATAGGGGAGCGAGACTTTCGTTTCAAGCAGCTCCTGAGGGAGGCGGCTCTTACTCCTCCGCTCTCGGCACTGAGCGCTGGTCAGTCTTCAAGAAGCGCTCCTTCGGCACCGGATCACTGGTACCGCCAAGGCCTCTCGGCACCGGCCGTTGCCGGCACCGACGTCCGCTCGGCATGGATCCCTCTCCTGGAGGATGAAGAGGCACAGGACTCCTGCTGCGTCCGAGCTGCCTGCTCCGCAGCCCGAGCGCCATACTAAGTCACACCGCCCGGCACCGATACCTGCCGCAGCACCGACAATATCGGCACCGTCAACTCCGGCCACGCAAGAGCCGTCGAGTCCGGTGCCGGAAAGCTCCCCAGTACGAGCCGTGGTTGAGCTCACTATTCCCTCCACGCCGGAGACGTTTCCACGTCGAGGGAGTTGATTGCAATGACAGCGCCTGCGCTGCCTCAACCCCCAGCACCGCCGGTGCGGGTTACATAGTCGATCGGCAAGCCTGCCTTGATCAGACCACCCTGCGTCGGCACCGCAGATGTTCTCGGTCCCGTCACCAATCCAGATGCCGACGCCACTCCCAGTCCCGGCACCATTCTCCATTTCAGTACTGGTCGTACTTGCGGCACCGATCAGCGTCCCGTTCGCCGGCCTGGTACATTCGGCGCCGATCCAGCTCCCGGCACCGTTCCAGGCACTGGACTCCCGTCACCACTCCCTACGTCGAGCCTCGAAATCTCCGGTCGCAGGTCCCATTCTCGCTCCCGGTACCGGTATGCCTCCTGGTACCGATCCCCAGTGCCGCGTCGAGCGACGTCAGCTAGAGAGGGAGACTCTGCCCAGGGCTTTTTAGCTCCTCCATGGCCATCCAAACATGCATGACTGTCGTCCTGCGCAGGCAGTTTACACGCGCAGGTCTGTGATTCGGATGTGCACACCAGAGTCTTCTAGGTGCCCCAGGCCCAGGACCCTGACCCCATCAGTGGTCACCCTGTACATCTTGGGCATGCCATCAGGCCAAAGGCCTACCTGTGATCCCATCTCACTCTGTTCCGTCAGAGCACTGGGTGCCAGAGGCGACAGTTAGCCGCCCCCCTCTGACCGGTACGGAGGAAGCCCCGGTTCAGCCACCGGACTCCCACATCCCACCGGATCAGGAGGTCGTCCAGGAGCGCGAGCCCACACAGGACCCGCTTGTCCCCGGCCTTTCTTCTTCCTCCTCCCCAGACGAGGCTGTGGCAGGAGTGTACTCCTCAGGCCCACCTCTAATCGACTTGGGGGTGCCATCAGGACCTCCTGAGACGGGTGGCACTCAATATGAATCTCCAAGTAGCGGAAGTCTCGGAGATACGGTATCCGGTCGTAGACATTCTGTCGGCTGACACCCCCACTAGAGTGGCCCTACCGTTCAGTCCGACGATCAAGGCCAATGCGGATACCATCTGACAGTCTCAAGCTACTATCCCGCCCGCGGGCACGGGAGTTGAATGCATGTACATGGTATCCTCCAGGGGCTATGGGTACCTATATGTACACCCCCCCCCGCTCCCTTGTGGTCCAGTCCGTCAATGAGACGGAACGCCATGGGCCGCTGGCACCAGCCCCTAAATCCAAGGAGGCTAGGCGAATGGACTTACTGGGACTTACTGGGCCGTAAGATGTACTCAGCAGGGGCCCTGCAACTTTGCATAGCAAACCAGCAAGCCCTGCCTAGCCGCTACTATGGGCGGCGGTGGGCAAATTTACGGAGTCGGTTCCTCAGAACTCCCGTTAAGAGTTTGCTACTCCGCAGCTACTCTGCAGCCACGACTCTGGCCTCGGGTGTTGCCACGAGGCGCATTTCATGGCTCCAGTTATCGAGCCTTCCCTCGCAGCTGCTGCACACTATACAGGACTTGCCCTTCAATAGCAAAGGCCTGTTCTCCCAAAAAAAAACTGACCCTAGATTGTAAAGCCTAAAGGACAGCAAGGTCACTGTGCGCTCCCTCTCGGCATGCACACGCCGGTGACTCAGCGCCGACCTTTCCGCCCCCAGCCTCACCACCCTTACCCTGCGCCTAGACAAAGACAGGACTTTGCCAGCAGGCGTCGCTGAGGCAGTCGTAGGCATCAGTCAGGACCCCAAAGCAATTCCTCTTGCAAGAGGGGCGGACGCTCCTCACCATCGGAGCTATAGAGGAGGTACCGAAGGACGAAAGGGTCAAAGGGTTCTACTCCCACTAATTCTTAATCCCCAAGGCGAAGGGAGGTCTCAGACCTATCCTAGACCTGCGGGAACTCAACAAGTTCATGATAAAGCTGAAGTTCCGCATGGTATCCATGGGGACTGTCATCCCATCCTTGGATCCCGGAGACTGGTATGCTGCCCTCGATATGAAGGGCGCATATTTTCACGTCGCCATTTATCCTCCACACAGAAGGTACCTACGGTTTGTGGCCAACCGTCATCATTTCCAGTTTACAGTCCTCCCAGTTGGCCTCTATAGAGCCCCAAGTGTACTCAAAGTGCATGGCTGTAGTCGCCGCCTCTCTCCGCCACCGTCGGCTACATGTTCTCCGTATCTAGATGATTGGCTCATTCGAGGGACCACCGGGGCCCAAGTTACCAGTCATGTGGGCGTCGACAAGGATCTATTCCTGCATCTAGGCCTGATGATCCATATAGAGAAATCCACTCTGATTCCCACACAGGGAATAGAATTCATTGGGGCCATCCTGGACTCCAGTCTCGCCAGAGCCTGCTTACCTCAGCCTCGGTTTCATGCGATGGTAACAATTATACAAGGTCTACGGACCTTTCCGACAACTTTGGCTTGCACTTGCCTAGGTTTCCTGGGTCTCATGGCTGCCTGCACGTTCGTAACCAATCATGCCAGGCTTCGCCTCGGTCCACTTCAATTGTGGCTCACCTCGGTGTACCACCCAGGCAGAGACAGCATAGTCATGGTCGCCTCGATCCCCCCGAGCGTCCTAGGCTCCCCCGACTCGGGGTCGATGCCCTCCGTGGTGTGTGCAGGGATGCTGTTCCATCTACCTCACCCCTCGGCGTCCCTCATGATGGACGCCCCATCTCTCGGCTGGGGAGCTCACCTGGGTCAGTTTCGCACTCAAGGCCTTTGGTCGGCTCAAGAGCTGGCCTTGCACATCGATGTCCGGGAGCTGAGAGCAGTCTGCCTTGTGTACCAGGCGTTTCTGCAGCACCTGCAAGGCCGTTGTGTCTCGGTGTTCACAGACAACACAACGGCCAGGTGTTACATAAACAAGCACGGAGGAGCATGGTCCTCCCCTCTTTGCAGGGAGCTATCCAACTCCGGGACTTCAGCACAGCCCAATCGATAGACCTGGTAACGTCCTTTCTCCCAGGGGTCCAGAACACTCTGGCGCCTCGCCACAGCAGATCCTTCCTGTCTCTCAAGTGGTCGATTCCTCCGGACGTTATCCATTCCGTTTTCCGGAAGTGGGGCTTTCCCCGCATAGTCCTCTTTGCTCTCGTGAGAACAGAAAGAAAGAGAAGTTCTACTCATTCCAAGGCCTCTCCCCAGGCTCGATCTTGGAGGCTTTTCTGATGCAGGGGACGAGCCGTCTGCTGTATGCTTTTCCACCGTTCCTGCTGGTTCACGGGGTCCTGCTAAAACTCCGCAGGGACAGAGCGCACCGGATCATGATCGCTCCAGCGTGACCCAGGCAGCACTGGCACACCATGTTGCTAGACCTGTCGGTACCCAACCCGTTTCCCCTGCCTCTTTGCCCAGACCTCATAACGCAGGACCTCGGCAAACTTCACCACGCAGACCTGCAGTCCCTGCACCTCACAGCATGGCTGCTGCGTGGCTAAACCGATCCGAGTTACATTGTTCTGCCTCGGTTCTACAGGATTCTACTGGGTGGTAGGAAGCCTTCCACTCCGTTAACGTATCTGGCCAAGTGGAAGCGTTTCTCCTGCAGCTACGAAACGCACAATGTTTCTCTCACCGAGGTTCCGATCCATTCCATCTTGGACTACCTCTGGTCTCTCAAACAGCAGCGCCTGGCGCGGTCATCATTAAGGGTACACTTGGCAGCCATCTCTACCTTCCACCCAGGGGAGAGTGGCCACACCGTAGTCTCACACCCTGTGGTTTCTAGGTTCCTCAAGGGCTTGGAGCGTTTATACCCCCAAGTTCGCCGCCCTGCCAAAACCTGGGTCTTCAACCTGGTTCTAACCAGTCTTATGACTGCCCCATTCGAGCCACTGACAACATGCTCGCTAATATACCTGTCCTGAAAGACAGTTTTTTCCTTGTAGCCTTTGTATCGGCCAGACGAGTCTCCGAGCTTCAGGCTCTCACGGTGGACCCACGGTATACTGTGTTTCTCAAGGGCACGGTACAGTTGTGACCACATCCGGCCTTCCTCCCCAAGGTGCTGTCGACCTTTCATATTAACCAGGATATCTTCCTTCCGGTCTTCTTTCCGAAGCTACACTCATCGCGAGGGGAGCACATTTGCCCTCCCTAGACGTCCGTAGGGCGCTCGCATTCTATCTCGAGCGGATAAAGCCCTTTCGTAACGCCCCAACTGTTCGTCGTACTGGCAGACCGGACGAAGGGCCTACCTGTCTCCTCCCAGAGGATTTCATCTTGGGTGGCGTCGTGCATCCGCACCTCCTCTGACTTGGCCTATGTTCCATAGAGCCACCTTACTGCACATTCCACCAGGGCTTAGGCTTCTTCTGCTGCCTTCCTGGCTCACTTACCCTTCCAGGGGATATGTCGTGCAATTACCTGGTCCTCGGTCGACACCTTTGCCTCATTGGTTCAACAGTCCAGAGATGATGCAGCCTTTGGCTCAGCAGTTTTGCATTCTGCAACATCTCACTCCGACCCCACCGCCTACGTAAGGCTTGGGAATCACCTAACTGGAATGCATATGAGCAATCACTCGAAGAAGAAAAGACGGTTACTCACCGTTGTAACTGTTGTTCTTCGAGATGTGTTGCTCATATCCATTCCAGACCTGCCCTCCTTCCCCACTGTCGGAGTAGCCAGCAAGAAGGAACTGAGGAGCGGATGGGTTGGCAGGGGTATATATTTGGCGCTATAGCGGCGCCACTCCAGGGGGCGCCCAGCCGACCCACCGAGCGTTGCTAGGGTAAAAATCTTCCGACGAACGTGCATGCGGCTCGTGCACACCTAACTGAAATGGATATGAGCAAACATCCCGAAGAACAACAGTTACAACGGTGAGTAACCGTCTTTTTCTTCAAACTGTCTTGAAAACTGATCTGCCTGGGGTTATAAATAAGGAGAAAATAGAACCTTTGATGGTGATAGACAGTTTAATATTTTTTAATTTAGGGATTATTGGCACATTTGCTAAAACTGTTTTTGAGAGGGAAAACTTGCTTATATAAGAATTGTACGAATGCTGAGGCTTTGTATTCCGTGCCTTATGCTACTTTGAGAGCAGTTTTCATCTGATATTTTGATTTTAAAATATGGAAAATAAGATGAAAGGCTGTGTTTCTAATGTAAAGACTTCTTTAGAAGTAGAGCAAGCTTATGTAATTGCCTTTTCCCTTGTTTATTTTTTCCCACAGCTCAAGGAAAGCCTTGTGGCTGAAATGCTACTTCAAATCAACATTTTTTTTCTTTAAAAAAATACTCTATTTTATGAACTCCTTCTTTCACAATTTACAGACTACATTGTGATGTGCAATTTGTTTACTTTTGTGACTTTTTTTAGTACTCTAGTATAGTTATTGCTGTTTCCTTTCAAAATTAATATTTAAAGGGGAAAATATAAATAAACTTCAGGAATGTGGGCCTGCTATATGCCCTTAATTACTAGTGCCATATATGAGGATATACCTCACAACCAGCACAATTTGTGTAGTTAACACATGATGGACCAAATCTGGTTTGTTCCTGTACCCAGGGATGCCTCCAGGCAACAGTGCAGCAAGCGCGTGCCTGGGGCGGCAAGCGGGGGGTGGGGAGGACGTGCCAGTCGTTGTGAGGGCAGCAGTCAGGGAGCCTTCGGTGGCGTTTCTACGGGAGGTCCGCTGGTCTCGCAGATTTGGCGGTAATTCGGCGGCGGGTACGCCGAAGGTGCGGGACCGGTGAGCCTCCTGCAGAAACTCCGCCAAATTCACGTGACCAGCGGACCTCCCGCAGAAACGCTGCCGAAGGCTCCCTTACTGCCATGCTTGGGGTGGCAAAAAACATAGAGCCGCCCCTGCCTGTACCATTTCGATTATAGTAGTAGTAAATAACATTTTAATTTTGAAAAAGTTTTGAAAAAGGATCTGAATTAAATAATTTGTAAGGGAAATGTGGTTTAGATGTTTGTGGGCCATGAAGACGATGAAGCATGAATAAGAAAGAATCTGCCATTTTTCATGTGAGGAAAGACCGCAATTTGGCATGAATCTGTTGTAATTTAATTTCTCTTGCTAATAATGTGAAAAATCTTGGAACTTCAGACTAAGTTGACTTGTTAATTGCAGAGTACTGTGATAATGGGTTTGAGTATTAGTCATTTGCCCCACTGTTCTTTGCAGTCAGATAGTAATGAAAGAAGAAAACAAAACTTTTCAAGGAATTACTAGTTTTTAGAAAACCATGGACTCTCTCCCTCTGCTCTCATTCTATGCAATTTCCTTGAATTTTGGTATTGGAATAATGTTACTTAGAACCCTTTCTGAATCATATTTATAGAAGCCACGAGTCATGACTTAACAATGTTGGTTTGGTGTGCTCCAGGTACACTAAATCACCAGATGTATTCATCTTGTTGGTAGATGGCTTTGATATAGATGAACATGCTGGTTTATTCTTAGATCAAATAATTATGTTTTTCCATTTGTCATATATAATTTTAATTAATTTAACTGGGTTTCATTTGTTTTGAGTAGTACAGAAATGTGCAATGCTCAGAGAATTGAAAAAATGTTGTAAGGAGTCATTTGCTGCTATAGCACTGTAGAGAAATTACTGTGGAGCAGAGCATATCATAAAGAGTTAAGTTTGTGCAAATTATATAGACCTTAAATATTTCTAGAAAATAGAGGTGGTGAGGAGAAAAGAGGAATTTGCATATACAGAATAGATCCTTCAGGATTCCTACATATAATCTTTAAAACCTCCTGTTCCTCATATTTTAAGACTTCACATCACAATGATCATACTTCTTTAATCAGAGGATAGGATAGGATGGAAATCCCATTATTTTTTCTCATAACTCAAGGAAAGCCAAATAAACTTTTTTTTTTTGCATTTTTGCACCACAAAATTCTGTTTAATTATCCAGAGGCATTGGTTTTGAGTCACATATGAGGTGCTCCCTCAAAGGTGAAATATGTAGAATTTGCAACATTCACAACTCCTGGCCCTGAAGTTCCAGATGTATTCAGAAGTAAATAATTATTCTGACTACTTTATAAGAACAATATACAGTGATGCAGCCACGTTCGTCACATTAACATAAATGGAAATTATGTAACCAAATCTCTGCTTTCTATTTTACTCAATTTTTATTTGCTTTAATGTAAAATGTTCTGACATTCCTTATATCTCTGTTTATTTTTTCTTATGTCACACACTAATATTTAAAACTTAGGCAAGTTGTTGCCATAACACATTTTCCACTGGTTAATAGAGTCTGTAAATAGTATATTATGAGCAATGAGAAATAATTTTTTCTGTCACTTTGTTATCTTGCTTTAATGCAAACTCTGCAAATTGAGGTGTCGTCCTCCTCTATTTATGAAGACAGTTGAGAACCAAATAAACAACAGATATATAGTACAATACATTGATGATTTCTTCTTGAAGCAAAATATCTTAATTATCTATCAGTAGGAATAAATAAAATGCATACAGGTTAATGCATCTTTATTCACTAGTTGAGAGCTTAAGCATATAAAAATGAAGACATTCAAAGTTCTGATCCCCCCTTTCATGTGTTTATTAAGGGGACGGATGTCTACACTGGAAGGAAAAAGGGAGAGGATTCTTAACTCAGGTTAGCTAATCCACATTAACTATCTCAGGTCAGAATAGAAGTGAAGGCATGGAAACTTGGCTTTTAACTTGAGTTAGCAGTTCAAGGTCGACCCCAGGCTTCCATATAGATTTTAACATGAGCTGCCAAACCGAGTTAAGCAGAGTTGTCAGGTTTTTACTGTTATCTCAGTCCGAGTTAGCTAACACAGGTTAGCTGAACCAATTTCAAAACACATCTTTTTTTTTTTTTTTGCAGTTAGGCATACCCTAAAGAGTTAGTGACACACTTTCTAAGAAATGGGATATCCGCCATGGACTCGTGTCTGAATTCCAGAGTTGATATTTAAATTCTTGTAAAATTCACCTTATAGTTTGAAATTGGAGAAGTTATTATTGACTTCCTTTCTTTAAATCTGTTGTTTAATGGTGATGTGCACTGTTAACAGTCACTGCATTTTATCAGACCTGACTGTGTTTTAGTGGAGGTGAAAGTGATTCCTCTGTCTCTCAAGCTAATCTATTATTTTTTTACTATTTAGAAGGTAAACAAGGGTCTGGATGAGCTCTCCCCTAACATCTAGTGAAGAAGTGGGGGGGGGGATTTGGGAGCAGACTATATTTGCACAGACATATCTACTCTGCCTAGGTGTGCGGTAGATGGAGCTGCTTTGCCAAAATTATCAGTTTTGTCTGGTTTTGGGTTACAAATCACTTTAATATTTGAATGCAGGGGTAGTGAAATTTTGCTATACTTATTGTCCAAGTAAAGTGCAGCCAACTGTGCTTAACTTGCCCTGATTGAGGGGGATCATCCTAAACTGAACCTTGCTTGCTAATTAGGGTTGTCAAATCCCAGTAAGGAGAGAGTGGGTGGGAAAAGGTGTTTCTACATGATGGTATGGACACTGCCTAAAGAGTCCTAGACACCACTTAACCTGCCCCTCTCCAGCTTTTAAAAACAGAGTTGATTAGACTCAATTGAAAGTCCTTTTTTCTAGTTGGTGATTCCTGGAGCTGATATCACCGCTGATCAGTTCTAGGGGCTAAGCCTCAGACTTTGTGCCGGAACAGTGCTGCAGCAAAAGACAACATAGCAACTACACTGGCAGTGAGGTTCTCCACTACCTTCTAAAATCCAGGAGAGTTTGCAATCACTAAGAACTAGGTAAAGTGGTGGAACCTCAGAATGTGATCTTGCAGTGCATGGAAACAGAATAACAGTGACAGCAGCAGCCAGTGGGGTAGAGAGACCGCGGTGGCCAGCGGTAGCAGACAGGCAGCAGAAAGGCATCAGCAGTCAGCAACAGCAGAGAAACAGCAGCAACTGTGAGCCAGTTGCAGAGGTGGCTGCAGCAGCAAAGACATTACTCAACACCCCCCAGGGGCGGGAAGTGAACCCTCATGAATGCACCTCTGAACTCTGGGTCTTCATTAACCAAGGGCTAGTAACTGTGAGTGGGATGCAGCGGAAGGAGAAGGGATTGGTGTGTTAAGGAATGTTTGTCAGCCTTTATTGCCTGGAGGAGCTTCACGTCGCCATCAAGTATAGTATCTGCCACTCCTTTCTTCCCTGAATGTGTGAGGGGCAAGGGCCCCACCTGCAGAAGCACCTCATGGAGCAGGCTATGAGGTCCCATTTGGATCCAGGTTGGAGAGATGCCCCTACTCCCGCCATGCAACGGCCTCAAACTGCGTGCAGCGCCCTTCTTAGTATGAGCTCTGAAGTAGAGGCTAAAACACTTAAGTCTAAGAAACCCTCTCACAAGAGATGGGGACATGACGGTTGGCATAAAGACAAGTCCTCATCCAGATCTGCCTCTAAGAAAACGGATCCCTATCTACCTTGGTCTAAGTCGGTTGAGTCCTTGCCTGCCCATCCTAAGGAATTAGGTTCACATAAACCTTCCATTCAAGAAGGTAAAGCACAAAAGTAGAAGGATCTGTTGATACTAGTTCCAGCTCTGTCCCACAAACCAAAAGGTCGGTTCACATCGGTCCTGTCTGGGAGCTCCACATTGGACCCCCCATTCAGTGGAGGATCTGATATACTCTGGGGATCCTCCAAATACTAGACCATCAGATGCCCGAGAATCTGCCAGTGCCTTCCTCAAGAGCTCTCCAAACTTTACCTCAATGGAGGATATTTTCACTCTCCTACCCACAATTTCCTCTTCTGTTCGGGCCTGGTCCTCCATAGAGGCATCTTTATGCCTGAAGGAAACCACTTGGAGGAGAAGGGGATCTTCACCTACTGTGTCCACAACTCAGAGCATCCTCTCACCAGTATCGATGGCAGGTAGAGCAGGAGCCTGTTATTTCATGGAGTGAATCTGAGGCTCCAGATGAATCTCTCCTCAGCAGAAGAAAACATGGACAGAACCTACCAAAGGTATTGGAATCATCCACCAGCTTCAGGATATGGCTAACCAGAGAACCCCTGGTACCTGACGCCTTGGGGCCCTCCTCCTCCGGACAGGTCTTCTTACTTGGCTTATTGGACCCTGTGGGATCCATATAACAAAACGTCCTGGATCCATGCAAGAATCATTCTGGCCCTTCTCTCCTAGCTGATACTAATTGGCTCCCCAGTTCCCAGCCTTGTATCTCAGGAATATACTGTCTTGCACTGCTCAAGATGAGCAGTGCAAATTTATTATTTCTTTTATAATGAAAAGTGGATGTACACCAGCCTTTTTAAACTTGAGCAGATTCACCAGACACTTCAGGCAAACTCACTGGGTAAAGATAAACAGTTAAAACAAATGTATTGATGACAAATGATAGATTTTAAGTAATTATAAGTGATAAGCAAAATGTCAGAGTTAGTTACCAAAATAAAATATAAGCATGCAGTCTAAACTCTCAACCCTATTAGACTGGGCAACATCTAGATTAAGCAGTTTTTCTCACTCCACTGGATATTTCAGTCCTTAATATACAAGTTTGTCTCTTAAACCTGGGCCAGTCTCCTCTGTTGGAGTCTTCAGTCTTCTGAGTGTCTTCGTTGCTTGCAGCATAGGTAGGGGTAGGAGAAAGGCCAAGCAGTGGGTCCCTTGTGTTCTCTTTTATACCTTTAGTCCATGTGCTTGGAGAACATAAGTCCAGGCATGTCTAGTGGGCATTGCTGAGTTCCCAGGCAAGGTTGAGCAATTCCCCTGGTGTGGCCTTATGCAGGTGAGTCATTGAATTGTAGCTTCCTTGCTGGACAATGGTTGTTGATGGGTTGTTTCACACCCCACCAGGACATTGGTTACTTGCCTTGCTGTTGCCTCTGGGAAGCTAATATCTGGCGGAATCCCCAACTTACAGTATGTTTTAGTGACAACCATACAATACAATCTCATAACTTCATATGTACTAACTGTGACAGACCCAGACCAGTGGGGTACAGGAGTCTGGTAGAGGGCAAATATACTGGTCACTGGATGAGTAGTTTTCTGTTCCCTGAGTGACCAGAGCAGGGGCTGCACTAGAGTAATCAAGAACCTGCTAGAACCAATTAAGGCAGACAGGTTGATTAGAACACCTGCAGCCAATCAAGGCAGGCTAATTAGGGCACCTGGGTTTAAAAAGGAGCTCACTCCAGTCAGGGAGTGGGGAGCCAGAGGAGAGGAAGTGTGTGTGAGGAGCTGGGAGCAAGAGGTGCAAGGAGCTGAGAGGGTGTGCTGCTGGAGGACTAAGGAGTACAAGCGTTATCAGACACCAGGAGGAAGGTCCTGTGGTGAGGATAAAGAAGGTGTTTGGAGGAGGCCATGGGGAAGTAGCCCAGGGAGTTGTAGCTGTCATGCAGCTGTTACAGGAGGCACTATAGACAGCTGCAATCCACAGGGCCCTAGGCTGGAACCCGGAGTAGAGGGCGGGCCTGGGATTCCCCCAAACCTCCCAACTCCTGATCAGACACAGGAGAAGTTGACCCAGACTGTGGGGAAGATCACTGAGGTGAGCAAATCTGCCAAATAAGCGCAGGACCCACCAAGATAGAGGAAGAACTTTGTCACATAACGATATACATATTTAGCTAGAACAGTGACTTTTAGCAGATCATAACCTTTCTCCTGATACTTAACACAGAATGCTTTATATGCAAGATCACAATGATATATAAAATGAGGAATATGGGGGTTACAGGGCCCTCCCCCATGGTATAGACTGTCACATCATGACGTTACACATTGGTCCAGACTTCTACTGTAGGTACAGCTGTGGGAATGACAGTACTATAGACATCCATGGTATCTGCATCCTCACACCCGCCTCCTGTTCTACTCTGCTTACTAATCTCCCAAACATGGAATATACATAGGGACCATCACTAGAAGAAGAAATAGAGGTTACTCACTTGTAACTGGATGTTCTTCATGATGTGTGGTCCATATCTGTATTCCATTACCCCTCCTCCATCCGCTGTGGTGTAGATTATGATTAGATTTGCAGTAAAAAAGGGAACTGGATAAGTGTTCCGCACTGCCCTTTATATCCTCTGTTTAGAACACAAGGAGAAAAATTGAACATGAGCATACCGAAGGACACTGCTTACTAAAAATCTCTGTAGCAGGCACATTGTGTACATGTGTACTCACTTGTGGAATGCAAGTAAGAACCACACGTCTCAAAGGAACTCCAGTTACAGGTAAGTAACCTCTATTTACCCAGGTCATCCTGTTTACCCTTTTAAAAAATTGGCACATTAGCTTTCTTCCAGTCTTTGGAAATTTCTTCAGTGTTTGCAAATGTATTGAAAATCAACATTAATTGTTGAGGGAGCTCCTTATCCAGTTCTTTCGAAGTTGTTGGCTGCAAGGCCATTATATAGGGCCATTAATTTTAGTGGAGCTTGCTGATTTACATCAGCTGAAAATCTTGACCTATTTGTTCTAGGCTCTTTACAGGCATCATCTGTTTATTTAGTTAGTTAGTTTATTTGAATATCGTAGAACTTAGGAGCCCCAGTCGTGGACCAGGACTTCATTGTGGAACAAAAAGACTGTCTCTGCCCCAAAAAGCTCACAGTCTAAGTATGAGACAAGAGAGAACAGATGGGTATAGACAGACAGACTGATGAGACAGTATTGGTCAGCATCATAGGCTGTGGTGTCAAAATGCTAGCAACACAAGACAATAAATAAGCATAGTAAGACAGAGAGTATAATATCATTTTAGATAGCATGCAAAGGAGTGGGGGGAAGGGTATAAGTTTTTGATACTTTACATATTAGCCCCTGTAATTTCTATGGAGCCTTCCGCCCTTACTTTACAATCAATTTTAAATCCACATCTATATATTTTACATCATTGTTACTACATTTTTCCCTTGATCGGGTGGTGAAGCACTGGAATGGGTTACTTAGGGAGGTGGTGGAATCTCCTTCCTTAGAGGTTTTTAAGGTCAGGCTTGACAAAGCCCTGGCTGGGGTGATTTAGTTGGGTTTGATCCTGCTTTGAGCAGGGGGTTGGACTAGATGACCGCCTGAGGTCCCTTCCAACCCTGAGATTCTATGATTCTATGATCAGTCTTCCTAAACTTTGCCCCTCAAAATGGTAGACAGGTCACCGAAGAAATTGTTCACCTTCCTTTTTACGAAGTGTAATGGATTCTTCTGGGTATACAAAATGGCTTCTTTAGATCGCTGTATTTGGAAAGTGCATTTCTGTGGAGACCTGCCTGGGCTTATTTATCTCCAGGAGTAGGAATCAAGACAATATGAGGTCTTTAAAAAAATATATTTATAGTTTGGCTGCTCTCAAAATTATTTGACTAGATTCCTGTTTACCTGTCTGTTTTACTCTTAGCGTTTGGAAGTGAAAGATTTTCAGTGACTCCTTTTTGGTGTTCATCTTGTCATATGCCTGTTGTTTGAAAATTACATTTAGAATTTGGGGACTCTTTGTATCCTGCTTTTCAAGAATTGAGGTGAAATATTCTGGGGACACTGAGGCACTGGCACTTGGTGTGTCTTTGTAACATATACCTCAAGGTCCTTGACACCTCTGCCCTTTCCTATTTATCTGCTCTTGTCTTTTACTGAGTTCCCTCCATCCCCTCTGCTTCACTAAGAAAACCATCTTTAATCAGCCATTTGCCTGCTTCTCTCCCAATCAGATTTATACTTCCTTACACTCCTTCCCTTAACCCTGGAACAACCTCCCTGAATTGATTTGTAAAGCCTCTAATTTTTACTACATCAAATTCCTCCTCAAGGCCCACTTCTATTGTGATGTCTCAGAGAAATTAGCTAGCTCTCAATGGCCAAATAGAGAGGCAGTTGCAGATAATTGTTACTTATTTAAACAATTTGATCAATAGATGTTGATTATGTTTTATCCTTCTCCCTTCCTTTGCATGTTTCTTGGGTTTTTTTATTAGATAGTAAGCTCTTGGGGCAGTGTTTATGGACAAAGTCTAGTATGTTGGATACACTACGCGAACATAAATAACAATTTTCCCAGTAATATCTGAGCCCCTAGGTCTGAGCCTGAGACTCAACTACTGATATCCCAAGTTATTATCTGTTCTATAACTAAAGGTGTTCACAAGAGCACAGAACCCAAGAGTAGGGATCTAGTCAAATGATATATTCAGAATTGCCAAATTACATGCTAGTAATTTACCCTTCTTTGTGTTTTTTATAAGAGTGTTTTGTCTTTCTGCATTAAAACTTATTATTTTTATTGTGTAGTCCTACTGTGCATAATCTGAGATTAATTCTCTGTTGATGGTAGGAAGCCTCATGGTAACATTACTATTTGGAAGTTGGTTGAACTGTGAGACACAGTATTATGTATAAAGTATATTTTGTCATGCTTAAGGGATTTGGTTGCATTTATAACATTAGAGACTTGCAGTAAGTTTTAAACCATAAATAAGGCACAACACTGTATATTCCAACTGAGTTTTATTGAGAGAAGATTTGTTTAGCAGTTAAAACTGAGAACATGGTGGCACGAGGTCTATGTTCTGTTCCCAGTTCTATTACTATCTTGCACTTACATTATCATTTTTCAGACTTTAATGTGGAAAGTTAGACACCTAAATCCATATTTAAACATCAGAAAATTTATTAGCCTAGGGACAAAATCTAATCATCCAGTCTTATAATAATTATGATAAGAAAAAATTAGATTTAACTCACCTTTTTAAAAAATTATACCCCAGACAAGTGTCAGTAGAATTTTTCAGATTGCACTATAGAAATACAAAGATGTTGTTTTCTTTACAGTACCTTTAAATATAGTTATGATGATAAAAAGTGCCTATTAACATGTCGCCTTCTGCAATACACTTGCTTCCTATGTATCTTCATGGCATGCAGTATCTGTTTATCTTAGTGACAAAAAACAAGTGTAGACTCTGTAGCATTGCAAAGCTAGGTATGGAAAAGTGAGATGTTTCATGCATAAACACAATAATCAGCCAAATTCTAATTTTAGAATCTTTATTATGAGTGCTTGAGTAGGAGGCAGAAAATGCTCATTGTGATTTTGGGAACCAAGGTTAAGTTTTTAAAGAACTGGCAATTAGAAAAATCATCTTTTGATTTGTAAACTCCACAAAGTTGATATAGAATCACTGAGAGAGAATTAATATGGAACCTCACAATGTAACTATTCTGAGTATCACTGCACTTAAGACAGTCTTAGCAGTGCTGATACTATGAGTTGTCAGTAGTAATAGATGATGCCATAGAAGCCTAGGAAACGGTCTGTATCTGGAACATAAAACATGGCAACAAGATTTAGTGGACGATAGACTTGTGCTGCATGTGATATCAGATCCAGCAATGCATAATATCAAGTCTGACCAGGTACAGTTAGCCCTTAGCCATCTTCTATTATTATTACTATTATAAACAAATTGTGTATATGTTTACTAAAATATCCTAGGTACAAGAGAGATTTGCAGAATTTGTTCATGCAAGTGCAGTGTAGTTCACTATAGACAAACTGACAAGACTTCTGTTGCCTGGCAGCCCGTGACATGATAGAGCAGCCTGAAGTGAAAGCTATAATAAGTTACATGAGAGACAACTAAAAACATAATGAACAGTTACAAATAATATCTGACTGATTTGAAGAAGGCTGATTAGCATGTTTGATTGATTAAAAAAAAATTTATTTTTATTATGGGATTACTCTTTTGACTAAAGTTTCCCCACTTTAATGACTAATGAACTTTGATAGTTTGTCAGAAAAGGTGGTGTTCAGGATCATGTTTGGTAATTCAAGCAATTTTCTCTTCAAATAAGGTGGGGTGTGGCGAATCCAGATATTGCTAGCATGGTAGTGAATCTTAGGGTTTTCTTCTTAGAAAGTTGAGAGAAAAATGCAGAGAAAAGTAACTGAAATTCACCAAAATGTGTGCAAACCCCTCTGTTGAATGGACCCTAGCAATCCCCAGATTCCTGGTTTATTTAAAAAAAATTGATTATTTCAACCATCACATTACTGTCCTCAGTCCCTCATTTCAGAACTACCTCAACTCATCCAGATTTATCTCCTCCAATACAGGTCTCCTTCTTTACTCCATTTTCATGGCTCCCCAATCTTTGCTGTACTCCATAGCTTCTGAGCTGTCACCATAAATTCTCTTATTTCCACAGAGCCTCACCCACGACTACCCCTCTTTCTTTTCCCCTTAGGTAGAGATTAAACATCTATCTTCCTTACGTGCAGGGGCGGCTCCAGGCACCAGCACCCCAAGCACATGCTTGGGGCGGCAAGCCACTGCCGGTCGCCACGAGGGCAGCAGGAGGGTCCGCTGGTCCCGCAAAATGCCTAGAGCCGCCCCTGCTTACGTGGGCATAATCTTCTCAGCTCCCTAGCCATCAACATCTACCTCTTCTGCTGACAATGGCAGAGAAGTAATCTGCTAAAGAACAGCATTGTCAGCTGCAGCCAAAAGAGACAGGGGATTGGAGTAGCTGAGCACTAAAATAGGCCCTTCTGTTCTTACAATACTTCATCTGGAGCTCTGTGTGTTTGCCAAATCTATATTGCAGAATTTTCAGTAGAATTTACTCCTTGCAGCAGAATTGTGCTTCAGAATCTCTTTAATTTAAATTTATATATGTGCTTATGATTCTGAAGACAACATTGAAAATGTGATTTTAATTTAACCAATGTAGTGTTCGTGTGAGTTTACTAATAACTTGAAACAATGGCATGAGAGTTTTGAAGTGCCCCATTCATCTCAATGAGTTAATTCTGAAACCTAAATAAGACAATTTTAATGTCATGATTCTTAACTATTATTTCACTGCTGATCATTTTAACGGAAATATGCAGCTAATTTGCGTATCCCACAGTTCCAAACCGTCTCCCACTCCTCCCTCTGTGTCACCAAAAGCATCAGTGTGTCACCAAAAGCTTCAATTCTGTTCTCTACATGTATGATCATGGGAGACTTTAACTTCCCGGATATAGATTGGGAAACAAATGCTAGTAATAATAATAGGGCTCAGCTTTTCCTAGACGTGATAGCTGATGAATTCCTTCATCAAGTAGTTGCTGAACTGACGAGGGGGGATGCCATTTTAGATCTGATTTTGGTGAGTAACGAGGACCTTGTTGAGGAAATAGTTGTAGGGGACAACCTTGGCTCGAGTGATCATGAGCTAATTCGTTTCAAAATAAATGGAAGGATAAACAAAATTGCATCCGAGACTAAGGTTTACGATTTCAAAAGGGCTAACTTTACTAAATTAAGGCGACTAGTTAGGGAAGTGGATTGGACTAATATATTTAGGGATCTAAAGGTGGAAGACACCTGGGGTTACTTCAGGTTGCAGTTGCAGGAGCTGTCAGAGGCCTGTATCCCGAGAAAGGGAAAACAGTTCGTAGGTAGCAGTTTTAGACCGAGCTGGATGAGCAAGCGTCTCAGAGGGGTGATTAAGAAAAAACAGAAAGCGTACAAGGACTGGAAAATGGGAGGGATCAGCAAAGAAACCTACCTTATTGAGGTCAGAGGGTGTAGGGAAGCAGTGAGAAAGGCAAAGAGCCGGGTGGAGATGGACCTAGCGAAGGGGATTAAAACCAATAGCAAAAGGTTTTTTAGCCATATAAATAGGAAGAAAACCAAGAAGGAAGAAGTGGGACCGCTTAAAACTTTAAACGGAGTGGAGATTAGGGATAATCTTGGCATGGCACAATATCTAAACGAATATTTTGCCTCGGTCTTTAATGAGGCTAATGAAGGGCTAAGGAATAGTGGTAGAGGGACTGACGGGAATGAAGATATGGGGGTAGACATTACGGTATCTGAGGTAGAAGCCAAACGTGAACAGCTTAATGGAAGCAAATTGGGGGGGCCGGGATAATCTTCATCCTAGAATATTAAGGGAATTGGCGAGTGAAATTGCAAGCCCGTTAGCAATGATTTTTAATAAATCTCTAAACTCGGGGTTGTACCGTTTGACTGGAGATTAGCTAATATAGTTCCTATATTCAAGAAGGGGAAAAAAAGTGACCCAGGTAACTACAGGCCTGTTAGTTTAACATCTGTAGTATGCAAAGTCATGGAAAAAAATTTAAAGGAGAGAGTGGTTACGGACCTTGAGGCCGATGGCAACTGGGACAAATTACAGCATGATTTTATGAAAGGTAGATCGTGCCAAACCAACCTGATCTCCTTCTTTGAGAAAGTAACAGATTTTTTAGACAAGGGAAATGTGGTGGATCTAATATATCTTGATTTCAGTAAGGCGTTTGATACGGTACCGCATGAGGAATTACTGGTTAAATTGGAAAAGATGAGGATCGAAATGAAAATCCAGAGGTGGATAAGGAGCTGGTTAAAGGGGAGACTGCAGAGGGTCGTATTGAAGGGATCTGTTGGGTTGGAGGGGGGTTACCTCAAGGTTCGGTTTTGGGTCCGATTTTATTTAATCTATTTATCGCTGACCTCGGAACCAAAAGTAGGAATGGGCTGATAAAGTTTGCGGATGACAACAAGTTGGGAGGTATTGCCAATTCGGAAAAGGATCGGGATATCCTCCAGGGAGATTTGGATGACCTTGTAAACTGGAGTATTAGTAACAGGATGAAATTCAATAATGAGAAGTGTAAGGTTATGCATTTAGGGATGACTAACAAGAATTTTAGTTATAAGCTGGGGACGCACCAGTTGGAAGTAACGGAGGAGGAGAAGGACCTAGGAGTCCTGGTTGATCGTAGGATGACTGAGTAGGCAATGTGATGTGGCCGTTAAAAAAGCTAATGCGGTCTTGGGATGCATTAGGCGAGGTATTTCTAGTAGAGATAAGGAGGTGCTAGTCCCGTTATATAAGGCGTTGGTGAGACCTCATTTGGAGTATTGTGTGCAGTTTTGGTCTCCCATGTTTAAGAAGGATGAATTCAAACTGGAACGGGTACAAAGAAGGGCCACTAGAATGATCCGAGGAATGGAAAGCCTGTCGTATGAAAGGAGACTTGAGGAGCTCGGTTTGTTTTCCTTAACCAAAAGAAGGATAAGAGGAGATATGATTGCACTCTTTAAATATATCAGAGGGATAAATACCAGGGAAGGAGAGGAATTATTTCAGCTCAGTGCTAATGTGGACACGAGGACAAACGGATATAAATTGTCAGTCAGGAAATTTAGGCTTGAAATTAGACGAAGGTTTCTAACCATCAGAGGAGTGCAATTCTGGAACAGCCTACCGAGGGAAACAGTGGGGGCAAAGGACCTCCATGACTTTAAGATTAAGCTGGATAAGTTTATGGAGGGGATGGTATGATAGGATAACGGGTTTAGTCAATAGGTCAATAACGTGCCACACTGGTAATTAGTACAAAGGGTCAATGTTGGGATATTGTTAGCCTTTTCCAGAGGGTCTGGCTGGAGAGTCTTGCCCGCATGCTCGGGGTTCAGCTGATCGCCATATTTGGGGTCGGGAAGGAATTTTCCTCCAGGGTAGATTGGCAGTGGCCCTGGAGGTTTTTCGCCTTCCTCCGAAGCATGGGGCAGGGGTCGCTTGCTGGTGGATTATCTGCTACTTGAAGTCTTTAAATCATGATTTGGAGCATTCAACAGCAGAGTCAAGGGAGAGAATTAGTTCAGGAGTGGGTGGATCGGCTTATGTGGCCTGCATCTTGCAGGAGGTCAGACTAGATGATCATAATGGTCCCTTCTGATCTTGAATTCTATGATTCTATGATACTCAATTGTCTAAAGCTCCAGTTTTGCCCATGACAAATTCTGATACAATTAAGTGTTACAAATACAAAAATGTGTGGCATGTTGAAAACTGAAAATACTGGAACAGTATAAAGTAAATTGAATTTCATATAAAAATAATTGAGAGAGGCTATTGTGCTGACTACTGTTTATTTGTAGAGTTACTTAAAACCTCATGTTTTTAATTTATCTGAAGCTGCTGCATAATTTCCACCACAGTGCTGCAGAATCCAGAGACCTTGCCACAGACTACACAGAATGTTGATTATAATCTTCTCCAGAACTAGATCAGACTTTGGACATTGCCGGGCACTGCATGTACTTAGGACAGAGTGGGAAAATTCTTCATATCAGAACTCTTGTCAGCTGTTCAGGATATGCTGTTAATAATATTTATTTGTATCTTGAAGGTGTGGCTTACAACTGAACACTGCATTCAATTCCAAAAATCTACAGTAATTGTCTCTAGTTGCACCATATTACAAACAACTTAATTTCACAATATTACTTTGTTTCAGAAGCTTAACAGTGCCATTTCCAGAGGATGGGCAAACCTTTGATATGGAATTAAAATCTTCACATACTACTCAGCTAGATGGGGACATTGGTGTAGCATTAGGCAAACATCTCTTTCACAATTATTTTCTTCTTCAATATAGGGAACCCTCTACCCCAGCTTCCAAGGGTATTCAGTAGAGTAATCTTTCTTGACCAAATGGCACTAGATAAGGTGTCTTTAAGAGACCATCAGGATGCTTGTAGTTCAGCCACAGTTGGCACTGCAGAACTACATAACAGAGACGACCCATGCCTGCCAATAGTGGGGGGACAGAGTGAGGGCAGCCAGCTTCAGCAGTGTTACTGAGCATGCTCAGTGTGTGAGAGCATGCTCACAGGCCAAGCAGCAAATCTGGGGGGAACGTAGGGTGACCAGACAGCAAGTGTGAAAAATCGGGACGGGGATGAGGGGGTAATAGGAGCCTATATAAGAAAAAGACCCCAAAATCGGGACTGTCCCTATAAAATCAGGACATCTGGTCACCCTAGACGAACATGATCCTGTTTCCCCCCCCCCCCCCCCATGTAGTGGTGCCTCTACTATATAGTAAGGTGTGCATAGGGAGTAAGAAATCTGACTGATGGGGTCTTTTATGAGGTCGCTTCCATGGCTAACCTCATGGGCAAACAAGCTGAACCAGTTATTTTATGTCTTATTAGGATAAAGATATTTCTTATTTAAAATGCTTTCTGGGAGCCCTTTTCATAAGCCTCCCTAGAGAACATATTGTGTCTCTGAACCACAGTCTACAGTGGGAGGAGCTGGATGAAGAGAGACTGGGCAATTTGTACTCAGCTTTTAAGCACGGATTCCTAAACTTTTAAAAGCTGATCCCTCCTTCAGGAAAATGAAAACAGTTATCTATTCCATTACAGTCTCATCATGTGTTGCGAAAGGCCTACATTTTTAATGTATACATCTTTTGTGTCCCCCTTCCCCTTTTCTTTTGACCACACACTTTGGCTGTGGGAAACACTGTGTAATTATTCCTCTCCTTTCTTACATGCTTCGATGCGCATTGACATAGTTAATAATATTCACATCTGAAGAATCACCCATTACAAAGAATAGGACATTTCACACCTCAGAGTTGTCAAAACTATCGTTTCTTCTAGTGCTGGTCCCTATGTGTATTCCACACATAGATATGCATGCTCTCCATGTGGAGATGTAGCTAGCAGCAAGCAGTGTCTGATGGTCCATGTCTGCACAGATGCTCTCCTTGTGCTCTAATCCAAAGGCATAAATGGTGGTGTGTGTGACGTTGCACTCCATATGATCTTATGAAAACATGCTAATAAGTGTGAATAAAATATAACTGGAATATGCTTCATGCAAAAGGTCTCTTGTAAGGTATCATTACAAAGCGTATAATCTACTGAGTGTATTCATCCTATTTGTATTAATGTATCATCCTTGTATCTGAAACTGGGAATATAAAATATCTCTGAGGTCCCATTGTAGTTATGCAAAGTGTGGGCCATTAATGGTGGTTTAGAATCTTGATGGCTCCCATCAACTAAGACAATTGACTGTAGATGGCTCTGTTTACTTGAAAGCCTTCCTGTGAGAGTCAGGCCAGGAAGAATGAAGGCTTGGGGTCTCACAGGACATGTGACCATGTCACCTGGTACTGCAATCCATCTTAAACCTGGGGCTTTTCCATTTAGAAGGAGGGGTGGGGACCCAGAGAGACAAAAAAATCCAGCCTTATGCCAAAGCTATATAAGGAGTTGGAACAGAACAAAGGGTGCTGCAGTCATTAGAAATCCCCTAGCTACCACCTGAGCTGGAACAAGGACTGTACCAGGGGAAAGGACTGGGCCCAGACTACGAAAGAGTCTAGTCTGTGAAAGAAGCTTATTAAAACATCTCTGAGGGTGAAATTTATCTGTAATCAGTTTCTTGATATATTAGGCTTAGACTTGTGTGTTTTTGTTTTATTTTGCTTGGTAACTTACTTTGTTCTGTCTGTTACTACTTGGAACCACTTAAATCCTACTTTTTATATTTAATAAAATCACTTTTGCTTATAAATTAACCCAGAGTAAGTAAGTGATTCCTGGGGGAGCAAACAGCTGTGCATCTCTCTCTATCAGTGTTATAGAGGGCGAACAATTGATGAGTTTACCCTGTATAAGCTTTATACAGAGTAAAACGGATTTATTTGGGGTTTGGACCCCCTTGGGAACTGGGTATCTGGGTGCTGGAGACAGGCGCACTTTTTAAGCTGTTTTCAGTTAAGTCTGCAGCTTTTGGGGGATGTGGTTCAGACCTGGGTCTGTGTTTGTAGCAGGATAGCATGTCTGGCTCAACAAGACAGGGTACTGGAGTCCCTAGCTAGCAGGGAAAATGGGCTAAGAGGTAGTCTCAGCACATCACGTGGCAGTCCCAACCCATCACAGTGTGGATTGATGCTTCTCCAGTTCCTTCTTACCACTGCATGGCTTTAGTTGGAATCTTCAGCTATCCTTGTTCTATTCTGAATCTGTAATGTGGATATTGTACATCATTATATAGCTTTTATAGTTTTCTAGCTTTAGAAATTTATGGTTAGTTTAGTTCTTTTTTTTCCCCACAGAGAGAGATTATGCTCAGGGTCCTGGGGCTTAATAACTGTATTATCTTCCCCCATTACTTCTCCATCAGTGATGAACAACAGCACTGCCTCTGTTGTCTTGGAAAGCCTCATGTTGCCTCCAAGTGCAGCATTTACTGCTTCTTCTCTCTCTCAACCCAGAAAGAAAGGGAGCTATGCTTAAGGAACATCTCATAGAGAAGGCCATTACACCACAGTTGGACCCAGGCTAGGGAGATCCCCATGTGTAGCAGCCTCAGTCTGTGAGTAGTCCCCTTCCAACCACAAGCTCTGGGGCTGAGGTGGGGTCTGTTTTAAGCCTAAAAGACCCTCTCATGAGAGTAATGGGCATGACCATAGACACAAGGACAGACCCCCTTCCAGATCTGCCTCTGAAAGAAAAGATACCTTTCCAGGTTGGGCGAGTCCTCATGCATGAGACCTAAGGACTCAAGCCTGCTTAAATCTTCCATTCAAGAAGGGAATGTGTGAAAGGGGGAAGGATCTGTTGGTACTGGCTCCATCTCCATCTCACTGACCAAAAGACTGGCATCCAACAGCTCTGTTTGAGAGTTCCATGTTGGATTTCCCTTCCCTGGTACTGCCTCAGCCAAGACAGGTCTGCTCTCCGACATCCCAGATGCACTGGTACCAACCTCTGGTACTCCACATACTCTGGGTTAAACTGAGACATTCACCTCCATGGAGGATATTTTTGCATTCCCATACCCACAATCTCTTCTCTTGTCAAGGCCGGTCCACATTAGAGACATTCCCACACCAGAGGAGACCACTTTCGGGAGAAACAGGTTCTCTCTCAATACAAATGGGAATATTCTACCGCAGGCACCGCCAGTAGAACATGACCCAACTTTCTCATTGGAGGAATATGACATTTGGTATAAACCTTCACCCTCCCTCGTAGGGAGACCAGCCTAGACAGATCATCAAGGAGGTTTTGGAACCATTCTCCTATCAGACAGTGCCTTGGAGGACACCGCCCCAGCCAGTTCTCCCATCTTTTCATCTTATTTTGGCCTCTGGGAACAGTATCCTAGGCATTCCAGATTTGTGCAGGAATCACACTGACCATCTTCCTCAACTGGCCCAGCCATGGTTACAACCAGCAAGGTAACTCAACACACTCCCAGTTCCACATTTTCCCAAAAACGTGTGTACTGTAATGCCCAGCCTTCTCCTGGTCAATTCAGAGAAATAATAAGATTTGTTTGCTCCTCTAAAGATGCAAAAGCACACCATTGCTTATTAACATAAATAGGGTAAATACACCTTTCCATTTAAACAAAACCCTCAGTTGATTTATATTAATAGTAAAACAAGTTTATTAACAAAAGAAGATAGGATTTTCAGTGATTTCAAGTATAAGAGATAAAGTTAGAAAGTGTTACAAGCAAATAAAAGTGAAAACACATCTAAAACTCTAAAACTAAGTCTAGCAAAGTACAGGCTTTGTTCAAGACAGTGTCTCTCACCAATCTTCCTTCTTCAGAGACAGGCTGACTTTCTTTCAGTCAGGACCTTTCACAGAAGTACAAGAGGCTGTTTTCCCTTGCCTTCTTAGGTGAAAGATCTTTGCCTATGCATGTTTCTCACCTATATTCAGTTTGCAGAGACCTCAACCCCCATTGGTTGAAGGACCCATCTTTCTCAGTTTGCAAGAGCTCTCTTCCCTTGTGTCTGTTTAATGATGGATGCCAAAGATAGCTTTTGTGTTTGGTTATATCTTCCAAAAGTCAATGACTTTGTTTCAAGAGGCTGGATGACCTCTTGCTGTTCTTATCTTCCTGTGGGCTTCCCATCCCCCTATATGAAAATGGGGCTTCCATTGTTTTGATTTCACCATGCTTAATTTACATATGAGACAGGTAAACAGCTGCCTTCTCTCGTGTCTGGGAGGGAACGTCTTCCTCTCTGTTTGACCACAGACTTCAAAATGTAATATCATTAAGTATCCATATTTCTTCATATAGTGTTAATACATACATTTCACAATGATAGTAATCACCAATGTGTCATTAGTTTTCAGAGAAGACCTTACTCTATATACTTTTATAATACAGTAATATTGTCAATCGCTTATCACTTGAGGTTCAGCCCTCGTCTTTATAGACCAATAAACCTTTGGAATCGATTTTTCCAAGGGATACTCTTCAAAGTAAAGTTGATTCAAGTGGAGAGGAAGGTGAGATGGAATCTTGTGGTGAAGGATGTACTATGCACTTTCTTCCCCCACTTGCTAGCTTAATAGTTTTGTTTACCTAATATGTAAAAATGTACCTTCATTGTCTCTGCTTGAACTTCGGGCTGGTCAGAGAATCAAATACACATTCTTTCGTCTAAGGCAGACCTGTTTACCAACTACCCCTGACATGCCTGGTTTAAACACACTTTAGTCATAATTCTAGCATATATCCATAACTTTTAATAACCACCATGTACAAACATCACACAAGAATATTAATGATCAATGAGTTGTTAGTTTTCATATGGTTCCTCACAAGGTGTATTTTCTACAAAGATTATTACAGTAATGTGTAGGGTGTGAATACAGGGATTTTTAGTGTTTCACCCACCCAGCACCAGATTCCTTGACTGTACAGTGATCCAGATTACAGCACCCCAGGTCAATTCAAGGGTGATAAATGACTTGACCTTCTGGGGTGGAACATTTTCTCATCTCATCAGACCCCGTCCTCAGGCATTTTATCACCAATGTCCTCACAGCCCACCATGTTAAAAGTAGAGTATGCATAAACCCATATTTCATATTCAGCTTTCTCAACCTCAGCTACTGCTGCCCAATCCCACCCACCAGGCTTCTTTTGACAGGATGCTCAATAACTGCTTACCGTTATCAATGACATTATATACTGCTATCCAAACATTTGGTGGCCCTCTCACCCTCTTCATATATAACTGGAGAGCAATAACAAAAGACAGGTGGTTACTAGAGATCACCCACCTTGGCTACACTATCAATTTCCACTCTCCTTCCACTCACAGACCCCCATCCTGGGCCCTCTACAGGGACCTCTCTCATGAGGTGATTTTCTATCAGGAAGTGGGTTCTCTCCTCCAGTGGGGAGCCATAGAACAAGTACCTCCTCAGCATCAGGGGAAAGCCATTTACCATACTTTCTAGTTGCCAAGAAAAATGGAGGCTGGAGGCCCTATTCTTGATCTTCGATAGTAAAATGTTTGTATTCACATGTCAGAATTCAGAATGATTACACTGGTATCGATCCCCTCCTTGAATTTTTTTTCCATTCAGACTAGCCACAGCACTCAGGGTCTTCACAAAGGTCTTATCCATGGTGTTGACCCAGATGAGATGAAATGGTTACACTGTCTTCCCATACCTGGATGATTGGCTGCTTATGGGCTGATCTAGTCAGGAGTTCCAGTCAGCAACCATCTCCTGGCATCCTTGGGAGTCTGTGTAATATCCCACTTTGACTCACATGAGGACTATAGATTTTATAGGGTCAACCGTAGATTAAATCTTATCAGAGGGCCTATTCCCTATAGAGAGATTCCATGCCATGAACTCTTTGATAAGAAACGCCAGTCTTGATTCTCAAACATCAGTCATGATTTGTCTGTCTGTACTGAGCAACATGCCCTCGTATACTTATGTAATGCTGTTTGCCAGACTCTGTCTCCATTGTCTGCAGGCCCAGCTCAGCTCTGTTTACTCTTGAGACAATGACTACGTGAACACTAGAGTATCAGTTCCTGCCAAGTTGCAGCCTTTTTGGTTTGCTGGACAAAACCAGAGCAAGTGTGTGTGGGAGTATCTTTCATTCCACCCACAACCAATGTGACCATTATCAAAGATGCATCCTTTATAGAATGAGATGCCCCCTGGGAACTCCTGCTGTGCAAGGCACCTGGACCCCTCAAGAAGCTAGCATGCATATCAACCTTCTAGACCTCTTCAGAGCAGTCTGCCTAGCCTGTAATGTGTTCCTCCCACAGATTTTATCCAGCTATGTCCAAATAATGTCAGACAACATGATGACTGTCTTCTACTTAAACAGAGTGGAGCAAGATCCCTTCCTCTGTGAGTTGAGGCAGTCAACTTATAGAACTGGTGCATCAGGAACCACATAGCATTCATGTCAACATATCTTCCAGGGGCACAGAATTCTCTGGCAGGCAATCTCAGCGGACATTTCTCCACAGACCACAAATGGGAGTTATACAATTCCATCCTGAATGAGAGATTCACCCACCAGGGAACACCATCCTGGGACCTGCTCACTTCCCAGACAAAGAAGAAATTCAGAGCAGCTCTGGCCAGGGGTTCTAAGGGGGATGCCCTTCTCCTGTTCTGGACAGACTATGTGAAGTACACATTTCTTCCCATTCCACTACAACTACAGGTACTGAGAAAGATTGACTCGAGCTTTCTCATAATGATTGTCATTGCATCCAACTAGCCCAGACAGTTCTGGTTGTCTGATCTTCTACAAATACCAGCCCATCTTCCTATCAGCATCAGAGATCTGTTGACCCAGGAAAACAGCACACGCAGACAACCCCATCCAAACTCTGTGTACCTCACGGTATGGTGTTTGAATGGGCATCAGACCTAGAAACTTTCCTGTTCAGAGAACATCCTGGCTATTCTCAGTCAAAGTAGAAAAGACTCCACCACAAAATGCTATCTGGCTAAATGGAGATGTTTCTCCACCTGTGTGCAACAGAACCATTTCTGTTCAGGTGCTATGGTCATTCCTGTTGTTCTTGATTACATGCTTCATCTTAAGATGTCAGGCCTTTCTGTTACCGCTCTGTGGGTCCACCTAGCAGCAATCAGTGCCTTTAATCCTCCAGCTGAAGGATATATTTTTCCCCCTCACCAGTGTTTTCCCCAGGAATTGAAATTAGGGGGGGTGTTCAAATTTAGGGGGTGTCAGGACCAATGAGATATATAAAAGAGATATGAATAAAGTAAATGTTTTGTTAGGATAATGCAAGTTACACCAAAACATATAACAGGTCTAGATTTCTAAAATCATATTTTTTAAAAAAATGTATTTAAATTGATTTTTGAAAAGTAAGCCATCATGGGATAAGAGGGAGGTCCTCTCATGGATCAGTAACTGGTTAAAAGATGGGAAACAAAGGGTAGGAATAAAATCAGTTTTCAGAATGGAGAGAGAGAGAAATAGTGGTATCCCTGAGGGGTCGGTACGGGGACCATTACTGTTCAACATACTCATAAATTATCTGGAAAAATGGGTAAACAGTGAGGTGGCAAAATTTGCAGATGGTACAAAACTATTCAAGATAGTTAAGTCCCAGGCAGACTGCAAAGTGTTACAAAGGGATCTCACAAAACTGGGTGACTGGGCAACAAAAATGGCAGATGAAATTAAATGTCGATAAATGCAAAGTAATGCACATTGGAAAACAATCTCAACTATATATACAAACTGAAGGAGTCTGAATTAGCTGTTAACACTCAAGAAAGAGATCTTGGAGTCATGGATAGTTCTCTGAAAACATCCACTCAATGAGCAGCGGCAGTCAATGATTCCCAACATTCTGTTTGCTTTTTTAAAAAAGAATAGGAGTACTTGTAACACTGTAGAGACTAACAAATTTATTTGAGCATAAGCTTCTGTGGGCCCTAGCCCACTTCATCGGATGTAGCCCACAAAAGTGTATGCTCAAATAAATTTGTTAGTCTCTAAGGTGCTACACGTAATCCTGTTCTTTTGCAGATACAGACTAACACGGCTGCTACTCTGAAACCTTTTCTTTTTTAAGAAAGGGATAGATAATAAGACAGAAAATATCATATTGCCTCTGTATAAATCCATGGTATGTGTACACCTTGAATACTGTGTGCAGATCTGGTCAGCCCATCCCAAAAAAGATATATTGGAAATGGAAAAGGTACAGAGATGGGCAACTAAAATGATTAGGGGTATGAAACAAGAGGAGAAATTAAAATGACTGGGAATTTTCAGCTTAGAAAAGAGACGACTAAGGGGGGATATGATAGAGGTCTATAAAATCTTGACTGGTGTGAAGAAAGTGAATAAGGAAATGTTATTTAATCCTTCACATAACACAAGAACTAGCAGTCACCCAATGAAATTAATAGGTAGCAGCTTTTTAAAAAAACAAAAGGAAGTACTTCTTCACACAACATAAAGTCAACCCGTGGAACTCTTTGCCAGGGGATGCTGTGAAGACCAAAACTATAACAGGATTAAAAAAAAAACTAGATAAATTCCTGGAGAATAGGTCCATCAGTGGCTATTAGCCTGGATGGGGAGGGATGCAACACCATGCTCTGAGTGTCCCTAGCCTGTTTGCCAGAAGCTGGGAATGGGCGACAGGGCATGGATCACTTGATGATTACCTGTTCTGTTCTGAAGCACCTGGCCTTGACCACTGTTGGAAGACAGGATACTGGGCTATATGGACCATTGGTCTGACCCAGTATGACCATTCTTATGTAAAAATTAATTATAATAATAAAAATGTTTAGTACAGAAACTCCCCAACATAATGACCTCTCAAGATAGCAACAATGTGAGATAACAACCATGACAAATACTGCATTTTAAAAATCTTGGCCTACTAGGAAACATATTTATATAAGTTTCCATTCCCAGTCACAAATCTAGCATTCTGGAGCAAAGTCACTAAAATATAGTCCAGCAAACAAATGTTTATTTAATGTGCCCCTTATTTAAGCCGTCAGAGGTGCTTTCAAGTGAGTACACCTCCCAGGTGGAGGGCAAGAAGGCACCTTGCTCGTTCCTCCAGCTGCTCACTCTTTGCTCTGGCCACGGCTGTTCATTGTGGCACCGTTCACTCCACCTCTCAGTTGCCAATGGCCCTGCGCAGTCACTGTCTACTGCCACCTGCCACTGTGACCTCTGTGAGTTGGTCTCTTGAGGTTCCACCCAGCTCTCAGTGATTTCAGCTGAGCTCTCAGTCAGTCTAGTGCAGTCAGGGCTGTCTTTTACACAAAAACACTGTACTCACAGGAACACTGTCCCCACAGCAGTACTAAGCACTTAGACCTGATTATCAGTGATTTCAGCTGCAATGGTCACTTAACAGAACAAAAGACTATCTATGGAGCCTAATCAGCTCTGTTTTTAAACAGTGGAGAGGGACAGGTCCACACCCTCTCTTTTGATGCCCTCAGTCAGCACAGGCTAAGTACAGTTCTACTTCCCTTTACTCATCCAATAAGAACAACAACATTTAATTCCCAACCTCACCCCTACCCCCTGCATTCAAGTGATTTGTAACCCAACCCCAGCCAAAATCTATCACTTGGGCAACAAAGCTCTGTTTGCTGGATACCTTGGTAGATTAGGTGTGAATGTAAATACAATCTGGTCCTGACGCCTTTCCCCCCAGCCCCCAGCTCATCATTAGCTGTCAGGGAGAGCTCATTTAGACTTTGCTTACAAATCATCAATTGAAATTATTAGGTTGGCCAACATCACTGAAATGAATGCACTGACATTGTCATAAAAAACAACAGCTGTATAAGGAAGCTAGTCTATGTTCATACTTTTCAAATCTATTATACTTTCAGATACACATTTTATCATACACTGTATATGCTTTTAAAGTGTGTATTAATGTTTCCATTTCAATTGATATTTCCAAACAGTCACTAAATTGGCATGTTTCAGAGTAGCAGCTGTGTTAGTCTGTATCTGCAAAAAGAACAGGAGTACCTGTGGCACCTTGGAGACTAACAAATGTATTTGAGCATAAGCTTTCATGGGTCCACTTCATCGGATCCATAGAATGGAACTTATAGTGAGGAGATATTTATACATACAGAGAACATGAAAAGGTGGGAGTTGCTCAACCAACTCTAAGAGGCTAATTAATTAAGATGCACTATTGTCAGCAGGAGAAAAAAAAACTTTTGTAGTGATAATCAAGACAGTTTGACAAGAATGCGTGAGGATTCTTAACATGGGGAAATAGATTCAATGTGTGTAATGGCTGAGCCATTCCCAGTCTCTATTTAAACCTAAGTTGATTGTATCTAGTTTGCATATTAATTCAAGTTCAGCAGTTTCTAGTTGGAGTCTTTAAAGCTTTTCTGTTGCAAAATTGCCACCCTTAAATCTGTTACTGAATGGACAGAGAGGTTGAAGTTTTCTCCTACTGGTTTTTGCATGTTATGATTCCTGATGTCAGGTTTGTGTCCATTTGTTCATTTGCATAGAGATTGTCTGGTTTGACCAATGTACATGGCAGAGGGGCATTGCTGGCACATGATGGCATATATCACATTGGTAGATGTGCAGGTGATCGAGCCCCTGATGGTGTGGCTGATGTGATTAGGTCCTATTATGGTGTCATTTGAATAGATATGTGGACAGAGTTGGCATCAGGCTTTGTTGCAAGGATAGGTTCCTGGGTTAGTGTTCTTGTTCTGTGGTGTGTGGTTGCGGGTGAGTATTTGCTTCAGGTTGGGGGGCTGTCTATAAGCGAGGACGGGTCTCTCTCCCAAGATCTGGGAGAGTGAGGGATCATCTTTCAGGATAGGTTGTAGATCTTTGAGGATGCGCTGGAGAGGTTTTAGTTGAGGGATGAAGGTAACGGCTAGTGGCGTTCTGTTATTTTCTATGTTGGGCCTGTCTTGTAGTAGGTGACTTCTGGGTACTCTTCTGGCTCTTTCAATCTTTTTTTTTCACTTCAGCAGGTGGGTATTGCAGTTTTAAGAATGCTTGATAGAGATCTTGTAGGTGTTTGTCTCTGTCTGAGGGATCGGAGCAAATGCGATTGTATCTTAGAGCTTGGATGTAGACAATGGATCGTGTGGTCTGTCCTGGATGGAAGCTGGAGGCATGTGGGTAAGTATAGCGGTCAGTAGGTTTCCAGTATAGGGTGGTGTTTATGTGACCAGCACAGTAGTGTCAAGGAAATGGACCGCTTGTGTGGATTGGTCTAGGCCAGGCCTGCACAAAATGCGGCCGGCCCGCGGAGCCTCACTGTGCGGCCCGCCGGGGGATTCTAAATCCCCCCCCCCACGGCGCTCTGCGGGCAGTCCAGAGCCCTTTGAATCCCAGCCGCGGCCAGGAATCAAAGGGCTCTGGACGGCCTGCAGGAGCAGGGAGCCCAGAGCCCTTTAAATCTCAGCCGGGGCCGGGATTCAAAGGGCTCTGCGCTGCCCGATGCGGCGGGGAGCCCAGAGCCCTTTAAATCCCAGCCGCGGCCGGGAATCAGAGGGCTCTGGGCTGCCCGCAGGGGCAGGGAGCCCAGAGCCCTTTGAATCCCAGCCCCTGGCCGCTGATTGCCCCCTTCCCAGACCCCTGCCCCAACTGCCCCTTGGGACCCCAGCCCCTATCTAAGCCTCCCTTCTCCTTGTCCCCAGCTGCCCCCTCCTGAGACCCCACCCACCTTCCCCCCAGGACCCCACCCCCTACCTGTCCCCTGATAAACCTCCTGGACTCCCATGCCTATCCAATTGCTGCCTGTCCCTTGACTGCCCCTCTGAACATCTGCCCCATCCAACTCTCCCTGTCCCTTGACTGCCCCCCGGAACCCCCTACCCCTTCTCCAACCCCAAAACCGCTTACTGTGCCACTCAGACCAGTGTGTCTGGCTCCTGCAGCTCCAGACAGTTGCTGCCATGCTCCCCCATGGAGCCCACAGCCCTCTCCCACCCCGAGCACCTGCCTTCCAGATTTGAACACCTCAAAATTCAGGAGTGCTCAAGCTCGGTTTGGGCAGCTTTTACTTCATTTCTCCCAAATCAAATATACTGATCCACTGTAACTTGCTGTAGAAAAAGTAGGATAAAATTGAGCAAGAAATGCCTATTAGGACTGGAATTGCTATTTTCAACAGCCATTGCCTTTTTGTTTGTTTGAAAGGAAGACAGTGATATTGCATTGGCAAATTCCCCATAGAAAGAAAGAGTGGAACAAAAGAATAATAAAGGCACCTCAACTTTTCCTCATTTATGGAGGACAGTCTTATAATATGCATCCAGATATCCTCCAATCACACACGCTGAAAATTGTTCCACTTTACTGCAGCTCTGTAACCATATGGGAACCAATCCTGTCTGTGTTTTGTGCACATCCGAAATTCCGTCTGAATGACCCGCCCTGGGAGCGAGTTACCAGTGACCCAGGGCTGGGGTGGCAGGAGGTGTGTGTGGGGGGCACTAGTGGGGGGGAGCCCAGGGCTGGGGCAGCAGCAGGGTGGAGGGAGGGCACTGGTGGGGAGGAAAGGGGGAAGCCCAGCGCTGGGGTGGCAGGGGGTGTGTTTGTGGGGGGGGGAGAGCCCAGGACTGGGGCAGCAGGAGGGTGCGGGGGGAGCCCAGGGCTGGGAAGGGGGACAGCCAATTTTTTTTTTGCTTGGGGCAGCAAAAAACCTAGAGCTGGCCCTGCTGGGTTCCCCCAGCCGCTGGAGCCCCGGGCCCTTTAATTTGACCCTGAGGGCTCCCAGCCACCTCTTTAGCTGGGAGCCCCTGGTTGATTTAAAATAAAGTATCACCTCCCCACCCCTAACCTTCCTTTTTGGCCCACAGCTGTTTTGGTGGGGTGGCGCTGGGGAAGGAGGGTTTGTTTCTGCAGGGCTGGGCGGCCCTGGGGCGGGGTGTTTCCTCGGGCTAGGAGGTTTCAGCCCTCAGCTGTTTTCTTTGGGGAATGTGGCCCTTGCCGCTTTACGAGTTGTGCAGGCCTGGTCTAGGCTGAGGTTGATGGTGGGATGGAAATTGTTGAAATCATGGTGGAATTCCTCAAGGGCTTCTTTTCCATGGGTCCAGATGATGAAGATGTCACCAATGTAGCACAAGTAGAGTAGGGGCATTAGGGGACGAGAGCTAAGGAAGCGTTGTTCTAAGTCAGGCATAAAGATATTGGCATACTATGGGAACAGGCAGGTACCCATAGCAGTGCCACTGACTTGAAGGGTATATATTGTCCACAAATGTGAAATAGTTGTGGGTGAGGACAAAGTTGCAAAGTTCAGCCACCAGGTTTGGCATGTAACTAGTTCACAAAACTGGGGGGGATGTTGGGGAAATTCAGGGGGGGTGTAGGGAAATCACTGCCCCTCACCCTACATTAGTCAGATTTCTGAGAGGCCTCATTAGGGCCTTCCTGAAGCCAGCACCACAATGGGACTTCAGTCTTGTACTTTCCACACTGACTAGACCTCCCTTTGAGCTGTTGTCACTTGTTCCATGTCCCACTTCTTTATGTAAGTAGTCACCTTCCTAGTCGCCATCACATCAAGGAGAAGGGTTAGCGTATTAGGAGGGCTGATGGCAGACCCACCATATTTCATAAGAAGAAGGTTTCTTTTAATCTCCATCCAAAATTTATTCCTAAGGTGATCTGAGTTCCACATGAATCAACTGATTTTCTTTACTAACCCTTATGCTTCTGGGGAAGAGAGGAGATTTCACTCTCTTGATGTCGGATGAACTTTGGCTTTTTATCTACAGAAAACAAAACCAATTTAAAAACTTCTAGGCTTTTCTTGCTATAGCAGAATGAACATGGGAATAAGCATTATTTGCTCAGACACTAAGTAGATTTCTGGATGTATCCTTTTTCTATATCAGTTGGATCATCTCACTTCCCCTGAAGGGGTAAGAGCCCATTCTACTAGAGCATAGGCAACTTCAGCATCATTATTTGGAGATGTACTTATTCTGGACATTTGTAAGGTGGCTAATTGGATTTTCATCCACACTTTCAGAAGGCATTACTCCTTAGTCCAGACCTCTTCTGCAGATGCAACATTTGGAACAGCAGTGGTAGTATTCTACTACTCTCTGAATACTATTTACTAATCACCCATGTGTGGAATACACACAGGAACCAGCACTCGAAGAAATGAAGGTTACTCACCTGAACTGGAGGTTCTTCGAGATGTTTGATCCCTATCTGTATTCCACTACCCACACTTCTTCCTCTCTGCTGCGGATATTGTCTGATTTGCAGTAAGAGGAGGAACTGGAGATTTCGGTCAACATCACCTTTATGTCCTCAGATCAGAGCACAAGAAGAGCATCTGTCAAGGTGTGGACCAGCAGACACTGCTTGCTTACAAAGCACCAATCTCAGATGCATGGAGCCCATGCATACCCATGTGTGCAATACAAACAGGGTCATGACCTCCTGTTATGGGTGATTAACCTTCATTTCAGGCTCTCTCAAAACTCAGGCAGACATTCCTGCATTGGTTACACCTGGGTCACGTTGTCAAGGTTTTCTGCACAATTGTAGTAGCTAGAGACTTGCAAGGAATCTGAAACTGGAGAGCAATTGAGAAGTCTGTCCAGGCATTCTGTCTAGTCATTCACACATGTCAGTGGAGGAGGGTGCACCTCACACTTTGGGGAACACTATTTTACAGGAAGCAATGTGTTCCTGTGCTGTGTGCCCACTCCGATACTCAAGTTTGGGGAACAGGGTCATAGCCCTGCCCAAGCCCATACGTCCTGTCTCCTTGGGTGAGTCTAGTGCTGCCAGTAATGTTGCACTCATGCAACCCTTGTTCTCACATAAGTGGAAATAATGGGATTATGCTGGCCCTTTTACAGTGATTCAAGGCTGGTGGGAGACTCCTTGAGCCCTCTCCCTTCTCTCTGCTAATTTGTACAAGACTGTCTGTCTTGTGGCCCAATTATTTATAAATGTGATGTTATTTTAAAAGCATTAACATCATTACTTTGCCTTTTCTGTTTTTTCTGTTTTTCCTTTGGCTTTTTGTATTCAAAGCATGTATCTTATACAGGAAAAAAGGGAGGAATAGTGTTTATATCACTTTGTACTGGCTGGATGGCCAGAGTAGCTCAATATGTATATTTAGTACACCTTTTTTTTATACTGGCAGAATCATTGCTGTCATTCTTTCTCCTGTGTACTGTCACCAGGGAGAGAATGCAATGATTGAACAGATGCTGTGTGCTATATGAAAAACAAAATCTTCTCCAGGGCATTCATCTGCCCTGGAATTCATTTCATTTCTTACACATTCTGAGAATCGTTACTTACCCGTTCTGAGAATGAGATGTAAAATTTGCTCCCTTCTTAATATTTGTTTTGCTTTGCTAGGGTATCTCTATAGTTCAAACTGTATAAAATTCATTTTTCATTACTTAAAGTAATAAACTGCAGTTGTCTTCTCTATTTTGTGTGTGACATTTCTCACTGGTTTGTGTTTTTGGAAGTCCATAATCCTCTCTATATAGTGCTTTTATAACCGAAAGGAAAGTTATACCTGTATATTTTCAAGTCCTTGTGTTACTCCAGTCAACAAAACTAACATTTTAGTCTTCCAGATATAATAGGTATTTCTTCTTCAAATAGTGTCCCTATGAGTGCTCCACTGTAGGTGTGCATGTGTCCTTGTGCTGCTGATCGGAGAACTTAGGTAGCAGTGTTCGTTAGGCCCGCATATGCGCTGACCCCGTGCTGTGCCATGAGGCTAGTCAGCGCAAGTGGGCTAACCACCTCAATTCCTTCTCAACCACTCCTGACAAGAGACATAGCAATTCACAGTCCATTAAAACTATCGCTTTAATTTACATGTCTATAGTTAATCTCCTAGTTATAGTTTTTTCTGTTTTCTAATTTTACCCTTGAAAATTAAAATTAAAAAGAAAAAGACTTTAATTTCTTTTCTGGCTCTTTTTTCCCTGCTGGGGACCCTTCCATCCAGTGGGGTGTGCCCAGTTCACTGGCCTTTAAGGAATACCTCACTTGCAAAGAGACAATCCTGATTGCAGACAATCACTCAGTGCATTCGCTGCCTCGGAGAAGGCCACATCCAGCAAAAGTGTGGTTTCTGCCAATAATTCTTTCCATAATCTCATATGGACCAAGAGCTTGACCGAAGATCATCTTCATGGTGGCTGCTCTCAGGCCTGAATCACCTGGCAGACATGAGTCTTCCCCTCAGCCCTCTACATCTAAGGGTGGTGGATCGAAGAAACAAGCCGCAGACTCCTCTCATAAATAATCTAAGAAATGAGTGGGAAGTCTCCACATTGAACCCTGACATAACTGTAAGTAGCGCCTACCTGCAAGAAGGCAGACAAAAAATTCTATGTGCCTGCCAAGGAATTTGAATTGCTTTTTTACCATCAGCCACCCAACTCCATCGTGATGGACGCCATCAAGTCCTGCAGCTGAAAACACCAGTCGAAGGCTACTCCCAGTGACAGGGATTGGAAGTGCCTGGACCTTTTCAGAAAGAAAGCGTTCTCTTCGGCCACTCTTTCATTCCATATTGCCAGCTACCAGGCCCTCACAGCAAAGTATGACTACATAAACTATTCAAAACTGAATGACTTTATTGAATGGGTGCCAGAGTCACATCATGACCAATTTAAGTCCTTTGTCCAATGGGCCAGTTAGTGGAAAAGACATGGGTGCAGTGTGCCCTCAGTGCAGCCGACACAGTGGCTAGCTCCATTTCCACGGCTGTGGTGATGCAACGGGCATTTTGGCTCCACCTGTCAGGCTTCCCGAAGAAGGTACAGTCTATGGTGGAAGACCTCCCACTTGAGGGCACAAAGCTCTTTGCCGAGAAGACCGATGCCTCCCTTCACACCTTGTAGGATTCTAGGGCAATTTTCTGATCACTGGGCTATATGTGAGGACAAATAAGATGGTTCAGTCCCCAATCCCAGCACAGACCGCACACATATCAGTACACAGCTCAAAGCTACTATGAGCCGAGGAAGAAAGGCAAATTCCCCATATGTAAACCATCTGTCCCACAGTCTTCTTCATCCCAGCCCTCTACGCCCAAACACTAGTATTGATGGGCAGGTCGAGGCAACGTTAGACCGCTCTTCCCGACTAATTCCGCAGATCATGGCTTCACACCCGTGGCTACCCATTGTCAGCAGTGCTTGGGAATGCTTAACAACAGACCGATGGATCTTAGAGATCATTTGAACTGGATACTCCATCCACATTACCTTCCCTACCCCCTCCACAACACCCTTCCATGTCTCTCTTCAGGGACTCACAAGAGTTTACTGTGAGAAGAGGTAGATTGTCTCCAGTTACTAGCCATCTCACAATCTAAGAGGCAAAGGTTCTACTCTTGTTATTTCCTAATCCCGAAGAATAAGGGCTGTTGGAGACCCATACTAAACATCAGAGCTCTCAACAAGTTTGTCAAGGCTCAAAAGTTCAAGATGGTCACCTTAGCAATGATTATTCCAGCATTAGAGCAGGGAGACTGGTTTTCAGCCCTCGACCTTCAGGACACCTATTTTTCATATTTCCATCCTACCAACTCACAGGCGATTTCTCAGATTCACTCTGGGACAAGACCACTATTAACACAGAATACTTCCCTTTGGGCTATCATCAGCCCCAAGAGTGTTTTCCAAGGTCTTCTCAGTGGTGGCTGCTCAACTATACTCCCAAGTGATCATGAATTACCCATACTGGGATGACTGCCCCTTCAAAGCCTCCAGGAGGCTCAGTGAGTCACCAGAGCTGCAATGTACTTATTTATGGAACTGGCCCTACAGATCAACACCCAGAAACCTACCCTCACTCCAGTGCAATGCATGGAATTCATAGGTGCCAGCCTCGATTCATTACAGGCCAGTGCTCTCTTACCTCAACACAGGTTCCTCTGCCAGGCCATGCTCATAGAGGTTCAGAGCAGCCTGTGAATATCAGACAGACTTGGCCTCCAACTCTTGTGGGACATATGGCAGTGATACTACAAGACAGGCTTCATGTGCAACACTTTCAAATGTGGTTCAGTTCAGTTTGCAGACCAAATGGACAGACTGGAGAAGCCCCTTTCACCACCTGCTAGGATCAAAACGTCCCTAAACTGGTGGAAGGACCCAGCTAACATTTGCAAAGGGATCCCCTTCTCACAAGCCCCACCATCATTACTTCTCACCACCAATGCACCACTTTAGAGTGTGGTGTGCATCTAAACAACCTCACAATACAAGCAAGTGTTCACCCGAGGAGATTATGTGCAGGGATATCTCCATAAGTTAAGAGCGGTCAGGAACGCCTGTGCCCTTTTCCTCCTGCTGATCAAAGGATCACACACAAAGATCCTGACAGGCAACATGGCTTGTATGTACTATATCAATAGATAGGGGCGAGCCAGGTCTCCCTGTGCTGCACAGAAGCAATGAGGTTCTGGAACTGGTACATCTCTCATGATGACATGCTCTCTGCTGCTTACCTCCCAGGCACACAAAATTGAATAGCGGGCAGTGTCAGTTGCAAATTCCCACACGACCATGAGTGGGAAATAGACCCAACAATACCTCACAACCAATTCCAATGTTGCCACTCATCTAAGCAAGAAATGTTAATGCTAGTGCTCCAGGGCAGGGGTAGGATAGTATTCCCTGGGTGATGCTCTCCTCCTCCTCTGGGACAGTGACCTTCTCTATGCCTTTCCCCATTTCACCTACCGTAAAATGTCCTGCTGATAATAAAACAGGGCAGGGCTCATATCATTCTGATTGCTCCTACTTGGCTGAGACAGACTTGGTACCTTTACCTGTCACAGCTTGTGATGTGTCCGCCAGTCCCTCTCCCAGACATTCCCCACCTCCTCTTGCAGAACAGAGGACATATCCTACATCCCAACTTGGCGGTCTTTGCCTCAAGGCATGGATCCTGCTTTTTTCTAATACCTAGAAAGTTCCTGTTTAAGAGACGTACAAAAGGTTCTATTACACAGTAGAAAGTCCTCAACACGACATACTTACCTGCAAAAATGATCTAGGCTCCAGATTTGGTGCACATCTCAACAAATTTCTCAAACATCTGTGACTTTTCCACATATCCTAGACTATGCATTGAACCTAAAGAGGTTGGGACTCTCTTTGAGTTCTCTCAGGGTCCAGCTAGTGCAGTGTTTCCCAAACTTGGGATGCCGCTTGTGCAGGGAAAGCCCCTGGTGGGCTGGGCCGGTTTGTTTACCTGCCCCGTCCGCAGGTCCAGCCAATCACTGCTCCAGGCCAATGGGAGCTGCAGGAAGTGGCGCGGGCGGAGGGATGTACTGTCCGCCGCTTCCAGCAGCTCCCATTGGCCTGGAGCAGCAAGCTGTGGCTAGTGGAAGCCGCGATCGGCTGGATCTGCTGACACAGCAGGTAAACAAACTGGCCCAGCCCACCAGGGGCTTTCCCTAGACAAGCAGCGTCCCAGGTTTGGGAAACACTGATCTAGTGGCTTTTTACCAACTTGTAGAGGGGTACTCAGTGCTGTCACACCCAATGACTAAAACAAGGGTCGGCAACCTTTCAGAAGTGGTATGCTGAGTCTTCATTTATTTACTCTAATTTAAGGTTTCGCGTGCCAGTAATACATTTTAACATTTTTAGAAGGTCTCTCTCTATAAGTCTATATTATATAACTAACTATTGTTGTATGTAAAGTAAATAAGGTTTTTTAAAATGTTTAAGAATCTTCATTTAAAATTAAATTAAAATACGGATCTTATCAGTTTAGTGCAGTGGTTTTTAACCTGGGGTGCATGCCCTTTCTGGGAGTGCGAGACATGCAAGATTTTTTTAGAAGGTAAATCATTGAAAACACAAATTAAGCACAGGCAGATAAGTACAACTACTGTGTTTCATCAAACCTATGTATTTATTAACATTATATGTTTTTAACAATTACTGTAATATACAAACAAAGTTTATAAGTTTTCAAGTTTTTAAGCTAATTGTAGTGTAATTTTTGATAAGGGGTGTGAGAACATATTTTGAGAACTCCAGACCATCAGCGGGCTGAGCGGGGATGAGTGTAGTGTATTAAATTGCTCCCCATAGCAATGTGCTACTTATGGTGTACTACTTTGGGCTGCCCGTCCTGATGCTCTGAGCAGCCTGGTCAGGGAACAGGGGTGGTTGGATAGGTGTGGGAGTCCCAGGGGGCCTGTCAGGGGTCGGGGCAGTCAGGGGACAGGGAGCAGGGGGCTTGGATGTGGAGGGTGTCCCGGGGAGCAGATGGGGTGGGGGGGTCCCGGGAGGGGGTGGTCAGGAGACAAGGAGTAGGGGGGGTTGGATGGGTGGGGAGTTCTGAGTGGGGCAGTGGGTCCTGGGAGGGGGCGGTCAGGGGACAAGGAGCAGGGGGGTTGGATGGGTCAGTGGTTATGTGGGGGGCAGTCCGGGGGCGGGAAGTGGGAGGGGGTGGATAGGAGGCAGGCTGTTTGGGGAAGCACAGCCTTCCCTACCCGGGTGTAGTGTATTAAATTTCTCCCCGTAGGAATGTGCTACTTACAGTGTACTACTCACGGCTGCCAGTCCTGGTGCTCCGCAAGTAGCACGTTCTTACTGGGAGAAATTTAATACACTATACCAGCGGACAGAACTCCAGACTGGTGGCGGGCTGAGCGGCTCAGCCCACCGCCAGTCTGGGGTTCCGGCCGCCGGCTCCTGCCAGCCGGGGTCCCAGCTGCCGGCCCCGCTCAACCCGCAGCGGGCCTGGGGTTCCATTCACCCAGGCCAGCAGTGGGCTGAGTGGGGGCGGCAGCCGGGAACTCAGCCATCGTGCCAGTAAAAATCGGCTTGCGTGCCTCAGGTTGCCGACCCCTGGACTAAAAGTTTCCTCAGGGGTATAGTAAACCTCTTCCCACAACCTCAACTTCCTACCCACATGTGGAACCTAAATTTAGTGTTGAAGGACTGACTAGGCCTCGCTTCAACCCCCTGGCCATCTGTTCGCTGACATACCTGTCAATGGAAACAGCCTTCCTGATAGCAATTACCTCGGCCAGGAAAATAGCAGAGATAGCAAACCTAATGGTGCATCCCCCCATATGATAATTTTTCCAGAAAAGGTTACACTCAGTCAGCCTTCAAAATTCATCTCAAAGGCAACCTCTCCATTTCACATGAATCAACTGATTCACCTTCCTATCTTCTACCCCAAGCCTCACCAGGACAACAAGGAGGCTATATTGTATAACTTAGATGTTATGCAATTAATTAGATCCCCCATTCCACTGGCTCTGTGTTCCCCCATACTTGGGTCCCCCAATCTCTCCCCCACCAGGGGTTCTGAGTGCCCCACATTATCTCCTCACCCTATACCAGCATCCTCCATTCTCTCCTCTATGTCAGGGTTCTGTGTCCCCAGATCCCTCTCTCCCTCATTCTCCATCCCATGCCAGGCACTGTTTGTTTCCCACCATGTTTTGTCTGGGTGATAAGTCATTCATGATGTCATCATGTGAAACTCTTGGGAGAATGAGCAGAGATCAGATAAGGTATTGTTATGTTGAAAGTCATTAATGAGTGCCATTAGTTTATTCCTTATAGACAATTGCCGAGTGCTTGAAACTGGCTGTGCTAATCAGATGGCAGGGACTCCATGTGACTCCTGTTTTCTGGTTTACCCAAAAATTAATAGAATTCTGGCCACTGATACCTAGAACAGTCTTTGAAATTTTTGAATTTATCAGATAGGACATTCAAAAGTTACTGCATTACAGACTGACAGAAAAATGCTATCAAGTGGGTAGTAAGGTCTTCACAAGCTCGGCCAAAAAATTTAGCATCTCGTGTCAAATCTTTTCTTCATGGCATTATTTTAACAGTGGAATTACACAGACTCTTCAGACTTCCCATATGGTTAAATGATAGAAATATTTTGTTTTAGACTACTTCTAAATATTTTTTTAAATGATTAATAGTATTTTTCCTGTATTCTTCCTCTAGTTTGAGGATTGCACTGGGGCTGAGACATATGTGTCTAGAATTATGCCTACAGTGAAGCAGCAGTGCACATGTTCAGAGGCAGAAACTTTTACAGCCAAAAATTTACATGTTGGTTGAGTTTAGTCAGGCAGGAGCTGAATGGCGGTTTTGTGGATCTCAGTGGTGCTTACATTGAGACTGAGACACCTGAGTCCCTTTATTGATATGTCCCCATCAATATTTGTTGCCTGTATTTGTTGCAGGCACTGTGAAGAATTATTTTGTTGTGATTTACTATTGCTTATGTTGGTACTGATTTAAATGTTTTTCATTCTTTTGATTGTGATAGACAAGTTTTGGGGACCTTTGCCTGTGTTTTTAGTTTATACTAGGTACTCCAATTAAATCCTGGACCTTAGTACCTTAAGAGTTACAGATGTCACTTTAAAAAATGTTTGGTATGAGCTGAGCTCTGCTGCCAGCCAGTGAAGTCAATAGAAGTAGCATTCTGGAGCTATTGAAGTCAATGGCAAAACTCCCATTGACTTCAGTAGGGCCAGGATATCACCCTGGGAGTTTTACCATTGACTGGTAATGAAGAAAATTTATTTTACTATGAAGATTTTATGCCATTAAGAAAAAAATGCTAAAAATACAGTTTTAACCCCCTGATGCATATACTTACTTGTAAGTAGTCCCATTGAAGTCAATGGGATTCTACATGTAAGTAAAGTTATGTACCCGCTTAAGTGTTTGCAGACAGCCTTCTACTAGTGGCATTAAAAACAAACAATAGTTATAATTTAGTGTATTATACATTTTAATCTAAAGATGCTATAGAGCAGTTTTTCAAATTAGTTTTACAAAGACTGAACCTGATTTAAATCAAGTATTGGGGGGCACGGGGAATCAAGTGATTTAAATTGGGTTGTTTTAAATTGCTCCATCCTGAAGGTTAGGTACACTTTCAAGGGTAGGATAGAATTACATACATATAAATTCATGGGTTTTTTCCTTCTCTTTCTGTGATTTAGGCCTCAGGCAAGAAAACAGTACCTAATTCTGGCTCGTGGTCCATGTACCTTTCTAGTACTGCTAAAATGTTCAAGGCCACAGCAATTAGCATATAATTCGATTTCAAGGTTTTCAGTTGATTGCCTTTTTGTGGCCATAATACTTAAAACGGAAGCTGTTGTAGAGTATTTTTTACTTGTTTAAGCAAAACAAACTGTAGAAAAAAGGGAATTGAATGACTGTGACAGCTTGGTAAAGGAACCTGGAGTTTGTATTTATTTATTTTCTGGAAGCATCATGACATTGATACATACATGGGGAAAAGAATGATTCTTATGTGAGTTGTTTTTTTTCTTGGATAATTGATGAAAATCTCACTTGATTTTTTTAATCTCTCTCCCCCTCCACCTCCAAAATGTACTTTTGCAGAAGCATAAGATAGATCTTTTCTACAAACTGCGCCATGTGATGAATGAACTCATTGACCTGCGTAGACAGCTACTGTCAGGTCACTTGACACAGGATCAGGTACGAGAAGTCAAGAGACACCTTACAGTGCGACTGGACTGGGGTAATGAGTAAGTACAAATACCATCTGAGTGCCATCTATTTTAATTAATATGGAATGTTTTTTGTGTAATGGAATTTGCAAACGGTTGAACTATCTTCTAGTTGTTGGCAACTGAAACCAAATATCACTTTTTACATTCTGAGTTTACGACGTACCTCCTCCCCAATAGATATACATAATTTAAAATTGTAAAAATGTATGATTTGCTTCTACCATTCATTCCTTTCTGAAGGAGTCTGTATTTTTCAATGTGTTTTAGGCCTTATTGCTTAAGTTGTACAGTGAATATTAAATCTGAGGTAGTCTATACATTGTAATTTATCTGCATTATTATTAATATTACCATTTTGCCATTTGAAAAATTGTTACTGTCAGTGGAACAACTGTACAGCTTTGTTGTTAGGCAACGCTGTAGAATAGCCAGAACTGACACTGTCTGATCAAATGATTAACACTGTGGAGTTGAGGATTATAGTATTCAGATTTAATTTTGTTTTAGGTCTTGTAATCCGTATAATTCTCTGCTGATGGGTTCTCAGATTTTGTGCCCTGATTATCAGTCCTGTTGTATAGAAGTGACCATGTGAATCTCCTTTTTATGGAGCCAAAGGGATTTATAGTAATTTAGAGTTGAGTCTGGAATTATAATTAATTACTTAAAAAAAAAACCACTAGCCCTATCCCAGAATCGATTCTTGAAAAACAACAAGTAAAAAGCTTAGCTTGCCTAGTTCTAAGGCAAAGTGCTGTGAACAGATATGTTATGCGTGGCATGCACATGACCTTTTCGGAGGAAATGTCACTCTCCTTAGGCTTACAAAAACCTTTCGTCCACCAGGATGTGGATACTTATAATTAAAGTACAGAGTAAAATTCTGTGTAAGTTACCAAAAACAGAAAAATGTCAGTTTTTCCTCCCTAACTTACTCTAGTCATGTCCACATTCCTTGAGCACCTGTGTCAGGACTCCCATGGAGAAGAGTACTGAAATGAACTGACAAAAACTCAACTGGCCCCTCTTGTTAAATTAATATATTACTCTCTTCTTAGTTGAAAAAGAGGCTCTGAAAGATGTAGACTAACAGAATTACTTAAGTGATTGTCTTGCATTTTAACTGCCACTAATGTAAATGGAACCCAATAAACCATTGTGATGGATTCAACCCAGACTAGTAAAGGGCTCTTTCACCACCTGCCCTGCAACTCTAGATGCCTGAAATGCTCTTGCTGTGGCTCACAGCCCCGACAACAACAGCCAGCAGACAAGCATGCAGGTCACACCCTGGTTTCCATTGCTCAGTTACTTTTGAAAAGTGACCCCATAATGGTCCCTTCTGACCTTAAGTCTATGAATCTATGAAAACCCCAACACCCTCCCAGTTACGAATATCCCCCAAATCATCTGCTAATGTGGCAATCTGCTGAGGTTCCCAGAATTGTGAACTACTGTGTTACCCCTCTCAGCCTCAGTAAGTGAGAGTTTTTCTACTGCTAAGCTGTGTGACAACTCCCTGATACACCAGCTCGTCTGTCTGGCCAGTAAACCCTTCAGGACACACCTTGTCTTGCATGTAACAAACAGTGAACCCCCATCTCCCAAGTTCCCCAGAGATGTCTCCATGCCATGTCCAGCCCTCTCCTGGAATACTCTCAGAAGTTCATAAATTTGCTACTCCTTTAAAGAGATTATGCACTGGAGTTCATTAATTTAATTAGAGTGTGACAACACTCTTATTTCAATCATAGCACTGAATTGGTTTTTAGTAAAAGTAAAACAAGTTTATATAACAAAAAGACATCGGATTAAGTGATACCAAGTAAAAGGAATAAAGATTAAAAAGGGTTAAAAGCAAACAAAAGTCAAAATACATTTCTAAGGCTAAAACTTATTTTCAGCAAGTTACAGTTTTTGCCTAAGCAGGCATCTCACCTAAATTCAGGTCTCAAAAACTTCAACTCACTTGTTTGAAGGATCCAACATTCCATGATTTCAAGAGCTCTGGACCCTTTAATTTCCCAAGTGATGGATAATTATGAGGGTTCTCTCCCCATTCTATTTATAGTCCAGTAAACCTTTGAAATTTATTATTTGACAAGTAAGCCCAGACAAAGCTTCTCTCTCCTCCTGGGATGTAGGAAGACAGCATGGCATCTAAAGTTCATTGTCCCTACTTCAAGAGGCAGGAAGACTTTCTGTTGTTATTCCCTGCCTATTGACTTCCCATCATACAGAAATGGGGCTTCCATTGTTTTGATTCCATAATGCTTAATTTACATTGGAGACAGGTAGGTAGCTGTCTTCCCTCCTGGCAGGGAGAAAACCTATACAGGTCTGTCACATCTTACGCACATTTAACATGTGCGATTTCAGCTTTGCGCGGTTGGGAGAAAGAAAAAAAAATCGGGCGATTCCACCAGTGTGAGACGCGAATCTGCTGTTCCCACTAAAATATTTTTTGGGGGGACTTGACAGCAACAGCATATCTTTAGGCCTGTGATAAGGGACTCCCGTACAGTAACCCTGGAGGATTGGCAAAAAAAAAAATGTTTAAATAGTGTGTCTGCCCCGGAGTGAGTGTGAGATGGGAGAAGCGAATCTGCTGTTCCCATTACAGTACTCAGTCCCCCTGTGCCTCTCATACTGTGTGCATCTCGCCGTGCTGAGTGAGATTCTGCTGTGCCTGTACTGTTTAAAAAGACAGTACGTATTTTCGTACTGTATAACATGGCCCCTAAACGCAAGTCACCTACTTCATCTGGTGCTCAACCGAAGAAACAGCAATGTGTTCCAACGCTGGAGGAAAAACTGTCCGTGTTGGACTTATTGGGAGATGGTATGTCTATTGCCAACGTGGTGCGTAAATACGGCCGCAACGAATCTAGCATCCGTGCCATCAAGATTCGAGAGACAGAAATTCGTCAAGCCGTGGCATCAAGTGCTCCAGTAACTGCTAAGGTGATGAGCCAAGTGCGTGATAAGACTTTAGTGAAGACTGAAAAGGCATTAAAGTTATGGCTGGAGGACATGAACCGTAAACGTGTGCCTATCAATGGCAACATGTTGCAAGAAAAGGCTCTTAGCATCTATGCGCTGTTCAAACCTCCCGCCGAAGAGGGACAGCCTTCTGATAAGAAGGAATTCAAAGCCAGCCAAGGTTGGCTTAAGAGATTTAGGAACCGCTTCAACCTCAAAAATGTGCAGACTACTGGTGAAGCTGCATCTGCCAATGAGGACGCAGCAAAAGCCTACCCCGAACAATTAAAGAAAATCATAGAGGAAAGGGGCTATCTTCCAGAACAAGTTTTTAATGCTGACGAGACTGGGCTCTTCTGGAAAAAAATGCCCACCCGCACTTACATTTCAAAATCAGAAAGACAAGCCCCTGGCTTCAAAGCAGCTAAAGACCGTGTGACTGTGTTGCTTTGTGGCAATGCGGCTGGGCATTTAATAAAGCCGGGCTTGCTCTATAGGGCTGCAAATCCCCATGCACTAAAAGATAAGAACAAAAATCTCCTGCCTGTGTTCTGGCAATCAAATAAAAAGCTTGGGTGACGGCAGCATTATTTCTGGATTGGTTCCACAAGTGTTTCATTCTGGAGGTCAAGCAGTACCTTGAAGAAAAAGGACTTGACTTTAAAGTGTTGCTGATAATAGACAATGCTCCTGGCCATCCTGCGGCACTCCGGTTTGCGCATAACGATGTTGAAGTCGTCTTTCTCCCCCCCAATACCACCTCCATCCTCCAACCTCTCGTCATTAGCTGTTTCAAGGCCACGTACATGAGGCTTACATTCTCACGGATCCTTACCGCTATGGATGCTGATCCCAATGTTAATGTGATGGAGTGTGGGAAGTCCTTCAACATTGCTGATTGCATCACTTACATTAAACAGGCAATGGATGCAGTCAAGCCTGAAACAGTCAATGCATGTTGGCGAAACCTATGAGAAGACTGTGTGAGTGATTTTAAGGGTTTCCCGACCATTGATAAAGTGCAACTCATTGTTCATGTGGCTAGGCCAGTGGGTGGTGATGGCTTCGTCGACATCCTCGAGGAAGAAATTGAGGGATTAATTGTAAGGGCCATAGAGAAACATTGACTAACGAAGAGTTAGAGGAACTGATAAAATCATCTGCAGCAGACGAAGATGATGATGAACAGGAAGAGCCAGCAACTTGGAATCTTCATAAATTTTCTGAAGTGTTCCCAGCAGCGAAACATTTGAATGATTTAATTTCTGAATATGATCCCTCTATGGAATGAAGCCTCAAAATCACATGTAGTATTACGGATGATTTGAGACCGTACCAAGAAATGTTTGAGGAGCTCAAGAGACAACAGCGACAGTTGCCAATCACCATGTTTTTAAAGAAAAAACAACCAGCAGCAGCAGAGCCTACACAATCAACTTCTCAAGCTGAACCAGAGCCAACCACTTTGTCTACGACTCACTCTTTGTCACCCAAGCCTAGCCCATCGTCTCCTGGATCGACATCAAGCCCTGATGACTCAATAATAGTGTTGTCTGGAGAAGAGGAAGACTAATCATTGGAGTGTGTACAGTAGAAGACTGGTGACTGTTTAGGTTTACAGTACTGTACTGTTTTCATTTTTTATTCTTTCATTCTTCTGTCTCTCATGTTATTAAAAATACTGTAAAATTATATTTTACATATGTAGTCTTTATTATATACTGTACTGTACATTGCCGTATACAATACATAGTACTTTATGGGTGATTTAAGGGATTTTCAAGGGTCATTTTGACTATATGCGATTTTCACTTTATGCGCTGACCGCGGAACGTAACCCCAGCGTAAGATGCGACAGACCTGTATTTGGTCACAGACTTAAAAGCATATCATCAGTGAGTATCCATAATTCCTCATATAATATGAATGCATACCTTTCACAATTAAATGAATCACCAGTATGATAAAAGACCTTGATACACTTTTGTAATACAGTAATATTGTGTACAAACAGTTGATTGAATTGTATCTTTGAGGTTCAGCCCCCCCGTCTTTATAGTTAAGAGGCTGTCTCCCCTACTTGCTGGTTTGATGGCTTTGTTTACCTTGCATGTAAATGCAATTTCATTGTCTCTGCCTGATGATCAGGTTAGTCAGACAAGCCAGTACACATTTCTTTGTCTAGGGTATACTGTGCTTATGCATTGCTTGCCAAATACATTTTAAGAACATAATTCTAGAACATATCCATAACCTGGGGTGAAAGTAATATAAAATTCTTACCAGTACGGGGCCCAGAGTTGGTCCCTGGAAGGGGCGGGCTTTTGGGCAGAAGGGGTGGGGCTGGGGGGGTCAGCCTTCCCCAGCCAGCCCACCCATTTGCATTGCCTGGCCTGTGCCACCCAGGGCTCTGGCAGCATTTTAAAAGGGCCCGAGGGGGGGGAAGGGGCAATGATGTTAAAGCGCTGCCACGTTTGCTCCCCTCTCCGCATTGGCGGCCGTGCCAGTAGGGACCCTACCAGCAGGGCCACCAACGGGATGTGTTGGGGGGCAAAAGGGGCAGCGATGTTCAAGTGCAGCCGTGGCAAAGGACCCTCCTTAAAGCATTGCTGCAGCAGCGCTTTAGCGTTGGCTGAGTATGGGCCGGTACCATCTTCTTACTGGTACGCCATACTGGCCCACTTTCACCCCTGTCCATAACTCTTTGTACATATTTTGTATATACCTTACACAAAAATATTAATGATCAATGAGTTATTTGTTTCCCAATGATATATTGCATACCATCGTTTGGGTATATGTCATGACAACAGTGTGTTAAGTGCCGTGGGTATGTCAGGCCTGACAAGAGTTGTTGACACAGAATAGTGAACCTCTAAAGGGCCTCTGTGTCACAACCATACAGGAACTTTATCCCTAGATAATTTTGCTGAGAGAGGTAGCAGACAGAGTGAGCAAGAGGAAGTGAGAGAGGGAGTACTGAAAAGAAAGGAATTTGGACTAAATGGTAGTTCAGCACTGAAGGGGAGTAGTTAGCTCAATTAGTTGTTAGTGGACCAAAGAGAAGGAGTTCTGTTAAATAAATAATACAATAAATAAGTGTAAAACTTAAAGATAAAACCCATTACCCAACCACCTTATAGAAATGATCAGTAGAGGTAAATAATGGTTAAATATAACATCTGCTAGATATACCAGTAATATAGTGGTATTCTGTTTACGGTGGTAGAGAAAGACAGAACTTAGGCTGTGCTAGAGAAAGGGATGGGTTGAAATCAGAGACAGAAATAGAACACAATATTAGATAAATCTAGGCATATGTTATAGTGAGTGTGTATCTGTGTGTGTAAAAATCTGTATACCAGTGTGAGAAACATAATAGCAAAAATAAATGAGCTATACTGGGATAAAAGACATGTCTGAGATATGGTTGAATGAAAAACTCAATGGGCTATTGTAATACCAGGCAGTAGACTATATAGGAAGAATGGATTAGGTTATAGAGATAAGAGCATAACACTGTATCTAAAAGATGCCATAAAATTTAATCAGATAAAGTTTCTGAGTAGGGAGGATCATACAATAAAATCCATATAAATTCAAATCCCATGTCACAATAATACAAATATATTAATGGAGTTATACAATGAGTCTCCAGATAAGGGAAGGTATGTTGAGCACATAATGTTGAGGGAGATCAAAGAGCCAACTAAAGATAGTAAAACAGTAATAATGAGTGCCTTCAACTATCCACATACATATAGTTCACATTGGGGGACAGTTTAGAAAAGCAATTTCAAAATTTGCTTCTGGGAACAGCTAGCTCTATGGCAAATAGGAGAAACTACCCTCAAGTTGATCCCAGGAAACTCTCAGAAGTTGGTTAAAAAAATCATAGAATATCAGGGTTTGGAAGGGACCTCAAAAGGTCATCTAGTCCAACCCCATGCTCAAAGCAGGACCAGTCCCCAGGCAGATTTTTACCCCATTTCCCTAAATGGACCCCCCAAGGATTGAGCTCATAACCCTGGGCTTAGTAGGCCAATGCTCAACCCACTGAGCTATGCCTCCCCCCACCTCATAACCATAGTAACAGCAACAGTAACAGTAATCACAATACAACGTTTACTTCCAGGTGACAGGGAAGAGCTGCAAGGGTCTCAGAAATCAGGGCACATAGCCTTGGTCTCCAAGATACCATGAGAACTGATGTTTGGGTGTAACATCTACAACTTTTTCTGCAATCTCTACCCTTAGAATAGTAGAATTTAGATGGAATTTCAAGAAAGGGGATTTACCAAGTTTTCTTCTCTTGGAGCATCTCCTTTTCAGTTGTATCACGGAGGGCGTGATTATACCCAGAATTATTATTATTATTATTGTTTTATTAATTATCCCAAGTCAAACGTTTCTTATTCCTTTTGAAGACTGAAGTGGTACTTTGTTGTTGTTTTTTTAATTAAAATAGTAAATAGTAACATTCACAGTGAAATAGTGACAACCTTACAGTAGTTTGGAGATCAGCATATTAACTTTTTGAATCAGCAAAAAGAATTTAGCAACAACTTGCTTTTTTCAGAAACTGTCTGTTAACTGACTTGACAGTTTTGATACTCGGAGATCTGTATTCATTCTGGGTGAATTTTTTTCTGTGTCAAGAAGTTGCTTTTTTAAACAAAATCTGTCTCAAAATATTGCAAACTGTAAAAGTGATTTAAATATTATCTCTCTCTTCCCTGTCTTGTAATGGAAGTTACTTTCAGTTCTCACTAATCTTGAAGTTCTTTAACCCTTTTTGGAGCAATATTGTCTGGTATCTAGAACAAAGGAGTGAGTGTCATGATTCTCGTCTTTTATTCTCAAGTTTGTCACTTTCTTAGTTATGTAACTTACCCACACTGTGCCTCAGTTTCCCCATGTGTAGAATGCTGTCATAATTCCATTTCACAAGGGTTTAGGAGGCTTAATTCCATTAATGTTTGTACGGCACTCTGAGATCATCAAATGAAAAGCACTGCTGTTAATATGTGAATTACATAATTATTAACAAAGAATATAAAAGTAAATATCAGTGCACAGTTTAAGCAGCTCCTTAGTTCCCCAAGGCAATGCTGAAGGATGGCACTCCAGGAGCAAATATTTTACAATCAATTGTGTAATTTAATATTTCTAAGATGTACTATGTGTAGGTAATCAGTTTATGGCCCATAAATATCACAAGTAGAGCAGACGATTAATCACAGTTAACTCAAGCAATTAACCCAAAACAAATTAATTTGATTAAAAAGATGAATTGCAATTTTAATCACATTGTTAATCAATAATAGAGTACCAATTATTTAAATATTTTGGATGTCTTCTACATTTTCAAATATATTGATTTCAATTACAACACAGAATACAAAGTGTACAGTGCTCACTTTATATTATTTTTTATTACAAGTCTTTGCATTGTAAAAAAGAAATAGTATTTTTCAAATCACCTTTTTACAAGTACTGTAGTGCAATCTGTTCATCATGAAACTGCAATTTACAAATGTACAGACACTCTGGAAACGTATCTTCGACCATTACGCCAAAAAAACAAAAAAAAACCCAAACCTCCTATTTCTAGCTTACGGAACTTTTTCCCTAAGCTCGGATTTGTGTACGTCGGGTTTACATACCTTGGGGAGCATCTGTAGATTACTTTTGTTACATAACTGCACTCAAAAATAAAACAATATAAAACTTTAGAGCATACATGTCCACTCAGTCCTACTTCTTGTTCAGACAATCACTAAGACAAACAAGTTTGTTTACATTTACGGAAAATAATGCTGCTTCCTTATTTATAATGCCACCTAAAAGTAAGAACAGACATTCGCATGGCACTGTTGTGGCTGGCCTTGCAAGGTATTTATGTGCCAGATTTGTTAAACATGCATACGTCCTTTCATGCTTCGGCCACCATTTCAGAGGATATGCTTCCATGCTGATAACTCTCGTTAAAAAAAAAGCGTTGATTAAATTTGTGACTGAACTTCTTGGGGAGAATTGTATGTCTCCTGCTCTCTGGTATTACCCACATTCTGCCATATATTTTGTTATGGCAATCTTGGATGACAACCCAGCATATGTTGTTCAATTTAAGATCACTTTCATTGCAGATTTGGCGGGGAAAAAAAAAAGGTACCAATACACAATTTCTAAAAATAGCTACAGCACTTCACTCAAGGTTTAAGAATCTGAAGTACCTTCTAAAATCTGAGAGGGACGAGGTGTGGAACATGCTTTCAGAAATCTTAAAAGATCAACACTCCAGTTCAGAAACTACAGAACCCGAACTGCCAAAAAAGAAAATCAACCTTCTGCTGAAGGCATCTGACTCAGATGATGAAAATGAACATCTGCAGTTTCTCCATCAAAGCTCTGATAGGTGCAGAAATGTTTGTTTCAAGTTCATATAATTTACACAAAGTCGGCCCATGTTGTTTGATGCTATTTAAACTTATTTTAAGAGTCATTATACAATGCAAAGTCACTTCAAGAGCTGTTACTCTCCAGGAGGTTGGAACAGATGTGTATAAATCTTCCTTTTCCGTTCTCTTTGTTTTAACAACAGTAGGGTACCTTAGTATGCATGGCTGAGATGAGTCTGTGCATTATTACCCAGTTACATATCTGATTATTCCACTTTGTTCTAGTGTCTTTATAAAACACACTGTTGGTTTTAAGAACAGGAGTGCTTGTGGCACCTTAGAGACTAACAAATTTATTTCAGCATAAGCTTTCGTGGGCTGCAGCTCACTTCTTCGGATGCATAGAATGGAACACAGAGACAGAAGATATTTATACATACAGAGAACATGAAAAGGTGGAAGTACACATACCAACTGTAAGAGTCCAATTAATTGAGATGAGCTATCATCAGCAGGAGAAAAAAAAACCTTTGAAGTGATAATTGAGATGACCCATAGAAGGTGTGAGGAGAACTTAACATAGGGAAATAGATTCAATTAGTGTAATAACCCAACCATTCCAAGTCTCTGTTTAAACCTAAGTTAATTGTATCTAATTTGTTTTAGTTCCTTTTATTTACTGCCTCTTTCGGCACAGTTGTATTTCACTAACTTTATACCATAAGCATGCTTGATTGCAAACATTAGTCTTACTTCTTCACTTTGTCACTAGTAAAGTAAAAGCAATCAATATGAATGCAACCCATTTCTTACCTAAGAGGACTACCCGTGATGTAAGCTCTGCCCGTCAATATATTGCTCAAAGCTGTATCACTTATAGTTCACTTTGTTTTTATATACATTTTAATCATATTAGATTCCATCACATTCCCCATTTTACTACTGTATCTGGCGCATCATATAATATATTAATTTGAACGATTTTTAATTCATTTACCTATTCACAGACAAGAAAAAAGGGATGTCTGTTTAGCTGCACAAGCAATACATACTTGTGAAAGGCTGCAGCAACTCTAAGTTTCCTCACACTTGAAGAAAGCTAGACCTTGTGGGGTTTTATTCTTTTAGACCTCCATTGTTTCTTTTTTCTCAAATGCATTAATCTGTGGGCAGTTCTTAAATAGTAGTAACTCATTATTTTGTGGCCTTAGTTACTACATATGCTTAGGGTCCAAATCCTTCCTGGCTGGTTAAGGCCATTAGGGAAGAACTGGATACTGTCAAAATCTCCCCGGGGAAGATCAGGTCGCTGGCTTCTTTAAGGAAGGTGTTGTACAACTATCACTCAAAAAATGTTTGATATTCACAATCTGGCTAACCATTGTCCAGTAGCTGATCTTTCCTTTCTAGTTAGAATTGTTAATGTTATAATGGGTCACCTCTTAACATATCTGGTTGCCTCAGATCTCCTTGATACTTGTCAGTCTGATTACAAATCTGAGTATGGCATGGAAACTGCATTGGCAGCATTGGTACATTATCACCTTCTGGCCGTAGATATATATCAGATGTCCATATAGATATATATCAGATGTCCATATAGATATTGTGAGATCTATCCACTACCTTTGATATTGCTGATCATGAGGTGTTGTTGACTCACCCGCATATGCGGGGGTGGAAGAAAGGTTGACCTTCAGTGACTTTGGTTTTCTCTCTCTGAGAGATCCCAGGTGATAATTTTGGACAGTTGCTCTTCTGCTGCAAGGGTACTCTCATTTGGAGTTCCTTAGGGTCCTCTTGCCCCCTCTCTTGTTCAGTAGATGAGAGGATTAGTGAGGTAGCATGAGCTCTGATGTTTTCAGTATGCTTATGACTCCTTGTTTTGTTTTTTTATTATATTCAGTCCACCTGCTGCTGTTAAAGACCTTATTTAGTAGAAATGGGTCAGGGTAAGCTGGATAGATAAGATGGTGGACCTAGATAAGACTGAGGTTATATAGGTAGGTTGGGGGAAGCAACTAGGGGACACGGTGAAGGTTTATTTTTGTCACTTTAATTGAGGGGTATATTTGCCACTTGGTGCTAATATTCACATTCTGGGGGGGATTGTTGGGCCCCCAGTTGCTTAGACAATAACTATTGCTTTGTTTTACAGTATCACCTAAACTGAGAGAACAGGTCTATTGTGCTAGGCACTGTATAAACGCATAGTAAAAGACAATGTGAGCCTTGAAGATCTTACAGTCTAAAAAAGGCAAGATTAAGGGTTTGAAACTATTCTAATTTATCTGGAACTTAACCAATGCTGTAATCTCTTGTGTCACTTTAACCAAAGTTCATATCATATTTGATATTCAATATAATATGAAATAAAAATATTTAAACCTACAAGCTAGTTTAAAGCTTCTTGTCTTTTTGTCTAAGAAACTTTTCTCTACTTCTTTGGGTGATGGTCCCTATGTATATGCAAACATGGGATATGCATGCGCACCATGGACTCGAATCCAGAATTTTTTAGTAATTGCTGTCCGTTGGTCCACACGTGGCATAGCTTTCCTCATGCTCTGAACTGAAGGTATAAGGGATGGTGCAGACAAACGTTTCTCCAGTCCCTTCTTGCCGCTGCATGGTCCGAGTTGGAATCTTTTGTGTCCTCAGCTCCTTTTGCTACTGCATCATTTCTGTGAATATATTGCAAGTGTTTGTTTTCTGTATTTTCTCCTTTTTAGACTCGAGTATAGTGTAGTTAAATAGTTTCCTCCTCTTCTTCTCCTTTTTGTTGATTCTGATATGAATGCATCTTGTACTGCAGCTCAAATGCTTGCTGGTAAACAATTCTGTTGTGCTCCATGTGGCTTGACTTTAACATCCATGCCCTGAATGCTCTGAAACTTTATTCATTTGTTCAATGTATGAGCAGGGAGAGGTACTCATGTAGTTCCAGCATTTGTCTGGTAAATGTTGGCTGGCACTCAAAAGGTGTTTAAATTTGAAGACACTGACTCCTTAAAGAGTTTGATGATGATGTAACTGAGTATATGCTACCATTACTGGAGGAACTTCAGACATGGGGGCATGCCTAGTCTCCTATATTCAAGTTCTGGGATCGTTTTCTCCAGGTTGTGCAGATCTAAATGTCCGTGCAGAGAGATGGTGATTGGAAAGTTCACCTGCAAACAGCATGCCATGCTTCCATAATTCTTAACTACAGATAAGCCCAGCTGACCCTGGTGGATATTAATCTACATTTGTGATATGTGAAATCTCCCTGAAAAAAATACACAGTGCCTTTGAATCAAGGGAATTTGCTGTGCATCAGATTACTAGTTCTTGTATTGGAATGTGCCATCAAAGACTCAAAGGGCAGTACTGGGATTGTAGGACTGACAAGAAAGAAGCTATCCTTTGTCAGGTGGACCCTCAAAAGACTGGTCCTGAGTGAATATGCAAAAGAAATGAGAGAAAGATGTGACCTAGCAAGAAATAGTGAAGACAAAGTCCACAAAAATATCCTTGCCTCTGTACTGAAATGGATGAAGAGTGTGTTACAGCATTTAATAACCTTGTCATCAAAAATATGACAAACACAGTTGACCCTGAATCACATCCAGAAATGCTAATCAATGTAGCAGTTGGACTTCAGGGAGCATCAGATGTACAAAAAATAGCAGATGTTGGCAAAGAAGAAATGGAAAGATTTGTGAGAGGTCCTTTTGATTCTGATGGGACATGAAGCTTCTTCAACCCAGTCAAGATGACCACATTTTAGTCTGACAAGGGAGGGACAATTACAGCAGCTATCAGTCCAGAAATTGTTTTCCCTAGAACCCTGTTTATAGCAAGATGCAGAGAAGTTTCAGTGTACACACTTTAACAAGATGTGACTCTGTGTCATCCCTATTTGGTATTGGGGAGAAAAAAAATCCAAGTTTGATATTGTCAAAGTAAAGGAAGCTTACTGCCTCAGAGATCTTGCCAGATTGGGAGAGAATGATGGATAAGTTGCAATTTCTTCAGCGAGGAAGTTGGTAGCAGTGCTGCATGACCAGAGTGAGAAAGAAAAGGAGAACCACAAATACCAGAATTGCTTGTACCTTAATCTGGCCATCAAAAAGGTCAAATCACAGGCCAAACTCCCACCATGTGAGGACAGTTTTGAAGAGCATATCAAAAAAGCATCTTGACAAATAGAGATTTGGATGTCTTTGCACGTAGGTAAATCAGATATTGGATCACCATTCCAATATGGATGGGAAAATGTGTATGATGAGCTACTTCCTGTACTCTTCAAGGGATGAATGGCATCTGAGCTTCTACAAGACCTTATTTGTGCCTGTACGGGTAGGAGGGCACTGAACAGTCAACTGTGTCTGTAGTCTGAACAATCCTCCCTGCAGAGAACTGTGTATATGACAAGATAATGAAGACTTTGGTAACCCACGTGCTCTTGACAGAGATCATAATGATGAATAATATGATGATAATGCTGTTAACTAGAAATGTCACCAGTGGTATTACATTTCAATGATACCAGTGCAAATTTTTATTATTAGATTTTGTTTTACCCTTTAGATTGTCGTAGTGATGGTCTGAGGTCACAAAAGAAATCCAATTTTATGTATTGAAATAATATGTAGAGCCATTAAGAAACAGAAATGAATGCAAATATTTCATTTGCAGTGATCGTTTTAGCATGTTGGTGTCATTGTTCATCTCCATTTCTGTGGTAAAGGCACCTCTTGACAGCTCCATATCATGTCTCTCTTTAAGTACACATAAGCTTTCAAATGATGTGCATGTGTTTAGAGGGGGTACATTAAGTCAGTCAGTGGTGTCTGCCACTCACCTACTTTGTCTGGAAAATTCCAGTATCAACTTGCAAAACATCTTGTCCCATACTAGTTTATGTAAGACATTTTGGACCATACAGTGAACAGCTGCCAGCTTAGCTTCAGACAGCAACATCTTTCTGCAAATTATTTTCTGTGGGGCTCCTCTGGTCCTTTGGCCAACTTTGCACAACTCTATGCTTTTTCCATCAGCACTTTTAACTATCTGCAGTAATGTCCATTTTTAATTTAGAGCAGAATGTAAAGTCTTTTCACAATTCATGATGGTTCTGCCCTTGTTTAGTAGTTTTCACTATTCAGCAGTATAAAAGCATTTGACTCATTTGGTTTGCCAGTCAACAGTAGGTCAATCAAAACAGCTGTGCACATCTCCATACCAGTGCTTGATTATTCCATATACCACAGTGATAAGGGTGGTAAGATTACTTCATATGTGAAACGCTCTCTGTGCAACTGCCAGTCATATGCTTGATCAGGTCTTAGGGCCTTATAACATTTTTGTTGGTTCACTTAAAAGATTTACACCTCACTTTGTATTCTCAACATACCACTTGAATGGATCAGCTTCTTCAATACAAAATGAATATTTTGTTAGCTATTACTTTTAGTTATATATGTTGATTGGATTTTCTATTTCAGATAGACAGCATGCTCTGAAGTATTTGCAGTATTTTATGATGAGGTTCCCTAAGGGATGAAAAATCCTCAAACTTGAAGGGGTCTATGACATAATGCCTGTAGCATAGCTTTAATTTTCTGATATAGTTTCTTAAATCTGAATTGACACCTGTTATATTTCTTTATCTACTAAAAACATTATATCTTGTCATACTGTATCAACTAGTATAGCTTGATCTATGGCATCTCTATTACCGATTTATAGGCACAGATGAGGAAGTAACTTCACAGCTTAATAAGAATTTGGGGTTAGGTCTAGCTAATTAGCTGTTATAGTATAGCAACCTACATATCCTCTGTAGTATCTGCTCTTCTATATCTTTTAAAGGCTTAGATGTAAGTTTTGACAAGATTGCAGCCTGTGTGTGGATGTCTATAATATTGTTGTTAATAAAGTCCATATTTTCTGTATCATTGCTACAGAAGGAACATTTGAAGAGGCTTCAAAATAAATCAACTCCCCAAATCATGTAAAAATTTAGAAAGACCTTATTCTGGAGTTCTATAGAAGAACTTTGCAGAAACCTGTAGATCACTACTGATCATCACAGAATACTCATGATGGGCTGGATATTCATACCCTTATATTAAGTTGTACCTCACTCTACAGCTAGTTCCACTAATTTTAGTGAGGCTACTTATAGTATAAAATTTTCCAACCTGAGTATGGCTATCCCAATCTAGCCCTATAATTCATGAGAGAGGTCAGAAGAATAGAAATGTGAATTTGGCATTCAAAATGAGTATGGCTGAGGAGATGGATAATGAGTCTGGCTCGGTAAATTGCCAGGCAAATTGCCTGGATATCTACATAGTACAAATGAGACATGATTGGTGAGGCAATATCTTTCATTGGTCTGACTTCTGTCGGTGAGAGAGACAAGCTTTTGAACTTGCACTGAACTTTTCATTAGGTCTGGAAATGTACTCAGAGCGTTACAGCTAAATACAAGGTGGAATAGATTGTTTAGCGTAAGTAGTTAACACATTTCAAGGGACCATTTAAGGTGAAGTGGACTGTGTGCAGTCTGGGAACCAGGAGAACCGCTGCACCCTTCTAAGACACACAACTGGGCTGGCCCTGCTTTTCCTGCTCTGTTGGAGACACAACCAGCCTCACCAGGCTCTGTTTGTGATGGGTTGGATCACAGAAACCCCCTTGGGAACTGCCAACCAGTGTGCCAAGATTACTTCTTCCCCTGCTTTCCCTGCCAGCCTGGGACTCCAGCACCCTGTCTTGTTGAGCCAGACACGCCAGTCTGCTCCAACTCCGACCCAGGCTCTGAACCTAACAGCTGTAGGCTTAAACTGAAAGCAACTTACAGAAGTGTTCCTGTCTCTAACATTCAGATGCCCAACTCCCAATGGGGTCCAGACCCCAAATAAATCTGTTTTACCCTGTATAAGATTATACAGGGTAAACTCAAACTTTTCAACCTCTGTAACACTGATAGAGAGGTATGCACAGCTGTTTCTTCCCCCCCCCCAGATATTAATACATACTCTGGGTTAATTAATAAGTAAAATGTGATTTTATTAAATACAGAACGTAGGATTTAAGTGGTTCAAAGTAATAGCAGACAGGACAAAGTGAATTACCAAGTAAAATAAAATACGCAAGTCTGAGTCTAATACAGTAAGAAAACTGAGCACAGATAAAAACCTCATCCTTAGAGGAATTCCACTAAGCTTCCTTTTACAGAATAGTCTCCTTCTAGTCTGGGTCCAGCAATCACTCACACCACCTGTAGTTACTGTCCTTTGTTCCAGTTTATTTCAGGTATCCTTGGGGGTGGAGAGGCTATCTCTTTAGCCAGCTGAAGACAAAATGGAGGGGTTTCCCAGGGATTTAAGCAGACTTTCTCTTGTGGGTGGAGACCCCCTCCTTTCTCCTATGCAAAGTCCAGCACCAAGATTGAGTTTTGGAGTCACATGGGCAAGTCACATGTCCAGGCATGACTGAGTTTCTTACCAACTGTCAAGGTTCCTTCCCCACTCTGAACTCTAGGGTACAGACATGGGGACCGGCATGAAATACCCTCTAATCTTATTTCTACCAGTTTAGGTTAAAAACTCCCCAAGGCACAATTTCTCTCTTATACCTTGGATTAAGTAATGCTGCCACCACCAAGTGATTTAAACAAACATTTAGGGATGGCCACTTGGAGCCCTACCTTCCCCAAATACAGGCTTTGTCTGTCTGTTCTGTGCGCTCGGACAGGTCTCTCTGTGCTGGTCAACACCCACTGAATTCATATGGATAGAGACAGGGTTGGCAGGCCCGCAGCCTGAGTCTTCTACCACTTTGCCATATCGTCTGCTGGAGAATTCAAGCTAGGCACAAGTTGCATCAAGGAAGCTAGCTGACCTGACTACCCTGCGCTCCTCTGGGCCCATTTATACGTAATGAACGGTCCTGTGATGTTACAGGGGATTACTGTTGTGTACATGAGAGTAGCACCTAGGGACTGTGCCTGAGATCAGGGCCCCCTGGTACCAGGCACTGTACATATACATGGCGAGAGACCGTCCTGTCCCAGAAGCGTTTACCATCTAAATCAGAGGTGGCCCCTCCCCTGCTGTCCCCCGTCCCCCGCAGCCTCAGCTCACCGCGCTGCCAGTGCTCTGGGTGGTGGGGCTGCGAGCTCCTGCCAGGCAGTGCTGCTGTGAGAGCTGCTGGCCTGCCCTGGTGCTCTAGACTGTGCGGCGGCACGGCTGCCAGTCCTGGTGCTCTGAGCAGCATGGTAACGGGGTGGGGAGGGTTGGATAAGGGGCAGCGGGTTGCCGGGGGGCAGTCAGGGGCCAGGGGCTTAAGCCAAAGAGAAGTCATGGCCCCGTGCCTGCCAGGGACAGAGAACTCTGGGGCTGCAGGCTGCGAGCGCCGGTGTTCTCTGTCCCCAGCAGGCACGGGGCCCGCCTAGTGTCCAGCAGGGGAGAGAAGCTGGGGCCCCACTCCTGTTGGGGACAGATTACTCCAGGGCTGCGGGCGCCAGTGTTCTCTGTCCTCGCGGCTTTTCTCCGGATTCATATGTTATGTAATATTAAATATGATGTTTTTCATATCGTTTAATGTACAAATACAAAATAAGCCTGGAAAAATTGTTGGCGCCCGCCACACTCTTCTGAAAACATGAATGTGCTACTGGGCTGCGGGTAACAGTGTTCTCTGTCCTCGCGGCTTCTCTCCGGCTTCTCATGTCATGTCACCTGGTCACATGCCCTTGATGAGTCATAGTAGCCATTACTTACAGGCTGGCTGGAGCATTCTCAGTAAGGCTCACCATGTGGAGGATAAGCTTCTCCTAAGGCCTATTTTTTTCTTTAATGTCACATTACCCTGAATAGGCCCTTCACAACCAGCTGTCTAGACTGGAAGCCTTTTGCCTAGTGGGTGTTACCCAGGTGTAACCACATTTGAAATACAGATACATAGTCAGTTTTCATAACTTCAGATACAAAAATGATACATGCATACAAATAAGATAGTCATATTCTACAAATCATAACTTTTCCAGACACCTGACAAGACATTTTTATATGAATTGCATAATAATTATATCATAATCATACAGCTATGAAGAATATGGGGTGCAATGTCACAGCTTCTTCACCTGATACAAGTCCATCTGCCATAGCACAAACTTAAAAAAAGAAAAAAGAGCCATGCAGAAAAAGCATTAGTACTCTGTTGGAGGGGTTGGTCAGTAGATCCCTAGGGTACAGATTTTACCCCAAGCCATCACAAAAATCTCCTCTCTATAAAGTAGTGTCATGAAAACCTCTATGGAAATCTATGGCATCCAAGGAGCGTGGTCTCCCCACAGTGTAATCTCCACCTGTTCTGCTAGGTCCATGGCCCTCCATATCTATCAGAGTAAGTAGACAAGATTTGCTCCTAAAAGAGAATTTAATCTCTTTGACATTGTTGGCAGTAATAAAATAATATTTTAAAAAAGTAAATGCATAACTAAGCAGTTAGATTGGATGCCATAATAAAGTACTTGATCTTCTGTAATCTGTGCATTATCATCTGGAACAAAGAACACAAAATTCAATTTTGGTTGAGGTAAACTAATACCAGTTCCTTAAAGATTGATTTAGCATAGAATAACTTTGAATAGGGACATGCAATTTTAGTAAGTTTCTCTTAAATAGTTTCAGCCAGGAGAGTAAAATCTCTCACCTTCCATCCACTTCCCTGTCCAGTGCTGTTAAAAAGTCAGACTAATAGAGAATAAAGTTTTGGGAAGACATAGTAACATTGTACAGTGGGAATACAGTGAAAGCATTGTTTTAATTTTTGACATGTGCTTATGTAAAAAACTGTACCATACTGAAATGATAAAGGACAAAGTGCCAATTAAGAACTCAGATATTGAGTTTAGGAGCATTTCAATAAATATGTGCTAGCTGTGGCAAAGCTCCAACCTTGTCTCCATGGGGCCCGTGCTTCCAGGCGGTTTATGCTAGCCTCAGAGGCTCATTGCGACCCTCCATGTAGCCCTTCTCTCTCTAGAGCCAGGGTTACAGTCTACTGAGCCCTTTTCATCATAAGCCGGCAAGGAAGTTGGTGAGAGAACTCCCAGTCTCTGCTGTCCCTACGGGATTGTTCAAGAAAAGTTTAGCATCCTGTCCTGACAGGGGTCTGTCTTCCCTTCCCAGGAGGTGTTTCTGTAGTGGCAGGTTGGGGGGAACCCGGGCCCGCCCTCTACTCCGGGTTCCGGCCCAGGGACCCTAATGGCAGCAGCTATTGGCAGCCAACCTTTCACCGCCAGAGCTGCTACACTTCCCTGGGCCACTTCCCCACAGCTCTCCCGCTTCTTTCTCTTAATGCCTTCTTCACCCTTACCTTACGGCTCTGTAACAGTGCATAGACTCACCCGGCAGCACCTCCTGCTGGTCATCTCGATGAATTAGCCTCCAGCCTCCAGAGCACCCTCTGTTAGCCAGTGTCTCACTTTGCCGCTGGCCCCGTGTCCCTCCCAAACCCTGGGTGAACCTTTCACTGTGTGCTGCCCCCCTGGCAGTACCCCCACTGTTTCTCCAGTTCTCCCCACTCAGGGGAACACCCACCCACTACCCCCACCTCACCTCAGTCATAGGCTACTGCCAGTCACCAATTCACCCCCACGCACTGGGGCAGACTAGAGTGTAAGCCACTCATCATAGGCAAGGTTGGGTCTGGACCTGCTGCCTCTACCTATTGCTGGGCTGCCCCTTTGCAACCCCAGTACTTGTCTTAGGCCCTCAGTTAGGCCTGCAGCCTGGGCGTTTCCTGTACCAGCTGGCCCAACTCTTCCTGGAGGGCCTCTTGCACCTCCCACAATCCCTCCTGGGCCTCCCGGATTCCTTGCAGGTCATCAGCCCCCTTCCGCTAAGGTGCTGACACCGGGGCCCAGCCAGGGTTGGCACCTGGGTTCTCGGCATAAAACACCAGTATACCCAGGATCCATCATCCCTCCTTGCAGTGGCAGTGTCCAGGCAATAGTCCCACAGTCCTTTTCCCTGCCCCTTGTATCAGGAGCGGACTGTCTCTGCCTGCATTCTCCACCACTAATGTAACGGGGCAGCGACTCACCCCTGCGGCGCCTCCTGTTGGTCGTCCTGGGAATTAGCTCTTCGACCCAGGAGTGCCCTCTTCAGGCTGGTGTCCCACTTGCCACTAGGTCCCGAGTCCCTCTTCAACCCTGGTGCCCCTTTCAGAGCAGGGTGCTGCCTCCTGCAGTACCCCGCAGTCTGAAAGGGGCACCGGGGTGCTGCCCCATGCAGTCTGTAAACTAAACTACCCCAGAGTCTGAAAGGAGCACTGGGGTCCAACAGGGACTCGGGACCCAGCAGGAAGCAGGACGCTGGCCTGCAGAGGGTGCTCCTGGGTTGAAGAACTAATTCCCAGGACGACCGACAGGAGGCGCCGCAGGGGTGAGTCGCCGCCCCATTACAGGCTCCCTTCCAGTGGCTTGAGGGTGTCTTCATTACCCAGCCCTTCAGCTGCACTTTTTCTCCTCTGGCTCCCCTTTCCTCTCCCTGGCCTGACCGGAGTGAGCCCTTTTATAGTATCAGAGGGGCCTTAATTAGAGTCAGGTGTTCACATTAGCTTAACGGCCTCACCTGACTCTTTGCAGGTTAACTGGAGTCATGTGTCCACCCTAGCCTGGAGCAGTCCCCGCTCTGGTCAGTCAGGAAACAGAAAACTGCTTATCCAGTAGCCAGTATATCTGCCTTCTACTACTCTGCTGTACCCAACTGGCCTGGGTCTATCACATAGCATATTACATTTTAGAATTTCAGTTATGTGATGGCTTTCTGATTTCAGCCAATACTTAGATAAGGGGCATATAAAAGCACTACATAGGGTGATACATTAGATAAGTATATTGTGTCAAATTCTGAAGTAAATCCAAGTGAATATAAGCTGATGTAGCTTATTACTTCTAGCCTCCTTAGTGTGTTACACTAACCTAGATTCATACAATCATAGAATCATAGAATATCAGGGTTAAAAGAGACCTCAGGAGGTCATCTAGTCCAACCCCCTGCTCAAAGCAGGACCAGTCCCCAACTAAATCATTCCAGCCAGGGCTTTGTGGAGCTGACCTTAAAAACTTCTAAGGAAGGAGATTCACCACCTCCCTAGGTAACCCATTCCAGTGCTTCCAGTGCTTCACCACCCTCCTAGTGAACAAGTTTTTCCTAATATCCAACCTAAACCTCCCCCACTGCAACTTGAGACCATTACTCCTTGTTCTGTCATCTGCTACCACTGAGAACAGTCTAGACCCATCCTCTTTGGAACCCCCTTTCAGGTAGTTGAAAGCAGCTATCAAATCCCACCTCATTCTTCTCTTCTGCAGACTAAACAATCCCAGTTCCCTCAGCCTCTCCTCATAAGTCATGTGCTCCAGCCCTCTAATCATTTTTGTTGCCCTCCGCTGGACTCTTTCCAATTTTTCCACATCCTTCTTGTAGTGTGGGGCCCAAAACTGGACACAGTACTCCAGATGAGGCCTCACCAATGTCGAATAGAGGGGAATGATAATCAAAGGCTGCTCCAGGGCCCAAGTGGAGGCCCATGTGAGCCTAGTCTGGGCAACATTTCGTAAGCTTGGCCTGATACTGAATGTGTGGCAAAGTCGACCCTAAACCCAAGTCAGAGAATAGAGTTTATCAGCACTCTCCTGGATTCTGGTCAAGCCAGGGCTTTCCTTCCAGAGACTTGCTTTCTCACCATGGGTGCCATCAGAGGGGATCTCAGGTGATACCCCACTACTACAGCATGAAATTGCCTGAAGCTGCTTGAAGATATGGCCACATGTTCATATGTAGTGCAGCACGCCAGACTGCTGCTCTGTCCTCTTTAGGCTTGACTAACCTCGGTGTACAGACAGAATCGAGACCACCTAGACAAGGTGATCACACTCATTCCCCCAGTTATAGAGTCCCTCAGGTGGTGGTTTGACCCACAAGTGGGGTGTGCGGGATTGTTCTTCTCTGGACTCTAACCCTCGCTGTCTCTAGTAATGGACGCGTTGGCAATGGGTTGGGGTCGCACTTAAGCAGACTCAGGGCATCTGGTCCCAGCCAGAACTTTTGTTGCTCATCAACGTCAGGGAGCTAAAAGTGGTCTGCCTTGCTTGCCAGACATTCCAGGCCCATCTGGAGGGCAGATGTGTATCGGAATTGACTGACAACACCACGGCACTGTTCTATTTAAACAGACAGGGTGGTGCTCACTTCTCTCCCCTGTGCCAGAAAGCTCTCAAGCTGTGGGACTTCTGCATCACCCATTCAATACATCTAGAGGCATCATACTTTCCAGGTTCCCAGAACGAACTGGCCGATCATCTCAGCAGGTCATTTTACAATCATGAGTGGTCCTTCTGCCTGGATGTTGTGATCAACATCTTTCAGTGTTGGGGGTTTCCTCAAATAGATTTATTTGTGACAAAGAACAACAGGAAATGTCACCAGTTTTGCTCCTTCCTGAATCACAGCCCAGGCTCATTCGCAGACAGTTTTCTCCTCCCTTGGAAGGACCTATCTACTATACACTTTCCCACCCTTCCCGCATGTACACAAAGTACTGCTCAAAGTCAGAAGGCAGTATCAATGATCTTAATAGCATCAGTGTGGCCTCACCAGCATTGGTTTACCACCTTTCTAGACCTGTCAGTGCACATGCCAATAACCCTGCCACTGGTCCCAGACTTGATCACCCAGGACCACAGCCACCTCCAGCATCCCAATCTGCAGTCTCTCCATCTCACAGCATGGAAACTCCATGGCTGAACCCCTCAGAGCTCACATGCTCAGACCCTGTTAGAGAGGTCCTTCTTAGCAGCAGGAAGCCATCCACTAGGACCACCTATCTGGCCAAGTGGAAAAGGAACATGCCATTTGAGCATTACCAAAGCACTCCACCCTTACGGTCATCAATTCCCTTTATCCTGGACTATTTGCTGCATCTAAAACAGCAGGGTCTGCCGGTATCATCAATAAAAGTGCACCTGGACGCTATCTCAGCTTTCCACCTCAGTTTGGCTGGTCACTGAGTTTTTGCAAACCCCATGGTGGGCTGTTTCCTCAAGGGATTAGATAGAATGTACACTCAAGTAAAACAGCCAGCTCCCCCATGGGATCTTAACCTTGTGCTCTCTAGATTGATGGGACCTCCTTTCAAGCCCTTAGTAACAGCCTCCCTCCTCTACCTTTCCTGGAAATTAGCGTTCTTGGTAACTATAACTTCAGCCAGGTGGGCATCTGAGCTTAGGGCCTTAACCCAGGAACCCCTGTACACAGTCTTCTTTAAGGACAAGATGCAGTTGCAACTGCACCCAGCCTTCCTCCCGAAGGTAGTTTCGCAATTCCACGTGAACCAGGACATTTTTCTTCCTGTGTTCTTTCCTAAGCCGCACACTAGCAACAGGGAACGTATGCTCCACTCCCTGGATGTCAGACAAGCATTAGCATTCTACATTGAAAGAACAAAGCCATTTCGAAAATCAACGCAACTCTTCACTGCAATTGCCAGGGGATTCCAGTCTCATTCCAAAGGATCTCTTCTTGTATCATGTCCTGTGTCTGGATGGGATGTGATTTGTCAAAGATACCTGCCCCCACACTGACAGCACATTACACAAGGTGCAGGCATCTTCAGCGGCGTTCCTGGCTCAAGTTCCTATCTGGATGGATTTGATTTAAATCAAATTGATTTAAATCATTAGTCAGGAAGACTTGATTTAATCATGGATTTCTACATAAAAGTGCATTCTTTTTGGTTGTTATAACCTTAATACATATTCTTCACAACTCAGAGAGAGATGTAGGTTTCATTTTTAGAATGTACACACTATACATTTTTAAAGTAATTTCTTTTGAAAACTTTTCAGATTAGTTTTACAGCTATATCAGAAAATGAATGATTGTTTGGTTATTTTATTTACCAAAGGTAATTGAAGCAGAGATTTATGAAGTCATTGGGAAGTGAACTATCTCCAATTCAACAGGTTAATCATTAATATTTGGAGGATTTTCTTGCCATGCTGTAATAGGAGGAGAACATCACCAGACAGACATTTAAATTGTTTTATTTAACTAAAACAACAAAGTTATATATTCTGGATTTTTAAAATATTTTAACAAAAGAAGCATATGAATTTTTTAATTTAGTAAAACATTCAAGTTTTTTAAAATCAGGTTTGTTTTTGTTAACATTGTTTTTAAAATAATCAAATGAAATATTAAAAAAAAAATTAAATCGACTGTCAGCCAGGTCAACATGAGAAACTTAAAATATTGGCTTCTGCAGCTAACTCAGTCATCTTCACCTTCATTTTCCTGTTTGTTCTAATCTGGAAAAGAACAACAAGCTTTCCTGCTTTTTCAGGTCCCAAACGATTTCTCAATTTCGAATGAATTAGTCCAAAGGAAGAAAATATTCTTTCTACACTGGCGGAAGAAGCTAATAAGAAGCTACTGCTGTTAAAAGTGAGATTATCACTTCAGCAGTCTCTGAATCCAAGTGCTTACATGACTTCCACCAGTTCACTGGTGTGATTTTCTTTAAAACATCATCAGCAAACATATATTTTTTGAATGGTTCACCCTTATCTCTGAAGTTCATTATAGTTGGCATTATGGAGGGATGATTGCTGGATGTCCATGTCATAGCCAACTCATCTTCTTCAGCAGTTAAGGTTTGACCCCGGTGCTGAGAATAATTTGCAAGAAAATGAGCTGAAGATAGTGCTTGTCCCATTTGTTTTTTTAATGCTTGTAATGTAACTCTGTCATTGCATATTTCTCTTTTTAAGATCTCACTCAGTTCCTTCCAGATTTCAACAGTGTCAGCAATAAAACAGCTATTTCCCTGCATTTTATTCAAGGCTACAGAAATAGGCTTCAGGGTACTCAGCATGTATTCAACATTTCTCTTAAGCCCAATGTTGAGAACTTTGGCTGTGACAGTGCCATCTATTTTTTCATGATTTTGTTCCCAAACTGTCATCAGATTAGGCCATAGATATAGTGCTCAAAACAGTCCACTACCGAGTTCCATCAGATGTCTTGTGGGAGAGTTAGCTTGGTTCCTCCCACTTTTATCAGAGCAGCTGCTGCAAAGTGGTTGTTACGGTAGTATTTTGCAATTTCAGCAACATTAGCCTTTATTTCTGGAATTCTGAAGTCTTTGATTAGGAGGTGCATCAAATGAGGACTGCAACCGTAGGTTATTAACTTGGGACTCTCTTCTAAATAATTTCTTCTCATCTTGGGTATATTTGCAGCATTGTCTGTGACCAAGCTGCATACTAGACATTTAAATTTTTTTTCACGGTTTGTTATAGCTTTTACTGCTACCTCTTGTAAGTATTCTGCTGTGTATGCATTTCCTGATGTATCAATGGTTTCTTTAAGGAAGACATTCCCTTCTTCTGTTGTCATACAAGCACAAACAACAGGATCATTGTGGACATTGCTCCACCCATCAAGACTCAGGTTAACAATTTCACCCTCTAAACCTTTTGCACACTGCTTAATTTCTCTTTCATACACTTCATCCAGCAATTTGCCTGTGACATCTGCTCTGTTGGGTGGACTGTATCCTGGTCTTAATGACTGAACCATGTTAATGAAGTGTGGGTTCTCAATCATACAAAAAGGAGAGTTTGTTGCATAATCAAACCGGGCAATTTTTTCATCAATTACCTCTTTTTGTAATCTGCTGGTTCTTATCACAAACTTATTGATGGTTGTTTCTGGATGAAGGAATTTTATTTTTCTTTTTGCTACAGGTGACTCTGTGGCTCTGTGACATACGTGATGTGACTTAAACACTATAATTGGCAGATAACTCTGAAACTATAAAAAATGATGGTGATCTAGAAGGTGGATAATCTTCAGAATCCTATATGTTGAGGATGGATTCTCCTAAACAAATTAAGTCAATGTAGTTATTTAATTAGTATTACCATACTGCTCATTTAGTATTACTCATTTCATTCACTGACACTCAGTACTATTTAAAAGGTGAAAGTGTAAAAGGAAGATCTGCCTATTTCAGCTATTTATTTTTTATCTCAACTGCATCTAAAATGATAGTACCATAGAGTAACAACTGTATTTTTTGCTCAAACATGAGAATTTAAGAATAGACCAGAAGGAAGACAGGCAGTCCTTAAGAAAGAAGTATGAAATAAAAAAGTTTATCAGCCTGAAGATCCTGCATGTTCAGACGTGTTCCTTTCATCATCTTCAACATAGCTTCCTTCTGAGAAGGAACACTTCTCATGATGTTGATTCATTCAGGCAAGCGGGCCTTGCATTTCTTTGTTGCACTGTTTGTATTTTGCATGCATGCCTGTCTTACCCACAGGTAGAGGAACTTCATTAAAATATTCCCAAACTGGGTCTCTTTCACAGCCTGCTGCAATTTTAGATTTTTCCTTCTATTGAGAGAATGGTATGGTAGATCTCAAATCAATGAAGGCTACGCTCAGAAAGACCTCAAGACTTTTGGAATGTGCTGCTCTAACAGTTTCACTTTTGTTTCTACTGCCTGTCCCTCTCTTCTCCCATTTATCTCCAGACTTCTTCTCCTTGTCCAGATCTGTTCTGCCCCCAATAATCTTCTATTCAATGAACTTTTTGAAACTTTGCACTTTTAAAGAGAGGTAAGTAATGTGCAGAGGGACAATAGAGTTTAGGTCTGTTATTTCTCACCTCTATATATTTATTTATTTAAAAACATTTTTTGCTGTTAACATTTTTTGCATGTTATCTCTGGAGACATAAATCCACAGTTTGAGAACTGCAAAACTAAGCATCTCTGATGGTATCTTCTAGACTGAGCACTGAGTCCCATTGGGTAGATAGAAAGATTAACCTAAATCAGTGGTTCCCAAACTTGTTCCGCCGCTTGAGCAGGGAAAGCCCCTGGTGGGCCGGGCTGGTTTGTGTACCTGCCGTGTCCACAGGTTTGGCCGATCGTAGCTCCCAGTGGCCAAAGTTTGCTGCTCCGGGCCAATGGGAGCTGCTGGAAGCAGCGGCTTGTGTCTGCAGGTTCAGCCGATCACAGCTCCCAGTGGCTGCGGTTCGCTGCTTCGGGGCAATGGGAGCTGCTGGAAGCGGCGGCTCAGCCTGCGCTGCTTCCAGCAGCTCCCACTGGCCCAGAGCAGTGAATCGCGGCCACTGGGAGCCGTGATTGGCCGAACCTGTGGACGCGGCAGTTAACAAACCGGCACGGCCCACCAGGGGCTTTCCCTGCACAAGTGGCGGAACGAGTTTGGGAACCACTGTCCTAAATAATCTGTACAGAAGCCCCTGGAACCTCGTAAAATTGGGTCCCTAATCCATGAACTATTGGAACTAATTTACAAAACTTTTCTTAAACATTACATAAATATATTGTCACATACTATAGAATTAGAATTTATAATCCCTATTCCATGATGAGATATCTTTGAGCTATAATGTATTTTAATTAAAATGATCTTTAGATAGGGTTTTTTTTCCTCAAAAGGCATTTTATCAAAAAAATCTGATTTAAATAAAAATCCAATTTTTTTGATTTTTTTAAAAAACATAATTGATTTTTATCCATCCTGGTTCCTGTCCAGGGCATCTGTAGGGCAGAGACGTAGTCGTTGATCCATACCTTTAGTTCGCATTACACCATTACACAGCAGGCCAGAGATGATGCAGCTTTCAGCAGAGCGGTGCTACAATCAGCGATTCCATAAACTCCGACCCCACCTCCTAGGTAAGGCTTGAGAGTCACCTATTTGGAATTGACACGAGCAAGCACCCGAAGAAGAAAAAACAGTTACCTACCTCTTGTAACTGTTGTTCTTCGAGATGTGTTGCTCATGTCCAAGACTTACCCGCCTCCCCTCTGTCAGAGTATCCAGCAAGAAGGAATTAGAGAGGTGGTGGACCGGCAGGGACCTATATGCACTGGCATGGAGGCGCAACTCCACGGGGCTGACAGCTATCGCTAGGGGAAAAATCTTCCTACGATTGCATGTTTCACACACACACCTACTTGGAATGGACATGAGCAACACATCTCGAAGTACAACAGTTACGAGAGGGAGGTAACTGTTTTTTTGGCCTGCATGACGTATTTAGATTCTGCAGAATCTCAGCTTTCATCTTTTTTTTTTTTTAAACAAAATCAAGTTTCTAGGGCTCGTGGTTTCAAGGAATACCTCCCAAATATGAATCAAGTGTAAACTTACACAATGATGTCTACCTGAGTCTGCAGACAGTCAGATACAATTTCCTCGGGGTGTGAACTGTCTTACTCCCCTTGAAATGTCAGCACTAAAGCCCAATGATGACACATCAATGTCAACATTAACTATTTCACTGCTGGTCATTCTAGCAAATGGAACAGGAAAAGGTGTGGAAGAAGACCCCTCAAGGAGTTGGGAATTAGGAGTTGCTGCATGGAAGGAATACAAAATGAAGAACAAAGGAGACTTTCAAATGTAGGGGAAAGGGGAGAGAAAAACATAGAAAGAAGGTTAAGGAAATAAGATAGAGGGCAGAAGTAGTGGTGACCTAAAGCGGAGCAGATTTTCTCACTGAGTGATGCTGAATATTATAGTAAGGGACCGAATAAATTAAAGTTAGGCTACTACATAAAGACTTGATCTCTCTGAAAACTTCTTACTGACATCAATGGGAAATCTGCTGTGGATTGAGAGGATTGCAACAATACTGGAAATACTTCATATTTTGTATATAGCAGCAAAGGCTTTTGCACAGCAGGAACCAAACATTAAAAAATCGAATCTATAATTTATCTCATTTTTTAAATAAATTAGTGTTTAAAGTAAAAGGTAGGCTTAACATTGAAAGGTTCTTTACTCCTGCATTTAAAAGTCAAAACTAAGTTTTAAAATATTTACTAAATACAGTGTTTAAGCAAAGTTAGATTTTTCCCATATGAAGATCCATTTCATTGTAAGGAATCCTTTGCAGCTGAGGAGCAGCAAAAGAAGGGAAGGAAAAGAGCTCCTGAGCACCATGGGAATGCTGTGCTTCTGCTCCAGTGCACAGAAATAATTGAAGTCTCTTTTTTAATATTTAGATGCATAGTTAAATTATTTCTGTAAAGTAAAAGATTATCAAATGTTTTTGTAATCAATTAACATGGCATCATAATTCCCAATTTGTTGCAGAAATCTGTGTCTTTCTATCAGTTGAAGTGGAGTGGGACAGGGGAAGCTTCTCTCTTGCCTTTTCCTGCACTCTGGGAAAGGTCAAAGGTTTAACTGAGGGAGCAGTCTGGCCATAAATATAAAAAGGACCATGCAGAGAGAGGTGGTAACTAGTTGGCCACAGAAAAGGAGATAGAAATGACATTCATTCAGAAAACCAGATGCTCCTTCTAATTATGAATTAGGCATCTATTTACATGATGGACTCAGTGCAGCCACACTTCTGAGTACAGTCACTCTCTCCATTATAATGCTGAGAGATACTTACTTTCTTATCCTTTAAATTATAGGAGTGTTATTCCTTATACTTAGAAACAGAGTAGGGAAGAAGGACACATCAGTAATATGGGACTTGAAATGGGACCATAGGAATTAACAAGTAAAGGCTTGCGTTACTTGATAGTAAAAGGTTATTTTTCCTTATAAAATGCATTACAGTTATTTTTTTAAATCACTCCAGTCATAGCAGTAAATAGCTGGAAACAACTAGAAAGAACACAAATGGCCAACAGTTGCAATTCAGCGAGAATTGCTAAGGAAAAGTATAGTCTTTTACACTGTGGTCTGAGTGAAATTAAACCCTGCTTTGAAATTCATGGTCTTTCCCTGCTCTTCACTTATGTGAAAATTATTTTACCCACTGGCAGTTGCAATACTAGCACTTACTGAATATTGAAATGAGTAATATTGTATAGTTAATGAAGTATTATGTGACCTAAGCAGATGATTGGGACCTAAGAACTCCCAAGTTTTAATCCTGGCACTTACATTAACTTTCTCTTATGGGTTTGGGACTTGCCCTCTCTGTCTGCATTTATTTATTTGTACAAGGGAGGATAATAATACTACAATCTTGCCTCATAACAGCATTATGTGAATTAGTTTTTGTTTATAAAATACCATTCATGATTAAAAGTACTAAGTAATAAGATAGAAAGGATTCTGAAGAGGCAAACTAAGCAATTTCTCTGTATTCTGGGACATGTTGCAAGACATCCTCACTCCAGGAAGCCTGTGTGAGGAACACTTCATCAAAGAGGTCCTGGTGTCTTTATTTTTTGGTTCTCACTTGGTACTTGCTCCCTGGCCCCTGTTTCCCACCCCACGGACGATGCATTCCATATCATACTTTTCATTTCCTCCTAAAACCTTCCATTTTCATTCCTCCTTTTTTTTGTCTTAACTCTCATGTCAACCAATGGGATAATGTATATTTATATGCTTTTAAGATGTTTTGTGCAGGTCTTGAAATAATATACATTCTAGTTTAAAAAGTACTTTTTGTATCTTCATGAACAGTTACTGTCTTCGTTCTCCCTGAGCCCTCAGTTGTCCTGGTAAACACATACCGGTACTTAGTGAATTTCCTTTGTGTAGAAATTGCCTATCATTTGATGCCATACATCTTTTGGTGCTTACTTAAAATATGTAATTACTTATTAATTTTAAACAATACATAAATCTGATCCCTCAATCAGCTCTGGCTTCCACTGAGGCAGTTGCTCCACTACAGAGATTTCCTGACAGCCCCTGTTTTCTTCCTTCTGCTGCAGCTGTTTTCCTTCTCTACCTGAAGCTGATTTCTCTGTAGCTCCTTTTGAATCTATCTTCCCCTGCCCTACTTGATACAGTTTCTCTGTACTCCCCTTGACACCAACTCTCCCACCCACAAACTTCATTTATTGATGGTTCCCATTAACTTCCTATTTCTTCTTCTGCTTTCTCTTTTTTGCTCCAAAAGTGACAGTTATTCCATTTTTGCTGTTTCCCTGCCTTACATCCCTTGACCATCTTCTGAGTTGGAACACAGGCAGCATTCTACCTTCATCATTCCCCTAACTCCTCGTTGTTTCTGGGAGCCATATATTTTCAATTTTAGTTGACTAATATTTGTATTGCTTGAATATTCAGCTGCCAATCTAGTTGCCAAACTAGTTGCTATCAGTTCTCTTAGCTATGTCCTACCACTCTCATATTGCTGAATGTTTAACTAGCACAAACGTCAAACAAAAATATTCTAAAATATTTGGGTCACCAATATTGCTGATATTTACATAATTTGGCAAATTAATAATTCAATTCACACTTCCCTAATAAACTGTCCCATTACATTATACCTATTCTAAGATGGCTTCCAGCTAAGCAACCTATTACTTTTAAAGTTTTATTAATTTTATAAGTAACTGCATAACTCTTAGGCCTGGTCTACACTAGGCGTTTAAACCGGTTTTAGGAGCGTAAAACCGATTTAACGCCACACCCGTCCACACTGAGAGGCCCTTTATATCGTATAAAGGGCTCTTTAAACCGGTTTCTGTACTCCTCCCTAACGAGAGGAGTAGCGCTAATATCGGTATTACCATATAGGATTAGGGTTAGTGTGGCCGCAGATTGACGGTATTGGCCTCAGGGCGGTATCCCACAGTGCACCACTGACCGCTCTGGACAGCAATCTGAACTCGGATGCAGTGGCCAGGTAGACAGGAAAAGCCCCGCGAACTTTTGAATATTTCCTGTTTGCCCAGCGTGGAGCTCCGATCAGCACGTGTGGCGATGCAGTTAAAAAATCAAAATAAAGAAAGAGCTCCCGCATGGACCATGCGGATGTGATCGCTGTAAGGGCAGGCAAATCTGTTCTATCAGTGCTCCGTTACAGAAGACGAAATTCAAAATCATTTTTAAAAAATCTCCAGACGCACGCCATAGCAGGGGCTCAGCACACTGCTGCGTGACAAGCGTAACGGAAAGCCAAAGAATCAAATGGATGCTCATGGACTGGAGGACTCAAGCTATCCCACAGTTCCTGCAGTCTCCGAAAAGTATTTGCATTCTTGGCTGAGCTCCAAATGTTTCTGGGGTCAAACACGGTGTCCGCGGTGGGTCAGGGCATAGCTCGGCAATTTACGCACCCCCCCCCCCCGAAGTGAAAGGGAAAAAAATCCTCTCTTGACTCTTTAACATGTCACCCTATCTTTACTGAATGCTGCAGATAGATGCGATGCTGCAGCACTCAACACCAACATCCTTGCCCCCACCCGCCATGGGTGGCTGATGGTGCAATATGACTGGTACCCGTCCTCATCATCAGCCTATTGGCACATGGGGCAGTGCAAAAGGACTGGTAACCATGCCGACTAGCATCAGTTAGCTCAGTCAAGGGCGCCTGGTCCTAATTTTTCCTGGCAGATGGTGCAGTATGGCTGATAACCATCGTCATCATAGCAACAGGGGGCTGAGCTCCGTCAGCCCCCACCCTTCACGTGTAAAGAAAAGATTCAGTTGCCCCTGGACTAGCAGCGCTATGCTGGGCTCCTCTCCTCCACAGTTCTTAATGTCCTGTCTGGACTATCATAGCAGCTGGAGGCTGCCTTCCACTCATTTCTCACTAACAAGTCACTGTGTCTTATTCCTGCATTCTTTATTACTTCATCACACAAGTGGGGGGACAATGCTACAGTAGCCCAGGAAGGCTGGGGGAAGAATGGAATCAACAGGTGGGGTTGTTGCAGGCGCACCCCCTGTGAATAGCATACAGCTCATAATTTCTGCTGGATCTGACACAGAGCAGCTGTGCTCTCTGGTTCTATGATACAGTAGTTCTCTAGTACACTTGCCCAAATTCTAGACAGGACTGATTCTATTTTTAGATACCAAAAAGGAGGGATTGACTCAGGGAGTCATTCCCAATTTTGTTTTTGCCCCTGGCTAAGAGCAGCCAGGGGCACTTATGACAGCAACAGATGGTGCAGTGCAAAAGGACTGGTAACCATGATCATCTTTTTACCAATTTATGGATTGGTAGATGGTGCAGTATGGCTGGTAACCATCTCTGCTGTCATGCAAAAGCGAAAGCATGCTGCTGTGTAGCGCTGCTGAATCACCTCTGTCAGCGGCATCTAGTACACATACGGTGACAGTCACAAAAGGCAAAACAGGCTCCATGATTGCCATGCTATGGCATCTGCCAGGGCAATCCAGGGAAAAAAGCCGCGAAATGCTTGTCTGCCGTTGCTTTCCCAGAGGAAGGAGTGACTGACGACATTTACCCAGAACCACCCGCGACAATGATTTTTGCCCCATCAGGCACTGGGATCTCAACCCGGAAATTCCAAGGGGCGGGGGAGGCTGTGGGAACTATGGGATAGCTACGGAATAGCTACCCACAGTGCAACGCTCCAGAAGTCGATGCTAGCCTCGGACCGTGGACGCACACCACCGATTTAATGTGTTTAGTGTGGCTGCGCGCACTCGATTTTATACAATCTGTTTTACAAAACCGGTTTATGCAAATTCGGAATAGTCCCGTAGTGTAGACGTACCCTTAGTTATTCAAATTACCTCTCTATCTTCTGTGTCTCTGGGAAATCTTTATACTCTGTTTTATCTGAATTAACAAATACCATAAGTTTGGATGGTGTCATCTGCTATTTTGTTCTTTCTTGCTCCGCTCCACATCAGTGGAAAACCTTAGCATTGTGTATAATTTCAGAGCCCTTGACTATTAAAAATGTTCTGTCTCAGTGGTACACTTTACATTCCTTCAGTACAACACTCTTCCTTGCTACACAAAATAGTCATCAGTTCTACATTCTCTCTTTCTCCACCTCTCCCCTAAAAGCAAAACAGAAAAACTCCATGAATTCCATACTCTCCCCCTTCCCAAATTCATTAGTCCTTCTACCACCATCACCCTCTGGACCAGTTCACCATACTGCTCTCTCTCCAGTACCTCATTGAGGATCCTCTAAACATCTCTCCTACATGACATCCTTTGCTCACTGCAGCAATAGCAGTGAAGGCAAGTTGTTCTGTGGGCTGTGGCTGTGGAGTGGATGATCAGGTGGGGAATGGGTTTCTTTTGATGGTGGACTGCATGGCCATCTGAGGAACAGATCCCCTTTGGTCATGAAGTAGGCAATCCTCCTTGAACTACTGAAGATCTTTCTTAGCTGGGGCAAAAGAGTGGGAGTGGGGCTGGGAGGAAAAGTCTCTCTTGGCTTATGAGTGGATGAACAGGGCTTTAGGCTCCTCCGTAGTATGAACTCCACAGACTCTAGGCTAGGAGAGGGGCTGGGTAGGCACCAGTGGGGAGACTGGTGGACTAGAGTGGCTATAGTCACTTTAGTGGCAACTTGGCCTCATCTCTTCCTGGTGTGCTGCTGGTATGACTGATGGGAAGGGTTTGTGAGAACTGCATGATGTATGATGAACTGCAGGTTGGCACCTGTGATAAATGAAGGGGTGGGGGATAGCTCCCTTTTTTGGACACCCACCCAGCCAGTTAGTTATAAAATTCCTCTTAGTAGCTTTTTCCTACTTGCTTTACCTGTAAAAGGTTAACAAGCCCAGAGGTAAAAGGAAAGGAGTGGACACCTGACCAAAGAGCCAGTGGGAGGGCTAGAACTTTTTAAAATTGGGAAAAAACTTCCCTTTGTCTGTGTGTTATGGTTCTCCAGATCAGAGGGGAACAGGGCAGCAGTTATGTTGTGAGAAGCTTTAAGCCAGGTATGAAACCCCATCATATCATACCTAGAGATTGCTTATCTGAAACTGCAGATATGTAAGTAAATTAGAGAATGTCTGGAAAGATGCAATTAGGTTTATTTCTGTTTGTTTCTTATTGGCTTGTAGACTCCTCTGTGCTAACTCCAAATGCATTTTGTTTTGCTTGTAACCTTTAAGCCGGACCTCAAGAAGGTTATTCTTGATGTTTAATTTTTGTAAGTGGGTTTTTTAAATCTAGCAAAAGCCTAAGTTCCAGATGTATTTTCTTTCTTTTTGTTTTTAATAAAATTTACCTTTTTTAAGAACAGAATTGGATTTTTGGTGTCCTAAGAGGTTTGTGCATGTTGTTTAATTAGCTGGTGGAAACAGCTGATTTCCTTTGCTTTCTTTCTCAGCTCTTCCCCAGGGGGGTGGGGGGGTGAAAGGGCTTGAGGGTACCCCACAGGGAGGAATTCCCAAGTGCACCTTCCTGGGACCCAGAGGGGTTTTTTTTGTACTTGGGTGGTGGTAGCATCTACCCATCCAAGGTCAGAGAGAAACTCTAACCTTGAGAGTTTAATACAAGTCTGGAGTGGCCAGTATTATTTTTTAGAATCCTTGTGGCCCCCCACCTTCTGCACTCGAAGTGCCAGAGTGGGGAATCAGCCTTGACAGCACCCAAGAAAGGATTCCTTTTACAGAAGATGCATGATCACAACAATAATGATCTTACTTGGGGCTGGAAATTTTAACACTCAGAGCCAACCATTTTTGGAAGGGTTGCCAAACAAATTTTTGCAGCCTACCTTTAAATGTAATCAGTTTCTCTCCCCAATTATCATACCACTTTTTATAGGCCATTTAAGATGTGTGTCTAAGTAGCTTCACGGTGAGAATGTACTGGGTACTAAAGGTTGCTTTAATCTAACATAATAAAAATCAATAACTGGAGGTTAAAGCCAAATAAATTGAAATTAGAAATAAGGCACATGTTTTTAACAGTGAGGAAAAACCAACAAAGGGAAATGGTAGATTCCCCATCTCTTACTGTCTTTACACCAGTGTGGGGTGCCTTTTTGGCTTTAGTCAAACACACGTTATTAGGCTCAATATAGGGGTAACTGGATGAAATTCTATGATTTGTGTTTTACAGGAGGTCAGACTAAATAACCTAATGGTCCCTTCTGGCCTTGGAATCTATGAATCCACAAAGATTGTGGGGATTGTTATTGAGGTCATATCTTGAAATATAATGCAAACTTAATAGACTTGTGTTGTAATAAAATCTTTTGGGGATGGGTTTTTACATTCCCACTCAACCTCCTACTGCAGAATCATAGAAGATTAGAGTTGGAAGAGACCTCAGGAAGTCATCTAGTCCAACCCCTGCTCAAAGCAGGACCAACCCCAATTAAATCAGAAGATGAAGCCCAGCTGCATAATCCTCTTTAGTCTTAGCAATTGTTTAGCACTGCTTTACGTCAGTTTGTTTTTAAGCTAATTGTTTCAAGGAAAAGGGCCAGAGATTTAAATATTGTTTTCAAAGAACGCTAAGATTCTCTTTATAGGGTCCAAAATCTGGCTCCATGGAAAAAGAGACTTGCACAAACTCCTGCCAATTCAATATTGACTTTGTCCAACACTGATGTCATTCGGAGAAGCTGTCTGTCATCTCAGGAATTTTTCCTATGTGACTTACTTGCAGAACTGCTTCAAAGAGTAATCAGACTGAGGCAAAAGTAGAAAGAGAAAGTCCTATGCAGAGGGAACTGCCCAATAAATGGAGCTCCATGTCATCTAATTCTCATTTGCACCAGGGAACTTTTCCAAAAAATTTCCTTCTGTTGATTAATCTGCCTCAGGGCCATCACTCCTAGCAACAGTGGGAGCTTTAGTGTGAATGGGCTCTGGCATTTTAACCATTGTGTCATCTGACCCTGCACAGAGCAGGTCTTATCAACCCAATTAAACTTTTTACATAATATGGCTTGAACTTCAGCCCACATTACAGATAAGAACATGTTAGGTTCTTAAGAGCTAGTAGAAAAAGATTTAATTTGGTTACTGTGGTACTGCACACAGGTACCAGCTTAATGGGTGTAGGTACTGTGCAGGATTACCATAGTATTAGAGGATGAGAATCCTCTAGACTGGAAATCCATGGTGTTAGAAGATTTTACTAAATTTAGAGTGCCAAATAAGTTTCAAAGGTAATAGTTTCAGAGTGCTACTATGGCTTCTGTGTCAAATGTTATTAACTAGAGGATAGCATCTTTGTCACATACTGGATAACATATCCTGCCACTGTTTGAGTTGGCAGTTCCAAAGAGAGTTGAAATCATGAGAATGGAACAGTTTTAAATGGTGATCAGCTTTGGCGGCCTTTCCTGTAATGCTGTAATGATAGTCTGTAACTACACATAAAGGGTAGTTCTATGTATTCTGTTCTTTTGATAATACTATTAGAAAGCATCTGTTTATTTTTTGTCACCTGAGATCCACATGTTTGGGAGGGATTACTTCTTATAAATTTTAACTTGTGTATGCATTGTTGTTTTAGGGGAAGCCTTTTAGACTCAGGAAAACTTTCTAATCTGTGTTATTTATATGGTGCTAATTGTTGAAATGGATCTTTAAGGGCCCACAGCTGGGCAGATTGTTACCTGTACCAATGAAAATTCACATTCAATTTGCGCAATGCACAGCAGTTTATTTGAGAAAGAATAACACAAGCAGTAAAAGGTTATATAATACTGTACATCTTCCTAATAAGCCTCAATTCCCCAAGCGTAAACCCTCAGTAATTGTGTTGGCCTTACACTGTATCCTGATTGGCAAACAAAGCAGATATAGCTACCGGTTCTAGATGGAGACTTCTTTTCTTCTCTTCTCTTACCCTTTCAGGTACTTGGTCTGTCAAACGTCCCCTGAAGCAGGGTATTGGTTACCCCAAGGCCCTCTGGTTCAAAAGTCTACAAAAGCCACTCATAGCAGGATGTTGGCTACCCTGAGACCCTCTACCTCACAGCATCACAGACCTCTCCAGATATTAATTGGGGAACTAACTAACTCTGCTTAGCATTTATACCTCTTGTTCTCAAAGGAGTCACATGTTGCAGAAATATGCCCTGTTGGATGTTCCATTACTGTGGTTTTTTTGTAATTAATATTTTAGAAGAGACTGCAAAATGGACAGAGACCAAAGATCAGTTGACATTTACCCTCTCATTAATCATTCACTTGAGCTCTTGGTGTGGTACCATCCTAAAGGATCATTTTGACCCAGGTCAGCCAGTACCAAGCTCCTGTGTCTTCTACATATTTACTTTTGTGAGCTGGTCATCAGCTGATATATTTCAAAGTCCCATGTTGAAACACACACACAGATAGAGTCTCTGATTAACGAATTCCAGCACTTTCAGTAAATTTCCATACAAACTAAGGGTTGTTAAGACAACCCTGCTCTTAGCATCCTCTAGCAAATTTAGATGTACCCAGCCATACCAAACTCATGTTCACCACATTGATTCATATCAAACACAACAATTCACAATAATAATTTGGCACCATCCCAACACTAATCACCATAGTTTCTACGTGCTGACGTCAATGCATATTATAATTAAAATATAAACACTATATCTTTTATTATATCTGGCACTCTAGTGACAGCACATTTTAAAATTGCCTAAACCGTTCTATTATAAACCCCCATTTTCAGTTGCTAATGAAGGTCAGCATTTTTCATCTTTTGGCCTGTACCGAGGTGAAATATATTTGGTAAGTTTCAGCAAAAACAGGTTAGCCATTTTTGAGAATGAAGACAGTGGTGAAAGATACACATTTCCTATTATTAAAAAGCATAAATAAATTGTGCCACCATTTTTAACATGATTACCTCCAAAGTGTGCTTAGGGTAGAAATTGACGTTTGATAGGGAATACTTAGGAAGGAAGATTGCCTTCAATGTCCTGGTGTAAATCTAATTGTGTTTGGCAAAGATATGAGGGTTTGAAAATTGTAGTTTGCCTACCTGCAGTAGTTTTATAAAAATTATAGCACTTTTTAACAACTGTCTTCCAATGAAAGAGGGCTGTACAGTGTTTCTGTGAGTAGATAATTTAGGACCATTAAAAAAAAATCTATTGAGTCCTGCCTGATTCATTGGGAGTGAGTTTTGTGCCTCATAGCCAAATGCCCCAGTGGGCCATTCTGGTTGCTGCTGATTGCTAAAGTGTAGCAATGCTGCTTCCTTAGCTATGCACAGAAATACCTTACACTCTAGGGGACTCAGCTGGCCAAATAAGACAGATTTTCAACCCATTTATACCACTGGACCCTATTTTGCAAAATAAATAAATTACTCAGTGTTAAGGTTGGGTTTTAGTTGCACAAAAGTCATGACGTTCAGAGTGAATTTCCCAAAGCATTCTACTCTGTTTCCTTGCATGTATGCCTTTTATTAAACGATTATACAATACTGAAACAATGTGATATACTAGTTGGCAAATCAGACCTTAAAATGGAAAGAAAGTGATTTTTTCTCTAGTCCTCCTCCAGTTGGACTGCATAAGTAAATTGAATACTATTTTTAAAATATATATACATACATGAACATTTTTTGTTGCTCTATATGTGTTGTTTAATCATGTAACAAAAGAACCTGCTGAAATTATATGGGTGGGAACCTTAACTCTAAATTTCCCAACTTTTGTGACATTAACTCACTCATCCCATTGCATCAACATAGTGGCCCAGATCCTCAGCTGATATACACTGGGGTAGCTCCATTGAAGTTAGTGGAGCCAGCTAATTTACACCATATGAGGCGCTTGATCCTATGTTTTTGTTTGTTTTTGTTATTTATTTTTATATTTAAAAGGATTATCTGTGTTGAAAACCAACAGTATTTGAAGGATAACATGCACCTTAGTGGTTCAAGTGTCATTGTTCCTGTGTGTGCATGTAGAGTAGATAGATGTACTAACAGTTGTTCCATCTGCCTTTCTCTTTCATAGACATTTGGGCCTGGATTTAGTTCCTCGGAAGGACTTTGAGGTGGTGGATTCAGATCAGATCAGCATCTCAGATCTTTATAAAATGGTAAGAAGCCTCGGGTGAAAGTCCTTTGTTTGTGGGGAAGAGATTTTCCTTTCCTTATTTATGTTGCTTGTTTGGAGGGAGGGGGTGAACTAAATCTTTTTTTATTGTTTTCAACATTACTAATATTGGTGGGGGAGAAGGGGAGCGATTGGTGCTAGTCCTTAGCTGATGCTACGAAAGATGGGTATTTCTGGGTTTGTTACATATCACTCTATAAAGCTTCCAGTATCAGCGAGTCTCATTATTTTCAATTTGAACTTTTTTTAAAATGAAAAATCAGGTAAATGGTGATGTCAGGGTTCTTTCCTGAGAGTGGTCTATAATAAGTGTTTTTCTCTGTGTGATCACTAGACTAGGCATATACGTAACACAACATGCTTGATTTATCAAATTCTGCTTTTCAATAGGAAAAGAGGCTTTTCCTTTGAGGTTTTATTACACTAGCTGTGTTAATTTTATTCTTTCCCTTTATTTTCTTGATTCATTGACTACATTGTAGTTTAAATTTGGCATTTCTTTTATCTCTTTAACTCATTGATTATTCTGGTAGTTACTGTCTTTATTTGTCTTTATTACTCTGACTTGTTAGTTAAAAAAACCTATATTTTCTTGTTCAAAGGACATAATTTTCTACAAACTTGGCAAAATGGAGAGAAGGAGGTGCAGGGAAAGAGAAAAATGTTGAATAGCTCTAGTAAAATATAAATAGAATATACAAATCAGTTCTGGAGAATCAATAATAACCTGGCATTGGTTTTGAAACCGAACTGGTGTTTTAGAATGTGAATTCAGCCCAGCTGCAGTTTAATCTGTTTGCTTGACACATTCATCTGGGTGCCGGTGGAAAAAGCACTAGGGTATGTCGATACTGGAGCTGGAAGTGTAACTTCCAGTTTAGGTAGACATAGCTGTGTTAGCTCTCACTGAGCTAGCATGCTAACAATTGCACAGTAGCCACAGCTGCACTGGTAGTGGGATGGGCTAGCCATCCTGAGTACATACCTGTGTTTTCAGATGGGCTTGTACTCTGGGCAGCTAGCATAGATATGGAAATTACACCTCCAGCTACAGAGGAGACATACCATATCAGTAGAGGAGCTACTGAATTTAAGGCTTTTAGGACTTCATGAAGAGAGAGACAAAACCATCAGATGTAGCTATAGCAATAACATTACAATCCAACAGTCTCTGCCATTCTCATGTCAGTGCTCCAGAACCACCAGCGATTCCTATCCACTCATTCATTTTCTCATTTTTATTCATTTATGCTTCAGATATTATATAGAGAAATCTGCCATTAATATGCTGTGGCTATAAGACCTGCTAGTGTTCTATAAGTACTACAAGATCTGTCATAACACCCAGTTTGTTAGTATCTTGTTCACAAATTGTTGTTTTTCTCACTTTAAAGCCCCATGCACCAGGCAGAAGTTTCAGAATACCATACTGACCAATAACAACACGGTCTGATTGGAAAACAGGTTGACCTCTATAGCCTTCTACGAATAAATAAAATCCTACTTTGGGAATGTAAAATCCTGTCATTGTTAGTCTTGTTGAATATGTCATGCGTTTCTCTCAGACTGTCCTTAATCAGTTGAGAGCATGCAAAAGATTACAACTCCCTGAAATCATCTTAAGTAGGCATTAATTTTGTTTAATAGGTGCTGTGGATTGGACAAAACCAACACTAGATGCAAATACTGATCGTTAACATTCTTTGGATGTTGTAAAATCACACTGGTAGCAAGATATAGAGTTGATTAGCATTAGGCCTCCTCCAGTAAATATACCTTCTGGAGCATGGAGTCCATCAAGAATTTGTGCATGTGTCTGGTACATTCAGGAGAGCTACTATTTGATGAAATTGCAAATTTCTATTCTTTGTATTCACAAAAGGCCAGAGAGATGCTTGAATGGATTTGGTGACAGGTCAGCTGCCAGTTTTTTAATAAGGGACTCATATTAAAAGTATACCTCTTTGCCTAAGTAAGATGATGTGTATCACAGGTATTTGAACTCACAAAGAGTCTGGATATGAGGGACTATGGAATACATTAATTTAAACAAAACCATTTCATCATGTACATAATCAAGGATGGAAGCAATATCGCTAAACTAAACAAAACAAAAATACTATGCATTTTACTGGAAATGTTTATACTCTTTTCCTGATAGTATAGTATGGGGTGAGCAAACTTTTTGGCCTGAGGGCCACATCGGGGAATAGAAATTGTATGGCGGTCCATGAATGCTCACAAAATTGGGGTTGGGGTGCAGGAGGGGTTGAGGGCTCTGGTTGGGGGTGCGGGCTCTGGGGTGGGGCTGGGGATGAGGTGTTTGGGGCGTAGGAGGATGATCTGGGCTAGGACCCAGGGTTTGGAGGGCAGGAGGGGGATCAGGGTGGGGCAAGGGTGCAGGAAGGGGTGCAGGTTCCAGCTGGGGGTGTGGGTTCTGGGATGGGGCTGGGGATGAGAGTTTTGGGGTGCAGGAGGGTCCTCCAGGCTGGGATCGAGGGGGTTGGAGAGTGGGAGGGGGATCAGGGCTGGGGCAGCGGGTTGGGGCATGGGGAGAGGCTCGGGGTGCAGGCTCTGGGTGGCGCTTACCTCAAGCAGCTACCGGAAGCAGTGGCATGTCCCTTCTCCAGCTCCAACGCAGAGGCACGGCCAGGTGGCTCTGCCTGCTGCCCCATCTGCAGACATCTCATTGTCATCTCATCCACCGGCATCTCACTGGAATGGCCAGAGGGGGCCACTGGAGCACGTAGGAGCCGGAGTGGGGCCATGCTGTGGCTTTTGGGAGCTGCATGGAGCGCCCCCCGACCCAGCGCCCCGGCTGGAGCGCCGGAGTGGGGCAAGCCACAGACCCTGCTCCCCAGTGGAAGCTTGCAGGCTGGCTTAAAACAGCTTGTGGGCCGGATCCAACCCACAGGCCACAGTTTGCCCACCCCGGCATAGTATGATATAAAGTAGATTGATAATATAGTAAAATGTTGAACTTAGGTATTTGTTTTATAAAAATTCCTTCATTTCAAGGAGTTCAGACTGTCGGCATTTTTAGTCATTGATACATTGATACATACAATGAAGTAAAACTACAATTTCACAGGCCTAAATAACCATTTGGTGACTATGGAAGTACTGAGTTGTAGACTCAATAACACAATTTAAAATAAGGGAACCCTAGTTCTCCCCTGTCTGTAGGATCACAACATTTTAATACCCATCTTCCCAAATAAAGTGACTGATAAGAGAATTAAGCTTCTCAAATGTTAATATCCTAAATAGTGGGGTCCAACCTTCGTCCAAGGATGACAAGTTGAACAGTAGGGCTGGAAGGGAGAACCCCTAAATAATATGCCTTTCCTAAGCTGTAATATCAGGAACTGTTCGTGTAATTTGTGGGTGAAGACATTACTATTATTTATTATTTGTATTACTGTAGCACCTAGAAGCCCCAGTCATGGACCAGGACCCCATTGTACTAGGTGCTATACAAACACAAAGCAAAAGATATTTTCTGTCAGGGGACCCCCCTCACCTTAGTAAAATATTTGAAAATACCTAAAATGCAATCTAGTGCATTCCAGAGAAAATAGTAATTGTTTGTCATAACTATTTTTATGGGTGCCAGGGATAATCCGTCTCAGGCAAATATTTTTATTTCCCAATTTAAAGTTTTCAATGGTTTTTAGAGTTATTTAGATTTTAGAACTATAAAAATATATAATTAGACCAACGAATAGAGGATCAGTTCCCAGAAAGAAGGAATGAATTGGCAGCAGGAAAAGAAGAAAGCAAGAAGCAAAACAGAAGACAGGATTGTCCATTGAGCATTCTCTGAATTAAGACATTGTCAATTGGAAGTGTCATTCAGAGATTTCATCATGTAACAGTAGATAGTTGTTCATACATGGAAAGAAATAGAGACCATATGTTTTCAAAAACTTAAAATCTGTAAAGATTTGTCTATGTCACCATTTTCAAAGTGTAGTCATAGTTTGTAAGTCCATTTCTCTATGCATGGGAAATACTGAAGCTTTCCATTCTGCAGCACTGGTTTTTACTATTAACTTCTCAATTTGTCCTGTATTAAAAGGTATTAGTACAGGCTTCATATCAAACCTTGAATGACTCAGAAAACACCTAATACAGATTTTAACTTTATGACTTGCTTGATTTCCTTGCACTTGATTCAAAGTATCTTTCTTAATTTGAATATTTGTGACATAATGAATGTTTAAATTGATTAATGTAACTAAGGTTCTATTGTCCTGGCAGAGACATTGATTCAGTTACAATGTAAAAGTTCCAGTGGGTTTTTCTGAGTTAAAAATCCAACACTTGAGTGTTCTGGTACAGTGGTATTTGAGTGGCCTTGCTCCAGCACACTAATGTCTCAGGTTATAGATGTTCAGTGCACATTTGGGAGGCTATCTCCACAACCTAAAAGGCAAAAAACTTAATTTTTGTTTAAATAAAAAAATAGATTCTGCAGAAACTGATCAGAATCCCTTATAAAGGAAAGTTTCATACTTGTCAACAACAAAGCTTTAATTGGCTTGTCAAGCCCTGCAATAAGATTTCTTAGTCTGTGGAATAGTCTTCCAAGAGTATTCATGCAGGGGTGCTGGAACAATTTGTATAGTAGGGGTGCTGAGAACCACTGAACCAAACTGTAAACCCTTTATATGATGGAAATCACTTCAATCCAGAGAGTGCAGCAGCACCCCTAGTTCCAGCACCTATGTATTCATGGGATCCTTATTGCTTTTCACATTTACAGAATTGGAAAATAGTACAACAGGGAACGGTATTGTACTGGCAAAAAAAAAATAATCAGGGTACTTAATCGGTCTTTTCCATCTATAAATAGTGTGAAATGAAAGCATGTTATATAAACCCTGCTCATTACATTAATTCCATTAGCAAAATGTGTGGATTTAAAAGTTTTTGTATGATGTGGCTTTTATTTAGTTTTAAGTGTTCTATCTGGGTATGCATGTCTTTGCAGCTTATGAACAGTAACTCCTCACTTAACGTCCTAGTTATGTTCTTGAAAAATGCAACTTTAAGCGAAAAGGTGTTAAGCGAATCCAATTTCCCCATAAGAATTAATGTAAATAGGGGGAGTTAGGTTCCAGGGAATTTTTTTTTGCCAGACAAAAGACACAATATACATATACAGTATAAGTTTTAAATAATTTTAAACAAACAATTTAATACTCTACTCACCAATGATGATTGTGAAGCTTGGTTGAGGCAGAGGTGTAGCAGGGTCAGGGTGAGGGGGCTTGCCCTGTTCCGTGCCCCCCCTCTTGCCCCGGTGCTCCTGCCAGGGAGTGGGGTCAGGGCGTGGGAGCTTGCCAACTCCCCAGCTGCAATGCCGGGAAGGTCGAGTGCGGGGAGCCAAACAACATTATAAGGGAACATTGCAGGACTTTAGAGGAGTATGTTCTCTAATACATCAGTGACTTAATAATGAAAGGTTAACCGGGAAGACGTTAAGTGAGGAGTTACTGTATGGTGTTTCATTGTTCTTCTTCCAATGATGGTCCCTATGTGTATTCCACTCAAGGTGTGCATGTGTAAGGGGACTGTTTCCCCCTTACTAACATTCAGTGGGGGTGTTTTAGTTGCTAGCTCCCAGCACTAAAAGGGGAGGGGTCGATGGGAAATCAGAACCCTGAGACTGACAGTCCCCAGGAACAATGGCGAGATGCCAATGCTCCAGGTCAGCCTGATTGACAGGGCAGGCAGGCTAATCAAGGAGACAGAAGGCCAGGGTGGGCACCGTCCTCCGTGTGAGCTGGAATTGCCTGGGTCAGACAGAGTGGGGCCAAGCTAAGTAGAAAACAGGGGCCCAAGCTGAGCTGGAGAGCAGAGCCGTGCCAGATCCAGAGGGGCCAGAGCTGCAGCCACAGAGCCAGAGACACAGCCTAGGGAGAGCAGATCCTGTGCTGGGAGCAGAGCTGCAGCCACAGAGCCAGAGACGCAGCCCAGGGAGAGCAGACCCTGTGCTGGGAGCAGAGCTGCAGCCAGAGAGTCAGGTGTGGTGAGCAACTGGGGCCAGCCAAGGTGGGGGACCTTGGGCAAAGGGCTGAGTGCAGAAAGACGCCCCCAGCCAAGGGTCCTTGCAGGCCAGGCTGGGAGGGGGTTCTTAACCTGACGGGGGGCTGACGCTGGGTAGAAGGGTCCCACCCCCCAAAGCCCGGAGGTGTGCGGCCACCACCACTGCAAGTGTCCAACCCGCAGCATCCCTGCAGCACAGCCAGGGCCTGACACGGAGGCCTGGGACCTACAAGGAACAGACTGTGAACTGCCTTGATGTCCAGAGACACTCTTTGTAATGTTCTCTGCCACGGAGCAGGTTGATGTGTTTTCCTGTAACCTTTCCCATTTTTCCTTATTCTTTTTTAAAATTAATTGTTAATTAAACAACTTGTATTTGCTTTAAATTGTATGGAATAATCAGTGGGTCAGGGAGGTGCCCAGTGCAGAGAGGGTACCCCGGAGTGGGGACACCCTAGCCCCTGTCCTAGGTGACCACAGCAGGGTTGGGGGGTCAAGCCCCCCAGGAATCCTGGGCCCAGCCTTGTTGGGGTTACGAGAACTCTGCCAGACAGAAAAGTGGAAGGGGAGCCCTCAAGGGCAGGGAGGCCTCTGGGTAAAGGAAGTGGGAGCGAGGACTCAGATCCTTTCGCTAGCCCACTTCACCAGGGTAGCATAGAAGCCAGGAAAGTTCCCCACAATAGCAGGACTATTCCCCCACTTACACATGCACTCCATGTGTCTGAGACCAGAAGACATTTTCTAGCCGTATCAATTGGTCTGCACCTGCAGTTTTCTGAACTGAGGGCGTAAGTGACAGTATGGAGTCCCTTTCAGTTCCTTTCTACCACCCATGGTTTGAGGTGGAATCTCTTCAGAGTCCAGAGTGTTAGCTAGCGTTCTGATCCAAAACTTGTAGAGAACTGTAAATAGTTTTTAAAATCTATTTTTAGATAATTTTTATAATTAGTGTAGTTTAGTAGTCTTGAGGGTTTCTCTCACCTTAACATTCACCTTTATGCAGTGCCTAGTATGTCCAGGATCCCAGGATTTAAGATCTGCATGGCTGGGCTTACCCAGTCAGCAGTAACCATGACATGTGCTTCTATGACATGGGGAAGCCCATATTCCTGCTCGTCCTTTCTGAGCTGAACCTATCAAACTCATGAATACAGACTATGAGGCCCTAGTCCAATTCTGGCCTGTCAGACCTCCCGTGCATCAGGCAGAAGCACCGAGAAGTGTCCCTCAGAGCGCAGTGAGCTCTGGCTCCAGGGATCACTGAAGCAGAGCCAAACAAAGGCATGAGGAGGGTAAGAGCAAGCACTCTCACAAGACATGTGAGAGAACCCCTCCAAGTCCTCATCCAAAAAGAGGACCTCCTCTCCAAAACTGTCTAAATTGGGTGAGACTCCATGCCCTGGTATGGGAGTGTCAGGAACTTACAATGAGCACTGTGCTGGTTTCCCGGTAATAAAAGGCAAGAGCATCTCAAAACTGGCCTTAGCTAAAGAATAAATGGGCCATTCTTGGTATCAGTGAGAGAAAGAAGGCAGTGGACACTGTTGGTACCAATGTGAAGGCAAGGCCTCCTACACCATTGGAACCAATGTGGAGAGAGAAGAAGTCGTCAGTACTAAATAGAACAGCAGTAAAGGCAGCACCATTGGTGTTGCTGAGGGAAAGAAGCCTGGTCCACTCTTGTTTCAGGGGTTATATATGCTGCTGTGGAGGACATTGCTGTCTACATGGATCCGGAATCACCAGTACTGTCAGATCCATTATTAATCAGGGAAGTACCCACATTGTCAGTACCACTCACCAGTACCATCAATCATCTGAAGCATAAGACCTCCCATAGCAATGGCACTGCTCATCAACATAAAAGCCCCCTTTTCCTCTCACAGGTCCAGTATCAGTGGGAGATCTTCACTATCCCTGTCAAGACCAAGGGTCAGCCCCAATAGACGTGCTGGGATCTCATGAGCACCTTCCTTCTTACAAAGGAGGGACTGCACACGTTCGGTCCAGTGGCACCCTGCTCCATGGGACTGCCCTATTTTCCCTATGACTCCTAACACTGGCCTTGCTGGAGCTCCTGCCATCCATATAAGACATCCCAAATCTATAAAGTCATAAGGGGAGTCATGACAGGCTTCAAATCTCAGGGAAGATCTCAACCCACTCAGGAACAATCTGAGGAAGAAGAGCAACCAGACCAGGCGGGAACACCTGTCCTGGCAGGGTTATCATCGTCATCCCCAGTTGGTTGCACCTGCCTCACCATCACCGCCTGACATCTACAGATAGTTCCCGGATCTTCTGAGGAGGATTACAGTTACAGATCCCCCTGGAGGAAGTACAGGACACTCCTCATAAGCTACTGGACATCTTCCAGAGTACAGGTCCCAGAAAGGTGACAATTAATGAGGCCTGACAATTAAAGATGGTCTGGCATACTCCAGCCAATTGTGCTCCCACTTCAAAGAGAACAGAGAAGAAACACTTTTTGCCTTCAAAGGGAGAAGAATACTTATTCTCACGCTGTGCTCTGAACTCTTTCATGGTGCAAGCTATCAGTGAAAGGAACAAGCAAAACCACACTAGCTCTACACCTTATAAGGAGGCCAAATGTTTAGACCATTTTTTAGAAAGAACTTCACTGTGGCAAGCTTACAATTCTGCATAGCAAACTACCAAGCTTTAATGTTGAAATATGATTTTATTGATTGCAGTACATTCTCAGAATTCACCAACAAACTCCACCAAGAAGATAGACCTCATTTCCAAGCAGTTATTGATGAAGGTAAATTGTTGACTAGATTGGCCCTCAGGCATTAAGAGATGCAGCAGATACAGTCTCCCACTCAATGGCAATTTCCATAGTCATGAGACGGGCTTTTTGGCACAATCCTCCAGATTTCCCAAAGAAAGCTGATCCATCATGGAGGATTTGCCTTTGAAGGAAATAATCTATTTAGTGAGAAGACAGATAAGTCATGACATTCCCTCCACAACTCAAGAGCAACCCTTGTCTTACTAAGTACTGTATTTTTCCGTGTATAAGACGCCCCCATGTATAAGACCCCCCCACACTTTTCTAACCCAAAATTCAGGTTTTTTGTTTGATTGGTTTTTTCCCCTCCTGCTTTGCCGTCCGGCCATGCCACAAGTTTTTTTCTTTTGTTTTCTTTGCCGCTCCAGCCACGCTGCAGGTGTCCCCCCCTGACTTTGCCGCTCAGGCCCAGGAAGAGGACGCCAAGGTAGGGGTAGAGGGAACGAGGAGGGCCGGGCGCCCGGGCTGGTCTCCGGCCCCAGCCCTGCCCGGCTCCTGCCGCGTCCCTCCCCGGCCTCCCAGGTCCGGCCCCGCGTCCCCGGCCGCGTGACTCCTGCCCCGGCCCCGCTTCCCCGGCCGCCCGGCCCCGCTACCCCGGCCCCGCTGCCCCGGCCCCCTGGCACGGCCGCCGGGCCCTACTTCCCGGCCGCCCGGCTCCGGGTCCCCGGCCCCGCGTCCCTGGCCGCCTGGCCCCGCGTCCCCGGCCGCCTGGCTCCAGCCCCGGCTCCGGGTCCCCTGCCCCGCTTTCCCGGCCGCCCAGCTCCGGGTCCACTGGCCGCCCAGCTCCAGCCCCGGCTCCGGGTCCCCTGCCCCGCTTTCCCGGCCGCCCGGCTCCAGCCCCGGCCCGGCTTCCCCGGCCCCGCTTCCCCAGCCGCCGAGCCCCGGCCCCGCTTCCCCGGCCACCCGGCTCCAGCCCCGGCCCCGCTTCCCCGGCCACCCGGCTCCAGCCCCGGCCCCGCTTCCCCGGCTGCCTGGCTCCAGCCCCGGCTCCGGGTCCCCGGCCCCGCGTCCCCAGCTGCCCGGCTCTGGGTCCCCGGCCCCGCTTCCCCGGCTGCCCGGCTCCGGGTCCCCGGCCCTGCGTCCCCAGCCACCCGGCTCCGGGGCCCCGGCCCCGCGTCCCCCGCCGCCCCGCACCACCCCCAGCCCCGCTTCCCCGGCCGCCCGACTCCTGCCCCGGCCCCGCGTCCCCGGCTCTGGTAGTGCGGGTCCGGGCACTGCGGCGGCCGCAACCCCACCTACCGGGATGCCCGGCTCCGGACACTGCCTGGCCCCATGGCTCCAGCCGCCCGGCTCCTGCTCTTTCGCCACCCGGCCTGGCTCCGGCAGGGCGGGTCCGGGCACGGCGGCATCCCTGGCTGCCCGGCTCCAGCTCCGGCTGCGTGGCTCTGGCCGCGGCCCTCCCCAGCTCCGGCCGCCTGGCTCCCGCCACATCCTCCGGCTCCGGCCGCGTGACTCCTGCCCCGGCCCCGTGTCCCGGGCCCCAGCTCCAGCCGCGGCCGGACTGTAGTGCCGCCAGCCACGTCCAGGAAGCGCGGTAAGGGGGCAGGGAGGGGGTGTTGGAGAGAGGGCAGGGGAGTTTGGGGGTGGGGGGGGTGGATAGGGGCTTACTTCCGTGTATAAGACAACCCTCAATTTTTAGTCTAACGATTTTAGGAAAAAGTATAGTCTTATACACGGAAAAATACGGTATCTATACCCCCGCACCAGGGAGGAAATAACCCAAGACTCAACCCTACAGACCACAGCTGAGCCCCTGAACTATTCTACCACCAGAGGGCTTATGAACCACCTACGAAATGCAAGAGAATGTGGCATAATAAGCATAATTTTCCACCTTCATTCTCCTTCCAGCCTCCCACCAAGAAATTTATTTAATGGTACTTTCAAAAGCTGTGAATCAGTTCCCTTGCCATATTTACTTGTCAGGACTCCTGCACCCCATTTGGTGGCTGCCTAGCTCATTTTTCCCAGGCTTGGCACCTAATAACATCAGACAAATTGGTTCTGCATATAATTACCTCTAATTATACAGTATAATTCCTCTCCCTTCCCCCGACCCCGAGAAAACACTTTCCCATCCCTCTTCAGAAACCCTTCTCATGAGAGGTTGCTCAGACAAGGAATTAGACTCTCTATTCCATTTGGGAGCTTTAAAACCAGTAACTTCTCAGCACAGACAAAAAGGATTTTATTCAAGGTATTTCCTCATCTCCAAGAAGAAAGGAGACTGGAGGCCTATACCAGATCTCAAACAGCTGACTATCTTTATCTACCATCTGCAGTTCAGAATGATCACCCTAGCTTCTGGAATCCCTTCACTGGACAAGAACAATTAGTTCACAGCTCTCAATTTAAAGGACATTTATTTCCACATAGATATCCACCCTGCATGCAGGAGATTCCTCTGATTCACCATGGGCTTAGATCATTATCAACAGAGAGTGCTCCTCTTAGGCCTCTCAGTGGTAGTGAGACTATATATGAACGTACTGTTGGTACTGTCATGGCTTGTCAGTGTTCCCCTTCTTCAATGATTGATTGTTCACGGGGGAATTCATATCAAGAAGAATGGGCAACAACCTTGTCCATCCTCAATCTTTAACTCTTCTAAGGACTTCAAGTAAATGTAGAAAAGTCCATTTTAGTTCCCACACAGACTACAGACTTTATTGGGATGACCCTAGACTCAATGAATGCCAAAGCATACCTACTTGAGGATATATTCCAAGTTTTGAGGGATCTCAGCACTCAGCTACAGCTGAGCCCCCAGATGACAGTTTGATCATGTCTGCTCCTCCTAGGTCACATGGCCAAGTGTACCTATGTGACACCTTTTGTGAGAGTTTGCCATCTATGTCTATAGGCTTGGTTACGGAGCATTTAAGCAAGCACAGTCTACGCAAACTGATGCCGCTCTCCCACAGAGTTCTGGCTTCTCTCTCCTGGTGCGAGAACAGGAAGATGGTATTTCATCCCTCCACTACCCACAGAAAGACTGATTACAGATGCCACCCTACTAGGGTGGGAGCCATTCTGGATGAACACATAGTGCAGGATATCTGGACTCACCAAAAATCCCAATTGCACATAAACCTTCTGGAGCTTCATGCAGTACACAAAGCCTGCAAACAATTCCTACCATTTATCCAGACTTTGCATGTTCGAGTCATATCAGACAACATGACAACAGTTTACTATATGAACTAACAAGGGAGAGCAAAAGTCAGCCTCTCTTTTTGTAGAAATAGTCAATCTCTGGAACTAGTTCATTCACCACCAGATCACCCTGTTCTTCTTTGAGTGATTGTTTATGTCCATTCCAAGCAGGTGTGTGCACGCCAGCCGGAAGATTTTCCCCTAGAAGTGTCCGTAGGGTCGGCCTTGACGCCCCCTGGAGTGGCGCCTCCATGGCACCCTATATAGGGGCCCGCCGACCCTCCACCCCCTCAGTTCCTTCTTACCGCCGGTGACGGCTAGCTGGAACCTTGCTCGCTCTTACAGCGAGATTAGCAGTGTCCCGTTGTCCGTGTATATAGTTTAGTTTTAGCTTAGAGTTAGTTGAACATAGTTGATAGTTGTTGTGGGGGGTTCCCCCAACGTATTCGTCACCCTGCTGGGGCATGCTCGGGTCCCCAGGGTTTAAACTCTGCAGGGACTGTGGGAAGTTTATGCCAAAGAATGACCTGCACTCTTCCTGCTTAAGGTGCCTCGGAGAGAGCCACCAAAGAGATCGGTGCAGTATCTGCAGGGGCTTCCGTCCCAGGACTCTTAAGGACAGAGAGCAGAGACTCAAAGTGCTCCTGATGGAGGCAGCCTTGCAGCAGACCCGGCACCCAGCACCTCATCTTCGGTGCGCAGTGCCCCGGCACTGGTATCAAGACACGAGGCCCAGGCCAAAGCCTCCAAATCCCGGCACCGGAGGGAGTCAGGACACAAAAAATTGTCCTCCGTGAGGCACCGTTCACCTTCTCCGGTGTCCGCTAAAAAGAAAAGGCCGGTGAGGGAACGAAGACCCCGCCAGGACCTTAAAAGGCCGACTCTGTCCACAAGTGCAAGTGGACAAGCCGGGCCACAGACTCATCCTCCCGTTGCTCCGTCGACTCCCAGAAAGGGGGCGGTCGAGTCCGGACCGGCCCAGGTTCCCGGACCTCAGCAAGGATGTGCGTTTTCCATCGACGCCTCAGGTGTTTGAGGCGGCCTCTGACTTGTTGAGCCTCCCGGTGCCGATCTCTCCGCACCAGCGCAAGGAGCCGCTGCCCGTGGCCCGTCCCCCAATACAATCATAGGGCAAGCCAGCCATGATGTTGCCTCGGTCCCCGCCCCGCGCCACCCCGTCGGCTCCGGTGCAGAGAGAGCGTTCTCTGGCCCCATGGCACTGCTCCACGGCGAGAGTGGGTAATGCTCCCCCTAGGTCTTCCTATTCAGAGACCTCGGAGTTGGAGTCCTACCACTCCAGTAGATCGAGGAGCAGGAGGTCGGCTTCGCAGGCAAGCCATCAACCTTACCCGCCGCAGTGGCAGCAACAGTGGGAACCGCCCTCCCAGTGGCCGTTCTGGACTCCCTGGGCCTACCATCAGTCCGTGGGACAGGCGTTCGGACCTCGCTCCAGGTCTGCATCAGTCTCCTCGACGTCGGTGACTCCGGCGCAAATACCTCTACCACTGGCACCTCCATCCGGCAGGGGTGTGCTGCAACAAAGTCCAGCGCCCCCTAGTCATGCACCGGCACTGGCGGGGGCCATGGTTCCGGCACCGCCAGGCATGCCTTGTTGTTCGGTGTCGACCCCGGTACCAGCTGCCGTGCCGCATCTCGAATCCGCACCGGCCACGCAACCACAATACTGTGTGCCGCAAGCCCCTGAAGAGATGGACGGTGCAGAGGAAGGTCCGTTGGAGGTGATCTCCTCCTCTTCATCTCCGGATGAGGCGGTCGTGGGTACTACAACGGCACCAGCCCTAGAGGACAACTGGGTGCTCCAGCAGCTACTCAAGAGGGCAGCCCAGAGCCTGGCGATCCAAGCGGAGGAGATTGAGGTGGATGTGGACCCGCTAGTGGACATCCTGGCCCCCTCGGGCCCATCCAGGGTGGCCTTACCATTGATCAAAATGATAGCTGACACGTACCGTACTTTGTGGCAGACGCCAGCTTCATTGGCCCCTACGGCCAAAAAGACAGAGAGGCGCTACTTCGTGCCCTCCAAGGGCCACGAGCACCTGTATGCCCACCCTCCCCCAGACTCTTTAGCAGTGGATGCGGCCAATCAAAGGGAGTGTCAGGGGTTCCAAGGGTCTACACCTAAGAACAGAGAAGCCAAAAAGTTGGATCTGTTTGGCAAAAAGGTGTATTCAGCAGGGGGGCTGCAGTTACGTATAGCCAACCAACAGGCTATAGTGAGCCGGTATGGACACAATACATGCTCGGCGTTGTCTAAGTTCGCTGAACTTCTTCCCCAGGATTCGTGAACAGAGTTTTCGGTCTTGGTTGAGGAGGGGAAGTTGATCTCCCGAGCATCCCTCCAGGCAGCCTTAGATGCGGCAGATGCAGCCTCCTGCACACTGGCGACTGGCCTGGTCATGAGGCGGGGATCCGGGCTTCAGGTCTCGGGCCTTCCTCATGAGGTTCAGCAGACCATCCAGGACCTCCCCTTCGAGGGGCCCATGCTCTTCTTCGCTCCCTGAGCTTGCACACCCCAGTAACCCAGCGAAGGCAATTCAGACCGCAACCAGCCCCACGTCCTTACCAGCCTCAGAACCGCTCGGATGCCGGGCGCAGGCGAGGCAGGAATGGCAGAAGGAGGCACCAACATCAGCCCTCCAGCCAGTCATCCGGCCAGACAAGGTCACCATCGGGGCCTAGGCCTCCAGTTTGATGGTACGGTCAGGGACGACCTACCAGTCAGGACTCTGGATCCTCCCAACCCTACCTTTGGGTCATGTCTGTCCCCTTTTTACCATGTCTGGTACCGAATCACATCGGACAGTTGGGTGCGTCGCATGGTAGAGAGAGGATATTCTATCCAGTTCTCCTCCCTCCCGCTCCACCAGCCCCCTTCCCTGTCCCTCTTCAAGGACCCCTCTCACAAGCAACTTCTAACTCAGGAAGTACAGTCCTTCCTCGCAGCAGGGGCAATGGAGGAAGTTCCTCAGGAACTCGGGGGCAGGGGCTTCTACTCCCGTTATTTCCTAATACCAAAGGCAAAAGGGGACCTCAGACCTATTCTGGACTTGCGGCGTCTGAACAAGTTTGTAAAGAAGCTCAAGTTCTGAATGATCTCCCTGTTCTCTATCATTCCCTCCATGGATCCAGGGGACTGGTATGCCGCCCTCGACTTGAAGGATGCATATTTTCATATTGTCATAATCCCCCAGCACAGGCGTTACCTCGGATTCGTTGTGGGCAACGCCCATCTTCAGTTCACAGTGCTGCCTTTCGGACATCTCAGCAGCCCTGAGGGTTTTCACAAAGTGCATGACAGTTGTGGCAGCCTTCCTGAGCAAGCAGGGGATTCAGGTGTTCCCCTACCTGGACGATTGGCTTATCAAGGGCCGAGGCCAAGGCACAGGTAGAGGCTCAAGTCCACCCTGTCTCCCACTCAAATGATAAATTTATAGGGGCAGTTCTGGACTCAACACACGCCAGGGCATACCTACCGGAGTCCAGGTTCCGGTCCATGTCCAAGGTCATTCTTGGTCTCCAACGCGTCCCGACCACCACAGCAAGAAACTGCCTCAAGTTACAGGGTCACGTGGCGGTGTGCACCTATGTGGTGAGCCACTCCAGGCTCAGGCTGCGCCCTCTCCAGTCCTGGTTGGCGACTGTGTACCGGCCAGCCAGGGACGCCCTAGTCTCTGTGGTGACGCTCCCCCGAACGGTGCTCAATTCCCTCCAGTGGTGGCTTGACCCGCGGAAGGTGTGCATGGGGGTACCTTTCACCAGGCCCCAGCCCTCCCTATCCTTGATAACAGATGCATCGGATCTGGGGTGGGGGGGGCGCATCTGGGGAACCTCAGGACCCAAGGCCTGTGGTCACCAGAGGACCTCTCCTTGCACATCAACGTCAGGGAGTTGCGAGCAGTGCGTCTAGCATGCCTAACCTTCAAATCTCACCTGGCATGCAGGTGCGTTTCAGTCCTCACTGACAATAAATCGGCGATGTTCTATATCAAAAAACAGGGGGGTGCATGCTCCTCTCCTCTGTGCCGGGAAGCCCTCGCGTTATGGGACTTTTGTGTTTGGAATGCAATTCGCCTGACAGAATCCTACCTTCCGGGGGAGCAGAATGGACTGGCGGATGCTCTCAGCCGCTCATTCCAGGGTCACGAGTGGTCCCTTCACCGAGATGTAGTATGCTCAATTTTCTGTCTCTGGGGCTATCCCCAGGTAGACCTGTTTGCCTCGAGAGAAAACAAGAAGTGTCAACGTTTCTGCTCCCTCATGGGCTGCAGTCCGGAGTCTTTGACAGATGCCTTCCTCCTCTCCTGGGAAGAGGGTCTGCTTTACGCCTTTCCCCCGATTCCGATGGTCCACAGGGTACTCCTCAAGATCCGCAGGGATCGCGCTCGTGTCATCCTGATAGCACTGGCGTGGCCGCACCAACACTGGTACACGTCACTCCTGCATATGTCTACTCGGGCGCCCCTCACTCTGCCCCTGCTCCCAGACTTGATCACACAGGATCGGGGCCACCTCCGACACCCGAATCTGGAGTCACTCCCCCTCACAGCCTGGATGGTCCATGGCTGAACCCTGTGGAGATGCAATGCTCTCAACAGGTCAGGCAAGTCCTGCTTGGTAGCAGAAAAACCGTCTACCAGGGCCACTTACATGGCTAAGTGGAAACGCTTCTCCATCTGGGCCGAACAGCGGGGACAGGCTCCTTTGCTCGCCCCGATCCTTCTTATCCTGGATTATTTGCTTCATCTGAGACAGCTAGGACTTTCCATCTCTTCCGTTCGGGTCCACTTGGCGGCCATCTCAGCGTTCCACCCAGGAGAGCAAAGTGCTTCGGTTTTCACGAACCCACTGGTTGGTTGCTTCCTCAAGGGCCTGGACAGACTGTTTCCACATATTCGACAACCAGCCCCGGCCTGGGACCTCAATTTGGTTCTTTCTGCCCTCACAAGGCCCCCCTTCGAGTCTCTGGCTTCATGCTCTCTGCTATATCGTTCATATAAGGTTGCATTCCTCGTGGCTATCACCTCGGCCAGGAGGGTCTCGGAGCTCAGGGCGCTGACATCCGAGCCCCCATACACTGTCTTTCATAAAGATAAGGTCCAACTTAGGCCACATCCGGCGTTCCTTCCGAAGGTAGTCTCCCAGTTCCACATGGGTCAAGACATTTTTCTCCCTGTGTTCTATCCAAAGCCACACTCCTCCAGCACGGAGCGTAGACTGCATTCCCTGGACGTCTGCAGGGCCCTAGCTTTCTATATTGAAAGGACCAAACCGTTCAGGAAATCAACCCAGCTCTTTGTTGCTGTGGCCGACAGGATGAGGGGACTCCCAGTCTCATCACAGTGTATCTCCTCCTGGATCACGGCCTGAATCCGCAAATGCTACAATCAGGCTAAGGTGCCTGCCCTGCCGATCACGGCCCACTCAGCAAGGGCATAGGCCTCCTCCACGGCGTTCCTGGCTCAGATCCCGACACAGGAAATATGCAGAGCTGCCATGTGGTCTTCAATCCACACATTTACGTCGCACTATGCCATCACGCACCAGGCCAGAGATGATGCAGCCTTCGGCCGCGCGGTGCTTCAATCTGCAGTGATCCCACCACCTAGGTTCAGGCTTGTGAGTCACCTGTTTGAAATGGACATGAACTCGAAGAAGAAAAAACGGTCACCCACCTTTTTGTAACTGTTGTTCTTCAAGATGTGTTGTTCATGTCCGTTCCAATACCCACCCTCCTGCCCCTCTGTCGGAGTGCCGGCAAAAAGGAACTGAGGGGGTGGAGGGTCAGCGGGCCCCTATATAGGGTGCCATGGAGGCGCCACGCCACGGGGCGCCAAGGCTGACCCTACGGACGCTGCTAGGGGAAAATCTTCCGGCTGGCGTGCACGCGGCATGCACACACCTGCTTGGAATGGACATGAACAACACATCTCGAAGAACAACAGTTACAAAAAGGTGGGTAACCGTTTTTTAGCCATGCACCTTTCAGCAGATACTTCTCCAAACATAACTTGGTGATACAGAGAGCAGCTTAATCAGTGGAGATTCCCATTTGGGGATCTCTTTGCATCTTAAGAGAACAAGAAATATCCAGCCTACTGCTCCAGAGTAGCTCCAGGCCATGACTCCAGATGGGACACATTTCTATTTCAGTAGTCAGGACAACTGATGTATCCTTTTTCACCCATCCCACCTTTACTCAAGCTGTGAGGAAGATCAAAAAAGATTGCAACTAGCGGTGGGCCAGGCAGTTCTGGTTCCTGAGTCCTTGTGCTTGTGCATCCATATTCAGCTCCTCTCCGACCTACTGGCTTAGGACAAAGGCAAGATGAAACACTCCAACTCAGGCCATGTCTAATCTACAGGGACTATAGTGGCATAGTTACGGCAATGTAGCTATGCTGCATAACTCCATTACGTAGACGCAGTCTACAGCAGCAGAGTGACATTAGCTAGTTTGATGGAAGCATTTTTCCATTGACCTAGCTGTGCCTAGGGATTATGTCAGCATGGCTATGGTACTCAGGGATGTGGATGTGTAGACCAGACCTTGGCATCCTTCCATATAGCAGCATGATATTTGGATGGATGACAGACCTAGAAAAGTCATGGTTAGAGGCAGTACAATCCATCCTTAGCAGTAGTAGAAAAGATTCCACAAGGAAATATTACATAGCAAAACGGAAAAGATTTTCTGGGTGGTGCCATTGTTGTCCAATATCACCCCCCAGAAGATGCTGATATCCCTACTATTCTGGATTACCTCTTCTTTCTAAAAATGTCAGGACTATCTCTCAGCTCCTTGTGAGTATTTTTGGAAACCATTAGTGCCTTTCACCCTCTGGTGGACAGCCATTCAGTCTTTCCCCATCCTACTACAATACTGCTTCTGAAGGGACAGAATCTTTCCCCTGATACTGAACCCTACCCTGATATGGTATGTCCACCAAGACCTGTAAAGCGTTAATGAAAGCTCCATTTCAACTCAGCCTCATGTTTCTTCTTTCATCTATCTGTGAAGGTTGCTTTGCTGATTGCAATCACCTGAGCCAGAAGAGTAGGTGAACTGGGAGCTTTTGTGGCTGTACCAGGTTATACTGTCTTCCATAAGGACAAAATTTCCCTGAGGTTACCCCCCCAAATTCATCCACATAGTAATTTTATCTAAAGCAGGTCATCCATTTACCTGTCTTCTATCCAAAACTACATGCCACCAGAGAGGACAAGAAACTACACTCTCTGGATGCATGATGACCCTTGTCATTCTATCTACAGAAGACAAAACCCTTCAGGAAATCTCCTGAACTGTTGCCTATTTTATGGTACATATGAGAGGGCAAGCAATCTCTTCACAGAGACTTTCCAAATGTATTTTGGGTTGCACCATCCTTTGTTATGAGTTAATGGCAGCCGATCTCCCACACAAAGGCCCACTTGACCAGAGCCCAGGCTGCAACTGTTGCTTCACTTCAAGATAGCCAAACGGATATAAATTGTCAGTCAGGAAATTTAGGCTTGAAATTAGACGAAGGTTTCTAACCATCAGAGGAGTGCAATTCTGGAACAGCCTACCGAGGGAAACAGTGGGGGCGAAGGACCTCCATGACTTTAAGATTAAGCTGGATAAGTTTATGGAGGGGATGGTATGATAGGATAACGGGTTTAGTCAATAGGTCAATAACGTGCCACACTGGAGAGTCTTGCCCACATGCTCGGGGTTCAGCTGATCGCTATATTTGGGGTCGGGAAGGAATTTTCCTCCAGGGTAGATTGGCAGTGGCCCTGGAGGTTTTTCGCCGTCCTCCGAAGCATGGGGCAGGGGTCGCTTGCTGGTGGATTATCTGCTACTTGAAGTCTTTAAATCATGATTTGGAGCATTCAACAGCAGAGTCAAGGGAGAGAATTAGTTCAGGAGTGGGTGGATCGGCTTATGTGGCCTGCATCTTGCAGGAGGTCAGACTAGATGATCATAATGGTCCCTTCTGATCTTGAATTCTATGATTCTATGATAGCCCTCTTCTGGAGATCTGTAGAGCAGCTCTGTTCACACCGTTGTGAACCATTATGCTCTTGTATGATCTTCTACAGTAGATGCACCCTTCAGCAGAGCAGTCCTCCAACTGGTGGTAGAGCAGATGCAGACCAATCTACCCTCCTCAATGAATACAGTTTGTGAATCACCTTGAGTGGATACACATAAGGACCATCACTCGAAGAAGAAAGGTTACTTACCTTGTATAATAACTGGAGTTCTTTGAGATACGTGGTCCCTATCTGTATTCCACTATCCACCTTCCTTCCCTTCTACTGCAGAGCCTTGGCCTATGGCTATTCACAGTAGAAAGAGAACGAGAGAGGCAGTCAGTCCACACTGCCACTTATGCCCTCAGTTCAGCGCTCAAGGAGGAGAAGAGTGCAGCTGTGGACCAATGGAGTCTGCTAGAAGAGATCTTCCAGTCTTGGGCACAGAGTACATGCACTCTTCTAATAGACTACAGATAGGGAACCACACATCTAAGATAAACTCCAGTTATTGTACAGGTAAATAACTTTTCTTTTTCATCTCCTCTATTGTCAGAATCATTTTGTCATAGGCCTTGTGAATCAGGTTACTGATTATGAAGCTGAACAATGTGGCTTAACATGAACAAAATTTACCTAAACTTGATGTTGTTTTCTAAGAAAAACAAATTACCCTTTCCATATGAAAATGTGCATGTTTTTTTTTAAAATGGTATAAGCTGAATAGTATTTGTTGGTATGTACATCGTTTTTAACCTATATAACATTGTGGGGAAATGTATTCTGAGTTGTGAAACTGTTCATGGAGCTTCCTGTAAATCAGCTTGCCATTGGAATTGCTGCTGGATTTAATCTACATTGGTCAGTGGTATAGGCCCAGCAGCACAGCAGTAACAGTGGGACACTGGAGATAGCTGCAGATCTTTAGAAGGGTTTAAATCTAGCCTCTAAACATTTGTTTAGCCTTCGTTTTGATTAATTGAATGTTTATTTATGCATCATTCTGAAATGCCTACAAGGTGAGTACTGTAGATGGGCAGAAGACAGAGCTACTGATCATGTTTCTTCCAGGCCTCAGCTGTTTGTCTTTAAATTGAACTATTTTATTTTTAAGTTAAGATAAGTAATATATCAGGATTTCTTACAAATACACTAGTTTTGAAGGAAGTTTTGAAGTGGAGAGAAACTAGAAATAGACTTTCAATGAACATAGCATTTGATGTCAAAACAACAAGATACATAGGGAGTTCAAAGAGAGTTGAGCATGGCAGCTTTTATACAGCTATTATACAGAACTGGAAACCTCTCTAAGCTTTCTAAAAAATATTTGTAAATATATAATAAAAATGAAAATGGCATGTATACACTAAAAATTCCCCACAATGTGAAGCATTTTGCCTTTGCATGCAAGTAGACACAGTGTGGATGCCCATCACCCTAGAACACTACTGATTGGGGCTTTGTAGATGCCTTGAGGGAGGGGAAAAAACTCATCTTTGCCTCCATCACAGTCACAAGATAAGATTAAAAATGTTTTATAGAAGTGAGACTCAGATATGGATATCCTGTGCAAATTCTAGCCATCTTCCATTTCATGTCATTTTTTGCATGTCATCTGTGTATTATGGTGATCTGATGGTAATGGAGGGGAGAGACTGTTTTCACAGCTGAGTACAAAAAATTTTTTAGTTTATCTGTAGGAATAATGTTAGTTCAAATGCAAATGTAATGTGCTGTTTGGGCTTTTTTTGATGATTCCATAGCGTACACTGTGTATAGGCACATTGAGACCTCATCATTGAAACTCACTGAGAACACCTGTTCCCTACTTCTGGGGATAGAGATGGAGTGGGAAGAGGGGAAGAGGATGCAAACAGTTCAGGGAACAACTTTTTAAAAGAGATAGTGGGTTAGAAAAATAAACAAACAATAAATATATTCAACATGAGGATTGAAACAATCATTTTTCACGGTTGAAGGATACATTGCATAAAACCCCCCACAAAACTTTAGGAAGGGTGTTCAAAAATAATGAAGTATAAGATTAATAAGCCATACTCTAATAGCCCTATTAGTCATTATAATGTAGTAGTAAGCTATGATGAGTCAGAAATAGGAGTGGGTGTGCATTAGTGTTTTATTGCTGCAATTCTCTTGTGGTTAAAGAAGACAAAAGGCCTTGGACTAGATCCTAAAATAGGACTTAGTCTAAGCATTGCAGTGCCTAAATTTTAGACACCCTGTCATCTAATGGAATTTATAGCACTGAACCAGGTACCCTGTATAACTCCTGCGGAGAGTTAAGTACCTAAGAATGGGATCCACAAATGCCAGCAAGTTGAGTGGGGAACTGTCTAAACTAACTAATATGAAATGCTGAAGACTTAAGCCCTGGTATGATCTAAACCCTGCCCCTCAAAAGAAGTTAGGTGCCTAAGTCCAGGTCTGAGGGAAATGCCTATTTTCGTTTGAGATTCACAGCCATGAACCTTCTCCTGGAGCTAGGCACCTAAGTCCTTTCTTGCAAAAAGAAGGTGGGACAGGATTGGAAGAGGGACTCAAACTTAGGTCTCTCACGTACTGGGTGAATGCCCTAGCCACTGGGTTAGAGAGTCATTCCTGCTTTCTCTGACCCAATAAATATTTAATTATTTATACAAAGTAGAGTGGCTTCTACAGGAGAGTTGGAGAGAGACTCAGCCTAGACTATCCAGGCGGGGGTGGGGGGGGGCAGTTTGAGCCCAAGTCTCCCAAGTCCATGGGGAGTGCTCTAACCATTGGGCCAAACGTTATAAGGTGGAAGCAACATCACCATCACCACTTCCTCCTCTAGATAAGTTTTGTGTGGGGTCTGATCTGTTAGGTGACCTCTGAGAATGCCTGCCAGATCAGGCCCTGCAAGCAAGATAGGAGAGAGAATGCCTAGTTTGAGGATCCCAGCTGGGCACAGGACTGAGATTGCTGTGCACGTGCCCAGTGGCAGGCTTAAGGGGACTTTACCAGCAGACACTTAGGTGCCTAAATCCCTTTATGGATTTAACCTCTTGTGCCTCTTATTGCATCTGAGGCATGCAGCAGTGGCTTACTCATTTCCACTTTTTTTGTAGGTCATTGCTGTGTCCTATCAGATCATCAATACAGTGGCCCACTACTGGTAAAATGCAAATTAATTGACCTCCAATTGTATTATTTAATTTCAGTCCCTTGTAAAGCTTATTCTTTTGTATAGACTACCTTTCAATCCCATAAATAAAATGGCCTTTTTCCTCTGTTTTTATTCATTTTTTCTGACTGCAAGACTCATAAGAATGCTGTGGTTTGGAGATGCTGTTGCTGAAGCTCTTGGTTTGTTGAATTTCTGTTCCTGCAACTGCTGCCATTTTGACAACAAATCATGCAGGTTTTGCTAGGTAGTGTGTTCGGGTTTGTCAGAACAACAAGGTCTTAGACATGTCTGAAAGGGGTAGGGTATGAAGAGAGGGGAAGGACATAAGCTATTCTGTTGATCATGTTGACAAGATATTTCATTTTTTAAATACTAAAGTTTAAATGAATGTACATAACGAGGCATGGCAAAATCATTAACAAGACATTAAAAAAACAAAACTCTCAAACAATTTAGATTTAGATTAATATTTAAATCTCTCCTCTGGAGATTAAACAGGCACAGTTAGAGACTTGCAGTCCATTTTCTGATTATAATGTTACCCTTTAGCATGAAAAAACAGGATCATCTTCTGAGTTACAATTTCAGAGATGTTGCTCTTACTACAAATGTTTTTGTACAGGTGTTGACTATTTGAGATTAGTGAAAATGTCTTCAATGTTTACTGGCATTTCATTTTGTATCACACAATCCAGATCTGTGCAAAATTTGAACATGGAAAGTATCAAATGAAATACAAAGACAATTTTAAATGCTATCAGGTCTGTAAGAGCCTTTTACATTCAAAGTTAAGGCAACACCACCCCTAAATTATCTCGGTTAAGTATAAAAGGGTTGTCAGAAAAAGCTAGTGGTATTGGTGTATGTCTTAATGAATAACACAAATGAAAGAAAATCATTCTGAATTATGAAAATAAACTGAAAAATCAGTTTGCTCTGATCTCAGAAATGTCTAGTATGTTTATGATAAAGGACACAGTAACAATTAGAGGAATACATAGAGAGAAGAGAGTACAGGCAGGAGGATTTTAGGGTTGAAAATTAATTTTTAAAAATAGTGGTCCAATGCTGTATAAAGTGAATACAAATGTTTCTCATATAATAAACAATTTATATTTTTATTCTTTTTTCCTCCACAGCATTTATCAAGTAGGCACAGTGTCCAGCAAAGCACAACACAGGTAAGATGGCTACAAAACCCTAGCATTGTGTCTTTTTTTTCTTTGAAGTCTGTGATAATGTATCTGAATGTAAAGAAATAATGCAAATTGCTGACTGACTGATACGTATATAGAGCCTTTCATTCAAAGATCTCAAAGCATCATTCATCCTTCCCCTGGGTCCCTCTCCAGCCTATGTCTGAGCCTCCTTTTCCTCAACTCAAGCTGCTGCTCTTACCAGGGCTTCTGCCATGGAGTCACCCACAAGTAACAGCTACCTATCTAGATCTCTCTCCTCTCCATCCCCACACCCTTACCCCTGAAAAGCTGCCTTTTAATTAGCCTTACTGTCACCTAGTTCCTGCTTGGTCACAGAATCTCTGGAATCTGAATGGTACTTCCCAAAATTTCCAGCTTTAAATGACTGGGGTTTCTAACAGGTATTGTACGTTGTGAATGTACCCTGTTATACCTTGATTTATTGTAAAATTTAGAGAATTTTTACAGTTAGATTGTACTTTCAAAGATAGGGCAAATTTGAAAACTAAAATCTTAACATTGTCCCTGTACGGAAATACATTCCCAGCTCATTCTGAACAGAATTGGCTCAAATTGATTGTTGACCTGCACATAGTGTTTTTATTTACACCAGTGCAAAATAGAAATAAAACACTGTCAAATTAGAATGGTAGTATTTCACACATGCTTTCCACTGGTATAAATGATGTAACTGGTATTAGGCCCAAATGTACACCCTTCTTGGGATTTGGCTCTTTTGGTTACTCAAATATCAGTAATAAAAGATACGCACCCCCTCTAGCCTAAGCTTTCTCCTTAAATTGTTCCTAGACTTTCCTAACAGAGACCTCACTATTTTAGACTCCAAATCCCTCCTTCCCCCTAATCTCACATAGCCAGTTCCACATCTCTCATCTCCAGGGTGGTTAATGAGCTACAACTATTATAAAAAGTCAGCAAGAAGCAGTTTCTGAAGCATTTTTTTTTCAGAATTCTAATATCTGCTAACAGTGTGACTCAACAAGAAGAATTATATTTTCTAGAATCAGGAGCGCTGGCTGAGAAACAGAATTGATGTAGTCTGTTTGATGGTTAGATAAATTGATTTCAGATTGGTAACACCACACATCATCTTATCTCTGTTTCCAAAACCACTGCAATGAAAAACAAATATATAAGTTAAAACTAGAAAAACTGAAAACACATCTGCCATATGTCTCTGATGTAGCACCTCATTCATGAGGCTAAACTTCTATTCCAGGGAGAAGGAAGAACTGAGTTATGACTCTGCCATGTGAGTTGTGCCCCTTATTTGTGAAGAAAATAATACTTGTTTTTGATTTTTAAATATCAGGTGGATACAATTCGTCAGCGTCATGGGGAAGCTTGCCGTATGCCAGTGCCCCACCACTTCTTCGTCAGTCTAAAGAGCTTCACCTATAATACTATTGGGGAGGACACAGATGTCTTCTTTTCTTTGTATGATGTTCGAGAGAGCAAGCAGATCAGGTAGGACAATATCAACCTCTTGTTTGCTTTTCATCACATGTGGAAGAATGTGAATTCAAAGAATACAAAGCTTGGAGGAAAAATGTCTGAACTATCTCCTCTCACACTTGTCATGAGGCATTTTGATAGATGAATTCAGCAACTGGCAGTTTTGTGATGCATACATCAAAATATCAAAGTATGGTGTTTTTTGTGTGAGAAGTGTAGTTCTCAGGAAAGTGAGTGACTCAGAGCATTGACTAACAGTAGACATAGCATGGGCAGTCATTGTACAAACTTCCAGATCAGTCCTAAAGCTTAGTCTTAAAAAAGTTTTCTAATGTAGTCCAGGTCTTATGCAGAGTTAAAGTTGTTACTCTGTAAAAAGTGATAATGCTGATTTGTGCCATGTTATATGAGAGTTTTGAAAGGAGCCCAGCTGTTTGTTTAGGTGCTTGGCTGAGATCATCAAACTCTCTTTCCCTTGTGATCTAAGAAGGATCATAGTGGATTGGAGAGATGCTAGAATTACCATAATAATTTGTGTTCCTCACTCTGAGTTAGATATAAATACATAAATTTGGCTGCAAGTATCCATTCTTCTGGCCAGTTTGACTGTACAGTATATTACAGGCAGCCACTAGAGCAGAGGTCCCCAAATTGTGGGGCACGCCCCCTAGAGGGGTGCAGAGGAGCATTTGGGGGTTGTGGTGGGCGGGGCCAGCCCCCATGGAGGGTGGGCCAGGAGCGCCACCCAGCCCTGCCCCAAGTTTTGCTCTGACCCCACCCCCAGCCACATCCCCCATTCCCAGCCGTGTGTCTGACCCCATCCCCAGCCTTGGTGCGGCTCCGCACCTGGATGGGGGCTCAGCTGCCACTCCGGCCCCACCCTCAACCCCTGGCTGAGGAGGAAGCAGAGACAAACCCAGCTGCGGGCCTGGCCACGTCGCCATTCCTGGCCCAGGGATGGGAGCGGAGCTACACCCAGCCACAGGCCCACCTGTGGCTCTGCTCGCACCCCAGCCTTGGCCCCTGGCGAGGCTCTGGCCCTAGACCCACCCTCAGCTGTGGCCCCAGCCTCAGCCCCCTTGCCCCATCCATGTTCCCCCTGCCCAGCCGCAGCCCAGTCCTGGCCCTGGCTTCAGAGGAGACCAGGGAAGCACGACCCTCAAAACTAAAGGTTTCAAAATGATATGAAATAGTTCCTATTTTTTTCCTTCTCATAAGTGGTCTTTGGAAATACCAGGATGAAAATTAACAGAAAATGACCACATCAAGTGCCTTGTATCTGAGTAGTGCAGTTAGTATATGTCTTTATCAAGAGAAGTCATTGAGACACCTTATGCTGAAGAAAATGTTGCAGGCAAAGGTCTAGTACCACTGGGAATCCTTGACACTTAACTCTTATTGATGTCATCTTACTCCTGCACAACAAAAACAAGTGATGAAAACAGGTTAGAGAGAAAACTGAAGATTTCCAGACTAAAGCTTTTTTAAATTCTAGTTATAGGATAAAAGGAAGCTATCATCTACAATTCATTTGAAAAAAGCAGCACTTATAAATCATTCTTTTGAGCTTTGATTAAATTCTGTCTGGGTCCTTGGACAGAGATATTTAACATTTCCCTAAAATAATTTTGTGCCACTGTTATCACAACTGTCTTGTACATTTTGACAGATTTAAATGTGTCCCAAGCTGGGGAAAAAACAGATTTCAGAGCTCTTTCTGCCTTTTGTTTCATTTTGAAAAAATTATTCTTCCAAAGAAGTTGTGGGGTAGAACAACTAATATTTGGGGCTCTCCAGAGTACTAAAAAAAGTAGAAATATTGGAATACCCTAAATAAATCAGTTAACTCTTACAGTTAAACAAATGTGTCTGCCACCAATTAGCTGGGCATCTTCAAGAACACTTTTAAGGAATGTAGGGAGGGAGTCTGACCTGATATTGAGTCAGCTGTTTGATTCCCTCTATCCATAGGAGTTATTAAAACATTTATTTTGGCTGGTCAGAACACTCAAAGGCATGGTCCTCCTCAAGAGAATAGAACAAAAAATAGCTGTCACCAAAAGTTTAGTGTGAGAATGGCACATCTAGATACTTCAAATAAACAAAACTATTCAGTTTCTATAACAATTAACTGAAGTGTCAGAAACTGCTGAGTTCAAGAGCAGCAGTCGGAAATGGGCAAGACAGATGTGCAGCTAGAAAATAAGCCTGTGCAAGGCCTCTAATAGCTTCAGACGGAGAGAAGTTGTCACATAAGAGACCACACTCGCTTAACCATGAGATCTTAAATTATCTGAAACTCAAAAAGGAATCCTACAAGAAGTGGAAACTAGGTCAAATTACAAAGGATCAATATAAACAGCACAAGCATGTAGGGATAAAATTAGCAAGGCCCAGGCATGAAATGAGATTAAACTAGCTAGAAACATAAAGGGTAACAAGAAGACATTCTACAAATACATTAAAAGCAAGCAGAATACCAAGGACAAGATAAGCCTGTTACTCAATGGCGGGGGGAGACAATAACAATAACTTTTTCGTGTTTCAGTTTTCTCCAAAAAGTTTATTTGCGAATGGACTTCTAACATAGTGAATGCCAGTGAAAATGGGGTAGGATCAGAGGCTAAAATAGGCAAAGAACAAGTTAAAATTACTTAGACAAGTTAGATGTCTTCAAGTAGCCAGGGTCTGATGAAGTACATCCTAGAATACTCAAGGAGCTGACTGAGGAGATATTTGAGTTACACCTCTACCTCGATATAACACTGTCCTTGGGAGCCAAAAAATCTGACTGCGTTATAGGTGAAACCGTGTTATATCGAACTTGCTTTGATCCACCGGAGTGCGCAGCCCCTCCCCCCCCCCGCCCATAGGACTCCTTTACCGCGTTATATCCAAATTTGTGTTATATCAGGTGGCGTTATATCGAGGTAGTGGTGTATTAGCGATTATCTTTAAAAAATCATGGAAAATATAGTGCCAATGTATACAAAGGGAAATAAGGACAACCTGGGAAATGACAGACCAGTCACCTTAACTTCAGTACCTGGAAAGATAATGGCACAGATAAGTAAGCAATCAATTTACAATTGCCTAGAGAATGATAAAGTAAGTAACAATGAGCATGGATTTGTCAAGAAGAGATCGTATCAAACCAAGCTAATAGCTTTCTTTGACAGGGTAACAAGCCTTGTGGATGTAGGAAAGCAGTAGATGTTGTATATCTTGACTTTAGTAAACCTTTTGATACTGTCTCTCATGACCTTCTCATAAACAACTAGGGAAATGCAATGTAGATGGAGCTACTATAAGGTGGTTGCATAACTGATAGGAAAACTGTTTCCAGAGAGTAATCATCAGTGGTTCACGGTCAAGCTGGAAGGACATATCAGGTGGGGTCCCACAGGGATTGCTCCTGGTTCTGTTTCTCTTCAATATCTTAATCAGTGATTTAGCTAATGGCATAGAGAGTACACTAATAAAGTAGTGGTAGTGGTTTAGTAAGTTTAGCTTACAAGATAATATGAGACAACAGTGTAAGACTGTTGCAAAAAAAAAGTTTGCAGACGATACCAAATTGAGAGGGGTTGCAGGTGTTTTGGATGATAGGATTAAAATTCAAAATGATCTGGAAAAAATGGAGAAATGGTCTGAAGTAAATAGGATGAAATTCAGTAAAGAGGAATGCAAAGTACTCCCTTAGGAAGGAACAATCAGTTGCACACATACAAAATGGGAATGGACTGCCTAGGAAGGAGTGCTGTGGAAAGGGATCTGGGGGTCATCGTTGCTTACAAGATAAATATGAGGCAACAGTGTAAGACTGTTGCAAAAAAAGCAAACATCATTCATTGGATGTATTAGCAGGAGTGTGGTAAGCAGGACACAAGAAGTAATTCTTCTGCTCTACTCTATGCTGATAAGGCCTCAACTGCAGTATTGTGTCCAGTTCTGGGCACCACATTTCAGGAAATATGTGGAGACATTGGAGAAAGTCCAGAGGAGAGAAACAAAAATGATTAAAGGTCTAGATAACATGACCTATGAAGAAAAATTGAAAAAATTGTGTTTGTTTAATCTGGAGAAGAGAAGAGTAAAAGGGGACATGATAACAATCTTCAAGTACATAAATGGTTGTTATAAAGCAGAGGGTGATAAAATGTTCTCCTTATCCACTGAGGACAGGACAAGAAGCAGTGGGCTTAAATTTAGGTTGGACCTCTCGAGGTCCCTTACAGTCCTATGATCTTATCATTCTATGACCCAGTTCAGGAAAACAGTTAAGTATATGCTTAAATCCTTTTGCATTAAATGTGACTTCATCCTTAAGTGCTTTGCTGAATAGGGATGAAGTTACCCACACTCTTTGTTAATGATGTGCTTAAATGCTTTGCTGAATCAGGGCCTGAATGGCAACATCTGGGGGAATGGTGCACAAAGGAAGATGGGAAATACCTGAAGAGGCTTTTTGTATAACTGGCAACCAAAAGAAGCTGAAAATAATGCTGACCATGAAGAGGAAAGTACAAGGGCTTCTGAGATACTTGAATGCATACAAAAGTGCCTCAGAAATGCAAATAGTTGTTATTGTGCTCTTGGGGTTGTATCATGCACCAGTGAGCATCTGTAGTGACAACAACATCAGTTTTAATATTGCCCTAACTTCCCAAAGGAAGAGGTGCAGGAAGACTGGGATGAGAGGCTGAGCTGCACTTAACTCTTGAAGACAGGAAATTATCTTTCCTAAACCAGAAAAGAAAACAAAGATAAATGTTTCTTTTAAAGTAGATATAAAAACATCTTTTTAGCTTTTGAGCAATAAAGGTTTTCCCCCCTCTCAGTATGCTTTGGAAAATAGTCAAATATTCCCCTGAGTCAATGGCTCAATAGGCTGATGTGTTTCAGGAATGTCAATGTCATAGCCAACAGTATACAAGGGGGTGATGCAGCCAACATCATGTCTGACAGCCCTAACTGGATGGATCAGGTACACATTTTGCAGCTGAATGAACTGGAGGTGCCTTTCAGTATGAGATTGAGCAATACTTTAATCCATGAGCTTCAAGATTCTAGTCAAGTGCTTTAACCACTTAGCCACTACACCTATTTTCTATTGGAAAATAGTACATCAGAATGAAACCAAGCAAACCTCTGTGCATTCAGTTCTCAATGAAGAAAACCGTGATTTTCTTAGTTATTCCCAGGCTGAAGGTTGGATGGTTCCCAGCAAGCATGTCTTAAGCATATAGGCAGTCACAAACCTTGTTGAAGCTGGTGAGTATGATGGTTGCTTTGTTTGGTGAAGCTGTGTCTGGGAATGAGAAGCTGCCAGAAGCAGACAGAGATAGAAGAAGAAAAGCCAATGAGTCATTAAGAAAAGCACTGGAAATGTGGTTCTGAGAGAGCTTTTTGGACAGAGTGCTGGCTGGAAAGAGGTTTGGAACTGTGAGCAAAAAACCTGTCTCCTGTTATTTGATTCCTATTGTGTTCAGGGAAACAGGATTTGTAAATAAATGGGACTGCATCAAAGAAACACCTGACTCTATCATCAGCTTCTCATCCTAATGGAAACAAATGGTAGGACCCCAAACATTGGCTAATCACTCACACCAGTAACTGTGTGTTCTTTTGATATGTGTGAATCCCACTGTAGGTATGCATATGCTTCATGCAGGGAAGATCAGATTTTTTTGGCTAGCAGTGTATGTTGAGGCCATGGATGGCCCAGGTTACTGTGCGAGGACATAAAGGGCAAAGTGGCTGTGACCCTCCCTCAGTTCCATCTTACTGCCTACAACAGTGAGAAAGAACCTTGTGGTGTACCACCTGCTGGCACTCTATCATGAGCTATTTTTGTTTAACTTCTGAAAATTTTCATAACAGCCTTCAGTCCTTTAGTTTTAACATCTTGGACAGAATAAGCCTCTGTCTGGATCAGATTTCTTCAACCAGACCACCCTTGTACAGATCCCCCTTCCATCCCATCCCCCCGTATAAGGACCTCAAGATTGCAGACTGAAAATCTGCAGTCTTCAAGTCTTGTTCATCCTGTGATGGACTAATTCTTCTTACAGACAGGTTGTGCGTGGGTGAATGCTATACAGTTGCTTGGTTTGCCTCTCCTGCATTCATACTAAAAAATTGAAAGATCCAAGACTGAAGCTCCATCTCTTGGAGCAGTCAATGAGATATCTGTTTGATATTTTATAAGCCTCTGAATCAGCCATAAATGAGGGACTGTTAGACCCAGCAAGAGCTCTGTGGTAGGTACTCGCCACTACAGCACTAATGGCAAAGCGTATCAAGAAAATATACCAGGTTTGAGTCTCTGACATGTTTCAAACCAAATGCTTTGCTTCAGGTAGAACAAACAAACAAATTTATTAACTACAAAAGATAGATTTTAAGTGATTATAAGTCAAAGCACAACAGGTCAGATTTGGTCAAATGAAATAAAAGCAAAATTATAAGCTGATCTTAACACTTTCAGTGCCCTTACAAATTTAGATGCTTCTCATCACATGCTGTCTGGTTGCCATTCAGCCAGGCTCTCCCCTTTGATCAGCACTTCAGTCACTTGGTGGTGATGTCTGTAGATGGAGGTGGAAGAGAGAGAGCATGGCAAACATCTCTCCCTTTTATCATGTTCTTTCTTCCCTCTTGGCTTTGCCCTCCTCCCTTCATAGTCAGGTGAGCATTACCTCATTGTAGTCCCAAACTGACCAGGGGAAGAGGGGTGACTCACTTGAGAGTCCAACAGATCCTTTGTTGCTGCCTAGGCTAGTGTCCTTTGTTCCTGTGAGGCTGGGCTGGGTTTGTCCCATACATGCCCTGATGAGGTGTGAACTGCCCCTCTGCTCCTGGAGAGTTTTGCCCAGGCTTGTTTTAAGCCATGAGGACACATTTTCAGCCTCATAACTATATACATGAAATTACAACATATAACATTACTATGACAAAAATGCTCAGTGCATCATGAGCCTTCCGAAGACACCCGACCTGACAAACTTTGCATTGGATACCACACAATCATTTTATAAGGATGAACCTGGGGGTGCAGGGTGTTCCCCTGAGGCACAGAGTGTCACAGTGTTCAGAGCACATTTCTTCTTTGGGTGGTTGCAGACATGTATTCGACTCACGTGTGTGAGGAGCACACTAAAGAAAATTGCACAATTTGCCAGTCATTCAAAAAGAAAACACGTTGCCAGAGATCTGTGCCTGAAGCAGCATCAACATGGAGTAAGACATGAGGCCCACTTCAGCTCCGGGATCTTAAACAGATTGCCCGGCCCCTCAAACTATGTCAGAGCCAGTGCAGGTCTTTTATAGACTGCCAATGTCAGATTTTTTTTCTACAGAGAAGGGATTGTTCTCCTTCCTCTGGTCCACCGAGAAGAGAAACTAATCAGGGGTCAGAGAGACTCGTTCTCCACTTCTAAGAAGAGCGTGGGGCTTCACAAAGACTCTTCAAGTGCTCAGGATAGAGCAGGGCCATCTACCCACCCCCCAGCACTGAGATGAGAACAGATTGGTACAGTACTGTCAATTCCTGGTACCCTCTGTGGGATGTCCATTGAGTCCAGTACCAATGACATTGGTTTTGGCACTGATGATATTGAGCAGAGTCCTGCATGTATTGGCTGGGGTTTCTATTCTATTTAACATTTTATCAATGACCTGGGAGAAAACATAAAATCACTACTGATAAAGTTTGCTGATGACACAAAGATTGGGGGAGTAGTAATTACTCTCCGTTAATTCTTTATTGAGTCCCACATCAGCTGTTCCATCATTTTGCCTAGGATCAATGTCAAGCTGACAGGCCTATAGTTATCTGTGTTGGCCTGTTTACCCTTTTTAAATATTGGCACCACATTAGCTTAGGCAGTAACATAAGACTCCTCAGTCTCTCCTGTGTGGATTACTGCTTGATAGTAGCCACAAATGGGATCCACATGGACAAGGAATCTACTAGGTCCCAGGGCTAAGAGTCAGACAGGCAGTGGGGTCTTCTACCCACCAAGGCAGCCGTGACTCTAGCAGCGGGAAAGTGGACCAGGAACCCCAGTGCAGACCAAGGAGAGGCTCCAAAAGCAAGGAGTACCCTGACTACTGGAGTTGGGGCTAAGTCCCAGGGGAACCTTACAGAACAAAGAGGGGAGGCTTGTGGGGCCATCATTCACCCCTAACCTCCCAAATTTTAAAGTGGGTCCTGAGAGCTAGGGGAAAGAAAAAGGATTACTAATCAGCCCCCCTCCTCAGGGAAATTGGGACCCAGTGCGGGAGGATTCTGAGACAGACCTCTGGGTAGCACTCCTGACCCTTAGGAAAGCGAGGTGAAAAAGGTTTCACCAAAGCCACAGCAGAGTTTCTATGCTCCAAGGCACATAAAGAAGGTTTAAAATATCTAAAAAGACTACAATGGAAAAGAAAAAGCACAAAAAATCTAGAAAATATGAGTCATATCACTCCTCATCCCCCTTCTCCACTGAAGAAAGTGAGCTGTCTGGCTTTGAATCTGAGCAGGATGGGAGAAAAATACAGAGGTACCAGCAAAGGGACAACAGATTCCCCAAGGGGAAACAGTGGAATCAGAGTTCAGGGGGAAAGTCCAAAGGGACCTCCGCTTCCCCTAATCCACTTTGTAATACAGATCGCACAGGCATCTGCCTAGAACTGAAGCTAGGGACAAGATTTCCCATTTCCTAGAGAAATGATTTTCATCAACCACTGACCAGTGGGTCAGGAAAATAGTGAGCCAGGGATACTCCCTAAAACTGGGGCTCCACCCATTCATTCTTCATCCAGTCACTCAGCTCCAATGACCCCGTAAAACACAATCTGATCCAGAATGAAATATCTCATCTTCTGGATATGGGAGTGACAGTGTCCCCTCAGAAGAAAGGTTCTTGGAGTTCTACGCCATCCTCTTTATTGTACAAAAGTGCCCAGGGGTATCAGAATCATTCTCAACCTCACAAGGCTCAACAATTGGATAAAGGAAAAATGATCTTTTGGATGGAGACCCTGGCCTCTACAATGTCATCCCTCTCCTGGTGGACTTCTTAACTTTAGTAAATCTAGCAGATGCATATCTCCATGTATCCATCACATCATGCCTTTCCTAGGCAAAGAAAGGAGAACATCCCAAAAGTCCAGAATTGTGAGAGACACAGGGCTGCAGAAAAATAAATATCTTGTAATGGCTTAAACCCAAATTCTGCCTTCAGTTATATGCAAACGACCCATTGTCTTCAGTGGGTTACAGAGTTTATAAGTAAGTGCAGAATTTGTTCGTTATTAGTAATAGTATTACTTAGAACTTACATAGTGTTTTTCATTCATAGATCTCAAAGTGCTTTCTAAAGATGGGTAGGTACTATTATCCATGTTGCACAGATGCAGATGGAGAAACTGATACACAGAGGGGATAAGTGACTTAGGTTTACTTACCTAATCAGTGGCTAAATTAGGAATGGTACTGAGATCACCTGAATCTCAGTGTTGTGAACCATCCAATGAATCACACTGCTTCCTGTACAATTAGATATCTGAATTAAAGCTAACTTGTCCAGTTCAGGTGCAAGGAAATTTTAGGTCAAATTAATAACCTTAAACTGTTATCAGGACTGTACTTTTGTTTGGTTTACTGTATAACTCTGACCAGGTTTTGAATTTTTTAAATAATGTACATTTCCATTTTAAATTTAGTATCTTACAAAAGCAAATAACTGGTAAAAGAAATTATTCATATTCAATCTTTTAGCTGTTGCTAATTTATGCCTATAATTGATGCAAAAGGAGTGTAAAGCTGTGCTAAACAAGCAGCTGGAGATTCCCCAGGCGCGCACACATTCCTGGCTGGTGTAGAGCTGGAATAACTAGTTTTATACCACCCCCTCTCCATACTCATTGTCTGGGATGTGCCATGGCGGTTACACGTCAGCACATAGTAGAGTAGCCCTGAGGTAGTTCTCATTTATATTGGGAATCAAACCAATCCCCAGCGCCCTTGGGGATCAGAGAAGTACAAAGGTGGTTCTGACACATGTGATGATCTGGACCTGACTTTCTCACCAATTAGAATTTCAGATAGTAGTACATAAACATTTATGTATAGTTCCATAGAAAACAGACACATTACTTGTTTAGTATATTTTGGTCACATATCTCAGGTACCAATTCCCCAAACAAACACAACAAAAAAGATAGTTGTAGTGTAGGGACATTTATGATGTGCTCATACATATTAACAGTCATAGCCAATCCCCTTCTCTTATTATGCTTGTGTTGCTTGTCTTATGGAGTTTTCTTATACTTCTGCCTCTCCATACAAGAATATTTTTTAAGAAGAGATACTATAGTTCAACTAGTGCAGAATGAATACAATTTCCTACTAGATTATTTTAAATATTGAATTAGTTTGTTTACTAGAAAGGAACAGCTTAATCTGCAAGAAGACATTATGTCATTAATACTGTACTGCATTCTTGTGATACTGTTGTTTTGGTGCTCATATTAGAAAAACAGACCTTCGTAGTTACTTTCAACTCCACCCCACACAAACCTTATAATAAGAACTGTTTATAGAGCCAGAACTAAATAAATGTGACAACTAGTGTACGACACCTGAAAAAATATTGCTGGCAAATTAGAGGCTTCTGGCTTAAAGACTGCTTTAAAGGTTATACAAAATAGGAAGAGAAGAGGTCAGTATCATGAGGCTGGGGAAGATTTATAAATAGCTCATGACAGAGCAGCAGTACCTAAACAGGTATCAGTGAACAGTCTGGTTTTAGAAACGGAAAAGAAAATGAACAATTTGACTGTCAGAATGAAATGTGAAGACTACGTTGTTGCCTCAGAAAGTTACAGAAGGGATTTCCATTTCAGTTCTTTCATTCCCATGGCGTGGATGATTTAAGTACCACAGCAAAACACGGAATAGCTTTCAAGGATATCAGTAGCATTTACAAATGTATGGTAAGGGTTACTGATGTATGAATTTTCTAAGAGGAATTCCTGCATAAATGTTTAACCTAACTGACAAAATGAGTTAACCACACAATTTATCTGTAAACAAATAAATGGCATTCTCTTTCCCTTTGCTGCCACTATTGCTTTACTATGGGCTTGTCTATACTACAAAATTAGGTTGACTTATGTTAGGTCGACGTACAGCCACTGCAGTAATTAAATCAGCTGTTGGTGTGCGTCTTCACCAGGAGCGCTTGCACCGACTGAAGTGGGGTATTGTGGGGTACTGACAGGGCCACACACTCCAACTGACAGCCACGCGGCTCACAGCTGGAGCCTCACACTCCCACCCCAGAGTTGACAGCCACAGCTGTGAGCCAGGCGCAGCTCAATTTCACAGCATGGAGCCTACCAGCAGTGAATTTGGCATTCTTGTCAGTTTCCTGGATGCTGCTATTTCACATTTCTTCTCCGGCTCCTGCTGTCAACCCATGCGGGGTTCACAGCTGGAAACCCCTCTTCTCCCCCCACCCTTCCCCAGTTCTGGAGCTGACAGCCAGGAGCTGGAGACCAAATGTGAAATAACAGTAGCCATGAAACTGACAAAAATATCAATTTCAGGCTGGTAGGCTCCCTGCTGTGAAATTTTATGTCAGCCGTAGGGTGCTCCCACTGTGAACCCTGGGGTGGGGGATGCAGTGGCTCCTGCTGGGAGTCTCCTGGAGAGGTTTTGGGGGAGGAAGAGGAGAAGCCAAGCCTGGCCGTCTCCCATTGAGGGATTGGGTGGGAGAGGAGAGCCCAAGCCAGGCAGCGGACAGGCTCAGGATTTCCTTCCTCCATCCCCTAATCTGTCACCAGGAGGCAGCAGTGGGGCTCTGGGGTGTCAATTCTGGGGTGTCAGTCCTAATGGCGGGGGGTCCAGCTGTGAGCCCCCGTGCAGGGCTGACAGTCAACAGGCAATGTCAATAACAGTGTCTACACAGACAGTGCATCGCCCTAACTACATCGACTTAAGTGCTATGTGTCTTGCAGAGGCAATGTTATTAGGTTGATGTAGTGGGTGACTTACATCGGCGGGAGCACCATTCCAGTGTAAACACTTGTATAGTTAGGTCAGTGTAATCTGCCTTATGTCGCCCTAACTCTGTAGTGTAGACTAGGCCTACCTATTTTATCCTTAGTCCTGGTCTACACCTAAAACTTAGGTCAACCTAGCTACATCGCTCAGGGGCATAGACACCAATCAGCCAAAGAAAGAAATCTTCTGACCTAAATACCGCTTCTTGAGGGGGTAGATTAACTACAGCAAGGGGAAAACACCTTCCATTGCTCTAGAAAGTGTCTGCACCACAGTGCTTCGGTGGCACAGCTACAGCACCATCACTATGACACTGCAGCATCTGTAGCTTAGACAAGCCCTTAGTTTTGGAAGACCTAGCAGTCTGCTGCTTTCACAGTTGATACTGATGCCTCTAACTGGCTGAGTGCCACATACTGTTGTATGTAGAAAGCTGGTCAGCAGAAGGTTAATTTTCAGATTATTTAGATTATTTTTCAACATTTTCTGCAGTCAAGTCAAATGCAGTTGCTTCTGATGTAAATCTGTTCATTGAACCAATAATGCTGCTTTACTGATGCCAGGACCATTGACATTGTGTGTAGTGATCATATTATTATGCTCAGGTATCAGAGGGGTAGCCGTGTTAGTCTGGATCTGTAAAAGCAGCAAAGAATCCTGTGGCACCTTATAGACTAACAGACGTTTTGGAGCATCCGACGAAGTGGGTATTCGCCCACGAAAGCTCAAGCTCCAAAACGTCTGTTAGTCTATAAGGTGCCACAGGATTCTTTGCTGCTTTTATTATTATGCTGTGGTTTTTTTCCACTTTCAGTTATCATAACTGAGAAGAGAGGTAGTTTCTTGGTAGAACAAAATGCAAAGCCTATCTAGATAGGCCTCAGTGAGAAAATGTGTCAATATCAGACAATAACAGTCAAGACTTTAAAAATATAAATAAACTAGAGATTAATCAGTGGATTTTAATTATTGAAGCACTAGTTTTAATCTGAAATGCCATCATCCCTAAAATATCAGTAGTCAATGTTTAGAAGTCCTCTCCACAATCAAGTTTACAACATTTCACATTAGGAAAAGCCTGCAGGATTGTGTCAAACTCTTTTGTCACCATTTCTGTGTTGAGGGCCTCTGACAAGGATGGTAGAAATGAGGGATCACATTTTGTGAGTGACTTCTCTCCTTTGGAAGTCAGAAATCTTTTCCAATTAATGGGGACGAATCAGTTTCCAGTGCCTTTCATCAACGCTAATATGAACCTTTCCTGATTTCAAATAACAAAAAAAATGCTAAATAGAACATCAAATGTTGTTGTGTGGCAGATTTACAAGAATCCAAGGAGAATCTGTAATTGGTACTTAGTTGTATTGCTTCTGCAGTCTTTAATACATTTTCAAGCATTTTTTGTTGTTTTTGCTTGAATCTGGGATGACAGGTAGTTATTTTAACTAATTTGTGTTTCTATGGAAACCCAGTATTTGCAGTGACAGTATTACTGTATGCTCTGTAATCCTCCCCTGTGGCTTCTAGCCAAGGTGGTAACTTAATAATTCATGAGCACTAAGCCTGAATTTGTTGGAAAGCAAACTGTGTTGCTTGGAGCTGTTTTTCTTAGCCAAACTCATTTCCCTCACAAATTTGGGGTTCTTTTCTCCAAGATGTCTTTTTAAAGTACACTCCATAAACCAAAGCAAAGCACTTTTATAGACTTGTTTTTGAAACTGGGGTTACTGCAGGTCATTTTAGCAAAGCAGCTGATGAAAAAAAGATAATGTAAACACTTGCGTGAAAATGAAGATTTTAACAACAGTCTGTGAATCATATTTCCTTTTAATGGCCATCATAATTTAATCAAACGATTTTTAAACTAGGAGAACAGCGGAGGTGATGCTTCTGGCTGTGAATGTGTGGAGGAAGGTGAGTTTCCTGTTCCTTGAGTGATTTCTGTTGGCTTATTAGAGACAATACTAAGTACTAAAGATTGTTCAGAATAGTGTGGTGCCATAAAGTCTAGGTTAAGGGGTTGGATAGGTTTGTAAATGGAATGTGAGCTCTTCATAAAGGCACAGTGTCATCCTGAACACACCCTTTGCCCTACATGACTCATTCTCTGTCACACACATGTTGTGCTGGCTGAGGATTGGATGACTTGATCATGTTCCCTTCATCCTATGGAGAGGAGGAAGATTGTAATATTGGGTCATGTCAGACAGCAGTTCAGAGAAACTGAATAGACTTTTCTAGAAGAGATTTCAGAGTGGTAGCCATGTTAGTCTGTATCAGCAAAAACAAAGAGGAGCACTTGTGGCACCTTAGAGACTAACAAATAAATGTGTTAGTCTCTAAGGTGCCAAAAGTATTCCTCATTGTTTTTTCTAGAAGAGATGGCCTAAAATAGCAAATCTAACTAGGTAAATACTAATAATAGAAAATGCACCATTATATTTACTGTAGGGAACAGTCGTAAACTGACTCCTGAGAAATGTACTAATATATCTTTTCCAAATCTAATTTTTGAGCTAGAGAAGGTTTTCTCTTTTAAAGTGGGGCAGATAACATATACTCATGCTTCAGCATATTTGACAAAAGGGAAAATGAAAATAAACTGTTTCCCTGATTCTGCAATGAGATGTCTGGAGATGGCCTTCTGCAGAGCCCCAGTAATTTTTTAATGAACATCAACACTGAAGCCTTTTGCTATAGTAGATATTTGTGCTTTCATTAGAACGTGTTCCCTTACTGCTCATCATCTCCTTCTTTTGTATCATTTAGGCAGTGTCAATCCTGTATTAATGACATCAGGAAATGACTGGAGTGTCACCAGAAGTAGTTTATGATTTTACTGTGGAGTTAGGTAGTCCTTTTTAAACACAAATATTTTTGTTAGTTGGCAAATGTGATAAGAAAAAAGTAGTAAAAGCATCTGAATAATAAATGGGTGTAAGATTTAGTACAAGATCATCACTAACTCTACATAGGTGTGCAAGAGAGTAAGAAGGAGTAAAGATGGAGCCTTAGCTCTGCCCCTCCAACTTCATAACATCCCAATTACTTGTGTCAATGCACTGGGAAACCATACACTGTGCTAGTTCAGTGCATTTCCTCCCCAAAGCCAGGGAAAAACTGAGTCACAATTAGCTTCCCAGACTTTTACCTTGAACAGCACAACTACATGCTGCCCTTGCTTAGGGCAAACCATAAAGTGATAATCTAGTCCCTATTTTGTTACATCTGAAAGTTTTCTCTAAACTAAATGTCCTCCTTTAACTAGGCCGCTACTTGCTTATACATGTTCAGATTAGCAAGAGAGTAACTGTTGGTGCACCCCATAGGGACATATATTGACACCAGTAAATTCCTAATAAGACTCCAGAAGCTTGAAAAGCTGGCTCTCAATGAGATACTTAATCCCAATTCCAGAAGAAAGGCAGTCATGAATAAGAATCAAGATTACAGCAAGATAGATGAAAAAAGGGTTGTGGCAATAACACAGACCTGCTTAACAGTGTAGATGGTGAATGGGTCCCTCTCCAACCCATTACAGAGGATGGTGGCAATAATCTCTTCATGAAATATCCTGAGAACAAGAATGAACTTCAGTGGACAACTGAACCTAGACAGCACCTTCCATAATGCTTCACGACAGATGGAATCAAGGGCCTTAAGTCAATAAAGGCCATAAACAATGGCTGGTGGTATTCTCTTATCTTGAATCTGTCGTGCAACAAAAGTCATGTCAGTGATGCCTCAAGACAGTTTGAATCCACACTGGGATTCCTGAAGGATGTCTTCAGCAAGTGGGAGGAGAAAGTTCAAAAGGATGTGAGCAAGGATCTTCCCAGCAATGGAGAGGAGGGATTTCTAGGGTTAGGATTCCTATGGGTAGGGCTCCCTGCCCTAGAGTTAGGGTTCCAATGGGTAGGGTTTGCCAGCCTAGGATTAAGGGTTCCTATGGGTAGGGTACTTGGAGCTAGGCTTAGGGTTTCTGTGGGTAGGGTGCTTGAGCTAGGGTTTGGTTCTTATGGGTGGGGTACTTGGAGATAGGTTTAGGGATCCTGTGGGTTGGGCTTCCCATCCTAGAGTTAGGGTTTTTTTGGCTTGGATACTTGGAGCAAGGGTTAGGGTAAGGTACTTAAAGCTAGGGTGAGGATTCCTGTGGGTAGAGAGTATTTGGAGCTAGGGTGAAGGTTCCTATGAGTAGGGTACTTTGAAATATGATGTGACTAGCCTGCTGGAGGCCTCGCTGCACTGGAATGGGTTACCTAGGGAGGTGGTGGAATCTCCATCTTTAGAGGTTTTTAAGACCAGGCTTGACAACGCTTTGGCTGGGATGATTTAGTTGGTGTTGGTCCTGCTTTGAGCAGGGGATTGGACTAGATGACCTCCTGAGGTCTCTTCCAACCCTAATATTCTATTATTCCTATGGGTTAGGGCTCTCCACCCTACTATTACAGCTCTTATAGATAGGTCTGGCCCCTCCTTGAGGTAGGGTTCCTATGGGTAGGGAGGTGGTGGAATCTCCATCTTTAGAGGTTTTTAAGACCAGGCTTGACAAAGCTTTGGCTGGGATGATTTAGTTGGTGTTGGTCCTGCTTTGAGCAGGGGGTTGGACTAGATGACCTCCTGAGGTCCCTTCCAACCCTGAGATTCTATGGTACTTAAAGCTAGAATAGGGGGTTCTTCTTTGAGAAGTATCCCTGTGGGTGCTCCACTTTAGGTGCCTTGGCACCCTGTGCTTGTAATTGGAGATTTGCAGCAGCAGTGCCCTGGTTGGCCGCGCATGCGTGGCAGCCATCTCACACAGCTATGAGTGGCCACTTAGCATGCGCAGCCAACCATCACTCAGTTCCTTCTCTACTGCCTTTGGCTTGAGTCGGAGCGACAGCGGCGCCCTTCTATCTCGTAAATTGCTTATATGCCCAGATTTATTTATCCTTTTTGCCAGTTTTCTTCTGTTTTCCCATCCTTATTTACCCATTAAAAATATTATTTCATTTGTCCCCCTCCCGCTCCCAGTGGGTCTCCACCAAAGTGACAACTGCAACCGTTTTCTTTAGATCTGGATCTCCTCAGGCATGCCTGGTTCCCCCAGCTTTAAAAGTTGCCTGACCTGCGGGTTATCAATTTCTGTATCAGATGGTCATGCTCAGTGCAACTGCTGTCTTGGGGAAACCCATATACCATAGAAGTGTCCACATTGCAAGAAATTATCTGCCAGGATACTGAAAGCCAGAGACCTTCAACTAAAATTATTAATAATGGAGAAATCCCTCAGGCCAGCCTCCAACCCAGAGTCCAGGACTTCCTCCTGGCCAATGGTCTCCAGCAGCAGCCTCAGACAAGGGTTCCACACAAACCATGTCTAAGGATCCGGCACCTAAGAAGGCTGCCAAATATCGGTTGCAGTCATCGCCACAGAGAGATCCCTCTAAGAAGAAGTGGTCTCCTGGTGAGAAATCTGCCCCGCTACCAACAGCACCAAGAATCTTGAACCGAGAGGCAGTGGGAACGTCCAGTACTGAGACATCCCAAGGAGCCAAGGTACCGATGTGGCCAGGCTCTCACTCAGGTGCACGAGCCAAAGCTAAGCTCCCTAGCTCGGCACCAACAGTGCCAAAGAACGCCTCAGCACCAGCTAGTGTAATGGTGCCACCTGCTGCATAAACACAGTCTCACAAGACCATGGCACCATCAGAGCATACTATGCTGCCATCCACAGCACCGAGCTTCCTGGTACCACAACCCTTTACCAGGCAGGCAGACCTGGCAATCTCCTCTATGCCCGGAACACCCCCCTTTGGCACCGACGGTACCCCAGTCAGATCAGGACTGAGCCAAATAGGCACTCCTGGTGGATCTGCACCTCCACTATCTAGTGATGAAGATGATTCAGGTCTTTATACCCCTCATAATTTCTCACCAAAACCAGGACTCTCTCACCAACAACCACCTATACAAGGGCAAAGCTAGCAGGCACAACCATGGATGCCACCACCCATTGTTATGCCACCCAACTGGCCATACTGGGACTCATGGGCAATCTACAGAGCCCAAAATCTTAAACCCCCCAACCCACCAGCGTAAAGGGCCACCCAGTCCCATTCACCCACAAACTCAGTACCATCGGAGGTCCAGGAGGAAGAGGGAGAGGAGCCGGAAGACGCTCCTGAAGGCAACACACTGTTGGCAACCCATATTTTGTCCTCGTCCCCAGACGAAACAATTATGTCACCACCTCCCATCACAGGAGATGATTTCAAGTCCTTCCAGGACTTATTCAAAAGAGTTGCAGAATCCCTGGACATCTCTTTAGCAGAGCTGCCAGAGACCCAGCACAAACTTATTGACATCTTGCAGGCATTCCCATCAGCAAAGATAGCTCTGCCCATCAACACTGCTGTAATGTATCCTGCAGAGATAATATGACAGACACCGGCCACTGTCCCACCCTCCTGTAAATGTTTGGACAGAAAATATTATCATAGAATCATAGAATAACAGGGTTGGAGGCGACCTCAGAAGGTCATCTAGTTCAACCCCCTGCTCAAAGCAGGACCAATCCCCAACTAAATCATTATGTACCAGCGAAAGGGGCTGAGTTCTTATTTACTCACCCAGTTCCAAATTCACTGGTCATAGAGACAATAAACCGAAGGGGAAAACAGCACCAGTCAAAAACCACCCCTTATGACAAAGACTGGAAAAGGCTTGACCTCTTTGGATGCAAAGCCTATTCCTCGGCCTCACTGCAGTTTCGCATAGCAAACTACTCTGCTCTGTTGGTGAAATCCACTTACAACTTGTTTAATAAAATGACATATTTTATTGAACAAATGCCAGAGGAGTCAAAGGAGCAATACAAAGCTAACATTGTGGAGGGCTCCTTAATTACCAAAACAGCCCTGCAGGCCTCCCTTGATTCTGCTGACACAGCAGCTTGTTCTATCGGTACATCCATGGTCATGCGTCGAGCATCATGGCTCCACCTCTCTGGATTTCCTAGGGAAGTACAAGGCACAGTTGGCATGCCCTTTGAGGGACAAAAACTATTTGCAGAGAGCACAGATGCATCCGTACATACCTTAAAGGACTCGAGAACCACCTTCAAGACTTAGGTATTTAGTTCTCCCCAAACAAGAAAAAAACGGCAGATTTTGTACTCAAAGACTCCATCCTGCCCCGTACTCCCAACCCCAAAGACAATACGACCAACGCCACAAGAAAAAACAAGCGAGGCACGGGCAGAACCAGGATCAACCTGCGACGTCTCAACCTTCAACATCACATCAATCGTTTTCAAGTATTGGTCGAGAGCTCAAGACCTCTATCTTCTCCCATGCCAGATTATCAGATGACCTCCAGTCTCTTTGGAGACTGCCTGCTACCACACTACCCAGTCTGGAACAACATCACTAAAGACAAATGGGTGCTGGAAATCATCCAGAAAGGTTACTCTATCCCATTTATTTCTACTGCCCCTACTCACCAAACTTCCCCATCCCCCTTCAATGACCCCTCTCACAAGACCCTGTTGCAAGAGGAAATAAGTGACCATTCACCCAGCACACAGATGATTTCTGCCCTTCACACTAGGCCATCAACATTACCAATACAAAGTACTACCCTTCAGCTTGTCAGCAGCCCAAAGGGTATTCTCCAAAGTCCTAGCCGTCCCCACAGCTCACCTCCACAGACTAGGGGTAATGATCTTCCCATACTTGGACGACTGCCTCATAAGAGCACCAACTCAATAGACGGCAGTATAAGCTGCACAGACCACTATAAGCCTCTTCACCAACCTAGGGTTTCAAATAAACGTCCAAAAGTCCATCCTGGTCCCTGTCCAACAACTAGTGTTTATAGGGGCCTATCTTGACTGCCTCGCAGCACAAGCAAGATTACCCCAACAGTGATTCCTCAGCCTAACCAGGCTGATAACAACGATCACAGACAGCCCCCAAACATCCGACAGGGCCTGCCTACAACTTCTTGGGCATATGGATATTACAACGTATGTAGTCAAACATGCCCGACTGCATCTGAGATGCCTACAGGCCTGGCTTCGCATCTGCTATATACACAAGCATTCCCTCACAAACAGCTCACTATGCCCCGCAGAGTGAAGGACTTCCTCAAGTGGTGGATGCAACCACAAAACATCTGCTCAGGGGTCCCATTTCAACAAAAATCTCACACTATAGCAATCACCACAGGTGCCTCCCTCGTGGGATGGGGAACCCATCTGGACAACACCACCATCCAGGGATGCTGGTCCCCAGCGGAAACCAACCTATATATAAACATTCTAGAGCTCCGAGCAGTCAGAAAAGCATGTGAACACTTCCTTCCGCTTATCTGCAACAATACCCTCTAAGTCCTCACAGACAACACAGCTTGAATGTTTTATATAAACCAACAGGGTGGAGCTCGTTCATACCCTCTCTGCATCGAGGCACTACACCTGTGGCAATGGTGCATAACAAACAAGATAGACATTTCTGCAGCTTTCCATCCAGGACTTTAGAATACCAGGGCAGACCATCTGAGCAGACACTTCTCACAAACCCACGTGTGGGAGATGGATTACCTGACCCTCATGACCATATTCAACCAGAGGGGGTTACCTACTATAGATTTATTTGCAACAGCTCACAATTCGAAGAATACCCTCAATATTGTGTCCGAGCAGGGCTTGGGCACCACTCACTGGGCGATGCCCTCCTCAAAAAATGAGAAGCACCACTAATATACGCGTTCCCTCCAATTCCTCTACTGAGAAGGGTGTTACACAAAGTCAGACAGGACAAGGCCAGAGTCATACTCATCGCACCCACATGGTCCAGACAGATGTGGTTCCCAAACCTAACACAGATGGCAGTGAAACCTCCTCGAACCCTTCCACAACTATCTCACCTCCTTACACAGGACGCCGGCCACGTCATTCGCCCCAACCTAGTAATTCTCTGCCTCAAAGCCTGGTTACTCCATGGCTAACTGGGCTGATCAGGATTACTCTGAGGCGGTTAAAGACATTCTCTTAAATAGTTGCAAATCAAGCACACACAAAACATATGCTCATAAGTGAGTATGTTTCTGCACCTGGTGCAAGGCTCACCTTATGTCTCCTCATTCTGCCCCTCTATCCAGAGTCCTGGACTATATACTAGGCCTTAAAAAGATGGGCCTCTCTAATAGCTCCATAAAGGTACACTTAGCAGGAATCACCTCACTAAATGATAAGGTAGATGGAGCCATGATCTTTGCTTATCCAACAACTAAATGATTCTTAAAGGGCATGACCAACATCTACCCTCGCCTAAATCACCCTACTCCTATATGAGGACCTTAACCTCATGCTATGCACCCCCATGAGCAAACCATTTGAAACTCTTGCAACTTGCTCATTGCTACATCTGTCGATGAAGGTCTCCTTCCTTATCGCGATCACTTCACCAAGAAGAGATGGGGAGCTAAGGGCGCTAATGGCACACCCACCGTATACCACATTCTATAAAGAAAAGTGTTCCTAAGAACCCACCCTAAATGTATACCTAAAGTAGCCTCTTCATTTCATTTAAACCAACCCATTTACTTGTGTTTTTTCCGAAACCCCACACTGATGCCAGGGAGGCATCCCTTCACACTCTTGACATCCATAGAGCTCTGGCCTTCTACCTAGAAAGAACAAAGATATTTAGAAAATCATCACATCTCTTTCTCTTGGTCACAGAGCGATCGAAGGGTGAGGCCATCTCTAAACAAAGACTATCTAAGTGGATTTCTAGCTATATCCACCTGTGCTATCATCAGAGCAGCATTCCGGCTCCACCTGGGATTCATATGCACTCCACCAGAGCGCTATCCACATCAGTAGCCTTCCTCAACTATGTACCCATCATAGACATTTGCAGGGCAGCTACCTGGGCCTCGGCCCACATGTTTACCAAACACTATGCCCCAGTACAACATTCCTCTGCTGACACTCAGTTCATAGTCTCAGTGCTATCCACCATCAACAGAGATATTCCAAAGCCCTTCCTTCCATCAAGGGATACTGCTCCATAGTCACCTAAAGTGGAGCACCCATAGGGACACGCCTCAAAGAAGAAGAGAAGGTTACTCACCTTGTGCAGTAACTGAGGTTCATCAAGATGGTTGTCCCTGTGGGTGCTCCACTACCCTCCCTCCTCCCCTCTACTTCAGAGTTTCATGCTGATTCTCTGGGATAGAAAAGGAACTGAGAGATGGTTGGCTGTGCATGCTAAGTGGCCACTGGGAATGGTGCAAGATGGCTGGTGCGCATGCACGGACAACCGGGGCACTGCTACTACAAATCTCCGATTACAAGCACAGGGCACCAAGACACCTAAAGTGGAGCACCCACAGGGACAACCATCTCGAAGAACCTCAGTTACTGCACAAGGTCAGTAACCTTCTCTTCCTATGGCTAGGGCTCCCCACCCTAGAGTAAAGAGTTTCTATGGGTAAGGCTCTGCTCCCTAGGATTAGTGTTCCTATGAGTAGGGTACTTGTAGCTAGGGTTAGGGTTTCAATGGATAAGGAACTTGGAGTTAGGGTTCGGGTTCCTTTGGGTGGGTGCTTGGAGCTAGGGTTAGAGTTCCTAGGGTATGTTAGGGCTCTCCACCCTAGAGTTAGGGTTCCTATGGGTAGGATAATTGGAGATAAGTTTAGGGTTCCTATGACTAGGGTAATTGTGTTACCCGGGGTTTTCAGACCCCCCAACAGTGGTAACTAAACTATTTTACTCCAGGCAGTGTCTGGAATAAATCAATAGAAACACAGCAATTATGTCTGATCAAGGATTAAATGCAAGTAAGCATGCTCTTATCTAACAATGCAGTTTATTAGATTTAAGCACACACTAACATAAGCAATAGTTTTAGAACATCCCAGATATTTACCTAAACTGTATTGAGTAATTAACAGCAGATTTGCAGTGGTCAATTGCTCACCCGCTGGGGGGAGAGAAGGTGTCAGGAAAAACGTCTTTCAAGATGGCTTCAGAGGATTGTTCCAAAGTACACTCTGTTAGCTAATCTTTTATAACTAACTTCTACAAAACACATAGGTCATAATGACCCCGACTGGATCATCACTTCTCTAACTTTCAATAAACTTTTACTATCAGCAGCGTCTAGATCCATGGTTTTCCAACCACCAAGATTTTCAGTCTCAGTTGTTTACTTGTCCGTCCCCTCCTCTCATTCTGATTAGCAGAAACTGTAGCTAGTTTTGACCTTGCTTTTGAAAGCCTGTCTTCAAATTAACCCTTAACGATGAGGTATTCTATTTCATTACTTCAAGGTGGCTGAATGCTCATAATATGGTTGTAATTAGCTTGATCACATTCTGGGATATGTACACCCCTCAAATCCAGGGCAACACTTGAACCTAGGGTTAGGGTTCCTATAAGTTAGGTTCCTGCCCTATGGTTAGGGTTTCTGTGCATAGAGTACTTGGAGTTAGAGTTGGGGTTTCTGTGCATAGGGGTTCCTGAAGCTAGGGTTAGGGTTCCTGTGTATAGGGGACATAGAACTTAGGGTAAGGGTTCCTATGTGTAGGGCCTATCCCTGATTGTCAGATTCATAGATGCCCTGGTGTCTCCTCACTTAAAGTATGTTCCTGCTTGCAGCTCCCTCTCCTGGACAGGCAGCTGTGTCAGCTTCTCCTTTCACAGTGACTTAACAAATCTCACCCACAGGCTTGGGAGGATTCACTGGATGTACCCCACAGGCACAGAAAAGCTCCCAGCTCTCTTCTCTTCTGCTCCTCACCTGCGTCGCTGCCAGAGCCACCCTGTGGAACACTTAATTCCCCAGCCTTCTCCCTCTGTGCACCGGCCTCCTCCAGAGGGCTAGACATACTGCAGGGAGTGAACAGCACAGTGCATATGGGATAGCTCCAGTTGGAGACACCCTGCAGCTGCCCGTGCTTCCAGAGGCAATACCCCTCAACTCCCTCACTAGGGCCATGTGCACTTGCTACACCCACCTCATATTCAGAGGGAGTCATCCAGACTGACAATTAGATACGCTCTTCCATGAAACACCCACTTCTCATCTCTCGCTCTCAGATCTTCAGGTAAAGACCATATTCCTGTCTGAAAGTGGTTGGGGAATAGTTTGGGTGGCCCCTCTCCCCACTCCACAGCCTATACTACTGAGCTGTGTGGTCCCTTTCAAACTGCCTAGCTCCACAGGCTACTTCTAAGTGAAAAGAGGACTAGCTCTGCCACTAGATATTGTAATGCAAGTGAAGATGTGAGGCTTTTGACTTTTACATTAAGATCAACAATGGTGCCCCTCAATCTCATATATTTTATTCAACGCAAAAAAACCCCAAACCTATGTTAATGGAGTTTTATGGTTGAGAATTTAAATGGACAAAAGGCAGGAATTTCAAAGCTGTTATAATTTTCCCAGCAGCCATAATTTGGCCAGCATAAAATGTAAGGGCATGTCTTGGAAGAAATATGTACACAAGAGGGCAATTTATGATTGATATGCTAGCTGTAATTTTAAATGTGAGTGTCAGTTTTTTGAAGGTAGAGGCATTTTCCAGTAATTTTATATGTGCTGACAGCATCTTATTCCATAACATTTTGAAGCATTTTGGCTTCATTAGTCCATTCTGCTAAATGATATTTTAATTTAAAGAAAAATGTAATTTTACTATTTCTCTGCTATATTGTGTTCCTTTCCTAAGATAGGGTCATAATATATGCCTGTATCTGTAATAATGTATTGATTTATCAGTTCTTCATTTTGAATAAAATTAAGAATATTAATATTAATCAAAATCTCCAGTGTCCAAGCCTGGAATCTCAAGCAGAATAAAATTGGACGGGATTTATCAGTTTTTTACACTGATTTCTTTATTTAAAACTCCTAAATTGCACAGCTTCTCTGAGTGTTTATTACCTTCTCCCAGAAACACACTCTCTAATTTTAGACTTCTTGGTTTTATGAACATTATCTTTGATTTTCTAGGTCAGAAACTTTAGAGGTATAGGTGAAGTCTAGGAATTAGTATCTGTCAGATTACAAAATTAGTTTACTGACTTTGGCTCCATTTTCCAAGTCCCATGCAGGAAAAAAACTCTGAAGATTTTTTCAAGTTTTGCACTTTCATTTATATATTCCTTCAAACTCCTCCATCACCACCATGCTAATTTTTATGCAGACTAATCCAAGTTGCACCTCTTTATGCTGTGGTTATGCTGATGGATGAGAGAATTCGACTCCATGTAGCAATCCCTTCTTTTTGATAGCATGAGTCACAGAAAAGAACAGCACCACTTCTTACTGTGATTTATTAATTATCGATGTCATGTAAGACCAGTGTCAGGGCCAAAAGAAATCAGCAGAAAGAGTTAGCAAAATTATTTGGTAAATGCTGTAAGAATTCTACAGAAACTTTTAGACCTCCGATTCTGAGCCTCCCTTTTATTTGCATTTATTTCTTTTGGAGTATAAGTATGATGCTGTCCTAAGGACACCCAGAACTGTAAGCCACTATGTTACCCCTCTGCCTCAGCCAGGGAGAACTTTGCTGAGGCTTAAACTTGTGTCATCTCCCTGCCATGCCAGACTGTCTGCCTCAACAGCAAATTCCTTGAGACTCTGTCAGTCTTAATCTTTCCTTGCAGGTAATAATCAGTGAACCCCAGTTCCTGAGTTCCCTGGAGACGTGTCTCTGAAGTTTATTAATAAAGAACAGAGATTTAAGTGATACTAAGCAAGAGAAAAAGAGACAGATATAGTTATAAACAAAACAAAACAAAACAAGCTTTCTAGTGCCTAAAACTTTAGCAAGTTACATTTTTGCATAAGCAGTTTTCTCACTTACATTAGGTTACCAGCATCTCCAGTCACTGGCATGAATGTTACCTTTCTTTCCTTTTTCATTTTTTAGTTATGGTATTCTTCTTGTTTATAAATCAATTATTGTCTTTTCATTGACCTGTCAGTTACAAGGTTTTGATAGTATTATTAAATAAATTTCCGGAACCTGACAATAAATTCTGAAAACAAAAAATACAGGTAATAGTGGTTATAATAGGCTCCCACTCATATTCTCTACAGTTAGGGAATCTTTGTTTTATATATTATAATTCTGTTACTATTTACTCTAAAACCCATTAATGGTTGAGGCAGTTGTTGGCCATAGCACCTCATCAATTAAAGGGAAATTAAGATGGGAAAGTCAAACACTCAAAAGTTAGGAAATGCTGGGAAGTAAGATTGCCCATACAGTCTTAATTTGGCTCCCTTGTGTGTATGCATTATGATAGTGTTTAATTATACGATCACATACTATTTTTCCACAGACTCCTGCATCATTCTGTTCAGAGGCTGGACAGTGTTCCCTGAATGGGTTCCTAACTTTTGAATGTGTGGCTTTGCCATCTTATTTTTCTGCTAACATAGTTTCTTTACTATAATTTCCTACATATGCATGATAATTCTTCACCCCTCTGGATTTGAGTAAGACTGAATCTTCCTTCTCCACCATGTTGTCTGGACAGTAGCATGGGGAGCAGAGCACAGGGGAGACAGTCTCCTTTCTGTCAGTTCTGGTGCCTGAGCATGCAACAGTCAAGGAGAGCAAGTGCAGCCCTTGAATCTCCAGTTATTTGGAGCATGATCAGTAGCTATGTGGGGGTGGTACATGCACAGTCCAATTGCCACATAGGAGCTGTGAGATGATGGAGTAATCCCCTGCCGAATTTAAAGTCCCTGCTCCAGAGCATGGAGGCACTAGAGCATCTCAACAAAACAGCTGGAAGAATTTTTTTAATATCAAAATTAAAAATTTTGAGGCAGACAAATAACATGGAAAATTTCAGCCTGAACAATCTGTTTGGCAAAGTTGTAAGCAAATGGAAACAATCTTATAACAGAAAAAGTTGGGAAACCTTGAATATAGATGTTGTTACCTGCACTCCCTGTAATAAGTAGGCATTGATGAGAACATTGGTTTAACAGCTCAGAGCATGGAGCACAAGCATCTTAAGCCAATCAAATACAGAAAGCACAGCATTAAGAATGGTCATCTTTATTGGAATTATTACCTTTTGAGAAGTTATAGCAGTATAGAGATGGCACACAGCTCTATTGATCCATGAACACATATGGCCAAATCACTACCACCAAGATGTCCCAGTGCTTGGATAAGCTTTGTCTTTGGAAGAAGAACAGCTGATTGAAGCTGAATCCAGGCAAGATAGAGATTATTCTGGTGGGCAGAGGAAAGCACTTCGAAGAGTTTGCTGCTGCAGTGCAGTCTTCTTTGGTTGAAGGTATATACCCACAATTGGTCAATTCATTTTGTATTTTTGGCATGCTCCTGGATGCCTCACTGATACTAAGCTATCCTATAGTGAAAGCATTATTTGCTGATACTGCTATCTCCAGTTGGCTAGGAGACTGCCCCATCCTGGCAAATGGTGACAGGCCTCAGTTATTCATGGCTTTGCCACCTCTCAGGTGGACTATGGTAATACAACATACCTGGACATGAGACATTCTGCACTTGGGAAACTCCAACTGGTACAGAATGCTACAGCATGGCTTCTCAGAATACTGGCTATGGCAAATACATCAGACCTGTCCTTCTCTCCCTACACTGGCTTCCCATAGAATATCAAGTTCAAGGTCCTTATCTTCAAGATACTCAATGGCCTGTGCCCAGAGTGTCTAAAAGATAAACTAAAGCCCTGGGATGAAGACTACATCAACAACTTTGCTCCTCTGGCACAATGAAACTTTCTACAATAAAAGTAAAGCTCATCTGTGCAGATAACAGAACTTTCTTTGGAGCTGACCCAAAACTGTGGAGTGAACTCCCACAGGAACCAGGGACTGTTACAAACCTCACCACTAAGAGCAAGGTGCATTTCTTTGATCTTGCCTTCTCTAACATAAACATATAGCTCTATGTGTGTGTGTTTGTATGTGTTTAAAATAATCCAAAACAAAACATTCAACTACACACCCAGTTCTCCCTTGGGAAGAGGATGAGAGAACATACTGTGATAAACTCAGGACAGACAGTTGCCAGAGGGGGGGGAGGAGTCAGTCCCAGAGGGTTAAAAGGCCCTCCTCCTTATCAACTGAAGCAACTACAGGTCAAGCAGGTTCAGCTGAGAAAGGGTTACCCAGGTAGCAAATTAGAATCAGCTGAGGGGAGCTACCTGAGGGTAACTAGGATCAGCTGGTTACAACTTGGAGCTGCCTGAGACCTTTTTAAACCCCTTCCTGGGAGGAAGGAAGGGGGGGCGAAAGCAGAGAGAGAAGGAGCCTGGCTACCAGGAGTATTGAAGCAGCAAGCCTTCCCAGGCAGAGCGACAGGACACTCTCCTACAAGACAGGGTAAAAATACTTTAATTAAGACTGGTGAGAAGACAGGGGACAGACTTCCCCTGAGTCCTAAGGGGGACTGCATTACCCTAGCCAGTCTCACCAGAGCTAAAAACAGCAGAGGCTGGGGAGACTGAGACGGGACTTTGCCACACGTGGTGTCAGGAGTGGGATGTGAGTGAGACTTTGCGGCAAACCGTCTCGGGGCAGGGTAAAAGCACCCCCCAAAAAAAAAAAAAAATGGAAGATGTAGTGAAGGCACTGGTGCAGGCCACTGCGGCCCAGCAAGAAGCTACCAGGGTGCAGATGGTTGCCCAGCAGGAGGCGGTACGAATGCAGCAGGAGACAAATCAACTCCTGATGAGCCAAGCGGCTCAGGATCGAGCCACCTTGCATGAGGTTGTGAACCAGCTAAAGGCCCTGACCACCCTAACGCACGGCCCCCAGGGGACTCGGCCCCTGCACGCCAGCCGCTACTTACAGAAGATGACAGTGGATGATGACGTGGAGGCGTATCTCCTTGCGTTTGAGAGGACGGCCCGGCGGGAGGCCTGGCCCCAAGACCAGTGGGCCAGTATCCTGGCACCTTTTCTGTGTGGGGAGGCACAGAAAGCGTATTTTGATATGGCAACAAAAGCAGCTTCCGATTACTCCCAGCTAAAGGCGGAGATCCTGGCAAGGTCTGGCGTGACGACAGCTATAAGGGCGCAGAGGTTCCATGAGTGGAAATACCGAGCCAACAAAGCCCCGAGGTCCCAGCTGTTTGACCTGATCCATCTGGCCCGGAAGTGGCTGTGCCCCGAGACCCGCCGGCCGGAGGAAGTCGTGGAAACCCTAGTTGTGGACAGGTACATGAGAGGGCTACCGCCGGACATACGAGGCTGGGTCAGTCAAAATGATCCCTCCTCCTACGATGAGCTAGTTGCCCTTGTAGAGAGACATCTAGCAGCACAGGAACTCTCTCGGACCACTGGGGAAGGGAGGCGCCAGGATAGGAGGCAAGGCTATGTACCAAGGGCCCGAGTTGCCATAGCTCCAGGCCGAACTATGGCAGGGAAGAAGGAGAACGAAGAGCAGCCAAAGTACTCGGAGGGACCTGGGGACTGGGAGAGAGAGACTCGGGGGGTAAGGCCCCACAGCCCAAAAATTAAGGGGCTGCCCCGAGGAGGGTACCGATGCTATGCATGTGGAGAGATATGGCATATAGCTGCCCAATGCCCAAACCTAGAGGAGCCCATGCAATGCGACCTGGGAAATCTAGAAGAGTCATGTGACCTGATAAGCCTAGTAGGAGTAGCGATGGTCCCTCATAGATATACTAGGCAAGTTAAAATGAATGGTATAAAGACCACGCGTTAGTAGACTCAGGAAGTGCAGTCACGCTGGTCTCGGGAAAGCTGGTCGGGTATGATCAACTATCCCGGGCCAAGCGCACAGGGATATCCTGTGTCCATGGGGATGTAAATTACTATCCGACCATCCGAGTGAAAATAGAGGTCCAAGGAAACCCCACTAAGGTGATGGCGGGGGTGGTCCCGAAACTCCCCTACCCAGTCCTCATAGGACGAGACTTCCCAGGGTTTGGCAGTCTACTTCCTGGAGAGGAGTCAGAAGAAGATAACCCTCCAGAGAGCAATGGGGTGGCCTCAATAGTTAGCAACCCCCCAGCCTTCCAAGAATTTGCCCAGGACTTATTCTCGCCCCCTGGGAAAACCAGGAAGACTCGGCGAGAAAGGAGGGCAGATAAGAGGAGGGGAACGAGCATCTTGGCCCAGAATCAGAAGCCTATACTCGTAGGGGAGAGAGTTGGCCCAACGGACGAGGGGACTAGGCAGGAGGTTGGGGAGCCAGTAGCCGGGCCCAGTTCCCCAGGGACCTCCCTTGAAGAGGAGGGGGAGATAGAACCCTCTGAGTTTGGGCAACTTGGAACTTCACTAGAGAATTTTGGACAGGATCAGGCCAATGATCCAGTATACCAGAACATTCGCAAAGAAGTAGTGGAGGTGAATGGGGTCCCTGTGGAAGGGAGAGCCAAGGGCCCCGGGCCGTATTATATGATCAAGAAGGATCTGCTGTACCGTGTTGTCCGTATCCAAGAGCAAGTCGTGGAACAGCTCCTAGTACCACAGAAACATCAGAGGGGCGTGATGGAGCTAGCTCACAGCCATTTGTTCGGGGGACATCTAGGGGTAGATAAAACCCTGGACCGAATTCTACAGAGGTTTTTTTGGCCTGGAATATATGCAGCGGTCCGACGGTATTGTGCCTCCTGTCCAGAATGCCAGTTACACGGGCCCCGACCCCGCTTAAGGGCACCTTTGGTACCTCTCCCGATTATTGAAGTCCCCTTTGAGCGGATAGCTATGGACCTAGTAGGGCCATTAGAAAGATCAGCCCGGGGCCATCAGCACATACTGGTGGTGCTAGATTACGCCACCCGATACCCCGAGGCCATTCCCCTACGGAACACTACGTCCAAGACCATAGCTAAAGAATTAATCCAAATTTTCGCTAGAGTGGGAATACCCAAAGAGATCCTGACAGATCAAGGAACTCCCTTTGTGTCTAAATTAATGAAGGATCTATGTGCAATGCTCCACATAAGGACACTAAGGACATCAGTCTATCATCCGCAGACCGATGGCCTCGTCGAGCGTTTTAATAGGACGTTGAAGAACATGATACGAAAGGTGGTGAGCCGGGATGGGAGGAACTGGGACACCCTGCTACCGTACCTAATGTTTGCGATCAGGGAGGTGCCTCAGACTTCGACTGGGTTTTCCCCGTTCGAACTGTTATATGGTCGCCACCCCCGCGGCATATTGGACATTGCCAAAGAAAGTTGGGAAGAACAGCCGAACCCAGGGAGAAACGTCATCGAGCATGTGTTGCAGATGAAAGACAGGATAGCCCAAGTCACTCCCATAGTGCGGGAACACATGGAGAGAGCACAAGGGGCCCAACAAACATATTACAATCGCCAGGCGACGACCCGAAAATTCCAGGTGGGAGATCGGGTGATGGTACTCGTACCCACAGCAGAGAGCAAGCTCCTGGCCAGATGGCAGGGTCCATACGAGGTAATAGAAGCCGTTGGAGAGGTCGATTACAAAGTCCGACAGCCCGGACGCCGGAAGCTGGAACAAATCTATCATGTGAACCTGTTGAAACCTTGGCAAGACAGAGAAGCGCATGTGGTCACTATAGGGTCACCCCCTCCCGAGAGCAACCTGCCTGGCCAAGTGGGAATATCCCCAGAATTGACCTCTGACCAACGAGCGGAGGTGATCCACATGATTGAACGCAACCAGGACGTGTTCTCAGAAAAGCCATACCGGATCCCGGAGGCGAAAAGAGAAGAGATCAAGTCAGAAGTCAGGAAAATGTTGAAGCTAGGGGTCATTGAAGAGTCTCATAGCCAATGGTCAAGCCCAGTGGTCCTAGTACCTAAGCCGGATGGCAGTATGAGGTTTTGCAATGACTTCCGGAAACTGAATGAGGTGTCCCAATTTGATGCGTACCCTATACCCCGGATAGATGAGCTAATTGACCGACTGGGGAAAGCACGATTTTTGTCCACCCTTGACCTGACTAAGGGTTATTGGCAAATTCCCTTGGCTAGGGCCGACAAAGAGAAGACGGCCTTTTCAACTCCAGAGGGACTGTATCAATACACTGTCCTCCCGTTCGGTTTACATGGGGCTCCTGCCACCTTCCAACGACTCATGGACAAACTGTTACGCCCACATGGCAGGTATGCGGCCGCCTATCTTGATGACGTCATTATACATAGTCCGGATTGGGAGACGCACTTGGGGAAGGTGGAAGCAGTCCTGGACACCTTGAGAAAGGCAGGGCTGACTGCAAATCCCTCCAAATGCGCAATTGGGCTAGCAGAAGCCAAATACCTTGGATATATAGTGGGGAGAGGTGTGGTAAAGCCCCAACTCAACAAGTTAGAGGCAATACAGAATTGGCCCCGACCTGTCCGGAAGAAACAGGTCAGAGCATTCCTGGGGCTGGTGGGGTACTACAGGAGGTTCATCCCCCACTTCGCCACCAGGGCATGCCCGCTAACTGACCTAACGAAAGCCCGTGGCCCAGATATAGTGAAATGGTCTAGCGCGGCTGAGGAGGCATTTGCAGATCTGCGGACCGCGCTCTGCACTGACCCAGTGCTGGTAGCTCCAGACTGGGAGAAGGAGTTTATCTTGCAAACGGATGCCTCAGAAGTTGGGTTGGGAGCGGTACTTTCACAACTGGTTGGAGCGGAAGAACACCCCGTCCTGTTCCTCAGTAGGAAACTCCTGCCCAGGGAACGGAAATATGCCGTAGTTGAAAAGGAATGCCTGGCCGTAAAGTGGGCCATTGAAAGTCTTCGCTATTACCTACTCGGACGGAAGTTTACCCTTGTCACGGACCATGCTCCCCTGAAGTGGATGCACCAAAACAAAGAGAAAAATGCGAGAGTGACCAGGTGGTTCCTGTCACTACAACCCTTCCACTTCAGAGTACAACATAGGTCTGGAATCAAGCATGGCAACGCGGATGGCCTTTCAAGGGTACACTGTTTTGCCGACCCAAGTAGCCCAACCCTGTAGTGTTGAGCAGGGGGGGGGATGTGTGATAAACTCAGGACAGACAGTTGCCAGAGGGGGGGGAGGAGTCAGTCCCAGAGGGTTAAAAGGCCCTCCTCCTTATCAACTGAAGCAACTACAGGTCAAGCAGGTTCAGCTGAGAAAGGGTTACCCAGGTAGCAAATTAGAATCAGCTGAGGGGAGCTACCTGAGGGTAACTAGGATCAGCTGGTTACAACTTGGAGCTGCCTGAGACCTTTTTAAACCCCTTCCTGGGAGGAAGGAAGGGGGGGTGAAAGCAGAGAGAGAAGGAGCCTGGCTACCAGGAGTATTGAAGCAGCAAGCCTTCCCAGGCAGAGCGGCAGGACACTCTCCTACAAGACAGGGTAAAAATACTTTAATTAAGACTGGTGAGAAGACAGGGGACAGACTTCCCCTGAGTCCTAAGGGGGACTGCATTACCCTAGCCAGTCTCACCAGAGCTAAAAACAGCAGAGGCTGGGGAGACTGAGACGGGACTTTGCCACAATACCCATGTGAAACACTGCTGAAAGGCACTCAGGGCTAGATCCACAAAGAAATTTAGGCATCTAGTTGCCCCATTCAGTGCCTAAGGACTAGTCTACACTAGAATCCCTTCAGCGGCTCAGCTGTACTGATGTAGCTGTGCCGCTGTAGCGCTGCTAGTGCAGACCCTAGTGCCGAAGGGAGAGAGCCTCTCCCACTGACATAGCACTGTCCACACTGGTGCTTAGGTCAGTTTAACTTGCATCACTCAGGGGGAGGCTTTTCCACACCCCTGAACAACTTCAGTTATATGGAAGTAAGCACTAGAGTGTACAAGCTCTAAGTCTAAAATTTAGATCCTCAAAACCTCCGCGCAGTTGCTGCCTAACCCTGTGGACACCTAAATACTGTTGTGCCTTTGTTTCTGCTGTTAAATTCCCCATGATACCTAAAAATATGCTATTGAGCATGCACACAGACACCAAAGTCCCGACGCATGGGCACCCAGCTCATGCCTAAGTTCCAGTGTGATCCTCAAACTTGGCATTCCAACCCAGACCCTGAAAGGTATTTAGGCACCCATCTCTTATTGATTTCAGATAGAGTCAAGTACCTATATACCTTGACAGATCTGGTCCTTTCTGCCTATCTTGCTTATGGGGCCTGGTCCAATAGGTGTTCTCAGAGACTCCCTAAAACCATATTTATTGGATCAGGCTCTGCATAGATGGTGCTGGTGGTCCCTGCATCCCCTTTATTACCATATAACCTTTATTCCAATTGTTAGAGCACTCACCTAGGATGTGAGATACCCAGGTTCAATTTCCTCCTCTGGAAAGAAATTGGAGCAGGAATTTGAACCCAAATCTCCCATCTCATCGGAGAGTGCCCTAATAGCTGAGCGATCGGATATTCTAAGGTGGATCTCCCTCAATCTCTCCTGTTGAAACTGTTCCACTTTATATAAATAATTAAATTTATGTGGGTCTCCCACAACCTGTGGGAGTGCTCTAACCGTTGGGATAAAGGTTATATGGAGGCACCAAGACCACCTCCTGTTTGGCTTGTTTGTGAGAAATGGCTTAGGTGCCTTAATTCTAGGGAGGTTTCATGGCTGTGAATCCAAAGCAGAGATAGGCACCTCACTGCAACCTGGACTTAGGCACCTAACTCCCTTTGAGGGACAGTACTTAGGCCCCACCCCTCTCCTCAGCATTTTCTATTGACTAGCTTAGGCAACTCTCCACTCAGCTTGCAGGCTTTTGGAAATTCCTTTCTTAGGTGTCTAACTTTCATTGTGCATTGTATAAGAAGCCTGGGTGCCTAACTCAAAGCTGTGGATTCCGTTAGGTGGCAGGGTATCTAAGTCCCCTTTGTGGATCTAGCCCTCAGATCCTATGAGCACTGTATAGAACCTATATAGAACAAGAATTACAAAGAACTATGTTTTCTCTTTTATGTCTTTGTTTTAGAAAGTGGGAGGGAATTTAGAGGTCATGTTCTTACAAAACATATGGGCAAGAAGGGAAAGCTGTCGGATTAACTAAATAGATTGCACCAAGTTCACGTGTCAGAAGCCTTCCATTTAGATCTTATTGATCTCAAATGAACACACTTTAGTATTTAATCACTATTTCTATCTTCTTAGTAATTAATGGTTTGGTGTTCACTTCCACTGAGATAAGAATCGGTTTAATGGACAGGGTGAAGATGAGCATCTTGCCTATGTTGGCTTTGACTCTCATATCTGGTAAAAGACAAGGATAGTGAATTGATAGGCAGTTTCCTTCTCACATTGTCTGCAGATGCTGCCTCATTCTTTTCTCTCTCTCTCTCTCTCTCTCACTTTTCTTTTCTTTTTTTGGTTTTTCTTTTAAAATTGTTTAAAGTAGAAAGTAAATCAAAGCTAGCACAGCCAAACTGGCCATTAAAGATGGAAAATTAATCTTTATTTCTTCTCCTCAGGTTTTTTCAAATATTTTTAAATTATATTTTACCTTCATACTACTTTAGCACTCACAGAGCTGTCAGACTATAAATTCCAAGTTTATTATGAGTTGAATTGGATGAGAATGGTTGAATAAATTATTAAGAATATTTCAACTTTAGCAGAAGGGATTATTCATTTGTTTCTCATATCACATGGCAAATTCCAACAGAATGTGTACCCTTGAAAAAGAAAAACTACCTGAAAATTTGAGGCCAGTTGTCATAGACAGTTAAGGGTTAATTCCTCTTTTACCTGTAAAGGGTTAAGAAGTTCACATAGCCTAGCTGACACCTGACCAGAGGAACCAATGGGGGGACAAGATGGTTTCAAAGAGAGAGGAGGGAAATCAGTCTTTTGTCTGATCAGAAAAGTTTGTGACGGAGTGAAGGATCCAGGAATCAGCCATCTAACATTTCCTAAAAGTAGTAAGTGTTTAGAGAAGGAATGTATTAGATTATGTTTATTTTCTTTTGTGACTTCATTTTGCATAAGAGGGGGAATCAAATTGGGTTTCTTTTGTGTAACTTTAAGGTTTTACCCAGAGGGACATTCTCTGTGTTTTGAATCTGTCGTTTGTGAGAGTAGCTTGCATGCTAATCTCACAGAGGTATTCCTTTTACCCTTTTTCTTTAGTTAAAAGTCTTCTTTTAAGAACCTGATTGATTTTTCCTTGTTTTAAGATCCAAGGGGGTTTTTTGGATCTGGGCTCACCAGGAATTGGTAGGAGGTGAATCAGTCTCAATCCTGCCAGGAAAAGGGGGATAAAGACTGGGGAAATATTTGCGGGGAAGACAGAGTTTCCAAATGACTCTCCCATAAATGTTTGTTTAAACTATTTGGTGGTGGCAGCTACTAGATCTAAGCTGGTAAATAAGCTTAGGGGTTATCTCACGCAAGTCCCCACATCTGCACCCTAAAGTTCAAGTGGGGGTGGCACCTTGACACAAGTAAATAATAATAATTTTATAAAAAATGTTTCAGACTCTGAAGAAACAATCACCAGTTTGAATATGGAAGCACTGGATTGCATTTGGTGGAGTTTAGTTTTTTTTTTGTGACAAGTCCAGCATTTTACAAGTATTAGTATAGTATAGTATATTTGTTAGAAAATAGTACTTGACAGAGTCAAAACCGCAGTATAGTGGTTAGAAAATAGTACTTGACAGAGTCAAAACTGCTGTGTTCTGTTTCCACCTCTGCCACCAACTTGCTTTATATCTCTGGGGTAGCTCAGTTAACCTTTCTGTGGGGTTAGTTTCCTCATCTGTAGAAGGATAATTCCCACCTCACAAAATGTTAAGAAGCTTAATGAATTAATGTTTGTAAAGTGCTTTGAGATCCTTATATAAAAAGGCATTATAGAATACATTACAGACAAATAAAATGACAGGTTCCTACCCAAAAGAGCTTACACTCTAAGGGCTAAATCCTTTGTAGCAGAACCCCATTGAAGTCAGGCACAGGGAACCACCTCTGCAGATCCAGTTGCAGGATCCAGGTCTATAGTATGGTTAACAAAGTGAGGTATGACAATAAACAAGAAGTGAGAGAGTTGGGTGTGGGAGGACAAATATTAAATAATTAGAGAGTGTATTTTATGTTTGTATGCTTTAGTGTTGTAAACTCATCTCATTAGTCCCTTTACAGATTTATATTTTAGGGGAGGAAAATTATTTTAGAGTTTTTGCATAGTGCCCAGAATGAAGGCTGGTTTAGGAGGGAGTATTAAGATACACATTGCTGTAACTTTGCAGCAAAACCCAGGTTTAATACATTCATTGGTTTGCAACTTGCAAAATGAAATATTTTTCTGCATTGTTTTCTTATATGAAAATAAATTCTGTCATTAGAGAAGCTTACTCAGTACCTCCTAAGTATTCTCAGACAATTTGCTGCTGATAAATTAGTAAGCAACAGTACAACAAACATGAAGTGGCTATGCTAAGACATTCTTTTTAGGTTGATGCTCTTTTGATTCTCTAATGTTGAGGGGTTGATTTGCTCCCTTGAATCCACCACGGAAGCTTTACCAGTGGGGAGCAGTTTAAACTACGATGCGTCTTAAATTTAAGTTGGCAGAGGTGACATAGTGGCTTGTTTCTTCCCCTCACTAACTGTCCCTGTTGTCTTTAAGGGCTATGCCAGTGTGCTTCAAGGCCCTCTGGCAGAGCACAGGTTGATGGGAGCTTATGCCAGTGTGCTTCCATTGAGCGGACTATCTGTCACAAGTCTCCCATAGCCTGGGTTTTGCCGGCAGAAATAAGAATGAAGCAGGCCCAAGATGTTGTCTATGGAGACAGCTGGGTATTCATGCATTTTACATCCTTATTCAACAAAATAAGGGACAGTTATCACCTATGATGAGTACTTATTAGCTGTAATTTGCAATACTGCAGTAGACCAGACATGCCAAACCCATGAAAAAAACGCAGAAATTGGGCTTGGTTTTGGCTTAATTGGCTTGTAAGTTGTTTGTTGGCTAGTTTTTGGCTTGTTGCTTGTTTGGCTTGTTGCTTGTTGTAGCATGTTGCTTCTTTTTTTTTTTATTGGCTCCCGGCAAGCAGGGGGAAGGGGGGAAGAGAGTCAGGGGTGCACAGCGGGCCCACCTCAGTCCCAGACTGCATACTGGGGGGATCTAGTCACATAGAGTGTTGGAGTTCTTAGGGATCAGCTAGTTTGGCCTTGTTTTGAAATGGGATTAGCTTGATTTCTGGTTTATTGTGAATGTCAAGGTGCTTATTTACCACATGAAAGTTGGCAACTGTGCATTTTAGAAAGCAGTGGAAGATTTGCATCCAGCAGTTACCAAAAAAAGGTTACATTTTTTAGGTATTGGAACGCTTTATAATTTGGTGTGACAGGGCGTACCAGGTCCTTTGAGGCCTTGTGGTCCTACCACATCCTGCCCCAAGAAAGGAGCAGTGAAGGTGGGTCCTTCAGGCCTGCCTAGAAAGGCTGTAGGGAAGCAGCCAATCAGGACTCAGTTAAAAGGGCCAGAGCAGTTCAGTCCCTGGTTGAGACCAGAAGGCTGAGGAAGTCCTGGAAGATGGAGAAATTCTCCAGGCAAGGAGGCTTGGGAGAAGCCCTGCTCAAGCAAGAGTATGACAGAAAATCTCTCCAGGCAAGGAGGCCTGGAAGAAACCCTGCGCAAACAAGGAATGAGAGAAATAGAACCCAAAGACTGTAACTCAGGGGTCGGCAACATTTCAGAAGTGGTGTGCCGAGTCTTCATTTATTCACTCTAATTTAAGGTTTCGTGTGCCAGTAATACATTTTAATGTTTTTTAGAAGGTCTCTCTCTACAAGTCTATATATTATATAACTAAACTAGTGTTGTATTGTAAAATAAACAAGGTTTTCAAAATGTTTAAGAAGCTTCATTTAAAATTAAATTAAAATGTTGATCTTATGCCGGCGGCCCACTCAGCCCACTGCTGGTCTGGGGTTCTGTTCACCTAGGCTGGCAGAGGGCTGAGCGGGGCCTGCGGCCAGGACCCCAGACCGGCAGTGGGCTGAACGGCTCAGCCCACTGCTGCTCAGGGGTTCCATCTGCCGGCTCCTGCCAGCCGGGATCCCGGCTGCCGGACCCGCTCACCCCGTTGCCGGTCTGGGGTCCTGGCCCTGCCCACATACAGTGGGTACCTACCTTCTCCCTGGTTCTGGCCCATTCTCTTCCTCTCTCTGCACTGAGCTGAGGGTGGGAGTGCACTGAGCACAGGGCTGGGGGTGAAGGGTCTGGCCAGGAGCTAGAATGAGGGAGGGGGCTCAGGGTTCGGGCAGGAGGTTTGAGTGTGGGGGCACTTCCCTGGGCAGCTCCCATTTGGTGCGAGGGGTGCAGATGGGAATGGTGGGGGGTGCAGGAGCTCCCATTTGGTGGTGGGGTGGGGATGTGTGGGGTGCATGGGATGTGGGGAGGCTGGGGATGTGGGGGGTGCAATAGTCAGGGCAGAGGGCTGGGGGCATGTGAGGGGGGTGCAGGTGTCAGGGCAGGGGGGGCTGGGGATGTGTGGGGGTGCCAGAGTCAGGGCTGGGATTGTGGGAGGTGGGGTGAAGGAGTCAACAGAGGGCTGGGTGTGTATGAGGGAGGTACAGGGCTCAGGGCAGGGGCCTGGGTTGTGTGTGAAGGTACAGGGCTCAGGGCAGAGGGCTGGGTGATTGCCCCCCTCAGAACCCTCAACCCCCCCACTCCTTGTCCCCTGACTACCCCCTCCTGGGACCCCTGCCCCTAACTGCCCCCCAGGATCCTATCCCCTATCTAAGCCTCCCTGCTCCTTGTCCCCTGACTATCCCCCTAGGACCCTACCTGTCCCTTGACTGCCCTGACCCTTATCCACACCCCCGCCCCCAGACAGACCCCCGGGACTCCCATGCCTATCCAACCACTCCCCAACCCCTGACAGGACCCCCAGAACTACAGACCCCCCTCCTGCTCCCTGCCTGCCCCAACCCCTCTCCACACCCCTGCCTCCTGACAGCCCCCCCAGAACTCCCAACTCATCCCACCTCCACAGCTCCTTGTCCCCTAACTTCCCCCCAGGACCCTCCTTGCTCCCTGTCCCCTGACTGCCCTGACCCTATCCACCCCCACCCCCAACAGACCCCAGGACTCCCATGCCCCATCCACCCGCCCTACTCCCTGACTGCCCCCTCCAGAGACCCCCACTCCTAGCCACCCCCCCCTTGGGATCCCACCACCATCCAACTCACCCTGCCCTCTGTCCCCTGACTGCCCCCCCCCCGTATCCAGCCACCCCAGCCCCCTTACCATGAGGCTCCAAGCAGAGCCAGATACGCTGCCCCCGTGGGAGTGCGCAGCCCCGCCCCTCAGAATGCTGCGCGTGTGGCGGCAGGGCTCCGGATGAACGGGGAGCATCTTTCCCGGGAGCGTGCAGCCCCGGCCCCCAGAGCACTGCGCACGTGGCGGCAGGGCTCCAGGGGAAGTGGGGGATGGCAGGGAAGGGGCTGGCGGCTTGCTGCGCTCGGCCGGATGCTCAGTCCTGGGAGTGCGGACCCTGCAGCTTGCCGCGCCAGCAGGATTTTTAATGGCACACTGGAGTCCTGGCAGGCAGCAGTGTGCCATTAAAAATCGGCTCGTGTGCCGTCTTTGGCACGCGTGCCATAGGTTGCCGACCCCTGCTGTAACTTAAGGTAGAGTGAAGGTGATGGGACCAAGTGGGAAGCGGCCCAGAGAATAGCAACAGCAACCAAGTAAAGGAAAGCAGTATATGGCTGCTGTCTATAAGGTCCCTAGGTTGGGATCTGGAGTAGTGGGCGGGCCTGAGACACTCCTTCCCCCCAGCCACCGGAAAAGTGGTTAACCCCCAAGAAGGGGATAAGACTCTATTAAAAGCCCAAATAGGCCCAGGGACACGGCTGAAGACCCTGGAGAGGGCCAACCCTTTGTTGAACTTTGTTTCCCTCCCCCCACTCTCACGAAGGGGACTGAAATTAAGGACTGACATGGCTGGAGAGCTGGGATACCAGAGAACAATTAAAGGCAAAGAGTCTCCAGGGAGAAAGCCCTGGGGGTGCTGCTTTATAACAGGACAGGGACAGACTTAAAGTTAGCCCAGAAGGGGCTGAGAACTGAGCCCAGAGGCAGGGCTGCAGATACCAACAAGTGCACAGTGATAGTCCTTGTTGGACATTTGTTACCATGGAAGGGGTTCATCCATTTTAGACTATGTTTGAATTAGCCAGAGGGCTGAGCCACTGAAGACATGCCTGATGAGGGCAACAGCTGACTGGGAGCATTGTGAACAGAGAGAGTGCAGGTTCACACCCAACTGACAGGCAGTGCTCAGGAGAGGTGAGTGCACCCTGTCACATTCAGTTTTAGTGAGGGATAAACACAGTCTTGGAACCTCTGTTACAGAAGTAATCGTCATGTGTTTGAGGGTCATTATGGCTATCTGCAACAATCTTGATAGTTAATTCTAGGCCTTTTTGGATTTGCTGTTCTTTTCTTTGGAACTCAGATTTTCCTTATGAAACCAGTCAACCAGATACAAAGCATTATGGAGAAGATATGTGATAGGAATTATAATTGCAAGAGAAATGAAAAAAATGTTTTCTCATATAACTACAAGACTGCATAATAAAACTGGTTTAAGAATTAAAATAGCTGCATCTGTTGAGATAAAAGTCTATGCAGAGGTGACATAATAACTATTTTTTAAGTCTTTCTGAAAAGTATTTTTGGCAGTATAGAAAAAGCCTCCTTTGTAAAGTTCCTGTGGCTCAGGGAATGCATCTACTTTTTACAAGCTATCAGTTCATTATTATCTCCTAAAATTAGTGCAGAACTTTAAAGCTACTGTAGTGTAATTCTTATCTGAAAAGTGACCATATAAAAATATCACAGTATGCCTCTATTTATCCAGAGTCTGAGTTTGTGGAAATGCTCAGGTCCACAACTTGAGTTGAATCTATGTCCATCCTGGCTGTTGGAGACCAGTGAAGAAGTCTCCATTGTGATGAGCCCATTGTGGATTGTGTATGTCACTGTGAGGGTAGAATAACAGCAGACCTTAAGAAAGATATTGGCTTGACTCTGACAATCTTGCTATTTATTGACCTCTGTCTAGTCTTCATTTTCAGGAAAAATTGTTGAAAAGGTTGTGGCAAAACAGGTCAGATGATATGTGAGAGCCTTGAGCTCATCCAGGGCCAGCCTTAGGAAAAATGTCTGAGAAAACTTGTATTTTGTTGACCCTGCCCCTGTCTCCCCAAGCTCCCCCATTGCCTTGGGCCCCTCTGCCTCTCCAGGCTCTCCACCCATCCCCTGAGCACCTCGGGACCCCTCTGCCTCCTCATCTATCACCCCTGGCTCCCACTGCCTCTGGGGGCTTATCCCCATTGCTTCAGACCCCTGCTGCCTCCACAGGCTCCTATCCCATAGCCCCTGGCTCCCACTGCCTCCCAATCCATCCCCCACAGACCTCACTGCCTTCTCCCCTCAATACTTCAAGCTCCCTTCCGTGGTCTCGCACCCCAGGCCCACCCTGCTCCTTGCCTCTTGACCACGATGCTCCCCTGACCAGGGCGCCCTGGGCAATCAACCACCCACCCCTTAAGGTTGGCCCTGTGCTCCTTACCTGGCAGACCTGCCCCAGTCACACACCCAGCACCCTGGCGTGCCTCACAGGGAACGAGAGAAGGGCTCGGTGGCTGTCAGTGCTGGGAAAAAGGCACTCAGGCCAGGCCTGGCCGTTACCTTATTGGTCCCAATCCTAGTCATGGCATTGTCCAGGTGGGAACAGCAGCACCGCCAAGCCCCAATCCCTGCAGCAGCTGCAGATCCTCCAGGGGACCCAACAGGCATGGATTGCAGGGTGTGGTGACTCGAAGGCAATGGCCATGAAACCTCCAGCCTCCTCCAGCCACTCTCAGGGCCAATCCCTTCTCTTTGCCCTCCCCCCACCACCTAGTGGCTCTGTTTCTCCCTCTGCCACCTGCCAGGACACTGGGCTCCTCTGGCCCTGGGTGGAGGCCATCGCCAGCCGCCACTCCACTAACATATACTGTTGGGGGCAGGGGCGGCTCTACAAATTTGGCCGCCCCAAGCAATCATGCCCGGGAGGCGCCCCCGAGCCGCGGGAGCAGCGGAACTGCCGCGGGCATGACCGCGGAGGGTCCGCTGGTCGCGCGGCTCAGCTGGACCTCCCGCAGCTGCGGGCGGTTCGCTGCTCCAGCGGCTCCGGTTGAGCTGCCGCAGTCATGCCTGCGGGAGGTCCAGCCGAGCCGCGGGACCAGCGAACCGTCCGCAGTCGTGCCTGCGGGAGGTCCGGTCGTCCCGGGGCTCCGGTGGACCTCCCGCAGGCATGACTGCGGCAGGTCCACCGGCGCAGCCTGCCGCCCCCCTGGGAAAGGGCCGCCCCAGGCAGGTGCTTGCCCCGCTGGGCTCTAGAGCCGCCCCTGGTTGGGGGGACATTGCTCCCCCAAACCCTGCCCAAATTTCTGAGTGTCAAGGTTGGAATTTTTAAAATGCTTAATGTTGGTCTAATTCTGCTTCCATTAAATTCAATTGACTTCAGTGGGAACAGAGTTAGGCCAACACTGAACACTTTTGAAAATCTCACTCCAAGGCTCTTGAGATTCACTTCTTTCTTACTACATCGGCTCCAGCTGTAAGAGCACTCCACTCCAATCAGCCAGAAGGAAGCTCTAGCAGAAATAAGAACAGCCATTCGTGGGGAAATGGAAGTGAGAATTTTCTCTACTTATATAACTATTTTTCCTTAACATATATTCAGAAGCTTAGTGGGTACAGAACTATCTTTTGCCCCTGGGAAATTTTAAAAGCATTTTTGTCGCTTTTATTTTTATGCCATTTGTCTTAATTTTTACTACATTTTTTGTGGCCTATATTGCAGCTGATACAACCTTAAAAAGAAACAGAAGAGGCAGGAAATTTGCCCAAAATGCTTCACGTTCTGTGGAATAAGTTTTAATATCTGAAAAACATGGTCTCTTACCCTAAACATCTAGCAGGATGACATAGGACCTGCTATAAGACTTCTCTTTTTATGTCTTAAGAATTTTATTTCACAGGGACATCAGTTTTACAGCATATTCTATATTACAGGGTCACATGATCCTGTTTCAGCCACAGATCATTTTTGGTGCCAAAAATTATTGATAATTTATGAGGATATTTTAGTGCAAACCTTATTAAGGGTATATGACCATGTCTCAGCCTACTTTGGCAGGTCATGGGAGTAATAAATATATATAATCACATCATAGCCATGTTTAAACATACAACAGAACAGTCAAGATTCAGAATGCTTTCAAATTAAATCTCTCACGCTAAGAAAGAAGCATCAGTTTATGGACAGTTATATTGCTTGATGTAGTGTAAATATACCTCACCATGCTCTACATCAAAGTAAAAGATTTATTTGTATTCCTCCGAAGTTCTGGCTCAACCATTCTACTTATGAGTAGTAGAGCAATGCAGTGACAATCTGGTTTAAATTGTCAGGTCGCAATTTTTAACGTAAATCTAAAACGTAAACTCACATTATATATGTTTACTATAAATTTTGTATTTATATCTACAGTAACTCCTCGCTTAACGTTGTAGTTATGTTCCTGAAAAATGCGACTTTAAGCGAAATGATGTTAAGCGAATCCAATTTCCCCATAAGAATTATATATATATATATACACACACACACACACACAGTGTAAGTTTTAAACAAACAATTTAATACTGTACACAGCAGTGATGATTGTGAAGCTTGGTTGAGGTGGTGAAGTCAGAGGGTGGAAGAGGGTGGGATATTTCCCAGGGAATGCCTTACTGCTAAATGATGAACTAGAACAGCTGAGCCCTCAAGGGTTAACACATTATTGTTAATGTAGCCTTACACTCTACAAGGCAGCACAAACGGAGGGAGGGGAGACAGCATGGCAGACAGAGACAGACACGCATCCTGTGTGTGAGTGAGAGATGTGCATTGCCCCTTTAAGTACGCTGACCCCATTCTAAGTACATTGACTTTTTAAGTAGATCAGCAAGTTGAGACAGCAGCTGCTGCCAGCAAGCTCCCTCAGTCCTGAGCCCTGTCATGTCTGTTCCCCCCGCTCTATGGAGATGGGGTAGGAGGGAGGGGGACACCCTGACATTAACCCCCCTCTCCCTCACGGCACAGCAAGCAGGAGGCTCCTGGGAGCAGCTCCAAGGCAGTGGGCAGGAGCAGCACATGGCAGTGCGGGGAGGGACAGCTGAACTGCTGGCAATTGATAGCCTGCTGGGTGGCTGCTACACAGGGAACTTAGGGGTGCAGGGAGCTGAACGTTAACCGGGACAACTTTAATTGAGGAGTTACTGTACAAAGAAACAATATATTGCAGACTGTGTTTCAATGAATTTAGTTAATTCTTACAAGAGTTGTTTATTAATAGCAGTTGTCCACAGGTCTTGGATTCTGTATATGGGGAGGAGACAGACTAGGCTATGGGGACTTGCATCATTCCTTCCCCACCCCTGTAGAATATCTGTGCAGCGATGACAAAGCTGAGCACAGTATTATGCAGGAAGTAAGTCCCCTCCATACAGCGGACACCACTTTAAGGGAAACTACAGGGGCAGCTGCAAATCAGGGTGCTTTAAGTATGACTTTCCTTGGATCTGTGCTCTGGAGAGCAAGCTGGAGGAGTCAAGCATGTAGACTTGAATCACAGAGCCTCCATGTTTGTTTTGCAGATAGCTTAATGAAGCAGTGCTCCCCATAGGAGGGAACAATCTGGGTCTAGTTTCTCGTATAGTTTGAGAGGCCATCTTAAGCACAGTTTTTAAACCTTGTTGAAATGTCAGTGTAGATGGCACCAAATAGGACTGTGGAAGGTGATTACCATGCAATACTATTTGAACTGGCTTAACACTTCCTGAGCTACTGATTGAAAAATTGCAAGATCCCCCACACTGTATGTGCCCTTCACAAGCCTTACAGGGATGGTCACTAGGAAACAAAGTGTTTCAGATGCCATTCCAAACCATGGAGCCATCCATATCTTAAGTTTAATAGTGCAAATAAATGTCCCACTTTAAGAACATTCATAATTAAATAATTGCACAAGGTTGGAAAAGTTACCAAGGCTACATAGTCTAAGGTGCACAGCTGAAGGCTGGGAGTTATTCTTCGAGTGATTGCTCCTATGCATTCCAGTTAGGTGTGCGCGCCGCGCGTGTACGGCATCTCGGAACTGTTTTACCCTAGCAACACCGGTGGGCCGGCTGGCGCCCCCTGGAGTGGCGCCACTATGGCGCGAGTTATATACCCCAGCCGGCCCGTCCACTCCTCAGTTCCTTCTTACCGCCCGTGACGGCCAGTTGGAACTGTGGAGTGCTCTTTGTCCTCCACGACCCTAGCTATCGCTTCTTGTTTGTACATAGTTAGTTTAGTGATTAGTTTTTACAGTTTGTTAGTTAGATAGTTAGTGTTTAGATAAGGTAAAAGGGGGGGTTTCCCCTTTTGCCTCACCCGGTGCGGGCTCATGCCCAAAGCACCGGGCTTTAAGCCCTGCGCTGCGTGCCAGAGGCCTATGCCCATCGGAGACCCGCACGACGCCTGCCTCCGTTGCCTGGGCGAAGGGCATAGAACAGTTAAGTGTTCGCTCTGTTCTACATTTAAACCGTGGACTCGAAAAGAGCGGGATATCCGCTTAAAGCAGCTCTTGATGGAAGTGTCGCTCCAGCCACCGGCACCGTCCGCGCCGGCACCGCGAGCTTCCTCGGTACAGAGCGCATCGGCGGCACCGAGCTGCTCCGGCTCCGCGGCACCACAGCCTCAGAAAGCGGCTACGAAGTCTCGGCACCGCTCGCTTTCGCCTTCAAAGAAACATAAGCTGGCGAAGGCACTTGCGCAGGCTCGCGCTGAGGACTCGGCAAAAGCGGTTGCGCCATCTGCGGCCCCCGCGGTGACCGTGCACAAGCCGTGCACCGGACCTTTGACTCCGCCGGCGCCACGCTCCCCGGTACCGTCCGTGGTTGAGCCCCGGCTGCCGTCAACGCCGGAGACATTCTCTTCCGCGCGTGAGCTGATTCAGCTCATAGAGGCACCGGGCCTCCGGCCCCCGGCACCGCCGGTGCGGGCTGTCGTGTCGGCAGGAAAGCCGGCCAGAATGACCCGGCCACCGTCTCTGGACAGGCGACATGGACGGCACACCCGGTCCCGGTCTTGTTCCCGGTCCTATGGCAGGTCTCCGTCCCGTCGCTCGCGGCACCGCTCGCCATCGGGGTACCGATCGCCGTCGAAATGTCGGTCGCAGTCCCGGTACCGCTCGTCATCGCGGTACCGGTCGTACTCCCGGCGCCGCACAAGGTCCAGGTCGCCATCACGTCGGCACCGCCGGAGGTCTCCGTCCCGGCACCGAGACTCGCGCGAGCGCTCCCGGCACCGGAGGTCTCAATCCCAGTCGAGCTCCCGGCACCGGTCGAGCTCCCGGCACCAGTCGAGCTCCCGGCACCGTGACGGACATCACTCCCGGTCGCCATCCCGGTACCGAGCGCACCAGCATCGCTCTTCGCTGCCATCTGGGGACGGACTGCCTCACTCCGCAGCGCACTCCGTCAGCGCCTCGGCACCTCCATGGCCATCCCGCCCCGCGTTGGTCGCTTCTGGGACGGAGGGCTACGGACACCTGCCGCCCACCCCGCAGGGCCATCATCAAGGGGCGCAGCCGTGGGGCTTCTGGGTTCCCTGGGCCCAGTATGAGGCTCAGGGGGTGCCCTTCCCCCCGAGACCCCTCGCGTCCGAGCGCAGGGTACCAGAGGCGACAATCAGCCGACCGGCCCCTTCGCCGCCAGCTGCGGATGCTATACCGCCTGAACCCCAGGGGCACGCGCAACCCGACCCCCCCGGCGAGCACGCGGCGGATCCCTCTTCGGAGGCGGTCATCCAGGGCTTGTCCTCCTCATCCTCGCCTGATGAAGCGGTGGCCGGAGCGTCGACGAAGGAGCCTCCGCCCATAGACTTAAAAGCGCACCAAGACCTCCTTCGCCGCGTGGTGACGGCTATGGCTCTGCCAATAGCGGAGGTACAGGAGGACGAGGACCCCATCACAAATGTAGTTGGGGCAGAGGTGCCAGTGCGCGTCGCACTGCCTTTCGTGCGGACAGTTGAAAAGAATGCCACCACTCTCTGGCAGACGCCTGCGTCCGTCCCTCCTACAGCCCGTGGGGTTGAACGCAAATACTCTGTCCCTCCCCCGGACTCCCTGGTAGTCCAATCGGTTAACGATCGGGAGCGGCACGGCCAACCGGCCCCTGCACCCAAATCGAAGGACGCGCGGCGTATGGACCTGCTAGGCCGAAAGGTCTATTCCGCTGGCGGTCTGCAAATGCGTATAGCCAATCAGATGGTCCTCCTCGCCAGGTACGTCTTCGATATCATGACGTCCCTGGCGAAATTTACGGAGCTCCTGCCATCAGCCTCCCGCCAGGAGTTCGCGGCGATGTTGGAGGAGGGAAGGAGGTCGTCTAGGTCCTCCATCACGGCCGCCCTCGACGCTGCGGACTCAGGTGCTAGGACCTTGTTGAGCGGTCCTCGACTCCACAGTGGCCAGGGCCTGTCTCCCTCACACTCGACACCAGACGATGGTCTCCATCATCCAAGACCTCGTCACCTTCCCGACCACGACGGTGCGCTCCTGTCTCCGCCTTCTGGGCCACATGGCTTCGTGCACGTATGTCACCGCGTACGCACGGCTCCGCCTCCGTCCGTTCCAGTCTTGGCTGGCGTCGGTGTATCGACCGCATCGGGACCCTATCGACATGGTGGTCACGGTCACCAGGCCGACCCTCGAGTCCCTCAACTGGTGGCTCGACCCGGAGATCGTGTGTGCCGGAGTCCCATTCCGCCCTCCTCCTCCGTCGGCCACTCTGACCACGGATGCCTCAGCACTCGGTTGGGGAGCTCACCTGGGCGACCTCCACACGCAAGGCCTGTGGTCGCCCCAGGAGCTCGCCCTGCACATCAATGTCCGCGAGCTACGCGCGATCCGCCTGGCCTGTCGCACCTTCTGCACCCACCTGCAGCGCCGCTGTGTGACAGTATTCATGGACAACGCTACCGCAATGTTCTACGTGAACAAGCAGGGCGGAGCTCGCTCCTCCCCGCTCTGCAAGGAAGCGATGCTCCTGTGGGATTTCTGCGTAACCCACTCAATTCACCTGGAAGCATCCTTTCTTCCGGGAGTGCAGAACACACTGGCCGACCATCTCAGCAGGTCGTTCCTCTCCCACGAGTGGTCCCTCCGTCCAGATGTCGTCCACACAATCTTCCGGAGGTGGGGGTTTCCCCAAATAGACCTGTTTGGCTCCAGGGAGAACAGAAAGTGCCACCGCTTTTGCTCCTACCAGGGTCGCTCGCCAGGCTCCCTGTCGGACGCCTTCCTTTACCCCTGGACGGATCGCCTCCTCTACGCCTTCCCTCCGTTCCCGCTAGTGCACCGAGTGCTCCTGAAGCTTCGGAGGGACAGAGCCCATATCATACTCGTAGCGCCGGCCTGGCCGAGGCAGCACTGGTACACCCTGCTGCTCGAGCTCTCCGTTCGGGAACCCATCCCCCTTCCGTTGTGGCCGGACCTCATCACCCAGGACTTCGGCAGACTCCGCCATCCGAACCTGCAGTCCCTCCATCTTACAGCTTGGTACCTGAGTGGTTGACCCACGCGGAGAGGGGCTGTTCTACAGCGGTTCAGCAAGTCCTGCTTGAGAGCAGAAAGCCTTCCACTCGCTCCACTTACCTAGCGAAGTGGAAGAGATTTGCACTCTGGTGTGATCATCGAGGTCTTAATCCATTCCTGGTCCCGGTCCCTACCATCCTGGACTACCTCTGGCACCTTAAGGAGCAAGGTCTTGCGGTCTCCTCCTTGAGAGTTCACCTGGCAGCGGTGTTCGCCTTTCGTCCCTCCGTGAAGGGTCGGTCCATCTTCTCGAACCAGATGGTTTCCCGCTTCCTCAAGGGCCTGGACCGCTTGTACCCGCCGGTGCGGCGTCCTGCCCCGACCTGGGATTTGAACCTCGTGTTGGCCAAGCTGATGGGTCCTCCGTTCGAGCCCTTAGCCACGTGCTCCCTGCTCTACCTCTCTTGGAAGACGGCCTTCCTCGTCGCCATTACATCAGCGAGACGAGTTTCTGAGATCCGCGCTCTGACGGTTAACCCGCCATACACTGTCTTCCATGGGGACAAGGTGCAGCTTCGCCCTCATCCGGCCTTCCTCCCGAAGGTAGTGTCAGCTTTCCATCTCAACCAGGAGATCTTCCTCCCGGTGTTCTTCCCGAAGCCACATGCCTCGCCTCGGGAACAGCAGCTGCATACCCTCGACGTCCGCAGGGCGCTCGCTTTCTACATCGAGCGGACTAAGCCCTTCCGGCGTTCGCCCCAACTGTTCGTAGCGGTTGCTGACCGCATGAAGGGAGAGCCGATATCCTCCCAGCGGATTTCCTCCTGGGTCACTGCGTGTATCCGGACCTGCTACGAGCTGGCTCGCGTACCGCCATGCCGCCTCACCGCACACTCGACAAGGGCGCACGCCTCATCTGCTGCCTTCCTGGCCAATGTTCCGATCCAGGACATCTGTCGAGCGGCCACCTGGTCTTCGGTCCACACCTTCACCTCCCACTACGCGTTGGTGCAACAGTCTCGAGACGACGCAGCCTTCGGCTCCGCAGTATTACACTCCGCCACGTCTCACTCCGACCCCACCGCCTAGGTAAGGCTTGGGATTCACCTAACTGGAATGCAAAGGAGCAATCACTCGAAGAAGAAAAGGCGGTTACTCACCGTAGTAACTGTTGTTCTTCGAGATGTGTTGCTCCTACCCATTCCAGACCCGCCCTCCTTCCCCACTGTCGGAGTAGCCGGCAAGAAGGAACTGAGGAGCGGACGGGCCGGCTGGGGTATATAACTCGCGCCATAGCAGCGCCACTCCAGGGGGCGCCAGCCGGCCCGCCGGTGTTGCTAGGGTAAAAAAGTTCCGAGATGCCGTGCACGCACGGTGCGCACACCTAACTGGAATGGATAGGAGCAACACATCTCGAAGAACAACAGTTTCTACGGTGAGTAACCGCCTTTTATTTAGACGTGTATACAAGTGCATAGTCACAAACCCAGCAAATATTAAATCTTGGTTTTGTATATGTATATAAGTAACTTCTCTGTCATGACTTTTGTGTAACTACCATATTGTGTCTCCATTAGTGGGTGGATGATTTGGTTTACAACCCCATTTTGTTGATTTAGACTCCATCCTGGCTTTGCAGTAGGGCTGTTCAATTTATGAATGATAAAAAGTTTGGTAAATCAGGTCCTAAGATTCAATAATTACTACAGTATTTTATTGGTTTTGTTTAAAATTAGTACGCATTCAGCCACATATTTCTCATCTCTGTATCCTTCTTTTGTTATGATGTCTTACATTTTGAGTGAATTTCAGTTGTCATAAAAGTGAAAGGCAGACAGAACTAACTTGAACCAAGCATCATGCAGGCAGGTGCTATGTACGTTTCCTTTACACAGCTCTGCAAATGCACTTCAGTTCTTACCTGAAGTACCTTCCGACCCCAAACAGCTCTGTCAGTAGACATCAGTCCTGCACTGCAGCATTCCTGCTATTCTAGCCTTGGGTCACCGAGCTCTGCCACATGCTTTTTAGTCCTTATCTGCAGCCCACTTGTTCAAGTCCTGTGCTTTCATGAGACTTCATGCACTTGAAAAATAGCCTTAACCCAAGTCTGTTATTTTAGTATGATAATCTGCCAGTAAGATGTATCAGCACTGCAGCTTTTCATGGAGAGGTACTTACTGTAAAACAAAGCCTTCTCCAATAATTACTCGTGGCTTCACAATGTAATTCTACCTGAGTCGCTGAATACAGTTCCTTATGCTTTGAGAAATTAAAAAATGACAGGGTTTAACACACAGTTTTAAATATTTATTCTTTTGTATTTAAGTTTGTTGCAAGTAAGTGTCCTTTGTTTCTTTTGCTTTTTAGTGAGCGGTTTCTGGTGAGGTTAAACAAGAACGGAGGCCCGAGGAATCCAGAAAAGATAGAACGGATGTGTGGCCTTTTCACAGTATGTATGAATTCTCATTCTCTTTCCCTATCTAACTGTGAACTGAGACTTCTCTTGAAGATTGTTTGACTGTGGGCACAATCACTCTGGGAAAAAATAGAAATTCTTTCTTTTCTGTATACTGAGAAAAATGAAAACTGTATATTTCTGCTCAATTTAATGAAATGTTAACATAACAAAATTGAAATAATCTTCCAGAAAAATTGATCTTTTGCAAGTAAAGGGACATCAAATACTTTTTCACAGTTTTCATTTTTAAATGCCCATTGCATGTATTATACTCTTAGAAAACAGAAGATGGGAAATTATTTCTTTTTTGACTGTTTGTGTGGATCCCACTATTCATACACCTCATGTTCACAAGATAGGAATATTTGAATAGCAGTGTCTGCAGGGCCACACCTATGCCATGTGTACCCTCCCTCTCCCCCATGCTGGCATAAAGGCCAGAGCTATCCCTCGGTACTCTTTTACCACCCATATCAGTTAGATGGAGCAAGCAGTGTCCACCCACTACCCTTAGTGGAATCTGCTTCAGTTGCAAATTAGGTGATTAGTTAGTGTTAATGCCCTTTAAATGACTGCCCCTTTTTTTTCTTATTTTAGCTCCCCCCAAAAAACCTAAATTTAATTTGCCTCTTAGCACTCTGAGCCACTATCCAGGTAAAAATGGTAGATTCAGAGCTTTCAGGCTTCAAACAGTTGCTGTCCTGGGATGTTCTCATTCCACCCATGGACAGCCACAGTGCCAGCTGTGTGCCAGACTGCTACTTAGCGTGTCATTCCTTCATAACAAGAAAGTCCAAGGACACTTGTTTGAAGTTATACTTCCTCAAACGATCAATGATAAGAACTTCAGACCTTGAAGAGGGAGGATCAACTTCCAACATGGATCCTGCCTCTTCTAAGTCTTTGTCAGACAGGGACCCTGCTAGCTAGCATGCAAAACCCAACATGTTGTCACCAGTCTGTTTCTTCCCATAAGGGGACCCAAATCTTTGCTCTCCCGGGAAGAGAGCACTAAGCCTGCTCATTCACCGGGGCAAGTGATGTCGGTTCGGCTCTGGCTAGATACTGAAGAAGCACAATGCCTGTTACTAGTACTTTTAGGCATGTGTACCAAATGTAACAACACTAATCCCAACATATGCACCAGAACCAGTGTCAGCCCTGTCGATGGAAGTCTTAACAGCTCCGGCTGATTTATTGTTGGTGGAGGTGACTCCATCCCAGTACCACTGTTGGCACCAATATCTCTATATTTGGAACTAGTGCATATTTATGACCAGTACCAATGTTTGGGGGACAGCTTTTCTCCTCCTCAGATCACACAGATCAAGATAAGACCTCTCTCTACAGATCAGGGACTCTCACTTTAGAGCTGGAAATCATCTGCTTCCGGCATGGCAATGTCCTGGTCAGCCTTGTCAGAACCAGCATTGTCAAAATGATGCTCCACCTTGGCCCTATGGATCATACTGGAGACCACCATGCAGGAGCCAATCTCCTTCTTATCATTCATGGAAATGGAGAGGGTCTCAATCCCCTTGACAGATCCTGTCTGCACACAGGGAAGAACAGCAGCCGGCAAAGGAGGATTGGTTGCCCAGGGGGTGCTCTTTCTCTCTCTTCCACCTCTGTCTACAGACATTACCACCAAGCGACGGGCACTGAAAATGTTAAGATCAGCTTAGAATGTGTTTTGCTTTTATTTCATTTGACCAAATCTGACTTGTTGTGCTTTGACTTATAATTACTTAAAATCTATCTTTGTAGTTAATACATTTGTTTGTTTATTCTACCTGAAGCAGTGCTTTTGGTTTGAAGTGTGTCAGAGACTCTCCTGGGGATAACAAGCCTGGTGCATATCAATTTCTTTGTTAAACTGACGAACTCATATAAGCTTGCAGCATCCAGCTAGCATACCTGGTGTGACAGACCCAGACCAGTGGGGTACAGGAGTCTGGTAGAGGGCAAATATACTGGTCACTGGATGAGTAGTTTTCTGTTCCCTGAGTGACCAGAGCAGGGGCTGCACTAGAGTAATCAGGAACCTGCTAGAACCAATTAAGGCAGACAGGCTGATTAGATCACCTGCAGCCAATCAAGGCAGGCTAATCAGAGCACCTGGGTATAAAAAGGAGCTCACTCCAGTCAGGCGAGGGGGAGCCAGAGGAGAGGAAGTGTGTGTGAGGAGCTGGGAGCAAGAGGCGCAAGGAGCTGAGAGTGAGAGGGTGTGCTGCTGGAGGACTAAGGAGTACAAGCGTTATCAGACACCAGGAGGAAGGTCCTGTGGTGAGGATAAAGAAGGTGTTTGGAGGAGGCCATGGGGAAGTAGCCCAGGGAGTTGTAGCTGTCATGCAGCTGTTACAGGAGGCACTATAGACAGCTGCAATCCACAGGGCCCTGGGCCAGAGTAGAGGGCGGGCCCGGGTTCCCCCCAAACCTCCCAACTCCTGATCAGACAGAGGAGGAGTTGACCCAGACTGTGGGGAAGATCACTGAGGTGAGCAAATCTGCCAATAAGCACAGGACCCACCAACGTAGAGGAGGAAGTTTGTCACAACGGACATTGCAAAACGGAGGTTCCTAGGGTTATGTCTGGGACCGGCGATATTGGCTAGTGTCATTTGGTTGCACAATCTAAGGAACAGCTTACATGCCAGAGGCTGTGCATCAACAACCCAGGAGTGGGGGTTCTCACAGCAGAGCAGGGTAAGGCTGGCTCCCAGAGTCAAGGATTGGAGTGACCTAGCAGATCACCAGTCCAGATAACACCAGGAGAACATCACAGAACAGATTTCACGGGGACATCTCTGAATGCAGTGACAGGCAGGGCTAACTTTTACCTACTGATATATTTCTCACCCTAAAGTATCTTAACAATTCAGCTCAACCTCAAACCTGAGTGAGGAATCGCCTTCAACTATTGGGCCATGTTTTTGTAACCCAAAACACTAGGTTACATCTTTGATGCCTCCATGGATGTCTCAGGATACTCTACATACCAAACAAACAGTCTGGACAAGCAAGTGTCTGTAGTCAACTGGGTTCTGCAGTCACTCAACTGGTGGAAGGATCCTTCCAAGGTCTGTGCAGGAGTCCCGTTTATTCACGATTTCCCTACCATTGTGATAAGACACTTTCTTCTTGGGTTGGAAATCACACAATCCAGGGCAAAGGGTCATCCCAAGAGCAGTTACTCCATGTCAACCTTCTAGAGTTGAGAGAGTTCAGAAATGTTGGCCTTCAATTTCTTCTTCTGATCAGAGCCAAATCAATCAAGATCATGACAGGCAATGTGGCCTGGGTGTTTTATATCAGTTGTCAGGGAGAGGATCTCCCCCCTCATTCCGTGCCGAAGCAATAAAACTGGTGCATACCCAACCAGGAGTCATCTCAACTTCTTATTTTCTAGATGTGCAAAACACTGTGGCTGATGACCTCAGCAGGCATTTCCCCCAAAATTACTAATGGGAGCTGGACTCATGAGTCCTCAACAACATATTATTAACTTGGGTGTTTCCAGAGGTAGACCTCTTTGCAACTTCTGCCAATAGAAAGTGCAAGAAATGTTGCTAAAGAGTCTAGACCCTCAGTTACGGGGGGATTTCTTCCTCATCTCATGGATGAGAGGCCTTCCAACATTACTTTGGAAAGTATTGAATAAAATCAAACAAGACAAGGCCAGGGTCACTTTAATTGCAACATTCTGGTCGAGGTAAGTCTGGTAACCTTTCATCATTCAACTTGCTTCTTGTCCACTCATGACACTTCCAGCTAGTTGGCCTTCTGTTGTCTCAGGATGCTGGTCAGATTTTTCACCCCAATCTGAAAGTTCTGCTACTCCAGGTGTGGCTCCTGAATGGTTCTTGGGGACAGAGACCTCCTGTTCAAGGTAGGAGCAACATATATTATTAAACAGCAGAAAACATCTACCAGAAATAAGTTCCTTCAAAAACGGAAGAGGTTTTATCACTGGTATACCTGTCAACAAGTCTCTCCTGTTCTCTTCTCTTCCCACCATCCTTGACCAATTAAAGACTTCAGGTCTCACTGCGAGTTTTGTCAGGGTTGACTTGGCAGCTATTACAGCCTTTTACTCATTTGTAGAAGGTTTTTTGCTCACCCTGCAAACTCAGGATTTCTCAGAGGACTGATGAATCTTTTGCATCAGATTAGAGAACCTACTCCAGTATGGGACTTGAACCTCATTGAACCTTACAAAACACCCTTTTGAGCCATTAGCTACAATATATTTGTTGCTTAACTTATCCATGAAAACAGCTTTCTTGGTGGCCAGCACTTCTGCCCTGAGGGTAAGAGAACTGGGAGCTTGAATGGCAGACCCTCCTTTTACAGTGTTTCTCAAGGAAAAGGTAACTTGCGACCAGATCTCAAGTTTCTGCCTAAGATGTCTTCTGAATTTTATATTAATCAGACCATTTATCTCCCAGTTACTTTTCCAAAAGCATATCAGACTAGACAAGAAGCAACCTTCTATATTCTTAATGTCAGAAGGGTGTTAGTTTTCTATCTGGACAGAATCAAACTGTTCAGAAGGTCTTCTACACTCTTTGTTTCAGCTATAGACATATTCAAGGGATCTTCACTCTCCTCTCAAAGATTCTCAAGATGGATCTTGGGGTATATTATTGCATGTTATGATTTGGCTGATATTCAGCCTCTTTCTAGAGTAATAGCTCATTCTACAGGTCAGTCTGTGTCTGTGGCATTACTCAAAGACGTCCCAGTTACTGAAATCTGCAGAGCTGCAACCTGAACCTCTGTACATACTTTCTCCAACCATTATGCTCTGCTTTGCCTCTAGATCAGATGCTACAGTTGGTAATGCAGTTTTCTCTTCAGTACTGAACTCTGTTCTGAAGCTCCCTCCTTCTTATGGAGGTACGTCTTGGAAGTCACTTGAAATGGAGGATCCATAGGGACACTACTCAAAGAAGGAGAGCTTAACTTGTGTAGTAACTGGAGTTATTCAAGATGTTCCACTACCCACCCTCCTTCCCTTCTCTTGGGAGTTCCCCCTGTGGAACTCTGTGGTAGAGAAGGAACTGAGGGCAGTTTGCCCATGCAGCCCTATATGTCATTGAAATGGGGAATGAGGATGTGTAGGGCGCATGTGTAGGCCAAATAGGTGCTGCTACCAATAATTTTCAACCAAAGGTTCAGGGACACATGCACTCCTGAAGTGGAGCAACTACAGGGATACACACCTTGAAGAACTCCAGTTAAGGCACAAGGGTGAGTAACCTCTTCTATTTGGGTGTATGTCTGTCTTTGATGGGACTCTGTTGGCATAAGTGACTAACTACTCCTGCAAAAGAACTATGCCCAATCTTTTCTCTGATGCATCACTCTGGAGGGTCAGTGGCTCTCCTGCTTGGTGGTACTTCAGGAGAGGGGCATCTGTTATTAGTTTCAGCATGTCAAATATTTGGAGTTGGTGACCTTCCCAGTCCCACTCTACATCCTGCCTTGTGAGCTGACATATGGGTTCTACTACTGCAGCCAGGTGCGGACAGAAAAAATTATCATTCCTCTGAAGCGCCATACCCCTTCTATATACACTGGAGGTGATGTGTCTCTGACTGCCTTAATCTTGTTGGGATCTGCTTTCAATGCCTCTGCTGTGAGCAGTTGTTCAATATATGTCATCTCATGCTGTTTGAGTAACTTTTTTTTTCTGGATTGAGCTTAATGTTCTGGTCCCTGCATGGCTGTAGGAAATCTTGTAGTTTTCTGTCATGGTCTCATTCATCTTCTGTGTCACTTCTCTGTTCACCTATAATGAAGATAACATCTGCAGTTATTTTCACCACAAGCAGGCCTTCCAGTGGTTGAGTGAGTCTTCTCTGGACCACCTCTGGTGCTGAGCTTATGCCCATCAGCATGCACAGCCATCTGTAGCAACCAAATAGTGTTACGCCTGATTCTTTATCCAGGCTTATGTGTCAAAACATGTTCCTCACATCATAGATCATAAATATTCTGGCTTTAAAATGTTCTGTCAAGATGTCATCAATTGTGAGCAGTGGGCAATGGCATCTTGTCAATGCCCAGTTCAGTGGCTTTGGGTCTATACAGATGCATAATTTGCCTGAAGGCTTCTTTACCACCACCATGCTGCTTACCCAGGCGGTACTGCCTTCTGCAGGTGCTATGATACCACTGCCTCTGCAGGTGCTGTGATGCATCTGCTCAGCAGACTTTTGAGCTCCTTGTGTACTGGATTATGTATTGCCACTGGAAATTTCCTTCGTGATAAGCACACTGATTCCACTGTAGGGTCTACTTACGGTCACAGATTTCCTTTGAGGCACTCATCTCTTTTGAAAAATCCTCATATGCTTTCAGAATTGTCTCCATTGTCCATGGGACTCCCTATTTCGCTTCTTGCACTGCAGCTATAAAATTCTGGTGCTTGCTCTTTTATCAGATCTGTAGCTTGTATTGCTGTATTCCCCAAGAGGAATCTGTGGTTCATAGAATCATGAATATCAGGGTTGGAAGGGACCTCAGGAGGTCATCTAGTCCAACCCCCTGCTCAAAGCAGGACCAATTCCCAACTAAATCATCCCAGCCAGGACTTTGTCAAGCCTGACCTTAAAAACCTCTAAGGAAGGAGATTTCACCACCTCCCTAGGTAACCCATTCCAGTGCTTCACCACCCTCCTAGTGAAAAAGTTTTTCCTAATATCCAACCATCCACAACAACAATCATCAATTGTACCATCTGTTTTTTATGTTAGTTACTATGAAGTCACATTTTCCTATGAGCTGTATTATGCTCTCGTTGTACATTAGGAGAGTACACCTGCTTTTTCTAATGGGTGTGTTCAAGTCCAGTTCACACCGAGGAATCATGTTGCAGGAGGCCATGCTATCCATCTGAAATAGCACGACAGGGTGGGGGGTGCATGGAGGTTGATATTGTCCCTAGTTGCTTTCCTGTCCTGACAGCCTGTATCTAATAGTCTTGTGGAGTCAAGGAGAAAGTCATGCTGTCACCACAGTTTGATATCCACTCCCTTTCTTGTACAAGTCTTATTGAATCTGAGACTTTCTCCTGTTCTTGTACATGATGCTAAAATGGTTCAACTTGCCACATTCCTTGTAATGCTGTCCCACATATGCGGTGTCCCACAGTAAACACATTTCAGTATGCGTATGGAATCCTGACCAGCTCCTCTCCTTTGCTGTTGTCTCACTTCATATACTTCTGGAGGTGTTGTGCCTCCTAGGGCTTTCATCCTTTGTCCTTTATTTTCACTGCATGCCTCATATATCTCATGTGAGGTTGCCTTCCTGGAGCTTCCACTCCCACAAGTTTTAATCCCAAGTGCTGTAGACCATCTGTTATTAGGGAGTTTCCCAAGTCCCCAAAATTGCATGGAGCAGCCAGAGTGCATAAGGCAGTAACCATAGGGGTTTATCTCTGTCCCTTCGGATTTGTCTCTAGTGAAAAATTTGTGTCATGCCACAGTTTCATTTTTTTGTGAGCAATAGTTCCCCCAGGCTCCTAGGACTGCTGTATGGCTCGAGGCAGTGGTGAGCTTCAGAGTGCAGCAGACCTCTCTGCCTTATTCCCAATAAGGTAAAGTAACAGTTTTACTTCTCTGCTATTGTTGTTATCCTGCATGGGCATGTCTGTGTACTGCCCAAACTCCTCTTCCACTTGGCCAATCACTGGGCTAGGTTTGTATCTGCAAAATCCAAGGCTCCATGGTTCACACTGCTAGCTGCTGCACTTCAGAGAACTCACAGCTCCAACACTGCCACCATGTTTCATTCACAATGAATGAAAGTTGAGATGAACAAGTAAAACTTTATTAAATTCTGTGCACTGTTTTGTCCATGTGGATGAGTTGCTCCCAGCCTAACTTCCTTGCTTCCCTGTTTCTATTGGTGTACTGTCAATAAAAGTCCCTCCAGGAAACATGGACCCTCTGATTCTAGTTCCACTGATCATGATAAAGGCAGAACACTGGTTTCAGGGCCTATGGCAGTTGGGCTGCAAAGTCCCACATCCCAAGGAGGGAGGATGGACAGGAGTTCTGCACCCAGAATTGTACCTGAGAGGCCCAGAGTTTTAAACAGTGACTGGGTGCTGCCCAAATCCAGCTGGTTTGGAAGCGCACGAGATCCAAATGTTGGTCCAGTTGCAACATGGAACACAGCTGGTTATTTAATATGGGGTATCCCCCTTTCTAGCTAAACTCCCACAAGACAGTTTTCAGGTATCTGAAAGGGTGTCATAAGGAGGAAGGAGAAAACTTGTTCATCTTAGCCTCTAAGGATAATCTCATTGCAGACTGCACTGGATGTATCAACACAGCAGCTGATCCATGGCCACCATGGTAGCTGTGTGAAGAGATACATGGCTGTAAGCCTCTGGCATTCTGAGAGATGTGCAGAGCACAACTGGCAGTTTGCCCTTCAAGGGCACAGGCCACACACAGATGACACACTACACTTCCTATAGGATTCCAGAGCCAGATTTCATTCATTGGTCATCTACAGCTCAGCTCCAAATCATAAGTCCTCTAGATATCAGGGCAATCCAGACAGAAGATGTCTACTTGTCCTCAACAACAGCCTTCTGAGTAGCTACCCTGGAAGATGTTAAGGTTCTCTCAAAGGACACGATCTTCCCCACTTACTAGGCAGCCTTCATTTGCTTCCAGACAGCAGGTTTGACACAAGGTCAGGAGCCACATTCAAATCACTCAAGAGCCACTTCAAGCCCTACCTTTGGATGCCATCTTGCTTTCTTAAGAACATAAGAATGGCCCTACTGGGTCAGACCAAAGGTCCACCTAGCCCAGTATCCTGTCTTCTGACAGTGGCCAGTGACAGGTGCCCCAGAGGGAATGAACAGAACAGGTAATCATCAAGTGATCCATCCCCTGTTGCTCATTCCCAGCTTCTGGCAAACAGAGGCTAGGGACACCATTCCTGCCCAATAGCCATTGATGGACCTTCCTTCAAACTTGGACTGCAATAACAACAGACAAATGGGTGCTAGAAGTTGTGTCTCATGACTATTCCATCTAATTTCAGGCTTTACCCCCTACCCATCCTCCCTTCCCTATTGTTCTTCAGGGACGCTTCTCATGAAAATCAGCTAAAGGAAGAATTGTCTTTTCCACTTTGCCAAGGAGTCATAGAGGACATGGTACCTCTGGAGTACAGAGGAACAGGTTTCTACTCCTTATATTTATTTCTTTGTCCTGAAGCAAAAAGGGGGTCTTCATCCTATACTAGAACTGAGTAGACTGAATAAATGTATATGCCATCTCAGATTCAGGATAGCAAAGCTTATTTGGATCATCCTTTTTCTTTCAGGCTTAAGACTTGTTCATATCTCTTGAGCTGCAAGACACACACTTCCATATTGCCATCCATCTGTCCCACAGGAAGTACCTATATGGCATATACCTATATGGGGATTGGTCCTGCTTTGAGCAGCGGGTTGAACTAGATGACCTCCTGAGGTCCCTTCCAACCTTGATATTCTATGGTACAATCATTAGCAGTACAAGGTTGCCATGTGCCATTCAATCTCTCCACAACAAGAAGAGACTTCCCAAAATGCTAATGACCAATATCAAAAACAAACAGTCAAACTTCTTGGCTTCTTGTTGGCTTGCACATATGTGATACTGCTAGCCAGACTTCACCTGTGTTCATAAGAAGTCTGGTTAAGGTCATCCTCCAAGATATCAAATGAGCATGTGATTTATGGTCCTTGGTATTCTATCAACACTGTTGGCTAGACCCCCAAGAACATTTTGGAGGGATTCCCTTCTCTGCTCTGTCTCCTGCAATGTTGTTTCATGGTATATATTCTAGAACTAAGAGTAATCAGATATACTACATAGCATTCCAACCTATTCTACAGAATTCCACTCTGCAAATTCTCATAGACAACACATCCATAACATACTGTACAAACAAGCAAGGAGGTGCCCATTTATCTGTCAGGAGGCAGTCAAGTTATGGACATGGTGTCAGTAGCACAAAATGAACCCCAAATGCTCTTCATCTACCAGGAGTGAGCAACAGCCCAACAGAATTTCTAAGCAGACACTCCATCAGCAACCACAAATGATTTCTGGACTGTCTGCTAGGAAGTCTGCTAGGTTGATTCCTGGTAGATTAAGAGCTTTGGGGGTTCATTTGTGTTATGTACAACATGTCCATAACTTGACTACCTTAATTTCTTTTGTTTGCCATCTCTGGTGCTCTTAGAGGTCAACCCATCTCCTCCCAGAGGCTACCAAAATAGATTATATGCACTGTATTTTGATCTGGTGTTATAAGATTGGTACATCTCTTCCTCCAAATATTAAAGTTCACTTCCCTAGAGTGCAAATTGCATCCTCTCCAGGCTTTAGAAACATCCCCATATCTGAAATGAGCAGGGTAATTTCCTTACTTTGGTTCAGTACTATGCCCTTGACTTGACCACAAGATCAGATGCCAAATTTGGCAGGACAGTGTTAAGTCACTTGTAACAGGGTTCACTCACCACTGTGGGTCCTCCTGCTGGCTGTCTTGGGAATTAGCTCTACGTGTTAGTGCACTCTCTTTGGGTGATGCCTCACCGCTGTCACTCCTGCTGTAGGACCCACATCTCTCCAAGGACCACGGCGTCCCTTTCAGCAACACAGTCCTCTGACCGTGCCACACACTGTGCTCCCCCTCCAGGGGACCTGCAGTCTGCTGTTCAGTCACTTCCCTTAGTGGCTACTGCAGCAAATTGTCTGGTCACTTCCTCATGGCTCCAGCATCCTTTTGCCCTTGCCTCAGGGCCTCAGCCTGCAAACCCCAGCAGCCAGCCAGGAGCTGTCTCTCACTCCCCCGGCCTCTGCTAGCAGCACTTCTCTGTCCAGGGTGCTGACAGCTCTCTCAGCCCTTGAGACACAGTCCTTCCTCCCTGGGCTCCCAGCAGAGAACTGAACTCCACTGCCCTGAAGCTCCCTGTTTATATGGGCCTGCTTGGCCCTGATTGGCTGCTCTGTTCAGCCCTTCTCTGATTGGCTGCCTCCTACGCAGCCTCCTTAGGGCTCTGTTAACCCCTTAGAGACCAGTGTGGGGCAGGTGCCCCATCACATCACTATTTAGGTAGTGGCAGTCAGGACTCCTTAATATTAATACCTGCTTCCAGTTGGGGCACTGCTTATCGATCACATAGAGGAGATGACAACATCTGGAAGAACAACGGGTACTGTAAAGTTCAATAACCATTCTTTTTAATGAAAATTTGTTGTTTTCCATTTGGCAAACTTTTTTTTAACCTGTATTCCTAATGAAGCATTAAATTATCATGGTCTTTTGGTTTACTACGTTTTGTTTGTCAACCAACATCACTTGAAAATGTCAGCTCTGTAGGGAGAATAGTTTACACCTACTGCAGAGGCAATATTGAGAGCTCAGTTCAACAAATCACTTTAGTTCCATGGGACACAAATAAGTAATTGGCTCAGATTGTCCCCTCCTACATTAAAACCCAGGAGAAGGGAACTTTTTGTCTGGAATTTTCTGGATTTCCTCATAGATATTCTTGCATTCTCCTGTCAGGGGTGAGGCAATATTTTCTCCCCTTGCAAAAAAGCCACCCTCAACCCTGGCAGATCTCAGGGCCATCTGCACTGAGGTCCTATGCCCTGTGGCTGTGACCTGCAGCCCCTGGGGCTGTATTAATGTTTTTAGTATTTTCTGTGGAGCTGAAGAAGGTACAGTATGTTTCCCCACTTCTCCCCAATATTTTGACATTTTCCGCTTGAAAAATAGTCCCCTCTATAAATCAAAATTTGTCATATTGAAAATAAAAATGCTATTTCTCCAAATAGAGTAATGAACATGTACAGCTGTAGCTATTTCAGTATCTGCTCAGAGTATCATCCATATAATACTTTAATTAGGCAAAGGGTTATATGTAAAACCTAAACACAAGTAATGTTAACTTTTCACTGTCAAATTAGAAAATATAACCAGTCTTGTTGCCAAGAAGGCTAATGGCATATTGGGCTGCATTAGTAGAAGCATTCCCATTATTCCCCTCTATTTGGCACTGGTGAGGCCACATTTGGAGTACTGTGTGCAGGTTTGCCCCCCTCCCTCCCCCCCTCCACAGAAAGGATGTGGACAAATTGGAGAGTCCAGCGGAGGACAACAAAAATTATCAGGGGGCTGGGGCACATGACTTATGAGGAGAGACGGAGGGAACTGGGCTTGTTTAGTCTGCAGAAGAGAAGAGTAAGGAGGGATTTGATAGCAGCCTTCAACTACCTGAAGGGGGGTTCCAAAAAGGATGGAGCTCGGCTGTTCTCAGTGGTGGCAGATGACAGAACAAGGAGCAATTGTCTCAAGTTGCAGTGGAGGAGGTCTAGGTTGAATATTAGGAAACACTATTTCACTAGGAGAGTGGTGAAGGATTGGAATGGGTTACCTAGGGAGGTGGTGGAATCTCCATCCTTAGAGGTTTTTGAGGCCCGGCTTGACAAAGCCCTGGCTGGGATGATTTAGTTGGTTGAGCAGGGGGTTGGAATCAATGCCCTCCTGAGGTCTCTTCCAACCCTAATCTTTTATGATTCTGTGATTCTATGATCACATCGAAAAGTAAAGGATTTGTAAAGGAACCATGCATGTTTTCAAATGCCCTTTACTATCTAGGAAGACTGAGTACAGTTGTGTGTCCCTGGCCTGTTTCTGAGTTTCTTTGCTTGTCACCATGCACTTTCTCAAAGGGAGAATTACAAAGCAAATAAAGTATTTAAGCAGTGGTACTTCTAACAAGTGAAAACATGGAAGCCTGTGCTGTAAATATTCTAATAATTATCCATAATTTTAATATTTTAAAATATGGTGAATTAACTTGCTTTTACATTTGTACTCTGTTTTCACAAATACTCTGTGAGCATGAGGCACTACTGAACAAAAACAACAGACAAACACTTCTTACCAGGGTTGGTCTATAATTTTTAATCCCAGTGTGAGACGATGTTAGCAGGATAAGCATCCCCGGAACACTGGGAAATAGAAGAACCTTACCGGCTGAAGATGAGCTAATGATAGCTGTGAAGATTAAAACTGCACAAAATCCCTTCTTATCATTGAGCTTCATTTTTTCCAAGACACACAGGGCTAAATCCATATGCTGCACTGGTGCACTAGACAGTAAAGAGAGCGTACAAAGCTTACCCCTTACCTATGCAGCAGGAGAGAGAGAATACTAGGAAAATTTTATGCAGCTTCCATATTGGCCAACACTCCACAGCCCCAAAGAGGCATGATTTGCTAGCTAGAGAGCAGAGGCAGCACAGAAGCTAGCAAACAGAGCTGAAACAGGAATTTGAGTGGGAATTTGTAAAGGAAGTTTGGAGGAGGTGGTATTTTTGTGGGGTGTTTTTCCTTCTTGACAGGAGCTTAGGAAGTGAGGCTACAGAGGCAGCCCTGCTAGTGAACTGAAGAATGGAAGAGATGGTGAAGATGGCTGGAGGTGGAAGCTGCAGGATGTATATTCTTCTGGAGTGGATATCTGAAAGGTGCTTTGTTTGTATGAAGTGCCGGCTGAATGGTTTGATGGAAGAGAAGATCCAAGGTTTGGAGATGCAGCTAGAAACTGTGATACAGTTTTGAAGAGTATTTGAGTGAATAATGAAGGGAAGGGGACAGGAGGCTAAAGGGAAACATAAACACTTGTGGATACATGATAGACCAGAGAACTGTGAGGGTAGACTGTTGAATGAGGAGAGTGACCAGTGGAAGCCTGTGACTATGAGAACAAAGCAGAGGAAAGGACTGGCTATTAAAGGAGAAATAGAGCTGAGGAACAGGTTCAGTGAGTTGGAAAATGAAGGGAGGAGGCAGGCAGTAACAGAAGATGGAAGAGCAAGGAAGAAGAGAAGAACTGCTGGTTCCCTATAAGAAGAGGGGAAGAGACAGTGAAGATAGCCAGAGTTTGGAGCCCTAGGAGGATAGGGAATGAACAGAAGATAAGAAGACTTGCAGCCATTAAAAAACAGAAGGGGAATGGACAGAAGATCACATCAACACCAGGAAGAAGTAGGTCTATGTGACTGGGGACTCCCTATTAAGAACAGACAGGCTTGTCACCAGAGTTGATCCAGAGAACAAAAAGGTGTATTGTCTGCCAGGAGCTAAGATATGGGATGTGGACCTAAAGCTGAAGAGGATCCTAATGAGATCAGGAAAGAATCCACCAATTGTTCTTCACTTGGGAAGCAGTATAGCTAGATTCTCTCAGGAATGCATCAAGGAAGACTACATCCAGCTAGGGAAAACACTTAAAGATATGGAAGTAGAAATGACTATATCTGAGGTGGAAGCTAAACTCAAACACCTTTATGGGACCAAATCAGAGCACCCAAATAATCTCCATCTGAGAATATTAAAGGAACAGGCACATGAAATTTGCAAGCCCAATAGCAAGGCTTTTTAATGAATCTGCAAACTCAGGGATCATATCCTGTGACTGGAGAATTGCAAATATAGTACCTATATTTAAGAAAGGGGAGAAAAAGTGATCCAGGAAACTGCAGGCCCATTAGTTTGACCTCAATTGTATGTAAGGTTTGAGAAATTTTGAAAGAGAATAGTTAAGGACATAGAGGTAAATGGTGATTGGGATAAAACACAACATGGTTTTAAAAAAGGTAGAATTGTATCATACCAACCTTATCTCTTTCTTTGAGGAGATAACTGATTTTCTAGACAAAGCAAATGCACTAGATCTAATCTATCTGGATTTCAGTAAAGCATTTGATACAGTTCCATGTGGGAAATTACTAGTTCTATTGGAGAAGATTGGGGTTAATATAAGAATCAAATGATGGATAAAGAACTGGTTAAAGTGGAGGTAAGGATTAAAGGATACAGTGGATCAATCTGAAAATTGAACTGTCTGTCTGGAGGGAGATTACTAGTGGAGTTCCTCAGACATTGGTCATTTTCATTACTGATGTTTGCACAAAAAGTGGGAGTGTGCTAATAAAATTTGCAGATGACACAAAGTTGGAAAGTACTGCCAATACAAAGGAGAAACAGAATACCATACAAGAAAATTTGGACCACTTTGAAAACCGGAGTAATAGAAATGGGATGAAATTTAGTAGTGCATCTGGAATACTGTGTGCAATTCTGATCTCCCATGTTTGAAAGATGAATTCAAATTGGAACAGATGCAGAGAAGGGCTACTAGGGTGATCAGAGGAATGGAGATTCTACCTTATGAGAGGAGACTTAAGGAGCTTGGCTTGTTTAGCGTAACAAAATGAAGGCTGAATGGATATATGATTGCTCTTTACAAATACATCAGAGGGATAAATGCCAGGGAGGGAGATGAGTTATTTAAGTTAAAGGTCAATGTTGGCAAAAAAAAAAAAAAAGCAACTCCAAACAAATGGATATAAATTAGCCATCAATAAATTTAGGCTTGAAATTAGACAAAGATTTCTAACTATCAGAGGAGTGACAGCCTTCCAAGGGGAGTAGCGGGGACAAAAAACCTAATTTTTTTTTAAGACTGAGATTGATAAATTTAAGGAGGGGAAGGTATGATTGCCTACAATGGCATATGGCCCAACCTCCATTGCCTTTAGCAAATATCTTCACTGGCTGGAGATGGTAGACCAGCTGGGGAGGGCTCTGAGTTACTACAGATAATTTTTTCCCAGGTATCTGGCTGGTGGGTCTCACCCACGTGCTCAGGGCGTAACCGATTACCATATTTGGAGTCGGGAAGGAATTTTTCCCCAGGTCAGATTGGCAGAGTCCCTTGCGGGATTTCGCCTTCCTCTGCAGCTGCGGGCATCAGTCACTTGCTGGTTTAAACCAGAGTAAACGATGGATTGTCTGTAGTCTTTAAATCAAGATTTGAGGACTTCAGTAACTCAGCCAGCGGTTTTGGGCCTATTACAGAAGTGGGTGGGTGAGGTTTTGTGGCCTGTGACAGTCCCTTCAGGCCTTTAAAGTAATAGGCATGGCCAGTCTCCAGCATGATATTTACAATAATCAGCATGCACTATCCAGGGAAATACACTATTTTTTTCCAAAGGAGTAAGTAGCAAGATATCCCCATCAGTTTATAGCTCCCCTTCAACCATCCTGCACTGTGCTAGCAGTGTGGTTCTATTGCTGGAAACACAGCTCTGGTTGATATCTTCCCCTCCCCTCTCTCCCCGCACTCAGCATGCATGGCCACATATGTAAAGGGCAGAATTTTTCTCTTAGAACTTTGCTTATAAAATATGATCTTTGCTGTAGTTAGAAGTGTAACTGTCCATATGCATTTATTTTAGCTGTACTTCTATATTTCACTGTCTGCATTGCTATCAGAAACCTCAATTTTTGAGATTTCCTCTCTCAAATCACATAGGACAGAAATCTGCCATGCAAGGTGACAGGTAGGATTCATATTTTCTTTTCAACAACAAAAAAAAACATTTTTAATTCTCTACATTGATTTTAAGTTATAGAATTGCAAAACCAGAATTTCTCCATCTTTACCTGTAATAAAAATTGTTTTCTTTTCTTTTCACAATGGCTTTAGTGTCATTTGACTTATGAGTGATTTCATTTTGAAAATTTGCTAGTGAGAAACAAAGTTGAGCTGTTTATATTTTACAAAACTTAGTAGTAGAACAAGCCTTGTTACTGTATAAGCAAACCTAATAATGCTGTAACACTCTCTCACGCAAACATTTCGGAGTATGCCACCATCACTAGGATGGAGGTCATAGTTTAATTAATAGGGAAAGAAAACATGAAAAATTTGAATCCCCGGCTATTATATTAAAATAACATTAAGGGTTAGATGTAAGCTCTCATAGCTTTTAGATTGGGAACTGAGGCTGCTGCAACATCCTAGTCTCATTTTATTAAGTCTAGTGATTGTAAAATGCATGGGGTTTTTTCATCTTGGGTCTCAAATGAAGTGAGATGACTGTTTCCTCTTACTAGGAACAATAAGGATGAGTTAAGTTACAACTTCATTTAGAATTTCTGTTTGTAGGTATGTATTTCTCGGTTTAGTATTACTATGACTTTTTTATATTTAATATAGTAACAGAACCAAAACTTCATAATTTTCTAAATATTCTATGAATGACAACTATTTAAATGACTCTTAGACACTGTTCTCTTCTTCTTTGAGTGCTGGTCCCTGTGTGTATTCCATTGTGTGTATGCATGTGCTCCATGTGCCTGAAAGAGAGAGAATTCTTGCAAGTGGTGTCTGTTGATCCACTCCTGTGCCCCTGCCATCCTCATACTTTGCACCAAGAGTAAAAGGGGCAGGGTGGACTGACCACTGCTCCAGTTCCTTCTCTACCATGAATCCAGTCATTATCTGAAGTAGGGGGAAGGAGGGTGGGTAGTGGAATACAGATAGGGACCACACATCTCGAAGAGCACCAGTTACAACCAGGTAAGTAACTTCCCTTTCTTCTTCAAGTGTTGGTTCCTATGTGTATTCCACTGTAGGTGTCTGACAAGCAGTAGTAAGAGAGGAGAGTATGAGGATGCAGAGTATGGCTGCATGTAAAACTACAGCCCCAAAGGATGTCAGCAGAGGAGTCTTGGACCAAGACATAATGTCTCATGAATGCATGGATGGGACTTCACATGGATGCCCTGCCAATGGCAAGTGGCCATCAGACAGTGTGGAGCAGTGCGGCAGAGTTGTCTAATTTCCTGATATTGTGTAGTGCTGCAGCTCAGAGATTTCATCTCAAGTAGGGTGTGTTAGGATCAAAGGGTTAAATACATGTTTGAAAATGACTGTTGACAGAATTTCAACATAGTTTCACTCACTGAGGTAGACAGTTGATTTTTATTTTTTCTTTTATAGAACTCTGCTAGCCAAAACATAACCTGTCTGTGCCTTATTTTTCTTCATCCATAACCTTCCCACCTTTGTAAAACAGATTTAAAGATGGAAGAAGTTAAATAAGTGAAAAATATTACTATTTATTATTATTTGTGGGATGTGTTTGTTTGAGTAATTTTGCAGATCTGCTTTAAGGTTCAAAAGTGTGTTGTGTTATTTATTTTAACTTTTATTTGTTTCCAATTCGTTAGGATCTCAGCAGCAAGGATATGAAGAGAGACTTGTACATAGTTGCACATGTAATTCGAATAGGTACAGTATGGTTTGCTAAGTAAATTTTTTTTATATTAGCTCAAAATGAAAAGTATTTTTAAAATCTATCTTATACTGAATTAACACTGTGATGAATTTTACCAGTTAGAAAGCTCCATCACAGACCCTACCTCTTTGTTGAAACACAAGTTCAAATCATGGCATTATAGATTAGTGTTAATACATTTTAGTAATTGCTAGACAGTGATTTTCTTGATCTGGAACATAAGACTTGGGTAAATACCCATTTGGAAAGAGAAGATTATCAGTTTTATCATGCACCCTTCTAAACCTTGAACACAAGATGTAGGAAAGTCCCAAAAAATGGGACATCTGGTCACCCTAATGTCAGTGTACCTGGTCATTCAGAATTGTAAATCATTTGAAGATGGATAAATACAGGAACTCTTTTTTGTTGTGTGCCCGATGACCATAAATGGCTATGGCAGCTTTTTGAGACACACAGTTGGCAAAAAACCTGCTTAATGGGGATGCATTTAACCAGTGCCAAGGTGTTAAGATATTGGTGTTTTAATTGAGAAGAGGCCAGATAAATGTTTCTTGTATTTGTGTTAAGTACACTATTTTATTTCTAGTTTTTTCAGGTTGTTTAAAAATCTCATCTCTTAATGGGACAATAATTTAATCAAAATAATAGTCTACAGAAATGTCCCAGTTAAAAAGTTTCTATGTAACAATTGACAGCATAATTCATATATATAAGAATATGAAAAGAGGAACATAGACAGTCTAGAATACCTATACAATACGTTGAAAGCTCTATACTGTAGTTTGTACTGTATGTATGTGTACACATTCACATAGAGACAACAGAAAGATAGGAGCAGAGAGAGCAGCTGCGTGTTAATTTCTAACCAAGCTGTCTGTTTCAGGTCGCATGCTGCTAAATGATTCCAAAAAGGGCCCCTCCCATCTACATTATCGTCGCCCCTATGGCTGTGCAGTATTGAGCATCATGGATGTACTTCAATCAATCTCTGAACTAAAGGAAGAAAAAGATTTTGTTCTCAAAGTTTACACGTGAGTAACTCACCAGAGGGAGAAAGAAATTGTGTGAGCAATTAGTATAGGTCAGGTGTCTTAATACTACATGAATACACGTGTGCCACAAACCAGAGATTCAGCACTGAGCTATAAATGACATGTAAAGGATTTATATTTTTGTGAGATCCTCTCTGTGACAGGTTAGCATGACCTGCTCTCATGCATACAAAAAAATAATCTAAATAAATCTCTTGCAGAAATGTGCAAGTGTATGATGCTTACGTTGATGAATTCTCCAGCCTTCTAATCCATTTTACTTAGCTGGCTGATGCTAATGCTGAGCTCTTTAAAGAATAACCATTGTAGCACACTTTTCAGATGTTTCTTTTCATAGGGAAGCAAGCTTGGGGATGGGGGGGAGAGCATAAGCAGGGAAGTTTCTACTTGCCCTTGCTTTTTCTTACAGTTGCAAGACAGCTAGTGAGCCTATAGGAGATATACTAAAACTACATGCAGCTCCATTTTAAAGATATGATGTTTCAGCCAGGTTGCATGACAGGAAGACATATTTTGGAATATTCCTTGAATATACATCACTTGGGAGAATTCATAAACTGTCCTTTTTCCTGTTTCTTACTGATGTTGCTCTCAGTGCTACTAAGCATAACTTTTAAAAGCTTAAAGAATGGCTAGAGCAGTATTCTGCAATCTAGAGGTGGGGGAGAGAGAAGCCTAGGTTTGGGTACAGGGGTGCAGGGAAGAGGAAAGGAGCAGTAAGGGTGGGGAAAGCTGCATGACCATAGATCCACTCTGAATGTCCACTGCAAAAGTGCTGCTGTGACTAAATCATTTGGCATCTCCTTGAAAAACTACATTCCCTCCCTGCACTTGGTGCAGTTTCCTAATGCACATGGCTATAGGAGCAACTCATGCATACCGGACTACAGTTTTAAGAAGCACATCATCAGCTGAAGCTTTGTCTCTGCTCCCACAAAAGAGTACGTCTTCAGGAGCATGTGTCCAGGCTTACAGATTTCTGATGGACACCCCCACTTTTACAGGAAGGGTGAAACAGGCAGGAGGGGGCGACCAGGAAAAGGCAGCAAAACATAAGAGAGCAAAAATGTATAAAAATAGAAAGTAGAAAAGGGGGGAGGGAAATGTAGGGGGTAAAAAAAAAGCATGGAAACAGGGAGGTTGAGGGGGAGGAAGAGAGAATGGATAGAAAAAAGCAGAGATACTGCAATGCCATAAAGGGTTGTGGGGGCTTCCATGGAACCCATAGATCAGTCTATTGCACATAAATAAAAGCCAGGGAACCACTGGGTTAAAGACTGAAATGTTGACTTTCATTCATAATATGAGTGAAGACTTTGCTGATGGAAAAGCATGAAAAGTTCAAGCATATTTCTATTTTTCAGTCAAGTTTGTAGATTGAAGTCTTATTTTGAACCTTTAATATGCAGTTTACGTCTAGCTTTAACCTCAGTGGCATCATCTGCCTTTGACCTGCTTAAAATAAATCTATCAGATTTTCCAGGCTAAACTGAAATTGTCTGTTTGGCTTCTATTCACAACTGCTCACAGAGGCTGCTTTATTGGATCAATATTGCTTTCTGATGGTTAATTAAATAGAGAACATTGGCAGTTATTTTCTCAGTGTGCTGGGATTGTTCATAGACTGTCACTTTGCACGGGAGGTCCACTAGTAGTTTACCTTCATCCTTTGAAAGATGCTAATCAGATTAGTGAATAAATACCCACACACACCTGACCCAAGACTTTCTTCTACCTGCATATTCCCATCAGTATTCAAATTCTGTTCCATACTGGTGTTTGAGTGACAGACTTTTTGAAAACATGCTGGTAGGTTTAATTGCCTTAAAAGCAACCACGAGCTGTTCTTTCGCCCCAAGAGATTGTTTTGCAATAACAAGGATTAGTATTTTAGCTGTTGCTTTCAAAGGTTTACAGTCTGAAATATTTTTAATTTAAAAAGGTAAAATACTCAGATTTTCAAGGTTGAAGGTGCTTTCTTGTTTTAGGAGCATTAATAGAGATTAAAATATATGTTAAGTTTGGGAATTATGGCTGTAAATTCAGATTATTTTCAAAGTGATTTGCTTGCCGTTCTGGAATTCTTTAGTAGATCTGTGTGGGATTTAAATCCACTTGTACTATCAGTCTGTACAAGCTATACCATACATTTGTTGTTGAAGGGCTTTGTTAACACTAGCTGTAGGAGAAATGATGGATGGATATTGTGTTGGGTCAGAGGTTAGGTGTCAGATAAAGTAAGGCTTTTGTTCTGCTTAGCAGCTGATGGTCCTGCGGCATCCAATAAGGATGATGAAAATTGGCAAACATTAAATTTCTTCTGGCCAACTTGGTCTCTGAAACAAATGAGAAAATATTTATCAGTTCTCACAGTCATCACCTCTTTAAATAACAGAAAATGATAAAATGTGCAATAGCTCATGCCAGCTTCCATTAAAGCAGATTCAGTCATTGGTGCACTTCTCCTTCAGTCAGGCATGTCTTTTCAAATACCTCTTGTTTAGATTCAGTTTTGTGTTCTCGTGCACTGTGCCCACTTCAGGACAAAAGGCTATTTGTCTGTATTAGTAACTAAGGGACAGATTTTTAAAGATATTTAGGTGCCTAAAGGTCCACATAGGAGCCTAGTGGGATTTTTCAAAACTGCCTAACTCCCTTTGGAACTTAGGCACCTGGAACTTTCAAAAGTGCCTAGGTGCATACATTCAATGGGAATTAGGCAGCTTTGAAAAATCCCACTAGGCTCCTACCTGCATCTTTAGATACCTAAATATCTTTGAAAATCTGGCCCTAAAGCATTGTCTGTGTTTATAATGGCATAATATAACTTCAGGAACCATAGTATAACTGTATACTTTAAACTGTATACCTTCCTTTCAGTCTATCAGCAGTTTATGTATCTATTAGAAAGTTGTGAATCCCAAAAGGAAGCTATATTTGAAGATAAGAATGCTAATTTCTTCTTCCTCATTTAGCAGAGGCACCACCAGTAGTACAGGATGAAGTGCTCTATCTTTCTCTTCAAAAGTATCAGGATTTAGAATTTAAAATTTCACATGCAGAATTGTACACTCTGTTTAAAAATAGCCTTATCCTAAATGTACATTGAGACTTTGGTTGTTTTTTGTTTGGTTGTTTGCTTTTTTTTTTCTAAAGCACTATACAATATTGAAGTAAAAAATACAAAAGTTTCAGGGTCAGATGTAGTATCCTGATGGAATCCTCACTATTTTACTGGTGGATTTTATTGTTTTCTACTCCCTATGTGGGCTGGCATACCGTCATTGAATTGATGCTTGTACTGTGCTTAGAAGTATGTGTCATAGCATCCAGTGTTGTCATTTCTCTTGTGGTCTATGCTATTTCTTTTGACCTACATTTTATTAGTCTATATTATAGGATATTTATATTCCTTTCACATTGCAGTAACCCTCATAAATGTCATTGTTTAACATGGTACAGATTATCCCTGAGACCTCACAATTATTTAATTTCTTTTCTAAATTTTAAATTGATTTTTTTACTTATGAGAGATGTTGAATTGACAACTCTGGGAACTGAAGTCCTCTATTTAGCCACAAATCAGATAAAGCATGTTAGGCACTTCCCTACACGGCCAACTACTTCTGTGTTTCAACAGAGCTCCCATAGGTTTCTTTTCAGAGTCCTATGTGAAGTACTAGTAATACATGCAATGACCTAGCTAGATCCTCCCTACCTATGACCACGTGCTCCCACTTTTGCATACCCCGAATGGCCAATTCTTGTCTATATTCTGTTTCCTCACCCACCATCATCCCACTCTTCAGGCTGCAGCTTTACAGCTTCAATTAATTCCCTGAATGGACCAGGCAGCCAGAAAGTTGTGCATAAAGTTAACTTTTCCATGGAGAGAGATGGGTAAATTATTTGGCCCCATTGACTGCAGAATCAGACAGAACTGCTATTGGGAAATAAGCACTCTGGGTGCTGCGTTAGCCATATGCACCTGGGTCAGGAAGAGTGGCTATGTACATTTGCATGGCCTTAAGGTCACTAGCCGGCTTCAACCCTGGCCATAAGGGGCCATTCTGGGGCAAGAGTGTCATATGGTTCTTGGTCTACTCAAGATAGTTACGTCCCAGGCAGACTGCGAAGAGCTACAAAAGGATCTCTCAAAACTGGATGACTGGGCAATAAAATGGCAGATGAAATTCAGTGTTGATAAATGCAAAGTATTACACATTGGAAAACATAATCCCAACTATACATATAAAATGATGAGGTCTAAATTATCTGTTACCACTCAAGAAAGAGATCTTGGAGTCATTGTGGATAGTTCTCTGAAAACATCCAATCAATGTGCAGTGCCAGTCAAAAAAGCTAATAGACTGTTGGGAATCATTAAGAAAGGGATAGATAACAAGACAGAAAATATCATATTGCCTCTATATAAATCCATGATATGCCCACATCTTGAATACTATGTGCAGATGTGGTCATGCCATCTCAAAAAAGATATATTGGAATTGGAAAAGGTTCAGAAAAGGGCAAAAAATATTATTAGGGGTATGGAACAGCTGCCATATGATGAGAGATTAATAAGACTGGGACTTTTCAGCTTGGAAAAGAGACTACTAAGGGGGGATATGATTGAGGTCTATAAAATCATGACTGATGTGGAGAAAGTAAATAAGGAAGTGTTATTTACTCCTCCTCATAACACAAGAATTAGGGGTCACCAAATGAAATTAATAGGCAGCAGGTTTAAAACAAACAAAAGAAGTAAATTTTCACACAGTGTATAGTCAACCTCTGGAACTCCTTGCCAGAGGATGTTGTGAAGGCCAAGACTATAATAGGGTTCAAAAAAGAACTAGATAAATTCATGGAGGATAGGTCCATCAATAGCTATTAGCCAGGATGGGGGGTGGTGTCCCTAGCCTCTGTTTGTCAGAGGCTGGGAATGGGCGACAGGGGATGGATCACATGATGATTACCGGTTCTGTTCATTCCCTCTGGGGCACCTGGCATTGACCACTGTCGGAAAACAGGATACTGGGCTAGATGGGCCTTTGGACTGACCCAGCCTGGCCATTCTTATGTCTCTCTGCCCAGACTATCAAACTGGCCAGTTTGGTGGAGATTTTATAATGTGGATATCTGTGTGCTAGGAGTTAGACTGACACTATCAATCCATTGCAAATACTATAGGCCATCAGTTGCCACTAGATGGTACCAACTTTCAGTCACTATCAACTTGGGGTGGATTCAGTCCAGTGACCTAAAGGTGAAAGGTGTATATCTCATTATCTATCTATTCCTCCCTTTTTTTTAATTGCATTTAAAGAGTGAAACGAATGAGCTTGTCAACCTATTTTGCTCCATCATTACTCTTTTGAGTGCATCCTCCCAAGTCTTTTAAGTTTAACTTAACACACACAAGGACATAAAATTTCTGCGTTCCAGCAGTCCATCTAGTCAAGCAGTCCATCTGGTCCTGTATTCTGTTTACAACTGGTCAGAACCAGAGATAAGAATCTTTCAGCAGGCATATGTGGAATAATCTGACCCACATATAGGTCTCATCCTGATTTCTGTTAGTTAGTGATTGTCTTAAGCCCTGAAGTACAAAGTTAATATCCCTTCCAAAAGTTATATTTTCATTAAAAACAACAACTCTGGATGTTCTTGATATCCATATAAATATCCAATTGCTTTTTGCATTTTGCTGATTTCTTGGTCTCAACAACTTTGTCTAGTGATAAATTCTACCGTTTAACTACATGTTGTGTGAAAAAGCATTTCCTCTTATTGGTTTTGAATTTCCTACTTTTTATTTCATTGAATGTTACCTTATTCTTGTGTTACACACACCCTGAAAGCCTTTTAATAGAACAGTATTCTGTTTCTGGATCTTGACCTTTTCCCCACTCCGAGACAGTTGGGCTGCACCTTTCTTCCTCATATACTAAAGGAAGTTCAGGCTTAACAATACTCTTTATGCCTTCCTGGAAGATTCGCAGTGTTCTCAGCCACCATTGCACTCCCCAATCCTGGAACTGGCATATTATGGACCGATCCCCTCAGCATAAGTTAGAACAGTCTAAAGGCCTCATACCAGCAGTCAGGGTGGTGCTCCCAGTGTAGAGGAAGGTGTGGGTGGGAAAATGGGAAGAGACTATGTGATAAAGGATTTCTTGTAAACCCTTGATTAAAGAGTGAAAGAGGTGAATTTGTGGTGGAAGTAGGTGTAGGAAAAAGCCTTGAGGCAAAAGTAGCAGCTTGGGCTGAGATCTAATGTGGGCACCTTCTACTGTTTAGGAGTTGTCTGGGGCTGAGGGTGGGAGAACGCTTCCCCTTTGCAGCCAGGGGAGAAGTGTGCATAGACACAGAGGAAGGAACTGTGGCCTGAGTAGAGCAAAAGTTTGTTTCATGCTTCTGGTTTGGATGGAGCCTGACAGCTTTAGCTAGTCTCAGGGTATGTCTACACTGCAATTAAATAACCATGGCTGGCCTCTGTCAGCTGACTCAGGGTTGTGGGACTCAGGCTAAGGGGCTGTTTAGTTGCCGTGTGTAGATGTTCAGCTTGGACTGGAGTCTGGGCTCTCAGACCCTGCAAGGAGGGAGTGTCCCAGAGCTCAGGCTCCAGTCCAAGCCCGAATGCCTACACTGCAATTAAACAGTCCCTTAGCCTGAGCTCCGCGAGCCCAAGTCTGCTGTAGACATACCCTCACAGCATACAATTGCCATAACTGAGCTACTCAACATTGGGCCAGATAAGCTTTTTTAGGTGGAGAATATAGGAAATATAAACAAGACTGAAAGGTATAATATTTAAACAGGAATTTTACAGGTGTGCAAATCAGAATGGTTGTACAAAAATTCAGTTTATCTTACCATTCTTTTAGAGCTTGCCTTGTTGTTGTTAAAGATTTATGTCTGAACAAGATTGTTCCTCTCACAATACAGTTTTTCCTGCTTCTTAATCCTACAGTCATGTTACAACCTTGCAAAGAGGATATACCACAGCTCCACAGTTATAAGCTCATTACATAAACCATGAAAAGATTTACTTTATTAATAATACATTTTAATTATATACCCATAAAACTATTTTTAAAATGAAGTAAAAACTAATAAATCTAACTGTATAAATCATTTTTATCTCATTTTTCGTGGTTGCCTGTATTTTTATATTTCTGTATGACCTTTTTGTCTTTAATTCTTTGCTCCTTTTACCTTATCTCCGTTGGTTTTCTTTTCCATCTTCCTTAAACCGATCTCACTTTTTTCTTATTCCTACTTTCAGTTTTCCTTTTTGTCCTCTCTTCCCCAGTCCTATTACTCTCTTCCCCTTTTTCCTCATCTGACAGAACCTTTTGGCTTTAAAATTCCTTTTTCTTATTGCAAGTATATTGCCTAAATGTGTTTCCTCTTGTAACACTCCTTCATTGCTATTTGCCCAGCTGGGTAGCGCCTTCATTTTACTTCTGCCCCCACAGTGTTTGACATTATAGCCTAATACTGTGTGTGAAACATTCAGCATTGTGAATTTACTGTGGAAGCAACAAACAAAAAAAGGAAAATTGGACTGCAAAGAAGGACTTCTTATTTAAATTGAAATATATTTGATCACTAGTAAAATGCCCAAAGAAAACTATGAAAAGTTTATTAATGATGAATGTATTTAGGTCTAAATTTTCAAACTTTGATGCCTAAAATTAACCAGCTAGAACCAGATCCTTGGCTTTGGCCAAAAAATATACAGTGCAACTTTAAAGGGTGGTTGGTGCAAAAATGGCTTTAGGCCACCTTTGTGATACCTAGGTTTTGGGCCAGTTTGTCTTAAACAGGTCCTCTGGCATAAGGTAGAGTAGGCTAAGGGCTGCTCTAACTTGCATGTGCTTTTCTAAAACGAGTCACAATACAGAATGCAGGGTAGGCAAGTAACATGGGGCTGCTTGTGGGTAATATGTTAAAACCATCTGCTCAATGTTTGCTTGTTTCAGAGAAAGCAAACAAAATCTTGTGATGTAGATAAAGATAAATTGGCAGTCGTATTCTTGTGTTATATAAATGGTATCATGTTGCAACTATTGTCTGGTATTCAGTTCATTTATCATAGGGATGATCTTTCTTAGAATAGAAAGGTATATTAAAGAATAAATTTATTTGATGTTCTGGAGTAAGAATTGCAAAGAAAGGCCAGCTAGATTCGGCTTTAGTAGTTTAGGAAGAAAGGGACCTGTGAAAGGATTCCAGGATCTTGAAAGGAGAGGAATGGATTGATGTCAGTTAACTGAGAGAAATATAGTTTCAAAAACAAGAGGTCAGTGAATGAAATTAATGAGGAACTACGGTATAAGAAATTTGGGCCAGGTTTCTTAACACAAACGATGGCTGGCATATGGAACAAGCTGCCAGAGTCAGCAATAGATTTAAACCAAAAAAAATCAATTCAAGAGGGAGTTGGACACATTCATGGAAGCCAATGTTACCCAGGATTGTAGCACTATCCAATTTATCAGGTTAAAGGATGAGAGAATGTAAAGTTGATTTGAAGTTCCTAGCTTTATCAGGACAGACAGCTATTTTCATTCAATAAAAAAGAAAATGACCAAGAGTGTTCTCTGAGAAAGTACTTTGTCTCCTTATGCTATTGCTGGACAGCTTGGGGCCATAGAAATGACAAAGGGGTTTCTTGCTCATCATGCAGTGGGTGGGAAAGCTTTAAAATTGTATCTAAATAGAACAATTCTAAATGTACTGCGTAGGCCATATGAAATCTGCTGAATTATTGAATTTACCAGTACAGTGTCACACAATACAAAGAGAAGCTTTTATTTAGACAATAGATATCAACACTGACATGGGGCAGAGATACAAATCTGTAGTATCTTGAGATAAAAAGTACAAAGAAAACACTCTTTTTCTTAAAAGTAAATTTAATGCTGGTGAAAGGAACAGTTCAGCTCTGTAAACTAAAGTACTGTACCCTCAGAACAACATGGATAACAGCAGTTCAAGCTTCCCTACACTGCCACTCTTATGTACCTCTACCTTTTTTGCAGAGATCCTTTTTAAGAGTAAGAGGGTAGTTCATTCTCCATAGCTATTATGCTGCGACAGCCAACAGATATGCCAGATGTGACTTTGGAGAGGAATATTGACACCTGTACAACTAAGATTTAGATTGAAACCTTACAAATCTGTATGAAACCAGTAGTCTAGAAGTGAAAGGGGTCCATACATACCCCACTACCAAACTTTTCAGTTATTTAATTCCCTTTTGAACATATTCTGGGAAAATTTAGTTTTACTTTTTAGTTCTTTTTCACCGCTCAGATGGTATGCTTGATATATAGCCTCCTATTCCCTGTTGTCCACACAGCTTTTTGCTGTTATAATATTCAGCATTTTCTTAAAGGCTGTCAGGCTAGAGCAGAAGCTTCTGGTAACTCATTATACCTGACAGAACATGGGTTTATAATGTGAAAGCTGTAGAAAATGACCAGTTACTTCTTTACAGTTAGCCTGTTACTCCTTATGCCATTGAGTGCTCAAGTTCCACGAACATAAATGCTGAAAAATTGTTGATGTTTTTGTCTGTCTTGACAGCAGCTGGTTTTTCTCCTGTCTAATTTTGCCAACATTATGTGCCCTTTAAAAAAAGAGGAATTAACATGCTTCATACAAGGAAAGCCTCAGGGTAAACTGCTTTTATCTTCCTGAAGTTTTGCATCTTTTCAGCAGCTGAAAGCTATGGTCTGTAAAGATGAACAAATGAGGAAAATCAGTAGGGCAGAGGTTTAATTTAATAACAAGCCAACATTACATCAGAATAACTAGGACTCACTCTTTGCTGTTGAGGAAAAATATATCAACGGGGGAGGGATAGCTCAGTGGTTTGAGAATTGGCCTGCTAAACCCAGGGTTGTGAGTTCAATCCTTGAGGGGGCCACTTAGGGATCTGGGGCAAAATCAGTACTTGGTCCTGCTAGTGAAGGCAGGGGGCTGGACTCAATGACCTTTCAGGGTCCCTTCCAGTTCTATGAGATAGGTATATCTCTATATGTTATGTTATCATGACTTCAAAGGCATCTTAAAAGTCTTGCAGCTGTGTTATATTCAGAATAACCTGGCAAGTAGTCAGAATTGAGAAGATCTTAGTCCTGGTCTAAAGTTTTGTACCAGAAGAACTATATCAGTTAGGAAAGGTTGGGGTGGGGGTGTGTTCTGGTTTTTTACTGATGTAGTTATATTAGAACCTCACAGTTACGAACTGACCGGTCAACCACACACCTCATTTGCAACCAGAAGTATGCAATCAGGCAACAGCGGAGACCAAAAAAGCAAATACAGTACAGTGCTATGTTAACATAAACTACTAAACAAAATAAAGGGAAAGTTTACCAAAAAAAAGATTTGACAAGGTAAGGAAACTATTTCTGCGCTTATTTCATTTAAATTAAGATGGTTAAAAGCAGCATTTTTCTTCTGCATAATCAAGTTTCAAAGTTATATTAAGTCAATGTTCAGTTTAAACTTTTGAAAGAACCATATGGTTTGTTCAGAGTTACAAACATTTCAGAGTTACAAACAATTTCTATTCCTGAGGTGTTCGTGACTCTGAGGTTCTACTGTATATACCGGTACAACCTCTAATTTGAATGCTGTTATATCAGTGCAATAGTGCCTTATACCAGTATAGCTTATTCCCTATCATAGAATGTCAGGGTTGGAAGGGACCTCAGGAGATCATCTAGTCCAACCTGCAGCTCAAAGCAGGACCAATCCCCAGACAGATTTTTGCCCCAGATCCCTAAATGGCCTCCTCAAGGATTGAGCTCATAATCCTGGGTTTAGCAGGCCATGCTCAAACTACTGAGCTATTCCTCCAATATGGGAATAAGCTATACTACTATAAGGACTTTTATACTAGTATAACTTCATCCACACTAGGAAAGGTCATACTGCTTTAACTATATCAGTATAGATAAAGCAAGACAACTAGCAAAGAAAGGTATAACACGATCCAATGAAGTTAGATGAATTCAGACTGGAAACAAGGCATACTTTTTTAACAGTGAGGGTAATTAACCATTGGAAGAATTTACCAAGGTGTGACATTCCCCTGGTGTTATCTGGACTGGTGATCTGCTAGGTCACTCCAATCCTTGACTCTGGGAGCCAGCCTTACCCTGCTCTGCTGTGAGAACCCCACAGCTGCTTGGATTGTGCAACTGAATGACACTAGCCAATATCTCCGGACCCAGACACAACCCTAGGAACCTCCACCTTGCAGTGTCCAGTTATGCCTGCTGGACGCTGCAAGCTTGTATGAGTTCGTCAGTTTAACAAAGAAATTGATATGTACCAGGCTTGTTATCCCAAGGGGAGTCTCTGACATACTTCAAACCAAACGCTCTGCTTCAGGAAGAACAAACAAACAAATTTATTAACTACAAAAGATAGATTTTAAGTGATTATAAGTCAAAGCACAACAAGTCAGATTTGGTCAAATGAAATAAAAGCAAAACGCATTCTAAGCTGGTCTTAACACTTTCAGTGCCCTTAGATCAGGGGCGGCTCTACAAAGTAGGCTGCCCCAAGCAGCGCGGAGCGCTGCGCCGCCCTTCCCCAGTCCCGCGGCGGGTCCCCTCTTCCCGCGGCTCCGGCATCCTGGGGAGGGCGGCATTTGGCCCCGGTGGAGCTCCCGCCGGCATGCCTGCAGCAGGTCCAGCGGAGCCCGGGACGAGCGGACCTGCCGCAGTCATGTCTGCGGGAGCTCAACCGGAGCCGCGGGAAGACGGGACCCGCCGCAGACATGACTGCGGCAGGTCCGCTCGTCCCGGGCTCCGGTGGACCTGCCGCAGGCATGCCGGCGGGAGCTCCACCGGGGCCAAATGACGCCCTCCCCAGGATGCCGCCCCAAGCGGGCGCTTGGCCCGCTGGTGCCTAGAGCCGCCCCTGCCTTAGATGCTTCTCATCACAGGCTGTCTGGTTGCCCTTCAGCCAGGCTCTCCCCTTTGATAAGCACTTCAGTCACTTGGTGGTGATGTCTGTAGATGGAGGTAGAAGAGAGAGAGCATGGCAAACATCTCTCCCTTTTATCATGTACTTTCTTCCATCTTGGCTTTGCCCCCCCCCTTTAGAGTCAGGTGAACATTACCACGTCGTAGTCCCAAACTGACCAAGGGAAGGGGGGTGACTCACTTGAGAGTCCAACAGATCCTTTGTTGCTTCCTAGGCTAGTGTCCTTTGTTCTTGTGAGGCTGGGCTGGGTTTGTCCCATACATGCCCTGATGAGGTTAAACAGCCTATTATACCAAGTCATCTGGCACAGGCCAGCTGCAGGTTTTTAATTGCAGTGTAGACATACCCAAAGAGACTTCTTGAGTCTGTTCCACGATCAGTATTTACAGAGAAAAGATCCTTTGAATTATCTTTATTTGCAGATATAAATAATTTAGCCAAGTGTAGAAATGGAGTTCAACCAAAGCTTTTACTTTACATCAGGAGTTCTCAAACTGTGGGGCGGATCTCCGAAGGGAGGTGAGGGAATGTGTCAAAGAAGGCACGAGGTGTGTACCTTTTTTTTTAAGAGCTGTGGCTGTCAGCCCCAGGTGTCTGGGGCTTGTGCAGAAGGGCCAGGCACACCTGGGAGGCAAGGATAAAGAGAACAGGCAGAGCTCCGCCACTTGGGGCTGACAGCCAGAGCCCAACCACCCAGGCTTTCACTCTCCTTCCCCCCTTCCACATCCCTCACCAGGAGGCAGCCTGGGCTCAGGCTCTCTTCCACTGGGCAATCACTCAGCTGGAGGTAGCCGGGTTCTGACTGTCAGCCCCAGGGTGGCAGCAGCAGCACAGACGTAAGGGTGGCAATGGGGCACTTAGTCTGCTATGAAAAGTTGTTACAAATATCACTTTTCACATTGCCTCCCTTCTGTGTGGCTGCTGGTGTGGCACTGCCTTTAAAGCTGGGCACCTGTCCAGCAGCTGCTGGTATCCGCTCTGTCTTCAGAGCTGAGTGGCGGTATATGTACTTGTGGAGGCGGGGGGCATAAACGACTATAGATACAAAGAAGGAGGGCCTGATCAAATAAGTTTAAGAACACTGCTTTACATCAAGAGGAGAGTACTAATGAGAATTAGATGCTACATTTACATACTTAGTTAATGTAATAATTTATTGAAAATGTGTGAATTTTTATTGAGGACTGAAAGACTGGAAAGGCAACCTCTCCCTCAGTTATATGTGAGTCCCAGGCTGAGTGAGTGTGGATGGATGTGGGTACTGGGCTGGAAGGGAAGGGGGCAGAAACAAGGGGAGAGTAAACTTACAGGGTCAGGACAGCCATTGGGTTGCTGTATAGGGCTGGCTTAAAAAGGAATCCTGTTTTGACCTGGGGAGGTGTTCTACTTGTTTTTAACATTAGAAATGTCACCTATCACATGTGATCATCTTTGGTTTTGCTTGAGGACCACACAGATGTCTCAAAGAATGTGTGTTCCCTACTGTCATTGTTCAAGTGAATGGGTGAGGGGAAGGGGGGGGATTCTTTAACAAAGCTGTATTTTCTCTAAAATGTTAATTAGTCTGACATAAAACAGGTGTTAGCACAAATAGTCTTAAAAAGTCTGACTAAAACTCCTCTCCTCTTTCAGTTGCTCACCTTTCAGCCCCTTGAGACAGGGGCCTGGTCTACACTTAAAAGTTTTATTGGCATAGCTGTATCAGTTAGAAATGTGAAAAATTACACCCCTAACCAACATAGCTATGTTGGCAAAAGCTCTAGTGTAGATGAGTTATACTGGCAAAAAAAGTCTTCTATTGGTATAGAGAATGAGGAAGATATCTGTAAAAAGAACAGGAGTACTTGTGGCACCTTAGAGACTAACACATTTATTTGAGCATAAGCTTTTGTGGGCTACAGCCCACTTCATCAGATGCATAGAATGGAACATATAGTAAGAAGATATATATACATACGGAGAACATGAAAAGGTGGAAGTTGCCATACCAACTCTAAGAGGCTAATTAATTAAGATGAGCTATTATCAGCAGAAGAAAAAAACTTTTGTAGTGGTAATCAAGATAGCCCATTTCAGACAGTTGACCAAAAGATGTGAGGATACTTAACATGGGGAAGTAGATTCAATTTGTGTAATGACCCAGCCACTCCCAGTCTATTCAAGCCCAAATTAATGGTATCTAGTTTGCATATTAATTCAGGTTCAGCAGTTTCTCGTTGGTGTCTGTTTTTGAAGCTTTTCTGTCCCCGTGGGCCCTGCCACCCAGGCAGTCCCTGACCATCACTAATCCGAACTTGCACTGTGGCCACTGCTTCAGCAGTGAGGAGCTCATCCAAGAAGGTGCAAAATGTGGACTGGGGGTCTACAGCATGTGGGGGTGGGCTGAGGGTGTGGAATGCAGGCTGGGAGTACAGAGTATAGAGGGTCGGGGGGCTGAGTCCTGTTGTGGTTGAGCTGAGAGGCTCCAGGGAGGGGTTGTGTAGGATGTGGCCCTGATCCCAGGGGATGGAGGAGGAGGTCAGGGGAGGTTGCAGAAGGTAGATGGGGATCAGCCCCTGATTACAATGAATCTCTCTACTGTGTTAGAATGTGTTTCTCCTAACTGGGCTAGATTCACTGGTTCACTGTGGTACCTATGCAACATTTTGACAATGGAAAACTATTGGCAACCTGGTCTAATCAGCCAGGTAAATTCAGTTTACGGAGTGGCCCAAAAGTAGCTGGAGCATACCAGTGAATCTTATACCATAGAGGTACAATCATACTGCATCCGAAAAGTGTGTATATCTTGGAGGTACTTAGAAAATGTTAGTTGTTGGTGAGGGCTGGCTTTTCATCTAGGTCAGGTAACATTTCTATGATATTTGCAGTGATGTTGTAGCCCTGTTGGTCCCAGGATATGAGAGAGAGAAGGTAGTATTTTTTTTATTGGTGGAAGGTGTGATGGGTTGGATCACAGAAACCCCATTGAGGCTGCCAACTGATGTGCCAAGACTACTTCTGCCCCTACTTTCCCTGCCAGCTTGGGACTCCAGCACCCTGTCTTGTTGAGCCAGACACACCAGTGTGCTCCAACACAAACCCAGGATCTGAACCACGTGCCCCAAAGCTGCAGACTTAACTGAAAGCGACTTAAGAAGTGTTTCTGTCTTTAACACTCAGATGCCCAACTCCCAATGGGGTCCAAACCCCCAAATAAATCCATTTTATCCTGTATAAAGCTTATACAGGGTAAACTCATAAATTGTTCACCTCTATAACAGTGATAGAGAGATATGCACAGCTGTTTGCCGCCCCCCCGGCCAGGTATTAATATATACTCTGGGTTAATTAATAAGTAAAAAGTGATTTTATTAAATACAGAAAGTAACAGCAGACAGAACAAAGTGAATTACCAAGCAAAATAAAATAAAATATGCAGGTCTAAGCCTAGTACAGTAATAAAACTAAATTCAGATAAAATCTCACCCTCAAAGATGTTTCAATAAGTTTCTTTCACAGACTGGATGCCTTCCTAGTCTGGGCACAATCCTTTACCCTGGTACAGCCCTTGTTCCAGCTTAGGTGGTAGCTAGGGGATTTCTCATGATGGCCGCCCCCTTTGTTCTGTTTCACCCACTTATATATATTTTTACATAAGGTGGGAATCCTTTGTCCCTCTCTGGCTTCCGACCAGGGCCGGTGGAAGCACTAGGCAAGTTAGGCAGCCGCGTACGGCGCCGAGATCTCGGGGGGGGGGGGGCACTAAAAAGCCGGTGCCTAAAAATAGACACAGGCTCAGGCTGCAGATCGCAGACTGTAGGGAGGACGTAGATAAGAACTACGCTCCCAGTGAATTGCTCTCCTGCCATTTACAAAGCCAGCAATTAGGGAAGTCCTTTGATTAGATCGCAGACTATAAGGAGGTGATAAGAATCATGCTCCCAATGAATTGCTCTCCAACTACTGCCATTTAGGAAGCCAGCGAAGATCTTTGATTAGATCACAGACTATAGGGAGGAGGAGGTGATAAGAACCATGCTCCCAGTGAATTGCTGTCTGACTCTTGTCTTCTGCCATTTAGAAAACCAGGGAAGTCCCAATTGCTCTCTGACTTCTGCCATGTGAAGTCCTTTGATTGTGAATCAATAATTGTACAGATTGCTGTGTTGGTAGGTACATTATTACAGTACTAGCTCCTCTGTCTTGTAGTAGATTGCACAGCAACAGCCAGAAGGAGAGTGGAGCAGCTTGGGGGGGGGAGTTAAGACCCCCTGCTGGGGCTAGGGTGACTAGATGTTCCAATTTTATAGGGACAGTCCTGATTTTTGGGTCTTTTTCTTATCTAGGTTCCTATTACCCCCAACCCCCGTCCCAATTTTTCACATTTGCTGTCTGGTCACCCTAGCTGGGGCTGAGCTGTGCTCTGCTCCCTGGGGAGAGAAGAGAGGGAGGCCACGGCTGGCAGCTCTGTGGGCTCTCTTGTATGGAGGGGTGGCTAAGCCGCTTTAACCCATCTCCCTGTGCCCCAGCTTTCTACCCTCCCGACCCTGCTTTGGTGTGAGGGCCACACACTCTCTGCCCCACGCCCCCCTGCCAGAACGAGAACCCAGCATTCAACTCCCCAGCCTGGGCGCAGGACGGACTGGTGACACGCTCCCATTGCCCTGTTGCAATTGCACTGTGACTTGGCCCACTGCTGCATGCCAGGGACTGGTGAGGAGAGCACCCATTTCACCTTGCGGCTCTTTGAATCCTACCCCGTCCGCCACTCCCCTCCACACCCAAACCCGGTCTGCTCCCCTTGCACTCCCCAGCCAAACCCAACCCCCCACTGACCAAACCCAGTCTGCTTCCCTTCCCCACGTAACCCCATCCCCCACTGACTCAACCCGGTCTGCTTCCTTTCCACTCCCCAGCGAAACCCAATCCCCCACTGACCTGAACCCAGTCTGCTTCCCTTCCCCACCTAACCCAATACCCCAGTATGACGGAGTATCTGCCGTTCTAATTTTATAAATAACAATAATTCAATATTATAAAGTAGAATAAAAAGTAGTAGATTTTGATATGAAAGAAGGAAGGAAGGAAGTATAGGTGACCAAAAAGGGTGTATTTCTGATTACAATCAAGATTGCTTAATTTTCAGGAAAAGTCATCCTGATCTTTTAATCAATGTTTACATCACCTAGGGAAAGACATACAGAATGAGCTTATTCAGCTTCTATCCAATGCCATCAAACAAAAAATCCTAGCATCTGCTTGTGCTGCAAAATACTTTTCGATCATTCTAGATTGTACACCAGATGCAGGCCACATTGAACAAATGACCATAATCATTCGGTTTGTGGATAGGCCTACTTCAAAGACAGAGAATGAGACTGAATCAGTATTCATAAAGGAACACTTCTTGGGATTTGTGTCGCTTGTGGAGACAATTGGAGCTGGTATGATCATAGAATCATAGAATCATAGAATTCAAGATCAGAAGGGGAATTATGATCATCAGTATCTGACCTCATAAGATGCAGCCACCAAGAGATCCACCCATCCTCCTCCAGTATAACTGCCCCATGCTTCGCCCACTTCTTTTAAAACCTTTCTCCCATATATAATCTTCCCTGGAGGAAAATTCCTTCCCGACCCCAAATATGGATCCATCTCCACTCTGCTTTCCCGCACCCTCACTTCCAACCCCTCTGACCTCAATAAGGTAGGTTTCCTTGCTGATCCCCCCCATAATCCACCCCCGTTCCCCTCATCTGTTCCTATTCCCCCCCCCATAAAAGTCTCTTCTAAAATCGCGCAATCTCAAACGCCCACTGTTTTCGCTCCCTTCCCTCTCCTTATGCACATCTCACCCCTCAACTTCAACTTGAAGTAACTCCAGGCAATCTGTGAATATCCCTTAGAAATATGTTATCCCAGTTCACTTCCTACAACTGTACTAAATTTAGTAAAATTAGCCTTTCTAAATCTATCCACCCTAGTCTCAGATGCACTATTGATTATCCTCCCATTTATCCTCAAAAATCTTTGAAAACAAACAGAAGCTCCCAAACTCTCCTCCTCAATCCTCCCTCTCAAACTCCCTCTCTTCAAATCAAAATCAAATCTGTACCTGCATCCCCCTCTTCTTTCTTCTTAAACATCTGAAATCAATTCTCATTAGCTAATGGGACAGGAAACCTATTATTATACTATATTTATTTTAGCAATTTAATTCCCAATCTATATCCACTCAAAAGTCCCCATGATCAAGCAGTTTACTTAGTGAATTCCCACATAACTTAACGCCACATATCTTTCTATCAATAGCCTCTCTAGAGTCAACTCTATATCCTACCCATTCCTAGGTCTCTCTCCTCCTCCATTTGGTCGTCCCCATCACGTCACCAGTAACCAAAAAGATTGCATTGTTAGCATAGTTATCTCATTATCTCATTACATTTTACTCTCCACATAATATCACAGTGCTACTCCCCATCCAAATCTCCCTGAGAAGCTCCCAATATCCCATACCTGTAGTCCACCCCCAACTTTTATCATCCCTCTTAACTCCATCCTACCCTACTCCGTTTTCCCCCCGGCAGAATAAATAGGACAGGAGCTCCAGTTCCTCCCTAAACTTACCTAAGCTTCGCGTTGGTCCTAAAACTTCCACAGGACAGTTTCTCTCTCTCTACTACTCTTTCTCCCTCTCCCCTTTGGACTCCCACCTCCAGTATGACTCTCAGAGATCTCTCCATCACTCCCACCAGTAATTTAGTAATCAATGCCCCCCCTGAAATCAAATGTATCTACTGAAATCCAGATATATGAGATCAAATTTTTGGGTTCAAAAATCTGTTACTCTCTCTGCTCAAGAAGGCCAGTTGCCATAATCCAACACTACCTCTCGTCGAAATCATGCTGTAATTCCCCCTCTTGCTCCATCTTCATCCAGAAACTGAACCATTCTGAATTTTAAGATTTTTTCCCCTACATCCCACATACCAACTGTACCCCTTCCCCCACCAGAATTCTATTTTTCCCCTTTTTGAATATATCAACTACATTAGCTCCCCTAGCCTCAGGTAGCCAGTTCCTACGATCTGAGATTTGAGATTTATTAAAGATTATCGCTAACGGGAGCCTCGTATCCCCTTAATTCTTATTCTAGCGATCCTTCATTATCCGGATTCATTCCGCTATTCGTCCTAGTACCCGGCTTCTATCCACCCACCCTTCATTACCATCCCAGGACTCCCCACCATTTTCATCCATACATTCCGCACATTAGCCTTCGTCTCTGCTCTTTCCCCACCCCAACGGTCGTTCTTTCCTTCTACTTAATTGTCCAACCTCCAATCATATCCCTAATCTCCCACTTCTTCTGCCCTTTATTCCCCTTCACACACTCTTCTCTCTCTTGGCCCTTCTCGTTATATCCTCTCCCCTTCCATTCCTATCATCCCTTCTGGTTCTCTGATCCTCCTCCTGCTCTTCCTTTTCTCTCCTGTTCTCCCTTTCTCTCCTCAACAAGGCTTCTTTTCTTGCTGATCCCCTCTTTTTTCCACCTCAGCTGCTTTTTGCTTTTTCTAATGACCTTCCTCATAACCTCTCTCACCCTCTCAAAGCTCTACACCAACCTCCATTCCTCCTCTTTCTTCTCTCCTGCCAACTCACTCCACTTCACTTTCCTTCAACTTCCAAGTAACTCCGCATCCCCTGGCCTCCAGCAGCCTGCTCCCCTGTGCCCCTGGGCATTCCCTCCCCAGTTTATTCCCCATTATTGCATTAGCCTCCTCAATCAGCCTAGTCTCAGATGCACCATTCCCAATACCCTCATATCCACCTGATCTACTGCTCCCTGCAGCCACTCGAACCAACACCCTCATCAATATCACAACCATCAGATGGGGTCCCCACAAAGGTCCACAAAGCAACTGCTGCATAGGAATCGCTCTGCGTGCAATGAGCTCCCACATGAACTCATAAGCTGCTGGCTATTGCTGTCTTGGCTCGCTTGGTGTATTATTTGGGGCGCGGGCCCCTTGCCCCCCCCCTCCTAAGCAAGTCCTATGGCAGCCCTGCAGCTCCAAGTGTTTTTTCCTGCCTCCTCAGCCGCTGCTCTATATCCCTCCTGGGCCAATCCCGCGCCGGGCGGTAGCACCCCAACCCCTATCCCCTGGTCCCTCTACCTCTGCTCAGCCACCCAATTTGCCCCTGCCCTCTAGACAGCCTGCTGCTCCACAGACGAGATACAATACATACACAATTTACTCCATTATGCACCAGTTAGAAGAGATGTCACTGCCTATAGAAAACTTGTGTGGTCAAAGGTACGATAATGGGAGCAATATGAAAGGGAAAGAAAATGGTGTCCAGCAAAGAATTTTGGATATTAATCCACGAGCCTTTTTCGTTCCTTGCAGTGTACATTCATTGAATTTGGTTGTTAATGATGCTGTAAAGTGTTGCTTGGAGGCAACTACCTTCTTTGATTTAGTTCAACGTGTGTATGTGTATTTCTCAGCTTCTACACATCACTGGGAAGTTCTAACACACCACATATCTAATCTCACAGTTAAACCATTGAGTGAAACAAGATGGGAAAGTCAAATTGATGCCTTGAAACCTCTTCGCTATCAGCTTGGTGACATCTATGATGCTCTGATAGACATCTATGAAGACACTACTCCAACAGGATCATCTGGCAATACGGCATGAGTTGATGCAAAGGATCCTGCAAAAGCCATTTCTAGTTTCAAGTTTCTTGTTTCTCTTGTTGTGTGTTATGCCATATTGTTTGAGATCAACATGACTAGCAAACAACTATCTAATCTCACAGTTAAACCACTGAGTGAAACAAGATGGGAAAGTCAAATTGATGCCTTGAAACCTCTTCGCTATCAGATTGGTGACATCTATAATGCTCTGATAGACATCTATGAAGACACTACTCCAACAGGATCATCTGGCAATACGGCATGAGTTGATGCAAAGGATCCTGCAAAAGCCATTTCTAGTTTCAAGTTTCTTGTTTCTCTTGTTGTGTGTTATGCCATATTGTTTGAGATCAACATGACTAGCAAACAACTTTAGGCGAAATAATTCAGCATAAGTGACGCCATTAATCAACTTGGAGAAACCAAGAAGTTTCTTGTAGGCTGCAGAAGTGACGCAGACTTTGAGAAAACATTGGTAGATGCAGGTGAACTTGTGGAGGAGTTGGATGTACTGGCACTTTTTGACAGAACAAACAGGCTGCAAGCTTAAGCAGCAGAGAGAGTGTAACAAGGTAGAAAGACACAGAGAAGCTGGGTGGTGGTGTTTGCAGTGGGAAGACAGACAATTACAATTATACAGAACATAGCAAAATCTTATGATCTAACTTAACCAAGACTACACAAATTAAAACACAAATTAAAACACAATGCAACAATTCTCTAAGCCTAACTTACAAAGTATAATGCTAAACTTAACTTAATGGGTGCACCTTATGCTAAGGGTAGTTTCAGAGGGCTGAGTGGTGTGTGTCCAGGACACAGCTCCAAAGAGGGCGGGGGTGACTGCAGCAGTGGGGTGGCTGCAAGCAGGCTTATTTCTAGCAGCAAAGGCACTGCAGAACTAGAAACAGATTACAGATACAGACCAAGGAGTTAGCTTGGGTCTGTCTGTTGGGGAAACAGATCCAGCAGCCAGGGCAAGGAGTGGGGGGGGGTGTAAGAGAGGTTTTAAGACACAGACCAAGGTTCAGCTTGAGTCTTTTGTGTGCTGGGGAGACAGAGCCAGCAGCCAGGACAGGGGTGTGTGTGTAAGAGAGGTTTTAAGACACCGACCAAGGTTTAGCTTGAGTCTGTGTGCTGGGGAGACAGAGCCAGCAGCTAAAATAATAAAATAAAAGTATAGAAAGTTTCACAGAGGGATTCTTACCATCCCCCAAGGCAGCAACAGAGGCAGAAGCAGCAAGAACAGCAGAAGGCTCGGTACAGTCTTGATAATCAGGAGATCTCTCAGGCAGCAATTCGTTCTTCGTGGGGGGGGTTCAAAAACGGGGGTACGCTCAAAAATAAAACGAGAGCGGAGAAAGGACCCCCAGAACCCCTGGTTGATCAGACCAGGCAGCAGTGCAAGAACCTTTCTGAAGTCTGTTCAAAAAATGTCTGTTTTTAAAGGCAAACCCTGGCAGCTTCCCGCCAGTAACTCTGATTGGCTCCCCCTCTTACAGGGAGGAGAGAGGCAGAGAAAAAACTGCAGGCAGCCACAGAGGCATGTTTGGACTAGCCCTGAGCCCAGAGGTATGACTCATGCCCAGGATCTTAAAAACACAATAGGTCTTGCAGTTCTGGATAGTGGCCACCCTACACCAAGCCCAGGTTTTAACAAGGTGATAACAGGACTAACCCTTTGAACAGGGCAGTGGTCCCACTTAACATAAGTGGCCATCCCTTTGAGAAGGGCAGAGGCCCTGGTAAACAACTTAACAGCCAGGGAGGGGTGGCCACAGGAGGAAAACAAGAACAAAATGGAGTAAGGGGACAGCTGTAAGAACAAAATGGAGCTGTAACAGACATGCCCCCCTGGCCGACCCGAACGGGCTGTGAGGGGGATGTCCCATGCAAAGACCAAAAAAAAAGGAGGAAAGAAGAAAAAAAAAGGTGTTGTACAAGTTGTCGTCTTCGTAGTATGGAGGTGGTGGTTTGCTGCTGTCCAAGGGGATGGAGGAATACCTCACCTGCAAAGGCAGGGCTGACACAACCTTACGAATTAGCTGCTTGACCACTGCCATCCCCAACAAAAAGGCCACAAGAACGAAAGCAACAGTAATAAGCCACTTGCTCAATGGACTGGGCCCAGGATCCCACTGCTTACGCTCCTTACGAATCTGCATGGCGAAGGAGGACAGTTGGTCAGCCACGGCTGAGATGTTGTTCCACCCAGGCTGAAGGTGCAGGCAACATTGTCCCTTAAAGCGAGGATCAGGGTCCTCTAAGGCAACACAAAAGTCTTTCTGTAGGATGGTCTGGATCAGAAGACGGTTCTGCTCGGCGTAGCTGGCCAGGACTGTGAGAGCGTCGCTGGTTCGACGAAACCCTTCGGCTGTGATGTTGGTGAGGGCCTCCAGACCAAGCGACAGTCCATGGATTTGCTGTAAAGTTAAACTGTAGGAGAGGGGGTTAAACGCAACAGGGGCGAATGAGTTGGGTTTCCGGTCGTCGCTGCTGGTGTTGCAGGTGAACAGTGGTCGATGGACCCAATCTGTGTTGTTGCAGGCAGAGGCTGGATACTGTGGAGTCAGGTTCGTGAGAGGGAGGAACTTCCAGAGGAAAGGGGATTCTCCGTCTGAGGCCTCCCGTCTTGTGCAGGCGACACAATCATGTGATGAGGGGACATCTGACAGGTTCCCGATGAGGACCTCCTGCAGGGCGTAGGCTTTTAACCAGGCAACCAGGGGGTTTTCTCGAGGCAGGGTGGCAATCATGGCAGGTGATTCCTGTGAAGATATAAAAGAGACTTTGAGGAGGGGCGTGGGCCCCACTGGGGCCCGAAATGTTACTGGTGTGTGGTTTATGTGTGCATGTACCTTTACTTCTGAGCGGAGCTCTGTGCTATTGAGGCCTTGCACATAAATGGTGTGTCCTGTGGGAGTGTGAGGGACGTGAGGGGGTACAATGGACACCTGTGCCCCTGTGTCCAGCAAAAAGGGGATGACAAGACTCTTGTCAAAAACTAGTGGATAATAGCGACGGGGGTCCCCTGGCCGGGTGCTGGCCGCCGCCAAGCACCCGGCTGCTATCTGTTTTTTGGCTGGGAAGGTTCTGGGCGCTCTTCCCATCCCAGAGCCATGGCCAAGGCTCTTTGCTGCTCACTATTGAGTTTACGTACAACCTCCTTAGTGAGGCCCTTGTACAATAAGAACCCAAAGATTTTGCGTTCTGTAAATGAATGCTGTGAGTACTGGGACCTGGGTTGTGAACTGGCGTGTGGTGGGGGTGGACTGGCGTGTGGTGGGGGTGGACTGATGGGTAGAGCTTGGGCTGAGGGCCATCTTATTTTCTTGAGGGCTTCATAGAGTCGCCCAATGGGGCGCCTAGCATACCCCCTTAGCCACAGAACTGCCCTGGTGTCAGGGGTGGTACTGCTATCCATGGCTAAGTCAATGGCAGCTTCGTCTACTCAAGATAGTTAAGACCAAAGCAGATTGTGAAGAACTTCAAAAAGATCTCACAAAACTAAGTGATTGGGCAACAAAATGGCAAATGAAATTTAATGTGGATAAATGTAAAGTAATGCACATGGGAAAAAATAACCCCAACTATACATACAACATGATGGGGGCTAATTTAGCTACAACGAGTCAGGAAAAAGATCTTGGAGTCATTGTGGATAGTTCTCTGAAGATGTCCACGCAGTGTGCAGAGGCGGTCAAAAAAGCAAACAGGATGTTAGGAATCATTAAAAAGGGGATAGAGAATAAGACTGAGAATATATTATTGCCCTTATATAAATCCATGGTACGCCCACATCTCGAATACTATGTACAGATGTGGTCTCCTCACCTCAAAAAAGATATTCTAGCACTAGAAAAGGTTCAGAAAAGAGCAACTAAAATGATTAGGGGTTTAGAGAGGGTCCCATATGAGGAAAGATTAAAGAGGGTAGGACTCTTCAGTTTGGAAAAGAGAAGACTAAGGGGGGACATGATAGAGGTATATAAAATCATGAGTGATGTTGAGAAAGTGGATAAGGAAAAGTTATTTACTTATTCCCATAATACAAGAACTAGGGGTCACCAAATGAAATTAATAGGCAGCAGGTTTAAAACAAATAAAAGGAAGTTCTTCTTCACGCAGCGCACAGTCAACTTGTGGAACTCCTTACCTGAGGAGGTTGTGAAGGCTAGGACTATAACAATGTTTAAAAGGGGACTGGATAAATTCATGGTGGCTAAATCCATAAATGGCTATTAGCCAGGATGGGTAAGAATGGTGTCCCTAGCCTCTGTTTGTCAGAGGATGGAGATGGATGGCAGGAGAGAGATCACTTGATCATTGCCTGTTAGGTTCACTCCCTCAGGGGCACCTGGCATTGGCCACTGTCGGTAGACAGATACTGGGCTAGATGGACCTTTGGTCTGACCCGGTACAGCCTTTCTTATGTTCTTATGTCTATAGGTATCTCGGTGGGGTCAATAACATGCCTGAAGGCATTGACCTGGTTAATCTGGGCCTGAGTAAGTCCGAGAGGGTGTTGGGTAGGGGACCATAGCATGATGGACCCCCCCTGCGATGGCACATCTCAGGGAAGGGATGTCCTTGACGCTTCCTCTGGGGACTTGGATCCCTTGAAGGGAGTGCTGTAAATGGAGGAAGCCCAGGGCTGGGGCAGTCAGGGGCCATGCAGTGTTAGATATCACCAGGCTCCCTGAGAGACCCCTGGACCAGCTACTGGTCCTGGCTAATACTATGCCCTCTTCCCTATCCACTAACTCCTGTCCATTTTCCAGAGCCAACCAGCCTAGCCACAGTAGTGGTGGCTCATTGGCCCCCCTAGCGGTGTCTGAGATAAACTCCTTCATCTCTGCTCTGGAGCGGGGTCGGAGTTCTGTCACCTGTGTGGTGTTGCCCTGGTCATCAATCTTTATGCGACTGATGGATACCGGCAGGGCTTCACCAGAGGTGACAGTGGGTGCAGGTTCATGGGCTAGGGCCTCTAGAGGGGCTGAAGGTAGGGCTGGGTATAGTGGGGTTTTCTTGAGGGGAGATGAGGCCTCTGGGTGGGTATATGGGGGTGGTTTTTCAGGGGATTTATTGGGACTGAGCAGGCTAGGGGTCAGTGGCAGTCCCTCCTGGCTAGGCTGGCTAGTGGCCTCCTTGGCCGAGGTCATTAGGGCCCCATAGAAAACAGTTAGTTTGTCAAGGGCCTGAGCCAGGATCTCATAGGTAACTGTGGCTACCTTTTGGGGCTTATATATGTCATGCCACAGTTTCTTGGGCTTTCGAATTTCATCCAGCTTCTGCACCAGTTCTGTTAATATCTGGTGGGTGGGGGACCCTTGCAAAATTCAAGGTTCAGGGGTGAGCTTAGATGCCCCCCCCCCCGCAGGCTTTCATGACCCTTCCCACCTCTCTCCAGAGGCAGGTGGGATCTGAATCTGCGGTAGGCTCTCCTGCCTTAGTGCAGACTGGCCGGAGGCTGGAATCAGCAGGGCTGGCCCTGAATGTGGGGTGGCAGGTTAAGAGGCACCCCACATCAGTGAGCCCCAGGTGGGTGGTATACACCCTGGAGCTCTGGCCAATGCCAATCATGCAGACCCACTCTAGGGCTTCAGGCTGCTGCTTACTTTGCAGCAAGTGGTATTGTAGGTGGTTGGTCTGATCTTCCTCTGTCCCAGAGGTCTTGGCCTCTTTCCAGGGACAGGGAGGGCAGTAATTGTTACCCCAAGATCCTGTTCGTGACGCCATGTCCCTGCCTGCAGGTATATGGGATCTTGGGGAGCAATTACCACACGGGTGGGGTGCAAAATAAACTTTAAGAAAATACAAAAACAGGGAAAATTCAATAGTGAGGGGTATGGGGTTGTTAAGGTAGACAATTGGGGAGGGGTTTCTTTTTGGTGAACAGTAAGGGGGTTTCAATATTGGGGTACAACACAGTAGGATACAATACAGTGGGTAATCAGTTAACACTGAGGTATAAATGTAACAGGTAGCTAGCGATTTCTATGTAAAAGGTGTGTCACAGCAGCATATAACCAACTAACAGTTATGGATAAAATGTGTTAAATAACCAACAATTTTAGGTAAAAATGTGTCACAGTGGTGTAAATGTAGAATGTGAGGGGTATCAGAGAGGAAAAAAGTAACCAATGGGGTTTTATGCTAGAGATTTAAACGTAGTGAGACAGAACAAACAGGCTGCAAGCTTAAGCAGCAGAGAGAGTGTAACAAGGTAGAAAGACGCAGAGAAGCTGGGGGGTGGTGTTTGCAGTGGGAAGACAGACAATTACAATTATACAGAACACAGCAAAATCTTATCTATGATCTAACTTAACCAAGACTACACAAATTAAAACACAAATTAAAACACAATGCAACAATTCTCTAAGCCTAACTTACAAAGTATAATGCTAAACTTAACTTAATGGGTGCACCTTATGCTAAGGGTAGTTTCAGAGGGCTGAGTGGTGTGTGTCCAGGACACAGCTCCAAAGAGGGTGGGGGTGACTGCAGCAGTGGGGTGGCTGCAAGCAGGCTTATTTCTAGCAGCAAAGGCACTGCAGAACTAGAAACAGATTACAGATACAGACCAAGGAGTTAGCTTGGGTCTGTCTGTTGGGGAAACAGATCCAGCAGCCAGGACAAGGAGGGGGAGGAGGTGTAAGAGAGGTTTTAAGACACAGACCAAGGTTTAGCTTGAGTCTGTGTGCTGGGGAGACAGAGCCAGCAGCTAAAATAATAAAATAAAAGTATAGAAAGTTTCACAGAGGGATTCTTACCATCCCCCAAGGCAGCAACAGAGGCAGAAGCAGCAAGAACATCAGAAGGCTCAGTACAGTCTTGATAATCAGGAGATCTCTCAGGCAGCAATTCGTTCTTCGTGGGGGGGGGGAGGGTTCAAAAACGGGGGTACGCTCAAAAATAAAACGAGAGCGGAGAAAGGACCCGCAGAACCCCTGGTTGATCAGACCAGGCAGCAATGCAAGAACCTTTCTGAAGTCTGTTCAAAAAATGTCTGTTTTTAAAGGCAAACCCTGGCAGCTTCCCGACAGTAACTCTGATTGGCTCCCCCTCTTACAGAAAAAACTGCAGGCAGCCACAGAGGCATGTTTGGACTAGCCCTGAGCCCAGAGGTATGACTCATGCCCAGGATCTTAAAAACACAATAGGTCTTGCAGTTCTGGATAGTGGCCACCCTACACCAAGCCCAGGTTTTAACAAGGTGATAACAGGACTAACCCTTTGAACAGGGCAGTGGTCCCACTTAACATAAGTGGCCATCCCTTTGAGAAGGGCAGAGGCCCTGGTAAACAACTTAACAGCCAGGGAGGGGTGGCCACAGGAGGAAAACAAGAACAAAATGGAGTAAGGGGACAGCTGTAAGAACAAAATGGAGCTGTAACAGACAGTGGGCATCCTCTTGTTAGGCTTCACGTATAGCTCAGTGGTTTGAGCATTGGCCTGCTAAACCCAGGGTTGTGAGTTCAATCCTTGAGGGGGCCATTTAGGGATATGGGGCAAATATCTGTCTGGGGATTAGTCCTGCTTTGAGCAGGGAGTTGGACTAGATGACCTCCTGAGGTCCCTTCCAACAGTGATATTCTGTGACTCTCCTAGTTTCTGTGGCCAGTGTTGAGCGAAGCTTCTCGAAGCTCAAGTTGATACAAATATACATGCCAACATCAATGTTGCAACAAAGACTTGTTGGGCTATATACCTTGTCAATAGAACATGCTCACAGCATTGACTTGGAGGAACTTGTTTCTAAATTTGCTAAACTGAAAGCATGGAAAAATAAATTATAACATGTTACTTTGTGACAGTGTATTGTGTATAAGGTATGTGATTTATTTTAAGATCCATGCTATGTTGTGCAAAGTGAAAACAACAACAGTGTCAACACTGTCAGGTTATTCATTTATTTTCATTAAATATGTAGACTAAATAATTAAATTAATACATTTTCAAGCCGAACGTGTATTAATTCTAATGAACAATGCCACATTATGCAGCATTCATTTTTTAACGTTTTTAATAAGCGATGCTCGGGGGGGGGTGGAAGTTTTGCCTAGGGCGCAAAATATCCTTGCACCGTCCCTGCTTCCAACCCCTCCTTCTCAATGGAAAAGCACCAGGTTAAAGATGGATTCCAGTTCAGGTGACATGATCACATGTCACTGTAAGACTTCATTACCCACTTGCCAGCACACACATATACAGGAAGACTTACAAGTAAAACCAGGGGCGGTTCCAGGCCCCAGCATGCCAAGCGCGTGCTTGGGGTGGCAAGCCGCGGGGGTCGCTCTGCTGGCGCCGTGAGGGCGGCAGGCAGGCTGCCTTCGGTGGCTTGCCTGCGGAGGGTCCGCTGGTCCCGCGGCTTCGGCGGATCTCCTGCGGTCGTGCCTGTGGAGGGTCCCCTGGTCCTGCGGCTTTGGCGGACATGAGGTCCGCCAAAGCCAAGGGACCAGCGGACCCTCCGCAGGCAAGCCGCTGAAGGCAGCCTGCCTGTCATGCTTGGGGCAGCAAAATGCCTAGAGCTGCCCCTGAGTAAAACAGAGCCATCTACAGTCAATTGTCCTGTTTAATGGGAGCTATTAAGATTCCAAACCACCATTAATGGCCCACACTTTGCATAACTACAATAGGACCTCAGAGTTATATTTCATATTTCTAGTTTCAGATACAAGATGGATACATTTATACAAATAGGATGACCCCACACAGTAGATTATAAGCTTTGTGATGATACCTTACAAGAGACTTTTTGCATGAAGCATACTTTAGTTACATTATATTCACACTCATCAGCATACTTTCATAAAATCATATAGAGTGCAACGTCACAAAAGGGACAAGTTTTTCAGTATCACAAAGCTCTTCTGCTCGTTTGGGGAAGGTAAACAGAATGTCTGAGCTAAATACAAGTTAGAATAGATAGTTAAGCACAAGGGGTTCACACATGCAGTAGGAGACTACTTGAAATGGGCAGTTCAGGGTTGTCAGGGTGTTGGACAAATGATATGATATGGAAACAGACATACCATAAGTTACTCCTGGGAGAATTCTGCGCTAAAAATTAAAAATGCTGTGCACAGTATTGTAAAATTCTGCAAAATTGTTAGGGAGTTGAGGAGTCTCCCGCATGCAGACCCTGGCTGACCCCAAGCCTCTCCCATTCAGTCAGGCACATCTGCCCCTCTTCCCCATGAATTCCTGCAGCCCCCTACCCTCTGGCCCTATGTAGCCCTGCAGCACCCCTTCCATTCAGCCCTTGTCTCAACGCTGTCACCTCACTAGCTCCTGAGCCTGTGCCCCAGTCTGTCTCACCCACTAGCCCTTCTGAATCACAGTCTGTGACCCCCAGCACCCCCATGTGCCCCACTCTGTCTGTCCTAACCTGGCTCCATGGGTAGGATGCTGTGATGAACGCAGCTGGCTGCTGATTGTTCTGGTGCCACAGTGGCCTCTGGTGGGTGAAAGGCAGAACTGCAGCACTTCTGCCGTGGGGAAAAAATTCTGCACTGGACATGAATTCTGCACGTGAAGTGGCACAGAATGCCCCTAGTTGTAATAAATGCCTGACTTAGTCAGTAATGTAAAATGGACTAGGTATCATGATCTTTGAAAAGTGCTGAAGATGTAGTTGTTTTACTAGTTAGTTGTTTTGTTTTGTTTTTTATTGACATGGCAGTATGGATCTCTGTGCTTGGTTTCTGTGCCAGGGTCTCCTTCACGCCGCAAAAGGGGCAGGTGTTGGGGACAGGGGTAAACCGCGCCAAGTACACGCCCGTGCTCACAGCCCCGTGAAGGAGCCGCCAACTGACATCCCCGGCGGGCCTCGGGACCAGGGCAGAATACAAGCTGGGCCACCGGGGCTCCTCATCCTCGAGAGGTGGCAGGAGGTCCCGCCATTTTGTATCGGGGCGGGACGCAAGGGTGAGGTGGTGAAGAGTGTGGAGCATGAGCGTATACAGATGTTTTCTTGGCGTGGTCTGGAACAGAACCGGCTGCAGATCGGGCAGCCGGCTCGCAGCGAAAGGGCGAGGGGGCCGATTGGGTCCACGGGGCAGGGGCCCGATAAAAAGGTCCACGGGGCCTGGGGTGGAAGGTGGGCGGGGCGTGCCCTCTCGCAGGACCCGGTCGAGGTAGGCCCGAGCAGCGGGCAGTAAAGCGGCCTTCACCTCCTGAAGTATGCGCCGGGGAGTACGAGGTCTGGAGAGCCCCATGCGCTGAGCGAGGATCCAGCCAGTCTCCCCGGTTGTAGTCCAGGAGGTCTCTGACCCTGGTGACTCCCGCCAAGACCAGCCTCTGGCGCACCGCGAGGGACTCCGCCACCTGCACACGAAGCTGGGGGTTGTGTAGCAGGGGCTCCGCGAGGAGATCAACCCCCACGGTGGCCGCCATGGACCTGGTAGTTGAAAAGAGCTTCCAGGTCCGGAGGAGGTCTTGGTAGAAGACCGGCAGCCCAGAGAGGTCTCGCGGAAGACCTCTCGGATGGAGATAAAAGAGCTGCCGGTCATATCGGAGCCCTCGGAAGCGGCAGAGGAAGGCGTGTGCCAATACGCTCCACGCCAGACTACCTGCACCATACAGGAGCCTCTGCAGGGCCTGGAGGCGGAAGACATGGACCTGAGTGCGCAAGCACTTCAGGCCCTGCCCCCCCCCCCCTCCTCCAGGGGCAGGTGGAGCACCCCTGCAGGGACCCAGTGCGTTCCTGGCCAGAAGAACTCCAGAACCGCCGTCCGGAGGTTGGCCAGGAAATCCGGGGCCGGGACCAGGGTGTTGAGGCGGTACCAGAGCATGGACAGGACTAGTTGATTCAGCACCAGCGCTCTCCCTCGAAGAGAGAGGCACCGGAGTAGTCCTGTCCATTTCCGGAGCCGCGCCCTCACCCCGCCCTCTAAACCGTGCCAGTTCTCCGGCAGAGACGGATGCGTGGCAGAAAGGTAAATGCCGAGATAGAGCAGCGGACCCGCGCTCCACCGGATGGCCTGAAGCGCGGGTGGGAGGGAGCTCGCCTGCCACCTGTCCCCGACCACCAGGCCAGAGCTCTTGACCCAGTTGACCCGGGCGGAGGAGGCCGCCGAATAAATGGCCTGGCAAGCCTCCACCCGCGCCAAGTCACCCGGGTCCTGGACCATGAGGAGCACATCGTCGGCGTACGCCAACAGGACCAGCCGCAGCTCCAGCTCCTGGAGCACCAACCCCATCAGCCTCCGACGGAGGAGACAGAGGAAGGGCTCGATCGCCAGAGCGTACAGCTAACCCAAGAGGGGACACCCCTGCCGTACTCCTCGCCCGAAGCTGACCGGCTCGGTCAGGGTCCAGTTGAGCCTGACCAGACACTCCGCGGAAGCGTACAGCACCTGGAGAAAACCCACAAACTGGGGTCCGGAGCCAAACGCTTGCAGAGTGCCCAGGAGATACCCGTGGTCCACCCTGTCGAACGCCTTCTCCTGATCCAGGGACAAGAGGGCGAACGACAGACCATCCCTACACCCTAATTCCAGAGGGTCCCGGACCAGATACAAATTATCAAAGATCATGCGGCCCGGGACGGTGTAGGTCTGGTCTGGGTGGACCACGTCCGCCAGCACGGACCCTAGCCGCATCGAGATGGCCTTCGCAACGATCTTGTAGTCCGTACTGAGGAGCGAGATGGGACGCCAATTCCGTAAATCGCGGAGGTCCCCCCTCTTCGGTAATAAGGCGAGCACAGCTCGCCTGCACAAGAGAGGGAGGACCCCGTCCCGCAAAGACTCGGCCCAGACGGTGACTAGGTCTGGGCCGAGGACGTCCCAGAACATGCGGTAGAACTCCACGGTCAGCCCGTCCATGCCCAGAGATTTATTGGTGGGCATGCGACGGAGGGCTTCCGAGAACTCGGCCAGAGTGAGAGGCAGCTCTAGCCGGTCCCGGTCGCCCGCGCTGACCGTCGGGAGTCCGTCCCAGAGCACTTTGCAGGCGTCAAGATCGGTCGGATCAGGGGAGAAAAGAGCTGCGTAGAAGGCCCTGGCCCTCCCACATATCTCCACCGGATCCGTGAGGGGGTGCCGTCCTCTGCCAGGAGGCAGGTGACGTGCTTTTTGGCCCCCCTCCTTTTCTCCAGGGCGTAGAAGAAGCGGGAGCCGCGATCCATCTCCCGAAGGAGGCGGATGCGGGATCGAACAAAGGCACCCCGGGCTCGATGATCCTCAAGGGCCCGGAGCTCCTCCCGCTTCTCCCGGCACGCTCCGCAGAGGGATGGATCCTCGGGGCTGGCGGCCAGATGCCTCTCCAGCTCCAAGACCTCCCGTTCCAACTGCTCTATCGCCGCATCCCTCCGTCGGCTGGCGCCCCGGGTGTGCTCGCGGCAGAAGAGCCGGGCGCGCACCTTCCCCAGGTCCCACCATCGCCGCGCCGAGGGAAAGGTGCGCCTCTGCCCTCGCCAGGCCAGCCAGAACTCCCGGAAGGACGCCACAAAGCCCACGTCCTCCAGCAAACTGTTATTAAAGTGCCAATAGGCCGGCCCCGGCCTCTCCGCGCAGAGAGAGGCCATCACGGTGGCAAGGTGGTGATCCGAAAAGGGGGCCGGCCGAACGCTGGAGGAGTGGGCTCGTGAAAGGTGGAAATGTGACAGGTAAATGCGGTCCAGCCGGGAGTGGCGCGACCGATGGGCCTCCACCCGGACGAAGGTGAACGTCGAAACGTCGTCCGGGTGGTGGTCGCGCCAGACGTCCACCAGGGAGTGGCGTTCGACGATCTCCCGGAGGACGTCCTCTGCGGCCGGGCACTGCTCGGTCCCCGAGCGGTCCCGTTCCTCGAGGGTGGTGTTAAAGTCCCCGCCCAGGACCAGGCACTCACGAGGATCCAGGGAGCCGAGGAAGGCGGACGTCTGCTGATAAAAACGCAACCTCTCCGGGCCCAATGTCGGGGCGTAGACGTTGACGAGATTAACCACAAGCCCCTCCATGCGGACCCGGAGGTGCAGCAGGCGGCCCGGCACAGCCTTGGCGACCCCCAGCACCTCGGGCCGTAGGTCGGGGGAGAACAGGGTCACCACTCCTGCCAAGCGAACCGAGAGGTGGCTAAAGTAGACCCTGTCCCCCCACTCCAGCCGCCAGCTAGCTTCAGTGGCCGGATCCGTATGGGTCTCCTGCAGGAAAACCACAGAGTACCCCCCCGTCCCGAAGGAAGGAGAGCAGCTGGCTCCTGCGGAGACCCATCCTACAGCCCCGGGCGTTCAAAGTGGCAAAGATGATCGGCGCCATGAGGAGTGCTGGGGGGGATCCTCGCCGGCAGACATGCCCGCGGCCTCCGTCGGACCGCGCAGCAATCCGTGACCAAACCCGTAGGTGAGTAGAGAGTCACAGAAGAGGCGGACCCGCCGGTAGGCCGCGGCGGCCTGCTTCCCGGTCCTCTTACCCTCCCCCATGAGGGCCCTCACGGCCCGGAGGATCAGATGGAAATCCCCCCACCGCTGGAGCGCAAGTTGGACCTTGTTACGGGAGCCACGGACATCCTCAAGGAACTCCTGCAGCTCCTCCCTCAGCGCATGGGGGGACGGGGTAACGGATCGAGAACCGTCCCCCAGCGGGGCCCCCGTCACAGCCCCGTGGCCCACCGAGGTGGGCAGGCAGGGGGCAGACCCTCGACGTGGTGTCGGATGGGCCGATGCCACACGGCCCGCCCCGCTCCCCGGTTCAACAGGGGGCAGCGGAAGGAGAACAGCAGCCCCTGATGGGTCAAGGCAGGGAAAAACAACTAAGGCCGCGCCCTGGGGGGTATCCCCAGGGGCGGCAATGGCATCACGGGAGGCGGAGGGGACAAGGGTGGGGCCGGCATCAGGGATAGGGCAGGAGTCAGGAGTAGGGGTGGGATCAGGATGAGAATCGGGGAGAGGGGCAGAGGCAGGATCCTGAGCTGCAATAGTTGGGCCGCAGGAAGGCGGCCCCTCCTGCTCAGTCTCAGGGATCGTGGGAGCGGGAAGGGGACCCACAATGACGCCGGGCGCAGCCACGATGGCTGGAACGACAGCCATGGCATCCGGAGATGGAAAATCAACAATGGAGTCCCCGTCTGGGAAGGGGGTCGGTTGGCCCACACCCAAGAGGGACACCCCCTGGGAATCGGGTCCGGGCAGCGGGGCACCGGCCGTCGCCTCAATGGGCTCGGCGGCCGTCAGTGAGGTGCCATGTGCAGCCGGGCTGATGGAAGACCCCAGGGGACCCTCAGAGGCAGGAGCAGAAGCAGCAGTCAGGGGAAGGGAACCTAGGGACAGGGGGACCGAGGTGAGGTCACACAGATCGAGGCCCGCTGGCAAAAGGTCGTCCTCCCCCTGTGTAACCGGGGTCAGACCCAGGGCCTCGATCTCCTCATAGATGGAGGGGAGGTCGCCGTCCGCCACCCCGGGGCCCTCCCCGCCAACACCCGAAGCGACGCCCACCTCAGCGCTCGCGGGGGCTGCGGATGGCAAGCGGGCAAGAGGGGCTCCCTCGGGGGCTTCCTCGGGAAGGGACCCCGGAGGAGGGGCAGCGTTACCGTCCGGTGCTGCCACGTCGTCCCCAGCCGTCACCACAAAACGGGCGTCGTCAGGGGGCAAGGCGGAAGGCTCGACATCAGAGACCCCCTTCCTGCTCTTCCGGGGCCGGTCTCCGAATCCAAAAGATGTAACAGGGCCTGAGCCTTCCGCTTGCCCTGCTTCCCCTGCACTAAGAACCAGCCCTCCATGGCATCATCCGGGGGCTGGCTAACAGGGGTCAGGTCTGGGGGCAAGGGCGAAGGCTCAGAGACTCGGGGAAGCAATGGAGGGGCAACAGGAATGAGGGAGGAGTCTCCCTGGGGCGGGCCCTCTCCCACGCCCGGCGTTATCTCCGCCACACCCTCTTCCACAGCGGTGGACCGAGAAGGAGGAGGGGCAGCTTCAGGTGCCGGGCAGCCAGGGGCACTGGCGGTGACAGGGCCGGCGCTTTGCCGGGGCTCGGGGGTCCCGGACGCTCCTCCATGCCGGGCCAAGGGGTAGTCCCTCCGGACGTGCCCCATCGCCCGGCAGAGGTAGCACCGGGCCCCCCCCGTCGAGTAATGCACCCAGTAGCGGGCTCCCTGGTAGTGGACCACAAAGGACCCCTCGAGCACCTCTCCGTCACGCACCGCCGGCGGCAGTTGAAGCTGCACTTGCCGGCGGAACGAGAGGACGTGACGGAGGGCAGGGTCCTTGCAGCCCAACGGGAGAGGGCTGATGACGGAGATAGGGCGCCCCAGGGCTGAAAGGGCGGGAAGCAGGACGGCATTGGGCAGGAAGGGAGGGACAGAGGTCAGGATCAAGCGGACCCCCAGGTCTTCCAACGGTTCCAGGGGCACGAACACCCCCCCCACCGCCAGACCCGTCTCCACCGCCTCCTGGGCGGCGGCCTCTGATGCCAGGAAGAAGACCACCCTTCCGTACATTTTGGAGCCCGCCACGATGGCCGTGGGCCCCACCACCCTCGCCAACGCCCGCACATAGGTCTCCACGTGGGGCGAGGCAGGCACCAGGAGGCAACGGACACCGTGCTTTCTGGTCAAGGTGGGGAAGGGGCTCCGGCCGCTATAGATGGTAGCGGAAGCGGTGGTCGGAGGAGCAGCGGCAGGCGGGGGGGCCGCCACCACCTGGGCGTATGCCCTGGGGGCCAGGGGAGGGACACCCGCAGAGCTGGTGGAGGGAGCAGCGGGGAGGGATGTCACGGCCGGTAGCAGAGCCACGGCAGCGGGGGGTAGTCCCTGCCATGGAGGGCTTGGTCTTTTTAGCAGGGCCCTTACCCTTCTTTCCACCCCGACCTTTCCCACCGGCTGGGGGGGCTCCCCCCGAATCGGAAGGGGCGAAGGACGCGGCAGCAGCGGACGCCTCCCCGGTACTCGCCATTGCCGGTGCCCCAGCGGGGGCAGTGGCAGGTAGACCGGCAGCGGCCGTCGAGGTAGAGGCTTGGGGAACAGACATGGGGGTTTCCAGAGGAGGGGTGGTGGGAGCATCGCAAGGGGTCTCACCCGCCGCGTCCCTTGCCATAAGGAGAGCGGGGAGGGGGACAAACAGCGAGGGGAGGGGAGGGAAAGGAGGCGATCACCCCTCCCCGCAAGGCTGCAGGCAGGGGAGGAGGGTGCCAGAAAGGGAAGGCTAAAGGGGCGTGGGGAGCAATCGAGGACCCAGGGGTGGGAGGGTGTCAGGTCACCGACCCAGAGGGGAATTCCGGCTCCTCTAGTTGCACTAGGGGATCAGGGGGGCTAACAGCATAGGGGGGTGCAGTGAACAAGGGCAAACTCAAATGGGGGAAGGGCACAAGCGCATGGGAGGGGGCATGGGCACACGAGGAGAGGGGCTAATCAGGGCCGGGGAATCGTGGGGGGGGGGAAGTTGAGTTAGGAATGGGGCAGAAGGACCACGGGGTAGCTGCAGGGCTGGGGCAGAACAATCAGGGCCACAGAGGGAAATGGGTGGGGCAGACAAATGCGGCAAAGGAGAGGGGGCCAGGCCAAGGGGGTGGGGGTGGGGGGTGCGCCCACGGGCACTTGTGCAAAAAGTCAATGGCAGCTAGCTGCTGCTGCAGGCCCAGAGGATAGAAATGGGTGTGGCAAGCCAGGTGAGCAGTTCAGTCCCAGAGGCAGGAGATTGAGGTAGCTGGAAAACAGCCAGCAGGGGTGGTGGAGGGGGCAACGATGGTGGTGGGGGCGAAGGGGGACACAGATGGACCGGGGGCAGGCTCCACGCCACACCCCCGGTGTCCCAACAGACACAGTCCAAACCCCCACCACAAGAACACAGTCCAAAAAATACTCAGTCCTCAAGTGCCCCCTCCACAGTGGTCTTCAGACCCTCTATGAGGTCCTCCAGCTGCAGGCGGTCCTCTCCTTCTTCTCCTCGGGGCTCCAGCAGCTCCCCAGTAGCAAACACAGCAGCTCCAGGCGGTGGTCTGGTGGCCAGGCAGGAGGGACCCCTCTCAGAAGATGGCAGTGGTGGAGCCCTCAGCAACAAGGGCTGGAGCTGGGGGTCCCTCACTCCCCTTCTCCAGGGAGCAGGCCAGCAGCCCCCCCCCAAGGGGCTGTAGGTGGAGTAACAGCAGCAACTGGGTGTTGGGGGGGAAATCCACTAGCCAGCCAACAAGCAGGTAGCAGAGAAGGGGGTGGGTGGTGGTGTCTAGCCCAGCCAGGGGAGCAGCCGGAGCAGCAGCAACAGCAGCAGCAGTGAGGGCCCAGCAGGAACAGCAGCAGCAGCCCTCTCCCTCCTACCCTCTACAGCAGAGAAGTCAAAGGGAGGTCTTCTGGCCACTGGAGAAAGAGCTTTCTGTTCCCTGAGTGACCAGAGCAGGAGCTGCACTAGAGTAATCAGGAACCTGCTAGAACCAATTAAGGCAGACAGGCTGATTAGAACACCTGCAGCCAATCAAGGCAGGCTAATCAGGGCACCTGGGTTTAAAAAGGAGCTCACTCCAGTCAGGGAGGGGGAGCCAGAGGAGAGGAAATGTGTGTGAGGAGCTGGGAGCAAGAGGCAAGGAGCTGAGAGTGAGAGGGTGTGCTGCTGGAGGACTAAGGAGTACAAGCATTATCAGACACCAGGAGGAAGGTCCTGTGGTGAGGATAAAGAAGGTGTTTGGAGGAGGCCATGGGGAAGTAGCCCAGGGAGTTGTAGCTGTCATGCAGCTGTTACAGGAGGCACTATAAACAGCTGCAATCCACAGGGCCCTGGGCTGGAACCCAGAGTAGAGGGTGGGCCCAGGTTCTCCCCAAACCTCCCAACTCCTGATCAGACACAGGAGAAGTTGACCCAGACTGTGGGGAAGATCACTGAGGTGAGCAAATCTGCCAAATAAGCGCAGGACCCACCAAGGTAGAGGAGGAACTTTGTCACAACTGGTGTCAGGGGTGGGATTTGGTGCGCACAGCACAGCACAGCGGAAGAAGGAGGGTGATTTAAAAAAAAAAGGAGAGGGTTTATTTTTTTTTTCACCACAATGGATGACTTAGTGCGGGCATTGATATAAGCTACGGCGGTCCAGCAGGAGGCTACCCGTGTCCAGGCAGCCGCCCAACAGGAGGCAGTGCAGCTGCAGCAAGAGACTAATCGCCTGCTGATGGACCAGGCTTCTCAAGACCGAGCTATGTTGCGGGAACTGGTAAACCAGGTAAAGACCCTTACAGAGCTGACCCGTGGCCATGATTGGACGCAGATCATACGGGCCAGCCATTGGCTGTAGAAAATGACGCGGGAGGATGATGTAGAGGCATACCTTCTGGCCTTTGAGAGGACAGCCCTAAGGGAGGCCTGGCCTCGAGATCAGTGGTCTGGCATCCTTGCCCCATTCCTCTGTGAGGAGGCCCAGAAGGCCTACTATGATCTTCCTGAAGAGACTGCAGCAGACTACCCCCAGCTGAAAGCAGAAATCCTGGCCAGATCTGGGGTAACAACTGCAGTGCGGGCCCAGCGGTATCACGAGTGGAGGTACCAGGAAAACAAAACCCCGCGGTCCCAATTGTATTACCTCATCCATCTCGCACCAAAGTGGTTGCGAATGGAATCCCAGAGTCCGGAAGAGATACTAGAGGTTCTGGTCATCAACCGATACATGAGGGGGCTACCGCCAGACCTTCGTGCTTGGGTAAGCCAGAACGAACCCTCCACCTATGATGAGGTTGTTGCCAGGAGCGGCACCAGGGTTTTTGATGCCCTAGGTGGGGGTCCTTCCGCACTCCCGGTCGTTGGTGGCAATTCTGCGGCGGGGGGGGTCCTCCCGTGCTCCCGGTCTTCGGGGCACTTCAGCGGTGGGTCCCAGAGCGAGTGAAGGACCCACCGCAGAATTGCCACTGAAGACCCGGAGTGCAGAAGGACCCCCCGCCGCCAAATTGCCGCTGAGGGCAGCAAAATGCTGCCCCCCCAAATCCTGGCGCCCTAGGCGACTGCCTAGGTCACCTAAATGGAAGCGCCGGCCCTGGTTGTCGCACTGGTAGAGAGGCGAAGGACAGCAAGGGAACTGACCCGACCAGTTAAGGAAGTGGCACCCCAGGTTAAACTAGCAGCACCAAACCCTAGAGCTCGGGTGACTGGGCAACCAGGAGATCACAGGTGGAAAAAGAGAGGGGGATGAAGACCCACTAGAGGCCACAAAGAGTCGGAGCACTGAGAGAGAAGAGGATCATGATGTTAGACTTGATACAACATAAACATGGATCACTTGATGATAACCTGTCTATTCATTCCCTTTGGGGCATCTGCCATTGGCCACTGTCAGAGGACAGGATACTGGGCTAGATAAACCTTTGGTCTGACCCAGTATGGCTGTTCTTATGTGTGAAGCCTCATGATTGCTGTTGTGCAGATTTTCAATTAGATAACCCAAGTATCATTTTACTAGTAAATGTTTTGTATATGGATGCTTTATCTTGTGATGGAACAATATGCAGACTGCATGTTTATGGATATGATGGATAAATTATGATTTTCCAAAATGATAAAGGTAAACAAAATTTTAGATTTTGGAACCGGAAAGGAGACCTCTATCTATTCTTGCACCAGGGCCCTCTCGGGCCTTGCTACGCCACTGCTAGCAAGGTTTATCCTTCCCAGGCCTGAGCCTAGGATCAAAGAGGTACTAGATCATTAAAGGACTCCAGGCCTAGAAAAAAGAAAGGGGGAGATGAGCCTACATCTATACTACACGCCAGTGGTGGCAGCATGTATGGTATGTGATAGCTATGTGCCGAAGTGAAAAGCAGATGGTGAAAGGGTCTGGTGAGGGGAGACAGCAGGGAAAAGCTTCAGCAGCTTCCCGCTGCCAGAGCCTTTCACTGTGGTAAGGAAAGGCTCTGGGAGGTTGAGGCAGCTGTGAAAAGCTGAGCCCTGTGGCAGGGAAAGCTGGGGAGCTGCCCAAGGCTTTCCCTGCTGCCTCCCAATGTCAGAGCCTTTCCTGGCTGGGGGAGTCTTTTCCTGCAGACAGTAAAGGCTCCAGCAGTGGGGAGGCAGCGGAACACTACACTGCTAAAAATAGCAGTGCAAACGGGGGCATGACTTGGGGAAGCAGAGAGTATGTAAGGTATTCACGTATCAGAGGGGTAGCCGTGTTAGTCTGGTTCTGTAGAAGCAGCAAAGAATCCTGTGGCACCTTATAGACTAACAGAAGTTTTGCAGCATGAGCTTTCGTGGGTGAATACCCACTTCTTCAGATGCAAGCAGTGGAAATTTCCAGGGACAGGTGTGTATATATAAGCAAGCAAGAAGCAAGCTAGAGATAATGAGGTTAGATCAATCAGGGAGGATGGAGCCCTGTTCCAGCAGCTGAGGTGTGAAAGCCAAGGGAGGAGAAACTGGTTCTGTAATTGGCAAGCCATTCACAGTCTTTGTTTAGTCCTAAACTGATGGTGTTAAATTTGCAGATGAATTGGAGCTCAGCAGTTTCTCTTTGAAGTCTGGTCCTGAAGATTTTTTGTTGTAAGATGGCCACCTTAACATCTGCTATTGTGTGGCCAGGGAGGTTGAAGTGTTCTCCTACAGGTTTTTGTATATTGCCATTCCTAATGTCTGATTTGTGTCCATTTATCCTTTTCCTTAGAGACTGTCCAGTTTGGCCGATGTACATAGCAGAAGGGCATTGCTGGCATATGATGGCATATATTACATTGGTGGACGTGCAGGTGAATGAACCGGTGATGGTGTGGCTGATCTGGTTAGGTCCTGTGATGGTGTTGCTGGTGTAGATATGTGGGCAGAGTTGGCATCGAGGTTTGTTGCATGGGTTGGTTCCTGAGCTAGAGTTACTATGGTGTGGTGTGCAGTTGCTGGTGAGAATATGCTTCAGGTTGGCAGGTTGTCTGTGGGCGAGGACTGGCCTGCCACCCAAGGCCTGTGAGAGTGGGATCATTGTCCAGGATGGGTTGTAGATCCCTGATGATGCGTTGGAGGGTTTGAGCTGGGGACTGTATGTGATGGCCAGTGGAGTCCTGTTGGTTTCTTTCTTGGGTTTGTCTTGCAGAAGGAGGTTTCTGGGTACACATCTGGCTCTGTTGATCTGTTTCCTTATTTCCTCGTGTGGGTACTGTAGTCTTGAGAATGCTTGGTGGAGATTTTCTAGGTGTTGGTCTCTGTCTGCAGGGTTAGAGCAGATACGGTTGTACCTCAGTGCTTGGCTGTAGACAATGGATCTTGTGGTGTGCCCGGGATGGAAGCTGGAGGCATGAAGGTAGGCATAGCGGTCGGTAGGTTTTCGGTATAGGGTGGTGTTAATGTGACCACCACTTATTTGCACCGTGGTGTCTAGGAAGTGGACCTCCCGTGTAGATAGGTCCAGGCTGAGGTTGATGGAGGGTGGAAGCTGTTGAAATCATGGTGGAATTTTTCCAGAGTCTCCTTCCCATGGGTCCAGATGATGAAGATGTCATCAATGTAGCGTAGGTAGAGAAGGGGCGTGAGTGGACGGGAGCTGAGGAAGCGTTGTTCCAGGTCGGCCATAAAAATATTGGCATATTGTGGGGCCATGCGGGTGCCCATAGCAGTGCCACTGATCTGGAGATATATATTGTCATTAAATTTGAAATAGTTGTGTGTGAGGATAAAGGCACAGAGCTCAGCAACCAGTTGTGCTGTGGCATCATCAGGGATACTGTTCCTGATAGCTTGTATTCCATCAGTGTGTGGGATATTTGTGTAGAGAGCCTCTACATCCATGGTGGCTAGGATGGTGTTTTCTGGAAGGTCACCAATGCATTGTAGTTTCCTCAGGAAATCAGTGGTGTCACGGAGATAGCTGGGAGTGCTGGTAACATAGGGTCTGAGTAGAGAGTCCACATATCCAGACAGTCCTTCAGTGAGAGTTCCAATGCCAGAGATGATGGGGCGTCCAGGATTTCCGGGTTTGTGGATCTTGGGTAGTAGATAGAATAACCCTGGTCGGGGTTCTAAGGGTACGTTGATTTGTTCCAGTGCTAGTGTAGGGAGTGTCCTGAGTAGATGGTGCAGTTTCTTAGTGTATTCCTCAGTGGGATCTGAGGGAAGTGGCCTGCAGCCACCCCCTGCCCACAGCCACCCGCAGCCCACCCGTCTGCATCACCTGCCCACAGCCAGCCCGTGTCACTCCCTGCCTCCAGCTAGCCCTGCCCCACGCCCCTATCTGCAGCCAGCCCCACATCCACTGGTGCCCTGCAGTTCCCAGGGCAGTAACCCTGCACACCTGCTTCAATGAGGGGTGGGGCAGGGAGCAGCTGGGACCCACACATGTGCACACCCTAGAGTGACCAGACAGCAAGTGTGAAAAATCGGGACGGGGGTGAGGGGTAATAGGAGCCTATATAAGAAAAAGACCCAAAAATTGAGACTGTCCCTGATCACCACCCACACATGTGAAACGGAGCTCATTTCTAGTTCAGCCCCATCTTTTTAAAAAAGAACTTTAGGTAGGGTTAAAATACATCTGTATTTTCCTGGACATGTCAGGCTTTTCGGTTCTTAATCACCTCCTGGGAAAATATGGACGTATGGTAACCCTATTGGTACAAAAAATACATGCTGTCGCACATCCCTTAAATCAGAACTTTTTATAGGGAACCCATTGTTAAATCAGAACTTTTTATAGGGAACCCGTTGTTAAGATTTTGGCAGCTCATCACTGTATTTGGGTGAATAAATAATGCTTTGATTTTGAAGAAGCTGTTTCTGAGTCACTTTAATCAGCTGCTGTCACAGACTCCTGGAAGAAAAGGGGTTTCAGATGACAAACACAGCTGGGCTTGTCATGTTGGTAAACAGAGAAGCTGTCACCCGGAGATCCTGTCCTCGGTTGTTTGAACTGCATGGGTCCATCCTTGAGAGAGGTGAAGGATGTTAGGCCTGTCACCTCAGGGACAAAAAGGAATAGAAGGTATGGATCACCCCTCAACCATGACAGCCAGGACAGCTTTTGTTCAGGGTACTGGTGTAAACTGCATCTCCACTAGCAGTTTTGCCTGCAAACTCTTTCTAGTGTAGATTAAGGCCTAATTCTCCAGTTATCATAGACTATTCTCTATGGTCCCTTCCAACTCTACTTTTCTGTGGTTGAAGGGCATACAAGACTTGAGTTTCCAATATCAACAACATGTTGTTTGTTGTTTGGGATGTTTTGTTTTGATTAAAACATTTCAAGCCTTCCTTATATATCATATATCTCAAAGAAGTGAAAATTGGCAGAAAGCCAGTTCCTCTCCCCCACATGTCCCAATATAGACTTTAATTCTCATCTAGTAACTAATTTCTCCTTTGTATCATTTTTATGTTCTTGACAGGATAAGTTTGATCAGTCCCTAATGTTTCTATTAAAAAAATAATTAAGGAGTTATTTCACTTTAAAAAGTAAATAGGTACATATGCTTAGTAATATTTAAGTTTTTATAAATTGACTTTTTTCATAAGTGAAACAACTGTGCACAGCTCACATATTCGCCCTATAACTCTGAGCTATTATCATTTTTTCCAGTGGTTAGAGGATGAAGCAAGATGTATTGACACTCAGCACATCATAACTCATCCCTGACATGCTTTCATATATCTTCCAAAGATGTCATCTTACATGTCAGTTCCAAAATTAAATTTCATTCCACATTTTTGTGCCCTAAAAAAATTATCCATGAATGTAGATTGTCATAATTCCAGGACTACATTTCTGCTTGAAGACAAAATTTTGAATCAGAATTTAAAAATACATGTTTTCAACATATTATTAATGGTCTCCATTTAACTTGGATATTTTACAATTAATTTTCTTGTGTGACTGCTTCATATTAGTCCCTTTGGATTGTTTTCATGTAGCATTTGCTAGGTGACTTAATTTCTTAAAGTAAAGAGGTCAGCAGCAAAGTGGAAGGAACAGTGAAACACATACTGTACAAGGTTTCAGCAGCTCCTGCTCTGCAAGCTCCCAAGTCATCATAAAATGTCTTATTAGTAAGATCTGTGACAAACTGGTAAATCTACTCTTCTTATGAAGATTAATGTCAGCAGTCATTGAAATCACTAAACCCATAAGCTACTCTTCATCTAGGTGTAAATTTGTCTGCTTTGCTAAACTGTCTTTATAGAAGAGACCCATATTGTTCATTAAAGCTGTAGAGCTGCTATATGAATGTGGAGATTAGAAGTCTTATGGGCTCTTTCTACCCTGTGGCTATATTACACTTGGGGGGAAGGATAGCTCAGTGGTTTGAGCATTGAGCTGCTAAACTAAGGGTTGTGAGTTCAATCCTTGAGGGGCCCACTTAGAGATCTGGGGCAAAATCAGTGCTTGATCCTGCTAGCAAAGGCAGGGGGCTGGACTCAACTCCATGACCCTTTAGGGTCCCTTCCAGCTCTATGAGATAGGTGTATATCTCCATATATTTATAGCAAGTGGCTCTTGCAATCTTGTAGACCTAGAAAGCTACAAGGAAGCCTGACAAAGCAGCAAGTCTGGTATAAGTATTTTTACACCTGTGTAATACTTCAAGGTATTGACTGATCTGGCAAGTGAAGAAGTTACAAGTGTCAAGCCTTTAAGGGACTGTAAAATCTGTCAGAGCCTCTCATTGCTCAGTTACCGATGGGACTTCAACAAATGGATTGTATTCACTTTAGACAATGTTCTGTTCTCCCTAGATTCTCAGGAAAGAGGGGAGAACATGTGCTTTTTCCAAGCTGTATATCTCCTTGCTTTCCCAGTCTTCTATTGCATATTTTATGCTGGCTATTGTGGTTGCTTGTCTTACTCATTAATTGTGTTCCAATGGTTAGAGCAAAGGACTGAGGGTCACCAACTCACTAAATGACCTTGGGTAGTCACTTACTGTTCAGTTCTTCAGCAACTGTAAGAATAAGGAAAATAGAGTTGCAGTAATCTCCATTAATTAAATGTACCCATCTGATATATAAGAATCTAAGAAAAAAATACTGTCTGCAACAGGCCTGCACAACATGAGGCCCGTGGGCTCACTGTGCGACCCATGGGCAAGTGGTGTGGCGGGGCTGTCGGGTGCAACTGTCCAGGATTTTTCCTCCCTTCCCTCCCTTCCCCTCACGCAGAGTGCGGAGCGGCTGATTGGGCACCTGGGCCTGATTTAGCTGCTCCCATTGGTCTCTAGCCGGCAGAGTCCCTCTCCCGCTCCCCCCTTCCCCTGTCTCAGCGTCGCGTCACATTGCAGCACTGTGGGGGAGGGGCTGTGTGCGTGGCAGCTTGTTTGGTTGGATCCACGTGGAGCCAGCAGCTGGAGTGGCATGGTGGTAAGGGGAGTCCTGGGGGACCGTCAAGGAGCAGGGGGAGGGTTGGATGGGTCGGGAGTTCTGGGCGGGGGGCACTGCCAGGGGGTGGGGGGATGGTTGGATGGGTCGGGAGTTCGGTGGGGGCTGTCAGGGTGTGTGTGTGTGGAGAGGGATCAGAGCAGTCAGGGGACAGGGAGCAGGGGTGGAGGGTTGGATGGGTCGGGAGTTCTGGGTGGGGCTGTCAGGGGCGGGAAGTGATTGGATGGGGCGTGGGAGTCCCGGGGGTCTGTCTGGTGGTGGGGGTGTGGATAAGGGTTGGGGCAGCCAGGGGATGGGTAGGGGGTAGGGTTCTAGGGAGGCAGTTAGGGTGGGGGAGTCTCAGGAGGGGACAGTCAGGGGACAAGGAGCGGTGGGGGGGTTGGGAGTTCTTAGGGGGTGGGAAGTGGGAGAGAGTGGATGGGGCAGGGCTCAGGTGGGGCTCTCCCCCCCATCCTCTTCTTTTGATTGTTGAAATATGGTAACCCTAAAAAGTGGTGCCCTGGCTCGGCAGGGAGGAGCCGCCTTCTGGAAGCACCGGAGAACCAATGTGTCAGCTTGCAGGGGCGGCAAGCCCCAGCCATGGAGGAGCCAGCGCGGCACAGGGGGGCAGCAGCCCTGCAAAAGTGGTGGCACCACTAGCAACGAGCAGCTGTGCCCCCTGCCCCTCCTGCCCAGGCTGCAGCCTGGCGCGCCCCCACCCCCACCAGGGCTCCTGCAGGCTGCAGCAGATGCATGCGGTCGGTGGCCCCCGTGCACCCCCTGGCTCCCCCCTCGCCGCACTCGGGCTTTGCGGCTCCCGGGCATGTGAGCCGCCGGGGCACGGGGCCCTGAGCCTGCTCCAGGAGGGGCAGCGGTGGTGGTGGCTCAGACTCCCGGGAGCCGCAGAGCCCAAGCATGGTGGGGGGGATGCAGGGGGGGCCGGTGGGAATCAATTTGGAGTGGGCAAATCTACTGTGGGAACTGTTGTGATTCAAGTAGCCAATGCAATCACTGACGTTCTGCTATCAAGGGTAGTGACTTTGGGAAATGTGCAGGTCATAGTGGACGGCTTTGCTACAATGGGTTTCCCTAACCGTGGGGTGATAGATGGAACGCATATCCCTATCTTGGCACTGGACCACCTTGCCAACCAGTACATAAACCGCAAGGGGTACTTCTCAATGGTGCTGCAAGCTCTGGTGGATCATAAGGGACGTTTCACCGACATCAACGTGGGATGACCGGGAAAGGTGCATTACGCTTGCATCTTTAGGAACTCCGGGCTGTTTGAGCAGCTGCAAGAAGGCACTTACTTCTCAGACCAGAAAATTACTGTTGGGAATGTTGAAATGCCAATAGTTATCCGTGGAGACTCAGCCTACCCCTTGCTCCCATGGCTCCTGAAGCCATACACAGGCAGCCTGGACAGTAGTAAGGAGCAGTTCAACTGAGCAAGTGCAGAATGGTGGTAGAATGTGCCTTTGGACATTTAAAAGCCCGCTGGCGCTGTTTGCTGACTAGGTTAGACCTCAGCACAACCAGTATTCTCATTGTTATTACTGCTTGCTGTGTGCTCCATAATATCTGTGAAAGTAAGGGGAGATGTTTATGGTGGGGTGGGAGGTTGAGGCAAATCGCCTGGCTGCCAATTTTGAACAGCCACACACCAGGGCGATTAGAAGAGCACAGGTAGGCATGCTGCACATCAGAGAGGCTTTGAAAATTAGTTTAATGACTGGCTGGGCTATGGTGTGACAGTTGTGTGTGTTTTTTCTTGATGCAAACCCGCCCCCTTTGTTGATTTTAATTCCCTGTAAACCAACCACCCTCCTCCCTTTGATCACAGCTGGCAAAGGAAATAAAGTCACTATACTTTTGAAATCATGCATTCTTTCTTTATTAATTAAAAAAAATGTAGATAACTGATAAGGTAGCCTGGGTGGGGTGGGGGAGGAGGGAAGGACAAGGCCACATTGCTTATTGTAGCCACACTACAAATCAAAACTGTTTGAATGACAGCCTTTTGTTGCTTGGGCCATCCTCTGGAGTGGAGTGGCTGGTTGCCCGGAGTCTTCCCCTGCATTCTTGGGCATTGGGCGTCTGGGTGAGGAGGATATGGAACTTGGGGAGGAGGGCAGGCAGTTGTACAGTGGGTGCAGTGGCAGTCTGTGCTCTTGTTGGCTTTCCTGCAGCTCCACAAGACACCTGAGCATGTCCGTTTGCTCCCCCATTAGCCTTAGCATTGCATCCTGCCTCTTCTCATCATGCTCACTTAGTGCTTTCCTAGACTCTGCCACTGAATTCCTCCATGCATTCAGCTGTGCCCTATCAGTGCAGGAAGACTGCATGAGCTCGGAAAACATGTCATCGCAAGTGCGTTTTTTTCGCCTTCTAATCTGCGATAATCTCAGGAACGGAGATGATAGGGGGAGCATAGAAACATTTGCACCTGCGGGGGGATAAAAAAGGGAGAGTAAAATTTAAGATGATACATTTCTGAGAACAAAAGGGAGACTCTTTCACAGTGAATCAGACAATTCACAGCAGACAGCACATGTGCTTTAGGTACAAGGTCACATTTTGCCTTTTATATTGAGCGCCTGCCACTATGGTGCAGGTGTCCACGGACAGCAGTGGGGTAGTGGTAGGGTCCCCCCCTAGAATGCCATGCAGCTGATTATAGAAGTGGCATGTATGGGGCTCTGACCCAGAGCGACCATTTGCATCCTTTGTCTTTTGGTAGGCTTGCGTGAGCTCCTTGACTTTCACGTGGCACTGCTGTGTGTCCCTATTGTAGCCTCTGTCCATCATGCCCTGTGCGATTTTGGCATATATATTAGCATTTCTTCTTTTTGATTGGAGTTCTGCCTGCACAGATTCTTCTCCCCATACAGCAATCAGATCCAGTGTCTCCTGTTAGCTCCATGCTGGAGCTTGTTTGCGATTCTGGGGGGACATGTAGTGCTGCTGAGCTCGCCAGGCTAACCAAACAGGAAATGGTGTCAAGTATCAGAGAGGTAGCCGTGTTAGTCTGGTTCTGTAAAAGCAGCAAAGAATCCTGTGGCACCTTATAGACTAACAGACGTTTTGCAGCATGAGCTTTCGTGGGTGAATACCCACTTCGTCGGATGCAAGAGTGGAAATTTCCAGGGGCAGGTAAATAGAAGCAAGCAAGAAGCAAGCTAGAGATAACAAGGTTAGTTCAATCAGGGAGGATGAGGCCCTGTTCTAGCAGTTGAGGTGTGAAAACCAAGGGAGGAGAAACTGGTTCTGTAGTTGGCAAGCCATTCACAGTATTTGTTTAATCCTAAACTGATGGTGTCAAATTTGCAAATGAACTGAAGCTCAGCAGTTTCTCTCAGAAGTCTGGTCCTAAAGTTTTTTTGCTGGAGGATGGCCACCTTAAGATCTGCTATTGTGTGGCCAGGGAGGTTGAAGTGTTCTCCTACAGGTTTTTGTATATTGCCATTCCTAATATCTGATTTGTGTCCATTTATCCTTTTCCTTAGAGACTGTCCAGTTTGGCCGATGTACATAGCAGAAGGGCATTGCTGGCATATGATGGCATATATTACATTGGTGGATGTGCAGGTGAATGAACCGATGATGGTGTGGCTGATCTGGTTAGGTCCTGTGATGGTGTCGCTGGTGTAGATATGTGGGCAGAGTTGGCATCGAGGTTTGTTGCATGGATTGGTTCCTGAGCTAGAGTTACTATGGTGCGGTGTGCAGTTACTGGTGAGAATATGCTTCAGGTTGGCAGGTCTGAGCAGAGAGTCCACATATCCAGACAGTCCTTCAGTGAGAGTTCCAATGCCCGAGATGATGGGGCGTCCAGGATTTCCGGGTTTGTGGATCTTGGGTAGTAGATAGAATAACCCTGGTCGGGGCTCTAAGGGTATGTTGATTTGTTCTGGTGTTAGTGTAGGGAGTGTCCTGAGTAGATGGTGCAGTTTCTTAGGGTATTCCTCAGTGGGATCTGAGGGAAGTAGCCTGTAAAATTTGGTATTGGAGAGTTGTCTGGCGGCCTCCTTTTGGTAGTCAGACCTGTTCATGATGACAACAGCACCTCCTTTATCAGCCTCTTTGATTATAATGTCACGATGGTTTCTGAGGCTGTGGATGGCATTGCATTCTGCATGACTTAGGTTGTGAGGCAAGCGATGTTGTTTTTCCACTATTTCTGCCTGTGCACGTCGGCGGAAGCCTGAACCTATACATTGATTGCTTCCAGGTCTATGAGATAGGTGTATATCTCCATATATTTATAGCAAGTGGCTCTTGCAATCGTGTAGACCTAGAAAGCTACAAGGAAGCTAATTGGAACTCTCACTGAAGGACTGTCTGGATATGTGGACTCTCTGCTCAGACCCTACGCCACCAGCACTCCCAGCTATCTCCGTGACACTACTGATTTCCTGAGGAAACTGCAATGCATTGGTGACCTTCCAGAAAACACCATCCTAGCCACCATGGATGTAGAGGCTCTCTACACAAACATCTCACACACTGATGGAATACAAGCTGTCAGGAACAGTATCCCTGATGATGCCACAGCACAACTGGTTGCTGAGCTCTGTGCCTTTATCCTCACACACAACTATTTCAAATTTGATGACAATATATATCTCCAGATCAGTGACACCGCTATGGGCACCCGCATGGCCCCACAATATGCCAATATTTTTATGGCCAACCTGGAACAACGCTTCCTCAGCTCCCGTCCACTCACACCCCTTCTCTACCTACGCTACATTGATGACATCTTCATCATCTGGACCCAGGGGAAGGAGACTCTGGAAAAATTCCACCACGATTTCAACAGCTTCCACCCCTCCATCAACCTCAGCCTGGACCAATCTACACGGGAGGTCCACTTCCTAGACACCACGGTGCTAATAAGTGATGGTCACATTAACACCACCCTATACCGAAAACCTACCAACCGCTATGCTGACCGTCATGCCTCCAGCTTCCATCCCGGACACACCACAAGATCCATTGTCTACAGCCAAGCACTGAGGTACAACCGTATCTGCTCTAACCCCGCAGACAGAGACCAACACCTAGAAAATCTCCACCAAGCATTCTCAAAACTACAGTACCCGCAAGAGGAAATAAGGAAACAGATCAACAGAGCCAGATGTGTACCCAGAAGCCTCCTACTGCAAGACAAACCCAAGAAAGAAACCAACAGGACTCCACTGGCCATCACATACAGTCCCCAGCTAAAGCCCCTCCAACGCATCATCAGGGATCTACAACCCATCCTGGACAATGATCCCACACTTTCACAGGCCTTGGGTGGCAGGCCAGTCCTCGCCCACAGACAACCTGACAACCTGAAGCATATTCTCACCAGTAACTGCACACCGCACCATAGTAACTCTAGCTCAGGAACCAATCCATGCAACAAACCTCGATGCCAACTCTGCCCACATATCTACACCAGCGACACCATCACAGGACCTAACCAGATCAGCCACACCATCACCGGTTCATTCACCTGCACATCCACCAATGTAATATATGCCAGCAATGCCCTTCTGCTATGTACATCGGCCAAACTGGACAGTCTCTAAGGAAAAGGATAAATGGACACAAATCAGATATTAGGAATGGCAATATACAAAAACCTGTAGGAGAACACTTCAACCTCCCTGGCCACACAATAGCAGATCTTAAGGTGGCCATCCTCCAGCAAAAAAACTTTAGGACCAGACTTCTGAGAGAAACTGCTGAGCTTCAGTTCATTTGCAAATTTGACACCATCAGTTTAGGATTAAACAAAGACTGTGAATGGCTTGCCAACTACAGAACCAGTTTCTCCTCCCTTGGTTTTCACACCTCAACTGCTAGAACAGGGCCTCATCCTCCCTGATTGAACTAACCTCGTTATCTCTAGCTTGCTTCTTGCTTGCTTCTATTTACCTGCCCCTGGAAATTTCCACTCTTGCATCCGACGAAGTGGGCATTCACCCACGAAAGCTTATGCTGCAAAACGTCTGTTAGTCTATAAGGTGCCACAGGATTCTTTGCTGCTCAAACAGGAAATGAAATTCAAAAGTTTCTGGGGCAAAGTTCCCGGGGCTTTTCCTGTGTATGTGACTAGTGCATCTGTCAAGGTTCCTTCCCCACTCTGAACTCTGGGGTACAGATGTGGGGACCTGCATGAAAGATCCCCTACGCTTATTTTTAATCAGCTTAGGTTAAAAACTTTCCCAAGGCACAAATTCCACCTTGTTTTTTAACAGTATGCTGCCACCACCAAGTGATTTAGACACAGAATCAGGGAAAGGACCACTTGGAGTCCTATTTCTCCAAAATATTCCCCCAAGCCCTGCACTTTCCTTTCCTGGGGGAGGATTAAGAATAATATCCTCACCAATTGGTACAGGTGAACACAGACCCAAACCTTTGGATCTTAAGAACAATGAAAAATCAATCGGGTTCTTAATAGAAGAATTTTAATTAAGGAAAAGGTAAAAGAATCACCTCTGTAAAATCAGGATGGTAAGTACTTTACAGAATAACAAAAGACTCAAACATAGAGGATTTCCCCTCTAAGCAAAACTTTAAAGTTTCAAAACAGGGATAAACCTCCCTCTTAGCACAGGGAAAATTCAAAAGCTAAAACAAAAGGCAATCTAACGCATTTCTTTGCTATTACTTACTATTTCTGCAAGACTAGATGCTTAGTTCAGATATGGCTTAGGGAGATGTATTTTCCCTGCCCTGTTTCCTAGGAAAACCAGACAAAAAACCTTCCCCCACAGATTTGAAATTATCTTCTCCCCTTATTGGTCCTTTTGGTCAGGTGCCACCCAGGTTATCTGAGCTTCCTAACCCTTTACAGGTAAAAGAAGAATTAACCCTTTACAGGGTAAAGAGGGATTTTATGCTACCCTTAGCTGTATGTTTATGACAGCATTGGAGTTGAAAGTGCTGTCCAGAGAGGTCACATTGGAGCACTCTGGGATAGCTTCCGGAGGCCAATAACGTCGATTTGCATCCGCACTACCCCAAATCCGACCCCTCGCTGGGGATTTTAAGTCGATTTTAAGAGCCCTTTAGGTCAATGGAATATGTTTGCTTGTGTAGATGCATTCATTATAAAATCGACCTAATGCAGCTAAATTTGACCTAACCCTGTAGTGTAGACGAGGGCTTCGTTGCCTTTCTAATTACTCATTATTAACATTCATTTTTAAGTTATTATTTGAGAGAACAAAGTTGAAGAAGAGGTCAGAAGTGGATGAGACATAGAAAACCTAACTGTCAAAAGTGGAAAATCAACAATCTGTAAAAATGAGAACGGGAGACATAATCTTTTACACATCCTGTGGATGTATGCATTATTATATAGTCATTCTGCAATAAAATCTGAAGCAGCTAGTACCATGGCCAAGATATATTGGTTAGAAAATATTTCAGAACGTACCCTGCTCATAGGCATTATTTCTGCTAACACTAACTCAGAAATGTGTCTGGATGGTTTGTACTATTAAAGATCAGTACAGTTGGCTATCTTAGATGAATATTGTTAAATGACATTTATTCATAGAACAAATTACTAATGCATCATCTGTACTGACATCAATAGTTGACTTTTTTTTATCAATCAAAAAAATAGACTTAACTTATGTACTAGTGATAGATGAGTAAACATATTGTAATTGTTATCCTGTAAACTTTTTGAAAATATATTGTTATATTAACTTTATAAATACAATACTGTAATAGTATTTGCAGGATCTAATTCAAATTACATATGCACAGGGGCTGAAGGTGAATAAATAATTGGAAGAAACCGTTTCCCCAATCCCAGCAAAAGAAACTCTCTCTTTCTCTGTAGATTTTTGTTTGTTATCCCATGGTTTTTTGGATTTGTCTTATATTGCTAGATAGTCTGTTCAACATAGTTTAGCATAAGACTTTTTGCAAATAACTGAAATACTCAAGAGTCTTTTTGTCATTTCACCTTTCAATTACCCAGTTTTAAGTTCTGGGATGTAACTTGATTTGTTGCCAAATGTGAAAGAGTAATAAATAGCAGCAATTAATTTTAGGATTAAATTGATCTTTATTTTTTTAAAAATTCAATTAAAACATGTGCGAACTTTCCCCCACTGTATCATAATGTGCAATATGAAACTCTTCCCAAAATTACAGAAGCCACCACAGGCTCAAAAGTGTCCAAGATAAAGAGATTAATACTGGAAGATGAGACAAGACTGGTTTCCCTTCTGGCCCAATGTCCCATTGTTGTCTTTTAAAAAAGAAGCTTGTGTTGGATTTCTCCCACAAAACAGAATCATACAACATGTGCAGTAAAACCTTTCTCTCTTTTTATCATTTGGATAAAAAAAGATCAGGTAATTTTAACTAGTGTCCCTTTTATTTTAGGTGCAACAATGAAAATGAATGGTATCAGATCCATGAAAACATTATCCGCAAGTCCAGTACCAAGTACACAGCACCCAGCTCAAACTATGGTAATTTTTTTTATTTTATTTATTTTTGGCTAGAGAACCCTTAAAGTGTAGCTTGATAAAACTGAGAATTCTTAGTGGGCAGAGAAGTTCCACAAGATATGCTATGCTGTGACACCTAGCCCATTGCCAATTATCATACATTCTTTCTAGTTGTTTATTTGTGCTGGTGTTCGTACTTTGTCAGGTAAAGATTTATACTGCGTTACAACTCTGAAAACTGACTCTCTGAAAATGGCATTTTGGGGTTCCATGTTTGTGTTTTTAATAATTTCCATATAAAATTTCTTCAGTTTACAGGTTAAAAAAAATCTCTAACTTCCACTCCTACAAATTTGCCCTGAATACAGAAAGTCAATGCGGACTCTGTCTTGCTCGTGCACTATTGGCATTAATAAAGATTCTGCACATTAAAGTCTCTCCTTTATTATATCTGTACAATGTCATTGTCTGTAGATCAAAGTGGAGGCATCTAGTGGCTATCTCTGATTTTTAATTCGTGGCCACTCTTACTTTTGTTAGGCATTTTACCCTTACTTATGAAAACCAGTAACCAAGGAAAGTGTACAATATCAGCAGCTAACTGCAATGGCAAAAATATTTTAAATATCCATTTAGAGCAATGTTTCTTGTTAAGTGTTCCTAGATAGAAATCAAGGGAAGTTCCACAGGAGCCGAAGGATTTGTACAGGACTCAAAAATGTAATTAGAATCTCTCTTGATTATTCTGGATCATACCACCTAAGTATTCCCATGAAGATTCCCGCAGTGACACATACCTGAGACATTCTCATTTTAGGACACCATGAATCTATTTGTGAAGGGATAAATATTGCATTTCTTTAAGATACTTATCTGATTTTTCCAGAGAGAGACCAGTGCATTTATACCTGAAGATTAATTATCATGAACACTAGCTCTAATAGTTGCAGTGCAGAGTGCTTCATATATAGCCTGGGGGAGTTATTGTCTTGGCATAGTCCTTACTGTATTCTGAGTCCAGATTTCTTAAATTAAATAAATCTATTAAAGATAAATTTGTGATTTGCTGAGTAAATTAATCTTTCTCCTTATCCTGTCAGCCACCTCAGTTTATAAGTGCCATAGATAGCTAATTTGGAAATGCAATTGCTATTCCATTCCAAATGCTACTGTGTGTTACCCTTAATGTACAGTCATTTAAAGGTACAGGCAGTTTTGCTTTTGTTGCAAAATAAATTTATAATTCAGCAGTACCCCATTGAGGTTTAAATCCTAATCTCTTCTGGATTTCAGTTGTTTACATATCAAATATGCTGTCACTGAATTTGCAGTAATTCATATTAGCATAAAGGGCACTAGGTACAACTGAAGGCAAATGAAGCAGTTAGCAAGCAGGGTTATGTTATAGGTAGAGTTTGTAATGCCACCTATAGGTAAGGTCGCCCAACACTTCTTGTTATAAGACTCTGTTTACAGTTGCTCATAACTTTGCAAAACTTTAACCACTTGTACTGATGTGGTAATTAAGATAAAGGCTTAAGTTATTATTCCCAAGTGGTTCTAGCCTAGTGTGTACCAGGAAAAAACATAGTACCTCATAAGTGTTTTACAGTCAACCTGCAATGTTTAATTTTTTACTTCCAAATTCACAGTCCTGTATAACATTACACTACGCACCTAACTAGTTCTTTAGAACAGTTTGGTTTCTCCAGCATTACTTCAGATTTAGATACATGATATTATTCAAATAAAAAAATGCTGTGTGTATTATCATGTTGTACATACTGTAATAAAAGCCATTATTTCCCACATATACCTTGATGAGAAGTGAGTTATAACTCTCGGATCTGGAAAAATAAATAACTTCGTTTCTTGCAGGACTCATAATTTCTCTACAGCTTCTTCGTGGGGACATGGAGCAGATTCGAAGGGAGAACCCCATGATCTTTAACAGGGGGGTGTCTGTTACCAGAAAACTCGGTTTCCCCGATGTCATAATGCCAGGTAGGTAGATTGCCTCTAACTATAAAATGCAGATGCTATTGTTCACAGTCTTTCTTAACCATTGTTAACTAGGATGGTTTTTCACTCAAGGATGGACAATAATGTAAGAGATGCCTTGGACGTTTCCATATTACAAATTCTAGATTGCAGTAAAGCATACCTGTTGCTAATTTGAAGTATTTTTCACTGAAGCAGTACAGAACCATAATAGAATGCATTAAATTGACATACATAACATGTATTCAACACTGTTTTGTTCTTCTTTTTTTTTTATTCGAAATCCCTGTATAGTCTAAGTGTAGGGCTGTCTGTTTCAAAACCAGAGAGAGTTATCACACCCCTTCTTCCCCATAATAAAACGCCTGGGAAAACAGAGTTTCGACATTGTGGAGCTGATTCTCAGGTTTAATATAGCTCTTCTTCATTGTTTGACAGCACAAAGGGCGTGTAAAACTGCCTAATTCCCCCTCGCCCCAATTCCCTAATTCTACACAACACCTAATCCTCCAACAGATGCTGCAGCATTCTAGCTATCCCTGGCTGCCGGAACAGTCTCTTGGGTCCATTGTCATCTGGGCAAAAATTAGAGCAGCCTTGAGTCTACTGAGTTGATTTAGGGGCCAAACTAGCACATGTCCAGTTCTGTGATCAATGGGCATGAAGGTTGGCATCATATAGACTGATTCATGCAGTGTAATGAGGAACTGGCCTTGAGACTCTCTATCATACATAAACTTCATATGCCAGAATTTGAAATGCCACTCCCTCACTTCACATTACGAATCAGACCCAAATAAGGCTTTTTTACATATGGGAAATTTTGTGTGAGCAGTGTTTGAGAGAAATGTTGGATTTCTGTACTAGAAAAACTGTGCTGACACATTAACATCTTTGGTTGGTGCAATCTCATCAGGCAGTCTTTATAGAAACCATAGTGAAAAGCTCAGCAGGGATTATGGGGGAGTATTTTTAGAAAATATAGTGTAAATGATATGATCGGAAGTTTAGAACCATATATATTTTAACACTCTTGAAAGTACCAGGATTTCTTGCATTAAGATGGGTGAGAGAGGAGGATGAGAACGCAGGGATGCTAACCCCCAAATTCTATATTGTGATAATTGCATGGGAATTTAAAAAAAAAAACAATTTCAAATTAAAATTGTTTTATTGATCACAATTTTTTTTTATAAATCTGAATAAAGCTAAAGAAATTTAATTGACACATATTTAATGTGAATGTCTTTTTAGTGAATTTACCGAAGATATTTTTTGGCCTAAGAGCATGCTAAAGAATTTCATTTATTTAACTATATTCTAAACCTGTGTTCTACAAGCCAGGCCCAATGGCATGATGGCATCACATCACTCTGCAGTCTGCTATTCAAGAGGTTGTATATCAGGATAAAATCACAACTCCCACTCAGTGGACTACTGTAGTTGACATCAGGGCCAGACTTTTGAAATTTCAGTGCTTAAATCCATATTTAGACACCTGGATAAGTGGCCTGATTCTCCTTCATGAATTACTCATATGGATCCACACTCTTGGGTATGTTGAACTGCCCCTTGGTTCCTTCAGACCACTGCAGCTATAGCAGGTTCAAAGAAGAGCTCAATGGCCTCAATGCTTCCTTCATTGGTTTTGCTTTTCCTGGGGCACCAGCCCTGCTCTGGGGGCTGTCATAAAGTGGGGGTTGCCCTGCCTCCTCCATGCCTCTCCTCTTTTAGGCAATTTGTTTGCAAAGGAATCGAAGGGTAGCAGTCTCCATACAAGGGCTGTCCCCAGTCTAAGCCTAAGAGGTTTCCTCTAATAGTATCAACTCAGTCTACAAATCTTCTAGACTGTGGCTTAGGGGGTTAGTCTAGCAGTCAGTCCATCTCAACACAAAAGCTGTCCAAATGAGTAAGATTATGGGTACATTATTGTTGTGACTTTGCTGGTGTTCAGCCACTGAGAGACATCAGGAATATTAAACTAAAAGCAGCTTCTACAGAATGCCTTCAGAGCGTTTCTATCGTTGAGATATGCTGGGCTGTGACTTTCAGTTCCATATTCAGCTGTACGCACTTGACTTGGCCTCTAGATCTGGTGCCCAATTCAAGAGAGCCTGTCCTGCACTCTCTTTTCAGCTAATGCTCCTCAGAGACACCTCCTGCTGCTTGTTAATCTCCCTAGAGTGGGAATCCATACTGCCAATCCTTGAAGGAGAAAAAACAGCTACTTACCAGAGTAACTGTAGTTCTTTGAGATGACTGTGGATATGGATTCACACTCCCCTTGCCACTTATTTGGAGTCTCTTATTAAGGATTCCTGAACAAAAAGGATGCAGAGGGGCAGTTGGGGCAATTATTAGTGAGTGGAGAGAGGTTGGGTGCAACCAAAGCCTCATCAGACAGTGATTACTAGAATGTCTTGTGAACCAGGGGTGTGCATCTCCCCAAAGTGTGGGCCTACATGGACAGTCATCTTAAAGGACCACAGTAAATTATTTTCTTTTTTTTAGAGGTGCTGAACACCAGAACTCTGTTAAATCCAGTGGTGTCTGCAGATGTTCTGCATATCCGAAAATTAGGCCTCTTATTTAGGTACCTAAATATGGAATTAGGTGTATAACTTTAGGCACTCACATTTGAAAAATTTGGCTCAGGTATGTCAGAAATGGAGAAAAGCACATTGGACGCTCCCTGACAACCAGTACCCTTCTTTGAAGAGTTTGTGCACAGACGAAGAGTAGGTATAAAGGAGCACATAACCACAGTGTAAGTGGGGTAGGAAGAAAGAAGTAGTCATATGTGAAGTGATGCATAATTCAAACACTTAACTACCTGGACAATTCTCCATCAGCAAAATCAGTATACTAAAAAAAATAAGGGAATTTCAATGATACAGGTTAGTGCCCCTTCACCTCTGGAGATATATGTTTTTACAAGTGAAAATATGTTTGATCTCATCCATTCCATAGAAGATATTTATCCATCTCATGCAGTTTGACATAGTTGATAGACTCTGTTTAGAAGAAGTCCAGTATTAGAGAACCAGAGATAGTTCTGCTAATTCAATCCTGATTTATACTATGAGAATAAAGATTACATGATCTTTTGGTTCCAATGTTGTTGTCAAATTCAAAAGTCTTCATTTTCTGGCAACTTTATTTGTATTTTCAGTGATTTAGAGAAGACTACTGGTTACCAAGTCAAAATCTTTTGGGTGCTTTTGGTAGCTCTTGAGCATGTCCACGTATTTGTTAACTCTCTCTTTCAGACTGCTTTCTCCGTGCTTTACTTCGGAGCTGTTGCTGTGTTATTAAAGACAAGGTTTCTTCTCTCTGAAACGATTAGCAGTGAGCTCAAAGGTTTCTATTAGAATCATACTTTGCAACTAGGTGCACATTTTCAAAAGGTGATGGTCAAAAGAGGATTAATAACCATGTAGAGGCTGTGTCACCTAATGTTGCCCATATACACTGATCAGACTGTGAAGCCAAAAACTGTCAAAAGAAAGCAAATAACTTTAATGTATTCAAACCGATTTCAAATGAACTTTAACATTCTTTTCTCTTCCTTTTTATGAGGAGTCAGCAAGTTCCCTTTGCCCCCAGACATCCAAACATTAAAATTCTAAGGTTACTACTTTTCTCCCAGTTTCCCCTCTTCCTCCCTGGCTTTTGTAATGGCACTGGTGAGGATTCTTCTAATAAACCTCTCCCCCATCGACCAAGAATCTTGACTGATATCCAGCAATTGTTAGGGAACAGAATTACTGGAACCAGTCAAGTCATGCATATGTCCTGCATAGCTGTACAGAGCATTGCGAAAGTCTCTTTGGACAATCATGTCTGTTTCAATGTTAAATTTAGAAGTTCTGAGATTTTCATTGTGTTGTGATCTGAGAAGAGCATCCTGGTGAACTTAATGATCTTCTGTGTCCTTGTGAATCAGAAGGGATTCAGTCAGACCAGCCTTATCAAGTTTCTTTCTAAATTGCTATTGGATTTAAGAACATCCATTTAATCCTGACAATAATTTTACCTTTCCTCAGAGATAAAAGCAATGAGGCATGTGCTGCTTGCCTTTTGGATTGCAAATTTATTAGTATACAGAACTTGCTATCAGAAATTTATTTCATAGGCATGGTGTTTGTCAGTTTCCCAAAGGACATCCCTTCCCTTCCCATGTGCTGATACATATTCTTTTACTTCGATTCTCTGATGAAAAGTGCATACTTCATCTTTTACTTGTGAGTGATGTTTCTTTCTCTTTTCTCTCTCTCTCCTTTCTAATTGTCCTGGTTCCTCTCTTTACTTTTCCTTCATTTTCTCCTCTTTCTTTCTGATGCAGAGATGAAGATAATTGGGTGTAAGTTTCTGCTTTTCTGTGTAATTTCTGCTTATTGCTTGATTTTTTTTCCCCATCTTTACTTCATGTTTTTTTCATGGAATGTTGGGGATTGGTAAAAGTAACAAACCATAATAACATTGTGGGGAAGCTTTGGTAACAGATGAGCATTATCAGTGTATTATCGGTATTTCTTCACACTAATGTATTCCAGACAGAGTTGCTAAGTATAACAGGATGAATCAGTGTCACTGCTTAGAAAGCTATGGGCATCAATGCTTTGAATGTTCACGAAATCATGGCAAGAGAAACATTAATAACAGGATATGACAGGGCTTGTCAGCTGCTCAGAGCACAATTATGGGAAGAGGGTTAACAAGAATAAAAAAAGGCATACACATTTATAAAAAATTGTAAATAAGTGTTACAAAGAGAATGAAGACCAATCATTTTCATTAGTCAGAAAAAAGAAAATAAGCAAGGGTTAAGATGGAGCAAGGAAAATTTAGGTAAAATATTAGAAGAATCTGTTTGTAAAACCAGAGAGAAAAAATGGAACAGTCTGTCAAGGAAGTTTCTGGAATCACTGATTGATATTCAAGGATAGAAAAGAAACCTATCTAACCGGGACAGGAGGGATAATGAAACCAATCATTTATTTACGCAAGGGCATATGCTGGATCATCCACTAGTGTGCCTTACCCACCCTAAAGATTGCATGATTCTATCGGTATGAAAAAGAAATCTTGTTGAAGGAGAGGAAATAGAGTGGTCAACTTTCTCCAATTTAATCTGGGAGCAAAACCATGACACTAAATACAAATATTTGTGTAGATATGTCCTGCTGGCTCTATAAATCTATTTATAAAACATAACATAAGAATGGCCGTACTGGGTCAGACCAAAGGTCCATCTAGCCCAGTATCTGTCTACCGACAGTGGCCAATGCCAGGTGCCCCAGAGGGAGTGAACCTAACAGGCAGTGATCAAGTGATCACTCTCCTGCCATCCATCTCCATCCTCTGACAAACAGAGGCTAGGGGCACCATTCCTTACCCATCCTGGCTAATGGCCATATATGGACTTAACCACCATGAATTTATCCAGTTTCCTTTTAAACGCTGTCATAGTCCTAGCCTTCACAACCTCCTCAGGTAAGGAGATCCACAAGTTGACTGTGCGCTGCGTGAAGAAGAACTTCCTTTTATTTGTTTTAAACCTGCTGCCTATTAATTTCATTTGATGACCCCTAGTTCTTGTATTATGAGAATAAGTAAATAACTTTTCCTTATCCACTTTCTCCACATCACTCATGATTTTATATACCTCTATCATATCCCCCCTTAGTCTCCTCTTTTCCAAGCTGAAGAGTCCTAGCCTCTTTAATCTTTCCTCATATGGGACCCTCTCTAAACCCCTAATCATTTTAGTTGCATTTTTCTGAACCTTTTCTAGTGCCAGTATATCTTTTTTGAGGTGAGGAGACCACATCTGTACACAGTATTCGAGATGTGGGTATACCATGGATTTATATAAGGGCAATAATATATTCTCACTGTTATTCTCTATCCCCTTTTTAATGATTCCTAACATCCTGTTTGCTTTTTTGACCGCCTCTGCACACTGCGTGGACATCTTCAGAGAACTGTCCACGATGACTCCAAGATCTTTTTCCTGACTCGTTGTAGTTAAATTAGCCCCCATCATACTGTATTAATTCCTTTGGATCCACAGGTCCAAATATCTGTTGTTAGAAAGCAGATTAATGTGACAGTCTGTCTTTCCCTAGTTCCCCTCAGAAGCAGAGGGGAATACAGCCTGACCATTTTCTTCACCAAAAGCCAGAGTGATCATCACGGGTTAAAATGCATGTACTAATCTCAATAATGATACTTAAATACAAAGAATAAATAATAATAGATGTTGTGCGTCCCCTTTCTACTTTCACATTGTTCCTATTAACATTAATATAGTCTCATGCACATTTTAAAGAAAGAATAGGACCTGATACTCATTTACGGTATGACAAATTATATTTACACCAACTTTAAGGATTCTTTCACTGCCAAAACAGTGAAAATTGTCCTTAGTGTAAATGCAAATCAGGCCCAGTAGACCCTTAACAGGTTTTCAGTGGTGATTGGAAGAACAAGAGAGTAGTTATACTGTATCATGCGATTTCTGATTTATAAGAGAAACGTTTGCTTAAGAGTTCCTATACAACATACGGATTATAGTTAATTGTGATTTCTTACAAGAAAAATCTAGTAAGGCTTAAAAGATACACAATTTATGAACATACTGCTAACCATGACCCTGATTCTGTCATCTGAACGTATTTGGAAAATTACCATACTAAGTAGTTCTATTTATTTCAATTGGACTATTCATGGATGAAGTTACTACTCAATGTAAGAGTGGCAAAATCAGACTGCCTAAGATCAAAACTGAGATATGCTGATCTATACTTGCTGAGGATCTGAACCCTAATTTTTACATGTGGTGTGTGGTCTGGGTTGATTGTTTCTTGTTTGTTTGTTTTGTTTTGTTTGTTTCAGAACCAGGGAACTGAAAAACAAATATATTTTGATTGCCCTTTCTACCCCACTGTCTCTCAATGAGCACCAGGCATTCTTTTATAGTGTATAGGGACCCAACCCTGTAAAACGGTATCACTTTCTATTGCTGAGCCCCAGTGACTTAAGATGGTGCAGAGAGAGCTCAGTAGCTCACAGGATCGGGCTCTTCATAAATAGGGCCATTTCAACAGTTGGGTATAAACAGACACACATGTTAGGTTTTTAATATAGTCCTCGATCACCTGGCTTTACAAGCCATGAGAGACTGGATTTTTACTTTAAAAAATCCTGTAAAGACTCCCTGGGTAAATACTCCTTTTTACTGAAATATTCCTCAATTATTCAGAAAGCTGGGTGCATCTAAGATACAAATACCAACTAACCTGAGCTGCCTTTTTCCCCCAAATGGACATTGATGTATTAAGTCCATTTCAGAAGGCTGCAAAGCTGGAGAAAGCTGGCCACTCTGTAAACTGAAGTTGAGAGTCAAGACTTCAAGATTTTATTTACTGTTCTGTCTCTAGCTTATTCTATGACCTTGAACAAGTCATGTAACCTCTTTACTTAATTTTTCCCATATATAAAATAGGGATAATAATCATTTCTTTCCTCAAAAGGTCATTGTAAGTGTAGTTGAAAAAAAAATTAGATCCTCTAATGAAAAGTGCTACATAAATGCAGACTGTAAAAAGCAACAAAGAGTCCTGTGGCACCTTATAGACTAACAGAAGTATTGGAGCATGAGCTTTCGTGGGTGAATACCCACTTCGTCAGACGCATGCTGTTACTATAAGGTATGATTACTTTGTGGCCAGAACATCATGGTAAACCCTTTCACAAGAGAACATGAAAATCCCTTTAGCAAAAATCTCCTCCTTACTCTAATAGATGTCAGCTACTAAGTTGTCACTAAACTAGAGTAGTTCATATTTTTAAAGATATTTTTAGCTTAAAGCCGTTAAAACAAAGGATGAGCATTAGCGATTTTCAAACGTTCTGCAGTACATTTTTCAATTTCTGGTACATATACAAATACAAAACCAATATATAGTTATAACAGCTTTTCATGGCATTTTTGGGTTAGAAGATAGAGGCTTTCATTTTCATCTAAGTGAAGTTGCCAAAGCTTACTAGGTTTATAGCTTGATCAGGATTTGTTTTCTGAACCTGAGGCTTCATAAACAGAGAGGGGAAAAAACTCCAGTGGACGGAGGAAGGGGCCATTGGGTATATTTTTCTGATAAAATACAGAAGAATATAATGTGGTCTGATGTAGCATTTTTCACACTCAAAAGCATTTTCAAGGCATTTCACTGAAAAATAAATTGCAGTCACTGGCTAGGTGAATTCTATAAACTTTTTATGCTCAGTAACAGCTAATACTTAGCTTTGGAAATTAGACTCAATTTTGTTGAGAGAAGTAACATAAGCAGAGACACTCATGCTATGCTATTGAAAATTGCCATTACATATTTCATTTCAACCTAGACAGCCACCCAAAATGAATCTTATAGTAGTATTATTCCTGCCATTAAAGGTATGAGGCTACAACTAATCTCATTTTCTAATTTGCAATATTCTCCTTACAAAGATAAGAAGTCCTAAACAATCCATGCTTCAAAGCCACACTGTCCTTCTCCCAAAACCATGAATAGAGAAATATCAGTTATTGCTGCTTCAGGGAGCCATTGCAATTTACACGTTTGCCACACAGAGGAAATAGATTAGCTGGTACGTGAGAAAAGTCCTTCTTTGTTTATTTTTGTTTTATAAATGATGTGAAAGATCTGATTTAAAGAGCAGGAATTCTGTTAGCCAGGCCTTTTGATTTGAAATCGCATTGCCATTCTGTGTTAAAGCTGACTTAGATCATTTTCTAAAGTCATGGACCAGACCTTTTTAGTCACATGCAAGCTGCACTCTCATTTCTGTTTAAACATTTGTTGCAGGATGGCACCTCTTGCTTTCTAAGTGTAATTAAAGAACATGGATAATTGAAGTTAATGAACTGATGTGGGACTGAAGACTTGCTGTGGTTTCTGTGCAACCCTTAGGCCTTGTCTACACTACAGAGTTTTGTCGACACAAGTTAAGCCGACAATAAAAAATGGTATAATTACACCATGTGTGCATGTTCACACTATGCTCCTTCTGTCAGCAGAGTGCATCTACACTTGGTGCTCTAGCATCAACAATGAGAGCAGTGCGCTGTGGGTAGCTAGCCCACTATGCTACTTGCCACCTTCTGCAGCTAAGAGTTGTGGGAAGGTGGAGTGGATCGCAGTGCATCATGCGTGCAGGCTCAATGTCCCATGATGCAATTCTTTCTGTCCCAGCATTCCATTTCACCGCATTTTTCAATGGCCCCCGTTTTCTGTGCACCCGCCATCTCTGTCTGAAAGGATGGATCCTGCACTGCTCTCTACTGTTGTGGTCATTGTTATGAACACATCGTGGATGGTCATGCAGTATATCATGAGCTTCAAATCTGAACAGACATGAGTTGCCTGACCTGCTGCATGCCATGGAAAGAAACAACATCAGATTACTTTTGACATTCACAGAGCAGCTGAACATGGTGGACTGTTGCTTTTGGACTCGGGAAACAAGTACTGCTATGGGATTCCCTAGCTGCAAAAGGGCAATAGATGGCATGCATATTCCAATTTTGGCCCCAGACCATCTTGTGATGGAGTACATCAATAGAAAGGGGTACTTCTCTGTGATATTTCAAGCACTTGTGGATCATGCAGACGTTTCACTGACATCAGCGCAGGGTGGTCTCAGAAGGTGCATGATGCATGTGTCTTCAGGAGCACTGGCCTGTACAGAAAGCTCCAAGCAAGAACTTTCTTTCCAGACCAGTTGATTCCAGTGGGGGATGTTGAAATGCCCACCGTGATCCTGCGAGACCCAGCATACGCCTTATTCCCATGGCTCATGAAGCCTTCCACAGGAAATCTGCACAGCATCATGGAGCACTTCAAGAATAGGCTGAGCAGGTGCAGAATGACTGTGGAATGTGCCTTTGGCTGATTAAAAGCATGCTGGTGCTGCCTTTATGGCAGGTTAGTTCTAAATGAGGAAAACATTCCCATAATCATAGCAGCCTGCTGCATGCTCCATAATATTTGTGAGGCTAAGAGTGAAAAGTTTTCCCACGGAGTGGAGTGTGGAGATGGATTGCCTGGCAGCTGAATTTGAGCAACCAGATACCAGGGTTATTAGAGGAGCACAACAGGGGTTTATTCAAATCAGGGAGGCTTTGAGGCAAGATTTTGATAATGAGCACCAGTAATTTGTCTTTCTATACAGCACTCTGGCATGCTGTCATAAACAGATAGTTAAGGGTTAATGCCTCTTTTACCTGCAAAGAGTTAAGAAGTTCACCTAGCCTAGCTGACACCTGACCGAGGAACCAATGGGGGAACAAGATGTTTCAAAAGGAAGGAGGGAAGTTTCCTTTGTTTAGAGTCAGTTTCAGTTTCAGCCAGAGTGAAAAAGATCAAGGAACCAGCCTCTTATCAGAGTAGTAAGTTCTAGAAAGGAATAAATAGGTTTATGTTTATTTTCTTTTGTAACTTGTCTTTGTGCAATTAGGGGAGTAATTAAATTTGGGTATTCTTGTGTGTACTAAGGTTTTTGCCCAGGGGAACATCCTGTGTTTTAAATCTGTTGTCTGTGAGATCAGCTTGTATGCTGTCTCCCAGAGGTTTTTTTCTTTTACCTTTTCTTTAATTAAAAACCTTCATTTTAAGAACCTGATTGATTTTTTCCCTGTTTTTTAGATCCAAGGGAATTGGCTCTGGACTCATCATGGATTGGTGGGGGGGGAAAGGGATGGGGAAGGAGTAATTCTTCCTTGTTTTTGAGATCCAAGGGAATTGGATCTGGACTCACCAGGAAATTGGTGAAGTCTCCTCTCAAGGCTACCCAGGGAGGGGAAGGTTTTAGGGGGGAAGACAGTTTTCTCCAGATAACTCAGACATCTGGATGGTGGCAGCGAGACTAGATCTAAGCTGGTAGTTAAGCTTAGAGGTGTTCATGCAGGTCACCACATCTGTACCCTAAAGTTCAAAGTAGGGGTGAGACCTGTGACACATGCTTTGTTAACATGCTGCCTTGCATGAAAATTCTGATGATTCCTGACCAGGATTTGAGGTCAGCAAATGATCAAACTGCCACTATGTATTTCTACCAGCAACAAACACCACGTGTAGGAGACAAATAAAGATTGGTTATCTTTCAGTGAGTTTGTTTTTATTAAATACCAATTAACAACAAAAGGCTTTGTGGGAAGGGAGATAAGAGCGCAGGGCAGTGTAGGCTCTCATAGCAGTGTGTAAGTCCAGCTATCATTTTGGAAGCTGTCCGAAGGGGTGGAGTGAATGGGGTACCGAGATGTTCTGGGAAGTTGCAAGGAATGTGTGGGAGGAGTTTGGGGAGGACATGGAAAGCAGTTCCATATCGGCTGCGGGGCGGTGGGGAGAGCATGCATGTGTTCTGCCTGGAACATGATTAGGGACTTCACTATCTCTATTTGCTCCTCCATCACTTTTATCATCTGCTCCTGGCCCTTTACAAATGCGTTCCTTGCTCTCCTTTCTGTCCTGCCTTTCTATTTTAAATTTTTTCCTCAGGGTCTCTTGCCACTCCCTGCATTCTCTTTTTTCGGCCTCTGAGGATTGGGGCACCTCTCGGAACATGTCCTCCTTGCTCCGCCTTGGTCGCTTCCTTATCTGGCGGCGGCACTTCGCCTGTGTGAAGAGGGTTCTCCTGAAGGCCATATCTGCAGGAGCACAAGAAAAAATACAAGGAAGCATGATTGTTAGTTCACACACAGCGTTGAATCATTACAGTAAAATATATCTCTTTTAACATACGAATCACTTTCTCACTGTCCCTTGGCAAGCACACATCTTGGCGAACATCCTAAACATGGTGAGTTCGGCCCAGGTGGGGGTTGGGTGTTCAAGATGGGGCAAAGGGTCTAGGTTGTTTTTTAAGGGGATTGGTGCAGGCCCAGAGACAATATTGTAAATTCTGCCACCATTTTCCACAGGTGGGTTATCAAAGCCAATATTTCACTCCTGAGGGTAAGCAAGGGTGCATCTCTTGCACGCATGCAGCTTCAGATGGGTCCCTATGCTGCTCACCTGTGTGCTGCTTTGGTCCTTGCACAAGTGATTGCCAATTGGCACGGGAAAGTTTCCTACAGTGCGGGAAGAAACAAAGCAGCTCTGCCAAGGAACATTCAGCAGAGGATTGGCAAGTACCTACACAAAAGTTTCCTAGAGATATCTCTGGAGGATTCCCGTGAAATCTCGGTGTGCATTAACACACTGTTCCACCGTGCTGCTTAGCTGCACAGGGGAATGTATAGCACATTCAAACATAACTAGTCTTGTACATTTCTATCCCTTTACTCACTTCTAGAATATACAGAGCAAAGGACAGCTCTACCTCATATAACCAAGCAGCATCAACTCAAGAAGATCACTTACCAGAGTTCTCCTCTCCTGTATCATGCGCACCAGAGATGGACTGCTTGGACTGGCTAGACCCCTCCGGAATGGAAAAGGGGTCCTGACTCACTGTGCCACCAGGTGACCCTGCCGTGTGCTGCACATCATCCTCCATCTTGACCTCCTCATCCACGACTTTGTCCTTGCCATTGAGTTCACTGTCCATTGCCTCCAGCCCCACCGAAGTATCCATGGGGCTCTTGGTGGTGGAGGTAGGGTTGCTGCCAAGGATGGCATCCAGCTCCTTATAGAAGTGGCAGGTCTTCGGCACAGCACCAGAGCGACGGTGTGAGGGGAATGAAGGGCAGCAGAGTTCGAATTGCTGACAGAGCGGTCAGGAGGGGCATTGTGGGATATCTTCTGGAGGCCATTTACAGTAACATAACCAAGCGCAGTGTCTACACTAACACTTTGTCGATATAACGTAGCCACAAAAATCTCTACACCTCTCATCGAGGTGGTTTTATTTTATCGGCAAAGCAGGCGAATTTTGTCGGCAGATGGAGCATTGCAGTGTGTACACCTCCGCTGTTTTGTCAATGAAACCTGACTTTTGTCAACAAAACTGTGTAGTGTAAGCAAGATCTTAGTGCCTCTGAACTTAGAAACTTCCTGCTGATAGCTACCATCTCAGGGAAATGTGACCCCAACTCATGGGGGCCAATGGAAGAAGTGGTAAACCAATGTAATATTTAAATAAATATTTTCAAGACAGTAAAATTATTTTCATTGTTAAAGTGAAGAACTTAATTCAGCAGTTTAAGCTTCTGATTTTGGAACTAGACTCTCTGCAATCATAGGTTCAATACCTGATCAAGTTAACTCACCCCTTCTCTGTGTCAAAGTACATACATTTTTCTCTTGTACCCTTTGCTGTGGGAAACACCTTATTTTTTAAAAGGTCCTGTTTGCTCTGCATTAACATTACAGACCCCAAGCCATTTTTTTGTAAATTCAGTTGCACCAAGGTGCTTGACTAAAATGCCTTCTCCCTTCATTATTTCTCATTGTGATGTCAATCACGGTATTGAAGCTGTCTGTATCTTATGGATTTCCTTTATATATACCTATGTAAAGTGTCAAAGAAAAACATCTTGAAATGTAAGATGCTATGTAAATATCAAATATCAAATATCAAATATTGTTATTAAACCAGGCTAGGAACTGATTTGCAATCTGTCACTAGAACTCTGTATTTGCAGAGTCAGTCTTCAGCAAGGTGGGGTCACCAGCAAGAGGCTCCAAAAACCCAATTATAATTATGAAAATGTATTTCCAGAAAGTTAGTTTATAGATGTAATTTAATTCCTCTCACCATATGAAATGTTCTAAGGAAAATGGGTGCAATTGTCACTAAAGACTGACCAGGAGCAATTTCCAAGCAAATAACCAACTCTACCCTACTTTTCTCTTTCATGTCAACAGACTGTTACATTTCTTTAATAGTCCCATAGCAAGTGCATAAATGGCTCAGTCTGCATTTTGAGCAATGAGACTGATTAGAAATGCATTATCGCTTTCCCATAATTGTGGTATGCTAGGTGTTAAGTTTGACCACTAAACATTAGTAAGAAAACCTAGGTAAAATGCTTGAGGGTCTTCAGAAACATCTGTTGTCAGTTTCCATATAACAATTCCGCCCTCCCTCCCTCCTCTCCCACCCCCCATTAATTAGCCTTGGCATTTTCAGATCTCTAATTGTGAGATGCTTCAGGCTGCAAACTTCATGGGGCTACACATTGGGAGTGGGGATAATGGATAAGGAGGAGGCCCTGCATATAGATTCCCGTTCATAAATAACTCCCAACAGAAGTCTTGGCAAAATAATATAGCTCTGTATCTAATATTAAGTGCTAAAGAGTTATACCTGTCACCAGCAACAAGTGAGATAAAGACAAGGCTGAAAGCTTGTAGTGTTGATCCATACAGTGGATTTAGGAACGGGGTTAAGGAACATTTCAGTTTGGGTGTAGACTACAAGAAAGACAGTACATTTATGACAGATACATAATTTCCCTCACTGCCTCTTTCCTTGTGCTTCTGGTTAATAAACAGATTTAAATGCATCAGCTTCTCCAAATATTGAAGTGGAAAAAAACATGGTTCCAAACAGGCTCTGTATTGCTGGATAGCCATTCCATTACTTCATTATTTAGTTTCTTTGGGCTGCTTAACACAATATTTGCCTGAAAGGGTTTGATTTTTTTGTTTTTTAACCTTACACATTTTTCACACAGTGTTAGCATGAGCTATCCTTCAGTATGCTATGTGGAAAACCAACACAGATGAAAAAATGTATCTTTAGAAGCCAGTGACAGTTAAAAATAAATAAATGAAAAACCTAAAGAAAAATGGGTACTCTCTAGTCTCCTTTTGTTACAAAACATAAACACTTTAGAGTTGACTGCATTAGATTTGAAAGCTGATTTTCCCACAACAGCAGTAAATATTAGAAAAGTGGACTAGAAGCTGTCAAATTCAAATCAACAAGAGGTTGACAGATTGTTACCCCCAATACTCTAGCATCTGTATTTCTGGATATAATCATCTGCTCTGAAAGCACTTGAAAAGAAGGTGATGAAACATTGGCAGGCATTTCTAGTGCTTTCTCCCTAGCACTCCTGCATGGAGTCTGCAAGCTAGCCAGGAAACCAGCAGAAAGAAATGTATTAATTCTCACCCACTCCACCTCAGCAGAGGTTTGAATTACAAACAGATCTCCAAAACAAAGAACAGCTTTTGCTTTTGTTACAGTAATAATAAACATTAGTGTTGTGAAAAGAATTACTTGAATTTAATTTTCTATTAATTGCTACAAAATATAATTTTTAAAGCATACAAGAGACAGTTAATCAGGTGTTATTGACCATTTGTTAAACTTACCCGGATCATTCCAAATCAGATGACTCAGCAAAAGAATGTGAGGTTATTTTCCCATTCCCTTCACTCCACCCATAATAATGCAATGATTGATTCTGAATTCAGATTTAATACAAAAGTTACTAACAACCCTCTGATTTACTGCATTGTTGGTCAAATATTCTTTTTTTTTATTATTAACTTGCTGCTTGGAATGAGTTGGGCTCCAGTCAAAATCTTGAAGAACAAAGTCAGTCAGTTGCCTCCATAGAGGCACCATATCTTTGATGTGGTCTTTAAACATGTGACTCCTGTCTCTCATTTTAGGTGATATACGTAATGACTTGTACCTGACACTAGAGAAGGGGGATTTTGAGAGAGGTGGGAAGAGTGTTCAGAAGAACATCGAAGTGACCATGTATGTTCTTTATGCAGATGGAGAGATCCTGAAGGTAAGCAAATAAGTTTGTTTCTGTGCTGAGTTACATCAATATCAACCTCCTTGTTCCATGTACATCTTCTCTTGCCTTCTCTAATACCCTGGAAAGTTTTGAATAAAATTATTTCCTTTAACTTTTGGGGCCTTTTGAGTTCTTTATTTACTTCAATACTATGATAAAAAAGATTCAACTACCAGGTTTGAATTAATTTAGGGCAATTCTGCTAGTGGAGAAATAATTGTAAACCTCTGAATTTGGGGATTTGGACAAAACATTAACAAACAGTAAGTGAAAAGCTAATTTAGTTAAAATTTTCACTCATAGTGGATCAAAACTCAAGAATTCAATGCCAGTGATGGGAGGGGAGAAGGGTGTGGCTGACTAAATTTGAATGAATGCATTGTGCTCTGGTGTGTGGGATCACAGCATTGCTCAGGTTTAGCCCAGCTGCCCCTCTGTTAATGATGGAGGGGTGGCTGGGCCCAATGTGAATGGCGCTGTAACCCTGTGCCCAGAATGGGGAGCCAGGCCCAGCCCCAGGGGAAGGAGCCACTACTGCAGGGTGTGTGGGGCAGGATCACAATTTTTAGTGTCTAGCAAAAGTTATGAAGTTAAGCTCCCAGGCTTGTTTTTTGAAAGTGTTGTGCAAGTTTCCTTTGAGGATGAGGACTGAATAGGTCGCTCTATATCTGACTGAATAGAGACACTGGATTTCTGGTTTATTAAAATAATCTATTACCCACTACCAAGCCCCCCTTTCCTTTCCTCCTTTTGACTGGAGGGATGTTAACGGACCATTTCATCTTGAATGGTCCCTTGAAATTTGTGTTAGCTGCTTATGCTAAACAATCTGTTCCACCTTGTATTTAGCTGTGACACTCTGAGTGAGTTTCCCAGACCTATAGAAGAGCTCTGTGTAAGCTCGAAACCTTATCTCTCTCACCAGCCAGATGTTGCTCCAATAAAAGATATTACCTCACCCACCTTGTCTCTCTGATATCTGGGACCAACACAGTCACAACAACACTGCATACAAAAATATGAGTAAGGATGACAGAATTGGGCTTTTAGGGAGAGATTGAGATGTCCTTAAAATTATTGGGTTGTCCCACCGAAGTCTGTAGAAGGCATTGTATTCAAATATGAATTATGTCCCAAGTCAACAAGTTTGGTGGTTTTAGTCTAATTTCAGTCTAATTTTAATGGAAATTCCCTCACACTGCTTTGTAATTTAGCACCCCTTATCACAAGCAGCAATCTCTGTTCAGAATAGGCCATAGACCAGGAACAGCAAAATATATTTTGAATCGGAATTGTGGTGCTTTGATTGAGAGGAACTTGCGCAGTTCTGCTCAGTTACTGTATGCTTGGAATAGAGAATTGATATCAGTCTCTCCTCTCCATTAAGCACTAAAAATTATTAAATTCACCCTATAATTAAACAAAAGAAACTTGGAGAAAATGTCTGCATCCCACTGTGTAAGCAGCCTCCAGGAACTCAGGTGATCCTTCTCGGAAAACAAATATAAACACTGAAGATATTGGATCAAGCAGCTCTTCCAGAAACTCCTTACTATTAATGTTTACAATAAAAATTATTAATCTTTAATGCATTCTTTTGCATTTTCTTTCCTATTATGTTGAATTATTGCAGCTGAAGTTCTCTGGCTGACAGTGTCTTTGCAGCAGCAGCTTCTCCTTCTGTTTAATATCAAAGTCCTATCTGACCTTGAGTGATATCTGCCTCACTCCTGATGGGAAATGGCAGGGACATCACAAGTATACACTTGCTCTAAATGCACAAAATGAAGATTAACTAGACCACATGTATGAAGTGTAAAACAAAATACCTTGAAATTTTGCAAATAGTTTGAAACAAAAGCAGAATGATCTGAAAATAAAAGATAAAAAAATATTAATTTAGTGTCATACTGAAAACACCTGGGGTAATAAACCTGTGTAGGTTTTTGGCAAATGGATGCCTAGACATCTTAAAATCCATTACAAAGATGAGACTATTAAAAGTGATAGAGCTCATCATTCTTGGAGATCTTCACCTAAATTAAGAGGAAGACCTTGAATACAAACTTTCTTTATCTAATCTTTACAGCATTTTGAAGGCTGACACAAACTGGAAATCTAATGTTTGAGGAGCTGACATTTTCTGTTTTTCTGGGTTTTTCTATAGATTTACAACACCAGTATACACTTGATAGGTCAACTGTCTTCTGCAATGACAAGGATATTAATATTCAATGATAAGTTACCCCACTAAATTAACAGTAATCCCAGATGGCTGGTCTCATTTGCTTTTACTTTGGCAGATGAATTGGCAAAATTTTTACATCAAGCAGAAAACTCCACAGTGAACAAAGAGATGAGACAGGATTAGTCTCCAGATTTAATTCCATATAGTGTGTTTCTGTTATGTGGTAGTGATTATTTCTGCATATAGGCAATTGGCATTTTTGAAGTGATCTAAATTCAGTTCAATAGATGTTAAATTTGATATGTTTCATGCTGCTATTCTGAAGTAATAAACTATACAGATATTCAGATTAATGGGAGCAAAGTTCTGCTTCCTCTTGTGGGCTATTATTGCACTAGGATGGATATTTTGCTTACTTGTTATTAGGTATGTCAGATCCAATAGTCCATATTCCACAGTGTTTCCTATTTAGGAATCCTCAGTTGTTGTTAATCAGTTCCTTTTTGGACAACTGTTTGAACATTTGAAATGCTGTATAACATTCTTTTGAATTTTGGGTCAGATCCTCAGCTGGTGTAAATTGAAATATCTCCATTGTTTTCAGTCAAGCTGTGTTGACTGATACGAATTGAGAATCTGGCCTTCTATGTTTCAATTAAATATTTGGTCTGAAGTTTAAAAACACATGAGCTTCTTTGTGCATTGAGCACACAATCTCTCCATTTTGAGAGTGTATCCACTTGAATTAATCTGTTTGGATTGTAAGTTCTTTTGGGCAAGGACTGTCTCTTGCTATGGTATCTGTTTGTACAGTACCTAGTACTATGAAACCCCAATCTCAGTTGTAGCCTCTAGGTGCTACTATAATATAAATAATAACAAAAATATGGGTCGATATTGAAATGGCCCATCCTGTTGAAATGAGGATGCTCAGAGAGCTGGCAATATATTCAGTTCATCTTACTTAGAATCAACATTATATGTTGACTAATTATATAGATTTGGCACATTTATTATTATTGATGTGTTCAATAATAATTATGATTAAAGTTTCCCTTTTTCTTAATGAAACCTTTTAGAGTATTTCCTTTGTTGGATGATGGTGAAGTCATGTAAGGAATTAGGACAGAGTTTCAGATATCACAGATTTGAGAGGTTAGAGACACATATAGATTGTTAGGTAGATTTTATTTTATAAGTGACTGATTTTAAAAATATATCATTTAATTTCAAAGGTATCCCAAATCCAAGTAAATAAAAGAGCATTGGGTCCTCCTCGGAGAAGCCAGGAGCACAAATAACTTTCTTACAAGAGATCCACCTAATTTCTTACCAAATTACAAGCAAGAATGGATGTATTAAGTAGATTGAGTGACAATGATTTTGATACATGGGCACTTCAGTGTTAAGTCTCTTTTGAGAAACAGGATAAAAAGACCATTTTATTGTAGTGGAGGGAAAGATAGGTGAGATGGAATTATTAGTTAATATGAATTCCTATACTTTGAATGCTTCAGGAACTGGCACCTTACAAATAAACTCTGTTTTTCTACTATATGTAGAAGCACGTGATATAACAATAAGTACTTATTAACAAAATTATTGATCATTGTGACAAAGTCAAACCTCACAGCTATAAGAGAGGGCATGTGTATCATGTGTATCATTCCTAGAACGGTGAAGGCCCTTTTACCTATGAACAGAAAAGACATTATCTCAGGTTAATTTGAGACATGTGAGTCCCATTAAGGGGCTTCCAGTGACCTTTAAAAACCCCTCCTCCAGTGAGAGAGTGGGAGGAGGGAGAAGAAACAAGCTGCAGCAGGGTTAGGGGCAGCAGGAAGAAAAGGGTTCTCTTAGGTGAGAAGGCTGGTCTCCTTACACAGGAAACATTGAATTTACGTCTGTTTTGGGGAAGGGCTAGTAACCAGAAACCAGCATAATAAGTTAATACTCTAGTCAGGGATCAAGAAGATGTGTTTCTTTTGTATTATGGGGTTCTTTTGCTTAAGAGAACTATTCTAGCCTACCCTGAGCCTGACCTTGTAAATAAACCAAAGTTAAGAACTTAAAAACCTCCAGAGTAGGACTGACTTACTCCAGCTGTACCTCTGCCACCACAGAGAGAAATGCTGAGGCTGACGTGGCCAAAAAGGTGCCTTGCCACATCATATACAGCAGTGTTTCCCAACCGCTTGTGTAGGGAAAGCCCTTGGTGGGCCAGGCCGGTTTGTTTACCTGCCCCGTCTACAGGTTCGGCCGATTGCAGCTCCCACTGGCTGCGGTTCACTGCTCCAGGCCAATGGGAGCTGCTGGAAGCGGTGGCCAGCACATCCTCGCGCCGCTTCCAGCAGCTCCCCTTGGCCTGGAGCAGAGAACCGTGGCTAGCGGGACCCGCAATTGTCCGAACCTGCGGACAGGGCAGGTAAACAAACCAGCCCGGCTTGCCAGGGGCTTTCCCTACACAAGCGGTGTCCCAAGTTTGGGAAACTCTGATATACAAAAATCTGCTGTATGGGTGAGGGGACATGCAGAAAGAGAGAAACCTCACCTTTAATCTTAGTTCCTCCTGAGCTGCTGACAAATTGGAAAGTCCAGTTCCTCCAGTGATTATGGTCACTCACTAGTTGTTGTGGTACTTCATCCCAGCTGATGCCAGATCATTCAGTGTCCTCTGGCACTGTCTTCTGTCATTTCTTCCTTGACCTTTCTTGCTTTCTCTTTCCTTTCTCAGATACCCATTTCAATACTTGCTTAGCATGTCTCATCTTCCCTATGGTATATATATCCCAGGCAGCTGACCCGTCTTTCTTTGATGATATTTTATAACATGTCCTGCTCTCTCAGCTCCCTTACTCTTATATTTGTAATTTTGTCTTTCCATGAAATATTCAGTATTTTCCTCCACCATCTTTGATGGGAAGCCTCCAATCTCTTTTTGTTAGCCACAGTCATTGGCCATGTCTCTGCTCTGTACAGAAACATGCTCAGTACAATCACATGGTATAATCTGACCTATCATTTGGTGTGAAGATCTGTTTGACCAAATTTGGTCATCCTTCCAAAAGTGGTGTTTGCTTTTCCTAATCTTGTGCAAATATGTTTACCACTGCCACCTTTGAATGACATCACACACACCCAGGTAATAGAACATTTCTAGCTGTTCAATTTCTTTTGCATCCATGTGCACCTTTGTATCTGTTGTCCAGTTTTCTATTTTCATAATATTGTTTTTTCTCTGCATTTATTTTCAGTCCAAATTTTGCTGCTTCCTGTTCTACCTCTGATGTAAGGGCAGTCATTCCATTCCACGTCATACTTAGGGCTGGTCTACACTATGGCAGTAAATTGATCTAAGTTACACTACTTCAGTTACATAACTGAAGTCAATGTAGCTAGATCCACTTACCGCAGTGTCCACACTGCGCTGTGTCGATGGGAGATGCTCTCCCACCGACTTCCCTTATGCTTCTTGGTGGAGAGGTGGAGTAGACAAATCAATCGGAGAGTGCTTTCCCATCGATTAAGCATGTCTTCATCAGACCTGCTAAATCAACACTGCTGCAGTGATCACAGCAGTGCTGATTTAGCCAGTAGTGTAGACCTGGCCTCAGTAAAGCAATGTTGTCAGCAAAGTTAAGGTTGTGTAACTAGTCTCTGCTAACCAATTTTACACCATCCATGATGCCTTGTGTTGCCTGCTTCATCACCCAATCTATCGCCAATGCAAAGAGGATTGATGATAACACACACCCTTGTCTAACTCCAGTCATAGTATTGAACCATTCACCCAGGCCTGTATCCAATCTCACTGCATATCTACTTCCATGATATAAACTCCTTATAGTGCTGATCAGTTTATCTGTTATATCCTACAGTGTAAACACTGTAATGGCAGCAAATGTCATATTAGTTACATGATTATATTTATTTATTGTGGGGTTACTTAGAAGGAGATAAGCTAAATATAAAGGATAGGGAAGGAGAGTAAGGCTGATAGGGAAGGGAGGGGGTAAGGTGAAGAGACTGCGAAGGAGGGAGAGGGTTGGAGCTAGAGCCCTGCAACTCTACAGATATCCACCTTATATCCATGGACCATTTTTGCAGATCGTGGATCTAATGCAGATACAAATTTTGTATCTGCGCAGGGTTTTCTTGAAGCAAACCTCCAGTCAGCATAGGGCACAGAAAATCCAGTCAAAGTTTTAGAAAGTTGTCTGAATGTCCAGTGTTCCCTGCTTTGGCTGCTTTTGTTCCTTCTGGCTGGTTCCTCTCTGCCGTTTTCCCTGGGGGAGGGGTGGCACTTGGGTCCTAGTGCCCCCAGAGTATTCTGTTACATTATAATCTCGTAGACTTTAAGGTCAGAAAAGACCATCATTATCCTCTAGTCACCTCCTACACATTGCAGGCCACAGAACCTCACCCACTCACTCCTGTAACAGACCCCTAACCTCAGGCTGAGTTACTGAAGTCCTCAAATCATGATTTAAAGAGAATCCACCAATTACACTATTTTAAACCTGCAAGTGACTCTTGCCCCGTGCTATAGAGGAAGGCAAAAAAACCTCCCAGAGTTTCTACCAATCTGACCCGGGGGGAAAAATCCTACCCGACCCCAAATATGGTGATCAGTTTTAGACCCTGAGCATGTGGGCAAGAACCACTAGCCAGACACCTGGGAACAAATTCTCTGTAGTAACTCAAAGCCCTCCCCATCTAGTGTCCCATCCCCAGCCATTGGAGATATTTGCTGCTAGCAGTCACAGATCGGCTTCATGCCATTATTGTCAGTCTCATCATACCACCCCTCCATAAACTTATCATGCTCAGTCTTGAAGCCAGTTAGGTTTTTTGCCCCCACTGCTCCCCTGGGAAGGCTGTTCCAGAACTTCACTCCTCTGATGGTTAGAAACCTTTGTCTAATTTCAAGCCTAAACTTGTTGATGGCCAGTTTATATCCATTTGTTCTTGTGTCCATGTTGGGGCTTAACTTAAATACCTTCTCTCCCTCCCTGGTATTTATCCCTCTGATGTATTTATAGTGAGCAATCATATCTCCACTTAGCCTTCTTTTGGTTAATCTAAATAAGCCAAGCTCTTTGAGTCTCCTTTCATAAGGTAGGTTTTCCATTCCTTGGATCATCCTAGTAGCCATTTTCTGCACCTGTTCTGTTTGGAATTCATTCTGTTCTGTTCCTTCCATATACATATTTCAAATTGATAGAGAAGTTCAAAACATTAAAAGGGAGGAACCTACCCCACCCAAAAAATAAAAAATCAATAATCCAAATACTGGGTTACTATTTTCCTGGGGGGCAATGGGGGTAACATAAACAAAATCATTTTTTCTTGGAAGTTATACTTGCAGATTCTTTCAGCTGTCCTTTTTCTGCTTTGTTTTAAGATGTATGGTGTAGTCAGAGCTTCCAGGTTGCTTTGCAAGTGTCCAGCCCAGTGCATGCACTTGTGCTTTACCTTTTTATATATCCGTATTTCAATACAAACCCTGGAGTATCTCCAATTTGGGAACATGCGGCCCTTTCTCCAGCTGTTTGCCACCTGCTCACTATTTCTCCCAACAGGAATCCCCCTGTTGTGAATGGGGGATTCAGGAAGTTTCCATAATACTCCTAAATTAAATTGATATGTACAGTTTTTGTTCCTCCATGGGTTGAGAATGTATAGATTAGTCAAGACTACCCTGGAGTTTTTTAGTCTCCAAGAATGGGAATCCACTCTGGTATCATTAGGTGGTAATTATTAACCTGAATGTTCTTTGCTTGCCATTACTCAGTGACATGAAATAAAATGTTCTATCTAAGGGCACTAGGGCACTGGCATTTGATCTCAGAATGAGGTTGTATGGCCAGTGCTTCAAAGAGCCAAAAAAATTTGAGAGCTCAGAGAGTTCTTCCCTGAATCACATTAGTGAGCTGAGACCCAAAAGTAGGAATCTAGCTAAATAATGTTTTAAGAGAAGCCTAATTACAAGTGAGTAATTATCTGTTACTACCCATTTTTTCCTTCTGGTCTCTTTGTTAATATATATTTTGTACTTACTTGATACAACGGTTAAACTAAATAATAATCTGAGGAAAACGGAAAGCAAAGAAATCCTGTTTGAATGCCGCTTGAGACACAGGTCCCAGAGTTGTACCTCTGATCCGAAGCACAGTCTAAAAATCTCCCTTCAAAAAACTTCAGATTCCTTTGCATCCAGGATTCTCCTTCTATCTCTGTCCTCGTGTTTGCAGAAGGGTATGAATTATACAGAGAAAAAAAGACTCTAGATTTCAGTAACCTCAGCATGAGGCTCACACAATGTAATAAAATGACTTGTGTAGCAGTGTGATGTCTTTTATTCTTTCTTTTTTGTTTTGTTCCAGGACTGTATCAGTTTAGGCTCAGGAGAGCCAAACAGAAGTGCATACCACTCTTTTGTCCTCTACCACAGTAACAGCCCTCGTTGGGGGGAAATTATCAAGCTACCCATCCCCATTGACAGGTTCCGTGGGTCTCACCTTCGCTTTGAGTTCAGGCATTGCTCCAGTGAGTGCAACATAATCCTTTGTCCAAAACAAATCTAAAAATGTTGATTTCTTTCAATTACAAGTAGAAGATTAAAATGCTAAGTCACTGGAAGAGGGAATCTTAGAGTAAAATAAGTACAGTGTTAAGGATCCAGTGTTTGGAATGGTGCTATCAAGAGTTGTTAGAGAATATAAAAAAAGGGTCTAAATTAGAACATGCTGTTCAGGACAACAGACTCCCATATTGTTTTCCTACTGTGTTCTTTGACATATTGTTTTTTCAAGTTGTGCATATGATTTACTCTGGTCAACACAATCTTGATAAAGGCTTGTCTGTTTTACATTTGTAGAGACTAATTTTGTGATCAATAGCATAAACTGCAACCTAGTACAGTGTGTGTGTCTATCTATCTATCGATCGATAGATAAATAGATTAGATAGAAAAATTAATCCTGATGTGGCTTCATGCATTGGTTGTTAGAAATACAGAGAGGCTAAGGAGTGAGTGTGTAGTATAGAGAGTGGGGGAGGGGAATATACACACACACATTTGCAGCATATGCAGAAATGTTTCTCTGTGTTCTTTATTTCCTGTTGCAGCTAAAGACAAAGGAGAAAAAAAGCTTTTTGGCTTTGCATTCACTCCTCTGATGAGGGATGATGGCACCACCCTATCGGATGATATCCATGAGCTTTATGTTTATAAGGTACCATAGCTCACAACTCTTCTAATGCTGCACTGCAGACCTGCCACCCATTTATCCCTACTTCAGTGTAGATACATTTGAGTAACTGTCATTACATTTCTGATAATGCTGTTTTTCATTACATGAGGAAATAGTGATAGGATTCTGAACCTATTTATAACAGATCCCAATTTATAGGACTCAGTATAGATGGGTGTCATTTTTCAGGTACAATTGATTTTCCTCCTCAAATTATAATGACCTTTGTTACTCCTCTCTGGTTTTAAATTCAGTCTCACTAGTATTCATAACCACCCAAGAATGCTATGAGGGTATGTTATTACTATACACTTTTATGCTCTGAAAACATGCTGTTATGGACTAGACTAGTAATGTGAGACACCATAATCCTGCTCAGCAATACCCTAGCAGAGTAATTTTGTCCTTACAAGGTTACCCTAGTTTTTTCCTTCAGTGTATATATATATATCTATATATATAGATATATATATATATATATATATCTATATATATATATATATATCTATATATCTATATCTCAAACAGATAGATTACATCTGGAAGATCCTTAAAAGTTGTGAAGAGATCTGTGAGTGGGAGACCACATTTTCTTAAGCACAGGTGACTTAATGTACTGTACCTGAGGATGGCAAGTATAGGTTTCTGTGTATAGATTTTCTGTGCACTCAGAGGATTGTACGATGGCATTCTGATTTATGACTAGGTATCCTAGATGCTATGATAATACAAATAATAATTCAGGCTAGCAAGGCATGAATGTGTGGAATAAAGTAAATCAACTGGGTAAAATTTGGTTTCCTTTCTGTATCTGCAGTGTGATGAGAACAGCACATTTAATAATCATGCTCTGTACCTGGGGCTGCCCTGCTGCAAAGAGGACTACAACGGCTGCCCTAACATCCCTTCTAGCCTCATTTTCCAGCGTAGTACCAAAGAGACCTTCTCGATCTCCACCCAGCTCTCCTCCACCAAACTCACCCAGAACGGTACCATAACTGTCCCTTCTGAAAACAAGGCCATTGAAACATGTTCCGTTTTTTCACTATTTTTCACTGTTTTTTTCTATGGATTAATGTTAGCTGTGCTTATATTTACTAAGCTCCAGTGCTACTGGAATGAGTAGAGAAAGGGTTTTTTTAAGGAAATGAGCATACTAACTTGTAACAGAGATAGTAGGTATATTCTGTAAATAGAGGCACAAAGGCTAGGATAAAACATTGTTAATTCTGATTAAACTCATGAGAATAATAAATTCAAAGTTAGCTTGTTAACTCAATTCTAAATTAGTTCTGTTGGGCTTTGTATTGAAGGTTTTTGTGATCAAGGCTTGATGTTGCTTACTTCAAGTCCTCAGAGATACCAAAGGGTGAAATGTGGCTGCCCACAATGCAACATCAAGACAAAATACAACCTTTACTTTTTAAACACCGTTCATTTCTTTCGCAATAATGTAGGTTTCTAGGTTTACTCCTTAGGTTTTCTCTTTGAGGTGAGGAGTAATTCGTGGAACAAGTATCGTCTCTTCAATCTCTATCACATCTTGGGGGTGGCTTTCTTCCTACCTTACTTGTTTATAAATTTTGAATGGTTCTGTGTGTGTTTCTAACCCACAAGCTTTTGTTATGGGAAGGATTCTTGAACTGTTGTTAACTGTTTTAGAGGCTTCACTTAAACTTATACCATGTTTCAGTCTTTCATCATATTGCATTAAAAGCAGGAGAGAGACCACAGACAAGATCTAAACGTGCAGTGGAAACTGAAACATGTCTTTCTTTTAATGGCCAGTCTGGGCCCTCGATAGTTGTCATACTGATTCTGAACTTTAGTATCCCAGCCATGTACTGCCTGTACTAGACATTCTTCAGTGTCCTTGTGCTTTATAGTATATCAGAGTGCATGTTCCTTTCTTGTATCATTTTGCAGTGGACTTGCTTGCCCTCTTAAAATGGAAGGCTTACCCAGACCGTGTAATGGATATCCTAGGAAGACTGAGGCATGTCAATGGCGAGGAAATTGTTAAGGTACTGAGTCAACTAATGGTCACTCTTACTGATGGAAAAATTATTTTTTATGATAACAAAGTATTTGAGGGAGCAAACCAGAAGAGGCCTTCCTGTGATTGACTCTCTGCTGTCAATTTTTAAAGTCCAGATAATATGACTGTTATCTGAGATGTTATGTACGTGGTATTTTTTAGGGGGCTCAGGGTTTTGTATATATATTTTTTCAGTGTGTAGATAAAATTAATGTTTCTGCTTTATTCCTCGACCAAAAAAAGTTAAAGATTGAGATAATGTTGAACATTACACATTAATCTATAACAACATTAGAATGTTGCAGTTATTTAATACATTTGAAAGAGAATTTAGACAAGTTTAAGAAAATAAATGTATGAAAGCTGAGAATTTAAAACACTGTAATTCAAAAATCCTAAACTCCAGAAACACACAGTAAATCCATATTATCCCTGCCAACTACAGCTTCTCCTTGGAATTATTGTCCGAAAGGGGCTCCACTTTACGCAGGCACACATCCAGGCACTTTTGATCAGAGATTTTTCACCAGCAGTGTCCACATCTCTGTGCCTGCTCCCTACACATCCTCGTGCTCTGGACCAATGGTATATTAGTGAGGAGCGGACCCATTGCAGCTCCAGTTCCTTTTCAACCACCTGTAGCTAGAGAGGGAGCATTGTGGTGTCTGCTAGCTTAGCATACCTAGCTGACCATTTATTTTATTATTTTCTTATTTTTGTTTCTTCTTGGTACAAGCTGTGCTTTTGGAGGTTCCCCCACCCTTGTTTTTCACAGCAAGGGCCTCTGCCCTTTTACCTCCTTTGTCTGCAGCCTTCCTCCTTGGGCTATGCCCAAAAACCTGGATTTTAAACCCTGCCAGACCTGCCACGGGTCGTTCCCCTTGGCAACGGGCATTCTGGCTGCCTCAGAGAGTCCCACATCCTACAAAGTGTAAGGTCTGCTCTGGTTTCAGGAGCAGATCCAGGAAGCTAAGGGAGGACAGACTAAAGTTACTTCTTATGGAGCAGTCCTTGAGAGCCACCATCACTTCAGGGTCCAACTCCCCGTGCATACATTTGCATCAACCTCTCAGAGCATTCTGATGACGACTTTGGCTCCGGTGTGCAGAGAAAGGGTAGCTTCAGAGAGTTCAAAGCCGTCTAAAAAGAACAGACATCACTACACCCATATGTGGCATATAAAAGAAGGGGAAAGTCACCCCAAAGGCCAGGGATTGAGAAGGCAAGATGGGTACAACGAGGCTTCTACCTCCTCTGGTATCAAGATGTCGGTACTCATGAACAAGACTTCCAGCACACATACTGAGAAGTCTTAGGACAAACAGCCCTGTTCAGCACGATTGTCAGTACTCTTGGAGCCCTCCAACCTAAGGATTTCAAGAAACTGCCACCGACCCCAATCCAGGCACTCTCCTCAGGCTTTGTGCATAAGGAACATATGGACCACCCATCCATACAGTCTCCACCACCACTCAACTCACCTCAGCCTGAGGAGCAGTGTCCAGAATTGCTGATACCAACCAGTTTTCTCTATCACGAGGCTCTCCAAGTCACAGCCTGAATCCGCTGTACTGAAAGGTACACAGGGATTTCCTACCGGTACCAATGTACCCACCTGTCCTGACATACTGCCCAGCTTCTGTGCACCTCCACACTAAAAGTCAGCCACTGGTTCCAACTCAGAATCCAGTACCAACACAACCACCAGTAAAGAGATAACCAACAGTACCAATACTCCTAGCTCCTCTGTTAGATACAGGGAGGCAACACCTCCTTGGACTCAGACATTTCTGTCCAGGATTCCACCACATTTCCATTCCAGCCTCCCTCTCCAGCAGTGTACTGTAAGGACAAGACCCCTGGAATGAGCCAACTTCCAACCTGCCAACCTTGGCAGGAGAATCCTTACGGTCTCTTTTGCTTTCCTTATACACCTCCACAATGGGCTTTCTGGAACCCTTGAGCTTCTTATGCTGACTAATTTTATAGAATGCTCTCACAGAAGAAGACTTATCAAGAAAAGCAGGCACTGGGATCCTATTCTCCAGCAACACTGCCAGAGCCCATGTCAGTGTATTGCAACCAGGATCCCCACTGACACAGCAGCAGGTCTTCTGCCACTGCTAGGGCCCCAGGCTGGGACGCAGTGGAGTGGGAAGGCCTGCATCCCGCCTGCCACCCAACTCGTGGGTGGCAGTCTTCCTCTCTCCCAGGTCCTTTGGAGGCCTGGGCTCATTGCTACTGTTCACATTGCTACTGCTCAGCCCTGCCTGAGCGCCTGACACGTTTTTGTTTGTTTGTTTGTTTTGTTTTTGTTTTTTTGGAGGGGGAGGGGTCCACTTTTGTTTTTTTTATTTCTCAGAAGAGTTTCTCCTGGCCCTTTCCAGAGAGAAAATACAAAACAAGATGCAAAACTTTGTTTCATGTACATAAACAGCCTGTTGGAGTATAAAGAGCAACCGATAAGTGTTTCAGAAGAACATTGGCTTACTCCAGGGGCACTTCAGGAATAACCATGAGGAATAACCATGATTTCTCCTTTCGTCCCACTGGGATGTTCTTAAGTCATTAGTCACTGTTCTTTTACAGATTTGCCATGGAGAAGATATGAAGACTGGAAATCATGCTGACAATTGGAATAAGCCATTCCTAATCCCATCCCTGACCCAAATGCAATAGGCCATGTCTTTCTTTTAAAGAAGATAACTGAGAAAACAATTCCTAATCCAAAACTAGCATCCAGCTTGACAACCGAGTAGGCCAGACACCGATCCCACTTCCTGCCCAACTCACGCTCCGACGCCATCTTGTTCCCTCCCCCTCGCAGTAGCAGTGTCGCTCGCAGGTCACTCTCAACTCCCCTCCCCCCGTTGTTGCCCCGCCCTGACCCAGGGCCTGGGCTTATTGCTACTGTTTGTGTTACTACCGCTCAGCCCCTGCCTGACGGCCTGAGCTTCTGACTCATTTTTGCCCCGCCCTGACCCAGGGTCTGGGCTTATTGCTACTGTTTGTACTGTTACTGCTCCATCCTGCCTGAGGGCCTGAGCACCTGACTCACTGTTGCCCTGCCCTGACTTAGGGCCCGGGCTTTCTGTGCTTCTTTCAGTTGCTGCAAGGGCCGCCGAGGGAGACTCCCACTGCCGGACTAATTCCCCCAAGACATCAACAGTGTATAGTGAGGCAGTATGGCTCCCCGCCGCCCTGGAGAGGGATGAGCCCCAGCTAACCTCTTTACACCACATAATACCAAAGCTTCTTTGCAGGCCTCTCTCAATGCTGCTAGTACAGCCTCTTGTTCGTTTTGACTATTTGGTCCAGGGTCACAAATCACTTCACTATGGATCCTGTGGTGCACCACCCTGCCCAACTGCTACTCTGTGATGTACACCTCTCCCAGAATACATCAGATCAGACAGATGGATACTTGAAGTATTATAGTCGGGTTACACCATCCAGTTCAGCCCCATTCCCTCTTCCTCATCCCTTTTGAGGGACCCTTCTCACAAGGGTCTCCTAAGGCAAGAGGTAGAATTTTTCCTGCTGCTGGGGGGCAATTGAACAGGTTCCTCACAGTTTCACCTAAAAAGACTTCTACTCCAGGTACTTCCTGGGTCCCAAGAGAAAAGGGGGATGGAGACTGAACCTGGACCCTGGGCTGGTGCAACCCATTAGGTGACCTAGGCAGTCGCCTAGGGCACTAACATTTGGGGGGCAGCAACCGCCCCGGTCGTCGGCAGTATTTAGGGGGTGGGACCGTCCGCTGCCTCTGTCGGGGGCACCATTTCGGGCATGAGACCTTCCGCCGCCTAGGGCGCCAAAAAAACTGGCGGTGCTCCTGCCTGGACCTCAGGTCTCTGAACACTTTCCAAAAAATTGCAGAGATTCAGGATGGCATCCCTAGCAGCGATAATTCCATCATTAACTCGTCATTAATTGATTAATTCCCTTTCCTATATTCCCTCAATCCAGACCATGACTATGCATAGGGTGCAGGTGAGACCCACAGATACTGCTGATGGAAAATCTCTGATCAAAAGCTCATGGGCACGTGCGCATCCGTAGGGACAAAACATCTCGAAGCACTCCAGTTTCTGTACTGGTAATTAACCACTCCTTATCCTCCTCTTACTCTTGCAACATGAAAGAAAGGAAACCTTCTTTGTTGTGTCTATAAATTAAAATAACCCGGATGGTCTTTTGTTATCTGATTATATAACCTGCACCTATCATTTTGGCCTGTAAGAGCTATGGGAGAACTCTCAGGTCTAGTCTGCTGGGGGTCTGCAGCCTGTGTGTTCAGGATGAATGTGTAAAAACTTGATTTCTGTCTGTAATTGTAAAAGGGGTCTCTAGCCATTATTGTGTTTGGGGTGAACGTTTCCTTAACTTATGATTTCCTTGATTTTTAGTATTTGCATTGTTGTGAGAAAGTACAGCTAAGCAACCTTACCTCTAAATTAACCATGTTTTTTGTGTGGAAATATTGAAAAGGTGGCTGTCTCTGAACTCCCTTCCTAAATAAGCAAGAATACTCAAAAATTCATTAGTTGCATGGAGGCAATGATGGAACTGAAACTCCAGTCGACAATTTGATTTCTGAGCTAAATATGCAGCTCTGCTTGTTCACAAAGCAACAACGTGTTGTCTATTAGTTATGACTGACAAACCTAAAAAATTTCAGCATTTGGACCTGAATAGGCTCAGAAAATGCCAGATGGCTAATCAGATTTATTTCAACTTTTTAGGTCTCTTTTCTTCTATGTCTTGCCCAGATCCTTCCCTTCAGAGCAAGTAGATCATTCTCCCTTATCATTACACCAACTGCTTAACAATCTACAAGAGGCCTTCTTTATCTCTCTCCACTTTTCCAAATCTCTCCTTAGTCCTCAAAATTAGAGCTGATCAGAACATTTTTGACAAAATGTTTTTTCATCAAAGTAAGCTGTTTCACCAACACTGAAATGTTTCACAGATATGTATGTATTTTGATTAAGTTTTTAACAAGAACATTTCCAAGGTCCAGGGTGGACTCTCTGGTCATTTCCAGGGGGAGAGAGAGAGAAACCCCAATTTGAAAACCTGGCCTTTTCAATCCAAACATAGATGTTTAGACACAATTTCATTTTGCAAAAAAATTAAAAAGGTTTTGTTTTCCTTCCAATACAGAACAAAAAGAAATTTTGGCAATCTCTATTGTGCTGAGTTCCAACTCTTCTGTTATCTTACATGCCCCAGGCTTTTCCAGATCAAAGATGATATTTCAGAATACATCCACACACTTGTGAGCCTGGAGAAGGACACATGCATGCCAGATATGAAGACAGTGGCTATCCCTTCCACTAGTTCCAGAAATGCAGAGAGCCCTTCCTGCAATTTATTTTGCAGAATTTAAGATTTGGAAGGAGATGTGTTTGGGCTCTGGGATAGTGAACCCAAAAAACCTGCCCACTCCAATAGTACTCATTTTTTAATAATGCTAATTATTGAATGTTGACTTATATGACTATGAGCAAAACAGGCCTATTCCTCCATGTCCATATTTGAATTCTTCACAAAATTCCATAATTTTGAGAATAAATTTTGTCTTCAATGCAGTACAGCAAGGGTTTGCACAGGGAGAATTTTTCTTTAGGAAATCGTAAAAAATATGTGGACTTAACATATTCCAAGTGAAGTGGTGTCTGACTCCCTTTTGGAATTCACTGCCATTCAGTGACAGCTGTATCTTTTTTTCGGGAACTTCATAAATCATTTTGGTTTTTTTTCTTGTTTTTCCACATCAGAGAATCCGGTGGAATAGATTGCACAAAGCTAACCTACAATGCCAGCTATCAGTTTCACCTATAGCTAGGGTGACCAGACAGCAAGTGTGAAAAATCGGGACAGGGTGTGGAGGGTAATAGGCGCCTATATAAGAAAAAGCCCCAAATATCCCTATAAAATTGGGACATCTGGTCATCCTACCTATAGCACTGTCACTTCGCTATCTTCTTCTCCAGTGGGTCCTATTTATTGAAATGGAAAGCAGTGGGAGATCAGCACACTGAGCAGCCTGCCATGTCATGGACAAAAGGGGCTGACATTATATAGCTAAATTGTTGCACAGATACTTGATTTAAAAAATAAAAACCTGAATCTCTGTGCTGTAAAATACAACCATTTTGTACTAACCATGTCTTGAAACAATTACTGTTTACTGTGAATCAGTGGATGTGCTTGTGTCAGATGTGGAATGCTATCTGACATGCTATTAGGACTGCAGAATAGTGAACAGTTTTGTCAGTCTTGGGCAATACTGTTGATCTGCCCAGAGACAGTGAAAGGCAAACACTATGTAAATTAAATGAAAATAGTTTGTAATAAAATAATGTTTCTGTTTTCTTTCATTTTCTTTTATAATTGTTCTTTGTAATGGGAAGGGAGACATTCTTGGCAATAAGTCATTTTTCTTACACATACTATGGGTGAATCTTAAGTGGTCTGTTCCTGCAGAATGGTGGTAAAGACATAGGAAAGTATGACACATCTGAGAATAAAAGCAGTGCTATTGAATGTAAGCAGGGTTTGTAGATTTAAATTCTCTGTCTCTTCCTACCATTTCAGTTCCTGCAAGATATTCTAGACACGTTGTTTGTGATTTTGGATGACAATACAGAAAAGTATGGCCTGTTGGTCTTCCAGTCACTGGTAAGTAACCCCATCCCATTAAATTAGTACTTTTCTTTCTCTGGTGGTCAGTATTTCCTGTGCTCTTATTACCTTACCACCATGCCTTATTGCTATTATCTTATTACCTTAAAATGTGTGAGAGATTCAGCTGGAGGTTCTACACCTGTACTTTTTTGTAACTTTATTGGGTGCAAGGAGTAGGATAACCATAGCCAAAATATGAGGAGAGAAGGATTACATCCATCAGAATGGGAGGGGCAAACAATAAGTCAAAGAGGAGCATTTCCATTGTCAGCATATGAAAAAAAAAGCATTAACATCTGACTGTTTCTTAGCCTGTTCAGCTTGTTCATTTAATCCCAGGTGACATGTGCAGTTTGCTCTGTTATGGGTTCCCTTCTCTATCTTCCGCAGGTGTTCATCATAAATCTGCTACGTGACAGCAAATATTTCCATTTCCGACCTGTTATGGACATGTACATTCAGAAACACTTTGCAGGAGCACTGGCTTACAAGTAGGTTGTGTTTTGTCATCACTCCGTACAGTAACACTCTCAGACTTCCGAGTAGTATGGGCACCAGGGTCATCACTTTTACAGTAGCAGAGTATATCTGGTATTCAAAAGCAAACATTCTGGAGAAAAAAAATCGTAGCATGACTTCTAAATCTAGCCACAGAGAGAGGCTGCTGAATGTCATGCCAGTCCTAGTTCCAGTCTTAGCCTGCAGGGGCTAGGAATGCTGTGAAGTGAGGAAGTCACTCAGCAGCTACTAATTAGAAACTGTGTTGTTTGATGGGCCCCACAGAGCATCCAACCTTCCTATACTAGAAGGATGCTGGCTACTTGAGGCCTGCATGAAACTTAAGCAGAGATCATGGAAATGATTCTTACATTTCTTATCAGGAATGCATCCATTGGCACAAAACCAATAGCTTCCACTTTAGGGAGACAAATCACCTATTCTCTAATACCTCTTCCTATGGCTAGTTTCAAAGAAGAGGGCAAGTATTCAGATTAGATCCAGGTATTCTATTCTGTGAGATTAAAGGCAGAATGTTCATTTCAATAGAGAATTAGAAAATTAATTTCCATTAACATTCAAAAGAGTGGTGAGCCTTCTTTTCCAGTATATTACAATGAAATCTTACTTCATGAGTCAGATTTAGAAAGCAGTAGCAATTATTAGCCAGGATTGTAATTTATCTTTCTTCCAAATTGCTTCTTGTACATAATTTAGTGGCTCCCAAACTGGGTCAAAACAAAGTAAAGACAACAATCTTCCAGCTCCATCATTCTTGGTCCTGATATTATAGGAGACTCAAGCTATAGTGTATTGAAAAAATCTTAAATAGGTTACATTAAAAATGTTCTTTAAAACAGATTGGAAACTGTATGCTTGGTATGGGATCACAAAGCACAGTGAAGTTCAGAATGATGAGAAAGCAGTTTCACAATTTTTAATAATCAGTGTCATCTTTGATCTAAGGGAAATGTTATTTGCAGTTCTACTTTCTTCTGATGAGCTGGTGTCTAAACAAACTTGTTCTTGAGCATATGTAATACCTCCGGGCATTCTAAACAGTCTTGTGCATTTCAGGAAATTAGATGAAGGTATTTTCTCTATGTTTTTACATAAGTTGGTCTCTTCCAGTTTCAAACAGTTTCTGAAAATTGCTTATCTATAAGAGCCTTACTCAGATTGCTTAGCCAAAGAGAAATACTACATGTATTTTATTTTCTGTAAACTGATTATTTTCTTTATTTGAAGTGATTTGTTATAACCCCTTTTTGATTCTTTGTTTCTTGCCATCTGAGTTAATTATGGACGGAGAGTTATTTTTTGGTGTCAGAAATTTCTTTTTTACATTTAAATTAATGTATATGTCATTACTGTAAACTTGGTTGTTTAGACTTATATGCCTAATTATTAGAAGTGAGTGTAACAAGAGAGCACATTGCATTTCTTGCTGTCTAAGGAAACAACTGCCAAGTCGTTTAAAAAAAAAACCAGAAGGTTTCAGGGTTGGCCACTTTCAGTTAATTGCTTGATGTTTCTGTCAATGTGTCTCTTACTCAGAGAACTGATCCGATGTTTGAAGTGGTACATGGACCGATCAGCTGAGCTTGTACGACAAGATCATATCCAGGAAGCAATGAGGGTATGTGTTTGTTGTAAATACCTGTATGTTCAATGTGGCTGTGGCTTCTACACAGCTGAGGCTTCTCTAAGGCACATGAAACCTGGTCTTGAACAGATTTCCAGTACTCATTTGTCCAGAGCAAATTTCAACTTTTTGTCAAAATCTGCACAAATTCTAATCTTAAGGTGAAATTCACCCTTGTGCAGAGGGCAGTACAATGTCTATGCCTCCTTAACTCCTACCAAAACCTTAGTTTGTGGATGTAAGTGATATTTTGTGGGGCGTTGGCCTTGTGCTGGCCCTCTGCACAGTAGTAAATTTTACCTTTATAGAAGTAACATTTTATAGCGATTAGAGTACAGACTGGGAGTCTGTAGTTCTGGGTTTTATTTCTGGCAGTGACACAGACTGGATGAAGCTCTAGAATATTTTAACAGTAAATGGACCCTTGAGTGGACCATGGTGATGACAGATACCATCACATAGAGCATGGATCAGTTGTCAATGAACAGAGCGTGATTTTGAAAGAAAACACAGCTTCTCATCCCTGTGCGTGAACCAGGGGAATAGTTTTTGCACTAGTTCAGTTCCACAGCAAACAAATAAAATGCTACCTTTTTACTACAATTATAGTATAACAGCAAGAACTCAAAGTCACTAAGATTAAGAGGTTTACTATAGAAAGACCATTGAATTTGGATTTCAGATGTTCACTAGGTGGAGAAACACAAACTTCTTTCTGAGTTCGCCTTTGTTGAACCCAGAGGAATGAAAGTTGGCTTCACTGACAGGTTCTCAAATAGATCATTTCATCTTGAGCAGGTCCAACCTTTTTCAGCAGATTCTGGGACAGGCAAACAGAAGTATGTCACCCTTTCTCATAAATGACATTTCCAGCTAGTATACACCTTCACATTTATGCTAATGATGCTCAGATGTTTCAGTAACTGTGGAAAGAGAGAAACAAATTGTTTCTAATGCTCTGACACAGATCAGACTTTGAATGCTCTTTTTTTTTTTTTGAAGGATGGATAGTTTTATGTCAAAGGCCTGTAAGGTCAAGGTCCATTTGTTGACTTCACATTTTAAAAGTTAATTGCTGTGTCTGCATCCTGAACATTAGCTTCAGTTCAGGAGCTATGTAAAGCATCTGTATAGAGATGGACCATTATTGCTACCAGCATCATTTCAAATTGCCTATGTAGCCTTTGGTAGAAGGTTTCACCAAGCAGTAATCCAACAAAGAGTCCACACTTCTGAGTTGCTACTTCTTTAAGTCCATACGATCACAAGACTGGTACCAGACTTGAAGAAAATGTACTTAATTCCTGAAAAATTACTTTTTGTTTATTTCTCTGTGCTCATCTGACAGTCTTTCCCTTGCTTTAAAAGTTCCCTACCACCTCCCTCAAGCTGTATTTCCAATCCTTTGTGCTTCATATTGTCTGTGCTGTAAAACAGTAGGATTCATTGAGTATTTGAAAACTAAAGCAGAGGGCTTTGGTGCCGCACGCACGCACACACTATTTTGCCTTTGCCGCTTGCAGAAACTTAATTTCCAGTTAGGGACTGAAGTCCCTTTTGTCTCTGTTAATTGTCAGACAATGCCTCCAAGATAATAGCGTTCAAGAAAACAGAAGGTTTCAGGGCATTTCAATTGATTTCTACTTCTCTAAGGGCCTTACACTCTACAACTGTGATTTTGTAGACTAACTGAACTTCTAACATTTAACATGATTTGTTAGTGTTCATGCACCAGCTTTTCTGCCATCACAGCCATGTGTTTACATCCACAACTAGTGCTCTGCCTAACTCCGTGAGGGCATTCTGGGCAGCCATTGCAGCAATAGCTGCCTGCCTCCAGAGGCATGGGTCTTTTTAAGGACCCTTTTTTTCATAGAGGATTATGGAACATCATATACAATTCCTATAATCCTCTTCCTTGGGTCACAGTGACCTTTCCCTTTTATGGAGAATTTCAAGTCACTTCACATTGCTGCATCCTCCAACTTCTGGAATTTGGTGGTTGACAGCCTGGAAGCAAAGCAGGGCAGAAATTGTAATACACTCAGAGCACTCTGTAAAGAAGGAAGATGCAAATGAAGAGGTTTATTATATTTCCAAACTGGATCACGAGGAAAGTGGTTTCTGGGTCAGGTCAAATGTTATGTACTAATGAGACAGTGTTGTGTAAATTAAAAGGAAGTTGAACTGGCCCATGTGTTCAAGGTTACCACTGTACCAGAGATAATGGAAGACTTGAACATTGTGACTTCTCAGACTGTGCTGAGACTATTGATGAATCTCATTTCCCAATTCTTTATCCTTAAAATCAGTCCACAGATATCTACAAGCATAAGTCTTACTGGCTGTTGCAAATCTTAGAGAGCAAGTCCTGGAACTCACACTGGCTGACCAGGCAAGATGCATGATGTGAGAATGTTAAAGAATTCCACTTGTGACAGGCAGGAATAGTTCTTCTTCGAGTGCTTGCTCATATCGATTCCAATTAGGTGTGCGCACGCCGCGTGTACAATCATTGGAAGATTTTTACCCTAGCAACACTTGGTGGGTCAGCTGAGGTGCCCCCTGGATGGCGCCTTCACGGCGCCGGATATATACCCCAGGCGACCCAGTGGCCCCTCAGTTCCTTCTTACCGCCTGTGACGGTCGTTGGAACTGTGGAGCGCAGCTTAGCTGAACTCCACTTCCCCAGCTTCTAGTGTAGCACTTGTTTATAGTTGTAAATAGTTTTAAGTAGTTGTTATTAGTTCTTTAGTAGTAGTTAATAGTTATTGTTCTTAGTGTAAATAGTAGTTGGGGGTAAGGGGCTTCTCCCCTCCCCACCCTCCCCGTACGCAGGCTGATGCCTAGGTCCCCGGGTTTCAAACCGTTCTCGGCCTGCCTTAAACCGATGCCTGTGGGAGACCCCCCATGACTCCTGCTTGAAGTGCCTGGGGGAATCCCATCAATCTGACAAGTGCCAAGTGACAATTTGTAAGGCATTCAAACCTCGGATTAAAAAGGAGTGGGACTTTCGCCTGAATCAGCTCCTTATGGAAGCGGCACTTCCTCGGCCCCGCACCAAGACCCGGTGCTGACTTTGTTGGTTCAAAGCGTGCCTGCGGCACCAGAAGGGTCAGCGCCACATCCAGACACCGGCAAAGACTCCTGGCATCGGACATCTCCGGCACCCTTACCAACACGGCGTCACTCCCTGTTTCTGGGACCGAAGAAGCTGCGCAAGCAATCTGCTGCCCCCTTGCAGTTGCCGTTGCCACCTGTGCTTCCCTCGGAGCCACGTCCCGTGTTGGAGTGTCCAGCAAAGGCATCAACCCCGGTACCGTTGACTCCGGCACCCCAAGAGCCATAGAGTCTGGTGCACATAAGCTCCCCAGTGTGTACCGTGGTTGAGCTCAGGCTGCCATCCACTCCAGAGACCTTCTCCACGGCGCGCAACCTCATTGCACTCACAAAGTTGAGACCATCACAGCCTTCGGTACGGCCGGTACAGGCTGTTCCCTCAAAAAGAAAGCCCTCCATGCTGTGCCCTCTGTCGCAGAGTGAGATAGGACGGCACCGATCCCAGTCCCAATCCCGGTGACAGTCCCGATCCAGACGCTGGTCTTGTTCACAGCACCGCCCACAGTCCCGGCACCGATCACCGTCTCGGTACCAGTCGCACTCGGTACCAGTCGCTCCACCTCACAAAGACCTACTTCTCGGTATGGTCGGTACCGGTCCAGCTCCCAGCACCGATCCCAAAGCTGGTCTGAGCGCCGATCTACTCGTAGTCGATCCCGGCACCGTTCCAGCCATAAATCTTCATCAAGGTCCAGATCCATCTCTGGGCACCGATATGACTGCTGGTCCCGATCGGGATCGCGGTACTGCTTGAGACCACGGCGCCAATCTCCATCTCCACGGCACAGTACGGTACCGCACGACAGGGTGACACAGCAAATGTGCTCGGCTCCACCTCAGCCGTCCCACCCCGCCTCGAGGTCGTCCCAAGCAGAAAGTGGCTACCACGTCCAGGACCAAGATGTGGATGGTGTTAGCCAATGGCAGGATGAGGGCCAGGATCCTGGTCAGGGACCTCTGCAATGGTCCTTTTGGACCCCTTGGGCTTACCATCAGGCCCAGGATGTCCCCTTGGGGGCTTCTTGCTCTGCTCACTCGGAGCCCCGGTACTGGATGCCACTGTGAGTCGCCCTCCCTCGGGTGACTTGGAGGCGACAGCCCTGCCCCCAGTCCAGGCCCATGCCCCTAGCATGTTGGACCTAGGGCAGCCGGACCCTCCCCAGCAAGACCTTCCCCAGGACCCATTAGTCCCCAGAGGTAGCCTCCTCGTCTTCATCCGACAAGGCGGTGGTGGGTACGTCCTCCTCTGGCCCCCCACCTATAGACCTCTGTGCCCACCAGGAGTTTCTCCGCAGGATGGCACAAAACATGAGCCTGCAGGTAGAGGAGGTGGTGGAGATAGAGGATCCAGTAGTGGACATTCTGTCTGCCGACCCACCGATCAGAATAGCCTTGCCCTTTATCCGGACTATTCAGGCTAATGCCACCATGATCTGGCAATCTCTGGCCTCTATTCCTCCTATTGCCAAAGGGGTGGAGAGGAAGTATTTGGTCCCCTCCAAAGACTACGAATACTTGTATACTCACTCCCAGCCGTGCTCCCTCGTTGTACAGTCCGTTAACGAGAGGGAAAGACATGGCTAACAAGCTCCCGCTCCTAAATCCAAGGATGCTGGATGCCTGAATTTATTTGGGCACAAAATTTACTCCACTGGCGGCTTGCAGCTCAGAGTGGCTAACCAGCAGGCCCTCTTGAGCCAATACAGTTATAATACCTGGAACTCAATGCAGAAGTTCAAAGAACTTATTCCTCAGGAGTCCAGGGAGCAGTTCGGGACCCTACTAGAGGAGGGCAAGAAGGTAGCCAGGACATCTTTACAAGCCTGAATACATGCGGCAGACTCGGCGGCTAGGACGCTAGCCTCGGGCATAGCTATGCGCCACATCTCGTGGCTACAGATCTCCGGTCTCCCACCGGAACTCCACCAGACTATACAGGATCTACCCTTTGATGGCCAGGGTCTGTTTTCAGAGAAGACAGACTCCAGGCTTCAGAGTCTGAAGGACAACCGGGCCATCATGCGTTCACTGGGCATACATACCCTGGTGACGCAACATAGGCCCTTCCGACCCCAACCGCAGCACACCTACCCTAACCCCCAGCCAAGACAGGACTTCCTTTAGAAGATGCGGCCGGGGTGGTAGGCGGAGACAGTCTGGTCCAAAAACGGACCAGAACCAGAGTCCCCCCAAACCATCGGCAGGGCCCAAACAAAATTTTTGAAGGTGCGCCTGAGGGCGGAGCACCAGTCTCCTTCCAGGAACCTTCCCTGCCTTTCAACAACCGCCTCTCCTATTTCCTGCATGCGTGGTCCCGTATAACGTCAGACCGCTGGGTCCTACATATGATGGAAAGTGGATACCGCCTTAAATTTGTTTTTCCCTCCCTCCCGCCCATCCCTCTTCAGGGACCCTTCTCATGAGCAATTCCTTCTACATTGCTCCTAGCTATTGGAGCGATAGAGGAGGTTCCAAGGGAACCAAGAGGCAAGGGGTTTTACTTACGTTATTTCCTAATCCCCAAGGCAAAGGGAGGGCTACGGCCCATCCTGGATCTGTGCAGACTCAACAAATTCGTGGTAAGGTTGAAGTTCCACACGGTTTCCCTGGGGACCATTATTCCTTCCCTGGATCCTGGAGACTGGTACGCTGCCCTCGACATGAAGGACGCATACTTCCACATAGAGATTTACCTGCCACACAGGCATTTCCTTTGCTTTGTGGTCAACCAACAGCACTTCCAATTTACCATCCTTCCCTTTGGTCTATCCACGGCACCAAGGGTCTTTACAAAGTGTATGGCTGTCGTAGCTGCCTCACTCCGTTGACATCGGATCCAAGTGTTTCCGTACCTCGACGACTGGCTCATTCAGGGTCGCTCCAGGGACCAGGTACAATCTCATGTTCAGTTCACCATGAGCTTGTTCAGACAGCTGGGCCTGCTGCTCAATGTCGAAAAGTCCACTTTGGAGCCAACCCAAAGAATAAACTTCATTGGCGCAGTCCTAGATTCGAGACTCGCCCATGTGTGTCTACCGCATGTGCGCTTCATACACGGCATCATACATGGCTTCCAAGGCTTCCTGACCTAAACAGTATGTATGTGCCTGGGTCTCCTGGGACACATGGCGTCTTGTACCTTCATGACCAGACACGCCAGACTGCGCCTCCGTCCACTTCAGGCCTGGCTCTCAACCATATACTACCCAGGCCGGGACAGCATGGGCACAGTGGTCACGGTACCGCCGGAAGTCTTAACCTCACTGGACTGGTGGTTGAACCCCAACTCAGTATGCCAAGGGGTACCATTCCATGCCCCACAGCCCTCCCTGGCCCTAACCGTGGATGCATCATCTTTGGGCTGGGGCGCTCACCTTGTGGACCTTCGCACACAGGGCCTTTGGACCACACAAGAGATATCCCTCCACATCAATGTACGGGAGCTGAGAGCAGTGCGCCTGGCTTGTCAAGTGTTCCACAAGCACCTTCAGGGCCCTTGTGTTGCAGTTTTCACAGACAACACAACAGCCATGTTTTATATCAACAAACAAGGGAAAGTGCGATCATCCCCCCTCTGTCAGGAAGCCATTCACCTGTGGGAATTCTTCATAGACCACTCAATCTACCTGGTGGTGTCATTTCTCCCAGGAATCCAGAACACCTTAGCCGATCGCCTCAGCAAATCCTTCCAGGCTCACGAGTGGTTGATTCGCCTGGACGGTATCCATTGTGTTTTCCGGAAGTGGGGGTTTCCCCAGATAAACCTATTCGCCTCTCGCGAGAATCGGAAGTGCCAGGTGTTCTGCTCTCTCCAGAGACACTCCCCGGATTCCCTGTCAGACGCCTTCCTAATACTGTAGAAAGACCACCTGTATTATGCTTTTCCTCATTTCCCGTTAGTCCACAGGGTCCTGCTCAAGTTGCGCAGGGACAGAGCCCACTTAATTTTGGTTGCCCTGGCGTGGCCCAGGCAGCACTGGTATACCACTCTCCTAGATCTGTCGGTGACCATTCCAATTCCACTTGCGTTGTGGCTGGACCTGCTCACTCAGGAACACGGACGACTCTGACATCCCAATCTGCAATCCCTCCACCTCACAGCGTGGATGCTGCATGGCTAACTCAATCTGAGCTACGTTGCTCCTGCTCGGTACAGCAGGTACGTTTGGGTAGCAGAAAGCCCTCTACCAGGTCCACGTATTTGGCCAAGTGGAAGCGTTTTTCCTGCTGGTGTGCTCTGAGCAATACTGCCCCCCTGGAGGCACCAGTACCTATCATCTTAGACTACCTCTTGTCCTTGAAACAGCAGGGCCTAGCAGTTTCATCCATCAGAGTACACCTAGCAGTGATTTCAGCCTTCCACCCAGGTGAAAATGGGCACTCGGTCTTCTCCAATCCCATGGTCAGCAGGTTCCTCAAGGGATTAGAACGTCGGTACCTGCACATTCGGCATACGGCCCCTACGTGGGACCTCAACCTGGTCCTATCCAGACTTATGGGTGCCCCATTCGAGCCGATGGCCACCTGCTCACTCCTGTACCTTTCCTGGAAGACAGCCTTCCTCGTAGCTATCACCTTGGCGACCACACCCTGCCTTCCTTCCTAAGATGGTGTCTGCCTTCCATGTCAACCAAGACATCTTCCTCCCGGTCTTCTATCTGAAGCTGCACACTTCTCGACGGGACCAACAGCTGCACTCCCTAGATGTTCACAGGGCCATTGCCTTTTACATTGAACGAACAAAACCTTTTAGGAAGACTACCCAGCTGTTCATAGCTGTGGCAGACCGGATGAAGGGCCTTCTGGTCTCCATCCAGTGCATCTCGTCCTGGATCACATCATGCATCCGTGCGTGCTCTGACTTGGCTGGTGTCCCAACTACACAACTTACTGCCCACTCCACTGAGGCTCAAGCTTCGTCCTCTGCTTTCCTGGTTCATATACCCATACAGGAGATATGTAGGGCAGCAACTTGGTCATCGGTGCATACCTTTGCTACCCACTATGTGATAGTCCAACAGTCAAGGGGTGACACGGCATTTGGCTCAGCAGTTCTGCACTCTGCAACATCTTACTCCAACCCCACCGCCTAGGTAAGGCTTGGGAGTCACCTAATTGGAATCGATATGAGCAAGCACTAGAAGAAGAAAAGACGGTTACTCACCTTTGTAAGTGTTGTTCTTTGAGATGTGTTGCTCATATCCATTCCAAACCCGCCCCGCTTCCCCTCTGTTGGAGTAGCTGGCAAGAAGGAACTGAGGTAGCGCTGGGTCAGCTGGGGTTTATATCCGGCGCCATGAAGGTGCCACTCCAGGGGGCACCTCAGCCGACCCACCGACTGTTGCTAGGGCAAAAATCTTCCGACAATCGTGCACGTGCACACCTAATTGGAATGGATATGAGCAACATATCTCGAAGAACAACAGTTACAAAGTTGAGTAACTGTCTTTTTTCACCAGTAGGGACATTAATAATGTGTCTCTGCCAGCTGTGGGGATCCAACCTATCCTTTGGTTCCTTAGACAATGTAGTTATAGGTACCCAGACTATGAGGATGGCATCAAACAGCACTTCAGCTACTACTTCAGCCATGCCAAAACGGAAGACTAAAGGGAAGGGGGAGGTGCCTACTGAAGCAAAATGGCATGGCCTCATTGCTGCTGCTTGTGTACTCCATGTGATGAGAATGGAGAGCACTATGTTTTCATATGGGATACTGGCACTCAGTTCTATCCATTTTCTCAGCTAGCTGTGAGTCCTGTGATTACTATTGCTGATCACGCTGGGCTAGTTAGCATAATAAAGCGTGCACTACGACAGTATTTTTTTCTTACACTGACACTTAGCTCACCCCTAGAGTGCATTTCTGCCAATTGATACGTAGAATTATAGAATCATAAAAATACAGCTAGTTTCCTGTTTAGATCAGTGCTTTTTAAAATATGTTAGTTAAAGCATTTTAGCAGACACTTTTTTAAAATACACTGTTTATCCTAGTCTGTACAAGCCATATTGTGACATTTCACTCTACTGTAAAAAACTCACTGAGGTAATCCTCTGGAACCACAGTAATTAACACTCACTATATAGTGTTAAATGCTGTATTTCAAGAAGATTATTCCCCCTCTGCCTGGGCTAAATAGGGACAAAGAGAAGTTGCCATATGGGGAGAGAGAAAGAAGAATCCCTAACTCCCCCTGCAACTGTATTCAGCTGGGAGAAAAGGGAAGCCTGTTTGCTACTGTACAACTGCTCCTTGCTGGTAGTAAAGTTATGGCCTTCCAGAGACCCTCACATCCTGCTCCTGCCTCCTTCTATACACACATACTGCTATTTCTACATGCAGCTGCAGGGGATAAAGAGAGGCCAGGCCATCATGTCCAGAGTGAAGAGCAGGTTTTTTTTTCCCAGGTAGGCCCTCTTCTGTTACTCTAAGGGTATTTGAACATTTGGAGCTGGAGGTATAATTTCCAGTTTGAGGAGACATATTTGTGCTAGCTCTGATTGAGCTAGGCATGCTACAAATAGCATAGCCACAGCAGCACAAGCATCAGTAGGGGATAGCCACCCCAAGTACATGCCTAGCATATTATGCCATCTTGGGTATCTCTACACAGCAATCAGTGGTGTGACTGCAGCACATGTAGATATACCTAAGCTAGCTTTGATCTGGCTAGCTTGAATTCCAATAGCAGTGAAGCTGCAGCAGCAGGGGCTATACAAGCCCACCCATGACCCTGGTATTTACTCAAGTGGCTAGCCCATGCAGCTGCAGTATCATTGCTATCTTTTCTAGGAACAAAAGATGTATTCTCAGCTCAAGTTAGTTAACTCATGGTAAAATCCTGTTGAAGACAAAGTAGTTTGTAGTTCTCATGTAAGTTAGAAAGTTGACTGAAAGACTAGGCTCCCCCATAGTTTTTAGGTCAACCAGCTAACTTGTATGAAAACTACCTACTGCATTATCTTCACTAGGATTTTGCCTTAATTCAGTTAACTTGAATTAAGAACAGAACTTTTATCCTAGTTAAAGATTTCCATAGTGAAGATTGTTGGTGAGGAGGGAACACTTAGCTACGAGCAGGATGTACATAACTGTGTTTTAATTTACAAAACCTGTTTTTCTTTCCCTGTTCTCTGTGAATGAAGAATTCCATTATTAATAATGTTATTAAAATCTTCCTGGCTCTCTTTAAAGCTCCTTTATCCCTCTCTTTCTTTGTTACTCTTATTCCTCTCTTATTCATTAAGGCCTTGGAATATCTTTTCAAGTTCATTGTCCAATCTCGGATCCTTTACTCGAGAGCTACTTGTGGAATGGAGGAGGAACAATTTCGTTCCAGTATCCAAGAGCTTTTCCAGTCCATCAGATTCGTGCTCAGCTTGGACAGCAGGAGCTCAGAGACTCTCATCTTCACACAGGTTAGCTATTTTCTATACTCGAATACAGGACGTGCAGAGGCAACTATTTTGTGCACAAGCAACATATTCATCCAATAGTTAAGAGCCATAATTTGTGCTCTTTTACAGGCTGATTTTACAGAAATGAGTAACATAGTTGCACAGTAATTTTAGACAGTGAACAGATGCAGAACAGCTGGGCAGTTTTACAGTGAAGAAGGGAGACAAATGGATTGTCATGTTATGTGGTTAGAGTAGACATTCCATATTCTTGTTGTTTTTATGTTAAGTGTCTCATTCATAAGCACGTCTCAGAATTGGCACAGAGGAATTTTAATTCCTTTATTAGTCACAAAGAAAAGTAACAGCTCAAGTCAGTACCGTAGGTCACAGCAGCTGCGCATAGTGGAAAAGTTCTGATTGATGTGTAGTTAACAACTAGGAAACCCTAGAAAAATTCACATTCTCAGTTTCACCATCACTACTGGAATCAATTGTGGATTGACTACAACCATATTATGATATCCTTATTCATGTTTGGTAATGCCTTACTCTGCAAACAGTACCATTGACTAAAGTGGGAGTTCACATAAGGTAAGATGCCCCTCAGTGTGAGTAAGGATGTCACAGTCTGGCTCTGTGTTATTGTAAGGATCACTATACTAACATTTAAAACTTAACACTTTACACAGTAGGATCTTTTGTTGTATGTACATACTGTGATAAACTCAGGACAGACAGTTGCAAGAGGGGGGGAGGAGTCAGTCCCAGAGGGTTAAAAGGCCCTCCTCCTTATCAACTGAGAGGCAACTACAGGTCAATCAGGTTCAGCTGAGAAAGGGTTACCAAGGTAGCAAATTAGAATCAGCTGAGGGGAGCTACCTGAGGGTAATTAGGATCAGCTGATTCCAACTTGGAGCTGCCTGAGACCTTTTTAAACCCCTTCCTGGGAGGAAGGAATGGGGGGGGGGGGGAAGCAGAGAGAGAAGGAGCCTGGCTGCCAGGAGTGTTGAAGCAGCAAGCCTCCCCAGGAGGAGCGGCAGGACGCTCTCCTACAAGGCAGGGTAAAAAAAAAAATACTTTAACTAAGACTGATGGGAAGACAGGGGACAGACTTCCCCTGAGTTCTAAGGGGGACTGCATTACCCAAGCCGGTCTCACCAGAGCTAAAAACAGCAGAGGCTGGGGAGACTGAGACGGGACTTTGCCACACGTGGTGTCAGGGGTGGGATTTGAGTGAGACTTTGCGGCAAACCGTCTCGGGGCAGGGTAAAACACCCCCCCCCCAAAAAAAAGGAAGATGTAGTGAAGGCATTGGTGCAGGCTACTGCGGCCCAACAAGAAGCTACCAGGGTGCAGATGGCTGCCCAGCAGGAGGCGGTGCGAATGCAGCAGGAGACAAATCAACTCCTGATGAACCAGGCAGCTCAGGATCGAGCCACCTTGCATGAGGTTGTGAACCAGCTAAAGGCCCTGACCACCCTAACGAGCGGCCCCCATGGGACTCGGCCCCTGCATGCAAGCCATTACTTACAGAAGATGACGATGAATGATGACGTGGAGGCGTATCTCCTTGCGTTTGAGAGGACGGCCCGGCGGGAGGCCTGGCCCCAAGAGCAGTGGGCCAGTATCCTGGCACCTTTTCTGTGTGGGGAGGCACAGAAAGCATATTTGGATATGACAACAGAAGCAGCTTCCGATTACTCCCAGCTAAAGGCAGAGATCCTGGCGAGGTCGGGCGTGACGACAGCTATAAGGGCGCAGAGGTTCCATGAGTGGAAATACCGAGCCAACAAAGCCCCGAGGTCCCAGCTGTTTGACCTAATCCATCTGGCCCGGAAGTGGCTGTGCCCCAAGACCCGGCGGCCGGAGGAAGTCGTGGAAACCATAGTTGTGGACAGGTACATGAGAGGGCTACCGCCGGACATACGAGGATGGGTCAGTCAAAATGATCCCTCCTCCTATGATGAGTTAGTTGCCCTTGTAGAGAGACATCTAGCAGCACAGGAACTCTCTCGGACCACTGGGGAAGGGAGGCGCCAGGATAGGAGGCAAGTCTATGTACCAAGGGCCCGAGTTGCCATAGCTCCAGGCCGAACTATGGCAGGGAAGAAGGAGGACGAAGAGCGGCCAAAGTACTCGGAGGGACCCGGGGACTGGGAGAGAGAGACTCGGGGGGTAAAGCCTCACAGCCCAAAAATTAAGGGGCTGCCCCGAGGAGGGTACCGATGCTATGCATGTGGAGAGATAGGGCATATAGCTGCCCAATGCCCAAACCTAGAGGAGCCCATGCAATGCGACCTGGGAAACCTAGAAGAGCCATGTGACCTGATAAGTCTAGTAGGAGTAGCGATGGTCCCTCATAGATATACTAGGCAAGTTAAAATGAATGGTATAAAGACCACCGCGTTAGTAGACTCAGGAAGTGAGGTCACGCTGGTCTCGGGAAAGCTGGTCGGGTATGATCAACTATCCCGGGCCAAGCGCACAGGAATATCCTGTGTTCACGGGGATGTCAATTACTACCCGACCATCCGAGTGAAAATAGAGGTCCAAGGAAACCCCACTAAGGTGATGGCGGGGGTGGTCCCGAAACTCCCCTACCCAGTCCTCATAGGACGAGACTTCCCAGGGTTTGGCAGTCTACTTCCTGGAGAGGAGCCAGACGAAGATAACACCCCAGAGAGCAATGGGGTGGCCTCAATAGTTAGCAACCCCCCAGCCTTCCAAGAATTTGCCCAGGATTTATTCTCGCCCCCTGGGAAAACCAGGAAGACTCGGCGAGAAAGGAGGGCAGATAAGAGGAGGGGAACGAGCATCTTGTCCCAGAACCAGAAGCCTATACTCGTAGGGGAGAGAGTTGGCCCAACTGACAAGGGGACTAGGCAGGAGGTTGGGGAGCCAATAGCCGGGCCCAGTTCCCCAGGGACCTCCCTTGAAGGGGAGGGAGAAATAGAACCCTCTGAGTTTGGGCAAATTGGACCTTCACTAGAAAATTTTGGACAGGATCAGGCCAATGATCCAGTATACCAGAACATTCGCAAAGAAGTAGTGGAGGTGAATGGGGTCCCTGTGGAAGGGAGAGCCAAGGGCCCAGGGCCGTATTATATGATCAAGAAGGATCTGCTGTACCGAGTCGTCCGTATCCAAGAGCAAGTCGTGGAACAGCTCCTAGTACCGCAGAAACATCAGAGGGGCGTGATGGAGCTAGCCCACAGCCATCTGTTCGGGGGACATCTAGGGGTAGATAAAACCCTGGACCGAATTCTGCAGAGGTTTTTTTGGCCTGGAATATATGCAGCGGTCCGACGATATTGTGCCTCCTGTCCAGAATGCCAGTTACACGGGCCCCGACCACGCTTAAGGGCACCTTTGGTACCTCTCCCGATTATTGAAGTCGCCTTTGAGCGGATAGCTATGGACCGTAGGGCCGTTAGAAAGATCAGCCCGAGGCCATCAGCACATACTGGTGGTGCTAGATTATGCCACCCGATACCCCGAGGCCATTCCCCTACGGAACACTACGTCCAAGACCATAGCTAAAGAATTAATCCAAATTTTCGCTAGAGTGGGAATATCCAAAGAGATCCTGACAGATCAAGGAACTCCCTTTGTGTCTAAATTAATGAAGGATCTATGTGCAATGCTCCACATACGGACCCTAAGGACATCAGTCTATCATCCGCAGACCGATGGCCTCGTCGAGCGTTTTAATAGGACGTTGAAGAACATGATATGAAAGGTGGTGAGCCGGGATGGGAGGAACTGGGACACCCTGCTACCATACCTAATGTTTGCGATCAGGGAGGTGCCTCAGACTTCGACTGGGTTTTCCCCGTTCGAACTGTTATATGGTCGCCACCCCCGTGGCATACTGGACATTGCCAAAGAAAGTTGGGAGGAACAGCCGAACCCAGGGAGAAACGTCATCGAGCATGTGTTGCAGATGAAAGACAGGATAGCCCAAGTCACTCCCATAGTGCGGGAACACATGGAGAGGGCACAAGGGGCCCAACAAACATATTACAATCGCCAGGCGACGATCCGAAAATTCCAGGTGGGAGATCGGGTGATGGTACTCGTACCCACAGCAGAGAGCAAGCTCCTGGCCAGATGGCAGGGGCCGTACGAGATAATAGAAGCCGTTGGAGAGGTCGATTACAAAGTCCGACAGCCCGGACGCCGGAAGCTGGAACAAATCTATCATGTGAACCTGTTGAACCCTTGGCAAGACAGAGAAGCGCATGTGGTCACTATAGGGTCACCTCCTCCCGAGAGCAACCTGCCTGGCCAAGTGGGAATATCCCCAGAATTGACCCCTGACCAACGAGCGGAGGTGATCAAATGATCGAACGCAACCAGGACGTGTTCTCAGAAAAGCCAGGCTGGACTACTGAGGTTCACCATCACATCCTCACAGAGCCTGGAGTGAAGGTGAATGTAAAGCCATACCGGATCCCGGAGGCAAAAAGAGAAGAGATCAAGTCAGAAGTCAGGAAAATGTTGAAGTTAGGGGTCATTGAAGAGTCTCATAGCCAATGGTCAAGCCCCGTGGTCCTAGTACCTAAACCGGATGGCAGTATGAGATTTTGCAATGACTTCCGGAAACTGAATGAGGTGTCCCAATTTGATGCGTATCCTATACCCCGGATAGATGAGCTAATTGACCGACTGGGGAAAGCACGATTTTTGTCCACCCTTGACCTGACTAAGGGTTATTGGCAAATTCCCTTGGCCAGGGCCGACAAAGAGAAGACGGCCTTTTCAACTCCAGAGGGACTGTATCAATACACTGTCCTCCCTTTCGGTTTACATGGGGCTCCTGCAACCTTCCAACGGCTCATGGACAAACTGTTGCGCCCACATGGCAGGTATGCGGCCGCCTATCTTGATGACGTCATTATACATAGTCCGGATTGGGAGACGCACTTGGGGAAGGTGGAAGCAGTCCTGGACACCTTGAGGAAGGCGGGGCTGACTGCAAATCCCTCCAAATGCGCAATTGGGCTAGCAGAAGCCAAATACCTTGGATATATAGTGGGGAGAGGTGTGGTGAAGCCCCAACTCAACAAGTTAGAGGCAATACAGAATTGGCCCCGACCTGTCCGGAAGAAACAGGTCAGAGCATTCTTGGGGCTGGTGGGGTACTACAGGCGGTTCATCCCCCACTTCGCCACCAGGGCATGCCCGCTAACTGACCTAACGAAAGCCCGTGGCCCGGATATAGTGAGATGGTCTAGCGCGGCTGAGGAGGCATTCGCAGATTTGCGAACCGCGCTCTGCACCGACCCAGTGCTGGTAGCTCCAGACTGGGAGAAGGAGTTTATCTTGCAAACGGATGCCTCAGAGGTTGGGTTGGGAGCGGTGCTTTCACAACTGGTTGGAGCGGAAGAACACCCCGTCCTGTTCCTCAGTAGGAAACTCCTGCCCAGGGAACGTAAATATGCCGTAGTAGAGAAGGAATGCCTGGCCGTAAAGTGGGCCATTGAAAGTCTTCGCTATTACCTACTCGGATGGAAGTTTACCCTTGTCACGGACCATGCTCCTCTGAAGTGGATGCACCAAAACAAAGAGAAAAATGCGAGAGTGACCAGGTGGTTCCTGTCGCTACAACCCTTCCACTTCAGAGTACAACATAGGTCTGGAATCAAGCATGGCAACGCGGATGGCCTTTCAAGGGTACACTGTTTGCCGACCCAAGTAGCCCAACCCTGTAGTGTTGAGCGCGGGGAGGGGGATGTGTGATAAACTCAGGACAGACAGTTGCAAGAGGGGGGGAGGAGTCAGTCCCAGAGGGTTAAAAGGCCCTCCTCCTTATCAACTGAGAGGCAACTACAGGTCAATCAGGTTCAGCTGAGAAAGGGTTACCAAGGTAGCAAATTAGAATCAGCTGAGGGGAGCTACCTGAGGGTAATTAGGATCAGCTGATTCCAACTTGGAGCTGCCTGAGACCTTTTTAAACCCCTTCCTGGGAGGGAGGAAGGAAGGGGGGGGGGGGAAAGCAGAGAGAGAAGGAGCCCAGCTGCCAGGAGTGTTGAAGCAGCAAGCCTCCCCAGGAGGAGCGGCAGGACGCTCTCCTACAAGGCAGGGTAAAAAAAAAAATACTTTAACTAAGACTGATGGGAAGACAGGGGACAGACTTCCCCTGAGTTCTAAGGGGGACTGCATTACCCAAGCCGGTCTCACCAGAGCTAAAAACAGCAGAGGCTGGGGAGACTGAGACGGGACTTTGCCACAATACCCTAGCTCAGAGGCTCTCAAATTGTGATTTGCATAGAGCTGACTGGTAATGCGGTACTGGTTCTTGACATTCTCCGTTGTTAAAATGCAATAAAAGACAGTTACAGATACATTTAATATTGTCCTAATAGGATTTTCCATGGAAGCAATTGCTGTAGTTGTCACAATAAAGTTTAATTATCCCAGTGGGAGGGAAAGACAATCTCTCTCTCAAGATGTGGTCCACATTATGACAAAGTTTGAGAACCACTGCTGCAGTCTTTGGTTTAATCACTTAGCAAGAGTATGGACCAGGGTCATCAGAAATCACTGCAACTTTCTACCAGGAAACTGACATTCGGGGGAAAATAGTGTCTGGGGAAACTATTCTTTTGTTTTTCATTTGGGCTATCATAAATACATAAGGGAAGCTGAACTGAGGACAGGATAGTTCTCTCTCTCTCTTTTTGCCCTGTGTTACTACTGTCTTTCGAAATGTCTTCATTTCAGGCATTTGTATATTTATAAAACCTGTCCTGTTTAATATTTGAAAAGTTTACTTTTTGTTTCCCACTTGCCATTGTGTTGCCCCCTCGACCCTCATTGCCCCATAGGCCCCTCAGCCTGGAGGACAGGTGAGCGGAGCTGGGATATGTGCCCCACAAAAGTGTGGTGGTACTTCAAGGCCGTCGTTTAATTCTGTAAGTAATAATCACCTTGCCTGCACCGCTCTTTCATCATGGATGTGCCTCGTGACTCTCCTTTCCCTACCCAAATCCATCTTTTCCTGCATATAATCTTGGAGTGCAGTGTATAACTGTTTAGGTTTTTTTTAAAATAGGGAAAGAGATGTGGAATATTCTGGTAATGGATTGAACATGTAGGATTTCAAACACTGAAAATACAGTACAAGTGGTCATCAATACCTACGTGAGTCAACTTGCTCAGGAGAACCAACAATGAGTGGAAAAAATATATCCAATCAGTCATGAAAGAGAACAGATATTGGATCTTATTCATCCATCAGTAAAAAAGATATATTTAATAACTACATGGTCATGAAAAACAATGACGAGAAAGAAAATATTTTAGATCCAGTATTGAAAGAGAAGAGATATTGGATCTTATGCATCCTTCATTATAAAGGATGCTTAACATGTTAATAGTCAGGAGAAGCAATGGTAGGAGAGAGGATATTTTAGACAAATGATGAAAGAGAAGACTTACTTGGACCTTGCTCATCCTTTCTGCTTCTACCAGGATGATTGTGACAAATGGCAATTTACAAGTTCAAGCCTTTTGTTATAATGATTAGGTTCTTCAAGTGCATGTATCATCGTATGATACTAACACTAGTCCAGTGCTTGTCTGTTGGATATTTCATATCAATACTGATCCAGTAATGTTCTAGCAAAGACTTAAATCTAATAGTGAAGGTGGTTATTTAGAACAGCCCTGTTCCTGTTTCATTGTTTATATTTTCATACACTGATCCAGAGTTAGGTCTTTTGAGTGAATAAAAAGCAACCCAGATAACTGGAAAACTATTAAGCCATGACAGAAATGCTCAAGGCCTTAGCAAAAATCTTTCTTCACACTTCTCCTTTCACCCAGGATGTTAGAGATCTCTCGCTCCATGCTTCTTTCCCGACCATCACAGTGAAATTGATTCTGCCCTCTTTCCAGTTCAATGATCTGACAAGAGGAATATACCAGACCATTGCAGATACTTGTACAGAGAGCAGCCATACCCTTCTAAGAATTAATAAACCATCACAGAGATCCCACAGGTTATCTAGCATATTATTGAACTATTACTAGGTTTCCTAAATCATTACAGAAATCCTCCCACTCAGAAGAAAGATTTATAGGCAGGTTTCAGGCAAACTGTTGCAAGAATACCCAAGGCCATAATACCCAGCCCAAAGGCTGTCACAGACCTCCCAAAATTAGTCCACAGAATCATCAGATTATCAAAGAGATAAACTGATGTAGAGATTCACAGCCATTGTAATAGCCTTCAAAGAGATACCTTGAAATATTTCAAAACTCTCAGATTGTTATTAGTTTAATTAAAAATCTATATGTTGCATGTGATGGCACTTGTAAGCTCTTTAGGCCACTATGTAATCAAAATTGATTACAAGACAAGATGCTGGGGGAGATAACAGGCAAGAAAAATGGAGGAAGGGGTGAAGGAATATAGAGAATGTTACGGACTATACAGGACAAATTGTTAGTTCTAAAAGGCTTTTGTTTTTATTTTATTCATAATTGCATTTTTTATTTTTATTGTGTAAGGGATATTAGCTAGAGAATCATTGTTTGTTGGAAGGATTGTGGATAAAGGTGTTTTGAAGAGGGAAATTGTGTAGTGTATAGGATCAGGGAAGACATTCCAAGTCTAAGGCGAGCATGAGAGAAGGCACAGAAGTACTTCTGGGAGAAAAGAAAAAGTATGTGGAGGGAAGAAAGACTGGCAGAATAGAGGAGAGTGATGGACAGCCACTGATGAGATGTAGGCAAGAGCAGAGCTGGAAAGAGTCTAACAAATTGAGTTCAGTTATTTTGAAATTGTTACACAAAGGACTGTAGAGCCAGTTAAGGGATTCATAAAAGGGGATGATGTGGTCAAAAAGTGAGTTTCATGGTGACATTTTGGATAGACTGGATAGGAGTGAGACAGTTGTTGGGAAGACTAGAGAAGAGGTTACAATAGTCCAGGTGGGAGGTTATTAAGACATGCACAGAGATTTTGGATGCACTGTAAAGGAGAAAACAGAAGGATTTTAAAACATCCTGAATATGAGGGGTAAATGGGAGGAGTTAAGGATAACATCACGCGTGTGGGCCTGGAGATTGGAAGGGCTCATGGAATTATCTGCTATCATGGAGAAGTGAATATGAAGGAAGGACATGAGTGTGAAATGAAGAGTTATGTTTTTGTTATGCTGAGGTCCTTCCTCCAGTCCAGAGATACCTTCACGGATAACTCCAAGCTACTGAAGATATCCCCTTATAACAGAAATAATTTTGCTCTATTATTTGCATGGTATGATGCATAATTTTCATGCAAAATACCCTGCGTCGCTGTTGTAGAAGTATAGTAATATCATGTGCTGGTGCTTTTAAGGGTTTCACAGTATCTTATTTATAAACAATCTTTCAGAATGGTTTGTAAATCTCCCTTATTAAGTTGTTTCAGTGCAAAAAAACTTTATAGAAGTTCTTTAACTCAGAAGCACTTTTTTTTCCATTAAAAGATAAAATCAAGAAAAAATATTTGGACCAGTTTGGGATTTTTTCTTTTTTGTTCTCCTGTCCTTAAAAAAACATGAGGCTATAATATGGCCAGTACTATTGTGGGATTTTTGTTTTTTTAAATCACTCTGTTCTCAATTTATTATATAATATGTTGATATTGCAAAGCTTCAGAACAAAGCGTGAAGTTGATATTGCAAAGCTTCAGAACATACCAGAAGTGCTTTGCTTTTGGGAGCTGCAGGGTGATACAAAGATAGAACATCAGCCACCATTTTGAATGTAATAGCTTTTTTCAGACCCTTAACTCTGTTTTACCATTGTTTATTTGTATTTCACACAAATATCCCTATTCTGTAGTTACAGAACTCAAAACTGTCATAGCTTGTTCATTTTCTTTTTTCAGGCTGCTTTATTGAATTCCTTCCCTGCAATCTTTGATGAGCTATTGCAGATGTTCACCGTGCAGGAAGTAGCAGAGTTTGTGAGAGGAACTCTAGGAAGCATGCCTAGTACAGTGCATATCGGACAGTCGATGGATGTAGTTAAGCTGCAATCTATAGCACGCACTGTGGACAGCCGCCTTTTTTCTTTCTCGGGTAAGACATTTGTAACACTTGCAGCTGAATGCCCCTGGTAAATCCAGCCAAGTGATAGTAGGATTGTATTGCATTTTTTGCAGCTGCTTTGTGGAGAACCATACAATGAAGAATACAAATAAATTTGGAGAAATTGTTAGCTATGTTGTACTTCTGGTGTATGTATGCACTTGATGTATATATTGTTCTACATATATGGAGCTTTTCCTACAGTGAACAGCGTGGTGTACTCTATGTGATATGCGCCCATAAATAAATTTTGTGTGACCGCAGATAGTGGAGAAAACATGAGATTTAGGATACAGAATAATACTCTTAACTAGCATATCCACTGATTAAAAACATACTTATTAAGTGATCACCCAATTATTATGATTATCAGTGCTCAAAGGAATACACTGTGCTACAACTCTAATATTATTTCTTATTACAACTGCATTGAACAAGACACAGATATGAAGACAGTCCCTGCCCCAGCAAACTTGCAGCCTGGAAGACACTCACTGAAAGAGGAGCTGCAATGAGAAACCCAGGAAAGAGTCACTTTAGATATATATTTTAAAAAAATTCTTAATCTGAACATTTTTATTTTCACATTTATGGGGTTTATTAAAGAAGTGGGTGTTTTGGAGGCATTTGAATGAGGAAAAGGTGAGAGCCTGGTGCACTGAGTTGAGAAGGTAATTCCATGTATAAGGGTCTGCATGAAAGAAGTTAAGAAGACAGGAGTGGAAGAAGAAAACAAAAGGGTTTTAGATGCTGGCATATTTGTCCAAAGAAAGGGACAGAGAGGAAACACCATAGACGGTGAGATCCAATAAGCCAGGGCTGAGTCTGGCAGGGCCTTGAAGGTGAGGAAGAGAGGATTAAACTTTACTAAAGTGGGTGACAAGGGGGAACAAGTGAAGCACATCAAAGAGGGCAGTGATGTTGTCTGACTGGCAGGCAATGGATTCTGTTTCTTTAAATACTTTAATCCTATGGGTTAATATATTTTCCTTAGGGTTCTAAAGGCAGGAGCTAAGTAAACCTGACTCCTCTTTGTTAGCCTCTCCATTTCCTCCTCCTCTCTGTAACAAAGGATTCTGGGATCCAAAGCCTTCCTTTACCTGCCAACTCTACAGCTTCTTAACTTCATTGCATTCCAATGGACAGAAAGCCTCACTGTTCCATCCTGTTTCAGAGTGGTAGCCGTGTTAGTCTGTATCAGCAAAAAGAATGAGGAGTACTTGTGGCACCTTAGAGACTAACAAATTTATTTGAGCACAAGCTTTTGTGGGCTAAAACCCACTTCATCAGATGCATGCAGTGGAAAATACAGTAGGAAGATATATATACATAGAGGACATGAAAAAATGGGTGTTGCCATACTAACTATAACAAAAGTAATCAGTTAAGGTGGGCTATTATCAGCAGGAGAAAACAAAACTTTTGTAGTGATAATCAGGATGGCCCATTTCCAACAGTTGACAAGAAGGTGTGAGTAACAGTAAGGGGAAAAATTAGCATGGGAAGATAGGTTTTACTTTGTGTAATGACCCATCCTCTCCCAGTCTTTATTCAAGCCTAATTTAATGGTGTCCAGTTTGCAAATAAATTCCAATTTTGCAGTTTCTCGTTGCAGTCTGTTTTTGAAGTTTTTTGGTTGGAGTATTGCGACTTTGAGGTCTGTAAGCGAGTGACCAGGGAGGTTGAAGTGTTCTCCGACTGGTTTTTGAATGTTATAATTCTGAACTTCTGATTTGTGTCCATTTATTCTTTTGCATAGAGACTGTCCAGTTTGGCCAATGTACATGGCAGAGGGGCATTGCTGGCACACAATGGCACATATCACATTGGTAGATGTGCAGGTGTTCCTCTTCCTACTGGCCTGTTTTCCTTGCACCTATCCACTCAAACACGTGGCTGCCTTTGGTGCTGATTTCTATTTTCTCCCAGCACATGAGTCTTTTGCAGCCTTTCTACAGGGGTAAGATCGTTGGCCAGGCATACTAGAGGAAGGAATGAGGAAATCCTAGCAGTGAGGAGTCTGGGCCAATCAGAACTCACTGCAGGCAAGAATCCTGATGTGTGGCCTTGCCTCCCAAAAGCCAGAAAACCTCCCTGCTTCCAACATTGCACCCTTTCCACTATTTTGTGCAATGAATACAGTCAGGTCCTTAAGGTGATGAACCAATAAAGATAAGCTAATTTCCTAAGAGTTAAATATATACAGAGTTTGACTCACTGAGCTGCTGTGAAAGCAGCATGAGGTGAACAAAGGGCCACACAGCAGGAAATTAATTCTAGCAAATGGCAATTCATACCTGTTGTTTGCAAGCATATTCACAGTATTCTTACCACTTCAAAAGTTATTTTTCCTCCCTTGGTATCCTGCTGTTAATTGATTTATCTTGTTAGACTGACCTCACACTTGGTAAAGCAACCCCCATCCTTTCATGTATTTATACCTGCTCCTGTATTTTTCACTTCATGCATCCGATGAAGTGGGTTCTAGCCCACGAAAGCTTATGCCCAAATAAATTTGTTAGTCTCTAAGGTGTCACAAGGACTCCTTGTTGTTTTTACATTCACAGTAGTTAACATCAGGCATGCCATTTAGATGCACCATTAATTCATTGTTTAGTGACTTTGAAATGCATTGCACTGAAAATCTGTTCTGTAGCAATCCCACCAATTAAGCAGGCATGCTGTTTATCAGAGGGCCAATTAAGTGAATTCTACTGTATCAGCATCCTATATTAATACTAATTCCTCGGTTTCCACATACAGTAGCTCCTCACTTAACATTGTAGTTATGTTCCTGAAAAATGCGACTTTAAGCGAAACGATGTTAAGCGAATCCAATTTCCCGATAAGAATTAATGTAAATGAGGGGATTAGGTTCCAGGGAAAAAAATTTCACCAGTCAAAAGACTATATTATACACGTGAGTATAATATGGTCTAAGTATAATATAGTTTTTTGACTGGTGAAAAAATTTTCCCTGGAACCTAACCCCCTCATTTACATTAATTCTTATCAGGAAATTGGATTTGCTTAACATTGTTTCACTTAAAGTCGCATTTATATATATGTGTGTGTATACACACACACACAGATTATAAGTTTTAAACAAACAGTTTAATACTGGTACACAGTGATGATGATTGTGAATCTTGGTTGAGGTGGAGGAGTCAGAGGGTGGGATATTTCCAGTGCCTTACTGCTAAATGATTAACTAGCAATTGCCTGAGCCCTCAAGGTTAATTCTCACACTGTACTATACAAGGCAGCAGGAAAGGAGGGAGGGCAGACAGAGACAGAAACACACAGCATGTGTGTGTGTGAGAGAGAGAGAGAGAGATGCGCATTTCCCCTTTAAGTATGAAGAGTGGGGTCAGAAGTACACTGCCTTGTTAATTAGATCAGCGAGCTGAGACCAGACCGCAGCTGCAGCTGCCTGGAAGCTCCCTCTGTCATGTGTCCCCCCCCCGCTCTATGGAAGATGGGGTAAGTGGGGTGCAGGAGCAAGGGGGAGGAGGACACCCTGACATTAGCCCCCTTTCTCCTCCCCCCCACACAGCAAGCAGGAGTCTCGGGGAGCAGCTCCGGGGAGCAGTGAGGGCAGGAGCAGCACATGGCAGTGCGGGGAGGGACAGCTGCAATTGCTAGTCTGCTGGGCAGCTGCTGCACAGGGAACTTAGGGGAGCAGGGATCTGATAGGGGGGCTGTCGGTCCACCCTGGTTCCAACCACCCACCACCTACCTCCACCGGGCTGCTCTTCCTGCAAGCAGTGGACAAGGCAGGCAGCTGCCAAATGACCTTAGAAGGGAGCATTGCACAACTTTAAATGAGCATGTTCCCTAATTGATCAGCAATGAAACAATGTTAACCGGGATGACTTTAAGTGAGGAGTTACTGTACAAAGTTTTTGGATAATATCAAGGTTGCTGAAATTCAGGTCTGTCCTAGAATAATTCTGAGTCTTGTTTCCCTCTTTTAGAATCCCGGCGAATCTTGCTCCCTGTGGTTCTTCATCACATTCACCTTCATCTGAGACAGCAGAAGGAGTTACTCATCTGCTCTGGGATCCTCAGTAGTATCTTCTCCATTATCAAGGCCAGCTCCTTGGTAATCTGCCCACCTGTCTTCTCCATTCCAACACTAAATTACTGAAGAACAATCCAAGATAGTTTCTATTGGATATATATCTTTTTCAGTGAATCTTTTTATAACAGAACTCTAACTTTATTAGCAGCAAGAGAATTCCTTAAGTGAACGACTTCTTTTGTGTGTATGACTCATAGCATTCTGGTTACAGCATGTTCTTGCTGTGAAAACACACACACACCTCAGACAAACCGAGCAAGACTGACACTGTTTAATTTTCTTCACCCTAGCCTGGAACTCACTTATCTGTGGTGCTCAAAAGCCCTACCCAGTCCTGTCACTTGCAGTTGTGTAGGAGACAGTAATTAGCACTTTATCGTGAATGTTAAGAGAACTCTGTAAAATTATCTAATCAATGAAATCATGCTTATTTTCAGAAATTGCTGCTGATTTAAACAGCTGGGTTTTATCTTCAGGATACTCTTATCTCGAATGCCACCTCAGTCATTTTTTAAAACGTTCAGATTTTCCTACAGGGCAGTGAAATATCCCAGGTTACTCCAAAGGAGGAAGTCTATGGCATTTAAAATAAGTGACATCAATGAGTATTTTGAACTGTACGCTGTAGTTCTGTAGGTTTGAATGGGATGAAAGAAACAATAAAATAAAGTAATGTTCCCACAGAACACAGGGGAACAGAAGTTGGTCCCATTGTGCCACAGAGTACATAGGTCTCCGATTATGGATTTATATTAGGGCTGTCAAGCGATTAAAAAAATTAATCGCATGATTAAAAAAATGAATCGCAATTAATCGCACTGTTAATAATAGAATAACATGTATTTAAATATTTTTGGATGTTTTCTACATTTTCAAATATATTTATTTCAATTACAACACAGAATACAAGGTATACAGTGCCCACTTTATATTTATTTTTTATTACAAATATTTGCACTGTAAAAAACAAACAAAATAATATTTTTCAATTCATCTAATACAAGTACTGTAGTGCAATCTCTTTATTATGAAAGTTGAATTTACAAAGGTAGAATTATGTACAAACAAACTGTGTTAAAAAATAAAACCATGTATAACTTTAGAACCTACAAGTCCACTCAGTCCTACTTCAGCCAGTCGCTCAGACAAACAAGTTTGGTTACAATTTACAGGAGACAATGCTGCCCACTTCTTGTTTACAATGTCACCAGAAAGTGAGAACAGGCATTCGCATGGCACTGTTATAGCTGTCGTAGCAAGACATTTACATGCCAGAGGTGCTAAAGGTTCATATGTCCCTTCATGCTTCAACAACCATTCCAGAGGACATGAGTCCATGGTGATGATGGGTTCTGCTCGATAACGATCCAAAGCAGAATGGACTGACACATGTTCATTTTCATCATCTGAGTCAGATGCCACCAGCAGAAGGTCAACTTTCTTTTTTGGTGGTTCGGGTTCTGTAGTTTCCACATCTGAGTGTTGATCTTTTAAGACTTCTGAAAGCACGCTCCACACCTCGTCCCTCCCACATTTGGATGGCACTTCAGATTCTTAAACTTAGGGCCCAATCTCACATTGGGACCCTCTTTGCGTTTTGTCAAATCTGCTGTGGAAGTGTTCTTAAAACAAACGTGCTGGATCATCATTCGAGACTGCTATAACATGAAATATATGGTAGAATCCGGGTAAAACAGAACAGGAGACCTACAATTCTCCCACAAGGAGTTCAGTCACAAATTTAATTAATGCATTATTTTTTAACGAGCATCATCAGCATGGAAGCATGTCCTCTGGAATGCTGGCCGGCGCATGAAGGGGCATACAGATGTTTAGCATATCTGGGATGTAAATACCTTGCCACACTGGCTACAAAAATGCCATGTGAATGCCTGTTCTCACTTTCAGGTGACATTTTAAATAAGGAGCAGGCAGCAGTATCTCCCGTAAATGTAAACAAACTTGTTTGTCTTAGAGATTGGCTGAACAAGAAGTAGGACTGAGTGGACTTGTAGGCTCTAAAGTTTTACATTGTTTTATTTTTGAGTGCAGTTATGTAACAAAAATAATCTACCTTTGTAAGTTACACTTTCATGATAAAGAGATTGCACTACAGTACTTGTATGAGGTGACTGAAAAATACTTTCTTTTGTTTATCATTTTTACAGTGCAAATATTGGTAATCAAAATTAATAATATAAAGTGAGCACTGTACACTTTGTATTCTGTGCTGTAATAGAAATCAATGTACTTGAAAATATAGAAAAACATCCAAAAATATTTAATACATTTGAATTGGTATTCTATTGTTTAACAGTGCAATTAATCGTGATTACATTTTTTAATCATGATTTTTTTTGAATTAATCACGTGAGTTAACTGTGATTCATCGACAACCCTAATTTATATCTTTTGATGTGTTCCAATATCCTTCTATCAGGGAGGGAAGAGGTGAGAAGTCCCATACTGTAATATTGCAGCCACATGACAGTGTCTGCTATGTAGGGTGATGTTTATTTTCTCCCTCCGAACCTCCATCTCCAGGAATCTCTTTTGGTAACAATTCTTCCTGAGCTTCTCTAAAATTATCAGAATCCCATTAGGAAGGCTGTTCCTGGCATGGTTGGAGCTGCACATTTGGCTTGCCATTTCTGTCCTCAGCTACTAATTGTCTGTTTTCTTACTGCTCATTGTAGGAGGCAGATGTAGTGGAGGAGGTTGAGATGATGGTGGAGAGCCTCCTGGATGTACTTTTACAAACTCTGCTTACTATCATGAGTAAATCGCAGTCTCAGGAGGCGGTAAGAGGGCAGCGTTGCCCGCAGTGCACAGCTGAAATCACTGTTAGTAACTAACAATCAGGTTCTATTTCCTGCTTCTCTAACGTTCAGCTCCCTTTATCCCACTCCCTCACAACCACCTACACCTCATTACCATCTCTCCTGCATGAACGATCACAGCTTTCTCTCCTTTCCTTCCCACTCATGAATTCATTCCTTCCACTCTGAAAAAATCTGTCACAGTGTACTAGTCAGGCTGCTTCATATTTACATCAGCAACTGATGAGGCCCAGAAAGCTTTCTGGTTGCTGTAGTTACTGTCTTGGATTACATTTGAAGCTATGATTGCAAATTATCATTTGGTAGTGGCAGATGCCAATTAGGTGATGATTTAGGGCTCCACCTCTAAATGGGCACCAAAATAGCATTGGGAATATCTTGATTGCTCACCAGCAGGCCAGTGCCATTCATTTCAGTTCCTGGAGAGATTCTGCTCAACTGATCCACAGTTATCACTTCCCACAAATGAAACAGGTGCATCCTTCTGGAGAAGGAAATAACAGATAGGGAATCAAATGTGTTGCTGAGCTGGGTGGGAGGAAAGGAGCAAAGAGAGATGAAAATAGCACCAACCCTGATCTTTGCAAAGGGTGCTAATACGCTTACAGCTGGCCCAAATTACTCAGCAGCATGGGATAAAGATGGAATGAGAATTCTTCCTTGTCCTTCACTAAAAGAGGGGGGAAAGAATAAAATTCCCATCCAGCCTTCTCCCTTCCTGGACTCATTGCACTACATATTCTATCCTAACCCTATTTTTACTTGATTCAAACACTGAGCTGAGGTCAGCACCATTTGTGTTGTCAATCTGTTCTCCAAAACACCTTCCACCCAGTGTTAATTTTCTTACAAATTGGCTGGGAATTTGAGTGTGTTGAGCAGGTAGATGTACAGTCAGTGCCTCCACACTAAGAACAAAGATGTTTCCTAACCTCTTGTTAGCTAAAATGCAGTAACAAACATAAGGTAAATTCCTAATGAAGACAAGGCAGTTTGTAGGGACGAGTCTAGGGTTTACCTTCACTTGCTAACATGTTAGAACCGCAATTGCCTTTTCTTCACTATGATTTTACATTCTTTCGCTTACATCTGTTAGCTAACACATGGTAAGAACACACCTTTTTCTTAATAAAGACAAGGTATTAACATTAATTGGAGTAGCTCAGAAAAGTTTATAAACATTCCAGAGCATGTGGGCAGATACTTGAATCCATCTGAAAAAGGAAATTGCCCAGGACTCTCTCAGATATAAAATCTCTTCAGAAACATTCTTCATGAACATTCATATTTAGCACAGTATCTGTAATGTGTGACACCAGATTAGGTACTTCTTAAAAAATCTTTGCAATTGTTTAAAAATAAATTGTTTCAATGGCTTAGGGACACAGTTGCTACAAGGAAACATAGTCATAGCAGGGAACTAGTAATGTGGAGACAGATACCATTCCTGACAGCCACTGACTTGCAACCTTACCTTTGACACAATGCCTAACCCCTTTATGCTGTACTCTTCAAATGTGTAAAAATGGGGATTTTTACTCACCTTTGTAAAGCACTTTGAGAGGCTGTGGTGAAAGGAGCTATATAACTGCAAAGCATTATTTACTATGTAAGACCTTGATTTCAGAGCAGCTTCTCCTACATACTGGGAGAGAGACCCCTTGACTATCTGTATTGACTGTTTAAACTCTGATATTTGTAATAAGTCCTATGAAAAAAAGAGCACACACAGCTGAGCCTCTGAGAGTTTTTGCTTTGTATTAACAGGCAATAGAGAGAATTTGTCATACAGTATTTTTAATCTCTGCAAATGACGACTTCTTCAAGTGTTTGTTCACGTCCATTCCACATTAGATGTGCGCGTGCCGCATGCACAGACGTCAGAAACTTTTTCCCTTAGCGGGTCCCATCGGGTCAACAGGGAAGCCTCCTAGAGTTGCACCTCTATGCTGGTGCATATATACCCCTGCCGAACCGACCCCCCTTCAGTTCCTTCTTACCATCCATGGTGGGGTTGGAACAACTCTTCGCTCGCTTACAAGTGATCCCTTAGCACAGTTGTAGCAGTTATCAGTAGTTAGCAGTTATCTGTAGTTAATAGTTACCAGTAGTTAGTACTTCTTTATACTACAGTTAAGCTTCCTTTGTTTTAGGTGTCTGAAAGTTGTTTCCAGCACCACCCCTGGGCTGCGGGGCATGCTGCAGGCCCAAGGGTTTAAGGCTTGTGCCACATGCCGCAAGCCTATGCCAATCAGTGATCCCACGACTCCTGTCTCTGCTGTTTGGGAGAATTGCACCAGACTGAGCGCTGCAAGATCTGTAAGGCTTTTAAGCCAAGAAAGAAAGAGACTTTTGCTTCAAGCAGTTACTCATGGAGGCCACGCTGCAACCTACGGCCTTGGACCATCCGGCTTCGGTGCCGGTGTCCTCGGTGCGGAGTGCCCTGGCATCAGTCCATGATCTGGCACCGGTGAGGCTGCATAAGCATTGTGGCACCGAAGCAACAGGACAAGCTCCGGCACCGCTCAACTTTTCCAGTACGGTCAAAGGGGCAGCCTAAAGGCAATAGAGGGCACTCCCCATGTAAGAAGGCGGCGCCTTCCAAGGGACCGAGCACTCAGAGGGGCAGTGTGGCCCCAGAACATACACCGGCACCGGTGGCTCCGGTGCCGCAGGGCCCATCGAGCCCCGGGCTAAGTGGGTTGAGCGCAGACAAGGGCTGGAAGACATCCTAGAACAGCCCTCCACGCCAGACACCTTTGAGGCGGCAAAAGACCTCATCGAGCTGTTGTTGGAAAGCCCCCTCCCTGGCAAGGAGAAGCCTCCAGCACCATCACGAAGGGTGCCGTCCAGAGACAAGCTGGCAATGGTGCGCCACTCAAGGTCACCCTCCCGGCGCCGGTCCCAGTTGAACTCAGCCTCCGTGGACCCCCAGTTACCTTTGGCTCAGCGGGACTCGATGGCACCGGAACCTGAGCCAGCATATGGCACCGGCTCCGCCGGCACATCGCTGCCCGGCACTGTCACTAAGTCGGCACTAAGGGGATATAAGGCCACAGTCCCCGGCCCAGGGAAGAAGGCAGCCATCCCAATCCCGAGAGCATTGGTACCAATCCCAGTCCCGGTTGGTGAGGAGCCGCTCTCCAGCCTCCTGACGGCACCGTGCCACGGCACTGCCTTGGCCTTTGAGGTTGGCGTCCTCGGAATCCGAGGTTGACTCGAGCAGTTCCAGCTACGCCCACAGGGCGCCGGCTAGCAGGGAGCCCCAGACTGCGTGGCATCCCCAATGGGGCCCGCCACGACAATGGCCCTTTTAGACACCGTGGGCCTATCAGCAGCAGCAAGGGACCTCCTCCAGAGTTTTGAGGTCCGGCTATTCGGTGCATTGGTCTCAGTCCTCACACAGGCACCCTCCGCACCCAAGGAGGCTACGGTATCCAGGCAGCCAGACGCTTCTCCAAAACACCAGCAAGTGGAAGTGGCACTGAGCCCGGGGCCATCCTGGGGACAATCAACCAGGCAGGGATCAGATGTGTCCCCGGCCTATGATGAGGGGCAAGAAGAGCAGGTGAGGAAGCACAGCAGGCCCTCACCTCCTCATCATCCCCAGACAAAGCTGTGGTGGGCACGGCAGTTTCAGGGCCTCTCCCGATTGAACACAGGGCACATCAGGAGGTGCTCTGCAGGGTCACCCAGAACTTGGGCCTACAGGCGGAGGAAGTGGTGGAACAGGAGGATCCTATGGTGGACATCCTAAGCCCTGAAGGCCCCTCCAGAATTGTGCTCCCACTCATAAAGAAAATTCAGTCTAACTACAAGCTGGTCTGGCAAACCCCAGCCTCCAGTGCACGGACGGCAAGGGGGATGAAGAGGAAGTACTTCACCCCCTCCAAGGGATACGACTTCCTATTTTGTCATCCAGCTCCCTGTTCACTGGTCGTCTCAGCTGTGAATGAACGGGAGCGTCATGGCCAGGAAGCCCTGGCCCCCAAGGCCAAGGAGGCTAAACGTTTGGACCTCTTTGGAAGGAAGGTCTGCTCCTCTGAGGGCTTCCAATTAAGGATTGTGAACCAGCAGGTGATCCTAAACAGGCACAATTTTAATTCCTGGGCAGCAGTTTCCAAATTTAAAGACTCCTTGCCTCAGGGCTCTCAACCTGAGTTCACGGCCCTTGTGGAAGAGGGAAAGGCAGTTCCCAAGACCTCTTTACAGGCCTCTCTGGATGCGGCAGACACAGCAGCAAGAACAACTGCCTCAGGTGTGGTGATGAGGTGCTCAACGTGGCTTTGGGCTTCAGGCCTTCCGCCAGAGGTCCAGAAAACCATCCAGGACCTCCCCTTTGAAGGGTCAGGCCTCTTTTCTGACCAGATAGATGCCAGGCTGCCTAGCCTTAAAGACTCCTGGGCAACCCTCAAGTTGTTAGGAATGCACACCCCAGCAACTCAGAGGAAGCCATTCAAGCCCCAACTGTTGCAGCAATGGCAGCACCAGCCTCGCCCTAGGCAGGAGTCTTATCACAGGAGGGGCAGAGACAACAGACGCAGGCGGAATAACATGCCTAATTAAGGCCAGGGCCAGGGCAAGCCCCAGCTTGGCAACAAGCAGGGGTTTTGAAGGTGCATTCGAGGACAGCGTACCAACCCAGCTCCTGGATCCTTCCCCATGTTTCCTGGACCGCTTGTCCCACTTCTACCAGGCATGGTCCCGTATAACGTCAGACCGTTGGGTCTTGCGCACGGTACAAGTGGGTTACACGCTACAGTTCTCCTCTTTCCCTCCTACCCACCCCCTTCCCCGTCTCTCTTCAGGGACCCTTCTCACGAGCAACTCCTTATGCAGGAGGTACAATCACTCTTAGAGGCGGGGGCAGTGGAGGAAGTCCCTCAGGAACTAAGGGGGAAGGGTTTTACTCCCATTATTTTCTCATCGCAAAGGCAAAGGGGGGCCTTTGGCCCATTTTAGACCTTCACGGGCTCAACAAGTTCTTAGTCAAGGTTCGCTTCCGCATGGTCTCCCTAGGCACTATTATCCTGTCACTGGATCCGGGGGATTGGTATGCTGCCCTCGACATGAAAGATGCGTACTTTCACATCACTATTCACGCCGCTCACCGGTGATTCCTGCGGTTCACCATAAACCAGCACTATTACCAGTTTGTGGTCCTCCTGTTCGGCCTGGTGGCAGCCACCCACATGTTCATGAAATGCATGTCAGTAGTGGCAGCCTTTCTGCGAAAGAGGAGAATACAGATATACCCATACCTCGACGATTGGCTCCTCGTGGGTCGGTCCGAAGAGGAGGTCTGTTCCCATGTGACAGTGGCCCTGGACGCGTTCCACAAGCTGGGTCTTCTCATCAACATGCCCAAGTCTTCCTTGATACCAACGCAAAGGCTGGAGTTCATTGGGGCAGTTCTGGACTCGGTGCAGGCGCGAGCAAGCCTCCTAGCTGCCATTTCAGCATTCCACCTGGGGGAATCCGGATGCTCTGCATTTTCTAACCCCATGGTGGTGCTGTTCCTCAAGGGACTGGAGAGAGTGTTCCCTTACTCATGCCTGTCGGTTCCTCCCTGGAACCTTAATCTGGTCCTTTCCAAGCTTATGGGGCCCCATTCGAGCCCCTGGCCTCTTGCTCTATCATTCACCTCTCCTGGAAGGTGGCGTTCCTGGTGGCCATTACGTTGGCGACAAGGGCACAAGCATCCTCAACAGCTTTTCTGGCGCACATCCTGATCCAGGAGATCTGTAAAGCAGCCACCTGGTCATCAGTGCACACATTGACAACCCACTACGCAGTCAACCAGCAGGTCAGAGATGATGCAGCGGTTGGCAGGGCTGTTCTTCAGTCAATTGCTCCATGACTCCTACCCTCCTCCTATGGTAAGCTTGTGAGTCACCTAATGTGGAATGGACATGAACAAGCACGCAAAGAAGAAAAAACGGTTACCTACCTTTCGTAACTGTTGTTCTTTGAGATGTGTTGTTCACGTCCATTACACTTCCCACCCTCCTTCCCCTCTGTCTGAGTCTCTGGCAAGAAGGAACTGAAGGGGGGTCGGGTCAGCAGAGGTATATATGCACCAGCATAGAGGTGCCACTCAAGGGGGCTCCCCTGCCGACCTGATGGGAGCCGCTAAGGGAAAAAGTTTCTGACGTCCGTGCACCGGCGTGCGCGCACCTAATGTGGAATGGACATGAACAACACATCTCGAAGAACAACAGTTACAAAAGGTAGGTAACTGATTTTTTTCTTTCATATGCATTGGTGCCATTTCAGACCCCACCTTTTATCTCCTACCTCAGGTTGAATTTTACATATAAAAAATTCTTTGATTGTCTGGACTAAATAATTCTTCATTTACTTGACAGGGAGAGTATGTGTCCTGTCTCTTGTCTCTGCTTCGTCAGATGTCAGACACTCATTTTCAACATTTACTGGACAACTTCCAGAGCAAGGATGAGCTAAAGGTAGGATATAACTTCATGGTTTTTAGAAGCAACTATTAAATATTATCCTCAGAAATCAGATAGATGACAATGCAGAAAGTGTTTTCACTTATTCTGCTGAACATCCACATTCACTACAGATATAGTCACTATTTTTTTCATATACTTACTTTATTATTATTAGAGAAAAGGATGGTCCAGTGGTTAGGGCACTAGCCTAGGAGTTGGGAGTCCCTACCTCCAGCCCAGGCTTACAGTGTGACCTTGAACAAGCCACTGAAGGTATGTCTACACTGCAAAGAAAAACCCATGGTGCTGAATCTCAGACCCTGGTTCCATTGACTTGGGCTCACGGGACTTGGATTGCAAGGCTAAAAATAGCTGTGTAGACATTCACACGTGGGCTGGAGCTGAGGGGTAGGGTCTCAGACCCTGGGCTCCAGTCCGAGCAGGAACATCTAAACTGCTATTTTTAGCCCGGTAGCCCAAGTCCTGCAAGCCCAAATCTGTTGACCTAGGCTCTGAGACTGTGTTGCAGGTTTTTTTCTGCATTGTAGACATACGCAGAATCTCTCTAGTATGTCTACACTGCAGCTCGGAGGTGTTATTCTCAGTGTGGGTAGACAGACTCACGCTAGCTCAACTTGAGTTAGTGGAGTGTGGATGTTGTGGCACTAGCAGTGGCTCAGGGTAGCTGCCCAAGTGCAAGCCTGCCCAACCCTTTGGGTCTGTGCTCAAGTGACTAGCCCAAGCCAACGCCGCAATTTCCACACTGCTATTTTTAATGTGCTAGCATGAATCTGTCTACCCACACTGGGAATAACACCTCTCAGCTGCAGTTAGTTATACCCATAGCACTTCCCTACCTCATGGCAGTGGTGTGAGGATAAATATATTAAAGATAGCAAGGTGTTCAGATCATATGGTAATAGGGAGCAGATAAATACCTGGGATAGATATCATTATGGTACTTTGTGGAACAGCCTGAACTACAGACTAGTAGTCTATACAGACTAGAAAATCCAAAGTAGTTTATTCTGCAACCTATTGAAGGGCATGGAATATACATAGGAGCTCACTTAAGAAAAGGTTTGAAGTTTTTTCTTTTGTCAAAAGATAATTATATTCCAAGGCTGACTTTTGACAAGCAGAGAAAAGTCAACAGCAAAGTTTTTCTCAATTTGTTGGAGTATTGGCCAGCCTAATCCACCTGGTATGCTTCGACAAGCTCTCCAAATTCCCATTGGAGAGTGGTGACCTAAATCATAGCTATTAGTTGCCAAGAGAGAGTTGCTTAGTACACAGTTTATGTACCCTCACCGGTGGCTTCCCAACAATCATCTGCTTTGAGGTGTCCATCTCAAAGGGAGAGAAGCCTACCTTTTACCTTCACATCTTTATGAAGGCAGCATGTCTCAGACCACAGTAAATGGCTCTGAAGTGCAGAATAACATCAAGAAGCAATACATAAATCTGATGGAAGTAACAGTCATGCTGTCACTTTCCTTTCACAGTATGATGACAGGGTTATATACAAAATGTTTTTGTGGCTAGTGTGACAGCTCAGTAATAGAGTGAATAGTAATACCAAACTGACACCATGGTAGAAACCTGTTAAAACACTGAACAAACAAGGTGGAACAGGATCTGAAGTGCTTTTGGAAGAGGTTGTCAACTTCCAATTATTGTATATACCAATGAAAATTTATCCTGAGAAAGGGTGGTTCAGAGATATAGACTTTGGGATAACAGAGCCTCTTACCTCTAGGTGGCTAGGTTGAATGGAGCACAAATTGGTAGTGATCTAAGGGTACATCTACAGTACAAAATTAATTCGAACTTATTCTATTCAATTTTCGGAAGTGATTTTATACATTCGGTGTTGTGTGTCCCCACTAAAGCGCGTGAATTCGGCGGAGTGCGTCCACAGTACCGAGGCTACAGTACCGAATGCGTCCACAGTACCGAATGTCGGAGCAGTGCACTGTGGGAAGCTATCCCACAGTTCCCACAGTCCCCGACGCCCATTACAATTCTGAGTTAAGCTCCCAGTGCATGATGGGGCAAAAACATTCTTGCGGGTGTTTCTGAGTATGTGTCGTCACTTGCTTCTCCCTCCGTGAAAGCTACGGCAGACGTCATACTGCCAGCAGACAGTGCAGTACAGTGCACCGCCTGTCTCCTGGTACTATGAATCCACCTCGCATGTCCTATCATCTTTCTATCTACTCTTTTATCTAACCATTTCCTGCCTTTTTTCGGCCATCACGAACTGAGCGTACAGCTTCTGCCGCAAACTCTGCTCTCCCGCTATTGCAGCTCTAGCGAGCTTCCCGCCTTTGTGAAAGCTACAGAAGACAACCATTTACTGCCTTTTATCAGCCATCTTGAACCGAAGAGCTCTCCTACGTTTCACGCCCTTTTTCCAGGACTACCCGTGCAGGCGCCATAGCATGGAGCCCGCTCAGATCTCCGCTGCAGTTTTGACCATTGTACATACCTCGCGCATTATCCAGCAGTATGTGCAGTACCTGCAAAACCGGGCGAGGAAGCGACAACAGCGCGATTACTATACTGATGAGGACATGAATATAGACGTTCCTAGAAGCACGGCATGTGGAAATTGGGAGATCATGGTGGCATTGGGCCAGGTTCATGCCGTGGAACGCCGATTCTGGGCCCGGGAAACAAGCAGACTGGTGGGACCGCATAGTGTTGCAGGTCTGGGATGATTCACAGTGGCTGCAAAACTTTTGTATGCGTAGGGCCACTTTCATGAACTTTGTGTCTTGCTGTCCTGTGCCCTGAAGCGCAGATACCAAAATGAGAGCAGCCCTCACAGTTGAGAAGCGAGTGGCCATTGCACTGTGGAAGCTTGCAACGCCCAACAGCTACCGGTCAGTCAGGAATCAGTTCGGAATGGGCGAATCTACTGTAGGGGCTGCTGTGCTTCAAGTAGCCGGTGCAATCATTGACCAGCTGCTATCAAGGGTAGTGACTTTGGGAAATGTGCAGACCATTGTGGATGGCTTTAATGCGCTGGGGTTCCCTAACTGCAGCAGGGTGATAGTCGGAACGCATATCCCTATCTTGGCCCCGGCACACCAGGGTGGCCAGTATGTAAACCGCAAGGGGTACTTTTCCATGTTGCTGCAAGCACTGGTGGATCACAAGGGACCGACATCAACATGGGATGGCTGGGAAAGGTGCATGACCCTCGCATCTTCAGGAACTCTGGTCTGTTTGAACAGCTGCAGGAAGGGACATACTTCCCAGACCAGAAAATTACTGTTGGGGATGTTGAAATGCCTATAGTTATCCTCGGGGACCCAGCCTAACCCTTAATGCCATGGCTCACGAAGCCGCACACAGGCACCCTGGACAGTAGTAAGGAGCAGTTCAACTATAGGCTGAGCAAGTGCAGAATGGTGGTAGAACGTGCTTTTGGACGTTTGAAAGCATGCTGGCGCAGTTACTGACTCGGTTAGATCTCAGCACAATCAATATTCCAGTTGTAATTGTTGCTTGTTGTGTGCTCCACAGTATCTGTGAGAGTAAGGGGGAGACGTTTATGGCGGGGTGAGAGGTTGAGGCAACTCGCCTGGCAGCCAATTTCGCACAGCCAGACAACAGGGTGATTAGAAGAGCGCAGCAGGGCGTGCTGCGCATCAGAGAAGCATTGAAAGCCAGTTTCATGACTGGCCAGGGTACAGTGTGACAGTTGTGTTTGTTTCTCTTGAAGTTACCCACCCCCCTATATATATGAAAGGAAATAAAGTAAAAATTGTTTTAAAACTGTTCTTTATTATTTGTTGCACAACACATTGAGAGAAATCAGAAGGTGGGAGGGGGGGGTGGAGGGAGGAGTATTGGGTTGGGGAGTGGAGGAGGAGGGAAGGACAAGTCTAGAAACCAAATCAAAAGTTCACATATGCCAGCTTTCTGCTGCTTGGGTGATCCTCTGGGGTTGAGTGTGTGGGTCCCCATAGCCTCCCCCCTTGTGTTCTTGGGTGTCTGGGTGAGGAGGCTATGGAACTTGGGGAGGAGGGAGGGCGGTTATACAGGGGCTGCAGTGGCAGTCTGTGGTCTTGTTGCCTTTCCCGCATTAGATCCACCATACAGCGGAGCATGTCAGTTTTCTCCCCCATGAGCTTGACCATAGCGTCCTGCCTGCTCTCATCACACACGTTCCTCCTCTCTTTGTGTTCCCGTAATGCTTTATGGGACTCCGCAATTGTTTGCCTCCACACATTCAGCTGGGCCCTGTCAGTGCGGGAGGACTGCATGAACTTGGCGAACATGTCATCCTGAGTTCATTTTTTCTGCATTCTAATTTGGACCAGCCACTGGAACAGAATAGATAAGGGCCATGTTGAAACATTTGCACCTGTGGGAGAAGAAAAAGGGAGGGTAGTATTTTAAAAGATACATTTCAGAGAGCAAAGGGGACACTCCTCAGTGAAACAGGCAATTCATAGTACACAGCACATGTTCTTTCTGTACAAGTTAGCATTTTGCCTCTTATACTGAAGTGCCTTCCACTTTGGTGTGAGTAAGCCATCACACACGGCCGGGCAACAGAATTCAGCTTGCAGGCAGCATAAGGGCACACAGGGTTCTGCTTATTCTACATTCATTTCAATGATTTCAAACTGCCAGGCCCCCTTTCCCGTAGCAAGCAATGCCTGGTGGGTTTGCCATATAAAGGGAGGGCCTGTGGGCTCTCTGGGATGATCGCTTCACACAACACACACACATCCACCGCATGGCTCCGATGAGGCTCTGAGCAGGGATGAACCCTTTAAACTAAACGTGAACAGCCCAGCACGGCTGGGTTCTCCCGCCCCCCACCGCATGGCTTCGATCAGGCTCTCACTCACCAGAAGTACCTTCTCCAGGGTCATGGTCCGGGAGCCCACCTTGAGAGTGGGGAGAGGCTATTGGCTCCAGTATTAAGAATAGTTCCTGGCTAGGGGGGGAAACAGATTCCCCACTTGCCGCCTGTGCACTGTTCTCCTCCAATGACTCTTCCTCCTCATTCCGTGCAACTCCCCCCTTGCAGGTGTCTACGGACAGTGATGAGGTAGTGGTGGTGTCACCCCTCATAATTGCATGCAGCTCACAGTAGAAGCAGAATGTATGGGGATGTGACCCAGAGTGCCTGTTCACCTCACTGGCTTTTTGGTATGCTTGCTTGAGCTCCTTGATTTTTGTACAACACTGCTCTGTGTCCCTGGAGTAGCCTCTCTCTGTCATGGCCCTGGAGACTTTAACGTATGTATTTGCATTCCTTTTTTTGGAATATAGTTCTGCCATAACAGATTCGTCTCCCCAACATGCAATGAGATCCAGTACCTCCCATTCGGACCATGCGGGAGCTCGTCTGCAAATCCGGGACTGCGTGATCTCTTGTGATGGTGGACTCTGCATGGTCGCCTGTGATGGTGGACTGTGCTGATGGTCACCTGTGCTGATGGTGACCAAACAGGAAATGAAATTCAAAAGTTCCCGGGGCTTTTCCTGCCCACCTGGCTAGTGCATCAGAGTTGAGAGTGTTGTCCAGAGCGGTCACAAGGGAACATTCTGGGATAGCTCCCGGAGGCCAATAACGTTGAATTGCGTCCACAGTACCTTTAACACAGGATTGCGATCTCAATTTAAGCGCTATTCCACTTGCCGAGGTGGAGTACAGAAATCGGATTAAAGAGCCCTTTAAATAAAAAAAACGGTTTGGTCGTGTGGACGGAATCTTTTTTTTTTCGAATTAACTTGGTTAATTCCGAAATAACCGACTAGTGTAGAGCAGGCCTAAAGTTAACTTTTGATGACTTCTTCAATAGTCCACATGATAAGAGTTGGCATTCTCATACTGAGTCTTAAGTAGACACGGAGTATACATAGGAATAGAGCTAGTTGGAAATTTTTGTGGAATTTTTTAACAGAAAATGTTGGTTTCATCATAATTGAAATATTTCTGAAAAAGTTGTCAATTTTGATCAAATTTCAAAACAAACAAATATCATTTCAGATTTCCAAATTTTGCTTTGGGATTTTAATTTTTGCTTTGAAATTTCAAAATTTCATTTTGAATTCTATTTTATTTGTACCTGTTTTTATTGTTACATTATTTTATGTTAGTAGCATTGCACATTATGCACTGTAGCTACTGACTCATAATACTATATAATAGTTTAAATATTCTATTTTTAATATATATTTTATTTTTAAAAACATTAAGGGCAGCTATTAATATGTTTCAGTCAGTACTAAGAAGCAGCTGCCTTTAATGATATTTACTACATCTACATGTCATGAAATAATATTATGTATAATAAAAATAAAAAAAATCAAATCAAATTTGAAACAAAGTTTTGAAATTCCAGAACAAAAAACAAGCTTCCAAAATAAAACTGAGAAATCCGAAATGAAATTTCAAAATTAATGTCTTCCAAAACTGTATTGGGGGGGGGCGAGGGGAGAAGAATTTTGGGTAATTAGAAAATTTCAAAAATATTTGTTTTCTACCTGAATCTGAAGAAAGGAATTTTGAAATTTCCCATAAACCAGAAATTCGAAGTTTTGACCAGCTATATTGAGGTGTTCACGTAAGAAAAGTTTTGAAGTTGTTCTCACCTGACATCACAAATACCACTATCACAGCTAGCAACCTTCTTGATAGTCTCAGTAAAAAGACCTGTGATTAAATTGGCTATGGAGATAGAAATGGAACTATGTTGGTGTAACAATAATAATGTATACCCCTTTTATGGGTTGAGAGGATTACTATCACTGTTATATAAAAGTGAAAAATGAGGCAGATAGTGACTTGCTAAGTGATTTATTCAGAGTCAAAAGGTAAGTCATTGGCAGAGCCAGGATTTGATCTCAGGAGTTTTTCCTCAATCCTTTGCTCAGGACTACATCACAGACACAGACAGTCTCTCTCTCTCTCTCTCTCTCTCACTCTCTCTGAAGTGGTCCTTTTGGAAACAGACATCTGGGTGGGATGCCTTTAGCAAGTCCTTTATTCTTCATCATAAATGCGATCTTATATTACCATATTACATAACCTATAAAAGAATGTTTTTTATTTTATGACGGGGTGCCTAGAACCATGAAAACATACCCTTTTTAATATAAATTAAATAAATAACAATTCCTCCAAAAGGCACACTGGGAACTCAGACCAGATTTCTGCATGATACTATTGAAATGTCATATGGAATAAAGTAAAATGAAGTTCTGCATTGTAAGCTTTAAAATATAGGAGAATGCACCTGCTGAAAAAACTATCTGCCTCATTCCCATATATGCTGCTTCCATGTTCTGAGCTATGTAGAGTAGTGACACAGGGATCAAGCAAGGGAAACATAATTAGCTTAATTGTCTTGGCTGTGGCTAGGAAAGTACATTTGCCTACAGCTGCCACTGCTTATTATTCTCTTCTTTCTGTGTTTTAGGAGTTCCTGCTGAAGATTTTCTGTGTGTTTCGAAACCTGATGAAGATGAGTGTCTTTCCTCGGGACTGGATGGTGATGAGGTTACTCACCAGCAAGTGAGTGAGGACATGTTTAAAGCACTGAAAGTTTGTATGAAAACTCTGTGGGTGCTCTAAATTAGGGCTTCTCAGTCCCAGAGAAACAGTGTGTTTTAGTGGACTGAGGGATGGGACTCTAGGCAGGAACTCCTCCTGAGTACTAATCCTGGTTCTGCAAAATTACTTAAGCTATCAGGGCCAAATTAGGGCTTCTGTGAATGAATGAGTTTTACATGCTACCAGTGGGCATGCATACTATATAGTTAATACTATAAACTTCTTCTTTTTTTCACAAAAACCAAGTGCAAATAGGCTTCCTGTATGTAAATTCTATCATTTATGCACACAAGTGATAGTGAGCTAAAATGATTTGCCCAAAGTTGGTCACATACGGAGTATATTTACCCCTTTGTACATCTGCCCCTTTGTCTGTTTTCCCATCTGTAAAGTTTAGGTAATTGCTTTGCTTAGGTCCATTGCTTTGAAGACAGGCAACACTCTTGAAGTGTCAAGTAGAACTAGATACCAATTCCAGTTATCTTTGATTGTATCCACAAGTACCCCTCAAATCCTTCCCTGACCGAGGGAGGCATGGTTTCCTCTTGCCATGTGATAGATGCACTTCATCAATAGTCCGAGGTGCAAGGAGTGACAGCCAAAAAGACTGGATCTGCCATTTCAGCCAAGTTACTAAAATGGAAGGAGCTTCTATGGAATACATAGCTCTTGGATATATAGTGCTCATAGTCTTAATTTTCCCTTTACCTACATTGTTACCCAGGGGCACTCTGGTGGTCGCCAGTCCCGCGGCTCCGGTGGACCTCCCGCAGACACGCCTGCGGATGCTCCACCGGAGCCGCGGGACCAGTGGACCGTCCGCAGGCATGTCTGTGGGAGGTCCACCGGAACCACGGGACCAGCGGACCCTCCGCAGGCATGTCTGCAGGAGGTCCACCGGAGCCGCCTGCCGCCCTCCCGCGGCATGCCGCCCCAAGCGCGCGCTTGGTGCGCTGGGGTCTGGAGCCGGCCCTGTTGTTACCTTTCTGTCATCATTGTGTCTCAATTTAAAAAACAGCAACAAACTCACCAAGGAGTTTTCTCGCAGTCTGTGCCTGGTGCACTACCTTGGGCTGCTCCTGGCAGTACCAGCATCCCTATTGGCTCTAAAACTGCTCTTTGGGTGAAAGACCAGAGCAACTCAGCTTAGATCAGTGGTGGACTCAATTTTTTTTAGAAAAGGAGGGGCAGACCGCAGCCCTTAAACCAGATGACAGAGTATCAGATTGAAATCATTTTTTGATCATGCAGTTATCATTTGGGCTTGAATTTATTTAGTTTTGTTTTTTATTTTTGCCTTGTCAAGCTTTTTCTGTTGTTTTTAGGAGGTAGCAGCAGCAGGCTGAGAGCCAGGATTATACCCAGAGGCTGGGATTACCTACTAGTGTCTCATTTTATTAGCTAACCTAACTGTAGCATCACAGTTGACTAACTGAAGTACTGGAGGGGTCCATATTGCAAGTTGATGTCATGGACCTGTTCCTGAAGGCTGATTGGTCAGCTGTGGTGTTGTATGTTCTCTGAGTTCACAGTGCTAATGGGAAGTGAAAGAAGTGGCTTCAGATGTTGTGGACCCCCAGGTTACATGTGTACTGTAGAAAAAGAGAAATCCATATAAAGTAAAAAGACCTGGTTACCTAGATAGCCTGATCCTGCTGGCGCCGCTTAGCTGGAAATCTCTTCAGGTTGAAATAAGGTGCATTTATCAATGTCACTGAAAGTATCACACGAATGAGATGCTGAGCTTTAGCCTATTACTTTTTTATACCAAAGCAAATTAGACTTTGTTAATTCTTGCACGTTGTTACATGATTTATTCCCATTTAATTAAAGGCTTTTATAACTTACTAAAAAAATTAAGTTCTTCTTCGAGTGATTGCTCATATCCATTCCATGTAGGTGTGTGCGCGCTGCGTGCACGTTCGTCGGAAGACTTTTACCCTAGCAACTCAGTGGGTCGGCTGGGCGCCCCCTGGAGTGGCGCCACCATGGCGCCGGATATATACACCAGCCGACCCACCCACTCCTCAGTTCCTTCTTACCGCCCGTGTCGGTCGTTGGAACAGTGGAACGCGGCTTAGCTGACCTCCACTTCCCTAGCTACTCGTAGTTTCTCTCGTTAAGTATATAGTTCAGATGTTTATAGTTGTAGTTAACCTTATTTGTTTGTAGTATAGTATTTATTTCACAGGGGTTCGGGGTTTATCCCCTTCCCCTCACCCGGTGCCGGGTCCGATGCTTGGTCCACAGGGTTTTATAATGCTCGGCCGGCCACAAGCCGATGCCGACAAGAGATCCTCTCCTAAGTGCCTCGAGGAATCTCACCTCAAAGATAAGTGCCGCATTTGTGAGGCCTTTAATCCGAGATCAAAGGAGAGCGAGACTTTCCTCTCAAACAGCTCCAGAGGGAGGCAGCTCTTGCTCCTCCGCTCTCGGCACCGAGCGCTGGTTAATCTTCAAGGAGCGCTCCCTCGGCACCGGATCGCCGGTACCGCCAAGGCCTCTCGGCGCCGACCATCGCTGGCTCCGACGTCCACTCGGCCTGGAGGATGAAGAGGCACAATATCCTTGCTGCGTCCGAGCCGCCTGCTCCGCAGCCGAGCGCTATGCTCAGTCGGATCGCCCGGCACCGATGTCTGCCGCGGCACCGACGATATCCGCACCATTAACTCCAGCCAGGTAAGAACCGTCGTTTCCGGTGCTGGAAAGCTCCCCGGTACGGACCGTGGTCGAGCTCGCTATGAAGCTGTGTCCGAGCCGCCTGCTCCGCAGCCGAGCGCGATGCTCAGTCGGATCGCCCGGCACCGATGTCTGCCGCGGCACCGACGATATCCGCACCGTTAACTCTGGCCAGGCAAGAGCCGTTGAGTCCGGTGCTGGAAAGCTACCCGGTACGAACCGTGGTCGAGCTTGCGATTAAGCTGCGTCCAAGCCGCCTGCTCCGCAGCCCTAGCTCTACTACATCGCACTGCCCGGCGCCGGTACCTGCTGCGGCACTGACAGTATCAGCACCGTAGACTCCGGCCACTCAGGAGCCGTCGAGTCCACCACCTGAACGCTCCCTGATGCGAGCTGTGGTTGTCCTCACTATTTCCTCCACGCAGGAAACATTTCCACAGCGAGGGTGTTAATGGCAAGGGCAGAACCTGCGCTGCTTTAACCCCCGGCACCGTCGAATGCATGTGCATGGTATCCTTCAGGGGCGACGGGCAGCTATATGTACGTCTTTCCCCCTGCTCCCTTGTCATCTAGTGGGAGACTTTACGGAGTCGGGTTCTCAGATCTCCCGTCAAGAGTTTGATGCCGGTGTGGGTTATATTGTCTATCGCGAGCCTGTCTTGCTCACGCCACCCGGCGTCGGCACCACAGAGCGGCACCATTCATGATCGCAGTCCCGCAGATGTTCTCGGTCCTGTCGTCAAGCCCGGTGCCGGCACTGTTCACGGTCCTGGCACCTTTTCCCCATATCGGTACCGGTCGTACCCGCGGCACCGATCAACGGCCCATTTCCCGACCTGGTACACTCGGTGCAGATCCAGCTCCTGGCACCACTCCAGGCACTGGACTCACGTAGCCACTCCCAGCGTCGAGCCTCGAGATCTCGGCCAGCCTCCCAGCATCGCTACGGTCGCAGGTCCCATTCTCGCTCCTGGTACCGGTAGGCCTCACGGTACTGATCCCCGGTGCTGCGTCGAGCGCCATGAGCTGGAGAGGGAGACTCCACTCAGGGCTTTAACTTCTCCATGGCCATCCATTCGGATGTGGACACCAGAGTCTTCCGGGTGCTCCAGGACAGGACCCTGACCTCCATCAGTGGCTGCCCTGTACATCTTGGGTGCGCTACCTGTGCTCCCATCGCGCTCTGTTCCGTCAGAGCAATGGGTACCAGGGGTGACAGTTAGTCATCCCCCTCCGACTGGTACAGAGGGAGTCCGGTTCTACCACCAGATTCCCACATCCCACCAGATCAGCAGGTCGTCCAGGAGCGTGAGCCCGCACAAGATCCACTTGCCCCGGCTTTTCGTCTCCCTCCTCCCCAGATGAGGTGGTGGCAGAAGCGTGCTCCTTAGGCCCTCCCCTAATCGGCCTGGGGGCCCATCAGGACCTCCCGAGATGGGTGGCATTCACTATGAATCTGCAGGTGGCCACTATCCCGCCCGTAGGCACGGGAGTCGAATGCATGTGCATGGTATCCTTCAGGGGCGACGGGCAGCTATATGTACGTCTTTCCCCCTGCTCCCTTGTCATCTAGTGGGAGACTTTACGGAGTCGGGTTCTCAGATCTCCCGTCAAGAGTTTGATGCCCTCCTGGAAAAAGGGTTCAGAGTGGCGAGAGCTTCCCTCCACACTTTGTTGGAGGTAGCGGACTCCACAGCCACGGCTCTGGCCTCGGGTGTTGCCACGAGGTGCACTTCATGGCTCCAGTTATCAAGCCTTCCCTCGCAGCTGCTACACACTATACAGGACTTGTCCTTCAATGACAAAGGCCTGTTCTCAAAACTGGCCCTAGGCTGCAAAGCCCAAAGGTCAGCGAGGTCACTATGCACTCCCTCTCGGCATGTACATGCCGATGTCTCACCGCCGATCATTCCGCCCAGCCTCGCCGCCCTTACCCTGCGCCTAGCCAAAGACAAGGCTTTGCCAGCAGGCGACGCTGAGGCAGTCGTAGGCGTTGGTCGGGACCCCTAAGGGGCCAAAATCAGGGTCCTCCCAACCACCAATCGGGCAAAAGCCTATCCCTCCTCGTCCCTCTTAGGGACCCCTCTCACAAGCAATTCCTCTTGCAAGAGGTGCGGGCGCGCCTCACCATCGGAGCTATAGAGGAGGTTCCACGGTCGAAAGGGACAAAAGGTTCTAGCCCCACTAGTTCCTGATCCCCAAGGTGAAGGGAGGTCTCGGACCTATCCTAGACCTGCGGGAGCTCAACAAGTTATGATATACCTGGAGTTCCACATGGTATCCATGGGGACCGTCATCCCATCCTTGGATCCCGGAGACTGGTATGCCACCCTCGATATGAAGGGCGCGTATTTTCATGTCGCCATTTATCCTCCGCACAGCAGGTACCTCCGGTTTGTGGCCAACCGTCATTTCCAGTTTACGGTCCTCCTGGCTGACCTATCCAGCCCCCTGTGTATTCACAGTCTCTGGCTGTAGTCGCCGTCCTCTCCGCCACTGTCGGATACACGTTCTCCGTATCTGGACGATTGGCTCATTCCAGGGGCCACCGGGGCCCAAGTTACCACTCGTGGGCGTCGACGAGGTCCTATTCCTGCGTTTAGGCCTGAGGATCCATATAGCGAAATCCACCTGGATTCCCGCTCAGGGAATACACTTAACTGAGGCCACTCTGGACTTCAGTATCGCACAGCCTGCTTACCTACGCCTTGCTTTCATGCGTTGGTAACCATTGTACAAGGTCTACGGACCTTCCCGGCAACTTTGGCTTGAACTTGCCTAGATTTTCTGGGCCACATGGCTGCCTGCACGTGCGTAACCGAACATGCCAGGCTTCGCCTCTGTACACTTTAATCGTGACTCGCCTCAGTGTACCACCCGGCCAGAGACAGCATGGTCATGGTTGCCTCGATCCCCCTGAGCATCCTAGGCTCCCTCGACTGGGGGTCGATGCCCTCCCTGACGTGTGCAGGGGTGCTGTTCCATCCACCTCACCCTCGGTGTCCCTCATGATGGACGCCCCATCTCTTGACTGGGGTGCTCACTTGGGTCAGTTTCCCACTCCAGACCTTTGGTTGGCTCAACAGCTGCCCTTGCACATCAATGTCCGGGAGTTGAGAGCAGTCTGCCTTGTGTACCAGGTGCTTCAGCAGCACCTACAAGGCTTTTGTGTCTCCATGTTCACAGATAACACAACGGACACCCGTTGCATAAACAAGCACGGAGGAGCACGGTCCTCCTCTTTTTGGCAGGGAGCTATCCAGCTCTGGGTCTCCTGCACAGCTCAATTGACGGACCTGGTAGCGTCCTTTCTCTTGGGGACTGGAACACTCTGGCGGATCGCCTCAGCAGTTCCTTCCTGTCTCTCAAGTGGTTGATTCCTCCGGATGTTAGCCATTACATTTCCAGAACTTCGCTCTCGCGGGAATGGAACGAGAGAGAAGTTCTGCTCATGCCAAGGCCTCCCCCAGGACTCGATCTTGGCTGTTTTTCTGATGCCATGGACGAGCCGTCTGCCGTCCGTTTTTCCCACCGCTCCCGCTGGTTCGCAAGGTCCTGCTAACACTCCGCAGGGACAGAGCGCATCTGATCATGATCGCTCCAGCGTGGTCCAGGCAGCACTGGTACACCATGTCGCTAGACCTGTCGGTAGCCAACCGATTCCCCTGCCTCTTTGCCCAGACCTCATAACGCTGGGTCACGGCAAACTTTACCACCTAGACCTGCAGTCCCTGCACATCTCTGCATGCCTGCTGCGGGCCTAAACCGATCTGTGTTACATTGTTCTGCCTCGGTTCTACAGGATTCTCCTGGGTGGTAGGAAGCCTTCCACTCGGTTAACGTTTCTGCCCAACTGGCAGTCTTTCTCTTGCTGCTACGAAACACAAGGTTTCCCCCACAGAGGTTCCATTCTATTTCCTCTGGGATTCCCTATGATCTTCAAACAGCAGCACCTGGCGCAGTTCATCATTAAGGGTGCACTTGGCAGCCGTCTCTACCTTCCTCCCAAGGGAGAGTGGCCGCTTCATATTCTCACACGCTGTGGTTTCTAGGTTCCTCAAGGGCTTGGGGCATTTATGCCCCCAGGTTCACCACCCCACCAACTCCTGGGTCTTCAACCTGGTTATAAGCAGACTTATGCCTGCTCCATTCGAACCACTGACAACATGCTCGCTGAGATACCTGTCCTGGGGGACAGCTTTTTCCTTGTCGCCTTGCATCGGCTGGACAAGTCTCCGAGCTTCGGGCTCTCACAGTGGACCCACGGTACACTATTTTGCGTAAGGACAAGGGGCGGTTGTGACACGTCCGGCCTTCCTCCCTAAGGTGCTGTTGACCTTTCATATCATCCGGGATATCTTCCTTCCGGTCTTCTTCCGAAGCCCCATTCATTGCGACAGGAGCACATTTGCCCTCCCTAGACGTCCGTAGGGCGCTCGCTTTTTATGTCGAGCGGACAAGCCTTTTTGTACGCCCCCAACTCTTCGTTGTATTGGCAGACTGGATGAAGGGCCTACCTGTCTCCTCCCAGAGCTTTCCATCTTGGGTGACGTCATGCATTTGCTCCTCCTGTGACTGGCCCATGTTCCATCGAGCCACCTTACGGCTCGTTTCACCAGGGCTCAGGCTTCTTCTCCTGCCTTTCCGACTCACATATCCTTCCAGAGGCTATGTCATGCTACTACATTGTCCTCTATCCGGACCTTTGCCTCTTTGGTCTACTGTCCAGAGATGATGCAGCCTTTGGCTCAGCAGTTTGCATTCTGCAACATCTCACTCCGACCCCACCGCCTACGTAAGGCTTGGGAATCACCTACATGGAATGGATATGAGCAATCACTCGAAGAAGAAAAAATGGTTACTTACCTTTGTAACTGTTGTTCTTCGAGATGTGTTGCTCATATCCATTCCAAACCCACCCTCCTTCCCCACTGTCGGAGTAGCCGGCAAGAAGGAACTGAGGAGTAGGTGGGTCGGCTGGTGTATATATCCGGCGCCATTGTGGCGCCACTCCAGGGGGCGCCCAGCCGACCCACTGAGTTGCTAGGGTAAAAGTCTTCCGACGAACGTGCACGCGGCGCGCACACACCTACATGGAATAGATATGAGCAACACATCTCGAAGAACAACAGTTACAAAGGTAAGTAACCGTTTTTTTCCCAGTGAACCCAGAGCTTACAAAATATTACCAAAAAATGTACAGAGGAGATCAATTTACAGCAAAGTCCAAAAACTGTAGAGGATTGTGCCTCCCTGAAAAATTCTGCCTTTTTTATTAAAGAAATGCACAGAAACAAACATAAATAAGTTATGTTTGTCCCTTTATTTATTAACTGTAGTACTGGACTTTTGAAAATAAACTCAAGAATTACAAAGATATTCTTCCGTTTCCAAAATCTACAATATTTTAGGAAAACATATTTGTGAATTCTGCCTTGCATTGTTTAATATGAAGTCTTTGTTTAAAAAAAACACAGTGACCTTTATGGTGATATCTAGAAATGACTGAAATATAACAGAAATCACCAGTGCTCAGAGCTATTCAAAGACTCTTTGAATGTGATTTGTACTGCAGATTGAAAAGGATCTTTTTTTTTTAATTATAGTATCATAGTTACGACAGTCCAGTACCTGTCCTCTGCCCTGCACAAGAACTTCACAGAAACAGACTTTGATTTTAAGGTAAGGTTTGAAATCTGGAAAATTTCATGACATCCTTTAAAACCAGCAGCAATGCAGGAACAGTGGTTACTCTATGTTAATGGATTATGTTTACTATGTTTGTTAGCTCAGAAAATAAACTAGCTGATACAGACAGTCATCAAACTCTGCTGAGGCTTTGACTGAACTGGGAAATCCTGGAAGAGCAAAAGCATTATGAATTCTAATGGTTTGAAAAGTGAGACCGCTTGCATTGGCTAAAGGCAAGAATGTATAGTGTCTAATGTAATTCAAAGCACACTCTATGGTGTGGTTTAGGGTATGAAAAAGTGTTCACTAGGACTATTTGAAACTACCAAACTCATTTCACTTTTGGCCCAAGGCAGAGTTGAATTCAGGTGTCAAGAGGTGAAAGGCCTATGTTTGAAGCCCCAGCACTCCCTTGCTGCTGGGTTCTTTTAATTGTCATTTCCTCCAGTATTTGTATAATTCCTGGCACTGATTTAACTTATTTTATTATTACATCTGGTTTATTTAGACATAATTATCTACTTTCCTCTGATTTAAGATGGAACAACCTGATGCCGTCTGTAAAATGTATGCATGGCATGTATGTTTGTGTTCAGAACTTGTTCTGCCTTTGGACTATCATGTGTTTAATTTCCTTCCTGTTTTCTAGGTGTGGAACTCCTATTTCAGCTTGGCAGTTCTGTTTATAAACCAGCCAAGCCTGCAGCTAGAAACTGTCACTCCAGCTAAGAGAAAGAAGATTCTGGACAAGTAAGAATCTGATCTCCTTGCCTCCGAAACTCTGATTTTTTCCATCACCTCAAAAGTAGGACAAAAGTTTTTATCACAAACTCCCATACATTACAGGCAGTGGGAGGAATCGCCCCAGAAAAATCATAAGTAGAGATCATAGAACAGCTATTCAACAATTAGATGAATCCCTTGATGTTCTTAAAAAAGTATAACCTTGGTTTAAATATTAATTTAATTGCATTAGATCACCAACTTGCTGTATTTTGTCCCATTAAGGGGTTGTGTCTATGCCGTCTCTTTCAGATATGGCGACATGCGAGTGATGATGGCATATGAGTTGTTCAGCATGTGGCAGAACCTGGGTATGTCTCTCTGTCTCCTGTTCTCCTCCTAATCATCAAAATTAAAGTTGTCTAAGAATTGCATTACTAATATTCAGCTTTAGTGGTGTAAAACCACAGAGCTCATGCTGGGTTTTGTAGTTTCTTCAGGAATTTTTAACTAAAAAAAATGACTTTCTGCATAGCTCCATGGTGATATTTTTCTCTTTTGAAATAACTCATGTTTGAATATTTTACTCTCAAATCTTGTAGTGACTGGTTTCAACAGCTTTTCTTTGGTATTCCCAGATGATGTACTGCATTAGCATTTGGAAAGCCCTGCTATTGTGTTGCAATCTAGTCTAGTATTTGAAATACGCTTGTACACTCTTGACTTTAATCTGGTCTATGTTGGCACAGCTGAAACTAAACCTTTACAGCTGTGTCTAATTTCATCCATTTGGAAATGGTACAACAGAACAAGTCAGAGTGATGCAGAATTCTAAAAGTGCACAGTTAGCGATTATGTACAGACGTGACATGCAGTAAAGTGCATATTTATGAGTGCTGTATTAATGTGTCTAATAAGCATGATAACAAATTCTCTGTTACTGGTTAAAAAAACCAAAAGTTTGCCCACAATTATGCAATATTTTTTACACCAGTTGTAATAGACTTACATTTCTGTAAGTCATTTGAATTTGTACCACATGATATTTTGATTAAGACACTGGAATGTTACTAAATCAACACAGCATATATTGAATGTACTAAAACTAGCTAACTGATAGCTCACAAAATGTGATTGTAAATGGGAAATCATAATCAAGCAAGTGTGTTCTTAGTGGAGCCCCGCAGGGATCTTTATTGGCCCTATGCTATTTAACATATATTCTGGGAAGAGTACATACAATCATTCCTGGTAAAGTTTGTAGATGACACAAAGATTGGGTGAGTAGTAAATAATGAAGAGGATAAGTCACTGCTACAGAATGATCTGGATCACTTGGTAAACTGGGCGCAAGCAACAAATAAGCTTTCAATGTGGCTACATATAAAATCCTACATCTAGGAACAAAGAATGTAGGCCTTACTTCTAGGATGGCGGGGATTCTGTCCTGGCAAGCAGTGACTCCAAAAAGGACTTGGGGGTCATGGTGGATAATCAGCTGAACAAGATCTCCCAGAGTAAAGCTATGGCCAAAAGCGCTAATGTGTTTCTTGATTATAAAAAAACAGGGAATGTTGAATAGGAGTAGAGGGGTTATTTTACCTCTATATTTGGCACAGGTGCAACTGCTACCTGAATATAGTGCCCATTTCTGGTTTCCAAAATTCATGAAAGACATTGATATTGGAAAGGATTCAGAAAAGAGCCACAAAAATGATGAGAGAATTGAAAACATGCCATATAGAGAAGGACCCAAGGAGCTCAGTCTGTTAGCTTAACAAAGACAATATTAAGGGATGACTTGATCTCAGTCTATAAGAATCTGTGTATGGAACAGGTAACAGAAGGCTCTTCAATCTGGCAGACAAAGATATAGCAAGATCTAATGGCTGGAAATTGCAGCTAGACAAATTCACCCTAGAAATAAGGCATAAATTTTTAACGGTGAGGGTAGTTTTCCATTGGAACAACTTACCAAGGGCTGTAGTGGATTCTCCGTCACTGCCAATTTTAAAATCAAGATTGGATGTTTTTCTAAATGATATGGTCTAGTTCAAACAGGAATTAATTCAGGGAAATCCTATGGCCTGTGTTATACATGAGGTTAGATTAGATGATAACAGTGATCCCTTCTGGCCTTCAGGGGTGGCAGGTTTGTATAATTTTTGGTGGTGCCCAGAATGGGTCCAAGTCCCCCCCCCCCCAACACACACACACACATACCTGCCTAAGGCTCTGAGATGGAGTTTGGGTGCTAGGTGCAGGCTCTGGGCTGGGGCAGGGGGTTGGGGTGCAGGAGGGGGTTTGGAGTGCAGGCTCTAGGAGAGAATTTGGGTACGGGATGGGTGCAGGCTCTGGGAAGGAGTTTGGGTTCTGGATGCGGGCTTTGGGCTTGGACAATGGGTTGGGGTACAGAAGAGGGAGCAGGAGGGGGTGTTGGGGTCCTGAACATTGGTGGAGCCGGGCCCCCCGGGACCTGAACTTGCTGGAACCCAGCCACCAGGGGCCCATACAACTCGCCACTCCTGCTGTCATAATCTACAAAATGATGAATTGTGCTTATTTCTGATCTAAATAACATCATCTGGTTGAAGTGAGCTGGGATGCAGTGTAGCATCTTATGGCATGTGCCACATCACATTGGCAGGGAATGTATCACATTGACTCCACTGTATTAGTTATGTTAGAAACACACTTTGCTTCTCATTATTTGTCTGAAAAGCAGATAGCCATATTCATGAAATTGTTAACAGGCTTAAACAAATGTCACATGCAGCTTAAAAGACAAAATCCAGTACTTCTAAATTGTAATCATCCAGATCATGATTCTGAGGAATAGACCAAACTCTCTGCTTTATGCTTCACATACACAATGACAGAAAAGAAATAAGAGTTTTAATATTGCAGAGTTAATAACATATGCTCCCCTAAGGATTAAAGTTACTATCTCTTTAAATCAAAATAATTTTTTCTGCTTTTCCTGATTTATTTATTTCTCTCTTCCTACCCCTGCCTTTTTGCAATTGTGGGACCACCTAAGAGGCTGATTAATTTACTAGAGGAAAACCTCCAATATGTAGGTGTGTGTTGGATTCCCAATTTAACCTGAAAGATAATTTTGGGGAGAAATGATATCTCAAAACAATATTGCCCTATCAGTGGGGGGTTTTTTCAGATAATTTTGTTTTATTTACTAAAGTTTCACAGTGGAAGCACACTATAAAAGTGATTGCTAACAATGCTGTATATTCCTGCTACTTAGAGGTGACACTGTTTGGTTCGAAGTCAAGGTTCTTGTCCATTCGATTGCAAATTTCACACCACTGAGGTTAAGGAACTCTAAAAAGTCTAAAGGACCTGTAGCTGATCCATTAAATACTATTGCCACAGTTCCTTTGAAAAAGCCCTTTCTTCTTAGGAGCCCGAGCCCCCAAAACAGCAGTGGAATCTCTCAATCTTCTCTGGCAGAATGAATGTGTGCTGGCACGTAAAGGTGGAGCAGCTATTGAATGAGTTTCCCTGTAGGATCTGCGGTTTTTGCTAAACATAAAGATTAATTAATGTAAAGATAACCAGGCAGACTTCACCATGGAAAATGGAAAACTTAAAGTAGGATTGATTTGATAATTTTTGGAGAAAGAACCTGTTTTCTTCTTTAGGCTTAATTCAGGGACAGGTTGCATGTTCTTTACCAAAGAGTCTCACCTTCTTCTCAGCAAGGAATGATAAAAAAGGAAGGCTTTCATTAAATGTAACTTGCTTTGTGTTGCCCAGGTGAACATAAAATTCACTTTATCCCGGGAATGATTGGCCCCTTTCTTGGTGTCACACTGGTCCCACAGACAGAGGTCCGCAACATCATGATCCCCATCTTTCATGACATGATGGACTGGGAGCAGAGGAAAAATGGCAACTTCAAACAGGTGAAATGGTTTTCCAGGCTCTTGCTATATCCTCTGTTGTTCTTCCCTTCTGCAACACTGTACTAGAAGTACTGCTAGTTTGTTTCTGAATGTGAGGGAGCTGTTGATGTGGATGGATAGATAGATTGATCTTAATTAAAAAGTAACATCCTTTACAACACTGCTACCAAAGTCCCACATTGTATGAACATTTCTATAAGGCATTTTCCAAGTAGCCATTTCTCCTATTAATACAGAACACAGTGTTGCACTCACTGCACAGGGACCAAGGGAAAGTGGATTTTCCTTTGCCAGCTGGGCCCTATTTGCAGAGCAAACAGACAGCAAATTGCATGGCCGCAAGGACTCCCACACCACCCTGAAAACCCTTGGTCTCTACGTCCCAGACTTGGCGTGTAAGCGGTTCAAACCACAGCAGCCGCAGGGCCAGGGGAGCCAACCTCGGCAGGACCAGCCCCATAAATGAGCCAAGGGCTACAAGCGCTGCCTGAGCCACCCGCCTCCACCCTTTGCCCAGTCGGGCTCAACCCATAATAAGCAGGGGGCCAAACGGTCATTTTGAGGGTGCACCCAAGGGCAACCTACCAGACTATTCCCCAGATCCATCTTTCCCAGTGTTCTCCTACTGCCTTTCCCTCTTCCTGCCTGGACGGCTATAATCTCAGATGTAAGGGTCCTCAGCACTGTGGAACAGGGTTATGCCCTCCAGTTCCTTTCTACCCGCCTGTTCCCACCCGCCTTCCCCGTCCCTCTTCAGAGATCCCTCTCATGAGAGTCTTCTCACACAGAAGGGTTGCTTACAGCTGAATGTGGTGGAAGAAGTTCCTCTCAAGCACAGGAACAAGGGGTTCTGTTCCCAGTACTTTTTAATCCCAAAGGGAGAGGGTGGTCTATGGCCCATCTTGGACCTGCGAGACTTCAACAGATACTTAAAGAAGCTAAAGTTCCGCATGGTCTCTCTAGCTTCTATTATCTCCTCCCTGGATCCAGGAGACTGGTATGCTGCCCCCGACTTGAAAGACGCATACTTCCATATAGCGATTGTCCCTGCCAGCAGGTATATGGGATCTTGGGGAGCAATTACCACACGGGTGGGGTGCAAAATAAACTTTATTAAGAAAATGCAAAAACAGGGAAAATTTAATAGTGAGGGGTGTGGGGTTTGTTAAGGTCGACAATTGGGGAGGGGTTTTTTTGGTGAACAGTATAGGGGGTTTCAATAGTGGGGTACAATACAGTTGGTAAACAATTAACACTGAGGTATAAATGTAACAGGTAGCTAATAATTTCTATGTAAAAAAGGTGTGTCACAGCAGCATATAACCAACTAACAGTTATGGAAAAGTATGTTAAATAACAAACAATTTTAGGTAAAAATGTGTCACAGTGGTGTAAATGTAGAATGTGAGGTGTATCAGAGAGGAAAAAGTAACCAATGGGGTTTTATGCTAGATTGGGATGGGGGGAGAGGAGCACGTGGTGGAGCAGAGGGAGATTTAAACTTAGAGAGACACAGAGAACAGACAGACTGTAAGGAGTCAGAGGGACACAAAGAAGCTGGGCGGGGTTTGCAGTGGAAAGACAGACTTAACCACAATTATGCAAAACACAGCAAAATCTTATCTATGATCTAACTTAACCAAGACTACACAAATTAGCAAGTAACAAAACACAATGCAACAATTCTCTAAGCCTAACTTACAGAGTATAAAGCTAAACCTAACTTAACCTAATGAGTGCACCTTATACTAGGGGTGGTTCTCCAAGGGTGTGGCTGCAGCAGTGGAGCAACTGCAAGCGAGCTGCCCAGGATAGAATCCAGGGAGGCACAGGTTTATTTCTAGCAGCAAAGGAGCTGCAGAACCAGAAACAGATTACAGATGCAGACCAAGGAGTTAACTTGGGTCTGTCTGTTGGGGAAAGAAAAGCCAGCAGCTAGAACAGGGAGGGTCTGCAAGAGAGAGTTCTTACCAATCCCCAGGACAACAGCAGAGGCAGGCACAGCAGCAGCATCAGAGGACACAGAGAGGACTCAATTTGCTCACAATAATCAGGAGATCTCCAGGCAAAATTCGTTGTTCGTGGGAGGGGAGTTTAAAAACGGGGGTACGCTCAAAAACAAACGAGAGCGGGGAGAGGGCCTCCCAAAGACCCCTAGCTGATCAGACCAGGTGGCAAAGCAAGGACCTTCTCCGAGGTCTGCTTAGAAAATGTCTGGTTATATAGGCAGACTTAGGCAGTTTCCCGCCAGTAACTTTGATTGGTTCCCCTTCTTAGAGGGGAGGAGAGAAAGCAGGGAAAAGTCTTCAGGTGTGCACAGACGTGTCTGGGCTAGTCCTAAGTCACAGGCATGACTTACATGCTCAGCTATGTGGCCATATAAGGTCTTGCATTCTTGGGCAGTGCCCCCTACACCGAGCCCAGGTCTGAACAAAGGAGGCAGGGGCCCACCCCCACCTGAGCAGAGCAATGGCTCCAGTTAGTCTGCAAAGGCCATTCCACTGAGCAGGGCCAGGCCATGACTCTTGCTAGCCCCATGGCCAGGAGGGGCGGCCACACAGAGAGGAAAACAAAAAAAGGAATGCAGCAGGGAGGCAGCTGTAACAGACAGCGATCTTTCAAGGACACAGATGCATCCTCCGGTTTACGGTGGGGCCCCACCACCACCAGTTTGCGGTCCTCCCATTCGGCCTGGCAACAGCACCGAGGGTGTTCACCAAGTGCATGTTGGTGGTGGCAGCTTACCTCAGGCACCGAGGTATCCAGATCTACCCGTACCTCGATGACTGGCTCGTCAAGGGCAGCTCTAGGTCTCAAGTCCAAAGGGATGTTGCGGAGCTTCACTATGTGCCCTCTCTGGGTCTACTAGTAAAAGACAAAAAGTCAATGTTAGTGCCAGTGCAGAGGATAGAGTTCATCAGAGCAGTCCTCGACTCAACCTGCACCAGTGTGTTCCTGCCACTGGAAAGGTTCCATGCACTGACAAACCTCATCGCGGAAATCTCGGCATTCCCTCTGACTACAGCCAAGGTCTGTCTGCACCTGCTGGGCCACATGACAGCGTGCACTTACGTGGTCCACCATGACAGGCTCTGGATGTGGCCCCTGCAACAGTGGCTGGCAATGGTCTATTCCCAGTTCCGAGACCCCCGGAAAAGATCATTGCTCTTCCCCACACGATTCTTACCTCGCTGAGGTGGTGGACCAACCACAGATCAGTCCTGGAAGGCATTCTGTTCGACAACCCTCCCGACTCCATCAAATTGGTGTCAGATGCCTCGGACCTCAGCGGGGGGGCACATATCGGTGTCCTCCAGACTCGGGATGTGGTCTCTGGATGAAGCATGCTTACACATAAACATCAAAGAGCTCTGAGCAGTCCAGCTGACATGCAGAGTCTTGCCCCACCTGTCGAGCAAGTTGGTACGAGTCCTGACAGACAACACAGCCTCAATTTTCTACATCAACAGACCAGGGGGACTGTGCTCATCAGCTCTCTGTCAGGAGGCCCTCTGTCTATGGGACTTCTGCATCAGCCATGAGATCCACCTGGAAGCGTGTCACCTTCCCAGCATCAGAATTATGCCGGCGGACCAGCTCAGCAGGGCTTCTCCCCTCAACACAAGTGGTCGCTCCATCCAGAGGTAGCCTGCATGATCTTCCAAAGGTGGGGAACTCCCCAAGTGGACCTGTTCGCTACCAGACAGAACAGGAAATGCCACTGGTTTTTTTCTCGTCAAGGTCTGAGCAATGGCTCCCTCTCAGACGCCTTCCTCCTGTCGTGGTCAGGGAGCCTGCCCCTACACGTTCCCTCCGATTCCGCTCATCAGCAGGGCCCTGGCAAAGATCAAGAGAGACAAGGCACAGGTCATCATGATCGCCCCGGCATGGCCTCACCAGCACTGGTTCAGCATGCTCATGAGCCTGTCAGTGGCCCCTCCCTGGCCCAGCCCAACCCACCGGACCTGCTGTCACAGGACCATGGTCGACTCCTGTACCCCAACCTCATGTCCCTCCACCTCTCAGTATGGATGCTGCATGACTGAACCCGGAGGAGCAGACCTGTTCAGAAGGAGTCCAACAGGTCCTCCTGGAAAAAAAAAAAGCTCTCAACTAGACTGACTTACCTGGTCAAGTGGACGAGGGGTTCCGCCGCCGATTGTCAGAGCCCACTCAGTGAGAGCGCAGGCGTCTTTGTCGGCCTTCCTGGTGCACATCCCTATCCAGGACATCTGTAGAGCTGTAACGTGGTCCTCTGTTCACACATTTACCATTCATTGTGCCATCACTCAGCAGGCCAGGGACGACACTGTTTTGGCAGAGCTATGTTGTAATGTACATGTCAGTGAACTTCCACCCTCCTCCAGGGGTACTGCTTGGGAGTCACCTAATATGGAATGGACATGAACAAGAACTCAAAGAAGAAAAGACAGTTACCTTTTCCGTAACTGGTGTTCTTCAAGATGTGTTGCTCATGTCCATTCCCTGACCCACCCTCCTTCCCCACTGTCAGAGTTTCTGGCAAGAAGGAACTGAAGGTTGGGGGAGCCAATGGCACCCCTTATACCATGCCATGCGGGCACCACTCCAGAGGGCACCAGAGCTGGTCCCCTATGGATATTACTGAGGGAAAAACTTGCAGCACCAGTGCATGTGGTGAGCACACACACCTAATATGGAATGGACGTGAGCAATACATCTCGAAGGGCACCAGTTACGGAAAAGGTAACTGTCTTTTACGAAAGGTAGGTAACCATTTTTCCCCCTCTTATTGACAGGTAGGACAGGGTAAGATTCTACTTGATACATTCATTTATAGAAAATCCATATCTAGGTATTGATAAAAACAAAGAAAGTGGATGACAAGGACTCCTGTAAGAAACAAAAAAGCCACTCTCCACAAGGAACCCCATTTTACCCCTCTGCTCAGCCAGAGGATAATTGAACTCTGAGGTCCACCTCTTCCACTGACCCATATGAGGCCAGTTGTTTCACTGAATCCACTGAGCCATTGTTTTGTAGATTTGAAAGGGGTCTGTTTTATTACAGATGCTTTTTTATATCAGGGCAGAAATCATCCATCCGTAAAATCAGACAACTTGCAGAGCATAAGAAATTATCCATGAAACACAATCTCAGCCTTCTTGATGTTTGAAATTTACCTTCTCTGCAAACACAGTTAATTTCTAACCCCTCATTTCTCCCTGATTCAGGTGGAAGCTGAATTGATTGATAAGCTGGACAGCTTGGTATCAGAAGGAAAAGGAGATGAGAACTACAGGGAGCTCTTCAGTCTACTGTAAGCAATGCCAGTCTCCCTTCATCTTGCATGTTACAAGGTCACCTTAAAAGGCTTGGTGAAATTTCAGTGTAATGATCCACTGTAAAGTACCAGCAATGGAAGTGGCCTCCCTCAGAACACAGTAATGTACAGGGACTTTTGGCAGGTTATCGTGACATGGGCCACAAATCAGAGAGGGCTATGAAAAAGCTTGCCATCCCTTTTACACTGACAAGAATATAAAAATATTTTTTGTATCTTTCATGCAATAAAATCTAGTATCGATGCTGCATAGGTTACAGTTTCCAGTGTGCCAAGTGGTTTCCACGTTCCTATCACAGACACACTAGACGTGCCAGTGCTCAGCTTTGTGACATCACTGTGTGAAATCATAGTCTTCAGACTGTTCAGACAGCCAGCTAAACCATCAAGCAGTTCAAACCTGTTTTGGGGCATCTAGGATTTCCCTCCATTTTCTCCCTTTGCATACCTTGCTCTTAAAGGTCATACATTAATTGAAAGTTGGAAACTGCTCCCTCCAAAGCATGTCAGTTCACAGCATTTCCAGCCCCTTCCAACCCAAGAAACAATAATGATAGTAGGCGGCTAACCTGAAATCTCAAGATCTGACCCTCCCACATTGTTAGCTCTAGGGTGCTGAGCTGTATGTCCAAGTCTGATTTTCAAATGCCTCCCTTGTTGGATGCTGATCTTGGTTTGAAGGCATATATTGTGACCCACTCTGATCTCCACCGAGTTAAATCTTGACTCTTTAATTGATCCAGTGGTCCCTCTGAGATCAGTAACAGAATACAGGGCACATTTTCAAAAGGATCTCAATCCAGTCTCCATTTATGTGCATGCAGCTTGATGTATACAAACATCTACATGCATTGTTGGTGCACTTCTGGATGGAAATTATGGAATTTACTTGTGCACACACATCATTTTGGGTATGAAGGTAAATCTATAACCTGTGCACCTCTCTGTTAATACACAGAAAGTATGCACTTGTATTTGAGTGCACACAAATGGAAACCACTTTTTGGAAGTTTGGCTCCATCAGTATACATGCAAAAATGGCAAATACATTTGAAAAGAAAATAATGGAAAAATTGTTTTTCTTTTTATTTACCTGGCAAAAACAATGTTCTGTGTTTCCCTTGCTTCGGCTGATGGTATCTCTGATAACAGTTGTGATGCAAGATGTTGAACTGGGATTGCTCATTAGAGACCAGAATTTAACAGTTTAACTGAGGAGATAAAATGTGTTACAGTGGGTTTAGGCTCCTTCCCAGTCATAGCTTTCCATTGCTATAAGCAGCTACCATTAGCAGCTTGGGAACCAGTTTTTGTTACGTTCAATGTTCTCTTTCCTATGTTTGAAACAGTATTGTGATGGGAAATTTTACCTTTTGCTGCCAATTCCATCTTTTTGTGTCTTTGCTTCATGCTGCATGGAGTAGAACCCAGCTCTTTGGGCCCTACCCCAGGTAAGACTGTAATTCTGTCAGTCTTCTGTATGAGAGAGAAAGAAAGTTGCTCCTGGCTCCCTGTAGGATCTATACCATTTCTAGGAAAGCCTCATATGCTGCCTCTTCATTTCCAAACAGCCTGCTGGAGAAGATTGAACAAGAGACGTGGCGGGAGACTGGCGTCTCTTTTGTTACATCAGTTACTCGCCTCATGGAGCGTCTCCTTGACTACAGGTACCTGGTCACAGCAGTAAAGTGTTCTGAGTATAAGTATTCTAGCATTCTGCAAGAAGGGTGTACAGAATTAGTAATGCGCCAAATTCTTTTTGTATAGAGAACTGTTTTGTATTGGTTTTAAAGCAGTCAGTTAATTCGGTGCTGTGGAGTAATGTGAGTGCAACCATTACACAGAACTGTTGGTTTCTGAATTAAGACAGTGGATGCACACGTTCTCATTTAATTCTTGTTCATTCTTGATAAATTGTCAGAATGAAGAAACTGGTGTTTAGTTTACTTGATGATAAGGCTAAAGGACTATAGAAATGTTAGAAGTTATTAATTTGACTCTCTTCTTAGAATATTTGGCCCTGATTCATCAAAGTCTAACACCATACCTTCTAACTCAGCTAAGGGAGACATTTTTAAAAGCAGGGCCCCATGTATTCCATGTCTCAGTGACCATGGAAGCGGATAGTGTTCTGTGCCGGGGTTGAGACTCACCACCGCGGTGCCTCCCGCTGGTCACTCCGAGAATTAGCTCAGTCCTTGGTGGGGTGCCCGCTGCTGGTGGTGTCCCATCTGTCCTCTGCTCCTTTGTTGTTGTCTGGACCCAAGTTGCTTCCTGCTCAGTGGCGTCCTCTTCAGGACACTGCCCTCCAGCAGTGCCCACTGCTCCGGTCTCACCCCCTTCCGGGGGTCTCTGCACCCCAGCCACCATGGTCAACCACACCCCAATGTCTAACCCCTAGCGTCAGGGGTCTGGTGCAGTCCACTATCACCACATCCACTGGCTGGGTGTTCATGCAAGGGGGGGACCCAGGGACCCTTTGGTGGCAGCCTTCCTGCCCTCCTTCTCTCCCTTGTGCGCCTCTCTCCCTGGGCCGCTTCCCCTTCGGCCCCTTTGCACTGGCTAGGCCCTTCCCTCAGGGCCTGCAGCCTGGCAGGTAGCGGGCTGGAGTTCCCTTTTACTCCCCCAAGCCTGCCCAGCACTGCGCTGTCCCAGGTGCAGGTCTCCTCACTCAGGAGACAGACCTTCCCCTCTGAGGGTCTGGGAGAGATTGCTTGCTGCTCTTCTGGGCAGCCTTTATATAGGGCCAAGCTGAGCCCTGATTGGCTCTCTCCAATCTCGTCCCCTATTGGCTCTCAGCCCTTTCCTGATTGGCTGCTGGCCTGCACAGCCTCTCTGGCCTACTCTAGCCCCCTCTCACATGGGGGTGGGGCTGCCACCCCACCACATGTTCATTAATCTCAACATTCATTTATTTAAAAAAAAGTTTCTAACCTTAATGGTTGTAAAGAAAATCTTGAAAGTGTGAAGAGAACGTAAACAGATGTAATGAAACAGTAGTGAACTGTCCCATTCATCTTCGTGGACTGTTATCTCTGGAACTTAAAGACCAGAGTTTAACTAATAATTGGCTGTTTTGCTGTTGATCATTGTAACAGAAATATTTGGCTAATGTGCTTTATTCAACAATCTCAAATAATTTTCCATGTTCATGTGCCAGAAGCCCCAGTTGTCTCTACCCACATGACAAAACCTCCAGTAGTTCTTCAAGTGATTGTTCATATCGATTCCAGTTAGGTGTGCGCACGCCACATGCACAGTTGTTGGAAAGTTTTTCCCCTAGCAGCACCCGTTGGATTGACTGTGGAGCCCCTTGGAGTGGCACCTTCATGGCGCTCAATATATGACCCTGCAAACCTGGCGCCTCCACAGTTCCTTCTTACCTCCAGTGATGATTGTTGGAACTGTGGCATCTTGCTCAGGAAGTTCTACCACATTTCCCTAGCTTTGTTTGTGTTCTCTGTACTTATTAGTTAGTTCTTAGGTGGTAGTTAGCAGTTGGGCTGGGGAGGGGTCTACCCTCTATCCCAACTGCTTTTCCTTGTGAGGGCTTACATGCCCAAGTCTCAGGGGTTCAAGCCCTGCAAGTTCTGCAGCAAGCCCATGCCAACCGGCAACCCCCACGACGCTTGTCTGAAGTGTCTGGGGGTGGCTCACCGAGCCGACAGGTGCAGGATTTGTAAGGGGTTTCGCCCCAGAACCAAAAAGGAGCAAGACTTTCGCCTCAAACAGCTCCTTATGGAGGAGGCACTTAGACCAGAGCCTCCACCAGCGCGGCAAGACCAGGCACCGAGTTCATCGGTGCATAGCACCCCGGTGACAGTGGTGGAAGTGGCACTGTGGAAGAACACTGGCAGACACCCGTGGCACCAAAACCGGCAGGATCGACCCGGCACCGCTCCCTGACGCAGAAGTGGCACCAGAAGCAAGGGAGGAGCAGCTCTCCATCCCAAAGGTTCACCCCTCTAGAGCCGGCCAATGGGGTGTGTCCTCAATAGGAGTACCCAGCGCTGAAGTCTGCAGAGATGGCACTGTCGACTTCGGCCCTGCAAGGGAGGACTATCGAGTCTAGTGTTTTCAGACTCCTCGGCCCACTCATTGAGGAGGTGGAACTGCCATCCACCCCAGACATCTTTGAGGTCACGAGAGACCTCATCACTATGACAGCACCGAGGTCACCATGGCACCGTCTTGAGGCAAACTGGTGATGCTCCATCCTTTGGCCACGCTGCTAAAATCACAGCATTGCTAGGAGTCCCAGCACTGCTCGCAATCATGGCACCGGTTGGACTTGCAGCACCACTCTAGGTCACACCAGCGCTTCCACTCGCAACGCTGATCTGCACATTGATCTGTGTCGTGCAGCAGGTCCCACTTCCAGCACCAGTCCCAGCGCCACTCAGCAACTCCACACATCTCCAGATTGCGATGCTACTCCAGCCTCGCAGCACCGCTCTCTGGCATTGGAACACCACTCCCCAGTGCGGCGCCGCTTGCAGGATCAGCTCCTCTTGGCACCACCCTGGCCACGGCATTCCCGATCCCGGTCTTCTGACTTGGAGACGGGATCTAGATACTCAGAGCAGGGTCGGCACCAGTTGGGCCATGGATGCTCTGAGGTGGGGGCAAGGCCATGGCCTGCTCAGTGGCAGGGACCAGCACAGTGGCCGTTTTGGACGCTGTGGGCATACTACCAAGCACAGGGTGCCCAGTCTAAAGGCTCCCAATCGGCCACCTCTCAACCACAGGTGCCGGAGGCTTCCGCCAGTCGCCCCACCCCTAGGGGTGCCAAGGAGGTGCCGTGCCCACATCCCACCCATGGAACCAACTCCAATTCCTGAGCAGGACTGTTGTCTACCTGGTCCAGCCAGCGAGACAGGATGGGGAGGTCCCTGACAAGCAGGAGGGACAGGAGGACCCTATTCTCCAATTAGCCTCCTCGTCCTCCTCCCCAGATGCAGCTGTTGCAAGCACTTCTTTCTCTGCACCAACCCCCATAGACAGCCGTGCCCACCAGGACTTCTTTCACAGGATGGCGCACAACATGGGTCTGCAGGACGAGGAGGTGATGGAGTTGGAGGACCCAATGGTCGACATCTTGGCCCCAGAAGGTCCTTAGAGGGTGGCTCGGCCACCATCAAGACCATACAGGCCAATGCCAAGACCATCTGGCAGACCCCAGCCTCCATCCATCCCACCGCCAAGGGCGTTGAGAGGAAATACTTTATCCCATTGATGGGGTACGAATACCTCTTCACGCACCCGCAGCCTTGTTCTTTGTTGGTTGCGGTAGTGAATGAGAAGGAGAGGCAGGGGCAACAAGCCTCAGCACCTAAGTCCAAGGACACCAAGCTCCGGGGGGGGGGGGGGGCTCCAACTCAGGATTGCCAATCAGCAGGCAATTCTGAGCTGGTATAGTTTCATCTCATGCATCCGACGAAGTGGGTATTCACCCACGAAAGCTCATGCTCCTATATGTCTGTTAGTCTATAAGGTGCCACAGGACTCTTTTCTGCTTTTACAGATCCAAAACTAACACAGCTACCCCTCTGATACTTTCATCTCCTGGAACTCGATGCTCAAATTCAAGGAGCTGGTGCCAACAGAGTCCAGGGAGGAGTTTGGCGCAATGGTGGAGGAAGGCAAGGCAGTGATACTGGCCTCTTTACAGGCCTCACTAGATGCTGCAGACTCGGTGGTGCGCACCTTGTTCTCTGGTATCACCATGAGGTGTAGCTCCTGGTTGCAGGCCTCGGGCCTCCTGCCCGAGGTTCAACAGACGATGCAGGACCTGCCTTTTGATGGAGCGGGCCTGTTTGTGGAGCAGACTGACTCTCGGCTGCATAGCCTAAAATACTCAAGGGCTACTATGAAATCTTTGGGTATGCACACCACAGCAACCCAATGCAAACATTTCAAGCCCCAGCAGCAGCGCTCCTACCATCCTCGGCTGAGGCAGGACTTTTACAGGAAAAGGGGCAGGAATGGCAAAAGGAAGCCTTCCAACCCCCCTTCCGGGCAGGGTCAGGGCCCAACTAAACCATTGTTGAGTTCCAAGCAGGCCTTTTGAAGGGGCGCCCAAGGATGGTGCACCAGGTTCGATTCCAGATCCTTCCCCCTCTTTTTTGAATCGTCTGTCCCACTTCTACCGTGCTTGGTCCCAAATAACTTCGGACTGCTGGGTCCTCCGTATGGTGGAAGTGGGATATGTTCTCCAGTTCTGCTCCTACCCTCCCTCTCACCCCCCTTCCCCATCCCTCTTCAGGGACCCTTCTCATGAGCAACTCCTTATCCAGGAAGTGTAGGCACAGTGGAGGAGGTTCCTCAGGAGTTAAGGGGCAAAGGATTCTATTCCCGATACTTCCTAATCCCCAAGGCCCAGGGGGTCTTAGACCCATTCTAGATCTGCACAGACTCAACAAATTCATGGTAAAGTTGAAGTTCCGCATGATCTCCCTGGGCACCATTATCCACTCCCTGGATCAGATCTGGGAGACTGGTATGCCGCCCTCGACATGAAGGATGCATATTTCCATATAGCGATTCTTCCCACACACCAGCACTTCCTATGCTTTGTGGTCAACCACAAGCATTACCAATTCACTGTCCTACCATTCAGCCTCTCAACACTCCCCTGAGTGTTCACCAAGTGCATGTCGGTCATGGCTGCTTTCCTCTGTTGACAGCAGGTGCAGATATACCCCTATTCGATGACTGGCTGCTCAAGGGCCGCACCAGGAGGAGGTGCAGTCCCACATCCATTTGGTCAGGTATACATTTGAGCGACTGGGTCTCCTCCTCAACTTGGGGAAATTGACCTTGGAACCAACCCAAAGAATAGAATTCATTGGGGCGGTGTTAGATTCGGTTCAGGTGTGAGAACTTCTGCCAGAGACCCGATTGCGAGCCATCATGGACATAATTCAAAGCCTCCAACAAATCCCAAGCACAATAACAAGGGAGTGCCTGAGTCTCCTCAGCCACATGGCTGCTTGTGACCCAGCACTCCAGGCTGCAGCTCAGACCGTTGCAGGCATGGCTCAGCTCAGCCTACCTCCCGGAGTGCAACAGCTTGAATTCAGTGGTCACGGTGCCAGGGCAGGTCCTCATGTCCCTCTACTGGTGGCTCAACCCTCAAGCAGTGTGCGAAGGAGTCCCCTTCCACAACCCTCAGCTTTCCTTGTCCCTGGTTAGGGCCGCATCAGCTCTGAGATGGGGTGTACATCTGGGAGACCTCCAGACACAGGGCCTGTGGTTGCAGGATGAGCTCTCCCTACATATCAGCATCAAATTTCTGAGGGAAGTGTGCCTAGCCTGCCAGGCCTTTCAGGAGTGCATAGGCCAGTGCATAGCAGTTCATAGACTCATAGACTTTAAGGTCAGAAGGGACCATTATGATCATCTAGTCTGACCTCCTGTACAATGCAGGCCACAGAATCTCACCCACCCATTCCTGTAACAAACCCCTAACCTATGTCTGAGTTATTGAAGTCCTCAAATTGTGGTTTGAAGACCTCAAGCTGCAGAGAATCCTCCAGCAAGTGACCCGTGCCCCATGCTGCAGAGGAAGGCGAAAAACCTCCAGGGCCTCTGCCAATCTGCCCTGGAGGAAAATTCCTTCCCGACCCCAAATATGGCGATCAGTTAAATCCTGAGCATGTGGGCAAGACTCACCAGCCAGCACTCAGGAAAGAATTCACTGTAGTAACTCAGATCCCATCCCATCTAACATCCCATCGCAGACCACTGGGCATGCTTACCTGCTGATAATCAAAGGTCAGTTGCCAAATTAATTGCCAAAATTAGGCTATCCCATCATACCATCCCCTCCATAAACTTATCAAGCTTAGTCTTAAGGCCAGATAGGTCTTTTGCCCCCACTACTCCCCTTGGAAGGCTGTTCCAGAACTTCACTCTTCTAATGGTTAGAAACCTTTGTCTAATTTCAAGTCTAAACTTCCTAGTATCCAGTTTATATCCATTTGTTCTTGTGTCCACATTGGTACTAAGCTTAAATAATTCCTCTCCCTCCCTAATATTTATCCCTCTGATATATTTATAAAGAGCAATCATATCCCCCCTCAACCTTCTTTTGGTTAGGCTAAACAAGCCAAGCTCTTTCAGCCTCCTTTCATAAGACAGGTTTTCCATTCCTCGGATCATCCTAGTAGCCCGTTTCTGAACCTGTTCCAGTTTGAATTCATCCTTCTTGAACATGGGAGATCAGAACTGCACACAGTATTCCAGATGAGGTCTCACCAGTGCCTTGTATAACGGTACTAACACCTCCTTATCTTTGCTGGAAATACCTTGCCTGATGCATCCTAAAACTCCATTAGCTGTTTTAACGGCCATATCACATTGGCGGTTCATAGTCATTCTGTGATCAACCAATACTCCGAGGTCCTTCTCCTCCTCTGTTACTTCCAGCTGATGTGTCCCCAATGTATAACTAAAATTCTTGTTATTAATCCCTAAATGCATGACCTTGCACTTTTCACTATTAAATTTAATCCTATTACTATTACTCCAGTTTACAAGGTCATCCAGATCTTCCTGTAGGATATCCTGGTCCTTCTCTGTGTTAGTAATACCTCCCAGCTTTGTGTCATCTGCAAACTTTATTAGCACATTCCCACTTTTTGTGCCAAGGTCAGTAATAAAAAGATTAAATAAGATTGGTCCCAAAACTGATCCCTGAGGAACTCCACTAGTAACCTCCTTCCAGCCTGACAGTTCACCTTTCATTTCTAACGGAGAACACCATCGACATGTTTTACATCAACAAGCAGGGTGGAGCCCATTCCTCTCCCCTGTGCCAGGAGGCCTTCCAGCTGTGGGAGTTCTGCATAGTCCACTCCATTCACCTGGAAGCCTTCTTTCTACCAGGAGTTCAGAACATGCTGGCAGACCACCTCAGCAGGTCCTTACACACACAGGAGTGGTCCATCTGGCTGGATGTCATACACTTTGTTTTCCAAAGGTGGGAGTTTCCCCGGGTCAACCTGTTTGCCACGTGACGCAACAGGAAATGCCCAATGTTCTGCTCCTTCCAGGGTCACAGTCCAGACCCACTCACAGATGCATTCCTACTACCCAGGAGTGATCGCCTGCTGTATGCCTTTCCCTTGTTTCCTCTCATGCATAAGGTCCTGCTCAGGGTCCACAGGGAAGGGGCAGAGATAATTTTGATAGCTCCAGCGTGGCCTCGACAACACTGGTACACCACACTCCTGGAACTGTCAGTGGATGCACCGGTGACGTTACCTCTCCTCCCCAACTTACTCACTCAGGACCATGGTCACCTCCATCACCCTGACCTGCGGTCCCTCCACCTCATGGCTTGGAAGCTTCATGGCTGAACCCCATGGAACTTCTGTTATCAGAACAAGTAAGAGAGGTCCTCCTCGGCAGCAGGAAGTCCTCCACTAGAGCCATGTATCTGGCAAAGTGGAAGAGATTCTCGTGTTGGTGTGACCAGTGTCGTACACCCCCTCTCCAGGGGCCTGTACCTCTCATCTTGGAGTACCTCCTACACCTGAAATATCAAGGCCTGGCAGCATCCTCCATAAGAGTACACCTCACTGTTATCTCGGCCTTCCACCCAGGAGCGTCTGGTTGATCCATCTTCGCCAACCCTATGGTTGGTCGCTTCCTCAAAAGTCTGGACCGCCTACATCCCCAGATCTGGCAGCCTGTCCCTGCGTGGGACCTTAACCTGGTCCTCTCCAGGCTCATGGGGCCCCCATTCAAACCATTGGCAACTTGCTCCCTCCTGTATCTGTCATAGAAGGTGGCCTTCCTGGTTGGGGAGGGATAGCTCAGTGCTTTGAGCATTGGCCTGCTAAACCCAGGGTTGTGAGTTCAATCCTTGAGGGGGCCATTTAGGGATCTAGGGCAAAAATCTGTCTAGGGATTGGTCCTGCTTTGAGCAGGGGGTTGGACTAGATGACCTCCTGAGGTCCCTTCCAACCCTGATATTCTATGAATTGTAGTTCTATGAATTGTCACCATTACTTCTGTGAGGAAGGTGTCTGAGCTAAAGGCCCTTACCTCTGACCCACCTTACATGGTTTTCCACAGGGATAAGGTGCAACTCAGGCCTCACCTGGCCTTTCTCCCCAAGGTGATGTTGCACTTCCACACCAGTCAGGACATTTTCCTGCCTGTCTTTTATTCTAAACCTTATGCCAGTTACTGGGAGCAGAGGCTGTACTCCCTCGATGTTTGGCGAGCACTAGCTTTCTAAACTGAGCACCTTAAGCCGTTCAGGAAGTCGAACCAGTTGTTCATAGCAACTGAATGAAAGGGCTCCTGGTCTCATCTCAAAGAATATCCTCCAGGATCATGTCATGCATCCGCATGTGCTATAAGTTGGCCAGAGTACTGGCCGCGGCTCTTATGGCACACTCCACGAGGGCCCAGGCTTTGTGGGCAGCAGTCTTGGCCCAGGTCCTGATCCAATAAATCTGCAGGGCAGCAACTTGGTCCTTGGTACATACCTTCAGCTCTCACTTCATCATTGTCCAGCATGCCAGAGATGATGCGGCTTCAGCGGAGTGGTGCTACAATCAGCATTTCCTTAACTCTGACCCCACCACCTAGGTACAGCTTGGGAGTCACCTAATTGGAATCGATATGAGCAATCACTCGAAGAAGAAAAAAATGGTTACTCACCTCTTGTAACTGTTATGCTTCGAGATGTGTTGCTCATATCCATTCCAAACCCACCTACCTTCCCCTCTGTCGGAGTAACCGGCAAAAAGGAACTGAACAGGTACTGGGTCGGCGGGATCATATATTGAGTGCCACTCTAGGGGGCTCCACAGCCAACCCGACGGGTGCTGCTAGGAGAAGAACCTTCCAATGAATGGAAGGTCTCATTCTTCTTCAAGTGATTGCTCATGTGTATTCCACAATAGGTGTGCGTGCTCTCCACATGCACCGGTGCCAGAAGTTTTCCCCCTAGAAGTACCCGTAGGGGGGAGCACCTCCCGTGGCCCCTGGAGTGGTGCCTGCCTGGCATGGTATAAGGGGAGCTGCATGCTCCCCCAACCCTCTGTTCCTTCTTGCTGCCAGTGAAGGTGCGTCAGAACTGCTCTGCTCCAGCTTTGCTGTAGCTTGTTCTCAGAACTGTTTGTTGGTTCAGTGTTAGTACCTGTAGTTAGTTAGCTGTTTAGTTAGTCAATGAGCCCGGGCCACAGCATGCCCAGAGCCCCGGGGTTTAAGTCGTGTGGCTCTTGCAGGCGTTCTGTGCCAAGAAGTGACCCGCACACAGACTGTTTGCGCTGCTTGGGAGAAACCCATATCAGCGAAAGGTGCAAGATTTGCAAGTCGTTTAAGCCTCGGACCAAAAGAAAAAGGGACATTAGGCTCTGGGCCATACTAATGGAGTCGGCGCTGACCCTGCCCCTGGCACGCCGCTCCAAACCGGTACCTGGCACCGGAGCGTCGGTACACGGCAACCCTCCAGTACCATCAACCAATCAGCACCACTCCCCGTCCACGGGGCATGCCAAAGGGGCCAGGAAGACTCCCTCTTTGCAGTGGCACCAAGGGAAATCTGGGACAGAGGCTAGGCCAGACGTGGGCAAACTATGGCCTGTGGGACCGTCCCTCCCGGTCCCTGAGCTCCCAGCCGGGGAGCCTAGTTCCCAGCCCCTCTCCCGCTATCCCCCCTCCCCCACAGCCATGCCGCCACACGGGCCACACTCTGGCCCGCTGCTCCCGCTGGGCAGCATGGGGAGTGCAACTGGCTCTGGCCAGGTGTCATGACTGTGAGCTCTTGCTGCTGGTAAAGGGGCGGGGAGCAGGGGGGTTGGGGTAAGGGAGCGGGGAGGTCCTGGGGGCCAGTCAGGGAGGAGGGGCCGGTTGGATTGGGCGGAGGTTCTGTGGGGGCAGTCAGGGGGTGGGGAACAGGGAGGGTTGGGAGTGAGAGTCCCAGGGGGCCTGTCAGGGGTGGGGGTGTGGATTGGGGTCGGGAGGGCAGTCAGGGGACAGGGAGCAGGAAGGGTTGAATAAGGGGGTGGGATCCCAGGGGGCGGTTAGGGGCGGGGCTTCCCAGGAGGGGGTGGTCAGGGGACGAGGAGCAGAGGGTGTTATGATAGGGGTGGGAGTCCCAGAGGGGCTGTCAGGGGGCAGGAGTGTGGATAGGAGTCAGGGCAGTCAGGGAGCAGGTGCGGTTGGATAGGGGATGGGGGTCCCGGGAGGGGGAGGTCAGGGGACAAGGAGCAGTGGGTGGTTGGATGGGTTGGGGATTCTGAGGAGGGCAGTCGCAGGGCCGCCCAGAGGATTCCGGGGGCCCGGGGTCTTCGGTGGCGGGGGCCCCTTCCGTTCCTGGACCCACCGCCGAAGTGCCCCAAAGACCCGCGGCGGGGCCCCCCCGCCGCCGAATTACCGCCGAAGTGGGACCCACCGCCGAAGCGCAGCCCGGTCTTTGGCGGTAATTCGGCGGAGGGGGGGCCCCCGCCGCGGGTCTTCGGGGCACTTTGGCGGCGGGTCCCGGAACGGAAGGGCCCCCCGCCGCCGAAGTACCGCCGAAGACTGGGCTGACCTTCGGCGGCAATTCGCCAGCGGGGGGTCCTTCCGACCCGGAGCGGAAGGACCCCCCCGCCGGCGAAGACGGGGAGCGGCAGAAGCTCCTGCGCCCGGCCGCACAAGAGTTTGCCGGGCCTCCCGGAGGGAGTGAAGGACCCCGCTCCTGGGGCCCCGAAAAACTCTGGTGGGGCCCCCGTAGGGCTCGGGGCCTGGGGCAAATTGCCCCTCTTGCCCCCCCCCCTCTGGGTGGCCCTGGGCAGTCGGGGGGGGGGGGAAGTGGGATGGGGCAGATAGGGGGCGGGGCCAGGCTGTTTTGGGAGGCACAGCCTTCACTGCCCAGCCCTCCATACAGTTGCGCAACCCCGATGTGGCCCTCAGGCCAAAAAGTTTCCCCACCCTTGGGCTAGGCCCATGTTGGGCAGTCCTTGATCCCCACCAGGCCCCAGGCCTCTGACTCAAGGTGAGCAGAATAGCCCATCCCCTTCAGAACAGGCCTCTCCAGATGTCCAGATGCTTTCCATGTCTGAAGCAACGCCGATGTCAGCCCCGCGCTCCAGTGGCAAGCCACCACTGGGATCTCCGGTCTCAGTCAAGGGAACATTCCCGAGGCCAATCACCACCCAGCGACCACTCGGGGCAGAGTTCAGGTGTATTGCCCTCGATGCTGACCAGACTGTCTGTCTGGGTCCCATCTAGCCCGGACTCGCAGCACTGCTCGTCCTGAAGGGGCAAACATCGGCAGGACTGCGGCAGGCGGCGCCGTCAGTCCTCATCTTGGAGAGAGACGAGAGTCTAATCAAGAGACTGCAGTCAGTCATGGCACGATCATTGACGCCGTTCTCACTCGAACTCCCGCTCCAAGTCTCCGTCAAGACATCGTGGCCCCAGGCGTCGATCGCCGGTGTCTCGCCGTTGTGGGTCTGCCCATTGAGGCCGTTAGCGGAGCAGCTATTACCGTCGGTACCAGTCCTCCACGTCGAGATAGTGATCCCGGCACTGCCACTACTCCAGGTCCAGGGACAGCAGCAGATCGTACGCCAGCCCGGTCTCCATCCGTAGCCATCCTTTGATGGGCCAGGCCAGCCAACCTGGACAGCCGGTCCTGCCCGTGCCACAGCAGGTGCAGTGGCACCAAGCGTCATGGCTGGCTGAATGGTACCAGTGGGCAACATGGCCTCCCGCGCAGCCCCCAGTGGGAACTCGCTCAGTGGCTGGAGCTTCAGAAGCACCGTTGGCCTCCCTCTCCAGACCCCTGAGAAAGGAGTCACTGGGACGTACATCCTCGGCACCGTGCCCGGAGTCCGACCAGGTGGTGGACCTGCCGGTGCCAGCCGACTCCCAGAGCACTGCACCAGCCTCTTCACTCTGCCTGGAGGAGGCGATTGCAGCCCTGCCCCCCTCCGTCCCACAGGAGGACTCTAGGGAACACCAAGAACTCTTAAAGTGGGTAGCAGCAAGCCTACACCTCCAGGCAGAGGAGATGGAGGAGCCGTCGGACAAGGGCCCTGATTGCCCTGGCATGGCCCAGGCAGCATTGGTACGGGACCCTCATGGGCCTGGCGGTAGCACCGCCATAGCCGTTGCCACTCCACCCAGACCTGCTCTCTCAGGACCACGGCCACCTCCTCCATCCCAACCTAGCAGCTCTTCACCTTACGGTGTGTCTGCTCAGTGGTTAGGTGGAGAAGAAAGGACATGCTCAGAGCAGGTTCAGCACATCCTCCTCGAAAGTAGATGGCCCTCCACTCTCTGCACTTATTTGGCGAAGTGGTCCCAGTTTTCTAGGTGAGCGGTGGACCAGGGTGTCTCCCCAGTGATCGTGCCGATCCATCTTATCCTTGATTACCTCCTCCACCTGAGGGCCCAGGGCCTGGCACCCTCATCAGTCAAGGTGCACCTGGCAGCCATATCTGCCTTATCTGCCGGTGCAAGGGCACACAGTATTTTCCCATGCTATGACTGGCTGGTTCCTTAAGGGTTTGGACTGTCTTTTTCCGTATTCTGGACCCCCAGTCCCACAGTGGGACCTAAACCTGGTGTTGGCTCACCTCGTGAGGCCCCCATTTAAACCACTGGCCACGTGCTCCTGGTCTCACCTGTCATGGAAGGTGGCCTTCCTGGTTGCAATTACATCGGGCAGGCAAGTCTCGGAGCCCAGGGCCCTGACTTCCGAGCCGCCGTACACAATCTTTCATAAGGACAAGGTCCAGCTCCTCCCATACCCCGCGTTCCTCTCAAAGATGATCTCCGCCTACCACATGGGTCAGGATATTTTTCTACCGGTCCTCTGCCCCAAGCCTCAAGTGAGGAGCGCCGTCTCCACACGCTCGATTTGTGGCGGGCTCTGGCTTTCTACCTCGAGCGGACTAAGCCGTTCAGAAAGTCCTCGCAACTGTTTGTCGCCTCAGCTGAGGGGCCAGCCGATTTCCACTCAGCAGCTTTCCAATTGGATCACTTCATGCATGTGTTCTTATTATGAGCTGGCGGGTGTCCCTCCCGCCACCCATTGTGAGGGCACACTCGACTCAGGTGCAGACCTTGTCGGCTGCCTTTGTGGTCCACGTTGCCATCCAGGACATTTGTAGGGCCGCCACGTGGTCTTCGGTTCACACGTACACCTCACACTATGCGATCGTTCCCCAGACCAGGGATGACGCCAGGTTCGGCAGGGCTGTCCTCCGTCCTGGGAACTTGTGAACTCCTACCCACCTCCAACAGATATAGCTTGGAATCACCTATTGTGAAATACACATGAGCAATCACTCAAAGAAGAAAAGACAGTTACCTTTTCCGTAACCGGTGTTCTTCAAGATGTGTTGCTCATGTCCATTCCACATCCCACCCTCCTTCCCCTCTGTTGGAGTTGTCTGGCAAAAAGGAACTGAGGGTGGGAGGAGTGCACAGCTCCCCTTATACCGTGCCAGGCAGGTGCCACTCCAAAGGTCGCGGGGGGCGCTCCCCCCTACGGGTACTGCTCGGGGAAAAACTTTCGGCACCTGTGCACATGGCGAGCACGCACACCTATTGTGGAATAGACATGAGCAATACATCTCAAAGAACACCAGTTACGGAAAAGGTAAATGTCTTGTCTCTAAGGCACTCAGTCCAGAACCTTTTAATAGCACTAAATTAACTTTAAAATATTGCTCATTTGAAGACTTTCTTAAATAACTTCTTTAGATCTGTACTGTATGGAGTCTCATTTGAGGGGTGCTTTAAGAATAAACTTTAGCCTTAACTATTGTTTTTGCATCTGAGAGAATTCTGGTTCTAGAACAGTTTCATCTTTAGTTAAGAAACACACTCTTGCAGTCTAAATATCTCAACAGTGTTTCTTTTTTCAGGGACTGCATGAAAGGAGATGAAACAGAAAACAAGAAGATTGGCTGCACTGTTAACCTGATGGTAAGAACACTTTCTTTTTGTATTTATTGACCAGTACATCATGATCCTATACACGGTATTTTAATCTGGACTGGTAAACTTTAGGTATGATAATCTACAGAGAGGGTTAATAGCCTCAGCATCCTGCAGCTGAAAATTTAGGGTTTTTTCCATTTTGAATTTACAGCAGTGTGTAGTAAAATGGTTCCATTGAGACAGGAGGCAAGAGAGCCCAGCAGATGAGCAAGTGTGACTCTTAGCAAAGAATATTTCTACAGTCATTTTATCCTTTTCCCTTCCTCCTCTTTAATCTCCTCCTGTACAAACACTCCCCCACTCACATCTCCTTTTCTGTAGATTCTCGAGATGGCAGGAGTATTTTTAGAGTGCAGAGGGAATGAATCACCAGTACATATTTGTGGGCACTCACTCTCTTGTACCTTGCTCTCTCACACTCATATTTATGTGGATACAATGGGCCTGATTATTTTCTCCTTTGCACTCATGTTAAGTCCAGCATAACTTCATTGAAGTTAGTGGAGTTACTCCTCATTTACACCAGTTTAAATTAATGCAGTATTGGGCCCAATCTTTCATATTATTAATGCACTTTCTTCATATTATATTCAGTTTCTATTAGCTGCCTGGAAGTAGGGGGTTATTTTACACTGAAAAAGTATCTCAAGATTGTTTCTGAATATTAATTTTCAACTCTTTTTCAGAACTTTTATAAATCTGAAATTAACAAGGAAGAGATGTATATCCGCTACATCCACAAGCTGTGTGACATGCACTTACAGGCTGAGAACTACACTGGTTAGTAATGAATGAGGAGGCTTTCTTCAGGGTCTGTTAGAAAGCAGGCCAGAAGTGTTGAGTCTCCCAGCATTCTCTTTGAATATTCATCAAATACTTTTCTAGGAATTTTTGTGAAGATCAGCTACTGCAGTTAGAAGAGTTAGAAGCCCTGTTGTTTCATATTGCTAATCAACTTGCTTTAATGCCATTTAAGAAACAGACCAGTTTGTAAATTTAGAAACCTAATGAAGAGGTTGATTTTGAAACAGTACATCAAGGAAAAAGGGTGTTGAAGGGACCTTGTGGATGGTAGCCCTTTGCTAATATTCGGTATTGGCAGAATCTACATGTTAGTCATGTATCCTGTTCAGGAGGTGTTTATAAGCGAGGGAGAAAACCTAAGGAGAAATGAATCATAAAAGCATTAGCAGTCTGATATGTTGCTATGTTTATATCTCAGTTGAAAGATGAGAATCTATTTTTGAATTATATACATCTGCACAACTTTGGGGAACTTGGAGGAAGTTAGAAAGATGACTTTGAAGGGGAAAGTACAAACATTAGTAAGGTGCTTTTTCCATTTCAGAGAACATTCATCAAGAAAGTGTAATTGACGCTACAATTAGATAGCAGTTGTGAAAGCCCATCATGTTAGCTCCCTATTCCCTGTCCAGATGACAGGAATGGAGTCCAACACATTTTCCACTGAATGACCAGGACATGTCATCTTTGTAATGCTGCAGCATGAAGTTGTTGATCCACTGACCAAGTAGCTTCCATCTCTCAGATGTTTCAGAAAGGGGATCTTGGTTTTCAAGCACTTTGTTCCCCACTGGGTTATTCTGTAGGTAAATTTCAGATCATGATTTGTTTGACAAATCCAAGTGCAAATCAAACCCATTAATTGTATTTATTTGTTGTAATTTACTCAGTCTTCATTGATTGCTGTTCTAACAGAGGCTGCATTTACATTGCTTCTGTACTGTGAGCTACTTCAGTGGGAGGACAGACCTCTGCGAGAGTTCTTGCACTACCCATCACAGACAGAGTGGCAACGTAAGGAGGGGCTATGCCGGAAGATTATCCACTACTTCAACAAAGGGAAGGTATGCCAACTACTGCTCTCCTCCAACATCTTCCCTCTGTTTCCCTGACTTGCTTTTTTCCCTCCCAACCCATCTTTTCAATTAAGTAGTATATTAAAAAATCTTATGCTGTGATAAGTGGACCTTCAGCATTGTAGACTAAACAGCAGATAGCTAGAGAGTAGCTGAGAAAATGAGTGGGGATAAAACATAAAACTCAGAACTAGATGAGTTAGATCCAGAAAAAAGAATCCAGCAAATTCCTGCACCTTCTATCCAAATTCTGAATCAGCTGGACTGATAAAGAACTCTGTGAATTTCAGTTGCTTTATTTCCAAAAAGTCTCTCTTTGTAGAAAGTTCTGCAAATTTCCACTTATATGTATTGTGATTCATGTTAAGATTTGGTTGTTTTCTGACCTGCAGGGTTAAATATGAATGGTCAATGGAATTTAAGACTAATCCTCCTCACCTCAGCTGTTGTTTTACTCCCAGGTTTGGGGTTCCAATTGGACTCCATTATCCATTCACTGCCTCAGAACAAAATGCAACAACTTGGCAAACGTCATTTATTTGATGTATCTTTCCCACAGTAAATAAACAAATTTTAAAACTACTGTACTGATATATGAGCTATGATCCCTTATGTTATGATACTTCGGGATGGTTTCATTAGGTGAGTTTTAGAAGGTATTTATACAATTTTGTAGAAATTAAAGACCAGATTATCCCCCTGTCTACATTATCTCTATTCTTTAAAAACTCCTGAGTCTTAGCTCCATAGAGCAAGACTAGCAGAATTCCCTGAGTTTTAAAGATTTTTTGTTGCTGGCGGGGGGGGTTTTCACCCAGGAGGGCAGTGGCTGCAGCATAAAGCACAAACACCTCTGCACCATACAGAGAATGAGATTAATATTTCATTTAGTTACTCGTTGGCCACTGTCAGTGAAGGAGCTGTACTTTGGCAAAGACACACTACATATATCTATAATGGGAAAAGTCTATCCTCAATTTACTGGGGGAAGGGAGTGGCGTATTTACAAGTAATTTGTTACATTAACAAAGAAATACTTTGTTCTCAGGGTAGTGTTCTTGTATAGTAAGTATCAGAGGGGTAGCCGTGTTAGTCTGGATCTGTAAAAGCAGCAAAGAATCCTGTGGCACCTTATAGACTAACAGACGTTTTGCAGCATGAGCTTTCGTGGGTGAATACCCACTTCTGGGTATTCACCCACGAAAGCTCATGCTTCAAAACATCTGTTAGTCTATAAGGTGCCACAGGATTCTTTGCTGCTTGTATAGTAAAACTGACTATCACCCCCTCTATAAAGCTTCAGATTTTCTCAGTATTTAGCCAACTACATTCCACAGATTTATCAACTTCAGCTAGTATCTCAGGACTACCTGATTAGGCAAAGAGTACAGAGAACATATATATAAAATAGTGTATTCTCTAACTATTAAAGGTTAGTAAAGTCTTGTTTGACGCGTTATCAGTTGTATGAGACAATATAACAAAAGTGCTGCTGGTTCTTGCATTATTATGCTTCTACTGTTCTTCCAGATGGACATTTATGGGGTTCTCTGCTGTATGTTTGCTTCCTTTTACCTTGGACAGTAACTGAATCACTGAATTAGCCTCCCAAAACAAGTATTTTTTTTCCTGAGTATGTAGCTCAGTTTTTCTAGACACAGGAGTAAAACTGAAATGCCTTGAGCAGTAAAATTATTTTGACACTATTCAGCACATTTTTCCATTGCTGTGTAGCACGACTCAGGTCAGGGAATAGCAGAATTTTGCAGCTATCAATTTCTGTTAGCTCTTTTTTTCTGGGCAGCCAGAAGAAGCCTTTCTCTGCCTCTACAACCAATGGCTGCTATTGTGCTGCTTGCTGTAATTTGTTCTGTCTGTCCTTTATAAAGGTTTCCTTAGCAGCATTCTAGCGGTGAGATTCTTACCCCGTTCTAGCCTCTTAACACTTTGTAAAAGGTCTGCAGTAGCATAAAGGGAATCTAAAACCCCTGAATACAGCTGGAGGAGAATTCCTCCAGCACAGGAAATTGAAGAAGACAACAGCTATGGGCTGTTTTCTGAGGACCCTCTCGCAACCATTGACAAGAAGGGCATGCCAGGGCTGGGCTGAGGACAGGAGGGGTGTTTCAGGACAGGGCCACAGCTCATAGCACTAAGGGCTTGTCTACACTACAGGACTATTTCGAATCTACTTAAGTCGAATTTGTGGATTCGACCTTAATAAGTCGAATTTGTGTATCCATACTAAATACACAAATTCGAACTTCTTAGTCCACATTCACGGGGCCAGCTTCGACTTTGGAAGCGGTGCACTGTGGGAACCTATCCCACAGTTCCCGCACTCCCCGCTGCCCATTTGAATTGTGGGATTTCCCCCCAATGCATGCTGGGGGGAAAAATGTGTCGTCATTGAACCGTCAATCCCGCCCTCCCTGTCTTCCTTGAAAGCGCCGGCGGGAAATCTGTTCGCGCCCTTCTCTGGTCGGTTACAGCGCGGACGCCACAGCACTGCGAGCATGGAGCCCGCTGCGATCATCGCTGCACTTATGGCCGTTGTCAACTCCTCGCACATTATCGTCCACCTCTTCCACAGTCAGATGCTGAGAAACCGGGCGAGGAGGCTCCGGCAGCACGGTGAGGAGAGTGGCGCAGACCTCTCACAAAGCAGGGTACGCCGGGCAGTGGAGATCATGGTGGCAATGGGTCAAGTTCATGGTGTGGAACGGCGATTCTGGGCCTGGGAAACAAGCACAGACTGGTGGGACCGCATAGTGCTGCAGGTCTGGGATGACACAGAGTGGCTGCGAAACTTCAGGATGCGTAAGGGCACTTTCCTTGAACTGTGTGACTTGCTGTCCCCTGCCCTGAAGCGCCAGGACACAAGGATGCGAGCAGCCCTGACTGTGCAGAAGCGAGTGGCCATAGCCCTCTGGAAACTTGCCACGCCAGACAGCTACCGGTCAGTAGCGAACCACTTTGGCGTGGGCAAATCTACCGTGGGGATTGCTGTCATTCAAGTAGCCCACGCAATCGTTGAGCAACTGCTCTCAAAGGTAGTGACTGTCGGAAATGTCCAGGCCATCATAGATGGCTTCGCCGCGATGGGATTCCCAAACTGCGGTGGGGCTATAGATGGGACTCACATCCCTATCCTGGCACCAGCCCACCAGGCCAGCGAGTACATTAACCGAAAGGGCTACTTTTCAATGGTGCTGCAAGCTGTGGTGGACCATAGGGGACGTTTACCAACATCAACGCCGGGTGGGCGGGCAAGGTTCATGACGCGTGTGTTCAGGAACTCTGGTCTGTTTAGACGCCTCCAGGCAGGCACTTTCTTCCCGGACCACAAAATAACGGTTGGGGATGTGCAGATGCCTACAGTGATCCTCGGGGACCCGGCCTACCCGCTAATGCCCTGGCTCATGAAGCCCTATACAGGCGCCTTGGACACTGAAAAGGAACTCTTCAACTACCGGCTGAGCAAGTGCAGAATGGTGGTGGAGTGTGCTCGGACGACTCAAGTGGAGATGGCGGACCTTACTGACTCGCTCGGACATCAGCGAAAAGAATATCCCCGTAGTTATTGCTGCTTGCTGTGTGCTCCACAATCTCTGTGAGAGCAAGGGCGAGACCTTTTTGGCCGCTTGGGAGGTTGAGGCAAATCGCCTGGCTGCTGTTTACGATCAGCCAGACACCCGTGCTGAGAGAATATCCCAGCGGGAAGCGATATGCATCAGGGAGGCTTTGAAAGCGAGTTTCCTCGCAGAGCAGGGTAACCTGTGACTGTCCACTTGATTTTAAGAGAGCCTGATCATAAACCAAGTTTTCCCCACTTCCCAAGGACGTTTTAAAACTAAGGACATGTTTTAGTAATTAATAATAAATCTTTCGTTGACTTTGCATTTCTGTTTATTCGTTGAAACATGGAAGCATTCTGTGCTGGTTAAGGTGTGCACTGATGGGTGGGTTTGCAGGAAGGCGAGGGTGCCGTCGTTGGATAGGGGTTACCTTTACGGCTTTGGGTTTGGGCGTTGGACGGGGTGTGGGGTGTGGGGGAAGGGTGAGTATCTGCCCCTGGATGAGGTCTCTTTTTGGGGCTCGGGGCACCGGGGAGGATCGTGACTACGGTCCAAATGCATGTGAAGGGAAGCCTGCCTTTACATTCGGGATGTCAGGCACCAGGACCCTGCACAAGCATACACATCAAGGAAAGACCCGGGCAGCATACACCACACAGACTGTCCCTGGTGCCTAGTGACTGCAGTCTGTGTGTGCCCTGCAGTTGACCCTGCAGCCAAGTCTGTAGCATGGCACTGTGGGCTATGCAGTGACATTACAATTCCCCCCCCCCCCCACAGAACAACAGAAAGTCTTCTGACACCAGAAACGTGACGGAAACAGTCAGTAACACCAAACCGCTTTTAATAATGTAATACACAGTGGGGGGTTTGAACTTGGAGTTGGGACTGGTTGATGCTGTAAAGAAAGAGCTTGTACAAATTTACAGCGCGACAGTTGTCTCTAACATTATCGGTGTGCTGCGGTGCAGGGACAGTTCTCACGGCCCCTACCGCCCCTCCGTCTTGTCACTTTGGGTGAGGGGGGGACAGGACTTCTTGGCGTTGGAGGGCGGTTGCAGATGCACTGCAGGGGGGCTCTCTCCTCCTGACTGCGGTCTTGCAGAACATCTACAAGGCGCCGGAGCGTCTCCGCTTGCTCCTCATTAGACCAAGCAGCGTTTGAGTCGCCTGCGGGCCTGCCTGCCGCCACCTATCCTCCCGTTCCAGGGGTGTGCGATGCTGCTGACACAGGCTCTCCCGCGACTGGCTCTGCTCTGCCGCCTCCGCTCTGGAGCTGGCCATCAGTTCCTGGAACATGTCGTCCCTGGTCTTTTCTTTCGGCGCCTAATCCGAGCCAGCCTCTGCGAGGGGATGGCGGGCAGTCCGGGAAGGAGCCAAGCTGTGTGATGTGAAAAAGTAGGTGATTTCCTTGAACACATACATGTTTGCCAACAGTAAACACAGTCTAGTCAGTTTCAGTTAACAAGACCAAAGAGGGAACCAAGTCTCAGGAGATCTCAGAACTAGTCCGAGATTTCGGAATACGCTCTCATTGGCGGCGCCATTGCACTGGAGAGCGCAAGCGAGGAAAGATAGCTGCATCCTCTTGCACAAAGTCCTGGTAAGCCTTACAGTACATACTGCTTATCAGTTACTGGTTAGCTGTGCTCTCCTGCTAAAGGCAATGTGCAAAGCAGAAAGGATAAGCCTTTTGCAGCCCCTCCCGCCAGCGCACGGGAACGATCAATGCATGCTTGTTCTCTGTGGCCTCTCGCACGTGGCTGTTAGGCGAGGGTCATTGTTATGCAACCTAATTGTAAACCATTAACAATAGTAACACTACACTAATTGCCCTACTTAGATGCAGTATTTGCAGAACGAGATCACCCTGAGGCGGGTCACTCGTGCCCAGAAAGACCGCATGTTACGGGACGCACTGCACAGACCAGGACCATATGCAGCAATGCTAGTAGAGGCGATGGTTCCACTCTATATTCGGATGTCCTGGCGTGGAAGAGTCTGCTTCCACGGAGCGCCCAACAAGCGACCTCTTCCGACGAACCTCATGCGGAGGCTTTGCGAGGAACTGAATGACACCTTCGTAGAAATGTCGCTAGAGGACTATTTTTCTATCCCCATTTGTGTGGACCTTCTCTTTATATAGTTTAATATATATTATAGTTTAATATTTAGAATGTTTTAAATTGTAAATATTTAGAATTTTTTAAAGTCCATTTGTGTGGACCTTCTCTTCATATAATTTAATATATATTATAGTTTAATATTTAGAAATTTGTAAATACTGTTTCTATTTTTCTATAACAATGTTATAAAAATAAATGTTTATACGTGTGTTGCACTTACCGCCTGATCCTTCCCCTGGTTCCGAGTCCTGGTTAACGGGCGGGGACGGTTGGTAGGGGATCTCTGTGAGGGTGATGAAGAGATCCTGGCTGTCAGGGAAAGCGGGAGTGGGTTCGATGTCGCCTGCGCCGTCCTCTAAAGACCCTTCCTCATCTTCCCCATCGGCGAACAGGGAGGGGAACTGTCCCGTACACTATTCCGTCCTCGGAGTCCACCGTCACTGGTGGGGCACTGGTGGCAGACCCACCTAGAATGGCATGCAGTGCCTCGTAGAAGCGGCATGTCTGGGGTTGGGCTCGGAGCGTCCGTTTGCCGCTCTGACTTTTTGATACCCTTGTCTTAGGTCCTTCACTTTCACGCGGCACTGCATCGCATCCCAGCTGTATCCTTTGTCTTTCATGGCTTTAGAAACCTTCTCGAACGTCTTCGCGTTCCACTTGTTGGAGCGCAGCTCCGAGAGCACAGACTCCTCGCCCCACACAGCGATCAGATCCTGGACTTCCCGGTCACTCCATGCTGGGGACCTCTTTCTATTCTGGGATTGCCCGGACTCCTCTGCTGGAGAGCTCTGCATCGTTGCAGGTGCTGCGGAGCTCGCCCCGATGTGCAACCAGAACGTCAGATTCAAACCGCCCAGACAGGAAAATGAATTCAAATTTTCGCGGGTCATTTCCTGTGTGGCTGGCCAGAGAATCCAAGCTCGGACTGCTGTCCAGAGCGTCAACAGAGTGGTGCACTGTGGGATAGCTCCCGGAGCTGCTAAGTTCGATTAGCATCCACACCAAGCCTAATTCGAGCTAGCAAGTGCGAATTTAGCGTTACTCCACCTGCCGGGGTGGAGTACCAAATTCGAACTAAAGAGCCCTCTAGTTCGAATTAAATGGCTTCCTGGTGTGGACGGTTGAGCGGTTAGTTCGAATTAACGCTGATAAATTCGAATTAAAGTCCTAGTGTAGACCAGGCCTAAGTGATTGTGGGTGGTGCTGCTGCCCATAAGCAGCCCCTACATGACTAAGTTATGTCAGGAGCCACTTCAGCCCATGGAGCAGCCCAGAATTGCCACATTAACACCCACCCAGGCTGCAGAAAAGATGTTTTTTGTTCCATCTCTTCCACTCTGTCCTTAATGGGTTTGTATCTCAAGAAGCCAGTAGCGCTAAGATTTTAAGCACTGGCTTGATTTTCTCTGTCTAGTCTGCAATTTGTGCAAAAATCTTGTTTTAACAGATTTTTTTAAATCTCAAGGATCTCAGTCAACATTTTGTCTTATAAAACTCCTTGTGTATCATTTTCACATATGAAGATTTCAACTTGCTCTCAGTAAATGTGAATTCTAGTGATTCCGCCTTATTTCGCAGCATTAAAATACTTCATCTCGGCTTGACTGCATCTTATCTGCATTCTTTGACAATGATTCTAGCAGCTTCCAGGTTGTAACCTCTCCAGTTGCAGCAGAGCTTGAGGAAGAAGAAGGGAATTCAGTAAAGTCGCCAGCTTCTTGCTGGCAGACATTTTTTGTCCATTTCTGTCTTTTTTGTTCTTCCCTGAGGTACAGTTAATTAGCCAGGGTCAGAAATGTAACCTTTATACTGGAAATCAAGATTTAAGAGATTTTACTTGCTGTTCTCAGACCCAAATATTCATTGACAGCACCTTAAAAGTTACTGAGACTTCCTTAGTTTACAGACAGTGAATGGAACAGACTAAATGTGATTCATTCTCTTGGTGGATAGAGATTTAGAATTAAGCAGCATTTTGCATCAAGTCCACTGCTAGCTCCCATCATTAGCGATATTTACCAGCCTAACGAAGCCCATCCTGTTTGTGACATCTCAGTGTACATTCTTCTCCCTTACTGTTTTGAACAGGGGTGCACAAAGCCAGATTTTCAAAAGAGTGCATGTTCAAATGCCCAGAACCCACAACTGGAGCTCAGCTGACATTTGTCCTCCAAAATAAGTAGCCAAGTTTCCAAAAGAGTTCAGCATATTGAGTTCTGAGGTCTTCTGAAAATCTGCCCCCAATTGTGCATGCTGAGCACTTTTGAAAATCTGCCACATAAATCCACTGCAGCTCATGTAAATAAATGTTGCAATTTGTGAATTTTGAGATTTGCTTTATCAGTGCCTCCTGAGTGTGTTTGGTGTTAATCAGTGTAGAACTGCTGGCACCATAGAGCAAGGTTGTAATAAGGGGGTAGATGAGAGATGCTCAGCAAGTGAAGGAGGCTGTAAAAGGTGAAAACAGATCAGGCACAAGGTGAGTGGAGGATCAGGGTCAGATGAAGAAGTCATGGTGAGAAGAGGGAAAGAGGAATGACATCAGAGAGAGGACAGGAATTTGCACAGGGCCTACAGCTAGAACTCAGATCTTTGATTATATAAAATTACAAATGGGTCTCATTTAAGTTATAGATTTTAATCAAGGGGATCTAATGTTTCAAGGGTAACTTCCATGTGCGATATTGCCAGAATCCTTGAGTGGAATTACAGTACCACACTTCAGTTGTCTGTTTATTCTCTCTATATCCTTTTCAAATCTACACTCTCTGTCTTCCTTTCCCTCTTCTGTAAAAGATGGAGACAGTAGTCATATCCTGGAGTTTTCCTCCCTGGTATCTCAATTTGTAGCTACAAAATGTTCACCCAGTGCAATAGAATATCTCCATGTTGAAATCTAACCAAAAAAGAGAGCTTGATTTAGGATGACACATGTAATATCAAAGTACATTTGACAGAGCTGATAGAAGTAATGAAAACTGAGATAAAATTATAATAGCATTCAGATCACAGGAAAAAAGGGAACATGCAAGCAGGAGGGGAAGACATCTATAGGGTCAAATCAGAGGAATAGCTTCCATTTTTTCACTGTCCTCTGTCTAAAACTAGACATTAGACATTCATATAAGCTTCAGTTGTAACATCCCAGTTGGATCTCTGAATCTCTGGATTCAGAAAACGACTCTTACTCCTTTCAAACTGCTTTAGAATTCATTTTTCTGTTCTGTTCTTTTAGATAAATCCAGAATATCTGAGGAGGCAAAGGGTCCATACATTGACGTTTAAAAATGTTTGTGTGATAAATAAAAAATAAATGCCATTTGGATTGCAAATATAAACCCTTAACCACGTAATGTTTGAAAAGGAAATTTTTGGCCTATAAGAATGTATCAGTTCATTTGAATTGGAAACCCAGAGCAAAGATGCTATTGTTATGAGATCATAAAGCCTGAGTGATATTCTGAGCACCCAAGCAACTGGTCCTCCAGCTGGTTTCCTGTTATGTTATTGACTATCTAAATATAACTCATGTCCTCAGTGCAAAAGATTTTCATCATTTAAAGCTATATATATATTACCGGAACAACCAAAAAAGACCCTGAAAAAGCTGATGCAAAAAATCTTATATTCGTTTTTGCCATTCACAAAAGCTTCAGAAATTTAGGATGGTTATTTTTGTTTTTTTAATTCTTGGATTTATGCTTTCTTTTCTAAATGTTCCCGAGATCTCACTTACCATGTTTTGAGCTTCTTCAAATAAAAGATACAGCATCTCTCAGTTCTTCTTCGAGTGCTGTCCCTGTGGGTGCTCCACTCTAGGTGACGGTGCGTCCCGGCGCCATTGATCGGAGATCTTCGGTAGCAATGCCTGGCCAGGACTCACATGCTCAGCTGCTGTCTCGAGGTCTCGTTAGAGTCTGCCTGAGAGCGCACGTCCCGCGCCCCCCTCAGTTCCTTCTCAACTGTTCTCGGCTGAAGACGGGATTCGGGGCAGTGCTGATCCTCTTCCCTGGTCTCTGAAGGAAACAATTACAAAGAATATAGAAATAGTTAGTTGTAACATCCCAGTTGTTTCCCCTGCCTTAGAACAGTTACTTAGTTTAAAAAAAAAACCCACCTCTTTTCCCTCAAGCTTGTCTCCCGCGGAGACACTCTCCCCCGGCATTCCTAGTTCAATAATGCCAGGGGCTTCAGGATTCAAGAAATGTGCTTCCTGTCAGGACTATGCCAAGGTCCGATGGACTTTCACGTTGTGTGAAGTGCCTTGGCGAGACACACGTCCCTGCCAAGTGTGTCCATTGCACGAGCCTCAAAACAGGGGCTCGTCATGACAGGGATCTGTGGCTGAAAATGCTTCTCATGCAGAAATCCCTGCAGCCACTTCTGGAGACGGCAATGTCAAACCCTCTCCCTCACACTCCCCGGCCAGGTCCGAACCAATTTGGAGCATGGCTTCACCCTCTCAGGCAAAGAGGCAAGAAGCCCAACTGTCTCCAAGCAGAGACTTTCACAAGGGTAAAGGGTCTCCTGCGAGATCCTTACCCTCAGTACTGACAGCGCCGAAGGCAGGCGCCTCCGACCATCCCAGCACCTCAGCCATGGCTCCCGTGGAGTGCAGAGGCAGGGACCCGACTTCCTGTGCCGGGAAGGTCTCCTCGGCACCGAAAATAGACCTGGTGCCGACAGCGCACTTTGCCCTGGTGCCAAAAAGAACGTCGGCACCAAGCCTGCCTGCTGCTCAGATAGCAGCAGTGGTCCTCCCGCAGGGCGCCTACAAGAGACCAGCGTCACTGGGACAAGGCAAACAAAAGTCTGTGCACGCCTCTGAGCACAGATTGCGCGCAGCGGAGTCATAGCCTAGGGAACAGCAACAACAGTTCCTGAGTCAGGACGACCTTTCAGTGGCACCTGAGCCTAACTCTCCACTCCTGGACACACAGTGCTCACTCTTTGTCCAGCCGCTCTCCCCACCTGACCTGGCTACCTTTATTGACAGCAAGCCTGATATGCAGCAGCAGGTGGAGTTCTCCCCACCTGGCTCTCCTCCTCCACTGGAACCTTTTGCACCTCAGGTCATGGCTCACAACCACCAGCCTCAGTTTCCCTACTTCGGCCCCCCGTGGGTGGCACCTAACTTTCTTTTCTGATGCCTTGGCCTCATTGGTATCCATGGCCAGCTCCTACTGCCACTCGCCCTCATGCTTCTTCCACCAGACCACAAGCTCCTTCCTCGCCTCTATCTCCATCTCCGTCTACTTCTAGAGCACCTGAACTCCCCTCTGAAGAGGTGGGCTATGGACCATACCCTGATTCACCAACTCCTTACTCTCCATCAGCTCCAGAATGTGGACGACTTCTAACAGTTCCAGGAACTTTTCAAGAGGGTGGCACTCAGCCAAGACATCCCTTTAGAGGAGGTCCAGGAGACACAACACAAACTCTTCAAAATCCTCCAACCTTCTGCGCACTCAAAGATCGCGCTTCCCATAAATGAAGCACTCCTAGAACCAGCTGACACTCTCTGACAGACCCAAGCCTCTATCTTACCAACTTGCAAAAAGGCTGAACGTAAATATTATGTTCCTGCTAAGGATGTAGACTTTTTATTCTTCCATCCACAACCAAATTCTCTTGTAGTGGATGCAGCAACTACCGGACCACCCCGCAGGACAAGGACCTCAAATGCCTTGACATCTTGGGCCACAAGGTTTATACCTCCTCCACTCTGCAATTCAGAATTGCAAACTATCCCACCCTACTTGCAAGTTATGACTTTGATAACTACAATAAACTCTTTGATTTTACCTGCCATATTCCAGAGGACAGGAGAGCAAACTTTAAGTCAGTCCTTGTTGAGGGCCAATTGGTCTCCAGAATGGCCCTACAAGCATCTCTGGAGATGGCAGATACAGCTGCCCACACTACTGCAACTGCAATGGTTATGCACAGATCTTCCTGATGCTCTACATCCAGTATCCCCAAAGACCTGCAGACCAAAGTGGAGGACCTCCCCTTTGATAAAGACAAACTCTTTTCCAAGAAAACCGACAAAGTCCTTCACACCATGAAAGATTCTAGAGCGACCCTGCACACCCTGGGCATCTACCCATCCCTTCCCAGGAGACAACAGTATCAACCTTACCAGAGGCCACGCACACAACAGTATCACTAGCCTCAGAACAGACCATGTGATATACCCAAGAATCACCCTAGACTTCCTAGGCTCAGACAAAACCAAGTGCAAACAGCTACCTCCCACCCATCAGGAAATAAACAACAATTTTGAAGCATTGGTCGAGGGTCTGCATGACCACCCCTTGACTCAACCACCTACTTGCCCATTTGGCCACTGCCTCCAGGTTTTCCACCATGCCTTGCAGCAGATTATACAGGACCGTTGGGTCCTGGAAATAGTTCAGTCCGGTTACTGTATCTCTTTTATATCCTATGCTCCTATCCTTTCCCCTTCCCCGTCCCTCTTCAGGGACCCCTTTCACGAACACCTGCTTTGCATAGAAGTGGCTCATCTTCTACATATAAGAGCAGTGGAATCTGTGCCGACACAACTTCAAGGAAAAGGGTTCTACTCCCACTACTTTCTGACCCAGAAAAAGACCGGGGGATGGAGGCCTATACTAGACCTACGCTGACTGAACAAATTCGTAAGGGTACAGAAATTCAAGATGGTACACTGGGGCACAATAATACCTGCGCTGGAACAAAGGGACGGGTTCACAGCCCTCGACCTACAGGACACCTATTTTCATATATCCATTCATCCAGCCCGCAGACACTTCCTGCGGTTCACAATCGATCATGACCATTTCCAATACAGGGTACTTCATTTCGGACTCTCCACAGCACTGAGAGTATTCTCCAAGATCCTAGCCGTAGTCATGGCCCACCTCCACAGACACGGGATCATACATTTCCCCTACCTAGACGATTGCCTCATCAAGGGCAACTCATACGATGAGACGCTACAAGCTACCCATTTCGCCATTTCCCTCTTCCACAACTTGGGCCTGCAAATAAATGTCCAAAAATCCACCCTGACAGCTACACAGCAGATCAAATTCATTGGAGCTCACCTGGACTGAATTCGAACCAGAGCCTCACTCCCATACAACAGATTCCTCGCTATTATACACCTCGTACCTACGCTCTCTGTTTGTCCCAGGATACAGGCAAGAATGTGCCTACAGCTCCTTGGCCACATCACCTTTGTGGTCAAGTACACCAGGCTGCACATGAGATGTCTTCAGGGCTGGCTCAACTCAAACTACAAACGCAGCAGGCACTGTTAACTCCTCCAGCAACATACTAGCTTCCCTGCAATGGTGGACAAGACCAGAGAACCTTTGCATGGGCGTTCCCTTTAAAAAAAAATCCCCCGTGTTCATGCTCACCACGGACGCTTCCCTGATCAGTTGGGGAGTGCATGTGGGGGGACACACAACACAAGGCCGCTGGTCCGCACCAGAGACATGTCTACACATAAATCTCCTAGAGCTCAGAGCAGTGAGACAAACCTGCCTTCACTTTCTTCCCCTCATAAAGAACAAATCTATCCAGGTCCTAATGGACAATATAGCATTTATGTTTTACATCAACAGACGGGGGGAGCACAATCACACTCCCTATGCATAGAAGCCATCCAATTGTAGAATTGGTGCATACAACACCACATACAAATTGTTGCGTCGTACCTACCCAGCTGTCACAACACTACCGTCAACACACTCAGCAGACACTTCTCCAAAGAACATGAATGGGAATAGGAGAATAGGAGACCACGCATCCTATTATAGCAGGGGTGGGCAAACTTTTTGGCCTGAGGGCCACATCTGGATATGGAAATTGTATGGTGGGCGATGAATAAGAACATAAGAACGGCCGTACCGGGTCAGACCAAAGGTCCATCTAGCCTAGTATCTGTCTACCGACAGTGGCCAATGCCAGGTGCCCCAGAGGGAGTGAACCTAACAGGCAATGATCAAGTGATCTCTCTCCTGCCATCCATCTCCATCCTCTGACAAACAGAGGCTAGGGACACCATTCCTTACCCATCCTGGCTAATAGCCATTTATGGACTTAACCACCATGGATTTATCCAGTTCTCTTTTAAATGCTGTTATAGTCCTAGCCTTCACAACCTCCTCAGGTAAGGAGTTCCACAAGTTGACTGTGCGCTGCGTGAAGAAGAACTGTGTGAAGAAGAACAGAGGTAGGATAGATTGACGCTCCTCCTAATGGAGCACTCCCTGAGGCCTGGGGGATCCAAATCCTCTTCCATTCATCAGCTTAGCCTCTCAGGCATCACCGGTGATACTTCCTGAACTCTAGAGACAGTTTCAGAAAAGAAGCATTCAAAGAAGAGAAAATCCCATTCCCTGAAGAAAGACTTCAGAAGGGGTAAGGTCACCTCTTAAAGCTGGACTCAAGGAGACCACGCATCCTATTATAGCAGGGGTGGGCAAACTTTTTGGCCCGAGGGCCACATCTGGATATGGAAATTGTATGGTGGGCGATGAATAAGAACATAAGAATGGCCGTACTGGGTCAGACCAAAGGTCCATGAAATTGGGGTTGGGATCAGGAGAGGGTGAGGGCCCTGGTTGAGAGTGTGGGCTCTGGGGTGGGGCCAGAAATGAGGAGTTCAGGGTGTTGGAGGGGGCTCCAGGCTGGGGTAGGAGGTTGGGATATGGGGGGGGAGAGTGTGAGGGCTCTGACTGGGGTGCAGGCTCTGGAGTGGGGCTGGGGATGAGGGGTTTGGGGTGCAGGAGGGTGCTCCAGGCTGGGATCAAAGGGTTCAGATGGCGGGAGGGGGGATCAGGGCTGGGGCAAGGGGTTGGGGCCTGGGAGAGGCTCAGGGGTTCAGGCTCCAGGTGGTACTTACCTCAAGCAGCTCCCGAAAGTAGTGCCTCCACTCCGCTCTGGCTCCTACGCGGAGGCACGGCCAGGCATTTCTATGCACTGCCCCATCCACAGGCGCTGCCCCTGCAGCTCCCATTGGCCTCAGTTCCTGGCCAATGGGAGCTGCAACGGCAGCGCTTGGGGTGGGGGCAGCACACGGAGCCCCCTGGCTGCCCCTAAACGTAGGGGCCAGAGTGGGAACATGCCGCTGCTTCCAGGAGCTGTGCAGAGCTGCGGCATGTGCACGCAGAGCAGCCCCTGACCACGCTCCCCAGCTGGAGCGTGGGAGCGGGACAAGCCCCAGACTCTGCTCCCCAGCAGGAGCTCAAGGGTCGGATTAAATCAGCTGGTGGGCCAGATGTGGCCCGCGGGCCGTAGTTTGCCCACCACTGCATTATAGGTACTGCTGAGGCTCCTGCAGGCCTTGGTATCCAAGAGTCGGCACCTCCCAAAAAGACATCCCATTCTGAGAGATCTTCCAGTAAACAGCACTGAGAGGCCCCATCCTCAGTACTGGGAGCAGACCACTCTAGACACAGTAACTCATCTAAGATTAAGGACTCTAGAACAGTGTTTCTCAGCCTTTTTTATACCAGGAACTGGCTTGCTGCCTTTCAAAACTGTGTCAGGCAGATCTCAGGGACCAGTGCTGGTCCACAGACCAGTTGTTGAGAAACACTACTCTAGAAAAGCTGCCTCGAAGGCATCAGTATCGCTGTCTTCTCACAGCTACAGAACGTTCAGACTGGCTTCCATCTGTCTCCAGTACCATCCTCCTCATTATGCATCAGTTCAGAGCGCAGGGACAATGGTCTCTCCAGGACTAGGTCTAGCCCTGATACCAGCTATGGCCCAGGCTCCTCCTGTCCTCTACCTTAACCCACTGTCACTGTCCAGGTTCCTGTCCTATGAAGATCTTCTCATCTCAGAAGAACTGGAATCTCCCCTCTTAAGGGGCACTGAGAGAGGTTCTTCCCCAGTATCATTACACCAGCCAGTGACCAACCCTCTTTTCTCCTTTCCATCCTTGTTGTCAGCCAAAGTTCTCATCAGAGTTCCATATCAATCAAGACAGCCATTTCTGTGTTTTATCCTATGCCCCACACCTTGAAAGAGGAGGCTAAACACCATACCTTAGATGTTAGAAAGGTGCTTGCCTTCTGTCTTGACAGGACAAAGACTTTCAGGGCTTTCCTCCAACTATTTGTATCTTTCATTGAAAGGTTGAAGGAACAGCCAAGCTCTACTCAGAGACTGTCAAAGTGGGTTTCAGGTTGCATTGTAGCCTGCTATGAAGCTGTTGGAGTGCATCCCCTACCTAAAGTAACAGTCAACTCCACCAGGACTCAGTCCACGTCCATAGCCCTTCTTAAAGGCATTCCCATCATGGAGATCTGCAGGGTCACAATCTGATCCTCAGCTAACGTCTCCAAGCATTACTCCATCCTAACTGCTTCCAGGACTATACAGCCCTCAGTGATGCTGACCTCCAAACCATCTTGGATCTACCTTTTCAGCACCTGCATCCATCTTGAATTACTGCTTAGGAGTCTCCTACAGTGGAGCACCCATAAGAACAATAACTTGAAAAAGGAGAGGTTACTTACCTATACAGTAACTTGAGTTCTTTGAGATGGATTGTCCCTATGGGTGCTCCACCAACTGTCCTCCATCCCCTGCTGTAGAGTCTAGAAGACTTCATGGTTGAGAAGGTACTAGAGAGGCAGTGGGTCTGCCCCTTCCTAAATGCCCTGATCCTGAAGCACAAAGTGTATAGTGCACAGACATGGACCTTGCTAATAAAAGTCTCCAGTCAAAAGTGCAAAGGCATGCACATATCCTACAACGGAGCACCCACAGGGACAAATCATCGAAAACAACTCAAATTACTGTACAGGTAAGTAACCTCTCCTTTTCTGTGCTGAAGAGTCTTTTCTAGTGCTTGACAACATCATTGTTCCTGTGGAAAATAGCAGTCATGGGGGCAGGGGTTGTCATATTCAAGGAGAGAGATGCAATCTTTCAGATAGCTAGGGCCAATCCCAGGATTAAACCTGACTTTATTCCATTGGGATTTAGGCAGAAGGCGGAGTAGCTATGCAGAGCTTTTTTTTACAGTAAGCCTATTTGTTAGCTCTTGTATCTTTCTCTGAAGAAGTTCCTGATCTGATTAGTGAATTAAGAATGATGTAAAACTCATGGAAACATAGGCATCTGTTAGCATCAAGTTGCTAAATGTCTGGCATCAAACATTTATATGAAGCCTAATAGAAAACCCTGTATTGCATTGTGTTTTCATGTGTGTTTGCTCCTTGGGTTTTAATCTCTAATGAATTCTCCAAAATGCATTTCCCTATTGTAACTGTTAAGAGCTTTAGTTGTGGCTGAGAATCCCAGTTGGTCTGAGTCTTGTTTGCTTTTGCAGAGCTGGGAGTTTGGAATCCCACTGTGCAGAGAGCTGGCCATTCAGTATGAAAGTCTGTATGATTATCAAAGCCTCAGCTGGATTCGGGTAAGTGAAACCAGCCCTTCTCCCGCCAAACTCTTTATCCATTCCTTAGTGATTACTGCTAATGTGTCAGAGAAGTCTGAATTAAAAAACAAACATACTGCTCCTCACACAGTTAGGATGGCTCCTTTCTGAGTATGTAACTTTCCCCCCTCTGCCAAGATTACAGATCTGTTCCTGCAACCTTTACTAACAAATAGACATAACTCTCCCAAATAGGCTCATTGAAGTAACGTCTGATCCTGCCAGCTGTAATTACCAACAAGTATATGGACAACAGTTAAATATATAAATATGAACTATGCTCACAAGCACAAATACATACATGTATATTTGTATTACTGCATTAAATTTTATTTATTTATATATTTTCTTTATTGGCGGCCAAATTGGTCTCCCCCTCAAGATGGAACTTGACAAGCTTATGAATGAGATTATATGATTGGGTTGCCTGTGCTATGGTTTTATATAAAATTTATTCTAAGGGCAGCAAGAGTAGCATGTCAGTCTAGGCTTTTGAGAAGATAAAGAGAGATAAATAGAATGCAAAGCACAGTGAAGTTCATGGTATTCCTGCCAATCATGTTGATTCTCTCATAAAAGCGAGTAATTAATTGTCAAGGAGAATTTGTGTCATCCCTGCTTTTATCAGAAAATCTTAACCAAGGCATCAATAAGGATTTTAAACTGTATGGCTCATCCATTCTGGTTTATGTCCATAAAATATCAAGTATTACACTAAAATAAAAAGTGCCATGTGTTTGTGAATTGAGTCGCAGGTTGATGAGCACACCTGTCCAATGATGAAGCTCAATTCAGTATTGTATCATTATCCTAAAATTGCATCAGTAAATTAGTTATTATTGCTGTTTCCTCATTGGTTGGATTTAATCAGTCACGTGAAAAAAATCTTGACTAGTCAGTAACAGCCATTCACCTGATTCTTATTCTCATCTCTCCTTCATTCTATTTCCACATTATTCTGTCTGTTCATTTATTCTACCTATAATGTTTTGAGGCTAAAGCCCCTTTTTCAAAAGAAGGGTTAATGTATGCAGGAACCATGAACCTTGACTCAGTTCTGTGTCTGGGCCAGAGTTGTGATTAGGTTCCCCTGTACTGGAGGCTAGGATTCCAAACTGGATTCCTCTCTCCAAAAAAGTCACCACTGTGAATAGTGAACTTGCTGTGAGCCTTTTTGAGCTTTGAGTTGCATGTGGCCCAGCAGGACAATGGGGTCTGAGAGCCTGCTTTTGGGACAGGCCAGCATACTATCAGTAGAAAAGTACCTTTTCCTTCCCGCAAATCATTTTTTTCCTTCTTCCTGTTAAATTTACGGATGTCCAGAATTCCAGATAGTCTAGTCCAAATCCACTTCCTGCCCTTTCATGCCCTTTGGTTCACTGTTTAACCTATGGGAGAGAATATTGTTAAAACAGGAGACTGGGAGACTGGGATTCAGGCAATCTAGATTTTAATCCCATTAGTTGCCACTAACTAATTCTGAAACCCATAATTCTAACTCCCATAAAATTTAATGTAAAATGGGGATAATTAAACTTACCCATTTCCCAGGAGTTTTGTTTAATTACTGTAATGTTTAAGTGTTTTGAAATCCTTACATAGCAGGCACTACGTAAATGCAAAGTATTATTATGAGATTCTGAAACAGTAGCAGGAACTTTGAGTTAGATATCAACTGCTTTTTCCGTCCACAGAAAATGGAAGCTACCTATTATGATAACATCATGGAACAGCAGCGCTTGGAACCTGAGTTTTTCAGAGTTGGTTTTTATGGCCGGAAATTCCCCTTCTTCCTTCGGGTAAGGCAGTTCAGAAGAAAGTGCAACATATCAACCAGGTCTGGGGTTTTTGTGGGAGAGAGGAATGTTGTGACTGTTGAGTGTTAAAAATAAGGTTTTGCTTTGAAAGGGATAGAACTGATTGATCCAGCTCAGAGACTTTTTTGTGTCATTTCCACTGGGCTATTTGCTGCCCTCAACTCTGTGCTTTAATATTTTGTATTGTTTTGTAACTATCAGGAACAATCAAAGGTAGTTTTATCAACACCAATCATTTTGGAAACTTATAGCTGATTTTTGTTTATGCAATAAACATAGAGATCTGTAAAACATCAAACCATGGTGGCAAGTTGGCCATCTTTCACACTGATTGGTGTGAGATGTCAGGTCTTGGCGTGTAATCTCTCTTGCTTTCTACAGTGAGAAATGGGTAGCTTATTATATCTGCTCCCATAAAGCCAGCTTACTGGGTAAACTAAAGGAACTGGACCATTGGTAATAATTTATGGTGAAGACACAGAGGAGAGGATTTTCAGGTGCACAGATTTGCAAGCTCATATCAAGAGTTTTGATACATGCAAGTTTGTGCATGTGAAAAGTCTTATCCAGACTCAACAGCATTTCTTTCTCTCCATTCAGCATAGCACCCTGTTGCAGCAATTTTGGCTGCATTACATTACAAACTTCCATTTTTTCATAACACATCATACTTACAAGGTCTCAAATGACGTTCAGAGCCTAATATCAACTTGGTGGCTCTTCTAGGCTGCTTTTACACTAGAATTTTCAGACATGTTCAGCCACAGCTGTAAAACACAGCCCCTCATCTACTGGTGTCAATCCTCATTGTCCACTGGTCTATACATGATCAACTGGGTTTAATACCTGTTGTTTTAAAAGAGTGGTTGACTCCTTTTTTCTAATACTGAATCAACACTAAAAGCCTAGCCTAGGAAAATGAAGGCTCTGAGTGGATATGATTGCGCTCTATAAATGTCTCTGGGAAGTAAACACCAGAAAGGGAGAAGTGCTATTTAAACTAAAAGATAATGCTTATAAGAACAAGTGGTTATAAACTGACTGTGAATAAATTTAGGCTGGAAATTAGAGGAAGGTTTCTAAGCATCAGAAAAGTGAGAATCTAGGAGTAGTGGGGATAAACAACCTAACTGATTTTAAGATGGAACTTGATAAGCTTATGAATGAGATTATATGATTGGGTTGCCTGTGCTAGCAGGGGACTGAACTTGATGACCCAAGAGGTCCCTTCCAGTCCTGTGTCCCTAAAATGGGTGTTGCTGATTATAGTTTGACACCTCATGTAAAACTTACTTGTCTGATAATTCTAGTGTAGGTAGATCCCTAGCCAACTACATTGACAAGATAAACTAACTTGAGACAACTAGAACTCCAGATTTCTGGTTTTCTTCAAGGGAAGGTGTGACAAGAGATTGTAATCAATTCTGTGGGGCATAGGAGGAAGGAAGGTCAGAGCCTGCAATGGTGAGAGTGTGTGGGTGCTTTGTTAGTAATCTATATATTTTTAAGGTTTCCCAATTTTAAAAAAATACCAGTACTTTGAAGGGAGTTAAAAAATTTAAACTCTGGTGTATAGGTAATTTGAAAAAAAGTGTGTTTTATGGAGAAACTTGAAGGGGATGGAGGCATGTTAGACTAGGTCAGCAACAGAGGTGCCCACTGGTGGAGGACAGCATAGAACAAGGGACAGACATGAGAGGCATGAAAGAATCGAAAGGGCAGTTAGGCACACAGTTTGGATGGAGGAAAGGGAGCTGGAGCAAAACAGAAACAGACTAGATTAGAAAGTTAAGCCAAAGCTAAAATGAGCAAAGCCTGTGCCGATTACCTTGATTCTGATGTGGAATGTGAGTGGGAGTGGGTAAAGAGATCAAAAGAAATGACAAATCTTACAAGAGTGAACATAAAAAAAAATTAAGGACTGGAATATTAGAGATGCTCAAACCCTGATAACCTACAGAATCTTACATGATAAATATGATTTGTGAGGGTCAAAAAAACAAACAGAAAAGCATAACCATATCCAGTAGTTCAACTGTGAAAGGCAAAATGTAGAAGAAACCAGTATCAACACATATGGAGATTTCCAGAGGAAATTATCTCAGTTTCACCTTTTGTATCTGGCAGTGGAAATTTCAGAACATGAACAATAAAAACTAGTCATTATAGCAGAGGAAGAGATCCTAAGGTCTGTAGTTCCATAAGTGAACCTAGCCTACTTTTCAGTTGTGGACATACAGCTGCATCTTGGGTAGTAAGTGACCTGGCCTGTATGTTTAAGAATATGCATGAGTTTTCGGTGGTACAACAAGTACTCTTGGTTAAATTGTATAAGAGTGTGGGAATTGCTGCTAGTGACAGAAACAGCAAATACACTGTATACAATTATAATCCCCCTTAATTCTGTAATTATATTCCATAGCAGTGTTTCTGATAGCAGAGTGGGAATTAATAGTGTAACAACCTCAATAAACTCCCTCTTTCTCTCTTAATGACTGATAGTGTACAGACATTTCAGAGACTGAGTCCGTTAGCTGACCTATCTGCGTGGATCATATAGTTACATGGTTGATTAGTGTTAATCTAAAGAAGAGTAAGATTTTCACTGATCTAAAATAAAATATGTATTCAGGAATTCTCAGGGATCAAATAAGCACCCAACACTTTCCTCTGATTTATTGTTTCCTTGCTGAAGATTTTAAAACAGGAAATTACCATGCTCACTTCCACTTCTTCCACTTGGTAGCAAACATATCTAAAAATGTCATTGTTCATGTTGCTATGAATTCTGAATCTCTTTCTGTCCTGGCTGTATAAAGGGCAGTTAATTAAAAACTGTCTGATTCTACATTACAGAAGTTCAAGTAAGGCTTGACAAACCATGTTTTGAGAGCTTGCACTGGCTTCTGCAGGGAAGAATCTGTATTAAATGCAGATTTCAGGTATTTTCAGTGCATTATGGTTAGAACCATAATAATTTGGTGCATAGGCTCACAATTTCCTGGGTTGCCACTGTCAAAAGGCAAAAAAAAAAAAAGATACAACAATAAGTAGAATGGGTCTCTACTTGAAGGTGAATCTCTTCATGACAAAGTTAATAATAGCTGGGAACTTTGTGCATTACACACAAAACTGTCCAGATCCATCATGTAATATTTCTTCCTGTTCAACAGTTGCTATGATTGATGTATGGCAAGTTAGATATCACAAATGAAACTGATGTCTGTTCCAAAATGACGTAGTGTGATGCCATGGAATAAGCATTTATTTTGCCCATTGGACTTGGAGTGTTTTTGCTTCAAGATCACTAGAGTGTGCCTTTCTACTTGTATTACAGTCCTTATAGAATAGCTGGTGATCTATCATAACCACCAAGAACAATCCATTATTTTAATTTCTAATTTTAGAACTTCATAAAGCTCATCCACTTTCTCATTTTCCATGCAATGTTTAAATATGCTGCAAGGCAATGAAAAAAAATAATTCTTTAGCAGAATTTCTTGTATTTATCTTGCCACCTTTTGTCAAGACAAACAGGAGATATGTTTTAGCTCCAATTATCTTCCAGCTGAAGGAAGACGCAGCAATTATTCACAAGCACCTTAACTTCCAGTTCAAGAGGAAGGCAGAGAAAGACTCATCCATGAAACAAGGGTATTAAAATGTACCTCTTGCCACTACAACTAATGAACTGGTGAAACAGTGCTGTTTTTCTGGCTGACCTTAATATTCTTTCATTACCTTTTGTCCTTTCCAGACTGATCAGACAGATAAGTTTTGACACCCTAAACAGTTTTGTCTCTACTTCACAATGAAGGTTAGAAATGTTTGCAAACCTCTTCTTGGAGTGGAGGTTAAATCTCTTTATACAGGATTCTGCAAAGTGAATGGACAAAAATAACTACTGCCCAAGTCCAGAACTAATAGCTGCTCCATTGTCCTTCCATGCACAGGTAGGTGGATCTTTACAGAGAAGAAAATTCTAGTAGCAGGATCTCCCCTCAGAGCAATTCACACCTCAAAGTTACAGTTTTTTGTCTACTACTCCATCCTTCTGCAGTCTCAGGACTATGATGGCCCCTTCAGAGGACAGAGGGATAGAAATTTTATGCTTGGAAATTAGAACAGTGGTTTCGCAGGCTGTAGCCAGGGTGTCCTGTCCCTTCTGCCATCTCACTCTTTCCCTTTGAACAGGGTTGTGGGACTCAGAGAGCTTTGGCTGGCATTCTGGGAGTACAGAGCTAGCTCCAACTCCCTCTTGACCACTATCCATGATCAAGACTAGGCCTTATTTGATATGGCTTTTTCTGGGCTCTGTGTGTGACTTAACAAGACAATCTACATGGCTATGCTGAAGTCAGGTTCCCACCAAGCTCTGTTGTGGTGAGGGGAGCTACAGAAGCAGCAACTTTACTGTGATCAAGTAGCCCCATGCCAGAAGCCATTTTTCCAGAGGTTCATCCCGTGGCCACTTGGCATTTGTCTTCTCCTTCCCCTACAAAGTCTCCAGGGATACATTTCTCAGTGCCAAACACCCAAACAGCAGCCTAGCCAAAAGCAGTCAGAGTCAGACTTCCCACTACCACAGATGAGGTTCCAGGAGGTTCCAGAGACAAAATAAAAATCTGTATATTCCTCCTTCCATTATAATAATGATCTTTAACATGGAACATAAAGAAAACTCTCACCACCTCTCCCCTAGCCCTGCAGGCAACAGTGATCAAGAGCTCTAGGCAGACATAGCTCCCCTTCCCCCGCAAAAAAGAAATAAAATGCTTAAGGATGTCAGAGACACTGACATTCTGGGGCATAGTTGGTCCCACCATTTTACCACAGATAACTCCCATTTTTTGATTGATGAACTATCCAGGGTCCTGTACTTATCATCAGAGAAGGAAAGTAGCAAAAAAGGAAAATCTGTCAAATGCTTCTTCTACCTTAAGACTAAAGAAGACATGTTTCTCCATAAACCCAAATCTCCTTGACTTTGTTAAAGAGAAGGCTCACCCAATAGCACTCCTTCTTTTCCAAACTGTAAACTGTATCTTGCCCAAAGAGATATTTGAAGAATGGATTCCCAATGTGTACTTGTCAGCCTTCAGTATTAAAGAGAGCTCTATTTGCTTTGCATGAACGGTGGTGTCATAAACAGATAGTTAAGGGTTAAGGTCTCTTTCACCTGTAAAGGGTTAACAAGCTCAGTAAACCTGACGGACACCTGACCAGAGGACCAATCAAGGGACAAGATAATTTCAAATCTCTGTGGAGGGAAGTCTTTGTTTGTGTTCTTTGTTTTTGGGGGCTGTTCTCTCTTGGGATTAAGAGAGGCCAGACGTACATCCAGGCTCTCCAAGCTTCCTGAAATATTTCCTTCTATTCAGTATAGTGAGTATTAGCAAGGCGGATTAGTTTTGTGATTAATTTCTGTATTTGCAAATGTGTGTTTGCTGGAGAACTATCTTTATTTCTGTTTGCTGTTACTTTTGATTAGTTTGAGAAAGGGGGGGGTGAGTCCCTCTAGGTTTATAAGCTAGACCCTGTAATATTTTTCATCCTGGTGTTACAGAGATAGTGTTACTTTCTTTCTTTCTTTTAATAAAACCTTTCCTTTTAAGAACCTGATTGATTTCTTCCCTTGTTTGGAACCTCAGGGGAAGAGGAGGGGGGAAGGTGAATCCCTCTTTGTTTTGATTCAAGGAGTTTGAATCAAGGTGATCTCTCCCGACGGCTAAGGGAGGGGGAGGTGGGGGAATGGGCTATTTCCCTTTGTGTTAAGATCCAAGGAGTTTGGATTGGTGTTCCCCCGGGAAAGTTTTGGGGGAACAGGGAGTGTGCTAGACACTGGAATTTCTAGCTGGTGGCAGCATTACCAGATCTAAACTAGGATTTAAGTTTAAAGGAGCCCATGCAGGTCCCCATCTTGTGGACGCTAAAGTTCCAAGTGGGGAAATAAACCTATAACAGGTGGCCATCAAGAATCTGTTATTGACCAGTAGACACCCATTTTAAGAATGACTAAGAGCTTGTCTCAAAATGTATTTCAGTCAGCATAGCCTCAGCATTTTGCTCTCAAGGAAATAGACTACTAGAAGTCAGATGACAGAACAAGGAGTAATGGTCTCAAGTTGCAGTGGGGGAGGTCTAGTTTGGATATTAGGAAACACTATTTCACTAGGAGAGTGGTGAAGCACTGGAATGGGTTACTTAGGGAGGTGGAGGAATCTCCATCCCTAGAGGTTTTTAAGGCCTGTCTTGACAAAGCCCTGGCTGGAATGATTTAGTTAGTGTTGATCCTGCTTTGAGCAGGGGGTTGGACTAGATGCCCTCCTGAGGTCTCTTCCAACTCTAATATTCTATGATTCTAAGTCAAATCTAGAACAGGGAATACCTAAGAAGTCATACAAAATGAGGAAGAACTTGGAGATTTGCCAGTGTGCCACAAAGTATATCCACAAAGTTGCCTTCAACTTAGTCTTTGTCATTAGTTCTCCTTACTAACAAAGACAAGAGGGCTATATGGCTTTATTCATAGCAACTGGATGTCCAGGCCAAACATAATTTTATTGTACTACTTTTTCCAGGCCAGTACTTTGGGGACAACTTAGACAAGGACCTAAAAGAACAGAAAGCCTATGTCCCAGAAAAGAAACACCCTTAGTCTTCCTCTAAGAATTTTGTTGCTTTTGCTGCTCTCCAGCAAAGTCCAAGGTTAGCTCTTGTTTCAAGTGGGCCTTCTCATTCAAGTTGTCCAGAGGCTGAGAACTACAGAGGCCTCCAACAGTCTTCTCACATCAGAATATCAGCAGATCCCCTTCTCTCCCAAAAGACAGAATTCATCACTTCAAACAAAGGGGAGAAAACCACCAACAATTAGTGTGTACCATCTAGTTTCAGATAGGCTGTATGTAGAATTCTTTCAACTTCCACTCTAATGCATTTAATCATTTCACCAATTCCTTCAAACTTAAAACAAAATAAGATATTGCTGGCAGACATTAGGTACCTGGTCAACATTCAAGCGATAAAGCAAGTTTTGATGTCAGAAAGATTCCAAAGAATGTACTACTCATGTTTGTCCTCTCCAGTAGATCAAAAGTGCATAATGTTGTCTACCTGTGCTCCCATTTAAGTCAGTAGGAGTTTTACCACTGACATCCGTGGGAGCAATTAAACCAATTCTGGATAAATTCTTTCATAGCCTATAGGGAGGTATTGCTCAGTGATTTGAGCATTGGCCTGCTAAACCCAGCATTGTGAGCTCAATCCTTAAGGGGGCCATTTAGGGATCTGGGGCAAAAATCTGTCTGGGGATTGGTCCTGCTTTGAGCAGGGGATTGGACTAGATGACTTCCTGAGGTCCCTTCCAACCCTGATATTCTATTATTCTAGTTCAAGATGGAAACACTAAGCAGCATGTCGCAGCAATGGAACTGGAAAATTTCCTTGCATTCATTAATTTTAAAGATGCCTATGTTCATATTCCAAAAGTTGAGTCCCATTTAATATAACTTCAGTTTACATTGAGTCCGAATCATTGCACATTGACATTTCTGTCCATCAGTTTGTTATGATACCTAGACTATCTTCCCTAAGATTTTCATCATGTTGGTCATGACACTGTGCTGGTGATATATCAGTCTTTAATTTGACAGCTGGTTGATTTGAGCACTGACAGTGGATAAAGTATAGTTTGTAGTGGGGAAGACCAAAACTCTCCTGTCAGCTTCCTGATTAATGTGGAAGAGTATCTTGTATCAGAGGGGTAGCCGTGTTAGTCTGGATCTGTAAAAGCAGCAAAGAGTCCTGTGGCACCTTATAGACTAACAGAAGTTTTGGAGCATGAGCTTTTGTGGGTGAATACCCACCTCGTTGGATGCATGTAGTATCTTGTAATTAGTTCAACAGCACACTTACCCACAGGTACAGCAAATGCAGCATGTGTGTGTGGTTTGTTTTTGCCTTTGAGAATCCAAAAGTCCATGAAGTTAGCAGCTCAGCTTTTCTCACCTATTTGCCTATGACATCTTGCTTGGATAATTATTAAAATGCAAGACAGAGACCTTTAGGTCCAGGTCAGGGGATCATCAAGCCTTTTGTCCCTTACCTATAAATTTCATTTTGACAAGAGACTTTCCCAATCCACAGTGCTCATCTGGTGGTTCTGTGACAAATCCTGGATGATGTGGGGGTGGGGATGTTTGTGTGTCTATATATTTATTTGGGTTTAGTTTAATAAAAAAAGCAATCTATCATTTAGCTAAGAAGCAATTCAGATGAGTTTTTAGGGGTGGTCTTGTTGCTGAGCAGTTGTTCAGTGCAAAGGATCAATCTACTTACGTGTGGCAGGACAGTGGAACAGCCCATTAGTTCTGGATTAGAGGAGCTTCTTCCAAAAATATAATGTAAAGGCAAGGAACAAAATGTCCTTCTCCAGTCAATGTTAAATGCAGCTTTCACCCTTAGCCCATTCCACCTGTATCTCTTGTGATTAATGCTAACAGGATGCACATATCTTTCCTAGGGTATTGTATTAGCTACAAGTTCTAATAATTTAATTGCTCAGCTGGTTTTAGAAAAAGAGCTCTATAAAAAAATCATCATATTTTTCTTACAGAATGGAAAGATCCCAAATAAGTGTAGAGACTTTATAGATCTAAAGATTGTATAAGCCTTCTTTTACCAATCTGGAATTTCTACAACTGAGCAGCATTAACTGTAGCATTGATTACAACATGCAGAGATGAAAGGAACTGCTTCAAATTACCAGGGCCTCAAAGCCTTGTTTCCTAATTTAACTTACAGTAATGGAGCATTCTTTTAATGTAATCCAAATGTGAATACCACACTGAAAGCTCAGACTGTGACAGGTTTTTTCCAAAAGTTACAGCTCAGTATTTATTTTGAGACTAGATTACGGTGCTTCTGCACCCACTTGCCTGGGCACAGAGGGCTATGGCTGCAGTATGACCAGTATGGTTTTGCTGCATGGAAGAGGAGGATTCAGCGAGTCAGCTTTTTGGAGGCTACCTGAATTTCTCATGAAGAATGGAGATTTGGGGCCCGGAGATTTGGGGCACAGCCATTCCCTTCCATGAAAGAAGGTGTAGTGTCTGAAGGAGCAGCTGCAGAGCTGCTCTCCAAGTGTGGCATGGAGGATTCCTTCACCATGCTGGGTCCCTGCAGACCTTCTCAGTGCATTATTCAGTGTGTGGGATGAGAATAAGATTTGCGCCTCTATGCACAATTGAGGGAGTTTCCAGGCTTCTCTCCTGTTTTTAAAGATCCAGACAAAAATTAAGTGAAGATAAAAGGCTGAAACATCTGGGAAATTGTTTCATCAAATAGCATAACAAGATTTTTGATCAGCTTAAAACTAAACAAGATTCACCCAACAGAGAGTTCTATGTGTATTTACAAATTAGATAGGTTTAGCAGACTATATTCAACATAAGCAACTATATCTTATTTTTAAAAACATCATCTGGAAGAGTCACTCCTATCATGACAGGTATCTAAGCGGGTTCTGTCTAAAATATGTGGCCCTGTTATAAATCATGTTTTCAAATACATAGGGCTCAAATGTCTATGGGAGTGAGATTTGCAAGGCTATCCTTACACAATAAACCATGGCTTGAAGCCTTGGCTTACCCCTCTACTTCAGTTGTTAAATATACAATGTAAGTAAATGCAGTTGTTTATATCCTTGTTCAGTGGCAGTGCTCCATCACTTTACAGTTGAAATACTAGAAGACGCATTGCTTTTGGGAGTGTCTCGTAATTGGAATTTTCTGGACTTTACTGCAAAATTTTGTCAAATGAAAACGAGGACAAATTCTTGGGGTGGATGTAGAAGAGATGCTGGAACCTATCCTGATTCCATTCAAATCATGCTGAGGTTATACCATTGACTTCAGAGGATTCTATCCTTTATCTATATTCATTTTTGAAAACGACAATACATTAATTTTGCTTGCGAAAAAGAGATTCTGCATTTCAGGACAAAACCTGTTGCTCCTACTCTGTCAACTTGGTTAAAAGAATTTAAAACATATTTGGGCCTGCTGTGGATTAGCTTACATCTTTAATGGGACAAAAGAGGAAACTAGATTATTAGTAAAGTATGTCTTACTTCCAATAGTTACTCTAAACAGTTGCTTCAGTCCATGTTCCAACAATGAGTACATCTTGGAGGCTGAGTTGTGGATTACTATGTTTGATGGCATCCATATTATAGATAGATGTAAAGTTAAACATTGTAAATAATTAATAGTAATAATGAATAAGTAAGTAGTTAAATCCTTTAAAGATGTTTTCATAACTTTATCGTTTATAATTTTATTTTTTATATAATAAAACAAAAATTTAAAAATATATAGATTTGAGCCTGTTATTATGTATGAAGAAGACCTCTTCCAATTAAACAGCAAGGAAGGCAAAGACAATGGTTTAGGGATTTAGTGGTTTTCATGCCTGTTTGTTTTGCAGAACAAGGAGTATGTATGTCGAGGCCATGACTATGAAAGGCTGGAGACCTTCCAACAAAGAATGCTGAGTGAGTTCCCACAAGCCATTGCAATGCAGCACCCAAACCATCCAGATGACACCATTTTGCAATGTGATGCTCAGTGTATCCTTTCATAAAGGCAGCCTAATGTTAATCAAACGGTTGTAGGACACAAATGATGTAGGGAAAGGAAAACGGTTTCATTTTAGAAGATCTTGGTTCATCTCTGGCTTTAGTGATAGGTGTCATGATTTTCATCATCTCCAACTTGTGTTTAGTGGATATTTATCTACATCATTGCACACCAGTTGGACATAATTGTCACTTTTGCTTAGGGAATACTCCAGGTCATGGCTGATGTACATTTTCAGGACTGTGTGGGAAGATGTGCACAGGGCCCAGTCTGGTCCATGACACTCGCTCCCTTATTGAACATTACATTTCACCAGACATCCACCCAGCTACCTTCTGCAATTCCCCAAGAGAGAACTGTGCAATTAGATTCATACCTATTCGCAACATACTTTCCATTTTGTTTGTTTTTCACTTCACCTTCCTTTTACATTGCACATTCCTTTCCATCCAGACTATCTGCCTCTTTTATGCAGTACATCAGGCTTTGAGTCCACTTCATCCCATTGATACTAATCTGCATTGTGAATTTAAATGCAGACACAAAAGTAATGTTGCTGTGCAGTATCTGAGGACTAGACCACATGGCATTTGTTTGAGAGTGTGAACATTTTAGGTGAGATGGGAGGGGAAGATTGCCTGCTGGCTCCTATTTCACTAATTACAATAATGAACAGTACTTTGATTTTACTGACTAATAGCCTCAAGTTAAATTCACCAAGAGTAGAATGGTCAGTATTTCCCACTCCTACTGCTGCCTTCCGTCCCTGACAGAACCCACTTTTTCCTTGCTGTGTGATGCTGAAACACCAAATAACAAGGGTTTGTTTTGAGTTGTGATCATTTGGGTTTGCTTTGCTTTGCTTTCTAATGCCTTGTCTACACACAAGTCACATGAGTTTAATTAAATTGGTTTCTAAACTGATTTTTTTAAATCAGTACAACCTGTGCATGTAGACAAAGCCTAAGTAAAGGCCAGATTTTCAAAGGTATTTGGGTGCTGAAAGATGCAGCCCAGATGCCTAGTAGGATTTACAGAAGTGCCTAAGCAAGTTAGATGCCTAACTTCCTTTATCATCAACGGGAATCAACTGCTTAGACACTTTAGAAAATCCCATTAGGTGCATATTTGGTTGCTTAAATGCCTTTGAAAACCTGGCCTGAAGTTCCTTCAGCACTGTAGGGTCCCCTGGCCCAATGAGTTGCTGCTACCTTTGAAGCAGCAGTGAAAAGGAGAGGTGTGTAATGGAAGGAAAAGGGAAGTATGGATTTCACACTTTCTCCATCGTTTTTCTTTTGGTAACATGTGACATCCCTAAGGGAGTCATGTTTTGTCTCATTGTTTTCTTATTTGATGCCTCCGTGTGTTTCTTTGACTCCTCGTTTTGCAGATTTACAGATATATGCAGTGACTCCCATCCCAGACAATATTGATGTGCTACAAATGGAACGTGTGCCTGATCGTATAAAGAGCTTTTATCGTGTCAACAACATCAGGAAATTCCGCTATGATAGGCCTTTCCACAAAGGTCCAAAGGACAAAGAGAATGAATTTAAGGTAGGAGCACTCAGTAATAGTAACTAAATTTTAATCTTTCCAGGGCAGGTAGTGTCTTCCTCTTCTGCATTTGTATGGCGCATCACACAATGGGGCCCTAATCCTAATTTGGTGCTGCAAGATGTTGTTTTAATTCAAATAAAATGCAGGACTGTTGAGCCCAATGGTTGCACACCCAGCATAAGTAAAGCCTACTCTGTTTAGAAGGTACTTGTGGCAGTGCCATGGAGAGAGATTCTGAAGCAATGGGGCTTGCTTTGTTGATTGACATATTACCCAAAATGCTTCCTTAGTTCCCAGCTAATTGGTCTAGAAACTAACTGAAAAGTGTGATGCATGGCTTTAAAGCACACAGAGTTTTTTTCTTTGTGTTTAAATGTAAAGCAAACTTCAGTTTCATGTTACATTCCATTGTGGAAAACATAATATCTGCTCAGAGTATTAATGCCTTCTTCTATTCAGCAATTCCTGAACAACTGCAGTGAGAATAAGAGTGTTCAGATTCTGATTCACTGGGTCCCCCACTTACTGTATTCTTTACAGAGCTTGTGGATTGAACGTACCACTCTGACACTGACGCACAGTTTACCTGGGATCTCCCGGTGGTTTGAAGTGGAGAGAAGAGAGCTGGTAACATTTGTTATACTTGTAACTGAGATTTGAATGGATAGTTTCTTCAGAATGAAGGATGGGCAATTTAAAGTCTCTTGACTGGCTCTTGCAGTTGAAAAAAATTCATGCTTCACTGGTGGCTATTGCAGAATCCATTCCCTCAGCCAAAATAATTGCTAAACATAACAAGAGGAGCAATGTGAAGGAAACAGAGCAGTCAGAGTAAGTGCCAGTGAGGTACAATTCTGAATCTTGACAGCATCTTCAGTCAGTTATTCAGCGACATGTGACAGCTATTGTAACTGCTAAGATGAGTGCACAGTGAGGTGAACTGAGATGTATTGCTCAGGGGCGGCTCTAGACATTTCGCCACCCCAAGCAGCTGGTCCCGCGACTTTGGTGGACCTCCTGCAGGGACGCCTGCGGGAGGTCCACCGGAGCTGCCTGCCGCCCTCCCGGCGACCGGCAGAGCGCCCCCCGCGGCATGCCGCCCCAAGCACACGCTTGGCGTGCTGGGGCCTGGAGCCGCCCCTGGTATTGCTGATACACAGTAAAAAAATGGCTAGCTAGTCTGCACATCAGAAAAAAATTGGAGTGCTCATCAAGCAGTAGTAGGAATTGGTTTCATAGTAAGGAAGGGAACATGATGGCAGTTAGGTGTCCATGGCATTGAACTATTCTTTGTTGCCTTGTAGGTCGAGGTGAGCCCCTTGGAAAATGCCATTCAAGTTGTTGAGAACAAAAACCAGGAGCTGAGGACATTAATAAGCCAGTATCAGCACAAGCAAATGCATGGCAACATTAACCTGCTCAGCATGTGTCTGAATGGAGTGATTGATGCAGCTGTGAATGGTGGCATAGCACGGTACCAGGAGGTAAGCAGGGACTGTACCTCTGAGTGTAGTATCAACCTGTTAGCAACTTTTTCCAAGTAGCATTTCTCCTGCTGTGTTGAAAAGAGCATGACATACTTGACTTTTTATTATAAGAAATTACCCCCCGTGTGCCCAGTTTTCATACTTGTGATCTAAACAGGATGCTGAAATCCCATGTTTAGTTGTGTGTATATATATGAGCACTTGGATATGTAAATCCTGTTGTATGTAGCTAAGTGTTGATGTGAATGTCCAGATATGGGTTCTGGATGTCCTGTTTTGATGGCCACAGTTGAAAACTCAGCTTCTGAAGTGTGAATTCTGATTGACACGGCAAAGCTGATCTTGCATGTACAATAGTGAAACAGGCAGTTTATATGCTGCTACTCTGTAAACACATTTTGCAAAGCAGGCAGTGGGACTCGCTCTCTGAGCTGATGGAGACTGAATGTGATGAGGTCCCTGCTGAGGGAAAGTTGCTGGCTGGCACTTCCAAAGAGTTGTCTTTGCCAGACAGTGTCCAGTATAGTCTTAGTCCTAAGGGGACCTAATGTGCTGTTTCCTTCGCCAGGAGTTAGTTAAAGATGTATGTTGCAAAAGGGAGCTACAGGGACACTTACTGAAAAATGATGATTCTGTTCCACATTTTTGGGTTGTGTGTGCCCTGCAGACAAGCCTAGAAAAAACTCTTCATCCCTTATATTATTTACTACTTTAGTCACTCATTTCCTACAGTTTCTTGAGATACTTAAATGAAAGAAGCTATATAAAATTCAAGTAATGGTCTTAATGATAGTGCTTTGCACTATCATGTGGGGAGATTTGATTAGATTCATAATCCTTTGGGGCTGGGAGGAAATACCTTATGCTACTCAACAGTGATCCCTTTGACTAATTGAGGAGCAGGATTATCCAGGCAGCTAAAATTGTGGTACTGTAGCTTCACCTAGATCCCAAAATACTAGAAGGAGATCAGTTAAATTGACTTTTCTGTTTGCTAAGTGTACTTGGGTCCCCTAGGATTTCTGTTCCTTCTTCTCTCCCTGTTTGACATATGGACATAATGAAATGTTTCCTAATAAGGAGATGATTTGTCTTTCTCCCACAGGCCTTTTTTGATAAAGATTATATCACCAAGCACCCTGGAGATGCAGAAAAAATCACACAGCTCAAGGAGCTCATGCAGGAACAGGTAATGCAGTGCTTTTAAAGATGAAGGAAGAATGCTGTGATAGTGTGTGGATTCCTCAGCAATCACCTTGCAAACCCAGAGCTAAATAATTCATTCAGAAGCAAAGAAACACAGGAGCTTTGCAGTTTATTAAAACATAGGGAAGTGAGAAGGCCAATGAATTAATAATGCACTAGCCTTTCACCTCTATAGACCTGAGTTGAAGCCTGATTTAGATAACAAATTAAATGAGTGTGGCTTCTCCATTTATTAAGCACTGTATGTCTTTCTACATTACAAAACTACCCATCATTATGGGACAATTAGCAACCTCTTCTCAGTGGAGTCTCAGATAGACATAGTAAGGGTGGCACATGGATGACTGAGATATGTTGGCAGAGCCATGTGGGAAAGCATATACAGAGCCTACTTGCACTATCCCTGACTCTATCCAGTGTTCTAAGTGTCTCACTTGCACAAACATATCAAATCTCACCAGATAGGTTGTAAATCAGTGATGTGATGAGAAAGAAAAATCATGTCACTGTTAAAAGAATGATTAGCAAAATATTTACCCCTCCCATAACACAAGAACCAGGGGTCGCCAAATGACATTAATAGGTAGCAAATTAAAAACAAACAAAAGGAAGTACTTCTTCACACAATGAACAGTCCACCTGTGGAACTCATTGCCAGGGGATGTTGTGAAGGCCAAAACTATAATAGGATTCAAAAAAGAATTAGATACGCTTATGGAGAATAAGTCCATCAGTGGCTGTTAGCCGAGATGGTCTGGGGTGCAGCCCCATGATCTGGGTGTCCTAAACCTCTGACTGCCAGAAGCTGGGCGTGTACAACAAGGAATGGATCACTTGATGATTACCCTATTCTGTTCATTCCCTCTGAAGCATCTGGCATTGGCTCGTCCTGGGAATTAGCTCTTCCAGCCCAGAGCACCCTGTGCAGGCTGGTGTCTTGCCTGCCGCTGGCCCCCGGGTCCCTCCCGGACCCCGGTGCTCCTCTACATCAGGGTTCTGCCCCCAGCAGTAACCCCCAATCTGGGCCTCCCTTCCCAGGGGGACCCCCATCCCTCTATTCCCACCTTGTCTCACTGTCTAGTGCCAGTCACCATCTAGCCCCCACTCACTGAAGCAGACTGCAGTCTGTAAACCACTCATCATCAGCAAAGGGGGGTTGGACCAGCTGCCTCTTCTTATCTCTGGGCTGCCCCTCTGCAGCCCCAGTACCTTTTGTAGGCCTTTAACAAGGCCTGCTGCCTGGGATTTTACTACGCTGGAGCTCCCCAGCTCCATCTACCCTTCCCCTGCACTGCTCTGCCCTAGGTACCCTGCTCAGGTCCCAGGCAGCCCGGTCCTTCTCTCTCAGAAGCTAGAGAGGGAGTCTCTCTAGCTTCTGGCCCACAGCCCTCTTAGAATGGCCAGTTGGGCCCTGATTAAGCTGGCCATAGCTGTGGTCAGCTACCCAGTCAGCTTCCCCAGCTGTACTTAATCCCTTTCCCTACTGCAGCCCTCTCCTGCTTTCAACCCCTGTTCTGTGGGAGTGAGGCAGCTGTCCCACTACAGGGAGTGGTCAGTCTACTTGGCCTGCTGCTGCTGGCTGGAGCTCTCCCTCTCTGGCTGCCCTGGGCTGCTGCTTCTGGCTGGAGCTCTCCTCCCTGGACTACCGCTGCTGTTGCAGAGTGGGAGTGGGAGTGGGGGGGCCTTGCTAGCCTGCCCCCACTCCCCCAGCCTCTGGAGGGAGAAGCATGGGCCCCACCACCATCTGGGGACCCTCCTGCCTGGCCGGCTGACTGCTACTTGCTGCTGCTGTGTTGGAGCCGCTGCTGCCATCATCGAGGAGTAAAAAGAGAGGATTCCTACTAAGGGACATTGTGGAGGGGGGTTGTTTACAAACTGAGTGACTTTTACCATCTCTGCTCCTGGGGTGGTGGTGACTCCTATTGCTGTTGAGGGGAGCACAGGGGAGAGGTGTGGAGCCCTCCCCCTCGCCCATCTGCTCCCTCCCACTACCACCCCACGTACCACCTGGACCTGCTCTTTGCCCCTCGGCGTGGCTGTTTGTCCCCCCCCCCCCCCTTTTACCACCTGGGCCTGTTTGCAGCAGTGAGCAGCAAGGCCTGAGCTACACAAGTGCACGTGGGTGCACATACCTCCCCACCTTCGACTTACCCTACCCCCCCAGCTGTGCCCCTCAAGCCCCTTGTGTTAGCTTGCCCCTCCACCCCTGCAGCCTGCCCCACCCACCACCTGTTATGACCCTTTGGGAGTTTCCCTTTCTGTTGGTTTGCCTGCCCCGCCCCAGCCCTTCAGTATTTGTTCCTTCCACTCTGCTGTCCCACCCTTGCCGTCCCGAGCCCCGAAACCATCGCCCTTGCCCCCTGGCCCTGCCCCCACTGACCATCCTGCCACCTCCACTTCCACCTTGGAGGGCTGGGTGCTCGACCAGGGGAAGCACGGCACCCACAAATTGCAGGCTCGATCCCTCCCCACCGATGAGGAGGGAGAGGAGGCCCCCCCGAAAGATCCTGCGAGGGGCTGAGGCTGCTAAATCTTCCGCCGTGCCCCTGGACGGAGCCCAGCAGGAGATGCCGGCCATGGAAGCCATGGCAGTGGACGGAGGCAATCCTGCCCCCCTTGTCGAGCACCCCCCTGAGAGGGCCTCTGTGGAAGTTCCCATGGCCCCTATGCCACCTGTGCCTGCCACCGATACCGGGGCAATTGTTGCCTCTGTGACTGGCAGGGAGGACTCTGGGGCTGCGGGGACTGACTTCACCTCAATTTTTGATGAGATCGAGGCCCTGGGTCTGACCCCTGTCACCCAGGGGGAGGATGACCCCCCGCCAGCGGGTCTTGATCTGGGCAGTGGTTTAGCCCCGCCACCCCCTCCTCCTTGCCTCTTACCCCATGGTGTGGCCCCTGGTCTTGTCCTTGGGGCCACCCCTGGCCCTACCTGTCAGCCTCGGGGCAATGGCCGATGCAGAGCAGCCGGGCCCTGAGCCTGTGGGTGCACCCTCTACCACCCGGACAGGAGCCCCCCTGACGACTCCATCATGCCGGATGCCGTGGCTGCGGGCAATGCACTTGCAGTGACACCTGTGCCCGGTGCCGGCAAAGGCCCCCCTCCTGCCCTGAGTCCCGGTCGAGAGGAGCCAAGACTCAGCGGCTTGGCTGCTAGGGACCATGTATCCATTTCTGTCCCCGTTCCCATTCCAATCCCTGCCCCTGCTCCTGCTCCTGTCCCCTCTCCTGCCCCAGTCCCCGAACCCGCCCCTGTTCCTGTCCCCAAAGCATCGCCTGTCCCTCTCCCCTCCACCTCCCATTCTGTTGCCGCCCCCGTGGTTATCTCATTCCTGCTACCCATGGACAACCCTCGGGGTGGTTTTCGTGTCTCCCCTTTCCGACATTATGGGAGCTGCTCTATTCCCTCCGCCACCCCTTTCCTTGCCAGTGCTGGGGCTCGGCCCCTGGTTTGCCCATCTCCGCAGGAAGCGAGGATCTCTTGGGGGGCCCCACTGGAGGGCGGCAGCGGATTGGCTGCTGCGTCCCCCTTTGCGCTGAGGGATGAGCTGCACCACTTCCTGAAGGACACCCGTGGCTCTAAGGGCAAGGTGCAGCTCACCCTCCAGCGCTGGGGGGATTTCCATCATGTCCTCCGGGCCGTGAGGGCCCTTTTGGGGGAGGGGAGAGGGACCGGGAGGCAGGACATTGCGGCCTACCAGCGGGCCCACAAGTTCTGCAACTCCCCTGACCTTTGGGGTTGAACGTGGGTTGTTGCAGGGCCCGCTGGAGGCTGTCGATCATCCTGCCTGTGAGGATCCTCCCTATGAAAGCTGTCATCTTTGCCACATTAAACACCTGGGGCTGTAGGTTGTGTCTCCGCAGGAACCAGGTGCTCTCCTTCCTTCAGAGGGCGGGGGAACTCTGTGATCTTCCTGCAGGAGACCCACACAACTCCAGCTGTTGAGGCTAGCTGGCGGCTGGAGTGGGGGGACGGGGTATATTTTAGCCACCTCAGTGCCCACTCGGCCAGGGTGGCCCCCCTGTTCTCCCCTGAGCTACGGCCTGAGGTGCTGGGGGTCACCAAGGTCGTGCTGGGTCGCCTGCTGCACGTCAGGGCCTGTATGGAGGGGCTGACATTAAACCTTGTCAATGTGTGCGCCCCGAACACGGGCCCAGAACGAGTGCATTTCTGTCGGCAGGCATCGGCCTTCCTCGGCACCCTGGTTCCTCACGAGTGCCTGGTCCAGGGCAGGGATTTCAACACCACCCTCGAGGACCGGGACCGCTCAGGAGTCGAGAAATCCCAGGCAGCCACTGGCATCCTCAGGGAGATCATGGACCATCACTCCCTGGTGGACGTCTGGCGCGACCACCCCCCGGACGATGACACCACCCCCAGTTGGACCGCATTTATTTCTCACGTTTCTACCTGGCATGAGCCCACCTAGTGACTGTGACGGCCTCTCTCAGTTCGGAGAGGCCGGGGCTGGCCTATTGGCATTTTGACAACAGCTTGCTGGAGGACGTGGGCTTTGTGGCGTCCTTCCAGGAGTTTGGGCTGGCCTGGCAAGGGCAGAGGCGCGCCTTTCCCTTGGCGAGATGGTGGTAGGATGCGGGGAAGGTGTGCGCATGGCTCTTCTGCCGCAACTACTCCCGGGGCATCAGCCAGCGGAGAGATGCGGTGATAGAGCAGTTGGAGTGGGAAGTCTTAGAGCTAGAGAGGCCTCTGGCCCTGAAGATTCACCCCTCTGTGCAGCGTACCGGGAGACGTGGGGGGAGCTCCGGGCCCTGGAGGACCATCAGGCCCGGGGTTCCTTCATTTGATCCCACATCCATCTCCTTCGGGAGATGGATTGCGCCTCCCGCTTCTTCTACTCCCTGGAGAAAAAGAAAGGGGCTAAAAAGCATGTCACCTGCCTCCTGGCGGAGAACGGCACCCCCCTCATGGCTCTGCAGGAGATGTGTGGAAGGGCCAGGGCCTTCTACGCCAGACTTTTCTCCCCGGATCCAACCGACACCAAAGCCTGCAGGGTGCTCTGGACCGAACTCCCTATGGTCAGTGTGGGCGACCGAGACCGGCTGAAGCTGCCTCTCTCTCTGGCCGAGCTCTTGGAAGCCCTCCGTCTCATGCCCACCAACAAATGCCTGGGCATGGACGGGCTGACAGTGGAGTTCTACCGCGTGTTCTGGGCAGGGGCGGGTCCGAAGCCGCGGGAGGTCCGCCGAAGCCGCGGGACCAGCGGACCCTCCGCAGGCAAGCCGCTGAAGGCAGCCTGCCTGCCGCCCTTGCGGCGACCGGCAGAGCGCGCCCAGCGGCTTGCTGCCCAAGCACGAGCTTGGTGTGCTGGGGCCTGGAGCCGCTTCTGGTTCTGGGACGTCCTCAGCCCAGACTTCATCACCGTCTGGGCCGAGTTCTTGCAAAGGGGTCCTCCCTCTCTCATGCAGGCAAGCCGTGCTCGCCTTATTGCCGAAGAAGGGGGACCTCCGTGACCTATGGAATTGGCGTCCCATCTCGCTCCTCAGCACGGACTGTAAGGTCATAGTGAAGGCCAGCCATCTTGCTCCAGCTGGGGTCCGTGCTGGCGAACATGGTCCATCACAACTGGGCTGGACCATATTCCATAACTTGTATTTGGTCCGGGACCTCTTGGAGCTGCGGGGTGGGGATGATCTGTCATTTGCCCTTCTGTCCCTGGACCAGGAGAAGGCATTCGACAGGATGGACCATGGGTATCTCCTGGGCATTCTGCGGGCATTCGGCTTCAGGCCCCAGTTTGTGGGCTTTCTCCAGGTGCTGTGCACTGACACAGAGTGTCTGGTCAGGCTCAACTGGACCCTGACCGAGCCGGTCAGCTTCGGGTGGGGAGTATGGCAGGGTTGCCCTCTCTTGGGCCAGCTGTACGCTCTGGCAATCGAGCCTTTCCTCTGTCTCCTCCGCCGGAGGTTGACAGGGTTGGTGCTTCGGGAGCCAGAGCTGCGGCTGGTCCTGTCGGCGTACACCAATGACATGCTCCTTGTGGTCCAGGACCCGGGCGAACTGGTGCGGGTGTAGGCCGCACCAGGTCATTTACTCGGCGGCCTCCTCCACCCGGATCAACTGGGTCAAGAGCTCTGGCCTGGTGGTCGGGGACGGGTGACAGGCGAGCTCCCTCCCACCCGCGCTTCAAGCCATCCGATGGAGCGCAGGTCCGCTGCTCTATCTTGGCGTTTATCTGCCACGCATCCATCTCTGCTGGAGCACTGGCAGGATTTGGAGGCCAGGGTGGGTGAGCAGCTGCGGAGATGGACAGAACTGCTCTGTTGTCTCTCCCTGTGAGGGAGGGCGCTGGTGCTTAACCAGCTAGTCCTGTCCATGCTCTGGCACCGGCTCAACACCCTGAACCCGGCCCCGGGACCCTGGCCAGGCTTCAGAGGATGGCTCTGGAATTCTTCTGGCTGGGGCTGCACTGGGTCTCTGCAGGGGTTTTGAATCTTCCCCTGGAGGAGGGAGGGCAGAGCCTGGTCTGCTTTCGCAGCCAGGTCCATGTCTTCTGCTTCTAGGCCCTGCAGAGACTCCTTTACGGTGCAGGTAGTCCGGCGTGGAGCACGTTGGCGCACACCTTCCTCCGTCACCTCTGAGGGCTCTGATATGACCAGTGGCTCTTTTTTCTCCACCTGAGAGGTCTTCCGCGAGACCTCTTAGAACTGCCGGCCTTCTACCAGGACCTCCTCCAGACCTGGAAGCTCTTTTTGGTGACCAGGTCCTTTGTGGCCACCGAGGGGGCAGATCTCCTCGCAGAGCCCCTGATGCACAACCCCGATCTACGTGTGCAGGTGGCGGCGCCTCCCTCAGTGCACCGGAGGTTGGACTGTAGTGGCAGAAACCACTACAGTCGGAGACCTCCTGGACTACGACAGTGGGACTGGGTGGATCCCCATGTGCTCGGTCGGCGCATGGGGCGCTCCACCCTTCCGACCCCCCTGCGCATACTCCAGGAGATGGAGGCTGCCTTGTCACCCGTCTCTCTCATTTTCCTGCAGCGGGCCCTGCGAGAAGGTGCTCCCTGCCCACCCCTCCGGACATTTTTATTCGGCCCCTGTTCCGTGAGCCCCCCCAGCCTCCCCGTTCCCACGCCCTGAGCCAGCTGCACACCCTGCAGTCAGTCCGGTTCCAAACCGCACCTAGAGACCAACTGTTCACACTTGTGCTCCACACACTGCATTTCCTCACCCTCACGTCCCACCCCGACACCAAATGGCGGGACTACCTTCCACCTAAAGAGGGTGAGGCGCCCCAGTGGGCCAGCCTTTATTTCACCTTGGTTCCATGGCCCGCTGGGGACATCGGTTGGTGGCTCCTTCACGGAGCCGTGATCATGGGCTTGTACCTGGCGCGGTTCACACCCATACCCAAGGCCTGCCCCCTTTTGCAGCGTGAGGGAGAACCTGGCACCTGCCTATCTTGAATGTGCCAGGTTGCAGCCCCTATTCCGGCTCCTCCAGAACCTCTTGTTGAGGTTCTGGCTGCACTTTTCCCCGCACCTGTTCCTTTTTGCACACCCCATCCGTGGCCCCACGAAGTCACGAGACCTCCTCGTCATAGAATCATAGAATATCAGAATTGGAAGGGACCTCAGGAGGTCATCTAGTCCAACCCCCTGCTCAAAGCAGGACCAATCCCCAGACAGATTTTTGCCCCAGATCCCTAAGTGGCCCCCTCAAGCATTGAACTCACAGCCCTGGGTTTAGCAGGCCAATGCTCAAACCACTGAGCTATTCTTCCCCCCAACCTCCTCCTGGCCCTGGCCCTGGCCAAGCTCTCCCGCTACACTACCAGGAGGAGGATGCTGGAGGAGGGGCTGCTCTGCGACTCTGGGGCCTATTTCTGTTCCTCCCTAGTTTCACACACCTGGTCAGAGTTCCACTGGGCAGCATCCGCTGGCTCCCTCAACACCTTTGAGGAGCACTGGGCGCTGTCTGGGGTTCTCTGCTCGGTGTCCCCATCCGGTACCCTCGTTTTGAACCTATGACCTTCACCTCAGTCCTTGTTTTTCTCATTTGTTGTCCCACATACTCATTTGGTCCCTGGGCTAGGCTGGGGGAGGGGCCTTTAGAAGTGGGCAGGCTTGTGCCCGCCCACCTCCCGGGTTTCCAATAAGACTACAAGAGTGAATCAATTTTGTCATTTTTTTATTGTTCTCTCTTGCAACTGTAAATCCAACATGTCACAAATGTGGTTGTCTCCTACTTAAAATGTATGTTAAACACATACTTGTCAGCTTTCTTATGTTTACTAATTTTCAGCAACCTTGCAAATGAACAATAGACTATTTTACAGATCTCTCTCACACGCTGACCAAACTTGAGGATATAATTATGTAGTGTCTTCTAGGATGAATGAAGATGTTCTTGATTCATGATGTTATAATTTCTTTTTTTTTTAATAGGTGCATGTTCTTGGAGTGGGTCTGGCAGTACATGAGAAATTTGTACATCCAGAGATGCGTCCTCTACATAAGAAACTGATTGATCAGTTCCAAATGATGCAATCTAGTCTTTACCATGTAAGCTAATCCCCACCACCCACCACTTCCGGGTCATCGTCAGTAGTACAGAGCCATGATAAAAATTCGTTCAGTTGCAATGAGATGCACACAGGAACTGGACAAAAGTAGTGTATATTAAACCTATGGGATTGTCTAACTTACAAGAAACCTTGTTTCCAGTGCAAGAATTAAAGCCCAAAAAGATTTGCAAACTGAGCCTTTAATATAGGCCCTGGGATTTTTTAAGGTCTCTCTCCTCTAATTTATATCACTGGTGATATGGCAGAAGGTCTGTGAAGCTGAATACTTACAGTCTTACGTAATGTAGGGCAAAATTTAGCCCTTATCATAGGGTGCTGTGCCATGGGTAGAGAGAAGATGACTAGACAGTACTAGTTGCCCATCTCACAAAACAGCCATCCTGTTGCAACCTGTTGAATGCAGCATAGGTGCCACCCAGATGCGGGGCTGGACACATTCCCTGTTTGGCAGATCATACTCAGCAATGAGCTGTGCAGACCAGGATGTTCATGGGATATGCCTTCTAGTCACCTTTTGTGGGAGAAGTTCTTTCCTGCTCCCTGCACTGGGGGATGGAAGTCCTCTCACCAGACAAGGACAGCAGTAGAAGACAGAGGATCAGTCCCATAGTCAGAATGCCCTTATTTCTCTTTTAGCCTGCAAAGTCCTACCATTAGTCAAGTGCCGCAATGATGGGAGAGCTAAAGTAAATAGGGCACCAACAGCGGCTGCTGATTTTACCTCTGTATCACAGAAATCTGCTCAGGGTAGATAATTGGCAGTCACCGTTTCACATATATGCTTCATATTTTATGTGTCTTTTATTCTATAACAATAGAAAGAACAAATAGGGGCTTCCACTTAAAATGTGCTTTAGGAAATTTCAAAGTGAATCTCCAGTGTTGAAATAGTGGGGCCTGTTTAGTGTGTTGTTTAACCAAGTGTACATGATTTGATTTCCATTTAGTTTTGTTGGGAGATTTAAAAAGAGCTTGCCTCTTGGAACTGCTACTGAAGTCATTACTTTGTTAGCACATTTGCCACTCAGCTGTTCTTAGTGAGCGGAGACATGTCCATTTCATGTAATTATCACTTCTTAAAATTCACTAGCACAGGACATCCATGGTTATTTAAGAAGATACAGACTATAAGTTAGCTTCAATAGCACATAATAAATAGGTATGTGATGATAATGTGTTGTCACTCAGAAGAGTTGTGTGATCAAAAGTTTTTTCTTGCCAATTTGTTTGAAAGCTTAATAAGAAGTTAATTATACAAAAAGCAAACTGTGCTGCCTCTCAGTTACTAGTGTCTCAAGATTTGGCTGAAGCTGTAAAACAAAACAACTCAGAATTAGAAAGGTTAATGCTGTGTAAGATAAAGCTCATTTAGAAGACTGCTCCTGTTCTGTTTGAAGAAATCTGATCACATAGTAGTCTCATGGTCATCTCTTCCCTATGGCCAGTTTATCCCCAATACATCCCATCCTAATCCTCAATATCCTGAAGCACGTCACTGAAAAGGCAACACCTGTTGGCGGGGGGGAGGAGAAATAGAACAGTCATAGAACAATCATTAGTGTCTCTGCAAGTGCTGACTGTCTGATTAATGTTTATTTTTTTATCAGTGGTTCATGCAGAGTCAGTGATCCCAAGACAAGTCTAAATTTCTCTGCTTCTCAGATTGTTAATAATGTTGTCAGACATCATAGAGAAGCCATAGACTCCACTGTCACTTGATGTCCACTTGTCCCTTTATGCTGTTTTATTCTTCAGTGCTCTGGGACAGCTCCTTGAGATGTTTGGGTTAAATGGGTCCTAAGAAATGGCAGACCTCTTATCTATTCATAGTACAGTGTCATTTTCACAGATCTCTTGACTCCCTCATAAACATTCTAAAAAACAAAGAAGGGGCAGCTTTCAAAGATTTAAGAAAACATTTTGAATTACATATGCTAGAATTTTACATTATACGCTGAAAGACAAATCCACATTTTCTAAGTGTTAGCTATATGAGGATGGCCACAAATGAAGCCTCCAGAATTCTACAGTATGGCCACTTTTAATATGGAGATGTGGTCCCCATAGATTACAGCTCCCAACCTGCAGTTCTCCATCTTTGTACAAGTGGCTGGGCCACACTATATGCGGGTATTTGTGTTCTCTGCACGCCTATCTTCATATTAAAAATGAAGGCAGTTGCAATCTGGTCGATTGTATGCCTAAGCTTCCAGCAAATTGCTGAGAAGGCGCCTGGGAATTGTTGGTAACAAGCTAATTAGGTTGGGAGTGAAGGGGTCTGAAAGCTCTTGGGCTAATTGCAGAACCATAATAGCTCTGTGAAGAACATAGTCACAGATTTATCACCAATCTTTTGACAAAAAGGGAAAGCTTATTTCCCCTTTTCCCATGATCAAGCCCAAAATTTCTGAAGTAAATAAGTAATTTTGTATTTCCTATGTAGGAGTTGCCTGGTTTGGATAAATTGAGTCCAGCCTGTTCTGGTACCAGCACCCCACGCAGCAGTGTTCTTGTGTCACACGGCCCGATGAGTCCAGAGAGCATCAAGCTGGTGCATCGACACAGGTACTGTTTTTTTGCTGTAATCTCTAGAATGTCTAACGGTTTAAGCAGAAAGTTCTAAATGTACCATTCTGTACTGGCATGGGTTCTCAAAACTCCATGGAAGGGCAGAGAGAGACTTAATAAAGTTTATGGGCCCAAGTAAGCCTAGCCTCATAGGTGGCTAGAAGAACTGTGGAGGCAGCAACATCAGCCTTTGTAGAAAAGTGTTCCTTTTGTTAGTCTGCAAAGACCACTGATGTTTGATTTAGAGTCATCATTGGAAAGCTTTGAAGTGAAGCCATCCGTTCCTTCTCATGTCTAGGTTGGAAGCTGTGTTACACTGAGAAGCCAGGGATTTAATAGAGATCTTAAGCGCTTGTTAGCTGGAAGCTGACACATAGCCACTTCACCGCAATATTTATACATACAGATAAAATATCCTTAACTGGCACTTAGGTTTTTCTCAGAGCCCAAAATTCACAATGACTTTGAAGGTCCAAACTTTTAATATTTCTGACACGTAAATAAGGGATTGGTAGCCTGCTCAAGTTGAATAAGACACATACTTTTGTTGCCGGCTCAAAGGGCCCGAGGAGGAGCAACAGCAGGGTTCGTTGCCCGGTGTGCGTCGCACTAATTAACACACCAGGGTGGAGAAGCAAACCAAGTTTATTTGAGCCCAAATAAGGTGCCAGGGAGAAAAAGCATTCTCAAATCCTGCACCCCCGCGCGCAGGCGGGGTCCCAGTATTTATACCCCCCTTGTTTGTGTAAGTCTTTTGTTTGGTTTTCCCCCTCACCCCTCCCTTCCCAACAGCAGTTACTTTAAACATTACATTTCAGCGTGTTAGAAAAGTTCCCATTCGCATATTTATCTATGGCCTTCACAGCACAAACGCATGCAGATTTTCCTCCCTCCTCTCCCCCTCCTCCCCGCCGCTTTTTGCTGTTTCAAACTGTCCTACAGCTGCAAGCTGAGACAGCTGACAGTTACACATTTTGCTTGCTGTCTGTTAGCATCTTAGGCTGGTTAAAGTTCACAGCATGGAAGACCTTTGGTTCACTCAGGCCTTCAGTCACAACTTTGGTTTATTTAGGCCCAGTGACACCAACACTTTGACAACCAAAAAAAAAAGCCTTGTTGCTTATTTTTGGAACTGAACTCAAACTGAATCTTTGTTTAAAGTTCTAAAGATGTTCAGATTGTTGTGTTTACAATTCTGATTTCCAGCCTAGACTAGAATCAAAATACAATAAGAAAAGCTTTCAAGGTATTAGATCAGAATGGTATAAAATAATACAGGCCAGTTTTCAGATTTAAGAGGCTTATAAGATTTAAATAAGCATCAGAACTTTTTTATTCTTATTCAGATTGAGGACCCATCCCTAAAGCCAACCCTAGAACTGATGATAGCAGGACTTCAGGATACAAACAAATCTTTTTAGCATCTATAAAATGTGCTGTTAGTTGAAAAGAGTTATAGCCTCACAAGACCGAACAACAAACACAAGAATGCTACAGGAGTTGTGAAGTCTCAGTTGCTATTCTCTGTTTTTCCCTTTTGAAGAATGAGTCCATGTAGCTGTTTTTAAAGCTTTGTTCAGTAGGAGAGGGTGCAGCGACTCACTCTCAGGTGTGTAAATCCAAGAAGTTAAGTTGTGTGGTAGAATTCCATAGTCCACCACTCACTCAAAGTGATGTCACTTTTCTCAAAAGTCATCAGCTTATAAAGGGCTTCCAAGTTGTCGGTGTGATTTAGCAAGATTCTACTGTGTATATTATGTATTTGATTCAGAGTAAGAGAGGAACATATCAACGTGATTTTACATCATGAGGGATCAAAGTACAGCCTGCAGGCCATTTGGGCCATAGAGTTCTACATTCAGCTGCAGTTGCCTTCAGTTTTAATACATAGGTGTGGACCACGGAGACTACAGATTACTCAGGAAATGCTCCATCTTGATCTGAGTAGCCTCTGCTGGAGCTGGATGAAATATTCCTGGAAGTTGTCTCCACAGGTTGCATCTCAGCATTAAAAACGAGAGCAGTTTCAGTCTGCTCTGTTTGAGGCAAATTAGGTGTAGCACTCAGGTTCCTGGAAAGATGCCAGCTTGGCCCCAGATTGAAGTTTGAATGACCTTGTTTTATATTGTCAGTGTGTAGCTAACTGAAATGTAATGGTATTGGTTTCTTATTACTATTGCCATGAAAATGAAAGGCGTAAGCATTTATGGCCTCATTTTTCAAAGGTGTTCAACACAAAAGTCTGTGGGACTTGCAGGCATTGAGCACCTTTGAAGATAAGGCCTCACTACTTAAAACTAAGATTTGGAAAAGAATATTGTCTAACCATTGCACCCTGTTTTGCCACTGTCTCCATTTTTGTTTTAGCCCATTGAACTTGCTGGGTTCAGTCAGACACTCGTCATCGTCTCTTTCCTCCCATACTTCCAGTGAAACAGGAAACCTGGTTATCCTAACAGACAGTTCTGTAGGGGAGACCGCTGAGGATATGTACCACATGCAGGTATAACTGCTGTACAACGTCAAGGACCTATTGCTAGGAATATAATTGAACATGCCCTGTAGGCTGTACTTGGGACAAGAATCATTTACATGTACAGTAGACATACTTTGACCTCTTCTGTCTTAGATTTATCTATAGCTATGAACTGAAAAGATATAGCAATAATCCCATAGAGTCTGACCTGGTGTATAGATCAGTATCTCTTAAAGATTGATAGAAATGTCATGGAGGCAGAGATGGCTCCCAGTGATTTCCTTCTAAGGTAAATATTATTAACTCTTCTATAGGTGTAAATTAAAAGTTCCTAGTGTAGCCTAAGAACAGAGCAAAGTAAAGGTCATCTTTATAAGGGGTGTGGTATCACCTAGTGAGCGGAATAGTTAGTTTTTCTTGTTGAGATGCTTATCTCAATTAGTAATTTCTCTTTCAATCCATGACAATCAATATGAAAGGCCGAAATGGGTCCCACAGCCCAGTGACTGTACAGTGTTAATAGTGAGTTTAATTGTAACTATTTCCTAGACAGAGGTCACATTCCCCACACATTTGATGATCTGAGGGAGGTGAATATATAATGCACCAGTCTGCTCAGTTTTCTGTCTTGCTCATTTCTCTGCCTCCTGCAGCTTGTTTACCCTAACTCCAGGTACCAAGGCTCAGTCACCAACGTCTCTGTTTTATCTTCGTCCCAGGCCAGTCCTTCCACTTCAAGCCTGAGCTCTACCCACTCCGCACCATCCCAGATGATTAACTCTGCCCCTTCCAGTGCACGAGGTAAGAATGAAGGGACCCAAATGGCCCTGACTCTTGTCCTATCAGTTTAAAAATTGTGCTGCTAAGATGCTTTAAATATACAGTAATTTTATGATTTTACTTTATTAGGGATTGTTTTTTCAACAGTGACTTCTTCTGAAATGTTTTGTGTAACCCTCAAAGTGGTCTCAGTCATCTTTTCAGCAAAATTTGGTGGAGTGTATACCTTTGGTACTTGCTGACTTCAGGGAGTTTAGCTATGTAATGGTTTTGAATGTGCTTCCACACAATTGAGCCAACCACTTGCATCACAGACATTGTAAGGGAAAGGATGCCATACTGCCCTGTTGCAAACAATCTACTGAAGGATGTAAATAATTTGTTTCAGTATTTGCAAGAAGTGGAATATCAAGAAAAGGCAAAGTTCAGTCTTGTTTTAGGGAAATTAGACCATTCTAAAGAAGTCATGAGATGGGTTAACATTCATGTATACAATGAAGGTTGAAGGGCTTGGAATGAGAGATACAAGAATTAAAAGAGGACTTTCATGCTGGATCATACTTGAAGACAAGAAAAAAAAACCCACACAAAATACTTTACCTCCTAATGTTTTGTTTTCCCTTACCTCTTAGGATAACGAGGCTTAGTGCAGTGAATCCCCTTTTCCCCAGGCCTCAGAACTGCAGCAGAGTCATTCCATGTCTGCTACTGCAGCCTCAGAGTTTTCATAACCTCCATTCAAGTTGTTTCCTTCCCCTTTTGTGGCAGCTCTGTTGCATGTCCACCTGCCCCCACCCCAGCCACTGCTGCATCTCCCTCCACAGGCTCATGCAGAAGGCCTCTACAGTATACAGGCTGTAGAGCTTGGCTCTAGTTGCTCGGATCTTGTCCCTCTTCCCCACACAAGAGAATTCCACTGGTTGCACTGTGGCCAGGGGTCTCTGTAAACACAGAAGAGGGGGCAGAATTTGTTTCTTCTTAACTAGATTAAGAGCTTTTTTCCTCTCAGTCCAGCCTGTCTTTGTGCATGATCCTACAATGAAGTCATAAATCACAGTCTGTTGCCATGTCAGAAATGCAGCAGGATGATTTAATGGAAGGAACAGGTGGAATAGAAAGCTGAGGAATGGGATTCTTTATGTCAATAAAAATAGCTTGGTTAATTTTCAAGAGCTGGAGGAAAATAATGACAACCCAAATAATAAAGTACACCTCTACCCCGATATAACGCAACCCGATATAACACAAATTTGGATATAACACGGTAAAGCAGCGCTCCGGGGGGCGGGGGCTGTGCACTCCGGCGGATCAAAGCAAGTTCGATATAACACGGTTTCACCTATAATGCGGTAAGATTTTTGGCTCCCGAGGACAGTGTTATATCGGGCTAGAGCTGTAATTAGAATAAAGGTGACATAGCAGGGAACAGAAGGTGGAACTGAATATGGTACTGTCATGTCAGGAAGGCTCTGTAAATGAACCTGCCCAGCAAGTTCTATGAATCCTGAATCTTTTGGGGGAGCAGTGTGAGATTTTGGTGCTTGCAGCATTTCAAGCTATTTTCCAGTTCAGAAATCCGGTATTCACAGCCACAGGCTTTGCCAGTCATTCTGAGCTGCCTGACTTCCCAGCATCACCAACTGCCCCCTCAGCTGTGGTCTCTGCTGTTGCTTAGGAACCAAAGTGATGAACAATATAAAAGGATGTCTGGCTGATGCTTAAGTCAACAGCACCTCCCATAGATGAGAACTAGATAACTCTACTGACTACAAATAAGGAAACAGCAAGAGAAACAGTGATTTTTAAAAGTGTATTATTTGAAGGGACAGTTTCGGATATTATTTATTTTATTTTGTTTTACTCGCCATTCTTAATAATACATTTTGATAAATTCAAGATAAAACATTTCTTCCCTGCCAGTTTTGTCTATTTTCAGTTAGGCAAAAAGCAGTGTTTACCTCCACAGTCTAATGAATTATTATGAAACTCCATTTGCAGTAACGTGGAATGAAAGTCCTAGATCTTTTCCATACTTCGCAATTTGCAAGTTTCTAAACTGGTTATTATGAAAGCTCCTTTTAGAGTGAAATTGTTCAGCAGGAAAAACAACTTCACTATATAAGAGTTCCACTGTGTTTAAAATTAACATGGCTTTGGTTTCTTTGTTTGACTTTTTTTTGTTTTGTTTTTTTTAATTGGGGGAATTTGATGCTTGTTAAAATGAGTGATGGCACTGGCTAGAGCAAAGTACCATGCAGACTTCACATGCAGCTCTGCCAATGCACCTCTATCCTTTTTATATTTATTTATATTCTTTTTAATTTAGTGCTGGTGAAAGGTGCTGGATTGACAACACTGGAGGCTGAAGCCCTCTATTTATCCACAGAACAGATACAGCACGGGCGGCAGCAGTGCAAGCTTCCCCACACTGCCCCCACCAATGTGCCTCATCTCTGTCCTGGAGGGACCACCTCTAGAGGTGAGAGGATAGTTCAGTCTCCATGACCCGTTCAATCCTTGGCCTTTCTGCTGAGACTGCCGACAAAGTTACCAATTGAGATGCAGCATCAGTCAGGATCTGTACTAAGGCTATCAACTCATTTCACATGGCCACCTAGCATTTCTCAGATTTAACAGTTCTTGTCAGCTCCGGTCCTAGGTTGAACGTTGGTTACCTCTGTTTCTACTTCTAGTATTTATCAGTTGTTAAAAGCTTTCATCTGCAGGTTCACATCTTAACCTAGAGGTGAAAAACTGCATCCCATTTCCCTAATCCTTGCACCAGCTTGTCCTGTTAGCTGTAGTCCTGTCTAGTAGCATGCTTACTAACGTCAGTCTGAGCAGAGAGGTGGCTTTGTGAGGTGAATTAATTTCCACAGTGATCAAGAGACCACCCAGGTCACTTGCACTTAGGGTTCAACTAGAATTTGAATCCCCCAGCCCTGGAGATGGTAGAGCTAATCCCCCACTCCCAAAATGTGGCACTGTTCACTGAAGGAGAAAAATACCAGTTGTTTGAGGGTCAACAATAAGCCAAGTAAACTAAGTAATAGAAATATTTATTAATAACTTAACATTTTATTTGCGGGAAGATAGTCATCCAGAAAATAGATTGATACTGATCATATCCACAAAGAACAGATTAAATAGTACACAGCAAACCTTACAGTGATGTTATTATGCACATCACCTCCAGCCAGGATCCAGGGAGTTGAATATTATAAGGAAATGTTGTAATCAAGATACAGTAAGAACTCCATTAGCTTGCACTAGTGATAGAGAAACACATTACAGATTACTGTTATTTGCCAATTTAAAGAGTATGTTCCTCTCTGGTTTTGCCTGGCCTGACCCAAACCCTAACATAGCCTGGTGCAGCACTTCCTGTTTACCTGTTGGGAAGCACCATGTCCCAGCCCCAGCAAAAGAGCAGCACTGTGTTGAAGGCAAGGTCAATGAGAATTTTTGAGTTTGCATTCACTCCCCTTGAGATTGCTCAGATGAGGCACTACTCTCATAGACTCATAGGCCTGGTCTACACTAGGAGTTTATGTTGAATTTAGCAGCGTTAATTCGACTTAACCGTGCACCCGTCCATACCAGGAAGCTAATTAGTTCGACCTAGAGGGCTCTTTAGTTCGAATTCTGTACTCCTCCCCGACGAGGGGAGTAGCGCTAAATTCGACATGGCTATGTCGAATTAGGCTATGTGTGGACGGAAATCGACCTTAGTAGCTCCGGGAGCTATCCCACAGTGCACCACTCTGTTGACGCTCTGGACAGCAGTCCAAGCTTGGATGTTCTGACCAGCCACACAGGAAATGCCCAGGGAAAATTTGACACGCTCCGGCGCCTTGTGGATATTCTGCAGGACCGCAGGCAGGAGGACAGAGCCCCCCTGCACTGTATCTGCAACCGCCCTCCCCCGCCACAAAGTCCCAACCCCCCCTCACCCAAAGTAACAAGAAGGAGGGGCGACAGGGGCCGTGAAAACAGTCACTGCATCCCTGCAGAGTGCACAAATACAAGAAGACTCTCATTCCCTAAATGTTGAGAAGTCCTTCCCTTCCTGGCTCACCGAAGCCCCAATCCCAGTTTCATCCCCTAACTGTGTAGTTGATTATTAAAAGTAGTTTGCTGTTAATTACTATTTCCGTCAAGTTTTTCTACAGAAGACTGTCTGTGAAGGGGGGGGGAAGGGGGTTGTTAATTGCATAGGACAGTCACCTTTACCAGGGTACAGACACGGGGGCAGGATCAACAGCAGGTCACACACACAGTGCAGTCAGTAGGCACCCTGGTCGGTCTGGGAGGTGTTTTCCATGTTCTGTGTGGGTGGGGGGTACGTGACTTTGTGGCATGGGAGGGCGGTTACAGAACTTATGCAGCGGTCCTTGTCCCGGACCACAGAGCCACGCAGCAGGGGAATCTGTAACTGTCCTCCCCCGCCACAAGGTCACATAGCCCCCGCACACAGAGTCCCGAAAAGGAGGGATGGCAGGCTCCGTTGAAACAACCAGTCCGGCACTGCAGACCGCTCTAGGAGCAGGAGCCTATCATTACTCGAGTGTAGAAGCGGTGTTAACATCACTGCACACCCTACCCACCACAGTCTGCGTCCCTGTTTCAACCCTTTAACGCGAATTCATTAATAAAGAAAACGTTGTTAATTAACAATGTTCCATTAACTTTATTTTTAAACGTGTGTTGGAAGGGGGGAAACGTGGTGAACGGGGTATGTAACCGCAGAAGAAAGTCAACAGTAACTGAAGCAGGGGCAGGTTCAGCTTCTCTGTAAAGAAACTGAACAGTCACAGGTTACCCTGCTCCCTGAGGAACCTAGCTTTCAAAGCCTCCCGGATGCACAGCGCTTCCCGCTGGACTCTTCTAATTGCACGGCTGTCTGGCTGAGCATAATCAGCAGCAAGGCGATTTGCTTCAACCTCCCATCCCGCCATAAAGGTCTCCCCCTTGCTCTCACAGAGATTGTGGAACACACAGCAAGCTGCAATAACAATGGGGATATTGGTTTTGCTGAGATCCGAGCGAGTCAGTAAGCTCCTCCATCTCCCCTTGAGACGTCCGAAAGCACGTTGAATGATGACAGTTACCCAAGACCACCCTCAACACATTTTTCCCCCCAGCATGCATTGTGGGGAAATCCCAGAATTCAAATGGGCAGCGTGGACTGCGGGAACTGTGGGATAGCTTCCCACAGTGCACCGTTTCCAGTGTCGACGCTTGCCCCGTTAGTGTGGACTCACAAAGTCGAATTAGTGTCCTTAGTGTGGACACACAAATTCGACTTTGTAAGGTCGATTCCACAAATTCGAATTAAGTTAAATCGAACTAATCTGGTAGTGTAGACATACCCATAGACTCATAGACTTTAAGGTCAGAAGGGACCATTATGATCATCTAGTCTGACCTCCTGCACAACGCAGGCCACAGAATCTCACCCATCCACTTCTATAACAAACCCCTACTCTAATTCTAATGGGGTTAAAAGAAGATATGAGCCAAGGTTCCTTAACCAGGAGTTATAACAGGGAGTCCTATAAGGAGGTATGTAATGTTGTTTTAAAGTGAATCATTTTAAAGCTGGCTTGGAGCATGTTCAATACACTTTAAAGGCAGCTCATATTGAGTACTCGCTGTGGGAGCTGTCAAGTCATTCTCAGTGCTTCCTCTAGACAGCCTTCTTCTCAGGCTTATAGAGCAAAGATCCCAGCTTCTTACTCAGCATGGTAAAAGAGCCTCTGTACTTGGCATTTAAAGTAAATAAAAATCTTCATCAGAGCTAAAAGTTCATGTTTGGGGCTGGAAGCAAATGGTTTCAAAATACCAATAGAAGTGGGAGAATCAAGAAGGATTTAGCAGGAATTTACAGATTCCTCAATTAGTTAAAAATGTGTTGCTAAAACCAGTATTTTTGTGTCAATTTTAATATTTTATTTGGTTAAAAATGTTGGAGTAGAATTAAAAGCCTCCCCAGGCCCTGACAAACCAAGTTTTGCTTTCCTATAAACAGTGTGTTAAACACTGCACACATTACATGTGCAGGGCTACAAGCTGAAAAGTATAGGAGACCAATGGTACATGCAGCCGAGTTTTGTAACGTCTGCAGGGCCACTGCATTGCAATGTTGTTCTGAAGGATATCCCTATGGCAGCTCTGGAAGCTTTTAAAAGGTTTGAGTTTGTTTTTAAATGTTTACTTGACACAAAAGGGGGCCTCAGAGAACTCCTTAGCCAAGTCCAAGATAGCAGTCCTGATTGTTAACAGGATCTCAAATGAGCCACTCTTTTTGCACCCACAATTTTGCCAGCAAATCAGATGCTGAGACACCATTTATAATATTTTTAACCACAGTAATTTGCAATTCCAAACTGAGGGCACAAAAAGGAGGGCTGGTTTTAAAAATTAGATTCTGCCACCATAAAGCAGCATAGAGAAGGGATTTTAAAGATCATGCACTGCAAAGTCTTGGGGGGGTTGTGATTCTTTCTAAACTGATGGCACATATAGCTGCAATTTGCTTCCACGACAAGAAAAATGAGGATCAGATGATAAATAAAAGGGAAAAAAGTTGCAATGTGGTTTGTGCTGTGATGCAGTTCTTGGCACCCTTATAAGTTCAGTATTTTTATATTTGTCATGCAGAAATAGGACTATCTGTGATGTGTATGTGAGTAAAAGAGACTCAGCATAGTGTGAAAGCTGTCTTTTTAAAGATAATGTGTATAAGAATTAAGAATGTCTAAATGTATTTGTTTTATGTCTGTGGAGAAATTGTGATTGGAGTTAGGTTGCAAATATTTTGCATTTACTTATACAGTGCTGGGGTTTAGATTTATCTGGGCCTTACACCCCCTGATGAAATTGTTGCAAGTATAGGATTTTATTCTGCACTCTGCTGGCCACATTGTTACCTCCACAGTGTGCTGTATATCAGTCCAAAAAGGTGCATGTTATGCTGTTGTTGGTGTAAAAGCTGCATTAACTGGGGGTGGGAGAAGCCTTTGCTCATTAATGTTGGAGTGCTGTTCAGGTAATGCGCGTGTGGTTGTGGAAAGTTTGCAAAAGGGGGCATGTCTTTCCCAAAAGCAGGCATGGCTGGGTAATGCGCTATGTGCTCTGCCTGTGAAGTGTGTGTTTGTGGCACAAATAATAAGTACAAGATATAGCTCACTTCTGCAGCTTCAGGATGTTAACTTCTGCATATTATTGTGTATCCATGAGTGTGTGTGTATCAGTATTACCAGACATCCACAAGCCATCCCATTAATGTGAATCATTCTTGTGGCACAACCATTGTGGCTATATACATCAGCAAGCCCATTGGTGTGTGGCGTGCTCCTTGCAGAACATGGTGCCTAATGTAAAGAAACAAAGTAGGCTGGTAAAAAATGCTGTACTCCAATAAATATTTAACATGAAACACATAGACCCTCTGTAATGTAATATCTCCTGGCAATTATCCAGATTACAAACAACTACTGGATCACATGAGCAAATACCCTCCTACTATATATCAGCATGTTGGCAAACCTCTGACGTATTCTCAGAATAGCATCATGCTGCTTAGTAATTGTATGTCATCTGAAAGCACAGTGATAAACAAAGTGCCCTCAAAATTCACAGAATGGTGGTTTTCAACCTCTGGTCTGTGGTCCCTGAGGGTCCGCAGACTATATCTAAGATTTCCAAGCGGACCTCACCTCCATTCAAAATTTTTTAGGGATCTGCAAATGAAAAAGGATTGAAAACCACTGTCAAAGAACATTCCATTTTTATCTGCTAATATTAATAAAGAGGAAGCCAGGCATGGGAATCACCATTTATCTGTACCATCTCTGACACACATGAGGCAAATTCAAGTATCAGTTATATTTGTATCCCAAATTCATATCCCATTCATACTTATTCAGTCATAAAGTACAGTTTTATGGCATCTGAATACATAACTCTGATATCTTATTGGGCCAGGGAAGAGTAGGCATATTAAAGGTAATAATTGGAGATATACCAATCTCCTAGAACTGGAAGGGACCTTGAAAGGTCATTGAGTCCAGCCCCCTGCCTTCACTAGCAGGACCAATTTTTGCCCCAGATCCCTAAGTGGCCTCCTCAAGGATTGAACTCACAACCCTGGGTTTAGCAGGTCAATGCTCAAACCACTGAGCTATCCCTTCCCCACAACTGCTGCTGATTCCACACAGACAAATACACTTTTATTTTAGGGGTAAGTGGTTTGTAATGTGCAGCTAGTGACTTGCTGAGTTGTGCATCCTAAACCTAACGATGTGTCCACATCTTAACTGTATAACAAATGGATTATTACTGCACCTACCTACAGTCAGCTGCTAAGTGGGCTCAGCACCATGTCTTCCTGGAGTCCTGTGAGATCATCATCCAGATTGTTGGGGTAATTTGTGAGTCCCAGGAAAGAAAGAAGACTAGATCACTGGGCCAAGCTGAGATCTTTCTGTGGTTTGTCATGTGTACGTGATTATTCTCACTTGTTTACAGGCTCTCCCTCTCTACCAGATAAGTACCGCCACACTCGGGAGCTGATGATGCTGCTGCCAACCCACCGGGACCGACCAAGCAGTGCCATGTATCCTGCAGCTATCATGGAAAATGGACAGGTAATAGACTTACTATTCTTTCCTAGTACAGCAGCTGTGGCATTTGTGTATTTGTGATTAGCATATAGATCCACTGTTGTCATTTGTAATTATCTTCACTTCTTCCCTTTTTACCTTCCCCTGCATCCAGAAACCACTGACTTAGCTACATTTACAGAGTGGCTCATCAGATTGTGCAGAGATTTCTATACTTGTCTCTCTCCCCCCTTTCAGAACCACTATTTTTGATACACTAAAATCAGCATCATACTAGTATGTTGTAATTGTCGGTCCTCATTGTGGGGATGGGTACTTCTTACTTTAAACCTGACCAGTAAACGCTGATCCATCATAAACTGTCACATGACTTGACTTTGTATATGGAGCTTAGAGCATGGGATGGGCACAATTTTAGAAATAGAAATAAATTAATCAACTTTATAAAATGCCACGTCAATTGATAAATGAAATATAGTACCCAGTCTCCCAAAATCAAAGACAAATTAATTCATGATTCAAAACCCAGAGCTCCTCAAAGCAAATATAACCTCAAAACACTACCATCATCCCATCATTTAGCATCTCATGAAAGCCATCCAGAAAGGGCTGGGAGCACAGCTGAGCCTGGCAGCATGATACGAAGGTCAAAAAATCAAATCTCTCAAATGATGGGGGAAGCAACTTCCATAGTTAACACCCCTCACTGAGAACAACCCACTCCTTCACAAATAAACCTAGGGAGCAATGAGGTTGGTTGCATTAGCTGATCTTGGCTGCCGTGGAATATACCAGGACCATGGAGGTCAAGAAGTGGTTTCTGGAGTAACCAGAACCCAACCCTTATGAGGCTTTAAGAGTTAAAACTTCCAAGGGCATTTAACCAATAAATGGCTAAAATGGTTTCCAACAATGCAGTGCCTCCAAACAGTCTCCCATCTGCCTCTTGCCTACTGACATTCATGTGAAAGCTCAGAGGCTAGAGCAGGGGTAGGCAACCTATGGCACGGGTGCCGAAGGCGGCACGTGAGCTGATTTTCAGTGGCACTCACACTGCCCACCTCCTGGCCACCAGTCTGGGGGCTCTGCATTTTAATTTAATTTTAAATGAAGCTTCTTAAACATTTTAAAAGCCTTATTTACTTTATATACAACAATAGTTTAGTTATATATTATAGACTTATAGAAAGAGACCTTCTAAAAACGTTAAAATGTATTACTGGCACGTGAAACCTTAAATTAGAGTGAATAAATGAAGACTCGGCACAGCACTTCTGAAAGGTTGCCGACCCCTGGGCTAGAGCTTTCCCTGGATTTTTATCTTGGGCTCTTCAGCTATCACAGGTTTCTATATTGGCAAATCTGTAACTGTTTTCACATTTCTATGCTGCCTCCCCTCATCTTTAGCCTCCAAATTTTCAGCGCGCCTTGATCCAGCAAGTGATCGGACCATGTAAACCTTGCAGTGATCCCAATCTATCTGTTGCTGAGAAAGGTATTCCTTTTCTTAATTATGTTCCTGCATCTTGTAGTAGTGTTACTCTGTTCATGCTTGGACATTTATGGACTTCCACCTCTGTACATCCTGTCACATTCTTAGGCTGAGAGTTTCTAAGCTGGGAGCTTCTGCCAGCCTAAAGACAGCTGTGCTGATGCTTTAGATCTGCAAAGAGATGCACAAATGCCTCCACTGAAGAAGCTCTTTACCACTTGTTAATGACAATGGGCCAAATCTTGCAGTCCTGACACAGACAAACTCTCACTGAGTTCAGTGGGAGCTTTGCCTGAGTAAAGGCTGCAGGAGCTGGGCCAAAGATAACACGTATGTGTATTGAGCTTTTTTTCCTTCAAAAGATTCTCCAAACTACCCTGTGAGGTAGCTTTTGACATTTGATAGTCATTAGTAGAGATGAACATTTTGTTAAATCAAGTTGTCGTGGGTTTTTTTAAATTACAAACAGGAATCCCTGTTGGCAAAAACAAATGCCTCATGCACATATCAAGGGCAGGTGCTTGATTGGTTAGTCTCTTTAGGAATATTTTATAATCCTCTGTAGGGGACAATCAGGGAATCCCAGTTCCTGAGCCATGTTGTGAATGTAAATAAATGCAGCTGCAGGCATATGTGCAACCTTTTGAACCATTATCACTGTCTGTAAGTCAAGAGTGCCATTAACCAACTTGTTTTTTGTTAATGTTCATGTCCTGTGAACTTGTCCAAGCCCTTCTCCTACGAGAAGCCCTCTGCACTAATTCTCATTGACAGTAGAGTGACACCAGCTGCTGAAGGGAAAAACTGTTCAGCTATTGCTTTCCTACTGATGAACTTGACCACCAAGTGCACTTGGCTCCATCAGATGGTTTGGCTGCTCTAGGGCAGTAGGAGCTTCGATGGTAGCTTCCTCCCTGGAGCATAGCTGGATAAAGTGTTTCCAACAGGCAGAAGCCGGGCTCTGAACCATCCATCAACAGAATCATGTACAGTAGTTCTAGGCACTGATATGGGCTGGGGCAGATCCACATAGTGTAATGGGCTAGTATACGAGATTTACATCTATTTTTCAGATTCCCTCTGACTAGTGCTAATGATTTCTCCCTTTTAACAAAAATGCCTCAAGGAAAGGAAAAGAAAGAAACTCTAGTTTAGTGCTTGTGGTTATCATCCTAGTACAGAATATTACTATGAATGTCAATTTTAGTCCCATCAGGGAAAGATTACTATTGATCAGTAGAACATTGTGTAGGTTTAACGTTTGACCTTTGCTCGGTACTCTCAAGTAGCAACATTGTTGCTTGGTAACCATTTTGTGGCATACAGCTGTTGCATATTATTTTTAATGGTGGCACTATGGTATCCATTTCAAGAGTCTGATTTGTCTTGCGCACCCCCAAGTTTCACCTCACTTAAAAACTACTTGCTTACAAAATCAGACATAAAAATACAAGTGTCAGCACATTATTACTGAAAAATTGCTGACTTTCTCATTTTTGCCATATAATTATAAAATAAATGAATTTGAATATAAATATTGTACTTACATTTCAGTGTGTAGTTTACAGAGCAGTATAAACAAATCATTGTATCACATTTTAGTTTGTACTGACTTTTTATGTAGCCTGTTGTAAAACTAGGCAAATATCTAGATGAGTTGATGTGCCCTCTGGAAGACCTCTGAGTACTCCCAGGGGTATGTGTACCTCTGGTTGAGAACCACTGCCCTATACTATAGAGCACCAAACTGGTAAAAATACCTGTGGCTGGTCTATACTAGCATGCCGACAGTTGCTTTTACCAGTTGAACTGCATCAGTGCTAGAACAATAATGGGAGAATTTCAGGAAATCCTAGATGCAGCCCAAGGCAGTTGACTTTCTGTTCTGATCCAATAACCGTGCCTTGGTATGTTAATTGTCTTGTCTGGACATGTCAGCCTCAACTCAGCTCACTATCTGCATTAGAAGAGACACCACTTTACTTTATTCTTCTCTATATCGTATATAATCACCAATCTGTGACAGGCACTGAACTCCAGCATTGTGTGAAGCATTGTCTCCCCAAAGGAAATCACAGGAAAATGCTCTCCAGTATATCATTGCCAAAGCCCCCAACTTCAGATCAAAACCTGCAGTTGTCCCCTTTCCATACAGTTTCAAAGCTGGAAGACAGATCCAGGGAGCCTCTGCCAGGGCCGCCCGGGGGGGGGCAAGTGGGGCAATTTGCCTCGGGCCCCACAGGGGCCCCCAGGAGAGTTTTTTGGGGCCCCTGGAGCGGGGTCCTTCACTCGCTCCGGAGGCCCCAGAAAACTCTCACGGGGCCTGGGTCCCCGGAGCTTCTTCCGCTCTGGGTCTTTGGCGGCGGGGGGTCCTTCCGCTCCAGGGCGGAAGGACCCCCCTGCCACCAAATTACTGCCAAAGTGGGACCCGCCGCTGAAGTGCAGCCTGGTCTTCGGCGGTAATTCGGCGGCGAGGAGTCCTTCCGTTCCGGGACCCGCCGCCAAAGGGCCCCGAAGACCCGCGGCAGGGGCCCCCCACCACCGAATTACCACCGAAGACCGGGCTGCACTTCGGCGGCGGGTCCCGCTTTGGCGGTAATGTGGCGGCGGGGGGCCCCTGCCATGGGTCTTCAGGGCACTTCGGCGGTGGGTCCCGGAGCGGAAGGACCCCCCGCTGCCGAATTACCGCTGAAGCGGGGGCCCCCCGCTGCCAAAGACCCCAGGCCCCCGGAATCTTCTGGGCAGCCCTGGCCTCTGCAGTGATATGTCTTCGGAGATGTAGCCATATCGATCCTGGTAATTTTCAAGGCTGCACTGAAGATTGCAGTATTGCCTGCAGCACTTACCTCAGACCCTTTGCCAAGTGTCCACAACTGGAACTCTTTGAGTTGCAGATTAACAGATCTTAAATGGCCAAATGACAGGTCAAGTGTGGGGAAAAAGGCCTCAGATGGACTCTGGCCTTAAGACTGGCTTAGGCAACCCAAGGTTCCTCATCCATCTGTATAGATGATTGGTGGTGTAGAGCCAGCATAGAGGTTCTTATTCAACTCCCTTTTCCTGATGCCAGTGTAGCAGAGAAAAGGACACCGGTGGGAAGACCCGGCACTACACCAATCCCTGGCTGTGTTTTTGGCCATTGGGGCTATTTGCAGCTGGTATAAACTAGAGTAATCCTCAGGCCATTCTAAACAGCAGAGTTAGGTGAGTGCAGAATTGAACTTGATGCCATCTTTGCACATACTTCCCTGACCTGCACTCTGTACAGATCAGGTGCATCCCTGGAGCTCTTTTAGGATTCTCACTCGGTCTCTTCTCCCCCCTCCCCTACTCCCCCCCCTTCCACTTTTGGATTGGTGTTTTTAAGGTGTGTTTATCTTTACATCTTTCATGCTTGAGGGTCTAATTTTGCAATCATTTTGATTTTATAATTGGCTGGTTTTTTTCTCTTGGGAAGCCTTTGCTTCCTGGTGAATCAGGAACTAATTAAAAAGCTCCAAGGGCAATATATAAGAGTTGTGGCACACAACCTTGGTTGTGGGGTGACTTTTATTCCTATCCACTATCACAGACCTTTTAGGGACCATAAAAAACCCTTCAAAGCTTGGGAGGTTTTGCCTGTTTACACTAGGGAGCTGAGACTCAGGAGTGAGAATCCTGCAAGATGATGTGTTCAGAGAAGCAGATTTACAAGGTAAGTAATATTTGCTCATGCAGTTGAATGGCTAGTGGAATCAGGAAGGAAGATTGGAATTTGGCCAGGTGCCTGAGGCTGACACTCATGTGACTAGAGGATATCTTTTGATGGGATGGTCTTCTGAAATACATTAGTAAAACATTTTCCTGGACTGGGGAAAAGATTAGGGGATTTTTAAGCTTCTTCAAGATCACCAATCCTCTTCCAGACCATACATGTGTAGTCCAACGTTAGACATTGATGGATTTGGAAGTGGAGCCCCCAGTCCTTTAAAAAAAACCTCACCAAGTACAGAAATATGGAAAATATACAATACCTGTCATGTTAAGAGTGAAATATTCACAGGTTAGTGATTCCTGGGACTGAAGGGCATTTCTTCCCCTCTCCAAGATGCAAACTCTTTCCTGGGCATATATCCTCTTCCTACCCTATCCCTCTCCCCCAGCCGCCATTAACTTTAGTTAAGTTTAAGGCCTATAAAATATTCTAGGCTAACTGAGCATCTCTTTGATTATTTTTTGCCGGTGGAGGCCCTTAGCACCTACTACTTTCATCCAATTATGTCCCCAAAACAGATGCAGAGGAATGAGGATAAGGTCCCATTAGAAAAAAAATTGTAACTAAAATTCCATTGGCATCTACTATCAGAGCAGTAGCCATGTTGGTCTGGATCTGAAAAAAGCGACAAAGAGTCCTGTAGCACCTTATAGACTAACAGATATCGGCATCTATTGCTCTACAGACCCCGTTGCATTTTCCACTTGCTACTTGGCATTAGCTTTTTGTAACCCCACATGTATTTTCATCTTCTACTGTCAGACCTATTGTTAGAATCCATATTTTCTGTCATCTAGAGCCTGCAAGGAAGATCTAATATTTTTAATCAAAACTGGTTTCAGTGTCTGTTAAAATAATACAAGTAGAGAATAGGATTGAGATGGTAAGAAAAAATTTGAAAGAGATGAAGAAAAGAATGGTTGTTCTAGAAACAGAAGAATGGTGCATCAAAACATAGGTGCTTTAATCAAAGGTAATTCCTGTCTACACAGAGAATTATGCCAGAGGAATTAATCTCTCTGTACTGGATCTATCTTCCATATCTGAAGGTGATGAGCTTTTTCATTTAATTTTTTCTTTGTTAGGCTCTCCAAATCATTTGATTCCCCCTTCAGATATTAAACAGTTTTAGAATAACCAACACAGCAGTAAATAGATAAAATCGCTGTTCCGGCACATTGATTAGTATATTGGCTGCTTCTTGTGATCAAGAAAATGGTGCAGTGTGTCTGAAAGAAAGAAGGGTGTATTTTCTTTAATAACGAGAGTTCATATCTTTCCAGACATTTCAAATGTCACTCAGCCTAGAAGGAAAAAGCTATTGCTTCTCAGATCTGAATGTATTACTTTGGGTTTCTCTGCCTGAGTTGTTTTCCATGCAAAACTGAAGGCGTTTAGAGATCGTAACCAGTATGTATTATATGATTGTGAAGGCAGGAAAGCTTTATTGTCTTCTTTGGCTAAAGAAAATCAGGGCTTCTGATGGTAATTCTGAAATAGGATTATCTGATTCCTTAGAACCACATTTTGAAGAATTGTTATCATAGCTAGTGATTAACTTTACTAGGCAAAAGAGTTAATGTTTTTGTTGCATTATGTTTAGATATGATTAGCTTAGTCATCCTCCACCTAGCCATTATGGTGCAGTAATAGGTTTTGTTGTGTTTAGTGAGGTGTCTGCCACTTATGCTTGTACTCTACTTCTCTTTACCCTTACATTTAAAATAATGACCTTTCTGTAGATCGCAGTCCCCTAATTCACCCTGGCCCTGGAGTCTGGCCCATCTTTGCAGCCAAAGAGCGCACAGTTTCTCTTGTGCTTGCTGCCTTCAGGTCTACCTTGTGGTCAGATACTACATCAAATGGCAAGGAGCCAGACCTACATACTCAGTTGAGGAATGGAGAAATGCCATTGCCTCTAGCCCCAAGAAAAACTTGTAATGTAATGTTACCCAAGTTCAATCTGTTTCCATCCTTCAGCTGTGCCAGCAGCGCCCAGCAGCTGGAGCCTAGACAGCGGAACCAGAGAGGCCCTGCCATTCCTGTCTGCCCACGTTGGGAGCATCTTGGCCCCACCAGTACCTCCCCGAAGCCTACCCCATGGTAAGGAAATCCCCAGTAGGTCCACTTGATAAATCCTGTGCTCAGGCACAGATAAACCTAGGCCACATGAAAGCCAACATTGACTTGTGTGAGCCTTTTGTAAGGAGTGCAGGGAGAGAAGGCTATTTGGTCTGCTTGGTTGACTATTAGATAATACTTAAAATTTTATCAGCTGCAGCAGTCAGGTCGTAAGTGTGTTTTGGGACTAGAATTAGGTTTATGAGTGGTGTAATTTGGCTTGGCTTCTTGTCAGTGACTATCCTCAGCAGTAGATTAAGGCTACAAAGATATTAATTGTGTTTCCAGACATTCAGCATGTAAGAGCCTGTTGTCTTGCCATGAAATCCTTGATAACAGTGGTGGGTAGAATTCTGTTGTTGCTACTAAACTCCTCATTTGCACTTCGTAACAGATACACTTCGGGTTACCCATTCCAAGGATTGCTTTCCAGGATATATGGTAAGCTCTGGACTGGAGATGGGGCTCTCGGCAGTCGGACCTGGTTACCTGATGTTACAGAGGGCTAGAACAGTGAATTCTTACTGCCTTGAGGTTGTACAGATCTCTGAGCCCCCAGCTACAATTCTTTATTAATATTTTATTCCTTGTCTCATTTCAGGTCACTACTCACTGCACTTTGATGCCTTCCACCACCATCTCAGTGATGCTCCTCCAGCACTGCCTGCACGAACATTGCGCAAGGTAAAATGATCTCTCAAGGTTGCAGGACACCACATCCAGCAAATCTGGTCATTAGCAGTTATGATCAATTCCAGAATCTCCAGCTCTCACATACCTTCTCCATCCTGCCTTATTCCCGTATTGTCTGAGCAGCAGAAAATACATCATCTATTTCTAAAAAACAGAAGCTCAGACTGAAGGCTGACATGGTGATTGTCTACACCATTAAATGGACAGTTTGCTGCTGTTCCAGTAATCAAGTAGCCCATAGATATGTTTGTGCTCTCTTTTGCCCATAAGAGGCTCACCCTCTTTTACTATATATATGTTTGGTTTTGATCCAAGCACACAAGCCTTTGAATAGCCAGTTCTAATCACAGTTGGGACTCTCATGTCCCTCACATAGGGATTTTTGAGAGAGGTTGAGGGCAGACTAGCAGCATTTTTATCTTGTTGGCCTATTATACCTGTTGATTCAAATCGATACAGGAATGGGGGATAAACATGTAGTTGTCAGCTCTCTTTAGCTTGCCCTCCAGAACAGAACATCAGGTAGTGATTTGGCAGGTCATCTTTTCTCTTTCCACTCTGCGCCTCAAGAGGCAAGGGTTAGTTACTCTTTCCTGATACATACAGAAAACAAAGGGTCTGTGACCTCATCTGGAACTCATTGTTTTGAATGAACACAATGTACAGTAAAACTAATGCTTAGCCTGCTGTCTCTGCAATCAGTCCTTTTCATCAAATAATAAAATCTCTAGAATCAATCTGCCAAAGAGAGTGTTATTTATTAGAGAGCAAACAAATTGCTAACGGTGTTCATTCATTGCTATTCCCTTTAGGGCCAGATTTTCAAACATGCACACAACAGGTGCACCTGCATGAACATGCTGGCAAATGAGTTGGTTGGGCCAATATACATCAGTAGGCTGTATACTGATGCTTTCTAAAACTCCTGTCTGTCTGTGTGCTGCTCCCAGCAGAGCAGTACACTGAAATTAACAAGATTTGATGAGTGCTTTAGAAATTGCTCCCCCTTTGTTCTTTTTCCTCACCCCCTGCTCAGTGTGCATCAGCAGTGGAGTAGAGAGAGGAGCAGAGCAGGTGATTGCAAGTGTGAAATTAACAAACCTCTCTGACATTTACTGCTATTGAGCTTCAGAGAACTTTTTACTTTTACTTCATCTCTGAGAAGCCAGGCAGCAGAGCAGCATGGAGGCTGGGAGGAGAAGCAGTAAAGGGAAGAGAAGAAGAGGGAAATAAAGCAGCACAGAATACAAGGAAAAGAAGCAGAGGGAGAAGGGAAAGAGAAATGAGAGTATAAAATCACAGACCAAAAATCCTTATGGCTGTGGAAGGTCCTGCTTGGGTGGAGCTACTTCCTCACAGCCTCAGAGAAGATTGGGGACAGGGCTGGATAGCTGCAGAGCCACTTGCCAAACTGATTGATTTTCCCATTGGACCTCACCTGCAGACAGTTTGGTTTGAGCTGGGGAGAGGATTGGACAGGGAGAATAGAGAAACGACAGGAAAAATATAGACATAACCTCAGGAAAAAAGACAGCTGAGAAAGATTAGAGAGAGAGGAGAGAGGGAAAAGGAGAGAGAGAAGAGAAAATTGGAAAAGACAGAAATAAGATAAATGTGGAGATGCCCACAATAAGTGCTACAGGATTTGGGGGAGACAGCATGCATAAGCAGAGCAGGGGTGCACAGTGTGGTATTAAATCTTTTAAAATAAAAAGACAAAAGGAAGCTAGTGAATATCTACTATTGAACTAAGGAAAGGAGATAGCTACTGAAACAGTTTTAATAAATAGCCATTATTAACTTCTAAATAGCAAAACTCCTGAAAAAATAAATCAATGTGTAAAAACTTGTAACACATTATTAATGTTTTCATTGTAATATTTGTGTTGCAAGATTTTACATAAATACCCTGATATTTACAGAATGTGGGAGGGCCTAGCAAGGCAGGTGTGGTGAATGGAGGATGCTGGGATGTAGGACATGTTAAATAGGGTTGGAGAAGAGGGTGTCACCACCACGACCACTAGTTTTTTACTGTTTGATCATGCATATAGGAAAAACACATTTGCCTGTACAAACAGGTATTTGTACATGGAAATCAAGTGTGTGGGTGTTACAAATGGCTCAGAGTTCTTATTTTCTTAAGCACAAAAGCAATTAAGCAGTAACTAATGAGCTGTAAACAATGAAACATGGCTGCTGAGGTGCAAAATTGCCCAATCATGGATATTAACATGTGTTTTTCTTTGAACAGTCTCCTCTTCATCCAATTCCTGCATCACCCACAAGTCCCCAGTCTGGCCTGGATGGAAGTAACTCCACTCTGTCAGGCAGTGCCAGCAGTGGTGTGTCCTCCTTAAGTGAGAGTAACTTTGGACACTCATCTGAGCCCCCTCCTCGCACAGACACCATGGATTCTGTCCCTAGCCAGGCCTGGAATACTGATGAAGACTTAGAGACGCCCTACCTCCCTGTCAGGTACAGTCTCTCTGAACCTGATGTTCTGGAGTCACTCAAATCCCAGCCATGTCGAAGCCACTCTGCTCCATCTGGAGTCATTCCTCAGGACACTATGGACCCTCCAGCTCTCCCCCCAAAACCATACCATGCTCGGCTCCCAAACATGGAGAATGAAGAGGAAATGATGCTGATGATGGAAGAGGAAGACAGACATCGGCCACTGCATCGCAAAGTCTCCCAACCAGCTAGTGGTGGAAAGGAGGAGCAGGCCAGGGTAGCATGGGAGCATGGCATCAGTGAGCAGTAGGCAGGACTACCTAGAAAGAAGCTTGTGTAGTAATTCCAGGGCTGACCAGAAGAAAGACGTAAAAGTTCAGGACTCAGAGGAGAGAACAGTGATCCAATTCGTTACTTTCTACTGCCATGAGTTAATGTCCAGAGCCCATACAAAGCTTGGGCTGGCATGTGAGGTTGCTGCTTTCCTTTTTATTGCATTTTATACTTTTTGGTTTTATGTTATTTTTAATTATTATTTTTTGTGTGCAGTGGGTGCTTTATTCCTTCTGCAGTTTATCAGACCACACAAAGTGGCATGTAAGCTGTTAGCCATAGAGACTTGCAGAAACTAAAAGGAATTGGAATATTGAAAGGGGGTGTGGCGAATTGTTTTAAAAAGCTTTCCTCCCAGTTTTGAGACGCACACAAGTAGAAGCAGTTGCACTAGGGACATGTTTCTTTGATGCATAGAAGTGGAAGCTCATTGCTGAATTCAGGGAGTCCATGAACTGTCAGGCTGGAAGGTGCATTCTCTGCAGGCAATGGAAACTTGGCTGTTCTATGAAGAAACTGTCTCTTCCAGGTGTGTGATCATAAACAGCTTTATAGTAGTCTCCTGCATTGACTCAATTGTGATGAAATGATCTAACCAGTGCTGACAGGCTTCCATATTGATTTTTGAGGTATCATTTCAAATAAACTCTGCATCCTTTGGTTTTTCATGGATATGTACTTTGGTTTTTCATGTTTTTGTTCCGTAATTTCATTTTTTTACTGGGTAAACCAGCCTGCTTTTCCATTGGAGTCATAGTCCATATCCACCTTTACTGCAGAGTAAGAGAGGGTTATGTAGCCTTTAGGGCTGCAACCCAATTCTGAGCCTTTTCCCATGCCTAGCTCTGGGCAAGTGGTTGTAATCAGCACTTTTATTCCAGTCAAGGAACCAGTTGAGTGGCTCATTCCACAACTGCTTGATGACTCAGCAAGTAAGAAGAGAAGGCTTGAATGCATCATATCCAGTCCTTGCCTCAGGATTGAAAGTCTGCACAATCCACACCAACATCCATTAACTGTGTTTGTTACTGTAATATCTTATGTGCCCTTCTGATACATTTCACTGCTGCTCAATGCCTCCATCTCCCCCGTCAGATAGGAAACCCTATGAGCTGCAAGAAATGCCCAGTTTTTTAGTGTGCACTCCAGCTTCAGGGTTTTTAAAGATGAACTGTCAGGAGAAAGGGGGGAGATGTTTATTCCCTTTTTTTGCTTCTTTATGGTGTGTAAAGAAGGCTTGAAAAGTTTTTCTTGTTTTATTGTAAGGGTTTTTTTCCTCTGTTTTTTACATTGCACAAATATCCAGTCTCGACTTCCCTTTTTTGCTGGCAGACTCTGTGAAGAACTGTAGAATTTAGTGCAATTATGATATGACACAAAGCAAGAGACTGAGACCAGAGCAGTGGAGTGGGGAAGGGAATTTTAGTCAGGCTGTTTTAAGTTCTAGGGTTTTTTGTTTTCTTTGTTTAACACCTGCTTAGTACCTGACAAACGGGAGAAAAACTTTGTTGGTGAAAGATCCAATAAAACTGCCATTTTATCTGAGGGCTGAGAAATTTCCCAGTTCTCAAGTCTTTTGAGAAATCTTCCAGCAAAAATAAGGAAGAAAATATCCATCTATTCTGTTTCCTATATATCATAAACATTATAAAGAAGCAAAAAAAGAAACTTTTTTCCCCCTTTGCAAGTCATCTTTAGCACTACCTCTATGCAAAGTGACTGGTTAAATAACCATTTCCAAATTCTCCTGAAAATGATAATCTGTATCAAGTTTGGACTCAGGTGGCCATTGTATAGAGTGGGTGTTGAGATTGTTCATTATTCTTTCTCAAACTCTCGCCCATGCAAAAGAAATATTGTTCTGGTTTTGTTTCTTAACTGGCCTGCCTGGCTAGAAAAAGATCTGTCCCATTTCCTTTACCTTTCCTAGAGCAGGACACCTGGAATCATTGTATCCTTCACCATTGAAACACAGGTGTTAAAATCTGGTCCACAATGGGCATTTCATCTCTAGCATAAACGCCAAGGCAGGTCTGAGTAGAAATGAAAAATGGTGAAGCTCTTAAGAGCAAGTCTCAGCTGGTGTAAATCAGTGTCACTCTATTGAAATGAATGGAATATTCTGATCTACACCTCTGAGAATCTGGCCCAGGATCTTCATATGAAACTTTATTAGAACAAGACACATATTTTCCTTTTTTGGTAGAAGGGTTAAACATTATTGTATCTGGAAATGTAAGCTCTCCTTTAGAGCAAAAAATAAGGTGTCTGCGCATAAAGCTTTGTGAGTAAGTTGGAGTTAACATTCGAGTTAGTCTAAACATCCAGCTAGAGGGACTGACTAGAGCTAACTGCTAACCAGAGTTCTAAGGGATTCCATAAGGCATATCATGCTGTGCTGATTGGAAGGACGGTGTCTGGCATGGAGACGCCCAGCTTTGATGTGTGATTTTATTTTATTTTTTTTGTAAAGGCTTTTTCTAAAAGTTAGATGATCAATTAGCTTATATAAACAGATGTCAGCCAATTTTACAGCGAGTCCATAGCCACCAAGTTTCATGAAGGAGCAAATTCAATTAACACAAACATATTAGATTTGAATCTCCAAGGAGTTATTCAGAACCATGGTCAAATTTTTGCAAAATACTTTGTATTCTTTTTAAATGCCTAATTTCAGAGGGCAGTGGGGGGTTGGGTGGGAAGAGAAGGAGGTGGGGGAGATTCTATTATAATTAAGATCTGGATGTGAAACTCATACTACTCTCTGGGGCAAGTATGCTTGGCCAATAGCAGCATCAAAATTTAAGCCAAATTCACCCCTCGGGTAAACGGGCACAACTACATTTTCTGAATTAGGGCTGAATTTGGCCGCCAGGTTTGTTGCTGTGCTCTGTGTAATTATAATAAATAGACATAATTTACAAGGAACATGGTCATTCCAAACTCATGTACCAAGCTTGAAATGGAAAATACTTCTTTTGGGGTCTTGGGCCACCACTTCTCTCCTGAATGCACAGGCTATTAAACTTTCCACCATTGATGTTTACACCCTCTGTCTGGAGAAAAAGGAATGGGCAGAGGCAATGATGGAGGCGAAGCAATGAGACGAATTGCATTAATCTGCCACATTAGTTGCTCATTGGCTGGAAGAATGTTTTGATTGTGTTGCCAGGTGCAAGACCACAGGATTTTTTCCTCTTTTTTGATTTCTTTTGTTTAACCTTTATTTCCCCCTTTGGGTGGGGAAGGGGTTACTACATATCCGTCGGGGGGAGAGAGGGCAGCCAAATTGGAAAGGCTGTAGAGCAGAAGCAGAAAAAAAGTGTGATATTTAAATTTTCCTTCCATCATGCTTTTTTTGTATATATCCCATTTGAATGCTGTGTATTTGTACAGGAAATTGAGCAAAAAATGTATAGATCGTGCTGTCTGACTGGTACTCTGCCCTGTAAAAGTGTTTTTAACCTCTGGCATTCTGTGCTTATTTAAAAAAGGCAAAAACCTCTAACCACTTCTCTTTTGTGTATTCATGTTTAAAAAAAAATTTAAAAAGCTCTCTTAACTATAATGGAAAGCAAACGTAAAAGAAAAAAAAGAATTTGAACAAATGTCCTAAAGGTATTTCATTGTATATATTGTGATAGCATGTTTCCAGAACCAACAAATAAGTGATGTGAATTTTAGATGTAAATATCTGCTGTTTTTTTTTCCTTCCCCATTCACTCGACTGCTGTGATGTGGAATTAAAGATTAATACCTGATATTAAAACATTGGGTTAATGTGTATTCATTATGGTCTTGCTGAGAAGGTTATCTAGATGCTGCTCCTGGTGTTCGCAGGGTCTGTGTGTGCTAGAGACAGAAACAGATAGTGTATTTTTAATCCTGTTTATCTTTCCCTACCTTCTTCTTGCAGGTGGTATCAAAATCCACAACAAAGAAACCAGCCACAACCCAGCATTTTGGGTGTGGGAAACTACTGAGACAAAAAGGAAATCCAGGAACATTACATGGGGAGAGGGAACTGATTCCCAACTGCCTCCCTAATTGACTGATTGCTGCTGTTTGAATTAAGATGAGAGTTTTCGGTTTTTAACATTTTAAATCACCTAGTGCTGGGATGTCAAGCATACAGCCATGAGCCAAATCCAGCCAGATAGTTGTGTTCATGTGGCCGGCATAGTATCAGATTGTGCATAACAGATCAGGTTATTTTTTTAAGTACGTTTCTTGCCATCATGGTCATGAGGAAGAACTTCCAATTGTCAAATGAGTGTAACTGATGTAATGAGATCTGGCCAAGTCTGTGGACAACCAGAAACAATTACTCAGAAGTGTGAAATAGATTGTCTCCCATTAATTTCATTGGTGTGTCAACATTATGCATTTAATTACTAATTCATTAGCAGATGAGAGTGAAGACAGGAGTTACTGCAGAAAATGAAATCCAAAGGAGATGTATGAATGAAGGGACTATGAGGAAGGAAAACTAACTAAAAGGTGGAAAGGTGGTGTTCCTAGAGGAGTGTGTATTTTTCACTGATGCTGAATCTGACAATAAGGTACTGAACAAATAATACTATTAACTAAAAGTATAGTCACTAAATAAAGGCCATCCAGGCAGGGGCGGCTCTAGGCACCAGCGGGCCAAGCGCCCGCTTGGGGCGGCATCCTGGGGAGGGCGGCATTTGGCTCCGGTGGAGCTCCCGCCGGCATGCCTGCGGCAGGTCCACCGGAGCCCGGGACGAGCGGACCTGCCGCAGTCATGCCTGCGGCGGGTCCCGTCTTCCCACGGCTCCGGTTGAGCTCCCGCAGGCATGACTGCGGCAGGTCCGCTCGTCCCGGGCTCCGGTGGACCTGCCGCAGGCATGCCGGCGGGAGCTCCACCGGAGCCAAATGCCGCCCTCCCCAGGAAGCCGGAGCCGCGGGAAGAGGGGACCCGCCGCGGGACTGGGGAAGGGCGGCGCAGCGCTCCGCGCTGCTTGGGGCAGCCTACTTTGTAGAGCCGCCCCTGCATCCAGGCCCTTATAGATTGGTTGAGCCACAGTCTAGCTACTAGATTGACTCCTAGACTAGACCCAGAGTCCTTAGCTCAAAAAAAAATGGAGAGATAACAAGGGTGTTGTACTTGTGCCCTTAGGTTTTTGCTGGCTTATAGGTGAGGAATAAATACTTTACTTCAAAAGGCATTTGGCAGCAGGCAGTTATATTGATTTAGATTTGTATCTGATTATTTTAGTCAGTTTTAAATCGATTTTTACTATTCTTCATTAGTATATAGTGTGATAGACCCAGGCCAGTTGGGAAGAGCAGAGTAGTCAAAGGGAGATATACTGGCCATTGGATAAGCAGTTTTCTGTTCCCTGAGTGACCAGAGCAGGGGCTGCTCCAGGCTAATGAGAACACCTGACTCCAATTAACCTACTAAGAGTCAGGTGAGGCTGTTAAGCACCTGACTCTAATTAAGGCCCCTCTGATGCTATAAAAGGGCTCACTCCAGCCAGGTCAAAGGGAGCCAGAGGAGAGGACGTATGTGCAAGGAACTGGGAGTAAGAGGTGTGCAAGAACCTGAGAGTGAGTAGGCATACTGTTGGAGGACTGAAGTACAAGCGTTATCAGACATCAAGAGGAAGGTCCGGTGGTGAGGACAGAGAAGCTGTTTGGAGGAGGCCATGGGGAAGTAGCCCAGGGAGTTGTAGCTGTTGCGCAACTGTACCAGGAGGCACTCTAGACAGCTGTAGTCCACAGGGCCCTGGGCTGGAACCCGGAGTAGAGGATGGGCCCAGGTTCCCCCCAAACCTCCCAACTCCTGATCAAACACAGGAGGAATTGACCTGGACTGTGGCTTCTACCAGAGGGGAAGGTCTCTAGGCTGTTTCTCGACCCACAGGGTGAATCTGTGAGGCGAGCAAATCCGCCAATAAGCGCAGGACCCACCAAGGTAGAGGAGGAACTTTGTCACAATAGTATACTTTATTGTGTATTTTTCCCTAGGATGTATATTGAAATCAGTTCTTCCTACCTATGAGACTGGCATCATTACTCCCATTTTACATATAGGGAAACTGAGGCACAGAAAGGTTAAAATTACTTGCACAGTGTTATGTAGCAAAGGCAGAACCAGAGTAGAACCCAGAAGCCCTTATTTATTGTTCCTGGCTCTCAGGCCAAAGTAAATGGGCACCAAATAAATAACATATACTGATCAGAATAACAGTTCAGTAAATATTGCTGGGAAGTTGAAACACTGTTTTAAAATGAGTCAGATAAATGGAGGACTGTCACTAAGGATTCCAAGAAAGTGTGGTTATGCCCACGCTGACCAGCCACAGAGAGAGTTAACCACATTACTATACAAGCAATAAAATACTTCAAGAAATCAGGATATACAGGAAAACAAGACCTGGTGTTTAACTTTAGAGGGTGGTGAAGTCACTTGGTCTTCTGCATCATGTTTCACCATGCATAAAAGACACATAGACCCTCTGTAAATGCCTACTATGTTACATGATTGCTTATGTACCCAATTGCAGGCATGCTGATCCCATGTGAGATGATCAATACCTTGCAGGACTGGGCTATCAGCTTGAGCTGGATGCTGTACTAGGCTGCTGAGGGGCTCCTTTGAAAGGTTAAAATGTAAATATATATTTTTTTCTCTTCAGGTACACATAGACAGAAAATAAGGGCCTCACCGTATTGATATTATGAAAGAGGGAGAATGAAGAGAGTTGCTGCCCTTCTATAGTCTACTGTAAGAGTAAGGAACCTCTGAAGAGAAAGTGAGCTGAGGCATGGTAATGTCCAAAATCCTCTCGCTAAAGTGAGGACTGTGGATTCCCTTATCCTAGTATGTAAGAAATTAGAAGCTGAAGAACAGCATGAGAGGTTCTATTTCCAATCTTTTGGATGGGGTGTTTCATGCAGTGTGTTCACTCCTTAGCCGTGAGTTACAGAGGAAACTCTTCCCAGCCACAAAACAACAATTGTATATTGTCTTTGCTGTGGGAGTGATATTACATAGTAGGGGAAAGCAGCCCAGCCAGAAAGAGATGGTTTAATATTCTAGGTGCCTCAACACTAATAAGCTCAGCCTTTGCTTTGGAGAGCTGAGAAGCTCTGGCATACGTTTTTGCTAAAATCAGTGAGATGAAAGAAAGCACATGGTTTCCACAGAAAACCAAAAATGTTAAGATTTGGACATCTGGAGCCAGATTCCTCATTGGCCCTCTGGCCGCTTTGTACCAGCAAGGCTGTAGCAAAGGGGTTGTGTTTTAGGCAAAACTGCTCTGGGGAACACCTACTGGTCCATGGGTCCCTGCACCTGTTTCAGAGCTGTGTCCACCAGCTATGTTTCACCCCCACAAAGTCCAGGACACAAATTGTTCCAGGGAAGAGGTAAGGAAGGAGCATGGCCAGGGCAGAATCTGTTTCTCTACAGTAGTCTATAGTGACCATTACAATAGGGACACAAGTTAGAAGTAGCCTGCACTGGGGCCCCCACACACTCCCCCAGTCCTTGAATAGGAGACCTGCAAGCCTCATCCCCTCTGTTCTTATGCCAGCACAGGGATGAATCTGGTCCCTAGAAGGTGCACTGTTAGCTATCAGGCAAGTTGCAGTCTCCTATATGGAAAATGTTACTGGAGTTCATAGGTTCTTTTTCAGTCATACTGCTGGTTTGTGCCTTCAAGGGGCTTGCACTTGCTTCCTCCTTTGGACCTGGCCCAGTGGTAAGTACAGCAGCTCTGAATCCACCTACTGAAATATTTGAAGAGAGCCTTGAATGGAAGACTACTTAAACCCCCTTGTGGACCAGCAGCTAAACCCTTACTGGGAGCAACAGGCACTGGTAATTAGAATATAGTAAATTTTCATCATGGCAAAAATTAACAATGGGGTGTCCTGAGGATTCTGTACTAGGATGGGTGTTGTATAATATATTTATTAATTATCTGGAAAAGGGGGTAAAGCAATTTAGTAGCAAAATCTGCAGATGACACAAAATTATGTGAGTGGTCAACACTGAAGAACTTCAGATGGACTTAACCACACAAGGTAAATTGACAACATGATGCCACATGAAATGCAAAGCTGACTAATACAAAGTAATGCACACTGGAGGAAATAATCTGAACTACTTTTACAACTTACTAGGATCTAAATTAACTATTAATTCAGGGAAAACATTTGAGCTTCAGTGTGAACATCTCTGCTTAATGTGCAGCAGCAGTCAAAACAAACAAAATATTAGGCTGTCTGAGGAAAATTTTTTAGAAAAATGATAAATATTTAATATCATTATAGAATAATAGAATATCAGGGTTGGAAGGGACCTCAGGAGGTCATCTAGTCCAACCCCCTGCTCAAAGCAGGACTAATTCCCAACTAAATCATCCCAGCCAGGGCTTTCTCAAGCCTTAAAAACCTTAAAAACCTCTAAGGAAGGAGATTCCACCACCTCCCTAGGTAACCCATTCCAGTGCTTCACCACCCTCCTAGTGAAATAGTGTTTCCTAATATCCAACCTAACACCCCCCCCCCCTGCAACTTGAGACCATTACTCCTTGTTCTGTCATCTGGTACCACTAAGAACAGTCTAGATCCATCCTCTTTGGAACCCCCTTTTGGGTAGTTGAAAGCAGCTATCAAATCCCCCCTCATTCTTCTCTTCTGCAGACTAAACATTCCCAGTTCTCTCAGCCTCTCCTCATAAATCATGTGCTCCAGCCCCCTAATCATTTTTGTTGCCCTTCGCTGGACTCTTTCCAAGTTTTCCACATCCTTCTTGTAGTGTAGGGCCCAAAACTGGACACAGTACTCCAGATGAGGCCTCACCAATGTCGAATACAGAGGAATGATCACATCCCTCGATCTGCTGGCAATGCCCCTACTTATACAGCCCAAAATGCCATTAGCCTTCTTGGCAACAAGGGCACACTGTTGACTCGTATCCAGCTTCTCGTCCACTGTAACCCCTAGGTCCTTTTCTGCAGAACTGCTTCCTAGCCATTCAGTCCCTAGTCTGTAACAGACAATGGGATTCTTCCGTCCTAAGTGCAGGACTCTGCACTTGTCCTTGTTGAACCTCATCAGGTTTCTTTTGGCCCAATCCTCTAATTTGTCTAGGTCCCTCTGTATCCTATCCCTACTCTCCAGCGTATCTACCACTCCTCCCAGTTTAATGTCATCTGCAAACTTGCTGAGGGCGCAATCCACGCCATCCTCCAGATCATTAATGAAGATATTGAACAAAACCAGCCCCAGGACCGACCCTTGGGGCACTCTGCTTGAAACCGGCTGCCAACTAGACATGGAGCCGTTGATCACTACCCGTTGAGCCTAACGATCTAGCCAGCTTTCTATCCACCTTATAGTCCATTCATTCAGCCCATACTTCTTTAACTTGCTGGCAAGAATATTGTGGGAGACCGTACCAAAAGCTTTGCTAAAGTGAAGGAATAACACATCCACTGCTTTTCTCTCATCCACAGACCCAGTTATCTCCTCATAGGAGGCAATTAGGTTAGTCAGGCATGACTTGTCCTTGGTGAATCCATGCTGACTGTTCCTGATCACTGTCCTCTCCTCTAAGTGCTTCAGAATTGATTCCTTGAGGACCTGCTCCATGATTTTTCCAGGGACTGAGGTGAGGCTGACTGGCCTATAGTTCCCCAGATCCTCCTCCTTCCCTTTTTTAAAGATGGGCACTACATTACCTTTTTCCAGTCATCTGGGACCTCCCCTGATTGCCATGAGTTTGCAGAGCCATTGGCCATTATCTCTGAAATCACATCCACCAACTCCTTTAGCACCCTCGGGTGCAGTGCATCTGGCTCCATGGACTTGTTCTCATCCAGTTTTTCTAAATAGTCCTAACCACTTCTTTCTCCACAGAGGGCTGGTCACCTCCTCCCCATACTGTGCTGCCCAGTGCAGCAGTCTGGGAGCTGACCTTGTTTGTGAACACAGAGGCAAAAAAAGCATTGAGTACATTAGCTTTTTCCACATCCTCTGTCACTAGGTTGCCTCCCTCATTCAGTAAGGGGACCACACTTCCCTTGACTTTCTTCTTGTTGCTAACATACCTAAAGAAACCCTTCTTGTTACTTTTAACATCTCTTGCTAGCTGCAACTCCAAGTGTGATTTGGCCTTCCTGATTTCACTCCTGCATCTGAGCAATATTTTTATACTCCTCCCTGGTCATTTGTCCAATCTTCCACTTCCTGTAAGCTTCTTTTTTGCGTTTAAGATCAGTAAGGATTTCACTGTTAAGCCAAGCTAATCGCCTGCCATATTTTCTATTCTTTCTACACATCAGGATGGTTTTTTCTGCAACCTCAATAAGGATTCTTTAAAATACAGCCAGCTTCTGGACTCCTTTTCCTTTCATGTTATTCTCCAAGGGGATCCTGCCCATCAGTTCCCTGAGGGAGTCAAAGTCTGCTTTTCTGAAGTCCAGGGTCCATATTCTGCTGCTCTCCTTTCTTCCTTGTGTCAGGATCCTGAACTCGACCATCTCATGGTCACTCCCTCCCAGGTTCCCATCCACTTTTGCTTCCCCTACTAATTCTTCCCGGTTTGTGAGCAGCAGGTCTAGAAGAGCTCTGCCCCTAGTTAGTTCCTCCAGCACTTGAACCAGGAAATTGTCCTGTACACTTTCCAAAAACTTCCTGGATTGTCTGTGCACCTCTGTATTGCTCTCCCAGCAGATATCAGGGTGATTAAAGTCTCTCATGAGAACCATCGCCTGTGATCTAGTAACTTCTGCTAGTTGTCGGAAGAAAGCCTCATCAACCTCATCCCCCTGGTCTGGTGGTCTATAGCAGACTGCCACCATGACATCACCCTTGTTGCTCACACTTCTAAACTTAATCCAGAGACTCTCAGGTTTTTCTGCAGTTTCATACCAGAGCTCTGAGCAGTCATACTGCTCTCTTACATACAATGCAACTCCTCCACCTTTTCTGCCCTGCCTGTCCTTCCTGAACAGTTTATATCCATCCATGACAGTACTCCAGTCATGTGAGTTATTCCACCAAGTCTCTGTTATTCCAATCACATCATAGTTCCTTGACTGTGCCAGGACTTCCAGTTCGCCCTGCTTGTTTCCCAGGCTTCTTGCATTTGTGTATAGGCAGTTAAGATAACTCGCTGATTGTCCCGCTTCCTCAGTCTGAGACAGGAATCCTCCCCTCTTGCACTTTCCTGATCGTGCTTCCTCCCAGTATCCCACTTCCCCACTTACCTCAGGGCTTTGGTCTCCTTCCCTGGTGAACCTAGTTTAAAGCCAGCCTGCTTGCGAAGATGCTCTTCCCTCTCTGTGTTAGGTGGAGCCTGTCTCTGCCTAGCACTCCTCCTCCTTGGAACACCATCCCATGGTTGAAGAATCCAAAGCCTTCTCTCCAACGCCACCTGTGTAGCCATTTGTTGACTTCCACAATTCAACGGTCTCTACCCAGGCCTTTTCCCTGCACAGGGAGGATGGACGAGAACACCACTTGCACCTCAAACTCCTTTATCCTTCTTCCCAGAGCCACGTAGTCTGCAGTGATCCGCTCAAGGTCATTCTTGGCAGTATCATTGGTGCCCATGTGGAGAAGCAGGAAGGGGTAGCGATCCAAGGGCTTGATGAGTCTTGGCAGTCTGTCCATCACATCATGAATCCTAGCTCCTGGCAAGCAGCAGACCTTTCGGTTTTCTCGGTCAGGACGGCAGATAGATGACTCAGTCCCCCTGAGGAGGCAGTCCCCGACCACCACCACCCGCCGCCTCCTCTTGGGAGCAGTGGTCGTGGAACCCTCATCCCTAGGACAGTGCATCTCATGCCTTCCAATTGGTGGAGTCTCCTTCTGCTCCCTTCCTTCAGATGTATCATCTAGTCCACTCTCCACATTAGTGCCTGTGGAGAGAACATGAAAACGGTTGCTCACCTGTATCTCCATTGCTGGTACATGGACACTCCTCTTTCTTCTTCTAGAGGTCACATGCTGCCAAATTTCTTCACCGTCCCTCTGTCCCCTCTGCACAGCCTGCTCCAATTCTTCAGAACATTGTGCCCATAGAAGCATATCCTGACGTCTGTCATATAAATCCAATTATATGCCTTCATCTAGATTGCTGTGTTCAATTCAAGTCATCCCACCTACAAATGATACAGCATAAGAAGAGGGGGTTCAGAGATGGACAATGCAAATTATTAGAGGCATGGAAATACTCATGACTGAAAAGAATGAGGTTATCTCAGGAGACAAATAAGGGGACATAATAAATGCTCTAGAGAAGGTAGACTGGGAACTTCTATTCACTCTTATAACACAAAAACTGAGAGCTATTGAAAGGTGGTAAATTCAAAACTGATGATAGGATATTATTCTTCACACAACACAATTAGCCTGTGGAACTGTGTAGCACATTTAAGCACTGAGGCCAAGACTTTAGGAATAAAAAAAAATGTTGACCTGTATATGGTTAACAAGGATATTCAGAGTTGTTATAGTAAATATTAAAAGAATAAACAATAATTGGGGAAGGAAAATAAACACTCATACTTTAGGCCACAAGCAAATTTCTAATTATTGGGGGTTAAAAGGAGATTCTGAGGGCAAGTTATCCCATAACTGCCTCTTGAAGGATTTCTTGCACCTGCCTCTGAAGCATCTGGTGCTAGACACTGTCTGTAACAGAATACTGGCTAGATGGACTACTGGTGAGATCCAGAATGGCAATTCCTGTGCTCTAAAGGAGAGAGAGAGAAAGAAATACCAGGAGAAAAAGCTAGAGGTTTTAGATTCACAACCACGCAAAGAAAATGCAATACAGGGCTGCAGTCGATGTTGATTTAAATTAATTTTAGATCCACCTTAAACTTCCATTTGGTGCTGATGAAGTACCTCCCTACAGTTGAATTACTATAATTGTTTGTTTTTGGTATTCATGCATCTACAAAAGGCAGGGGGTGGAGGGTGTGACGTTATTGATATAAATTGGGACCATATAGAACATGGATTGCAACAAAGGTCCTGTAGTGGCACCAAATCTTAAGTAAAGGGGATCATATAAGGTGTCTAAGACCAGGTTCTGGGTTGCTGGTTATGATTATGCTGTCTGTATGTCTGTGTATCATTTTGTAGTTGAAGTATAAGTATTGGCTCTGTACTGTCTGTATTTTGTATTATGCTCTGCTTCTGGGAAATATCCCAGACAAGCTGGTGTTAGCCCTGCCTAGCTGGCTTGATGGCCCATTAAGGACCATCAGCTACACAATTGACCCATGGAGAGAAGGCAGACACGCCTTGTGATTCAGCAAAGTATGCAGAGACTTGCCCATGTGACTGCAGACTCCATTTTGCTGTAATTTTCCACAGTGAGGACAAAGAGATTCTTACACCTGGAAAAGTCTATATAAGGCTAATGCCTCATCTCCATTTGGTCTTCAATCCTGCTTCTGACCTCTGGAGGGACTTTGCTACAAACTGAAGCTCTACACAAGGGACTGACTGACCCATCCCAGCGGGGGATGTATTCCAGAGACTTAATTTGAACCTGCAGTTTACTCCATCACTGCTGCAAGCCTGAACTAAGAACTTTGCCATTACTGTATGTAATTGATTCCATTTAACCAATTCTACCTCTCATCTCTACCTTTTTCCCTTTGTAAATAAACCTTTAGATTTTAGATTCTAAAGGATTGGCAACAGCGTGATTTGTGGGTAAGATCTGATGTGTATATTGACCTGGGTCTGGGGCTTGGTCCTTTGGGATCAAGAGAACCTTTTTCTTTTATTGGGGTGTTGGTTTTCATAACCATTCATCCCCAGGACGAGTGCACTGGTGGTGATGCTGGGAGACTGGAGTGTCTAAGGAAATTGCTTGTGTGACTTGTGGTTAGCCAGTGGGGTGAGACCAAAGTCCTTTTTGTCTGGCTGGTTTGGTTTGCCTTAGAGGTGGAAAAAACCCAGCCTAGGGCTGTGACTGCCCAGTTTAAGCAATTGGTCCTGATTTGGCACTCTCAGTTGGGTCCCGCCAGAATCGCTCCGTCACAGAGGGAGAGAGGAAAAATTAGTGAAGCAAATCTATACCACTGCACCTAGATCAAACAACAGACTTACTGCAAAATCAATACATCCAATATAGCAACACTGTGTATGTATTTTGTAATAAAATAAGAATGGGGCCACTTCTGGTCCCTGCTATTCCTGTATGCAGTTGCAACAGCATATGGAACCACATAAGAGCCACCAGGAGCCAAGGAAAATTCCCCTTAGGCAGGAGCGGCATATAGCCAATGTACCCCTCATTTGCAGTCCTAGAAGTGGGAGGGAGCGTACCTATAGAATTGAGTGTAGGGCTGTTGATTAGTTGCAGTTAACTCATGCAATTAACTAAAAAAAATTAATTGTGATTAAAAACATTAATTGCAATTAATTGCACTGTTAAACAATAGAATAGCAATTGAAATGTATTAAATATTTTTGGATATTTTTCTACCTTTTCAAATATTGATTTCTATTACAACACAGAATACAAAGTGTACAGTGCTCACTTTATATTTTTATTACAAATATTTGCACTGTAAAAATAAATAGTATTTTTCAATTCACCTCATATAAGCAAGACTAATCCCCAGATCCCTAAGTGGCCCCCTCAAGGACTAAACTCACAACCCTGGGTTTATTAGGCTAGTGCTCAAACCACTGAGCTATTCCTCTCCACCCTGCTATACTGATGATGCATGTTAAAAAAATAGTGCATTAATTCAATTTGTGACCACTCTTTGGAGGAGTGTGTCTCCTATTCTGTTTTACCTGCATTCTGCCATATATTTCATGTTATAGCAGTCTCGGATGATGACTGAGCACATGTTCGTTTTAAGAACACTTTCACAGGCAGATTTGACAAAACGCAAAAAAGGTACCAATGTGAGATTTCTAAAAATAGCTACAGCACTGGACCCAAGGTTTAAGAATCTGAAGTGCCTTCCAAAATGTGATCAGGACAGGGTGTGGAGCATGGACAGCGACAAAGGGAGAGGGATAGCTCAGTGGTTTGAGCATTAGCCTGCTAAACCCAGGGTTGTGAGCTCAATCCTTGAGGGGGCCACTTAGGGATCTGGGGCAAAAAATGGTCCTGCTAGCAAAGGCAGGGGACTGGACTCAATGACCTTTCAAGGTCCCTTCCAGTTCTAGGAGATGAGTATATGTCCAATTTAAAAAAAAAATGCTTTCAGGAGTCTTAAAAGAGGAAACACTCTGATGTGGCAACTACAGAGCCACCAAGAAAAACAACCTTCTGCTGGTGGCATCTGACTCAGATGATGAAAATTAACAGATGTTGCTCTGCTCTGCTCTGGATTGTTATTGAGCAAAACTCAGCATCAGCATGGACTCATGTCCTCTGGAATGGTGGTTGAAGCATGAAGGGACATATGAATCTTTAGCACATCTGGCATGTAAATATCTTGTGACACCAGCTACAACAGTTGCATGCAAACACCTGTTCTCACTTTCAGGTGACATTGTAAACAAGAAGCAGGCATCATTATCTGCTGCAAATTGTAACCAAACGTGATTGGCTGAAGTAAGACTGTGTGGACTTGTAGGCTCTAAAGTTTTACATTGTTTTATTTTTGAATGCAGTTTTTTTTTGTACATAATTCAAGTTCGACTTTCATGCTAAAGACTTTGCACTACAGTACTTATATTAAATGAATTGAAAATACTAATTCTTTTGTTTTTACTGTGAATATATCTGTAATTAAAAATAAATATAAAGTGAGCACTGTACACTTAGTATTCTGTATTGTAAGTGAGATCAATATATTTGAAAATGCAGAAAACGTCCAAAAATATTTAAATAAATGGTATTATATTATTGTTTAAGAGCATGATTAATCATGACTAATTTTTTTAATTGCTTGACAGCTCTAATTGAGTGCTACAGGAATTCTGAGCTACAGTGCACCACACAGGTAGTCCTAGAGATGCTGCTATAAGTTAGTGCAGCCCTAGGCTCTATCTTGCTTCAGGAGCTGTTTGACCCTTGCAGCAGTGCAGAATCAAAAGGGCACAAAGGTGGCATGAATCCATCTTTGCTCACACGCTCCTGCTCACCATGACCTGAACCTTCTATGCTGTGTCTATCAGGATGTACAGCGAGCTGGTAGTGACCCTCACATTTAGGTTGCCTAACCCTTTTCATTATAAAAAAATATTTTATATGAGAAGCCCCATTGTTTCCAGCAGTTAACAGGGGAAGCGCCCCACCATAGATCACTAATATTTGTTTGAATAGGTCTACAACATAAATAGCAGAAATATCCATTTAAAACAAAACTGGGGTCGCGTTGACATGCAGGAAGGATTAGAGTAGCTCAGTTATAACAGTCTGCATCTAGGGACTGCCAAAAACATGCAAGTACAGTAAGCAAATGGTCTAGCTAAGTTTAAAGATAAGTTCATATCAGTTTAGTCTTGGATTCAGCCATTTACTTGTAGTTCTTGCAACCCAAATACTGCAATATGGTGGAAATGAAACTAACTGGAAATAAAAGTGAAACTGACTAGTCTGTTTCTATGGTCCACGCTGAATGAAGTGCAAACAGGAAACAGCCTAAATGATGAAAAACTTATATTGATTTTTTAAAACACCTTCAGTTCTTGTAATCGAAGGTATCATTACAGGTACCATTTTTTTTAAATATTACTATTAATGATAAAAATCATGACACAGAGGTAGCGTGGTACAGAAGGATGAGCAATAAGGCATGGTTTAATGGGTAAGGGTACAGTAGATTGGGAGCCAAGAGACCCGGGTACTATTCCTGGCTCTGCCACTGGCCTGCTATGTGACTACAAGCAAATTACTTTGTTTCTCTGAACTCTGCCCATCTGTCTATTTAGACTACAAGCTCTTGGGGGCTGGAACTGATCTGTGTGTGTGCAGTGCCTAGTACAATACCCCTGATCTTGTTTCGGATCTCAAGAAATAAGAGAATACAAATAATAATAATTGGGGAATTAGAAACTCCCTAGTTTCACTCCTAGCTTTGTGGCCTAGGGAAAGTCACAGACCAAACTTTTTAAAACTGGCTACTGGCTTTAAACTGGCCACTCAATTTTTGAGTGTCTAACTTCATACAATTTGAGCCTTATTTTAGAACTGCTGAGCCCCTAGTAGAGTCAATGGGAGCTACAGAAGGTCGGTATCTCTTAAAATCAAGACAAAGGTATATCTCAAGTTGGGCATCCAAAAATTGAGTTTCTTTTTTGAGTAGTGTCCTTATGGGAGCGCCACTGTAGTGTAGGTGTATCTGTGCCCCTGTGCCTCTAATCAGAGATTTTAGGTAGCAGTGTCCATTCAGCCCACACTGCCTGGGCAACCCCCCCTCAGTTCCTTCTCCACCCCCTTTGGCCTCATGGAGCGAGCAGTTGTCTCTTCCTTATCTGCGTCATCAGGATAAGTAGTTATTTTTCTCTCTTTTTTTTTCTCCTTAATGGTTTGTGTTTCCTTTTTACCCTGCTGGGATAGAAAGAAAAGAGGAAAAAGAACTTTAGTTTCTTCTTCGAGTGATTGCTCCTATGCATTCCAGTTAGGTGTGCGTGCCGCGCGTGCACAGCATCTCGGAACTTTTTTACCCTAGCAACACCGGCGGGCCGGCTGGCGCCCCCTGGAGTGGCGCCGCTATGGCACGAGTTATATACCCCAGCCGGCCCGTCCGCTCCTCAGTTCCTTCTTACCGCCCGTGACGGCCAGTTGGAACTGTGGAGTGCTCTTTGTCCTCCACGACCCTAGCTATCGCTTCTTGTTTGTACATAGTTAGTTTAGTGATTAGTTTTTACAGTTTGTTAGTTAGATAGTTAGTGTTTAGATAAGGTAAAAGAGGGGGTTTTCCCCTTTTGCCTCACCCGGTGCGGGCTCATGCCCAAAGCACCGGGCTTTAAACCCTGCGCTGCGTGCCAGAGGCCTATGCCCATCAGAGACCCGCACGACGCCTGCCTCCGTTGCCTGGGCGAAGGGCATAGAACAGATAAGTGTTCGCTCTGTTCTACATTTAAACCGCGGACTCTAAAAGAGCGGGATATCCGCTTAAAGCAGCTCTTGATGGAGCGTCGCTCCAGCCACCGGCACCGTCCGCGCCGGCACCGCGAGCTTCCTCGGTACAGAGTGCACCGGCGGCACCGAGCCACTCCGGCTCCGCGGCACCACAGCCTCAGAAAGCGGCTACGAAGTCTCAGCACTGCTCGCTTTCGCCTTCAAAGAAACATAAGCTGGCGAAGGCACTTGCGCAGGCTCGCGCTGAGGACTCGGCGAAAGCGGTTGCGCCATCTGCGGCCCCCGCGGTGACCGTGCACAAGCCGTGCACCGGACCTTTGACTCCGGCGCCGCAAGGCCCGTCGAGTCCGGCGCCGCCACGCTCCCCAGTACCGTCCGTGGTTGAGCCCCGGCTGCCGTCAACGCCGGAGACATTCTGTTCCGCGCGTGAGCTGATTCAGCTCATAGAGGCACTGGGCCTCCGGCCCCCGGCACCGCCAGTGCGGGCTGTTGTGTCGGCTGGAAAGCCGGCCAGAATGACCCGGCCACCGTCTCTGGACAGGCGACATGGACGGCACACCCGGTCCCGGTCTCGTTCCCGGTCCTATGGCAGGTCTCCGTCCCGTCGCTCGCGGCACCGCTCGCCATCGCGGTACCGATCGCCGTCGAAACATCGGTCGCAGTCCCGGTACCGCTCGTCATCGCGGTACCGGTCGTACTCCCGGCGCCGCACGAGGTCCAGGTCACCATCACGTCGGCACCGCCGGAGGTCTCCGTCCCGGCACCGGAGGTCTCAATCCCGGTCGAGCTCCCGGCACCAGTCGAGCTCCCGGCACCGGTCGAGCTCCCGGCACCGTGATGGACGTCACTCCCGGTCGCCATCCCGGTACCGAGTGCACCAGCATCGCTCTTCGCTGCCATCCGGGGACGGACTGCCTCACTCCGCAGCGCACTCCGTCAGCGCCTCGGCACCTCCATGGCCATCCCGCCCCGCGTCGGTCGCTTCTGGGACGGAGGGCTACGGACACCTGCCGCCCACCCCGCAGGGCCATCATCAAGGGGCGCAGCCGTGGGGCTTCTGGGTTCCCTGGGCCCAGTATGAGGCTCAGGGGGTGCCCTTCCCCCCGAGACCTCTCGCGTCCGAGCGCAGGGTACCAGAGGCGACAATCAGCCGACCGGCCCCTTCGCCGCCAGCTGCGGATGCTATACCGCCTGAACCCCAGGGGCACGCGCAACCTGACCCCCCCCGGCGAGCACGCGGCGGATCCCTCTTCGGAGGCGGTCATCCAGGGCTTGTCCTCCTCGTCCTCGCCTGATGAAGCGGTGGCCGGAGCGTCGACGAAGGAGCCTCCGCCCATAGACTTAAAAGCGCACCAAGACCTCCTTCGCCTCGTGGCGACGGCTATGGCTCTGCCGATAGTGGAGGTACAGGAGGACGAGGACCCCATCACAAATGTAGTTGGGGCAGAGGTGCCAGTGCACGTCGCACTGCCTTTCATGCGGACAGTGCAAAAGAATGCCACCACTCTCTGGCAGACGCCTGCGTCCGTCCCTCCTACAGCCCGTGGGGTTGAACGCAAATACTCTGTCCCTCCCACGGGCTATGAGTATCTGTACACGCACCCGACCCCGGACTCCCTGGTAGTCCAATCGGTTAACGATCGGGAGCGGCACGGCCAACCGGCCCCTGCACCCAAATCGAAGGACGCGCGGCGTATGGACCTGCTAGGCCGAAAGGTCTATTCCGCTGGCGGTCTGCAAATGTGTATAGCCAATCAGATGGTCCTCCTCGCCAGGTACGTCTTCGATATCATGACGTCCCTGGCGAAATTTACAGAGCTCCTGCCATCAGCCTCCCGCCAGGAGTTCGCGGCGATGTTGGAGGAGGGAAGGAGGTCGTCTAGGTCCTCCATCACGGCCGCCCTCGACGCTGCGGACTCAGGTGCTAGGACCTTGGCCTCTGGCGTGACGATGCGGCGCATCGCCTGGCTGCAGTCTTCCACCCTGCCGCCGGAGGTCCAATACACGCTACAGGACCTGCCTTTTGACACAAAGGGTCTTTTCTCCGAAATGACGGATTCTCGAATCCAGACTTTGAAGGACGGCCGTATTGCAATACGTACTCTCGGCATGCACACGCCGGCGACGCAGCGCAGGTCCTTCCGTCAGCAGCCCTCCCGACCCGTCTATCAGTCTCGATATCGGCCTTACAATAGCCGGCGACCGGCCCAAAATCGCCGTTGTCCTTCCGGCAACCGCCGCAACCAGGGCCAGGCCGCTTCCAAGGCCCCTCAGGGGGCTAAGCAGGCCTTTTGATGGGACGCTCGAGGACGGCCCATCTCTCTCCCTACCGGATCCTTCCCCGTTATTTTACAACCGCCTTTCCCATTTCTTTTCGGCGTGGTCCCAGTTAACAACGGACAACTGGGTGCTTCAAACGGTCCAGTCGGGATACCGCCTACAGTTTGTTTCGCCCCCTCCTTCCCACCCACCTTCCCTGTCCCTCTTCAGGGACCCCTCTCACGAGCAAGTCCTCTTACAAGAGGTCCAGACTCTGTTGAGCATGGGTGCCATAGAAGCAGTGCCTCAAGACAGGCGGGGCAGGGGATTCTACTCCCGTTATTTTCTCATCCCCAAAGCGAAACGGGGGCTACGTCCTATCCTGGACCTTCGCGAGCTGAACAAGTACCTGCTCAAGCCCAAGTTTCGCATGGTCACCTTGGGGACCATCATTCCCTCTCTGGATCCGGGAGATTGGTTTGCCGCCCTCGACATGAAGGACGCCTACTTCCATGTCGCGATCTATCCTCCCCATCGTCGTTATCTCCGGTTTGTGGTCAACAACACCCACTACCAGTTCTCCGTGTTGCCGTTCGGACTCTCCACCGCCCCGAGGGTATTTACCAAATGCATGGCGGTAGTTGCCGCAGCCCTCCGACGTCGTCAGATACACGTCTACCCGTATCTCGACGACTGGTTGGTTCGAGGTCAGTCCCGACAACTCGTGAGGGACCAGATGACAGAAATCCTGTCTCTCTTTCAGCGACTCGGTCTTCTCATCAACGCCGAGAAGTCCACTTTGATCCCGGCACAGCGAGTGGAGTTCATCGGAGCGGTCCTCGACTCCACAGTGGCCAGGGCCTGTCTCCCTCGCGCTCGACACCAGACGATGGTCTCCATCATCCGAGACCTCGTCACTTTCCCGACCACGACGGTGCGCTCCTGTCTCTGCCTTCTGGGCCACATGGCTTTGTGCACGTATGTCACCGCGTACGCACGGCTCCGCCTCCGTCCGTTCTAGTCTTGGCTGGCGTCGGTGTATCGACCGCATCGGGACCCTATCAACATGGTGGTCACGGTCACCAGGCCGACCCTCGAGTCCCTCAACTGGTGGCTCGATCCGGAGATCGTGTGTGCCGGAGTCCCATTCCGCCCTCCTCCTCCGTCGGCCACTCTGACCATGGATGCCTCAGCACTCGGTTGGGGAGCTCACCTGCGCGACCTCCACACGCAAGGCCTGTGGTCGCCCCAGGAGCTCGCCCTGCACATCAATGTCCGCGAGCTACGCGTGATCCGCCTGGCCTGTCGCACCTTCTGCACCCACCTGCAGCGCCGCTGTGTGACAGTATTCACGGACAACACTACCGCAATGTTCTACGTGAACAAGCAGGGCGGAGCTCGCTCCTCCCCGCTCTGCAAGGCAGCGATGCTCCTGTGGGATTTCTGCGTAACCCACTCAATTCACCTGGAAGCATCCTTTCTTCCGGGAGTGCAGAACACACTGGCCGACCATCTCAGCAGGTCGTTCCTCTCCCACGAGTGGTCCCTCCGTCCAGATGTCGTCCACACAATCTTCTGGAGGTGGGGGTTTCCCCAAATAGACCTATTTGCCTCCAGGGAGAACAGAAAGTGCCACCGCTTTTGCTCCTACCAGGGTCGCTCGCCAGGCTCCCTGTCGGACGCCTTCCTTTACCCCTGGACGGATCGCCTCCTCTACGCCTTCCCTCTGTTCCCACTAGTGCACCGAGTGCTCCTGAAGCTTCGGAGGGACAGAGCCCATATCATACTCGTAGCGCCGGCCTGGCCGAGGCAGCACTGGTACACCCTGCTGCTCGAGCTCTCCGTTAGGGAACCCATCCCCCTTCCGTTGTGGCCGGACCTCATCACCCAGGACTTCGGCAGACTCCGCCATCCGAACCTGCAGTCCCTCCATCTTACAGCTTGGTACCTGAGTGGTTGACCCACGCGGAGAGGGGCTGTTCTACAGCGGTTCAGCAAGTCCTGCTTGAGAGCAGAAAGCCTTCCACTCGCTCCACTTACCTAGCGAAGTGGAAGAGATTTGCACTCTGGTGTGATCATCGAGGTCTTAATCCATTCCTGGTCCCGGTCCCTACCATTCTGGACTACCTCTGGCACCTTAAGGAGCAAGGTCTTGCGGTCTCCTCCTTGAGAGTTCACCTGGCAGCGGTGTCCGCCTTTCGTCCCTCCGTGAAGGGTCGGTCCATCTTCTCGAACCAGATGGTTTCCCGCTTCCTCAAGGGCCTGGACCGCTTGTACCCGCCGGTGCGGCGTCCTGCCCCGACCTGGGATTTGAACCTCGTGTTGGCCAAGCTGATGGGTCCTCCGTTCGAGCCCTTAGCCACATGCTCCCTGCTCTACCTCTCTTGGAAGACGGCCTTCCTCGTCGCCATTACATCAGCGAGACGAGTTTCTGAGCTCCACGCTCTGACGGTTAACCCGCCATACACTGTCTTCCATGGGGACAAGGTGCAGCTTCGCCCTCTTCCGGCCTTCCTCCAGAAGGTAGTGTCAGCTTTCCATCTCAACCAGGAGATCTTCCTCCCGGTGTTCTTCCCGAAGCCACATGCCTTGCCTAGGGAGCAACAGCTTCACACCCTCGACGTCCGCAGGGCGCTCGCTTTCTACATCGAGCGGACTAAGCCCTTCTGGCGTTCGCCCCAACTGTTCGTAGCGGTTGCTGACCGCATGAAGGGAGAGCCGATATCCTCCCAGCGGATTTCCTCCTGGGTCACTGCGTGTATCCGGACCTGCTACGAGCTGGCTCGCGTACCGCCATGCCGCCTCACTGCACACTCGACGAGGGCGCACGCCTCATCTGCTGCCTTCCTGGCCAATGTTCCGATCCAGGACATCTGTCGAGCGGCCACCTGGTCTTCGGTCCACACCTTCGCCTCCCACTACGCGTTGGTGCAACAGTCTCGAGACGACGCAGCCTTCGGCTCCGCGGTATTACACTCCGCCACGTCTCACTCCGACCCCACCGCCTAAGTAAGGCTTGGGATTCACCTAACTGGAATGCATAGGAGCAATCACTCGAAGAAGAAAAGACGGTTACTCACCGTAGTAACTGTTGTTCTTCGAGATGTGTTGCTCCTATCCATTCCAGACCCGCCCTCCTTCCCCACTGTCGGAGTAGCTGGCAAGAAGGAACTGAGGAGCGGACGGGCCGGCTGGGGTATATAACTCGCGCCATAGCGGCGCCACTCCAGGGGGCGCCAGCCGGCCCGCCGGTGTTGCTAGGGTAAAAAAGTTCCGAGATGCCGTGCACGCGCGGCGCGCACACCTAACTGGAATGGATAGGAGCAACACATCTCGAAGAACAATAGTTACTACGGTGAGTAACCGTCTTTTACATTTCCCATCCTGTCAGGGAGGGATTCTCCCCTCCCCCAGGATGTTTAAAAGACTCTCTAGGTTCTTTCAGTTTAAGAAAAGAAGAGGAGGAAAAAAAGAACTTTCTTCTGCATTCCTCACTGCTAGAGGGTGATAGTCCCCTCCCCTTCCCCTCCTCCCCCCCCCCCCGCATGCCCGGGTTCCAGAGGTGCTTCTCCTGCAAGGAGTCAATTCTAATAATGGACAGACACTCTCATTCATAGAATCATAGAATATCAGGGTTAGAAGAGACCTCAGGAGGTCATCTAGTCCAACTCCTGCTCAAAGCAGGACCAATCCCCAACTAAATCATCCCAGCCAGGGCTTTGTCAAGCCTGACCTTAAAAGAACCTCAAAAACCTCTAATCTGAGCTGATTATGTAAAACAGTTTATTATTTTAAAAGAAGATCAAGTTTTATTACATAATACAGAAATTGTTTGATAATTGACCTATAAAAAAAATCCTGAAATATATATAACCATCACTGAGCGCAGATGACTGAAATTCCTTAAAAACAATAGTCACTCAGATTAAAATTAGTGAATAGAATTAATATTTTTGACCCAAAACTGTCATATCTAAAAACCAGAACAATTAGTAGTGAAAAGATGTTTTGACTAAAAGATTATTCTCAGGAACATATATGAGCAACAAGGTGGATAAAAATCAATCATTTTTTAAAAAAAAATTTAAAAAACGGATTTTTTTTTAATTTAAATCTAATTTTTTTGATTAAATGCTTTTTCAGGAAAAAAAACTATCTAAAGATAGTTTTAATTAAGATACATTATAGCTCAAAGATATCTCATCATGGAATAGGGATTATAAATTCTAATTCTATAGTATGAGACAATATATTCATGTAATGTTTAAGAAAAGTTTTGTAAATGAGTTCCAATAGTTCATGGATTAGGGACCCAATGTTATGGAATTCCAGGAGCTTCTCTATAGATTATTAAGGTTAATCTTTCTATCTACCCAATGGGACTCAGTGCTCAGTCTAGACGATACCAGCAGAGATGCTTAGTTTTGCAGGTCTCAGACTGTGGATTTGTCTCTCCAGAGATAACATGCTTGTTAACAGCAAAATAAATAAATAAATAAATAAATAATATATAGAGGTGAGAAATAACAGACCTCAACCTTGTTGTCCCTCTGCAAATTTGTGTACACAGAGTCAATCCCTTACCTCTCTCTAGAAGTGTGTTCGATGCTTAGGAGAGTTCCATATCCCTCAGAAATGCTTCCTCTGCCACCAGCTGGCATGAATGGGGAGCTGAAGTTAAAACTCCTCCTTATGGAGAAGGCACTTCAGCCTCCAGGGGACTTCGGTGCTGACCCCGGATCCTCCCTGGAGCCTTCAACTTCAAAGGAGGTAGAGTCGTGGAAAAGACCAGCAGAATTCCTCCTAAAAGCTCAGAAAAAAAGGGCTCCAAGACCCCAAACTGAGTCATTGGCCAGCCAGAGGGGTTCTCCAATGCAGCCACCTCAGTACAGGCAGCTTGTATGCATTTCCCCTCATTGCCTCTTCTATCCAAGGTCCTGTTGAAAAATTCTACGAGATTAATCGCTGTGAGCTCTGCTGCACTGCCTAGAGATGGCAGGGGCTCAGGCCATGAGACAGCAGTACTGCCACCTAAAGGCAAAGACAAATGAAGCGGCACCAAAAAAAACTTTGGTACCGGGTGCAACAAAGCTCCCATCTAGGGAACGCTCTGCACCTTCACAACCATCAGTACTGACAACGTACCATGGACACAACTCTGCGGTACCGAGTTTGCCGAAGATACCATAAGAGTTCTGGTACCCTAGAGACCTGATGGGGAAGAACCACACTCCCCATTATTCGGAACCAAGGCCCTAGTACCGAACACATCCTGGTGCCTCAGCTCTGGGTCATGTACCACCAATATCCCGGTCAACAGCACCCATACCAAGTGATGAGTCTGACAGTGACCAAGAGGATGTCATTTCCCTGGCTTCTCATCATGGCCCGCCATCACAATACAAGGGTCCTCCTCAATTCCATTGAGCTAACCCACAGTTTTGGTACAGGCCCCCTTGGGCACCCTAAACCATCCATGTCCTTCATCCACAATGGCCGTATTGGGATCCCTAGGAAATGTACAGCTCCCATACTTCACAGGCATTTAGTGTCTCTCAGAAAGAGTCTGCCAGATACTCTCCTACAGCATCACCGTCCAGAGCCCCTGAACCAGAGGAGGAGGAGGCTTTTGAGGAATAGGAGGAAAGGTTCAAAAGGGAAGCTACCCCTCCAACAGACTTCGCCTCATCCTCGCCAGATAAGGCTGTAATCCTTTCCCCTCCTCTCCCCCCCCCCCGCCCCTCCACAGTCACTAGCTGATGATTTCAAGAACTTCCAAGACATTACGAAGTAGGTGATGAATGAGCTGCAAATTCCCTACAGGAGGTGGCAGCTACACATCACAAGCTGGTGGATAGTCTGCACACTTCCTCCTCATCCAGAATTGTCCTCCCAATTAATGAGGCGATTCTAGATCCTGCCAAGGTCATCTGGCAGACACCAGCCTCCATCACACCGACCAGCAAGAGAGACGACAAAAAAATACTACATCCCTCCCTAAGCAGACTTTCTATTTCAACATCCGCAACTCAACTCCATCATAATGGATGCAGTTAATGCATGAGGCAAGCAACATCACGCCAAGTAGACCCCATACAATCGGGACTGGAAAAGGCTAGATCTCTTTGGGAGGAAGGCATATTCATCAGAGTCATGAACTACCAAGCTGTCATGGCCAAATATGATTTTATTAATTATGGGAAACTCAAGGTTCAAGACAAGTGGTCTTCCACAGAAGTGACCCTCCATATCAATCTTTTTGAACTAAGAGCCATCAGGAACACTTGTGCACACTTTTTGCCTTTCATCAAGAAAACCCACTCAAAGATCATAATGGACAATATGACCTATATGTTTTACATAATAGCCAGATCTCCCTCCCAAACATGGAAGCACTCACATTTTGGAATTGGTGCATCCATCGCAATGTGATCAGTTCAGCTATCTGTCTACCAGGGATACAGAATGTGACCGCCTACAGTCTCAGTCCGAACTTTTCTCACGACCATAAATGGGAACTCAACTCAGAGGTGCTTCAAGACATATTTGCCCTTTGGAGAAAGCAACTACAGATCTCTTTGCTACTTACCAGACCAATAAATGTCCTTGTTACTGCTCCAGGGTTGGCTGGAGGAAGCATTCACTGGGAGATGCCCTCATCCTCCCATGGGACAGGGTCCTCTTGTATGCCTTTCCCCTCATTTCCTCCTCTATCCAAGGGCCTGTTGAAAATTCTATGAGACAAAGGGTATGTCTACACTATGAAATTAGGCTGAATTTATAGAAGTTGATTTTTAGGAAGCAATTTTATACAGTTGATTGTGTGTGTCCCCACTAAGCGCATTAAGTCAGCAGAGTGCGCTCACAGTACCAAGGCTAGCGTCGACTTTCAGAGCGTTGCACTGTGGGTAGCTATCCCACAGTTCCCGCAGTCTCCGCCGCCCATTGGAATTCTGGGTTGAGCTCCCAATGTCTGGTGAGCAAAAACATTGTTGCAGGTGGTTTTGGGTACATGTCATCAATCACCCCTCCCTCCGTGAAAGCAACGACAGACAATTGTTTCGTGCCTTTTTTCCGTGCAGGTGCCATACTGCTTTCAACAGACGGTGCAGTAGGACTGCTAACCGTTGTCATCGAACGACCACTTCTGCTGCCACTCTGCTCTCCTGCTCTGGCTGCAGATGGTGCAATAGGTTGGAAAAACTGGCATTCTGACCACTGCTTCCGCTGCCACTCTGCTCTCCTGGTGGTCTCGCAGGGCCTCTATATGACCGCCGTCATCTGCCGCTTCCGCTACAGCTCTGCTCGCCTGCTCTTGTCTTGCCATACCATGGCAAGCGTGCAGCCCACTCAGCTGTTGTGTCCTGGCAGCAGACGGTGCAGTAGGTCTGCAAAACTGGTCATCCAACCACCGCGTCCCCTGCAACTCTGCTCTCCTGCAGACACAATACCACAGCAAGCATGGAACCCGCTCAGATCACCGCAGCAGTTATGAACATTGTAAACACTTCGCGCATTATCCTGCAGTATATGCAGAACCAGAACCTGCAAAAGCAGGCAAGGAGGCAACGGCAGCGCGGTGACGAGAGTGATGAGGACATGGACACAGACTTCTCTCAAAGCACGGGCCCTGGCAATATGGACATCATGGTTGTAATGGGGCATGTTCATGCCATGGAACGCCAACTCTCAGCCCGGGAAACAAGCACAGACTGGTGGGACCGCATAGTGTTGCAGGTCTGGGATGATTCCCAGTGGCTGCGAAACTTTTGCATGCGTAAGGGCACTTTCATGGAACTTTGTAACTTGCTTTCCCCTGCCCTGAAGCACAAGAATACCAAGATGAGAGCAGCCCGCACAGTTGAGATGCAAGTGGAGATAGCCCTCTGGAAGCTTGCAACGCCAGACAGCTACTAGTCAGTCGGGAATCAATTTGGAGTGGGCAAATCTACTGTGGGGGCTGCTGTGATCCAAGTAGCCAATGCAATCACTGAGCAGCTGCTATCAAGGGTAGTGACTCTGGGAAATGTGCAGGTCATAGTGGATGGCTTTGCTGCAATGGGATTCCCTAACTGTGGTGGGGCGATAGACGGAACGCATATCCCTATCATGGGACCGGACCACCAAGGCAGCCAGTACATAAACTGCAAGGGGTACTTTTCAATGGTGCTGCAAGCACTGGTGGATCACAATATCTGTGAGAGTAAGGGAGAGACGTTTATGGCAGGATGGGAGGTTGAGGCAAATCGCCTGGCTGCTGATTATGCACAGCTAGATACCAGGGCAATTAGAAGAGCACAGCAGGACACGCTGCGCATCACAGAAGCTTTGAAAACCACTTTCATGATTGGCCAGGCTACAGTGTAACAGTTCTGTTTGTTTCTCCTCGATGAAATCCCAACCTCTTGGTTCACTCTACTTCCCTGTAAGCCAACCACTGTCCCCTCCCACTTTGATCACCGCTTGCAGAGGTAATAAAGTCATTGTTGTTTCAAATTCATGCATTCTTTATTAATTCGTCACACAAATAGGGGGATAACTGCCCAGGTAGCCCGGGAGGGAGAGGGGAGGAGGGAAGGACAAGGCCATACTGTACTTCAAAACTTATTGAAGGCCAGCCTTCTGTTGCTTGGGCAGTCCTCTGGGGTGGAGTGGTTGGTTGCCCGGAGTCCCATCCCCCCTCCATGTTCTTGGGCATCTGGGTGAAGAGGCTATGGAACTTGGGGAGGAGGGAGATTGGTTACACAGGGGCTGCAGCGGCCGTCTGTGCTCCTGCTGCCTTTCCTGCACCTCAACCAGACACCGGAGCATATCAGTTTGATCCTCCAGTAGCCTCAGAATTGCATCCTGCCTCCTCTCATCACACTGCCACCACCTATCCTCTTGCTTCAGCCATCTATCCTCTCACGCATCCCTCCTGTCCTTGTGTTCATTTTGTGCTTTCCTGGACTCTGACATTGTCTGCCTCCACGCATTCTGCTGGGCTTTTTCAGTGCAGGAGGACTGCATGAGCTCAGAGAACATTTCATTGTGAGTGTGGTTTTTTTTGCCTTCTTATCTGCGCTAGCCTCTGGGACCAAGATGATAGTGGGAGCGTTGAAACATCTGCAGCTGCGGGAGGAAAAAAAGGGAGAGTAGTATTTAAAAAGACACATTTTAGAGAACAATGGGAAGACTCTTTCATGGTGAACCAAGCTGTTAACATTACATAGCACATGTGCTTTCTTTACAAGGTCGCATTTTGCCTCTTATATTGAGGGCCTGCCGGTTTGGTGTGAGAGATCACACACGCAGAGCCGGGCAACAGAATTTGGCTTGCAGGCAGCCATGGTAAGCCATGGTCTTTTGGCTTCTTTAACCTTTATAACATGTGGGAATGGTCTCAAACAGCAGTGCCCTCATTTCCCATACCAAGCACTCGTTGGGTTGGCCATTTAAAATAGGTTGGCCATTTAAAAGGCGGGCTTGGGTTTTTGGGTTAATGTGCAGCGCAAGCCCAACTAACCCCCCCACACCTCCCCCCAATTCTCTGGAATGATCGCTTCACCCCTCCCCACCACGTGGCTAACAGCAGGGATGATTTCTTTTCAGACACAGGCAAACAGCCCAGCAGGAACGGCCACCTCTGAATGTCCCCTTAATAAAATTCCCCTTTCTCAACCAGGTGACCATGAATGATATCACTCTCCTGAGGATAACACAGAGAGATAAAGAACAGATGTTGCTTGAATGCCAGCAAACACCGGGATCATACGCAGCCATGCTTTCTTATGCAATGATTCCAGACTACATGCTGCTGGCCCGGTGTGGTAAAGTGTCCTACCATGGAGGACGCAATAAGGCTGCCCTCCTCAGAAACCTTTTGCAAAGGCTTTGGGAGTACCTCCAGGAGAGCTTAATTGAGATGTCCCTGGAGGATTTCCACTCCATCCCCAGACACGTTAACAGACTTTTCCAGTAGTTGTACTGGCCGGGAATGCATCCCAAGTCTTCAGGGCAAATTAATCATTAAACACGTTTGCTTTTAAACCATGTATTATATTTACAAAGGTACACACACCAGAGTTGCCTTCTCTGCCTTCAAGGTCCGGGAGCCCGGGTTGGGAGGGTAATGTCTCCAGGCTGATAAACAGTTCCTGGCTGTCGGGGAGAACGGTTTCTCCACTTGCCTGGTGTGCGCTATCTCCTCCTCATCGTCATCTTCCTCATCCCCAAAATCTTCATCTCTGTTGTGTGAGACTCCCTTGCAGGAGTCCACATACGGGGTGGGGTAGTTGTAGGGGCACGCCCCAGAATGGCAGCTCATCATAGAAGTGGCATGTCTGGGTCTCTGACTCGGAGCGGCCATTTGCCTCTCTGGTTCTTTGGTAGGTTTGCCTGAGCTCCTTAAGTTTCACATGGCACTGCTGGTCCCTGTTATATCCTCTGTCCTTCATGCCCTGGGAGATTTTTTCAAATATTCCGTCTTTTGGAACGGAGTTCTGATAGCAAGGATTTGTCTCCCCATACAGCGATCAGAGCCAGTACCTCCCATTCGGTCCATGCTGGAGCTTTTTTGCAATTCTGGTACTCCATGGTCACTTCTGCTGATGAGATCTGCACAGTCACTGGTGCTGATCAGCTCGCCATGCTGGCCAAACAGGAAATGAAATTCAAAAGTTTGCGGGGCTTTTCCTGTCTACCTGGCCAGTGCACCTGAGTTGAGAGTGCTGTCCAGAGCAGTCACTATGGAGCACTCTGGGATAGCTCCCGGAGGCCAATACCATTGAAATGCATCCACACTACCCCAAATTCAACCCGGCGATGTCGATTTCAGTGCTAATCCCCTCGTCAGGGAGGAGTACAGGAATCGATTTTAAGAGCTCTTTAAGTCGACAAAAATGGCTTCGTCATGTGGACGGGTGCAGGGTTAAATCGATCTAACTCTGCTAAATTTGACCTAAGCTCGTAGTGTAGATCAGGGCAAAGTGAGAGTTATTCTGATTGCCCCCTCCTGGCCAAAACAAGTCTGGTTTCCTTACTTGACACAGATGGCAATATGTCCTCCAGTTCCATTTCAGCCCATTCCCCACCTGCTCTCTCAAAGTGACATGCTGATCCTTCACCCCAACCTTCGAGTCCTCTGCCTCCAGGCTTGGCTCCTTCTTGGTTCCATAAATTAGAGGCAGACTGCTCTGATGAGGTGAAAGATGTGTTGCTGCACAGCCAAAAGTCAACCACTTGATGTACTTACCTGCACCTTGGCAGGGGGTTAGACTAGATGACCCTTGCTGCCCCTTCAGATCCTATGGTTCTATGCCATACCCAGCCAGTCTGCCCTGGCATAACTGGCAGTTCTCCTTAAGTGCAGAAAAGGGAGTTCCTCTCCTGAGTACCATAAAAGACTGACTGGAGCTCTTCAGTGCTTGCCTGAGGTTACCTGCACACATTAGGGCACCCCACTTTTTCCCGGTCAGTAGGGCTCTAGGTGTAACCCGGTTAATTTAGGAACCCCCACCTTTTCCCAATTTGTAGGGCTCCAGGCAAAAAGCACCTACCCTTACCCAATTTGTAGGGCGCAGGGCCACCCGTACCCAATTCGTAGGGCTCAGGGTGTAACTAACCTGGTCAATTTAAGTACCCACACCCTTTCCCAATATGTAGGGCTCCAGGTGTATATTACTTCTGCAGGTGTGCAGGACCTTTTACCAGTGAAAGAGCCTTATACAGTAATGTACTACATACCTTCTATTTATTACCAATTACCAAAACCAGACTGCACACGCCACACATACAGTGCTCACCGCTCCCAATAAGACAGGTGAACTTTTCTTGACGACCAGTTAGGATCAGGTCCATCTGGGGGACTCCAGTTTCTGCAGGGTATCATTGGCAGAGTGTTGAGGTCTGGCAGCTCTGATCTTTGGGGCTATGTCCTGGAGTTAGTTCCCAAAGAAGTTCCTTTTGGACCCCCGTTTATAGAATGAAATTTGAGTCCTTTTTTAGCTATACCTTAACCAACCATTATACTAAAATTTTGCTAACCAATCCTAACACAGTGTAGCAAAATTCTCTAACCAATCCTACCCCACCACCTTCATTAATTTACACCTAACAACATTAATTATGTAACAGATAGAAACAATTAAAGAACCGGACAGAGACTATACAGATAAACAATTAGGGAAGTGAGGACCATAATAACAAAACAATAAAGAAATGAGGATTTCACATCCACAGCTATTGATAAGTGATTTCTTGCCAGACAGGATGGTATCAAACTAAGTTTTCCTTAACCATCTTAAGATCTGTTTTTTTATCTGGTGATAGTGGATGCTATTAGGACAGGATCTCCTTCTTAACAGCCTGATGTTACATTGTTTTAATTAAATTTAGATGGAATGTGAGGATGTGACTTCCTGCTTCTCAGCTAATGGCTGCTGCTCAGCTGCTCTTTTAATCTGGCTGCAGATGAAGGTGTCAAGGCTAATTCCCCACTCTGGACACTCCAGGCTTGTATTAAACTCCCAAGGTTACAGCTTTTCTCTGACCGTGGCGTGGTAGATGCTGCCACCACCCAAGTGCAGAACCCCTTTGAGAACCCAGGAAGGTGCATTTGGGAATTCCTTCCTGGGGGGTACCCTCAAGCCCTTTCACCCCAGCCCCCACCCCTCCAGGGACGAGCTGAGAAAGAAAAAGGAAATCAGGTGTTGCCACCAGATAATTAAACAACATGTGCACAAACTTCTTAAGACACAAAAATCCAATTCTGTTCTTAAAAAAGGTAAATTTTAATAATTAAAAAAAGAAAGAAAATACATGTGGGAACTCAGGCTATTGCTAGATTAAAAAAAAACCTACAAGGATTAAGCATCAAAAATAGCTTTCTTGCGGTCCAGATTAAAGGTTACAAGCAAAACAAAAGCCCCTGGGTTAGCACAGAGGAATCCACAAGCCATAATGAATAAAAGGAATAAAGCTTATCGCATCTTCCTAGACATTTCCTGATTACATATCTGGGGTTTTAAATGAGTAGTTTCTAGGTATGGTCCTGATGATTTTTTCATACCTGGACCAAGCTCTTACACCACATCTGGATGGGGAAATTGCATGCAGGGCCAGGAATGTAGAGCTGGGGCAAGGGATTGGGGTGCAGAAGGGAGTGCGGGCTGTGGGAAGGTGTTGCGGTGTGCAAGAAGGGGCTCAGGACGGGGGGGGTTGGGGTGCAGGGAGGGGTGTGGAGTGGAGGAGGGGGCTCAGGGCAGGGGGTTGGGGTGCAGAATGTGGGAGGGAGCTCAGGGCAGGGAGTTGGGGTGCAGAGTGCAGCAGGGGGCTCAGGGCAGGGGGTTGGGGTGCAGGGTGCAGGAGGGCTTCAGGGTGCGGGCTCCGGGGTGGCAACGGTGCGCAGCAGGCTCCCTGCCTGCCCTGGCCCCGCACCACACAGCTCCCGGAAGTGGCCGGCACTATGTCCTATCAGCCCTTGCGGGGGGGGGTGGGGGTGCAGAGGACTCCACTCGCTGCCCTCACCTGTGGGTACCTCCCCTGAAGCTCCCATTGGCTGCCGTTCCCTGTTCCTGGCCAATGGGAGCTTTGGGTTTGGAACCCACAGGTGAGGGCAGTGCACGGAGCCCCTCTGCTCCTCCCCTCCCTCAGGGAGTGGCACGGGGCCCGTGGCGCCATGGGGGTGGCAATCCCGCAGGCCGGATCCAAAGCCCTGATGTGCCAGATCCGGCCCGCAGGCCGCAGTTTGCCCACCCCTGTCTTACAGCATAGCTCTGTCCTGTCCGCCTCTCCCTGGGAGAATGACAGATCAAAGGGGAGTCTTTGTTTCAATTTTAAAAAGTTCTAGCCTTCCCATTGGCTCATTTGGCAGGTGCCCCCTCACTTCCTTTTACCTATGCATCGCAGTGAGACTTTTTAACTCTTTACAGGTAGAGCAATTAGAGAACAGCTACTAAGAGGGATTTTATAGCTATTGGCTGTCTGGGTGTCCATAAAAGGGAGCAACCCCCACTCCCCTTCATTTATCACAGAAGGTCTTAGGCTTTAGGCCTTAAAATATGGCTGCAGACAAAGGCCTTATATTTACAAGGTGACAGTTCAGTTCAAGATAAAGCTAGCTTAGCTGTATGCATGCACACAGCATTCCTAACTTAGGTTCACACATAATGAACAGAGCAAAAGCATGGAATGCTTGGAATGCCAGTATGCTTAGAATCTGATTTTCAATTGTCCATAAACTGTTCAAACCCAATTTACTCTGGAATAAGATGTGTACTGCTCCTTCATCAAATTTCTACCCATGCATGTTAGGATTAGAACTGTTTCATTAACAGGAAACATATATTCTTTTTCTATGCTTCTTGTGCTCAGAAACTTCTTAGCTCTTCTTTCTCTGCCTCAGTCTGAAATATGAAAATGCCAAAAGTTTTGACACTTTCATATTTCAGCTCTGTGTAAAGCTCAGTGTGAGCCTGAAAGCTTAGAGTCAGTAACCAGTTTTTAAAAGTTTGAGTACGCTTGAAAGCTTGTACCAAGAGACGTGGGTCCACTAAAAGATTTTACCTCACCCCCTTTGTGTTTCTATAATATCCTGGGACCAACATAGCTACAACAACACTGCAAACAAAAGTTTTAAATGGCCAAAATGAAATTAGAATGGAAACCATTTTGCAGCCTTAACTAGTGGTCACTGGTTTACAGGCTATTAAGCAACATTTTTTTCCTTTGAGAAAATATTTGTTCTGAATCTTCTCATCCAACTCCAAAATCCAGTAGAAGGCAGTATAGCTACACTAGAAAAGGGAGTGTTTGCCAATTCCTGCAATTTTATCTCAATTCTCTCAATATTTGGTGTTTTTCTTGAAGCCTTAACTCCTGGATTCATAGAATTATATGGAAATCTCAGCTTTCTTTTTTTAAGTAAGTTCCACTTTACGGCAGCAAAGGAAAGTCTGAAATGGTGACCTATGTGCATCCCAATGGCTCAAAAACCAGATGGGAACTAAAAATACACCACAGTTATAACTATTTTTAAAAAGTCTCATTTTAAGCCAATCTTATGATTTTGAGTGCCTGACAATTTTTAAGCATGTGGGGTTAGAAGCCCTGTTCTCTAATCCTTGTCCACTGTGCATATCTAGTGCCTAGGCTTTCTGAAGAGCGGCACAAACTCTCTTCTTCTTTTTCCTGGCTGCTTCCCTAATCAGGTTCTGACTTTAACAGCTTTCTTCTAAAAGTCATGATCATAGGCCATGCTGCTGTGTACACCCGCTGAGATCCAGTCTGTGTACCAAGTCTTTGGGGTCCCCTTGGTCCCTTCCTAGGGTGACCAGACAGCAAGTGTGAAAAATCAGGATGGGGGTGGGGGTAATAGGAGCCTATATAAGAAAAAGACCCCAAACTCGGGATTGTCCCTATAAAATTGGGACATCTGCTCATCCTATCCCTTCCATCCCCAATTACTGCAAAAGCCAACCTCAAGCAAAAGCTTTGCTTGTTAAAGGGAACTGGAAGCATGGCATGAATCCATGGGCAGCTGGGACCAGGGAGCCAGCCTGGTCCACAGAACTTGCTGAATTGTCACGCAGTCAGCCTGGGCTGTTGTGCTTGGTGCCAAGGAAGCCGGCCTGGGACCCAGGCAGCCACCAAATGCCCTTTGGCTCCACCGCTCCAGCACCCACCTCCCCCGCCACAGGGTGCTGCCCAGGCCCCTGCTAGGCTCAATCCCTCTTGGCTTCAGGACGTTCCTGACAACGACGGGGGTCCCGGCCCCTGGAAGCGGGGACCTGCCTGAGACCCAGAGCAAAGCGCCAGCCCCTGCTCTCTGCCGCCTCGTGGGTAACAGCTCTTGGCATGGGGGACTTGCCCCGCACAAAGATGGCGGCTGCACGGAATTCCATTGCGCGATCATGCTCCGCACAAAGATGGCGATTCGCTGGGGTTGTTCCGTCTCCTGGAGACCGGCGGCTGAAGCCGTTCCGCGCACCTCGTCCAATCAGCAGCCGCCAACTCTCCCGTCTCGGCCGCGGCCCGACCAATCGGGAAAGGGAGCGTGGAGGCCTATGGCTCAGTGGGCGAATGGGAGATCGACGTGTGAGGGAAGCGCCAGGAGCACCCAATGGGGTGGGGGATGGGCGGTGCATGTTGTCAAGGCACCGGGTGCGAAGGGGTCTCGCAGAGCGGCGTGTGCTACCGAGGAAGCCGGGTGCGCAGCGGAAGATGCGGGTGGCGAACGGGCTCTGGGCGGCGCTGGCCCTGATCCTGCTCCCGGGCGGCAGCCGGGCCCTGCGGGAGGGGGAGTGCGAGGGTGAGCGAGGTGCCGGCGGGTGTCCCTGTCCGGGGGGCTGCGCGGGGCGGCACCGGCTCTGCCGAGCCCCTGGCCTCGAGGGGCTGCTTCACCCGGGACTTGCTCGCTCGCTCGGTGGGCGGACTGGCGGCCGCTGCGCGGGCGGGGAGGAGTGGGGCTCCTGGTGGGGGGAGGGGTCCTGGAGCTGCCTGGGCCGGAAGGGGCTATCGGGGGGACTGCCCGGGGGCTCCCTGGGGTGCCTGTAAGTCTCAGAGGGGCAAGGCCCTAGTGAAGAGCAGCCCAGGAAGGCAAAGGGAAGCTGCCTCTTGTCACTGGTTGATAAGTCTGGAATGTTTCCTGCCTGAGCTTTGTCCTTCATAGCAGCTTTCTGTTGTCTCTGGCAGCCTGTTTTAAAACACCTAACCAAAACTTTTGCTTGTTTATATCAGGAAGAGGGAGTCCTGATTTTGGAAAGATCTGTGGAGGGCCTCATAGTGATGTCAGCCAGGCCTACAACTCTCTCTTACGTGCACCCAGTTGAGAAGAGCAATTTTGAGACCCAGGTCCAAATTTTTGAAGGTATTTGATCACCATTTTCAGGTGTCTAAATACCTTTAAAAATCTGCCCCTAATACTGATATTTAGTACTCTGTCCCCCTCGTTTTTTTTTTAAATTGCTCTTATTTCACAGTTCACCTTCATTAAAGATCCATTTAATACTTGGTTTTTCACTTCTCTGTTCTATCCTGGGTTTAGGGTTTTTTTTTTTTTTTTCTGTAATGGCTGATAATCTCCAAATAAAGCAAAGTAGGGAGGGTGAGGAATGTTCTGATTAAAGGTTTTGTGATAGGAAGAACTTCCATAGGTAAGGAAGTGAATTCTGAACCTGAATGTTGGCAGGTTAGTAAAGGAGAAAGTGAATCTTGACTATGTTCAAATGTATTTGTAAATTGCAAGCCTGACCTGATAAGTGAAATGTAATTTTAAAAAAACTTTGTCTCCTTACATGGCATAAATGATACCATGGTGACTAACACAATAGAAATCATGCAGGACTGGTCACCATTATACTCCAGTTCAGGTAATATATATTGTACCTTTTATGCTAAAGAGTGCCAGTGTTCAGCTAATAATACAAACTATACACTGGGATGTTGGTGCACCACTGAAATGCATCAGCCTCTTAGGTTTAAACCACTTAACAGCACAGAAGAGTTACACAGCAATTCTTAAGTGAAGAAATGAACAGATTCTGCAGATGGAACTTTAAAGATGTAGTTATCCAATTTGGAATTTCCCTGCAGTTCTGGAATTTTGCACCACTACCGCTGCAAAAAATGCAATAGTCTCTTTAACTGGGGATTAAGTTTTTCACCTCATCTGAAAGATGGCATTTCCAGCAGCCCAGTGCCCTGTAACACCATGTTGGAACTCAGGTTCAAGAATAACTCAGTCACCAATATCATTCCCTACAGAGCCTGGAATCCAAATACCAGATTGCAGCACAAGACCAGCGGACAGCACTGTGTGGGAGAAGTAATGTGAAATGGCCAAAAAAGATGCCATGCATGTAGGAAAAAGTTCAGCTGCCTATTTAGTTCAGGTTATGCTTTCTGCCAGTGTTACATATTTGGAGTGCAGACCTCTTCTTGGTTGTGTGGGGCTCAAATAGGTGATCCTGTATTTTCCAACTTCTTATGCCCTCCCTTGACTTTGGAATTGAGTGTAAAAGTAGCTGAAGGCCATAGAGATTGGTTGATCCCTTCTCCTGGTATCAGTAAAATGTATGGAAGCCCTAACCTGTGCCATTTTTTCTGCCCAGAAATGGGGTCAGTGTTGGGCACCTTGTTTCATCATTGAAGGTAACAGGATTGCAAGAGGGCTGCTGAGGGTCTCCTTTGGCCCACAGAATTTTTCATACTAGTGATGTTGAGATCAAGGTTGAGTTTCCAAAGCTGACACTCTTAAAGCATTTTTTCCTTTTGTAAACTGAGTGGACTTGATCTGTACACACTGAGAGACAATAAACATGGAGTCGACAGTGCCTTAGAGTCTGTCATTTTCAGAATAGTGTTGCATATTTAAAGTCCTTGGATTGACATTGAGTTATTGTTTTGGGAGGGAAGGATAAGAGAGCCTGGGCATTAAATTGGCTCTTCCCACCCACCACTTAGTGCTCCCTCTATTGTTTGCTGCTAGCATTGTATTTCCACAGCTCTGGCCACAGGTTGAGAACCAATCAGCACAGAGCTGTGGTCCATGTGAAATTTGCAGGGCCATAGAGATAGTATTGGATGTGGCCCACAATGGTAAATAGGTTGAGAACCACTGCCTCAGCTGAATCTGTGCTGCTCTTCCAGTACAGTACATGAATGCCATTGATGGGATCTCTCCTCAGGGATCTGTTTCTAAGTATTAGCGAGACAAGGTGGGTGAGGTGTATAAGTATGTGAGTTATATGTGAGTCACCTGTCCTCATTCATGCTCTGAAAGATTTACTGTGGTGTAATTGTCATGTGTGCAGCTCCAAGGGGATAGGTTCTTGGTCACTAATGCAGTGTCCTAACCTCATTCACAAATCCCTTCATTCTCTTGTTTTCGTATAGGAGTTCTCCCCAAGTGCTACTTCCAGGTTAGTGCAAATGTTATGAATCTCTTCATTTTTTTCCCCCCCTTTAGTGTGTGTTACATTCCTGGGAAGGTTCTACCAGAGTCTAAAGGACAAGGATGTTGAGTTCACACCAGCTAGCGTTGAAAAAGAACTCTTGAAATCCTGCAAAGAAGCAAAAGGCAAAGAGAACCGACTGGTAAGTAACAATGATCCATCACCATCTCTTTTGCAGAATAATTCATAGAACACCTGGGAGGCAGATAGAAACTGGGAAAGTCTCTCACTGAATGGTTGTGTATACAGTATAGGCCTATCTAGGGAAGATTTGAGGAGGAGTGCAGTCCCTCTCCACCATAAAAATAAATTGGTACCAGTTTTCCTATCGCTTGACCTCATTTCTGCCTGTAATTGAACTGCCGTGAGAGAGTTTTTCTTATGAAATTTTACTTTCTACTGAACCCCTTGAGCATAAGATGATGCATCTAGATTGCTGTACAAACTATGTTTAAGTAATAATGCTTATCAGCCCTTGAACTGAAAAATGGCAAAGGAAATTAACCCAAAAGGAAGTGCTAATTGAAAGCAGTCCAAAATGCTTTCACAGTGAAGTGACCTGAGTAGAAAGGCTTTCCCCTATCTTTGAAGGGAACTAGGAGTGACTTTGTCAGACATACTCAGGGACATATTGTACTTCAGACAAGCTGTCTTTGAACTGAGAAAAAACTGCCTTCAGGCCAGCTCAGATAAAACGTCACTCGGGGGGTACTAAGACAACCTACATCAACATAATGAGAAATCAGCTTTTCTCATAGCTCTAATAGGACTCATGGAGAAATATTCTGTACCAGTAAATGTGAAACTGCAAAACCAGGCAACTTAGTGTGTCAAAAATGTGCACGACAAAAAGCCAAATAAGCCATTTCTTGGTAGCATGTTCTCTCTGTTCCTTATGAGTGAAAATAAATCTTCCCCTGGAGCTGAGGTGCTTCCAAGAGGTAGAGTGAAAGTGAAGCTGTGGTTCCTGTTCCCCTTTCACTTTGCTTGCTCTAGAAAGCTGAACCAAAGCAGCTGGTCCTCTCCTCTGGATGAAACAAATTCTGAGCTGAAATCATGGCAAGACACTGAGAATTGTATGGCAGAAAGCCCAGGGTCTCTGGCACAGAGGAGGGAGGAAGCAACCAAAAAAATCAGCTGAATTCTTCTGAAAGGATTCTTTTCCCTCAGCATCACTAGACACCTCATACTGTTCCTTTCTACCCCTCTAGTGCTATTACATTGGAGCCACCAGTGATGCAGCCACTAAAATGGTTAATGAGGTATCAAAACCTCTGAGTCACCACATCCCTGTGGAAAAGGTCTGTGAGAAACTGAAGAAGAAAGACAGCCAGATCTGTGAGCTAAAATATGGTGAGTTTGGGGAGACGTTAGCTAATGACTGGATTTTTCTGCAGTATGGATCTTTGTTCTGATAGGTAACGCACTTGCACCTGATCCCTTGTATGGATCTGCTTCTAATCTAAAACAGCCTAAAGTGGGCTTCTTTTGAAAGTTGATGAGGTGAAGCCACTTGCTTTTAAATCCTTCAGCAAGATCAGCAGAGTGAGTATTATGACAGATAACTTGAGCTGACCCCCTGTTAGAGATGTTTGAATGGTTAGGCAGTAGCACAAGTATGTGTAGTAAATGTTCCTGGAGGCTCCTAATAGGGTGATTCGGTGAAAGTTGCTGTGTCTGGCACTAATCCAACTCGGAGGGTTCCTGCACAGACATGGGTTTGTCTAGCATGCAGCATTGCTTATAACCAGGATTAGCCCAGACCCTTGCAGCTAGACTCTCAAAGGGTGCCTAACTGCCTCTCTAGATGCCTAGGTCCAACATTTAAGTACCACTGACATTCACAAAACCACTGCTCAGCTGCTGCCTAACCCTGCTTAAGTCCTGATCAGGTTGTTGGCTTCTGAGAATCTCTTTCTTGGATGCCTAACTCTCCTCATACAATTAGGGTTTGGTAACAAGAAGCCCATCAAAGACATTTACAAGAGACTATTTAATTTTTAAATGGTCCTGCCTTGATTCCCTAAAAGTCTGGCTTCCAGTTCTGCTCCACTGAAACTGCTCATGGCAAGGAAGACCTCATTAATGGACTGTCAAGCCTCATTAATGGTCAGTCTCGCAGCCTTCCATGATTATCCTCTCCAAGTGATCTCTACCTTGCTGGCCACTCCTTCAGAAATATCTCTTTTAGTTGCTAGGCGTCTGTCCTTGGGCTCCATTTTTCTGTGCTTGCTCTCTGAGTATTTCTATCCATTCTCTCATCACCTCTATTTTGATGATTCTCAAATCCTCCTCTTCTTCTGTGCAGGCCACATCTTTCTTTTGTTCTGTCTCCTCATGGATAGTAAGATCCATTTGTCATGTTTCTCTTATCTTTCGTCCTAAAACCTCTCCTTTCACCTCTTGAGATGGAGAATTCCACTGTCCTCTCATCATTAGAGTTTGCAGCTCTGGGGTTACCCTTGAATCCTCACATCCAGGCTTTCACTAAACCTTATGTTTCTCTCTAATAGATAAAATCAAAAATCTGTCCTTTCCTTTTTGTGCTTACTACCAAAACTCTAATTCTTGTCTCGTTTCTGTCTCGCCTGAACTCCTGTCACCACCACCACCACCTTTCCAGTGTTCCCGACTCTCTCCCCTTCAATAGGTCCAGTCTTCAGCAGCTGAATATAAGAATGGCAATACTGGGTCAGACCAATGGTCCATCTAGCCCAGTATCCTGTCTCTGACAGTGGCCAGTGCCAGATATTTCAGAGGGAATGAACAGCACAGGCAGTTCTGAGTGATCCATCTCCAGTCATCCTGACCCTGCTTCTGGCAGTTGGATGGTTAGGGACACCTGGATCCTGGGGTTGCATCCCCAACCTTCTTTTCTAATAGCCATTGATGGACCTGTCTTCCATGAATTTACCTGATTAACTTTTTTTTAAGCCAGTTATATTTTTGGCATTCACAGCATCCCATGACAGAGTTCCACGGGTTGACTGTGCATTGTGTAGACAAGTACTTCCTTATGTTTGTTTTTAAACCTGCTGCGTGACCCTTAATTCTTGTGTTGTGTGAAAGAGGTGAATGATACTTCTTTGTTCACTTCCTTCACACCAGTCATGATTTTATAGACCTCTATCATTCCCCAGTATTCATTTCTTTTTTAAGCGAAACAGTCCCAGTCTTTTTAATCTCTCCTGATATGGAAGTTGTTCCCTATCCATAATCATTTTTGTTGCTCTCCTCTTCCAATTCTAATATATCTTTTTAGAGATGAGGCAACAGAACTGTGTGCAATATTCAAGGTATGGACATACCCATGGATTTACATAGTGGCATGATGATATTTTCTGTCTTAGTATCTATCCCTTTCTAATGATTCTTAACATTGCTACCTTTTTTGACTGCCACTGTGCATTTAGAGGATGTTTTGAGGGAGCTATCCACGATGATTCTAAGATCTTTCTGGTAACAGCTAATTTAGACCTCATCATTTTGTATGAATAGTTAAGATTGTTTTCCAATGTACATTACTTTGCATTTATCAACACTGATTTTCATTTGCCATTTTGTTGCCTAGTCACTCGGTTTAGTGGCTCTTTGCATTCAGCTTTGGACTTAACTATTTTGTATAATTTTGTATCATCTACACATTTTGCCACCTCGCTGTTTACACCTTATTTCAGATCACTTTTGAATATGTTGAACAGCACATATCCATGAGGGACCCTACTATTTACCTCTCTCCATTATGAAAACTGACCATTTATTCCTATCCTTAGTTTCCTGTCTTTTTAACTAGTTACTGATCCATGAAAGGCCCTTCCTTCGTATCCTATGACTGCTTAATTTGCTTAAGAGCCTTTGGTGAGGGACCTTATCAAAGGCTTTCTGAAAGGCCGGGGACACTACATCAACTGGATTACCCTTGTCCACATGCTTGTTGACACTCTTAACTAATTCTAATACATTGGTGAGGCATGATTTCCCTTTATAAAAGGAGTGTTGACCAACATACCATGTTTATCTTGGTGTCTGATAATTTTGTTTTTTGCTATAGTTTCAAACAATTTACCTGTTACTGAAGTTAGGCTTCCTGGCCTATAGTTATCAGAATTGCCTTTAGAGCTGCTTTTTTTATTTTTAAAGAATAGACATTACATTAGCTCCAATCCAGTTATCTGGTACAGAGGCTGACTTAAATGATATACATACCGCAGTTCAGCAGTTTTCATATTTGAGTTCCTTCAGAACTCTTCTGTGGCTATCATTTATCCTGGTGACTTATTACTGTTTAATTTATACCCAGAGCTCCTCTATTCCTCAGATCTATCACCTACAAAGAATGGGTCTGGTGTGGGAATGTCACTCATCCCTTGTAGCAAAGACCGCTGCAAACAATTCATTTAGCTTCTCTGCAATAGCCTTGTCTTTCTTGAGTATTCCTTTAGTTGAGTACTCCTTTAGCGCCTTGATCATCTAGTGGCCCCGCTTCCTGTCCGTCAGGCTTCCGGCTTCTGTTGTACTTAGAATTATTTTTTTCTTTTCTTGTTTCTCTGACTGCATCAGTCTGACACTGCCAGTCTCTTTACTGATTCCGTGTCCTTGTGCATAAAATTCAGCCTTGTTTGTCTTCAATTGCGATTCTCCTTCTTGCCTTGCCTCATCACAAAATAATAATAATAATTAAAAAAAAATTGGCAAGAAGATGTGAGGAACTGTGTGTGTGTGAGAAAAAAATAAGCATGGGGATGTTATTTCCCCCCCCCCCCCCCCGTCCCCTCTTTACGGTTCCTCACATCTTCTTGTCAATTGCTGGAAATGGGCCATTTTCATTACCACTACAAACCGTTCTTTTTCTCCTGCTGATAATAGCTCACCTTAACTGATCACTCTCCTTATAGTGTGTATGGTAACACCCATTGTTTCGTGTGTGTGTGTGTGTGTGTGTGTGTGTCTTCCTTCCTATTGTATTTTCCACAGCATGCATCCGATGAAGTGAGCTGTAGCACACAAAAGCTTATGCTCAAATAAATTTGTTAGTCTCTAAGATGCCACAAGTACTCCTGTTCTTTTTGTGGATACAGACTAACATGGCTACTACTCTGAATCCTTTAAGAAAGAGATTAATTTTGACAGCTTCTAATCAATTTGTTATTGCTCACTTAGAGTAACTGATGTCTCTCCCCGTCTCTCCTTTTAGACAAGCAGATTGACCTGAGTACTGTGGATCTGAAGAAACTGAGAGTGAAAGAACTGAAGAAGATCCTAGATGACTGGGGTGAAACATGCAAGGGCTGTGCAGAAAAATCAGACTATATTCGCAAAATCAATGAACTAATGCCTAAATATGCACCAAAGGCAGCCAGTTCACGGACAGATCTCTGACCAATGTAATGGCCTCTGTCATACTAGCACCTCGTACAAACTACATTAATCTGTTTTGTTTCTTATGAAGCCTTTTTTGTAACTTATTTAACTGGGCTCCCAAGGCTGTCAGTTTGGAGCTGGAGCAGTTGTGAAATGCTCATTCAACACCCCCGTTATGTCATGTCTCTAGTTTGTATTTCTCTTGATTCTGGTTTAGTTTAGGACATCACAATCTGTATGGGATTTTTTTTATTAAAGTAAGAAGAAATCTATTCTTTTTCTACAAAATCTGGGTTGAAAGGAGTTCAGTAGAAATCACAGGAAGGTACGGCTATAGCTCAGCTGAACTTAGTCTGCTAAAACTAGCAGCAGTGATGTCCTGGTGCACAAATTTGAGCCGCTCTAGCCCTGTGGGCATATACGCTTCCCAGCTGCTACAATAAGACTCTTCGCTGGAGGCTGGTCATAGGGTGGGTGAGAGGTTTGGTGTGATATAAGACCCTGCACAAGCTTCACTGTGAGTCATAGACTCCAGTTAGGGTGCAGACTGTACCTCTCATGCTCTGTCAGGCAGGGGCAGCGGGGAGGGGTGAGACCAGGGCCTGCACCCTGGTCATGTAAATGCAGCTTTACCCTAGCCCTGGCTCCTGAGTCGTAGTGTGGAAGGGGGTGAGTTCCTGGTCCAGTGCTGGGGGGGGGCACGCACACAAAGGGGCTGGGGCCCTGGTAGCAGGATGCCAGGGGCAAAGCACCTCCGGCCGGGCACGATGCCGAGATGGTCCTATGCAAGGCCCAAGGCTGCTCCACTGGGGAACGGGCCGGGCACTGTTGGCTGATCTCAAGGAGCAGTGGGCCGCCCCGCTCCTGCGGCAGGGGGCGCTGTGGGGGGCCGGGCCATCGCCCATTCTTCCCCTCCCTCGAAGCCGGCGCCCTCCAAGTTGATCCCCTGTCGGGGGGGGGAAGATGTAACTGTCCTTCCCCATTGGGCCTTTTTTGGTCACGTGACTCCGGCCGCGTGGGTGCCGGGAGGCTGTCCCTTGTCATGTGACGGGTGCCTCGGCGCCAGCTCGCCATTACCCCTGACGCCACCATGCGGCGGGACGCGGAATGATGACGTGAGGCCCGCGCGGCGCCGCGGCCGGACTCCGGAGCCGCCTTCGTTCCCTTTTGTCCAAGATGGCGGCGGCCGCCGGAGGCGCCTCCTGAGCCGCGGGTCCGGGAGCCATGAAGCGGGGCAGCGAGCGGGACCCCAGCCCGGGCGGGGCCGGGGGAGGCCGAGCCGCCGCCGCCGCCGCCGCAGCCAAGCGGCCCCGGGAGCGAGAACGGGAAAGCAGCAGCAGCCGGAGGGGCCCGCACCGGAGCTCGGGTGCCTCTCGCAGTAGCCGGGACAAGCTCCCGCCTGGCGGCGGCAGCGGCGCCTCCAGCTCCCGCAGCCACCGCGGTGACGAGCGAGCCGGAGGCAGCGACTCCAACCACCGCACGGCGGGGAGCGGCTCGGCCTCCAGCGCCCGCAGCAGCCAGGCCGCCCCCCCCTCCACCTCCTCCTCCTCTTCGTCGTCCCGGGCGCTGGGGGCCCCCAAGGCCAAGGCCCTACCGGGGGCCGTGGTGGCCCCGTCACTGCTGCTGGCGGGCCCCCCCCCGGGGGCAGCACCCTCCCTGCTGCTGGCCCCGCTGGGGGGCTCGCCAGGGCTGGTGGTGGAGCCGCCCGGCTCCTGCGAGTACAAGACGTTGCTGGTGAGTGGGCTGAGTGCAGCGCTGCCTGACCAGCTGCTGGAGGATGGGCTCTTCCGCCAGTTCCAGCGCTTTGCGAGTGGGGGCGCTGGCGACATCAGTGTGAAGCTCTCCCACACGCCCGAGCTTGGCCGTGTCGCCTATGTCAACTTCCGGCACCCGGGGGACGCCCGTGATGCCCGCAGACACGCCCGGGCCCGGCAGCTGCTTCTGTACGATCGTCCCCTCAAGGTGGAGCCTGTGTATCTGCGTGGGGGTCGCAGGAGCCGCACACCCCCACCTGTGCCCTCCCCAGAGCCTCTGGGCTACCTGCCACCCATCCACAGCACCTACCAGTATAAGCAGAGGTCACTCTCACCTGTTGCCAGCCCTTTATTGAGGGAGCCAAGGCCCCGACATGCTCATGCCGCGGCTGCAGCCTTTGCCTTGGAGGCTGCTGCACTCGGGCTCTCCCGGGAGCGGGAGAGGGCGCTGGATTACTATGGGCTGTATGATGAGCGTGGCCGACCCTATGGCTACCCCATAGTGGCTGAGGAAGACCTGATGCCAGAGGATGACCAGAGAGCCACCCGGAACCTGTTCATTGGGAACTTAGATCATAACGTTTCAGAGGTGGAGCTGAGACGTGCTTTTGAGAAGTATGGCATCATTGAGGAGGTGGTGATCAAGCGCCCTGCTCGAGGTCAAGGTGGGGCCTATGCATTCCTCAAGTTCCAGAACTTGGACATGGCCCATCGGGCTAAGGTCGCCATGTCTGGCCGCGTTGTTGGCAGGAACCCCATCAAAATTGGCTATGGTAAAGCCAACCCTACTACTCGACTCTGGGTAGGCGGACTTGGACCAAGTACATCCCTGGCTGCCCTTGCTAGGGAGTTTGATCGCTTTGGTAGCATCAGGACTATTGACTATGTGAAGGGGGATAGCTTTGCCTATATTCAATATGAAAGCCTGGATGCTGCCCAGGCTGCCTGTGCGCAGATGAGGGGCTTCCCCTTGGGCGGACCAGAGAGGAGACTTAGAGTGGATTTTGCCAAAGCTGAAGAGACAAGATACCCCCAGCAGTACCAGCCTGCACCGCTCCCAGTGCACTATGAGCTGTTACCTGATGGATATAGCAGGCACAGAAGCCTAGAGCAAGACTTAAGGGTGAGAGATAGGACTCCTCCACATCTCCTGTACTCGGACAGAGACAGGAGCTTTGCAGAGGCAGACTGGGCTAGCCCTGCCAAAAATGCTGAACGCAGAAATAACTTGGAGAGCTACGGCCGATCTGTGCGTAGCCGCAGCGGAGAACGTTGGGGTAGTGACAGTGACCGCAGCGTGCCCAAGCTTTGGGAAGAAAGGCGGAAACGCCGGAGCCTTTCCAGTGACCGTGGAAGGACTGCTCATTCGCCTTACGAGGACAGAGGCAGGACAAAGGCCAGTGGGTTAGCTTTAGATCGCAGCCCAGACAGGGTTCGCAAAGAGAACAACACTACAGAGTCTGGAACAGAGAGAGACCAGAGTAACTCCCTTCAGAACAACCGGCACGTATCTGAGGAGAAACCCCATCGTGAAACTTCTGATCTTCCTCAGCCTAAAAAAAGGGACAGCGAACGCAATCATCGAACTGGTGAATCGGAATCAAAAACTCACGAGGAGCCAAAATCTGAGACCAAAAAAGTAAAGAATTTATCAGAATTCGCTCAGACACTGCAACTTGCTTGGAACGGGCTTCTTGTGTTAAAAAATAGCTGCTTCCCCACGTCTATGCACATCCTGGAGGGAGACCTAGGTGTCATCAATGGGCTCCTAAAAGACCATTCATCTGGTGGGAAGTTAACACAGCTCAAGATTGCTCAAAGACTTCGACTTGACCAGCCCAAGCTGGATGAAGTAACTCGCCGTATCAAACAAGGCAGTCCTAATGGTTATGCTGTGCTACTGGCTACCCAAGCCACCCAAGGAGGGGTAGGGGCTGAGGGGACCTTTCCTGTTGTGGAGCCTGGCTTGCAGCGAAGGCTTCTCAGGAATCTGGTCTCCTACTTGAAACAGAAGCAGGCTGCTGGGGTGATCAGCCTGCCTGTGGGAGGGGCGAAGTGCAGAGACAGCACAGGCATGCTTTACGCTTTCCCTCCTTGTGAATTCTCTCAGCAGTACCTCCAGTCAGCACTAAGGACATTGGGAAAGTTAGAAGAAGAACATATGGTGATAGTTATAGTCAAAGACACTGCCTAGAGCCCACACTGTCTCTTCAGATTCCATGTTTTCTTTGTGTGTGTCACAACCCAGTTGTTTTTAAGGCCGATCATTTTGGTGGAAGCCCAGTAAACCTTAAACAAAACTGTAAGATTCTTAGTTTCTAATTAATTTTAATACCATTTGAATAGTTCCAATTTTATTCGTTTTTTAATATGTGACACTGTCCACTGTGTTCTGTATTTTTATTTTTTAACTGTATGGAAAGTTGTCAGTAAAGCCTTGTTCACTGATGGATTTTTAATCTTGTGCAGTATCTTGGTTTTTATGGCCTTACGAGGGGCTAGTTCCCTGTCCTCCCAAGAGCTAAAAGATGATGCCTCCTCCCTTTCCAGTTTCTCAGACCTATAGTTCCCCTCCCTCTTTCCAGGTGCCCTGGAAGATTGGGGGAAGACTTCTTTATGATGTATGAGAGACACTGAAATGTCAATTCATGTTCTTGGCCTGCTTGCTTTGTATATTATAAATTTGAGTCTTGACACTTTTCTGCTACTTCTCCAATATTTGATAGAGGCGTCCCAGGTAGAGAAGTTCCAAGGAAGTGAATCCTGATCAAAAATAGAAGTGCATTTTATTCATTGTTTTAAATCTTTTTTTTAACAGCTATTTAACATTTGAGAGAAAAATGCTTCTTGTAAAAGGTCGCAAGGACTGACCAAGAAGCTTTAAAAAAAAATATAGGTAGACACATCTTGACATTCCTGATAATTTTAGGGGGGGGAGGGATTAAAAAAAAACAAACCCTGCCTTTCCTCTTTAGAGAGAACCCTCTTGGGCCTCTGTTATACATAAACAAATAAAGGGCACAAGCTTAGTTTTTATTGCACTGCAGGTGCTCTTTTGTATAGTGCAGAGCTTGACTATCTGGACAAGGTTAACTGCCATGGTTTTGCCAAAGTTAAATTGTTTGCAGGATTCTAAAGGAGGAAAAAATACCTTTGGCTGTTTAAAAACATAATTATGTATTAAGAGTTAATTTTCCTAAGATCTTGGAGTGTCCTGCCACAGTAAGAGCATAAACAAGGAATGAAAATTGGAATTGAAGAAGGGCCGGTTCCTTCCGGTAGTCTGTGAGGTGGTTGTCTGACAGAAGCTAGGACATTTGCCTCTCTAATTTCTCAGTATCTTAATGATGGGGGTTAACCATTCCAAACTTGATTTAAAAGCCACACAGTTACATTATGTTATAACGCTGGTAGCCTTTAGCAGTCTTCAAGAAGCATTTCTAGGATTTAAAAAAACAAACAAACCCTAGTTTGTCTTTGAATTTCCAGACTTTTTTTTGTTGTAAAACAATGCTGGAGGATCCAAACATCTCCTTTGTGGGTGTGAGCCAGACACTCGGTGGCAGAAAAGACCCTTTTAAAACTGCTGTCAGCTAATATGCTGGTATGACTGGTAGCAGAAGCTATGTAAGGGGGAGGTTAATGCACACTAATAAAGCCCATTTATCCTGCAGTTTTAGACTAGGGACAGCAGTGTTGGTGCATGGTCAGTTCCTTGTTTCAATAATGTAAATAATTTGTTGTTTTTATTTAATACAGCGGTTATAAAGCTACTGGGTGAGTTTAATAATGAGGCTTCCATAGTAATGCCCCCCGCAAGTACAACATGTCTAAAAGTTGGAGGCTAGCTGGCTTTGACTAGGGCTTTCAGTTTTTTAACCGTGTTGTGGCCAAGTCCTGTAGTGTTGATGGTTCCTTATGTAAGCTATCAGCGCCTTGAAGTGTTAATTTGTTTTTTTTTAAACCAACTGCTATTAAATATTCCACATGGTCAGTGTTAGAGAGCAACTCTAACTTTTGTCACAAACAGCCTGTGTATTGAAGACATTCAGTATTGAAAGTGCAGTTGTGAACTGAATCTTTTACTGCCTATTGCTGTGAATTCTAGCTGCTACTGCTTCTTTGGTTGAGTGGCAATGACTGCTTGTTATGTGATCTGAGTTGGAAGGGTCCAGAGACAGATGATTCCCTGAGGCAAAGCCAGAAAAATGTTACTTGAGCTCTGCAAAGGCCCAAGTAAATAGTCATTAGAACTTCAGATTATTAGAGCTTTAGCCTTGTACTGTTGCTTCCTGAATGGGTTTCTGTTCAATGGGGCTGAGTGTTTATGAATGGAGTTCATCATTCCCAGGATATGGTTGTGCCCCTGGTGTCAAGAGTACTCCGACAGCTAAAGTTACTATTAAAAACAGGTGCCTGTTATCAGCCTAGCATTGAATGTATGCTAGATGTAGAAAAATAAGGCCAAGGTCCTTGCCCCAAAGACTTCACAGCAGATAAGGCATGGGGAAATGTACTGACAAGCAAGTAATAGTACATGGGTGCTGCTAGATCTATGACATTTTTTTCCAGCTATGAGAACCCTTCACGGCAGGGCCTCAGTGAAGATGCAATGAGAGGATGGCAGCACCATCCTAGGGAGGCGCAACAGGTGGTAATGTCATGTGACCTTAACATCTCATTGACTGTAGGAGACTGGCCCTATAGTGTCTTTTAGATACATACGGGGCCACAAAAGCATGGGTCTTGATAAATGTGAATCTTGCCTGACCCTTGTGGATAGATGAGATTTTTGGGGAGGAGGAAGGAAAATGTAAGCCAGTCTCTGCTCTGGGGAAAGACATGAAAACAATTCCCATCTACTCTAAAACTAGCAGTGGGAATTGTAGCATAGACATAGCTCCAGCAGTGAACTTTTTTGTTGCTGTTTTAGTAAATGTGCTGAAAAGCATAACACCAGCATGGTGGTAAAAATGGTTCTGCCTTGTCTACACTAGGATTTTGTACTGGTTTTAACAGCAGATCAGTGGCCATTTTTGGGGACAGTACCCTGGGAAGAGAGCCTGGTTGAACTGATTTCTAGGCTGTCTTGCTCTAGTGGAGAATTTGGTTGCTAGGATAGAGCTGACGCAGAGCACAAACTGTTCAGCGTGTCCATGCTATAAACCACTTATTGCAATGCCCCTTGGGTAAATATCCTGGCACTGCTCCCTGTGGGACATTTCAAAAAGCCCTTAATGCATTATGTACTACTCGTGCTGTTAGACCAGAAAGCCGCCTCGCTGAAGTGGCACTGTAGGCATACAGCATGCATATAACCTGTTTAAAAGAGTCTTGTATAGGGATCTTTTTTTAATGGTTAATTTCTGTAGGGTAGACAAAGTGAATTAGCAACTGTTGGAGGGAAGTACCACTGTGGGAGGCTGGGCAGAGAGTAAACACTGTCTCCTGTTGTGGTTAAAAACATTCTACTCGGGATAGTGCTGGCCTGACTCTCTGCCTGAGGCTTGAACTGAGGAGGAGGAAGAAACTCACTGGGCTTCCCTGCTCTCTACTCAACATCATTCTTTTTGTGAAAACTTCCCATTCTGAATTCTAGGAATAGACAAAAGAGCAACCCACCAGGGTAAGTTAAGAAAGGTGTAAAAGTTTTCAGAAGAGACACGTTTTCAGCCAAGTGGTGGCTTGTTTTTTGAGCACCAGGCTGTATGTAGTGGGCTTTGTTAGGGCCTGGAATTTGATGTGAAAGTGAACGACTTAGTTCTGCTCTGTGTAACGAAAGCCAAGGCACCTAACCTAGGTGATTTGTAAGGTGGGGCCCTTGCAGTCTCAAATAGCAGCACCTTATTTGACTTACCTGTCATCTAGCCAGCATAAATAATATGATCTCTTCCTCTCTCGTGTTAATCCCACTACAAAACCATTACACTGTTATGGGCACTACATAAATGTTCAGGTATATGTTAAATCAGTAGTAAAGCAGTAAGAGGTTGGTTCAAGGCAGACCACATATGCTGTTAATCAGTACATATTTGTTTTGATCTAACCTTGTAAAAAGAGGAATCTGGAAGAGCTGTCAGGGATGTCCAAGGCATAGAGCTCCGGTGAGCAGCCTTAAGTGAGTGAAGGACAAGTTCTGTATCAGAACTGAACCTGTTTTAAGTGAACAGTTCTTTGTAACTGCAGCACTGCTCCTTCCTCCCACCCGATTTACCTTGTCCTTTGTGTTGCAACTCAGCCATTTCTCCCACAGACGGCTGCTAGTTGGGGTGTCTTGGGAGATACTGTGCTGCCAAATACTATTTGGGCAGGTCTGAGGGGGGAAAACATGGGTACAGCTCACAGCCATACGTAGAGACAGGACTTGTATTTTATTTTTTTTAATAAATACACTTTACATTAAAGAAAGGCCTTCAATTTGCAGTTTCCACAGAGGGTGTGAAAGGGAGAAAAAAAGATTAAAAAAACTTGAATCACAAGGGGAAAAAAGGGCCCAAACTGCAATCCTAGAGCCCCTTGTCTCCATGAATACCAGGGTGTCAGCCTCCCCCTCTGGCTGCTGTCACAGCAAGAACCTCTGCTTAAAACAGGCTGGAGGTTCAGTTACCCCCTGGGGCTTTTCCCTAAAGGCAGGTGACACATACACAAGCTAGCAGCAAATGGCAACACCTGTTTAAAAAAAAATTCTCAATTCTTGGCAATTTTAGAAACCATGATCCTCTTATTTCATTTAGTACTCGGTAAAAATGCCCCTTTTGTTAATTTTAAACAATTTTTCTCCCCCATAACCTGACCCGTGGTAACAAGATACTAGATTGATACAAAGTTCAGACCCTTTTTACTATAACACCTGCCTTTTTTTTTTTCCTTTTCCTTTTTTTTTTTCTTTTCCTTTTTTTGGTTTTATATAAAACTATTTTTGTTCTTTAGGAAAGAACTTTGTACAAAGAAAATATATTCTGAAATAACTTCAGACGTTTCCGTGGAGAGGAGAGTCTCATCTCAGCCTAAAATTAAAAATTAAAAAAAAAAAAAAGGCAGAGAGAAAGAGGCCTAACCCCGCTCTGTTTATTCAAGCGCCTCGATCTGACCCAAACCAACACAACTGATGGGCTGGAGTTCCTTGGATGTCCCAAGGGGTGCTCAGAAATTGCTTCCGAGTTGGTCTCTTGTCTTCTGGGAAGGGAACTTCTCTTGATGCCAACACCCTGCGTGGTGGTCACTCCTCACTCATTCAGAGACAAGATTATGTCGTCTTCCAAGTCAGAGTTATCTGAGCTGTCAGCTGGAAAGGGGACACATGGGTTATTTGTTTGGTGTATGTGGAAAAAATGCAGCTGTCAGGCCAGCTAAGTAATGGAGCCTGTTCTGCATCAGTCAGTTACAAGAGACCACCACCACCTGCTCAAGCAAACTGACCACAGACCAATGAACTCCTTAGCATTAGCAGTGAGAGAGACAGCCTGTAATTGTGTTTCAGGCCAGGAAGTCAACTGGCATAAGGTGAGTGCGCACTAGGGTTTTAGTGGATCAAAGGGACTGGTGCAATTTTGCCCAGTATAATTCATGTAAGTTGACAGAATTCCCTTGCACAAGTGGGGCTGGAACTTTCCACCAGGAGGTTACTCATATGTAAGCTGTTTGCACAACTTATTGGGAACATATAAATGACATAACTTCATGTTCTTGGGACAGGACAGATGTGGTTTTGCAACACAGTTATCCCACACATTATTTCAAGAATTGACATCCTACCTTGATGTGTGGGCTCTGCATAAGTTACTAGTTCATTATGTAGCAAACTGGACACCAAAAGCTACATTCTTATTGAACAGTTGTTGCCTTTCCAGGCAGGGCACTGCTGGGACCTCATTAGTGAGGAAAGTCAATAATTCATTATACTTACACCATCATTTATAGCACCTCCCACAAAGCACTTCACAATGAAATAGCTGCACAGCACTCATTAAAGGTGACCTGCAGAGCATTTCTAAAAACCAGGCTTTTGCCCTTTTTAGCTTTGTGAGGCAGAATGAAGACATGAAAGTATTTGCCAAGAGTTCCACCCCCCACCCCACCACCACTTGCTTTAACTTTAAACAGGAAAGTCCAGTCTCCCTCAGTTGTGCTGCAAGGGAGTATAAAGTGACAGAGATGCATACCATGAGTTCTCAGGCCCTAGCTGAAGTGACATGGTTACTGAATCTTTAACCAAGATGGCCTAAGTATCTGTTGAGTGCTATAGTTAACTAGGTGTTAAAAGCAGTTTTAAAGAATACCCAAAACTCACTCTCCTCTCAGCTTCCAGTCTCTTATGATTTTGCTTACATTTCATGAGTTCTCCAGAGAGCCTTCCAGGGTAAGCAAAGCCTCAAAAAAGGGGACAAACCTTTTAGGCCTTAAAAAAAAAAGGGGGGGGGGCGCGGCTCAGGGCACAAGTCTGTTTTTTCCCCTTTGGAGGTACCTTTCATATAGGTAGGAAAAATGGGTTGGCAAAAGTTAGTCAAAGAAATGTTTTATATTCTGAAGTATCCAGTATCACAAGCTCACTGCCCAGACAACTCAATGCCCAGATGGAGTACTTCACAAGCAGCTGGACTCCTTTCAACTTTTCCTTTCGCTTAAAAAGATTATCTGGGAGCTATTTCCATGGTCCTGATTTATACAGAGGAAATGTTTATAGCAACTTTCCGGTGCTGCTGATTTCTGTGGCCAGGCTGGGCCAAGATCTCTGACCACTTCAGGAGAACCAGCTGCCACACATCTCAGAAGTTTCAAGAGAAAGTACAAGTCAACCCAGCTGCGTGTTCTGCCATGGGGCGGGGTGGGGCTGGGCAAGGGACAGCAGCTGCTGGGCTGAAAAGTCAGGGGAGCTGAAGGAAAGCTGAAGTTCCAGAGTGTCCCTGCCCAAAATGCTTGGCTGCCCTTTCAGCTGTGACCCACTAGCCAATCAAGTCTCAGCCTCTATTGTAAAGCCTAGGAGAGCAGTAGCTATGGCAATGCAATGGGAGCTGAGCCACAAAGTGCTGCTGTAAAATAGCAACTAGGTTACATGGAGAAAGAGGAGGGACAACAGATCTGAAGAGTCCAGAAAACATGGAGAGGAAAAGAGGCAGAAAAAGAAGTTATTACTAGCAGGTGGGAATTGAATGAGAGAGAGGCATCCTGATCTCACGAGGAAAGAATTTCTTGGCTGATCAGCCTTCAGCCATGTCCTTAAGAACTCAACGTATGCCTCAGGTGTACCACCACTATCACTACACTGGCCAGATAGCACAGAACCTTTCAAGATGTTTACAAGCACTTATCTTGTCAACTGTTCTCACACTGCCCAAATGAGACCACACAAACCTGTTACAACTGCCATGAGGGACAGCACAATGCTTCACTGGGTCCTGTAGGGCTCTTCAATTCAAACACTGGCTGTTCTCGCAACACAAACCCTTAAATCTGCAAATACATATGCCTGGAGACGGCTCACATAGTAGCTTGGCAGTCACGGTTCCAGGTGTTAGAATAGTAGTTCACAGCTCAGCCCAACACTCAAAAGCAAGTTATTCTGCTGTGAGTTGCCAGTCACCAGCAAGAGAGACAGAAATGCCCATTTTAATCGGACACTTTACTTGCAGATACCCAAGTTCAGCCTGTCAGCAAGAGGCTTCTTCCCAGGGCCTGCATCAGAACTCCTGCTGAGCTTCTTTCTGTAGGGCATTACCAGGGGGAGATAGCCCCACATTTCCTAGGAGCGTTTTCATAAGGACATCCTGACTCAGACAGTGAAACGAGCTTCTGCAAGAACCCCAGTGGGTGCAGAAATTGCCCTGGTCCAGAAAGGCCAAGCTTCAAGCTGCTTTGTGCAGATCTCCTCCAACCCAAGTGATGCATTAGGCTGAGAGGAACATCTGCACGTTTTAAATGTTTTCACAGGTGATTCCTGAAAAGGCAACCCCTCCCTGCCCGGGACATGAGTACCAGGGTCACTCACGTCCCCATTTTCATTGTTCCTTTAATTATTATGTCCCCACACTGTACATGGGCATACTAACTGTGCCAAGCTTAGGGAGGGTTGTCAAGAAATACCAATATAGCCAGTAAGAAGCTCAAAGGGCCAGTACCACTGGGGGGCAGAGGAGGAGAGGCGAAGTGCTATACATTGGACAGTGCATCTTAAGATTGGACTCTAAGCAGTGAATACAAGGATCCGAGTCTCTGAGGCTCACTGGTGTCCCCATGACTGGGAACTTGTAAGACATGACTGCAGCCTCAGGGAAGGCAGAGGAGAAGATGAGGATGAGGTAAGTAGGAGATGCCTGCTGGACCTGGACCACACTAGCCTGACAAAGCTGAGTCCAAAAAGAGGAGCCGCCACAGGACCCAGCTACCCATACAAGTTCATCCTGACCAGAGCATGGCTGAGAGTCCCACTCCTAGCTAGAGACTCCAAAGATGCAGGGGAACGTCACAGCCATCTTGGAGGGTCAGCTGCACTATACAAGTTCAAAGTAGAGCCTCAAATAGTCCAAAATCACAGGGCACGTGCTCAGCAACTTCTGAGCAGGCAGCACACTCAGTGCAAGAGGTGCTGATGCTACTCATAAATGACCCCTTTGGTAGAGGCTTGGAACTTGGGCCAGGTGAAGCTGTGACATGTCCTTTTAGCCGGGTGACTTATGTAGCCCTTGTAACTGATGGCAGTGGGAAGAAGCCTAAAGGAATTACCCGACAAACCACTTTGGCTAGCTTCTGAACAAGAGCACCCCATAGTGCTGTCTCTCTGCAAAGCTGTCCTTAGGAGCACTATGTCCATAATAGCTATGTATGTACAGGGCCAGTATGCACCCTACTCCCAAACCTGCTTCCCATCCTACCCCAACTTTAGCTGACACGGCTAGTGAGGCACCATTCAAAACTGCAGATGCTGAAATGAGGCACAAAAAGCACCTGACTCAGGTATTTGCAGAAACACATGGGCCAGCATGGGGAGCCAGAGCAAGAAGAGAGCCAGCCAACTGCTGCAGCTGCTCCTCCTCACCAGGCTGTGGTTCTACCTCCCTGCCCATGGTCCAGGCCACCACATACGCAGGGAAGGGATCAGCAACTCCCGGACTCCCATTTCCTCTGCTTCTTTTCTACCTCCTCCCTATTTTCTACTACACCGAGAAATGAAGTGGGCAACAAGGAGATGGGGTGGGAGATAGCTGAGAAGGGACATGTGATGGGGTGGGAACCAGTCATGGGCAGTGCTCTGGTGGAGCATAGATGAGTGCCAGCCTGTTTTCCCCCAATGTGCCCATTGGAAAGGGGTCACACACACCCCCACCCCCAGTGTTCACAGGCTGCAATTTTACTGCAGGGTTGACAACCTCAAACCACCAGTCCAAATCTAGATCTAAAACCCCAGAATAAACTTGATATTACATGTCCATTTGCCATATTAGTAATGCTCCACCCCTCACTTCTCTACATTCACCCCCTTCCCCTTCTATAAATCACAGGCCGCTCAGGAATGAGTGGTGAGGTGTGTCTAATTCCCTCGAGCATCAGGAGTTGGATGATTACTTTAACTACTGTCCCTAAGTGTCAAACCTGTTACCCACTGGCCTCTCTAATGGAAGCCTCTGCTTTGTATCTCCCATATAAGACTGGAGTTTTCTATGTGCTTTTCAGTGCTGTAGACTGAGTAGTTTTTAATACTTTAGGCATCAAGTCTAAATGCTCGGTGCCCAGCTGAGATTTTGGAGCCAATTAGTGATCTCTGTGACTCAGTATTCAAACAGGTAAAGTCGTGAGCAGGAAAGGTGTACTCACATTGCCTGGATGTCAGATGATCACTTATTCTCTGCTGCAGCCGCCTCCCCTTCTACCGAGACTCAATCACAGATTGATGTAAATGGCACATGTACACATTACAGCCATTTATTAGAACTAAGAGCCAATTTACTTGCAAATGCAGAGGTTTTTAAAGACAGTCAAGTTAAAATAAGCTCCTTTTCAAAGTGCACAAATTTTCACCCATTCCTGTGTAACCTCCCCTCTCCTTCCCACCAGTGTCTGCTACCTACCTGTCCTCAACTCCTTCCTCAATACCCATTCCCCTTGCGTCCTTACAAGCCAAAGTGCAGAGATGTCAGGTTCTTGTGGCTTCCTTACCATTCCCGCACAGCTGCTGAGTGCTCACAGCAGCCCTGTAGCCCCATCAGAGGAAGCAGGAACACAGAGTTAGTGGACAGGCCGGAGGCAGCCCCACAGGACTTTGCCTTTCCTCCAACAGTAAAATAAGTGGGGTAAGGCAGATGCAGCTCAGAATGCCAGTCTCCCCCTCTGGCAGAAGGGCCAGAAAGTGGTGAAAAGGCCCTGCAGGACCGAGTTTTAGTCACTTCTCTTCCTGGCACCGGTGACTCCTAAACTGAGATTTCCTTTAGTTTCAGTTCAGGTACCTGTCATAGGCCTGTTAGACCCCACTCTCCCAAAATAATACCGCTAAGTATCTATTAAAGTGCAATTCATTTTTAATTAGAGCTATGCAAATGTCCTGTTTGGACAAAATACCTACCACCTTCAAGAGAACTGCGGACTGACTGACATACATATAAGAAAATCTCTGGAGACCTGAGGGGGCATTACCCCCAAATTCATGAGTCTGATCACAGAGGAGCAGGGCTGCACTACAATGAAACAGAAGAAGAGCATGGATGAGTCTGCCAGCAAGAGAGACTCTGAACTTAGTGTAGAAGGCTATACCAGCTCAGAAACAGAACTGCCACTCAAAGCCTTCCAACCTGCCACCAAAGAGGTCAGGTTTCCATCTCGGTTCCCATCCAGCCCCATCACTGCAATATTTTAGCACCTCAAACATCATTTATCTTCAACACCCATGTAAGGTAGGGCAGTGCTACTACGCTCATTTGACAGATGAGGAACTGTAGCACAGAGACACTAAGTGAATACCTAAGATCACACAGGAAATCTGTAGAAAAGGTGGCAACAGAACTCAGATCTCTTGAGTCTCAATCCAATGCCACCTTAACCACAAGGTCATCCTCTCTTGATTGTTAAGCGTTTTCAAAATTGAAGTGCTAGACAAACTCCAAAGCCATTATTTATTTATTTTTCTTTTAAATGAAGTCTCTGTTTCTCCAAACCAGGAGGGAGAACAACTTCAACCTTATGCGTAGAGCTAAGTTAGCATTGGAATGGTCAGGGGCAATGAAAAAGCAAGCTCAGAAACGCCATGCTGGGTTATTCTCTAAGTAACTGCAGAAGGTGAAAGAGGCTCAAACCAGCAAGGAAGAAAATGGCTTCCCATTTCCATGAGTGTATAAACAAAGCAGAGGAGAAGAGAGGAGAGAAGTTACATAGTGGTCTGGGTCCCTCTGGAGAGCAGGATTTGTGAGCATACATAAAACAATCCTTCACACGAAGTTGCAGAACCTGCTTTTAAATTCTCTCAAGTGTATCTGGGAATAAAGATGGAAACAGTTTCCTTCCTAGACCTAACAAAGGTGATTCCCTCAGACCATGGTTGGTATTCACCAGTGAAGCTCTTTGGGAGGCCTAAAGCTGATTGAATGGGGGGGGACCAGTGCCTTTCATCCAGGGAGGGAAGGAGAGAAATCAATTTTTCCAGAGGGAAAATGTCTCTCTTTCATATTTGTGAGGATGGGACCACCTGTGACCACCAGTTTAGAAGTATACTTACTATCGCCAAGGATCAGCTCAACTTCCTCATCTGCATCAGAATCCTCATCTTCACCTTCATCCCCCTCTTCCAGCAAGTTGGCAAGCTCCTCATCATCAGAGGGAGCGAAATCATTGTCTCCATCCTCACCAGCATTCTCATTGTTCTCATCCTCCTCCAGCTCGGCCTCCAGCAGCTGGTCAGTGTCTAGTTCATCAAGGTCATCTGTATCATCATCATCTTCATCATCATCCTCTTCCTCTTGTTCTTCCTCCTCCTGCAGCGACAGCAAAAGAGCCCATTAGGACATGCAAAAGTATATGGGGACCCTTCCGAAGGAAATGCATAACTTCCCAAACTAAAGGTCACCCAACATTACTTGTAAACTCTACCCTCTTCACCCTTAAATCACATGATAGATGCTAGATTGACAGCCCTGGAGAAGTCCTTGTTACCCATAAAACAGGTATAACACAAGATAGTAACATCGCATGCCTAAACCCCATGATGTTACTTGCCAACATGCCTCACACAGATCTGCAGAGGCACGAGAGTTCAGTCCCAGCTCAATACAATCCCTGGCCTCATGCCAGGCTTACACAGACAGCTGTTTCTTCACAATTGGTCTGAGACCATTAATTCAGTCAGAGTAACTGGTATTGGTCACTGCTGACCAGGATGAGATTTGAGGTCCAGTGAAAATCTCTGTTATCCCATTACCAAACCACGAGCCATTCAATCCTCAGATTGTAAATTCTTTTAAAGTGGCTCAGCAGTCTCACTACTGAAATTTACACTGTGAAGCAGGGTCTCCATTCTACCAGTGTGCTGAATGAACAGCTTAAAGAGAAGAAAACAATCCATGGGAATTTTTGTTTGTGTTTAGTGATTGAATTTCTTATTTCATAAATTAAACCCTTTCCAGCCTGAATGTCATTTCTGGTATAAGCATGGTTTTATGAGTGGGATGAGGAGAATGGTAGCGCTCAATGATCCTTACACACAACTGAGAGGATACCAGCTGCACCAAAAAGTCTCTGAATTTCAGTTCCCTTTTAGTATTCTTGCACCTCTGTCACACCCACCCACACCCCTCTTCTCCGATGGAATATTTTCACATGGCAGGAAAAATACATCACTGAACCCTGGATTCTGATGGGGTATATGGGACACACCTTCCAAGATTATAAAGCAGTTGGGGAATATTTGACAAACCCATAAGAGACAGATACTCAATCCTGCCTCTTCCTGTGGATGGTTTCATTTTCAGAATTATTCTAAGGGAAGAGAAGCCCCATCTTCTTTGCTCCCCCACACCACACTTTTTTTTGTGTGTCTAATACACATACATACAAATGGTATTATGACTAAAAGCAGTAGGTAAATGTTCTCCAAAAGCATGTGCATCCACAGCATAGGGTTACTGAGCTTACTGTCCACAGCTGGAAATTTAGGAATAGCAGCAAGCCCTAACATTCTATCCATCCAGTGAGTTCTATTATTTTTAGATTCATGAAAGGCCTCCAAAGTATGTCTGTCACTCACTGGAAGTATTTACATAATTTAAAATGGGATGGATAAAAATAGATGTTAATAATAAAGAAAAAACGGATTTAAAAAAAATCTAGTTTATTAAAATTAAAGACATTTTTCTTTTTCAAAATCAACATGTTTAAAATTCAGTTTGGAATAACGGTAAAAGCCTAAATTTACTATAAACTATTAAAATCATTTAAATAAATAAAAAACAATATGGTATATCAATAAGCCCTCCTTCAATTTCAATGAGTTAAAAGGTGCGGCTTTATGTATAGAATTGGGGAGAACAGCTAATTTTTGAGGTCAACTTGAGTTTTATAAATATATGTCACAATGTCAAGTACTATATTATTGTCAGCCTTTACAACTGAGTAAATGCTAATATTTACATTTTTCCAAAAGTGCTTTCGGTTTGCTGTTCAGAATTAACCTTAATTACTTTTGGTTTCAGTTTAGCTGGCGGGTGGATTTTTTTTTTTTTTTTTAAATTCATTTGAGCTAGTTCGAAGTTGAGATGCCAACTGGGAGCTGAAAAAGCAGGAAAGCTTGTTTTACTCTTCAAATATATGAATAAAAAACAAATAACAGAAGATGAGTTCTACTAATTCTAAAAGCAAGAGCCCAGATTTTCAAGGGCACTTAGGCACCTAGATGCAGACTGGCGCCTAGTAGGATGTTCTAAAGCACCTAACTTCTACTGATTTCAATTCCAATTGTTTTTAATAGGAGTTAGGTACCTAACCTGTTTAAGCATTTTTGAAACTCCCACTAGAAATCTCTCCCCGCTTTTAGGCACCAAAATACCTTTGAATATCTGGCCCACAGTGATGAGAAACCATCAGTCAACTCACTAACTACAGTATATACTTCCACTGTTTAATAAATCAGTTTTAAATGCAAAATATGCTTTAATAAACTTAGTTTTTTCTTATGCATCCAATACATTTAGGATTGTTTTATTTAACTAAAAAACAATTTTAAAACACTGGTTTTGTGCATTTGTAATTGAATTCCAAGCTTGACACAAAACATTACAAAATCATCTAGTAAATAAGAAATGAGTCATCCAACCTTTTCTAATAATAAAAAAGGTAAAAATTAAGAGTACATGGAGCTATAGAATTGCTTCAACGTGTATAGATATAGTTTATCCTAGTGGTTAGCAAAAAGAACCAAAGGCTACATTTAGTTGCAAACCAACAGATTTTAATATTTATATCAACTAATGACAATGAACCTTTAAGAAAGTAACTAAAAAGTACCAGTGCAAAATAAGATTAAAATCAATTATTTAAATCAAGGTTTCTTTCTTGCCAAACAATCATGATTTAAATCTGCGATTTAAATCAGTCCACCCTGATTTTAACACACCACAACAATACTGTCTCAGCTACACAGATATCTCCCCAACCCCAGTAAAAGCAGACTCATTTCTCAAGTCTCCCATTCAGGCTACAGTCTGAGGAAAGCAATGAGCCTTACACTGTCCCATGAAAGTCAACAAATTCTGGTTGTGATGAACTAATGGAGGAACAAGCCCCAGAGCCAAGAGGCCTGCATGGAGAACACCTTTATCCAGTACCTAAATGTACAAGTTTTTTAGGGCAGCCAGCAGATACTAAATAACTATTTGAAAGCATATGCAGTATTGTTATAACCACGTTGGTCCCAGGATATTAGAGAGACAAGGTGACTGAGGTAATATCTTTTAATGGACCAAATTCTGTTGGTGACAGAGAGAAGCTTTTGAGCTTACACAGAGAAGAGGAGCTCCGTGTAAGCTCGAAAGCTTGTCTCTCTCACCAACAGAAGTTGGTCCAATAAAATATATTACCTCCCCTACCTTGTCTATCTGAAAGCAGATATTCTCAAACTGTGATCTACCCTTGCCAGTGGGCCACAGAATGAAACATTTTGAGACCCAAGTCATAGGGGGTTAGGGTGCTGAGAAGGGAGGTAATTCATGAAAGGAGTGCTGCAAAGGGTGGAACAGTTGGAGAATCTCAGTTCTAGGTGGACAAGTGAAAGTGCCCTATCTGATCTGACACAGGGGAGCACCTCAAGTAACAGAACCAAATCTGTTCTGTAAAGGTATTCAGGGGTTGCTGTGCTCAGTGATGAAACATCTAACTGATTTAAGAGCCTAAATCTCATTTTCAAAAGGAATTTAGGCAGTTAAGAGCCCAAATCACATTGACAGCCAATGGGATTTTGGCTCCTAAGTGCCTAAATCCCTTTTGAAAATGAGATTTAGACATTGCAACAATGAGTTCAGCACTGTCTAAATACCTATTAAAATCTATGCCTTAAAGATCCAAAGGCAGCACTCTGAATTGTACACAGAAGCAAAATGTCAGCCCGTACAACTCTGAAGAATAGATGCAACATGGTACCCCCACTAAACAACAGGCAGCTGGATTCTGCTTTCGTGTCTGAGCAGTCTTTAAGCCTAACTCTTTGTACAGGACAATGTAGTAATCGAATCAGTAAGTGAAAGGCCTTGCTAACTGTGGCAAGGTCTACACTAGCAAGAGTGAAAATGGTTGCAATTTTCTAGCCAAACTAACTGGGGACAAGGGTTTCAGTCCTGGGTGACTGGACTCATTTTACAGGCCCTCCGCCTGGGGCCGAAGGCTTGGGCTTCAGCTTTGGCCCCCTGCCCAGGGTGGTGGGGCTTGGGCTTGGCCCCCACCACCTGGGGCAGAGGGGCTTGGGCGGTCTTAAGCGTCAGTCTCCACTCCTGGGGTCGCATAGTAATTTTTGTTGTCAGAAGGGGGGGGTGCAGTGCAATGAAGTTTGAGAACCCCTCACCTATCAGACCATTACTTGGTCTGAGTTCATACCAGCTGATTCTAATGCAGGCCCTTACCTTCATCAGGTGAGACCATCCAGGTCTCAAAGACAAAGCTTTGTCATCCATATGCAGATTAAAATCACACCCCCCAACCATGTGACAATCTTCCCCAATGACCACCATACACACTGGAAGGGAGTGACAGACAGAACTGAACTCTGCAACCCTGTGCAACTCTGCAAGAGAGGGTGTTCTGGGCAGAAGAGCAAATTACCCTCTGGGATCTGAGAAAAACCAGCAAAGCCAGAATCTAACCCTGTCAAGGTCCCCAACTTAGCTGGCCAAGCCTCATGGTCAATGGAAATTGCGAACAGATCTAGAAGAATCAAAATGCACACCTGTCTCCACTGGAGATAAACTAACGAAACTTGTGTGTCTGCGGTATAACCGGGTCTGCATCTGAGGAAGGAGAAATTCAACACTCTGAAGAAACAGGGCAAATCAGCATGAGAGGTAAGGGGCCCAATTTTCAAATATGGGTTAAGCACCTTACAATCACCCATTTTAGGTAGTTACATGCTGGTTTAGGCAGCTAGGTCACCACATAGATGCCTAAAATGGGGATTTAGGTGCTTAACTTTGATAACTGGGCATTAAGGTTGGGACCTCTACAAGCATCTAAGTAATTTAGGTGCACAAATGCCATTGACTTTCAATGGGACTTGTGCTCCTAAGTCACGTATGTGCTTTTGAAAATCCTACTTCAAATGACTTGTCAAAGGTCATATATGCCTCTTTTAGCTCTATAAATCTAAATAAAAACACCACATTAGTGATAGAGATAAGAATACACCAGGAGTCAATCACCAGGCCACTGCTTCCCTTAAAAATGCAGTAGTAAGTTAAAACAGGAAGAGGTTCTGTTTATGAATGCTGAACATTTTTATTGACCATCACCTTCATAGCACTGTACCAACATTTCTCCTCAGCATTCCTGTGGTATAACTATGTAACATGCATAGGCTACCATGGGAAATCCATTGCAATACGCAAAGAAATAGAGAATCAGCTCTTCCTGATAATCAAAATATATGCAGAACCACTCTAATCTATGCCCCTTGTGGTTCATACATAAAATGCCTGCCCCACTTTTCTACTGATATTTGATAGGAAAGTGCTGACTTTACCTGGCTTCAACAAAAGCCCCGGCAAGAGATTTGTAGTGTACACTGCTAGCCTTAACTGTGTTATAAGGTGAACAAGAAACAAGCTGAAATAATAATTAAAGAGCATGGTAAAAAGAGACCCTGCCCAACATTACCAAAAATAGTGTCTACACACAGATTTGTACTGTTTTAGTGAAAGTGGTGCAAACCCCTGTGTGGGCACAGGGAGTGTTGTAAGCAAGACACAAGAAGTAATTCTTCCGCTCTACTCTACACTGATTAGGCCTCAACTGGAGTATTGTGTCCAGTTCTGGGCATCACATTTCAGGAAGGATGGGGACAAACTGGAGAGAGTCCAAAGAAGAGTGACAAAAATGATTAAAGGTCTAGAAAACAAGACCTATGAGGGAAGATTGAAAAAATTGGGTTTGTTTAGTCTGGAAAAGAGAAGACTGAGAGGGGACAAGATAACAATTTTCAAGTATGTAAAAGGTTGTTACAAAAAGGAGGGAGGAGAATTGTTCTCCTTAACCTCTGAGGATAGTATAAGAAGCAATGGGCTTAAACTGAAGCAAGGGAGGTTTAGGTTGGACATTAGGAACTAATTCCTAACTGTCAAGGTGGTTAAGCACTGGAATAAATTGCCTGGGGAGGTTGTGGAATCTCCATCATTGGAGATTTTTAAGAGCAGGTTAGACAAACACCTGTCAGGGATGGTCTAGGTAATACTGTGTCCAGCCATGAGTGCAGGGGACTGGACTAGATGACCTCTCAAGGCCCTTCCAGTCCTATGATTCTATGACACTTATTTCAAGTTAGTTTAACCTGTTCCTAACTGACTAAAGCTACACTGAAATAAGAGTGTCCACGCAGGAGTTTGTATCAGTTAAATTAAAATGTTTTAAAATCAGTCACACCTTAAAACTATATTGGTGAACTCTGCATATAAACTAATGTGGCAATGGCAGTACCAGCTTCCTAACAAAGCTCTCCTTTAGCAAGGGCAGATCAGCATTTGTAATCAAGCTGATACAAGACTGGAATGAAACTGAAGGCATCATGAACTTTGCTCACAGAAACTCCCTCCCTCCTGAAGTCCAGCATCTCATACCAGGGAAGGTGCACTTCACTTTAGAGTCAAGTATAATAATAATAGGATTCCATATGATTTAACACCCTTTTGGCCCATGCTAGTACAACATTAAGCATCAAAAAAAAAACAGGTCCAATCAGACTGGCCTGGAGTAGCTCATCAAGATGGGTATCACCTTCCGCTCCAGAATTTCATCTTTTATTTAAAAAAATTAAGTCTCTAGCCCTTATGGTTGTAAAGAACCACCTTTAAAATATGACCTGAGTGTAAAAAGACACAGGTGATACCTGCCTGAGTCCTCAGATGGCCAGAAATGAGAGGTCTATAGGAAGGATTATTGTTCCGATTCATCACAGTTGGGTGTTGACAATGAAGCCTAACGACAACTTTAAATGCCAATATTGTTTCTTTTTCTTGTACAATTTCAGAGGTGAACTAAAATCTTACTATTTTTTGGTAACCGATCTGACCCCTGAAAACTAGACTGCAAAAATAAATGAAACAAGAGGTATTATTATTATTATTACTATGATTCATGAATTCCCAAAATTCAGTTATTCACAAGGTGTCCCTTAGTCATTAGTACAAGTTAGCGAGATGCCTGGAGTACCGTAACATAGGCCGACTTACTGGGGTAGGTAGACAGACAAAGAGCATCAAAAATAGTAGTACATTCATACACCAGAACAAAACTACATTTTAGATATTAACAAACCAAATGGTCACCACAGAAAGTTAAACACTTACTGTGCATTATGAAAACCAAAGTTTGGGGAAGAAAGAAGAATGTTTTACACTAGCATTTAGTAACAAAAGAACCACACTTAGGACTTGCCTACAGTGGGATATTTACCAGCATACTGCTACAGTTATACCTATATAGTTCCCTGTATAGACACAGTTATTCTGGAATAAGAGTGAGTTTTTCCAGCTTAGCGTACATTGCTCTGAAAGTGGTTTAACCTAAACCAGAAAAACAGAATTAACTCCGAAATGAAAGTGTCTACACAGGGAGATATACAGTAGCAGTACAGTTGTAACAGTATAAATATGCCAGTATATTTCCCGGTATAGACAAAGCCTCAGTACAAAAGAAGCTAGTCAAGAGTTTTCCAGATGTTATCACTCTCCTGAGCTCAGTCTCCAGAAAAGATATTGTGCCAGCAGATTTGGAAAAACAAACAAACTTACCAATAGTGCAGATAATGAAGTCTAAAACTGAAGAAACACAGGAAAGAGGGGAGAGGGAAAATTTATTCAAACAGACCTCCAGGCTGTTCAACAGCCTCCAAATGGAGTATTAATTATCTTACTAGGAATCCTAATTCATTTTCCTGGGCCAGGAGTTTATACAAATGCATCCAAAGAGATGTGACACCTGTAAGGCTACATAATCTATATATTTAGTGCTATTTCAAACTTAACTATTAGTAGATATAACCTTCACTTACACAGGAAAGTTCCCCGGTTACAGCCAACAGTCATGGCTCCAAGACAAGACATGGATGTCAACCTGCATCAATGGAACTTCCCTGTGTTACCCAGTTAAGGGAATATCCCTTTATCCTGGACCACACTAGATTATAATCACATTTATTTAAGTTCCTGGACTGAGAACATAGCTGAAGAGGATATCTTCCCTCCTGAGCCATGGAATACATACTGTGTGAAAGAGATTAACTCAGGATCATATCATGACATGAGTTGAATCATGGAACAAAGTTTCTGCAGGAGGACACTACCATTGGACCGTTTGATACAAGACAGTATTCCACATCCTTTCTAGACAACTATTTGTCCAGATCTGACATGGCGTCCGATTGTCTATATGTATTTTGTGTACACACACACACACTCTCTCTCTCTCTCCAAGACTCTGGGTAAAGTTGAGTTTTAGCATTTATCTGCTGCAAGTTTTAAAGAATATAAGGCTGCAAAGCAACCCATGACATGGAGCAGAAGTTGCCCTGTTATCTCTTAAAGCTGCATAGCACAGACCAGCAATGATTGAAAAGCTACTTCCACTGAACAGACCAGATCCTAAGCTGGTGTAAGTTAACACAGTTCCACTGACTTCAGTGGAGCTAACTTGATTTACACTAATGGAGATCTGGCCCAACATGTTTTCTACACCTCCCACTCTTGAAGGACTAAACTCCCTTTGGTTGGCATGTCATTAAGGAGTGTTACACTTGTTGGATCCCTCCTTTTCTAGAAACATCAAACAAACAAAGGGAACCCATTATCAGGATTGTTTTCACCAACAGGGAAGCCAGCTTTAAACACAGATTGATACAAGAGTCTGATTCCCATTATCTGGAAGGCAGTTGAGCAGAAGTGACCTAGAGACGCTTGCTTTGACACCAACTCTTTCCAAAGATTTGGTAGGCTTTGATCTGGCGCAGATATTTCTGATTCGAGAAAAGAGCTTCCCATTCCCACAGTGTACTGATGAGGAGTCTGGTCAGCACAACAAACTATCAGAGAAATTTAAACTCAAAAGATTGGTTCATGGCCCACCACCTCCAAATATATAGGACATTGTAGAAACTTCATATTTTGGTCTATGTGTTAGATTTGAGTCTTTTGGGATTTATTATTACCATTCTTCCCTTATAAACTGTGGGCTGTAGTGTACTTCACCTCCTTCCAAGGTGTCTCTTCCCTCCATTAATGAGCTTTAGCAAATTAAATGGCATTACAACAAGGCTACAAAAGTTAGAATTCCCTTCTTCTCCACAATAGGTACTTTAGTTTATAAAAATAGGTCAGGCTTTCCTCATTATCCCATTTCCAAAGAGCTTTTGGTACCAAACAAGTCTGTTGCTTAGTGGCTCATACAGATGGTAAAGACTACATGAGGACTAACATACACCAGCTTGTTTTACTGTCACTAAAAAACCACTTTCTGTACAATATTTTCCTGTGAGAATTTCTGAAGTCTGGAAACACTTTCATAATGATTGGATGTCCAGAACCAAATGAGATTCCTCAGTAGGAGGAGGAGGAGGAGGAAGAAGAGGATATAGTCTCTCAGGCTTACATGTTTAGATTCTGGTTTTGAAATCAAATCAGATCTCTCAAACCTTTTTGTAAGCTTGCAGCTGGGTTTGCATTCCTCAGACAACTTCATTTTGGGGATTACAGTACATAAATCTGGGTTTTAGCCTTTGAAATAGTTTCAGCTATTACCACAAAATAAGTTCTGCTCTGTCTAATTTTTTTGACCACTTCTCCTTGCTCTGTGAGGAAATAATTTGGAGTCCAAATAAACCACATTTTGTATTCTATTACTCGGTTATGCATCCTCTGTTGGGGGTTGTTTTCTTACTTCCAAGTATTAAGACTCGTCCCTCATCCTGGAAATTATTCCTCATGAGGCCAGAGGAATAAAATAGGGTTGGAACCTTTCCAGCCTCCTTAATCTTGTCTTTTATATTTAATTCATGTCTCACTATTCCTATTTCACACTTCAGGAAGTCTTCAATTATCTGCCAGTCACTATCTACTCTATGCATTCACGTTTGATTCGGAAGGGTCTAGACATTTATTTTCTGATCCACTTTCAAAGGTTTTTGCCCACCCTCTCTCTCTCTCTAAACCTCTGGAACATTACGTTCCCCCCCCTACTGCCCCCCACCCCCGTTTTTTAAAGGAAATTTCTTTCTCCCACAGTCTTGATTACTTTGGTAAGTTTATCCATTTCTTACACACAGACATCTTACTGGTTTCTCTCTCCAGATTTTTCCTGTGGAAAAGCAAGTTCACTTTCAGCAATGCGAACCTTTCTAGAAGGTCAGTATTCTATTGGTATCTGCCTCTTTTCCTGATACCAAAGGATTTTGTTTTCCATGCTCATCCAAAAGGTTGAACAAAGAATGTTCTACTCCAGAGGAGGAAACCTTCCCCATATTAGTAAGTTATCTTGCTCCACAGCCAAGCTACGCTTTATTCTTCTGACAGTTCAACACTCTGCTGCCAAAGCCATAAGCAGCTCCACATCCCCCTGTAACTGACTCTCAAGCAGAGACAAGTTCTGGTTTTTTGCTGTTGGAGCGGTTACCTGATTTCCTCCCCCAACTCCACTTTTTAGCCTCCCTAAACACTATATAGCAGTGAATGCTTAGTGATAGCAATAGTCATTCTATGTCTTATTCATGTCATGACATCACCACATTTCCCTATCTAAACTCTGCCCCCCTTTTCCCTCCCTTCCCCAAATCTGAACTTACACCTATTATCTCCACGCTAGGCATTATCAGAGTCCTCCGTAACATGTGGCTACCCGAGCTTTCACCTTTACGGCTAGTTTGGTGTTGGAGCTCAACTTCTTTGTGGGTGAAATGATGTGATTCAGGTAAAGACACAGAGCTCTGGCTACGTGTATTAGTACATGTAATGAGTAAGGATTCTTACCATAGGCTTCTATGCAGATGGAGAGGACATGGACAGACGTAATACAGGGAGCACAGCAAACACAGCATACAATATGTCACAGATGCAAAAATGGAGCGAAGAGATAAAACACAGTTATTCTCTTATTCTATAAGAGTATCCTTAGCCAGTTTAACAATAACCACAGCTCTACAGTAAAGAAAGAGGTTACCATTACACCTTTTTAACAAGTCAGCTAGACAAGACCTTGGAGATATTAGTCCAGTCTCAGAGAGATTCACATCATGCTTCGTTGTGGCTCAGCATTTAATGATCAATACCCTTTACTTTACATGTGAAACGTGTTTGGTCACACACGGCCATATAGTTTGTCTATGTACCATATTTTTTTTTTTAAGAATAAAGGGATTAAGAATAATCAACTTAAACAGAAACCATTATTTCCTTAACTGTCTGTAAATAGCACAGTTAAGGCAATTTTTCCATCAATGGGAAGAATATTTGTTGTTGTTTTTCATATATAAACTTTATTACAGGTTAAAACTGTGCCACCTCAAAATAATCAATACAATCATCAGCTACTGTGTGGTCTTATAACAGAAAAGGCCAAGACAGCCAACTGGCCAGGTAGACCTCAACCCTTAAGATCTAAGAGTTAATATAGCAAGTGTGCTCCATTTTCAAGCCTGGCCAGTTTCCAGGGGTTTGCTGAGGCTCACAGGAGGTTCTTGTTGAAGGGGATGGAGAGGAACAGAATCTGGGGCAAGACTCTTGAAAAGGATCCATCCCACCCTGATATGTTTCCACCCTGCCAGGAATATCTCTGACTAGCTCTCCTACTCTTCCCCTTTTCCCTGTACAGCTAGTTCCATTCGCCTCCTCTCACACAAGTCAGAAATTGGGGAATCAGAGCCCTGCACAGGACTTGTGCAGAGTCCTGCAGTGGGATTGGGATCCCGCGGGTCCCTCAGGACCCACTGCCTTAATAGCAGGAGTGGCTGGGGGTGGGAGTGGGTATTGCAGGGTGAGAACGGGATTTAAAATAGTCCTGCGCAAGGCTCTACTCTGAATTATTACCCATATGTTCTTAAATATGTCCATCCCTCTGGTACCTATATGCCAGAGCAGCAGCATTTGCAAACACTGTCAATTTGGAAGTAGTTTGACTTTCCCACCATAAATGAAAGCATGTTCCCCTTATTTCCACACTCCTAGTTCCTTGCTTAATTTTTTTTACTGCAACTGTGATAGCTTTTTCCTGTTTTAAATCACAGCTGCTTTGGAGTTGCAGTAATATCCTCTGGGCTATGGGGAAGCATTAACCTTTGATTTTGTGACTGAAGAGCCCGAACATTCTTTTTTCATTTCTGTTTTCAGCAGGGAAACTGCACTCTAGGATATTAGAGCTAGAGGTTTAAGAAGTCTCAAGTATTCTATAGTAATTTCCTCTGTCTGTATCAGAGGGCTGCCACCTTCTGAAATTACAGCATAGTTCAGAGATGGACCCTAGCAATCCATACCAAGAACTAACAGGAATTCTTGTTGCCATGCAAAGATGTAGCAAACGTGAGCATGTGGCTAAAAACTATCCTTTTAATCCATTTTACAGGTTGCCCTTCCCCAATCTCTAGTCTGTCACAAAGAGGTCTTTAATCAAAGCCATCCCATCACTAACCTCATGGCTGAAGTCTGGTTTCAGATAGCCCTGCTAAGATATATGATCACGATATATGATAATGTCCATTCATAATGCCTCTATTCAGCGAAGCTCTCTCACAGAAACTACTGTCCTGTAATCCAGTGCCGGAGTTCACATTAAACCTTACCGTGCAAGATTATAAGCACCTCTTATTACAAGCTGAGAACCATCAACTCCCACTGACTTTTTGAGGGCACTCAGCACCTTGCAGAATTGGTGGGTTCTTAAACATGTCCGCCGATTTGGATGGAAGCTTTTTGACAAGGATCAACATGAAAACTACAGGCTTCTCTCTAACAGCAATGGGTTTGGCATAGGATTTTTGCTGTAGACAGAGGGGAAAGAGTCCTAAATAAACACACACAACATTATTGGAATCACTAGTGGCAGAATGTGAGCTGATAATGGAAAAAATAATGCTATGAAAGCACCACAAGCACTGAAAATCCAGCAGCTACAATTTCACTTAGTGCAGAAGAGAGATTTCATTGGCAGGATCCAATCTGCAAACCTAAAACAAGTCTCTCTCTAATCTAGATTTACAGAAGCTTGCAATAGAAATTTTGACATTATACCGTAAAAGGTGAATGTCTCAAAAACCAGTATAATTTAAACTTGAATGACATTTACCGATTCTCACAGAACAAATCCATATAACTACAGAGTATAAATAGATTTTCTCTAAAATTTTAAATAGAGGATTCCACATTTTTTCCACTGCAATTAATGAAAAGGGTGAGAGAGGAAGATACTGGATAGATTACCATTGGCTAGGGCTATAAAATATGGACAAATATTCCTTGTCCCTGACCGTACGCTTCCACTCAAGAGTATACACGAAGACCACAGAATTTAGGAAATATTAATGAAGTATGTAAACATTATCTCCCTAAACTCAAGATACCTTTCCCACAATCCACAACTCAGAAGGACCTATGTTAGCAATGGGAAATCTCTGTATTCTGTAGAGATATAAAAGAAGAAAAACAGACCATGCTTTTTAACATCAGAAAAGCTAGCCAAGTTTAGGTGGTGATGGCACTGAGGGAGGAGGATGTATCCAGGAGATGTTTTTAACGCAAAATAAAACAGAGCTTCACAAATGTCTTATGCTTAATACAAAAATAAAAAGACTGAAGACAGAGAGCTCCCTATCTGGCTAAACTAGGGATTACAAGAAGAATGATCCTTGCCCCAAATATTTGTTCCCTTAGGTCCACACAATCAGAATTTCCAGGAGTTGAATAAAAATATTCAGAAATGTCATTTGGCGAAGGTATCCACATAAAAGCAAAAGCCAAATTATACAGAGCACTCCTCCCACATAGAGAAGCTTCTATTAGATACATACTGATGTGGGAGGATGACTAAGAAAAAACAGCCTTTCAGTACTGATGATTAAAAAGTATACCACATTTCAAGAGCAGTCTAGGAACAGTAACAGACTACTAAGCTTTTTAACCTGCCCTTCAAGACTCCAGTCTCTGTGAACATGACAGTTTAAGTAGGCAGAGACTCTCAAAACTCACACCTCTGTGCTGGAGTACCCCAAATATTATATGCCATAACACTTACAGTTATTAATGAGGAAAAAAAGCAATGTTTTCAATCAACAAAAATGCAAAAGTATAATAAACCAAACTTTTTGTGTTCTACGCAACTAGCCTCAAAACAGTGATGGGCCAGACCACAGACCTATTTAACTTGTAGATTTTGACTCTACTCGCCAGCAATTCCCCTCTCTCCCCCGCCCCATCTCTGGCTTTTTTGACTAACCAATATTTTTAAAGTTTTCATCTCCTGCCACTCAGAAAGACCTCAAGACTTCTGGAATATGCTGCTCAAACAGTTTCACTTTTGTTTCTACTGCCTGTCCCTCCCTTCTCACATTTATCTCCAGACTTCTTCTCCTTGTCCAGATCTATTCCGCCCCCAACAATCTTCTATCCATTGAACTTTTTGACTCTGTGTACACAAATTTGCAGAGGGACAAAAGGGTTGAGGTCTGTTATTTTTCACCTCTATATATTATTTATTTGCTGTTAACAAGCATGTTATCTCTGGAGAGAAAAATCCACAGTCTGAGACCTGCAAAACTAAGCATCTCTGATGGTATCTTCTAGACTGAGCACCGAGTCCCATTGGGTAGATAGAAAGATTAACCTAAATAATCTATACAGAAGCCCCTGGAACCGCATAGGATTGGGTCCCTAATCCATGAACTATTGGAATTCATTTACAAAACTTTTCTTAAACATTACATGAATATATTGTCTCATACTATAGAATTAGAATTTATAACCCTATTCCATGATGAGATCTCTTTGAGCTATAATGCATCTTAATTAAAATTATCTTTAGATTGTTTTTTTTCCTCAAAAAGCATTTTATCAAAATATCTGATTTAAATTAAAAAAAATTGATTTAAAAAAAATAATTGATTTTTATCTACCTTGTTTCCTGCCTACTGCAGGGGGCACGTGGGCAGCACCTGAGACTCCTTCACCCTTCCCTCCTTGGTTTCTCAGTGCATTCACTGCCTGCTGTACCAGTTCCTGCACAGCTCCTGCTCTGTCTCTCATCACAGAAGACCGGTAATGAATGAAATGAGTAACTGTCCAGGGAAGGGAGAGTTGGAGACCTTAGCAGGCCAGCAGCCAAAAGATGTTTGGGGGGAGGATAGCTCAGTGGTTTGAGCACTGGACTGCTAAACCCAGGGTTGAGTTCAATCCTTGAGGGGACCATTTAGTTGATTTGGGGATTTAGTTGGAGGTTGGTCCTGCTTTGAGCAGGGGGTTGGACTAGATGACCTCCTGAGGTCTCTTCCAACCCTGATATTCTATGATTCATCTGCATCAGCAGCCCAGATGCCCACTTGTGCAGTCAAAACCTCAGAGAGTGGGGAATCCTGAAGGAGCAAGACCAGGGAAACTGTAGGGAGCAGGGAAGGTGAGAAAGGGCTTAACGGGAAGAAAGAGTAGGGAACTGGACCCTAATGATACTGCAGGAATGGGCCTGCCACCTGCACCTAAAACTCTATTTGCCTACAAACTGTGTATGCAAATTTTATGCAAGCAAGATTGCCAGGGTTTCTAATGGGCATTATGATGAACTCACATTGAAACACACTAAATGCTAATGGCCAAAGACAGTCAGTAAGGCCATTCATCTGACAAAGTGGGTATTCACCCACAAAAGCTTATGCTCCAATACATCTGTTAGTCTATAAGGTGCCACAGGACTCTTTGCTGCTTTTTACAGATCCAGACTAACACGGCTACCCCTCTGATACTTGTCAGTAAGGCTTGAATTTTCAAAAGAGCCCAAGGACGCCAGGCTTTAATTGAATTTCAGTAGGATCTGGGTGTCTAACTCCCTTGGCCTCTTTTGAAACTCCCAGCTTAAGAGACAAAGGGAAAGCAAGAAGGAATGGAAGTGTGCCACCCAAAACATGTACCCGGCTCCCCTAAATCTGAAAGAAATAGGGTTAGAATGGAAGCCATATTAAATAAAGAAAATGTTAATGCCACCTACTGGTTAGATGTGGAACTGAATTCATTTGTATATTTAGCATCAAACATTCGTTATAAAGGCCTAATTAAAAAAAAAGCCCACAACTTCACCACTGCTCTAACTGGCCATCATAAACCCCTTTCTTCCTTATCTCCCCCTTACTTAATGTAGTAACTCCCAGGAAACATCTTAACAGTACAATACCAAAAGATTCACCTTAGTTTTGCTTAATTGGGCTTGATATTCTGAAGTATTCCCCTCAGCTAGGACAAGAAGGCTTTCCAGAGGTCTAATATGAAGTCTAGCACGAGTAACCTTGGCAGAAACTCACCAGCTGCAGAAACCCACCCTAACCGTTAACCTCAAATATTTTATAACAAAAACACTCAAGGATTTATAGCAGTGGCACTATGAATAAAACAGCTAATCCATCATGGTCACTGGGTTTGAGGGTAGTTTAAGCAGCAGCAAGTCAGTTTGATTTTACCTTCTCCCACCCCTCCCAATCAAATCACGGGCAGGGTGCAGAGAGATGCCTGGCAAAAAACAAAAAAAAGAAAAAAAAAAGTGCTGCAGCTTCAATTTTGCTCAGAAACGTCTACAAACAGAGCCATTCGGTGATTTTGCTATTCTCTACTCAGAAACATCTGAAAACAGAGCCATTAGGTGACTTTGATGCTGGGAAGTCACAATCTGAAGCCAAGAGGTTATCATAGTTCCCACCCACCCCCATTACTTGCTACGCCTAACTTGCTGCAAACACCATTACCAAAATGAGCAGGAGACCTTCAATTCCTTCCTTCACTGCACTAAGGTGACTCAAACCAAGAATTGGGAAACTTGCTGGCAGACCATTTACAGAAGAAATAGATGTGAAAGCAAAAGGCCTGGAGGTATAGATCCAGGATACCAAGAAAAGCCAACAACCTCAGCTATCTAAAAGCTGCAAATGATCTAGTACCAGAGCATCACTTAGAACATTTAGTGAATCAGATTAAGAACATATGATCTATGAGTTCTGGTCAAAAGAGGAGACATCAGATTCATATGCTATAGGGAGGACATTGTGCCTCGATTTTCAAGGAACTCAGTGAGAAGACCTAACAAGGAGAAATCTGGAAGTACCTTTCTGATTTTCAGGGCCTACGCAATGCAGTAGAACTGTTTAAGCACCCCAAACTTTTAAAACTATATTAGATAGAGTAAGATACAAATTACCTTTTTGATCAGCCTTAACAGAGAGACACAAGACAGGTGGAAGAAAAGTGTGTGTGTGGTGGGGGAAAGGGGTCTGGAGCGCTCTGCTCCTTCTAGCTCAGGGGTGGGCAAACTTTTTGGCCTGAGGGCCACATCTGGGTATAGAAATTGTATGGCGGGTTGGGGTGCAGGATGGGGAGAGGGCTCTGTGGTGGGGCCAGAAATTAGGAGTTCAGGGTGTGGAAGGAGGCTCTGGATTGGGGTGGGGGGAGGGCTGGTGGTGCGGGCTCTGAGGTTGGGCTGGGGATGAAGGGTTTGGGGTGCAGGAGTGTATTCTGGGCTGAGACTGAGGGATTTGGAGGGCGGGAGGGGCATGAGGGCTGGGTCAGGGGTGTGGGGGGGGTTGAGGGCTCCAGCTGGGGGTGCAGGCTCTGGAGTGGGCGATGAGGGGTTTGGGGTGCAGGTGGGTGCTCCAGGCTGGGACTGAGGGGTTCAAAGGGCAGGAGGGGGATCAGCACTAGGGCTGGGGTGCATGCTCAGGAGTGCATGCTCCAGGAGGTGCTTACTGGAAGCAGCAGCATGTCCTTCCTCCAACTCCTATACGGAGGTGCGGCCAGGCAGGTCTGCACGATGCCCCGTCTGCAGGCACCGCCCTCACAGCTCCCAGAAGCAGCAGCATGCCCCCCTCCAGCTCCTATATGGAGGCACGGTGCCTGCCCCGTCTGCAGGCGCCACCCTGCAGCTCCCATTGGCCATGGTTTCCAGAACTGCGGAGGGTGGTGCTTAGGGCAGGGGCAGCATGCGGAGCCCCCATAGCCCTGGCTGCCCCTACGCATAGGAGCCGGAATGGGGATATGCCGCTACTTCTGGGAGCCGCACAGAAAGTCTCCAACCCTGCTCCGTGGCTGGAGCATGGAGCGGGACAAGCCCCCGACCCTGCTCCCTGGCAGGAGCTCGAGGGCCGGATTAAAAGGTCCGACAGGCCAGACGTGGCCCGCAGCCCGTAGTTTGCCCATCCCGTTCTAGCTCAACACAGGAAGTTTCTATGAAGACATAAAGCTATATTTTGAGGATCTGTAAATCTGCAAGTCAATGTATTGGACCAAACAAAGGGACACAATGGAGAAAAGGCTACCAGAAGCAAAAAGGATGTATGTTTCTGGTTTAGATTTTGCTAAATATACAGTGACTGGAATTTGGGTAGCTTTTATGTAGTTTACATTAAAACTAATCTCCTTCATACCCACGACTGATGTTGACAGTCTCAAAAAGTGACTGTAAAAGTGACTGCATTTTAATAAAGTCAAGGGACAAAGATAGTCAAGAGCAATAAATGCATACGTCAACCACATGCTCTTATTCTGCAATTGATTCCACAGTACCAAACGAAGAAACAGTTCTGCTTTGTTACTTCTTAAGTTTTGTGATAGCTTTTCAGTACACAAACAGTGCCTGAGACCTAGATATACAAACAGAAGTTCATTTAGGGCACCACACAAACACACATCACCACTGAAAAGTCAATGACTACCAACCAACCATTACCACGAGCTATTATCTGGTATTACAGTATTTTCCTATATTTAGGATAAGAGAACAGTGATATTTGCCTGGTAATGGCTGGTAAATGCTTTCTGTGAAAAACGGAAATAGCTATTAAAAAAAGTTTTACAGTAAGTTTATTTTGTAGATTTGTCAAAATCATGACGAAGTTTACCACAAGGATGCTGAACATTAAATTAATTTAGGAGGAAACAGGCATGAACATGAGACACACTCACTGACTACAGCCAGAAACCCTTATTTTACACATACATGTGCTCTGGGATAGATGTTGGCTGGCTATTAGGTAGTCATGATTTGGAATATTATTTGGAAAGGACAACAACTGGTATTTCTTCTATTAGAAAGTATTTTTGCTGTTCTAAAGAGTTACTAAACCAGATCCATCCAGTCTGGTGGTGTGCCTCAAAGAGTGGCAGATAGAGAATTCCTCCTTCATAGTAAAGCACTCACTGCCCTATAACACAACATTTGAACCAATGTGGTATCAGGGATGAGAAAGAAAAGCATTCTCCCAATCTAATTTGTGTAGGTGATGTGAGGTACTACCAATATTATACAGCGCATAAATCCACTGATTAGGCTGAAATCCAGTCTCCTCCATGGATGCTATTATCAAATGTTCCTCTGAAAGCCAGTAAAGCAGTTTTATTCTAACAGGAGATTAAGGAAGTGGAATGAACACCAAAACCCCAGCTTTCCATGCAGTCTGAAGAAATCAAACTTCTCTTTACAGCCCCCTCACCACGCTAACACAGAGGAAAAAAGAAAAGTTAGCTGTGTTTCTACGATGCAGACATCAATGTATCACAATACAAACACCAAAAAGGTGATAATAAACCACTCCAGGGTGGGTGGGTGGGTGAGAGATTTCCCCTCTCCTCCAACCAAAGCAACATGTGTTGGGCAGTTCTATGAAGCCTGGCACCAAGAGGTTTCCTGAAAGCTGACTATAGAATGTGCTGTAGCATAGCAGGTAATCCTATTACCTACTGTATCCTGAGTAATAATAATTCTTAGCTCTTTTATAGATTGTCAGACACAGTGAATCCAGAGGTCAAATGCCTAGTTTATGCCAGATATTAGTGCATCCCAATATAAACCTATAGACGTTACCAAATTTCTTAAACATCTTTATTACACAGAAACATTGTACAATTTCACAATGCAATACTGTGTTCCATATCCTATTTTTACAAGGGTTACAAATCATAAATGACCAAGCCAATCTTAAACCTAAAGATTTGGAAATATGTACTTAAAGACAGCTAGAAAAAAAGAACACTAGAGTAGAGAATTGCTATTTTACAGTAATATTTTAACAAGCAGAAGCTCCCAGCATTCCAGCTATGAGTGAAAAGAGTTTGATTACAACTGGACTGCAACAATCAAAATGACTACAGTACTCACCTGATCTTCCTCTTCATCCTCTTCATCTTCTGCCAAACGCTGCCTGCCTACCTCATAGAGCCTGCAAACTGTATCCATGTTCATGGCATCCATGCTCCCTTGATTCTGAAGAAAACCCCCAACACAGCAGTTAGTACCTAGTGCAACTGTTTATGCTTTCTTACGTAACTCAACTCTATCATGATCTCCATTACAAAAGAGAGGTTACAACCAAGAACAAACAACAAAAAGGCATTTTATCTTTTTTATTTGCTACTTACATAGTGTAATTAGTACTAACGATTATTCTGTTATGCTGCAAGAATTACTTCAAGAGCAGCATAAAAGGTTTGGCTTTGAGATTCTAGTATCTATTCCACTCTCAACAAATAATTTTATACCCCATAAACCTTCATTTTGACCATTCAACACCCTGCATGTCCAACTTTGGGTTTGTTCACCCTCGCCAAAACTGCATGCCAGCTTCCCTTTAGATTCTCTCCCTCCTCTCCCACCTGAACTTTGCCAACAACCACCGCTTTAAAAACAAAACAGTTTGTCCCAAGTGGGATTTGAACTCTCCACTCTTATAGACCAACTGCTGATACACTAATAGTTTGCATTGGGACCATAGCATTACTGTTAATCGTGCCTCTAAGCATAAACCCTGCTGGTGTGTCAGGAACAGCACAGTAATCCCTGGGCTAGTATTATGGTGCCACTCTGTATGAGCATGAGGCGAAAGCCTTATCAAAAGTTAAAACTGCTTCCAAGCTGAGAAAGAAATGATTTTATAATGATCCATAAATAACTCACAATACAAAAGAACAGACAACCAATACAAGCCTGTTAGCCACTCCATCACTAGAGGGTAATGGAGAAACTCAGATCATTACAAGGCCAGAAGGGACTATTGTGACCATCTAGTGTGACCTCCTGCATACACAGGCCATAGAATGTCACCCAGAAATTCCTGCATCAAGCCCCTAACTTCAGGATGTCCATAGCTTCCTTCTTATCAAGAAGAAACAGGGAGGGTAAGAAAGGCCCAAATAAAAGCTCTGGGTGCACCAGACAGAGGGAGTTTCCTTTTTTGTGCAAGTTTCAACAACAAAAGCCTAGAGAATCAGAATAAAAATGTATTTCTCCCTGCTTGTGAGGAGGACTCCTCCCTCTGTAGTATATTTCTTTTAAAGCAAGACAATGTTTGAGGAATGCAGGTGAAGGGTTCCAAGAAGTCCCCAAAATGTGCATATGCTAGAGACACAAAGACAGCACTGCATTTAAGCACAAGGGATGGGGTATCGGGAACTGATCACTACTCCCCTATCCCCATCAAAGCTCTAGTGCACAAGACACCTGAGACTGATAGTAGGAGCTCCAGAACTTCCAGCTCCAATGATGGTAGATGTTTATTTTTTAAAGCATTGCTCTCAGATCATAGCCACAAATACCGGTATTTACTCTTCCCCAACTATCTCAGATCCTTTACCTCAATAACAGCCAAATAGCAATCCTTGCTGTCCGTGCACAAATCAAAGATATTCCGTTTTACATCAATGGTGGCTAAAAAACAACACAAAGTGAACTTAATGGTTACCAGCAGGTTATTCAATGCTTTGCCAAATATACAATATACAAACATGTCTGGACAGCTATAGCTAAAACAAAAGCATGTTTAGCACATCTATCTAATTTCAACCAGGAATGGAGACTATTTCTAAGCTGATAACACTGAGCTAGTCAGTTCTCATACTGAGCACCCCCAACTCATGTGCAAGTATGGCTACTGGGTTTTCTGTGAAAGGGAGAGACCAAGTTGGCCTCTCAACTTCCAATGAGGTAGTGACTGAGATGGATAGAAGTGTGGGCCATCTTTTCTCATCTCAGCACGTGGAAGCCAGAGAGGCCTTGTTTACTCATGCCTGTTGCTGCTGCACTGAGCTCAGCTCCAGAAGTGCTGCGGGCTGGAGGCTGAACTGACAGACATCTGAGCTAGAGATAGGAACAAATCCTGAGGGGAGAGGGGAATGTAGGGGAGAAAAATGGGCTCTTTCATGAAGCTGTGCAATTAAAGCCTAGGCCATACCACCGACTATTTCTCAGATTCATGTCTGACTTGGTGGAAGGAAAACCAGAGCTGGTGACTGTAGGCCACAGAGTGAGTGAAGAGAAGAAATCATGTACTGGAGCAGAAATTCTAACTCAAGCTAGTTTAGTGTTGAAGACGAAGTTTGTGCTTGGAACAGGGTATATTAAGCACAATATGTTTTCATAAGATACTGTGGGGAGGTAACAGGTGGGGTTAAATAAAGAAAAATTTAAGTCAACCTGCACCAAACCCACAAAGCAACCCCTGGCAACTGCACCTTCATCCTCACCTATAGGTTTATAGTCCGTTGCATTGAATGTCCTGAAGGATGACCCAAAGGGGCTTCTCATCCTCTCCTCCAGTAGGTCATCTTCATCATCCGCCTGCAACATAGCTGACAAGGGAAAGACTATTAGGCAAGTCCATGTCTCATTTACAATGCTACCTCTAATCATTTTATGATTCTGTCAGGGTCCACACAATATTATGATTATTTTTTTTTTAGGTTTTTGCTTTTAATAATTTGGCAAAACCCCATTTAACCAACATGTACTGTTCCCAAGTTGTCTTTCACAACATTGAAGGTTATGAAGATTAGCAAATAAATGGAAGCAGATTCTTTCCCCAATCATTACAAGCCAAACTTCTGCATTGCATTACAAATTTTCAAAAGGCACAAATGGAGTTTGATGCCCCACTTCTATTGACCTTTGGTGGGAGTACAGTGCCTAACTTTTCTTTGTGCCTCCTATTAAAACTTACTAAATAAACAGATTTTTTTTAAAAATCTCTCCCTACAAGTTATGGGCAGAGGATTTGGAGTCAGGACCCTTGGGTCTCTTCTGAGCAGGGGAAAGGAGAACGTCTAATTGTTAGAACAGGAGATTCTGAATTTATGACTAGGGAATGTAATTAAAAGCTATCATAATGCATATGCAAAGGGGACCTAATTAACGTTGCACAGACCATCTTAACTGTGGCATTTCCTAACTTTGGACTACTTGACATTACAACTTAATGTTCTTTTAATGCAGTTGAGTGGGTGTTCACTCCTTAAGGCAACTTGCTCACGGCCCAAAGAGTCACTGCTTTCTAGAGGATTACAACTTAATATACGCCAAAGGAAGCAAACTGTATCATAATCTGATAATATGACCATCATATCATAATCTGCAAAAGGGGCCAGTATATTTCCTTATGTTCCAAAATCCCCAGAAACTGCTAAAACCAGTGGTTCAGATTCCCCTTGAGGAACGCAACTGAAGTTCAGTGGCCATGTATCCTTAACATGCTGCTCTATTCAGAAGCGTCAGATTAATAGGCGCTCCATTGACAGTAAAGTTCCACACTGTCAAATTAGATACCACTACTAGAGGGACGGGTAAAGTGTAGCCAGTGAAGTTTTAAACAGCACCCTAAAAAGAGTTGGTGGACACTACAGGTCCCCACCATGCAATGATTCACTGTAGCTTTTATGAGTTGCAATCTCCTTTAAAAATGACTGAAGCCAACTACAGCACTCTTTCCTCATGTAAGTTACAAAGTACAGCCATTGGCTGGAAAAAGTTTCCATTTGTCTGCTTTACTATGAACATGAGGGAAAGAACACACCTACCCTCGGCTTCTACTCCAAGGAGATTGAGGAGAACAACAATGCCATGGTGCAATACTAAGGGACATCCTACCTCCATACATAACTGTGCCAGTGTAGTTGAAGACTACACGGCACTGATCCAATGCTGGTACCGTGTGCAGCAAATGGAACGTTCGAAGATCCCACTGAAGAAAGAAATTAAGGAATAACACACGACAAACTTTCCATTTTAACTCCATGGTGAGCGGGAGAGTAATAGTGCGCAACTAATGAAGCTTACTTGCCAGGTCAGGCAAATACTCAGCTCTCTTCTACCACCACAAGCCCTCCAGCATGAACAAAAATATAATTAAACATGTTGCACCAAGTCCTCAGCTGTAAGCACGGTGGTCATGATGAAGTTTTTGGTGAGGTGAGAAATGATCCCCTGAATGAAATGAAAGTGGTAAAACTACAAACACCAATGAGTCACACCTGAAAGGGCAGAATATAATGCGCATCAACAGAAAACCCTCTCAACTTCCTCTGTTGCTGGAGAGGTCCATATTTCCCTCTCCTCTCCTGCCTCCCTTTCTGAAAGTCTTAACTCCCCACCCCACCCCCATCTCACCCAATCTTTAACATAACCAGCGTCTTACCACCAAGACTACAGAGATGTAAGAACCTTCACAATGAAAACAGAAAGGAGTTGTACTTGCATGGAGAGCACCACTGAGAGTTAGCACAGGAAGTGTGGCTCAAGTGAAAGTCTGGTACTGAGGCAGGTAAGCTTCTAAATTAGTTCATTCAATGTAATACACAGAGGAAAAACTCCTGTTTAAATTATGGTACCCCCGATATAATGTGACCCGAAATAACACGAATTCGAAAGTTCGATATAACGCGGTTTTACCTATAATGAGGTAAGATTTTTTAGCTCCCGAGGACAGCGTTATATCGGGGTAGAGGTGTAGTAGAATGTCAGCAGCAGATCAGTCAAGATGAGGGGCACCCAGTTTACTGCACAGAGTGCAGAATGTGTGACTGTTTGCCTTCTGGCCAAATGCAACACCCTGAGACTAGAATTATTCAAATAGACAGAAATATTTAGAGATGAAACACTGAAAGCTGAACCCACCTCAGAATTAGCTGCCCCAATCCTCCAGCTGAGAAAGCCAGTCTCCCAATGAGGCCAATGTGGAAGAGAAGAACAAATTTCCCTAGTTGGAACCCACTATTATTTCTTACTCACCATGGCAGTCACTCCAAGAGATGGGGTTACAGATTAAATAACTAGAAATATCAATAGTTCAGCATGTGGTGATCATGAAATTTGACTATGGAATGTGCAGGTAAAAGATCTCAAGAGACATCTGGACAGACTTATAGCAAACACTGGGGATTTGCTCATAAGACGTGCCATATTGGTAAGAGAGACAGAGAAGTCATCCTGGAAGTTAAATTGTGGGGGGAAAAACACTTTAAATCCTGGTCTCCATAGCATCTCTCTGTAAAAACTGGGCCAATTCGGCAGGCCTGATTTCAAAATCTCAGTGTATAGGTGAGAGCATGGAGAAGAGTGGAGGAGTTTACACCTACTAGATGCTGGGGAATGTGAAGGGACAGCCTATGCAGAACAATAGGCTCCGCTACAAAAATGGAACCAGCCTGAGGACAGAGAAAATTAACAAGGCTTTGGGGTCTTATTTGAAGTAGGAGCTGGGGGAAAGCCACAGTATCTGATGAGCAGTCTGGACAAACACGAAGGAAATTCTGTAACCAGTAAAGAATAGGAATACAGCTGTACTGAAGGAGTGACTGGTTGAGATCACAGAGGCAAAATTCTGGAAGAGTAACGGGATCAGACTAAGGAGTTAAAAGAGGTACAAGGCCAAAAATAAACTATACAATGGCATAATACACCAGTACATATGCTTAAAAGCAAAAAACAAGTGAACTAAAATGCCTGACAACAGAAAGTGGCCTTGACATCAAAGACATTATTGAAACATGATAGAATGGCAATAAGTAATGTGATATTGTAAGACCTGGCTACAGGCTATATGAGAAAGGAAAATTATGTGATAGCAATATATCTAAAAAAGACCATTACAGAATCTCAAGACAAGATTTCTTAGTATAGAGGACCATACAGCAGAACATATACCAATACAATTCTCACATCAAAAGAACACAAATAATAATCTTTCTTAATGTGAAGGCTAATAGTAAAGTACATAATGTGAGGGACAACAAAGCACCTAAGTCTAAAAAATTATAATAGGTAACTTCAACCACCTACACATAAATTGGTCAAATGTCACAACAAGACAAGGAGGGGTAAGGCAATTTCTTGACTCCATAAATGGATTGCTTCTTGGAACAGATAGTGCTAAAACACATAAGAGGAAAGACTTAGTTTTAAGTCAAGGACAGCAACACACAGGAGTTGATTAAAGTAGTAACTACAGTTGAGCCATTAAGCAAGAGTCACCATGACATAAGTTCCACATCCTCAAGGAAATAATCAGACCAAAGACTAGACCGAATAGTAAACTTGAGGAGGATTAAAAAAATTGAATTAAATAAAAGCAGCTAGTGAGAAGTAAAAGGAAATTAAAATTCTAGAACTCAACATGTAGGTTATTTAAACATACCAAACCATTAAGCAAAAAAGAATCAAGAGGACAAGAATAAAACACAAATGACAGACAGTACAGTTAAATGGCAAAACTCAACAGTTTCAGAGGTGTCCTTCAGAAAATAGAAGTGTGAAGCCATTATAAATAAATAAATAATCCTCTCTTAAATAGTGTTTTTCAGCCACGACACTCAAAGCACTTCACCAAATAAAGTCAGTATCATTACCTTCAGATTGTGAAATTGAAGTACAGGGGTAAGATGGACTTGCTGAAATGTTTCACAGCAGGTCACTGGCAGAGCTAGGAATGTTATCCAGGTCTCCTGACTCTCAGTTTAGTGCCCAATCCATTAGAACATGTTGCCTTCCAGATGGAGACTAAACTAAGGCAGGTAAAGTGTAAGCTGCAAGTCAGAAGGGCTAGGAGAGAATCTGAAGTGCAAATAACCAAAAACAAATAAGAAATTCTGTAATCTGGAAGCAGAAAGCCTGCAAAAGAGCTATTATATCTGCTGAACTAACAGTGTTAAGGTAAAGAGAATAAAGACAGGGCGCACAACCCAAAATTATGTCTGTGCATCAAACTTTACTGCAGAAGATGCTGGGGAGGGGTACCCACCTCAGACCTACTTTTTTCACTTCACAGACATCCGATTAAGCTGTTAAAATGAGAAGGTACTGGAACAAACTGATGAGTTAAAGTGCAAGAAGTTACTAGGACTAGAATCCAAAGGAATTTAAGAATGAATATGCTAAACTGCTAACAAATATACACAATTTATCATTAAAGTCAGCTACAGTACCAAAGGACTGGAGGGGAGAAAAGGTTGCATGTATCTTTAAAAAAAAAAAAGTGTTGGAGTGAGAATTACAGACCAGTAATCCCTACTTCGGTATCAGGTAAGTAAACTGGCTGGAACAGCACCTGAAAATAGAATATCTAAACGGGAATGGTGAGATACACAAAATATAGCATGGCTTCTCTGAAGAAAAATGGTGCCTCTAATCTACTCAAATTGCTGAGGAGATGAATGGAGGTATAAGAACAAGAACCAGTTGACATAATTTGAGTTTATAAAAGACTTTTGAAAAAAATTCTTTTTTAAGAAATCTAATGCATGTGGGGTAAGTGGCAACATTCCATCTTGGATTAGAAACTGGCTATCAGACAGAAATGGTAGGAACAGTCAATTTTCAGTGTGTCCAAAGAGTTAGAGGGAATGTCTCAAAGTTCTATACTAGGACGGTTTTTTAAATATTTATTAATGAGCAAATGAATGTGGGCACAGGAGGAGGTAAAATTTTGCAGAGGACAAAAGTTTTTAGATCACTCAAGATTAATGACGAGCTTCAAAGAGTCCTAAACAAAGCTAGATAAATAGGCAGCACAACGGCAGATAAAATTCAATGTTGTCAAATGCAAGATAATGTACATTGGAAGGAATAATCTGAATTATTCACTCACTACAAGTCAATTTAGAACCGAGCAATCATTCAGGAAAGTCCTGCTGTCAGTATTGCAGTTCAATGGAAAAAACAAACAAACAAACAAAGAAACCCTCTGTTCTATGCACAGCAGTGTTTTTTTTAAAAAAAAGCAATAAAAAAGTTATAATGTATAATAATGGGATACAAAAGTGACAACATAATGCCTTCATATAAAGCAATGGTCTGCCCTTACCTGGGTCAACACTGGCCACCCTAGCTCAAAAGGGATAGCAGAAATAGAAGGGGGAATCAGGGTCAAGAAATGCAAGCATGAAAAGATTGTTCTCAATACTAAACCATCTCAAAGAGGGAACAAGACTGAAGTACATAAGATAATGAATGGTACAGAGAAGGTAGGTCAGGCATTCCTGTTCACCCTCTCATAACAGTACAACAAGGGACGTCCAATGAAACTGAATGACAATAACATTTAAAAGTGAACAAAAGAAAACTTTTTATATAATGCATTAACTAATATTTGCAACTCACTGTCAAAGCATTACTGAAGCCAAGGGTTTAACAGGATTCCAAAAAGTATAGACATCTATATGGATAATGAGAACATCGATAGTTGCTTTACAGGGCACTTTTGTTTTTAAGTAGAGATAAAGTACTGGGTTTTACAAGGGCATTGGTTCTCAAACTTTTCTCTATGACCCCATACTACAAAAAATAAGCAGTTGCAGACCTCTCTCCCATCTAGCCACTAAGAAAGGTCTGGGTGGGGTGGGGTGTCACAACAACTGTCCCTTTTCACAACCCCTGGGTCAAGAACTCACCCAGCATTATTCAGATGGCAGCCCACGGGCCACATCCAGCCTGCAGGGGCCTTCCCTTTGGCCTGCCGGGCATATATTGTTCCCTCCTGCTCCCCACTGGGGCTTCCATTGTAAAGGTGGCCCCACTTCATGGCTCTAACTCTGAACTCACCTGCCAGGCAATTCCTTTCCCTCCCTAGCTGCAAAGCATCCTTTGAAGCCAGCAGGTGTCAGGCAATAGGGATGGGTGGGAGACGGGGAGTGGTGCTCAAAGGCGGGTGAGCACAAGGATGCTGCAGCAAGGAGAGCACAGGGGCTGGTGCTGCCAGGTGTCTGGGGTGGAGACGGAGCCAGGGGCTCTGTCCTTACAGCTAAGCCCCAAACTAGGAACACAGGCAGATGGAGGCAGGGATGAAACAGGCTCTGGGGGGAGTCACCCCTTGCTCCACTCCTCCATCTTCCTCCCACTCAAGTATTAATAAGGAGGCACCTGACTCCTGCAGTGACTCCACACACACCCCGCTCCATCCTCAGGGACTGAAAATCCTGGTTACTCCCAAATGACCATGGGGAACACATTGCTCATTTGGATAATCAGGATTTTCAGTTCGTTGAAATTTGGACAAAAGCACTTCACCTGTACCCGTCATGACTGTGAACAGAGGGAAAATAAACTGAAGTGCATCTCAAAACATGCCTCTGATTAGACTAGCAGTCTGCATGCCAGTCAAAATCAGCCAACATACCATCTTTGGTCCACTTGCCCTAAGTTGCCAATGCCTGCCAGCAAGACAAAGTAGCAGTGCTCTCTCCATGCTATTTGCTTCCCACCCAGTCAGTCTGCTGAAATCAGCTGAGTCATAAAAATGGCTCTCTACTCTCACAGAAAAAATGTAAAATTGATACCAAAAACAGATCCTTTAATGAAGAATGGATCATGAATATTTGTTCTACCAAATGTAGCCAAAATGAAGCCAATGTTCTTGATGCGCAACAAGTGTTTGTCATAAAGGAATACAACCCGAGATACCATTTTTATATGAACCACTCAACTTTCAATGACAATTATCCTTTGAACTCAGAGACAAGGTGTTCAAAGGTCGACTCCCTGATCACATCTTACAATTATGGAAGTAAGATGCTCATGAGTTCTGCATCACAACAGGAGATGGGTATGGCTGCTTCTCTAGGAGTGGCCTGGACTCTGGCATGAAAGACAAAGCCCTTCACTGATTCCAAAACCAAAACCAAAATCAAAGAGTGTATGCTGGCTGTTCTCCAGGAAGTGGAAGCTGATGAGAAGATGAAGGCAGCCATCATGAACACTGTCAAGCAAGTTCCTGTCAGACACGACTGTACTGCGCCCATGTCCAGGCTTTGACAAAGCATTCCACTGATTGTTTGTTGAAAGGTCAGAGGTGCTGAGTTTGTGTCAGTGGCCATTGACTAATCAATTACAATGAAGACATAGCACAGCTGTGTTTGAATGTGAGCTACTTTGATAGCCAAACCTTCTGAGAAGAACTTTTAGAGCGTTTGATAAACAGCGACTCTCACTAAGCAACATTTGCTTTCTGGTAACAGATGGCAACCTTCAATGCTGGCAAGTGGCAGCACAACCGGCGGAAGTAGCATCACAACTGAAAGCCTTCCATAAAGTGTGCTGTGGGCCAAGTTGAGTGGGGAACTGAAAGATAAGGAGACTGATGAGAAAGCTCTGATGAAATTGATTGTTTTCAAGTCCGCAACAGACTATTTTGTGAGCAGATTGCTGGGCCCTCTGCAAACCATGAAGATCATCTTCTCCAGAATGATATTCACTGGCTTGGTGAGGCTACATCACTGGCCTGCTTCTGCGAGCTCTAGGCTCAAGCTATTGAGCAGCCACAAGGAGGCATTTGAATATCTGGTCCTTCTAGAGATATTGAATTCATGGTCAAATCAGCATTTCTTTGCAACATATTTGGCCACCTGAATACCCTGAATGTACGGCTGCAAAGCGAGGAGAAGATAAGCCGCAACCTTGAATAGAAGCTGGAAGCTTTTCAGAAGAAGCTAGACATACTTCTCATGGATTTGAGTTCTGGAAAGCTTTATTCAATTCCACAATCATTGTTCAGCACTGGAGACAGATAATGTGATCAGTCCTCTCATGATAAGCTGCCTTTAACAGCGACAGGACAATTTCAGCACCCAATTTGGAGATTTTTTTCACGCCAAAGGATGTGATTGGTTTTGTACATGATCTTTTCTCCATACCACCTGAGCATGACTTCTCATCTCACATCCACGTGGTCCTCCCTGTAATAGATGAGGGGGCCCTGAAGCTAGAACTAGTCAACCTGCAGACCTCTGATATGCTGAAGAATGAATTCAAGAACACCAAAATCATGACATCCTGGACACGTTATCTGGACACAGAAAATACCCAAACGTCAAGAAACTCTCCCTCCTGGTACTCTCAAATGTTCAGATGATACATGAACAAATCCAGATTTGTAGTCAGAAGCACATTCAAGAATGATGCTTGCAACAAGCTCACAAACGAGTCTTTGGAGAGCTATCTTTGCATAGCAGTCACTTCACTGAAGCTGAACTTAAACGAACTAGCACAGAGAAAGAAGTGCCACTTTGTGCTCTAGTAACAACAGGTAAATAATAGGGCTGCCAAGCGATTAAAAAAAATTAATGGTGCTGTTAAACAATAATAGAGTACCATTTATTTAAATATTTTTGGATGTTTTCTATATTTTCAAATATATTTATGTCAATTACAACACAGAATACAGAGAGTGTACAGTGCTCACTTTATGTTTATTTTTATTACAAATATTTGCACTGTAAAAAACAAAAGAAATATTTTTCATTCACCTAGTACAAGTACTGTAGTGCAATGTCTTTATTATGAAAATTGAACTTACAAATGTAGAATTATGTACAAACTGCGTTCAAAAATAAAACAACGTATAACTTTAGAGCCTACAAGTCCACTCAGTCCAACTTCAGCCAATCGCTCAGACAAACAAGTTTGGTTACAATTTGCAGGAGACAATGCTGCCTGCTTCTTGTTTACAATGTCACCTGAAAGTTAGAAAAGGCGTTCACATGGCACTGTTGTAGCTTGCGTTGCAGAACATTTACATGCCAGATGTGCTAAAGAGTCACATGTCCCTTCATGCTTCAACCACCATTCCAGAAGACATGCGTCCATGCAGATGACGGGTTCTGCTTGATAACAATCCAAAGCAGAACAGACCAACGCATGTTCATTTTCATCATCTGAGTCAGATGCCACCAGCAGAAGATTTTTTTTTTTTGGTGGTTTGGCTTCTGTAGTTTCCACATCTGAGTGTTGCTCTTTTAAGACTTCTGAAAGCATGCTCCACACCTTGTCTCTCTCAGATTTTGGACGGCACTTCAGATTCTTAAACCTTGGGTCGAGTGTTGTAGCTACTTTTAGAAATCTCAGATTGGAACCTTCTTTACGTTTTGTCAAATCTGCTGTGAAAGTGTTCTTAAACATGTGCCGGGTCATCATCCGAGACTGCTATAACATGAAATATATGGCAGAATGCAGGTAAAACAAAACAGGAGACATACAATTCTCCCCCAAGGAGTTCAGTCACAAATTTAATTAATGCATTGTTTTTTTAATGAGCATCACCAGCATTGAAGCATGTCCTCTGGAATGGTGGTCAGAGCATGAAGGGTATACATACGTTTAGCATATCTGGGATGTAAATACCTTGCAACACTAGCCACAGAAGTGCCATGCGAACTCCTGTTCTCACTTTCAGGTGACATTTTAAATAAGAAGCCAGCAGCAGTATCTCTCGTAAATATAAACAAACTTGTTTGTCTTAGGAATTGGCTGAACAAGAAGTAGGACTGAGTGGACTTCTAGGCTCTAAAGTTTTACATTATTTTGTTTTTGAGTGCAGTTATGTAACAAAAATAATCTACATTTGTAAGTTACACTTTCATGATAAAGAGATTGCACTACAGTACTTGTATGAGGTGACTTTAAAATACTATTTCCTTTAACATTTTTACAGTACAAATATTTGTAATCAAAACAATAATATAAAGTGAGTACTGTACACTTTGTATTCTGTGCTGTAATAGAAATCAATATACTTGAAAATGTCGAAAAACATCCAAAAATATTTAATAAATTTCAATTGGTATTCTATTGTACAACAGTGTGATTCTTTTAAATCGCGATTAAATTATGAGTTAATCGCGTGAGTTAACTGTTATTAATCGATAGCCCTAGTAAATAATAGTACAGACAAAAACTCTATTAGCCACCACTATGCCATTAAATTATGTGAAGAGGATTGAAGCTTGTGAGTCACGTGTTAAATGACAGAGAACTTTTTATTTAGACACAAAATTCAGTAAAACAAACAAAAAAAGCTTGAAAAAGGCAAACAAAATGATGTGGTGATGAGGTTTTAAGTGTCAGATCGGAAACAAGGATGCACTGAGTGAAAGTGTATGTCTACACTCCGGGATTATTCCAATTTTACAGAAATCGATTTTTGGAAACAGATTGTATAAAGTCGAGTGCACGCCGCCACACTAAGCACATTAATTCGGCAGTGTGCACCCATGTACCAAGGCTAGCGTCGACTTCCAGAGCCTTGCACTTTGGGTAGCTATCCCATAGTTCCCGCAGTCTCCCCCACCCATTGGAATTCTGGGTTGAGATCCCAATGCCTGATGGGGCCAAAAATTTGTCGCGGGTGGTTATGGGTAAATGTCGTCAGTCAATCATCCCTCCGTGAAAGCAACGGCAGACAATCATTTCGCGCCCTTTTCCCTGGATTGTCCGGGCAGACGCCGTAGCACAACAACCATGGAGCCCCTTCAGCCTTTTTTCACTGTCAGCATATGTCTACTGGATGCTGCTGACAGACGCGGTACTGCAGTGCTACACAGCAGCATCCCCTTGCCTTTTGCAAGTAAGCAAAGACAGTTACCAGCCCTACTGTACCGTCTGCTGCTTTACAAGTTGACAAAGATTTTTACCAGTCATACTGCACCGTCTGCTGCTGTCATGGGTGCTCCTGGCTGGCCTCGGTGAGGTCGGTCGGGGGTGCCTGGACAAAAATGGGAATCGGAGTAGCAGCCGTGTTAGTCTGTATCCGCAAAAAGATAATCAAGATAGCCCAGTACAGACAGTTTGATAAGAAGTGTGATAATACTTACAAGGGGAGATAGATTCTCACACTTCTCATCAAACTGTCAGTACTGGGCTATCTTGATTATCACTTCAAAAGTTTTTTCTTACTTAATTGGTCTCTCAGAGTTGATTAGACAGCTTTTCATGCTCTCTGTATGTGTATATGTATCTCCTCAATATATGTTCCATTCTATGCATCTGAAGAAGTGGGCTGTGGCCCACGAAAGCTTATGCTCAAATAAATTTGTTACTCTTTAAGGTGCCACAAGTACTCCTGTTCTTTTTTAAAAATGGGAATGGCTCCCCAGGTCATTCTCTTCTTTAAGTTTTGTCTAATGGAGAGTCAGTCCTGCCTAGGATATCAGGCAAACCTATTAAAGAACCAGAGATGCAAACGGCCATTCTGGGTCAGAGCCCCAGGCATCCCGCAGAAATGATGAGCTGCATGCCACTCTAGGGGGTGCCCCTGCAACAACCCCACCCATTGCTTCCCTCCTCCCCCACTCCTTCTGGGCTACCATGGCAGTTATTCCCCCCCCCCCCCCATTTGTGTGATGAAGTAATAAAGAATGCATGAATAAGAAACAACACTGACTTTATTGCCTCTGCAAGCAGAGATCAAAGCAGGGAGGGGAGGGCGGTTGGCTTACAGCGAAGTAGAGTGAACCACAATTCTGCACTTGCTCAGCCTATAGCTGAAAATGGGAATCTGTGACAAGCACTAGGATAGAAGCACAGGCAGGACTGAATCTCCATTTGTGTGGGCCTTTGGTTGCCACTGGTAAAATACAAAATGTCCCAGCATATGTATGTTGGGGGGCAGTTCTAAATGGCAGCTTAATTTTTTTATTTGCAGCAAAAAGTAGAGGTCTAAGTATCTGATTGTGAGCCCTGGTAGCAAGGAGTAGGCTGGGGTAGGCACGACCGCGCGGTGCTGCTGACTGGGAGAGCAGCCTCAGGCAGAAGCCTCTAGCTGCCATGATATTCCAGGCAGGACTGAATCTCCATTAGACAAAACTTAAAGAAGAGAATGACCTGGAGTCATTCCCATTTTTGCCCAGGCGTCCCCGGCGAACCTCACCGAGGTCAGCCAGGAGCACCCACGGGATGACGATGACCGATACCAGTCATACTGTATTGTCTGCCGTCCGCAAGGCAAGGGGATGCTGCTGTGTAGCGCTGCAGCACCATGTCTGCCAGCAGCATCCAGTAGACATACGGTGACATTGAAAAAAGGCGAGAAATTATTTTTTTCCCTTTGCTTTCATGGCCCCACCATGCGGCTGACGACATATACCCTGAACCACCCGCAACAATGTTTTTGACCCTTCAAGCTTTGGGAGCTCAGCCCAGAATTCAAATGGTTTTCGGAGAGTGCGGGAACTGTGGGATAGCTACAGTCGTCAGTCGCCCCTCCCTCCGTGAGCATCCATTTGATTCTTTGGCTTTCTGGTACGCTTGTCTCAGCTCCTTAAGTTTCACGCAGCACTGTATTGAGTCCCTGTTGTGGCCTCTGTCCATCATGGCCTTGGAGATTTTTTCAAATATTTTAGCATTTCGTCTTTTGGAACGGAGTTCTGATAGAACAAATTCATCTCCCCATATAGAGGATCACATTCAGTATCTCCCATATGGTCCATGCTGGAGCTCTTTTTTGATTCTGGGACTGCATGGTCACCTGTGCTGATCAGCGCTCCACGCTGGACAAACAGGAAATAAAATTCAAAAGTTCGCGAGGCTTTTCTTGTCTACCTGGCCAGTGCATCCGAGTTCCGATTGCTGTCCATAGCGGTCACAATGGTGCACTGTGGGATACCGCCCGGAGGCCAATACCATCAAATTGCGGCCACACTAACCCTAATGAGAAATGGCAATATCAATTTCAGTGCTACTCCCCTCCTCGGGGAGGAGTACAGAAATTGATTTTAAGAGCCCTTTATATTGAAGTAAAGGGCTTCGTTGTGTGGACGGGTGCAGGGTTAATTCGATTTAACGCTGCTAAATTTGAGATAAACTCGTAGTGTAGACCAGGCCAAAGTATCGAACATTACCTCCACTTTAGCTGGGTATAGAACTTTGACTCCCCATGTAGACTGTCGTGGTCAGTGACTGAAAGAAATTTCAGTGTGAAACTGCAGCTAAAATCATCATTTACCTTTATCCAAATGTCCAGTTTTCCAAAGGTAATTAATGTCCTTGAAGCTAAAAGTTTCACCTATGGATAGGCTAGTCCATAAGTGTCCACTGGGGGAGTGGGAGAGAGAGGGTGCATCATCTTCTGAAGCACCAGGCACTGGGTTAAGATCAGGGTTTTTCAACCAAAACTGGGTTGTCAGAATGTTTCAAAAGGTGGAGTGGGATGGGATGGGCTCATTTTCCTGCTCCAGGCACTGCAGCCTCTGGGGTTTCAGTGCCACGCAGGTTCCCAGCTGTCATAATGACAAGAGTCCAGGTAGGCCATTTGAGTGAATGGCACTGCAACCCCATGAGCCAGGTCACAACTCCACTCCCATAAATTTGGTCAAGTCGGGGGGGCGGGGGGGCGCAAACATGAGCAGCATTGCAGCCCTGGAGGTTGCAACACCCAGAGCGGAAGAGCGGAGAGCTAAGCCCAGCCAGCCCCACAACACAAGACATGCAGAAGCAGCCACTCTGGGTGAGTGCTGGGCATGACCCAAGCCCCCAAAAGGGCAGGATCCAACCAAAACCATCCCAGAGCCTCCACCCCCAGACTAGTTACTGGGTTGCGACAGGCCCTAAACATTTGTAAATGGGTCCTCATCCAAAAAAAAATTGAGAACACCTGGTTTAGATGGACTATTGATTTAACCTGCATAATTCCTATGTTCATCCTATTTAACTTATGTATTAAAGCTTCGGTTACTACCACAGCCTGTGAAATTCTATTTCTGCTTATCCTATGATGCAGCCGGAAGTTATACAGGCTGCTGCAATCAGACCACCTGTTTGTCAGTCCAAGGTTTTTATGTTTCCAGTGCATTAGTGTTATAACTGATGTAAAAGGATACAATCTCTGTATTGACTATGACCTCTAGCCCATTAGGATGAAAAACTCCACTGATGGTCATGTTGAATTTGTCAAACTTGTGGATGGCCTGTGCAGAGCGGACATCCCAGAGCACCCCATCATTTAGGACAAGGTCATCTGTGGGGTTAAAGGTGGCACAGTTCTTCTTGTAGTTGTTGGCAAGATCTGGGTTAAACAGAGTCAATAGCTTGTTGCCAGTCTGAATATCATAGATCTTTTAGATTAAAAAGAAAGAGAAAGATTAGTTAAGATTTGTAGTTCTATCAGTGCCCAAGAACACTATGTACCATCCCTTCCAGAATGTTTTTGGTGATCTCTCTCACCCTAGCTTTCCTTATGCATCACAAATGAGAGCTTGCCAATGTCAGACTCTCCATTCCAAGGCATCAAACGTTCAGACAGAGTTCTCCAGGCCAGAATCTGTGTTTCCCCATATATTTGGACAATGCTTAGCTCATCTGGGGCTCTCTAACATGTTTAACAAGCTTGAGGTTGGTACTAGAAAACTAACCCAGTTTTGAAAAATAGGTTGCAAAGTTTTAGACGAAGGCAGCATTTAGCCAGTCTGCTCCAGAAATATTTAAACTAATTTTAAAGGAGGTGATATTTACAGGCTACAAGCAAAGAGTCCATTAGCACACAGTGAAGAAAACCCTGAAATATAGGAGAGAAGGAGTTCAAGTTACTGGCAATTACACTACATGGTCTCGATAAACTGTGCCCTTAATTTCCCTGAGAGGATTTTCACAACCAAAGACAAAACTTTCATACTTTTTGTGCCTGTGACTATTTTCTCAGAGGTATTTCTCACAGCCTAGTTTCCTTCTGACCCTGCAATGAAGCCATAACCCTGTGTTTTTTGGATATCAATTTGTTGCCAGATGATCACATTGCAAACTCAGATTTGATTTCCCTGGCGTGCCAAAACACTGGAAGAGCTCTACAAGGATGAATAACTCATTTGTTTAAACAAAAATGTACATGAAAATTAGCAAGAGTGGCAAGGAAAATGATGAACAATCTGAATAAGTAGGTTTTGTGACATTTTTTGTCAATGTTTCTTCAGGTGAGATAATCCCTGTAATGAATTCTGTCTAGCACTGGGACCTTCAAAAGAAGAGAGGAACCCCTCAGGATTTTCATGGCCTGATATGTGCAAAATGCTGAATGAGTATTATGCAGAATACACAGAGATAATTTAAACCAGTTTATCTGGCACTGTAAAATAAGCTCATTCTGTGCATTCCTGCTGGAAAACTTCCAATATCCCATTTCCCTCAACTGCTGGTTAAGTACTCTTCATGGCAAAACCTTTCATTTATAAAAAGCTGCCATAACTTCTTCACAGCTGCATGTGTTCCAGTACAATTCCCTGCAGAACATCTCTCAAATGAATGGCTCATCAGGCCAGATACTAGATATGCCCAATACAATTGGAGACACCATATGTCTAAAAGACAGGTGGCATACCATTCAGCATTACAGCTTAACTCAATATTCAGGTTATCCCAATGCTTGTAAATGCAGTGAATAAGCTAATCTACACTTTTGAAGTTGTTCCTGTAAAGCCTTTAGTTTGCTAGTTACATACAGCTCCACAGTACCCATATCAGTTAACAGATGATACGGGTAGGGGAATAACCTTGTCATGGTTTCAAGGAATCAGTTTCCACTGGTACTTACATGGGCAATGTCCCCTTTTGTGCCAATGACCCTATCCTGAGAGTGCTTGCTGAACTCCACATAGTGATCATCTGGGAAGGAATGCCTGCACAAAAACAATCAGTGACGAGGTCAATGAGCAGCAGATTCAGACTGTCTATTCTGAATCAGACACACTGTGGAAATACTTCAGGTAGAGGTTACAATTTTTAACACACAAGAAATAAAACCTAAAAGAGTATTCTCTGCTCCACTGACCACAGCAAATGGCAGTGCTAAAATGCGCACACCAGCTGGGAGTTGTCCATTTGTCAGAAGAGTATTTCCTATCCACAGTCACAAACAGTACAGCTGTGAAACACACCAGCAGCAAGGCAACTTGTGATCAAAAAAGTCACCTCAGAACATTAACTGCAGCTGCTCAAGAAGACAAGAGGTGACATTATATTTGCTAAAGAAGGCTAGGGGGAACTGTAAAATTCCCAGATGCATAGATTTGAGAGCATAAAATTTCCTTCCAGTTAATTTAAACATGGTCACATTAAAAAGTTAATGCTATTCCCCATAGTCTAGTGGGCAATGGTTAAACCTTTGAGAGACGGGAATCTCTCCCTTCTGTTTTCTAAAGGGACTAAAGAATGGTTAATATTGAAATGAATTTAACTGTGTCATGTTTGCAGTATCCATCTGCACTGCAAAATTTACCATGCAAAATTACACTTTTTCAGTAGGCAGCCTTAAAAGATTGTCCTGATAATTTACCAATGAAGCAAAAAACAAAAAAAAATGCTACTTATTTGCTTTTTATCAAAAATCACTATTTTACTCATCTGTCTCAAGTAAATATCCTCCAGGCAAATAGAACAGTAAGGCTATCTGCATCCAATGAAGTGATGAAGACACAGCAACACAGGAACAGAGCCAGACTTTTTTATTCAAACACTAAAAATTTGAATGCTCTGGTCATAGTTATGTTGCACTATCCTTTTACACAATAACACTACCCATTTTTTCCCTTTGAAGTTATTTCATTTAACTGGTTTCCTGATAACTTTTAATTGTTCTTATTTTGTTTGATTATTTTAAACTAGTCAATACTGTGTGATCTGTCTTCTACAAAACCTTGGGATAGGTAAGATTCCTTTTCCCTTATCCCTAAAACTGAAGCAGTATTCAGAAGCTTGCTTTCAGGATGCACATCAATGACTCTACTAAGAAACCAGGAGCTGAAATGTTCCTTACTTTGGCCTTTGAGTACAAAATGCTCTCTTAAGAGAGCCAGATTTAGTGTAATGTACATATCGTGCTCTAAGTATTTTCTCTTTTTATAAAAAAAGTTGTTAATGTCTCAGAGTATATGGAGTCTGGTGGGGTTTTCCCCCATTGCCCCAAACTCTCACCTTTGTTGGAATTAGGGCTGTCAATTAATTGCACTTAACTCAAGCGATTAACTCAATACAAATTAATTCTATTAAAAAAATTAATGCCAATTTATCACAGTTTTAATTGTGCTGTTTAACAATAATAGAATACCAATTTAAATTTCTTATTGATTTTTTCAACATTTTCAAAATATAGTGAAATTACAACACAGAATACAAAGTATACTGTGCTCACTTTATTTTTTTTATTACAAATATTTGCACTGTAAAAAGGATAAACAAAAGAACAGTACATTTACGAGAGATAATGCTGCCTGCTTCTTATTTACAATGCCACCTGAAAGCGAGAACAGGTGTTTGCATGGCACTTTTGTAGCTGGTGTTGCAAGGTATTTACGTGCTAGATGTGCTAAACACTCATATGCCCCTTCATGCTTCAGCCACCATTTCAGAGGACACACTTCCATTTAGATGACGCTCATTAAAAAAATAATGCACTAAATTACATTTGTGATGGAACTCCTGGGGCTGAATTGTATGTCTCCTGCTCTGTGGTTTTACTCACAGTCTGCCATATATTTCGTGTTATGGTAGTCTCGGGTGACAACCCAGCACATGTTCTTTGATTTAAGAACACTTGAACTGCAGATTTGATAAAAAACAAAGAAACAAACTTGTTTGTCTTAGTGATTGGCTGAACAAGAAGTAGGACTGAGTGGACTTGTAGATTCTAAAGTTTTACATTGTTTTGTTTTTGAGTGCATTTATGTAAAAAAATTCTACATTTGTAAGTTGCACTTTCACGATAAAGAGATTGCACTACAGTACTTCTATGAGGTGAACTGAAAAGTACTATTTCTTTTATCTTTTTTACAGTACAAATATTTGTAATACACCTCTACCTCGATATAACGCTGTCCTTGGGAGCCAAAAAATCTTACCACATTATAGGTGAAACCGTGTTATATTGAACTTGCTTTGATCCACCGGAGTGCGCAGCCCCATGCCCCCGCCTTCCCCGGAGCACTGCTTAACCGCGTTATATCCAAATTCGGCGTTATATCAAGGTAGTGGTGTAGAAATATAAAATGAGCACTGTATACTTTGTATTCTGTGTTGTTATTGAAATCAATATATTTGCAAATATAGAAAACATCCAAAATATTTAAATAAATGGTATTCTGTTATTAACAGTGTGATTAAAACTGCGATTCATCATGATTTTTTTAAATCTTGTGATTAAATCACAATTAAATTTTTTAATTATTTGACAGCCCTAGTTGGAATAGGTTTCCTAGCATATAGCAGCTCTCAACTGCCAAGTACTTGAATACATTTTTGCAGTTTGCCATTCCAGGAGTTTTGGGGTACATTTAAAGGTTCTTCTTTAATTTTGTGCATTTCAGACTATCAAAGAGTACCTACTTCATGTCAAAGACAGATTTCATCCCCCACAGCGCAGACAACGGTTGGCTCCACGTAGCAGATGTTAGCAGTAAAGATCCATCCTGTAGTCCAATGGTGTGAGAAAACAGCAAATCAATACAAAGTGGAGTTATTGGTACACAAGTGTATTTTCTCATTATGTACAATAGGGGTTTAGGAGTGCTCAAAAAGGACCCTTTCTCACTGTACGACTCAGGAATGGTGATCAGGTGGTAAATTATACCACTGTACAATATTCCTCAAAAATGTTATGGCCATCTAAAGGAGCTATACATTATGATGTATGAGATGAGAAGGGGGTAATCCTTGCCTAAAGCTCCAATGCCCTGTGAGTGAAGAGAAAAGACGGTTACTCACCTTTGTAACTGTTGTTCTTCGAGATGTGTTGCTCATATCCATTCCAATTAAGTGTGTGTGCGCCGCGTGCACGTTCGTCGGAAGATTTCTACCCTAGCAACACTCGGTAGGTCGGCTGGGTCGCCCCCTGGAGCGGCGCTGCTAGAGCGCCGAATATATACCCCTGCCGACCCAATGGCCCTTCAGTTCCTTCTTGCCGGCTACTCCGACAGAGGGGAAGGAGGGCAGGTTTGGAATGGATATGAGCAACACATCTCGAAGAACAACAGTTACAAAGGTGAGTAACCGTCTTTTCTTCTTCGAGTGCTTGCTCATATCGATTCCAATTAGGTGATTCCCAAGCCTTAACTAGGCAGTGGGGTCGGAGTGAGATGTTGCAGAATGCAAAACTGCTGAGCCAAAGGCTGCATCATCTCTGGACTGTTGGACCAGTGCATAATGTGAGGCAAAGGTGTGGACCGAGGACCAGGTAGCTGCGCGACATATCTCCTGGATGGGTACATGAGCCAGGAAGGCAGCAGAAGAAGCCTGAGCCCTGGTGGAATGTGCAGCGAGGTGGCTCGATGGAATATGGGCCAAGTCATAGCAGGTACGGATGCACGACGACACCCAAGATGAAATCCTCTGGGAGGAGACAGGTAGGCCCTTCATTCGGTCTGCCACTGCGACGAAGAGTTGGGGCGTTTTACGAAAGGGCTTTGTCTGCTCGATATAAAATGCGAGCGCCCTACGGACGTCTAGGGAGTGCAATTGTTGCTCCCATCGCGATGAGTGTGGCTTCGGAAAGAAGACCGGAAGGAAGATATCCTGGTTGATATGAAAAGCCGATACCACTTTAGGGAGGAAGGCTGGATGTGGTCGCAACTGCACCTTGTCCTTGTGAAACACAGTAGATGGTGGGTCCACCATGAAAGCCCGAAGCTCGGAGACTCGTCTGGCCGATGTAATGGCTACGAGGAAAACTGTCTTCCAGGACAGGTATAGCAGCAAGCAGGTTGCCAGCGGCTCGAATGGGGCAGTCATAAGTCTGGTTAGAACCAGGTTGAGGTCCCAGGTTTGGGCGGGGCGGCGAACTTGGGGGTATAACCGCTCCAAGCCCTTGAGGAACCTAGAAACCATAGGGTGCGAGAATACGGAGCAGCCACTCTCCCCTGGGTGTAAGGTAGAGATGGCTGCCAAGTGCACCCTCAATGAAGATACCGCCAGGCCCTGCTGCTTGAGAGACCAGAGGTAGTCCAAGATGGAATGGATCGGGACCTCGGTGGGAGAAACGTTGTGCGTTTCGCACCAGCAGGAGAAACGCTTCCACTTGGCCAGATATGTTAACCGAGGGGAAGGTTTCCTACTTCCCAGGAGTACTTGTTGTACTGAGGCAGAGCAACGTAACTCGGATGGATTTAACCATGCTGTGAGGTGCAGGGATTGCAGGTCTGGGTGGTGAAGTCTGCTGTGATCCTGCGTTATAAGGTCTGGGTGAAGAGGCAGGGGAATTGGGTTGGCTATCGACAGGTCGAACAACATGGTGTACCAGTGCTGTCTGGGCCACGGTGGAGCGATCATGATCAGGTGCGCTCTGTCCCTGCGGAGTTTTAGCAGGACCCTGTGAACCAGCGGGAACGGTGGAAAGGCGTACAGCAGTTGGCTCGTCCACGGCATCAGAAATGCGTCCGAGATCGAGTCCGGGGAGAGGCCTTGGAATGAGCAGAACGTCTGGCATTTCTTCTTCTCGCGAGAAGCGAAGAGGTCTATGTGGGGAAAACCCCACCTCCGGAAAACAGAATGGATAACGTCCGGACGAATCGACCACTCGTGAGACAGGAAGGATCTGCTGAGGCGATCTGCCAGGGTGTTTCGAACCCCTGGGACAAAGGACGCTACCAGGTCTATCGATTGGGCTATACAGAAGTCCCAGAGGTGGATTGCTTCCTGACAAAGAGGGGAGGACCGTGCTCCTCCCTGCTTGTTTATGTAAAACATGGCCGTTGTGTTGTCTGTGAACATTGAGACACAACAGCCTTGTAGGTGCTGCTGAAACGCCTGGCACGCAAGGCGGACTGCTTTCAGCTCTCGGACATTGATGTGCAAGGCCAGCTCTTGAGCTGACCAAAGGCCTTGGGTGCGAAGCTGACCGAGGTGAGCACCCCAGCCGAGAGATAACGCGTCCATTGTCAGGGAAACGGAGGGCTGAGGCGGATGAAACGGCATCCCTGCACACACCAGGGAGGGCGTCGACCACCAGTCGAGTGAGCCTAGGATGCTCGGGGGGATCGAGACGATCACGTCTATGCTGTCTCTGCCCGGGTGGTACACCGAGGTGAGCCACGATTGGAGGGGACGGAGGCGTAGCCTGGCATGTTTGGTCACGAACGTGCAGGCAGCCATGTGACCCAGGAGAAAGAGACAAGTGCGAGCCGAAATTGTCGGGAAGTTCCGTAAACCTTGTATAATTGTTACCATGGCCTGAAACCGAGGCTGAGGTAAGCAGGCTCTGGCAAGATTGGAGTCCAGGATGGCCCCAATGAATTCTATTCTCTGTGTGGGAATCAGAGTGGATTTCTCTATACTGATCATCAGGCCTAAGCGCAGGAATAGGTCCTTGACGATGCCCACATGACGGGCGACTTGTGTCTTGGAGGTCCCCCGAATGAGCCAATTGTCTAGATACGGAAAAACGTGTACCCGACGGCGGCGGAGGGAAACGGCGACTACAGCCATGCATTTTGTAAATACTCTTGGGGCTGTAGATAGGCTGAACGGAAGGACTGTAAACTGCCAATGCTGACGGTTGGCCACAAACCGGAGGTACCGTCTGTGGGGAGGATAAATGGCGACGTGAAAATACGCGTCCTTCATATCGAGGGCGGCATACCAGTCTCCGGGATCCAAGAATGGGATGATGGTCCCCAGGGATACCATGCGGAACTTCAGCTTTATCATGAACTTGTTGAGTTCCCGCAGGTCTAGGATAGGTCTGAGACCTCCCTTCGCCTTGGGGATTAGGAAATAGCGGGAGTAGAACTCCTTGCCCCTTTCGTCCTTTGGTACCTCCTCTATCGCTCCGATGGTGAGGAGCGTCCGCACCTCTTGCAAGAGGAATTGCTCGTGAGAGGGGTCCCTGAAGAGGGACGAGGATGGAGGGTGGGGGCGAAATAAACTGGAGGCGGTACCCAAGTTCCACCGTGCGTAGGACCCAACGATCCGAGGTTAGATGGGACCACGCAGGGAGGAAAAAGGAGAGGCGGTTGTAAAAGGGAGGGAACGGATTCTGGGTAATAACTGGTACGCCGTCCTCGGGCGTGCCTTCAAAAGTTTGACTTTGGCCCCGCTGGTGGTTTAGAGGGACCCTGATTTTGGCCCCCTTGGGGCCCTGACTGTCACCTACGACCGCCTCGGCCATGCCTTCTGCTAAAGTCCTGTCTTTGTCTAGGCGCAGGGTAAGGGCGGTGAGGCTGGGGACGGAAAGGCCAGTGCTGAGTCACCGGCATGTGCATGCCAAGAGAGTGCATAATGACCCTGTTGTCCTTTAGGCTTTGCAGCCTAGGGTCAGTTTTTTCAGAGAACAGGCCTTTGCCATCGAAGGGCAAGTCCTGTATAGTATGCTACAGCTCCGAGGGAAGGCCCGACACCTGGAGCCATGAAATGCGCCTCATGGCAACACCCGAGGCCAGAGTCCTGGCAGCAGAGTCAGCTGCATCCAACGAGGCCTGGAGGGAAGTTCTTGCCACTTTCTTCCCTTCTTCCAGGAGGGCAGCAAACTCTTGACGGGAGTCCTGACACTTATCTGTTAGGTGAGATTCCCCGAGGCACTTAAGACAGGAATCGTGGGGATCTCCTGTTGGCATCGGCTTGTGGCAGGCCGAGCACGGTTTGAAACCCGGTGAACCGGGCATGGGCCCTGGCACCGGGTGTGGGGAAGGGGCTAATCCCCGAACCCCTCTTAACTATATACACTAACTATACTATAAACGAATAAAGTTAACTACAACTATAGAAATTTGAACTATATACACAAGAATTAGCAAGAGAACTACGAGTAGCTAGAGAAGTGGAGGTCAGCTAAGCCGCGCTCCACTGTTCCAACGACCGACACGGGCGGTAAGAAGGAACTGAAGGGCCATTGGGTCGGCAGGGGTATATATTCGGTGCTCTAGCGGCGCCACTCCAAGGGGCGACCCAGCTGACCCACCGAGTGTTGCTAGGGTAAAAATCTACCGACGAACGTGCACGCGGCGCGCACCCACCTAATTGGAATTGATATGAGTAAGCACTCGAAGAAGAACTCTACTTACTTTTTTTTTAAATTTCTTCCTAGATCCTTGCACATCAGGTTTCTAAAGGAGAGTTCTTTGTTACAGCATCTTGTGTTTCTCCTATACATATACAAAGCCACTTCAATAGCCCTCTTTGTCAGCCTAACAAACACAGGTTATCTATGCAGACACAACACTACTGCATCCCTCTTGTGCTGTTAGGTAAAAGGAAGGATTTATATAATTCTAAGGGAGGAGAACAAAAACTGTTTCACTGTTATTCTACTAGTATTTTTGTAGGCTATGCTGCATGCAAGCCAGTAGATGTGCTTTGGGTACATGTAATCCATATTGAGCAAAAACAGGACAAGATTTAAACCACAGGAACTCAATGTTCAGATGAGGTCTTTGACTCCTTACCCTGGATGGCTCAAGGTGTGTGATGGCAGAGTTATGGCAGTTGTAACTGGCCTCCTCCTGCCCACTGAAAACATTGTAGAGCTTCAGCTGCCCAGTGCAAGTGCCCAGCATTAGGAATCGCTCCCGTGCAGAGAATGCACAGCAGGTAAAGCCACTTTCATCCTCATTTGCTTCCCGGAACACAGAAATTGGACGAAACCTGATGAAGGAAAGAATGTAGAAAAGTGACCCAAAAGGGAGGAAAGAAAAGCAACGATGAACAAGGGTAGGATGATCTTAAAACCTGTGCTTGAAAGTTCAGGTAGCTTCAGTTATGACTTCAGCTTTCTTTTTAGGGGAAGATTAGAGAGAATGACACCAGCGGAGTAGGAAGAAAACAGCTGACACTGTGGCTTGTAACATCTCGGGATTTGTGTCCTGCAAGATGAAATCCTTGAGTCATAACATCCTATCAGATGTAAAATCTGGATTCAATACCTTCCAAGTTGGACTGGTGGAAAATCTGTGGCATGGTCACATGGGAAAACCTGGCCAGGTGGCTAAGACCTCATGAAAGAAGCATAGAACAAGCAAAACAAGGAGAGAGGGTACATCAGGTGTCGCAGGCTCATAAATTTTTGAAGGTGGTAGTGTGGTTTTACCACCACCAAAAAACATTTGCATCAACATATGATCATTTTACAGGCTTATCAGCTCTTCCCATTTATTCCACATCTGAAGAAGTCACAGACTTCTGTGTAGGTAGGACAGAACTACTGGTGGCTATGAGGAAGAGGAGATGTGGGTAGGCTGCAAGAACAAAATAGAGATCCTGTATTCATTAATCTGCCAAAAGCCCTGGATCTGACAGATAGGCTGAGCTACTGATGGCATGAGGTTATCTGCCTCAACTGTCTCACCTGTAAAGTGGGGATTACAATACTTACCTCCCAGGGTGGGGACATGAGGCTTCATTAGTGTCTTTACAATACTCTGAAGCTTGAAGGGGCTATATTAAGTGCTAATAAATATCAAAGAGAAACAGAATAGCTTCTCAAATTGGATTTGAAAAGTTCTCCCAACTATCACCATAGAAGATAAATGTTTTTATCTGTCCAAGGAATGAGGATTCTGGGATCTGCATCCACCTTTGTAGCAGGTAAGATCTTTTGGCACAGACACCACCCCAAGAGGATTTGAGAAACATTCCTTTCTTCCTTACCTGCTGAATATAAGGTGTCTATCAAAGCATCCACCGTCCACCCCTCCATACTTCGGAAAGGCCGCCCTACGGGTCAGCCGCGAGGTAAAGTTAGTTGGCGCCTGGCGCCTCTGTTTTGGCTCAGGGCACTGGTGGGGAGTAAAGAGAGAGAAAGGGGGGCAGGTGGCAACAGGGTTCTTGCAGCGGGCATGCTGCTCCCTAAGGTACTCTGTAATTATACTGTCCAGCGTGGGTGGGGAAGGGAGGTGTCTGTCCAGCTGCTTTTTGATGGCTGGGCTCTGGCTGTAGGCGCCGTGGTCCGATTTTTGTCTCAGCACTCTGATTTTCCTGCCATTGCAGGGTGGTGGCCTCTCTCTGATGAAGCTAATCCTGCCAATCAAGGGGGAGTTGCTGGCATAAGAAGGACCTGGAAGGGCAAGTGGACCCTGGGATACAGAAGGCCTTGGCTGAGCATGGACAGAGGTGGCAGCAGAACCTACAGAAGCATGGCTACTCAGTCGGGCTGAGATACCATTAGCTATACGAGGTGTGCGAGGCAGAGCCACAGGGGAGGCAGCAGCTGCAACTGGGGTGAAGGCAGAGGAGTGAGATGCCGCAGTCATGGGTAGATCTGCCTCTTTAGTGAGGACAGTGGCAGTTTCTCCTAGCCCCTTAGAGATGAGATGGTTCCGAATCAAAAGCAGCAGCTCCTTTTCAGGAAATGAGATCCTTGACTGGGCCACCACATCCGCTTTCTGCAACCGAGCCAAGGAGACATCTGTGCCAATCAGCAATGGCTTCCCTGAGACACGCTCTATCAGCTCAGCAGCATACTTGCAGAACTTGACATGGTCACTGCGCTTGTCCTGGAGCACAGGCTCCTTCATCAGTTGCTGGATCTGACAGCTGCTGAAGAGGGGAAGCTTGCTGATGATCTGCCGGACTGTACTGCTACGGGACAGCCCCACCAAGGCCTTGCAGGCTAACGCTCGGATCTGATCTGCATCCGTAATTGGCATCTTTATAGACAGCAATGACAGCAGCACTTTGATACCATTGTTAGACTGTACCACATTCCACATCTTGGCCAGTGTGTGCTCACTGCTTTTGGGTGCCTGGGGGAGCTTTCGTCGGGGTGTTCCCGAGATGAATTTGCCGATACTGGAGATCCGATTATCTGGGCCACACACACAGTTGATGATGATCTGAAGGGCTGACTTCTGGATCTCTGCATCATGGATGAAGAATTCACCCTCAGCAACTCCCAGGATGATGCTGATACCTAATGAGAGAAATACTTCTGTTACCATGCTAGCCTACTTAAGCATTACATGCTGTTCTACAAATCAGAGTATGAGACATTGTTCAGCTCTCCATCTGGGGCCCTCTGCAGTCACCTCCTTCTCTCTGACCACCACAGCTGTTCCTCTATCTCCCCAGGCTAGATAATCCCCTCCACTAGTACCATTCACTGATATGCTCTGTGAATCACACCACAGCAATACTTAGTGGTGGGTCAGATATGGTCTCTCACAGAAGGGGAGTAGGCATGGTCCATGTTTGCTTTAGGCCAGGCACCTCACCAGACTGCAGCTAGGCCATGGGGATTGACATCACAGAAAGGAGCTATCTATTATGTACGTAACAAAGCAAAAGTGGAGGAGAGGGTAACTTTTTATTAAAAAGGACAATATACATCACACCCTCCAGAGTGACTCAAAGGAAAAAGGCTGGAACTGATCGCTTTTTGGTCAAAAAGCATCTATTACTTTAATTGTTCTTCAAATCCAACCTTCATTCCAGGAAGGACCAATGTGCTGCCCAGAGAAAGTGCTCACACGTGAGAGGTTCTCTCTCAGAGCTACACCAAGTCTCCTTTCCTCCCCTACACCGACTTCTATAACATGCCAGGCCCCTTCCTTCTAACATTTAGGGCCCAGCTATCAGCCAGAGTTAATTCATTTGCAAGCTGTGAGTGTGTGGCATGACTGACCCAAGAGACTGAATCAAAAAGAGGCACACTCATCAGCTGTTTAATTATTTAACAGTCAGTACTCCCCTCCTACCTACTCCCAATGCCATATCCCATGAGGACACTTTAAGAGTCCGGGAAGTTGAGTGACCCTCACTCTCCCATTGGAAATGTGGATTTGCCAGTATTATTTGTTGAGCACTGACAGTGTGCTCTGGGTTCTTCAGAACAAGGAGGAGACAAAGGCTGTGCCCTCCAGTAGTTTACAATTTAAGTACTATATCACAATCTCCTCTCATTTATCTGCATCACTGGCTGTGACTATGAACGAAGTGCTGTAGCCCTCTATCTTACTGTGGGGGGCATAAAACAAGTCACCTAAATACCATTTAACTAAAGATATGTTGGTCCTGCTTTGAACAGGGGGTTGGACTAGATGACCTTCTGAGGTCTCTTCCAACCCTAATATTCTATGGTTGTTAAAGTACTTAAACCCTAAAGGCCAAGCTCAGCTTACCCACAGTGGAGACAGTAGATCCTGCTTCATCCAACACATCTACAGGCTCTGCCAGCTGCAACTGGATTTTAGGAACCACAGTAAGGATAGCCAGAACATCCAAAGCATAGCGTACTGTGTCATTCCTGAAAGAGTACAGCGAAAGAAATAAATTAGAAATACTAGGATAGAACATTTATAACACTTCAACAGGACTCCCTGCAGATTCTTCTCTCTTTGGCTACAGGGTGGATACTGCAATGTAAGATGAAGTCCAGGGGATGAGATGTCTCAGGAATTTACCAGAAAGTAGCTTTACTCTGGCAGCATGCCGCTGTAGAGAGCCTATTGTCAAAAACAGCAGAGAGGCCTTTAGGGTGACATCTCCTAGGTTAGTTCTATGCAACTCTAGAGTTTGGTCACTATAGAATTTCCTCTGAGGTCACCAGTCTAAGCATAATATAGCAAATCAGCAGCTTCCAACACCCACTTTTTGACTGGCCAGGTATTCATAACCTCTATACAGGCTTGTATTTCAGAACACCTGGCCAAATTCAGCAAAGTCAACACAGAGAGATGAGAAGTATCCCTCCTTGACCCAGCTAATGGAGATTTGCCCTCTGTAGGGCAGCCTAAATAGTTGGTTTTTCCCTTCTGTCTGCACTATGAAAGATTATGTTTTCTAGTCTCCAACAATGCCGTGGTTATTGCTTTCTGCTACTAAGCAAGCACAATGAAAAGTAAGCAAAGTCAGGGGTGGATGGGAAATGCAGTGGATTAAGACTGTGGTTAATATCTACTTAGCTTCTATTTTACCAGTGATTCTTGAACACTAGAGCATTCTGGCTCTGTAGAGCCCTTATGGAATTCACATCATCATGTTTCCACTGTGGTTCAACTATCAATGATACTCCTCCTTTCATACACACTAACTACATGACTATAGCAGAGGCTCCCTGCAGATAACGAGACACTGTGTATGTGTGCCCTTAATTAGATGTTGGGGCTCTGTTTAATATAAAAAAGGGAAAATTTTCTTATTTAAAGTATTAATGCCCAACTACAGAGTTGCACCCTACAGTTTGGGAAATGCAGCAGTACAGTATAGTATCTACTGTCTCACCTGGCATAGTATGTCTTCCAGTTGCATGCTATAGAGATAAGCTGGAGCATGAGTTGCACACAAGACAATTTGAGAAAGACTTCTGCTGGCTCCCAGTAGAGCTGTGCTGGACCATACTCTATTAGAAACTCCATCATCTCCACAATCTGCTCATGAGTGTAGGAACAGGCCTGTAGGGAGGAGGCAGGGTGAATTAAAGAGCTATCACAAAGGTTATATGCTTAGTAGAGATTATACTCTATATTCTTAGGAAATCACTCCCCTTGGCAGTTGCATTAACATCCAAGTGTAGTGGCCATTAAGATACCACGCAGATAAAATAAATACAATTTCATTCATAGTTAACTTGCTGTTGTTTTGCACTTTATTCCCTTACTATACTATCTAGTGTAGCTGCCACTACAATAGATGCTAGAGAAATGACTAAAACAATATCTTTCAAGTTTCCCACTAGACCTAGAAATGACAAGTGAGTTTGAGAAAAGCTAAGAAAGAGGTTGTATCAAAATAAAGTTCTGGCCTCATGGGGCTAATATACACTAACTACTACACAATTTAGAAAGAGATCAGTAAGAATTTTACACTAATATAACTCAAACTCTCAAAAAGCTGCAGTAAAATGGAGTTACAGTCCCTAAATTCCAACCATAAAAATCATTTAAAAAAGAAAAAACCTGAATAGGCTTTTTTCTCAACCTTCATCACTTCATCTTTCATACATTTCAATAAACATGTTTTTACAACATAAAAGAAAAGTGACTAACATAAGATTCCTGCATTTTTAATTCCTTTGTTTTTCTGAATTAAACTTTAAGTGTAATTTTTGTCACTCCACAGAAGTGGAAGTTGTCTTTTCAGTTCGCATCTAAAAACCCAGCAAAACATCAGAACAGAAACCATAAATGTATTGAATTTGCTCCCTCAGGACGAATGGTTAATGGATTTACAATTTAAGATCATCTGGAAAAAATAGGAACTAAAGGTAACACAAAGGATTTCTTAGCTTATTTCTAAAGACTATTGTCCTCCTTGGGCACAGAGAGGATTGTTCCCTCTGTTGCCAGAGCAGAATCTCACAACGTGACCCAAATTCTCTTCAGTACCTTTAAAAACTTTCTTGATCTTGCCCTTTCAGAGGTGAAAAACATGAGAAGGAAGTAGGTATGTGATGAAAAAGTTCTGATTAGACACTCTTAGCTTAACTCTTTGATGGGAAAGAAGTGGCAGCTCCCAGTTAAATGGAAGCCAAATACCCCCTGAAACTTTGCTACAGCCATTTTTCTATTGCCATGACAGATCACTGGGGGGAAAAAAAAAAAAAAAAAAAAAACAGTCTTGTGTGTCCTGCATGGATTCCACCGACTTCAGAAGACATTATTTCATTTCCATATCTGTGACAATGTGAAAACTTCACACCCAGACTGCTCACCTTATATGGTGGTTGCGGATGGACCAGAATGCCACCTTCAGTGCGCTGGAGCGACTGCTTCACCTGTTCAAGTTTGATGGCAAGGTGAGCTTCAAAGTACCTGCGCAGGGCCATGCAGGTGTGCTTCCCAGTTTGGCGACTGGCAAAGATCTCGTCGTCACTCAGGAGGGCTCCCTGGTCTTCCAGGTTTAAGATCTCCAAGGTGCTGATCTATACAAAGCAAGTCAAGAAAGGGGAAGCATCTTTTCACTAGGCTCATTCTTCAGGAGTAAGATGCCTACAACTGCCAACTGCATATGTACGAAAACTTACCCTACAGAGCTAACCTCACTATCAGGATGGATATCAAATATCACAGCTGAAACTGTAGATTTGTGTTCTCTTTTAGCTATTAAATGGAAGCCTCTTTTTGCAGAGATATGACTGGGTGAATAGCAATATTCTCCAGGAAGAGTAGCTCCCTCTCCCCCGTTACGCATAAAACCAAAGGCAAATCCAATAGCCACACCTGGGCAGATCTGGAGAAGATGTTTCTACAGCAATCACATGAGGATTAGAATACACGTTGGTGGAATGGTATCACTCATGAGGTGAAAGGTCTGAGAACTAAGCCAAAGTTAGAATTTAATAGGCCATTGCCCAATCAAGAAGCCATTGCCCAACCAAGGAGGAGCACTAACAGGATGTTTGGGAAGTGTCACCCAGTCCTCAGCCTTGAAGACAATAATCATCAGGACCGGCTCTAGGCACCAGCAAACCAAGCATGTGCTTGGGGTGGCACAATTCCAGGGGCAGCATTCCGGGAGGTTTTTTTTTTTTTTTTTTGCGCTTCAGCTGTTGTGCTGAGGTGTTTTTTTGGGATTTTTTTCTGCCTGGGGCGGCAAATACCTAGAGCCGGCCCTGATAATCATAGGATCTTTGAGTGTGAGAAGAGAGTAAAAATGACCCCAAAATGGGGAGGCAGGCTACTCACATCCATCACACAGAATCCCCACATCCCACCTCCATCCATTCCAACGGGAGGGAGGGCTGGAGAAAATGGAGCTCTTTACAGCTATAAAGGTAAGAGCTCTAAAACTTGACACTAAAGCAATGTCTTGGAACGTAAAAGGAGACTGTAATCATTACCAAGTTCACTAGGCGACGGAGGCCATCATGCCTGTCGAAGAGCTCCAGGACAGCACGGAAGGAGAAGCAAATGGAGAAGAACATGGTAGCATGGCAGCAGCCCGAGGCGTGGGAGCATTCCATCAACCACAGGGTGTAGTTCACAACATCCGACAGCACGTTATGGGGATGCATGCACACCTACAAAGCAAAAGGTGCAATGACAACCCTCCCATCCTGGAGACAGACACACTGAGTGCGTGCTTACACTCAGACAGTCACCTCTGGCTACATAAGAAGTGAAGTAATTACTAATACAGCTGCTTTTATCCTGAGCAGCAATGAGCACAAACTCTGAATCTCAGACCGAAGGACACAACTCGAAAACATGTGCGTGGCTCAAAAGACTTTGCCCCATTTAGCCCACAGTGGCTGACTGCACCATGGTCCCACCTCTCTGGATAGGAAGTGTGATTGTTAACAAGCTGTTTTATTAACCAGTTATCTTTAGTCATATACCATACTTTTAAAAAAAAATCCAAAAGCCCATTAGCCTTGCTAAGGTCAGACAATATAACCTTGATTCAGATTATTATTTATATTTATCAAGCACAGGAGAGGCAGCTTAGACTAACAGAAATGTTCTTTGACCTGCAGAGTTTACATCTGAATATAAACTAGGAGCTTCAGAAAAGTGGGGTTTGGATCATTGGAAAAGCCTGTCGAACAGGTTCTCCTTATTAGGGCAGCAGGAGTGTACAGACACAAGAGGATCCTAAGTGCCAGTAACTAGAAGTGCTCTAGTTAGATCAAGCTAGCTAACTAGTTTTCCATCCCCTGCCCTGTGTTTTCTGGAACCACTCCCCTTTGCTTCCTGCCAGACAGCTGGCGGAACTGGCTAGCAAGTCAGATGATAGTGATGTGCTGGCTGCCAATTATACAGAGATTTTGGGTAACTGCCATTGCTTTGGGATAGTGGTGTTCACCGTGCTATACTAGCAGAAACCCTTCTTTAGCTCCAGGTTAACGGCTCATCATGCAGGATAACCACAAATCTGTACACTACCTATTTACTGGAGTTGGCGTCAAACAGAAAAGAAATAAGCAGACACTCAGGAACAGCCAGACACTAAGGAATTTAATAGGCAGAAGTGTAGTTTCTTATGTTAACTACTAGTTTAGTTGCTATTGTCCTTAGTTGAAAAAGAGAGCATAAGAAGTTACGGTGATATGGCCAGGAACCACATGTAGCCTACTGTCCCTCTGAAAGTGTGGTACACCTGTGGGGCTAAATGCAGGGTACCACCAAAACCTGTCTAAAGGGGCTCAGAGATCGTAGCCACAATCAGAGTGTTAAATGAAAGATATGATCTATGGTCAAGTCTCTTAACCATACACCCTTTAGAGACCAGCGCTCCAGTACCCCAATTTGGTACCTACCAGAACAGAGTATCATAGAAGAAACAAAAGCAAGGCTCCTTGCTCCAAGAGTTACATTGTGAACAGCTTCAGTTAGTGTGCAGTGACCTCTCCAGGCAACTCAGAACTAGTTACTGTATTCTGAGAGAGTTATATCCAGCCCGTCTCATTTTAAGAAGAAGCCAGTCATTGCACAAAACTACATTTGTAGCAGCCATTCTATAACATACTATTCAGATGACCTCCTGAGGTCCCTTCCAACCCTGATATTCTATGATATTCTATGAAAGCAATTTAAAAACAGACCAAAAATGGAGGGAAGTTGTTAGCAGATTCTCATAATTTGACAAGAGGAGACAAGGACCAACTTCCTAGTGGCAGATACAAGACAAAAATTCAGGTAGGGAAATAACTCTCCTTAGCTACTCTGTTCATAGCTTCATAGATCTGAACACCAGGAGGGACCATTATGATCACCTGGTCTGACCTCCTACATAACAAAGGTGATGCTGCTGTCCATGCTTTCATAGAATCAGAGAAATGCAGGGCTGTAAGGGACACAAGAGGCCCCAAGTCCAGTCCACTGTGCTGTGGCAGAAGCAAGAAAACCCAGATCATCCCTAACAAGTGTTTGTCCAACCTGTTCTTAAAAACCTCCGTTGATGGGGATTTCACAAACTCTCTATTCCAGAGCTTAATATCATTATAGTTACAAAGTTTTCCCTAATATCTAACCTAACTCTCCCTTGTTGTAGATTAAGTTAATTAATTCTTGTCCTACCTTCAGTGGTCATGGAGAACAGTTGATCACTGTGCTCTTTATAACAGCCTTTAATAAATTTGAAGACTTATTAGGTCTCCCCCATCCCCCAGTCTATTTTTCTCAAGATTAAACATGCCCAGTTTTTTTAAAACTTTTCCTCACAGGTCTTGGTTTCTAAACCTTTGATGATTTTTATTGCTCTCCTCTGGATTCTCTCCAATTCATCTACATCTTTCCTAAAATGCAGTGCCTGGAACTGAACAAAGTAATCCAGCTGAGGCCTCACCAGCGCCAAGCAGAGAGGGGCAATTACCTCCATTATCTCACATGCAAAACTCTTTTTAAAACACCCCAGAATTATATTAGCCTTTTTTGCAACTGTATCACATTGCTGACTTGTATTCAATTTGTTATCCACTATAACCCTCAGATACTTTTCAGCCATACTACATAGCCTACAACCATTTTGTACTCGTGTATTTGATTTTTCCTTCTTAAGCATAGTATTTGGCAGTTGTCTTTACTGAATTTCTTCTTGTTGATTTCAGACCAATTCTCCAATTTATCACATTTTGAATTTTAATCCCATCCTCCAAAGTGCTTGCAACCCCTCCCAGCGTGGTGTCATCAGCAAATTTTATAAACTTTCGCTTCACCCTGTTATCCAATCATTAATTAAAATATTGACTAGTACCAGACCCAGGACTAATCCCTGTGGGATCCCACTAGATACGCCCTCCCAGATTAACGGTGAACCACTGTTGCAGGTGCACTATACAATGAAGTGTGGGTGGCCTCATGAAGTTTCACTGCTTGTTTTGGAGCCTCCCATTGGACCGTGCAATAGAGCAGCCACCCAAGCTTGGATTTTATGTGGAAAAGCAATCCCAGTAAATCAGTAGCCACTAATTCATAGATTTGAAAGGCCAGAAGGGAGCAATATGATCATATGACCTTCTACATAACACAGATTACAAAATTAGGAAGCGGGGTTGGCGAATTTTCCTGTGATTTTATGTTCTGCTATGCCCCCAGATACACCTCCTGGAAGGAGTTACACACCCCCATGCTTAAACATACTCAAACACTCTCTCAGTGGTACTGTACATATTCTTTCACTTCACTCCTAATCTATACAGGCCATGGCCTCAAAACAGCAGCTGGCTCTTCAACTCTACCATTGAACTGTTCATTCATTGTTTGAACCAACCATGACACAGAGCTTCTTGATACCCTGTGAATCACTACAACTCTAGTAAGGGAATGTCTCTTACCCTCTCCATGGCATCCTGGTTGTAGGATAGATAATATAAGCACATGGAGACCCCTGTAGCTGCCATGGAAGGACGAGGAATCTCTAGCAGCTTCTGCACTCCTCCATGAGCAACAAACTCCGTAGCAAACTTGTTGTGGAGCAGCAACGATGCCAAATGCTAAGAAAAGAAATCAGGTTAGTGTGGGATTCCCCATACTTCTCTCAGTGCTCGGCAACACTTGAGAAAGATCCTGCCCTGCTACTTGTATAGGGAAGTAGCAGAGAAATTTGGTTCCCTAATTCCTATTCTCCCCACCATCACAGGCAGCAGAATGTAAGATTTAACTTACGTCAGCATCTTTCTATTATACAGTAACTCCTCGCTTAATGTTGTAGTTATGTTCCTGAAAAATGCAACTTTAAACAAAACGATGTTAAGCGAATATTAACACTCAAAGAACTTTATAAAGGCTGGAAAGAATCCTCATTTTACACATAGGGAATCTTAACCTAACTGCACTTCAGTTATTTGTTCAAGGTTACACAGCCAGTTAGCAGTAATGTCAGGATTAGAACCTGCAATCAACATTTATTCACTTGCTCTCCCCACTAGAAATCACTCCCCATTTATTTCATATGACAAATGGGAAGTGGTCTCTCCCACTTGTTGTTTGCTTTGTCCTTGCAGAGTGAGGAAGCATCTGATTCAAATTGATTCCATTTCCAATCCCAGGCCAGCCTGCACGACATACAGGTGACATCTACTGAAGGAGAAGAGCATTCACCTCAGAAACCTTTGAGCCTGCAGAGCAAATATCTGGTTCAACACACCACAATTCAACACACAACTTCTTTGCACTATGAGAGTAATTTACCTTTAGAGCTTCAAAGGTGAGCAGCACATCATTGGTCCGTTTCAGGTCAATGTAGAACATCATCAACTCTCTTGATCCAAGTTGCATGAAGATAGGGAGCAGCTGAGAACAGTGAGAATTGAGAGACTTGCTCAATGTTTCATAGCATTTAAAAGATCTGTTTTATTTTTTACTCTTTTCCCAAACCCCACTTTTCCCCTATTAGAGGATACCTGTTATGAGAGGTCAAAGGTACCCAGCTCCATCCATAGGAAGCAATAAAGGTTAACAGACCTCTTGTAATACATCTGCTGACTGCAGCAAGGTGCATGACAGCGGCCACATGGAAATCTCAAGCCACTCCTTCTGTAAGAATATGACATGTCCATACAAGGAACACCCTGGCGATAGGTTCCGTTTTCCATCTGTGCAAAGACAACTACCCAACAACCAAACAAAAAACAGGAGAGCAGGGCAACAAAGCCAAAACCCCTTCATATAAAATTATATGTACAAGTATTAACTCAAAATTTTATATCTTATTATTGCTGACAGACTGCATGCCATCCAGCATGCAGCAATACATGGGGATTATTATGACAGTCCCATATTTTCTTTGGTTCTCTCAGAAGCAAAGAGTGCATACGCACATATAAGGTATGCCATAAGGCAATTTTGTGTTGCTGTGTTGCATCTCAGACCAAGTTAATCAAGGGAAATTTTCTAAGCAAAGGTACAGCCTCTCGACAGACCTATTTGTGTCCAGATATACAACAAAGCGAACAGCTCCATTTTTCAGCTTTTCTGTGCAGCATGAATGGAGCTAACTTCCACAAACCAGGATTACTGAAGCAGTCACACAAGGCACTTGCTTTAACACTTCACACATACATGGCATCTTTCCTCTCAAAGCACATTACAAATGTAGGGTGTTAATCTTAATTTTACAGATATCTTGAAACATATACAATTTCCCTACAATATTTGCCCCGTCTCACACAACAAATCACTAAGGGCAGGTCCAGACTCACCACGCGGGTCGACGCGGTGAGTTCGACTTCTCCGAGTTCGAACTATCGCGTCTAATCAAGACGCAATAGTTCGAACTCCCTGCGCGCTCCGGTCGACTCCGGAACTCCACCACCGCGAATGGCGGTGGCGGAGTCGACCTTGGAGCCGCGGAGTTCGACCCCGCCGCGTCTGGACGGGTAAGTAAGTCGAACTAGGGTACTTCGAGTTCAGCTACGCTATTCGCGTAGCTGAACTTGCGTACCCTAGCTCGACCCCCACCCTTAGTGTAGGCCAGGCCTAAGAGTTAAGAAAAAGAAATAGAATCCAGGAGTCTGATTCCCAGTGACCTACTCTATAACTGTTACCCAGGACTTCCACTTAGTTTCACCTTAACCATTTAGGTCTCACATTTTAAATGAACAATTAGTCTGAAGATTATAGATTCCTAAAGTGTAAATTGTGACCTATGCCACATTCAGGACACATCCTGAAATGGAACTATGGCACTCAGATCTTTCCCCCTAATACCATACATAGGGTTGGCAGAATTTGATTATTTTTTTGTTTTAATTTTGATAATTATTTTTATTTTTAAGGGTTTTTTTTTCTATTTTTAACTATTTTTATTTTTACAGTTGTGGGGCATATAGGGTTGCAGTTCATGTTAGCAGCGCTGACAGTGGGACTGCAGGGGCTAACTGTGCAACCGAGGGGCCCAAGACACCAGGGCTCAAGGTGTGGCTGCAGTCATCCAGGCCTGATGGAGCAGGGACCCCCAGGTAGGACTGAGCAGGACAATGAGCCTCCAGCTGGGGGAGGCCATCCTACTGCTGAACAGTTCCTGCCCAGGGGCAGCTCCCACACTCTTCGCTGGTGAGTGAGCAAGTGGGGCCGTGTCAGCAGAGCTCAAGAGGGATCCCTTGATGGCCACAGGATTGGTGACACTGGATCCCTGCAGGTGTGGTGAAGGCTGGGGTTCTAACGGGATACAGCAAAGACTCCTAGCCAGGGCCATGAGGATGACAATGAGTCCCCAGCGGCAGGGGTGGACACCACCCTGCTGAATGGCACATGCCCAGGAATAAAGCCATTCAGAAGTGGAGTCGCATCCTCCATGGCCAGGGACAATGACTCCTCCTCGCAGTACTGGCCAGGTGTCTCTCTTCTACCAGGCCAGGACTGCAATTTTCCCCACACCTTGCGCCTGCAGGGACCGGATGTCACTGGCTCCACTCACTCACACACCAGCCAGAAGCATGGAGGTTGTCCCAGGCTGGAACTGCTGGGGGCTCATCCACTTCCTTGCAGTCCTGGCCAGGGGTCTCCACTCCTCTGAACCAGGAGACCACGGCCTCCCTTGCACTTTATGCCTGCAGGGATCAGATGTCACTGGTCCCGCAATCCATGCAGGTTGCCCTCTGCAGCTCCACTGTCACAGGAGTGAGGGACCACTGAGCTGCAAAGGATACCCTGCATGGCCACAGGGCCAGTGACACCCAGTCTCTATGGGTGTGGCAAAGGCTGCGGTTCTGGCAGGGCAAAACAGAGATCCCCTTCACTCCCAACTCACGAGTGAGAGAGTGGGACTGTGACAGCAGGACTGCAGTGGGCTCCCTCCATGCCACAGGAGCCATTCAGCAGTGGGGTGATCGCCCTTGTGGCCAAGGGCTCATCTTGCAGTCCTCGCCAGGGATCTCTACTCTGTCCTACCCCTCCCTGTATCTTGTGACTCCCGAAATCAGGTGTCACCGGTGCTGAGGCAGCACAGGAAATCCTCTGCCTGGTGTCACCAATTGATTTGTTTTAGTCTATTTCAGTGTGTCAACAGAAATCAACTTTCACTGACAATTATTGATTAAAAGTAAATCTTGCCAAGAGTAAAACATACAAAAGTCTCATCAAAATAATTAAAACTCAGTCCGCTTCATCCCCTCCCCTATATGCTTACCTCTTGGTATTCTCCTAAGGGGGTCAGGTACTGCAAAATTAGTCTCTGTTCTATGGCAGGAGTCAAAGGGTAAAGGGTATAGTTGGTGCCAATTACCCATGGGGACATTTCTGACCAGCTGCTGTTGGATAACTCAACAAACATCCGCTCTGGCTCTGAAGAAGAGAAGCCCAGTTTTTGTTTGGCCTTCCGGAAGCTGTCTCTTTCATGCTGTTTCCCTGATTTGCTTTTCCTTAGTCCCACGTCCTCAAGCTTTGTGGCAGAGTTCACTCGACTGCTGGTCTTGTGGCTTGAATCAAGATGAAAGGAGATGTCCATATCCCCAGCAACTTCCTCCTGCTCCCCATCTACTGCCATCTCCCCATAGTCCATATCCACAGCCTCTTCATCCAGAGGCAACAGAGGTTCCGAAGGCAGCTTCCGAGGACTGGGACGCTTGTTTTCCTGTTTCATGGTCATTTCATTACCCTGTAGCTCCCGTAGCCGTCGAAGAACCAAAGCTACCTGTCATGCAAACAAACAAGTAAAAATGTATCCACTGACTTCATGTAGTAACCAAATAGACCATCTAGCCTACTCCAAAGATTGGCCATTACCAGATTTGTAAGTCTTCTCACGCTTACCCTAGATCCAGGTCTTTAGCATAAGGTATCATGCATGCTGTGGTCTGCATTTGGGCCAGAAATAATCTGCCTCAAATATTTAAACCTAAAGAATTCTAATCAAGCAAAAGGGAAGGTACTTTAAGCCATAATTGCTTCCTGTATGAATAAGGCCAACAATACCCAACATCCTTATGACTGATGAAGAGATGGCCTGGGAGTTGTAATCAACAACAGAAATGCTATAGCCAGAATACATATGCTAGAAGATCCTTTGTGTCCCCTGCATGTTTCCTCTACTCCCTTAGTCTGTGGCAAGTGCACACTACCTCTGCAGCAGTAATTATATCAAACTTGACTGAAGTTTCTACAAAACTCTCAAGCCCCAATTTCACCTCAGTTGTGCAAGAATGAACTTAATCCTGCTCATACACTGATGTATCGTATTCACTTGAGAGCTAATTTCACCTGTCCCATATGGATCTAAATTTATGCCATTTATGTGTTGACAACTTACATAAGGCATCACAAAACTAAAGTGATAACAGGCTTCACATAAAAAAAAAAAGTTATTTCACGTTAAGTTGTTTCTTTGTTGTTCAGCCTTTCATTTTATAGCATGTGTCCAATATGTGAGCTTTGACATGTGATAGCTACGGACTTTGAGTGGAATATTCAAATGCACTTAACAACTCCCATTGACAGTCAACGGTACTTGTGTTCTTAGCTCCCATAAGCACTTTTGAAAATGCCACCCACAGAACACAAGAAATTGGGTCACAAAACATACCATCAAAAAAATATGCCTTCGGGGAGAAGGTGAATGAACCAAAAGGCATTTACTCCTTCAGTTTTACTATTCGAGCCACTAAAGCGTGCATAAAATACTATTTCATAAATGTCAGCAGTCCCAGGCAAATAAAAAAGGTTTTATAATTTCATGCCCCTCTCACGAAAAGGAAAGCATCTCATGTGGACATTACCAGTTGAGAGTTCTCATCTCTGTAGTTGGCAGCAATATCTTGGTTTTCCATAGCACCTCCTAGCAACCCAGTTGCATAAGTCCTCAATGGCTGATCCGCCTCTCGGGCCCACTTAAATAGATTTTCAACTATGCCTTCCTAAAGTAAAACAAAAAAGCCATTCAGACACTAAATTTTCCCGTCCTCCCTCCCACCATCAACTGTGTGGAGGCACGGTTCTCCTTACTTCCCATTATTCATGTTACACACCAACAATTTACATTACATGGTTTGGGTCAGGATTTCTATGCATGCAGAATTCACTTACATGTTCATTTGGCTTATTGCCCAGAAAGTACCAGCACTCAGGAGGTTAACATTGACTATTTGGCCTAATTCTCTTCTCAGTTACACCAGCGTAAACCTGAAGTAATTCCACTGATCTCAGAGGAGTTGCTTTGGATTTACACTAGTATAATGAAGCAGGATCTGGCCAAAAGTGCTTTGCTTCAACAAGATATTTTATTATTCTTTATGGCCAGATTGTGAACCCCCTTACTCATACAAGTAATCCCTTTGGAGCCAACAGAACTATTAATGAAAGTAATTGCTCACCAATGAAAATAAGGGATTCCTTAATCTGGCCCTAAATCCAGAATGTTTTGGTGCAACAGACACCAGTGGAAGCGTACTGATCATTTCACTAAAAGAGAAGCTATTTTTTGTAGTAAGAATGCCACCCAACTTCTGTTTGAACAAAATATCTGACAGATAAGAGCTAATCCAGACAGAATTCAAAAGTGAAAAGTAACAGTGCCAAATCCTGCTTTTCTCTTGAAACAGTATCACTGACCCCAAAGCATAACACAAAGTTTCATTAGCAGCTACTACTATGGGGCTCTGATACATAATTGGAATCCCTACCCTAGCCATTACAATACTAATAATAGAGTAATAATAACTGGGCATCTAGAAGGTCATGTATTGCTGCAAAGAAATCAGAACCCTGAATTTACCTCTCAAGATCTGAGTAGAACAGATGTTTAAAATGTGGTCTAGTTTTTATTTTAGTGAATTACTTTATATACACATCATGTCAATTTTAGTTCTTTCATATTTTCTTCTTCAAGAATGTTTTAAGAGCATTTAAATTAATCTTTAAAATCCATGAAATGTGAAATACTTTTACCACTAGAGGGCCATATTATTCCCAGGAACAAACAAAACTATTAAATAATGGCAAAAGTAACCACCACACAAAGAATGAAATACAGTGTAGTTTACAAAAAAATCTGTATGACTGAAAAAATGTTATAAAAAATTAAATTTACTGAAGGGTTTCATATCTTTGAAAAAAATTCAGATAAAATATAGAACCCTACTTATGGAGAAATTATGGTATTAAAACAAGCCTTGTATTGACCAAAAGCACAAAGTTCTAACATTTGCTATTGTCAGGACACATACCAAAAATTTTCCGTTAAGTTCAATCATACAGAGGGAAAAATGTAGTGATTTTCCTTTCCAGGTTGTCCTGGAGTCACTACTGAGAATTAATTTAATAGTAAATAATATCACACTTGGTACTTATGTAGCTTTTTATAAATATTAACTAGTTAACCCTCACCACCTCTGGAGGTTGGTATTGTCTTAGGGCAGCTGTGCTGCTGCAGCACATCTGGCGAAGACACTCTATGCTGATGGGAGAGAGCTTTTTCGCTGGCATAATAAAACCACCTCCACGAACAGCAGAAGCTATGCCGCCGGGAGCAGCTCCTCCCGCAGACATAACACTGTGCATACGAGCACTTGTCGTTGCTTAGGGTGGTGGTTTATTCACACCCCTGAGGGACATACATTATGCTGAAATAGGCTGTCACATAGACATAGTGTCCGTTTTACAGAATGGGCAGATAAGTGCAACTGACTTGCTGTCTCCCAACCCTTTGTTTTTCACAGATTAACAGATTTGAAGGCCAGAATGGGACCAATGTGATCATCTAATCCAGGAGTGGCCAAACTGGGGCTTGCAAACCACATGCGGTTCTTTAACAGTTAAAGTGCAGATCGCTGAGCCCTCCACCCACCCCACATTCTCCACTTACCAGACTGAGAGGGGAAGAGGGGGGTTTGGGCTTCTGCTCTGCAGCAGGATAGTGGGACTAGGGGCTTTTGCCCAGCAGGGAAGGGGGTCTAGAGGCTTCAGTCCCGAGGGAAGTGCTTGCTGGGGCTTGGGGCTTCAGCCCCGCTCTTGCGGTGCACCCAGTTCTCGAACTTCTGAAGATTATTGTATGTGGCTCAGAGGATCAGTAAGTTTGGCCACCTCTGATCTAGTCTGACCTCCTTTACAACACAGCCCACAGAAATTCCACAAAATAATTCCGAGAACAGATCTTTTAGTAACATCTTCATTTTAAAATGGTAAGTGATGGAGAAAATCCACCACAGCCTTTGGTAAATTGTTCCAATGGTTAATTATTCTCACTGGTATAAATTTACACCTCTACCTCAATATAACGCTGTCCTTGGGAGCCAAAAAATCTTACCGCATTATAGGTGAAACCGTGTTATATTGAACTTGCTTTGATCCACCAGAGTGCACAGCCCCGCCCCTCGGGAGAATTGCTTTACCGTATTATATCCAAATTCATGTTATATTGGGTGGCATTATATCGAGGTAGCGGTGTATACTATATCCAGCCTGAATTTGTCCAGCTTCAACTTCTAGCCATTGGATCACGTTATACCTTTCTCTGGTAGACTGAAGAGCCCATTATTAAATATTTTTTCGTCATGCAGATACTTGCAAACTGTAATCAAGTCACCGCTTAGCTTTCTCTTTGTTAAACTAAACAGACTGAGCTCTGAGTCTATCACTATAAGGCATGTTTCTAATCATTTTTGCGGCTCTTCTCTGAACCCTCTATAATTTAGCTACATCCTCCTTGAATTGTGGGCACAGAACTGGACACAGGGTTCCAGCAGTGGTCACACCAGTGCCAAACGGAAAGGTCAAATAATCTCTCTACTTCTACTTAAGAGTCCACTGATTTCAGAGTAGCAGCCATGTTAGTCTGTATCCGCAAAAAGAACAGGAGTACTGTTGGCACCTTAGGGCTGGTCCACACTAAGAAGCGGGTTCGAACTAGGGTACGCAAATTCAGCTACGTGAATAGCGTAGCTGAATTCGAAGTACCCTAGTTCGAACTACTCACCGTCAGGCGCGCGGAATCGAAGTCCGCGGCCCCAAGGCCGACTCCGCCACCGCCTTTTGCAGTGGTGGAGTACCGAGTCGACCGCGGCGCTTCCGGAGTTCGAACTATCGCGTCCAGATAAGATGCGATAGTTCGAACTCCGAGAAGTCGAACTCACCGCGTCGACCTGGCTCGTAAGTGTAGACTAGCCCCTAGAGACTAACAAATTTATTTGAGCATAAGCTTTCGTGCATAGAATGGAACATATAGTGAGGAGATATATATACATAGAGAACATGAAAAGGTGGGAATTCCCATACCAACTCTAAGAGGCTAATTAATTAAGATGAACTGTTGTCAGCAGGCGAAAAAAAAACTTTTGTAGCGATAATCAAGATGGCCCATTTAAGACAGTTTGACAAGAAGCTGTGAGGATACTTAACATGGGGGAAACAGATTCAATGTGTGCAATGGCTCAGCCATTCCCAGTCTCTATTTAAGCCTCCTCAGCAATGTGACACAGCATTAAAATGGTGTGGTGGAGGCAGCAAAATTTCCATTTTAAAAGAGGTGAAAAAGACCTAAAAAAAATTGTCTTCTGGATTAGAGTAACATTTTTATATGTTGATTGTAGTTTATACACTGCTGTAAGGGCAAAACTTTCCCCTGCAGAAGCAAATTCAGAGAGTAAATCATTTTCAGAACATACTCTCAAGGTAGGTCTACACTACAGCTGCTACAGCGCCATAGCATAGACACTTCCTACATGGACAGAAGGTTTTGTTTTGGTTTTTTTCTGTCATGGAGTTAATCCATCTCTCCAAGAGCCAGAAGACTTCTTCTGTCAACCTAGCCATGTCTACCCCGGGGGGTTGGGAGGTAGGGCAACCTAACTACAGAGGCTAAGGACACTAAATTTTTCACAGCCCTAAGAAAGGTAGCTAGGGTGACATAATTTTTAAGTGTAGACAAGGCCTCAATAAGCTGTATAGGGCAGGATTCAAACTCTCAGTACATAGGTGCCACTCAGGTTCAATGGCCAAAGCATGGCCCCTTGAGAAAACCACTAAGGCCAGGTCTACACTACAGACATATATCAATCTAACTATGTTGCTCAATGGTGTGAAAAATCCACACCATTAAGAGACAGTTATACCAACCTAACCCTCTGTGCAGACAGAGCTATGGCAACGGGAGAACTTCTCCCATCAACACAGCTACCGCCTCTCAGGGAGGTGGTTTGGCTACACCAACTCAGGAAGCTCTCTCATTGGCACAGGAGCGTCTTCATTTAAGCACTACAGAGGCAAAGCTGCATCACTGCAGCTGCTCCAATGCAGTGTTTTAAGTGTAGACCTGCCCTTAGACCTGGTCGACACTATAAAATTTACTGGCATAGGCCAGGTCTACACTAAAAAAATTTAAGTACACCCACCTTCATCACTCAGGTATATGAAAATCCACACTCACAAGCAATGTAATTAAAGCTGACCTAATCCCCGATGTAGACAGTGCTAGGTCTATGGAAGAATTCTTCCACTTACCTAGCTTCTGCCTCTCAGGGAGGTGGATTGACTACGACAACAGACAACCTCCTCCTGTCACTGTAATGAGTGGCTACACTGAAGTGCTTCAGCGGCGCAGATACAGCACTGCAGCTATGCTGCTGTAGCTGTTTAACTGTAAACATAGACATACACCGCTACCTCAATATAACACCACCCGATATAACACGAATTCGGATATAACATGGTAAAGCAGTGCTCTGGGAGGGGGGGGCCTGCGCACTCCGGTGGATCAACGCAAGTTCAATATAACACGGTTTCACCTATAATGTGCTAAGATTTTTTGGCTCTCAAGGACAGCATTATATCGAGGTAGAGGTGTAGTTGTGTCAGCTGAGGAGGAGGGGGAAATCACACCCCTAACTCACATAGCTATCCCAGCAAAGCCCTAGTAAAATTGCAATTATAACAACAACAGAGTCCTTATTCCTTTCAGACAACTGGTATAAACTTAACTTTTTCACTGGCATATAAACTCTCTCTCCAGTGACAGCGGGGTGAGGGGGTTCTGGCATAGCTCTACTGGTACATCTATACTGACAGATCCTTTTAAGAGTAGACAAGGCTTTACTCCAACGTCAAGCTGCCTACAACATTCTTGCTTGCAACAGATCCTCAGTCTTGCAGCATGTGCGCGCAGAACTTTCTCTGGCTTATCAAATTGGCCCAAGTTCCAAAAAGGGCAGTGGATGCCAGACACTAGTTGAGTTCAAGACTAAATGAGTAATATCGGTTTGAGGAGGATTAGTCATAGTTTTAGCCCCAAGCGTGTGCAAAAAATATATTACAAGACCCATAAAATATTGGTGTCACTCAAATTTTTTTAAGGGGGCTGTGTGTCAGGAGCCAGTTGCTTAAACAATCTCAAATATAGATAACAAGGGGTATGATGCTGTGTAGAAGAAAGATGACCATTTTACTCCTGAGAGCATTCTGCACCAAAAAATTAAAAATTCTGCGCATAATATTTTAAAATTCTGCAAGTTTTATTTGTCAATAAATAAATGCAGAGGCTCCAGCATGGCAGTGCATGAAGGTTGGAGATCACCCTGCAGCCTCCCCACCCCGCATCCCAGGGACACGGACTCAGTGGTAAGGCTGCACTTGTCTCTGACACAGCACAAGGCCTGGTCTGCCCCAAAAACACTCTGGGGCCCTGACCCTCTGCACCAGGTGTGAGGCAGGCAGGCAGGATGGATTCAAGTGTGGGCTGGCGTGGGGTGAGAGGATTTTGTGTGGGACAATCTGGGTGCAGGCAGCTCAGTGGGGGGGTCTAGGTGCGGCTCCTTGGGGGGTGGGGGGAGGGCAGTTCCAGATGCAGGGGCAATGGGACTCTGCAAGGGCTTCCAGGTGGAAGTGCTGGGGCTCAGCGGAGGGGTCTGGAGGTCTCAGCAGGGGGATCTGGCTGCTGGGGAAGTGGGGTTTGGTGGGGGCTGGGTGCAGCTAATTGGGGGTCAGTGGTGTGGGGGTCTAGATGTGGGAGCTCAGGGTGGTGCAGGGGGTTTGTCAGAGTGGGGGTTTGAGTGCAGGAAGCTCAGTGGGGGGTGGTCTGGGTGCAGGGGTGGTGTTCTGGAGGCAGGAGGTCTGGGTGCAGGGAGCTCCAGATGCAGGGGTTGAGGTTCAATGGGGTGGGGTTCAGGTATGGAGGGCTAAGGGGGTTCTGGGTGTATTGGGTGAGGCTTGGCGGGGGTAGGTATGGGAGGTCCAGATGCACGGGGGTTGGGCGGATGGGGGAGCAGCTCCCTGTACAGTGCCCCTGACTCCCGTAGCTGAGAAGCGATGAGGGCAGGAAGCAGGGGAGGATGCTGAGCTTCCTGCAGCTGGGGGAGGTTTCTGGAGGTGGGTCTGACACAGCCCCAGTCTCTCCTTGCAGGGGAAGAGGAAGTCCCATCCTCTCCTGCCTTCAGCCCAGCCAGGATTAACAGCTGATCCGGGCTCAGGGTAGGAGCCACTGGCTTGGGTGTCCCCAGCCCTACGGTGATTTACCTCTCCGCCGGCTGCTCTGGGTGCCTGAAACAATGTACCTGCGCAGCTAGGGAATGGTGTGTGACTGCTCTTGCAGCTTCCCTTTGCTTCCCTGTCAGAAAGTAATTTTTCTGTGGGGAAGAAATCTGCGGGGGCCATGAATTCTGTGCACGTGTAGTGGTGCAGAATTCTCCCAGAAGTACCATTTGTATCATTGTTGCTACCACTGTTACACAATTGCAACAAATCTTGTACAAAGTATGTCATATAAAATGTCAATGGAAAAATTACAATTGCTAAGTATGATTATCTTGCCTATATCCATGTATCATTTTTGTATCTGAAGTTATGAATATTGGCTATGTACTTGTATCTTAATCATGTGTTGTATTCCTGTGTGACACCCCCCAGAGAGAATTTATATTAGGGCTAGACAGTTATGTGTTGATGGCCTATCAAGGACACTCCACTCTCTGAATGGGCCATTGAAGAAACTCATCCATTCCAGATAGCTCTTCCAGAGGATGCCTCAGATGCAAATGGCCACCCCCTGTGATTCAGCAAAACATGTAAGGGTACGTAATATGCTCATGTGACCCTGGACTTCATCTTGGGCCAGTAACTTTCCACATTCAGGGGCGGTGGGATTTGTTTGGGACAGTAAATTTAAGTAAATAAAAGACCCTTGAGACACCTAATTTGCCTCTTTCCTGCTCTAATTCTCTGGACTGTGGATTTACAACTAAAAGAAGCATCTTGAACTATAGATTGAAGACCCTCCAACCTTTTGGAAGATACCAGAGAGACTTCACAAGCCTGCATCTATTCCATCACTGCTACAAACCTGACATAAAGACTTTGCAATCATTTGTGTGTATATGACGTATTTTATAACTCTCTTCTTTTATTATTAAAACTTTAGTTAGTTTACTAAGGACTGGCTGCCAGAAGAATATTTGTGTAAGATCTGAGATACATATTGATCTGGGGTAAGTGTCTGATCCTTTGGGATCAGTAAGAACCTCACATATGGTGAAATGTGTTTTCAATAACCTCTCACTATATCAGACTTGGTTGTCTGGATGGGAGCCAGGAGCTAGAATGACTAAAGGAGACTGTGTCTGACTTCTTATCAACCAGTGTGGTGACAGGTGCTGCCTTCCTCCTTGCTTCAGGGGTGCTCAATTCCTGCTCTGGCCGAGGCCCTGCCCCCATTCCACCCCTTCCCTCAAGCTCCCACCCTTGCCCCACCTCGCCCCACCCCCGCTCTGCCCTAGGCCCTGCCCCCACTCCACTTCTTCCCCCAAGCTCCCAAGCCCACACCACCTCTTCCCTCACTGCCTCTTCCCTCCCAGTTCCAACCCTCCCCTGAGCGCACCCTGTCCCCAGTCCTCCCACTCCCCACAGCGCCTCCTGCACGCCGTGGAACAACTGATATGTGGCAGGTGCTGGGAGGGAGAGGGAGGAGCTGATCAGCAGAGCTGCTGGTGGACTGAATCGGCGCTTATCAGTATACATGGTACCTTTTCCTGAAAGACAACGGCAGTTTCCAGTCCTGGCATGATGTCCAGAAGGAGTCGGCAGGCAGCAGTATTTAATGGAGGTTCCCTGCTTGTCATCACATAAGCATTCACCAGCTGGGGGAAGAATATCAGGAATAGGAGTGGCCTGAAATTCAACTCTGACTCAAAACAGTGCAACACAGTGAAATCATTAGTGACTCCCCTAGCTTCACAAAACACGGGAGCAAAGGGAAAGATACCAGTAGTATTGTCAGTGTGTAAACCCTTGACCTACACTTTAGGGCTTGTCTACATATACAACACTGATGAAGATGCTCTATGCCGATGGGAGAAGCTCTCCTGCCGACATAAGCGCTGGTGTGGACAGTGCTCATGTCGGTGTTACTTATGTCGCTCAGGAGAGTGGTTTATTCATACATCTGAGCAACGTAAGTTATGCCAACAATCTATAGTACAGACATAGCTTCAGAGAGAGCATAGCCAACTGCCTGGTGACTTTTCCTCTCCAGAAAAGAAGTGGAAGGACAGCACAACTTATTTTTCTCAGCCAAATGAAGTTCTCTCTTCTATACTGCCCACCCTGGACTGATCTGTAAGGCTACAATGCCTACACGAAACCAGCTAATCGATGATGGCTTAAGGCAGAGGAGAACCAGCATTTACTTCATTTAGAAAATTCAATGCACAGGATTTTTTCTTAGTTGCTTGTGTCCCTTTTCACTGAGTCTTTATAGTCTGACAAGTGATATGCAAGCAATTTGGGGAAGGGTCCATGTATTAATGTGAGTTTTTAGAGGGCTTAGAACAATAGCGTCAATATTAATTCAGGCCTCTGGGTGCTACTGAAATTTAAATATTAAATAAAAGATGTTGTAAGTACAAAGCATTAGCAGTGCAGGAAAAGAACCAGTAACTCTTAGTCCTCTGCTCAGTCCCCTAGAACTCATTTTCTTCTCCAGCTCACGCAACCAGTCCAGCATGTAAAAGCATCCACAGGCATAGCCTGTAATCATTAAAAACCATATAATGCAATAATTCCAAACTAGTATTAGAGACTGTTTTAACAGTTTACCTGACGAATCTTGACCAGGCCTGACTCCATTTTTCTTATTTATATTACAGTAAGTCCTCCCGGTTAACGTTATGTTACTGATCAATTAGAGAACATGCTCATTTAAAGTTGCACAATGATCCCTTATAATGTTTGGCAGCCACCTGCTTTGTCCACTGCTTGCAGAAAGAGCAGCCCATTAGAGCTAGCTGGTGGGGGCTTGGAACCAGGGAGGACCGGCAGCCCCCCTATCAGCTCCCCGCTCCCCTAAGTTCCCTGTGTGGCAACTGCCCAGCAGGCTATCAGTTGCCAGGCAGCTCAGCTGTCCCTCCCCACACTGCCATGTGCTGCTCCTGCCCTCTGCCTTGGAGCTACCACCAGGAGCCTTCTGCTTGCTGTGCGGGGGGAGGGGGGCGGCGGAAGAGGGGTGCTAATGTCAGGGTGTCCCTCCCTCCGGCTCCTGTACCCCCATCTCCTGTACCTTATCTCCAAGGGGGGGAACACTACAGGGCTCAGGACTGAGGGAGCTTGCTGGCAGCAGCTGCTGTCTCAACTTGCTAATCTACCTAAAAAGGCAATGTACTTAGAGTGGGATCAGCGTACTTAAAGGGGCAATGCGTGTCTCTCTCTCTCTCACACATACAGGGTGTGTGTGTCTGTCACTCTGTCTCCCCTCCCTCCATGTGTGTTGCCTTGTAGAGTGTGAGGCTATATTAACAACAATGCATTACCCTTGAGGGCTCAGCCGAGTGCTAGTTCACCATTTAGCAGTAAGGCATTCCCCGGGAAATATCCCACCCTCTGACTTCACCACCTCAACCAAGCTTCACAGTCATCATTGCTATATACAGTATTAAACTGCTTAAAACTTTTGTCTGGTGAAAAAAGGGTCTCTGGAACCTAACGTCCCCCTCCACCCATTTACATTAATTCTTATGGGGAAATTGGATTCGCTTAACATCGTTTCGCTTAAAGAAACATTTTTCAGGAACATAACTACAACGTTAAGCGAGGAGTTACTGTACATCAGTGTATGCATGATGATTTACATTTAGAAAACTTCCTTCCCTCAACTTTAATAGAGGGAGGCAAATCATATTTAACCCTGTTTTAAAACCAGAATTTGGAAGAAATATTCCTAACAGTAGAAAAACTCCAACATGGACTGGACTAAAAACAAAAAACACAAGCACTGAGGCTAACCAGCCCAGGGCAGATAAAGAAAAACCATTACAGGTAACAGGGAAGCGTCATCACTTGCCAATTATAATTCTTAGGATAAATGCAAATGGCAAACCTACCGCATTCATGAAGTCGTCATTCTTAAAAAGTATTCTCAGCAGATGGCCCAGCATACACTCTGGATCTGCTCGACCTGGCAAGGCACAAAGAAGGGGCTGAGCTAGTCATTCAAACCTCCTTAGCTAAACAAAATATTAAAATAAAAAATGAATGGAAGAGCAAAGAAAGGAGACAGTCGCTTGGTAAACTTGACAGCTCTAAATGGCTTGTCGTTTAATGAGCTCTAGGCTTCATGGCCAACACTGAAGTATAAAACTAGGTCATGCCACAGAAAAACTGGCTGTGGGATACCTCAATTAGCAGGATCAATCTTACACAAAAGACGACTTATATAAGAAATCATGTGAATTAAGACATTCAGTAGTTGAGATCAGGGTGGATAAAAATCAATGATTTAAAAAAAATCGGATTTTATTTAAATCAGATTTTTTGATAAAATGCTTTTAAAGGAAAAAACCTATCTAAAGATAGTTTTAGATAAGATGCCTTATAGCTCAAAGATATCTCATCATGGAATAGGGATTATAAATTCTAATTCTATAGTATGAGACAATATATTCATGTAATGTTTAAGAAAAATTTTGTAAGTGAGTTCCAATAGTTCATGGATTAAGGACCCAATTTTATGGGGTTCCACAGGCTTCTGTATAGATTATTTGGGTTAATCTTTCTATCTACCTTAGTGCTCAGTCTAGAAGATACCATCAGAGATGCTTAGTTTTGCAGTTCTCAAACTGTGGATTTGTGTCTCCAGAGGTAACATGCATGTTAACAGCAAAAATGTTTTAAATAAATAAATAAATTATAGAGGTGAGAAATAATAGACCTCAACTCTATTCCCTCTGCAAATTTGTGTATATAGATCAATCCCTTACCTATCTCTAAAAGTGCAAAGTTTCAAAAAGTTCAATGAATAGAAGATTGTTGGGGGCGGAATAGATCTGGACAAGGAGAAGGTGTATGGAGATAAATGTGAAAAGTGAGGGACATAAGCTTGTTTTGTTAAAATATTGTATGTTTGCTATTGAAGAAAAAAATCCAAAATACTTAACGTTGTTGTTTTAGTTAAATAAGACAATTTAAATCTCTGTCTGGTGATGGTCTCCTCCTAATACAGCATGGCAAGAAAATCCTCCAAATATTAATGATTAACCTGTTGAATTGGAGATAGTTCACCTCCCAATGACTTCATAAATATCTGCTTCAATTACCCCTGGCAAATGAAATAATAAATCATTCATTTTCTGATATAGCTGTAAAACTAATCTGAAAAGTTTTCAAAATAAATTACTGTTTAAAAATGTATAGTGTGCCCCTTCTAAAAATGAAACCTACATCTATCTCTGAGTTGTGAAGAATATGTATTAAGGTTATAACAACCAACAAGAATGCACTTTTATGTAGAAAACCATGATTTAAATCAAATCCACCCTGGTTGAGGTAGCATTTTTCCTTCCACACCCATACTGCCCAAGGGCTCCACCTCCCTAAAACAGTGCCTCCAGCCAAAGTGTAAAGAATTTTCACTCAATGCCATTAGGAGTCACTATCATTTTTGTAGCCCTGGAATACTGAAGGACCAATTTATTCTCTGTGGCTGCAATGCTGTTCTATGTCCAGCCACTAGAGGGTGCATGAGATTCAGATTGCAATCTCTAATCTCTTCCAAATTGGATATCTGGAGACCCAGGCCATGTCTACATTTAAAATTTAGGTCAACAGAGGTAACAGATCTGGATAAAGAGTTAAGCAGTGAGATGGAAAAATCTGCAGATGATACAAAACTACTCAAGATAGTTAAGTCCAAAGCAAACTGTGAAGAGTTACAAAGCGATCTCACAAAACTGGGTGACTGTGGGCAACAAAATGGCAGATGAAAGTCAATGTTGATAAATGCAAAGTAATGCACATTGGAAAACATAATTCCAACTGTACATACCAAATGATGCGATCTAAATTAGCTGTTACCACTCAAGAAAGAAATCTTGGAGTCATTGTGGATAGCTCTCAGAAAACATCCACTAAACGTGCAGCAGCAGACAAAAAAGCTAACAGAATGCTGGGAATCATTAGGAAAGGGATAGATAATAAGACAGAAAATATCATATTGCCTCTATATAAATCCATGGTATATCCCCCATCTTGAAAATTGCGTGCAGGTCTGGTTGCCCCATCTCAAAAAGATATATTGGAATTAGAAAAGGTACAGAAAAGGGCAACAAAAATTATTAGTGGTATGGAACAGCTTCCATATGAGGACAGATTAATTAAACTGGAATTTTTCAACTTGGAAAAGAGATGACTAAGGAGGAATATGATAGAGGTCTATAAAATCATGACTGGTGTGGTAAACATAAATAAGGAAGCATTAGTTGCTCCTTCTCATACACAAGAACTAGGTGTCACCAAATCAAATTAATAGGCAGCAGGTTTAAAACAAACAAAAGGAAGTATATCTTCGAACAACGCATAGTCAACCTGAGGAACTCTTTGCCAGAGGATGTTGTGAAGGCCAAGGCTATAACAGGGTTCAAAAAAGAACTAGATAAATTCATGAAGGATAGGTCCATCAATGGCTATTAGCCAGGACAGGCAGGGATGCAAAACCATGCTCTGATGTGTCCCTAGCCTCTGTTTGCCAGAAGCTGGTAATGGGTGACAGGGGATGGATTACTTGATGATTACTTGTTCTGTTAAATCCCTCTGAAGCATGTGGCGTTGGCCACTGTTGGAAGACAGGAAGCTGGGCTATATGGACCATTGGTCTGACCCAGTACGGCTGTTCTTTGTTCTTATGTTCTCATGAGCTCTGGTGCTCAGGGGTGTGAAAAATAGAGACCACTGTGCACCATGGCTATGTCAACCTAACCCTCAGTGTAGACACAGCTAGGTCAATGGAAGAATGCTTCCATCGACCTAGTTACCATCGCTCAGGGAGGTGGTGAACTTACAGCAATGGAAAAACCCCTTACATTGCTGTAGGCTGTGTCTACACTATGGGGTTATGCCAACATAGCTACAGCAGTGTAACTATGCTGCTATCATGCTTATAGTATAGACAGGGCACAAGAAAAGTATCTCCAAATTAGTCCCCACATCATCAGCCAGAAAAGCCATTCAAAATTGTGCCTGGAGCCTAGACCTCTTACAGTCAGAAATGCCAGATGATAAAACTATAAAACAAGGTTAGTAAGCTGAGTAGTGATGCCAGGACTTAACCAGCAGCAAGGACCTTCAGGCTAGTTTTTTGGGTATATTTTAAACATACGAATGACTAATTTTCTCCTGAAACAGAGTGGGGTCACACAAAAGGCATTGTGTTTACCAGGCCTTACCAGGGTGTCTGTCATCAAATGGGTCCGGATCCCCCTTGCGGTATTCTTCAGTCTCCTTCTCAATTAACTCAGACATTCTAGGGAGGGAGTAAAAATCAAATAAACATGCCACATGCATTTTCTTTCCCCAATGGACAGCTCCTAAACAGTCTATTTGCCAAAATACTATAAACAACCTATCAATTCACATTCAAACTGTACTCTGTGAACCACCAGAAGATTCCAGGCATCCACTGGATACATATAAGAGCGAGAGAGAGAGGATGCCAGCCCCTCCCAAAACACTGATCACATATCTATGTTCTAATGATATGCTAGCAGGCTATACTGAAGTAGCTTGACTGCTTCTCTTCGCTGAATCCCAACGATGGAGAGAAAGCTTTTTTTCCTCCTCTGAAAGAGGCAGTGCATCCAACTGAACTGCTTCAATGCTATGCCAAAGGTGAGGACACAAAGAGAAAAACCATCCTGCTGTCACGCTACCTCAAAACTCTGGTACTGATGGCCTACAAGATATCAGGTAGGAAACTCCTGGCCACTCTAGCCTCCCCTGCATAGCACTTCAGATTGCTTTTTGCCTCCCTGACATATAGATGAGCCACTGCAATTCATACGGCTTTATTATTTTTGCTTGGGGTGGGGGGGGAGGTTGGAGGAATTTCTCACCACCGCATACTCTACTACAAGAGGTAAAGGAGACTAAATGTCACATGAGAAAGCTTTCCATCCCGTCCCTGCTCAGTCTGTTAGCGTAGGGGGCATACCCTCTGATTTCTTCCCCCTCCTCAACCACCTGAAATAACATTGAGGGATCTAAACCTGCTCAGCTGGGCCCCTGCTCAATTCCTCAGACAATTAGTCAGCAGTTGTGGGGTCGGAGTAAGGATGGACTCAAGCAGCCAAACCCCCAGCCCCCCATGGAGCCTTACACCAGCCTTACATCTGTACCAGACAGGAGAGTTGTGGGAGCAGCTTTAAAGTTGTGCATTCCCCTTGCCTGAGCCATGACATTAAAGCTATAGGCAAAATTCCAGACAATGACTAGTTATAAGAAATCTTATAAGCCTGAACAGTTATAAGAAATCTTATGTTCCTGTTCCTCTAGAAAGACCAGAAGAGGTACCTGAGAGTGGGAAATGCTAAGTCATCAGAGACACTGATCATTATTTTGGCCTGATTCCGAAGAGAAGTAAACCGCATCTTACACTAAAAGGTTGCTGAATTTGGGCTCAGGTGGATTTCTAGCAACAGCAAGTTGTACAATCGTGTACACCTTTATATAGAACATCCTACCGTCAACTCTAACAATTTTGCCTTGGGAATTAACACCTTGAGAGCACCTGTTGAGCACAGAGACTATGAGGAGGCAGAGAAGGAGATGTGATCTGAGAAATCAGATTTATGGGTTTGTCTACACATAATCCGCTACAGCACCACCGCTGTAGCACTTCAGTGAAGACTCTTACCTACACCGACAGAAGGGCTTCTAACACCCAAGCAACATAGTTATACAGACCTAATTTCCTAGTGTAGACCAGGCCATAGACTAGTTAGACCTTTGACGGGACGTAAATAGGGCTTAAAAATAGTACCATTTAACCTATTAAAATTCTATCAGCTAAACAGTTAACTGTTAATGAGTTCACATAGGCGGTGAACTGGGGTGGGGTGCTGCAGCACTCCCACATTTTATGCAGGGCTTCACTGCCGCCTGTGCCTAGCACCCAGCTGCCGGCCCAGGTGTGGGGCTCTGCTGCCAGCCTGCGCCCAGGGTTCCGTCCGCCGGAACAGGCCTCTGCTGCCGCCATGCTGGCCCTGGAATTGGCACTCTGGCTGCCGCCCAGGGCTGGCCGCAGGGAACCCAGGCATGGGAGGCAGCATAGTTTAATTGTTAACCTAAACTGAGAAGACTGTGCTTATTGGTTAACTAGTTACACTTTTACATCCCTAGGCCTTTCAAGCATCTTGAATTTCAGACTGAACTGACAGATAGTACAGAACACTCATGTAACATCAGGCCACCTGGCTTCAGTGGGCAGTCAAATCACATGTTATGAGCGGTCGGTCCCATGGAAGAGAACATTACCATAGACAAATCTAGCTGTGATATGTATGTGCGTGTATATCGATAGATATATCTATATATATTGTGACAAGGTCAGGCCAGATGGCTACAGGAGAGTGATCGAAGGCAGATATATTAGCCCCAGGTTAAGCAGGTCCCCTTTCCCTGGGTAAGGTAACAGGGAAGGTTCCAGAACAATCAGGAACTTTCTGGAAACAATTAAGGCAGACAGGCTGATTAGAACTCCTGCAGCCAATCAAGAAGCTGCTAGAATCAGTTAAGGCAGGCTAATCAGGGCACCTGGGTTTAAAAAGGAGCTCACTTCAGTTTGTGGTGCATGTGTGAGGAGCTGGGAGCAAGACGCACAAGGAGCTGAAAGTGAGAGGGTGTGCTGCTGGAGGACTGAGGAGTACAAGCGTTATCAGACACCAGGAGGAAGGTCCTGTGGTGAGGATAAAGAAGGTGTTTGGAGGAGGCCATGGGGAAGTAGCCCAGGGAGTTGTAGCTGTCATGCAGCTGTTACAGAAGGCACTATAGACAGCTGCAATCCACAGGGCCCTCGGCTGGAACCCGGAGTAGAGGGCAGGCCTGGGTTCCCCCCAAAACCTCCCAACTCCTGATCCAACACAGGAAGATCTCTGAGGCTAGCAAAATCTGCCAATAAGCGCAGGATCCACCAAGGTAGAGAAGGAACTTTGTCACAATATATAGAGAGAGATAGATAGATCACGGACTATGTTTGAAACTGAGATGAATGGGTGCAATTACTTAGCTAGTCAAAATGCAAGACAGTGTTCTGAAAGAGTTCTTGCCTCACCCACAACCGCCCTCCAAGAAAGTTTGATTTTTCCCCTTACCCACAATCAAAAAATGCCTTGAGTGTTTAGTCCCATTTTTCCTTTTTGATTGGATAAATCAAATTTTGATTGGTGGCTGTGTCAACCCTTAACTGAAGAAGTGAGAGTGGTGAATAATTAAGAGTTTCCCTTCCCCTCCTTCCCAAGTGCTTAGTTCAACCGGTGTTGTTAAAAAAAAAAATAAAAAAAAATAAGGTCTTGAACAAAATGAATAAGAGTCATTTCCCTCTCAGTTAATGTTTCCTTGACTTCCTTAGCGTATCTGACATCATACACCTACTAGTTCTCCAGTCATCCATACAGTGCAGAACCTAGAGTTTTTCACGTGAAGACAAAGCAAAAGCACATGCCCCCCATTTTGTTTTGTTCGTTGCCAATCTTCTCTTTGCAGGTTATATTTGAAAAGACTATGGGTCAGATCCTCAAGTGCACCTGAGCTAACCTCCGCATATCTGAGGGAGGGTGAGGTAAGGGGACATGCATAGGTAGCTTTCTACCTCCTTTACTTACTTACACTCTCTCTCTCTCCCCCCTAAGTGGCATGAGTTAGGCCATGTGTACGTACAGCTCTGGTGAAGACGCTCTCCCATCAGCATTAAAAAAAACACCCCCACAAGTGGCACAAGCTATATTGGTGGGAGAAGGTCTCCCGCCAATGTAGTGTTGTGCATACCAGAGCTTATATTGGTGTAACTTATGTCGCTCGGGGGTAGAATATTTATACCCCTGAATGACAAGTTTTGCCGACATAGGCGGTAGCGTAGACATAGCCTTCGCGTAGTCTCACGGCTGCTTCATCTTGCTCTGATCACTACAGCCCTCAGGGGCCTTTCCTCTAGCAAAGATCACCGTAGCAGAGTGTGCTGCAGCTACCCCTCACACCAAGAAATACCCCATTCTAAGTGGGTGAGGATACAGCCAGGACGAGTGGTATAGAGCCACTGGCTTTACACCATCTAGGCATCCCCTTATGTAAGGAGTTTGAGAATCTGGCCCATAGTAGGTAGAGAACTGGTTCATATGAGCTACACCCAGATCTTGAATGAATGCTGTTGCATCTTCTCATAACGAAGTATTCTAGAAGTACTTGCTGATCGACATTGCCTTATAATCAGCCTCTTCTCTTGTACAGTGTTTGTACCTTCTGACACTCTGGGATATACAAGCCTATTTGGAGACATTGTTTCATATGCAGCCTGTCACTCTGAGTCACTGACTACTTCCATTTATTGTCATTTAATTTTACTGTCACATTTCTAATAGTTACCACAGGTTACATTGAAGCCTTGACACCATTAGAGTTTGCCTATAGCTGACAAATAATTTTTTTATCAGAGCATTTCTCATGATGTTTCAGTACAGCCTTCAACACCACACTTTGGTGTGTGCTGTCAGCAAATTTCATGCAATTTTGCCCCTCAAAGATTTCCTCTATTTCAACTCTGAAGGAGGAAGGAAACAGAAAGATGTCACTCACTGACAAGCATGACCACAAGTTCCTCTGTCTTAGCGTCTACAACAATATACAAAAGGATCAGATGTACCCTGAAACATCACCGAGCACAATCAATCTCTCTGGGGAGTATCTAATATCCAGAGCGGAGACACCCCAAGAGACTCCCTTAAATCTAGGTAGAAGCCAGTCTGGAGCACTTCTACGTCCTGTCCTCAAAGCAGATGATGGAGTAAAGCTATGTTGTTGAGCTCCTGAAAGTTGGTACTCTCTTATTGCTTTCTACAGCAATGTAAATTCAGCTACTGCTCAGTCCAATGGATACTCTTCACCAGTTGCCTTAAAGCAATCTCTGTATCTGCCTGAAGCCAAAAATGTCAACATGCCTGATCTGTACTGAGCTTTGGCATCATTTTCACAAAAGTAAGGAGCAAGAGCCAGCTGCTTGCCCAAACCACTCTGCTGATGCTATGGACGCCGAACAGCACTACAGCAAAGCCTCTGGAAACCACTCTCCCAAAAGGCTCTGTCTTCAGACTAACTTGGAGGACCTTGTTTGCAGTAGTGTATGCTCATGGAGTTTGTCAAGTCCAGCAGGGAATCAGTGAGGTTGCCCTGCAGGGAGCTGAGATCATTAGAACTGTCTGCACAGTAAAAGTACTCTTTGTGGTAAGTTCCACTAGTCAGTCTGTTCAGTGAAAGATGGGCTGACAACACGAAGATCCTCTCAACCATTCACTCCAAACATCAGTGTAATCCAGGGGTTCTCAAACTGGGGGTCAGGACCCCTCAGGAAGTAGCGAGGTTATTATACAGGGGGGGGGGCAGGGGGTGCGAGCTGCCAACCTCCACCATTTATAATGGTGTTAAATATATTTTTTAAAGTTTTTAATTTGGGGGGGGGGTCACATTCAGAGGCTTGCTATGTGAAAGGGGTCACTGTTAGGATATATTCAGGCCTGTCTACAAAGGCCTATACTTTAAGAATTTAGGTGTATTCTTATCACTTAGCTAGTTATAGAGGTACAAAACAAGAATTAAAATCAGTCTGCCTGTTTCTAGGCCTTCTCTCACTATGACAGTCTAAGGCAGGGGTTCTCAAACTGGGGGTCGGGACCCCTAAGGGGTTGCAAGGTTATTACATGGGAGGGTCACGAGCTGTCAACCTCCACCCCAAACCCCGCTTTGCCTCCAGCATTTATAATGGCGTTAAATACATAAAAAAGTGTTTTTAATGTATAAGGGGGGGGTCGCACTCAGAGGCTTGCTATGTGAAAGGGGTCACCAGTACAAAAGTTTGAGAACCTCTGGTCTAAGGCCGTGTTCTTAGGCTAAGGCCTTTGGCTAAACAGCAGAGGCAGCCATAAGCTGGGAAGCGAACGGTCACAGCCTCACCAGTCACACTGAAATAAGGCAGTTTTGGGCTGTTAAAAAGGTGATCCAATCTATCACTTCCAGAGAAAGGGAAGAGCCTAGAAGATTTAAAGAAAACTTAGTTTGATAGCATCCTGTCTGGCAAGAACTCACTTATCAATAGCCGGGGTGTGAAATCCTCATTTCTTTGTTGTTCTATCACTGTAGTCCCCATTTCCCTATTTGTCTGTATAATCTGTCTGGTTCTGTGATTGTTTCTGTCTGATGTATAATTAATTTTGTTGGGTGTAAACCAATTAAGGTGGTGGGATATAACTGGTTAGATAATCATGTTACAATATGTTAGGATTGATTAGTTAAATTTCAGTAGAATGATTGGTTAAGGTATAGCTAAGCAGAACTCAAGTTTCACTATGTAGTCTGCAGTCAATCCGGAAGTAAGGAGGGGGGAATGGGAATCATGTTTTGCTAAGGGTGGGAATGGGAACAGGGACACAGGCAACGCTCTGTGGCATCAGAGCTGGGAAGGGGGACACTGAGGAAGGAAATTGGAATCATTGCTTTCTGGAAGTTCACCCCAATAAACATCAAATTGTTTTCACCTTCAGACTTCGGGTATTATTGCTCTCTGTTCATGCGAGAAGGACCAGGGAAGTGAGAGGGTGAAGGAATAATCCCTCTAACAGTCACCAGTAAAAAAGTTTGAGAACCACTAGTGTAATCAGCCTCAGCATCTGCAAGATGGTGTTGGTGCTTCTAACCTCTCTGCCAAACATATGTAATCAGTGTACCATGTTGAGTCCTATAAGCAGGATCAGGGGAAACTCTGAGGATAACTTACTTGGAAACTGATGATGTAGAGGACAGAGACCAAGTAATTCTCTGGAGCAGCAGAAATGCAAGACTGCTCTGAACAATATGACCTCCCCTCCACACCCACCCCAGAGATATATAGATATATATAGATTTTTTTTTTTTTTAAGTAGACTAGGACAACTGGATATGTCTGAGGATTCTTGGACAGGAATCCTCAAGGGCCAAGATAGATGCTATCTATCTGATTGTTGCAAACTCTTAATATTTTGCACATCTGATAATACTTGGTGTTTTTCTTAAAATCCTAGCTTGGAAAGCTAGAGAACACATGAGGATCTTGGCTTACACTTAAAAAAGGAGTAAGTTTCTAGCCCTTGTGGTTGCAGGGAAAAGCCTAAAATCATGAACTGAATGTACCCTGAAGTCTCAGGAAACCAGAAAACAAATAATAAAAGCCCTAAATGTATGTTTTTAATATCTCATGATTTTTAAAATGAAAGTGATATTTTGAGAGCTAGCTCATGATTTTTAAAGGTCTGAGAATGGCAATACTGCTGTCCATTCAACGAGTACCATTCTGCTCTTGCCCCCTATTTTTCCATGAGTTAGTGAAGATGTTGTGGAAGAAACCTCACACCTCTCTCCTCCTACCCTGAGTTACTTGAGGCAATCAGTGCTACTACCTCATCCCACCAAAAGAGAGCTTTAGTCAAGGCAGCAACGGTCAGAGGAAAGAGCACCTCCTCATACATACAACATAGGACCAGCATCCTATCCACAAAGTGCCACTGATTCCCTGTTCATTAAAGGATTCCACTAAAGGAAGGGGGGAAAGCCACAGTTCATTTTCAAAACTCTCCACTGGAATTGGCAAGCCAACCTCACAAACTTCTTCTCTCTACTCACCTCAGTTCATCTTATGTGAGTCTCTTGCATGCCTTCACACAATCTGACCACTGTTACTGCAAGACTCTCTGTAACCCCAACCAGATGGAATAAACTTGTAACGCTCTACCCCAGACTATGTTTTACAAGTTTCAGAGGCAGATCTAACTTTTTTCCCTTCTTCTACTATTTGAGATTTAGAGAACGAGAGAAACTTTAAGTGTATTAAACTCAAATATTTTGGAGACAGTTTATATAAAATCTATACAAAGTAACACCATACTGTTTTGACAAGAACTGTGAAGTACTGCACATTGCTCAATTTTTAGGCCAAAAAGAATGTAAGCTACCAGTAACTGAACAACTTCAAGTATAAGTCACCACATGCCAAAAGCTGCTGTTGTGCCTCAGAGGTATTTGCATCTCAGAGCTTATTTAACAAAGCTTACCTGGTGAGGATAGGGACCATGTCTTGCCCACTGCCATGTTCTTTCTCCCATTGCTCCAGCAAAGCGGTGAGTTCAGCCTTGGAGTCCACATGCCCAGATCCTGACGTCATGGCTTAGCCTAAGCGAGATGGGAAGAACAAAAATAAAGTGAGGTTAACCAGCAAATTGTCCCACTCAGTTATGTTGACTCCTCAAAGAGAGTCAAAAATCAGGGTTTAAAAATCCACTTGGCAGTGGCAAGCAAACTTTAGCTGCAAGGCAGGGAGGAGGCTAACCCATCAAATTCTACAGAATTTGACATAAAAAAAGCAGAGGGCTGTCTTTCATCCCTCAGGTATATAAACAAATGCAAGTTTACTTTGCAAACCCAAATCTGGACTGGTGCATGCAAATCCTCAACTGTGATGGGTAATAGCCACAAGTGTGTCCAAAGTCAGAGGATTTTTTTGCAGGTTAACGTAAGTCTCCACAGGCAGACTGCTCCTGTCCCTTTGCTGTTACACCTAGGTTTACCCAAGAAACAGCAAAGCAAAGCTGACAAGACTCTCATCAGTTTCACTGCTCCTGTTCAACATCCTCTGGGCATCAGGGAAAGTGACAAGAATTATATTAGCTTTATATTGCTGCTGCTGTCCCACAAGATTTCAAGTAGCAGCAGAGGGAGGCACTGACAGTTGTTCACAGTGGACTAAGGACAAAAAGAGATGCAGGGAAAGGATCTCTACCACTCTGCCCCTTCAAGCCTCCCAAGAACAGTCAGGTGGCTCTAGTGAAAAAGAGGAAGAGACAGAGACAGACACACATTCTCCTTTCCAACAGCTTCATGGGAGGAAACAAGAAAGCAATAACTTCAAGTTTATCAGACGCCTACTTAGTGCAAACCAGAGGCTGATACAAAAAAGATTTGCCCCTATGAAGGTGCCAGGTACAATACTAGACTTTATACCAAAGTGTTTCTGCCCTGGACCTTACTAAGGTTACCACCTCTCATCTTACGTATTGGTCTCCAGCTAGCGAACATCAAAAGAACATTTTCAAGCTGGGAAAAAATGCGCCTAAACCACTGATGGTTCATAACTCTGGGCATGGCTTAATACACAGCCACGCTCTTTTTGCCTTCACTTTCTAACCTGATAGGTCTTGGATTACTGGGAAGGTAGACTACAGCTTTTTGTGGCATGGTTGCATGGCACTGAGAAGATCTCAAGGGAGCTGTACCCAGGCCTAATCTACAGGGATGGTCAAGATGATGTGTGACTTTTAAGGGTGAAAGAGAAGGAAAGTGATTACAAAAGACATTCCTTCTCCTCCAAATATATGTTAAGACTTCCAGTATTTGAGTAGTGGTGACAAACTGACAGGTAACAGATGCCAGTGCACATCTGCTATCAAAACAATGAGTTTGTCATAATTAAACAGAACACACATAGAACTTTGCTGAGCCATTTACAATGCAGACACCTAAAAGGAGAACACACACATACCGTGCCCATTCCACTTCCTCAAATATACATTACAGAAAGTCAGTTGAGGGGAAGAACATGTAGAGAACCACAGTTTAGTCCATACTACAGATAACGCAGGTTAACTAGAAGTTCATAAGGTCAACTGTCAGTATTTTAAATCAAATGGACCACAGGGCACCTCCAACTGGCCTGGAATTTTTCTCGTTAACAGAATGAAGTAAGTTCTATTACTCAGACTTCTGTCTCATAGGTCCTTTTGAGTTTAATGTATTTTGATTGGTTAGCTTATTAGATACAAGGCAACAATCAAATGGGAAACTAGTCACGCATGAAACTGGCAGGAATCACTTAAAACTCTGCATCGGCGCAGCTGCATCATTGTAGCACTTAAGTGAAGATGCTCCTATGCTCATGGGAGAAGCTCTCCCATTGGCATAGTTAATCCACCTCTGCAAGAGGGAGTTGGCGGATGTGATTGCAGAGCCATTGGCCATTATCTTTGAAAACTCATGGTGATTGGGGGAGGTCCCAGATGACTGGAAAAAGGCTAATGTAGTGCCCATCTTTAAAAAAGGGAAGAAGGAGGATCCAGAGAACTACAGGCCAGTCAGCCTCACCTCAATCCCTGGAAAAATCATGGAGCAGGTCCTCAAGGAATCAATTCTGAAGCACTTAGAGGAGAGGAAAGTGATCAGGAACAGTCAGCATGGATTCACCAAGGGCAAGTCATGCCTGACTAACCTAGTTGCCTTCTATGAGGAGATAACTGGGTTTGTGGATGAGGGGAAAGCAGTGGATGTGTTATTCCTTCACTTTAGCAAAGCTTCTGATACGGTCTCCCATAGTATTCTTGCCAGAAAGTTAAAGAAGTATGGGCTGTGTATAATGGACTATAAGGTGGATAGAAAGCTGGCTAGATCGTCGGGCTCAATCATCTGGTAGTGATCAATGGCGCCATGTCTAGTTGGTAGCCGGTTTCAAGCGGAGTGCTCCAAGGGTCGGTCCTGGGGCCAGTTTTGTTCAACATCTTCATTAATGATCTGGAGCAGGGGTCCCCGCCATGACGCCCGCAGGGGCATCTAAGTACACCCTGGTACTGGCCGGCAGACGAGCATCCACCGAAATGCCGACAAGCTGCGTCATCCAGAGGTGTCGCCGTCAAAATGCCGCGAGTTTTTGGTGGTATCTCGGCGGCAACGCCTCTAGATGATGCTGCTTGTTGGCGGCGACGTCTCTGGATGACGCTGCTTGCCGGCGGCATTTTGGCAGCGACGCCTACTGATGCTGCCACTTGTCTGCGGAATTTCAGCAGATGCTTGTCCGCCACCACGGTCTCCGTGGCTCGTCCTCTGGCGCCCGCCAGACAAAAAAGGTTGGGGACCACTGGAGGATGCGGTGGACTGCACTCTCAGCAAGTTTGCAGATGACACTAAACTGGGAAGAGTGGTAGATACTCTGGAGGGTAGGGATAGGATACAGAGGGACCTAGACAAATTAGAGGACTGGGTCAAAAGAAACGTGATGAGGTTCAACAAGGACAAGTGCAGAGTCCTGCACTTAGGATGGAAGAATCCCATTCACTGTTACAGACTAGGAACCGAATGGCTAGGAAGCAGTTCTGCAGAAAAGGACCTAGGGGTTACAGTGGACGAGAAGCTGGATATGAGTCGACAGTGTGCCCTTGTTGCCAAGAAGGCTAACGGCATTTTGGGCTGTATAAGTAGGGGCATTGCCAGCACATCGAGGGACGTGATCATTCCTCTCTATTCAACATTGGTGAGGCCTCATCTGGAGTACTGTGTCCAGTTTTGGGCCCCACACTACAAGGAGGATGTGGAAAACTTGGAAAGAGTCCAGCGAAGGGCAACAAAAATGATTAGGGGGTGGAGCACATGACTTATGAGGAGAGGCTGAGGGAACTGGGATTGTTTAGTCTGCAGAAGAGAAGTGGGGGGGAGGTTTGATAGCTGCTTTCAACTACCTGAAAGGGGGTTCCAAAGAGGATGGATCTAGACTGTTCTCAGTGGTAGCAGATGACAGAACAAGGAGTAATGGTCTCAAGTTGCAGTGGGGGAGGTTTAGGTTGGATATTAGGAAAAACTTTTTCACTAGGAGGGTGGTGAAGCACTGGAATGGGTTACCTAGGGAGCTGTTGGAATCTCCTTCCTTAAGAGGTTTTTAAGGTCAGGCTTGACAAAGCCCTGGCTGGGATGATTTAATTGGGAACTGGTCCTGCTTTGAGCAGGCGGTTGGACTAGATGACCTCCTGAGGTCCCTTCCAACCCTGATATTCTGTGATTCTAGGAGAAGCTCTCCCACTGACATAGCCCTGTCTACATCAGTGGTTAGATTGATATAACTACATTGTTCAGGGGGGGTGAAACATTCGTAGTTATACTAATAGACCTGGCGATAGGGATACCACACAGACCCAAAGACAATCAAAAATTAAACTCACAATTATAAAATCCCCAATCAAAGGTTATGTGTTATATATATTATGGTAGCTCCTTGGGGCACCATTGTGCTAGGTACCATACAAGAGTTAGTATCTACTAATGGATGTCCCAAAAAAGCATAAAGAAAAGGGGACATACACCTCTACCCCGATATAACATGAATTTGGATATAATGCGGTAAAGCAGCACTCGGGGGAAGGGGGAGAAGCGGGCTGCACACTGCGGCGAATCAAAGCAAGTTTGATATAACGCGGTTTCACCTATAACATGGTAAGATTTTTTGGCTCCCGAGGACAGTGTTAAATCAGGGTAGAGGTGTATATGTTTCATTTTGTGCAGTCTTAAAAGAGAGCCTCCCTCAAATGATCTGCATGTTTGATTCAAATATCCCAGCCTAACTTAATGTGTTGAATGAATGCTCCACATAATAAACAGGATAAGAGGAGAATTCATACAGTCATTTGAAATGTGGTACACCTCTACCCTGATATAACGCTGTCCTCGGGAGCCAAAAAAATCTTACCGCTTTATAGGTGAAATCGCATTATATTGAACTTGCTTTGATCCGCCGGAGTGTGCAACCCTCCCACCCCTCCCCCGGAGTGCTGCTTCACCACATTATGGGCTTGACTACACTTGAGAGCTACAGCGCTGGTGATGGCTTTACAGCGCTGCAACTTACTCCCCGTCCACACTTGCAAGGCACATACAGCGCTGTATCTCCCTGGCTACAGCTCTGGCTGTACTCCACCTCGTCCTGGGGAATAACGACCATAGCGCTGCTCTTGCAGCGCTGGGGTGCCAGTGTAAACAGTGATTAATCTTACTATGCTGTAACTGACCTCCGGAACCTTCCCATAATGCTTTTTAAGTAAAGATAACACTCTTTGTTTTGTTGTGATGCCTCTCTTTGTTTTGTTGTGAACTCGGGGCTCCCGGGAGCTGCTTATCTAAAAAACAAACACAGCTACTGTTTGCTCGAGCAGAGGCAGGGAGGGGGGATCCCCTAGTGTTTGCTTGAGGAGAGAAGCAGCCCGAAGGGGGGAGGGGGGGCCGTTTTGGAGCAGCTGCTTATCTTGTCTGAAGGCTATTTGCATTTAGTGAATATGAGAGGGTTGGGGGAAGGGGTCGAAACTTTTAAAATGATTGAAGGTTGGTGCTATGTATCTTCAAGTCCTTAGAACTTGCAAGGCAGGGAGCTGACAGTGTCAGCTCCAAAAATCTACTCTCTCTGTCTCCCCCACGCTCCCTGTCACACTCCACCCCACCCCCCTCTTTTGAAAAGCATGTTGCAGCCACTTGAACGCTGGGACAGCTGCCCATAATGCACCACTCCCAACACCGCTGCAAATGCGGCCACACTGCAGCGCTGGTAGCTGTCAGTGTGGCCACACTGCAGCGCTTTCCCTACACAGCTGTACGAAAACAGCTTTAACTCCCAGCGCTGTACAGCTGCAAGTGTAGCCAAACCCTATATCTGAATCCGTGTTATGTCGAGTTGCATTATATCAGGGTAGAGGTGTATTAGAAAAGAAATCTGGTCCAAACCCATGAAGATTTAGATGACCAGCAGGACTCAGCGTATAACAGATACATACTAGTCAGGGGCAGATATAAAAGATATTCTCCTTCCCCTCAAAGGGTCCTGGCACTGTGGCCTTTCTAGGAAAGTCAGCTCTTGGCACCGGGGAAGGAAGACAGGCTGGATCCCACTTTAGGACAGTTACCTCTCCTCTAAAACAACTTGGCAGGTATCTAGTAAATATACAATCCTTACTGATTGTTTTCCTGCTCACTTACTGAACTCACTAGCTACTGATGAATGCATTTTCAAGTCTTTGCACATTACAAATAAGACTTTAAGTCCATTACTTCCACAGAAGAACTATCTTTTTTTCTACTTGGAATGCTAAGTGCTGGGCTTGTAATTGCATCCAATCTTTTCAGTCATCCCCATCCCAGTACTGTACTCCAGGGATACAAAGTATCAGAGGGGTAGCCGTGTTAGTCTGGTTCTGTAAAAGCAGCAAAGAATCCTGTGGCACCTTATAGACTAATAGTAACTGACTTTTCACAGTTATAATGAATCAATGACATAGGGAGCTGGGAAAGCCTTGTGAGGGTCATTTAGTGCCTTTGTATCCCTGTAAAAGCAGCAAAGAATCCTGTGGGTGCCACAGGATTCTTTGCTGCTTTTACAGGGATACAAAGGCACTAAATGACCCTCACAAGGCCTTCCCAGCTCCCTATGTCATTGATTCATTATAACTGTGAAAAGCAGTTTACACCTCATTTTGGAGCCCTTCCCTGTCAGCCACAGTAGTTCCAGCCGGAACAGCAAAAAGATTGCTCTGGAAGTACTGGCAACAGATCAGCAAAGTTCAAGTCTGGAAGTAATAAGAATGTACATTCTTCACCCTAACCTACTAGACATACAGCACTGCCATTCCTGAAAACCAGGAATCCCAACTTTTCCTAGAAAGTTGGATCATTACCTGTTTAAGTCATAATGCGGACTTAATGAGAGAATTAGCCATGCTCTAGTATATTCCTGATTTTTTTTCAATCTGCATACATGCACACAAGTTTAAACTTAACTCTTTGTTCAAAGCAGGGCCGGCTCCAGACCTCAGCGCGCCATGCGCGCGCTTGGGGCGGCATTATGCCTGCAGATGCTCCACCGGAGCCGCGGGACCAGCACACCCTCTGCAGACACGTCTGCAAGAGGTCCCCCGGAGCCGCGGGACCGGCGACCAGCAGCGCGCCCCCTGCGGCATGCCGCCGTGCTTGGGGCGGCCAAATTCCTAGAGCCGCCCCTGGTTCAAAGCATCTAGTTAGTGCATGCCACTTTTTAAAATTGTTGTTATAACAAAAACAAGTACATTCTAAGTCCCACCATACAGAACAAGTACTATATATCAGAAAAGACAGGCTTAGTCTACACTAGAAAATTAGGTCAGCATAACTACATCAATCAGATGTCTGAAAAATGCACATCCCTGAGTGGTTTAGTTAAGCCAACCTAAATCCCCATGCAGACAGTGCTAGGTCGACTGAAGAATTCTTCTGTAAGCCTAGCTACTGCCTCTAGATGGGGATTACCTACACCAGGCCTGCACAATGGGCGGCCCACATGGGCTCACTGTGCCGCCCACAGGGGGTGAGTAGGCAAGCAGCAGGTGAGGGAGGGGGACAGAGGAGGCGAGCGGGTGGGCAGTGGCAGGGGGTGAGTAGGCGAGGGGGCAGGTGAGCTGGGGGGGCGTTGAGGAGGCAAACAGGCGGGCAGTGAGTAGGCGAGCCGGGGGACTGAGGAGGTGAGCAGGCAGGCAGTGGCTGGGGGTGAGTAGGCGAGCGGGCGTGGGGGCTGAGAAGGCGAGCGGGCAGGCAGTGGCGGGGGTCAGATGAGCTGGCGGTGGGGCAGGAGGGGGCTGAGGAGGCGAGCAGGCAGGCAGTGGCAGGGGGTGAGTAGGCAAGCCAGGGGTGGGGAGGCTGAGGAGGCGAGTGGGGGGGGCGAGCGGGCAGGCAGTGGCAGTGGGGCAGGTGAGGCGGCGGCCGGGGACGGGAGCTGAGGAGGCAAGTCAGTGGCTGATCTGTTCTACTGATCTGGTCTGGCTCCCATCCCCTCTCCAAGGGTTGCAGCAGTCTGGAAGTGCTGCCTTCCAAGTCTTCCTCGTTCACACCTCGTTCATGCAACAGGGCAATTGATTACAAAGTGGAGGGAAGATCTTATTCTACTTCTAGCAAAAAGACAGTTTTCTTTTACCTTAATTATACTACCTTAGGTGCCCGCTATAACATATTACCAAGGTTCAATACCGCTGTTTCAGTAGGGTGGCGCTAGGGAAGGAGGGTTTGTTTCCGTGGGCCGAGCAGTGCTGGGGGGGGGGGGGGCTGTGTTTCAGGGGGGCTGGGTGGTGCAGGTGGGGGGTTTGGTGGGGCTGGGGGGGTGTCAGCCCTCAGCTGTTTTCTTTAAAGTAATATGGCCCTCGCCACTTTAGGAGTTGTGCAGGCCTGACCTACACTAACAGGAGAATCCTTCCCATCAGAGTAGGTAGCATCTAAACTGAAGCTACAGTGGCACAGCTATGCCACCGTAGTGTTTTAAGTGTAGACAAGCACTATGGCTAGGTCTACAGTGGGAGCTGGGGGTGCTGACCTAAGATATGCCGACTTCAGATACACTATTAGGTTGATTTACCTGGCCGCGAGGACGGCGGTCAACCGCTGCCGCTCTCCCGTCAACTACGCTTCTGCCTCTCGCCGCGGTGGAGTTCCGGAGTCAACGGCAGAGCGATCAGGGATCAATTTTATCGCGTCTAAATCGATCCCCGATAGATCGATCACTACCCGCCGATCCAGTGGGTTGTGTAGACGTACCCTAAGATTTACACAATGCTTGCATTCCAAAGGATTAACTGCAATATTGCCAGCATACACATTTTTACAGAACATGTATGGCACTGTTAGACACAGTATCCAAACCAATTCCTCCCAGAACTATGGTCACCTCATTCAAGTATTCTGTTTTAACTCAAAGGGGAGAGTGCAAGAGAAAGGGCAAGATCATAAACTGTGTAAATTGTAAGGTCATATCTACACTACCATTTATGCTGGCAAAATTTACGTCCCTCAGGGGTGTGAAAAAAACCACTTCCCTGAGCAACATAAGTTTTGCTGGCATAAGTGGTAGTGTGCACATCACCACGTCAGCGGGAGAGCTTCTCCCACCAACACAGCTACTCCCACTCATTGAGGTAGCTTTATTCTGTCGATGGGAGAGCTCTCTCCCCATCAGCATAGAGCGGCTACACGAGTGATCTTAAAGTGGTGAAGCTGCATCGGTTCAGTTATGCTGCTTGAAACTCACTCGTGTATACATGGCCTAACTGTCAAGAAGTGCCCCTATGCTACAGGAGAGGATACTTATTAGAGCAGCCCTAATTCTCATCTTTTCCCTTGAATAAACCAGTTGACAATTTCAATCCCAAATTGCTCTCCAGGAACTGGTAAAACAGGGTGGAGTGATTTAATCACTAATTTAAACCACTTTTTGTTTTAAATCAATATTTAAATCAGGTTAAGGACTTGTGAAACTAATCTGAAAACTTGAGCTATTGCAACTACAGATTAAAATTTATAATGAATTAAATGATAAATGCAGTTTTTTTAATGCCATTCCTGTCAGGGTACTTTATTTGAATTTTATGAAGCTGCTATATACAAAATATAAAATATTGAAAATTAAGGCCCTGATTCCGCTCACACTTAAATAGGCATGTAACTTTACAAACCTAAATAGTAACTGACTTCAGTGATATTATTCATGTGTTTAAAATTAAGGGCAAAGTTAAGAGCTAAAATGTTTTCTTTGTTTTTGTTTTTTATTAAAAACTTCTCTGTTAAACCATATCTATACCATGGCACAACAGTGTAATCCACAGAGCAGAGGTAGCCCTCTGCAACAGTTTTCCCATCGCTGTATGAGTGGCACCACCCTGACGGGCAGTAGCTAGGTCAACAGAAGCAGTCTTCTCTTGGCCTAGCTGCATCTACATAAGGCATTAGGTAGGCTTGGGATAGCTACAACACTTGTGTGTGGATTTTTCACACCCCTGACCACCACTGCAATGTCGACCAAAGTTTTAAGCCTCAGTGGCCAAAAAAAAAAAAAAAAAAAAAAGAGTCACCTTAAAACAAAATCGGTTCTGTTTTAACAACAAAAAGTTATTTTAAACTTTCAATTTATTAACAAAATTATTGTGAATACAGGCCAAAATATTGAAGCCTAAAATTAGGCTCCTAAGCCCATATTTAAGCACTAAACATTGGATTTTCAAATGCACCTAAAGGACTTTGGGATCACAAGTTCCACTGACTTCTAATTGCAAATCCTGACAATGTATAGTCCGGTCAAAGTATTTCAACTTTTTTGACTTGTGGAACTTCAATATACTGGAAGATGTCACTGGCAGCAAGAACAGTGCAAGATATTTGCTTATCAGTTTTGTGTTATTCTCACAGTAAGGATGATAATGAAGCACTCAATTGGTTGTTTTCAGCATAGATAAGCATTGTAAACGTGAAACTTCTTAGAAAAAAATTGTGTACAATCTGAAATTTTACTAACGTCAGGAAACAAGTACAAAATATTCATTTGATAACTGAAAATTATAAAATGGGAAGTGAAAAACTAGAAACAAAATTTAAAGAAATTTATATAAGAAAGGAAAGAAAATCTTATGAAGCTGCACAATTTACTGTGAATTAAATTACATTGTGGTGGGATAAGTGGGTGGAGCTTAGAAGAGCATTACCAATTATTTCCAGTTCAGCTCCAGCCAAACAAAACTCTACTTACCTGCACTTACTGCAAACATTAAATAATTATTTTTAAAAACTATCAATATTTTACTTGCCTATCAAAAAAAAAGGAATGCTTACTCACACAAGTAAAATTTTGTAAGGCCTGCCTAAAATATTAAATCAGTCAGTTGTCTAGATTTAAATTTCTAGGAAATAAAACTCAAAATAGCTGTTACCCAATCATGACAAAACTTTATTAAAACTCAGGAAAAAAAATAGCACAATGAAAAGGCAATGCTCTAATTTCAGCTGCCCCATTTCTCAGGCTATAGATTTCCAAATTGATTCCTATGTACATAACTGAAAATAAATATTACGGACTTCTCTACAACCAAAAGTTATACTGCTTTAACTATGCCTGTATAATTAAAGCAGCACACACACACACACAGAGTAGAATATACTTATATGAGTGGATACACTTATACTAGTACAGCTTACTCCCATATGGGAAGGGGAATAAACTAAATCAGTAGACATCTTTTATACTGGTACAACTGAGTCAACACTAACAATTGTACTGATTTAACTATTTTGGTACAAAAATCATACCTTTAATTGAAATAGTTAAAACTGATACACAGACTGTGCAGACCGTGCTCCAATGCCCACTACAAAACACTACTATACTTTCTGCAAAGAGAGACCGCATAATACTTAATTAGTTCCACACACCCATCAGATGGCGAGGAGAAGAAAGTGGTTGGAGTCTCCTCTTTGCAGAGGGCTGGCATTCACAATCCCCACCCAAAGCAGGTGGGGAGAAGATTAAGTATTAGGTGAGGGTAAATGCTTCAGGGATACGTGGAGCACTACACACCACATTAACAGGCACAAGAAGAGGTGAGACATGAAGGCACCTCCCCCGGAGGTGTGCAGAGGAAGGCAATGCCCCCCACAACGGCAGGAGAAGGAGGCGTGGGGAGACACATGGGGAGGCGAAACACCTCCCTCCCAGCAGCTGGATAGGCTAAGTGCATGGGGGGAGTTGAAACCCCACTAGCGGTCGGCAATCACCCTGGCAAAAGCCGGAGTGAAGCATCCCCCCGCCCCCTCGTAGGGACTGGCGAGAGAAATAACACCTGCTCCACCCGGTGGGTGGGTGACAGTGATGGAGGCGGGGGAAGGCTATAGCCCCCTACGAGGCGGGGAGGGGCAGTGACCCTGGTGAGGCGAAGCCTGACACACGGGCGGGGAGGAGGGGCGAGAAGTGAGACCTCACCCCACAAACCCGCGTGTCTGTGGAAGCCCCCCCCCCGGCAGTGGGGGAGGGGAACAGAGGAAGCCCCGACGGCGGAAGGGACTGATTGGGGGCGGCCCCGTGCGCGGCGGGAGAGGGAAGCCGAGCCCCCCCGGCCGGTGTGTGAGGTGAAGACCCCCGGCGCCGAGGACTGGGCAGAGGAGCGGCCTATGAGGCTGCGCCGGGGGCCGCGCTGTGCCCGCTCCCCGTGGTACCTGCCCGATGCCCCGCTGGGTCCCCGCCGCTGCTCCCGGCCCCTGCGCTGGGCCCCGCACACACCGCGGCGGCGGCGATTGCTATGGCGGGCACACACTTTCCGCGTCACCGCGCTGCGGCGCCGTCACGGCGCGCGAAGGGAAGAAGCTCGCGCTCTGCCTCTAGGGAAACACAGTTCGGGAGCAAACGACTCCAGTGCGCAGGCGTCTCTGCTCCATGGCGGGGAGCCCAAGGGAGGCTGGGAGTTGTAGTTCTCCCCGTGGCTGTAGGCTCTATTCATCGTTTTCAGAGTAGGGGGACAGCACCTACTGGCCCCACGCCCAAAAGAATGTGGCAGCGGCCTCCTCGGTCTGTGCACATCCTATGCCCCTGCCCACCATATACACGGTCCCCACAGTGCCCCCTCCTCACTGGGTCTGGCCTAAATGGCATCCCAGCCCTCTGCCCCCCAGTGCCCAGCCAATTCCACCCATCAGGCAAAGTCCTGCACTTGCAAAACTGCATCCCCACACAGAGGCCAGGCAGGTTCAGCATGGGAAGGAGTGAGGCAGGATTCCAAGCCAGGGCAGGAGAGCTAACAGATACCATGCACAGATAAATCCCTGCACTCCACCCCTCAATGACACAAGCCATGGAATAGCCTCCTGGCATTCAATAAGTCCAACCTCCCCACAGCTCCCACCCCATCATCACTCTCTTCCCTTTCCCCTCCACGCCCCCTAAAAAGACATAGTACTGAGCCAAGGATATTGATTGATGTACCAGATTCTGGCCACCAGAAGCCTGTGAAGCCAGCTTCCAGGATGTCCTCATTGTGTCTGCCCTGCTCCCTGCCTTTGCACACTTTTAGCTGGCCAGAGACTTCAGTGGAAAGGTTGGGGGGGTTAGACCAGCAATGGTGGGGTAGGGACAGCTGTCTTGATACCATGAATCTGCCCCACCTAAATGCAGCTCTACAAGCTATAGGAGATACAGTACCTGCTACAAATTACTTACAAACTAGATTGGACAGCTATCATGGGACAAAATTATTACGTGCAGCCCAAAGGCCAGAAGGAGTTCTACAACCAGTACAGGAGGTGGGGGTGGGGGGGAGTTGGTTTTTTTTTTTTATTAGAGGTCACTCAACAAAAATGGAGACCAGCATGCCAAGACCTGTAGTGGTCACAGGCCACACCTCTATTAGACAAGACAAGAGCAGCTATGAACTGATCCATTTTATGTAAACCAGGTTTAGTCTCCAGCTCCTGGAAAGTTACCGACAGGGGATTAGGTTGGGCATTGCCTGCAGAAGAACAGCCAGCTCCTTTACCTGCTGAGTGCCAACACAGCCTTTTAGGGGCACAAGCCAGTTTTTTGTGCAAATATCTCAACTGCTGTTTGAGAACCACCTGCATGAAAATAAAAGGAACATAAATAATAATTGTTTTTCCCTTGATTTTCTTTCCAAGTGTTACCTGCCCTGCACTTACCGTCTATGGGACTGCATGATAATAGCCTGACATCATGCTTGTGGATGTAGCCAGGTGTAAACCATAATTAACAAGTTTTAATTACCTGGGACTAATATTACCATATTACTATTCTTCACTATTCAACTGCACCTGCTCCATTACTGATCACGTTGGATCCCATTTATCCCTGGAGTAACTATCAGTCACTCGAGTTACAAGAGGGATGGTCTTGGCACATTATTAGGATCCTACCAAATTCATGGTCCATTTTGGTCAATTTCAAAGTCATAGGATTTTAAAAATAGTAAATTTCATGATTTCAGCTATTTAAATCTGAAATTTCATAGTGTTGTAACTGTAGGAATCCTGACCCAAAAGGGATTTGGTGGCGGGGGAGTCACAAGGAGGTTATCATAGGGAGGGTTGTGGTACTGCTACCCTTACTTCTGCGCTGCTGCTGGCGGTTGCACTGCTTTCAGAGCTGGGCAGCTGGAGAGCGGCAGCTGCTGGCCAAGAGCCCAGCTCTGAAGGCAGAGCCGCTGCCAGCAATAGCACAGAAGTAATTATGACATGGTATAGTATTGCCACCCTTACTTCTCTGCTGCTGCATGCAGAGCTGGGCACTCAATCAGCAGCCACCACTCTCTGGCTGCCCAGCTCTGAAGGCAGCAGCAGAGAAGTAAGAGTGACATGGTATGGTATTGCCACCCTTACTTCTGCTCTGCTGCTGGTGGGGCACTGCCTTCAGAGCTGGGTGCCCAGCAAACAGCCGCCACTCTCTGACTACCCAGCTCTGAAGGCAGTGCTGAAGTAAGGGTGGCAATACCCCTAAAATAATCTTACCACCCACCTGCAACTCCCTTTTGGGTCAGGACCCCAATTTTGAGAAATGCTGATCTCTCCGATTAAATCAGTATAGTTTAGGGTAAAAGCACACACAAGACCAGATTTCACAGTGGGAAAACAGATTTCACAGTCCGTCACACATTTTTCATGGCCCTGAATTTGGTAGGGCCCTACACATTATAGACTATAAATTCTTTGAAGCAGGAACTATCATTTATTGCATTTGTACAATGCCTAGACAGGGCTGGGCTCTAAAGAGATACCACAATATAAATGCTAAATAAGTTCTGTGCAAGGGCACATCTACTTAGGGATATTAAATCTATATTGTAGGACGGTACAGAGGCAGTAGCAAACGGAGCAGCATGTACATTCCTTCCAAGATGGTTGACACCCCTTTGATAGTTCTGCAGCAGGTCACGTTCCTAATTCCTCATAAGTTAAGTACATAAATTGTGCACTCATATTGTAATACACGGAGATCCACACAGCTGAATAAACCCCATCATGCACTGTATTCACCATAAAACTTGGGATGGATTCTCTGGGACAGTGTCTCTGGTTGTTCCAAAGTCCTGTCCAGGAATCTGGGATGAGGACGACGGGATCAGTACTTTACCAAGCAATGGATGGTTATATAATCCAGATAATAAAATCATCTCTCATTTTCACCATTTCACAATACCATTTCCTTAGTTCAAGGCATTTGTTTGGTTTTGAGCTCCCTTTTATTCATCTCAATAATTTCTTTCCCTTCCTGTCTTGCTCCACAACCATGAAATGAGACATTGATGAATACTGGTCAATTTGGCCTTGGCTCTGTTCCCATCCCAGCGCCAACTACTTTCACCCATTAACAGCAGCTCGCTTTGGCAACAGGGCAGCTTTTCACCAGGCAGGGAACAGAAAGGAACCGAACCCCAAGCAAGCCATTTAGATAGAAAACTATTAGATTTAAGAAGACAAATCCACCCCAGTTCTGACTCTGTCCATGCACAGATCACTTTGGCACGGTTACTTTAATCACAGGGAGGAAACATGATCTAGTGCTGATAGCAGGGGATGGAGTCAGAAGCTGGTTCTGTTCCAGCTTGGCCAATGACACACTTGTGACTGTTAGCAGGTCACTTCACTTCTCTATTCCTTCTCTTTCTTATCTGTAAGATGGGAAATAACCTCCACTTCCAAGGGGATTGAGACACTTGATTAATTAATGGAACATGCTATACTGTGGAGGTGCTGAGTTACCATCTAGGCCAGGGGTAGGCAACCTATGACATGTGTGCCGAAGGTGGCACATGGGCTGATTTTCAGTGGCACTCACACTGCCCGGGTCCTGGCCACCAGTCCGGGGGGCTCTGCATTTTAATTTAATTTTAAATGAAGCTTCTTAAACATTTTAAAACTGTTATTTACTTTACATATAACAATAGTTTAGTTATATATTATAGACCTTATAGAAAGAGACCTTTAAAAACGTTAAAATGTATTACTGGCATGCAAAACATTAAATTAGAGTGAATAAATGAAGACTCGGCACACCACTTCTGAAAGGTTGCCAACCCCTGATCTAGGCAGCAGTCTGTTCTTTTGCACATCCACCCTTCAAGATAGGAGAGATGACTCACTGGAACACCCAAGAGGTTATCTCAGAGTGTTTTTCAGTTTAACTCCAGAATGTCTCTGTTTCGTTCATCTACATATCCACTTCAAACTCCGCCCACTTTTCATTAACTTTATGCCAAAGACACGAAGTGTACAGATTTTGTCTCCATGTCTTTGGAGAAGACAGGTTAGCTCACCACCTAATACACATTTACTTGGCCCTTTCACCTGCCCACCACTGTACCTGAACTATTTTCCCCCTTCTCCATTTTGTCTTGTCTGTCAGTTTGTGCACTCTGCAGGGGAGGGCTAGTGACTTATTCTGTATTTTGTAGTGTCACGTACTTTGACAGTGCTATAGTGTGCCCCTTCCTCCACCTATGACATGCTTAGGTTGTACACAGAGTAGTTCTAGATATACACACAGCAAGGTTAGCCAACAATCCTCTCTATGATCAGAACAGTTTACAACATCTGCAGGGCGATGAAAGAAAACACTCCCTCAGAACTAACCTACCCTCAAGCAAAACTTGAGTCAGCAGAACCATGCAGTTTCCAGGAAGGGGAGAGAGTTCCAAACCAGAATGCCTTGCCACTAGTCCCCAAATTCCAACTCTAGTGGTGCCAAGGGTAGCATCTCATCTGATCTCAATCATCAGGAAAGTTCACATGGATGTTTCATCTTCCCCTCTGAAAGCCCTGTGGGCAACATTTAGTTCTTCCCTATAATGCATTTGTCATCAGACACAGCCATCCCCACTGACTCCAGAATCACAGTTGGAACTTCCAATCTAGGCTGTAGATTAGGTCATTTAATTATGTCACAACATGGACAAAATGCTGAGACCCCATATTGGTTGACGATCAGCCTCAGAGGCCATGGAGACCAAGAAGCACAGTTCTCTTTCCTGCAGTAGAAATACAAATTATTTTCCAGTCCCTCGCCCTGTCCTACAGAGATGCCAAGGGGGTAAGATTGCTTCCTACCCCACGTAGGCCTCATCATTGTTAACAAGGGGCTTGCTTGGTCTAAGCTGAAAGGTATTGGAACATTTTATTTCCTTTAGGAGACAAAGTAGAGGAGCGTGCTCTCTCTCTCTCTCTCTCTCTCTTTGTAATTTGTCCCTTCAGTTTTACCTCAGACCTGAGCAGACCCAGATTACAGCAAAGGTGATCTACCACTTTTCCATTGACATCTCCACTTGTTGCTGAGTCTCAACCTAATGCTAGCACACTCATTCTTTCATGCCAAGAGGCAACATTTGCATTAATTGCTTCAAAAGATCAGTTTAGCCACTTAAGGGGCAGACTGATTCAGGCTTTAACCATTTCTAGTCCAGATCATACAGTTGATAACTGGCTTTGGGCCTTCTCCCAGCCTGGTCTCCCTCCTCCTGGAACTGAAGTCTCTAAGATTTCTAGATCGTAGCATTTCAACCTGCAGAGGAATGTGGATATGCAAGTGTCATAAATAGGCACATCAAGGGTTGCAATCACCCTGCTCTTCCCATATTGCAATACAGAAGGCAAATGTTGTTATGGAAAAGCCAATGGGAGGGCTGTCCCCCAATATGGAAGAGGTTGAGTGTGAGGAAGATGACAGCTCTCACTTGCTGTGAGTCCAACTGCCATATGCCTATTCAAGTCCACACATAAGCTGGCTTGAGACAGGGCTGCAGCAGATCAGTTCTCCACAGATTCAAGGACCTGTAAGTACCTGTGGACATTCATTCACAAATCTCTAGGAAGGCTTGTGGGTCATCGACTGGTCTTATCTTAGTTAAGAAAAGGCCCAGCGCCACGGAAATCATTCTTGCATAGTCACCCTGCTTGATGCATTTGGGCTGCATAAGAAGGCCAGATTCATGAACAGGACTAGTTATTGCTAGCAGCTGCACCTCCTGCTAGTTCTGTTCCACCTGCAACTTCTGGTGCAGAATGGCAGCTTGTATCCATACCCATCGCTATAGCAGTTTGCGCCTATTCTTGTCTTTCTTGGGCAACAGTTTGTTTCCTGGCCAGGAAGTATACTGACTCTTAAATTTCACCTTTATGGCAAAACCTTCAAGGGGGGGGTCACTGCCAGACAGCCCAACTTTTCCTACCAGTTGTGAGAGCTCTGACCAGGGCAGCCGTTCAGTCCAGTAATACTATTCCTTTAAGATGCTAAATGAGCCCCTCCTGAGTGCAAGGTCCAGTTATTATAAGTTTCCTTTGGTTTTGCTTCAGTCCAAGCTAAAATAGTAACACGGTTCCAGAGCCAGCTTGCTTTATCCAACCTCTTATGGAAACCCTTCTTTCCTGGTAGCTGGTAAATAGTTCTAAACAGCCCTTGTTGTTTCACTTCAGAGCCCCTTTCTTCATGCTGTCTGTCAGCCAGTCCTCTTCATTCTGAGGATACAGGCTCTGTAATCAACTCCAGCTGAAGCACTTCCTGCTTCTCAATGTCTGAATTAACCCTTTCCTTCCTTCTTGGTGTATAAGACCCTATCACAGACCTACTCTGCATAGGCATGAATGCTGCTCTTAAAAATACTGAATCCAAGTATGAAATCTTCAATTGCTGCAGGATACAAAATGCAAGAAGATCCAGTGAAATGGCATGAGATTCCTGATCATCTTTGGTTCGAGGCTGGTGCAGATCTATTTTAATTAATTCTTTTGATATATCAGTTGAAAACACACCCTGTCAAGCAAGCCCTTATCATGAACATGTGATAGCAGAAAAAAATCAGTAAGAATAATAAAGAGTTAGATTTAAAAGAGCTAACAGGGTAGGTTCAAGAGATCCATATTTAGAATTGTTATACTACCCCAACACACCTCACAATACTTGATTGGGATCACCAGTTCAGACACTTATGGACAAGAGGACAAAAACTTTAGTACCAGCATCTAAGAAGTTTCTTGAGCCAAAGGCTCAAGGAACAGGAAGAACAGAAGACATCTAAACAGAATCCAGGAATATACTGGCTCTGTTTCCTAAGAACATCCAGAATACTACTGCCAGTGCTCATGTTCTGACAAGAATACCTTTCTCACCAAGTCACAGTCATGGACAAACATGAAGAGCAACAAACACAGGGTCCAGGCAGCGGATCCACCTTATTGGCTGAAGAGGCCACACAAGGGGGACTGTTTTAATAACAAGAAGTGATCATAATAACAAGAAGTCACTGAGGTGCAGAGAGATTTTATTGACACATGTCCAATAAGAGGCCTTTAACTTCTTGAGAAGGTTCAGGTTTCTTACCCTAAATTCCAACCTAGACATCTCCATTTGTGTGCTGTGATGTGGTATATAAATCCCACATTGGTTAATCATGGGTTAACAGGAGCCCGAGTCCAGTTAGACCAGAGCATGTCACCTGGAACTGCTGTTAGGCATAACTGGAGATCAAACCCAGCTGGGGAGGGGCTGGGCCTGCATAAAGGCAGGAGCACAAGGTAGTGGAAGAAAAATCAGGGAGGAGAGACAGATGAAAGGCAGGTGGGGTGTTTTTTTTGAGGGTGGGGGGAAAGAGAAGAGGTGTTAGCAGGCCTCAGCTGTGTTTGGGAGGTCTGGAGGCTATGCTCTGAAATAAGAGCAGGAAAGAACTTTCCTGAGCTGTAGCAAGAAACCTTGGGGAAGGAGGGTGGGAGATGTGGTAAGGAAGCCCAGGGTGTAAGGGAAGGCCCCTGGAGGTAGAGAAAATCCTTGGTCTGGACAATTAAAAGGTAAAGCTTATAGGAGGTGGTGATTCTCTTTTAGGCCTACTTTAGTGAGGTTTAAAAATGGAATTGCAAATGAGGGAGTACTAAAATGGCAGGAGATAAGAGGTTTTGTGGTGGGGAGCCTGACTACTTGGTAAAGTACTGGGAGTTGGTTGGGGTGTGTGTGTGTGTGTTTTTTTTTTTTAATGAATGGTCTAACCTGAAGATCCCACGGGAGGATCTGTGTGTCTTAATAATGCCTGAGAAGAGGGGCTGCAAGGACTGGGTATTGTTTTATGTGGGCTTGTGACTGAAGTACCATAGCAAGGGTAGGAGTAAGTGTTACGGGGCCAATGGGCTGAGTTACAAGAAGACATCGACTGCTGTGGGTCTGGAGTGACTGTCAGCAGGGGGCACTGGAGAGGACAGCCTTCCATGCTATGCCCAGCTAGGAGAAGGTGCTCTAGGGATGAGCCTACTCTTCCACAGGGCTTTATTAACTGACTACAATAGCCTGTAGATGCCATTTTTAGCTACTATTATTATTTGCATTTGATTTGTTTTAAGGGAAGATATAATAGTAGTTATTGAGTCTGTGACTACTGACCTCTGCTATGTAACACCATGTCAGGTGAGAGGGGACCAGATAACAAAATTCAATCTCCTACCAGCACTTGTATATGTGTTAAACCTCTACTACAGTGTGCAGTGCCCAGGTTGATTAACTGCAGGCATTTGAAGGAGGGATACAGTATCAGGAGCTGATCTATAAAGACTAAACTCTGATCCCATATTTTCAACCTAAAGGATCTAATGCTACAGATTTTGGTGTCACAGACTGACTGCACAAATTGGCCTCTTTGCTAGGAAATATGAAGGATTGCCCTAGGGAAATGCAGAGGATTTTCTCTTAATTGCCCACTAGAGGTCACTCTGTCTCTACCCCAGTCCAGCTAATGGAGCAGCCCTCTGGCTCAAAAACTTTGAAAGCTTTTCCTCATTTTTTGTGCATGCAAGGTATTCTTGGTTTCCAGGTGGAGTGTATACTGCAATGGCAAAGCTCAGCCCCACTCCTGGTGCTATCCATCTCGCCTCGCCAATATCCTGGAGCAGTCACAGTGGCATCACATCAAAATATTGTTGGAGGGAGTTTACACGGTGTGTAGACCCTCCAACAATATCAATTTTCCATGCACAGTGCTAGGTTTCCAAGTACTGTGCCAAGGATATTGCAGATTCTGGCCACCAGAAGCCTGTGAAGCCAGCTTCCAGGATGTCCTCATTTTGTCTGCCCTGCTCCCTGCCTTTGCACACTTTCGGCTGGCCAGAGACTTCAGTGGAATGGTTGGGTGGGGGGGGGTTAGACCAGCAATGGTGGGGTAGGGACAGCTGTCTTGACAGCATGAACCTGCCTCACCTAAATGCAGCTCTACAAGCTATAGAAGATACAGTACCTGCTACAAATTACTTACAAACTAGATTGGACAGCTATCATGGGACAAAATTATTGCACACCATATGACCCTATGTGAATGATGGGAGTTAAGCTGGAGACCCCAGACAAATCACAAGGAGGAGGCACACAAGGATCATCCCTTTAGTGTGAGGGGAAAGAGAAGGAAACAAACCAAAACATCTAAATAATTATGCCAACAAATCCTTTGATATTTTAACAGAACCGGGACTAGCCACACAAAACAAACAGATGGGGAGAAAGGGGGACAGACAAAAGCTTTAGTAATTCAAGGACTCTGCATCCAAAAGACCTGGCAGGTGCAGGGGGAGCAGTTGAAGGCCCCAGAGTCTGCCTGCAAATTAAGTCCAATCTTCTGCTCATGGGGCTGTTCAGCAAGATCACAGGCAGCAGCAGGAGGCAAGGGAAGGGGAGATGAACCAGCTCAGGAGCAGGGTGTGAAGAGACTGAGCACAGAAGGAAGCGGATGCAGAAGCTGCTGTGGGGGACCATGTGGCCTGGGAGAGTCACTCCTGCATTGGGATGTGCAGGTGAACAGAGATAATGTTGGGGTGATTCCTCCATCAGAAGAGTCACAGCGAAGTAGAGAAGCTTTCAGCAGCAGATCAAATCTTTCCACTCTCCAGACGGAGACTGACCATGGGGAAGCAGTAGAAGGGAGATGTCAGAAAGGGCCTTGCTGCAGAAGGCTTTTCACATAGTATTTGTGGGGAGAATATAGAGAAAAGGGGATTAAAGGAAAAGAAGTAGTAGGTTTCCCAGGGCTGCATTTTCCCTGAGCTTGAGTTGGCACAGCAACACTAACCAAGACCAGCACCAGGATTTGGGATTAGGGAGAGACTTTTAGGTCTGAGGCATGTCTAAACTACTGTGGTAAATTGACCTATGCTATGCAACTCCAGCTATGTGAATAATGTAGCTGGAGTTGATGTACGTTAATTCGAGTTACTGCAGGGTCTACACCACAGCAGGTCCGATGGGAGATTTTTCTCCCATTGACTTACCTTACTCTTCTCGTTGAGGGTAGAGTACAGGGGTCAACTGGAGAACGATTTGGGGGGTCTTTACTAGACCTGCTAAATTGACTGCTGGTGGATCGATCTCAGAGCTGTAGTGTAGATCTGACCTTAGATGGGTCTCCACTATCAGTGGTGACTTACCTTCTACAAGTAAAGAATTGGTAACAGCTCATCCAACAGATCAGGGTAGTAGCATGGTCAGTTATATTAATGCCTCTATACAAACACAAGATCTGCAGGACTTGACATCAGATGGATAATGGACCTCGGGCAGTGCTAGGGTTTGCAGCAATTCAGCCACACAATTTATCAGCCAGCTATGCCAAGCAAAGAGTTGATTGAGAATTTAATCTAGACTGGAGAGAGGAGCCAGATCTGTCTAGAAACACAGGAGAATGTAGTTCATGGGCTCCGATGCTAATGAACAGGCAGCTAATATCCAAGTTACTTTGCTCCAAATATATCCTGGAGCTAAAACCCCCACTCGGACTCCAATTCAGATGCCAAGTGTATTTATACTTGGCCTAGCTGAGTATTTGGATGACTATGTACCTGAGTTTACAAGGTAGAAGTTAACAGGAAAGTGGTTAAGCAATTTAAACTATTGAAACATTCTGCTATAAGAAGCAAATAATCAATATAATCTGTTTCCCTCTGGCAGTGGTGGGGTCTGGGGTGATTGAGTGGGAGAACAATTAAGGATTCGAGTGAATGCCCTTCCTTAAGATAAATTCAGGCTGGTCACCCACATACTTTTTTCCTTTAGAGATGGTCCTGAGCCCTAATCCTGGATCTGAACCCTGGATATGAGTTTAGCTCATAGTTCACAGTTCCAACTCCACCCTCTCTAATGGGATTGAATCTGAACACACTAGCTGAATAGTGATACTTAAGAGAGTCTAGATATGTATCTAGATTTCAAAATCTATTTGTGGTCACTGTCTCCTCCATTGCATCTATCCTTCTCATTTATTGCTCCAGCCTCCCAATGAATCTTTTAGCCTTTACGTTTAATTATTTGCATGGGCTGGAAACTATTTATTCATAGATCCTAAGGTCCAAAGGGACTGTTATGAGCATCTAGTCAGACCTCCTGTATAGCACAGGCCAGAGAACTTCCCCAAAATACTTCCTAGAGCAGATCTTTCAGAAACACATCCAATCTTGATTTTAATAATGGCCAGTGATGGAGAATTCACCATGAGTCTTGGTAAACTGTTATAGGAGTTAATTTACATAGCATTGGTGAATTGGTTCTGAACCAGCCTGCTCACAGATGTCAAAAAACCTTCAAAGAAATGAGGTCCAAATCTGGCTTGGCACAACCACCATATATGGCTCTATAAACAATTAAGAAGTCATCAGAGAGCCATCCAGAGATTAAAGGAGGGAGCACTCTGTGATGCACACTGGAACTTCTTGCTGTTCAGAATCATTTCCCACCACTATGCCTCAAGTATCTATAAATAGCTAAACCAAAGGCTAGCACCGCAGCTGTAGCTCAAGAGAAAATCCAGGAGGCCAAGCTGCAAAAAGTTTATTCAGCAATGGGAAAGGTCTGTCAGCTGCCAGAACAGCTCACAATTTCTGACGGATGAGCTCCAGGTCCAACCAATTGCTATTTTTTCCCCCATAGTATATAGTGGATGTCAACCCATTTAGATCACCAGAAATATCGTCCTTCTGACACTTGCTGGAAATGCTCTTCTGAAAAAGGGACATGGATACAGATACACTGGGAGTAACCCAACTTTAGGCCCTGTTAATTAAATATTATGTAGAGAATAAACCTCATAGGCATACTGTGTCCTCCAAAAAACTGATGGACTAGAAAATGCCAACCCAGCCAATTATCATGCAAAAGTAAATGCAGTCTGCCAGGCACAGTTAAAACATAGGAAAATGCCAGACTAATTAAATTCCAAAACTACTGCAATGCAATGATCAAACTGGATGAGTGCTCAGCTACATAAACCTGGTGGGAGAACTCAGGACTGTAAAGGAGATGGGGGTAGGACAGGGGCATGAGGAAGGTTATGTCTGGCCATGCAACCAATCTGGATGCAGAGTGGCTGTTAACCCTGCTATCCTGGTCAAATTCTAGCTCAGATCATTACATTCTGCTTCCCAACACTATCCCAGCAGTTTCAAGTGAAAACAGTATTCTTTCCTTCCTTTCAAACTGTTGTATAGCTCCATGCTGTTAGATAAGTGCTGTGTTTTACTCTAGAGCAGGAGTGGGCAAACTTTTTGGCCTGAGGGCCACATCTGGGTATGGAAATTGTATGGTGGGCCATGAATGCTCTCAAAATTGGGGGTTGGGGTGTGGGAGGGGTTGAGGGCTCCAGCTGGGGGTGCAAGCTCTGGGCTGGAGCAGTGGGTTGGGGTGTGTGGGGGCTCCATCTGGGCATGCGGACTCTCAGATGAGGCTGAGGATGAGGGGTTGAGGATGCAGGAGGGTACTCTGGGCTGGGACAGAAGGGATCAGAGGGTGGGAGGGGGGATCAGGGCTGGGAGTTGGGGCACAGGAGGAGCTCAGGGATTCAGGCTCCAGGTCACGCTTACCTCAAGCTGCTCCCGGGAGAAGTGGCATGTTCCCCCTCTGGCTCCTATGCAGAGGTGTGTCCAGGCAGTTCTGAATGCTGCCCCATCCACAGGCACTGCCCCTGTAGCTCCCACTGGCTGTGGTTCCTGGCCAATGGGAGCTGCAGGGGCAGCACTTGGGGCAGGGGCAACATGTGGAGCTCCCTGGCTGTCCCTAGGCATAGGAGCCAGAGCAGGGACATGCCTCTGCTTCTGGGAGCTGTGCAGAGCCACAGCACACATGGAGCAGGGTAAGACCCAGACCCCGCTCCCCAGCGGGAGCTTGAGGGCTAGATTAAAACATCTGAAGGGTTGGATGTGGCCCCTGGGCCGTACTTTGCCCAACCCTGCTCTAGAGGTAGCTACATATCAACAGTGGATGCAATAATCCAGGCATGTAACTTGAGATTGTAAAGAATTTTGAGGTTGTCTCAGACTACACAAATGCAAAGATGGACATTTCGGGCTAAACTTATTATTGATGATAAAATATTCAAGAGACCATAAAGAAACTCTGAGGTGGTAAGTACATAGAGAGGGGAATTATAGCAATTGTTTGGAGTTTGGTTAAACCTTATGGGCTGGGCATAACCACTGCCTTTCATTCAGGATAAATGTAAACAAGCATCGTTTTAGCCTCTAAATATAATAACCATAGCACCCAAAACACATACACATGGAAAAGCGCAAGCAGAAAATGAACCATGCGGTCTATGGGGTTTCCCAGACAGGACCAGCTCTACAGTTTTCGCTGCCCCAAGCAGCGCACCAAATTGCTGCCGCGGATGGCGGGGGCAGTCCGTGTGCCATTAGGGTGGCAGGCATGTTTCCGCGGCGGCGGCAATTTGGTGGCAGCTTCTGTGTTTAGCTGAAGCCGCCGCGGACAGCTAAATATAGAAGCTGCTGCCGAATTGCCACCACCGCGGAAACGCACCTGCCGCCCTAAGGGCGCACGGACCGCCCCCCCGCCCCCCGCCGTCCGTGGCGGCAATTTGGCGTGCTGCTGGGGGCAAAACAACAGGGACTGCCGCCCCTTGAAGATTGTCGCCCCAAGCACCAGCTTGGAATGCTGGTGCCTGGAGCCGGCCCTGTTCCCAGAGTTCTGATAGCAAATACAGTGGGTAGGGCTTTGGCTGATGGAGTTGTGTGTGTGGCTGGAGGGCAGAGAAAGACAGAAGAGCTGGTAATGTGCCCTGAGAGAAAGCTAAGATACATTGCTTTTTGGGCACTCTGTGCTGGCCAGAAAGGCAGGCTCTGAACTTTGAGCAAAGGAATTGTCCCCTGCTGTTGGATTTCTGTGATGTTCAGGAACACAGGACTTAGTGTACAATCTTTGTAAATAAACACAATTGCATCAAACATCTGGCTTTATCATCAATGTCTCCTCCTAACTGCATAATCCACAACACCCTCAATTTGGCTAACCACTCAGGTCAAGAGGGGCTAGCTGAAACCTTGCTAGCTTCAATCCTCATCAGTTTGCACTGTTTCTCTTATTAGAAGTGAATGAAAAGTTCATTTAGATACTAAACCTGTTCCAAAGTCCCCTGTCAATTTTTGTGATTTTAATAGTATTTTCCAGATTTTGTAAATTCTTTCTCTGTCCTAGTACCATGTGAAAGACTTTCACAAACAACAAGGGAAACTGGCTACTCAGGTGCAAACAATGAAAGATAATACACAAAGTGCGCTCAAATGCCCAGAGTAAAGAAACTAGGAACAAAACCAATTCCCTCTATTCTCTTCCAGTTACAATGATCTTAGGGGTTACTTGTAACAACATCAGCTTAAAAAAAAAAAGTGAGGCAGCAGTGTGGTTTTTAAATTGATGGTGCCTTTTTAGAAGTTCTCATAGCTGTCTTCTCGAGCTATTAGACAAGCATCAGTGTTGATTTTTTGTATCTGCCCTCGTACATAATTTGTTTCCCGTGGCTTCTGCTTAAATGGGTCAATTGCCTGTATGTGGCAATTTTGACGTATGTGAAGACAATGAACAGATTAGTGAAACTAGGGCATGGTGCTTACAGGTGCTGTGGATGCACATAAACAAGTTAATTTTTGAATCCTCAATAGCTCCACTTCACCTTTGTGGGGTTTTCCTTAAATGATAGCATGTACTATGCCTGATGAGATTGAAAGAGAAACAGGCCTTAGTAATTCAGACTTTCCCATACAGGTACCTAAAGTATTTACTAATATCATCTAGCTCTTATATAGTGCTTTTCATCTTTAGATCTCAAAGAACTTTCCAATACTATGTGTTACACTACCCAGGCTGAGATATTGTACCGCAGTAATGGATAAGAGAGAGGACTTCACTCTCCACTGAAATTAGCCACACTTGGGATGAAACATTGTAACTATTTAGCAGCATACAGCAATTCTGTGTTAAACTTCAAAAAGGAAAAAAAGAATAAGCTGAATCTGCAGATGGAATTTAGGGAGGCAGAATGCAAGCACCTAAGCTGGAACTTGCCTGGGACAGCTTGCCAAATATCCCTTCTACCATGAAATATGCCATGGGCTCTTAACCTGAAAGGCATAACCTCCACCACTAGTGCTTCCTACTATTATGCTAGATGCCCTCATTCAGCAGTGATTCAGAAGGAAGAATGCCCCAAACATCACTTCCTGCAGCACATAGGATTTTCACGGAGGTGTCTCATCCAAGCACTAGTCACTCCAACCCAGCTTAGTTTGTGAAATGTAAGAGACCTCAACCCAAGGTGATGACGACTACAAGCCAAAATATACCTGGTTACTGTGGACTTGATAATGTGTCAGCTAGTCTTATGAGGTCACAAGTGTTGCCATCAGATAAGTTCTATTAGGGCCTTAGGATACTGGGTGTACCAGGACATGCACATGCACTCTCTCCCAACTCTTTTGGGGTGGGGTGTGTGTGTGTGTGTGTAATGGACCAATGTGCTTGATAATCATATTAGAAGGCAAGCAAATTTTCTTGTCTAGAATGTTTCATAAACTTCTTTGCTCAATTTAAAAAAAGAGGATGCAGGGGGACCTGAATGTCCTGAAGTCTGATCTGATGCAAAACAAATGAGTGCCTGCTATTGGGCTATGCACATGGGCACCACCAAGTCTGTACTAGCAAGTGCAGTGAGGCATTTTCCATAGGCCTTGTCCTCCTGGGAATCTTCATATTTTGGCACCTCCTTTCAGTTCTGTGTAAGGGGCTCCTCATACAGTGGTTTGCTCATTGTACTGAACAATTGTGTGAATTAAATAATAGTATTGCCTATTAGAAATATCAACCAGCATTGATAGATGGTAACCAGAGATGTATCTGCCCACCTTGTTTGTATCCACATCCAGATTTTCCTCAGATCTAAAGGTGGAGAGGTGTTTAAAGTCTAAGATTCCAGCTAGAACTCTCTCTATGGGTAATGCAAGGTATATGTGTGATGTTGCACTCCATATGCTTTATGAAAATATGCTTATGAATGTGACTATGATGTAACTGGAATATGCTTTATCCAAAAGGTCTCTTGTAAGGTGGTATTACAAAGCTTATAATCTACTGTGTGTTCATCCTATTTGTATGCATGTATCATTCTTGTATGTGAAGCTAGAAATATGAAATATAACTCTGAGGTCCTATTATAATTATGCAAAGTGTGAGCCATTAATGGTGGTTTAGAATCTTGATGGCTCCCATTGACTAGGACAATTGGTTATAAATGGCTCTGTTTACTTGCAAACCTTCCAGTGTATGTGTGGGCCAGCCCAGGAAGAATGGAGGCTGGGATCTCACAGGACATGTGATCATGTTACCTGATACTGGAATCCATCTTCAATCTAGTACTTTTCCATTTAGAAGGAGGGGTGGGGACCAAGAGAGACAAAAGATTCTTGCCTTGTGCCAAAGCTATAAAAAGGGGTGGAGAAGGAGAGAGTGGGTGGCCAGTCATAAGAAATCCCCGGTTTTCCACCTAAGATGTCTGCTGGAACTAACAAGAACTGTATCAGGGGAAAGGATTGGACCCAGACTAGGAAGGAGTCTAGTCTGTGAAAGAAGCTTATTGGAACATCTCTGAGGGTGAAAGATTGCCTGTAATCAGTTTCTTAATGTATTAGGCTTACACATGAGTGTCTTTGCTTTATTTTGCTTGGTGACTTATTTTGTTCTGTCTGTGATTACTTAGAACCACTTAAATCCTACTTTTTATACTTTTGTTTATTAGTAAACCCAGAGTAAGTGATTGATACCCAGGGGAGCAAATAGCTGTGCATATCTCTCTATCAGTGTTAGAGGGCAGACAACTTATGAGTTTACCCTGTATAAGCTTTATACAGAGTAAAATGGATTTATTTGCAGTTTGGATCCCATTGGAGCTGGGTGTCTGAGTGCTGGAGTTGGGTAACCTGCAGAACAGTTTCCACTTAAAGCCTGCAGCTCTGGGGGCATGGCCTGGACCCTGGGTCTGTGTTGCAGCAGACTAGCATGTCTGGCTCAACAAGGCAGGGTTCTGGAAGTCCCAAGCTGACAGGGAAGATGGGCTCAGAGGTAATTTCAGTACGTCAGGTAACAGTCCCAAGGGGATCTCTGTGACCGAACCCATTACAATATGTCTTGGGAAAAGCTCAAATATCTGGGATATATAAATGCTTGCTTTCAGCTTACTGGCTTTCAAATTGCTCCCAGGACTGAGTACACACCCTATGAATATATAGTGTATTCACACTGGATCTGATGGATATTGTTTAGCCACCCAAATTGTGGCATTTGAATTCACATCTTCCTTGCATTCCTACAGGATAGAATGATGGCTAAACCCTGTCATGTTCTCTATGGGCTCACTCTATAGATCCTAGAATGCAGAGAAAATGATCATTGTTATATGAAATGCATGGAGAGTTTGCAATAGAAACTGTATACCAAAAAGCCAATAGCTGAAATGTCTCTGGTTCTCTTAGAAAGAGAAAGCAATATGCATCCGTATGACTGAACACCTATAACTGGATGCAAAAGAGATCTGAAAGACCCTTGCTTCATCTCTGCCTTCTTGACCTCAGGATCCTGACTTAAGAGTTTTGCTTGTGTGCTTTGCCTGGGATTCAGAAGGAATTTCTTAGAGTTCTGTGTCTTATGACCAGTCAGATTTTTAGTAGATTAACATAGCTTCTGTAAAGGAACCTAGGGAATAAACACATTTGCTCTGGATAGGAGGAACAAATGCCATGTCAGTATAGTTTTACATTGAATATAATCCTACTGTTTGATTTTGTGTCTGTTTATAATACACTGAAATCTCTGCATTTGAAATTGTGTTGAGTGCCTTCAAATGTATTCACTTTAACGTATGTTCTCTCCTCTAACATTATAAGCTTTTGTAATGTACCCATTCTTATAGCATCTGGGCACATTTTTTCTTTTACTAACATTTACATGATTTGTTGTTGAGTGTTTACATGTGGTATTTTGGATGTCACTGTTCATGAATTATATTTGCAAGGCAAAATTCAGTCCTGATAACCAGGTCTGACTCTTGTCTGTAGTCTGGATCTATTTATTGCTATATGCTGGTTAAATACTGTAAAATACAACTAGTTATTTATAAAACAAATGTTTCTATTATTGACCCTTCCATAAAAAGAACTGGTATTTTAGACTAGTGACTTCTGGATCTTACCACTGCGTGAAGGGGCTAATGTGCTCCCTTGTGATGGTAGGAGTCTCTCTCGGTGTTTCATATGACTGTTCTCTGCTTCAATCCCCCTGTGTCTGGCAAAGATCCACCCTCATCGGAAGTACCACTGTTATCATCAATGAGCCCCCATTGTGATGTCACAAGATGGGACATGATTTTTCCCTGTATCTTTTTTCTTTAACATTCATGTGGTGGTGGTTTTTGTTCTTAATATGAGAATTTAACAGTGAATTTTCATGCTGTCTGGGAGCAAAAGCCTGTGTCTTTGTCTAATTGCTGTAGAGGAGGTTAAACAGGTGAGATGGGGGAGGAATGAAGTCTCTATATGACTCACGGGCTGTTTGGACTCATGTTTGCAGAGCAGGGGTGGCCAACCTGAGCCTGAGAAGGAGCCAGAATTGAACAATGTATGTTGCCAAAGAGCCACAGTAATACATCAGCAGTCCCCCATCAGCTCCTTCACCCACCGGCAGCCCTGCCAATCAGCACCTCCCCACACCTCCCGATCAGCTATTTCAAGGTATACAGGAGACTTGGTGGGGAAGGGCTGAGGATCGAGGGTACGGCAGGCTCAGGGGAGGGGGCAGGAAAGGGTGGAGTGGGGCAGGGCCTGTGACAGAGCCAGGGGTTGAGCAGTGAGCACTCCCTGGCACATTGGAAAATTGGCACCTGTAGCTCCAGGCCAGGCCTGCACAACATGCAGCCCGCAAAGCCTCACTGTGCGGCCCGCGGGGGGATTCTAAATCCCCCGCACACGGTGCTCTGCGGGCAGCCCAGAGCCCTTGAATCCCAGCCGCGGCCGGGAATCAGGGGGCTCTGGGCTGCCCACAGCCGCGGGGAGCCCAGAGCCCTTTGAATCCCAGCCCCCAGCCCCTGATTGTCCCCTGCCCCAACTGCCCCCCAGGACCCAACCCCCTATCTAAATGCCACTGCTCCTTGTCCCCCAATTGCCCCCTCCCGAGACCCCTGTCCCTAACTGCCCCTTGGGACCCCAGCCCCTATCTAAGCCTCCTTTCTCCTTGTCCCCAACTGCCCTCTACTGAGACCCTCCCAACTTCCCCCCAGGACCCCACCCCTTACCTGTCCCCTGATAAACCTCTGGGACTCCCATGCCTATCCAATTGCTGCCTGTCCCCTGACTGCCCCTCCAAACCTCTGCCCCATCCATCCCCCCTACCCCTTCTCCAACCCCCAGCCCGCTTACCGTGCCACTCAGACCAGCGTGTCTGGCTCCATGCAGCTCCAGACACGTTGCTGCCATGCTCCCCCGCGGAGCCCCCAGCCCCCAGCACCTGCCTTCCAGATTTGAACACCTCAAAATTCAGGAGTGCTCAAGCTCAGTTTGGGCAGCTTTTACTTCATTTCTCCCAAATCAAATATACTGATTCACTGTAACTTGCTGTAGAAAAAGTAGGATAAAATTGAGCTAGAAATGCTTATTAGGACTGGAATTGCTATTTTCAACAGCCATTGCCTTTTTGTTTGTTTAAGGAAGACAGTGATATTGCATTGGCAAATTCCCCATAGAAAGAAAGAGTGGAACAAAAGAATAATGAAGGCACCAACTTTTCCTCATTTATGGAGGACAGTCTTATAATATGCATCCAGATATCCTCCAATCACACAAGCTGAAAATTGTTCCACTTTACTGCAGCTCTGTAACCATATGGGAACCAATCCTGTCTGTGTTTTGTGCACATCCAAAATTCCTGCTGAATGACCCACCCTGGGAGCGAGTTACCAGTGACCCAGGGCTGGGGCGGCACTGGTGGGGGGGGGGGGCACTGGTGGGGAGGAAAGGGGGAAGCTGAGTGTTGGGGCGGCAGGGGGTGTGTGGGTGGGGGGAGAGCCCAGGACTGGGGCAGCAGGAGGGTACAGGGGGGCAGCCAAATTTTTTTTTGCTTGGGGCAGCAAAAAAACCTAGAGCTGGCCCTGCCGGGTTCCCCCAGCCGCCAGAGCCCCAGGCCCTTTAATTTGACCCTGAGGGCTCCCAGCCACCTCTTTAGCTGGGAGCCCCTGGTTGATTTAAAATAAAATATCACCTCCCCACCCCCAACCTTCCTTTTTGGCCCACAGCTGTTTTGGTGAGGTGGCGCTGGGGAAGGAGGGTTTGTTTCCTCAGGGCTGGGCGGCTCTGGGGCGGGGTGTTTCCACGGGGCCGGGAGGTTTCGGCCCTCAGCTGTTTTCTTTGGAGGAATGTGGCCCTCGCCGCTTTACGAGTTGTGCAGGCCTGCTCCAGGCCCAGAGTCGGTGCCTATACAAGGAGCCGCATATTGACTTCTGAAGAGTCGCATGTGGCTCCAGAGCCACAGGTTGGCCACCTCTGCTGTAGAGGATTTAGCAATCTGGCTGCTACAAAGGCCATGACCCAAGGAGGGAAGTGGGGGAGGCACATCCTCATTCTTGGATATTTCCATGCTCTTCTCAGACAATGCTGCTACTGGCAATGCTTCTATGATACACACATTCAGATCACGGTGCATCTAATAGGAAATTTTGGTTTGTCTTTGGATTTTAGGGGTGAAAGCCTGACCTCACTGAAGTCATTGGGAGTTTACAATTGACTTCAGTAGAGCCAGGATTTGTCCCCTGGACTCTTGAAATTGACTGACTGCCACTTATCAGTTAATGCCATGTCGGCCCCTAACAATTTTCTGATCTGGATCCATTCCCAGCCAATCTCTCAGCAGACTTGCACTTCCCTTCCCGGCTGACACATTCACACCATTTTATCTTGGAATCCACTCTACTGCTGTCTAGTGTTAACTTACACCTCATATTTTCCCCTAATACCACATGAAATCCCCCTAAGTCGTGTGGGTTGCGGGCAACAGCCAAAGGATGAACTTAGGGGAAAAGAGTTCCAGCAGGGGCTGCTGCAAAGAAATGTATCCTGGATAATATGGTTCACAAAAGAAACTTGTACGTTACAAATCAGATCTGGCTACAATCAATACAAGATAGTATTTGTATTACAGCAGCATGTAAAGGTCCCAACTGAAATCAGGGCCCCATTGTACTTGGTACTGTACACACCTAGTTATACAGCCTCTGCCCCAAAAATCTTGCAATCTAAATGGATGAAGCTGGGGGTGGGGAAACTGGCACCAAGAGGTGATATGACTTTCCCAAGGTCACACAACAAGTCAGTGGCACAGTTAGAATTAGAACCCAGGTCTCTGGAGTGCTGCTCTATGCACTAGGAACAAATCACAGCTCAGATGGTAGAAGGCTGCTGAAATTTAGGCCCATGTCCTCAAACGTATTTGAAATCAATGGAAATTAGGAGCCTAAACACCTTTGAGGATCTGGGCCTTAGCTTTCCTGACCTCAGCATACAAGTTAATAGTAATCCAAATTCAAATCACACTGTATTGCTGCCAGAAAAGATGTCAGTCTTTCCTTTATATATCAGGATCTATACAAAATTATTCTGACTACCTAACTCCAAACAGTTTATATGCTATCATCTTGTGTATCTACGGCCTCAACATATTTATTCTACAGTGAGCAACTGTGCATACTTCTCTACATCTTTGTTGCAGCAGCTGTGTATATATAATAAACTGTATATACTAACACTGGATCCAAAGGGTGTATTTACTTGTATTTTCCTGCATGTTTTCCTCTGTTCATATTTGTATACTGGCTTCCATGCTCCATTGTAAATTCACCTGTGTAACTATCGCTAAATGCTTTTCAAAATACATATAGATAATTGTACATAAACTAAACAGGCCACGGAATCAGTCAGTTCCAGTTCTTTCCAGCTGTCTCAACTAGTTTCCCCCTCACCTGGAAGTAATTAGAAAATCTGTTTCAGTTGCTTACTGTTAGCTTCACTCACATTAAAGAAGAAAAACTTTGCAAAGGGGGAAAGGTATGATGGTGCTTCAAGTTCAGCATGTGCAAAGGGAGGATCATAAAGACAATATACCGCTGGTGTACTGTAGAGACTCAATATTCTCCCCTGCTCTTAGCTTTGCCTCTGAAGATCTTTGCCTACTACTGTTCTGCTAACTTTCCCCTGCTTTCTCATTAGACTCCTGTGTACTTAGCCAATCATCAAGAGCTTTGATAGTTTGGACAAAAGAATAATCAGTATTGGTTAAATTCATTGTACTTTTCCCAGGAAGGCAGATATATCCAGACAAGTAAGCATTCTCCGTTCACTCATGTGTCATTAGCATTTTGCAAAGCTGATATTTTTTTCAATTTAAATAACCTAAACACACACTTGAACCTTGATGGACTGGATGTTATCAGGGAATGGAAACATGATGATGAGAGTTATTGCCTTTTGCTGGCTGTTTGGTGTCTCTGCCATCTGAAATGAGTTGGAGAAGTAGTACCTGTAGTAAGTGCAGGCCCTGATAAAGGCCCAGTATGAGGCCTGAGGCCTGAACTAAAGTAATGGACAAGACTTAGCTAAAAAGCAAAGTAAGGCTGTGAGCTGAAGGCTGGCTCGCATACCGAAGTATAAACACAGCACTAGAATACACTATACTGAAACATTCCATAGATAATAAAAGGACAGGCCGACCCATCCCAATGACAGGGGCAAAAGGGTAAAATGATGGATAGAGTTGTTTTGATCGAACCAACATGTACAAGGTGAGGGGCGGCACCTTAATACGTAGAGAGGTTGAACCTTGCTGCGTAGAGGGGTGGCACCTCAATACGTCAGGTGTGATGTGTAACTTGTTTGTATCTGTGTATAAGAATGCATCCCTGGGGCGGTGTCTTTGTCTGGCCGAGGGGGCAGTGGAAAGTCTCACCACTGACTGAGCTGGGTCCATTGCCAAGAGGCACTTTCTCGTAGTATGCCCTGAGTTAGGCTAAGAAACCTACAGGGAACTGCAATTGTGTCCGAGGTCGCAATAAACCTAGCTGACGTGGCTTTGCATCTTACTGGACTCTGTAGTTATTGGGGGTTCTCATCGGGTCTGCTGTGTCACTATCTGCGCAGAGCTGGGACAGCACACAGAGGGAACACACGCACGCAGCCGAGTGATATCAACATTGGAGAAAGCAGAGCACCATACCGGTAACACTCTGACAACAGTACCTACATCACAGAAACCACCTTGACAATCAGCACTAATTGATTCCCCTTGTTCGCAGTCTCAGAAGAAATGGAACAGCCAAGGAGAATGAAGTACCTTCCCATTCCCAGAAATGGTTTGACCAAGTCAGAGCCAAACCACATTAGGTCTGATTCACCAATGCCTTGCTATTTATACCTGTGCAAAGGGTCTAAAACACTACCAACCTCTTTAAATTAAGCAATTCTTCAACCTTTGCTGAAGAAACCATCTTTGGACATTGATAATCTTGCCAATTATTACCTGGCCTTTTGCATTACCAGAGATGCTTTGGAAGTAAATCCGTCAGTTCCTCAGAGTTCTTTGATCCTGGCCTTGAGCTGGGTATTGTATGGAAACAGCATTGGTTTTGCTGGTCAATGATCTCCTAATGGTGATAGATAAAAATTTAAGTACTGTATTCATACAGATTTTAGATCATAGAATCATAGGACTGGAAGGGACCTTGAGAGGTCATCTAGTCTAGTCTCCTGCCCTCATGGCAGGACTAAGTATTATCTAGACCAGTGGTCTCCGACCTTTTCACACCCACGATCACCTTTTTTAATTTAAGGGCAACCCAGGATCTAGTCCGTCCCTTCCCCAAAGCCCTGCCCAATCCCTTGCTCTCCTCCACCCTCACTCACTTTCACTTGGCTGGGTTGGGGTTCGTGAGGGGGTGCAGGCTCTGGGCTGGGGATGAGGGCGTCACAGTGTGGGAGGGGGTACAGGAGGGGGTGAGGGGTGCAAGCTCTGAGAGGGAGTTTAGGTGCAGGAGGGGGCTCTGGGCTGAGGCAAGTCTTGGGGTGCAGAAGGGGGTGCAGGCTCTTGGAGGGAGTTTTTGTGCAGGAGAAGGCTCTGGGTTGGAGCAGAGTGTTAGGGTGCAGGAGGGAGTATGGGGTGCTGGCTCTGGGAGGGGGTCAGAGCTGGGGCAGGGTGTTGGGGTGCAGGAGAGGTTTTGGAGTGTAGGAAGGGGTATCGGGTGCTGGCTCCAGGAAGGGGTTCAGGGCTGAGGATTGGGGTGCAGCCTCTTGCTGGGCGGCACTTACCTTGGATAGCTCTCGGTCGGCGGCACAGAAAGGCTAAGACAGGCTCCCTGCTTGTCCTGGCCCCACGCCGCTTCCGGAGGGGGCTAACACAGACAGGTGTTTGTCTAACCTGCTCTTAAATCTTCAATGATGGAGATTCCACAACCTCCCTAGGTAACTTATTCTAGTGCTTAACCACCCTGACAGTTAGGAAGCTTTTCCTGATGTCAAACCTAAACCTCTCTTGCTGCAATTTAAGCCCATTGCTTCTTGTCCTATCCTCAGAGGTTAAGAAGAACAATTTTTCTCCCTCCTCCTTGTAACAACCTTTTATGTACTTGAAAACTGTTATGTCCCCTCTCAGTCTTCTCTTTTCCAGACTAAACATACCCCATTTTTTTTCAATCTTTCCGCACAGGTCATGTTTTCTAGACTTTTAATAATTTTTGTTGCTCTTCTCTGGACTTTCTCCAATTTGTCTACATCTTTCCTGGAATACAACACCCAGAATTGGACATAATACTCCAAGTGAGGCCTAATCAGTTCAGCGAGAGCAGAAGAATTACTTCTTGTGTTTTGCTTACAACACTCCTGCTAATACATCCCAGAATGATGTTCACTTTTTTTTTGTTGCAACAATGTTATACTTTTTATTGTTGGTATTATTCTCTTCAAGCTGTAGGAGCCAGCTTCTGTCATGGACTTTGATACCCCGATGGAGACAAGGGCACTACTTGTTATGATCACTTGCCAAGATTTCCCATTGGTCAGGATCAATGTCAAATTCCTTCATCTCACTTGCATGTGTCTTTTTATAGCGAAGCTTGGGACAGCCTGTTGTTCTTGTTCACTCTGATACCCAAGGACATGCTATACAGTGAGCTATGTGTCTTCCAACCTATTCAGATGGCCCAGCCAGTGCAGTCATCTTTGCTTGAGCAGGGCTGTCACACTTGGTAAATTTGCCCTTTGAAGAACCTCTGTGTTGGTGACTTTATCTTGCCATTTGGTGTTGAGTATGCGACGTAAACAATGTAGGTGGAAACGGTTTAACCTTTTCTCCTGATGAGTATAAGTTGTCCATGTTTCCCCACCATACATGAGTGCTGAAGACGCAGGCTTGGTACACTAGCATTTTGGCCTTGATGGTAAGCGTTGAGTTGTTCCATGCTCTTTTAGTTAGTCTGCTAAAGGTGGTGGCAGCCTTTCCAATGCTGGGGGAGCTATGTAAAAGAAAGGAAGCTAAACTTTAAAAATCTTTAAAGTCAGGGCTGGTGTCTTTTCTCTAGGAAGCTGATCAAAGGCAGAACGAGGTACCAACCCCAGACCAGTACATAGAGAGGCCCCAGTTCCCTTTCAGGGCATGAAGATGCCCCAGAAGACCAAGAACAGAATTAATCCGCAGGACCAGGAGAGTCAGAGGATGAGTTCACAGAGTAGGCATGGAGGATGATGATGAGAGCGGAAGCAGCAGTGACCAGGCCCCATCCAGTCCTAGCTCCTCAAATTAGCAGAGACTGGTGTGGAAGAGGCTACTGGTAGAGAGAGAAAAGCTGCCTCTGGAGAGACAGAGGTTGGCAGAGCTGAAGTGTCAGCGGCAGCACCAGGAGGCACAGCACCAAAGAGGCAGAGAGAACTGGACCTTGTGATCCAGTAAACGGGATAAAACATGGAATGCCAACTCTGCAGGGAGCATAGGTGCTAAATTGGTGCACCAGTGTAAGGAAGGGGGGATGTTGATGCCTATCTCTCACTGCCTTTGAGAAGGCTTGTGACCTGAAATGGGTTCCCCCTGCTGGTTGGCTGTTTTCTCACCCCCATCGGTGTGAGTAAAGGCACAAAACCTGACACCTGAGGAGGTGCACTCAAGGTATGTCTACACAGCAAAGAATAACCTCTGACTGGCCAATGCCAGCTGACTTAGGCTGAAGTGTGGTGTGGGCTTCTGAAGGCTCCCAAATATTTAGGGCAGGGGTCGGCAACCTTTCAGAAGGGGTGTGCCGAGTCTCCATTTATTCACTCTAATTTAAGGTTTCACGTGCCGGTAATACATTTTAACGTTTTTAGAAGGTCTCTTTCTATAAGTCTATAATATATAACTAAACTATTGTTGTATGTAAAATAAATAAGGTTTTTAAAATGTTTAAGAAGCTTAATTTAAAATTAAATTAAAATGCAGAGCCCCCCAGACCGGTGGCCAGGACCTGGGCAGTGTGAGTGCCACTGAAAATCAGCTCACGTGCCGCCTTCAGCACACGTGCCATAGGTTGTCTACCCCTGAGCTATGACATGATTTCTTCAAGAAAGGTTCGTGGATTCTTAGTATTTGTGTATTGCCTTCTGCACTCTCAATTGACTATCATTCCATAGCCTCAAGCTGAGCAAACAGGAATGATTTGACTTTCATTCTTGAATTCCAGTTTCATTAGTATCTGAATAGTTTACAACAGTTGGTTTGTAGGGTTGACTACATCAATAATATGTTTAGGGTCCTGTTTACACTGCCAAAACTGCCATGTTTGACACCATTTCAACCACAGCTCAGATCAGCAGCAAAGGGGGAGTTTTATGTTTGACACCTGGTGCCTATTGAAGTCAATGGCAAAGCTCTCATTGATCTTCATTGATTTTTAGTGGTGCAGGACTAGGGCTCTGATGTCAGTAGTAGTCAGTTTCTGTAATATAACCAACACCCACACTGAGGTAAATCATTAAAGTTTTTTTAAAAAGTCTAAAACCTGAATATACTTTCCTTATGAAACAGCTGATGCAGTGAGTGCCTACAAACTAAAAAGTGCTGTAAAAGTAGATTTGCGGTGAAGGTGTGTTCACGTCTAGTTGTTCTTAGGAATCCCCACTGAATGTGAAACTCAAACATGAATGTGAAAATATCTTGAATGCTGCAAATGAGACTCAAAATCCCTAATATGAATGTGACAGTGACAGTTTGATTAAGAATGAAGAAAAGCTAAACTTGCTCATGGCATCTCAATACCTACCATGGGCATTGAATGACTTCACAAAGTAGTCAGTGATGTTACAACTGAAAATACACTGCTAATGGGACAAATTTCCTATTACTTTCATGAACAGACCATTTGCAGTGTTGTTGCAGCCCTGTTGGACCCAGGATATTAGGGTATGTCTACACTATGAAATTAGGTCAAATTTATAGAAGTTGGTTCTTTAGAAATCATTTTTATATAGTCGATTGTGTGTGTCCCCACATAAAATGCTCTAAGTGCAGTAAGTCGGCGGACTGCATCCACAGTACCGGTGCTAGCATCGACTTCCGGAGCGTTGCACTGTGGGTAGCTGTGAGTAGCTGGGTTGAGATCCCAATATCTGATGGGTCAAAAACAGTGTCCCGGGTGGTTCTGGGTAAATGTTGTCAGGTCCCTCTCTCCCTCCCTCCCTCCCTCCCTCCGTGAAAGCAAAGGCAGACAATCGTTTCACACCTTTTTTCCTGGGTTACCTGTGCAGACGCCATACCATGGCAAGCATAGAGCCTGCACAGCTGACTGTCACCGTAAGTCTCCTGGGTGCTGGCAGACGTGGGACTGCATTGCTACACAGCAGCAGCTCATTGCCTTTTGGCAGCAGATGGTGCGTTATGATTGGTAGCCATCGTTGTTGTATTCCTGGGTACTCTTTTAAGCGACCTTGGTGAGGTCAGTCGGGGCGCCTGGGCAGACTCCTTCTGCTGAGCACCCAGGAGCTGATGATGGCTAGCAGTCAAACTGCACCGTCTGCTGCTACCCTAAAGATCTAAAAGATAGATGGAGTGGATCAAAACAAGAAATAGACCCGATTTGTTTTGTATTCATTTGCTTCCTCCTGCCCTCCATGAAATCAATGGCCTGCTGAACCCAGGGTTTTGAGTTCGATCCTTGAGGGGGGCCATTCTGTGTATGACAGTTTTTCTCCTTGATGCAAAGCCACCCCCTTTGTGGACTGTAATTCCCTGTAAGCCATGTCGTCAGTCGCCCCTCCCTCCTTCAGAGCAGACAATCGTTTCACGCCTTTTTTCAGCCCAGACACCATAGCACTGGGATCATGGAGCCCGCTGAGATCACCGCCGCAATTATGAGCACTGTAAACACCACACGCATTATCCTGGAGTATATGCAGAACCTGCCAAAGCAAAACCAGGCGAGGTAGCGATGGCAGCGCGCTGACGAGACTGATGAGGACGTAGACATGGACATAGACTTCTCGCAAAGTACGGGCCCCAGCAATGTGCACATCATGGTGTTAATGGGGCAGGTTCATGCTGTGGAACGCCGATTCTGGGCCCAGGAAACAAGCACAGACTGGTGGGACAGCCTAGTGTTGCAGGTCTGGGATGATTCCCAGTGGCTGCAAAACTTTCACATGCGTAAGGGAACTTTCATGGAACTTTGTGACTTGCTTTCCCCTGCCCTGAAGCACCAGAATACCAAGATGAGAGCAGCCCTCACAGTTGAGAAGCGAGTGGCGATAGCTCTGTGGAAACTTGCAACGCCAGACAGCTACCAGTCAGTTGGGCATCAATTTGGAGTGGGCAAATCTACTGTGGGGGCTGCTGCGATCCAAGTAGCCCACGCAATAAAAGATCTGCTGCTATCAAGGGTAGTGACTCTGGGAAATGTGCAGCTCATAGTGGATGGCTTTGCTGCAATGGGATTCCCTAACTGTGGTGGGGTGATAGATAGGGATATGCATTCTATCTTGGGACCGGAGCACCAAGCCAGCGAGTACATAAACCGCAAGGGGTACTTTTCAATGCTGCTGCAAGCACTGGTGGATCACAAGGGACGTTTCACCAACATCAATGTGGGATGGCCGAAAAAGGTACATGACGCTCGCGTCTTCAGGAACTCTGGTCTGTTTTCAAAAGCTGCAGGAAGGGACTTTCTTCCCAGACCAGAAAATAACCGTTGGAAGTTGAAATGCCTATAGTTATCCTTGGGGAACCAGCCTACCCCTTAATGCCATGGCTCATGAAGCCATACACAGGCACCCTGGACAGTAGTCAGGAGCTGTTCAATTATAGGCTGAGCAAGTGCAGAATGGTGGTAGAATGGGCATTTGGACGTTTAAAAACACGCTGGCGCAGTTTACTGACTCGGATAGACCTCAGCGAAACCAATATTCCCATTGTTATTACTGCTTGCTGTGCGCTCCACAATATCTGTGAGAGTAAGGGGGGGACATTTATGGTGAGGTGGGAGGTTGAGGCAAATTGTCTGGCCGCTGATTACACGCTGCCAGACACCAGGGCCGTTAGAAGAGCACAGCAGGACACACTGTGCATCAGAGAAGCTTTGAAAACCAGTTTCATGACTGGCCAGGCTACGGTGTGAAAGTTCTGTTTGTTTCTCCTTGATGAACCCCACCACCTTGGTTCACTCTACTTCCCTGTAAACTAAACACTCTCCCCTCCCCCCTTCGATCACCACTTGCAGAGGCAATAAAGTCATTGTTGCTTCACATTCATGCATTCTTTATTAATTCATCACACAAATAGGGGAATAACTGCCAAGGTAGCCCAGGAGGGGTTATAGTGGAGGGAAGTGCAGGGTGGTGTGGAGGAGGAGGGAAGGACAAGGCCACCTCACACTTTAAAACTTAAACTTTAAAACTTATTGAAGGCCAGCCTTCTGTTGCTTGGGCAATCCTCTGGGGTGGAGTGGGTGGGTGGCTAGAGGCCCCCCCACCGCCTTCTTGGGCATCTGGATGAGGAGGCTATGGAACTTGGGGAGGAGGGTGGTTGGTTACACAGGGGATGTAGCGGTGGTCTGTGCTCCTGCTGCCTTTCCTGCAGCTCAGCCATACGCTGGAGCATCGACTCTTGCCTTCTGTCAGCAAGCTGAGGCAACCTATCCTCTTCAGCCTGTCACCTCTCCTCACATTCCTGTTGTGCTTTCCTGCACTCTGAAATCGTCTGCCTCCACGCATTCTGGTGTGCTCTGTCAGTGTGGGAGGACAGCAGTAGCTCTGAGAACATCTCATCCCAAATGTGTTTTTTTTCGCCTTCTAATCTTCACTAGCCTCTGCGAAGGAGAAACATTTGCAGCTGGTGGGGGGGGGGGGGGGAAAGGAGACTGGTAGTGAAAAAGACACATTTTTAGAGAACAATAGGATCACTCTTTCCTGTTAAACCTGCTGTTCACATTACACAGCACATGTACTTTCGTTACAAGGTCATATTTTGCCTCTTTTATATTGAGGGCCTGCCAGTGTGGTGTGAGAGATCACTCACGCAGTGCCAGGCAACAGAATTTGGCTTGCAGGCAGCCATGGTAAGCCACAGTCTTTTGGCTTCTTTAACCTTCATAACATGTGGGAATGGATTCAAACAGCAGCACCCTCATTTCCCATACCAAGCGGCTCTTGGGTTGGCCATCTAAAATGGGTTTGCAATTTAAAAGGAGGGGCTGCGGTTTGTGGGTTAGCGTGCAGCACAAACCCAAATACCCCCACCCCACACACACACACCCCATGCTATTCTCTGGGATGATCACTTCACCCCTCCCCCCACCGCATGGCTAACAGTGGGGAACATTTCTGTTCAGCCATAGCAAAACAGCCGAGCAGGAATGGGCACCTCTGAATGTCCCCTTAATAAAAGCACCCTATTTCAACCAGGTGACCATGAATGATATCACTCTCCTGAGGATAACACAGAGAGATAAGGAATGGATGTTGTCTGAATGCCAGCAAACACCAGAATTTCAGCTCCATCCCCATACACGTTAACAGACTTTTGCAGGAGCTGTACTGGCCGTGAATGCCAGGGCAGATTAATCATTAAACATGCTTGCTTTCAAACCATGTGTAATATTTACAAAGGTACACTCACCGGAAGTCCCTTCTCCGCCTACAGGGTCCGTGAGCATGCCTTGGGTGGGTTCGGGGGGTACTGGCTCCAGGTCCAAGGTGAGAAACATATCTTGGCTGTTGGGGAAACAAGTTTCTCTGCTTCCTTGCTGTGAGCTATCTTCAATATCTTTGTCATCATCTTCCTCGTCCCCAAAACCCGCTTCCCTGTTGTGTGATTCTCCATTGACGGAGTCAAAGCACAGGGTTGGGGTAGTGGTGGCTGCACCCCTTAGCATGGCATGCAGCTCAGCGTAGAAGTGGCATGTCTATGGCTCTGCTCCGGACCTTCCGTTTGTCACTCTGGTTTTGTGGTAGGCTTGCCTTAGCTCCTTAATTTTCACGCAGCACTGCTGTGCGTCCCTGTTATGGCCTCTGTCCTTCATGCCCTTTGAGACTTTTTCTAATGTTTTGGCATTTTGTTTACTTCAACGGAGTTCAGCTAGCACGGATTTGTCTCCCCATATGGCAAGCAGATCCTGTACCTCCCGTTCGGTCCATGCTGGAGCTCTTTTGCAATCCTGGGACTCCATGGTCTCCATGGACTCTGCTGATGAGATCTGTACTCACCTGCACCTTGCCATGCTGGCTAAACAGGAAATGAGATTCAAAAGTTCGGGCCTTTTCCTATCTACCTGGCCAGTGCATCTGAGTTGAGAGTGCTGCCCAGAGCGGTCACAATGGAGCACTCTGGGATAGCTCCTGGAGGCCAATACCGTTGAATTGCGTCCACACTACCCCAAATTCAATCCGGCAAAGCCAATTTCAGCGCTATCCCCTCGTCGGAGGTGGAGTAAAGAAATCGATTTAAAGAGCCCTTTAAGTCGGAAAAAAGGGCTTTGCCGTGTGGACGGGTCCAGGCTTAAATCGAGGTAACGCTGCTAAATTTGACCTAAAATCGTAGTGTAGACCAGGCCTTAGAGAGACAAGGTAGGTGAGGTAAAATCTTTTCTTGGACCAACTTCTGTTGGTGAATGAGACAAGCTTGTGCACTTACATGGAGCTCTTCCTCAGGGCTGGGAGTGGTACCTGAGAAAAGTACCCTTTTCAGACCTGAAGACTACAAGCTTGGTGTGTGTAGCTCAAAAGCTTGTCTCTTTCACCAACAGAAATTGGTCCAATAAAAGCTTTTACCTCACCCACCTTGTCTCAGGGAAATGACTGTCATCTGTGCAAACCTAGGGGGCCTTTCCCATAAGGCAAAGGTTAGACTGGGCTACAGTAAGTCTGGGTTCAATTTGCAGCTCTACTACAGGCTTCTTAGGGGACCTTGGGTGTGTCAATCAATCTTCCCTCAATTCCATGTCTGGATCACCCTTGTCCACATATTTGTTGACCACCTCAAAGAATTCTTATAAATGGTGTTGAGACATGGTTTTCCTTTACCAAAGCTGTGCTGACTCTTCCCCAACAAATCATGTTAATCTGTGTCTGACAATCCTGTTCATTACTATAGTTTCAACCAATTTGCCTGGTACTGCAGCTGGGCTTATCAGCTTGTAATTGTCAGGATTGCCTCTGGAGCCCTTTTTAAAAATCAGAGGTTTGTTTCAGCGATAGGTTACATACCACACTTAAAAACAACGAGATAAATGTAGCACAAGTAGAGTAGGGGCGCTAGGGGATGCCATCATGTACCAGCAGTGCCCATCTGCCATGTACATTGGCCAAACCAGATAGTCTCTATGCAAAAGAATAAATGGACACAAATCAGACATCAAGAATTGTAACATTCAAAAACCAGTAGGAGACCAGTATTTGGAAAAACAAATGGTGATACAGTAGATTACCAGAAGCAACTGAAGCAAAAGCTTAAAGATTCAGCCAAGCAGAAGGATACTAAAACTCTCTGGACACTCAATAACAGACTTAAAAGTTGGCATTCTTCAACAAAAAACTTCAAAACAGACTTCAACGAGAAACTGCCGAATTAATTTTGCAAACGTGACACCATCAAATTAGGTCTGAATAAAGACTGGGAGTGGCTGAGTTACTACAAAAAATAGTTTTCCCTCTGATATTCATCCCTTCTTGTCAACTGTTGGGAATTGGCCACTTCCACCCTAATTGAATTGGCCTTGTTAGCACTGACCTCCCACCTGGTAAGGCATCTCCCATCTTTTCAGTGCTGTATATTTATACCTGCTTACTGTATTTTCCAGTCCATGCATCTGATGAAGTGGGTTATCCCATGAAAGCTTATGCCCAAATAAATTTGTTAGTCTCTAAGGTGCCACGAGGACTCCTCGTTCTTTTTACTGATACAGATTAACATGGCTACCCCTCTGAAACCTGTCACCATACCACACTTAGTAGTTCTGCAGTTTCATCTTTGAATTCCTTCAGAATTCTTGGGTGAACACCATCTGGGCCGGGTGAGTTGTTATGGTTTAATTTATCAACGTGTTTGAAAACCTTGTCTATTGACTCATCAGTGTGGGACAGTACTTCAGATTTGTCATCCACATCAGAGCTATCCGTTTTGGCCATCTCCCTCACATTCTCTGCAGTGATGACTCATGCAAATAATTCATTGAGCTTCTCTGCAATGGTCTTGTCTTTCTTGAGTGCTTCTTTAACTCCTCTGTCCAGTGGCCCCACTGACTGTCAGACTTCCTGCTTCTGATCTACTTACAAAAATTCTTACTATTAGTTTTTTGTGTCTTTGGCAAGTTGCTCCTCAAAGTCATGTTTAGTCTGCCTTATTATACTTTTTACACTTAACCTGCCAGAGTTAGTTCCTACACCTTCTTCTTATCCTCATTAGGATATGACTTCCAAATTTTAAAGGATGCCTTTTTGTCTCTAATGACCTCCATTACTCTGCTGTGTAGCCATGGTAGAGAGACAAGATGGGTGTGGTAATATGTCTTTTATTGTATCAACATCTGGTGGTGAAAGAGAATAGCTTTCAAGCTACACAGAGCTTTTCTTCAGGTCGTAGTGGCATTGTTTTGGTCCTTTTCTTGTCTGTTCTGATTTGGGGGTATATATTTAGTCTGAGCCTCTAGTGTCGTGTTTTTAAATAGTCCCCATACTGCTTTCAGGCATTTAACCCTTGTGACAGTTCCTTTTAATTTCCATCTAACAAGTGACCTCATTCTTGTGTAGTTCTTTTTTAAAAATTAAATGTTAATACCAAAAAACTGCACTACGTTATCCTCTCTACAAAGATGTTCAATATAATTATGTTATGGTCACTATTGCCAAGTGGTTCAGCTATAGTTACATCTTGGACCAGATCCTGGGTTCCATTTAGGACTAAATCAAGAATTACCTCTCCCCTTATCTGACTCATTGTTTCTAATCCCATGTGACTGCAGTCTTTGTCATTTTGTGCCCTGTTCTCTCTCATCTTTCCTGTTTTCCTTTAATTTCCCTTCATACTTTGCATAATTCTTGTTGCTATGCAACGTTTCCAAGCTGAGCCATCTGTAACAATCCCCCATGATGGGTGCTTGCTGCTTGGCTGCATAATGGACCCTTTGCTTAATGTACTTTCTCTTTTTGTATAAGGATTTTGAGGGCTTGGAAAGCAATTAAAAGCAAAATTACAAACCCCCCACACTCCAGTGAACCAAAATTAGCCTCAGTAAATTAAACCATTGATAAACTGTCTCTAATGTGGCCTGGAATAGTGTGCACATGGCAAAGCAACCCAAAAATTAAAACATGGAGCCTGACTCATCTTTCACTCCTGTTATCACTGGTGTGAACTGTATGAGTGAGGAGTCAATGCAGAGTGGGGAATGGGAAGAAACAAAGGGGAGAAAATGGATGTTGGAGAGACTGCACTTGGAGGTTTTAAACTAGAGCGCAGTAGCCATTCATCCCACAGAGGGAGGGATTGATGGTGGGGTATCCCTGAACCTGCCTTAAGCAGAGAGGAGCAGGAGAAGCTGCATGGGGAGGGCAGGGGAGCCCCCAGCCCTCTCTCCCAGCCAGGAGGCTGATGTCTCATAGGGCAGGAGCTTCCCTACATTGCCAGCTATCTGGGTGCATGGCCTGTCAGCACAGGGAAACCTTACCATGGACCTTATCTTTAGGAAGTATGTGGGTGGCACTGGAGTGGGTGTCTGGGGAAAGGAGTGTTTGGTGCCAAATGTAGCAGCGGGGGTGGATGTTGTAACAGTTTGGGGGATATGTTAGTGCCAGCTTCGGAATTCCATTTTGTTTTGGAAATGCCCTTGTCTACTGTAACTCTTACTGTGGATTAGAGTATCCATTCTGTAGCAGGAACCTGACACAGTTAAGGCTCATCAACAACGAATTGCTCTACCCTGGTGGGACAATGAGGTTTCTGCCAGTAGGGCCTTTGACTCTGAATGGTCTCTTGAAACAGAGCCCTGTCTGTGGGGAGGGGGTTTTATCTCTTCACCCATGCCCAGATCTAAACAGGCTGGGAGATCTGCTGCAGTCTCACCACCAGACTAAAGGGGGTCAGAGGCTGATTTAAAAGAGCTGTGCTCCCTAAGCAAAAAGTCATCTCATCACCAGAACCAGAAGACTCCGTTCAGAAGGCAGTTTAACCTCCGCTCAGGATGCTGACCAAACCCAAAGTCTCCCGAGGTGGTGAGGACACCAAGGGGGACAGAGTGCATGTGTGTGGTATTTTTCACAGATCTGTAACTCTACTGAGCTCTCTAAGAGTAAAGTAAGTGTGTGAGTGTGTGTTTAGGAAATTCCTTTGCTAAGCCTGTGTTTCCTTGCTTTACTGACACATTGTACCTGAAGGGGTTAATTGAGGAAAAATAGAGCCTGCACAGCCAGATGGACACTGAGGGGAAAATATCTAAGCAACTGAGGTGCTCAGGAGGGCTGAGACACTGGTTCCAGGGTCTAGGCTCCCACTGCCCAGGAAGGGTGTCATAAGAACATAAAAACAGCCATAGTGGCTCAGACCAATGGTCAATCTAACCCAGTATTCTGTCTTCTGACAATGGCCAATGCCAGATGCTTCAGAGAGATGAACAGGAAATAGTGATCCATCCCCTGTCATCCAGTCCCCAACTTCTGGCAAGTAGAGGCTAGAGACACCCAGAGCATGGAGTTGCATCACTGATCAACTTACCCAATCCTTTTTGAACCCTGTTACAGTTTTGGCCTTCACAACATCCCCTGGCAACAAGTTCCACAGTTTGATGGTGCATTGTGTGAAGAAGTACTTCCTTTTGTTTGTTTTAAACCTTCTACCTATTAATTTCATTGGGTGACCCCCTGGTTCTTTTGTTAAGCGAAGGGGTAAATAATACTTCCTTATTCAGTTTTTCCACACCAGTCATGATTTTATAGATCTCTTTCATATCCCTTCTTAGTCGTCTCTTTTCTAAGGTCCCATTCTCTCTAACCTCTCCTCATATGGAAGCTCTTCTATACCTTTAATCACTTTTGTTGCCCATCTCTGTACCTTTTCCAATTCTAATATCTTTTTTGAGATGGGGTCACCAGAACTGCATGCAGTATTTGAGGTGTGGGTGTAACATGGATTTACATATTGGCATTATGATATTTTCTATCTTATCTATCCCTTTCCTAATGGTTCCTAACATTCTGTTAGCTTTTATGACTGCTGCTGCACACTGAGTGAATGTTTTCAGAGAACTATCCATATAATTGGGATTATGTTTTCCACTGTGCATCACTTTGAATCTATCAATAGTGAATTTCATCTGCCATTTATGAATATGCTGAACAGTACTGGTCCCAGTACAGATCTCTGGGGGACACCACTATTTAGCTCTCTCCATTGTGAAAACTGACCATTTATTCCTACCCTTTGTTTCCTGTTTTTAACCAGTTACTGATCCATGAGAGGGTCTTCGCTCTTATCCCATGACTGTTTACTTTGCTTTAAAGCCTTTAGTAAGGGGACCTTGTAAAAGGTTTTCTGAAAGTCGAAATATGCTATATTGACTGGATCACCCTTGTCCACATGTGGGTTGACTCCCTCAAAGAGTTCTAATAGATTGGTGAGGCACAATTTCCCTTTAAAAAGCCATTTTGATTCTTCCCCAACAAACTGTGTTAATCTATGTGTTTGATAATTCTGTTCTCTATTATAGTTTCAACCAATTTGCCTGGTACTCAGGTTAGGCTTACCAGCCTGTAATTGCTGGGATCACCTTTAGGGCATTTAAAAAAAAATTGGTGTCATTGTCCCTGAAGGGGTTAATTGAGAAAAAATAGAGCTTGCACATCCAGATGGACACTGCGGGGAAAATATCTAAGCAACTGGGGTGCTCAGGAGGGCTGAGACACTGGTTCCAGGGTGATTTAAATGATAGGTTATATGCCATAGTTAATAGTTCTGCAACTTCATATCTGAGGTCCTTCAGAACTCTTGGGTCAATACCATCTGGTCCTGGTGACTTATTACTGTTTAATTTATCAATTGGTTCCAAAACCTCCCTTACTGATGCTTCAATCTGGGACAATTCCTCAGATTTGTCACCTAAAAAGAGGCTCAGGTGTGGGAATCTCCCTCACATCCTCTGCAGTGAAGACTGATGCAAAATATTCATTTAGCTTCTTTCCAATGGCCTTGTCTTGCTTGAGTGCTCCTTCAGCACCTTGCTCATCCAGTGGCCCCACTGATTGTTTGGCAGGCTTCCTGCTTCTGATGTATTTTTTAAAAAAAATTGCTGTTAGTTTTTGAGTCTGTCTAGTTGCGCTTCAGATACTTTTTTTTTTTGACCTCCCTAATTATACTTGACTTGCCAGAGTTTATGCTCCCTTCTACTTTCCTCAGTAGGATTTAACTTCCAATTTTTAAAGGATGCCTTTTTGCCTCTGACTACTTCTTTTACTTTGTTTAGCCATGGTGGCACTTTTTTGGTGGTCTTACAATTTTTTTAAATTGGGGTATACATTTAATTTCAGCCTCTGTTATGGTGTTTTTAAAAAGTTTCCATACAGCTTGCCGGTATTTCACTTTTGTGACTGTACCTTTTAATTTCCGTTTCAGTAGCTTCTTCAGTTTTGTGAAGTTCCCCTTTCTGAAGTTAAATGCTACTGGGCTATGCACCTGGCTACGTGCCTGAGAGACTCAGCTAGGGACAGTGACTAGTCACTCCCCAGACCTGGGGACAGCACATGGGATTCAGCAGTTGGATCCCATCACAACCAACTGAGTCCATCCAGAGAGTGGGACAGGGCTGGATTGTAACAGATGGGTACTCCTGAGGTAACTGGAGAGTGGCTGGAGTAGCTGCCTAGGCTGGGTGCATGGTGGGGTAACTAGTTGGGTGGGAGCCTGGTGTATGTTGGAGTAGCTAGCTGGTGTGAGTGCCTGGGGGAACAGAAGTTGGTTATGTAGCAAGAAGCCTAGACCTACTATTCTATTATTCCCTCATCTTGTTACCTTGCTGGTAGCCTCTGACCTTTCTGCTCCTTAAACAGAATCATAGAACCATAGAGTTAGAAAGGACCAGAAGGGTCATCTAGTCTAAGCCCCTGCCAAGATGCAGGATTTCTTCTGTCTAAACCAGCATTTCCCAAACTTTTTTGGCCATGGAACACTTTTTAGCCTATTACAGAACACTTATAATATTATTTTGTAGTCATTTGGTTTTCAAATAAAAAATGCATTATTTATGCTCAAATATATTGTATTTTTGCTTTGTTTTGTAAAATAAAAATTTAAAATAACGTAACTAACAATTTCTAACTGGAAAGTGTGTATAAAGTAGTACAAAAATCAAGTGCAAGAGTCAAAGTTAAAAACCGTGTTCTATTTTAAAAAAGACCTGTTTTTATATATACACAAACACCAAACAAATTAGATTTTTAGTAGGAAAATCTGTTTTTATAAATAGAAATACAAATTTGGATTCAATGGGATTGGTATTTCTACACTTTTCCTATCACAAATTCGCTTAATATTAGGAATAATGCTGGAAAGTTGAATCCTCATGTCAGGCGCAGCTTCAAGTCTATTCCTATATTTGGTTTTTGTTGCAGTATAATACGAAAATCCCGTCTCTCACACATAAGTTGTAGCAAAAGGAAGGAGCACTTGAACTGCATGTTTAGCCACATTAAGGTACTCTTCTATTAGGCTGCTCCAAATATTATTCAGCGGACGATCCTTAAACTTTTGTTTCAAATCAGAGTCAGAAATCAAGTCAATTAGGCTTTCATAATCATGCGCAGTAAAGCCGACTGGTTTGGCTGTAATTATAAATGGATTTTGAACCCAAGCATTATCATCAGTAGTTGTAGGAAAATGTTCTAATAAAGAGGCCTGCAAGTCACATAAGTGCCATAAAATTGTGCTGGAAACTTCTTCATGGACTGTAGACTTTATATCAGTCAGAGATTCATGTACTGTAGGGAAGCAGTCAAAATTTTTCTCTTCTACAGAAGATGCCCAGAATTCCAGTTTCTTTTTTAACGACAAAATTTTATCCATTGTAGTAAAAATGGTCACATTCTTTCCTTGCAGCGACAGATTAATTTAATTTTGCAAAAATATCTGCAAGATACACAAGTCTCATTAGCTATGAAGAATTTGTCAGACAGTCATTACATTTATGTCCTGAATTATCTGAAGTGAAGAATACCAGTAGTTCACTACGAAGCTCAAAAAGCCTCACAACCACTTTTCCTCGGGATAGCCACCTCACTTCCGTATGTAAAAGAACTTTATGATGACTACCCATTTCCTCACACAAAATTTTAAATAACTTGGATTGAAGTGGTCGAGATTTGACAAAATTGATAATTTGTACAGCTTCATCGAGCACAATTTTCAGATATGCTGGTATTTTTTTTTAACTGCAAGAGCTTGTCTGTGTAGAACACCATGGCTCTTAGTGCTTTCTGGTGCCACACTTATGATTCGCATTACAGCTCCCTTCATCTTCCTGATCATTGCCTGAGCACCCTCAGTACATACATCAATACGTTTTCCCCAACTAATTTCATGCTTTCTGATAAAATTGTTGATGCAGTTGAATATTTCTTCTCCAGTTGTGTTGCTTTGCAGAGATTCACATAAGAGCAGGTCCTCTTCAATAATATTATTAAATCTAGTAGCACAGCAAGTCCTGAAACGTCAGTGGACTCATCTAGCTGCAATGAATACTCATGGCAAATTTTCAGTTGGCAAACTAGCTCTTTTTCTATGTCATTGGCAAGATCTTTAATACGGCGTGCAACAGTATTTGACAACTGTACTGCATCAATTTTTTTTACCAGACTGCTCACTCAACATGCACATTACAATATCTTTCATGCAAAGCTTGATAAGCATTTCTCCAATAGTGTGAGCTTCTCCGGCAAGTGCTATACGGTAACTTACTCGATAAGATGCCTCTGTTGCACTTTTGTCTGTTTTAGCAATTTTAATCATCGAAAGTTTACAATCTCCAAGTGAGTCACGCTTCCTCTTGAAAAAAATTATATCTTTGTCTTTGTATTCAGCATGCTTGGTTTCCAAATGCCTACAAGGTTTAGCAGGAGCCAATGAACTGTTGGCTAGTATTTTGTTGCACACGATGCACTGCACATCAGGAACATCTTTATTTCCAACACACGTAAAACTGAAAGACAAATAACTTTCATCATACTTTCGCTTCAGTCTTAACACCTTCCTCTTGTTTTTTGATATACTTTGGTGGAAATTTTCACCTTGGATAACTCACTAGTACTAACAGATTTTTTGGCAACAAAAGACTGCGATTGTTTATCCTCACTTTGAAGTGTCTCAATATTTTGCTTGTTTATTTCGGCCACAGTTGGAGTACCAGAAGAACTTGCTTTTCGTTTCAAAGTTCCTTCTTTTAGCCACAAATCCATGGTGATTAGGTTTAGTAACAATATTTAGAAATACTGATTTTTTTGTTGTCAAATTTTGTTTGTCACAAATCTATATTGTTTCGAGCAAAGCTAGTTTAGTTGTGCTTACCACACACACGGTAAAAACCCACAGGTTTGAATGTGTTGAGTGAATAGGTTACGTTCAACATGGCATAAAGAGAATGGTGTGTGCATACCACTGCAGTTTGCGCAGCCTCGAGCGGAAAGGGTACGACATCACTAACTGAAATGTGCCCGAAAGGGGTAGACGTCAACATGCTTGCGTGCCATGTTCTCTTTTCGCCATGATATTCAATATGAGATCTAGCAATAACCGGAAAGAGTTTTATGTTAAATTATAGTCATTCAAAAAGAGTTGTAAACTAAGCTTCAAATATGCCAAATTTAAAATTAAAAAAATTTAAAGACCCTTTTTAAAAATTGATTCTTTCACGGAACACCTATTCACATCGTGCGGAACACAGTTTGGGAAACACTGGTCTAAACTATCCAAGACAGATGGCTATCCAACCTCTTTTTGAAAACCTGCAGTGAAGGAGCTTTCACAACCTCCCCAGGCAGTCTATTACTTTGTCCTACTGTTCTTAGGAAGTTTTCTGCTATGCTTTAGTTTGAACCCATTGCCTCTTGTCCTGCCCTCTATAGCAAGAAAGAACAACTTTTCTCCATATTTTTTATGGTAGCCTTTCAAGTATTTGAAGACCGCTATCATGTCCTCCCTTTAATCTCCTCTTTTCCAAACTAACATACCCCATTCCTTCAGTCTTTAGTCTGGTCTACACTAGGCGTTTAAATCGGTTTTAGGAGCGTAAAACCGATTTAACGCCACAACTGTCCACACTAGGAGGCACCTTATATCGATTTTAATGGCTCTTTAAATCGGTTTCTGTACTCCTGCCCGACGAGAGGAGTAGCGCTAATATCGGTATTAACATATCGGAATAGGGTTAGTGTGGCCGCAATCGACGGTATTGGCCTCCGGGAGCTATCCCACAGTGCACCACTGACCGCTCTGGACAGCATTCTCAACTCGGATGCACTGGCCAGGTAGACAGGAAAAGCCCCGCGAACTTTTGAAATTCATTTCCTGCTTCAACAGCGTGGAGAGCTCATCATCACAGGTGACCACGCACAGCTCATCAGCACAGTTAACAATGCTGTCTCCTGAGAATCGAAAAAGAGCCCCAGCATGGACCGCTCGGGAGGTAATGGATCTGATCGCTATATGGGGAGATGATTCAGTGCTAACAGAACTGCGTTCCAAAAGACGAAATGAAAAAGTATTTGAAAGAATTTCTAAGGCGATGACGGATAAAGGCCACAGCAGGGACTCCGTGCAGTGCAGAGTGAAAGTTAAGGAGCTCAGACAAGCCTACCAGAAAACCAAAGAAGCAAACGGAAGGTCTGGGGCAGGTCGAAAAACATGCCGCTTCTATGCTGAGCTGCACGCAATTTTAGGGGGCTGCGCCACAAGTACCCCACCCCTGACCGTGGATTCCGAGGTGGGGGTTGTAATCTCTGCCATGTCTGAGGATTATGCAGACGGGGAAGATGAAGAGGAAGAAGAAGAGGAAGACCTCGCAGAGAGCACACAGCACTCCGTGAACCCCAGCAGCCAGGAGCTTTTATCACCCTGACGGAATTACCCTGCTCCCAGCCCTCACAAGCAACTATTCCAGAGAATGACGCCCTGGAAGGAGCTCTGGTGAGTGTACCTTTGCAAATAGCAAACAGTGTTTTTTAAGCAAGCCTTTTTTAATGATTGATTTGCCCAGAGGACTTGGGATGCATTCGCAGACAGTATAGTTACTTAGAAAAGTTTGTTAACATGTCCGGGGATTGAGAGGAAATCCTCCAGGGACATCTCGATGAAGCGCTCCTGTAGGTACTCCAGAAGCCTTTGCAGAAGGTTTCTGGGCAAGGCATCCTTGTTCCGCCCACCATGGTAGGACACTTTACCATGCCATGCATGTAGCAAGTAATCAGGTATCATTGCGTGGCAAAGCATCGCAGCGTATGGTCCCGGGACTGCTGGCATTCAAGAAGCATCCGCTCTTTATCTTGTTCTGTTATCCTCAGCAAAGTGATATCGTTCAGGATAACCTGGTTAAAAATCAGGAATTTAAGTAAGGGGGGTGGCCATTTTTCTACTGGTTTCGTGGAATGCAGCAGCTTAAAAAAGACACTTTCCTGCACGTAGCGCCGCGGGGGGAGGGGAGGAGTGAAAGGCCGCTGATCTTTTCTGTTTGGTCACCGGTGGGTGGGGAGGAAGGTTGTTGATTAGCAGGGAGCTAGCGTGGTATTAGCCATGCGTTGGGGGGGATGGGTAAATCACTGAGACAGTGGCTTACCATGGCCGCATGCAAGCTGAATTCTGATGCCTGGACCTGATGTGTCTGTGAGATCTGTAAACCCAGAGCTGCAAGCGGTCACTATTAAGATGAAAAATGTGACCTTGTAGGGAAATCACATGTGCTAGGTGAATAGTGATGTTCACTGTGAAACAGTATAACCATTGTTCTGTAAAATGTATCTTTCTAAATATTTATCTCCCTCATGCAGCTGCAAATTTTTCAACCATCCCTCCTCCATCCCAAAGGCTAGCACAGATAAGGCGGAGGAAAAAGAAGACGCGAGATGAGATGTTCTCGGATATTATGGAAGTTACACGCAATGAAAGAGCTCATCTGAATGAATGGAAGGACGTGGTTTCAAATTACAGGAAAGAGGCCAGTGAACGTGAGGACAGGAGGGACAACCGAGATGAGAGGTGGCGACAGGAAGACCGGCAGGAAAATCAGCGGTGGCGGCAGGAAGATCAGCGGTGGCGGGATGCAACTCTGGGGCTGCTGCGTGATCAAACTGACATGCTCCGGCGTCTTGTGGAGCTTCAGGAACGGCAGCAGGATCACAGAGTGCCGCTGCAGCCCTGTATAACCACCCTCCCCTCACCATGTTCCTTAGCCTCCTCACCCAGACGTGTAAGAACGCGTGGGGGGAGGCTCCGTGCACCCGCCACTCCACCCCCGTGGACAGCCCAACCAGAAGGATGCCGTTACTCTGAATTTTTTTTAATGGCCTTCTCCATCCCTCCTTTCCTCCTCCCAAAGCACACCCTTACTTCTCTCCCTCTTTTTATAATGAATCAATAAAGAATTCATGCTTTTTAAATATAAGTGACTTTATTTGCATAAGTAAGCTGTACTCGAAGGGGGAGGGGGAGTTGCTTACAGGGACTGAGTCAATCAAGGGGGTTGGGTGTTCATCAACAAACACAGCAGTCACACTGTACCCTGGCCATTGATGAAGCTCGTTTTCAAAGCTTCTCTGATGCGCACCGCTTCCTGGTGTGCTCTTCTAATCTCCCTGGTGTCTGGCTGCGCGTAATCAGCGGCCAGGTGATTTGCCTCAGCCTCCCACCCCGCCATAAAGGTCTCCCCCTTACTCTCACAGAGATTATGGAGAATACAGCAAGCAGCAATAACATAGGGGACATTGGTTTGGCTGAGGTCTGAGCGAGTCAGTAATGTGCGCCAGCGAGCCTTTAAACGGCCAAATGCACATTCCACCACCATTCTGCACTTGCTCAGCCTGTAATTGAACAGATCCTGACCACTGTCCAGGCTGCCTGTGTATGGCTTCATGAGCCATGGCATCAAGGGGTAGGCTGGGTCCCCCAGGATAACGACAGGCATTTCAACATCCCCAACTGTTATTTTCTGGTCTGGGAAGTAAGTCCCTTGCTGCAGCCGTTTAAACAGAGTAGTGCTTCTGAATACGCGAGCGTCATGAACCCTCCTGGCCATCCCACGTGGATGTTTGTGAAACGTCCTTGTGATCCACCAGTGCTTGCAGCACCATTGAAAAGGACCCCTTCCGGTTTACGTACTGGGTGCCCTGGTGCTGCGGTGCCAAGATAGGGATATGGGTTCCATCTATCGCCCCCCCACAGTTAGGGAATCCCATTGCAGCAAAGCCATCCACTATGGCCTGCACGTTTCCCAGAGTCACAACCTTTTGTAGCAGCAGCTTAGTGATTGCTTTGGCTACTTGCATCACAGCAGCCCCACAGTAGATTTTCCAACTCCAAATTGATTCCCGACTGACCGGTAGCTGTCTGGCGTTGCAAGCTTCCACAGGGCTATCGCCACTCGCTTCTCTACTGTGAGGGCTGCTCTCATCTTGGTATTATGGCGTTTCAGGGCAGGGGCAAGCAAGTCACAAAGTTCCATGAAAGTGCCCTTACGCATGCGAAAGTTTCGCAGCCACTGGGAATCGTCCCACACCTGCAACACAATGCGGTCCCACCAGTCAGTGCTTGTTTCCCGGGCCCAAAATTGGCGTTCAATGGATAGAATCTGCCCCATTACCATCAGGATCTCCAAAGCGCAGGGGCCCGCGGTTTGAGAGAATTCTGTGTCCACCTCCTCATCACTGTCATCGCCGCGCTGCCGTATCCGCCTCTTACTCGCCTCGGTTCGAAGGTCCTGGTTCAGCATATACTGCGAGTGCGCGAGGTGTTAAATCATCCACGATTGCGGTATGGAGCTGAGCAGGGTCCATGCTTGCTGTGCTATGGCGTCTGCACGGTTCACCAAGCAAAGCAAAAAAGGCGCGAAACGGTTGTCTGCCGCTGTCAGGGAGGGAGGGAGGGGTGAGGCTGTACCCAGAACCACCCGCGACAATGATTTTTGCCCCATCAGGCACTGGGATCTCAACCCGGAAATGCCAAGGGGCGGGGGAGGCTGCGGGAACTATGGGATAGCTACGGGATAGCTACCCACAGTGCAACGCTCCAGAAATCGACGCTAGCCTCGGACCATGGACGCACACCACCGATTTAATGTGTTTAGTGTGGCCGCGCGCACTCGATTTTATAAAATCTGTTTTACAAAACCGGTTTATGCAAATTCGGAATAGTCCCGTAGTGTAGACGTACCCTTTGCTTATATGGCTTGCACTCCATTAATTTAATCATCTTTGTCACTCACCTCTGGATCCTTTCCAGTTTCTCTGCATCCTTTCTATACATTGATGGTCAAAATTGGACACGGTATTACAACTGAGGCCTAATGAGTCCTGAATAGAGTGGTACTATCATCTCCCATGACTTGCATGCTATGCTTCTGTTAATGCAACCTAAAATTGCATTTGCCTTTTTTTTTTTTTGCACAACAGTATCACACTGGTTATGCATGTTGATGTTGTGATCCACCACAACTCCCAGATCCTTCTCAGCAGTGCTGCTGCCAAGCCAGTTATTCCCCCATTCTGTATTTGTGCATTTGCTTTTTCTCCCTTAAATGTAGCATCTTACATTTGTCTTTGTTGAATTTCATTTTGTTGTCTATTGCCTGGTTCTCAAATTTATTAAGATCCCTTTGAATTTTACCTCTGTCCTCCAAAATGTTTGCAACCCCTCTCCACCTTTGTGTCATCTGCAAATTTGATCAGTATGCTCTGATACTGAACCCCACATTCTTCATAGTGACATTGATATGAGTATGACATAATTATGATGTATTTTATGCAAGATAAGTCATGTGAGGTATAATTGGAAAGGTTATGATTTGCTGAATAGGATTATCCTATTTGTATGCATGTAACACTTTTGTAGCTGAAGTTATGAATACTTACTATGTATCTGTATCTCACACGTAGTTGCATCTGGGTAATGCCCACTAGACAAGATGTTTTCATTCTAGACTGTGGGTGGGGATGAGCCTATTCAGTGCAATAGCCATTAGGAGAATAGGCCTTAGGAAATGCTTATCTCCCACCTGGGGAGCCTTCCTGAGGATGCTACAGACAGCTGCTGAGTAATGGCTGCTGTGACACTACAGGCACATGTGACCAGGTCACTTGGTGCTGCACCCCATTTTGGGATGTCAGTATTCTTCCACTGACTGGCATGGGAACCAAGCTTTGAAAGAAAGGGTTCCTGCCATATGTAAATGCTATATAAGGCAGGGAAGTAACATCATTGTGATTCTTCTCTGACTCCCGCACCCAAGGAGACTCCTGGAAACACCTGAGGAACAAAGACTGAACTGGGGGAAGTGCTGGACCCAGGCTAAAAGGATTTTTAGCCTGTGAATGGAACACCTGGGAATTCCGAGCTGTAAGCAAGTGCAGCTTGCCCCTTAAGAATCTGCAGCCTGCTTGTATCCATCACTTAAGGTAAGAATTTGCTATTCATATCTGATCTATGTATTATATTAAGCTTAGCTTGAGCTTTTTGTTTATTTGCTAGGTAATCAGCTTTAGTCTGTTTGCTATCCCTTATAATCACTTACAATCTATCTTTTGTAGTTAATAGACTTGGTTTTGCTTTATCTAAAACCAGTGTGTGGGAGTCATAACTTGGGGCAGAAAGCTGTTGTATATTTCCTCTCCACACTGAGGGAAGGGGCAAATTTCATGAGCTTATGCTGTACAGTTCCCTGTGCAGCGCAAGATGGTATAATTCTGGGTTTACACTCGAGAGGGTGTGTGCCTCAATAGCTGGGAAATACCCTAGCTGGAGCCTTCCCATGCAGCAGCTGGTCAGAATGTCTGCATGTAACTGCAGCTGGGTGTGTCCCTACCTGTATGTGTGCTGGTGAAAGTGCAGGCTGGAGCCTGGAGGGGGATTGGCAGCTTGTCACAGCAGTACAGTGTAAAAGGGAGCCCAGGCTGGTGGGACAGGGGGGCTCAGTGGTACCCCAGTTCCAGGTGGCATCCCGGGGGGGAATCAGTCACATGCTCTCTATTCCTACATCTGGATCATTAATAAAAATGTTAAGTAACACCAAACCCAGAACACATCCATGTGGAACCCCACTCAAGACCCCTTTCTAATCTGACATCATTCCATTAATAGTTACTTGTAGTTTGCAGTTGTTTAACCAATAATGTATCCACTTAATGGTAATTCTGCCAAGCCTGCATTTTTCCAGTTTACTTATCAGAATGCCATGTTGGATTTTGTGAAAAGCCTTGCTAAAGTCCAGGTATATTATGTTCACCGCATTCCCTCTATCCACCAAACCAATTACACTGTCAAAGGCCTGGTCTACACTAGGACTTTAATTCGAATTTAGCAGCGTTAATTCAAACTAACCGCTCAACCGTCCACACCAAGAAGCCATTTAATTCGAACTAGAGGGCTCTTTAGTTCGAATTTGGTACTCCACCCTGACAGGTGGAGTAACGCTAAATTCGACATGGCTAGCTCGAATTAGGCTAGGTGTGGATGCTAATCGAACTTAGTAGCTCCGGGAGCTATCCCACACTGCACCAGTCTGTTGACGCTCTGGACAGCAGTCCGAGCTTCGATGCTCTGACCAGCCACACAGGAAACGACCCGGGAAAATTTGAATTCCTTTTCCTGTCTGGGCACTTTGAATCTGACGTCCTGGTTGGACATCGGGGCGTGCTCCGCAGCACCTGCAACGATGCAGAGCTCTCCAGCAGAGGAGTCCGGGCAATCCAAGAATAGAAAGAGGTCCCCAGCATGGACTGACCGGGAAGTCATGGATCTGATCTCTGTGTGGGGCGAGGAGTCTGTGCTCTCGGAGCTGCGCTCCAACAAGCGGAATGCAAAGACCTTCGAGAAGGTCTCCAAAGCCATGATAGACAAAGGATACAGCCGGGATGCGATGCAGTGCCGCGTGAAAGTCAAGGACCTGAGACAAGGTTACCAAAAAGTCAGAGCGGCAAACGGACGCTCCGGAGCACAGCCCCAGACATGCCGCTTCTACGAGGCACTGCATGCCATTCTCGGTGGGTCTGCCACCACTGCCCTACCAGTGACCGTGGACTCTGACGATGGCATAATGTACCTGGACAGTTCCTCGGCGATGTTCGCCGATGGGGAAGATGAGGAAGGGTTTGTGGAGGACGGCGCAGGCGACAGCGAACACAATACCGCTTGCCCTGACAGCCAGGATCTCTTCATCACCCTCACAGAGATCCCCTACCAACCCTCCCCGCCCGTTAACCCGGACTCAGAATCAGGGGAAGGATCAGGCGGTAAGTGCTACAAACAGGGAAACATTTATTTTTTAAAAAACAGGTATATAAAAAATAGAAATACTATATAAAAAATTTAAAATCTCAAACTATAGAAAAAGTAGGTCCACACATATAGGAATAGAGCAATAATCCTCTTGGGACAGTTCAAAAAAGGTCTCAGAGAGCAGCTCGAAAAGCCTCCGCAGGAGGTTCCTGGGGAGAGGTGCCTTGTTGGGTGCTCCGTGGAAGCACACTCTTCTGCGCCAGGACATCCTAATGTACATAGGAACCATCGCCTCCACCAGCATTGCTGCATATGGTCCTGGTCTGTGCAGGGCTTCCCTTAGCATCCGCTCTCTCTGACTCCGAGTGACCCGCCTCAGGGTGATGTCGTTCTGGACAGGCTGCATCTAAGTAGGGCAATTAGTGTATTGTTACTACTGTTAATGGTTTTAAATTAGGTTGCATAACAACGACCCTCGCTTAACAGCCACGTGCTGGAGGCCACAGAGAACAAGCATACATTGATCTTTCCCGTGCACTGGGGGGAGGGGCTGGAAAAGGCTCAGCCTTTCTGCTTTACAGATTGCCTTTAGCAGGAGAGCACAGCTATCCACTAAATGATAAGCATTATCTACTTTAAGGCTTACCAGGACTGTCTGCAAGACGGATTCAGCTGTCTCTCCCCGCTTGTCCGCTCTCCTGTGCAATGGCGCCGCCAATGAGGCGTATTCGAAATCTCGAACTTGTCCTGAGATCTCGTGGAACTTGGTGCCCTGTATGGTCTTGTTCAGAGAAACTGACTACACTGTGTTCACTGTTCGCAAACATGTATCTGTTCAAGGAAATCACTTACTGTTTCCCATCACACAGCTTCTGCTCTTTCCCGGACTGCCCCGGCATCCCCCTCGCAGAGGCTGGCTCAGATTAGGCGGTGAAAGAAAAAGACTCGGGACGAGATGTTCGCAGAACTGATGGCCTGCTCCAGAGCCGAGGCGGCCCAGCAGAGCCACTGGAGGGAGACCCTCTCTCAGCAGCAGCGCTCACACAGCGAACGGGAGGACAGGTGGCGGCAGGAAGACCAGCAGGCGACTCAAACGCTGCTTGGGCTAATGAGGGAGCAAACGGACATGCTCCGGCGCCTTGTTGATGTTCTGCAGGACCGCAGGCAGGAGGAGAGAGCCCCCCTGCACTGTATCTGCAACCACCCTCCAACACCAAGAAGTCCTGTCCCCCCCTCACCTAAAATTACAAGACGGAGGGGCGGTAGGGGCCTTGAGAACTGTCACTGCACCACAGCTGAGCGCTAATGTACCACACACCTCTGACGCTATAACTGTGTAGAAGCGCTTCCCTTACAGGATCACCCAGTCCAAAATCCAAGTTTCATCACCCCACTATGTAGTAGATTAATAAAAGCTGTTTGCTGTTGTTCACTCTTTCCGTCACGTCTTTCGTGTCACAAGACTGTGTGTATGTGGGGGGGGGGACAGGGGATTTATAATTGCACGGGATAGCCTACATTAGCAGGGTACAGAGTATCGGGGACAGGATCAACTGCAGGGCACACACAGACTGCAGTCAGTAGTCACCAGGGTCACTCTGTGTGGTGTATGCTGCCCCAGGTCATTCTGTGATGTGTACGCTTGTCTACGGTCCTAGCGCCTGCCACCCCCTAATGTTAAGGCATGCTGCCCTTACCATGCACTTCCACCGTAGGCGCGATCCTCTCCGCTGCCCTGAGCCCCAACAAGAGCCCTCATCCACGGACAGATACTCACCCTTCCCCCACACCCATCACCCCTTCCTATGCCCAAACCCACAGCCCAGAGCCTGCATCCAAATCCCTATCCAAAGACGGTCCCACTCGCCCCTTCCAGCAAACCCACCCCTACATGCACAACCACTTGAAACAATTTAGGCTTGAAATTAGACGAAGGTTTCTAACCATCAGAGGAGTGCAATTCTGGAACAGCCTACCAAAGGAAACAGTGGGGGCGAAGGACCTCCATGACTTTAAGATTAAGCTAGATAAGTTTATGGAGGGGATGGTATGATAGGATAACTGGCTTAGTCAATAGGTCAATAAAGTGCCACACTGGTAATTAGTACAATGGGTCAATGACAGGATATTGTTAGCCTTTTTCCAGAGGGTCTGGCTGGAGAGTCTTGCCCGCATGCTCGGGGTTCAGCTGACTGCCATATTTGGGGTCGGGAAGGAATTTTCCTCCAGGGTAGATTGGCAGTGGCCCTGGAGGTTTTTCGCCTTCCTCCGAAGCATGGGGCAGGGGTCGCTTGCTTAAGGAGTGGGTGGATCGGCTTATGTGGCCTGCATCTTGCAGGAGGTCAGACTAGATGATCATAATGGTCCCTTCTGATCTTGAATTCTATGATTCTATGATTCTATGAAACCGTCCCCCACCCCAGAGACCTATGTAGGAGCAGGAGGCTGTCCGTCCTGTATTGTACAAGCGGTCTGTACATCAGTGCACACCGTACCCAGCACAGTATGCGTCCATGTTTCAAACCCAGAACAGAAATGCAAAGTAAAAGAAAGATTTATTAACAATAACTGTTCCGTTTAATTTGTTTTAAAACGTGTTTGGGAAGTGGGGGAAACTTGGAGAACGGGGTATGTAACTGCAGATCTCACTCAACACATAGAGACACAGGCCCAGGATCAGCATCTCTTAAAATCAAGTGGAGAGTCATAGGTTAGCCTGCTCTCCGAGGAAACTTGCTTTCAAAGCCTCCCGGATACACAGCGCTTCCCGCTGGGATATTCTTTTGGCACGGGTGTCTGGCTGAGCGTAAACAGCAGCCAGGCGATTTGCCTCAACCTCCCATCCGGCCAAAAAGGTCTCGCCCTTGCTCTCACAGACATTGTGGAGCACACAGCAAGCAGCAATAACTACGGGGATATTCTTTTCCCTGATGTCCGAGCGAGTCAGTAAGCTCCGCCACCTCCCCTTGAGACGTCCGAAAGCACACTCCACCACCATTCTGCACTTGCTCAGCCGGTAGTTGAAGAGTTCCTTCTCACTGTCCAAGGCGCCTGTATAGGGCTTCATGAGCCAGGGCATTAGCGGGTAGGCTGGGTCCCCGAGGATCACTGTAGGCATCTGCACATCCCCAACCGTTATTTTGTGATCCGGGAAGAAAGTTCCTGCCTGGAGGCGTCTAAACAGACCAGAGTTCCTGAACACACGCGCGTCATGAACCTTGCCCGCCCACCCGACGAAGATGTTGGTAAAACGTCCCCTATGGTCCACCAGTGCTTGCAGCACCATTGAAAAGTAGCCCTTTCGGTTAATATACTGGCTGGCCTGGTGGGCTGGTGCCACGATAGGGATGTGAGTCCCATCTATAGCCCCACCGCAGTTTGGGAATCCCATCGCGGCGAAGCCATCTATGATGACCTGGACGTTTCCGAGAGTCACTACCTTTGAGAGCAGTTGCTCAACGATTGCGTGGGCTACTTGAATCACAGCAACCCCCACGGTAGATTTGCCCACGCCAAAGTGGTTCGCTACTGACCGGTAGCTGTCTGGCGTGGCAAGTTTCCAGAGGGCTATGGCCACTCGCTTCTGCACACTCAGGGCTGCTCACATCCGGGTGTCCTGGCGCTTCAGGGCAGGGGACAGCAAGTCACACAGTTCAAGGAAAGTGCCCTTACGCATCCTGAAGTTTCACAGCCACTCTGTTTCATCCCAGACCTGCAGCACTATGCGGTCCCACCAGTCCGTGCTTGTTTCCCGGGCCCAGAATCGCCGTTCCACACCATGAACGTGACCCATTGCCACCATGATCTCCACTGCCCGGCGTACCCTGCTTTCTGAGAGGTCTGCGCCACTCTCCTCACCTCCTCGCCCGATTTCTCAGCAGCTGACCGTGGAAGAGGTGGACGATAAGGTGCGAGGAGTTGACAACGGCCATAAGTGCAGCGATGATCGCAGCGGGCTCCATGATCGCAGTGCTGTGGCGTCCGCGCTGTCACTGACCAGAAAAGTGCGCGAACAGATTTCCCGCCGGCGCTTTCAGGGAGGGAGGGCGTGATTGACGGTTCGATGACGACAGTTACCCAAAACCACCCTCGACACATTTTTTCCCCCAGCAGGCATTGGGAGCTCTACCCAGCATTCCAATGGGCAGCGGGGACTGCGGGAACTGTGGGATAGCTTCCCACAGTGCACCGCTTCCAAAGTCGATGCCGGCCCTGTTAATGTGGATTCAGAAATTCGAATTGTGTCCTTAGTGTGGATACACAAATTCGACTTCATAAGGTTGAATCCACAAATTCGACTTAAGTAGATTCGAAATAGTCTTGTAGTGTAGACAAGGCCAAATAAAGAAATCAAGCTGACTTGGCATGATTTGTTCTAAGAAAGTCCATGCTGGCTGCTAGTGATCAGTTCTTCATCCTCTAGGTATTTGCAAACTGAATGTTTTATATATTCCTCTAGTTAGTCTAGTAGCTTCCAAGGTATCGAGGTCAAGCTGACTGGTCTATAATTCACCAGCTACTCCTTCCCCAACTTTTTAAAGATGGGCACTATGTTAGCTCTTCTCCAGTCTTCCAGGAACTTTCCATCATCAATGAGTTTGCAAATATTATTGCCAATGATGCTGAGATTTTTTCAGCTAATTTCTTCAGCACCCTGACGTGACTAGCACCAGTCCCCACTGACTTGAATTCATTCAAATTAGTCAGGAAATCTGTGTTCTTTACATATCCTGATCTGCATCCCTTCCACTTAATTGTCTATGGTAACTTTGCTAGTCTTCTGGTCACATTATTTTTGGAAGCAAAGTAGGCATTGAGCAGCTCTGCCTTCCTATCATCTTCCATTACCAGCTCACCTTCTCCATTGAGCAGTGGGCCCACACCATCTGTGATCTTTCTTTTTTTGTCTGACATATTTGTGGAACCCCTTCTTGTTGTCTCTAACATTTCTTGCCAGCTGTGACTATTCTTTGTCTTGGCTTTCCTGATGTTTGTCCCTACATGCTAGCACTACTCCCAAGTATACTTCCTTGGCGACATGCCTGTCTTTCCATTCCCTGTATGTATCCCCTTTGGCTTTTAGATAGCCCCAAAGCTCCTTGTGCAGCCACATTGGCCTCCTGTGGCTCTTCTTATCTTTCTTCTGCATAGGACTGCCTGCCCCCTTCAACTTCTTTTCTTCCTAATTGGTCTTTCCATGGGACCTTGCCTACTATTTCTCTGAGTTGGCTGAAATCTGTCTTTCTGAAGTTGTGCCCTTGTTTTGTTCTTATTCCTCCTTTCCTTAGGATCTTCAATTCTATCAGATCATGATCACTTCCTTCCAAGTTCCCGACCACCTTTGCATTTGCAACTAATTCATCCCTGCTGGTCAACACCCAATCCAAAATAGACGACCCCTTAGTTGCTTCCTCAACTTTCTGAATCAGAAAGTGATCCCCTAATATGCTAAAAAACTAACAAATCACTAACAAATCCTTCTCCACTTGGATTCAGCCTGGGGAGCAGTGAACAGCAAGGGAGATGGGCTGCCTGCTCAACAAGTCTCTATAGGCATAGCAGCCCGAGGCAGGAGGAAAAAATGCAAGTAACTGCCTGAACTTCCCTGCAGCCAAGGCAGCAGTGTGGCAGAATGACACAGCTGCAGGAAGGAATAGTGGGAGCTGCTGGCATGGGTGTCATATAAGATGCCTGACAGGCCAGCTAGGAGTGGGGGGCTATACACACGGTGCACACCAAAATCCTCCCCTCTGTTGTGCAGTATGTTGGCTTCAGTGTGGGAGCCAGCTGGTGCATGGGGGGTGTCTGCATTTCAGTGATGCTGTGTGTATACTTAATAAAGGCTTTTGAGATGAAAGCACCTTTGTAAGTAATATCACCTGCACTGGTGGGCCCATCAATAATAGCACCTACATGGAGGGCTATTATAATTCAAAGTTATCCCCTCACATACTGTTGTTATGGCAGGAATTAACAGATAGTGCCATAATGATAGTCTTGCTCATGCTCTAAAGAAAATTGTAAGTTTTTAGTCTTGGAAGAAAATGCTGTGGCAATAGTAGTTTTTGATACAAGGTATTTTGGGGGGAACTTTGGCAAGCCTCAAAGGAGTTGCTCTCTGCCTCAATCTAACTAGTCAATTCTTGAATCAGAGATGCTTCTTGGGAACTGGGTATCTGCTACTGCTTGGAAGAGGGGCAATACTATTCACCAGCTAGAAATCCCAGACACAGAGGAGTGGGATGGCTTTAATGCTGATGCCTTGAATACTAAAAATTGAATTAGAGAACTTTTATCCTGTAAAAGGTTAAACTACCTCAAGAAGTCTAAAGAAACCACATGTTCATTTCCTTAGCAATAATAGAGAACAAAAAGAATAGATTTAGATTCTACATTGTGCTCAAAGAACTTGGACAAGACCATTAAAAGTGCTTTCCCATTTGACCACCAGGAGTGAAATGTTTGCTGAGATAGCAAGAGCTAAATTCTTTAGTCATTTAGATTAATGGGCAGGTTCCCATGGACACAGACAACTCCATTATTTGCTCTTTTAATGCAACAGTAGGAAGATACTGCTTCTTGTGACTGCCTTTCAGAGTATGCACAGCCCCAGAAGTATGTAATCAAACAACGAACGTCTTGCAGGAGTGAGAATATACTTTAAGAACATAATAGCCTACAGCAGCACCCTACTGGACATCAGGAATGATTATGGAGAACACTGGAAATTGCAGAAAGAACCAACCTTATACCAACCAAAACCAAGCGTCAGTTTCAAACAACTGAAATTGCTTACTTTGGAGAGGAATTGAGCACACATAGGAATATAGTCAAGTTGTTCCAAAAGTCAAATAACAGTGACTATGGTGGGACTCAGAGATTTGCAAAGAATGTTGAATTATAGCAGTAAGTTCATACCTACTTTGAAAAACTTACTTGTGAAAACTCCTTTAGAAAGACAGTATCCCAGGATGCCAGAAGAAGAGAGAGAGGTCAAGGATTTGAAGAGAATACTGACTTCTATATGAGAATTGAAGTTCTTTCACACGGCTGAAAGAAATCCATCTCTGCACAGATGATTCAGAAGGAGGGCTTGGAGCTGTCATGCTACAGAGATGGGGGACTTAATGTCTGCTTGTAATGAATAATGGGAGTGAGAGCTATGAGAGTGGCAGAGAAAATGTAAGTGCAAATCACAGAAGGGATGCTAGGTCATAGAATCATAGACTCTCCGGACCAATCCCCAACTAAATCATCCCAGCCAGGGCTTTCTCAAGCCTGACCTTAAAAACCTCTAAGGAAGGAGATTCCACCACCTCCCTAGTAACCCATTCCAGTACTTCACCACCCTCCTAGTGAAAAAGTTTTTTCCTAATATCCAACCTAAACCTCCCCAAATGCAACTTGAGACCATTACTCCTTGTTCTGTCATCTGGTACCACTGAGAACAGTCTAGATCCATCCTCTTTGGAACCCCCTTTCAAGTAGTTGAAAGCAGCTATCAAATCCCGCCTTATTCTTCTCTTCTGTAGACTAAACAATCCCAGTTCCCTCAGCCTCTCCTCATAAGTCATGTGCTCCAGCCTCCTAATAATTTTTGTTGCCCTCCGCTGGACTCTTTCCAATTTTTCCACATCCTTCTTGTAGTGTGGGGCCCAAAACTGGACACAGTACTCCAGATGAGGCCTCACCAATGCCAATAGAGGGGAATGATCATGTCCCTCAATCTGCTGGCAATGCTCCTGCTTATACAGCCCAAAATGCCGTTAGCCTTCTTGGCAAAAAGGGCACGTCCAGCTTCTCGTCCACTGTAACCCCTAGGTCCTTTTCTGCAGAACTGCTGCCTAGCCATTTGGTCCCTAGTCTGTAGCAGTGCATGGGATTCTTCCGTCCTAAGTGCAGGACTCTGCACTTGACCTTGTTGAACCTCATCAGATTTCTTTTGGCCCAATTCTCTAACTTGTCTAGGTCCCTTTTGTATCCTATCCCTACCCTCCAGCATATCTACCACTCCTCCCAGTTTAGTGTCATCTGCAAATTTGCTGAGGGTGCAATCCATGTCATCCTCCAGATTATTAATGAAGATATTGAACAAAACCGGCCTCAGGACCGACTCTTGGGGCACTCTGCTTGATACTGGCTGCCAACTAGACATGGAGCCATTGATCACTACCCGTTGAGCCCGACGATCTAGCCAGCTTTCTATCCGCCTTACCGTCCATTCATCCAGCCCATACTTCTTTAACTTGCTGGTAAGAATACTGTGGGAGACCGTATCAAAAGCTTTGCTAAAGTCCAGAAATAGCACATCCACTGCTTTCCCCTCATCCACAGAGCCGGTTATCTCATCATAGAAGGCAATTAGGTTAGTCAGGCATGACTTGCCCTTGGTGAATCCATGCTGACTGTTCCTGATCACTTTCCCCTCCTTTAAGTGGTTCAGAATTGATTCCTTGAGGACCTGCTCCCTGATTTTTCCAGGGACTGAGGTGAGGCTGACTGGCCTGTAGTTCTCTGGATCCTCCTTCTTCCCTTTTTTAAAGATGGGCACTACATTAGCCTTTTTCCAGTCATCTGGGACCTTCCCCGATTGCCATGAGTTTTCAAAGATAATGGCCAATGGCTCTGCAATCACATCCGCCAACTCCTCTAGCACCCTTGGATGCAGAGCATCCGGCCCCATGGACTTGTGCTCATCCAGCTTTTCTAAATAGTCCTGAACCACCTCTTTCTCCACAGAGGGCTGGTTACCTCCTCCCCATGCTGTGCTGTCCATTGCAGTAGTCTGGGAGCTGACCTTGTTCGTGAAGACAGAGGCAAAAAAAGCATTGAGTAGATTAGCTTTTTCCACATCCTCTGTCACTAGGTTGACTCTTCATTCAGTAAGGGGCCCACTCTTTCTTTGATCTTTTTTCTTGTGGCTAACATACTTGAAGAAACCCTGGTTACTCTTAACATCCCTTGCTAGCTGCAACTCCAAATGTGATTTGGCCTTCCTGATTTCAAGACCTTTTGGAAAGGTCTTGCATGTGGCTGTACAGTCATAGCTTAAAAGCTGAAACAGACCATAAATCACTGACTGCAATATACAAAACTTAGAAATGCCACCGAGGGTACAGCATTTACTTCTGAAGGTAAAAAAAGTATGACACAGCTGCAGCATGCCAGCCAGAATGTTACCTAAGTGATTACAGATGTGCTGTCAATAAAGTATGATATATGATACCATGTTGTCCATTCCACAAAAATCTGCAAACATTTCACCATTTTAGTTCATTTCACTGAGGGCTTGTTTCCTCATAATTACTTCCCCACCAATGTTGTTGCTCCCTACTTTAGCATTCATACCTTTAGGCATCCTCACTAGTATAATAGCAAGTATTAGTCTAAATTAAAACTAAGGTACAGGTCTCAAATGAACGAAGTAATGCAGTGTCACACTCCTGGCTGAGTCCCCAACATGGATGGTCACCAGTCTGTTTATAATTGGATCCAACCTTTGAATCCCATGTGTGCCTAAGCCCAAGGGGTCTAGGCAGAGTCCATCACTGCTTCCAACTGCAGGGCTCCGAAAGCGTTATTTCTATTTTGTGTGACCCTCTTCCTGGGATGCAGGACTCTGTAGTCCAACTGCTGTAGGCCCCAAAGCTCCCAAATCTCTCCAGCTTCTGTGCACATTCTCCCAGAGTCCCATCTAGCTGTGGTCGCTCTGGTTTACAGTCTAACCCATTGAGGACCATGTGGCAGTTAAAGCAAGGAATGCAAACTTTGCAAAGGAACTTCTTAAACACATATATTTAATTCTTAGACAGCACAGGAGAGTTACGGATCTAGGCAAAACAATAAATGCCTAAATGCCATCCCCCTTTGGCGTTCTCACCACTGCCAAGAGTCTTTGGGTTTGGTCAGGGTCTTTGGGAAAGGCAAAAGTCCTTTCTGCCCCCACTCCTCCAGCTGTGTCTTCTGTTTGTGGCAATAGAATAGAACCCTTTGTTTAGACAGCTTGACTCTTCTGAAAATAGTCTGACATTTTCTCTGTTTCTGTTCTTCCACTGGGGATTTTCCATGTTCACCACTGGAAGGAGGCAGGGAGGTAGACTTGTGTTGCTTTTTGTTTCCTTAACTTGAAGGTACAGGAAGAACCCTGCATGGGAGGGAAATGGCATGTTGCCAACACCACTGCTAGTTCTTCCTCTGCCTGCGCCTGTGGGAGGCCCCTGTCAGACAGGCAAACTGCCTTTGGAGACCAGAAAAAGCCAGGCAGGGGGAACCACCAGGTTTGAGAGGTGTCTATTGGTGGAGTCTCTCAGGAAGCTGGTAAGAGAGCTGCAAGAGGAGGTGGCTTATCTGTGTAGCAACCAGAAGTGTGAGGACTTCGACAGGATGCACACAGAGATATCTGGGATGGAGGAGCCTAGTTGACTACAGCAGCTCCGGAAGAGGAAGGAGAACTGGCTTCTCTGTGAGGAGGAGACTGGCTGCTGGCCACCTTGGGCAGTTGACAGTGCTTCACCCCCACTCAGGTCCCCAGTCCATTGAGGTGAAGAACTAGGATGCCATACTGGCAACAAGAGGTGAGGAGAAGACTCTAATGGCTGATGAAGAGCAGACGTTTGTCTTCAAGGCTGGAAGGCTCCTGCCACCGCCCCTGAGAGAAGGAGATGTAGAGTGCTGGTGGCCAGGGACTCCCTTCTGCAGGGGAACAGAGACATCCATCAGTCAGCCTGACTTGATGTCCCAGGAGGTGTGCTACCTCCTAGAGCCTGCATCAGAGATATTGTGGAAAGGTTGCCAAGGCTCATCTATCCCTCTGATCACTATCCCATGCTGCTAATCAACAGATCAGCAGTGACTACAGGGCTCTGGGAGCGAGGGTAAAAGGGCCCGGGGTGCAAGTAGTGTTCTCGCCCATCCTCCCAGTTGAAGCTAAGGGCCCAGGCAAGGACATGTGCATCCTAGTGATGAATGCATGGCTGCAGATGGTGTCAATGGGAGGGCTTTGGCTTCCTTGACCATGGGATGCTGTTCCAGAAGGTCTGCTGGGAAGAGATGGGGTCCACCTGACCAACTAGGGGAAGAGCAGGGCCGGTGCAAGGATGTTTCGCGCCCCTGCCCAAACTTCCACCTTGCACCCCCACCCCTGCCCTGAGGCGCGCCCCCCCACGGCAGCTCCTCCCCGCTGCCCTGAGGCGCCCCCCTTGCGGCAGCTCCCCACCCACCACGCTCCACCCTGAGGCACCCCCCCGCCCCAGCTCACCCCTGCTCCGAGCACGAGCACCCCGAGTACGCTGTGGCCGCTTAACTTCTCCCGCCTCCCAGGCTTGCGGCGCCTAAGCTGATTGGCACCGCAAGCCTGGGAGGCGGGAGAAGTGAAGTGGCCACGGCGTGCTCGGGGAGGAGGCGGGGCAGGGGTGAGCTGGGGTGGGGAGTTCCCCTGCATGCTGCCTCCACCCCTTACTTGCTGCAGGCAGCCCTCCCTGCACTCCCTTGCCCCAGCTAAATGCCGGCAGCGACTGGGGCGGCCGAAGATCCGGCCATCGCGGTCGCTGCTGAAGAAAATGGCACCTCCCAAATCCTAGTGCCATAGGCGACCGCCTCGGTCGCCTAAATGGTTGCACCGGCCCTGGGGAAGAGCATGTTTGCGCACTAACTCACCAGCCTAATGCAGAGGGCTTTAAACTAGGTTCAAAAGGGGAAGGTGACAAAACTTCACAGGTACATGTAAAAAAGGTGACTTTTTAACAGATGGTTGGATGTTGGGGTTAGACATGGAAAATCACAATAAGGTCATAGGAACAACAAGAGGAAAATGAGTGAGGGAATCTGATCAACAGCTTAGATGTCTATATACAAATGCAAGGAGATTGGGGAATAAACAGGAACTGGAAGTATTTGTACATAAGCTAAATTATGTCAACTGGCATCACAGAGACTTGGTGAGTTAAATCTCATGACTTGAATATTGGTCTAGAGGGCTACAGCTTGTTCAGGAAGGATAGGGAAGGTAAAAAGAAGAGGTATTACATTATACATCAAGAATATATACACTTGTTCTGATTTCCAGAAGGAGGTGGGAGGCAGACCAGCTAAGAGTCTCTGGGTAAAGATAAAAGGGGTAAAAAGAAGAGGTAGACACCCCAAGGTACCCCCCCTGCCTTCCCATTGCATGTGCTGCACCTGAAAAGACAAAGGAAGCAGCCATTGGGCTCTGAGGGAGGGGTCCTAACCTAAAGAATTTGGTCAGTAAGACTACTGAAAGCATGTGGTGAGAACTTTGCTTTGAATCTAATGTAGTTTGTAAAGTTAAAGAAAAAGCATTTACTGGTACCTATCTTTCTTGTAACCATTTCTGACTTTCATGCCTCATTACTTTTACTCACTTAAAGTCTATCTTTTTGTAGTTAATAAACCTGTTTTATTGTTTTATCTAATCCAGTGTGTTCAAGTTGAAGTGTCTGGGTAACTGCATTTGGGGAACAAGTTGAGTGCATATTATTTCCTTAAAGGAATAACAAATTTAATATATTTGTAGTGTCCAGGAGAGGGCTGGGCAGTACAGGACATACATTTCTGAGGGAAAATCTGAGACTGTGGTAATCTTTAAGGCTGGTAAGAACCAAGGTGGGGCTGGCTAGCTGTAGCAGACAGAGTCATAATTAGGAGTGATTTACATCCTGTAGGCTGTTTGTGAGCAGTCCAGTGTGGAGGTTACAGCAGCAAGGCACTGTAAAGGGCACCTCAGTTACAGGGTAGGGGTGACACAGCCGGCCATTGGTCTGGATTGTGCCCTGGATTGTCACAGCCACCAAACTGGGAGGGGTTCCAAGCACTTGGGAGGACTGAATTAGAATTCAAAACGATCTTGACAAATATAACAAGATTAAATTAAATTAAATTAAATTCAATAAAAACAAATGCAAAGTACTTCACTTAGGAAGGAAATATCAAATGTACAACCATAAAATACCAGGATAACTGACTAGGTAGTAGTACAGCTGAAAAGGACCTGGATGTTATAGTGGATGATAGATTGACTGAGAGCCAACAATGTGGCTTCCCACAGCTCCCATTGGCTGGGAACAGTGAACTGTGGCTGCTGGGAGCTGCGGGTGGCCATGCCTGTGGTCTGTCAATGTAAACACTGTCTCGTGGCCCACCAGCAAATTACCCTGATGGGCTGCAGGTTGCCCACCGCTGGACTTGAGGCATCTACAATTTAAAATTCCAGAATTCAAACCAAATAAAACCTCCAAATGTCCAAAGTAACACAATGCCACATCATCTATGGAAAGCATTTAAATCAAGGACAAGCCCACAATTCAAGGGGATTGTAAATGATCTTTGGTATTAAAGGCAACTGATTTAAAATCAGGCATTAGAAGAATAGAAACCTACATCTTAGCCACAATCATATGAAAGTTTCTGGAAACACTGTGGGTACAGGCTGAGTATTGTGACATCCAGACTGAAAACAGCAATGCCAATTCAATGTTCCTGCAGCTGGACAGCCACAACTTTAACCCCAGCATCATTCCAAGATGAGACAAGTTAAGAACTAGTTGACATAAAGTCTTTCAATGCAATGCTTAATGTTATATTAGGAATCATGGCAATTAACTATTGGCAAGTGAGAATTTAAAATCATGGTCTGAGTCCTGCTAAGGGTTTCATACAATACCAGGAGTCCTAGAGCAGCCTGGAGGCAGGAAATGGGCATGAGGGACAAGCCTGCCCTGGACCCCCTGCTGGGAGACACCCATTCAGCTGTGTGCAGAAGAGTGATATGAAGTTGTCCCTGGACCCTGTGTGGGAGTGGTACCAGCTCTCAGGGCCCCCTGCTTGCTCCCTTGGGGAATTCCAGCAGAAGCTGGCCCCCTCAAGGATTGAACTCATAACCCTGGGTTTAGCAGGCCAATGCTCAAACCACTGAGCTATTCCCCCCTACTGTTTCTAGACACTTCAGGTGAGTCTAACTTATTTCTTCTTTAGGCTGAGCTACTGGGTGGAAAGAGGTTGCTTTGGATCACTGAAAGTGGAGCAGGTTGGCTGAGTAACAGGGATGAACTGGGGAGGACAAGATATTTGTCCTTTGACATCTGAGGAAGTTTGACATTTTGCCAATACATTGTCCGTCTGTTGCTCTTTATCTTATCTAGGTTGTAAGCTCCTTGAGGCAGGGGTCATATTTTGGGAGGAGTTCAGAGTGGTGGTTGATGCAGCTCCTGACTTGACTTCAGAAGTCAATCTTCACTGAGGTGAAGAGACTACTGTTTGCAGCATGAGATGAATAGGATAATGAGTTAGTTACCTTATCCATGTGACTACAGGAAGCAGAAGGGAGATCATAGTTGCTGTTGCTGCTGCTTCTGAGTGGAGACAATGTTCTGTCATGCAAGGTTGGGGATTGTGGAGGTCAGCAGCTCCAGCAAGGCAAAGAAGCTCTGTTTGGCAGTTGCTACCTCATGTGTTGTTACAAGTACACCTCTACCCCAATATAACGTGACCCGATATAACATGAATTCTGATATAACACGGTAAAGCAGTTCTCGGGGGGAGGGGCTGCGCACTCCAGCAGATCAAAGCAAGTTCGATATAACGCGGTTTCACCTATAACACGGTAAGATTTTTTTTGGCTCCTGAGAACAGTATTATATTGAGGTAGAGGTGTACTGTGGCCCTTTCTGATGTTGGCTTTCCCCATTGCTATGAACCACGCATCCCATTATCTCCACTTCTGTCATGGTCCTCTCAGGAAGGAAACCACTTAAGGTATGTCTACACACAACAAACAAACAAACCAAAAAACCAAACAGCAGCGAGTCTCAGAGGCCAGGTCTACAGACTTGGACTCAAGCCATCATGCTAAAAATGGAAGTGTAGCCATTCCTGCTCACACTGTAGCTTTGGCTCTGAGATTCACGCCTCTCACTGCAGGTGGTTTTTTGCAGTGTAGGCATATCCATAGAAGCCACTGCAAACTTCCCTTGCTCGCAGTCTGGATTGCTAAAGCTCAGTTGTGAGCACCCCACCACCCATGAGAGCAGGTCAGGGTGGCAGGTGCTTCCTTCTGTTGCCTCCCATTCTATCCTTTCAAGGGTAGGAGTAGCCACAGGAAATCCACTGAACTCACTCTTCTAGGGAAACCCCAGAACAAAGAAACAGCGAGGAAGAAGGAAGGTAGACAAAATGGTAGGTGGTAGGGCTTTGGAGTGGAGCCTGGAGCTGGAGCGTGGAGCAGCTCCAGAGCAGGGGAGCTGCAGGTTTTTGCCTGGAGCTGGAGCAGAGCCGGAGCACAACTCCAAAGCCCTGGTAGGTGGAGAAGCTTTGTACTGAAGGAGGCAGGATTTGTTTGGACTTAAACAGAGCAAATGGAGTGATGCAGCAACAGGGTTAAACAGTAAATTATGCTGTCATCTGCAGTTCCATACAATTGTGTTATACATCTGGACCCTGCCTGTAGACATTACACAGGCAAAATTCTCCCATTGCATTCACTGCAGGAATTTCGCCTATCTTAGGGCTGCAGAATGCAGGCTGCATTCCTGAAAGAAACCAGTCTCCAGGACAACTTCAACAAGGCCAAGTGCCCCATGATGCAAGAGAGGCTGTAGTTGCTCATGGCATAATAATAGTCAAGCCCATTTCCTCAAACACTGGTAGGATAAATTCACCAGCTGCGAGTTGTGCTGTAATACCCACAGTGTTGTCACAAGAATACTTTAGGAATAGATTGCTGTGATTTATGCTCCCCTTGAACCCAATGTGGCTGTGCCAGTGATGGGGTTAGCAATTTATTGGTTATTTTAAATGGAGAGTAAGTTGATGACTCCCAGCTGCCATCGCCATAGAGCAGTACTCTGAGCCACGTCTTGAGAGTGTCTTTATGGCTTGCACTTAATGGGAACCAGTATCCCCTCCATTTATTTTCTCATCTGCCACCACCAAGTGCCAGCTAATTTAACATCTTGGCAAAGCAAGTATGGGAAAATCTAGTGGTATTCAGGTGCATCCTGAAATGTTAAGGCAGTGTAGTGCAAGTGCAGGCAGAGTTTCTTTGCCAATGAGATGTGCCCTGGCCTAGAGATGACACTCCCAGAATGCTCTCTGGGATGGAGTGAGAGCTGCTTTAAGGAATATTTCTACTAATAGAACAGGAAGTTTTGCAAGTGCATTGTACAGTATTTCTGCATGGACCCACTGCACAACAGTGAGTAGTTGGAACATGACAATGCCAGAGAAAAATCTATTGCTACACAAATCTTTTGGACCTCTCCTCAACTATGTGCATGGGCTGCGTGTGCTAGGGCCACAGAGTCTACTTCAGCACTTAGGCTGGAGTAGCAGCTGCAGGGTAGTTCTACAGCCTTACAAAGGGGAATTTCTCCACACCTTTCCTCCTTGCAATTCCCCAGTAGCCAGCTAAGTCATTGCCTACAATTTAGGTGATTAGCTCACTGTAAAGTGAAGCTAGCTGCACATGCACATGTAGTGCATCCTTCCCAAGGTGAAGGTCATGAGCAAGCAAAAACAGGAGCTTAGAATGGAAAATGGTACACAACCTTATAGTAGTCACTGCCAGGTCCCTGCTATAATACAGGTCCAGGTTTTGTTCCTTATTTTTGCCTATAAAGGCTGAACAACAACTAGCAAATAAGCAGTGAGTCTTTCTTCTCTTAACGCCACACTTTGTTTCTGGAAGATCTTTCCCAACTATTGCTGACTATGAGGAAGCACTCTGTAAGCTATTGCTTTGGCAGCTGTGAGTAGGGCCGCCCGGAGGGGGAGGGGGGGCAAGTGGGGCAATTTGTCCCAGGCCCTGGGCCCTGCAGGGGCCCCCATGAGAGTTTTTTGGGGCCCCTGGAGTGGGGTCCTTCACTCGCTCAGGGGGCCTTCGAAAACTCTCACGGGGCCCCGGGCCGCCAGAGCTTCTTCAGCGGCAATTCGGCTGCAGGGGGTCCTTCCACCCCGGGACCTGCCACCGAAGTGCCCTGAAAACCCGGCACTTCGGCGGCGGGTCCTGGGGCAGAAGGACCCCCTGCCGCGGGTCTCCGGGGCATTTCAATGGCGGGTCCCAGAGTGGAAGGACTCCTCGCCGCCGAATTGCTGCCGAAGCGGGGGCCCCCCGCTGCCAAAGACTCCAGGCCCCCTGAATCCTCTGGGCGGCCCTGGTAGGGAGAGAGCCTGACGGGGCAGTCGCTTTCCACCTTTTTGTATTTTGAGAGCGTAATGAATGATATGGCCTTGCACTGTTGCCTGCAGTCCCTAGGTGTCTTTACAGAAATCAGTGTATTATCCGTATCTCTGTATGCTTTACAAGAATGGTCTCCTGAAAACGCCACCCCTCCACTGGGCCATACTTCATAATATAGTAATCTGCCAATGTAGGAACAAATGTATAAAATGTGATATTGTTTTCCCACTGTGAATGTAATAGCTCCTCACCATCCTTTCTGATTAGGGATTTCCTGTCTCATTTAACTTATTTGCTCCACTCTGCATCTCATTGTGCATGGGGGAGGGGCCACAGACCCAACACAAAGAGGGAGTATCTTATTTCTGTAAAAAGGGAGATCAGTTCTTGATAGGTCTGTTTTTGATTTGTGTGTGTTTCGTGGGGAAGAGAGTGAAGCCTCTTTGTAATACTTCTCATTAATTTTTTTGAAGAACCTCCTGGGGCACACTATTTATTTTATGAGGCACTCTTCTGTCTGCCCTTCTGTGGTCTGAGGCCCTTTATTCTTAGGCTGCTTTTCTTCCTTCCTTGGCTCCTGCATCTCTGGAACGTATATGATCTCTGTAAAGGAAGAAGAGGTTGAGCTACAGTGATATGGGAGAGGCCACCAACTTGATTTCCAGAATAAGCAGTTCATTTTGCTATTTTTTTCCTTTTAGTGGAAGTCTAGCTTCGTACTGTATAAGATACAAACTAGACAGTCCCACTGCATAATTTATACAATATGGCCCATAGTAAACCTAGTGGGCTTACTCTTGCTTCCTTGGACTTCCAGCTTGGTCCCAGTTTATACGTTACAGGGACAAGCACGTAGTAAGTGTTCATTAAATAATAGCACTACCTGGCTGTTTGCTACACTCACACTCCAAAGCAGCACAATAAAGTCTTATAAATGGTTCAATGCAAATGCAATACTTACTTCCTAGATAACATCATTTGGATGACAATTCTGGGCTGCACCATCAATTGGACTCTGTACTTCAGAGCAGTGAGTACACCTTAGCCACAATTCACGGGAGCCATGTAAGGCAGCATTGGTAATGCTAGAAATAAGCAGTCTGACATTACCAGGTCCAGCCCCTAGATGGAATTAAAGTGTTGTAATTCACAGTTTCCTGCTCTCAGTTCTGCACTTAATGGACATTGCTTCTGAATAGTGGTCGGGTGTTTCCTGTCTGTTTTGCCTCTCAGCAATTGTAGGGGTTGACTTAACCCCATCACTCAGATATCATTAGGCGTCAAGTGCATCTTCAGGGCTGTAAAGCCAGCGCTAATGTGATGGGGTGAATTGTTTTTTATAGAGCTGGGATATTCAAAATGCAATGCTCCTAGAGCCCATGAGGCCTGTTGAATTTTCATATGCAGCCACTTGCTGTCTCAGAATGTGCAGCGTGAGGCCACATCTGAGCAACAGGGCCTTGCAGTCCAATGTGAACTCAAGGATCCATCACTTCCTAATAAACAACCAAGGGAGACTGGAGTATTTGGCCTGTGTGGGTTCAAGATGGAGGTCAGATGTTTATCTGCATGGTGGGTGATGCCCTCTGGTTCCAGGACTGATTGCCACCCAGCCCTTCTGTGGCAAAGTTTGGGTGTGGCCATGTGGAGGGCTGTGGGACCGGAGGGGGGCAGGAGTCTCGGCTGGCCCCCGCTGGGAAACTAGGCCCAGCAGGAATTCTTCCCTCAGAACACCAGGCGCCTCCCGCCAGGGGGCTCCTGCTGCCATCTCTCCCGCCCCCTGGGAGGTGGGAACCTATCTCCTCCCCGCGGAACCTTTGCTGCCGAGGCGCCTGTTGCCGCCCGGGGGATCCTGTCGCTACGCTGGCCGGGGGGACGCTTACCGAGGCGGACCCCGAGCGGAGCCTGAGCGCGGAGCCGAGGCAGGAGCGAGGAGGCGCGGGCGGAGCCGAGCCGCTCCCGGGGCCGGCAAGGTACCTGCAGCGGGAGGAGTCGCCGAGCCCCGCGGCCCGGCCCGCAGCCCCGCCGGGGAGGTGAGCGCTGGGTTGCCGCTGAAGGCACGGGGTGGGGGACGTGCCACAATGGAGGCGCCGGGGCTGGCGGCAGGGGAGCAGGGCCCCGGGGGAGAGGCCCCCGGAGAGGCCGGGGCCGCGCCCACCCTGGGGAAGAGGGGGCCAAGCCTTACGCGGGACATCAGTAATGGGGCAGGCTGGGGACTGACAAATACCTGGAGACACTGGAGCCCGTTGTGTGTCACTGTCCAAGGGGGGGCGGGGCACAAGTATGGGCAGCCTGGCCCTGGACAACGTGAATTATGCCCCGTGGGATTATACTGGAGGAGGGGAGAAACCGGCTTCCCGGGGAGTGAAGAGCCGTGCGCCGGGCCGGAACCCCCGCAGGAAGAGGGTCTGGTAGCCCAGCAGTGGGTTGAAGCCACGCTGAGTTAGGCAGAAGCTGCGGACGATCAGAGTGAAGTGGAAGCAGAGGAAGTAGAACTTTTAATTTGGACCTGTAGTCTGGAGACGGGGCGAGGTGCGTACTGGAGGCAGGGAAGGTAACAGTTTGGAAATCAGGCTCCTGCTCCTAAATGAACAGGGACAGCCCCAAGGAGATTATATAAGGGTGAATAGATAGTAATGTAACAGAATACACTTTCTTGCTCTTCAAACAGAAAACCGATCTGCATGTAAGAAATTAATTGTGCTTCCTTGTTCTCCTCGCCTCATAACACAGGAACAAGGGGCATTCAATGAAATTAAAAGGTGTCAAATTCAAAACTAAAAAAAGGAAATACTCTTACACAGAACATGTAATTAGACTGTGGAACTCATTGCCACAAGGAGTTAAGACCAAGAACTTACTAAGATTTAAAAAGTGCTAGGATGGATAACAAGGCTATCCAGAGTTATAATTAATAATAATGTAAGGGATATTAAACCTCATGCTTCAAGGTTTATGTTAATCTCTAACTATTAGCGATCAGGATGAGATCTAAGGTGTGTGTGTGTGGGGGGGGGGTTTGGTTTTTACATTTTCCTTTGAAGCATCTGGTACTGATTGCTGTCAGAGGTCGGATACCTGCCTAGATGGATCTTGGGTCTGATCCAGTCTAGCAATTTCTATGTGTAAAACATTTTTATAATTTAAATGTCATTGTTTATTCACATTCAATAGTATTAGTAAACAGATACTTAAAACAACAACTTGGGTTTCCAGTATTTTGTTGTGATATTGTTGGATGGACTGTGAGGACCTTTTGTGATATTTGTGGATGGATTTTGGAGGCTGTTCATTATTCTGTGGTGCTGTAACTTTTTCATTTGATTTTCCTCTTCACCAATCCATAATTTTGTATTTATGTTGAGTAATGTACAGTTGATTTTCACTGATGCCTCTTGTTTGTGATGTAAGACAGTAGAAGCTCACATCCGTGAGACAATTGTACATTTCATTAATATGTCTTCCCATGGATTTATATAGAATTTATTAGAATAGAAGTTTTTGTTTTTAAAAAAGTTTACATCTCTTAGTTAAAACACAACAGCACCATCTTGACTGCAGACTCGTCAAGCCAGCAGGGGTTTACGTTGTCAAGACTCTTCATTGAAAAGGGCCAGAATGTCACTTCCCCCCCCTTCATCTTAAGTGGTTAATAGTTATCTTACTTATCATCATTGCATTTGGTTAACTATTCAGCTGTTGGTAGTCCTACTAGAAATATCCAGGTAATGTGCTTATTCACTGGGATGCTCCTATGTCTAGTAATTTGAAAGTACCTTTCCCAGGTATAAAGCTATAATTTTTGAAAACAGTAGGATGAAGAGCTACAATACTGACATTATTGGCCCCTGCTATTTGAATGGGAGGTCTCCAGGAAGAACCCGGGTGCTCCTATAAGAAGAGGTGTTGGTGATTCAGTATGTGGTGTGAGTCAGCACTGAACCAATATCCCAGTCCTGTTGGTTGGGGTGCCACCAGTAATCATTGAGCCCACTTATGTTTAAAGATCCAATAGCCTTTTTAATGAAGAATATGAGTATTTAGCCATTGTGTACTGGCCAGACTCCAGCCAGAGTTACTGGGTAACTTCTGCCTCCCTAAATTCCCCTTGAAATTTCACTTGGATGTAATATGCTACTATATTTTATACTGAACTATAGCATAATGTAAGTGGTATGCTTTTAAAAAAATGGCTCTGTTCCATCGCAGATGTGGCTGCATTTTAGTGGTGAGATTGAATGCACTGTAGGGTCTTTTGGGATTCTATAAATTATATATTTTATATGTATATTATGGTGGGTGGGTGAGTGTATTGTGTTTCACCAATATTTCCTACAAATGACTGTCTGCCCCTTCCTCATTGCTATGCCATAATTTCACCTTTATTCTCATTGGTTAGGTGCTGTATCCTGCAAGTCTGTCTGTCTGTCTTGCTCTATCTTGTTTTGAGTGCCCCAAAATACTCTTTGTTTCAAATACCTACTATTCTAAATATGACTGGGTCATTAGGGTAAGGGGGGAGTGGTGTTGAAATAAGTATTCCTTCAAGATTTGAGCTGAAATTTAAAAACAGAAAGTTTGTTGACCACAGATGTTGTGTTATTTTTAAATAACATTTATAGGTGGCAGATCAAAGACATTATAATGCAGTTCTTCCTAATCATGCAGTTAAGTTATGCTGTAGTTTTAACTCTGCTACTTTCAGGCATTTATAACTTTTTGGGAAATAATTCTGCGGGGAAATTTTCTGTGCTCATTCTAAATGTGAATTCTGTGTAGCAAATTAGTGAAATTACTTTTGGGTATTCTTGAGTTAAGAAATGTTTCAGATGCTCTATCTTCTACTCAACAAAAAAGGGTTAATTTTAAAAAACTTGAAGCTTGCCATGGATTTAATACTCAAAGAGGGGAAACACCTTTGATATCTTGAAACTTGGTTTAGAAATAAGTTTGCAAATTTTGTGCATCTAACATATTTTCGAAAAAATACTTAATAAGAGTAAGGTGGGGAGTATATTGAAATAATTCCATCGTTTTCTCATCCTAACTAGTAAGTACAAAAGCTGTTGGTGAGTACTGTGAACAGGCAGTTAGCATTTACTGATTACTAAACATTGTTGAATGCATCTATTTGATTCAGTAAGTTGAAGGAAGTGTCAGGAAACATGCAATTGAATGCACTGAAATAATGAAAACTGAGATTTTCTAAAGTAAAATGTAAACATTTTCAAGGATTATTAGGCAGAAAATTAGAACGGATTTGTGCTCATCTCAAAAAGTGCAGAAATTGGTTTCTTTAAACTCTTCCAGATCAAACGTGCCATTGAATGCAATTTTGTCTATTGAAGTGGAAGAGCAGAACATTGATGAGTTTAAAACTGCAAGTGAGACATATTCAATGCCTTTGGTGTCATTGCAATGTTGCTGTGATGATTCAAATCCTGTTTAGGATCTTCTAGCAACTATTGAGTTTCAACTTCAGGACCAGTCTCTGTGTGACTCTGATGCCTCAAAATGTCAAAGATTAGTTGGCAATAATGCCATTAAAATAACTTGAACTTGACAAGAAAGTTGCATCCTTTTTATATTAATAATGTCACCTTCATTGTTTTCCAAAATGAGCAATATATAGAAGTGATTGAAGTATTTTGTCTTGGATATGTACTTTTGTCCTAGACTTAAACCTGCACGTCCACCACTGTGTGTTGCAAGTGAAGAAATAGAGGAAAAGGTAAAGGAAGAACCAGAAGAATCAACATTGACATTAATGGAAGATGGTTGGTCAAACATGAGCGAGGACTCTCTAATGGTGGCAAGCATCCATGGAGGGAACGTGTGTTCTACTTAAACTGCTGAATAATTGTATGCAAATGGCAGAAGATTCCCTCAAGAATGTAGAGAAAATCATGACAAAAAGATCTTTGCCAGTTGCTCAGATATGAAGCTAAGGGAGTATTTCTTAGGAGTAGTCATTCAAAATTTTGTGTGTTCAGTACAGTATTTAAAGGAACATTTACTGCAGCCCTAAAGCATGTGATGGAAGTTCAAAATTTCTTCGACAGTTAGCATCAACCTCTTGATTGGTTGAAAATAGGAGAACGGCTGCCTGTAGTTCACAACAGCGCTTAATGGAACTAACAGGAAGATTGTGGCCTGGTCTACATGTAAAAAGTTTTAATGGCATAACTGTTGGTAAAGGGTGTGATTTTCTTTGCTCACATGACTTTTTGCTGGCAAAGCCCTAGTGTAGACACAATTATGGCTTATTTCATTTCCTAAATGGAAATAAGATACAATGACCAGTATAATTGCGTCTGCTCTGGGATTTTTTTTTTGTTGCTTTAATTATGCAGAGTTAAAGGAGTAAAGTGCAGAAAAGCCCCAAATACCTACAACTGCATCCAAATACCATATGTATATTGAAACTTTCACTGAATATGAGGAGAACTTTGATCAGGACATAAGACACAAAACATAATACATGCTTTACATAACAAGGGAATCTAAAAGGAGGTACTAAATTTATAAAAAATGGAAGGAGGTTTTGTAATAATTTGACAGATTACAGGCAAATAATGCTACAGTCACAATCTCTGTGGAAATCTTGCTTGATCTAATAAAGAACTGGAATTACACAAGAAGAGAATAAATTCATATAATCGACTGAAGTGAAGGCAGCAATTAGAAATAAAAAGCAATGTCTATCAAATGGGGCAGCAGATAGCAATCAATATCAATTAGAAGTTATGAAGTGTAGAAAATTTATAAGGGAAGCTAAAGACATCAGGAAAAAATCCATGACAGGCAGGGTGAAGGGCAGTAAGGAGGAGTTTCAGTATATCAGAAACCAGAGCAATCCTAGCATTGGTATTACTAGATGGAAATAATAATTTTTTTTATAATGCTGCATAAAAATTAAGTGTTGAATACATATTTCTCTTCTGTATTTGGAAAGAAGCAGGATGTGCCGTATCACATGAGGCTGATGACATACTTTCCAGTCCATTAGTAACTAAGGAGGGTTTTAAACAACATCTACTAGACAAAAACATTTTAAAATCAGGAGGCCCAGATAACTTGCACCCAAGAGTCCTAAAATAGTTGGCTGAAGAGCTCTCTAGCCACTGATGTTAATTTTTAGTGTATCTTGGAATATTGTGGAAATTTCAGAAAACTGGGAGAGTAATATTTTGCAAATATTCCAAAAGGGTAAGCAGCGTGACCCAGCTCTCTGAAGGCTGGTTAGCCTGAATCAGTCTCAGGCAAAATAATGGAATGGTTGATATGAGATACAATTGTTAAAGAATTAAAGGATAGAAATATAATTAATACCAGTCAACATGGTTTATGGAAAATAAGTTTTGTCGAACCTGACTTCATTCAATGAGATTACAGATTTGGTTGCCAAAGGTAACTGTATAAATGTAATAGACTTTTGTACTGCACAACATTTTGATTAAAAAATTAGCACTATACAGTATCAATAAAGCACTCATTAAATGGATTAAGAACTGACTAACTGACAGGTCTCAAAAAGTAGTTGTCAATGAAGAATTGTCATTGAATGGGGATGTGTCTTATGGGGTTCCACAAGGATTGATACTAGGTCTGATGCTATTCAACATTTTGATCAATGATCTGGAAGTAAATATAAAATCACTGCTGATAAAATTTGTGGATGACACAAATATTAGTGGAGTGATGAACAGTGACGATAGGGCAGTCAGAGAAAATGATCTGGGTTGCTTGATAAGTGAGGAACATTCAAACACAATATGTTTTAATACAGCCAAATTCAAAGTTATACGTCTGGGAACAAGGAGTTCAGGCCATACCTACAGACTGGGGGACTAGATCCTGGAAAGCAGCATCTTTGAAAAGGATTTAGTAATCTTGGTGGACAAGCAACTGAACGTGAGCTCCCAGCGCTGATATTGTGGCAAAAAGAGCTAATGTAATCCTTGAATGTAGAAATGGGAGTGGCGAATAGGGAAATGATGTAATTGGTGAGACAGTTCTGGCGCTGACATTTTTAAAAGGGTGTTGAAAAACTGGAAAGGGTATAGAAGAGAGCCAGAAAAACGATTAAAGGGCTGAAGAAAAATGCTTTACAATGAGAGACTAAAAGAGCTCAATTTGTTTAACTTCTCAAAAAGAAAATTGAGAGGTGACTTGATTACAGTTTATAAATACTTTCGTGGGGAGAATATACTGGGTGCCTATGTGCTCTTCTTTCTAACAGAGAAAGACATGACATAAGAACCAAAGACTGGAAGTTAAAGCCAGACCATTTCAAATTGGAAATTGGGCACAATTTTTAACAGTGAGGGTGATTAATCACTGGAACAAATTACTAAGTGAAGTAAGTGGTGGATTCTTCGTCTCTTGATGTCTTCAGATCAAGACTTAAAGCATTTCTGGAACACATGATTTAGGCAAACCCTAGTTGTTGGGCTCAATACATGGGTAACCAAGTGAAATTTAGTGGCCTGTGGTATACAGGAGTTCAGACTAGGTGATATAGTGGTCTCTTCTGTCCTTAAACTCTAGTTAGTAGACTGGGGACTTGATTATTGTGGTGGTGTTTTACTTATAGTATTGGAAACTTTTCTTCCAATGCATGTACTTTTTTCTACCTGAGGAATAGTTATGCTTATGAAGTAAACCACTTAGTTTGGGTTTCATAAACCTTTGTGACCTCCCCCCTAAATGTGTGGTTTATGGGGTTGGGCTTTTGGGAAGAAATGGGGGAAAATCACAACCACCATGACTCACTTCTTTAACAAGCTGCAATGCCCACCCTCCCTCTCTTCCTCAGGAATCGTGTGTACGTTAACAAAGGCCACTCACCAGTAGTTGGTGGGAAGGGTTATGTTGAAAGTATGGGGGCCTAAGCCAATTAATTTCTGCAGAATTTAATCTTTCACTGAAAAATTGTTGCCAGTCCCTATGCTGTTGAGTAGCCTTGTGAATGTGACTCAAATGTAGAATGAGGCAGTGTTGTCTTTGTGTTTGCTCATAGCTTTATCAGGCAGCATCAGAGTGAAATTAACAGATTTCTGGGCAACTGCAAGAAATTAGCTGGGGTCTGTTGCCATTTTGTCCTGTCTACTGGAAGCCAAAAGGACATTAAGGGCAAGGTTAAAAGCCTCTCTCTCTGCAAGGAACCAGCTAAAGGTTGCTTCCATCAATACTCTATCCACCTGAGGTCTGGAGCTACCTTTTTTCCCTTTGTCTCCTAGATATTATTTCATGGGGGATAGGTCCATCAATGGCTATTAGCCCCAATGGGCAGGGATGGTGTCCCTAGCCTCTGTTTGGGAATGGGCAACGGGGATGGATCACTTGATGATTATCGGTTCTGTTATTCCCTCCGGGGCATCTGAAGACAGGATACTGGGCTAGATGGACCTTTGGTCTGACCCTGTATGGCCGTTCTTATGCTCATAAAGTGGAGGAAAATATTTTATTCTCTCTATACCCAGGTATTTTTCCCAGGTTTCTCTGCAGACAGCCTCACCAAAAAGAGATTTGCAGGAAGATATTTATCAATTCACCTCCTGATTTTCTTTTTTAAAGGGACCCTCTCTTTTGTTTTTATCTCCCTCTCTGCCACTTTGCCACCAAAGAAGAGGCAGCAAGGGAAAGAAGGGAGGGAGGTGTTGTAAACACATTTTTCACCTTGTCCTTACTGTCACTGCAAGTGGGGCAAATAATGGAGGAAGTAAATGTGTTCTTTCTCTTAGCCCCCTCTTTGATCACCTTTAGCTGAATCTGTTTTACAAGTACTTAAATTAGAAGAACACAAATTTGGGGATTGATTCGCTCCTTCTCTGTGACCCTAGTATGCTGCATTGGCATCAGAAAAGGACTGGCAGAGCCCAGGATCAGGTCTGGAGACAATTCACCCTGGCACAATCTTTGTGAAAGGCAGCAAAAGGCCCTGCAGTAGGGGTGGGCTTAATTGTTGGAGGAGGCGGGTCTGCAATGACAGATTGCCATAATTTAGGCAGCCCTTTAAGGCTGTCTTATGTCAGGGACATCGCTGGCCTCTGCATTAGTCAAGAATTGGGAGGGCATGAGGTGACTTATAGCCACATCAAGCCCTTTCCTCTTCCCTTGGGCTTTCAGTTTTTTGTTGTGCTTAACTGTGATGTAGAACACATGGAAAACTCTATTAAATCTGCAAATAATTCATATTTTCTGTATTCCTAAATCTGCTATTGTGGATTTTTCTGTTAGAGTTTAAATTTTTTAGTCTTATTTGCTGCAGACCTCCTTTAAATATATTGAAAGTGCACCACATTCCACTACATAAATCCTGCCTGGAATAACATAAGCAAAGTCAGGCACTAGAGTTATTTATGAATGGAAGGAACACAAAAAAAGAGGATGGGAGAGGGATAGAGTAGGCCTCTTCTCCCTTCCTTCATGGTGCTGAGCATAAGTCTCTAGTTTCAGAGGATGGTAACTAAAGCAAGTTCCTCTTGACCAAGTTAAAAGGAAATGCCTTGCCATTCTGACCGTTGGCTTCATGTCAATGTAGATTAAGGTTCTGTCTTCCTGAAGACACGAGCGTCATGTACCTTTTTCAGCCATCCCACGTTGATGTTGGTAAAATGTCCCTTGTGATCCACCAGTGCTAGCAGCACCATTGAAAAGTACCCCTTGCGGTTTATGTACTGTCTGCCAAGGTGGTCCAGTCCCAAGATAGCAATATGAGTTCTGTCTATTGCCCCACCACAGGGAATCCCATTGCAGCAAAGCCATCCACTATGGACTGCACGTTTCCCGGAGTCACTACCCTTGATAGCAGCTCAGTGATTGCGTTGGGTACTTGGATTGCAGCAGCCCCAACAGTAGATTTACCCACTCCAAATTGATTACTGACTGGTAGCTGTCTGATGTTGCAGACTTTCAGAGTGCTATTGCCACTCGCTTCTCAACTGTGAGGGCTGCTCTCATCTTGGTATTCTTGCGCTTCAGGGCAGGGGAAAGCAAGTCATAAAGTTCCATGAAAGTGCCCTTATGCATGTGTAAGTTTTGCAGCCACTGGGAATCACCCCAGACCTGCAACACTATGCGGTCCCACCAGTCTGTGCTTGTTTCCCGGCCCCAGAATCAGTGTTCCACAGCATGAACCTGCCCCATTACCACCATGACGTTCATATTGCCAGGGCCCGTCTGTGTCCATGTCCTCATCACTCTCGTCACCGCGCTGCCGTTGCCTCCTTGCCTGCTTTTGCAGATTCTGGTTCTGCATAAACTGCAGGATAATGCGCGAGGTGTTTACAGTGCTCACAACAGCAGCGGTGAGCTGAGCGGATTCCATGTTCGCCATGGTATGGTGTCTGAAGGAGAGCAGGAAAGCAGAGTTGCAGCAGAATTGGTGGATGATGATGGATGCCATGAGAATAGATATTTATACCGAATGACGAGAGGACCTGTGAGGTGGATTAATGGCACCAGGAGAGCAGAGTTGTAGCAGAAGTGGTGGAAGACGACAGTTAGCACTGTGCAAATTTCCTGAGGACCCAGGAGCCCATGACAGACAACATGGAGAAATTCGCTGTCGAGGCAATATCAGCAGAGCAGAGTTGCAGCGGAAGCGGTGTATGACGATGGTTTGCAGTCCTACTGCATCATCTGCTGCCAGCAGCACCCAGGACACAACAGTGGTGGTGGCGGTGAGCTGAGCTGAGCAGGCTGCACGCTTGCTATGGTATGGTGTCTGAAGGAGACCAGGAAAGCCGAGTTGCATTGGAAGCGGTGTATGACGATGGTTTGCAGTCCTATTGCATTGTCTGCTGCCAACAGCACCCAGGAAGCACCCAGGACACAACAATGGCAGTGTTGCTGAGCTGAGCTGAGTGGACTGCATGCTTGCCGTGGTACGGCATCTGCGTGGAAAAAAGGTGTGAAATGATTTTCTGCTATTGCTTTCATGGAGGGAGGGGCGACTGATGACGTACTCAAAACCACCTGCAACAATGTTTTTTCCCCATCAGGCACTGGGAGCTTAACCCAGAATTCCAGTGGGCGGTGGAGACTGCGGGAACTGTGGGATAGCTACCCACTGTGCACCGCTCCGTAAGTCGATGCTAGCCACGGTAGTGAGGACGCACTTCGCTGACTTAATGTGCTTAGTGTAAACATACGCAGTCAACTGTATAAAATCGATATCTAAAAATTGACTTCTATAAAATCGACCTAATTTCATAGTGTAGACATACATAGAATAGTGCTGTTCTTTTTTTCTTGAAATGTTTGGCCCTTCTCCTTATCCCAGAACTGTCCCCACCTAACCCTTCCTCTCCCTTTCAGTAGCCACAGTGACCATCTTTTCAAGTGTCGATAAGGACTTTCTTTGTAAGCCATCAGTTACACTCCTTAACTATCCAAGGAAGCCCTTGTAGAACAGCATGAGAAACCCCCTCTTCTCCCAACACCCAAGCAAGCTATCTTTGCTGGCGAAGATGAGGAGAGACCAGAACTAGAATTCCAAACTGGGTTCCCTGCATGGCAGGGCACAACACTATAACTTGGCAACTGGCTGCTATAGAGCCATTCTGGCTCATTGTTGGAATAATTTTATTACTACTAAACCATTAGCGGACTCCTTAGGTAGGAAACTCTTTGTGGTAGGGGCTGTCTCTTACTCTGTGTGTGGATAACATCAAGCACAATAGAAACTCCCTGTCAGTTGGGGTTTTTAGGTGTGACTGTAAATAATAGCATAAATCCTAATCATGTCTATTTTGTGAAACTGATTGATATTCTCTGCCTTTTAGGTTTCTATTTCCTGTTGATATTTTATCCCTACTTGTTGTGCTGTTTTGTTTATTACTTACAGATTATTTCTTCTTAAAAGCAATACAGGTGGTATGAGTTTTATTTCTGTATAGTAACCAGATTTAATAAGTCTGCGAAGAATGCTTAGTTTGAAAATTATGTCCAAGAAAGGGTGGGCAGGAAACTGCTCATCTTAATAGAATGAGATATGGAGACGTTCATCTCTGCTACTTGTATGAAATATTCTTATTTTTAAATCTGCTTTTGCGATGTGAGAGAGACATAGAAAATATCCATTAGGAAGTCTTGTTATATATTTTTTTCTTCAGAAAATTGTGGATGAAATAGAATATGGTGTTACTTATAGAGAAGAGTGCTGTTAAGCATACATGAGCTCCCATGAAAAGAAAAGTTATGGTTATTATTAAAATCTCTGAATTCAGTCCAGGTGAACAATGACCAAAAGTTCTTACAGTTAGATGAATGTTAGGTCGACTGGGTGGATAACTTGGCAACCTCAATCCAGTTATTAATAATTCATGGAAGAGGGAAGAAGAGAGGGATAGGCACAGGAAATTCCGCCCTGACCTTTGTTTTAGCAGATGTCAGAGGCCGAGTGTTGGGATATTACTCTTGCTATGTGTGATATCTCTAGTTTAGGATTATGGCACATGGATGAGGTATTCTGGGAACGTTTGCATAGCTACTGCTCATTTTATACTTTGTGGATAAAGCGAACTCTCTAGGGCTGTCAGCACCTTTTACAAACACTAAATGGACTTTAAAAAAAAAGTTGTCCCTTGAAAGCTGTTGAAGATCACTTCTATAAGTGAAGATCACTTATAAGCTACTCTTCCATACTACTGCATAGTTCTTCTTTCACCTGTCCTTCCTGCACCTAGGGTAGTGGCTTGGGAAGAGCATAGTCTGGTGGTCTTGTAAGATGAGATTTTCTGCTGCTGAATTTTAGGAGTTAAAATTTGGATTATGTATTATATTAATATAAAAAACTCATTATAATCTGGTGCAGTAACATATAAAATCCCTAAAGCAGAGTGGATAAAAATCAGTGATTTTAAATTTTTTTTTTTAAATTGGATTTTTTATTTAAATCGGATTTTTTTGATAAAATGCTTTTTGAGGAAAAAAACCTATCTAAAGACAGTTTTAATTAAGATACATTATAGCTCAAAGATATCTCGTATGGAATGGGGATTATAAATTCTAATTCTATAGTATGAGACAATATATTCATGTAATGTTCAAGAAAGTTTTGTAAATGAGTTCCAGTAGTTCATAGATTAGGGACCCAATTTTATGGGGTTCCACAGGCTTCTGTATAGATTATTTGGGTTAATCTTTCTATCTACCCAATGGGACTCAGTGCTCAGTCTAGAAGATACCATCAGAGATGTTTAGTTTTGCAGTTCTCAAACTGTGGATTTTTCTCTCCAGAGGTAACATGCTTGTTAACAGCAAAAATGTTTTTAAATAAATAATATATAGAGATGAGAAATAGCAGACCTCAGCTCTATTGCCCCTCTGCAAATTTGTGTCCACAAAGTCCCATTGGGTAGATAGAAAGTCCAAAGTTTCAAAAAGTTCAATGAATACAAGATTGTTGGGGGCGGAATAGATCTGGACATGGAGAAGAAGTCTGGAGATATATGTGAGAAGGGAGGGACATATGCTTGTTTTTTTTTTAAATATTATGTTTGCTGTTGAAGAAAAAAATCCAAAATACTTAACGTTGTTGTTTTCGTTAAATAAAACAATTTAAATCTGTATCTGGTGATGGTTTCCTCCTAATACAGCGTGACAAGAAATTCCTCCAAATATTAATGATTAACCTGTTGAATTGGAGACAGTTCACCTCCCAATGACTTCATAAATCTCTGCTTCAGTTACCTTCGGTAAATGAAATAACCAAACAGTCATTCATTTTCTGATATAGCTGTAAAACTAATCTGAAAAATTTTCAAAATAAATATCTATTTAAAAATGTATCATGTGTACCTTCTAAAAATGAAACCTACATCTGTCTCTGAGTTGTGAAGAACATGTATTAAGGTTATAACAAACAACAAGAATGCACTTTTATGTTGAAAACCATGATTAAATTGAGTCTTCCTAACTAGTGATTTAAATCATGATTTAATCATAATCAAATCCACCCTGCCCTAAAGTGTATGGAAATCAGCATATATTGATATCTTCCCTGTTAAAGATTTTAACCAGCTATCTGCAGATGGACCTGATGCTCCTATAGATAATGGCCCCAGATATGTTCTAGGAATTATTTTGGGGGAAGTTCTATGGCCTTTATTATACAGGAAGTCAGATTAGTTGACCGTAGTGGTCCCTTTTGGCTATGGAATCTAGGAAAATTCTCTGGTGCCCCCTAAAATAGCTTCATTATATTAATATATGTCAGTGTACTGAACAACTTGCATTGTACTGTTTTTAAAACTCTGCCTGAAAGTAGAACTCAAGTGTGCAAAGCCAGTATTGACATTTTTAAAGGGACATTGTGAGAGGTACTATAACTTAGTTTCTGTTGTTATGTATTTCTCTGATTAGAGCATTTCTGTGGTATGCATGTGATTCTCTAAAGAAGTGTTTTTGATCTGGTACGTAGTGTAGGATAAGCAGAAGTGAGCTGGATCTTTTATTTGTAAGCTTGACAAAAAAAATGTAAGTGTGTTTCTCGAGTCAGGAAGATTTGGAGCTTGGGAAAAGGAAGCCTCACCTTGGTAGATTACACTTTCATTTTTAAGGATCGAAAAATGTTGTAAGCTGCGTCAGTCTCATTGCTTTACATGTGAGCAAAGGTTCAGCAAAGACATGGATGTTTACAGAACAGGTGTGTGTTTAGTCTTTGTGTGTATGCTTGGTGGTGGAGGATCCATATTTTCTCTTATTTCATCTTTTAAAGGTGGGGGAAAAAGTTAGGAACCGGGCATCAGGCTGTAACTACATGTGTTGGGAGCCAGCTGAACTAACTTGCCTAAGAGGCATGTGCTATCATGGAAAGGTCACAGGAAGCAGAATTCCTTAGGGAGTGAATGATTCTGCATGAAGTTCATGTTTCTAAAGGTTTTAAATCAGGGGTTCTCAGACTTTTGTACTGGTGACCCTTTTCACATAGCAAGCCTCGGAGTGCAACCCCCCTTATACATTAAAAACACTTTTTAAAAATATATTTAACACCATGATAAATACTGGATGCAAAGCGGGGTTTGGGATGGAGGATGACAGCTTGCAACCCCCCCATGTAATAACCTCGTGACCCCCCTGAGGGTCCTGACCCCCAATTGAGAACCCCTGTTTTAAATCCTTAAATGGCTTTTTAACTTAGTGTGAAACTTAGTCAAAATCATTTTTAATCATTGGGGAATTCTTGTGTGTCTGATCATTGAGCACAACTGAACCAGTTTGGAGGTGCCATACAATAAATGAAAGCTTATAATATGAAGATGACAGATTTTTTTTTCTTTCAAAACTGGTCAGATGGTGACCAATTACCCAAGGTCATGTATGTTTCTTACCAAGAAGTCTATTTCTTGCCTGAGCAGAAGTTTCCTTTGCCAAGTCATAGGTAGTGGCAGGAGTAGTTTTTTCATTATTTCCTTTAGCCAGAAGCTGATGGAATTTTGATTTTTTTTTCCATTCAAATTCAGAGCCAAGAAGAACTAGTTTTCAGTCAATATTGAGGAGATGGAATGGTGCAGTATCGAAACCAAAACCCCCCTTAACATTCTGGATAGTGAAATGCAGAAACATGACCTAAGGGACAGAATAACCACAACTTGATCATGCTTTATCAATGACTCTGTGCCATATGATTGGCCCTTGTTAGGCACGAAAATGGGTGAAAGGAAGTGACAGTCAGTCACTACCAATCAGGTCTGTCTAGCTGAGGGCTTGGCTACACTTGAGAGTTGCAGCGCTGGGAGTTACAGCAGTGTTCGTACAGCTGTGTAGGGACAGCGCTGGTGTGTGGCCACACTGACAGTTAACAGTGCTGCAGTGTGGCCACACTTGCAGCATTTGCAGCGCTGTATTGAGAGGTGCATTGTGGGCAGCTATCCCACAGAGCCCTTCGTCCCATTTTGGCGCCGTGGGTTGTGGGAAGGGGATGGAAGGGTGCGGGTCATTCCGCTTCCTGTCCCAACGCCCCGTGGTGTATTGCTTCACATCCCAGCAGTCACAGTTTTTCCGGCCACGTTTGGCGCCATTGTGAGTCTCTTGCTGTGTGTTACTCTCTCTCTGTGAAGCGCGATTTCTGTGGGAAATGGAGCCCGAGCTGCTGAGGACTGTGCTGATGAGTGTCGCCAGCACAACACGTTTGGCAGTTGAGCTATTCCTTCAGCTCCAAAGTGACAGTGAGGAGTCCGGCGATGATATCGAGTCGCCTGACGCGTGTGACACTAAATTGCTTGTGGCATTCATGGAAATGCTCAGCACCGTGGAACGCCGCTTTTGGGCTCGGGAAACAAGCACTGAGTGGTGGGATCACATCGTCATGGAAGTCTGGGATGATGAGCAGTGGCTGCAGAACTTTCGGATGAGAAAAGCCCCTTTCATGGGACTGTGTGCTGAGCTCACCCCTACCCTGCGGCGCAAGGACACGAGATTGAGAGCTGCCCTGACGGTGGAAAAGCGGGTGGCTATTGCATTCTGGAAGCTGGCAACTCCAGACAGCTACCGGTCAGTCGGGAACCAGTTTGGAGTGGGAAAGTCGACCGTTGGAATCGTGTTGATGCAAGTTTGCAGGGCCATTAATTGCATCCTGCTAAGAAGAACCGTGACTCTGGGGAACGTGCAGGACATTGTGGATGGCTTTGCACAAATGGGTTTCCCTAACTGTGGAGGGGCGATAGATGGGATGCATATTCCTATTCTGGCACCCCCCCACCTAGCATCCGAGTACGTTAATCGGAAGGGGTATTTCTCTATGGTTCTCCAGGTGCTTGTGGATCACCGTGGGCGTTTCATTGATATTAACACAGGCTGGCCTGGAAAGGTGCATGATGCACGCATCTTTCGGAACAGTGGCCTGTTCAGGAAGATGCAGGCAGGGACTTTTTTCCCAGACAGGAAGATCACAATAAGGGACGTCGAAATGCCCATTGTGATTCTTGGAGACCCCACTTACCCGTTACTGCTTTGGCTCATGAAACCCTATACAGGGAAGCTTGACAGGAGCAAGGACCGGTTCAACTACAGGCTGAACCGGTGCCGAATGACTGTGGAGTGTGCTTTTGGCTGTTTAAAAGCTCGCTGGAGATCTCTGTATGGGAAGCTAGACTTGGGGGAAAGCAGCATCCCCGCGGTTATATCCGCATGCTGTACCCTCCATAATATTTGTGAAGGGAAGGGTGAAACATTCAGTCAGGCATGGACCACCGAGGTTCGAGTCCTGGAGGCTGAATTTGCACAGCCAGAGAGCAGGGCTACTAGAGAGGCCCAGCACAGGGCTACAAGGATTAGGGATGCCTTGAGGGAGGAATTTGAGGCTGAAAGCCAACAGTAATGTTTGCTGCCTTGCACAGGAGTGAAGTGCAGTGGTTACACTGTTAGTAGGATTCTTTTTTCCCTAAAATGATTTGCAGTGCCTGTTTCTTTCCTGGGCTAAGGTATCTTTGACTTTCTGCAATAATAAAGACTGTTTTCAAAGCCAAGAATTCTTTTATTGAAAAGAAAATAACTTCCTTGACAGACACACAACATTTTGGGAACCTAAAAGGGCGGGGGTGGGTGGGTTGGTGAACTGTACAGTCACAGGTTTGAATATGTCCTGTCTGGAGTGCTGTGCAATGACTACTGCACTTCAGGGTGCATATACTGCATGGTGATGGGGGTTGAGTGCAGCGGGTAAGGGTCGTAGTTCTCAGGACTGCTTGGTGAACGTACAGGTGTTGGAGGCAGCTGGTGGAGGTAAGAACCTGGATGCTGGGGAAGGGGGTTTGGAGCTGACATTGGGGCACAAGGGAAAAAGCTTTGGGGGCAGCACGGTAGTGCTCTGCCTGCATGGCTACGAGTGACTGGATAGAGTACGCTTGGCGTGCCAGGATGCTTAGCAGCTGCTTTGTGCTTTTCCTCCTGGCCACTGCGTTTCTTTGGCGGATCCTGCTTTCCCTTTCTCTCCAGTCCTGCAGGTTTTTACTCTCTCTAGCAGAGTGATCCATAACTGCTTTCAGCATGTCTTCCTTGGTTTTTCGCGGCTTCTTCCTGAGGTTTTGTAGTCTCTGTGCAGTCGAGGAGATGGGCAGTCCAGCAGTCAAGGTCATTTTTGGAAAGGCAAAAATGGCAACAGTTAACAGGGGTAGCATTGTTCATAATCTCATCCAGACAGTAATTCCCACACACTGAAGGAGTTTACAGTCTTCACTTTAGCATACTTTTCCCATACCAAACAGAGCACACATAACCCAACAGGAGCCACGAAATGGTGAGTAAGGGGGACTGATTGTTTCAGGGCTGTGCAGGGGTTTCTGTGCGTTGGGGACAGCAAACAGCTACAGGGGGCATCTGCACTGAACAGTCTCCCAACATTTTCCACAGGAGTTAATCCTGGAAGATACCTCGCTGCTGCGGGTCACCAGGGAAGAGCGGGAAGGTCTTCTACAGCAATGCGGATTCCGCCCTGGCCCCTATGCAGCTTGCCTGTGTGCAGCAATGGTCCCCCCACCCCTCGCGGCACAGTGGCGAGGACACGTTAGCCTGACTGGGACAAGGACCACAGTGGCTCTCCCTATAAACTTGTGCAGGCGCATTGCCCACGCTCTGGCTGAAACTTTTGAGGAGATTACCGCGACGTGATATACCACATCAATGGGCTATTCCACATCTAGGCATGCATGCATGCAGCCCTAACCCCCCCTCCTCTCCCGAAACATTTCCATCCTGAAAATAAAAGCCGCTTACCGATAACCCGCTCCTCTGCTTGTCCTTCACCAAGTACTGGCTGCTGCGATTGGCTACCTTCCTCCTGGCTTGAGAAGAGCTCCTGGCTGCATGCATCCTGGGACTCTGGGGTGTCTCCCCCCCACCCCAGTACCTTCACTCTCGGTTTCCTTCCCCCCCTCCTCCTCCTGTCCCCCACCCCGCTCAGAAGAGTCCATTGTGGTCGTCGGATTGGCAGTGGGGTCACCCCCAAGTATTGTGTCCATCTCCCTGTAAAAACGGCAGGTCATGGCGGCAGCGCCGGAGCGGCGGTTTCCCTCGCGGGCTTTGTAATAGGCACGCCGCAGCTCCTTTACTTTAACCCTGCATTGCAGCGCGTCCCGGTCATGGCCCCTTTCCAGCATGGCCTTTGATACCTGGCCAAAGGTATCATAATTCCTATGGCTGGAGCGCAGCTGTGACTGCACAGCTTCCTCCCCCCAAACACTGATGAGGTCCAGCAACTCGCCATTGCTCCATGCTGGGGCTCGTTTGGCGCGTGGAGGCATGGTCACCTGGAAAGATTCACTGATTGCACTCCACACCTGGCTGAGCAAACAGGAGGGGGATTTTTAAAATTCCCGGGGCATTTAAAGGGCGGGTCACCTGAGGCCAGGGCAGTAGAGTGCAAACTGATGAGCAAAGTGGCTGAACAGGAATTCTGGGATATCTCCTAATACCCTGGAGGCCAATAACAGCGCTGGTGTGTGGCCACACTTGACGAGCAGCGCTGCATCACCAGCGCTCCACTAGTTATACCTCAAGCAGACCAGGTGTACAGCCAGCGCTGCAGCCAGGGAGTTGCAGCGCTGGATGTGCCTTGCAGGTGTGGACAGTTACTAAGGGTACGTTTTCTATGATGAGATAACCGGCTCTGTGGATGAGGGGAAAGCAGTGGATGTGCTATTTCTGGACTTTAGCAAAGCTTTTGATACAGTCTCCCACAGTATTCTTGCCAGCAAGTTAAAGTAGTATGAGCTGGATGAATAGACGGTAAGGTGGATAGAAAACTGGCCAGATGGTCGGGCTGAACGGGTAGTGATCAATGGTTCCATGTCTAGTTGGCAGCCGGTATCAAGTGGAGTGCCCCAAGGGTCGGTGCTGGGGCCGGTTTTGTTCAATATCTTCATTAACGATCTGGAGGATGGTGTGGACTGCACCCTTAGCAAGTTTGCAGATGACACTAAACTGGGAGGAGTGGTTGATACGCTGGAGGGTAGGGTTAGGATACAGAGGGACCTAGACAAATTAGAGGATTGGGCCAAAAGAAATATGATGAGGTTCAACAAGGACAAGTGCAGAGTCCTGCACTTAGGACGGAAGAATCCCATGCACTGCTACAGACTAGGGACCGAATGGCTGGGCAGCAGTTCTGCAGAAAAGGACCTAGGGGTTACGGTGGACGAAAAGCTGAATATGAGTCAACCGTGTGCCCTTGTTGCCAAGAAGGCTAATGGCATTTTGGTTTGTATAAGTAGGGGCATTTCCAGCAGATCGAGGGATGTGATCATTCCCCTCTATTCAGCACTGGTGAGGCCTCATCTGGAGTACTGTGTCCAGTTTTGGGCCCCACGCTACAAGAAGGATGTGGATAAATTGGAGAGAGTCCAGTGGAGGGCAACAAAAATGATTAGGGGGCTGGAGCACATGACTTATGAGGAGAGGCTGAGGGAACTGAGATTGTTTAGCCTGCAGAAGAAAGGAATGAGGGGGGATTTGATAGCTGCTTTCAACTACCTGAAAGGGGGTTCCAAAGAGGATGGATCTAGACTGTTCTCAGTGGTAGAAGATGACAGAACAAGGAGTAATGGTCTCAAGTTGCAGAGGGGGAGGTTTAGGTTGGACATTAGGAAACACTATTTCACTAGGAGGGTGGTGAAGCACTGGAATGGGTTACCTAGGGAGGTGGTGGAATCTCCTTCCTTAGAGGTTTTTAAGGTCAGGCTTGACAAAGCCCTGGCTGGGATGATTTAGTTGGGTTTGGTCCTGCTTTGAGCAGGCGGTTGGACTAGATGACCTCCTGAGGTCCCTTCCAACCCTGAGATTCTATGATTCTATGATTCACTACCTGCCGGATCGGCGGGTAGCAATCGATTTCTCGGAGTTCGATATATCACGTCTCATCTAGATGCAATATATCGAACCCCGAACACGCTCCCGTCAACTCCCGGAACTCCACCGGAGCGAGTGGCGGTAGCGGAGTCGATGGGGGAGGGGAGCCGCGGACGTCGATCCCGCACCGTGAGGACGGGTACGTAATTCGAGCTAAGGTACTTTGACTTCAGCTACGCTATTCACGTAGCTGAAGTTGCGTACCTTAGATCGACCCCCCCCCCCCCCCCAGGGTAGACCAGGCCTAAGTTGCAGCGCTGGAAAGCCTCCACCAGTGCTGCAACTCTCAAGTGTAGCCAAGCCCTGAGTGGTAAAAAGAGAGAGGTATGTGAATGGTGAATGCTCTGGACAAATTAACCAGGTATTCCAAGCAGTGTCATAACAAGGGCGAGGTGAGTGAGGCACTTGTCTCGGGCGCGCAAATCGGAGGGGTGCAGCTCTACCATGATCGGCGGCGCTTCAGCGGCAGCTCTACCGTATCGGCGGCGCTTCGGTGGCAATTTGGCGGCGGGTCCCTGAGTCCCTCTCAGAGGGAAGGACCTGCCGCCGAATTGCCACCGCTGCTTCATTTGTTCTTTGGCGACAATTCGGCAGTGGGTCCTTCTCTCCGAGAGGGAGTCAGGGACACGTCGCTGAATTGCCGCCGAAGAATGAATGAAGCGGCAGCGGCAATTTAGCGGCAGGTCCTTCCCTCCAACAGGGACTCGGGGACCCGCTGCTGAATTGCTGCCGAAGAGCCTGGAGCCGGCCCTTGCTTCTGGCGCAAAAATTCCTTGTTACGGCTCTGATTCCAAGGGTAAGAAAAGATGCATTTTCCCCATTGTCTATGGGCAGCAGTTGTCTCTTTGTGAGACACTTGTGCCAAAGAGATGAACAACAATGCCAGCAAATCCCAACTGTTGGTGCCACAGATTAATTTTGTAGTTCTTTACTGATCAACGGTGACTTTCTCCCAAGACTACCTCATGCCTTTACGGCTCATGGGGAGTGTGCTCCTAGCACTGGTTCTGTTTTACACAGCTTGCAGTTTATCAATTCCAAGCCATCCTTCCATGCATACAACCTAAACTCCCAGGGGAATCTTTTTTAATTCTGTAGTCTTTCACTATTGGTTAGAATTAGGTCACCTATTGCCAGTGGTTGGGTGAGGTTGGTACTCGCAAAGAAAAGGGTCAACACATGTTTCCCGTGAACCATATTTAAAAGGACAAAATTTCAAGAGCCAAAAATATACATGGCAATTCTAAAAAGGCAAGGGATCAGTTTTTGTTGAGTTGCAGTGATGTCAGTGCAGAAAAACGTCAGTGGAATTACTCTGGATTGATAGTGTGGGCCCGTGGCTTCTGGTCCAAAGAGTTCACAGTCTGATGCGCTACAAAATGACACACTAACCACAGTTTAGGTTTGGGAGCATGTAGAGATGGCCCTGGTGAGAATAGCAGGGTAGGAAGGACTTGCAGAAGAATTGCATACAAATAAGCTCCTACATTTTAAATGATCCTAGTGTCCAATTTAATATGCCTAAAAATCAAATCATATTTAAAAATACACAATGTTGTTAGAGCAAAAATATATCAGCACCTTTCTGTTGGTTTCACTCACAAATAACCAGCATTTCAGTACTTTTCTCTTTAAATGTTACAAAATATCAACATTGCTTGTAGTAGTGTGGCTCTGGCCCTTATGAAGTGGGGGGCCATAAGGGGGAAAGTACTCGCCCTGCCACCAGAAGTTTCTGCGTGGCATGCAGCAGTTGATTGATTAGCAGGCTGTGCCGCTGCCTCTGTTGTGTAATGATCTGCAGATGCTGCCGTTGACTTGCCTTAGCTCTTTTTGTTATGTAATGCTGATTGTCAAACTCTCCCTTCCAGCTTTGTCACATTAGCATGGAAGGATTAGCTGTCCTTTTCTTTCCCTCACCCCCTCTTACACATTCTTATTGTTTTCACTTCTCCAGGCAAGAGCCTGCTTTATGCTGCTTTGGTGTCATGCTATCTTTCTGAATGATCCATGTACCTAAAGATAATAAGGGCTGGGTCCTGAATTTCTTCAAAATATGGCATGTGGAAGTGGGTTTCTGAAGCACCCCTTTGTTGTTTTTTCTCTAGTCTTTGCTCCCTACAAATCATGTTGACCAACAGCAGTGAGAACCCTTGCAATTTATAACTGGTTGGGGATGAGACCAGATTCTTTTCAACAATGTCTGGTGGGAGTTTGCCTTTCTTCCTCAGAATAGTGGGTGAGTGTGAGCACAGGTTCCATTCCCAATCTCAAATGCAGTTTACTATATAAAGCCTCAACTCATTACATCCCTGTGGCTTCCTTTTCTATAGGCAGAACTTTACAGTAAAGCAACATAAAGTTCAACTCAAAACTTCTCTCTGGGCTTAGCTGCTCCAATGGCACCTATCTCAGGACTGCTCAACAATACCCTGGATTCTTGTAGCGAGCCATTCCCACTTTGCATGGGGTAGTGAGCCACCTGCCTTTGTGAGTAACATCAACCACATAACCATTTCCCAGCAGAATAAACACCTGCTTCCAGAGTGGGGTGTTCCACATACACACTGTCAGCCTATTACAGTCAGTTTTCTTCAACCAGCAATGTACCATTTTGGTGTGGACTGTACAGATGCCCTTTTAACATAGAGCTTGCTTCCAGTTGTGAATGTGGTGGCAGATGGGTCTCATCTAAGGACTGTCAATGTCAATGCTAAGGATAGGGGCTGTCCAACTTCTTCATAGTATGGACCACATTTTCAGAGAGACTGTTGTGGAAACCTCCCCTCCCATTTGTAATTACGCAGACCACTTCTTTTCTCATTCTGCTGTATTAGTAAGTGTATCACTTACTTCCAGAGAAAGTTAATAATGATTAATATGATGGGTTAGGTTTTAATGTATACTTAGCTGCTTCTGATGTGATTAAACAGGTGGAAATAAGAGCCAGCATCACGTGAGCAGCCATCTCTTCACAGATCACCAACATGTGCTCTGTGCACTACCAGTTATCCATAAGGCACAAGTGAAGAACTGCTGCTTTAGCTTCATAATAGTCTGCTACAGCAAACTGAGTCCATCCCATTTGTGAGTACAGCAGAAGGATCTGATTTAAATCAGGACTTTTATATATAATATTACAACTTTCATTTTCCTAAAAAAAAGTTCCATCTCATTGATTTGTGAAAGAGCCAAAGCAGTTTGATACATGCATTTGCTTTATTTAGAAATACAGACTACCTGTTAAGTGAATGTTGTTTGAAAACATGCTTGTGCCTTTTTTGAACAAATACTTGTCTTTATTTTACACCACAGCATATAAAGACTGACTAAATATAATTTGTGGCGATGTTAATCCATTGTGTAAGGTAAATTGTTAGAATTAAATTAAACAAAACCATTAGTCCTGACATTCTGCACTTTCTTTCATATTGCATTTTTAAATTCAAGAGCAAAATATTCATTGCATTGTCATTTTGAAATTACACAAACATTACCAATATATTTTTTTCCCCCATGAGCAACTTTAATGAATGACTTCTTCTCTAATGATCTATTTGTATGTTTTGCACTTGCGCATGCTATTAAGTACTGGATGTTATTTATTTATATAGTGCCTGAAGGCCAAAAGTGGAATATTCATGCCCAAAATAATCCCCTCACACCCTACCCTCAACTGATTACAATAACAGACTAGTGATATAGTAAAGATGAAACTTAACAATTTCTGCAGAATTGGCATGGAATTAGATCTGAGTGAAATTTTTTTGCTCACCCAAAAATTCAGTTTCAGGATGACTGAAACTATTCATGAATTTGGGTTGAATTTGGAAAATAGTTTTAACTGAATAAAAAAGGAGGAAAATTTTTTTTAGGTCAAAATGGTTCATTTTGACTTTTCTTTTAAATGAACTGTCTCATTTAGAAAACATAAATTCAGATTGACCCGAATTCAATTTTTTTTAATTTTATTTCATTTTTTTTGGACAAGAAATCAGTTTGGATTACAAATGAAACATTTTTTTCCAGATTTTTTGGTTCAGCCATTGAACCAAAAAATTATTTGTTCAGTTCTAATTGGAATTACCTGTTTCACCCTAATTTCTGTTTACACAAATGTCTTTGCTACAAAATTGCATCATACCAGTCTGTAGGTTTCTCTCCAAGCATGCACTAGTAGTCTGGAGTATTTTGGGTTCTAGGATTTCCCAGGGTTCTTGACACTTCATTTATAGCCAGACATTATAACAACCAAGGCAAAATCTCTTACAAAACAGACATTAAGGGACAAATCTTCCATAAATCCAAATAATGGGCTCGGCTCAAGCGAGATCAGGGAATGGAATCTTCTTCCCCCACTTTACATCGCAGCTGCTAGTGCTACTTCAGGGCTGAACCTACATCCTCTGCAGGTATTTAGATGGTAGATATATGCAGTCGTGGATCCACAGGCTCCGCACCCAAATCCCACCTGCATGATGGGGTAGGGAGAGTCCCGGTGAAGCACAGATGCTTAAGTATTCTGGCTATCCCTTGTACAGTAAAGTTCTTCCCACCTCTGAATGGGTGGATCAGATTTGATCCTGCCCTAAGCAGAGTGAGTTTTAGCGAACACCAGGGTTCCTTCTACAGTCCAGGCTGTAACCTTTCTTCATCCAGTTATATTTATCATGTTTCATTAAATAAGTTGTTTGGACATGGACTACATGTGGGTGGGTCCTGTAATGGAAATTGCAGAGAGATGATGTGTACAGCATACAGTTTCAGTGACTGTCGCAGTATTTGTTGCTTCACTTAAAGGCCCAGCTCCTGAGGACAAGTGATGAGTTAAGAATCCCTACTCTCATTTAAAAAAAAAGAAAAAGTGAGTTTCTCGCTCTCAGGAGTGTGGAGAAAAGCTTGGAAAGGACAGTGAATTATGGACCTTAACTCTTTGCACACTGAGATTAAAAAAAAAAAAATCTAATCTTTAAACACGTATTCATGCTGTGGAAGCACCTACATCCCTAATTCAGGATTGAGCCTCTCTTGTGCTAACACACAGTAAGAGACACTCATTACCCTAAGAAGATTACATTTTAAAATATTCTACTTAAAAAAACCAACAACAACAACCCAACAGACCACCCCCACCACAAAACTACTTTTATCTTCCTTGAAGGGCGGGTATAGTGCCTGATAGAGACAGTCTTGGATATTATTTTGATGTTCAGCTGATGCAGGCTTTGACTCCCTGAACAGTGGTAAATACGAAAGCTTCTCTCTCTTTATTGTGTAAGCAAATGGAATGCTTTAGGGTTTCCTCATTTAATAGCTCCTCCTGCCCCTTTTACTCGGCAGCCTCCCAATTTCTTGAAATTTGTCCAGGATCAATCGCAGGCTTTTTTATATAATCCTGTGATGTAGAGGACTTTGTTTATATATCTTGGTGCTGTCTGCCCTCTTCCGTTTCTCCCTGCATACAGCCCAGGATGCCATGTGTTTCTTTCCATTCTAGGGCTAGGAGGTTCAGATTGATTTAATGTGGGAGAGCTGGAAAGTCCAGATGAATAGTAACTTTGGTCAGTTGAAGATAATCTGTTTATCTCTTGCAAAGTGCCCTGCCAGCAGTGATTAAATGTGTGTGAGAGGTTGGAATAACCCTGCTGTAAAACAATAGAGGCAGATGCAATCTGGGTATGTTATGTAATTCCCCTTCGAGAAGGCTCTGAACTGGGTCATATCTGTGTGAGAAATAAGGGCAGGCTGGTGTCTGTGTAATTCGTACCTGCCTCTTCAGTGTTCAGGCTGTGTATCCTAGTTTTATTAGGCAATCTGGGAGCTCTCCAGAGAAGCAGAGTTTATGCAACTGAAAATTGTTAGGGGAGCTGCCAGGATCTTGGGTGGAGGCGGGGCAAGAGGGATGTCTACATGACAACATGAACAGAAGAGTTTATCATCTTTATTACACTGGAATCCTTTAGAAAGCTTCTGTTTTACCCCTGCATATCACGCAGACTGCGGAATAGTTTAGATTGTTAAGATGCACTTGCTACTGATTTCAAAGTACCTTAATAAGTTGTGCATCAAAAAAAAGCTTGGAATCTACTCTTTTTTAAAAGGTACTTTTTGTGATTAACTGATGGCTTCTGAGCTTTGTATTTTATTCACAGAAATACAGACACTATGAAGACCCACTCCCTATCTATGTTCTATGTTCTGTGTTCTATGATCTCTTAACCACTTTCAAATATATTTTTTTGTAAATTGTTACAAACATTGAGGTGTGAAAGATGAGACAGGAAAATACTAGTGTTGAGACTAGATTATTTAATCTCTTGTATTTTGAAGTCTTGTAGGTCTCATTTAGTATAACCAGAACAGTTTTCTGACACCCCCCCCCCCGTGTGTCCCTGTCCGCCCCCCTCCTTTATGTAAGAATAAGCTCATAATTAGCACACTAGGAACACTCAGCAATTATTACATTCTCCCTCTTTTTGGTCAGTGTGCTGTCTTTTTAGATAGATGGGGGGTGTGTGTGTGTGTGTGCATGCGTGCACGCCGCGCCGCGGTGTTTGCTTTTGTGTTTCTGGCAGAAGTCTATGCTTTGACTATAAAGTGCCTGGCACTTTTGGTAATATGTAGATAAAATACACCCTTGGATTTCCGTAGAGTTTATCTACTCATGGAGGGTTGGTAAATTCCCAAAAGACTGTTGAAAGGCAAATATGATATCTCTCTTTAAAAAGGGGAGCAACAAGGACCCAGGGAATTATAGTTCAGTCAGCCTAACTTTGATACCTGGAATGATACTGGAACAAATTATTAAACAATCAGTTTATAAGCACCAAAGAAAAATAAAGTTATAGTAACAGCCAACATGGATTACTCAAGAACAAAATCTGTCAAACCAATTTAATTTCCTTATTTGACCTGATTACTGGCCTAGTGGATACAGGAGAAACAGTAGATGTGCTATATCTTTATTTTAGTAAGGCTTTGGACACAGTCCCACATGACATTCTCATAAGCAAACTAGGGAATATGGTCTAAATGAAATTACTATAAGGTGGTGCAAATTTTTTGAAAGTTTGTATTCAGAGTGGTTATCAATGGTTTGCTGTCAAACTGGGAGGCTATATCCAGTGGGAGTCCAACAGGAATCTGTCCTGGGTCAGATACTATTCAATATTTTTATTGAATCTTGAATAACGAGTGGAGAGTATGCTTATAAAATTTGCATGACACCAAACTTGGTGGGGTTGAAAGCACTTGAGAGGACAGGATTACAATTCAAAATGACCATGACAAATTGGAGAATTGGGCTGAAATCAACAAGATGAAATTCAATCAAGAAAGTGCAAAGCCCTACACTTAGGGTTTGGCTACACTTGCAGCTGTACAGCGCTGGGAGTTAAAGTTGTCTTCATACAGCTGTGTAGGGAAAGCGCTGCAGTGTGGCCACATTTTCAGCATTTGCAGCGGTGTTGGGAGTGGTGCATTATGGGCAGCTATCCCAGCGTTCAAGTGGCTGCAACGTGCTTTTCAAAAGAGGGGGGTGCGGTGGAGTGTGACAGGAAGCGTGGGGGAGACAGAGAGAGTGGATTTTTGGAGCTGACACTGTGTCAGCTCTCTGCCTTGCAAGTTCCGACCCCTTCCCCCACCCCTCTCTCATTCACTAAATGCAAATAGCCTTCTTTGATTTTTTCCTCACAGACCAGATAAGCAGCTGCTCCGAAACAGACCCCCCCGCCCCGCGCCCGCCATGCTGCTTCTCTCCTCAAGCAAACACTAGCTGTGGACATTCCAAAGGGATCCCCCTGCCTCAAACTGGAACGGGTACAAAGAAGGGCCACTAGAATGATCCGAGGAATGGAAGGCCTTTCGTATGAAAGGAGACTTGAGGAGCTCGGTTTGTTTTCCTTAACCAAAAGAAGGATAAGAGGAGATATGATTACACTCTTTAAATATATCAGAGGGATAAATACCAGGGAAGGAGAGGAATTATTTCAGCTCAGTGCTAATGTGGACACGAGGACAAACGGATATAAATTGTCAGTCAGGAAATTCAGGCTTGAAATTAGACGAAGGTTTCTAACCATCAGGGGAGTGCAATACTGGAACAGCCTACCGAGGGAAACAGTGGGGGCGAAGGACCTCCATGACTTTAAGATTAAGCTAGATAAGTTTATGGAGGGGATGGTATGATAGGATAACGGGCTTAGTCAATAGATCAATTAAGTGCCACACTGGTAAATAGTACAATGGGTCAATGGTATGATATAACCTTTTCCAGAGGGTTTGGCTGGAGAGTCTTGCCCGCATGCTCGGGGTTCAGCTGACCGCCATATTTGGGGTCGGGAAAGAATTTTCCTCCAGGGAAGATTGGCAGTGGCCCTGGAGGTTTTTCGCCTTCCTCCGAAGCATGGGGCAGGGGTCGCTTGCTAAGGAGTGGGTGGATCGGCTTATGTGGCCTGCATCTTGCAGGAGGTCAGACTAGATGATCATAATGGTCCCTTCTGATCTTGAATTCTATGATTCTATGCTCATTCACTGCAAACAGTAGCTGTGTTTGTTTTTTAGATAAGCAGCTCCGGGAGCCCCGAGTTCACAACAAAACAAAGAGAGGCATCACAACAAAACAAAGAGTGTTATCTTTACTTAAAAGCATTATGGGAAGGTTCCAGAGGTCAGTTACAGCGTAGTAAGATTAATCACTGTTTACACTGGCACCCCAGCGCTGCAACAGCAGCGCTGTTCTCTTTATTCCTCTCGTCGAGGTGGAGTACATGCAGCGCTGTAGCCAGGGAGATACAGCGCTGTATGTGCCTTGCCAGCGTGGATGGGGAGAAAGTTACAGCACTGTAAAGCTACCACCAGCGCTGTAACTCTCAAGTGTAACCAAGCCCTTAAGGAAAAATCAAATGCACAGTTTCAAAATAGTGACTAACTGCTAGCCTCTAGGGAGTAGTACTGCAGAAAAGGATGTGGGGGCTATAGTGGATCACAAATTGAATGTGAGTCAACAATATGATGCAGTTGTGAAAAAGACTAATATTTTGGGGTGTATTAACAGGAGTGTGTATGCAAGACGAAGGAGGTAATTGTCCTGCTCAATTCAGGGATGGTGAGGTCTCAGCTGGAGTACTGTATCCAATTCTGGGCACCACACTTTAGGGAAGATGTGGACAAATTAGAGCAAGTCCAGAGGAGAGCAACAAAAATGATAAGAGTTTGAGAAAAGGTTTAAAAAAATAGGCATATTTAATCTTGACAAAAGAAGACGGGGTGGGAACCTGATAAGCCTTTACATATGTAAAGGGCCTTTATAAAGAGGATGTGATCAATTGTTCTGCATAAGCAGCAAAGAGTCTTGTGGCACCTTATATACTAACAGACGTTTTGGAGCATGAGCTTTCGTGGGTGAATACCCACTTCATGTTCTGCATGTTTACTGAAGGCAGGACAGAGATCTAATAGGCTTAATCTGCAGGAAGGGAAATCTAGGTTAGATGTTAGGAAAAACTTTCTTGCTATAAGGCTGGTTAAGCTCTGGAATAGACTTCCAAGGGAGATTGTGGAATCTGCAGCATTAGAGGTTTTTAAGAACAGGTTGGACAAAGGTGTCAGGGATGGTCTAGGTTTACTTGGTCCTGCCTCAGCGCACATGGATTGACTAGGTGACCTCTTGAGATCCCTTTCTTCCCAGCATTTCTATGATGCACTGAAAATGAAGGTGTGACCATAGCACGGGTAGGCATCCTATACTAGTTATAACCTAGCTAGCACGAGTAACAATAGCAGTGTAGATATGGTGGCACACACTTCAACATAGGCTAGCAAAGTACAAGTCCAGTACACAAACTCTTGTTCTGAAATCCATGCCATCGTGTCTACACTGCTGCTGTGACTCAGGCAAGCTAGATTATTACAGGTATGTGTACCCATGATGCAATGTAGACATACACTAAGTGACCTCAAAAAAAAAAAAATCCAGTGAGGCTGCAGCACTAATCTTTCTGGGAATTATACAGGAAACACCAGCAGCTTCACAATTACAGGTCTGAAAGCAACCTGACTATTTAAGCTAAAACAAAATAGAAATATATTTTTAGATCTGTGCATCAGTTGGAAGGTATGTTTTTGGCTGCTTACAGGTGCAGATAAATTGCTGCTTTGAAATAAACATCAGAATTTAGCACAGCACTTATTGTCAAGAAAAACTTTTTATAGTAGAGTGGCTTATGCTTCCTCCCTTGCTCCCTCCTTTTTTTCTCAGTAGCTGCTGTGGTCATTTATGGGTGCTCTAGAGCAATGTTTCTCAACGTTTTTTATACCAGGGACTGGCTAGATGCCTTCCTAGACTGTGCCAGGGAGATCTCAAGGACCAGCGTCGGTGTACAGACCGGTTGTAGAGAAACACTGATCCTAAGAGCATCGAGCAAATGGCAGTGAGTCTGGGGATCTGTGAACTGATCCTTAGCTGGAGTGAATTGCCATGGGTCCATTTAAGTCAGTTGAGATTTGTGTTGTATCTGCCTTCTGCTGGACTCCGACAACCAACCTATCCTGTTTAGTCCGCTAAGCAGCTGTTGAACTGTAAGAACTTTTGGTTGCTTCCATCAAAGACTAGAATTGAACCTAGTGATGAAAGGCTCTGTATCACAAGAGCTGAGCCATCCTCTTACCTTGATTTCATTTTCTTTTGTTCTCTTGCTTTCCCTCCGTGTCTTGCCGACACATTCTCACTATTACTCTTGCCTCAGTCAGCTTCCCAGTGTCTGATTACTTTAACTGGAATAATTTTAACACACTTAGCTGTTAGATTTGTATTTTTTTCAGGCCTTATTTTACAGGGTTGTGAGGTGTTTCTTAACTTTCAGGCTGTCCAGCCTGTAGTGCTTAGCAAGTCCATGACTAGGGCACTGTGTTAATACAAATAATAATATACCAGAAAATGAAAGTTCTGCATATGTTATGAAAAGTTTATGTAGATGTTGAAAGCTTGCATACAGGCTTATTTTAACTGCTTGGAAAAAAGTTTGAGACTCATGTCTTTTTAAAATGTATATTTCAATTCCCAAATACATTGTTGCTTAAATCTTAAGTGCCATGGGTGCTAGGGGCAAAAGCAGATGATTGACAATCCATGAAGAACAGGGAAAATGTTTGATAAGGCACATGTAGGGCCATGCTGGTTATGTCGAATAGTGACCTTTCAGAGGGTCAAGTTTGAACACCTCTTTAGCTTTTTCCCAAGGATGGATTCGTTGTTATCTGCCACTATCTTCATTTTCTCTCCTTTGACACTTTGCTTTCCACCCACCCTATCCAGTACTAAGATTCCCTAACCCTATACAGCTGTCATATGACACTGTTCTCCTTGAAACACAGCTGAGGCACTTCCAAACAGAAAGATCTGTAATGAAATCCACGCTGGGGCAATAGGTGGTCTGAGCTGACAAACCTGTGCCTTCGTGATCACCTTGGCCTTTTCTTCCAGTTTACTTTGTCATTGTATACAGAGACTCTGACTGTGACAAACTGAGATGGGACTAGGTGAGAGTTTCTCCACAGGCCAGTATTCCTGTCCCATTCCCTACAGGAAGTAGTTGTAATCTGTCTTTTTTGGGCTGATGTATTGTTATCCCCTCCCGAGCTTTTATTCTTCGCCTTTCCTTCCTTTAAAAGGGATGGTGCAGCCAATGGATCCCGGACCCTTGTCACAGTCTTTCTTCATGTTGTATTAAAGGAAGGTTGTCTTTGCCTATAAGATACACAGACCACTGTGAAAAGTTGAAGGTACTCAGATACTAGAGTAAATAGGCTGCAGTATAAAATCCCAAGGGACATGAAGTCTGTATGTGAAACTGAATTGCTGGAACACGAAGAGGTGTCAAATGATCTACTCAATCCACTTTCTGTTTCCTGGAAGTAGGGTGACCAGACAGCAAATATGAAAAATTGGGATGGGGGTTGGGTGGGGGGGTAATAGACACCTATATAACACACAGCCCCAAATATCGGGACTGTCCCTATAAAATCGGGACATCTAGTCACCCTACCTGGAAGTGACTTTTTCAGCTAGCATTTTGACCCTATGCTTCAGAAACACAGCAACATCTGAAATCAGATTGAAAGGTTACCTGTGTCTTTAATAGTTGTATATTTGGATATTAATATATTTGAATTTTTTAGGTGTTTGCATCATTTTTTATATAAAATATGAATATTTTAGCAGCAGTCTGTTATGCCAGTATTCACAAGAGGATTCTCCTGGCCTGCGTGTACTAAGAATAACAATCAAAATGTTCTGGCTTGAGTGATTAGTTGCTACATGTCAGTTGAGCCTCTGATACTGGTTCCAGAGCCTCCATCATCTTTGTACGTTGCTGGTGAGCACAGTGACTATGCTATCTACAGATGACTTTGCCTGTGTTGTGAGGACTTTCCTTTTAGAAGTTGATAGCTAATTTTGTTTCGTATTTATCCACTTTGGGTCACGGGAGCAAGCACATGTGAAAAGTTAATTGTGGGTAGATCAGGGGCACAGCATGGAGGTAGCCCATCTTTCATATCATACTTTGGCTAATACGTTTAATTCCCTGGGCATCTAGTTAGGTTTCCAAACCTTATGTGTAAGTGGATGGGTATGATTTGGGTGTGTGGCAGGGAGGGGGTGAAATTGATTATATAAATTAGAAAAGAGAAGTATGGTATAGAGGAGGAGGTAGTGAACACACTGTAGAGAGACAGAAAAGGATGGGGAAAAGGAAACCTACTCAGAAGAGGAATCCACAGAGAAAGTGACAGCATTACCACTGCTGTAGGAAAGAATAGGTGGAGTGAAGCCAGCAAGGGGAAGAAAGCTTACAAAAGTAAGAGATGATTATTATTATTTTTAATTACCAAAGTGGAATAACAGTACACAATAAACAGTGTACGCATGTTTTCTTTGCATTCTGCAGGTTTTGGCCTTGGTGCGTGGGTTCTGTCATGGAAGCACAGACATCTTTCACCATGGCTTCTTTGCTTAATTTTTGAGTATTGGCTAAATTTTTCAAGCCCTGGCAATAACTCAAGCAACATCTGTGAATAGATTGGGTGCGGGTTACTGCCTTCCTCATCTCTTCTTTAACGATTGTGTCCATGATTCATTCTTCTGAGAGGATTCTGATGTCCAGGATAAATGTTAACTGCAGTTATGGGACCACACAAACTTGTCATGGGCTGCACTTGGGTGGCTTTTGTATCTGAAATTCTGCATGGCTGAGTTTTTCTTGAATGGATTTTTTTCTTCCTACTCATCCAGGGCTGCCTTGCAATAGACCATGAGCAGGTAATGCACAAGGAGCACCACTGGGAATCATGTCAGACGAGTCAATCTCAGGGAGTGATCCAGACCTGGACCCGGACTTGGAGCAGGAGGATATGGAAGAGGAGGAGGAGGAAGATGATGAGGCAATGGAGGAGGACAATGACGGGGATGACGAGGAAGACTTACTTGATGAGAATGGTGAGTGAGTGAGGTTGTGAGCACACACACACACACTTTACCGTGCATAATCACTGGAACTGCTAATTCTCAATGTATGGTTTGGGGGAGCCCCATGGAAATAAAATCTAAATAGAGAGGGGAGAAAACAAACCTCTGTTATGGGTTTTGCTGAGCATTTCAAGTGTAGAGATTGCTCGTGCATCAAACGTTTCCCGAGGAAAAATGTTGGCTGTTTGAACTATTGAATGAATCCCTCTGTGGTGTTCTGTCTTCACTCTTTCTGGATGTCTGGGATTATTTCTGATTGCAGTGGCTGGAATTCAGCTTCATTTGTTTGTTGGTGGTACTGTCCTATTATTAGTATTGATAGAGAGTCACTTGTTTTCTGCCTCTGAGAAATGATATGGATTAATCACATTTCAAAAATTTGCTGTTCAGGGTGAATAACTGATAAGAAATGAAATCTAGAGTACTGTAACAGATGCAGTTGTGAGTATTGGCATTCAGATGCCGTCCTCCAAGGCTTCTGGTTATGTTTGTATTTAAACCTGGATTTGGAAAACCTTCATTTAGTACTGGTGGAATGAGATAATGGAACAGCCATGCTGTCCATCTAGTCGTTCTGGCGGTGATCTAATATACTTCTGTATTTTTAAGTCTCTAACGGAAACTGTCATAGGACTCCTGCTTTAGTTTGACTTTGTGTTGAAGAAGTCTGACAGCAGTGAGGCCTGTGGTTAGAGCAGGGGACTGAAAATAAGGACCTCAGAAGTATATTCCTGGATGTGTCACTGTGGCTGATTCTCTATGATCTTGAGCCTGTCTTTAATCTTTCCAGGTCTCAATTTCCTAATCTGTAAAATTATGATACTTTGCTGCACAGATTTGTAGTCTTCATTCAGGTTTGTAAAGAACATTGATATTCTTGAATCCTTATTAAAGAAATGCCTAACACTATTAAAAGGACACAGTTAGGTCAACTTTGCCCGATAACTTAAGTTTTTTAAAAATAAACCTCAGACCAATATATTTTAAAATTTATTTATTAAAATTCCAATGGAAAAGTGTTTTTTTCTTTAAATAAAAATTCTTCTGCATCTATTTTGCAATCCATAAATTGCAGCATTGTGAAGATGATGCATGAAATTGAAAGTGAAATTGACTTGAAACTGACTAGCCTATTTTCATTGTCTAGTTTGATGGAAATGGAAGAAGTACATAACATAAATAGTGAAAAACTAAGTAGACTTCCAAAATAATTTGTTTTGCCAGCCTCATGTGCTATCTGTAAAGCAAATAAGGAGATCAAAAACGTGAACTTGTGTTCCTCTCTGCTTCTGTGATCATAGGGGTACTTGTGCCAAAACCCACAGAACCCAGCTTTTGGCAAGTGGGGAGGGGGCAGCGCAGTATTATCTTGAGAAAGTTCCCTCTCCTTGTTGTGAATACACTATGCGTTCTTACTTGAAGCAGGTTCCATCAACAGTGGCTTGCTGGGGGACAGTTCCTTCAGTGGGGATCGGTGGGTTCTGTAAGCTGAACCCCCTGTTACATGTATGGGGTTGGGAGATGAAGATAAGTGAAAATTTGCTGAGTCTAGTCCTCTATGTGACAGTTACCCAGGTAGGTGGGCATGACACCCTGACTTAATCTGATAGCATCCTATAAATTGGGCCTGTTACTGTCTATGTACAATCCTAAATGAGGGATAGAGGAGGAATGCAATAGCCTCTGTGATTGTTATATGAAGTGTAGGTATAGCCATGTCAATCCCAGGATATTAGAGAGACCAGGTAGGTGAGGTAATATCTTTATTGGACCAACTTCTGCTGTTGAGAGAGACAAGCTTTCAATCTTACACAGAAGAGCTCTGTGTAAGATGAAAAGCTTGTCTCTGTCACCAACAAAAATTGGTCCAATAAAAGATATTACCTCACCCACCTTGTCTCTGTAATTGTTAGCCCATCAAACATCCCATTTAATCAGGGAATATTTGTGTCTAAGGCAAGGAAGGGCCTTATTGTGGAAAAAAAGGTGCTGTAGGTGAGGGGAAAAATATAATTTTTCACTTTTTCTGCAGTGCTGGAAGATAGATGTTAGTCTGTTGCCTTCTACTTTTGACCCATGCTGAACTCCTTTCAGTTCTGGAAAGACTGTCTTTAAAATGCCACTGGGATTCCAAGGAGGGAAGATGCGTGACTTCCAATCTCTTCAACCGCTAATAGAGAACCCCTGTTCTAGTGGGGATGGTTGTTTCAAGAGGAAAGGGGGTAAATGTTGTATCATTTTTGCTGCTTCCCAGAAGATTTAAGAATAATGATTTAACAGCATTTCATGTGGGTGGGTGAATGTTGAGGGAAAATAGATCCCAAAGTCAATGAATTTTTTTTCTTCCTCCTCTTTCTGGGCAGTATAAGACACTGCAGCTGCTCCTTGGGGAACACTATATTTTTATTAGATGATTCCATCTGCTATGGTGCAGGAGCATAACAAACTTTATTGCTTCTTGCATTCTGCCTCAGATCTGTGATGCAAGCAGTCTGAACAGTTCAGCACTTCTTGGTGTGACTGGAAACCGGGGGAGGAGGCAGGGAAAAAGTGGAGCCTGCCATAATAAAACTGGCTTGGAAAGGAGGCTCAGGCTCTTCTGTTTATGGAGGTGGGGATGAAACAAAAGGAAGGACTTGCCTTTAGCCCAGGAGGGTTTTGAAATTAATCAGGAGGGTTTGTATTTTTAAGCCCTGCTCTGTCTCTGTGCAAATGTCATAGTGATCCATGCTAGTAAATAATAAAAGTTATAAATAAATATAAAAGCATTATCAATAGCCTATAACTCACCCAGCAAAATACTATTTGTAGAGCAGGAGGATTTATTTTGGTGGGAGGCTAGGTATGTAATCTCGCCCTTTTCTCCTTATTTTCCCTGCTAAAGGACTCTACATTGCTCCTTTTTATTTTGGCTGATTAGAACTGGATGCGGTCCCTTTGGAGCCCATCAGCATTACTTCTAAGTCAGCTGGTGGGAAACTCTGAGGAAAGGTGTATATCACAGCTTGGGCGTATAAGTAATCTCCTCTCCATGCCAGGTGATTTACTTGCTAGTTAACATCCTGTGTATTGGCATGTATTTAAACCTTGTGGGCTTCTCTGTGCTGGGAAAATAGATATTAATACACAGCCCTGATGGATCATAGTAACTGACACAATGTTCAACATGACTTACCATTAATTGAAGACTACGACTGTTGTGTATAATATTGTGCCAGCTGGTTGTGGTTGACCCAAGGTAGACAAGCCCAGAATCTAAACTGCATGTAGTGTATCAGAAAAAGGCGTTTTTCGGGTCCATTTAGGCCTCAGATTTGTTTTATAAAAACAAGTATTTCCAGTGATCTAGAATTAATAGAAGTATTTCTACAGTTGTTTAATAGGGATATTTTACTTGCATTTAAACTTACCTCATCAGTCTCTGGAGCCCAGACATTGCAGCACTATGCTAGTTTAATGAGAAACAGAAAGTAAAAATATCTAGAAACTGCCTTTTCTATTTCCATTATCCAACATGAGTGAAATGCTCTGTTTGTACAGTACCTAGCACAGAGGGGTCATGGTCTGTTACTAGGGCTCCTGGATGCTTCACTAATACAAAATAATAATAATTAATAAGCAACATTAATGGTGAAAATAAAGTGATATTGATGCTTTCATTTTAATGATCTAAAGAGTTATTAATACAGGTAAGTGTGTGTGTGTGTTTTGCTTTTTAAATGTGGGGTAAGTCCTATGGTTCTTATTTAGGCAAAAACACCATTAATTTCAATGGGAGCTTTGCTTGAGTAAGTAGGATTGCAGGTTTTGCCCCTTATTTTGGACCTACCAGTATCCTTTTGATACAGTAAGTCTTACATTTTTGTCAGAGAAAAGTATAGTAAATTCTTGCAAGATGAGGGAATTGGCCTTGCAGACTCGGGGTATGTCTACACTATGAAATTAGGTCGATCTTATAGAAGTCGATTTTTAGAAATCGACTTTATACAGTCGATTGCATATTTCCACACTAAGCGCATTAAGTCGGCGGAGTGCGTCCTCATTACCGAGGCTAGCATAGACTTACAGAGTGGTGTACTGTGAGTAGCTATCCCACAGTTCCCGCAGTCTCCGCCACTCATTGGAATTCTGGGTTTAGCTCCCAATGACTGATGGGGCAAAAACATTGTTGCAGGTGGTTTTAGGTACATGTCGTCAATTGCACCTCCCTCCCTCCCTCCGTGAAAGCAAAGGCAGACAATCGTTTTGCGCCAGACACCAGGGCGATTAGAAGAGCACAGCAGGGCGTGCTGCACATAAGAGAGGCTGTGAAAAGCAGTTTCATGACTGGTCAGGGTTCGGTGTGACAGTTGTGTGTGTTTCTCCTTGATGCAAACATGCTCCCTTTGTTGATTTTAATTCTCTGTAAGCCAACCACCCTCCCCCCCCTTTGAAATAAAGTAACTATTGTTTTGAAACCATCTTTCTTTATTAATTAAGAAAAAAAAAGAGATAACAGACAAGGTAGCCCGGGTGGGGGAGGAGGGAAGGACAAGGTCACATTGCTTATTGTAGCCACATTAAAAATCAAACTGTTTGAATGACAGCCTTCTGTTGCTTGGGCCATCCTCTGCGGTGGAGTGGCTGGGTGCCTGGAGCCTCCCTCCGCCCCCACGTTCTTGGGAGTCTGGGTGAGGAGGCTATGGAACATGGGGAGGAGGGTAGGTAGTTATACAGTGGATGCAGCGGGGGTCTGTGCTCTTGTTGGCTTTCCTGCAGCTCCAACAGACGCTTCATCATGTCCGTTTGCTCCCCCAATAGCCTCAGCATCGCATCCTGCCTCCACTCTTCATGCTCACTTAATTCTTTCCTAGCCTCTGCCACTGATTGCCTCCATGCATTAAGCTGTGTCCTATCAGTGCAGGAGGACTGCATGAGCTCAGAAATCATGTCATCGCGAGTGCGTTTTTTTTGCCTTCTAATCTGCGATAACCTTAGGGACGGAGATGATAGAGGGAGCACAGAAACATTCTGTGCTCTACGATTCTAGGGGGAATGCATGGTCACCTGTTCTGCTGAGTTCGCCACACTGGCCAAATAGGAAATGAAATTCAAAAGTTCCCGAGGCTTTTCCTGTGTACCTGGCTAGTGCATCAGAGTTCAAAGCGCAGTCCAGAGCGGTCACACTACCCCAAATTCGACCTAGCAAAGTCAATTTTAGTGCTGCTCCCCTTGCTGGGAAGAAGTACAGAAGTCGATTTTAAGAGCCCTGTAGGTCGACGGAACGGGGTTGGTTGTGTGGACGCATTCATTTTTAAATTGACCTAACGTGGCTAATTTCAACCTAACCCCGTAGTGTAGACCAGGCCTCAGCAAAATGTCTGTGTACAGGACATGTTCTGTAGAACCTCACCAGCTCCTGTAAGAACATATCCTGTATATAGACATTTTGCTAAGTCTGCAGTGGTGACACTGAAAATCCCTTCTCTGTGTTTTGAGAAGAACACTCTGTACTTCATTTTGATTTCTGTTTTTCTTTTCTAGTAAATCTGGCATGGGCCAGTTGACTGTATTGCTAGTTTTCTCTGTGAACTTGTGTCTTGTGTTCTATCTGTGTAGAGCATATTCTGCCAGGGGTGTAAAGGAGGGAGGTGGCATTTTAGTGTATACAGGATATACCTTAGTAAGTCTTGGAGGAACATAGGAAGATACTATGGGTTTAAAAGATAAGGGGGCACCTTTCTGTCTGACTCCAGCATTTTAACTAACCCCATGAACTGGATTATCTAGTGTTATTTAAAAGGCGTGGCCTGAATGGTGATGTGGGAAGGAAGGACAAGGCCCTCCCTAACCCCTCCTTCCCCCCTTTCAGGGTATTACAGACTAACAATGCTTCAGGCCAGTCTGTCCGTCTCTCTCACTGTGTTTAGCCTTTCAAAATGCACAAACTCTGGTTCCTAGTCTTCAGTGATTTTTATAAAGGAAAGTTCCAAACAAAAGTGATGTTCTTACCTCCCCCACTGCATCTCTCCCCCTATCCGCCCCAGCTTTCTGACAGCAGCTTCCTTTCTGAGAGAGTGGCACAAAGTCTGGTGTAGTCAAAATGTTATGAACCAGGAGTAATGACTTGCTTTACTATTTTAAAAGGAGGTGATGTCACCAGAGCTCTCCTTCCCTTGAACCCACTGATTGGGGTGTTGGGTCTCGCTGATCTAGTAAAACAAGGTGGCATTATAACTACACCTCTACCTCGATATAACACTGTCCTCAGGAGCCAAAAAATATTACCGCGTTATGGGTGAAACCGCGTTATATCGAACTTGCTTTGATCCACCGGAGTGCGCAGCCCCCCCCGCCCCGCCCCGCCCCGGAGCGCTGCTTTACTGCGTTATATCCAAATTTGTGTTATATCGGGTCGTGTTATATCGGGGTAGAGGTGTACTACTTGGCCAAGGTCACCTAGTCAGTCAGTGATGGAGCTGGGAACAGAATCCATGAATCTTAACTCTCAGTCCTCTGCTCTGTCTTTTAGACAACACCCCCAATAGTGTTACCTGAAGCGTATGATGAGCATAGTTAAACGCTTCCTTTTGGGGGGTGGGCTTAAACTAAATATCAGCTCCTGGTTTAATTTTTCTTTAATTTCAGCAGGCATTTTACTAGAATATGCTGGTTTCACCAAAACATGGTAGCTCAGGATAAATCAAAGATGTACTTATTTTACTGTATATTACATGTTGCAGGGGTGCAAGAGCAGGTTTGGAGGAAGATATTTTTAGTTAAATGCCAAAGTATCCTTCATTATTCTAAAAATAAGTTGTTTTTCTCAATATAGTTTAAAAATCCTCCTTCAGAAGCATGAGGCTGAAATCTGAAACTGTATGTAGTTTGTAGCTGAGATAGTGCTTTCTGGCTTGCAAAAGGCGTTGTAGGTACGGATAAATGTGTTCCATTACTGCATTTTTGCTTCCCATTATGTACTCTCTGGTTTATAATTGTTGGATTGCTCATGGATACTGTAATTGAGTGTCTAAATGAATTAATGTGGGAAAGAAAACGCACCAAAATTACATGAACAAAGATATAGAGGGGAAAAAAGTTGATCAAATTTGTATTTTTGGCCTGATCCAAAGACCATTAAAGTCAGTAGAAAGACTCCCAGTGGGCTTTGGATGAAATTCTGTTTTAAAAAAACAACAACAACCCAACCCCAAAACCAAAGTACACATAATTGCTGCTGAAGCATATTTTGTAGGTAGAATTTGATGTAGTTCAGAGGTTATAGATTGATTAGCAGCATCTAAACCGTCCTTCCCCCCATCTTCTCCATGTGGGAGCATGGTACACCCCCATGTTCTCGTGGTCTTTTTTCCATGATGACGATGAAGTTAGGGAGAGGGTGTGATGTTTTGGGGACCATGCAGACCAGTAAGGGGTTCTGTCATAACTGCTCTGTGACCTTGGGGGCCTTCATGATGGTTCAGATCCCTGACACCAGTAGCCAGCCCACAAGCATAAGGTTTCACCCTGGCTTTTATCAGGCCAGTTACTCCTTGCAAGATGACACCAGGAAACTGCTCCCTCCCCCGCCCAGTCCTGAATCTCCCCAAATTCATCCTCCCTGAGTTCTAATTACCAGTACTTTTGCTTGTTCCTCACTGGTTTGTCACCCCCAAAGATGTGAAACCAGTCCCCCAGTTACCAACTTTCTTTGGGATACGCACTCCACACATGCACACTAGAGACCTGCTTGCGGTAAAAATAAACCAAAAGGTTCTTTAATAGAAAAACCACCGATTCAAAGATGAAATAGAAAGAGAAAGGAAACATATACAAGTAACACAAAAATAGACATAAAAATGCAACTTCAGGCTTTATACTTCCATATTAGATAAAATCCCTTTTCTAAAACAAGTTACTTAGTGCCTTTGAACAGGGGAATGGAAGGAGGACATACCAATTATCATCTAGTACTAGCACACAGAATATTGTTTGTGCTAGTACTAGATGCTAATAGGTATGTCCTCTTCTCAGTAACTTACAAGCAATCCAGATTTGTAGACAGCCTCAACTTGTTGATGAGCAATGGGGTGTGCAGAGAGCAGCTGTTAGAAATTCAGCAGCATGTGAGACAGCTGTGGGAATGAGGAGGAATAGCACAGATGGCACAGAGTAGTTAAGATGGGAAAGAGAAAGAATGGTCTGGCTTGTAGAGAGTAGCTGTTGTTCTTCTGTAGCTCTTGTGGTCTGTCAGAAGGCAGACTGGCCTTACCCAGTATGAGCGTTCGTATGTTCTTATTGGAAGGTGAACAACATGTAAGAAGTGATAGGAAAGAAAAGGAGGGAACCATCACAGCTGGAAGAGAATATGTAGCATGGCCATTGTCCAGCCGTGGAGATCTTTCTTACTGTGTGTCTGTGTAATACAGTTGAGATGTAACAAAAACATTGGATCCAAAGAAATTGGTGGAGGAGCAATTTCCTAGTTACTCTGACAAGACTGGCCTCACAAAAGGATATTCCATAAATGGGCTTATCTATAATAAATTAACTCCCATGAAGAGATCATTTTATGAACTGACAGTTTCTGGCACAAGAACTCTACTTGAGTGTGCTGATGATACGTGGTGCATATTTGTCATGGTAAAAGGTAATGACAACACTGGTTCTTTGCCTTGTATGGAAAAGTTCACTTCCACTCTCCATTGTAAGACACAGAAGGGAATGTGCTGTTTATTCAACCATGGAAAAGGAAAGACCTAGGGCATCCTATTTCTTTGATGCACTAGTCTTTTGTTTTCCTGATGTTGCATCCTTATAACGAACGTGTTGTGGAAACCGCCCTCTTGTCATTCAGATGCCTGCCTTTAAATCTTACTTCCTAGTTTCATAAATGTGTTTGCTCAGACTTTCTGCTCATGCTTGGATCACTTGTACCGATCCCATTCATGTATTGTAAGGCCTGCTGCAGAGGCCTCGGCCTCATGTTTGATTTCCCTAATATATTTGTCCCTGTTGGCCATTGCAAACTTTTCCTGGAGGAAGTACGAGACTGGGCTGGATTTGAATCAGTTACATGGAGATGAAAGGCTCTGCATCCCATTCCCTAGCCTTTGAACCATCCAATTCCTTCTTTTACCGAGTTGATAACTTCTTCTCAATAAGATGTATACAGGCAAGCCCTAATTACTATACAGTCCTAAAAAGTTTCAAAGTTGTGATATACTCCAAAGCAGTAAAAATATTTTGATGCTTCTAAGTCTTCACTGAATTCTAACGCCATTGAAAATAAGATGCCTAATACCAATGGCTGTAATTGCACATCGTGCCGGTAGGTACTGCTCAAGTTTCTGAAACAGACCTCTAAGTGAACTTCAGTCCTTACATAAATGGATCATATTATACTATTTCACTCCTGGAATCCCCGCATATCTATGCCGGTATTTTTCTGTCACAGTCTGCTCTTGCTGATCCTCTCCTAGTATTGTCTACCAGTTGTGTCATATTGCGGACTGTTTTTGTTCACAAAAAAATAGTTGAGGTTTTGTCAAACTGATTTTTATAAATGGAGATATACCAATCTCCTAGAACTTGAAAGATCATCAAGTCCAGCCCCCTGCCTTCACTAGCAGGGCCAATTTTTGCCCCAGACCCCTAAGTGGCCCCCTCAAGGATTGAACTCACAACCCTGGGTTTAGCAGGCCAATGCTCAAACCACTGAGCTATCCCTGCCCCCAATTTCACATGCGACCTTTCTAGAGGTCGTATTGTTGCATTATACTGCTGCAGTATTTAGTTTCTTGTGCTCCCCACTCTCAGGTGACAGTGAAAGACTTAAAATTATGTCCCCACAGTATTTTTCTTCACTGTAGCTAGGGACCTTCATTTTCAGCTTTTAATTTATTTTATTTTTCCCGGGAATTTATCAGTGTTTATTACTACGACAACAAAAAGAGGTGAAAATTGGTGGGAAAAAAACCTTATTTTTTTCTGGGTAAATAGCAAGGTTTATTTTGGTTGATGGAAGGACAGGAGGAAGAAGTATTCAGTGTGGTTTGTTGCAGAATTAAAACATGGGGCCACACCATTTGCACTGCTTACATGCAACTTCATCCTTTTCTTCAGTTTTTGTTTTTTGAAAACTTTCAAATATTTCTTTGTTCTGAAATGTATTCTGATACAGATTTTCCTTTTCTTCCCATTTTAGTGTGTCACATCTTTAAACTGTTATCTACTAACAACTTGAAATGTGTATGTGATGGGCATGAGATTCAGATGCACACACGTGTGTGCCTGTTTATTGTGTGTATCTTCTAGACTAATACATATCCGTACTTCAACAGGCAGCTTTGCATATACACACAGACTAATGTATTATCGTAATACATATATATCATGCAATGTATTGTATTTTCCTAATAAAACAATTTTTTTTATATATTTGAATGATACAAATGTAGGGTGAAAATCAGCAAAAACTGAATAATACTTTTTGTAAAACCTGGGATTTTTTCCGGTAAAAATCTGTTTAAACTGAAAACAAAGGGGCTTAACTCTAGCTGAGTAACAAGAGAAGAAATATATATACTTTCTACTCCCACCTCTTTTGAGAAAAGGGCCTTGCCGTGTCTTGTGATAACATCATGTCTAAGATGATCAGATGTTCAGTGAATGAGGTTTTTATTTGTATTATAGTAATTTAAGAGTTCCCTAGTCAGTGGATGCTTCATTCTAGTCCATCACCCACAGACACATTGCTTTCTACTATGATTGAGTTTTTCTGTGAATGGAATCTGACATGGAGAAGGTCTCTGTAGCAAGGTTAGTCATGCATGATCATTAGCTGCGTAGTGTGTCAAACATAGCCGTGAAACTTGTTCGCTCCTGTTACCAGTGTTGTGGTGTGACAGCCCTGCTAGTAGAGAGGAGTGACTTTCCTGTGTGTGGGGAGAAGAGGTGAGTGGGATTTCCCCGAATTTCCCCAGCAAACCCCATTAGTCTTGCCAATTAGTCTTTGGTTGGAAATTTGAATTGAAATCGAAACATTAATACACACTTTAAAAGCATATATAATATATGAGAAAATACTTATACCTGAGAAAGCATAATAGGTTTGAAAAGTTTTAACAAAGACTAGCTTCCTCATACAGCTGTTATTTATGACAATGTCGGTGCATTTGCTTCGGCTGTATTGGCCTACCTTATAATTTCAAATTATGATTTGTAAGCAAGGTCTGAATGAGCTCTCCCCTGACAGCTAGTGATGAGCCAGGAGTGGGTATAGAGCAGGGGTCAGCAGCCTTTCAGAAGTGGTGTGCCGACTCTTCATTTATTCACTCTAATTTAAGGTTTTGCGTGCCGGTAATACATTTTAACCTTTTTAGAAGTTCTCTTTCTAGAAGTCTATAATATATAACTAAACTATTGTTGTATGTAAAGTAAATAAGGTTTCAAAATGTTTAGAAGTTTCATTTAAAATTTAAATTAAAATGCAGAGGCCCCCGGACCAATGGCCAGGACCCAGGCAGTGTGAGTGCCACTGAAAATCAGCTTGCATGCCGCCTTTGGCACACGTGCCATAGGTTGCCTACCCCTGATATAGAGGCTTCAGGATCAGACTGTATTTACATGAACACATCTACTCTAAGTATCCAGCAGACAGAGCTGAGCTGCCCAAGTGATCAATTTTGGCTGGTGTTGGGTTACAAATCACTGTCTCCATCGATGCTGACTTGGACTCCTTATTCATTTCATGGGTGGCGTACCCGAGCCCACTTATCCACTGACACTTTAAAAACCCTTGCACCCCAATCTGGGTCTATGCCAGTTATGCAATATGTATGTATCTTTTCATCCCTGCAAACGATGTCTGTAACCCCTATAACCCAGCCTGACCCCAGATGTACAGTACCTACCTTCCCTCTCAACCTGTGTATATTTCATTTCAAACATTTACTTTAATAAAAAATTTTAAATGTGGGGGGTCATGAAATGTTGTTATCCTTATTGTATGAGTAAAGGACAGCAGAACTGTACTTAGCCTGCCTGAATGAGGGAGTCTTTCCCAGTGTTTAATTTGTTTGAGGGCTTGCCAGGGCTGAGCCCCAGCACCTCTAGGCTGAGCAGTTCATAGCCCTGGTGGGATCTTTGGGCTTGCCACATCAGTTATGAAAGTAACACACTTGCTTGAGCCCTGGCACCTCTTTCATTACAAATTAAGCACTGGTCACCCACAACTGAACAGCACTCCCTAAGCAGGAGGTTTGGATGCCATATCCTAGTGAAGAGAGAGAGAGAGGGTGGGGCACAGGTGTTTTGCTTGGTGGTGTGGGCTTTCCCTAAGAGTCACAGGCACTATTTGACTGCTTTTCTCTCCTGTTTAGAGAGAGAGATGGTGTTGCATCCCTGTCCATCCTTGCTAATAACCATTGATGGACTTAACCTCCATGAACTTATCTAGTTGTTTTTTTTTTAACCCTGTTATAATTTTGGCCTTCACAACATCCCTGGCGAAAATTTCCATGGGTGACTGTGTGTTGTGTGAAGAAATACTTAGTTTGGTTTGTTTTAAACTTGTTGCCTATTAATTTCATTGGGTTGAACCCTGGTTCTTGTGTTAAGTGAAGGGGTAAATAATACTTCCTTATTCATTTTCTCCACACCAGTCAAGATTTTATAAGCCTTTGTCATATCTCCCTTAGTTGTCTCTTTTCCAAGCTGAACAGTCCCAGTCTTTTTAATCTCTCCTCATATGGAAGCTGTTCCATACCCCTACTCATTTTTATTGCCCTTCTCTGCACCTTTTCCAATTCCAATATATCGTTTTTGAGAGAGGTGACCAGAACTGCACTTAGTATTCAAGATGTGGGCATATCATGGATTTATATGGTAAAATTGGAGGAGCTTGGTTTGCCAGACTGATCAGCTAAGCCAATATTGGCAACCTATCTGAAAAGACTGGAAACACCATGCCTCTGGACTGCCTCAACATGCAGAAAGCCTTATAAGCCAGTCACTGTCAAAGCCATTTTTAGAAGAACTTAATGAGGCTGTTAAGAATGCTGGAGACACAACTCAGTTTATGTGAACCAACATGGCTGTTGCATCATACTTTCTTTTTAAGCAAGAGATGCCACACACTGCAAACTGGAGGTCAGTGTTAAGTGCATTGTCACTTGTTAATCCTGAAGTTGGACGCTGGTTTCGAACAAGATTGGCAAATGCTCGCTATCTTTCTGGAAAAAACAACTCAGTTGACTCTCTAGAAGCATGCGGTACAACAATGAAAGACTCAGCAGATGAAAAAATGAAGAACTTTCTTACCATATTCAAAAAATGTGCATACGTGGCCGATGAATGCACCAATGCAAATAGGCATCAAGTATTAAGTCATTGTGTATGTTATCTTGATGTCCATGATAGGCTAGTAGATGCAGTTTAGATGTTCAGGTTATAGAAGACACCATCAGCTGCATCTGTGACATCTTAGAAGAGTTTAAATACTTGTAAATTGAACCCCAGATGGCTGCTTATGCATTTGATGGAGCTGCAAACTTCTCTGGAAGACATGGTAGAGCACAAGCTTTACTCAGAGAAAAGTATAACCCTAATCTTTCCTATATACATTGCAGAGGCCACCTACTCCAGCTCGTGCTAGTACAAGCTGCAGAATCTTCAAAAGATATTAAAAGCTATAAATGTAATGGCTTTTTTATACTCTTCTTTTTCAGCAAGAGTCCAAAAGGACGGAATGTCTTGGAAACAAATAGAAGATACACTGGGACTGGAGTTCTAATTAGACAAACCTGGGAAAACCTGCTGGCTTTCTCATGAGCAAGTCTTGGCTGTTGTCTTAAAATTATTGCAACCATTATTACTGGCTTTGGAAAGTATCCAACAAGATAGGACAGATCTAAGTAGTGAGGTTGGTGGGCTACTTTTGTTACTAAGTTCAGAGAAGACTATCACCATTCTCTCTCTTGTAAGTCTACTGTTGAAACCACTTGGGTCATTAAACAATGTAATCCAGGCATCTGCTACAACAGTAATAGATCTCTGTCCATCAATAGAAGCTACCCTTGGATCAATCAGAAATATTCATTGAAAATGTACTCCATAAGTGAAGATGACAAGAAGTGTTTGTTAAGCCAGCTGAAAAAGTACACAGACTTGATTCTTATAAATCTACAGTAGCGATTTCTGGTTTCTGCTCCACCTCCATGTAGCTTTTATAGATGCCTGTCTTATAAAACACTTACAGTTGAGTGGAGTGAGGCACTACCAGAAATGGGGCTGCCATGTGATCACGACAGAATAGAAAATTTTGAACACAGAGTGGAATATCATACAACGAACTAATGAAGATTTAACTTCAACTTCTTCTTTATCATCACTAGGGGTTTGACCCAATCTTTGTGCTATATTTCCTGGGATGAAAGAAGTAGGAATTCACCTCTTGCTACTCCCAGTCACGAGCTACAGTTGAGTGTTCTTTTTCCTCATTGAATAGAATTTTGTGTTCTGAAAGAAGTCGCCTTCTGCCTGATCATGAGCATATCATGAAGAACTGGAAGTAACGGACACACAAGAAGACACCAAAGAGTTGTACAAAAATTACAACAAGAAACAAAGAAGGATGTAGATGTTGTGCTTCATAGTAGGCTTGAGTAGCCAACTTTAATTTCTGGGATGATTTTAAAACATGAGTTAAATCTAATAAAATGGTTGTGAAACATTTTTCAGTTTTTATTATGATACCATACAGCCCACCTTCACCTTTGCAGTCTCAAGCCTCGTTGGTCCTCTCCCATATATTCGAACACCTCCCGTAATTTCAGTTCCTGGGGAAAACACTAAAGGTCTGTCTCTTACAGCTCCCCAAATCTTATTAGTGGCATTTTCATTGTGTTCGGATCCTTCGGGGGGTATGATATAAAACATGTTAATGTAAGGAAAAAATAAACAGGTTACTCTGTTGTCTGTTGTGTAAGGTGGTTACAGGTTCCTGAGTGATTTTTTTCCAGTCTTCTAGTTTTACGTAAGTGGTCTGTTTTATGTTAGCAAACACCATGTGAGCAATTAGCAAAATCACAGATAACAAAACTCTTTCCAAAGCCAAAGACTACTTATTTTCTAATTTCCCCCCTTTCTCTTTGCCCTGATCATCTCTGGTGTATAGTTGAGATTCTGTGCATCTCTGGCTGTAGATTTCCTGTTGCCTGTTGGAATTCCCCCTCTGTGGGGCCCCAGTTGAGTTTGAATGGTTATGTAAGGAGTTTTGTTTTATTCTGGTCTGCGCCTCTGCTGCTGTTAGTTGAAATGGATTGCAGGCAGAGTGAATGGGATCAGATCTGAGCAGCGTGCAACTTTGCTGCTCAAGCCACCAGAGAGAGAAGAGATGCCTGCCCACATACCCACACACCCCTCACTTACATGCTCTTCTTCTGCCTTTTAAAACCTTCCCCTTTCTCAAGAGTGGCTGGGGTTACTGCCTCTGATTTAGCACATGTGCTGATTCCAAGCTAACAGGACAGAACAGTTCTGGTGATTGGTTCCTAGCTATCCAGCGCCTACCTTACGCTGGACTGTGCAGTTTGAGTATCTGAGCAAGGGAGGGAGATAGTGACACTTCTATTGAGGGTAGAAACTAGGCATATTTAACCAGTAATAGAACAGTGACCCCACTCAGCCACAGCTGAGTTCTGGAGGATATATGCTCACAGATTCCCACACACCGGGTTTGTGGAACAGAGCACTAAGTGCTATTTACCAAAGTTATTTTCAGGAACCTGAAGCACCAGGATTTTACTTAGTCTGTGTTCCGCCCTGGACTACTTTGTCACTGGGCATTTTCCCAGTTACACATTCACAAAGCTAGCAGAGCATCTTTAGTGCTTACTGTGCTCCTGGCAGAGATAACAAACTGTTGGGAGTGACTAGAAACTTTTGGCCTGAGGACCCTGAGACTAGAATAGCTGAGGAGGCTGATAACTTGTTGCCATATTGACCTGCCGCTAAAACGCTGAACCAGCCACTTGGTCACTGACGGAGATCTTGCCTCAGTCAGCAGAGTACTGTGAGCAGCATGTTACTCTTGGATGAGTCTCAGCAGTTTCCAGGTAAGATGCAGGTTTTTTTTTTTTTTTTAGTCTTTCTTTTCCTGCTTTATGGTGACACTATTCATTTTAATACCTCCATGTTGGTATATGGCATTTGATACTTGGAGAGTGCCCCCTAGAATCGCTCGCTTGGGATCCAAGGGAGTTTTGCAAGGCATGGTTTTTGATTTAGCATTTGTCTGACAGTGATGGATTTGGCTCAGTTTTCAGGGCCTTTCAATGCACATATAATTCTGACTGAGCAAATTTAAGAAAAACGTTCCTTGCGTAGTGATATTTGTTTGTTTGTTTATTTGCATTTACTAGTTTTGTTTGTAAAATTGACATTTTTAGTAAAGGAAGTGATTAAAACCTCCTGTATCTGTCTGACGGGATCACAGCTCTAGTTTCTGTGGCTCTTTGAGTTGTAGGAGTAGTTATTTAGTGAACAAGGATGTCATATTTTCAGTATCCTCTGTCCTTTTCCCTTTTTTGATTCATTTCTTGCTTTTTCCTCTGTTCCTGATGGAGTTCTAAGAACACATGTTAGTGAAATCCTTGCTGAGAGAGGATGGTGATAACGTATTGAAGCCACTTGCTACTTGTTAAACCCTTGCTGACAACTGCAATACCTCAGGGCACTGGTCAAGCAATACATGATCTCTCTAGCACCATTCCCTATTTCCTAGCAGTCTCTAATTTGTGTCTGGCTGCCGAGAACTGCTCAGCTCTTTTTTTCTTTGTTTTCCCTCTCCCATTAAGGGGGGATGTGCTAAGGAATATCGACATATAGTTTGCCTCATTGAGGTGGAGCCTCTAAAATTGGTCTCTAATGTGAAGAAGTAATGTTTGAGAGAAACTTCTCCTTTAGCCATTTACACTTACTGTACTACATTTTGGTTTTAGTATCAGGTGGACCCTATATCAAAGATGGAGCTCTTTTCTTCTTACCCCACCGGAAGGATATAGGTTATGGGATCTATTGCTCTAGCTCATGAACCTCATGTAAAGGAAACAATGGACTCTGCAGGGTCCACCTTTAAGTTCCCTATCATGCATAGGGCCCCATGTGTGTGGTCCTCGTTTGGAGTAAAAGCAAGCAGTTCAGTGTGTGTCGGACCAGTAAACAGCCTCATGAAGTCTTATTAGAATCCATTTTGTTCGCTTTATGTGCCTTTTATCTGGAAGAGTGACTGTGCAGGCAGGATGAGTAAACCAAATCTGAAAGGGAGGGCATGGATAGAAAAGGGAAGGGGATTAAGTTCAGAATGACTTGGATAAACTAGGAATATGGAACATATAAATGATTTATGCAACCCAATGTAGGGTAACAGAGTTTAAGATGGGGAAAAAATAAGAAGGGAAGGTGGTTTCAATGGTGATACACTTGAGGTTACAGATTAGAGATGGGGAGAGCTCCAGGTTAGAGTAAAACCAAGAATTATAAATGGAAAGATCTAGTTGGTGAAAATTATGAAAGCTGGGGCAAGACCACAGATTAGTCCTGCACAGCATTGTATAGCACAGGGATTGGAGTTTGAGGCTTGAGCTCTGTCCTAGATTCCAGGCTGTCAGAGCACAGACAGCTCTGAGGGTTGAGGGAGAATTTTGCTTGTGTTCTGCAGCAGTCCCTGTCTGGCTGGTGGCGTTCTGGAGCAGCCCCTCTCCAATGACAAGGATGTTTGCAATGGTACATGTTTTTGGGAAGGATTCATTTAGAGGATCCTCAGGACTTGGGTTTCCTGCATCATGTGTGTGGGGGATTTGATGGGCGGGGGGGAGGGAGAATAGAATTCTAGGATGCTTCACAAAGTTAAGTTAGAATAGTTTCCCATTCTTATTTATTTGTATTGGCATAAAGCCCTGATCAGAGATCGAACACTGTGTACTTATTAATTTTCAGAGGGGTAGCCATGTTAGTCTGGATCTGTAAAAAGCAACAAAGAGTCCTGTGGCACCTTATAGACTAACAGATGTATTGGAGCATAAGCTTTCGTGGGCGAAAACCCACTTCGTCAGATGTACAGATGTATTGGAGCATAAGCTTTCGTGGGTGAATACCCACTTCGTCAGACGTACATTACATGCGTCTGACGAAGTGGGTTTTCGCCCACGAAAGCTTATGCTCCAATACATCTGTTAGTCTATAAGGTGCCACAGGACTCTTTGTTGCTTTTTACTAAATTTTAGTAATCCTCATCAGTGATACTTTGTTTTGCAGCCACTTTTCATCTCAGGATCTCAAAGTACCTTGAAAACAATTCAGCATTACAGTTACCCCTGTGAGGTAGTGGGGAAAAGCTCAGGCACAGAGAGGTTAGGTAATTTGCACAAGATCACACAATGTGTCAGTGGCAGAGCTAGGAATAGAAACTCCTGTCTGGTTCTGCACAGATTGGCTCTCTCTCTCTCTCTCTCTCTCTCTCTCTCTCAAATGGCTCTTGATTGGTCTAATTCAATATACAGCTCTTTAGGGGTAGATCAACCACTACGTGCTGGGGACACAGCATTATGTTCCCAGTTGCCAGCGCTGCATTTTGTAACATGTTTTGGGATCTGGAAATTTTCCAAATTTTTATGGTACCACCATGTGGTGAAATTTTGCGGTGTTACTGTACACTCTCTGCACCCTATTTCAGCTGAGTATATCATCATGTAAGGTAAATGACTGACTGCTAATGGAAAAAACCAAACCACAAGGCCCCTTCTCTGTTATGGCAGCGCTGATTGTAATATCTTCCTTCAGTGAGCCCAGTGCAGGACCAGTCCTTGTTGTGGGAACACTGTTTTCTTTCTGGAATCTATTGAGCCAATTGTTCCTATCTTAAATGTTATGGGTCTGGGGTAGATAGTGGTGCCTCCTCTTGATATCGTGGCTGCTTCTTCAGGCTTTGACTGATGTGATTCTTCTGAATACTTTTGCAGCCCTTTTGTGTTCTGTGTCAGATTGGTTCAATGCTCCTGTCTCAGAGTATGCTGAACAGCACCAATATTTTAGAATGAACCCAAAAACAAATAGTTCTCCAAGCTCTGATGTTTCATGTCAATCTTATTCAGCTTTTCAAGGTGCTTTCTGTTATTCTGGCCGCGGAGAACAAGAGAAATGCTAAGGCACAGCAATGACACAGTGACTCAAACTCTTGAATTTGCATCTTTCTTCAAGTGAAGTCTTTCTAATTAAACAAAGTCCTTAAGAATTCCCCTGAAATTATTTTATGGACTGAAGCAGAAAGTGGCAATTGAGTTGAGGCCTGTGGTTTTTTTTATTCTAAATACCATATCCATTTTTCCAGTAAAAATTATGTTTAAGGAAGGAAGTCTAGTCTAGTGGTCTGAGTGTAGGGCCAGGGCTAGGAATTCAGGAGTTCTCATCTCAGCTCTGATACTGACTCTGGCTTCAGCGAAGCTACCTAATTTCATTGCCTCATTTTCCCTGTCTGTAAAATAGGCATGATATTTACCTACTTCACATAGCTATCCTGAGGATCGATTAATGCTTGTTAAAGCCCTTTGACATAAAATGCTATGTAAGTGCCAGGTATTACTGTTTCACCGCTCTTTCATTGCACCATTGCCACCATAAACAATACCAGTGATGGCAAAGGGGCACTCAGACACTGAAGGATACTTTGTGAAGGGATTGTCTTTCATGCAGCTCTTTAAACACTGATCAAGATTAAATATCCTTTTTTCTAAACAAGCCCTGAATGAGGCTGTGGTGAGGGCTGGGAGCAAAGATTAATGTAAAGTTCTATTTGCTGTAGTTGTTTTTTTTGCCGTTTTGGTGGCCTTGGAAGCGTGTGGCAGCAATAATCTCCTCTTTATTATCTCTCATTACCCTGAGGCTATCCTAGTATAAAACTAATACCATGACTCCCAACCTCCTACAGTAAACTAATCCTTATATAATCATTGCATAAGGCAAAATGCCTGCTCCCTCACCTTCTCTGCTCATCCTGTTTTCCGAGCCCCTGAATATTACATGGATCTACAAAAATAATGGTAGTTTCAAGACTGACCCATCTTGCAGGACACATGATAAGCCGAGGAATATTTCTGTTTACTGGGGCTGAAATTTTCAACTTTGGTGCCTAATGCCATATTTAAGCACTTAAATGAAAATGGCCTTATTTTTAGAGGTTCTGAACTTCCATTTAAGTCAGTAGGTGCTCTGTGTAAAATCGGGTCACTTTTATTTTGATACCTAATTTTTGGCAGCCTAGTTTAAAAAATATATCCTGGGTTACTAGAATACTGGTTAACTGGGCTAACCAGAAGGCAAGGTTTCAGTCCCTTCCTACATACAGTTACTGAAGTAGCAGCTTGCTGAAAACTTCTCAGCTCTGGAGACTGAAACATTTCCTGGCTTTATAGCATTGGAGTCATGCAGACGTTAGTTTTGTCTAACTAAATTGGGTGTGGAGGAGGATGATTGCAAGGACAAATGTGAGTGAATCACAGATGGGTTAATACTAAATGATGGAGTACAGTTCCATGATTTTGGGGTGTATTGGCTAGTGCCTGAATTGTGTGTGTATGAGAGGGCGGTTTCATTTAATATTTTGAGGGTAGTGGTTATAAAAGTCAATACATTCTAGATTTTATAATCGGGATGCTGAATAATAATACCCTGCATTTCTCTGGGTCCTTCCATCTGAGGATCATAAAACACTATGTGAATATTTTATTGAGCTTTACAACATCCCTGTTGGGGTGATGGTACATCTGTGTCAAAGCTAGAAATAGAAAGCAGGTTCCCTAGCTCTCAGTCCTGGGCTCTAGCCATTAGACCATGGTTCTTGGCATAGATTAGGAAGAGGATGTTATTTGAACAGTGGCATGCATTTCAAATTTTGTGTGTTGGGAGTAGTGCTGTCTAGCACCTAGACTAAGAGGGGGGCTGTTATGGGATGGATGTAGTTATACATAGCTGTTCCAGCCAAGACCAAGCTACCTGCTTTCCTCCTTCAGCTCGGGGTGTCGATGTTTGTAAGTGTGTTCCATACAAAAGCTTATATAAGTGCTCTTTAGTGTTTATGTAACTCGGGTCGCTTTAGTGTATGCAGCAGTGAGGCCTGGCCAGAACAAGAGCTTTTGGATATCTGGGATCTCGTTCTTCTTGCATAATCCCAGGGTTAGAAGATACATTGTCTGTCACCAAAGTTGGCCTTTTGATGTTCCAGTTTGCCTCTAAGCACTCTTGGCCCTTTTCATTCCTTCTCCATTTTTGTGTTGCTTCTTTCTGTCTCCTTTTTTTCCTGTTTGATTGGTGGTTCTTACTTGTGAATGATTCTTTTAGGCCAGGAAATAAGTTTTCTTGTGTAGCATACATCATCTGCAACTGATGCACTATGAAAAACTCAGAAAAAGAGAGGGAATTTTTAATTTTTTTTAAACTTCCAGTGTTGTGGGTTCCTTCACAGCCAGAAGGAATTTGGAGATTGCTCTCCTCCTCTCCCTTCAAGATTTCTCCTTTTCTTACTTCCACCCCTATAACTGTGTCCTGAAGAGTCTTCAGTGGTACCTTCTTCAGAGCCTGTTAACATATTATCCCTCCATCCCAGAGCCAGATGGGAGTCCTGTTATACAAAGCGCTCTGCCTTGTTCCCTCTCTCTGCAGGCCCCAAAGATGCTGCCTTTATACTACAGTGAGTGATCACTTTATAAATATCTAGAAAAATGTGTTACTAGAACTGCAAGTGAAGCTGTTTGTTATACTCCTACGACATACTCTGCCTCTAGTTTTTGAGACCGGTACAAAAGAGAGACCTGGCGTTGTTAACTTCTAGATAAATCAGCAGTGCTAATGAGGACAACGGAGTTGATATGTGTGCTGTGTGACAGGCCAGAGGAAGCATCAGTCATCAGAAGGAAAGCTCCAGGGCTTGAGCATGTACAGACTGGAAGATTCACTTTTGTGCCTCAGAGTATAGCCATGATCGTGACTCATAGCAAGGTACAAGCTATAGAGGTCTACACTGTGTGCAAATCTGAGGAGGGAGAGTGAGTGGGAATTAGGTTATGTACCCTCTAATGATTGCTTTTCATACAATTGCCATTTCTTTCGTCAGTGAGAGTAAGGTATAGGCTATGCTAAGAGAGGCTGCTGTGCTTTCCAAGGGATCAGAGTTTAGGGTCCCTAAGCAGTAGTGACCGACTTTGTCCAGCTGAGGTCAAGATGAAGCATTGCCTGCTGGGAGCAGTAGTCTCTACAAGTTGCATCTCTGCAACAAAGACTTTGCTATGCACTGCAGACTTCTGAGCTGCATTGGGCTACTCCTGCAGGGTGAGGGGATGCCTCACTTGGCTCTTTAGCAAACTTCTCCGGTGGAGTGACATTGAAAGTTGTTTTCTGCAGTCCTCTGTTCAGTCCCCACAAGGCAGGAGTGCCGGAACAGGGAGCGCCAGGGGGCCATGGCTCTCCGACTTTCTGAAAGTGGAGGGGCCTGTCCTGTCCACTTTTCACCATCGGCCCCACTCCTCCTCTTCCCCCCAGACCCCAACCAGCTGGGGAGCTTGAGCAGCTGTGGGGAGCTGCAGACCCTCCATTTGCCCGGGGGGAGGAGTGAGAACAGTCCCAGGCCCGTGTCCCTGGACCTCCCACCCAGGGCCGGTGAGGGTTCATGGCTCCCCACAGCTGCCCGGGTGGCTCTTACCATGGCTTTGAGGCCTGGACCCCCAGCCGGAGCAAGGTCGGGGTAAGAGCCGCACAGGTAGCTGTGGGGAGCAAGGGTCCCTCTTCCTGCCCTGGGCGGGGGATCTGGGGTGGGGTGGGGACACAGGCTGGGGAGGGCAGGCTCCCTGGCTTCTGGCTTGGCCAGGGATGGGGCCTTGGGGGGAAGAAGGGGATGGAGCGGGCCACAGAGGGGGCAGGGGTCCCTCCCCCCCAGGGCCGGTGCAACCCATTAGGTGACCTAGGTGGTCACCTAGGGCACTAACATTTGGGGGGCAGCAACCGCGGTGGCCGGATCAGCGACCGCCCCGGTAGTCAGCGGTATTTTGGGGGCGGGATCTTCCGCCGCCTAGGGCGGCAAAAAAGCTGTTGGTCGCTCCTGCTTCCCCCGCCCCACACACACTTTTGGGAAGGCGCCGCTGCCCCTGCCACAAGGTAGGCTTGAGTGGGGAAAATAGGAAAGGGGAAGTAGAGTGACTGGAAAAGAGCTGATTACCTGGAGAAGCAGAAACTGCAGGTCAGAAAAGAGAATGTGAGTGAGAGAAAAGAGGAAGATAGCAAAAGCTAAGAATGAAATGTAGCGGATCACAGACCTAGGTGAAAGGGCTACCTGTGATGGATACTGGTTGTAGAGCTGGCTGTCTATACAGCATGATGATCTATTCAAGGGGAGGGGTGGGGAAGATTTCTTGTGTATTCCCCTGGGCCCTGCTAGCTTTCGGGGGACCAGGAAAGAGTGGTTGTATATGTGTGCTGGGGTGGGTGGGTGTGTCAGCTTATGTAATGGTTACATAATTAGTTCTTTGTTAGGCTGTTCTGGGTAGGAGGGGCCTAAAGCTGCTTTGTTGCTTGAAGGGCTGAGGCTGATTATTTTAAAACGAGAACAGAGTCTTTTTTCTCTCTAATTAGCTGGCCTGGTAGAAACTGCAGAGGTTTTCAAAGGCTCTGGACCCTGCGAGCTGGTGGGGACTGTTTTCTTTTCCTTCCCTAAGAGAGGTGGATTAATTTGTATGGGCACATATCGCCAGGGATTATCATAGAATAATGGAAATGCAAGGCTGGAAGGGACCTTTAGAAGTCATCAAGTCCAGCCCCTTGTGCAGAGTGAGGCAAGACCAAGTAAACCTAGACCATTGCTCTCAGGTGTGTGTTCAGTCTATTCTCAAGAACCTCCAGTGATGGGGATTCTGCAGCCTCCCTTGGAAGCCCGTTCCAGTGCTTTATATCTTTATAGTTATAAAGTTTTTCCTAGTATCTAACCAAAATCTTCCCTCTTGCAGATTAACCCCATTACTGCCTGTCCTTCCTTCAGTGGACATGAAGAACAATTGATCACCGTCTTCTTTATAATGCTGCTTAATATATTTGAAGATTATCAGGTCCCCTTCAGTCTTCTTTTGTCAAAACTAAACATGCCCAGGAAAAGAATTAAATGGAATTCCTGACCACATTGAGCACCGACACCTAAAGTGGCCTTGAGGCCTACCTGCTAGTCTGGCAGTGGTTGCAGCATGGGCGGTGGGTGAACCATGGGCTTGGGGAGGCTAGCTCCCGTCCTGGCCCCCCCCTTCTGCTTCAGCCCCCCCTTCTGTCCCTCCCAAGCCCAGCGCCTCCCAGTACCTCCCAGCCTTGGGGCCCTGAGTCCCTCCAGCCTAAGAGCACCTGGCAGATGGCACAGACACCCCCAACCCCAAAGTCCCGGGCAGGTGGCACATGTCCCTTCCTCCCCCAACCCTGGAGCACTGGGTGGGGCAGCAGCACGTGGCTTCCCTCCCTTCCCAGCCCTGGAGTACCCGGTGGGTAGCGTGGAGACCCTCCTTCCTCCCAGCCCTGGAATGCTGAGAGATGCAGCCCCAGCACAGGGGGCTTCCCCAGTGCTGGGTGGCCCCGTCCCATCCGCCCTTGCCCCAACCCTAACAGGCTTCACTTCCCGGAAGAGAAGCAGCCTGCCTGGGCTGGGGCCAACTAGCAGCAGGAGGGGGCCTTGGGGCAGAGTATGAGCGGAGCCACATGGGGCTTTTTGAGGAGGCATAGCCTTCCCCAGCCTATTATACACACCATGGGTTGGAGAGGAAGCAGTTGACTCTTCACCATGGAGTCTGCAAATATCAAGTGTAGTCCATGCTCCTCTGTGCACTTATAGCTGCTGTGCAGGACAGAACTGTGTGCAATGTATACTGTGCACCAGAGATAGGCTTGGAAAGATTAGATTTTTATTGGTAAATATCGGTAAACGCTGGTTCACTGTACACACACACACCCATGAAAAATATATCCAGCAATAATGATAGAAATTTACTGATTGGGAAAGTAAGAAAAATGCTCCTTGAGAACTTATTAGAGTTTGATTTAAGGATATTTACTTTGTATATTTTGACATGTGATGTTGACAGTTTGTGTTTTAACAGTAGAAAGCTTTAACTTTTTGAATATCAATATCTACTCGCATTAAACAATTGTCTGATTCCACCCCCCCCCCATAGTTTTCCACAACTGTGAATATTTAAATACATGAAAATAAAAAATGCTTAAAACCTATAATTTTGCATTGTGGGATATTTGCAACAATCCCCCTGGCTTTCAACAGTGGCTGCAGGGGCTGTGTATGGTTGTGGTACACTTTGTGCACCTAACAGAAGATGCCTGCTGTGCATGCTGTACACCACTGCAGCTTCCACCTGTTAATTTGCAGCAGTAAAAGTTGCAACAGTGCAATTCTATGGTGCAGACAGAGCATATATGGGCAGGTCTAAACATCTGAGTTAGGAGACCTAATTACAATGTGGCTGTCCTCTGATTGTTAGAAAACGATTCTAATCTCTCATGCAGATGGGGTGTGTCCAAGGTCCAGGTACAGAACACTGTCACGGTCCTATCTGCCTTACAAACTAGAACCAGGTCTCTTGACTTAATTGTTAGTGTAGAAGGGCCATTGTGCCTCCATCTACGCTAGTCTTTAGCTGAATGAGTAAACAGTTGGTGACATAACTATTATTTATTTGTGTTAATACAAGTGATAGCACTTAGGATCCCCAGTCACGGATTGGGACCTGGTTGTGCCAGATGCTGTACAAACACACAACAAAAAGATGGTCCTTGTCTTAAAGTGTTTACGGTCTAGTTGGTTCTAAATATGGTTTGTGTTGACACACAGCACATTGGATACACGGTTAGTAACCACAGAAGCTAAACCAGATTCATCCTTGCCAGCTGCCTGGGCTGGCACATGACTGTTGTCCTGTATCCAGGTTGTAACTCTGTTTAGCTAAACCCCCCGAACTGTGCCAGTGCAGCCAGTTTGGCTGGTGGGCCTTCCTCTGGAACCCTGGGTGGGTAGGATTATCCAGTGTGCAGTGCTGCACATGTTGCTGGTGGCACTCTCTTGGCTGAGGCAGTCTGGAATAACTGCCCAGACTTTTCCAGAGGGCACTGACGGTGTAAATATGGTTAGGCAGCTGTGGATGTACAAACATGGTTGACAAATTGTTACATTGTGAAAAAAGCTGCTTATTGAAGCTGTCTCAGGTTAGCAGTTCAATCGAATGTGTAGTGGGAGCAGTGCTGCTGTAACATTCCTTCACTCCCTCTGTCACAAAGAGAAAAAGTGTTACTAGTGCAAGACTGATGGGAGATCAGTGTTTAGCACAAGATCTAAACTGTCTCTACAGTAGGGAATTTAACAAAAATAAACCCCACTGGTTCTAATGTCAGCTCAGCTGCACAGGTGTTAGAGCCACTGGGGGTTGTAGCCTAGACAAGATTCCAGTATCTTCTGGTAGTTTGTGTGTGTTGAGCCTACAGCTTTATTTAACATATTCTTGCTCAGGTAAGAGTGGGTTTTTTAAAAAATTCTGGGCACAGCTGTGTGTCACCTAATGTGTTAAAGATGGTTTGGCGCAAATGTAGAAGAGAGGAAGGAAAATACGTGCAGAAAAGTAAATATGTGGAGAGACTGAAAGACAGATAGGGAAACATGTTTTGGATACAGCTCCACCTTCCTCTGTGTAGATTCTGAATTGTGTTTGCCCTGCAATACCCTCTACTGGTATTCTGCTGGAGAATAGTCAGTGCAAAGAGAAGAACGAGTGCTGCATCAGTAATTGTCAGGGGGCAGAAAGAGAGATGGTTCCCTCTCCAAAATGAATATGCCTTTATGTTTCCTCTCTAATTGTGTCCAGGTCTCAAGGGCTCAGAGTAGGATGGCAGCAGGGAAACCAATGGCTTTGTTTGGCTCTGGGAAAGTTACTGGTTTAATGACTCATCCTGTAGAATGTGGTCACGTTGCTGCTGTTGCTGTTTCCCTTTGCCCTATTTTATCCAATCTTTTGATCTAGTTATATAATTGTGAATCAAGACAAAGCAATGTTAGACCTGTGGGTAATGTGACCAAGCTGCATCTTTATTCAAATAGCAGAGCTCTTATCTGGGAAGCCCAGGAAACTGGCTTATTTTCTGAGCACCGATTTCTCCCTGTGAATGAATGTAATGCATGGTCTGTGAGCCTGTTTTGTTTAGGGAGGCATGTTGTAGTAGTAGACTCTAAAGCCTTGTCTATGCTAGAAAACCCACCAGGTTCATAACACTGAGATCAATTTGTCTATGTCTACATTTGTAGCAAAACAGTGTTCCCTGTTCAGCACAAGGTAAACTGTACCTATTGCTGGCACCTGTTGCTGATAACCATTCTTCTAGCGTAGACAAGGCTTAATAGTATGGATATGCATAGAAAATGGCCCATTCTGTGGCTCAGGATGTGCTGTGTTCAGAAGTCCTGCACTAATTCTGATTTAGATTGGGGGCAAATGCAGTTAGTTCTGGGAGATGTCTAATGGAATCTCTGCTGGGCTGAGCTTGCAGTACTGTTCACTTTGCTCAGCTAGCAAAATACTGTTCTTGGGACTCCAGCTTTGAGGGGAATAAATTGGTGGCAAGACTAATGTAATTGGTGTGTTAATGTGGCAGCCTCTAGTGGCACCTGTGTGCATGATGTGTTACACTGGTTGGTCCTGCTAGTGAAGGCAGGGGGCTGGACTAGATGACCTTTCGGGGTCCCTTCCAGTTCTATGAGATAGGTGTATCTCCATATATAACATTCATTACCGCAGCCATCTCTCCTTCTGCATAGAATCATAGAATATCAGGGTTGGAAGGGACCCCGAAAGGTCATCTAGTCCAACCCCCTGCTCAAAGCAGGACCAATCCCAGACAGATTTTTACCCCAGATCCCTAAATGGCCCCCTCAAGGATTGAACTCATAACTCTGGGTTTAGCAGGCCAATGTTCTCCTTTCAGAGGGGACTCCACTAGTTTCCAGAGATGCTGGTATCACTGACATATTGCCTGTTTTCCTCTTTCTTGTCACAGCCTTCCACCCTCCCGCCCCCCGTATCTATTTCAAAGGCAGACCCTTTTCCAGTCACTGTAGTTCTCTGATTTAACTCTTTGCATAGGAGGAGCAGAGTTGATCCTGAGATGGGGTACAGGTTATCCCTCTGCTGTTAAAATTGGACAGCAGTTTTCATGGCATGCTGGACCATTTTCCTTTTACAAAGCTTGTTGGAACTTCCGTCCCAAGAGGAACTCGTTGCCAGGGGATGCTGTGACGGCCAATCGTGTAACGGGGTTCAAAAAAGAATTAGATAAGTTAGTGGAGGATAGGTCCATCAATTGCTATAAGCCAAGTTGGTCAGGGATGCAACCTCTATGCTCTGGGTGTCCCTAAATCTCTGCCTGATGCTGGGGCTGGACAACGGGATGAGTCACTCGATAATTGCCCTGTTCTGTTCATTCCCTCTAAAGCGTCTGGCACTGGCCACTGTCAGAAGACAGGATACTAGGTTATATGGACCATGGGTCTAACCTATTATGGCCATTCTTATGTTCTTATAGCCCTTAGTAGCACGCATCTAACGCACATTGACTTTTAGCGGCATCTAGACTTGTCGGTTGCCCAAATGCAGTATATATGGATATGGGGTACTTTTTGCTCCCTCTCCTAATCAATACTAATTCTGGCTGCTAGAAGAAAGCGAAGTCTCAGGCCAGAAAACTATGTGCCTGAGTTAGAATCTGTTCACTTTGTTTTCATGTTAGGGCCCTAGAGGGTTTTTTTTCTCTCTGGCTCTGTTTTTAGTGGTGCAGCCTTCTCTTTCACAGGAGACAGATACTGGCCTGAAAACTTTAACACTGTGTTCAGTAGCATCTTCAGGGCAGAAAGGTCAGTTCACAGTTTTGGCCTTCAAAGAAACATACAATCAAATGAACCAGAAGAGGGATGAGTGAGTCCAGTTGGTCTTTGAGCTTGGTCTGGGGTTAGCAGGTGTGTAAAAAACTGCCTGACAGTGTGGGATGGTTGTTTACAATTTGTTCTTGCCCTGTCTTTTCAGACCAGCCCCAGGAAGATGTGTTCAGCAATGACCATGTTCAGCATGGGGACGATGGGGAATGGCAACGCTCTACTTCAACTACCTCATCTCAGAGCGAGCGGGCGGAGCGACTCTTGCAGAACCAGCACAAGAGCCTGGCCTCTGAGGACACCAAAAAGAAGAGGGCTCAGAAACCTTCTCACATGAGGAGGAACATAAGGTGGGCAGCAATAGAATTGGGAAGGGCAGAGGGGTCCCACAGTCTTAATGGGGGAAAGTGGAGTCTATTCGGTTGAATTTATATTGCTTCTAGGCCTTTGCCACCAGCTTCGGTAGCAAACAAGACAGTCTCTTAAAACCAAAGCATTTTACTTGTGGTGGGGTGCAAGTAAACTGTTTGAGATCTCAGAAAATTAACATGTTCAGCTCCACAGCAGCAAATATATGAAATTAGCAAAATAATTCACATATTGGTTTTAAAACCAAATACATGAAAATCAGTCCCACCATTACATTCTAATCAATGCCTGAGTTCAGGGTGTCTCTCTCCTCTGCTAGAGCTGATGATATTGTAAGTAGCCTAAAATGAATCCTTTCCCTGCACTGCTTTATGTGTTTATTTGCAAGAAAGCTCCGGGCACAGCCAGTGACTAAAAAGTTGAAAATCAGTTTCTCCTTCATTTTACATTATAGTAATTTGAGATTTTTTTAGATCCCCTCCTATATTCTGTGACAGAATGTAGGGCTGTAAGATGTTTGCGATAACATTTATTTATGGGGAACTAGATGTCTCAGAGGAGTCATAATGGAATGTGGAGCCTTACACCAGCTGATGGCGGTTTGATGCCCCTTGTGTGAAAAGAATTAGTGGTCTTGATCTGGTTCACATGGCAATTAGTAGTAATTAGCCCTCTTGTTGGCAGCCTCAACCCAAGGAACAATAGTTTAGTGGGCCCTGGATACCAAGATACTTCCTTACTCATAGAGGAGGAGGTGCCTACATTTGAGGGCTAGAGTGAATTGGCAGGGCAGGGTGGGGAAATCTTGGACTGCCACTGATCAGACTGTACCTATATTCTGGATAGAGGAATTCAGTCTTCAGAGCTGCAAATCTCACACCTTTCACATTAATCTGAAAGGGAAAAAATGGAACTTTCCAAAACTCATGGGATTACCTGTAAAGTGGTGTATTTAAGTTAACCCCTAAGCATATTTGGAATGCATGTGGGGTCATGGTTCCTGGAAAGAACTAGGAGAATAGAAAAGTGACTTGAAAGTACTTATTTCCTCTTTTGCTGTTGAAGGCTTTTAGACATGTGCTTTGTCTCCTAACAAATTTCCCTGATGTTGTGCCATTGCTGCTGTACATGGCCTCTAATACCATAGAAATAAATAACATACATATCCTCTGTTGTTTACAGAAAGATCCTTTCAAGTTTACTGCTACTAGGCATCTCAGTATAGACACACACTTGTCCACTCACCTTTTCCATCCATCTAGCATTTTGCCCCTGTCAAACATGAGCCCTTTCCTCACACAACAGTAGCAGTTACAGGCAGTTGAAAAAGCGAGCCGCCTTCCCTAAAATTGTAGTTGTCATGCTATGGCTTTTGGCTATGATGTCCTTTGTCTGTGTAGCTTACATTCTTTCTGGAGCTTGTCATTCCTCTCGTGGGTCAGCTGTGAAACCATCCAAGTTATTTAGGATAGACTGTTTCTGGGTGTAATGAAATAACATTTTCTGTGTTTGCCCATGTGCTCAGAAAGCTGCTGCGGGAGGATCAGCTTGAGGCTGTGACAAAAGCAGCCCAGCTGGAAGAGTTGGAGAGAAGGAAACGACTGGAGCAGCAGCGAAAGGATTATCCGGCAGCCATCCCCACTGTACCGCTAGAGTTCCTTCCAGGTAAGCAGAGAGGGGTGTTCACTAAAGCAAGTTTTAAGAGTAGCAGCTGAAGAGGAGCAGAAAGTGGTGCTCTCCCTAGCCCAGGGGTGGGCAAACTATGGGCATCCGGCCCATCAGACCTTTTAATCCAGCCCTTAAGCTCCCATGGAGGAGCAGGGTTGGGGGCTTGCCCCAATCCTGCACTCCAGACAGGGAGCAAGGACGGGGGGCTTTCCCCACTCCGCGTGTGCTGTTGCTCCACGCAGCTTCCGGGAAGCATTGGCATGTCCCCCCTCTGGCTCCTGTGCATAGGGGCAGCCAGGGGGCTCTGCACGCTACCCCCACCTCAACTGCTGGCTCAGTAGTGCCCATTGGCTGGAAACCGTGGCCAATGGGAGCTGAAGGGGTGGCGTGTGCAGACGGGGCAGCTCTCAGAGCCACCTGGCCGCACCTCCATGTAGGAGCTGGAAGGGGGACATGCCGCTTCTTCCGGGAGCTGTGAGAGGTAAGCCTACACCCCTGACCTCTTCCCACACCCCAACCCCCTGTCCCAGCTGTGATCCCCCTCCCGCACTCCGAACCCCTCAGCCCCAGCCTGGAGCCCCCTCCCCAACCCTCAGACCCCTCCCTAACCCATCCTGAACCCCTAATTTCTGGCCCCACCCTGGAACCTGCATCCCCAGTCCAGAGCCCGTACCCCCTCCAACACCCCAACCCCGTACCTCAGCCTGGAGCCCCTTCCCATACTCTGAACCCCTCTGCTCCATCCCCAGCCCAGAGCCCCCTCCCTCACCTGGACTCCTCATTTCTGGCCGCACTCCCAGCCGGAGCCCTCACCCTCTCCCACACCCCAACCCCCAGTTTTGTGAACATTCATGGCCCGGCATACAATTTCCATACCCAGATGTGGCCCTTACGCCAAAAAGTTTGCCCACCCCTGCCCTAGTCCCACACTCAAACCAAACATCACTCTGAGTAGTTGGTGCAAATGCTCACACTTGTTTCTTTCATGTTTTGACCAGCAGTGAAATACTGGACAATGTAGACATTTAAATTAGAACAGCTAGGCTTCAAAGTCAACACCCATTGAAATGAATGAGGCAGTTCACACTTCTCAGAGCTATTTTTTCCAGGCTGTCTGCAGACCCATGGATACAACATTGTATTAGTTACGCTCTCTTCACATTTTAAAAATGTTATTCACAAACATAAAGACTTAAGAGTAACCACAAGAGTGCCGGGAAAAGATGACCACAGCTGGCCCCATTTAGCCCTAAGCACTTGTGCTTTCTCTACAGGATGTAGTGCAAAGTAAGGAAAAGGGAACTTTATTCCCCTTGTTGTATGGCACTGGATGGTTAAAAGATGGTCCTGTTTTTCTCAGCTTTTGGAACAAAATGGGCTTTGGAGTCTCAGGGCTTGGCTACACTTGCGAGTTACAGCGCAATAAAGGAGCCCCGGGCGCGCTAGCTCACTCTCCGTCCACATTGGCAAGGCATGTAGAGCGCTCTGACTCCGCGGCTACAGCGCTGCTGGTACTCTACTTCGGCTAGAGGAATAACGTTTGCTGCGCCTTGGCTACAACGCACAGGCATCGTGTGAACGAGGTGTTGGGTTACTGCGCTCTGATCGTCCTCTGGAAACGTCCCATAATCCCCTTAAGTCAAGTGGCCACTCTTGTCATTGTTTTTAACTCCTGTAGGAATGCGGAAATGCCCTTTCAAAGCTCCGTTTATGGCAAGCCATTAGTGTGGAATGCTGCGAGTGAGAGAGAGAGAGAGGCGGGGGGTGTGGAGGGGGAGGTCTGCTGCTATCTGAACTTACAAGACAGCATGCTGACATGCTCTCAGCCCCCCAAAACCCCACTCTTTCCCCCCCACATACATATAACATACTCCCTGTCACACTCCACCCCACCCCCCCATTTGAAAAGCATGTTGCAGTCACTTGCATGCTGGCATAGCTGCCCATAATGCACCGCTCCCAGTGCTGCTGCAAGTGCCACAAATGTGGCCACGCCAGTGCACAAGCAGCTGTCAGTGTGGACAGACAGCAGCGCTTTCCCTATTGCACTCTCCAAAGGCGGGTTTAACTCACTGCACTCTATATCTGCAAGTGTAGCCATGCCCTCAGTGAGGAATATACTCCACACATGGCTTATAATAGGGAGCTTCCCAACAATGAGAATCTTGTTTAGAGAAGCATTGAGCACATTGAGGTGGGGAAAAGGAAATGAAATGACCCGCTAAGCTGAGACATAGCAATAGGTTACACAGGAAGAGTTGATTATGGAAAATCCCAGGACTGAGTGACTGGAGCAAGTGTAGAAGGGAATGTTAACTTAACTCTGAACACTTTTGTATCTTTCCTAATTATTATTAGTATTGTTAACTATTGTTTACTATTTTTGTGTAGAAGAAATAGTTTTAAGAACAGCGGAGGCCACTCAGCTTCCACCTCAGGTGCTAGCTGAGGAAGTGATCTGCTTGGATAGCACCAGCAGTGGCAGTGAAGATGACACGAAAGGCATACTACATAGCATTAAAGATGGTAAGGCTCACAACCAATCTATCACACATCCATGTATCTCCCAGACGGTCCCATTTACCCAGTTGCATCCAGCCAGATCTCCCACAAAGCTATCTATCTTCAGATTTTATGTATCTAAAGGTTTTTTTATGAATGTAGTGCTGATTCTGGTAGTCCCACTCCCAAATTGCCCTTAATTAACCTTCCCAAAATGAGCCAAATCACGTTGGGCCAAGCACTGGCTACACCCTGTATTTGAGTATTCAGCTCTGCATTTGAAATTGGTATTTTTGAGTCCTTTGCTGAAAATTAACAGAATTTGACTTCTGTCTACAAGTCCAGTGAAAAGTTAACGCCCCCTCCTCCCTCTGGCTCTTTCACAGAAGTGATCGAATTGAGTTCAGGAGAGGATGAGGCCCTCCAGATTGTGGACAGCAGCGACTCTGCCAACGAGGGAGAAGATGGGGATGGTACTGAAGAGAGCAGTGGCTCTCATGTGAATGACGCCTTCAATCAGTCGGATTCTCTGGGGCAGGTCATTGTCAACATCAACCATCCACCCAATGAAGAGGACATTTTCCTGGCTCCGCAGCTTGCACGGGCAGTAAAGCCTCACCAGGTACAGGAAGTCGAGGCCCAGAACACACAAGGACTTCAGCAAAACCTCCTTCTTATCCCAGGAGCTGAAATCCATGCTGTTGATGTCATGTGGGTTGATGGTTTGCTAGTGATGTTCTTGGCAGAGCTGCCTCCCTGAAGCTTGTGGCCAGGATTTGTGGCAGTGCCCAGTGCAGACAGTTAAACGATGGAGAGAAATTAAAGGAGATCCTGAGCCCCATATTTCTTTGACTATTGTTATCTGATAAGCAGGCTCTTGACGTCTTAGTCCTAGAGCCTGTGCTGTTATGTTGTCAAAATATGTAGAAATACAAATATTTTCATGTTTATAACTTCATTGTTTGTAAATCAAATTCCTTCAAATGCAAAGTATTTAGACTTATTAGAGTAGAGCAGGGGTCAGCAACCTCTGACACGCGGCTCACCAGTGGGGGAGGTGGGAAGCTGCGGCCAGCACATCCCTCGCCCGTGCCACTTCCTGCTGCCCCCATTGGCCTGGGACGGCAAACCGCGGTCAGTGGGAGCCGCGGTCAGCCGAATCTCCTGACGCAGCAGGCAAACAAACTGGCCCAGCCCGCCAGGGTGCTTACCCTGGCGAACCGCGTGCCAGAGGTTGCCGACCCCTGGAGTAGAGTGATGCGCGGAAAAGTTTCAAAACCAGATATTATGACATTGTATTAATAGAGACTTTTCCCCTCTACCTCATGCTTGGATGAGCATTATTTTATCAAATTATTTAAGAACAAAAAACCAACCCAAAGACTGTAGGCTCTGCACAAGCATAAGAATGATCAGGATCATCTTTAAAGAAAAATTTTTATAAGGAATTTTATTGGGTCCTTGTATCTGAAAATACTGCAATGAATCTCTAATTTCCCCTTGTGTATTTATATGCCATATAAACTCATACAGTGTATATGTCAATCTAGCTACATTTCCATTTTGTTGTTTTCCATCACTTCTTTGGCAACTCTTCCATTATTTTCTCTAGATTGGTGGGATCCGGTTCCTGTATGATAATCTGGTGGAATCCCTGGAGAGATTTAAAAGCAGCAGTGGGTTTGGGTGTATCTTGGCCCATAGCATGGGGCTGGGCAAGACCATCCAGGTCATCTCTTTCTTGGATGTACTTTTCCGGCACACGGAGGCAAAGACTGTCCTTGCCATTGTACCTGTAAGTAGCCTGTGTGAAGCAGTCTCAGGTCCACCAATTTGGACTTGTTTTTTTTTTTATTGTTGTGGGGAGAGGATGGATTGGTCCTTCATACCTTAGAGAGAGCCCTCGGGTACCCTCACTCGCATTTTCACTGCTTTCATTCCTTCCATCCTTGAGATTTTGTATCATGGTCCATTCTTTCTAGCTGAGGACAGTTGGATGTGATTCCCAGGTCCCAGTTAGCTTTGAGTTCTAAGTGCTAGGTGACTGAATTTTGTAGTCTGAGAACTACTTTCTCAGTCCTTTGGGTGCATTTTTTTTCCTCCCCAGGTAAACACTCTCCAGAACTGGCTGGCAGAATTCAACATGTGGCTCCCTGCACCTGAAACCCTCCCTGCTGACTATAACCCAAAAGAAATTCAGCCACGCTTCTTCAAAGTCCATATCCTGAATGATGAACACAAGTAGGTGCCATGAATGCCCCTCCTGAGCAATTAATCTGCTTCTCATGGAGTTGTATTATCAGTGTCTCTGTAGCACTGCTGCAGTCTGTTCATCTGATTTGATTCCATGCTCTGTCCTTTTAGTTTCTCTCCCACTGTACGTCTGCAGTATATGTACTTCGTGAGGATTTCAATACATCAAAAAGGTGCATCTTTTAATGAGGGGTTAAATTTATCTCATTCCTTATTTATACTCTCCTCCATCATGTTTGTCAACTCAGCTCCACATTTCCCCTCATGCATTGCGATGAAAAAATTCAAATGCCAGACCTTGTGCTATGTATGGATTGGCCAGTAGGGAGTTCATTGTTTTGTCTGTGGTGGGTACTTTCCTCCACCCTCTCGGCCCATATGCATGATTGCTATTGAATCTTCTATTTGGCTTTTCTGGGAATTTTCACTTTCCTCTCTGATTCCTTCTTGCAGACATTTTAACTTTTACTCAGTTTTACTATGCCTGATGGCTTCTAAATGACTTAGCATTCCTACACAGAAGGGAGAAATCATGTAAGGCAGAGTATTGTCCTTTTCATTTTACACAGTATGTATTTTTGGCTGCTGCAGCTCTGCTTGACTCTTGGTCATTTTGTCTCATGCAATCTGGTGAGATTTATATTAATCTCAGGGCACTCATAGTTCACCTGGTATTTACACAAACGTGGCCACTGAGGTCCTCACCTCACGAGAGGAATATACTTCCTATTCAATTGATATTATTTTGAGCCTCTTATGTGCATCTCATATTGGATTGGGGATTACCATGCTCTGGTGTATGGGAAAGGTGGAGTGGACAGCCTCGTATCTGAGCCTGTCCTTAATATTGGTGGGAGGGAAAAGAAATAATTCAGCTAACTCTCAGATTGCTGGATAGGTGTGTGATAAGTAGTAGAGTAAGACAGCCACATACATCAGCACCTCATGCAAACGTGTGCTTTGGAGAGGTCTCTTTCCTAACACTTCCCATAAGAGGATTCCATTGCTCTGTGAAATCTGATTTAGGTTCATATACAGCAAACTTCTTCATGCAGCCACTAACATCCTATAATGGTTCACCTTTCTCTGCCATGTTACCCTCAGTGTGTTGGAAGTTTCTACCAGATATTCATGTAAAAGGGCTTCATCGCACTTGTCTGCTGGTTTGGTCTGATGCCAGCGTATGTTTTAGGTTGTTTGAAAAGGTCCTTTCCCTTAGCAGGCATCCATTTCAGCAAGTTTAGATGTATCCAAGGAAGAGGTCTCATTTTTTTGTACGTTTGTTTTTCTAGGACAACGGCTGCCCGTGCAAAGGTGGTGACTGACTGGGTGACAGATGGCGGGGTGCTGCTGATGGGCTATGAGATGTACCGTCTCCTCTCACTGAAGAAGTCCTTTGCCACTGGCAGGAAGAAGAAAACAAAGAAACAAACTGGCCCGGTCATTATTGACTTAGATGAGGAGGACCGGCAACAGGAGCTTCTGAAAGGTAGGAGGCGAGTCTTGCTGGGAAATAACCTCCTGTCTACAGAATTGCAGCTGGGAGAGTCTACTAAGGCCAGCTGGCTCCATAAGCAAATGGTCACTTGGCAGGAGAAAATAGTTAGTTTATTGTACATAGGCACCAACGTCAGAGGTGGTTGTCTTTAACACGATCACTATGTTTGCTAACAGCTTATTCCTGTGTAGGTTCTAAATGAATTCAGTGCTAGCAAAAGATGCAGGAGCGACTCAGCTAGAAACTGAAGTCCCCCAGTTTTTATGCAGAGCAGGTGCAGAATAGGTAGCTGCCTAACAGCATCACTGATCTGAACCAGGCCCATTCTCTAAGGATCATTCTTGGAATTAGAAAGGTGTTCATACCCATTCAATCCTTGATTTATCTGCTGAGGCTGCAAATAAAGGAGCCAATGAGTACTTTTTGCTAGTGAAAGATGTGTACAAGAAGAACCACTCGGAACTAGACTGAGACTCCCAACTTGCTTCGCCTAGGCCACTGAATAAACACCAGGTGACAGTGACTCGGGTCACTACCAACCTAGGCCAGATTGGAGCTGGTGGCCCTGTAGCCCTTTCCCAATTCCTAGAGCCATCCTGGCACCCTGCCAAGAATTAATTTCAGCGAGCCAAGGTGGGTGAACTAATATATTTTGTTGGACCAGCTTCTGTTGGTGAGAGAGACAAGCTTTTGAGCTTACACAGAGCTCTTCCTCAGTCTCAAATGTGTTCTCTAATATCCTTCAGGTCTGAAGAAGAGATCTGTGTAAACTTGCAAGGTTGTCTCTCTCATCAACAGGAGCTGGGCTAGTGAAAGGTATTACCTCACCCACCTTGTCTCTCTCTCATATCCTGGGACCAGCACAGCTGCAATAACACTACAAACAACTAGTATTATTTTTCAACTTTCATAATTACTCATTTTTCCTTCTGTAGAGCTACGTGAAGCAGGAACATCAGCTGACCAGGTAACTCTCAATGTTCCTTTCCCTCAGGGATTGAGAAGGCTTTATCCCGCCCTGGCCCGGATGTAGTTATCTGTGATGAGGGACACCGGATAAAGAACTGCCATGCCAGCACATCCCAGGCCCTGAAGAACATCCGCTCCAGGCGGCGGGTGGTACTGACGGGCTACCCGCTCCAGAACAACCTGATTGAGTACTGGTGCATGGTAGACTTTGTCCGTCCTGACTTCTTGGGTACCCGGCAGGAGTTCAGCAACATGTTTGAGCGCCCCATCCTGAACGGGCAGTGTATTGACAGCACGCCGCAGGATGTCCGTCTCATGAGGTACCGCAGTCATGTCCTGCATAGTCTGCTGGAGGGGTTTGTGCAGAGGTGAGTCCACATCAAGTGTTCAATAATGTAGTCTGTGCAGTCAGCTCCTTGATCATAGTTTAGCCACATTGATTGAGGAGTGTATTCATTACAGCAAATTCCTGTTGTCTTCCTGAGCTTGATTTTTACCCTGGATTCCCTGTTGTCCCTTAAGGAGATTGTAGACATACAGGAGACAACTTAGAGAGGACCTGAAAGTTAGCACCTGCATGTTTCTGTCAAAGGCACTTTGTCTGGTTTAGCCTGTCAGTTAAGAAGTGATCTTTGGGGGCTTCTCCCTGACTTAGTGGCAGGTGTAAAGTTGCCAGTACTGTCCTGTGGGACTGGCAGAGGGCAGCACAGTGCTCCCTAACTTCCTTTAGAAATATTAGTAGGTGATTGGTAGATGCATTTCTGTATCATCTTCCATCCAAGGATCTGAAAGCATTTTACAAATCACAAACAGTGTAAGCATCACAGTACTCTTACGGGGGAGAGAAGAAGGGGGACTAGAAATCCTCCCCATTTTACAGATGAGGACCCAGAGGCACAGAAGGAGTAAGTGACGTGGCCTGAGCAAGTCATTAGCAAAGACAGAAATAGACACCAGGTCTCTTAATTTCCAGTGCAGCGTTTCAGCCACAAGCGAATCCTTCCTGATTTAGCACCACGGTTAGCAAGACCTTCATCCCCTTTCTTAACACTATCCTGGGGTATTATAATGCTTGCTGTTTTGATAATAGAGCTTAGTGCTTTTTATTTGGCTTCAGTTGTAATGTCTTCTGAGTGTCCTGCATTAGAAACACTCACAACTAGAGTTCCTTCTCTTTGCTGTCATCAGAAATCTTACCCCAAAGGCAGCCCCTGAGATGCTAGCCCTGAACATTCTTTCTCTCTTCTGATCTTCCTTTCTTGATTGCTTCTGTAGGAGAGGCCATAACGTACTAAAGGCTCAGCTTCCCTATAAAGAAGAACATGTCATCCTGGTACGACTGTCAAAAATCCAACGGGCTCTCTACACAGAGTTCATGAACCGGTTCCGGGATGCAGGCAACAGTGGCTGGCTGGGATTGAACCCGCTCAAGGCTTTTTGTGTCTGTTGTAAGGTGGGTATTGGCAAGAGAGTAGCTTCTCCTGCAGTATACAGGGAAAGGGTAGGAGTCTGTGTCAAAATATTGGCAAGAAGAGTGATGTAGATATAGTACAAGTGCAGTATCTTGGTGCATCTTAAGCAGTAGTGTGCAAGTTCCTGTGCATGATGTAATATAGTCTCCTGGTAGTATCATTATTCCCATGTTAAAAATGGGGAACTGAGTCACAGAGCGTTTAATTGACCTGCCCAAATTCATGCAAAAAGTCTGTGGCAGAGCCAGGAGCTGAACCCAGGTGATCCAAGTCCCAGCCTTTAATAGCAAGAGAATCCTTTGTTTCCCAGAGTGCAAACAACATGCTGCACACTTTGTGTTCGCATACACATGTGTGTGCCTTGTGCATGTTCATTCATCAGTCACCAAACAGAGGAGCTTTAAGATAATTAAATTGGTAACATGTCTTGGTTGAAACAGCATGTACCTTGTGCTGTGACAAAATCGCACTTTCCTTTTTACTTGTTGACTGGAATCTGCCTAGCTTCTATAGCAGGCAAAGTTTCAGTCCACGCTAGTTAACTACAGAGGACTTCAGACTACACAGGCAGAGTCGCTGGCATTAAATATTCTAATGTGGTGAGACCTGCTTAATTTGTGGCGCTTTACAAACTCCCTTTCAGCTGAATTTGGAAGGGGATAATTAGATTAACAAATTGCTGGTGCATTCCTGCAGGGGAATTAGCATTTGATTGCATGTGAGGTGCTGTAAATCCACAAGCACCTTGGTTGGGTTTGTGCTAGTGCAGTGTTACTTTTTACCTTTTCTTCATCTCTCAGATCTGGAATCACCCAGATGTGCTGTATGAGGCACTGCAAAAAGAGAATCTGGCAAATGAGCAGGATCTGGATGTGGATGACCTTGGCACAGCTGGAACTAATTCTCGCTGTCAGCCACAGGGAATAAAAGTCAAAACAGAGACTAATGCTTTGGCATCACCAGTTGGAGAAGCTACCAACAGCAAGTTCCTTCAGGGCATTGGCTTCAACCCCTTTCAGGAGAGAGCAAATCAAGTAGTTACTTACGAGTGGGTGAGTACCAACCTCAGAGCTAGGAGTCTCATGGCTTTTTTTCAATAAACATGGACTGAATGCTTAATTGGTCAAAGGCCCATGACCCTTTTGTCGGGGGCAGTGTGCTGATTATAAATTGGAGAAAACCAGTGGAAAAAACCCTTGCTTTTAGTTTTGGGACTTTCTCACCTGCCACAACGTGTTTTTGAGGTTAGGATTATAATTCAAAATGATCTGTACAAACTGGAGAAGTGGTCTGAAGTAAATAGGATTAAATTCAATAAGGCCAAATGCAAAGTACTCCACTTAGGAAGGAACAATCAGTTGCACACATACAAAATGAGAAATGACTGCTGAGGAAGGAATAGTGTGGAAAGGGATCTGGGGGTCATAGTGGATCTCAAGCTAAATATGAGTCAACAGTGTAACACTGTTGCAAAAAAAGCAAACATTCTGGGATGTATTTAGCAGGAGTGTTGTAAGCAAGACACGAGAAGTAATTCTTCGGCTTTACTCCACGTTGATTAGGCCTCAACTGGAGTATTGTGTCCAGTTCCGGGCACCACATTTCAGGAAAGATATGGACAAATTGGAGAAGGTCCAGAAAAGAGCAACAAAAATGATTAAAAGTCTAGAAAATATGACCTATGAGGGAAGATTGAAAAAATTGGGTTTGTTTGAAAAGAGAAGACTGAGAGGGGACATAAGTTTTCAAGTACATAAAAGGTTGTTACAAGGAGGAGGGAGAAAAATCATTATTCTTAACCTCTGAGGATAGGACAAGAAGCAATGGGCTTAAATTGCAGCAAGAGAGATTTAGGTTGGACATCAGGAAAAACTTCCTAACTGTCAGGGTGGTTAAGCACTGGAATAAATTGCCCAGGGAGGCTGTGGAATCTCCATCATTGGAGATTTTTAAGAGCAGGTTAGACAAACACCTGTCAGGGATGGTCTAGATAATACTTAGTCCTGCCTTGAGTGCAGGGGACTGGACTAGATGATCTCTGCTACGAAGCTCTGTCTTGCTCTCTGTCTTGATTAGTGTGTATAAAAGGCTACTAATGGGAATTGTGACCACTGTACAGCTGGCACTGTGCTTTACACCTTGTTTTCATCAGACCTGGATGGTGCAGTGTCTGTGTTTTCTCACCAGCATAGCTGAGATCAGGACTTGGATGAGAATGAGATGGCTGAAACGTAAGCAGAATAAGGCAGTGCTGATGCTAGTGGGCATCTTGAGGCTATGGCAGAAGTGATTCCTGTTCCTGTACTCAACAGTTTTTGTCCACCTATTGCCCAAGAAATTTGCAGTTTGAAACTCCTAGATCCTCTGTGGCTTTGGGAGTCAGCAGTGGCCAAAACCATCCCTTTCATCTGGACCTACCTGGATACTTCTGGCCTCTCTTCTTGGATCCAGACTGTGCCACCGTAATTTATTCCGCTGTCACCTTGAGACAGAGTTGTTGTAACATGCTCCACAAGGGGCTACCTTTGAAGATCACTTGGAAGCTACAGCTGGCAGAATGCCTCAGCTAGATTCCACTGGCTATCTTCACCTTTTATACTAGTTCTCCAAGAATTGCACTGGTTTCCTGTTCACTTCCAGATGCAATTCAGGGCATTGACTTTGTAGACTGAAGTCCTATAAGGGCACTTAGAGACTGCTGTGACAATTCACAGGAAACAGCAGTTTTCATGCTCAAGCTAACAGTCCCCAGACTTAAATGACAGGGGCGATGGCCAGTTATTCTCAATATGGGGATGTATATGTCTGGAACTTGGGAGGGCTATGTGGAGATCTGGCTCTTTGTATAGGGTACATGAGCCTGGAGCCTCTTATGGAAAGTATGTTTTATAGAACTAACCAGTGACTTGAGTACCTCCCCATGTAACCGAGTATCTTGTTTTTGGGTAGGCCAAGGACATCTTGTGTGATTACCAAATGGGAGTTTTGGAGAACTCGCCCAAGATGGTGTTACTGTTCCACCTGATTGAGGAAAGTGTGAAGCACGGAGACAAGATCTTGGTCTTCAGGTAAGAGGAAGTATGAATGGCGGCTCCTCTGAGCCCTGAGCAGTGGTATGTTTGGAGATTAGACAGTGGTAGAATGAGACTGATGGTGTTTCCCCCATGACAGCTGCCCACTGCTATGCAATGTTGTTTGGTCTTTTCCCGTTGTTTGGTTTAATCTTTTTTGTTGTCCATTGATTTTGTAGTCTCTTCATCCGTATAGCTGTCAGTGGTAAGGGGGTATCCCGTGGCACCCTCAGACTGCTAGCAGGGGAAAGATGGAGTTCTGTTGTTCTAGTTACACTGTTAGGGGCTTTCCTGAGCAGAGACCTTGATTTTTGCAGCCAGAGTCTGTCCACATTGTCTGTCATTGAGGAGTTCTTGGCCAAGAGACCAATGCCCAATCCTTCAGGCTCAGATGTGCAAGGCGTTCATAACTGGGTCCGAAATCTCAACTATTACAGTGAGTACAGACTGTCCTCTTTCCTTCACCTGGGACCCTATTTGATCCTCTGCGGCTGGGCTAACCTCTTGATGTTGCAGCGATTTCCTCCAGTTTCTCTCCACACTTACCTGTGCTTTTCCGTGGGCGTGCAGATCCGTTTTTCTTTCTCAGCTGTTTTCAGATTGATTTGTCTGAGTTATCTTGGGTGCGTGTTTTTAGTTTTGATGAAGACTGACTGATAATTTCACAGTTCCCCCTTTTTCTTTTTAATGGCTCTCTGAATAGCTTAACTATCACTTCTTAAAACTTTTTAAAAAATCTTCATTCTTCCCTTGCACCACTTGGACACTTTCTAATTCTAGAATCTTTACTGCTTGTTTTGGTGATTGTGAGTTTTCTGTTCTAGTCTTTGTCCCCTTCAGTAGCTGACTTTTGTGCCAGGGCAACAGGAGTGTTTAGGGTAGCTGGATGGACATGGTGTCCCTGAGAGCTCCTGGCAAGCATGCTAGGTGTGTATAAACTGCTCTAACTCCTTTTAACTCAAGGTCTGGGTGGCAGCATCTCTTCATCATGAGTGAGTTCTGCCCATGACCACAAGTATGCACTCTCTTTCTGCACTCTTCGTCTCTGATTCCTCTGCATATGCTCCTATTTGGTCCAGTGGGGTTTTGCCAGCAACTTGGGTTGTTTTTGTGCTATCCCAGCTCAATGGGTCTATTATATACTGTTGCCTATTACCAATACAGGTATTTCAGGCTTTTCTGACTGGTACTGCAGACTTCTTACCTGAATGATGAGCCTCTGTGTAGGATCCTAGTGCACTACAACTGCTCGTCTTTGGTTCAGCTGTATGCATTGTAGCCCGCTGTGGAACTTGGGCTATGCCAGACTCCTGTTTTGCACTCATGCAATATTGCAGCTAGCCATAGCCCAAGCTCCCTGGCTGACTACACTGTGTATGTTTGACTGGGAGGATGTGGGCATTGGCTGGGACAGCTGAGGGCTTGTTGTGATAAGCTGGTTCAATTGCCTGAGATGGCTGGAAGCTCTGCCCTAGCTGGATCTCTGCGGAGTCTGCAGGGAAATGGCATTCTTCGCAGTGCAGGTACTCTAAGAACCGGACGGGAACTGTTTTGTTTTGATGGATCCCACACTACAAAGGGTTTTTAAATACCCCTCTAATTTTCTTACCAGGACTGGATGGCAGCACTTCTGCCTCAGAAAGGGAACGATTGATTAACCAGTTCAATGACCCGAGCAACAGCTCTGTTTGGCTCTTCCTTTTGTCCACACGGTGAGTTGGCCACCTGCCTGGAACGGAGGAGTGGGGTGAAAGAGTGGGTTTCATTGATGTGGTGGAGGCTGTTCAGACCAGAGAATTTTTTGCACTTGCTCTGTTTGAAAGATTTGGCTTAAGACCACACAGGATGGTAACTCCTTAAAGTATAAAGGTTTTGAAGATTGGGAAGAAAAATTATTTTGAAACTTAATTTTTGTTTTGTTTAAGAGCTGGGTGTTTGGGTGTCAACCTGATTGGCGCTAACAGAGTGGTGGTGTTTGATGCTTCTTGGAACCCATGCCATGACGCACAAGCAGTGTGCCGGGTGTACCGCTACGGACAAAGGAAGCCATGCCACATTTACCGACTGGTTTCGGATTACACCCTGGAGAAGAAAATCTATGACCGCCAGGTCTCCAAGCAGGGGATGTCAGGTAGACTTGAATACTTTTCCCAATATGTAATCTTGCTTAATTTCCTTATATTCTGTAGTCCATGGACGGAGTCTGTATGATTTTGGTGATGCTTCCTTTTGTCTGACACATACCCACACCCACACCCACACCCATCTTGACACATACACAAAAATCAAGTCCAGGGAAATAGTACAGCCTCTTTTGAGTAATGGAGGTGAGAATGAGGATCTCAGCTGTTATCCAGAACTTTCAAATAATTTAACAGAATCTAGTGGTTGTAGTCCCTGGAAACCTGAGTCCCTGGTTAGTCACTATAAACTTTTGAGTCTTTCTCAGTGGTTCTGGCTCATCAGTTACTCATCGTCACCTTTGCAGCTGCCTTTTTATTACAATGTCCACATAATATTTTCAGCCTTCTGATGTGCAAGTGTGAGATGGGGAACTTCTTCAACCATATTGTATGTACAGTATCTTCAGCTTCCAGGTTTGTGTATGCCATGACGTTAATGGCCCACATCACCTTGCAAAGCATTCCCTAGCGTGATTTGTGTCAATATTCAAACACCTGCATGGTCCATGTCTCAAAATGCAGTGGAATGATCCCTGTCCCTCCGCAGATATTCACAACAGGGTACTGTGGAAAGCACAGATTAAGAGCTGGGAAATTGAGTACAGCAGAGAGCAGTAAACTGTTCCCTCCTTTCTCTGAATGATGCATTCTATCCCTTCTCCAGATCGTGTTGTGGATGATCTGAATCCAGTGCTGAACTTCACCCGGAGGGAGGTGGAGAACCTGCTGCACTTCGTAGAAGAGGAGTCAGATCCTGCCCAGCTGGCATTGGACTCAAACAAGATGAAGGAGTCTGTCTTACAGCTAGCCTGTCTCAAATACCCTCACCTTATCACCAAGGTAAGAACAAAGACACACAATGCTGCTTCCAGATATCATTGCCAGTTTGACACTGAGCTCAATGAGTAACTGTCTGCCCCAGGAGAAAATGGAGCTGCCTGTGTTGTGATGCCTTGGTTAAGATAAGAGTATTCCAAACAATATTAGTTATAAGGAACTGTGCATTTCTCTGAGACAAGTCCATGATCAGTGTCAGGTATCAGGAAAACTGTTGTTCCAACCAAGACCTGAGGTTCATGTGCAGATTTCCTTAGGCCTTTGGTAGATACTCCTGGGGGAACTATGTGCCGAATTTATGTCCCCCGCAGATTTCTTTGCTTCCCCGCAGAAAAACGACTTTCTGATGGGGAAGTAAAGGGAAGCCACAAGAGCAGTCATGTGACCTTCCCCAGCAGTATGTTTTGGGTGCCCAGGGCAGCTGACAGAGAGGTAAATCACTGTGGGGCAGGAGGCGGGACTGGGGAAGACCTGACTGGTGGCTCAGCTGCTAGTCCCGGCTGAGCTGAAGCGCATAGGACTTCCTCTTCCCCTGCATAGCATCCGGGGCTGGGTCAGACCCTCACCCAGATTTCTCCCCAGCTGCAGGAATCTCTGCAAACTCCCCTCCCTCCCCCCACCGCTTCCTGCACCCATCGCTCCTCAGCTGCAGGTGGAGGGATCACTGTATAGGGAGCTGCTCCCCCATCCACCCAACTGCCATGTATCCAGACACCCTCATACCCAGACCTTCCCGCTGAGCCTCACCACCCACACTCAGAACCCCCCTGAGGTGCCACCCTAATGAGCCACCCGCACCCAGGTCCCCACCCCACTGTGCCCCAACCAGCTACACCTGGATAGCCAGCCCACTGTGCCCCACTCCACCAGCATCTGCCTCCCCCATTGAGACCCCCCCCCACACCCTCTGCCGAGCTCTATCTCTCCCACACCCAAACCTTCCCAGGCCCCACCCACTGAGCCCCAACCACCTTCACCTGGACCCCACTGCATCATTCCATTACCTTTGCATCCAGAACTCCCCAACAAGCTTCTATACATCCAGATCCCCTGTGCATCTGGATCCCCCACTGAACCTTCCACACCCAGATGGCCCCACACAGAACCCTCTCAATCCACGCCTGGATCCTCCCACACTAAGCCCCTCCACACTTGGATTCTGCCAGGCTGAGCCTGCCTGCCCACATCTAGGTGCACCTCGCACAGAGGGGCAGGGCACTGGGGTGTTTCTGGGACAGGCCCAGTCTTTGCGCTCTGTCAGGGTTGGGTGCAGCCTCACCACTGAGTCTGTCCCCCGGGTGGAGCTGCAGAGTGATCTACCACTTCTGTGCAGCCAGTGGGTGCTGGAGCTTCCACATTTCTTTGACAAATAAAATCTGCAGAATTTTGCAGAATTATAAAATATTGTGCACAGAATTTTTAATTTTTTGCCGCAGAATGCCCTCAGGAGTAGGTAGGGCATCTAGGAAGAACACAATTTGGGGTAGTTTGGTTAGGGCTGTTTGAAGAGAGGAGAAATGAAGGACTGTGTCTGCCTGTCTGTCTCTCTACAGAGATTCATGGTTAAAAGGAAAGCCTGCTATGGGGCATTTAGTGCAGTAGTAGAATTGCTCCATTTATATGCTGTCATATTGCATGTGTTGTGGGTATTGTGAATAAGCATGTTCCTGGGAGTGTTCTGTGGTGAGATCATTGTGGAGTTCGTGCACACGTTCTTTACAAGAAGTAACCATATGTGCCTATTGCACTAGTTTCGAACTCCTTCCTCAAGATCCCACCCAGAATACTGCCCAGAGCCTGCCAATTGCCATGTTATCCTACCTGGGAGACAGGGAGGGATTGCTGTCATTTGGGTTCGTCTACTGCCCTCTTGTGGTATGTTTGTTTGTGCTGTGACCATAGGAGCCTTTCCAGCATGAGTCGCTGCTGATTGACCGGAAGGAGCACAAGCTGACCAAGGCAGAGAAGAAGGCAGCAAAGAAGAGCTATGAGGAAGAGAAGCGAGCATCCATCCCCTACACCCGTCCGTCCTATGCACAGTATTATCCAGCCAGTGACCAGAGCCTAACAAGCATCCCTGCCTTCAGTCAAAGGAATTGGTGGGTGCTTATTTCTTTCCATGTTCTGCTGAGGACTTCAATCGAGAGGAAAGGCAGGGGCAGGAAAACCAGCTGGGGTAGATGAAGACTAACCTGTTACCCTGGGCATTCTCACTTGGCTCCTTGGAAATGGGAATACTGAGGGTGGGTGATGCCCCCTCTCCTTCCCCTGCCAGCTATAAATATGCATCCATGAAGAAGGGGAGTGAAGCAAGGAAGGTGGGGAAAACAGCTGACTAGGGAGGAAGGCTCCCTTTGCAGACTTGGGGGCACTTGCAGCCTTTCTCAGTGGGGCGGGAGGGGAGTGTCACTGATTGCAATGGCTGTGGCTGAGAGAATGGATTCTGCATCTCTCAGTATGATACTATGCCCAGACAGGTAGTGAGAGTGTCAAGACCTGCCCTCTCCCCCCACCCCCCCCAACCTTTCTGGCTAATATCCAGAGTCACTGTGTCCATCATCTGCCTTCACTCCGCATGTCTCTGCCGTCAGTAAGAAAGCCCCCCAGTTTACAGATGGGGACACTGAGGTGAAGTGATTTGCCCAAGGTCAGTGACAGTCAGGAATAGAGGCTGGGAGTCCTGACTGCCAGTCCTGTGCTTTAACTCAGAGATCAAACTCCCTGCCATGTAGTGATTTCATTCTCTCTCAGCGATCCTGGAACAGTGAGATTCCTACTGCCTCTCTCCAGAACCGGGAGCAGAACCAAAGAGTTTCAGGGCTTTGCATTTTGGGTGTTTCTGCCTCCAGGAGCAATTTCCTCTGTGCAGAGCCTCACGATTGCCCATGTGAACGGCTGAGAATGGTGGAACCAAATACAATTGGGACTCTCCCTCCAAAAGAACATAACTCAGTTTGATACTTTCCTTTTCCCTCTTCCCATTAGGCGACCAGTCTTCAAGGGTGAGGACAAGCCAGTGGCAAGTGTCCGCCCTGTTCAGTCCACCCCCATTCCTATGATGCCTCGGCATGTCCCGTTGGGTGGCGTGGGTTCGGCATCTGGTTCCAACCCTGCTGTCAACTTCCCCATCAACTATCTGCAGCGAGCTGGTGTCCTTGTTCAGAAGATTGTCACCACAACAGGTCAGTCGTTTCTTTGGAACCAAGACCCCCTGGGAACACAGCTGGTTGAGACAGAGTCCTGGGATCCAGAGATGGAAGACAGGCAGTCCATCCTTCGGGGATAGAACAGTGTCCCAGACAGCCATGGTGTCTCATCTGTGGCCTAAGGAGCCGGCTAAGCCCCTTGAGGGGGTTGTGTCAAGAAGAAAAGTGTCTGATTATGAACTGAAATGTGTCCCTTGAAGCATGTGCCGTGGTTTTTAAACAGAAGTGCTGGATTCAGATCCATTAGTGCAGACCGGAGGCAAGAGGAATGCTGCTGTCCCTTCTCTACTGCAGCTGCTCAACACCTCCCCTGCCTCATGGCAAGGAACGGAGGGGAGAGAGTAACTCTGGCTGTTCTAGTGCCTGACTCTGATTCTCTGTCCTGGCCCCAGCATAGGTTAGAGCAGTGCTATCTTGCACCAGCTGGCAACAGTGGCTAGGGGACCATACACCAGCTGGGGACAGCCAGAGTGCAGTGGGCTCCAGCCAATCCCTTTCCCTACCCCTCTCTAACTTTTGCCTACCAGGGAGGGAGGCATAGGAGCCAGCTATGCCAGCTCTGCCTGTTATGGATTCCCCCATACCTGCAGAATCCCCAGCAGCAGGTTTTGCACCACAGGTGTGCAAAGGACGTAAAACAGGGCAGTGAATCTGCCCCAAAATACTGATTGGGCCCCCCTGATCCCTTTGCAGTTTGCAGGCCAAACATATTTCAAAAGCCAGACGTGCTGCACTGTGGTACCCCTTCCAGTGCTCTGCCCAGTCCTACTTTTTATGTTCTAATTGATGGGGCTTGTGTACTGGCGCAACTTGCCTTTCATTTCCCCTGAGCCCCACTCCTTCTTGGGCTCTCAGTCCCAAGGGATTCCACTTCTGCCTCCTATGCCTTCTGTGTTACTCATAATTAAAGCCTGATCTCATCTGTAGCAGAATTTATTGAGGAAGCTAGCTGGGTGGTGAGGGAATTTAGCCCTGGATCTCTCCCACACTTCTTGAGCCCATAATGTAACTTCTCAAATGCTGACTTTCTCCACCAGATATTGTGATTCCAGGCACAAACACATCCACCGATGTGCAGGCGAGAATCAGTGCTGGTGAGAGCATCCACATAATTCGGGGGACTAAAGGTAAATCCCTGTTTTGGGGAAGAAGTAACTGCTAATCTCCTGGCCCTGATACACTAGAATCCCCCCAGATTCCTGTTTCCAGTGCTCTGCTGGCAAGATGCATTTACTAAACAGGCTTCTTCAAAGCTTGAAGAGTCAGAAAAAACAGAGGCCTTAGTTGTGGGTTTAACCATGATGGGGAGATGAAGGGGACCAGACCACTGATGCTGGAATTTCCCGCCAGTGCCCAAGGGGGGAATGGTCTGCCATCCTTCCCTTCTGAAGAGGATGGAAGCAATTTCAAGCTCCAGGGTTGCCCATCTCATTATGTTGACACACAATCTCCTATCATGTTTTGGGGATGAATAGCTCTCGACCTACTAGACCGTTGCAACCAGTGGAGAAGTTGCAACTAACAGAGTCCCAGGTCAGACTGTAAGGAGATGTGGCGGCACATTCTCCCTTCCAGTGGAGTCCGTCTTGTCACCTTTCGAGAGTATTGCAAGCTCTAGCTCTTTCCACAAGCCTTCTCCCAACAACGGTGGAGCAGCTGGCCAGCCATCGTTTCTCAGAGATGGGGCAGGGCTTGGCCTGTTCGCAGTGCTGTAACACTGGAGGGCTGATCAGTTGGGGCCCTCGCGACAGGGACCGTATGTTTCAGTTATTTGAACAGAGCCTAGTTGAGTGCCATTGAAATACACCAACATCACTGCATAAGGGAAAGTGGAACCAGAGTCATTGCCACTGGCAGAGATGATGACCTGAAAATGTGTTTGACTCTCCTAGGAGAGAAAAGGGAGCACGGGAAGGGATTCAGGTCCTGCAACGATTCAGCGGAGAGCCGTGTGTGTGTGTGTGTGTGTGTGTGTGTGTGTAACCCTGGGGCAGAGGGAGGGATTTTTCAGGGACAAACTGGAGACAGGCTCTAAAGGAGAGAACCAGTGTGCACCTGAGTGCAGGGGCACTCCAGCACTGAGAGTGTTCAAGAACACAGTCTGTGGCTGCCCTTGTCGCTAGACAAGGTGCAGGCCTAGGAGCTGCTGCATCCTGGTTTTACAATCTGCTCTGTTTTAGGTAAATGGCGTGTGGTCTGCAGGCCCCTGGCATGTTGCCAGCACCGCCCTCAGCTGGCCACAGTTTGGGTGTGTCTGGCCTGTCTGTAATGGACCTGTAGGCCTCTGACACTGGCACAGCACTGTGACACCAGCATTGCCCCATGGCAGTGCTCACAGATGTGGAGCGAGAGATCAAGTGTTTGGGGATTAGAGGCTGGTGTGTCCTCTCTGCTGCCCTTTTCTCTCCCTGCCTGCCTGCCAGTTCTGCAGCCTTTCCCTGAGGCAGGCAGCCAGCAGCTGGGCATGGAGCAGTTCCTGTGTCTGACCCGTTGCTTCCTCCCTGTCTGTTTCAGGGACGTACATCCGCACCAGCGATGGGCGGATTTTTGCTATCCGGACCACTGGAAAGCCGAAGGGCAGTGAAGACCGTCGAACAGCTGCCTCAGGTAGGGGCTGAAGATCCTTACACGGGAATCACGCCCTGAGTGCTCTCCTCTGGGTTTCTGTGGGGGGTGTTTCACCACACTGTTTTCCCCAGGGCTGTATTTAGGGGTCTTGCTTTACATCCCTGCCCAAGAGCTTCCTCTCTTTTCACTTCTTTAAATTCCACATTTTGTCTCCTCCCTGGCTGATTCCATGGCAGCCCCCTCCCCGCCCCCCGCATCCCACGCCGAGTCTATTCAGTCCCCCCGTCCTCCCTTTCCCCAGCGCCCGGATGTTTCTCTGTTTCACCCACTCCATCTCCTTGTCGCCTCCAGGCTCTCAGGGTCTGTCTCTGGAATCCACAAGCAATGGCAGACACAGTGCCTCATCGCCTAAGCTCCCTAACACAGAGGAGCTCACTCGGCCCATTTCCCCCGACAGCCCGGAGATCATCAGCGAGCTGCAGCAGTATGCCGAGGCAGCCGCTGCCCGGGAGTCTCGCCACAACTCCCCCAGCACTAACACTGTGCACGGACGTCCTGCCCGGACAGACAACGCGGCCACCTTAGCAGCCCGGGGAGCTGAGCAGCGATTGGGCCTCCATTGCTTAGCTCCGTCAGGTTCTTCAGCCCTGCCAGCCACCAGCCAACATGCCGATGGTCACTCAGTGCTGGACTTACGGGGCAACAAGCGCAAGTCGACCTCGCCCTCTGTCCCGGAGGAACCAGCCCGTCGGCAGCAGAAAAAGCGCCACCTGCCAACGTCTGTTCAGTCGTACGAACACGGGTACCCAGTCTCTGGTGGGTTCACCATGCCCCCTGTTTCTTTAAACCACAACCTAACCCATCCATTTGCCCCCCAAGCAGGAAACTCCTTGTACATGGGCACTGGCTCATCCTACTACCAGCTGCCCAATTTACTACCAGACCCTCAGCTGGTGTTCCCTGTGACTACTGACCCTCTGCTGACAGCCGGCACCGCCAGCTCCTCTGCTGCTACCTCAGCCACCGCCAGCGTCCCCTCGTTCATGCTAAACCCCTCTATGACGGGGATGCTGCCCAGCTACTCACTTCCCTTCACGCAGTCACTCCTGCCTGAGCCCAGGATGTTTGCTCCTTTCCCAGCCCCAGTTTTGCCTAGCAGCCTTCCCAGGAGCATGGCGTCTGCCTACCCTGGCTACATGTCCCCTCATTCGGGCTACCCAGCTGGGGGCCTCCTGCGGTCCCAGGTGCCTCAGTTTGAATCCCAGGAGGCCTCAGAGGTGGGATGCAGCTCCAATGATGACGAGGACAAAGACGACGATGTAATAGAGATCACAGGGAAATAATGGGCCCAGTTCCTGTTAGATCTCAGCTTAGCCAGGAGGCAAAAGTTTCAGGACCTTTCTGGAGTCAGGATTTCCCCTCTGGGCTATGGCAGCAGGGCTGGAGGAGGAGACGTTTTTAGATGTCAAGGATCTGCATTGTATCGGGGAGGGAGGGTGGGGAGAACAAAACCTGAACGGACTTGCAAGAGTGGGGGCAGCAATGCAAACCATAGGAGTGCCTCCCTTGCTTCCTCTCCTGCATTGTCCGTGTGTCTGTCTGTGTTGTCCGAAAGGGAGCCTTGATGTTGCGATTCAGTGCCCCTTCTCAGGCCTGGAGACACTGGGTTGATCTCTGTGTGTGGAGGAGCTCCCTCTCGCGCGAACTGCCTTATCTGTGAACTTTTCTCGCTCAAGGAGGCACGGGCTGGGGGTGTGCCCCAGGAGAGGGTCTCGATGAAGAGCATTTTTAATTGGGATTGGGGAGGAGCAGGCTATATGTCGTGTGTGTAGGAGGGAAGGGCAAGGGGTGGGGTGGGGGGTCAATGTGAAAACTGATTTGTCTTTCATCCTCTTAAAAATTCAAAACACAATAATCTGACAGCTTGTGCCAGGCCCTTGCTGGAGGATGAGATGGGGAGTGCAGGGAATGCTGAGCTGTGACATGACTCTCCAGTCTGCTCCTGCAGGGGGCCTTCTCTATGAAGCCCTCTAAAGGCAGTGACTCTAGTAGGTTGATCCTGTAGTTTTGGCGCTGGTTTCTCAAGCTTGGGTTGGGTTAGGAATCCTTTAAATCTTGTAGCAGTTTGAGGGGAATCTTGGGGACTTTCCCAGTTCCTCCGTCTCTTCCAGTGGTGGCCTCCTCACCAGGCTATTGAGGGGTATGCCCTCAGGCTCCAGGAGGAGGCCTCGGGGGGAGCAGGTGGACCAGTTCGACTCCTATCAACCCCAGCCAGCAGGACAGGTTGAAAAGGGATCCCATAGTGGACTCAGCGCCCGTCTCCATTGACTCTGTGACCGGAGCGACTGCCCCCTCCGCAGAATCTCTACATTAATTTATTTCATGAAGGCAAATATTTATTTGTTTGGGGAGTTTCTTTCTACGTTTTATTAATTTTGTTGTTTAAAAGAAAAACAAACCTGCTGGCCTCCATAACGCAGTAATTGATAGTTGGGTTGTCCATATGCAGGAGATGAGACATAATGATCATTTGACCAAAGCATAATCTGAAAGCAGGACCAACTGTGAACGTTCCCCAGTAGCCAGCTCTCTCGTTTGGTTCTGTTACAATGATGTGGCATTGCCTGTGCCATATACACCCCTTTGGGGGAGCGTGTGACAGTAGCATGGGGTAGTTGTTACAGTGTCTGTCCATGCAGTGCAAGGGATAATGAGAAACTTTTGGTCTTGGGGTTGGGATCACTCTGACACAGAGTTTGCTGGGCGGCTGAGAAATTAAAGTGATTCCTTATCTCTCTGAGAGATTGGTTATCTTGGCTCATGACAGGTGGGCTTGGAGATCTCATGGCAGCAGGCTTGAGCTCCTGTTGGTTTAACAGACCCCCTGGCTGACATGTGGAGCGCTGTTGCTGGGCTTCAGCCCTTCCCAACTGGAGAGGTGTCACATGAGAGTAAAAAGCGAGAGAATGCCTCTAGCACAGACTGTTTACCTCTCAGGGTCTGCATTCAAATCATGCTCTTGGCATTGAAATGCCACATTTACATGAGTTTGGGCACCTGAGCTAGATGGCCTGCCATCCTGTCCGCTGTGTGCGTGCACATGCACTGATAACTGCTGAGTAATCTTGGAAACTCAATGCCTGCTTAAAGGCCCAGATCCTCGAAGGGATGTAGGCTCCTAAATCCCATTGACTTCAATGGAAGTTTAGAATCTTAAATACCTTTGAGGATCTGGACCTAAATGTCATCACCTCAGGGAACGAGAGAGACTGAATGTCCTTGGAAAGTGGTCCATGCTATTGGACCAATGCAGCTGTTGGCACAAACCTGTTATCAGCAAACCTCCAGGGCTGATGCTTCAGCATGGTTATCGAGATCTACTCAGACCAGCTCAGGAGGGAGGGACAAGGCATTCTGGCATATTGTGTAAGGTAGCCGTGAAGAAAGGGGAACTGCTTTATTGAGGGAAGGTGATGCAGTGCGTGTGTTTGTGTATACCATGACAAAAGTAGGACATTATGGGGCTTTCTCTCTGTCGTTCTCTGTTTTAATGGAACTTGTCTGTCAGAAATAACCACACCATTCATAGAAGCCTTAGATCTACAGTTTAGCTATGCAAATTATTTTAAAAAACAAACATTGAAATAGTGCTTTCTTCTTTAACATATCCTAGGAGTTGAAAACCGAGGGGTTCTGAGCAAACTTCTGAACAACTTGTCTTTGGATGCACCATGGAAATAAACAAACTCAGTCCCCCTCCCCTCTCACCCCCCAATAACAAAGCAAACTAACTGATGGTGTCCATGTGAGTTTCTCCAAAGACTTGACAGTGCTGCATCTGTGAGTCATGCCCTTTGCAGTTTGTGTGTCCATCTTGTGCAAAATACTGTGACGCTGATTGTATTACAGCTGTCTGGTGTATCTTTGTAAGGCTCTCAAAAACTCCAGTGGATTTGGGAAGTGGACCTAGGCAAGGGGGTTTCTTGTTAAGAGTAGCGAGGATTCAGACCTGCGGGAAATCTAAACAGTACTTGTAGAAGGCAACTGTTGATTTAGGGTTAGAGGAGACCTTTTAACCAGAGTCCTATGGCATGGATTATGGTTCCTTTGTTGTTTGTGCCAGGGTAGCAGTTTAATCTGAATGATCCTGCTATTTCTTTGTAACAGGGGCATGTTGTGTCTTTTCTCTGCTCAGATGAGGCATAAAGATTTGACTCCAAACAGTAGGTTAATGTATGGTTCTGGATGCTGTACCTGTAATTGCAGTAGCTTTCACAGGGACTTTGCTCATTGCCTCACGAGGAAAGCACCAGAGGCCTCTGGAGGGCACTTTGGCAGGCACTGAATTGGGCAGGCCTCTGGCACACCCTCACTTTGGTGGGTGGAATATGGGAATTTTTCTGCTCACAGGAATAGGTGCACCTGGGATTAATTTAACCAAGCCCTGTAGCCATAGGAGCTGGAGACTGATGGATCCTCTCATAGCCATAGGAAATGGACCCCTGTAATTTACTTCCCCAGCCGCTGGATGACAGTGTTGTTTCACATGGAATATTTACTTCCTGCAAGCAAGTAGGTTTAAAAATGTGCTTGTTTTGAACACTGGTTTTTGTATTCAGTCAAGAAAGCTAGGAAAACTAATGCTCTTTGCATTGTGCAGATTCCCGCATTAAACTGACTCTTGTAAACAGGGACCTTTCTGTGTCCCTGGCAAACTTCTATCTCCTCCTATCTGTTCGTAGTACATTCAGTGCTTAAAGTGCACATCCTCCATAAACTACTGGAGACTAATTAGCCCCACAAGTGCCTGGGTTGAAACCCCATCCTGTACCACAGCCAGCACTTGGTGGGTGGGTCCCTCTCTCCCTCCCGCTCCATCCTGACAAATGCTCAATCCAGACTACCTCCTCCCCCACAAACCCTCCCAGTTTCCATGTGTCCTCTCCCAAAAGCTAGCTAGTGGTTTAAAGATGAAACCCCATTGATTTGGGGCATCACAACCTTTGGGAGAGATGATCTCATCACCTGGAGTGAAGGAAGAGTTGTGAAGGTGATTTCCTCTGCCTTAGTTTTCTGTTAGTGATGATAAAGCCCCCATCTCCCAGATGCTGACCACTGAGATCCACTGGGTGTGCAACATCTTCCAGGAAGGTGCAGCTTCTAGTGCCAGAGGGCTGGCTGTGCTTCTGAGTACATGAAGTGCAGGGAATGCAGACTGAGACCATGGAATCAGAACTGTTTAAGGGCAGAGGCCAGGAATCAGAATTGTTTAATGACTTTTGCATAGAAGGTCCTTTATCTGATGCTGTTATAATCTTCAAGAATATCTTGGCCATTCAGAGGTGGTATTGACAATGGAGACCTCTCTGAATCCTGTTCCACAACACTTTCTTACCTAGAGTATGTCTACATTACAGCCACTACAGTGGCACGGCTGCGCTGCTGTAACGCCCTAGTATAGGCTCTTCCTCCATGGATGGAAGAGTTTTTCCATCGCCATAGGTATTGCACCTCTCCGAGAGGGGGAAGCCAGATGGATGAAAGAATCCTTCCATTGACCTACCTGTGTCTTGACTGGGGGTTAGGTCGACCTAACTATGGTGTGAAATTGTTCGCAGTCCTGAGCGATGTAGCTAGGTGTACCCAAGTTTTAGGTGTAGACTAGACCCTAGTCTCTTCACTCCTCTTCCACAACCCTCAGTCTTCCCTCTTTCCCTGATCTCTCCTTTCCAGACTCCTCTTTTCTCTAGCTGACACATAGGTCTTCTCTTTGCTTTCCTGACCCGTGTGATGGGGCTGTCTCTGCTAATTTTCTGACTCCAAATGGACTCACCAAAGTAGCTTATAGTTCATATTTGTGCTGCAGATAACACTGAGAGTAGGAACAGGGGCTCTCTGATAAGCACTTGGACACTAAGGAAGATTCCTGGGCAGAGCACAGAAGCCCTGGGGACTTGTGGAATCCTTGGGTTGCACTTTGGCTGCCCCTTTCAGTCACTGTCTAACTATAATGAGTAGATTTTACTTACTTAGGCCGAACTGTTTAGATGGCAATTTCTGGAGCAGCAGGGATATCAGGGCAAATTCCGCACTGTACTGCTACAAGACACTAAGACAGAATTAGGGGAAGAGGTGACCTCATAACTGTGATGTTTCTGTGAGTTTTCTAGGATGTACCTAATCTCAGTCCAGTCTTGGGCAGTGTATGTTCATGCAGTTCTGCAGGATGGAGCATCTCACAATCAGTTCCAAAAACTGCCAAACGAGCTTCTCTCAAGCTTTGTGTTTTTGCTTTCCGGGAACAATCATGCGATTGAATTTCACTGGTACAAATACTGATGGGAGAGCGCCCTTTCACCTTGCACATTTGAATACTTCAGGCAAGCAAATTCTGGTTGTTTTTTCATGGGCATTTGCACCAGTAAGCAGATAAATGTTGGCTAATAACTTCAAATAATTGCTAAATTAGAGAAAATCATGGTCTGTGGACATTCTGCGAACAGAAAGGGGCAAAATACAGCAACTCCATTCACAATGAATGTGCTTCTCTGCTCTCTCAAGTGAGATCAGGTAGCCCAAATTTGAGGGGGAAGGAGGGTGGGGGGGGAATTTAAACCAACTAGGATACCCTGGGAGAATGGCTCCTTGCAAGCTGAATAGGAAAAGAAACCCATCTGCAAAGAGAGATGATGTTGTAAGTGGGGCGTGATCAACTGTGTAGGGTGGAGGGAATAGAGAGAAGAAATCCCCATATGCTCCACCCTATTCCCCCTGTACTGAAACAATACCACTAACAGCTGCCCAAAGCTGCACTGTGTCTTGGGTCCTGTATTGTTAGCCATCCAGCTTGCAGTCAGAAACTCTCCGGTAGATTTGCTTGTATAGGGGAGCGTGAGCAAATCCATTGATAATGTTTGTTTTTTATTTTGTTTTTTCTGTTTTTAATACCGCCTTAGTTTGTGGCCTGTCTTTTGTGATCAGAAAGAGGAGTTACTGTAGCAGGGTGGGTCGGTTGGCCAGCTGCACACATGATCATGTGCTTCCCTCTTCTCTCTGTCTAACGGGGTGTGCTCACTGATCTCCCAGAACAGAGACTTTGAACAATTTGTTGTTTATATGATGTATTTATTTTTACTTGTGTTTCATGTCATTTTTTAAAAAAATCAATAAATTGTAAGTTGGTATAACTGCTGCTTGGCTCTCTCTCTCTCTCTCTCTCTCTCTTTTTTTGGTAAAATAAACTTCAAAATTAAAAAAACCAACAGCGACTATTGTCTGAAATGACTTTGGTTTGGATTTGCATGTTCACAAATTATTTCATGTGCACGCTGACGGAGCCAGGGAGCTGGGAAGAGGTTCAGTGAGTTCAATTGCTCTGGAGTTAGAGAGACAAAGCCTGGTGCATTTAGGATGTCAGGCCTCTGATTCAGCAACACACATAGGCATGTGCTTAACTCCCATTGAATTCAATGGGACTTAACTTTAAGCATGTGCTTTGCTGAATTGGGGCTGTGGTAAATTTCACTTTTGATCAGTGATATGTGAAAATTTGATTGTGCACACTTTATTTGAGAACTATCCCAACAGAATCATGCCTCTTTTCAGCAAATGTTTAATATCCTCGGGCTGCAGTGAGGACTTTTGGTATTAAGACTCCATTATTTTGTACAAGTAAGAGGGCAGAATATTTACTGCAAGGGATTTATTCCCTTTGTTACTGTGAATGAGTTGTGCTCTTATGTACTTGCTTCCAGCATGAGAACGAAGCTGCAGGGAGGGGACTCCAGCATAGACCTGTTCTGCATCCCTGTCCCCAACTACCTTGATTTTCCTCTTCTCAGGTTTCAAGAAGGGACTGGGCCTAAATTAGTTGTTCTGGCGTGGGCCCTCAGAGCCCTTTCCCCATAAGGCAGACATGTCACATGGTCCTCCACCTTCGTATCACCAAGTTCCTGTCCTTCCCCCGCCCAGTTTGCAAACTCCAGGCCCTTTCCATTAAGGAACATTTCTCCACTTTTCCTTGAGGGTTCAGACTCAAATCTCATTCTGGCAGTCAACTCAGCTCTGCCTTTCACACCAACCAGTGTAATTCCCTTCCGTCCCAAGCCTCAACTATGCCAACTCCATGTGGTGGATGTTCACAAGGTCCTAAAGTTCTGCCTGAGAAGAAAGGAGTGGAAGGGGGTAACTATTGTCCCTCCTGTTCTTGAGGGGCTCCGAAAGGTCTTAAGGCACAGATTAGTTCAGATAGGCTCCAAGCCTGGCCAACAAAGCTGCGTCTATTAATGTCCCAGCCCACGATACCAGAAAACTGTCCTCCTCCTGGGCCAGTTATAGCCTGTTCCCATTTTATACCATGCTGCAGGTTTAATATCCTTTTGCCAGCAAGAGACAGCCTTAAGCCTGCCTGCAGGGTATAATGGCCTTTTTTGTCATGGCCTCAGGACATCTATCGCTGCTTCCATCACGGTAAATGGCCTGTCAGACACAAGGGGATGAATGTTCCCACATGTATGTCATTTGGTTTTCTCCAGGGTTGGAGGATCCCTGCAGAGGCCTCCTCCCTGATTAATACTATGCCTCTCTGGTGCCCAAGACTGACATCTGCCTTTGGAGTTCCCCGCACTGGTACCATTCTGCAGGGAGATTCATTCCAGCTGCCTCGGTCTCACAAGAACAGTGCAGCACTGCAGCGGGTTTCTCTGACAAGACCAGATGGCTGGTAAGGGGGAAAATATAACTAGTTAAACTGCAGTGAGGGAGGTAATTATGGTTGTTCCCATTTTGCTCCGCACCAAACACTGAGTCTGTAGCAGTGCTGGGACCAGAACTCCAAACTCCTCCCTCCTCAAGCCTGTGCCCTATCCACTAGCTCATGTGTCATGCCCCTAACTGACTTGCAATGCTTACCTGAAGGGGCTGGGTGCTCTGTACTCCGCCAGGGCAGAGGGAAGAAGTGTATTACCGAGGCCGGGTATCAATTCCCCATAACAAGGGAGGCTGGTAAGAAACATGGGTTTCCATTCTATTTAATTTCCAGTATTTATCATTAATAATAAGAGGCGTAATAAGAAAATGACAGAAGAAAAATGTAGAGAATAAATATTTCACGGTATGTAAATAATGTAAAGTCCTCGCATCATGTCAGTCTGTCTCAGCCGGCCTAATAACCAGACTGTTTGCTCCATGCCATGGCTGCAAAGTCCCTGTTCTAGCACCTCCTGGACTTAGCAGCCCCATGGGTCTGGGGGTGTCTGAGTGCATCTGTACTGTCCGCTGGCCCTCCCAAGGCTCCAGGAGATGGCAAAGGGCAGTGTCGGCTGAGGTAGTACATGGCGAATCCGTGGGCCTCTCAGCAGGCAGAGTTTGGCAGCGGCTGAGCTGGCACCTGTGTGCAGGGCTGTGCATTCAGAAGGGCTCTGGAGACGTGGCTGGCTAATGGAGACTGGCTCAGTGACACCCCCCCCCCCCAGGGGGCACTGTGCAGAGATCAGACTAGTCTCAGCCCAGCTCTGGCTGGCTTCAGGGGGTCGGGATGCCTCCGCACTCGGCCTTTCTTGCTCTCCAAGGAATGCTGCTGCCACTTCGGGTTCCAGGCCTTTTGCCGCTGCCTGTCCTGGTGCCGGAGCGCATTGCAGTACTCGTCCAGGCTGGTACCCGGTGCCCCTAGGTTCCGCGGGTAGCCCTTGTACTGGAGCTGCACGGGCATGGCGCTCAGGTGGCTGCCTCCCTCCTCGGCACCCTTGCTCCGTTTGGCTCCCATGGCCTCGTGGCCAATGACACGAAGGCTGTAGTGCATGAGGGGGCGGGAGAAGGAATGCTCCACTGCCTGGCACTGATAAACCCCAGCATCCTCTCTCGCCAGCTGGCGGATCAGGAGTCCTTGCTCCAGGATAGAGAAGCGGTCACCGGTCCTCACCTGGGGCAGACACAGGGAGGGGACAAAAGCAGAGCGCCCTGAGATGCTACCCATGGGCTGTTGCCATGGAGCCAAGGCTGCAGCTTGCAACGTGCTCAGCTCGTCAATCAGGGATGGTGGCGTTGCCTGTGTGGGGACTGTGCCAGCTGAGCTGCTGTGACGTCATTGATATAAACTGGGACCATATAGAACATGGTTTGCAACCAAGGTCCTGTTGTGGCACCAAATCTTATGTAAAGGGGGTCATATAAGGTGTCTAAGACCAGGTTCTGGGTTGCTGGTTATGATTATGCTGTCTGTATGAATGTGTCATTTTGTAGTTGAAGTTATAAGTATTGGCTCTGTACTGTCTGTATTTTGTATTGTGCTCTGCTTCTGGGTGACACCGCAGACAAGTTGGTGTTAGCCCTGCCTAGCCTGCTTGATGGCCCATTAAGGACCATCAGCTACACAACTGACCCATTGAGAGAAGGCAGACACGCCTTGTGACTCAGCAAAGTATGCAGGGACTTGTCCATGTGACTCCAGACTCCATTTTGCTGTAATTTTCCACAGTAAGGACAAAGAGGTTCTTACATCTGGAAAAGCCTATATAAGGCTGATGCCTCATCTCCATCTGGTCTTCAATCCTGCTTCTTACCTCTGGAGGGACTTTGCTACAAGCTGAAGCTCTACACAAGGGACTGATGACCCATCCCAGCGGGGGATGTACTCCAGAGACTTGATTTGAACCTGCAGTTTATTCCATCACTGCTACAAGCCTGAACTAAGAACTTTGCCATTACTGGATGTAATTGATTCCATTTAACCAATTCTAACTCTCATCTCTACCTTTTTCCCTTTATGAATAAACCTTTAGATTTTAGATTCTAAAGGATTGGCAACAGCGTGATTTGTGGGTAAGATCTGATGTGTATATTGACCTGGGTCTGGGGCTTGGTCCTTTGGGATTGAGAGAATCTTTTTCTTTTACTGGGGTGTTGGTTTTCTAACCAGTCATTCCCAGGATGAGTGGGACTGGTGGTGATACTGGGAGACTGGAGTGTCTAAGGAAATTGCTTATGTGACTTGTGGTTAGCCAGTGGGGTGAAACCAGAGTCATTTTTGTCTGGCTGGTTTGGTTTGCCTTAGAGGTGGAAAAACCCCAGCCTAGGGCTGTGACTGCCCTGTTTGAGCAATTGGTCTTGAATTGGCACCTCAGTTGGGTCCTGCCAGAACAGCCTCGTCACAGCTGCTTGTGCAATGGACTAGGCTCCAGCCTGGGCAGCGTCCCCCCCCCCATCTTACCCCCTCTGAGGGACTGGGGAGGAGCAGAGAGACCTGGGCAGTGTGTCTTCCCCGCCGGGGCAGAGCGTGGGAGTCTGGCCATACCACTCCCCATGAGTTAGCTTTTCCCTTCCCCAAGTACCTCATCCAGGGCTACCTCCCTGCTGCGCTGCACGAGCCACCGAATGGCCGTCTGGGGAGAGCGCGCCAGGCACTCGAGGAAGGTAGCGTTGTTCTCCACCCCAAATACCAGTTTCTCCTCAGCTGCAACGACCCCTGCAAGGGGGAGAGCAGATCATGTGCATGTGGGGGGAGCAGAGCCCTGCTGCATCAAGTCTCTCCACACCCTGAACCAGCACCCCCTCTTCCCCAGTCTCTCTAAACCAGCCCCACAACCTTTGCTGCTCTGATCCCCTGGAGCAGCCCTGCCCCATCTGCTCCAGTAGCCCCGCACACTTGGTGAGAGAGTTCCACGTTCCGGCTAGAGCGCCACACGTGTGCAAAGTGCTCTAGCCCATGGGGCAGGAGGGCAGAATTGTAATTGGCAACGATACAACCACCTTTTGCTGCATGAAAAGGGGCCTGGGTGTGTGTGAAGTGACTAGCTGTACCTCGTCTTTGCACACACGCAGCTGGCAGTGCCCAGAGCACAGGCAGAGGGCACACTGCAGAGCTGTGTAAATCCCGGCTTTCCCGGCCTAGCACGCTTAACAGAGTGTCAGGCTGACAGCGCGCTGAGGAGTGACTGGAAGGGGGACAGCATCTATGGAAATGGAGCTGGCCATCTCAAGGTCCTCTGCTCTGCTTACTGTTTGCTGGTTAATTACCCACCCCCATGTCAATGGCCACCTGTCACTAGATCTGCTCACACACCGTGCCCTGGAACTGAGCTGGGTTCAGTTTTGCAAGCAACACTTCCCAGGGAAGCATGTTGTCCAAGGTGACTGTACAAGCCTGGGGCTGGCGCTGCTGTATGTCTGCTGGGGATAGCTGCTCCTGTACATGGCTGCCAACATTGGGGGGGGGGCAGCCCTTCCCGGGGCTATCAGCACCCCAATGCTCAGCCCACTGCGTGGTGCAGTGGTACAGCATGCAGCTGCACCACGATGTGGCATTGGTGCAATGTCTCCATCACGGGACAGGATTGCCCCGCCCATGGCCAGTCCTGCTAGAGGCACCTGAGGCTGACCGGGGTTTCTGACTCATTCCCATCTGCTCCCTCCTCCATGGCTGAAGAGAACAGCCCATGCTAGGCAGCATGCAGCTGCTGGGAGAGGGGTGCCGCAGTGGCTGATTTTCACCTGCTGTGGTGTCCTGGCACTGACTGACCGGGTCGGCCTTCAGCGCATCCTGGCAGCGTGCTCGCCTGTGGGGAGGGGAATGAGACAACACTCAGTGAGCCAGGCGCCTGCTGCAGGGCATGGGTCAAATGGAAATGTATTGATGGGGCTGTGGGGGGCTCAGGCTGGCTGGAGGAGCATTGGCAGGGCTTCGGGAGCGGGGAGGGCTCAGGGCTGGAATAGCAGGAGGTTGCAGGGCTGGATGAGACATTGGCAGGGCTGTGGGGGCTCAGGGCTGGAATAGCAGGGGGCTGCAGGGCTGGATGGAGGGGCATTGGCAGGTGGGTGTCTGTAAGGCCCCAGACAAGGGCTGCTGCGGTTCTGTATTGTTGACTTGGGTTGATTGGGAGAAGCCAGTGCAATGTCTGGTCCAGTGGGTAGTATCCATGGCTGCTGGGGAGAGGCTCCGGACTGCAAGGTGTGTAACCAGCCCTGAATTCCCCCTTCCCACCTCCATGCAAACAGCCAGGAACGGTGGACACTGTGTAAAGGAAGCAGGGCTGGGCTGGGCTCACCTCTTCTCAGTCAGCCGGTAGGGGCTGCAGCCATTGACGTCCCAGGTGCAGTAGGGGTCTCTGGCCAGGCAGCAGTCAGCGCAGTCCTTGCCGTAGAGCTCGCAGCGGTACAGGGAGAGCTGGACCAGCCCATGGGTGCTGCTCACAAACAGCTCCTGCTGCTCGTGGAACCAGAATGGCTGTCAGCACCCCCGGCTCCCCTTCCATGGAAGAGTGGCACGCAGGAGCCTGGGAACAGGGCTGGACCCACACCTCAGCTCCTAGCTAGTAAAGGAACCACCTGTTCTAGCTCTTCAGAGACTAGTGCAGGGAGTGGGCACCTGACTCAAATTGGGGCACTTTGACACACATGGACTTGGGCAATGCCACTCCTGGTGCCATGCAATGGGGGGCCTGACCCTGACAGCTGAAACCAGGCAGAACCATGCCTAGCACCTGGTGCCCTGGAGTGGGGGATCCTGACCCACACAGCTGCAGCATGCGAATGTCTGCATTAGCATGTGGCTCCTGGCCGGAGAGCCCAGGAGTCGCATCCTTGTCTTGCATGGTGTGACTGTGCCCTGTACAGGGCTTTGCGAATGGTCCTTAATGAGGCCTTACCCGCTTTGGTGAGAACTGCATGTTCAGGATGGGAGATGGCACCTAGAGGAGAAAGGACCGCACTGGAGCTCGGGTAGATCTTTGCCCAACTTCCCAGCTGAGTTCAGCCACTGCTGGATCCTCCCCATTCGCCCTTCTTTGCCAGTGCACGTCCAGCCTGACATACCCTAGCCCCTGCCATTCTAGGATTGGTCCTGTGCTTGAATGGGTTAAATTCCAGCAGGAAATGGACAAGAGGTCAGGATCCAGCGCCAGGCTCTGACACAGGCTCTGTGTGACCTTGGGCAACTCACTGAAGCTACTCTGTGCCTCAGTTTCCTGTCTGTGCAATGGGGGTAACAGCACTGCTCCTGCCTCTGACTGAGGGTGAGGCCCTCTGAGACTACAGCAGTGAGGCTCTGAGTCTCCAGGTGGAGAGGCTGGGCTGCAGCCTGCAGGACACGGTCACCCCACACCCTGGGCTGGCTGTGGTGTGCCATTGCATGAGCTCAGGCGTGGTGAGTTGCATGGGCCCGTAGTGCCCAGGCTCCAGCAAATTCAGGGCCCGAGGGGCCTGGCTCCACCAATGCTCAGGACCCCAACACCCCCTCATGTACCCCAACCCACTGTCCTAGCCTAGAGCCTGCACCCAGCACCCAAACTCCCTCCCAGAGCCTGTACCCATCCTGTACCCAAATTCTGAGCCTGCACCCTAAACCCCCTCCTGCACCCCAAGCCCCTGCCCCAGCCCAGAGCCTGCACCCAGCACCCAAACTCCCTCCCAGAGCCTGCACTCAGCACCAAATCCCCTCCCGCATCAGCACCTCAAATGGCGGCCCATACCCCGGTTGGGGTGACGGGCATGAATGAATGAATGATCAGCACCTCAAAACCCCTCCTGCACCCCCTCCCCATCCCATCCCAGAGCCTGCACCCAGCACCCAAACTCCCTCCCAGAGCCTGCACCCCTCCTGCACCCAAACTCTCTCCGTGAGCCTGCCCCCCAACCCACTGCCCCAGCCCAGAGCCTGCACCCAGCACCCAAACTCCATTCCAGAGCCCACACCCTGTCTGCACTCCAGCCCCACCTCCCACACCCAAACTCCCTCCCAGAGCCATAGGCAGGTGCGTGTTGGGGGGAGGGGAACAGGGGGGACAGGACTTGGACCGGTTCTGGGCACCACCAAAAATTATACAAACCTGCCACCCCTGGATAAGCTCTGTCCATGGCTGCTGCAGCTGAGGGCTGGGACATGAAAGAGCTTGGGCCTGTCTGGCTCTGAGGGAGGAGCAGCTCTTGGCCACAGCAGCCAGGCTGGCAGAGGCTACTGGCCCCACCTGACACTCCTACAGTGCAGACCCCAGTGGGAGAGGAAGCTGCACTGTTGCAACCACTTTCAATGGCCACTCACAAGCATCCCATATCCTGCAGCTGAGGCCTCTAGCCGAATCAGTTCTGCCAGGAGCCAGCAGAGAACCCAAAGGGGGTGGGATGGGTACCTTAGAGACACTGATTTCCTCCAGGCTGATCTCCTCGCTGTCCTGGCCTCTCCCACTGGTGAGCCCCACCTTCAGCACTTTGCCTTCATCTGGGGAAGCAACAGGGAGCCATCACAATTGCACTAGACCCAGCAAGAGCCCCCTCGGGAAGTGCTCGAGGGGGAGGCGCTGCAGCAATAAGTTATGGAGGGCAGCTGCTACAGAGCTTCTTACCTCACCTCCCCGGCTGGAGAGATCATTACTAGCTCAGGGAAGGATAATTATTCAGTGTCCTCCCCAGGCAGGGGGGACTTGTTCCAAGCCAGCACGTGTACTTTGTCTTCTCCTCTGGGATTCAGCAGGGGGAGAGATCAGACTTGACTTCTGAGCAAGCCAAAGCTGACCTGCTGAGACCAGCCCTGGGTTCTGCTAGCTGCCTGCCCTTTCATCCCTCCTCCTCATTGGCCCGTCTCCTCAGAACCATCCATGCCAGGAGACCGAGTCAGAGACCTGCTAAGTGTAGCAAGAGGTACAGAATCCAGACTGCACCAAGGCCTGGCCTTTACCCGGTTCTCTTCTTAGCAAGAGGCTGAATCGTGATTGTCTGCAGCTTGCTGGCAGATCCCACTCCTGGGAGCCGCTGACGGTGCATGGAGCAAGCACCTGCAGTATTTGCTAGCCCTGAACGTCTGCAAACTCCCCCTTAGCCCCATAGGGAGCTCAAGGTCAGGCCCCAGTGAGGATGGAGCGGGGAGTGAGTGATGCCCTCTAGTGGCTGCTCTAGATATGATAGTTGACCTGCTCTGGGGTGGTCCTTGTGCTTTTGAAGCTGAAGGGTCCGACTTCTGGTTACCTGTGTGATTGACCTGCTGGCTGCAGTGCATGGCTAGCTCTCTGGGGCAGGGACAGTTGTGTTCATCTGTACAGCCCCTGGCACCACAGGACAGGGAGCTGTAGTCCCCAGAGCATGGCTGAGATATGCTGGCTGCTCACTCCGAGAGTCCCACAGACTGGCGCAGCAAGAGGACAGGACCCTGCTAGGTGCTAATACAGCTCAGTGGGGCAGGCTATTGTGTGGGCAGAGTGGGGGGCTTTCGCTGGTGCCAGGAGGGGGGGACATGCTCTCACCAGTGGCAGTCCAGCAGGCGGGGGCACAGGTACATGCGGAGCTGGTGGTAAAGATCCCAGAGCCTCTACCTGTTCCAAGGAAGAGAACATCGTAGTGCCCAGACTCTGTCTCCACCCGGTCCACCAGCAGCTGCCGGAGCCGATAGGGCACATTGGCCCTCACCAGGATGGGCTTCCGGCCAAGGGGATACACGGGGCCCCACATCAGCTGGTGATTGCGCATGAAGCTTATCAGGTCATCAGGGAAGTCCTTGGTGGAGTGGAGAAGAGGGTCGTATGTTTCACTGGGGCACTGGGGGAAGAGATGGAAACAGAGGGGGGAGTTTAAAGCACAGAGTGACCCAACCCCATCCCCTGCAGTCACCGGCCTCTCAGTCCCGCCCCTCACCCCTCCCTGTGTCCCACACTCACCGTCCCTGGGCGGGGATAGGGGATCCGGCCCTTGTACTCCACCCAGCGGTAGTCAGCTCCTTCCTTGTGTGCAAAGGGCCCACTGAAAGCAGCTCTCATGTCAGCCATGGAGTAGACACACACGGCAGAGCCGCTGAAGATCCCACTGCCAGAGAGGAGACAGACCAGCCTAAGCATCAGACTCTGACGTGGCTGCAATGGGAGCCAGCGCAAAAGGCCTGGTCTGTATGCAACTCTGCTGTGGTTTAACCAACTCAGGGCTTAGACCGGGCAGCCCCTTTCTGTGGCTTCAGTGGGGCCCATTGCCTGAGCTTCCCTCCATTTCCTGCCAGCTGCCGCCAGCAGCGCTCTGAAGCCACTGAGAGAGCATCCACCAGTGCTAATTGGTACAGCTGGTGCTGAATGACCCAGCCTAGGGCTAGAGAGCTGCTGCTTGCACAGGAGAGGCTGGCGTCCATTTATCACTTACTCAAGAGTCCCTGCCCTGCAATCCTTGGGAAACCAGCATTAGCTAATGGGGGCAGGCAAGAAGGGACTGGCACGGTCCCAGGGGAGCGGGATTGGCTACGAGGCTCTGCAATGGGATCGGTTTTTGCCATGGGCTTCATGCATCCTCCCACAGGGACCTTGTGTCCCTCTTCTCCCCTGCCCTGCCCCAGCACTTGACTAGTAACAGCCTCCATGCTGTCCAGCCACCGGTCTCACCGCCGTTTGTGCGAGAGCCTCCTCCCCTGCTGCTCCCTCTGCTCTGCTCTTCCCTCCTCTCCCCCCCAGCCCACCCACTCACACTGACCTGGAGACTGTGAAAAGGCCGAAGACGAGAGGGCTCTGTGGGTCCCGGGTGCGGAGGAGGAAGACGTCCTCTGCAATGACAGCGGGTGAGGAGTCCTGAGCACACGCTCTCAAGGCCCCAGCTCTGGGCCCAGGGAATGGGGTGAGGGGCTTTCATCAGGTGACCTTTCCCCCCCTCCCCTCTCCCACTGCAGTGACTGTGCCCCACTCGCTCTGGCGAAGGAACGGGCAGCAGCCGGCACCCCTCAGTTGGCAGCCAGGGCTCTTGTGGTGGTGCAAGGTGCTCAGAGTCCTTGCTACGGCTCAGTGGGTCGCCTCCGGGATGAGCCCAGCCCAGGCAACCCAGCTGTGGGCCTGAAGAATGGCAGCCCTAGGAGGGCCCGCGCGCCCCACTCACCGAGCTGGTCAAAGTGCGTCTCACTGGCCTGGGGGCCTGGGATGGAGCAGACCAGCCGAGCCTTGAGGAACGTGCTCCAGCGATTGATCAGGCTGCGTTTCCCACCGACGTCATTCTGCCAGCCACAAACCCACTGCTCAGCGCTTGTGATGCCCCCCACTCCTCCAGTGTTTACCCTCCCTGCCCCCTCCCTGCCCCAGGCCACCGTCTGTCACGTTATTGACTTGAACTGGGACTGTATAAAACATGGTTGCAACCAAGGTCCTGTAGTGGCACCAAATCTTATATAAAGGGGTCAAATGAGGTGTCTAAGACAAGGTTATGGGTTGCTGGTTATGGTTATGCTGTCTATATGCATGTATCATTTTTGTATTTAAAGTTATAAGTATTGGCTCTATACTGCCTGTATTTCAAAATTACGCTGTGCTTCTGGGTGACACCCCAGACAAGTTGGTGTTAGCTCTGCCTAGCCTGCTTGATGTCCCATTAAGGACCATCAGCTATACAATTGACCCACGGAGAGAAGGCAGATACGCCTTGTAACTCAGCAGGGTGTGCAGGGACTTGCCCATATGACTCCAGACTCCATTTTGCTGTAATTTTCCACAGTAAGAACAAAGAGGTTCTTACACCTGGAAAAAAGACTATAAAAGGCTGATGCCTCGTCTTCAATCCTGCTTCTTACCTCTGGAGGGACTTTGCTACAAACAGAAGCTCTACACAAAGGACTGAATGACCCATCCCAGCGGGGGATGTACTCCAGAGACTTGATTTGAACTTGCAGTTTATTCTATCTCTGCTACAAGCCTGAACCAAGACTTTGCTATTACTGTATGTAATTGATTCCATTTAACCAATTCTAGCTCTCATCCATCTCTTTTTCCTTTTATGAATAAACTTTTAGATTCTAAAGGATTGGCAACAATGTGATTTGTGGGTAAGATCTGATTTGTATATTGATCTGGGTCTGGGGCTTGATTCTTTGGGATCGAGAGAATCTTTTTTCTTTTACTGGGATATTGGTTTTCATAACCATTTGTCCCCATAACGAGTGGCACTGGTGGTGATACTGGGAAACTGGAGTGTCTAAGGGAATTGCTTGTGTGACTTGTGGTTTGCCAGTGGGGTGAGACCAAAATCCGCTTTGTCTGGCTCGTTTGGTTTGCCTTAGAGGAGGAAAAACCCCAGCCTTGGGTTGTAACTGCCCTGTTTTAAGCAATTTGTCCTGAATGGATACTCTCAATTGGGTCCCGCCAGTTCCAGCATCGTTACACCGCCCCCTCCAGGATTCTTAACCTCAACAAGCCCACAGCTCAGGGAGGGCGGGATGGGCGATTACCCCACTCTCTCCAGCCCAGCGTCTCAGCTTCACAAAGCAAGGCAGGGGACAGGGCTTGCCCAATCAGTGGCAGAGTGGGCAACAAAACCCAGGTCTCCTTACTCCTAATCCCTTCCCTAACCACTCCATCATGCTGCCTCCCATCCCTCTCCCCAAAGGCCAGCACTGAGCCCAAAGGGCCCTGCCACGACAGAGGGAAAGGAGAGAGAAATACGCCCTTGTTTCTCAGTAGGACAGTGCCGTGTCATAGTGCCAGCCCCTCCCCTGGCCACTTGGTGGCTCTCCGCGGCCATGCCCTGACCCCGGGGTAGCTGACCTTGCAGACGCGTGCCACCCGGGCATGGATCCGCCGTCTCTCCCACTGGCCGGCTTCCAGGGCTCTCTCTCGGAGGAAGACGTACACCTTGTCGTCGTGGGCATTGTGGGTGTCGGGAATTACGTAGGCACCGATGAACACGGGCTCTGCGAGAAGGGAAAGTCCGGCAGCCAATGGCACCATGTCGGCAGGTTGACCGATACCCTTTGGCCATGTCCCCTTTTCCTCTGACAGACTTGGCTCTGTTCCGGCTTTAAATGATACCTGCAGCCAGGGGCTGCAGTCAGGATTGGGACCCAGGAATAGTCACTGCCCCACGGAGCTCACGCTTTGCCCGAGTCATGAAATGAGGCTCTGATTCCGTGCTTTCAAGTACAGAGTGTCCATTATGATCATGGAGCCATGACCGGCGAACTCTACCCCTTGGTTCCTGCATCTCCATTGCTTCCGCAAAGCGAGTTTTGAGTTCAAACTTCATCGAGGCAAAGGGCTGCTGGGCTCTGCAGGTGAATCATCGAGTGACAAGCCAGCTGCAAGGTTTGGTCTCAACGGCACCTGGCTCTGAAATTCCCTGCTGGGCTTTGGAGCTGGGGTTCTGATGCAGACCCATCTAAGCTTTACTAAAGTGAAAGGAGATGCTGGAACCGAGGAGCACACCAGCAAACAAAGAGGGGAGTGGGAATACTGTTAGCTTCCCGCCGCATTCAGTTTTGCTGTCTTGTGATAAGATCCTTACAAACGTGGAGTCATTGCTTACTCTGAGCAGAGTGCCCTGGATTTCAGCAAGCTGCCATACAGAGCGAAGGTATTGCTCAAACCAAGCAATGCTGTCAGGATCTCACCAGTGGGACTGGCATTCGGCACTACCCACTCAGACCGTCTCTGTTTTCTACCTGACAAGATCATTGTGGTGCGAGGTTTGATGCAAAGTGCTCTGTGGGTTTTTGATAGTCTCGCAAAACTTCCCCTGAACAATGGAGGTGTCATGGCTGAGAAACCGGGCCTCTAGAGCCAACAGTCTGAGCGGCTTCCACTTGAGCTAAGGCTCCCTAGCTGGGCCTGCAGCTAACTTGCCCCCTCCATGGATGGGGCATAGAGGGGCCTGGTCACACACCTGCAGAGCAGTGGGTTACACAAGCTGATCTCACCCGGGGCTGGGTTTCAGCAGCACCTTCCATCTCTGGGGGCCGGAGATCTGAAGAACGTCAGAGTGAATCTGGGCACTAAAGGGAGCTTGTGCCCTGCAGTGAGTCTGGGACTTTGGCCCAAAGGCAGCTGGAGCTCCTGGGCCTGGGCATGGAGTTGTCCGGTTCTACCCGGGTCTTTCCTCTGTCATTTGGAGGCGCCTCTTGTCCCTTCTCCCTGCAGCTCCTGAGGGCTGAGACTGGCGGGGGCGCCCGCAGGGGGGGTGGGGGGGACGACACAGCAGCAGAAGGGGTGGTTTGAAGTGCTTGAACAGAGGCCTGTGCCCTAGTGACATTAGGAGGTCTGGGCCTCTTAAAGCAGCAGGGAGAGAAAAATCAAGCCCCTGCTCCCCAGCAGCAGCAGAGGAAACGTAGCGCCTGCATCTCTTCCTGCCGCTCACCTTCTTCCCAGCAGTGCTAAGTCCGTTACATTGCCGGGTAGGACTGCCCCCCCCAGGCTATCTCCCAGCCCCCCATTGTACCGTTTAGCCAGTGATCTTGGTTCTGTTCTGTCCGGATGTAGTTCTGGGCAGCCTTGTGAACTCGGGTCCGGAAGAAGGCGGCGCTGCTGCCCATGAAGTCGCTGGAGGTGCCCGAATACAGCTCCCCGTCTGAGCTCAGAGAGAAGCATGTGTTAGCAGCAGGGCCGGCTCTAGGTTTTTTGCTGCCCCAAGCAAAAACATTTTTGGCTGCCCCCCACCCCAGCCCTGGGCTCTCTCCCCCCACCCATCAGTGCCCTCCCCTACTACACCCCCTGCCGCCCCAGCCTTGGGCTCCCCCCCACCAGTGCTGACTCTGCCCACTCCCCCCTCGCCTCCAGCCAGTCTGGCACTGGCAGGGTCGGGGTAAGCAGCGAGGCTCCCAGGCCATGCCTCAGCCCAGGGTCCCTCCAGCTGGGGCTCCCACCTCCAGGACTGGCCAGGACCCGGGAAGGCAGAGCTGCCTCAGCAGGGGGCTGAGAAGCCGGGGCAGGGTAGCCCCAGAGGGAGTGGAGTCCCGGAGAGCGGGACGCAGGCCCCGCAAGGCAGCGCCCTGCTCTCTATGGCCCCACTGCTGCTTCTGGCTGCCCTGCCGCAGTTCCTGGGTGTCTCAGGCTGCTTTGCCCAGCCCCAACTGCGGTGCTGGGGGGCGTGGCCGCTCTGCAGCACCTGCAGGTGGCTCCTTGTGCCCAGTGGGGAGGCCCCCAGCCTGAGTGTCCCCCACTCAGAGCCTGCCCGGCCCAGCCACAAGGTGCGGGCGCTGCTCCCTCGAGGCGTGAACCGCAGTGGCCCCAGGGCGCCCCACACGCACAATATGCTGCTGCTGCCAGGGCCGACTCTAAGCTTTTGCTGCTGGAAGCAAAATAAAAAAAAATTAAAAAAAAAATGTCCGGAATGCCACCCCTGAAAATGTGCCGCCCCAAGCACGTGCTTGGTTTACTGGTGCCTAGAGCCGGCCCTGGTTAGCAGAGCCGGCAGGTGCTTTGACCTAGACAGCCAGCTCCTCCCTCAGTCCCACCCCTGGGGAAGGAGGCACAGACAGGGTTATGGGGCACTGTGCCATGGGTCAGCCTTGCCCGAGGAGCCATGAGCTGACCGTGACAAGGTAATGGCAGATTTCCTTGTGGAGCCTTGAATACAAACTAGAATCACAGCCCCCATTCTGTATAACTAGCTTCAGATGGAGTGTGCGTTCCCTGCTCAGGTGCGGTTCTCAGAGGTGGCCAAGTTTGCTGCAGATCTGCTGCCTTTCCCTGTGAATGCTTTGCGAATTGAAGGCAGGCTGTGCAAACCAGTTGCTGGGAGGGAGATTGAGGAGCTCTGAGGGTATAACTACACTGCGGCTGAAGGTGTAATTCCCAACGTGGGGAGATGTACATGTGCCAGCTCTGAGCAAGCTAGTGTGGGTGGCCATGGCGCCAGGGGCAGCATCTTGGCCTGGCTGGCAGAGTGCGGTCCCTCCCGAAACCCCCAGGTAAATAGTCCCCAGGTAAATACTCCACTGTTCCACACAATGAGGGCTAGAAATTCTCCGGCATTAAAACAAGAACGAACACTGAACAAGAACCAACAGCTTAGCAATAACTAAATAGAGGGCAGATGAAACCAATGCCCTTCATTGCTCGGCAAGAAATGCCAATTTCCTTACCTACCACCCTGGGCCAGGAGAGGGTCTTATTACAGTCTCCTGCACAATCTAGTGCCTCTATCACCCTCCCGAACCAAGATTGGCAGCCTTCAGCTGCTGTTGGACAGATGGGCCTTCCACTCGTAGCTCCAGCTAGTCACGAGCTTGGGCAGCTCTGTCATTCCAGCCCCAGATCAGCCGTGCCAGGTAAGAAGCCCAGGCCAAAGCTCGGCTGTGATGATGCTGTGCAGCCAGTCACTCCTTGCCTAGTCCCTGTCAGAGCCAACCTCCTACCTTGGCCAGTCACACCTGCCTGGGCATCCGGCTGAGCTCCCCCGTGAAAGGGAGCTTGCAGGTTCCACTCCAGCAGAAACCGCAGCTGAATGAGGGACGTGGGTTAGGAATCATTGGCAGGGGATGGAGCTGATTGTCTAACTCTACTTCATTTCTAATGCGCCATCACCACAGTATCTAGGTCCCTCTTCCTACCCCTCCCCCCATTTCTCTTACCTATGAGTAGCCCAGTGAAAGGTTCGTGGGGGCTGAATGGACACTTGCCTCTCCCAGATTCCATGGAGTTGGCCACCAGCTGTATAGGGGAGCCCCCCGGCTCCTGCAGGGATTAAAGGGGAGATTTTTGGCCCAGGCAGAGGCTGGGAATGAACTGATCTGAGCAACTTTGGGGCAGCCCTGCTGGACTTCAAAGTCCACATTGTGTCAGACCCACATGCCCATCTGTTGGGGGTCCGAGCAGTGTTGGGCCCGCTCTGCCGGCCGCTGCCAAGTTAGCAGCACTTAGTGTGTATCGGATAGATGTGCTCACAGTGCCGGAGGCAGAAGCAGACATGGTCCCTAAGAGCTCACAATACAGGGAAGGTCTTGGTGTGACCAGGCAGGGACGCTGCTGGGCACCAACCCAAGCTGGCCAGGTTCAGCTCATCTGGTGAGAGACTGGGTCGCTCAGCTGCTGTAGGCCTGGGAGCAGCTGACCCTTGCGAGGGGTGCGTGTGCCCCAGGGTCCCGCTGCAGGAATGGCCATGCCTCCCTCCTGCTGCTGGGGAGAAAGGGGAGTGAGCACCCTCTCCTAGGCCCCTCACGCCCCCCCCCCCCAGCATCCTTCATGCTACCTGCGCAAGACGTGCTACCAGGTTCCTTGCACTAGGTGCAGAGCTTGGCACGGGCATGCTCTGGTGTCCCTCTTGCACTACCTAGGGGACTGTGCGCCTCTCCCCTGCGATTCCTCATGCCCCGCCAGAGAGGAGAGAGTGGGTACCCTGGGATTCATCATGGAGCCCAGTGGGGGTGAGGGCACGTCCGGGGGTCTTCTCACTGCCCTTGGCACAGGCAGATTCACCCTCCAGGGTCTCACTCACCTGTGCCCTGGCTCCGAGCTGGACAAAGGCGCAGATGGGCTGGTAGGAGCCAGTCCCACAGGCAAACACGTGGCTCCTGTTGAACGGCTGGAGAAGCCGGATGAAATTGGCACATTCTGTCTGCTCAGGGAAAAAAGGTTCCTTCAAATGCCAGCACCATTGCCCCGGGCCTTTGTGCTCCAGATCCTGCCCCTGCAGCCCCCTCACCTCTTCTAACACTGATCTCCAACATGTCCCCTCCCCAGGGTACTGGAACGCCCTGGCGCCATTTGCTGTGCACTTCCCCATAGGTTTCCTGATCCCCAGAAGATGGGTGATGTCTGGCTAACACTAGCCATGGGGACAAGGCCAGCGGCCTGGTGGCCTATGGCCAAAGCTGTATGCTTACTGTCCCCATCGTTAAAGGATACATGGGGTCAAAGGGAGCCACGCCAGCAGCCTGAGCTCCCACTGGCAACAGCTCAATGAGGCTACTGCTCTTGGCAGACTGGAGTCACGTGGGTCAGGCAGATTCCTGCCTGGGCCATGGCTCACTGAGCTTTTAACAAGGATGTTGGGATCCTGCTTTACCTCTGCGTTCTTCCCAGCGAGCCGGCAGCGCTCCACCTGCTCCTTGCGGGCTGGCCAGAAAACCTGCAAGAGAAAGCACCGACCTGGGCCTGTTACTCCAGCCTCCTCTGTAGTCCTGCATCAGTTGGGCAGCACAAAGGGGGTTGGAGCTGCTCCCCAAGAGCGCTCCATGCTCCATCCTGTTTCCCTGACAGGGGTACGAAGCATGGGCAGGTGCGTGTCAGACATACAATCACAGCCCAGCCAGTCAGCGGTGCCGCTCCATGAGGCAATGCAAATGAGCGAATGCCACCCCGAGGGCTGCAGTGTGTGCCAGCGCTTGCGTGCTCTGGGGTGTAATGCCCCCCCCAATGGCAGTGTATAACAGGCCTTTGGTCGCTGGCTTTGCAGTACAAGTGCCCCCTCTGGCACACAGAGCTGTGCTCCCGGCTGCCCAGGCTGGACAGGGGAAAGCCGGGCTGCCTTGGGACTGCGTTTCCATGCCCACCCTGGCACTGACCTTCTGAGGCTCCTCATTTGGCCTGTCCAGATGCAGCAGGAAGATGTGGTTTTTGGCTCCCACCATCAGCCACGCCCTGGTCTCATCCACCAGGAAGGACTGGAAGGCCAGCCCGTCCCCTGAACCCAGCAACAAGCGGGAGCTGTTGGATCTCAGCAGGTCTGCAGAGCAGAGGAGGGGGGAGGGATCTGTCACCCTCATACACAGGAGGGAGCCCTGACCACATCCCCCACCCCCAGAGATAGCGAGCAGTATCCCACCTGGTCCCGCACGCTCCTCGGGAAAGTCCTCTTTACCCTGACCCCGGAAGAGTCCTTGCTACCGTGAACGCTATCCCCGTGTGCCCTCGGGAAGGACTGCACTTCCCCAGGGGATAGCGAGCATTACCCCAGCCCACAGGACACAGCTGCTCTTTCCCTGACACCAGGGCAAGATGGCCCAGCCCACCTCTGGCCAGTAACTGGTGTGGCCTCTGGCAGTCCTGCCCTGGTGCTCCCTCCCAGAAAGCGGAGTGTCCCACGAGTCAGGATAGCCGGCTGGCCCACAGGAGACAAGCAGCTGCTATAGTTGGGTCCACCCAGGGTCATGGCAGCTCAGCTTCTAGTGTCACTGACCTTGCAGTTCAATGGCGCCATGGAGCCTGGAAGAATTTTAACCATTGCAGCAAATCCCCGATTCTCTGCAGTCCCATTGCCCAGGCAGTGCAGGCTGAGAATGCAGGACGGGTCCAGCTTGTATTTCTAGCGGAGGGATCCCTGAGCACAGGCTCAGTGGAGTTTCTATATAAAGGCTCTCAGTCATTCCCCTGGTGAATGCAGCCTTGAAATTAAAGGCTGTGTTAAACTGGTGGCTGCTGCTTGATTTATGGGGCCATCGTTTGTGGTGTTGCAGGACTCGTTTCCCTCGCTGAGCTGGGCCCCACCTCCTGGTTCGAGCAGAATCTTGACAGCTTCTAAATCCATCTCCCTCTCTCTCCTGGGGAACCGCAGCGTTCCTCAACCCTGGTCCAGGCCAGCTGGTGGGAGATGCCAGAGGGCCCTTGGCACAGGCGGGTGAGAGCAGCACAGAAACTGGAGGTGGCAAGGCCCCAGGATGTGATCTCCTGGCGCCATTGCACCGTGGAGTCCGTCTGCAGGGCCATGTTCCAATACTTTGTCGGTTCTGCTCTACTGCTAACGTCCCAATGGATGGGGCTGTCACCGCTTCTCTAGGGAGAGTATCCCCATTCCCCAGCCTCTCTGTGCACTGGCAGGACTTTGCCCCTGCCTGTCTTCTCCTTTATTTGCTAAGTGCTGACCACATGCTCACCTCTGCACAGAGGACAGAGCCAGCTAGTCCTTGCCCCAAGGAGCTTACAGTCCAAACCTCCCCCTGCTGCTCCTTGGTCCATCCTGCACCATTCCTCAGCCTCAGCGTCCCTCGGCAGACGTGCCTTCAGACTGCTGAGCCAGTGGGGATCTGACAGCTCTTCCCCTCCCGCTTAAAACAGTAGTGGAGTTTAAGTCCTGGATTAGCCCAGCTCAGAAAGTAGCTTTTGGAGCAGTCATTTGCTGACCAAGCCCCGGATGGCAAGATTCCTGGGAGCAACGTCAGCTGAACGAATCAGAGGAGCCAGCGCAAAGCCCTTGGTATGAGTACTCCTCCACCTCCCACTCCTCCTGCCGCCCCACCCCTCGCTCAGGGAGCGGACAAAGGAGCGCGGACTTGGTGCTGCACTGGAAAAAGTGCCAGCAAGGTGAGTGCCGTCGGGGGATGGGGCAGGACTGGGCAGCCACACAACCTCCTCTTCCCCTAGTTCTGTCTGCACGTGACAGCCAAGGCGCTGGACCGCAGCAGCGACCGAGTGCCCTAGGCATGAGCTGGACTGGAACCCAGCTTGCTCTCCCATTGCTGTAACAGCCCCATTGGCTAACAGCAGGAATTGAGGCTGTCTGGCCGTACTCTCTCTCTTGCCTACAACGACCTCATCTTCACCTGTGGGGACACCTCTGAGCCTCAGGTGTCCGTCTCCCCCTTCCTGGATGAGTTCCAGGGGTGCTTGGGGGGGAAATCTTCCACCTTGGCTAATCGTCCCTGAAACATTGCCCGAACTAGCCTGAGCCCGGACAGGGGGCTGTGTGGGCATTAACGAGACATGGATCAGTCTGGGACACAGCCAAATCCGGCCCTGGTCGCTCCACGGACATGCATGGAGTTTTGCTCTGATTAAGTGCTGACCACACGCTGTACAAAACCCAAATGGCAAAGCAGTCGCTGCCCTGGAGAGGTTACTCAGTAGAAGGCTGATGCAGCTGGACAAGAAGTGATGGGAGGCCCAGAGGGAAGAGTCACCTTAGAGCATTTGAAACCCTAAACCAATCACTTCCCTGTGTCTCTTGGAGGGATCTGACTGAGGTGAGCGTGCTGGCCAGCTGCACTGGGAGGTCATGCCATGCTGAGAGGGCTTGGAGGAAGGTCGGAAACAGGGCCGGCTCTAGGTTTTTTGCCGCCCCAAGCAAAAAAATTTTGGCTGCCCCCCCATCCCAGCCCTGGGCTCTCCCCCTCTCCCTCACCAATGCCCTCCTCCACCCACACCTCCTGCCAGTCTGGAGCTGGCAGGGTTGAGGTAAGCAGCGAGGCTCCAGGGCTGCGCCTGAGCCCAGGATCCCTCCAGCCAGGGCTCCTGCCTCCAGGACTGGCCGGGATCCGGGAGGGCAGAGCCAGGGGACCGCCCCGGCAGGGGGCTGAGGAGCCGGGGCAGGGTAGCCCCAGAGGGAGCAGAGCTCCGGAGAGTGGGATGCAGGCCTCGCATGGCAGCACCCCGCCCTCTATGGTCCCAGTGCTGCTGCTTCTGGCCGCCCTGCCACAGTCCTGGGCGGCTCAGGCCGCTTTGCCCAGCCCCAGCTGTGGTGCTGGGGGGTGGCTGCCCTGCGGCACCTGCAGGCAGCTCCTTGTGCCCCGCAGGGCGGCCCCCAGCCCGAGCGTCTCCCATTCAGAGCCTGCCGGGTCCAGCCACAAGGTGTGGGCGCTGCTCCCTCACGGTGGCCGCAGGGCACCCCCCGCACACAACGCACTGCTGCTGCCAGTGCCGGCTCTAAGCTTTTGCCTACGGAAGAAAAAAAAATGGCCGGAAGGCCGCCCCGAAAATGTGCCGCCTCAAGCACATGCTTGGTTTGCTGGTGCCTAGAGCCAGCCCTGGTCGGAAAACAGGAGTGGAAGAAGGAAAGAAGAGAGGAGATCAGGCAGGCGTTACTGGCTTAGTGACGGGGCTGGGGATGCGTAGGAGGTGAGATGTGAGTCCTAGGTCTGGGAGAATCTGTGCAGGACCTTGAAATCCATGAAGATGGGATGAACTTGCCTCTCTGTGGCTGAACAGACTGCACCAGAAATGCAGCTGGGGAGCAAGCAAGCCAGCTTGTGGCTGTGCAGGTGTGGGTCCGTGTATGTGGGGGCACGGGTGCCTGAGATGGGATGAATGGGGGCGTATGCGAAAACAGGCCATGGGATTGCAGACTGTTTCTCCTTCCCTGTCACCCCATTTCCAGGGGACAGAGGAAACCAGGACCTTTTTTTCTTCGGGGAAGCTGCAGCCAGCTGGAAATTCCACTGGCGTCTGCTCAGCTCAGTAGGGCCAGGAGCAGCCGCAGCATTTGCAGCGGGCAGGGCTGGTTCTCAGTCTCTGTACGAAGAGAGCGCAACAATCAAGGCAGTAGCTCAATAGCAAATCAGTTCCCTGGCTCAGCCCAGTCCAGCCTGGCTAATGACCGGGCCTGTCATTTCATATCCAGCGAGCCAGGGAAGTTCCTTGCCACTAAGCATTCCTGCTGTGAGTGTCCTATAACTAGCCGGGGGAGGCGTTCTTACGGCTGGCATTATCGCTTGCTAGCTGTATCTCCAGTGCCATTTACCCAGCTGCAGCCTGGCGACCTCTGGGTGCTTTCCCCCTGGGCCAAGGACAAAGCTTTTTTAATCTGCCTAGGGAATCTGGACTCATGTTCGTTTGAACGGGGCAGGTGAGTACAGTCCGAATGAGCCAGAGGGGGAACTTGCCCTCCCCCAAGCTGATGATCGCTGCCCTGTGAGTGACCCCAGGCGGGAGCTGGGCAGGACCCAGATCTACAGTGCATTCACCGGCCTCTGAAAAGGCTGGGTGTCTCCCTGGAGGCAGGGCTGCTCCTCTGACCCTGCTCACCCGGAGTGAAATGTAGGCCAGGCCCATTGAGGATACAGATCAGAGTGAGAGGTGGGGGCAGGTCAAAGGTTTATCCAATACACACTCCCACCCTGCTTAATTAACCAGAGTAATGCAGGGAGGTCCCTAGGGTGATAGAGCCCAGGACGCTCCCATTAGCACTGTTTCACCTTCTGACCTCCCTCAGGCTGTGGGCAGGGGAGCGGTCAGCCAGGGTTGACGGTGGGGTTCGCTCAGGCCCACTGTGTTCTTTGGGGCTAAGTGTAGTCAAAGCGCCAGCGCTGGGAGAGAGCTCTCCCAGCGCTGTCCGTACTCCACCTCCCTGTGGGGAATAATGTACAGCGCTGGGAGCCGCGCTCCCAGCGCTGGGGCTTTGACCACACTGGCGCTTTGCAGCGCCGCAATTTGCAGCGCTGGAGAGGGTGTGTTTTCACACCCTGCTGCAGCGCTGCAAATTTGCAAGTGTAGCCATGGCCTAGGATTCAATCTGGCTCCCAGGCAGGATGAATTGTCCTGCACTTGCAGCATTAAGTCCATCGCCATGATCTCTAGTTTCAGATTCTCCACCCTGTGGCTTGGTTTGTCCCATTCCCTTCATGAAGTAGGTGGGAATCTGACCCAGTTCGTCCCACTCATGAAACAAACCTGGGCAAGGAATTGATCAGTTAAACAGGAAGTCTGAGGGGGCTGGGAAAGTGGTGGAGCAGGGAGATCCCCACGGTGCGGTGGCTGGGAGAGTGCAGGTACCTGCTCCTTATCTGCAGATGAGGCATCATTATCCCTCCCAAGTATATGTACATTCCTGGTCAGGTCCTCCATAGCCATTGCATCCTGCTGGGCATCTCTGCTCAACCTTCCCCTGAACTGACTAACCTAATTAGGGGGCTGGAGCACATGACTTATGAGGAGAGGCTGAGGGCACTGGGATTGTTTAGTCTGCAGAAGAGAAGAATGAGGGGAGATTTGATAGCTGCTTTCAACTACCTGAAAGGGGGTTCCAAAGAGGATGGATCTAGACTGTTCTCAGTGGTACCTGATGACAGAACAAGGAGTAATGGTCTCAAGTTGCAGTGGGGGAGGTTTAGGTTGGATATTAGGAAAAACTTTTTCACTCAGAGAGTGGTGAAGCACTGGGATGGGTTACCTAGGGAGGTGGTGGAATCTCCTTCCTTAGAGGTTTTTAAGGTCAGGCTTGACAAAGCCCTGGCTGGGATGATTTAGTTGGGAATTGGTCCTGCTTTGAGCAGGGGGTTGGACTAGATGACCTCCTGAGGTCCCTTCCAACCCTGATATTCTATGATTCTATGAACTGTGCTCACCACGAGGGCATCCGAGTGCCTCCCAGGCCTGAAGTGTTGCTTTTCTTGGAGAGCATTCTCTCTTCTCCCCATCGCAGACGGGCCAGCACTGAAACCCTGAGCTGAACACCCCAAAAGCCTGGGGAAAGTCTGGATTTGAATCAAGCTTTTTGCTGCGATGGCCAGCATGAAAGGAGTGCATTGGGGCCACTTAGTGGTGTATGATACGATAACGGCCTGCTGGGAACAGGAATGAGGCCCATGAACACACTGTGCAAATACACCACCAATCAACCATCCAATGGTAACAACGTCCAGCCCCTAACAATCTGTCAACCAGTGATCTGCAAGCAAAGGTTCTGTAGCCAGCATCCAGTCGCCTGGAACGTTCAGCCCTCGACGTTAACAGCAGATCACGCAGCATTAAGGTGTAATTGCTGATATGTAAGCCCAGAGTAACGACACCATCCCAGATAGAAAGACACAGCCCAGTCCAGGATTTCAGCTGGCTTCAACGCTGGCCTGTCTGAAACAGATTGAAGTAGCATTCACAGTGTGAATTCCTATCGGCACAGGCCAAACACCAAGAGGCTGGTAGTGCTTCCTGTCCAGTAATGTAACTTATTGATGTGCATGTGTTACAGGTCCCGCTCTGTGACGATCAGTGGGAATCGAGGTGTTACATGCAGCCACAGGGATCAGGCAGCTCATGCTTTCAGCTCTGGAGGTTCCTAGTTCAGGCCCTCCCACATCTGTCACAGGAGCAGTTGCGTGGATTGTCTCAGAGAGGCCGGCGTTCTATTATAAGCCATCCAATTGTATTATTATGGCGTAAGGGGTCATATTGCTGCTTAGTCGTATTGTTCTGGGCCATGTTCCCCTGTGCACTATCCTTCCTTTGCTCTCCCTGCCTTAGGTCTGTCATTTCCTTTCCGAAAGTCTGTCTGTGTTTCTCCCCCACCCGCATTCAGCCCACGCCCCTCCCCCATGCAGTGTTCTGAGGATAGCCCGGCTCCCAAGGGGCTCTGGGGTGGAAGGAGTCTGGGACGTTTCTTTCCTCTTGGATTTTTGAAACCTAAACTTGTCAGGCCGTTGTGGCCTTGACCCTGCTACGTGTGGTCTGTGAGTCACACCTCCTGCCATTGTCTTCATTGTCCCCAAGCCAGCCTGAGGCTGGGAGCTTCCTCTCCCAGCTCTGCCCACAGCACGAGGGTTGCTCTGGCTTTGAAGAAGGAAGCCCTCCTCGGTCCTCTCCTCCAAACAATCTCTGCTCCCGCCTGGCCAAGGAAAGGAAGATCCAGCCATTGTGTTTCTGAGACGTGTTATCGACGCTGGCAATCGCCCAGCGGTGACCTGCTCTGGATCACTGTGCTTCCTCACCGGATGCTGCGTGGCAGAGTGTGTGTGCAGGCAGCCCTGACCAGGGCTGATTTCTCCCCCCACTCCCTTGTGGTCCTTGGTTTCAAGCCTGAGTTCTGATGGCTCCCCACAAACCCCAAGGCATCTCCCGGATTGAGTGCCAGTCTCTGCCCAGAACTCAGTTCTGTACTGAGAGTGCATCACCCCTAGACCACAGCCAATGAGCCATAACCTCAGGCTTGGCGTCCAGGAGACAGTTTTGAGGAGCTCTGTGTTCGATGAGCATCTAGTCTAAGTCCCCCTTGCACCTCAGTTAGACAGCCAAGCAACTGGCTCTCCTCTCTGGGAGTGAGAGGAGACATATGGTCACAGGTGTCATCCCTGCCCTGATGTGCCACCCGTGGTCCTCACATCCACCCTGATGCCACCACCATCATCCAAGTCCTTCCTGCAGCAGAACCACTGTCCTCAGCTAGTGTAAACTAAGCAGGCTTGTGCCTGGCTGGAGTTTGGATGGGAGGCCTCCAAGGAAGCCCAGCTAGGGTAGGCATTGCTGGTGGGGCAGTTCAGTAAGTGGTGCTCATCTGTGTCCGCGCTGATCCAATGGCCCAGCACAGAGCTAGGATGTGCTATGCTGCTGCTGGGTGAAAATCAGACAGCATCCCGACCGCTTTGTCATTAAAGAGCCCTGTCTCAGGCTGAGCTGGCCCTTTAAAGCCTACCTTCCCAGCTGAAAGGGGGGGGGGTCACATGGGAGAAGATTGTGACTCAGAGTGAGATCTGTGGGAGTATAAAGGGTGGCCTGAGCTCATAAAGCTATCATAAAGGGAGTAGAGCAGCTTGCCTTAATTCCCAGGCAACAGGCCTGGGGTGTGGGATCGCTGGCAGAGCCACCAGGAGACCCTGGGTTGCGGGAAGGGGCCTGATTTACATGTGGAGTGAAGGTTAAACTGTTTTACTTGGAAAAAGCAGAAGCCAAGTCCTGAAGAAAAGGGACTGGAAGACTGTGTTGGCTGCGAGGTTTCGCAGGCACTAGCTGATGAGTTGGGCCTCTGCCTTACAAGCCCATGCTGGTTTTCTGGAGAGCAGGAATGCTGAATTCCAGCAGCCTGGCTGGATCCCAACTCCTGAGTAAGCTATGCAGATTAGTCTTCACTTCCCCTGTCCTATAAGCTGTTGTATAGTTTTGCTGTGTGCCGTTAATGAGCTAGTGCATTCTGTACCAGAGGTGGCTGCATTTCATTGTTGGGCCTTGGAGCCCTCCACATAGCCTGTAAAATGCTTCAGGATCCTTTTGGCTGAAAGAGGCTGTGTGGTACGTGAACGTAAGATTGTTGTCAGTAGCTGTGGCATCGAAATATCGGGCCATTAGGATGGGTGCTTGCATACCCCGGTGATGAGTGCAGTATAAATGACTAGACAAGTCATCATTTTTGTCATTAGCTGAAATAAGGTCCAGGGCAGATGTAGCCCAATTGCAGAATTAGCAGGTGCTCAGAGCGGGGCCTGGAACAGCTCTCCTCAGAAGAGATTGCAAAGATTGGAATTGTTCCCTTAGAAAGGATGAATAAGAGGGGATGTGATAAAGGTTTGCTTGGTCCTGCCATGGCATGAGACTTCTCAAGGTCCCTTCCAGCCCTGTGTGTCTATGAAAGGCTATAAAACCATGAATAGGATAGAGAAGGGAGACTGGGAACTTCTGTTCTGCCTCATGACACATGAACAAGGGGACAGTCAATGAAACAGAAAGGTGGGAAATCCAAAACTGACCCAAGCTTTCCCCCAATGCGCGATCAGTTTGTCTTGCCCCAGGCAGTTAAGAACTGTCTATATGGATAACCAGGCTAGCCTGTTAACATAACTGACAACAGCAAAACTTCTGGAAGTGATATTAGCCCCCATGGTTTGAGCCAAGCTCTCACTACCAGGGACAAGGAGGTTTCTTGCACCTTTCTCTGAAGCATCTGGTGCTGGCCTCCAGTTCGCTGGGCTAGATAGACCTCGGGCGTGAGCCAGTCTGGCAATCCCTGTGTCCCTAAAAGGAACTCAGCATGATGTCTGTCTGGTGGCCCCTTTGTGAGACAAGCTGAGGGTCTCAGTCCAGTTCCTTGTGGATGTGTGCCCGTTTCACAAACCCACTGCTAGCTGGTCCCCGCGCTGGCAGCCCTAGCAGAGAGGACGAGGGCTGACGCTGTGGTGTGAACTCCCCTCTCACCCCTTCAGAAAAGATTTGGGGGAGGTGACGAAAGCTAAAACTCCGGCACCATGAAGGGTGAATCCTCGCTCGCCCCCACATGGCTGGAATAAACGGGCTGGGCACTGAGTAGGAATCCTTGCCCCAGGCCGTAGTGCAGCAATGGCTCCACTCCATGACAGCTGCTGCTGCCACCTCTCTGGGCTGCCATTGCCCCCTCCTTGCAGGGTGCTGGGCAGTGGATCTGTGTAGCCTGCAGATCCCCCAGTTCCTCCCTGGCCCACTATAAGAGTCCTGGGGGTGGGGGGTGCAGGGAGCCCTCACAGAGCTCTGTACCACAGAGGGCAGGGAATACAGCCTCTCTGCATCCACGTATTGGGTCTTGGTTGACTGAGCCTCACAAAGCTGAGTTAAGTGACTCGCCTGAGGCCACGCACTGAGTCAGTGGCAGAATCCAGCTCTCCAGATTCCTAATGCCCTGCTCTAACCACTAGACATGCTTCCTCCTAGGTGACCACAGCCTGACTCTGTTCCCGCCCTCACACTGAAGTCCGTACGCTTCCCCCATGCAACTGAACAATGTGTTTTGTTGCGTGGCCAGTGTAGCTAAAGGCTGCCCAAGGCCTCCTGTAGTGTGAGACGTTTCCCCATGGTGAGGGCTGGCCCTGACCCTGTGTATTACATGGTACATGGAACATTATAAAGCACTGTATGCTGAGTCTCAGGATGGAATGGGGCATTTTTAGACACCCTCCTGTGCCCCAGGGGCAGCCTGAGACTTCCCCTCCGGGCCATTCCCTTTCCAACCCCCATCCCTGACAGCAGCAGGTAGATGAGCATTGCCTGAGCCCCCTGGGGTGGTGGCATTCTGTGAACTCTCTGGCCATGCTGCAGTCAGCTGAGCTCAGCCTCTGTCAGGTTCTGGTGCCTCACTGGCCACAACTACTGCAGGGCAAGAAGCTCCATTGTAGGGCTGATACTGGCCCCACACAAGCCCAGTAGTCCAGATCTCGCCCCTCCATCTCTGGCTTCACTAGCCGCCAGTCAGCTTGGATGCCTGATGCTGTTTCTAGATCATTCAGAACAGGGCATGAACCCCAAGGAAATCCTGGCTCTGACTGCAGGACTGATCAGCCGCAGGCTCCCCTACCTTTGTATGAGAGGCGAAGGCGAGGGACACCTTGCTTCCAGGCACTGCCATTCCCAATGCTCAGCAGGAGAATCCAAGTCAGCAGGGCAGGGGCAGTGGAGAGGTGCTGCCTGCTAAAGACCAGGGCTGGCATGCTGATGGATTCTCTCTCCGGGGTCTCCTCTCTCAGCAGGGAAAGTTGCTCCTCCCTCCTGGGAGCATGTTCTGTTGGGAGAGATTCTGGTGCCGCTTCTAGCTGAAAACAGAAAGGGAGGAATTCTGCATCTCTCTCTACCATGCATTTAGCAGGGCTGAATACTTGGGCTCTTGGCCTGCATGTGCTGAGCCCCTGCAGTTCTCACTGCTGCCTGGGAGATTGATTTAAATCAAGGTGATTGAAATCAGTGATTTAAATCTAGGGTGACCAGATGTCCCAATTTTATAGGGAAAGTCCCAATTTTCAGTCTTTTTCTTTTACTATTACCCCCAACCCCTGCCCCAATTTTTCACATTTGCTGTCTGGTCACCCTATTTAAATAATGATTTCAATCATCAGGTGGAAAGCCTTGATTTAACTCATTGGTTATAATCAACTTTTCCATTTGCACTTCAGTTACTTCCTAAAGAAACGTGAATTCTCATTGGTTGATGTAATCATTTAAAACATGTTGATTTACAATTAAATAGAGTCTTTACACTAGATATGGTACAACTTTTTGCTACATAGGAGGGAACACAATAACGCTAAACATTTATTTAGGCAGTTTTATAGCTTACTATTTTCAGATTCTTGTTACTTGTACACTTTTAGTATGTTAGGAAATGGTGAATGATATATTGCTTATTTACAACATAATTAGCTTTTGGGTCATGATTTGGGCCAAGCTGCATTAGGATGGTAACTGGAATTGAATTAAACACACAACAGCAAATACAATTTATTTTTATTAAACAAAACAACTTTAAACGTTTTGGCCACATAAACATCTCTTATCAAAGCATGTTTCACATTTACAACTAAACTCCAATAAGTTTTGGCCTTCACGTATTTTGGGTTAAAATCAGATTTCCTTTTAAACAGGTTTATTTTTAAAAAGAAAAGCATTATAATATAAGTAACAAAATCAAAATCATCTGATTTTAAATTTAAAAAATCCAATTTAAAATTTTTTCAATTTTTTTTTAATCCACTGGCTTGGGCCCTATCTGAGAATTAATTGTATCAGTGGCAATAGAAACTCAGGCCTGGGCTCTGTTGGGGTTCTGGCACCAGTAGAGGAGTCCTGGGACAAACCCTAGCGCAGGCATGCTGCACCTCTGTAAAAACCACTTGCACGTGTGGTGTTGCATTGGTGTCGGAAGAGCAGCCCAACCCCTCCTTGGGCAAGCCATTAGGCGATATCTAAGGGGAATCAATTCTCCAGCTCCATCAGTTCTCCAACAGCTGATCCCTGTAGCAGTGGGGCTGAAATTCCACCCTCCCCTTCCTATTCACAGCCCCCACCCAATCAGCCAGGAGCATTCTGAACTACGGAACTCCTTGTCAATTGCAGAGCTCAGAGGGCTTTAAACCTGAGGGTCAGGCTCATTGGACTGATGGGGATACAATCAGTATGGAAAAGTACAAAGAATCCCAAGGCCACACAGCAAGTCAGTGGCAGAACCATTGCTTACTAATCATTATTCATTTGCTATTAAAATAGCACCTTGAGGGCCCCAGCCAAGCTCAGGGCCCTGTTGTGCTATGCACTGTGCAGAGACAATCCCTGTTCTGTAGCGCTCCCGCTGGCTAAGTAGACCCAGGTGCAAGGGGAAGGGACTTGCCCACAGTGCTGCACTGTGGCATCGTTAATGATGTTTTTATGATGGCCCGTATGTTTAGGTGCCCATCCCTGTAGGATTTCAGTCATTTTACAGCAGAGCCAAACAGCTGCCAAGGGATGGGGAGCAGGTGTCCCCCTTCCTCAGCATAGTCACCTCTGCTTCCTTGAGGAATCCCAAGATCAGAGTGCACTAGCCAGGGAATCTAATGCCTGCAGGCTGCAGCTGTTGAAAAGCCTGCTCAAAGAGGTGCCTCTTGCCCAGATGGCAAGGCAGCCAGACCCTGTGCATGGGAGTGCCCTGCAGAGATAGGCTTGTATTGCAGCAGCACTGGCATGTGTGCAAGCAATGTGACAGTGTTTGAACTACTGGGGCCTGGGCTACACTAGGATTTTACCTCGGTATAGCTACATCTCACAGGAGGGTGAAAAATCCACTCCCCTGAGAGGCTGATCTATGCTGACCTAACTCCTGGTGTAGACCACGCTTCCCCTGCCCTAGCTGCCACCTCTTGGGGGAGGTGGGTTACCTGTGCCAATGGGAGAATCCCCTCCCATCGGTGTAGGCAGTGGATACAGTGGTGCAGATGGGCCCGTCATGCACAAACCCCTAACTCCAGTGCATAGTGCTCTTCACCTGGTTTGGCTGACCGGGGCGGGGAGGAGGATTGGCACAGCCTGAGAGAACACACCTCCCCAGCTGCTAACACGCCCACAGTGTCATGTGGATGCAGGCTAATGCTGCTTGAGTGCCACTAGTCCTCTAATCCCTTCCCACAATTTCCCCCCCCCCCCATGCACCCGAAAGGCCAGAGGACTTCTCCCACAATTCCTGGGTGGCTGATGTAGACATTCAGGTTCTAGGACCACACCGTAGTTAAACAGCCCCTTAGCCGGAGTCCCTGGAGTCTGTGTCAGCTGGCCTGCACCAGCTGTGGGGTTTTAACTGCAGTGTGGCCAGACCCTTACTGTTCTCACTCCTTTGATTTGCCACTTCAGTGCCGGGGCTTTGCGAGGCTGGCATCAAAGAGCCATTTTCCACCCTTATGACCACATTTCTTCCTGCCATCCCCCCAGAGCGGCTGCTGCTTGGGCCCCCTGTCCCCTCTGCAACGGGGAAGAGGAGAGGCTCAGGGGCAACAAATAAAATGAGCAACAGTAGTGAAGAGAGGGAGTGTGGGGGGGATGGGTGCTGTTCCAGCACCGTGCAGGAGCAGCAACAGGTGTATCCCCACCATAGTGGCCCTTCTGGGCCAGGACAATGCCTGGAGCACACTAGGCAGGGAGGCTGCCCTGGGTAACAGCAAGAGGGTGGCAGCTAGAGGCACATACTGCATTCTGTCCTGATAGGTTCCCCTGCCCCCCAGAGTAAATTGTACTGATCTTCTCTCATGTGCATATATTATATCCACCTCTACATAGAGTGATGCTTGCATTCCCCCTCCTGGGCCTGGAGCTGCCTCGCCTGTGAGCTGGGTGTGTGTGTGTGCACCCTGCCCTTTCCTGATGGACTAAAACCTGCGTGTGTTCCAGCATCCCGGCCAGGAAGCTGAGAAAGCAGAGCTCAGCCTGCATGCTCCCCACCCCCCCAGGGGTTTGGGCAGAGCAAACCCAGTGCTCATCACAAGGCCAGGGCTGGGGCTGGCCTGAGACTCCTGCCAGTATTCACTGGTTGCTGGAAGCCTTGGGAAAACGCTAGGTGGTAATTGCAGGCTGCTATAAATGGAATGTGCCTGTCTGGGGACAGCGCTGAGCGGTGGGAGGGAGCCCTGCATGACCTGATGCCCCAAGATGGTCCTTGGTGGCTGCAGGATTGTGTGAGGGGCAGGTGGAGCAGAGCCCTGACCCTCCACAGCCTAGGACTGCGCCTGAACCACAGCCCTGTGGTTGAGGGAGAACTGGTGTGTTTCGCATGCCACCTCCAGGGGATGAAATAAAGGGGCTGGTGGATACCCTGTGCCAAGGTTCAATCCTGTGTCTCCCGAAGTCAAGGGGAAACTCCCGCTGGGATCGGGATCAGGCTTCAAAATGAAATCCGAATAATAGAGGATAACTGCCCTCCCCTGCAAGAGGGACAATTCACTATTGGTATAAGGGATACGAGTCCAAGAGACTTTCACTTACTTGTGCTAGCCTTGAACGTGGCCCAATGTCTGCAAAAATGCAAAGGATGCAGCCAGTGATATTTAACTCAAAGCAGGTGGGCAGTCGTTGCTAAAAGGGACAGGGCAAAGGAAGCACAGTTACAAAAATGGATCCCCCGTTCCCTCTATACCAGTGGCTCTCACCCTTTCCAGACTACTGGTCCCCTTCCCGGAGACTGATTTCTTTGGTGTATCCCCCAAGTTTCACCTCACTTGAAAACTACTTGCTTGCAAAATCAGACATAAAAATACAAAAGTGTCACAGCACACTACTACCGAACACTGGCTGACTTTCTCATTTTTACCATATCATTATAAAATAAATCAATTGGAGTATAAATATTGTGCCTACATTTCAGTGTATATATAGAGCAGTATACACAAGCCATTGTCTGTATGAAATTGTAGTTTGTACTGATTTTGCTAGTGCTTTTTAAGTAGCCTGTTGTAAAACCAGGCAAATATCTAGATGAGTTGATGTACCCCCTGGAAGGCCTCCGAGTACCCCCAGGGGTACATGTACTCCTGGTTGAGGACCACTGCTCTATACTATCCCAGGACTTAATTCAAAGGCAGCTCCAAGCCAATGCTAGTTTGCCTTGGTATTGTTGGATATAAATCCTTCTTACAGTGCACAAGGCTTAGGAAAGCCATTTTTCTCTCTACTGCCCTTGTTCTGTCTTTTTTGCCCCTACTGTCTACTGTACCAGTCTTTTAAAGCAATTTGTGGAAGTCCCTGCTGCAGGATGTTATTGAGGCGAACAGTACCCAGGATCAGAGAGGGACTAGGCACTTAGAGGAATAAAAGGAGCAACCATTGTTACACTAGCTAGGGGGGAAATTCCAAGGCTCCAAGGCTATGCACCTTGCTCAGAAGCATCAGAGGCAGGATACCAGGCTTCACTGTTCCTTCTGGAGCAGCAGTGCCTATGGCCGTGGCACTGTGTTAGTGCAGCAGGTCAGGACTGAGGGGCATGAGCAGGGCGTTGTGGCAGCTCAGGGTTGTGCGGTTAAGGGGTACAGTTAAGTTAGCTTCCATGGTATCTGTCCGGGATAGTCTGCCCCTAGCTTGGCATTTGCTTTGCTAGGGGCTCCTTCAGTTCTGGAAACAGAATGTCAAAGATCACTTTCAACTAAAGTTGGCTCACCGATTAATCCCCTCCCCTCACGGTCCCTATGCTGGAACACGCCTCCCTGGTGGGCTTCCCCACACAGCAATGTCCACTCCATGCCAACCAGGCACTCTGAGCTTCTCCACACAGCCAACTGGGCATGCAGCAGTGAGTGCTTCTGCGCCCCTCTCCCCAGGACGTGTCAACTAGGGGCCCGGCAGCAGGCGCTGCCTCCCGCAGCAGTGCCCTGCCCATATCAACAAGGACTCCAGCAGAGGCATCCTTCTCCCAGCAGTATCCTGTCAACGCAGGCCTAGCAGGTTCTCCTCCACTCCACCCTAGGATAGAAACCAAGGAAGGACTCCCCCGTACGAGGGATAACGGCCCCAAGCTATAAACCTCTGCCCACATATACTCTTGGAGGGAACTTGTCCCAGGGAGAGTTTATACAGACTGAGGGGGGGAGTGGGTGTCCGGTGGATGGAAACGAGCTGCAGATGATGAATCCAAGGTTAAATTAAACACTCCCGACAGCTTTGTGTAATCAACTGTCCAGAACGGCAAGTGTGTTCTCACTCTGTTTGGAGCGGGGTGCGCTGGTGGGTGCAGGCAGCCGGGCAAGGGCACTTCTGCATGTCTGGCTTCAGAACCAGGACTGCGGCAGGGAAGACGCATCCGGATAGTGTCAGTGGGAGCCGGGCCAGTATTTATGGGTTCTGGAATCAGGGGGGTGGGGCAAGATTTTGGTGAATTTTCTCTCTCATAAAAAAGGACCAGTGTCCCTGGGCAGAGCCGGTCATGATCCCAGGATGAGCCATACATGCCCTCTGCCTCACCTGCAGCTCCTCCACTTCTGTGCCAATACTCCCCTGCCTGACCAGCAGCACTTCTGCCCCCTCCACCCCACAGCTCTCCAGATGCACCTCAGTCTAGACCTGCAGCACACCCTCCCCCTATGTTTACAGGCCTGGCCACCAACCCCACAGCTATGTCATGGCCCTTTGAACCTGAAAACTAGAGTCCTCTGCAGAACAGCACCAGCTTCCCAGCTCTGCTGCTGTGCCTCACCCTGATGTGGGCTGCAGCTACCAGCTGTTGTCTAGATACCAATCCACCACGAACTGGACTGAAACAAGACAGGCTTTTCACATAGGTAACCAAGCACCCTTCAGATGGTGACAACTTAGTCACTATTGACCTGGGTTGGCTTTGAGCCATTGACTGGAGTTACGCATTCCTGATCCCACTGGCTACGTAGGCTACCAGAGGCAGTGCCTCTCTCGTTGAGCCAAGCTCAGACAGTGCTCTGGGAGCAAAGGATTGCAGGGCTGAGACTCGGTGACTTCGTCTGTGCATCCTGTGGCATCATTCAAGGCACCTCCATTAGAGCCAATCCCTGATTGAGGGATTCGTACCCATCTACAGGAGGAAGATGACCACTATAGGGGAAGGTGTAAACACCACAAAGGGGTTACCCCACAGAATTCCTCCCAAGGGCTGTAATTAGGAGTTATGGATGGAAACTGAGCTAAGGAGTTGTCGACTGAATTTCAGGGAACGTATCCTGGCAGTGAGATCTAGGCTGTGGATCACCTCCCAGAATGGAAGTGTATGTTGTGTTTGAGCCTTCTGAGCTATACGACAGCACCAATAGCAAATACAACACACTCCCTGCTCCATCCCTCTGGCCCAATGGGGCCTGCCATGTGCACTGCACAGCTCAGCAGGTTCTTGATAGTTTCCTAAATGATCCAGAAACAACATTGCAGGAGATTGCTGGCTTGTGTTCCTCTTTGGAGCTAGATGGGCCATGCCCAGGAGGACGGGGTCAACAGCTGGTGCAGCTTCGGGGAGCAGCCAGCGGAGACAGCCAGAAGGGGATTGCACATAGTCTGTGAGTGTTACAGGGTGGTAAAGATCCCTGCAGGGGAAGAGAAGCTTCCTGCTAGATCAGGCTGTGGGTGACTCACTCTTAGGTTGCCTGAGATAGGAGAGCTCAGTGCCTTTAACTCCCTCTCCCCCAGATACCCGCTGCATTGGGCTGGCATTGCACTGCAGCATGGGAGAGCGAGGCGCGAATGGATTAGCCCCAGATCCTGTGCTTAAATCCAGGCTTCATGCTCCTGGGGGGCCTGATGCTGCATTCCTGCTTTCACCTGCAGATGCTCTCCTGAGTCAGCAGGAGCTGGAGCCGGGGGTGCTAACGAAGCATTAGGATGTGCTGCCACACCCCCTCTGCCATTTTGGACGTGCTGAGGATGGACTCCAGGCACTGCAGCGTCTGGATGGGCAAAAATGGAGAAGCTCATCAGGGCTGCAAGAGGGACTTGGATGGTAAGTCTATGCTGCTATTAGACACCTGCGGCTGGCCTGTGCCGGCTGAGTGGGGCTCAGGCTCGCGGGGCTGTTTAATTGAAGTGGCTTGGGCTGCAGCGTGAACGCTGAGACCCTCCCACCTTGCAGGGTACCAGAACCCAGGCTCCAGCCTGAGCCCGAATGTCTACACTGCAATTAAACGGCCCCTGAGCCTAAGGCAGCTGGCATGGGCCTGTCGTGGGTGTCTAATTGCAGTGTAGGCACACCCAGAGAGTCCCCGCAATTCCCTGAGTAAAAGTGAATCATGCACCGAGTCAGGCCTCGCCTGACTGACAGGCCATGAATGACCACTGTCCCACACCTGCTCAGGGCATAAGAAGGAGGCATTCCCAGGCCACACTTCCCCCTACTGTATAGCGCGTCGCTCTGGGGCTGTGCTTACTGGATCTGAATCTGGAGAGGGGCCTCTCTCTGTGTATTCGTTTGAGTGGTATATTAGTGTGCTGCTACTTGCATCTCCATGTACATGTAATGTGTAAGGGGCGGTACCAGTATGCATGGGCACATACTTGTCTGTATATATCTGTGTGCAGAGACACATATCTATGTCTGTGGGCCCAGCCTGTGCCTCTGTAAAAACAGATGAGTGTGCACTTGTCTGCACGTACACGTGTGCTGAAATCTCTCTATGCTCCATGAATTCCACGGAGGTTTTAGTTCCTACGGTGAAGCGTGATGGATTCCCCAGCAGCTGTGGCTGCTCCCTGCTTAATGCAGGGGCTCAGGGCAAGGCAGCTGTCGTCTTTCTCTAAATGAGATGACAAAGACAAAAATAAACAAGTTCCTTTCCCTCCCTGCCCCACTTCCCTCCCCTGCTGCGTTTCCCCTGGTGCTTCCAGGCAAGGGGAACAGCCCTCTGTGCTGTGAGTGTGCACTGGTCGCTGGATGGCATGTACTGTTCGTGTGAGCCTTACGCGTACTTAACATCTCATCCCTTGTGCAAGTGACCTTAAGAGGCAGAAGTGTGATGAACACTGGGCCCAGAGGCCATGTGACAGCAGGGTAGCCAATACATGTACTGTGAAAAAGTGGCCTGTAACCTCCAGTCATTTGGGGTGATACATATGAGTCAGGAAACTGCCTGTGCAGAGTCCTGATGGCGGAGAGAGGGAGGGAGCAGGAGGAAGGGATGAATTCTGCAGCGCTCAAACTGGGGAAATGCTAACAGGGTATAACAGGCACATTCTGTGCAAGCTTTCCTCACACCCACTCTCTGCCAGGGCCCCTCCATCCTGACTGGTAACCCCCTGGTTACTCCAGCACTGTGACCCTCACACAGTCCTGCCAATGCCCCTCAGTCCTGATTGGCAAGATTCTATGCGGTTTCGCAATTATCACCCCTTACGGATTTCTCCCAAAAGTGGCAACACGGAAGCATGCTAAGTTCCAGGAATGTGAAGGAACAGGCTCTGTCTGCTCTCAGCATAACCCCCCAATGCGCCTCCTTTGGTTGAGCTGCTTTAGCTTTTTACCATTTGCCTTTCATACCTGCCTGGTAGGAGAACCCGTCGCTCCCAGGTATGTGGTACTAACGACTGTAGCAGACACAGCTCTGTCCCCCTAATAACTCAGTGCCAGAGAGCCTGGTAGCAGCTCTTGTCCAGGTCAAGGGAACTTTATGACACTTATTTTGACACTTGGGGCCGTGAGCTCTTCCTTTAGTTTTTATTCTTCTATGTTGTGATGTAAAGAGTACCCAGCCCTTCCAGGTTTCAGCTGTTCTGTCAATTTCAGTCCATCTGCTGGGCGGTTGCTTTCTGCTTTCTCCTCCTCCCCTATTCCGTGTACGGAGCTGTGTCCATCAGAACTATGCCGAGTTCTCTGAGAACCCGGTAAATCCCAGCTGCCGCCACTCTCTTGCACTGAAAAGAATTTTCCATCTGTTCCATGGACAGCATCAGTGGGATGAGGGCTTGGCAGGCTGCTCTCCAGGGAGCAGATCTTTGTCTGTCTGGAGGGGACACATACATCTCTGGGAGTTCTGCTCCGAGATTCCATTCTGCTGGCACCATGCCCCTTACGGCTTGTAATGCAAATGGGGAATGACTGTGCCCATTGATGGCCAAGGCGATTAATACCACCCTAGGAGGGGTTAGGGAACTGGCTTCCCTCTAACAAGCGTCTGTTAATCCCATAATTTGGAAGCTATTGTCTGTGGCTGGCGCACTTACCAGCTCTCACTCTCTGTCTCTAACCTTCCATTCTTGAGAAAGGCAGTTATAGTGTTGGCTGGAGGCCTCAGGGTTCCTTGATCCCTCCCCCCTCTGGTTTCAGGCCTGAGTAATGCACAGAGCCTGCACTTGTCTCGCTGGCTGGCAGTGGGCCAAGGGCAGGTGTTAATGCTGATGATTTCAGATCACTTGTCTGCCTTTGACATTGTTGACCGTGGGGTTTTGTTGACTTGCCCGCATGGAGCGAATCCCCACCTTCTAGGACCTGTCCACTCTTTCTCCGGCAGATGAATCCTTCTAGAAGGCAGTGGGTTAAGCTGGCATAGGGAGTTACCACCTGCACCTCCCCTCTACCAGCAAGCGTGGGTCTGGTATGGCCCAAGAGCTGCAGGAAGCCCCCAGGTGCTGAGGAGGTGACAGTCGCTGCAGTGGGAAGAGGTGTCCCAACTGATCAGCGATTACATAAGTAATCAACCAGTGAATATGATGCCTCAGAGTAAACTCTAAGCCAGACAAAATATTGTCACATGAGCCCCAGTAGGGTGGAGAGCCTCTGGGACTGTGGCTCGGGATTCACCCTTCTCTAGCTATCAATGCCACCAGTTCAGATCCTATCTGGTGGCTCGCACTGCTGCCATCTCCACACTGTCCACCCTTGATCTCTCGCCATCGAGAGCCCACTGTTTGGAAGAGCGGTTTCATGAAGGTGGCCTGGCTCCTGCTTCCTTGACCAGCCTGGCAGGTCTTCTCTGTGGGGGGTAAGCCACAAGGCAAACAAAGCCAGATGGCAGCTGTGCCGAGTTTGGACAGACTGAGAGGAAGAGGGCTGGGCTTCTCTCCAGACAAAGCCCAGGGTCAGAAAGGCAAGATAAGTGCGTGGCAGCCACACCTCAAGCTGGACCAGCAACATGGCCTGCTTTCCTGGCTGTTTGCCAGAATCCCCACTCTGATGAACCACTGACCCTGAAAGGCAAGAAAATGTGTGCAGCTGGTACCCTGCTCCTCACACTAGGCTCAGGCCTCTGCCCAGACTACGTCTTCCAGACTCCCTTATTAATTATAGCAACAGCAAGCAGTGCAGTGCTTTGCACTCCAATCCCCTCTTTCAGCATCTTGGAACCTTCTTTACCTTCTGCGTTTGGGACTGAAGTTCTCTCCTTGCAGAGGAATGGAGCTCTTGCTGGTTAGAGTTTGAGCAGAGCCAATTCAGTCATTCTGGAGGACCAGGAGAAGGAATAAATCATGTTTCATCCCATGATTAAAAAAAAACCCATCCTGCAACCTTTTGAGAAGAACTCCATAGCTGAAACGACTGGTGGGAAGAACTTGGCATTTGGCCTGGAAATAGCCCTGACAGAGGAGACGCATCTTTGAGTCTTCTGGTGAGAAATGAGTTTAGAATGACTAAGTTGGGAGCCATTGCATAGCGAATGCTGCATGCCTGGGACATTTGGCACAGAACTTTTCACCCAGCTCTTAGACTGTGTAGCCGGGGAAGCATTCACTGCACAAAGCACGCATGGCCAGCTCAGAGGAAAAGGAAAGTGAGAGGCTGAGGTAAGGACATCAGAGGAACCTCTGGCTTAGGCCACCTGGAGGATATAAGGTGCAAAAGAGTGAGGCAGGGCTGCGGTCTACTCTTTAAGGCTCACAAGAGGTCGTTCTGCTGGGATGGACCATAGGAGCTCCACACCATACAGAGGGCAGCGGAGAGGGATTCCTTCCCGCGACTCTCCTACCACGTTCGGGATGGCATTCTGGTGGTGGTCAGATTAGGGCACTTATGCATTATTGCCAATGTTCTGCAAGTCAACAGAGCTTTCAAGGTGTGGATAGCCGTAACTCTGCCCCCTCTTGTGTGTGCATCACATGGCCATGTAGGAATGTCATCAGTGTCTCTATGCTGCACACTGTGATCAATCAGAACTTCTTGCAGCCTCTGGCTCCAGGAACCCAGGGCGCTTCAACTGCAGAGAAAGGAGAGTCGCTGATGGCAATATAGTTTTGCCATGCAGTAAAGCCATCCATCAGAAGGCAGTGTTGCACCTAGTTACTTAATTCATAATGGTGCCAAGAGGTTTAAATGTCCTAATGTCTAAAGTGTGCTGATACCCTCTGATGGAGGGTGCTGGAGACAAAGTGCCCATGTAGTGTATCAAAGATCCTCTATCCCACCTACATCGCGGAGTGTGACTGATCCCTAGTGCACTGCAGATTCCAGGAGATAGAGATACACACACACACACACACTCACACACATTCCTGAGAGCTTTTTACACTGAAATTCCCTCCGCTGGGAAGAAACTGACACTTGTCACCTGTCTAATAACACATGGTCTCACACTCAGTACAACAAGTCAGAGACCCATGGAGTTTATCCCTCTTTACCACTCACTTCATCAGAGTTGAATCTGTAGGTTAATGCAGCAAAATCAGACGGGGGCTCCAGACCTCGGTGTGCTGGGTTTGAGAGATGGCCATTGCCAGGCATGATGTGCTGTTGCTAGTGCTTTTTACATCAGCCCTGCTCAAGATCATTGGATGCCCTAAGGGATAGGAATTTAAATGTATTCCGTATCTAGAGGAGTGGGGGTTGCTGCAGTGCCCTAACCTCTCAGACCTGGAAACATGGGTTCAAATCAAAACAGAAAATAAATGTGATGGTCCCAATGTCACATTTTTACTATTGAGCAGGGAAAGGGTGGGTTTGTGAGGGGATGCCAGGTCAGGATTGAGGGGCAGTTGCAGAGCGGTGAGGGGAGCTCAGGGCTGACATAGCAGGGGATAGCAGCTCAGGACGGGGCATCAGCAGAGCTGTGTGTGGTAACTTGTAAAGCACTTGCCTGACTCTAGCAAGTGTTACCCACCCATCTTTTTCATGATCCTTCACGTCATGCAGAACAACCTTGTTAAGAGAAGATTGCTGGCTCACAGGGTTTGGATACAGGGACTTTCACCTCTAGGTCACCGAAGCAAATCTGGACACGGTCAGTGGAGACAACATTGGCACTGCTGGCTATTCGGTGGCCTCTGTGAAACGTGTGTGGTCTGTCAGGTTCCTAGTGGTCATGGCCTGACCTCACAAAGGGTCCTTTGCTCGCAGTCTCAGCAGCGAGGCCAAGAACTGAAGGCACTTTCCCTAGAGCTGCTCAGCCTTGACACAAGTGGGGCTGGGGGGAGCTTGCCCTCCAGCATGGATACATCACTATCCAGGGCTATCAAGAAGCCAGTTTCTAGCGCTTGCATTCAACTCACTGAAAACTCTCCTACAAATATATTTCAAAGGGATTTCTCCTGCTGAAAGTTAATCTGCAGTAAACCAAGACCTCCTTGGCCCCAGCACGAGTTGGTGTGGGTGTGCTGCAGCTCTCAGATCAAGGCCCTTAGTTTGCAGGGCTCCTCAGTTCGGCCTAACCCTAAAGCTGGGGCCATCCTGCCACAGGAGTGACCTGCTGCTTTGCTCAGTGACCCAGTTAGATGGATTCACTGATGCCAGCCAGTGCCCTGGGCCAAGGAGGTTACTGGGTCTTACGATCCTGAAGCTGCTCCCTGCCTCAGCTGAGGGAGCCTGCCTCCCCCACCTGACACATCAAAGCTTTGCCAGTATTTTCTTTTAATCCAAAGGAAGCCCACTCCCTGCCCTCCTGCTCTAATTGGAATAAAATAGAACAAACAGGCATGGGGGACTCTGGCAGAGAAAATGTTTTAATGAGCAGTAGGGGGTTCCTGCACCACCTCTGCTTCTTCTCAGAGGCTGTCAGCTGGAATGGCTCTGTAACTGCAGCCTGGATTTGATGGGAGGCTCTCTGGATGATCCCCAGGACTCCTGTACAGTGCTGTGCTCCCACAGCCTCTTGGAAGAGCTGCTCTTTCCTCTGGCACATCCAGGCCTGCCTCTCTCACTCCCTGAGTGGCCTCACTCCAGGGGATAAAATATACCGTTCAGCCAGCCACCTCTGAAAGACACTGGTTGAACGAACCTCAGTAGCGTCCCCTGTGGTTTGAGCCAGGGAAGGAGAGGCCCTGTAGTTTAATAAAAAGTTAAGAAAGAGATCTTGCCTGGTTTTTGCCTTAGGTGGTTCCTCTGCAGCCCTGCCATAGAAGGCCATGGGAATTTTCCTGAGCCAGGAGCACTGGATTTGGCCTGTCTAATCTCCTGGGGATTAGTGAATGGCTGAGAGGCAGATGCACACCCTGCCTTTGGCCCCAGCTGGCCATTCATTCAGCCCCATGTAGGGGCCCTGCACCCGGGTGATCCTGGTGATGAGCTGAAACCCAAGGAAGATTTGTCGGGGGGCGGGGGGGAGCTAATTGAGCTGATGAGAGGAAAATAAACCTGGAGCCCACAGTGTCCTTTGCAGGGTCACATTGCTGACTGTGGCCACATTTTAAGGCAAAGAAGGCTCCCTTGTCCCCAGCCATTTAACCCCATATCAGCCAAACCTGAATGAATCTAGCAGAGATGGGGTTAATCAAAGAAGCTGAGGGTGCAGGAGGCGTGTCTGTATAAAGGCTCCCAATACAAATGATATGTCAGCTCACTTGCACTGGAGTGCGCAATAGCGTAGCCAGGGCTGGGGTGTGTGGGGCCAACCTGATGTGTGTGTATATGGTATCTATCTAAGGGGCTTCTGTCTCCCTGTCACTGCAGTATCAGGGTGCCTCAGTATCTAATTATCCCCACTCCACTCCTGTGCAGTAGAGAAGTGCTAGTAAAGATGGGAACTGAGATCAAGACTAGCGGTATGTCTACCCTGGAGCTAGAGGTGTAATCTCCAACTAGGGTCGCCACCCCAGTGCTAACCCTGGGCGAGTTAGCCCCTAGGATTTCAGATGAGATTGGCCTAGGGGCAGCTAGCCAGTGCTGCTGCTCGCTTCACTGTGACTACGCTGCTGTTTTTAGTGCACTAACTCCATCTGAATGTCTGCACCAGCTGGGAACAACCCCTTCAGCAGTACCACTGTAGACATACCCTGATATGCTCAAGAACACACGGGCGTCTGTGGTGGAGCAGGGATTCAAGATCAGGTCTCCCACAGCCAAGGCTGGCTCTCTAGCCGCTGACCCATCCTTGCTTTCTGCAGTGCAGGCTAGGCCAGCCTTTTCGAAAGAGCTCAGCATGCCAGGGGATGCTCTGGCCCTTTATGTCCTAGTGAATGAGAGCGGATAGGCACAGGCTGGGCTGTGGGTGTGATTACAGCATTCAGTAGTGGTACACTATGCAGGTGCATTGCATGTGATACAGTTCTGTTCTCAACATGACTCGGGAGAGACTGAAACCAAAAGCCATTGTCTACCCGGCTGTTCACTGCATTAAAAGCTCTGGGAAAGAGACTTCCTCACATTATCTGACATCAGAAATCTCCCCCTGGAAAGCGAGGAAATAAGCTTGAGCCTGATGCCAGGAGACGTGAAGGAGGTGGCAAAGCAGCCACACAATACGTGGCAGCCTGCCAGTGAGTTAGACATGAAGACTCACAGCCGATGGGCAAGGGTTTTTGAAGCACATTGTTTCTGTGAAGCCATATCCTGCACAGGCACATGATTAGACTTTATTCGCCATGAGCAATAATTGTGTCCCATGTCATGCAAATAAAATTGTGTCAGCCAGTGCACGTGTATGAGTGAGTGGCACAATGGGTGTGAGTGGGCACAGGATGTCAGCTGGGTCTGGGTGTACAGGGAATGACTGAGGATGGATACAGCACAGTCACATGAGCGTGTGTCCATGCAACCTATTGGTCAGTGTGTTCATCTCTGCCTCCTCTACAGAGGATAGGGATCAGTCACAACCCCTAGCTACAGAGCCAGGCTCTTTAACTCTGTCTGTAGATACTCCTGCTTTTAGTTCTTGAGGTCCTCAGTTGAGTTCCCACTGTGGCAGCCATCACATCTATGGTACTGATACACCACCCTAACACCTTGCTATCCAGGTACTGGTGGGTCCAGGGTCTGTTTTGTTATGAACTGTGGGGATGTTTAGAGAGGCAGCATGACCCAATGGAAAGAGCTCTGGAGTGAAAACCAGGCCACCCCTCACCTCCCCCATCCCCCGAGTGAGTTAAAGAGTGTTCTGTTCCCAGCTCTGCAACCTCAGGCGAGTCACTTTGCCTCAGTTTCCCTAGCTGTGGAGGAGAGGTAATGATACTGTCAAGTCCTGTGAACTCTGTTGAGGAAAGGCACTCAGAACAAAGGCATTTGGGAGAGCAACTGTGGGTCATTTAGGAAACTGAAGAGGAGAACAGGCCTAGCTTTGAGGCCTGGATTCCTGGAACAGAACAAACTGTCTTTCCCCCCCGTCTCTGGTCTGGGGTTCTGTCCTGCCCCTCACAGGAGCTATGTCACAGCAGGTCATTACCCCAGTTAAGCGTGTTCCCTAATACGTGCATGTGGGGAAGGACTGGCTGCATCTTTCCCAAACCTTCTCTTCTCCCTCCCCCACCCTAGTTTAAAAGCATTCCCAGCTCCAGCTGGGATGTGTGGAGCTACTCAGCTGATTCCTCAACTGTCTTTCTTTGCCTCACTCATTTTTTCAGCACCCCAGGTCTGTGCCTGGGATCCCAGGTTTTGTAAAAGCACCGGTCATTCTGCGCTCCCCAGAGAGGTCCTCACTGTAATACCAGCAGGAGTGTGGGATGGGCTGTTTCTAGAGGAAGAGGCAGCTCCCATGGGGCAGTAGCCAAGACTGGCAATAAATCTTCCTTCCCGCTGTAAACAATCCTGGAGAGGGTGTCACAGGAGTACGGATGGAAGCAAGGAGGCCAGGAGCACTCGCCTGCTTTAGTATCCGGCAGTAAGTGCGTCCCGTTGGCTCTTGTCCCTGCTTTCTGTGCAGAGAAGACCATTCCTAGGGAGCTCTGTTGTGGCTCCTGCTCTAATGAGCTCAGCTGTTATTCTTTATTGTGAGGTTGGTGCTGGCAAAAGGAGTACAATGGACAGCCCTGTAACCTGAAGTCCTTTCATGTACAGAACAGGGATGGTTCAGCCACCTCCATGAACAGGACAGGATGTGGCATTTTGGAGAAGGCTTGCAGGCCAGTTTTATATCTTTCCAGGTTCCCTGCTCAACTCTCTTCTTAAGAAAGCAAATCAAATTCAACTCTCTCTTGTCTCCACTGGCTGCAATGAAATTAGAGCTGGGTATTTGACTTAGTGTTTCTAATGGAACTGATAACTCCCGGTCCGCCACATTCCCCCATCTCGAGCTTATGAATAATAACTGTGTTTGTATCTCTGTGATGCTTGCACTAAAGTTAGATCAGTAAGGAAAAGCTACAGACACACTCTCATTTCTTTCTTTAATGGATTGGATAATAGGCCTGTAGGAAAATCTGACAAAGTCTGATCTCTGCTCTAAAGTCCTGTGGGTGAAACTTCAAGGGGCCTAAGGAGTTAGTTAATGGGATTTGGGCCCCTTTGAATGTCCCAGCCTATATTTGTGTGTGTGTGTGTGTGTGTGTGTGTGTGTGTGTGTGTGTGTGTGTGTGTGTGTGTGTGTGTGTGTGTGTGTGTGTGTGTGTGTGTGTGTGTGTGTGTGTGTGTGTGTGTGTGTGTGTGTGTGTGTGTGTGTGTGTAAAACTTTCTGGGCCATAAACAACAAGACTTCTCTGGACACTAAGCTGGCAACAAGGCTATGCTGGCTCCCAGCTCAGCAAAGATTCCATGCTGCTCACTAGCAGCCAGCTAGATCCCAGCCACACACCCATGTAGTGATACAACACCGAAAGATCACAAACTAAGCTTAGTCCTGGCAACAGCCTGAGATTTCTGGCCAACTATATTCTGCCGACTGACAATCCCCCTACAGTTTCCATTGGACATGGTATCTTTTAAGCAATGTGCCAGACTGCTGTGTAGCATTTCTGTATACAGTACCATTAGACCACTGCTGTTCTCCACCCCAGCAGGGGGTCTCATATCAGGGGTGGTTAAATAATCTCTGGGTACATAGTTTTCATTTACATTTGCAAAGTGCTTTGGGATCCTTTTCTATCTATAAACATAAGTGCAAGTAATTATTATTATATTAGTCCATTTTTCAAATGAAAATCTTACAAAAACACAATATTGAAACATCCCTCCCTTACGAAAGGCAGTATTGGTTTTGTCTGCCCAGGCTACCCACTCATCAATAACACAAGTACTGAAATATTTAGAAACCTAAAGAGCACAAGTTAAATGATTCTTTCAGAGAGCACTTTACATTTCCCAGGGTCTGTTTCTTTTCTGCCTGCTACATTGCATGCCCTGAGTTTCTGGGAGTAGAGGCACCGCAGAGAGGAAGGCGTGACAGCTGCTTTAAAGGAGCAGAACTTTGCCCTGGAGAGGGTTTAACTCATTCAGGGGACTTAGTGGTAATTTTTTTGTTTAAACATTAGTGCTGTCAGACAAAATCAAATGGAAAACAAAGAGTTATTTAGTCATTTTTACTTTCTTTTTTGGGGGAGAGGGATCCATCAGAGTAGCCTGTGGTCAGTGGAACAGCCCTCTGAATGGAACAGTCCTTCAGTGAAAATGTGATCTATAAACTAATTTCAGATTGTTAAGATTTATTGGTGGGAAATTAAATGGTCAGCGTAAAGAAGCCATAGAAATTATCAGCACGGAATATACAAAGCCTTATCCTGGTAATAAAATCTGCTGAATCCAAAGTAAGGCATTTATAATGATGACAAATAGGCTTACCAGAGACTTCCCCATCACATAATATGGAACAGGAGTGACAGAGTAATCTCTGTTTGCTCTTCGAGTTAGGAAAGGATAAGTCACAGTCAGAAGCCGTTTTGCAGATGTTGAGGCCAGTTGTGTGCTCAGTTACAGTGGGTTATCCCTGACATACCTCCACTGACTTTGATGGAGTTACCCTGGATCTGTCCCAATGTAAATGGAAACACAATTTCGGTCTCACTGGGAGAAAAAAAATACAAAGATTTTCCAGCCACTAACAGTAGCACTTGAATAACTCTTTGCTACTCACCACCCCAAGGCTCTGCTGACTCTTACAGATGATGAGCTGCTGTCCCTTTACCAGTGTGCTCTCTGCTTACGCTGTTTTCCTGTTTCAAGCTCAACAGCCTCCAGTGCATTAGCCCCTGGCAAAGCAGAAGCACCTGAAATGTACAAGGAGGCTGTAGAGTAGGGGTGGAGTCAAGAGGCAGTGATGTCATCCAAAGACGGCCTCCATTCATAAAAACAGTAGGAGCTGTTACCAGACCATCTGTTCCACTTATTTATGTTTCATTCTCAACCCTTAATCCAGTTCCTTGGCCCGGACAAAATTTGCTGGGAAGAGCTGACATCTAGTGGTAAATGTCTTTATTTATCGAGCTAGATGTTTGGATCCAAATACTTTCCAAGCACCTATTGTAAAATTGCAAACTGGCCACTTATCATGGTTGTGAAGTGGGTGCAGATTTTTGTATTCAATTATGTGTTCTCTGCTTTTCTATTGCTCATTTCATTTGAGGAGCTCAGTCAGGGGCGGCTCTAGAAAATAGGCTGCCCCAGGCAGCGCGGTGTGCTGCGCCGCCCTTCCTCAGTCCCGCGGCGGGTCCCCTCTTCCCGCAGCTCCGGTTGAGCTCCCGCGGCAGGTCCACCGGAGCCCCGGGACGAGCGGACCTGCCGCAGTCATGCCTGCGGGAGGTCCACCGGAGCCGCGGGAACAGCGGACCTCCCGTGGGCACGGCTGCGGACGGTTCGCGGGTCCGGCGGCTCCGGTGGACCTCCCGCAGGCATGACTGCGGCAGGTCCACTGGCCCAGCCTGCCGCCCCCTAGATTTGGCCGCCCTAGGCACCAGCTTGGTTTGCTGGTGCCTAGAGCCGCCCCTGAGCTCAGTGCACCTGACAGAGATTGATTAATTAACTCTCAAAATATCCCAATGGGTAAACACTTTGTGATTATCCCTCTTTTATAGATGGGGAAACTGAGATACAAAGAGGCCAAGGCCCAGATTTTCAGTGGTGTTTAGGCATTGCTCTGCTCAGCACTGAGGCCTACGTGATTTAGGTGACTACGTCCCGTTTTTAAAAGCGTGATCCACAAAGGCACTTCGGCATTGCAACATTGAGGTTCATGGCACCTAGAAAAGCCAGGAACAATATTGTGATCCACAAAGCCAAGTTAGGCAGCTAGGCTACCCGTACAATGAATGGGAAGAGAGAGGCACATACGAATGGGGTCCACAAAACCCAGCACGTTTAGCAGGGAGCTGCCGAAGCCAGCTGATAGGAGATGCTAATCAGAGGTGTATGCTAAGCCCTGCCCCTCTCTTGCAGATGGGTGCCTAATCCAGGCAGCAGGGTGGCACCTCGCTCTGCTTGGTGATCTGTGAATGGGCACCCAGCGCCTGGAGTCAGATGGCTTAGGAGGCTAAGGCGTTTCCTGTGGAAATGAGGTAGGTGTCTGCCTCACTCCATGCAAACTGGTGGTTGGTGGTACTCAGTGGTTAGAGCACTCAGCTGGGATGTGTGAGACCCAGCTTCAGTTCCCAGAGTGGGAGAGAAGGAGTGGGGTGTCCAAGAGTCACTGGATTCTCCTCTTGAAGGGACACAAGCGAGTAGCTGTCCTGGTGGTGTGGGAATCTCTAGGGAGAATGCAGTCGGAAAGGACGTGCTTTGGCTAGGTCTAGTCACTGACATGCAGCTTGTTTTCCATTGAACAAAGCTGGGAGACCTAATGAGTGTTTTGGGAAAATGAAAACATCAGAGGGACTTCAGCTAAGAGGCCACACTAACAAAACCAGGAACACCTGGAGCTCATCTTCAGAATGCCCAGGAAATCAGCTGTTCTAAGGGCAAAGTGCCTAATCCAGCTCCCTTCAACTTCAGTGGGAACTTTTATTGATTTCAGTGAGCATTAGCTTAGACCCTAAATTCTTCCATTAGAGCTGCCACAGGCTATAGCTTAGAAAAACAGCTGAAATCAGGAGAGATTTAGGTGACTTTGTATCATTTCTGAGCTTGGGACAAACATCTCCAAAAGGGGGCACACTTTAGTGGTAAAGGGGTGGTGGATAAAGCATCTTACTTATACTGCAGCAGACTATTGTTCAATTTATGTGAGTGCATGCACTCTTTATTAGAAATCCTTCCCACCTTTTATTCCCTTGGCTTCTGACGGGTGCATGTTTAGCAGAAAATTTTATTTTTCATCCAGAAATGAGCAGCATTGAATACAGGTTGAACCTCTCTAGTCCAGCACCCTCGGGACCTGACTGGTGCCGAACCAGAGAATTTGCCAAACTACTGGAGGTCAATGCAGAGTGCCAGCAGGTCTCCATAGGCACAGGAGGTAGGGGGGCGGGGGATGCTGCAGCATCCCCAGGCTTTGAGCCCAGCGTGGCCCCCCACCCAGGGGCCCCGCTGTCACCTGGGGGCTCCGATGCCAGCCCCAGGTCCTCCCCCTCCCTCCCGGAGCTTGAACGCCATGAATCAGCTGTTCACTGCGTTCTGGAAGTGCTGGGAGGGAGGAGGAGGAGTTGGTAAGTGCGAGGCTGCCGGCACGCGAGAGGTGTGCAGGGTGGGGCTTGACACCGGTGGATGCTCTGCACCCACTAATTTTTCCCCATGGGTGCTCCAGGGCTGGAGCACCCAGGGAGTTGGCACCTATGCCGGCCATGGATGTTACCAGACCAGGGAGTGCCGGATTAGAGCGGTTCAACCTCTAATATTTAACCAGCTATTGGATCAAGGCATGAAGTGATTTACAGTATTAAGTTAAATTCTTACAAAATGTTGCATGCATTTAGATCTTGCTATGAAGCAGGAAAGAGAATTATTCCCTTTCGTGGTGTAATTTGTTAGCTCTCCTAGACTAAGGAGAGTTAGGCATAGTCAGTATCTGAATGGGATACCGTTCAAGTACATGTTACTTTGAATAATTGCGTTCTGCCTTCCAAAATTGCCCCTATAGTTTCAGATAACTAGATCATGCATCTTCATTTCCTATCCTAAATGTGTGTGTAGAATGAGTGTGTGCTAAACAGCTACCAACATTTGCTCCCCGAAATGGCTGCATGTTGCTTGTGGGTCAAGAGGCTCCTGTGTGTTTATAAAGAACTCAGGGATTCTTTGGGATGAAAGGAACTATTTATATTTGTGATATTATCATTATTGCTTTGTAAATATTGCTGTGTAAAGTTTGTGCTCATATGTTTTTTTACTCTTTTGGTGACTCCGTTGGGCTAATGGAATTGAGCAGCTGTGGTCTAGTGCACTGAGCAGCTTACAGAGGAGTCAGGAGATGTGGGGTTTAGTCCTGGCTTTGACACTGACTTGGTGTGACCTTGGGCAAGTTATTTACCAGCTCATTGTCTCAGTTTTCCTGTAAATAGGAATAATACTGTTTAGCTGTTTTTGTAAAGCACTTTAATATCCATGAAAGAAATATGCATAAGAGAAAATGATTATTATATCTAGAACACCAGTCAATCACTGGGAAAAATCAGTTCCAAACCAAAAAACTGGTGGTAACGGAATATTCTAGTGAGTGAAGTTATAACAGATAAACCTGTCTTCACTTTTCCTTGTACTGTAATCCTCTTCTTCTCCATGGCTTCTGATGCAGATCCAGATATTATCTAGCTTTTGTACCCATCCAGCCATACAAAATCCATGTCTGACTTCAGTCCAGTCCTTGCTGTAGCTCAGTCTGTCAATACAGCTTCAGCCAAAAGGAGTCAGAACTTTCCCATGTACAAATGGCTCTCAAACCCTTTCCTTCTGTGGCCCATCTGCCCTACTACCCATCCCTGTGTTAACTACAGCACTTAGTTACAGTAGCTTGCCTGTGTAACAACTGCATAAAAGGCTGTGATGGAATATATGGAATTTCTCTCCAGCCATAGTCTCTCCTTATTGTCTTCCTCTGCTGAATGGTATTTCCAACATTTAGGTTTGTCAAGGCAGTATGTATTTTGCAATGTTCCAACTAAAATATTCCAAATGCAGTGAATGTCCTCCCCATGGACACTTGCTTATGTTGGCCCTTTGAGTCTAAAGTGATTTTTTACAAAGCACATTCTCTCCTCCCTCCCAGATCAAATACATACAGTGCAACTGAATTTGGGGAAAGGGAGATAGCGATAGGCGATGGCATGTGTGACATCTTGTTCAGGTCACTCACAACTATGAGCCCTCTCCAATACACCCACTCAACTGCTCTGCCAGCAAACTCTCTTGAGGACTCTGCCAGTCCAAACCTTGCCTTGCAGATACCCATCAGTGCACCCTAACTCCCAAGTTCCCCAGAGACGTCTCCCTGCCATGTCCCTCTTGCTGGACACTCATAAGTTTGCTGCATCTAGAGAGACAGAGACCCACCCTGTAGTTTATTACACAACCCTGAGATGGTTTTGTAATGAAACAACAAATATTCTTTGTTAATAAACATTCTTAAGTGCCTTCAAGTAAGAGTGAAAGAGCTAGGAGAGATCAGTGACTAAATCTTAATTTCAGCAAGTTACAATATCTTTGCCTGAGCAGGTTTCTCACCAACAGTCAGTTCCCAGGGAATTCAACCCCCTTGGCTGAAGGATCCACCTCTCTCCAATTTCAAGCGCTCTGGCCCCTTTTGTCTCCCCAGTGAGAGATACCCAAAACGGCTTTCTGTGTCTGCTTAAATCTCCCAAGGCTCACTGACCCTGTCATAAGAGGCAGGAATGCTTGTTGGGGTGCAACTTCCATTCCCTGTTGTGATTGCTAAGTAGCCATCTCCCCCACTTGCTCGCCCGATGGCCCTTGTGTACCTTCCATGTAAATGTGTTTTCGTTGTCTTTGGTGTCACTTTTATTAATTTACATTTGGAGACACAGTCAAGCAGGCAAAACAACATTCCTTTATCTAAGGCATACTCATTGCCTGCCAAAGACATTTTAGGAACATATTTCCAGCACACATCTATAATATTTTGTACATCAGCTGTACATGCATCGCACAATAATATTAATGGCTAGTGTGTCACCAGTTTGCATATGGTACCTCACATGACACCTTTTAGATACAAATTCTGAAAACAGTGAGTTGGAGCAATGAGTGTGTCAGGCCTGAAGTGAGTTATGGTAGGGCGTGCCCTCTGCTAGTTAGCATTGGGGTCACAGCATGTCCAGCAGATGGGGACAGAGTTAAGAGCCAGGGTGCTGTGCTGGGGAGAGGGGGGACTGGAATCTGATGCTGAGTAGAGGGCTATTAGGGGCATGGAACTCACCGAAGCCTGTGTGATGATTGCATAACTGTGAGGCTGACTAACCGGTCCAACCAGCAGCACCCAGGCCCCTGCACTGGACCTCGTACCACTGTCCAGATAAAGCTGGAGTCTATAGACATAGATAGATGAAGGAGACAGACAGATATTGCAGAGAACAGGCTGGGATCCAGTGTGACAGATGAATCAATACTTTTCCAACAATCAACATCCATTGTTTGCCTCCTAATGTGAAAGAATTTCAATAACAATGGGCTGAAAGGCCAGGTGAGTCATAATCATAAACTTCTCCAAGATGATCAATATACCAGTTGAGAGGGACCCAGCACTCCTCTGAGAGCCTCTCCTAAGGCAGAGCATGCCGCAAACACTCCAAGGCCAAATATATTCAAAACCTCAGTTGCTGCTTCTCAATCCTACCAGCCAAAACCCCAGGCTTGGGGATAGCTGCTCTTATTGGGGGCACTGACCTGTTCTGGAAAAAATTCTTTGTATTTTTGTAGCTAATGCAACCATCAGCTCTGCTTGGCATGCCCCTAATGAAGGGAGTCAAAACTAACCAAACCCCTCAGGATTTGCTAGATTAGTTAGATAAATTGTGTGTGTGGTCTGGTTTTTAGGCTAAAGCATATCCAGGGCTAAATAAACTTCATGGCTGGAGGGCAGGAGTGCTCTCACTCACTGGGTACATTCAGGCAAAGCACTTAATTTCCCTGTAACATCCCCCCCTCTCCTCCCAGTAAAGAAGGTATAATACCTAATTCCAAGAGGGCCTTTGAGATGTAATTCAAATTTGTAAAATGCGTTGAGCTCCTTGGAAGAAAGGGGCTAGATCATGGTAAAGTATTATTCTAAGTTATTATACTGAAATAGGCTTTCCTGCCTCTTGCCCTCCTCACACTCTCCCACCAATGCTCCTAGAACCAACACCTTGAATTGCTCCTGGAAGCAGATGTGATGCTAGCACAGGTGCAGTGTGGTTACACTAATTCACTCCACTAAACTGGCAGGATCCCATGTTCTGCCCTAGCTAAAGCTCCTGAATGGTCTTCGAGCATAGTAAAGTTGTAGTCCAGCCTTTGGGGATAAGGGCCATGCTGGCTGGGTGAAGTCTGTGGCAGCAAGGAACACCGCAGCTTCTTAGTAATCTGCAGCAAAATGAGCCATCAGTGCCACTTGGGAATCCAAGGCCACTTGGGAGCTCAAAATTACCCACAGAGCATGAACCTGGACAAAGCCCTGCAGCAGATAGAGCAGACCCAACCGCCAGTCACTGTGCGTGTTACTTCCCCTGTCAACAAGCATCAGGTCTGTCTTTTCCACCCTAATGAGCCAGTTTCACTTTTAGCCAAGCAGTAGCAAAGCAATGCCTCCTTTTCGCCAGATCTGGGCATTGAACTGAGTATTACTGACATGTGGATTGCTCTGCAGCCCCAAACTGGTCTCATATGCCTCTCACACACACATTGGAAAAGAGGTGGGATGGAGTGCAGTTCTGTGCCATGGCATATAAACAGGGACCACCCTCTGAAAACTCTCAGACAGAAGGAGTGTAGCCATTAAAGAACAACCCTGCTCACTCTTGCCAGACCCCATGAGTCAACCACATCTTGTCAAAGGCTGCTAATAGAGCTAACAACATCAGCATGACCACTGACTTTTATCCAGTGATTGGAGGAGGAAGAGCATCAACTAAGGATACTTCCCTACCCTAGCCAGGTCTGAAACCATAGTGGCTGAGACAAGGAACAGAGGAATCCAGGTGAACCCTGAGCTGCCATAGAATCATAGAAACGTAGGGCTGGAAGGAACCCCAACAGGTCATTGCCCATCTCCCCATGCTAAGGCAGGACTACATATACCTAGACCATCCCTGACAGGAGTTTGTCCAACTTGTTCTTAAAGACCTCCAATAATGGGGATTCCGCAACCTCCCTTGGAAGAAGCCTCTTCATACATATTCTTTAATTTAGTACGTTTTTCCTAATATCTAAGCGAAATCCCCCTTGCTGCAGACTAAGCTGATTACTTCTTGTCCTACCTTTGGTAGGCACAGAGAACAATTGATCACCATCCTCTTTATGACTGCCCGTAATATATTTGAAGACAATCACCAGGTTTGACTGTCATCAAGCCATTCTTTGACCTGTCTAATAAAGGGAAGGTTTGAGGCAGAGTGGTAATGGCTGAAGTCATTAACAATAAATGTCTTGAGCAAAGTCCTGATCATCCCTTTAGGGTATTTAGCATCTTGCTATCCAGAAGGGAGGTATTAACATTCCCCATCAATAATGTGCTCCCAAACCTCCCTTCTGGGTTTCACCAGCCACGTGCACATTTCACAGGACATAGTCTTCAGCCCCATCTAGCACTTCCTAGATCTCTGTATATGAATTCTGGTGAGACTCAGTTGGCCCAGGCCCATGGTGTCCTCCTGATTAACAGTACCCTCAAGAGGGTAGCCAAACCAGTCTCGATACAGCACATGTGAAGTGGGTGAAAAACGTCTCCTGACAGGACATGCCCAAATCTGTTATTGGGTGGAGGCCATTTGGATTCACCAGACTGATCACCACATAGCTCAGTCTTGCTGGTCTAGACATCATGCAGCAGGAAATGAGAAGAATTTAACAGCCCCTACCATAGTCCTGGCACAGAAACATAACATTTCCTTACACTGAAGTCCTCTGGTGGGAGGAAACTAGATCACGTGAGCCTTTATACTCTGATATTGGTTATTTTGTTAGGTCCCCTGCTGTTCCAGTGATGAACATTGTGTGGTAGACAATCAGTTGGTTTTGGATTACATTTTCAGAATATTTATTTATAGGCATTTCTATGATGCTTATCACTGACTGACATCCACGTGTGAGTTAGTTCTGCTGCCACTTCCTGCTTCACTGTGACAGAGCTATGGGGACTTTCACATCCTTTTCTAGTCAACTTTTAAATAATATTCCAATATAAAAACGACTGTTGATGCAGGTTAGGTTGTTGGGGGATAACAGTGGGGTGCTTTCTCCTGATGTCACCTTGCCAGAGGGACACTTCTGCCATTCTTCTGTGTTAGGCTGGGGTTACTCTTCTGAGAATACCACCCTTGCCTGGTGGGGGAGGGGGAACTCCACAGATGCTTCTGCACCCTATCTCTTGATTGCACCAGGCCCAGCTGGAGCCCTCTTCTGGCAACACAGTCCGCCCTCAGCCAATTCTACAGGACTAGGGTACTCTCCTCGGATACCAACGTGTCAGCCTGGCATATATCTGTGACAGCCCAACACAAGGCTAGAGATCTCCTCCTATAGCACCACAGTAAAAGGCCGCCCCATAAGCTGCACGGCCCCAGCCTTAGATGCTCCTCCAACAGCACAGTTTTGCCCCGTTGCCCTGCTCTGGGCTGCCACCGTGTGGGGTGTCACTCCCGTCTCTTCTGCCCCCCCAGCATCCGGCTTTCATTTGGGCTGGCTGGGGAGCAGAGCTGGGAGGCAGCCCAGGGACAGAAGAGCCCCCTCAGATTGGAACATTGCCTTGAGAATCGATCCTTCCCCACAGACTGGCGGTGCCACCTCAGGCTCACCCACCGATGGGGCTGGGTCCAAGAGGGGCCAGCCCAGCCACCCGTCCAGACCAAGGCAGTGGCACCTCAGAGACCCCCTCCCCTGCTGCGTAGGGCGGGGCCATCCCAGATACGCCCCCCCCCCCCGTCCCCGGCGGCTGAGATGGCACCACCCCAGAGACCCCCCTGTGGCTGGGATGGTACAACCCCAGAGACCTCCACCCCCAGCTGGCTAGGGTGGGGCCACCCCACAGACGCGCTCTACCCCCCCCCCCCCCAGTGACTGTGCCGCCTACCCAGGCACCCCCCGGGGATGGGCAGGGCCACGCCCAGCGCGGAGCCCGCCCGCAGGCAGGCCGTGCCCGCGCACGCTCTGTCCCGCCGGGCCCCGCGCTCCTGTGCGGGGGCCGTGGTGAAGCTGGGGATCGCCTGCCCGCCAGGGCGCGCCCCCGAGCGCCGCCTCAGCAGCGCCCGAGACCGAGCCAGGAGCGGGCAGCGCCGAGACACCGGCCCTGCTGCCACCGCCGCGGGGTGAGTTGGGCGCGGAACTGACCCCAAGGGGAGACGGGCCCGGCAAATCCCGTGGGGAGAGACCGGCAGTCGAGGGATCCCCGGGGGTGGGGGAGACTGGCACTCGGGGGATCCCTGCTGGCTTCGGGAGGAGACTGACACTGAGAGCTCGTAAGCCCTTGTAGCCCAGCCTGCAGTGGATCACAGTGGGGTGTGGGTCATTGTGGGGACTGACATGCGCTGGGCAATCCCCGGGTGTCAGCAGTGTTTCCCAAGGAGCAGAATTGACATGCAAAGTTCGAGTCCGTGGGGCCAGCAGCGTGTCTGGCGGAGTGGCATCCGGTGTGCCAGGACGGGGACTCGCTGTGGGGCCAGGTGTTTGACTAGCCCCAAAGATGTCTGCATCTCTTTTGTCTGAGGAAGAGAAAATCTTTGAGGAACAGTCAAATACTCAGCATGTCAAAGTTCTCCTGAGGGTGCCCAGAGTCCCCTCCTGCATTGATCATCCCCCCAAATCTCCCGACCCCCCCAATGCCTTGGGCTCTCCTCTGTGTTTTTTCTCTAGCACCCATCACCATGGTATCTGGGTGTGTGAGACTCTTTACAGTGCAACTTTCAGGAAAACCCAAACAGTATTTAAAATAAAAACCCTAATTTTTCTCTAGCTGTGAACACAGGTGTTTCTTTGTCAGTCTTTGAATGGAAGCAAAAATTGACAATAACCAACATTTACCAGTTTAAGGGAAGCCCCAAGAGTCTGTAGTGAGCCTGGATCTCATTTGAATAAAAAATCCCAGTCCATGCTGGTCAGGAAAACCAGGCTAGCAACAAACATGATTTGCCCTGATCTGTAATCCATATTGTTGGATCCCAGTGGCGTCAGAGCCCAAGGGCTCATTCCATTCCAGTTGTTTAGTCCTTACCTGAAGCCATAATCCTCTGTTTGTGTCATTATAATTAGCTGAACAGTTGTCCCAGGAGATTACTACTCAGGTACGGAATAAGAAGCTGGAGTGGACAAACTCCAAAAGGAGTAGAGAATCTGTTTTGATCCCTGGAATCCTAGAAACAGCCCCGTTCTGCCTTCCCCTTTCCCTCTGAACAAAACATTGACACCCAGGCAGAATTGCTGCCAATGTGAATGTGTTCCAAAGTTTTCCATAGAGCATCAATGGCTCTTTAAGGAATGGAAGGAAAAATGCATGTTGGCTTCCCAGACTGTGCACGAGCTGTGACCTCATCAGGCTGGTGCACGTGAACCAGGAAGCAGAACACAACTGAAATAAACAAGACAGGTTGGGAACTTGGGAGAAACTGAACAGCTGTATGAGTAGAGAAGGGGGCAAATGGGATTTTGATAACAGATTCCAGTTTCTGTGCAATTCAGTAACCTCTGTGCAGTGGATGAGCTGATTAACTACTTGGGAGTTCAGTTTGTTTGCCTCTTCCTAATTTTTGACCAGCACAGATTGTAGCCCTGTCTCAGTTGTTCTGTGTGGCAAGCTTCCTTTCTTCTTTTTCTTTTGTGTGAGGCTTATTTGTGTGGGTGTGATATAATCGGTGTGATTTGATTACTAACATTTGTATTGAGTAAGCTTTAGAAACAAATAAAAACATAGGGCCAAATTCTGCACTCTGTTACCTGAGTGTAAATCCAGAATAACTATTGATTTCAATGGAGTTCCTGCAGATTTGCCCCAGATTTAATTAATAGCAGAATTTGGCTGAAGTTTTGCCCCTTTGCTAGCTGCCCAAGTATGTACCCAGGAAGTCTGGGCAGGCTTGTAGTCAGGTGGCTAGCTTGAGATGCTGCCTATGCTACCTAGCCATGTTGCTATTTTTAGCTGGAGCAGAGTTAGCATGAAACTGTCCCCTGCACTGGGAGGCATGCTCCCGGCTGCAGAGTGGACATACCTTGAGGAGCATTGCTGGAGCTGGGAAGGTTTGCAGAGCGCCCCTCTGTGCTATTGTTAGCTCAAGCCATGCCATCTGGCCTTTCCTGTCATGAAATGTTTGATCTTAGATTTTGGAAAGAAATCTCTCTGAGTATTTCTTTTTAAATTCCTCTCCAATCCTGCAGGGAGATCTGCAGCTTTCCAAAGTGATCTCTTTCTTAATGGAGTTCCTCAGCCACCTCTGATGTGGCTAAACAATCCCAAACTAAGGGGACATGCCATTCATCTCAAGGGGGCAGGGGGAACTGATCCTGATTCCTTTCAAAAAGGGAGCACAACAACACATGTGTAAAGTGGTTGGGGTGGCTGTTTATTTCTAAAGTGTGTGTGTATGTGGGGTGGGGGGAGAGGGGTGGTTTTCATGCAGCAGTTATTAATAAAAGAAATAATGATACTATCTCCCTCCTGTTTTAGGAACGTGGATCCTTGGTCAGGAGTCTGGCAGAGACCATGAGCTGTTTCTAGGCTCTAGCCTTCTGACTTTCAGGTGAGTTGGAACATAAGACATGGTGAGTCAAATTCACCCCAGTCTAATCCCCCTGCAGTGAGTGGAATTAGACCAGGGATGGATCTGGCTGGCTGTGCTTGCATTGATGAGGATGGCAGCAGGATTTGTGGTCAATATGAGGCTGAATAAACAAACAGCCAAGGTGGAACTGTTTTTTCAGAAGTAAATTTGTCCAATGTAGTTAAAGGGGTGCTGCTGAATTTAACTTGGGTCCCAAATTTAGTTTCTGTTCAAAACCCCATGAGCACAGATACGGGGTTATAAGGAAAATAAAATCGACATTTTTCTTTATTATATTCGATTGAAACTTCCTCCCTGGCTTATTGGAAAGCTAAACACAACAGCAACCTGCTTGTGTGTGAAAACCAGCCAGTGAAATTCACCACGCTAGTTTCATTGCCTGAAGGGAAGAGAAGACAGCAAGCAAACAGCACAAATGATGGAAAGTCAGCTGTCATTTTAAAAGCTCTTTCAGATTTAAAAATCAGGTGAAGAAATAAAGCAGTTCTACCTTGACAGTGCCTCTTTAATGTATGAGGATGTTACCTTTTACATTGTGCCTTTCGCTTCTTCTGGCTGTGGTATGGTTAGAGTGATCTGGTCTTGGGAGGGGTGTGAAGCACAGTTTAAAGTCATTTGATCATACTCCAGCCCTCTTTAAGAAGTGGGCCTCTTCCCACAAAGCTCTTTGCCAGTAGGCGAGATGAGAAACAAATGATCTCTTACATTGTAGTCCTTAAGCTTCTGCCTAGTCCATTGTACCATGAATAAATCCTCCAGTGTCCTGGATTCCTAACCTGGTTTGTTGTTGGTCTCGCCTGGTTACATCTTGGGAAAGGGGGTGGAGCACCAGTGCTCTTCTGGTAACTGGGTGATGATAAACAGTGCCTCCCAGGCTGTGGCTACACTTAGCACTTCAAAGCGCTGCCGCGGCAGCGTTCCCGCGGCAGCGCTTTGAAGCGCTAAGTGTAGTCAAAGTGCCAGCACTGGGAGAAAGCTCTCCCAGCGCTGTCCGTTCTCCACCTCCCTGTGGGGAATAACGGACAGCACTGGGAGCGCGGCTCCCAGCGCAGTGGCTTTGACCACACTGGCGCTTTGCAGCGCCGCAATTTGCAGCGCTGGAGAGGGTGTGTTTTCACACCCTGCTGCAGTGCTGCAAATTTGTAAGTGTAGCCAAGCCCCCAGTCCCCTGGTTGTTTAACCTCTTAATTCCCAAGAGGCATTCAGGTGGCACAGTTTGCATGTGGTTACAAAAACTGAATGGTTACCAGGGTGTGGGGTTAATTTGTTGAGTGCTTCTGAGCTGGTCTTAGCTGCTGTTTCACTTATTCATCAGCTGTGTGGAAAGCAGAGGAATTGGAAGAGGAGGGTGGCTGATGTTGCTGGAAAGTAGCTTTGAGGCAGACTGCTGTCTCCTAAGGTTGGCTTAACTCTCCTCTTTCTCCTCTCTAGTTTGTGAGGGGAGTTTGCGGCACCAGGGGCCATGGCAGACTGGGTTCTCCTCGGACTGATTGGGGCATTGCTTGTGCTCCTGCTGCTGACTCTCTTTGGCTTTGCCATCTATTCGGGGCTCTTCTCGGAAGTGGTTGTGAGTGCTGGCTCGCCCCCCATCCGCAACATCACCCTGGCGTACAAGTTCAAAGTGGGGCCCTACGGCGAGTGTGGCAAGCTGTTCACGGAGAGCTGCAGCATCTCTCCGAAGCTATGTTCCATTGGCGTCTACTATGACAACCCTCACACGGTAAGAACCAGATGGTAGCTCTTTGGAGCTGGCCAGGCCTGGAAGCCATGCTGCTAATACTCCTCCAGGATGGGCACACAGCTGTTGGAACTGGGTGGAGCTCTGAAATATGGGCCTCGAGTCTGTATATGGCAGAGGGGCCCCAATCTGGGGGGATCTCTGGCTAGTTGTAGGTATCCAAACAGGTGAGTTCTCTAATCCTCTGGGCTAGGTCTCATGGAGTTTCAGTGGAGGCACTGTAGGGACAGGAGTGTGAGGAGGTCCAATTGCAAGTGTTGACGAGTTCTGTTTCAGTGAGAGAGCAGAAATAAGCGTGTCCTCCATATGACCCCAGCTGGGTGGAACACCCCTGTGATTCTCTGTGGAGTGGGGCTGGTGTCCTAAACCATGAGAGTAAAGCACTGAATGCCAGATCCCCCTGTAGATGGAAGCGCAGCCTTCCCTTCTGGGCCACTGTTTGATATTCTCTATGGTTAAAAGCAAATTGTCTCTTCCTCCCACTACATGCTTGCCTATGCCTGGTTTCTGAGCCTTCTCTAACCTACTCCACTCTGGCCTGTGAGATGAGGTTTGAAAACATTTATATCCTCAGAAGTGCTTGAGACTTTGTTTGCACTTTCTGCTGGCGCTTGCTAATTGCACGATCAGATAGTGAGTCTTGATGAGATCCTAAGCCTATTACGGGCTTCCCACTAGAGTAAAATAGTTCCCTCTGGCTCAAACTCTTCAGGAGGTGGTGAGAAGATCACTGTCTAATGGATGTTGGGCAGCAGGTTAGTACCTTGGATACCGAGATTGACCTAGTCCAGATGGCCAGTAAACCAACCGGAGTCTTAATTCCCAGGTGGATAAGTAGGATGATTGACTGACTTGTTAAATGGCATCTGCCCGTGATATAGACACAGTCTCACAAGTGATTCAGCAACACCCAATGTGACCTGTCAGGAATGCTGAGCGAGACGTGCCAGCAGCTCTGAGTGTGTGTGCTGGGGAGTTGGGGCTCTTGGACTTAGGGCTTAGACTGGTAGCTCTTGCTTGGCTTTTCTGGTCCCTGCTGAGCTTGGGCGACTGGTGTTGTGGTGCAGGAAGCTGCCTTGAATGTACGAGGCCTACCCCTGTTTTATTGTTGGCTGGTGGTGCCTTTAGGCAGCTGTAATGTGTCACTCAGCCTGACTGTCAACATTCCTCTCCTGTTAAGGGGATGCCATCCACTTATGCCTCACTCTTCTGTTTGCAAACGTTCTACCATCCAGAGTTACCAGGGTCCACTGCGGCCACTGCTGCTGGAGGAGACGGAAGGGAAAGAGCCCCTGGGTGCGCCCGTTTGTTCAGTTTGTGTGTTTGACAGCACTTGTCATGGAGTCAGCTTGGTGGCCCCAAGCTGCTCTAGCAGTCCCCATATCTGCCCCTTGCCCAGCCCCTTTACTCTCATCATTCTGTAGCTCCATGTAGGATGTGGGAAGCAGAGAATAGCCACTGTGCAGTAGACTCCTGCCCCAGACCTGCCACTTCCCTCTCTTGACATGCTTCCAGGATGGGAGCAGAAACAGGTGCTGACGTAGACACCGTAGGCCGGCTTTATGCCAACGTGGCAGGGGGTGTGCATTGGTGGTTGTTTCTGCCACCTGTAAAGTGTGGCGCAGTCGGGCTAAGAGAAAGAGAGAGGGACTCCAAGTGGGTACAAGTTTGGGCTGGAATAGGATGGTGGCAGAGTTGGGACTGGCAGGGGATCTGAGCAGCTGACTGCCCTGCACTGTGACCGAAGGACTCTTCCCAGATTGTAAATGCTGCTGGAAAGCTTCTTCGTTGTTTTGGCCCATCGCTGACTACTGGACATTAACAGCCGGTTTGTGAATAATCTCCCCTCCCTGAGCTCCTAGGCGCGGCGCATCTGCTCTAAAGTCAGGCCCATGTTCACAAGTGGTGCCTCTTGAGTTACGGGGAACGAATATTTCACAAGTGGTAGCAGGAAAATCAGGACTTTCAGTACAGGGCCACGCTGCCCAGCCGATCAGCCTTCACGTCTGCAGCCCTTCCTCTCCCCCTTCTGACTGCAGTTGTCACCCCTCGGCTTTCCCAACTTAATTCTGCTGTTGGGGATTGTTGACATTGTCCTTGTTCCCATGTCAATGCCCCATGACATCAGGAACAGGAGGGTTGTACTATCGCAGCAGGAGCTGTTGGAAGGATGAACGCCTTATTCCAACATGAATCTCTTTAGTAACAGCCACGGGAGCATGCACAAGTGTGGCCACAGAGCTTGCTCTTGGGAGAAATGTCCTATGGAAGGTGCCTCCAGCATGGCCGTTCCTCTTTAAACAGCGAAGTGTATATCTGGCAGCTCTCAGTCTGAGCAGGGAAGGGAAAGAGGCTCTGGATCAGTTGCTGGGGTCAGCAGCATGGATGTGCTTGGAGCTGTTGAGAAACCCCTGCTCTCTTGGCATACTGGGGGGGGGGGTCCTCTTGTTTCCCCCCATTATCTGCCTGCTGGCTTCCCAGTTGCCTCCTGGCAGCAGACACAGAGATACCTTTGGAATCAGTTTAATTTCTTTTAGTGGGGTTATTTAATGTCTGGGACCCTGCTTCAGCCACCTCTGAGGTGGAACATATCAGCTTTTTAACAGTGCCCAGCAACGCTACACAGCTGTTTAGTAGAGGAGACAAAGAAGGGTAGTGTATGGAATTGGGCCAGGACTTGGGGCTACCAACCTCTCCTCTTTCAAACAGTGCCACAAAGGCCTTAGTGACTATAAATGGTCAGGACCTAAGGGAAAGACATGGCTCCTCCAGCAGCAGAGACCCCAGCCTTGTGCTGGGCCAGGGGATCAGTATTAACGCCAAGGGCAGAGAGCGCCACCTACTGAATGGCCAAAGCAGACTTTACAGGCAGGCTGGGCAGCATGGTGGTAACTCTGAATCTCCCCTGCTGGGGCAGGTCATAATACCACATTGGCAAGAGACGTTCTGAGTCATGGTACCTGCACCACTGCTGGGACAATTCCATCTGCCATGCCACAGCTACCCAGGGAGAGCAGCGACCTGTCCCTGGGAAAGGTGCTTAGCTCAGGCTGCTCCTCCTTTACTGCAATAACATGGAATCTCAGTGTGTATTAAGGATAAGACGCAGCAAAATGTTGTTGGACTTTATATTAAGCCATTGTTTAGCTGGAGCTTGCCAGGAAAGAGCTTCCGAGCATCTGTGAAACATTCATTCAACAGGGCTGCTCCGGTTATGTCTGCACATGTCTCACCTCCCTTTCTTTCCCTTCACACAGCCTTTCCTCACCTCCCTGTCCCTCATGGTCTTCACACAGCCTTTCCCCACTTCCTCCCTCTGGTCTGCACACAGCCTTCCACCCCTCCCCCAATGGTCTGTACATAGCACGCAACACATCTTGTTAGGAAAGTTTTGTAAAGGTGCCTTTGAAAGCTGCTTTCTGCAAACACAGTTCCATTGGCTAGTCCCTTGTTCACCCAGTTCTACCCCCTCCCCACCAGCTGGCCCCATCGTGTTTACAGACCCCTGTTTTACACCCCATGTTCAAACAGGATTTATTGCCCTTGGGTAAGCTGAGAGATGGGGCTCTGCGCAGCTCCTTCTGACCTTCCTCACTCTGCAGGTGTCGTTTGTAGTCCCAGCCAGTGGACATTCTGTCTCCCTAAATTCCTTCTCCAGCTTTGATGGGATGCAGTATTAACTTGGTTAGTGCCCGGTTCCATACCAGAGGCGGCTGCATTGCAGGGTCCCTAGGTCCGATCTGAATAAATGCTTTGGGACCTGTTTGGCTCTGGCCATGTCAGATCATTCTCTGCTGGTCCGGCAATGCCCTAGCTGGGGAAAAGGGAAGGCACCCCTCATGCTTCGCAGAGACGAGCTGGCTCTCCAGGCGGTAGAGAGATGCAGGGGTTCTGGGGTGCACTCACAGCAGAGCTCTTGGGTAACTAATTCCAGCGAGGAGCGATTCTCCAGTCTCCTGGTTGATCTGGAAGGACTGAGCTCAGCCCCACACTGAGCCCACGGCTCCACCAAACACATTGGTTTCTTAGTGCTGCTTCCGCTGGGGAGATGGGGCATGTACATTGGGTGGCCTTTGGGAGGATCTTCCCCCGCTGCTGTGAGCTGGTTCAGCTCTCACCTCTCCACATCAGTTTTCCTTCTTGCTCTGAGGTGTCCCCAGCTTCCCATGGGTGGGGCATCTCCAGCAGCAATGCCAGCTGCTTTGGGTGCTGAGTAATAACGGGGGACCTTGGTCCATCTGGCACTGTTCATAAGCACTCAGGATGTGATTCTGGGCAGGGCTGAGCACCACAACCCCCCTTTGACTTCAGTGCTTGTGGGAATTATGATTTCTATTGGTGTAGTGCCCAGAGGCCCCAGGCAGAATCAGGGCCCCATTGTGCCTGGTGTTGCATGATATTATCGTTAATAAAATAATACTACTTTGCACTTCTACAGCATCATCCATCCAGACACCTTCAAACACTCATGAGTTGTATAAGAGCAATGCATCAAAACACCCATGTGAAACGGGGTGGGGAAATATCCCTGTTTTACTGAGAAGGAAGCTGAGGCAGAGAGGGGCAATGTAATTTGTCCAAAATCACGCAGCGAGTCAATGGCAGAGCTAGGAATAGAACCTGGCACTCCCGACTCGCAGTCCTCTGTTCCAGCTACTGGATAACACAGCCTGCCCGAGAGACCTGGTCCATTGCCAGGTATAGTGCAGTGTTTGATGGGAGCACAGCACAGCACCCGTGATGCCTGCCAGCACACTTTCAAAGACAAGCCAGGCCAAGCTACTGCAGCATGATCAAAAAACTCCCCATGGCATCAGCCTGTGTGAATGAACTCCTCCACCAGTGCCCGGGCTGTAAATGAAAGGCAGCTGCTTGCCCTCTCCCATGGGATAAGGAAACTGGTTTTTAATAGGGTGTTGCTGTTGGGATGTGAAGCTGCCCCAGTAGAAAGAGAGGGATCTAGATGGAAAATAGATTGATTTGTGAGATGATCGTCCCCAAAATAACAGGGCTTGCGTGAGATGAGAAATGGCTCAGGGAGACAGAGATGATCTCCACCCTCTGTGTATGTGCACATGGTTGCTAGGAAAGGTGACAGGGTGCGTGTGTGTGGTTGCTAGGAAGAGGTGAGGGTATGTGTGGCACAGGGGCTCGTGGAATGGAGGGGTGCGGGCAGCATGGGGGCTCGCGGAATGGAGGGGTGCGGGTGGCACGGAGGCTAACGGAATGGAGGGGTGTAGGTGGCACGGGGCGCACAGATTGGAGGAGTGCGGGCAGCACGGGGGTGCACGGAATGGAGAGCTGCGGGTGGCATGGGGGTGCTTGGAATGGAAAGGTGCGGTTGGCATGGGGGCATAGGTGCAGGCGCACGGGGGTGGAGATTGGAGGAGTGAGGGCAGCACGGGGGCGCACGGAATGGAGAGGTGCGGGTGGCACGGGGGCAGGGGTGCAGGCGCACGGATTGGAGGGGTGCGGGTGGCTGGGAGGGGGCAGTACGGAGGAGTAGTGAGGAAATCCATCGCTCTGTGGATCTGCAGTGCTAAACAAAGAGTGCCCAGCTACTGGCAAAGCACATGGCTGTAGCTGTGGCAGTGGAATGGCTAGAGTCTAGACTGTCACTTGGTCAAGCTGCTGAAATTGGCTGGGGAAAGACTGTTTTCCCAACAGCCACCCTTCAATCCTGTCTGTAAATTACCTGGGCTTTGTGCAGGTGCTTCAATATCTGATCCTTCTGCTGGCGTGAGCTGCCCCCATCCATCTGAGCGGGAGTTGACTCTGAAGTCTAATGATGGCAAGTGAAAGGGACCTATTCCACTGCTAATTATTTTAACAGAAACACCCACCTAGTCTGTGGCTGTGGGTGAAGCTTGAGTAGAATACTGCCATTTACTGCCCTCCTCCACCCCACCCTAACACCTGCAGTGAGGCTCCATCACCCTTCCCCATTGTTTCCAAAGCACCCAGGCTTGGGTGCAGAGGAGAGCAGGAGGGAAGGGAGGTCTGCAGCCTGTGGGAAACTGGAGCAGGAGGGAAGCTGAGTAGAGCCCAGGTAGGGGATGAGGGAGGCTGGAGATCTGTTTGTGCTTTACTCTGAAGAGGCTGGACTCAGGTGGCCTAGGTCTCTCCTGCCTGTGGGCCTAGCTGATTGTAATGGGTTAGCCGGCGAGGCCAAGCTCTGAGGCTTCTCCCCATCCTGCTTGGACGTGGGCCTCCTGGGTGCTTCACTGAGAGACTTCTGCCACTGCCGTCCAGCTGGGAAAATGCCAGGCCCAATCCCCTCTGGCTTTTCCCAGCTCACAGATCAGCAGAGTCTTGGCTGGGAGCCCGGGAGGTGCCACCCCTGAGCCCTTTCTTTTTCCAGAGTTCTAAAGAACAGCTGGAAGGGCTGCTGAAAGCAGACCCATCGCCTCCCCCCTCCCTGTTTGCCAGCAGGCCTCTGGCTGTTGGGGAAACCTGAGAAGCTGGCAGAACAATGAGTGCTCCCTGGACTCTTAATCCCCACTTATTCCTTATGAACAAAGGGGAGTGTGGTCATGGTCTTAGAACAGCAGGACTAGAATGCAGCATGGGCACCAAGCCTTAGCTGAAGAAGACCTGCTGATCTTCCTGTTGGAGTACATCAAAGCAGCTCCAACCGTAGGGGCTGCTGTGGGATAAATACAGCTTTGTACATTTTCCTTGGTGGCTGTTTTCATTCAAGTAGCCCTGCTTCTGTGCAAAGACCAAATTGTCAAGCGCTGGTTTTAAGACACTCTCTGTCTGTCGCTCCTCACCGTGGTATCGTTCCTCTGGGATGGGTTCCCCTGGCCCATGCGGGAATAAGTGCGGTTGCTCCTACATGTGTCTAAGATGATCTTTTGGGTCTGTCCAGGAAGGACAGGCTATGAGACCTGTGGAGATCCGTGGAAGGAAGGTGCTGAAGAAGCAAAGGAGAGGGCCAGAATTGGCCTTAGTGCTGAACTTCAATTGCAGGGAGCTGGGAGCAGTTACAGACCTCCTGTCCCTTTTTCTGTTGGGTGCCAAAACCCTCCTCTCTGGACTATTATCATTATTATTATTATTTGTATTATGCTAGCCACTAGGATTCCTAGGCATGGACCAGGGCCCCATTGTGCCAGGCACTGTACAAAGACAGGACAACAAGACGGTCCCTGCCCCAAGGGGCTGAGAATCTGAGTAGAAGGCAAGAGACAACAGGTGGGTACAGACAAGGGGAGAGTAGATGGAAACAGTGAGCCAGCGTTGGTCTGTGAGATAGACTGTGGTCTCGGCTAACCAGCAGCCCAGGCAAGGTCTAGTTTTACATGGGCAAAGGAGAGTGTTCAGGAGGGATTTGAAGGAGAACAAAGAAGGGGCTTTATGGATGTTTCTGGTGAGTGTTTCTGGGGCAGCCTGAGAGAAAGCAGGAACATGGGTGATGGAGCCTGGTACTATGGGCCCATTGGAGGTGAGCGTCAGCAGCTTGCTAAGGAATGAGCGTGCTGCTGGGTGTAGTCTGGTCTCTCTCTGTGTTAGTGCACAGGGTGGGTGTGCAGGCAGTGTCCTTGGAGGACAGCCCTGATTTGAAAGGGGAGGCCCTGAGAAGGTTCTGCTTGCCTTTGTCTGTTTCTTAGCCCACCGAGCTCCAAGTGCCGTTCCATTGTGCATCCTCAGCACTGTCGCCAGCTGAGTCCCGAAGCTGCCACCATATAGAAAACTCTGCACTAAGTCCTGCATGCTCCTGCCAGCGTTGCTTGGGTTTATTCCCCTCTTATCCCTCTTTTTGTAGCAATACTTGCGTAAAAGAAGGTTTGTTCTTTACTGAGGGATTGGGCTCAATCCTGTTAACCCCCATGTTGAAGTCAAAGGGGAGTTGGGTCCTGTCACAGGGTGACTGGCCCTTTAAGGGGAGATGGGCTCTGCTCCACAGGGGACACCCTTTAATCATTCCCCAGGTGGAGGGAATGAGCAGAGACAGGTCCTGTGACTAAAATCCGCCTTCAAGTTGGAGATGAGAGAAGGCTGTAGAGTGGAAGGGAGGAGCAGGGAGATTCCAGGCAGGAAACCCTGGGAGGTGCTGCCTGATGCAGAGCAGGTTGTGACTTAGGACTCAGAGGAACAAGAGGGTTTTGTGAGCTGCTCTACAGCAAGAGATGTGCCTTAGCTCCCAGGCGACAGCCTATATGGAGCTGGAGCCAGTGAGGAAGGCTGAAGTAGGGAGAACAAGCCTGCCAGAGGAACGCTTCAGCAGGCCCAGGGTTCAGCAGCTGCCGAGGGTTGGGAGCTAGCTAGGATGGTTGGGGGAATTCTTGGGTTTCCTTGTGACCTTTGTTAATGAACCTTGGCCCCAAAAAGGGGTGTGACTCAACATATGAAATCTGTGGCAAAGGTATTGGAAAGCCCAAAGGAGGGGGTGGGAACTGAGGCAGCTGCTAGCCCAAAGCCAGCTCAGGTAGGCGGTGCTGTGGCAGACCTGATCAACTGTAGGAGTTTCCACCTAAATGCTTGGTTCTCATGCAGTAGCAAGGTGCTGGGTTTGGGTTCCTGGCTCTGCAAGGAGCTGGGCGTTCCTCTCCCCCACTGTGCACCTAGCTGTCACTAAAATAAAAGCCTAGCTCAGATTGGATTCCACTGGAAAACCTCTTTGGGAAACAGCAATGGAAGGTTTAGTCCTAAAAAGGAAGGAGGCCTGGTGGTTAGAGAGCCAGTCTGGGAGACTTGCTCCGTTCCTGGCTCTGCCAGACTCCCTTGGTGACCTTGGGCAAGTTACAGCCGCTTTGTGCCTCAGTTTCCCATCTGTACATTGGGGGTTGTGGGGACAAAGGCATTGGGATCAGGAGGCACTGCGATGGCTGCTGTGGAACTGGGGGCCATATGAGTACCTGACACAGAACCAGCTCTGCATCTCTCAGTCCCGCTCCATCGAGCTGCACTAGAACTGGGGAGCAGCAAGGTTCCCTCTGCCAACAGCCCAAGGGCAAACTGGAGCCAGCATGGCTGAGCAAACAGCCCAGATGTGCGTCTCAGTGCCACCCCCACACCAGGTACATTTGGGACGTCATGCCTGATATGGGAGGCAGCAGCGGAGGTGTGTCCAGCCCTACGTACCTGGTACGTTGGGCAGTGCTTAGTGATCAAACGGTCTGGTGGGGAAAAGGCTGCCGATATCAGCTGATAAAACAGAGTGCGTCTCACTGGATCCCTTCCTGGAGGTCGAGAGCACATGACGGGCCGTGCTCTCAGCTGGCACGTGTGTTTGTGCCTTGCAGGGCACATCTGCCCCACCCCCTTCCTGGCGCCAAGGCTCCCCAGGGCCTTGTGGTGCTGATGTGTGGTGCTGATGTGTGGCGATGAACCAGTGCAAGGGGACGAACACCTCTTGTGGGTCACGTGGCACAGCTCTGGGGGACAGGCTGAAAGTGGGGAAGTGGATCAGGGCCAGTGGATCCAGTCATTCTGCCTTGCAGGGAGGGCTGAGGGACAACCTTGGAGCCCCCCATGACACCTGCCTACCCCGTTCCCATTCCAAGTGCCCATTTCAGCCCGGGGAAAGGTTGCCCTGTTATGTGCAGATCAGGTCCTTGTCCCCTGAACGTGCCCAGTTGCTGACTGCTGAGGCAGGCTTTGCAGTGCAGGATGAGAGAGGCCTTGCCTGAAAATGTGCTCCAGGGACACCACCCATCTCTGATGTGTCTGTAGTTCCGGACCAACAGGCCCCCAATGCACCAGCTGTCCCCTTCGGGGGTGCTGCCTCTCGCCAGGGCCCCAGGGAGCATCCAGAAATATTATTTTCCAAATCTGCAGAAAAGAAGGGATCTTTCCCCACCCTGCTGCCCCCTTCCTGTGTTCCCACTCATCCCTCCTCCCTGCCTCTGGGGTGATTCAGAGCCTCCTCCCCAGAAGGGATCCTCTCTGCTCAGTAGCAGACGCTGCTCCTGTTCAGGGCTGGCCCAGTGTTCCTGATGGTGGCCAGTGGCCAGAAATAGATGTCTTTGTCATGAGACAGTGGAAATAGCTGGCTGGCTGGCTGCCTGGGGCTCTGTGGGCAGATGATGCACTTCCTCCGGGCAACTGGGGGCAGGGAGGACAGAGGGACCTACCATGCTCTATGTGGCACACTGTGTTCTAAGCTGTTTAGATCCCCGACCCCCAGGAGGCAATCCTGTTGGGTGCAGGCATGTTAAGCACCAGGTGTTGGTCCCAGCCATTGGCAGCAACAAAGGGTCAGTTACCTCGTGCACACAAGGCTTAGGAGGTGTCTGGACAGTCCATAAATTAGGAGGTGTCTACACCCAGAAAGAGGCCGGAGTGTTGCTTGGGGTGTCCCAAAAGGTGTAACTAGGAGGAATGGGAGAATATTAACTAAAAAGTGAACAGTAGGAAAAACATCCTGCTAGGGTGGGGGATCTGTTAGGATGTGGAATTGTCTCCCCAAGGGAGAGGGGAGAAGCCCCGTTGCTTGATTTGTTTCAGAGTGGTCTGGATAAAACTCCAGTGAATGTCTAGCAGAGACCGATCCTTCCCAGGCTCCTGACTGGTGGATGAGATGATTCTCTGAGCACTGTCCGAGTGTGTAGGACGGACGCAGACACTGCAGTGATGGCCCCAATACCCAAAGTCTGATTTTCATGCACTCACACAAAACTTGCCTTCCACACATCTGCAACTTGTTTTCTTGGTTCAGTGACTTGAATTTTGTGCAGACAGGCAGGATTTTAGAAGGGGAGGAAATGGCCATTCTGGATCTGTGTTAATATTGGTTTGTTATTTAGGCTTGGAAGGAACATGGAGACATAGGCATTCTAGGCTGGATCAGACCCAGGGTCCTTCTAGCCTGCTGTCCTGTTTCTGACAGGAGCCAGCACCAGGTGTCGCAGAGGAAGGTGTAAGAACCCTGCAGTAGCAGATGGGGATAGTGTGCCCTCACATTAGTCTCATCCTGGTCTCTAAGGCCTGGTCTACACTACAGAGTTAGGTTGATGTAAGGCAGCTTACGTCGCCCTAGTTGTCAGTGTGCACACTACAGCCTTGCTCCCGCTTATTTAAGTGCCCTACTACACCAACATAATACACCTCCATAGGGCCTACGTCAGTGTAGTTAGGGTGATGCAGTATAGACACTGCATTGCTTACATGGGATATTGACTGTCATTCTTGTCAATTTCACGGCTCCAGCATGGACCCATGAAATTGACAAGAAAGCTGGGCTGTCACTGGGGTAGGTGAGGAGCTCCCAGCTGGCCTGCAGCTGCCCTTCTCAGAGCCTGGCTGCCTCCTGGGTCCCACTCCAAGCCCAGCTGCTGCCCAGGCTCCCAACTCTGAGCCGGGCTCTCTCCGCTCTGCACTCAGCTCCCTGCCAGGACCCCAGCTGCCTCAGGGCTCTCAGCCCCCCCCCCCCTCTTAAGTCAGTGTAAGCACTCCTGGTAAGGACGTGCACCATTGACAGAAACGGTGTAGTGTGGACATCAGCCCACCGCAGTAATTACCTAACGTAGGTCGACTTGCGTTTCTAGTGTAGACATTCCCTAATAAAGATTGGCTTAGCCCCTGATGCCCGAGGTTTAATATCCCTTCCCAAATTTTCATGTTTAATAACAATAACTCTGGCTCTTCTTGTTACCCATAATCATGTCCAATTCCTTTTTGAATCTTGGTAAGTTCTTGGCCTCCCTGACTTCCTACGCCAATTTCTTATTGCATGCCTGAATTAGTTTGTTACTTGTTTGACTGGCTTGGGGAGTTGAAGCATTAACTGTATAGGAGTACTTCATGTTGCTGGGCAGTGATTTCTGTCATTTTAGGCTTGTTTAAATGTGAGGCACCTCTAGACTTGTGTATGTGCGCACTTTTATTGTTTTTGACACCTGAAGAAGTAAAAAAATAAATATTTGATCACACTGCTGCTTACACCGCTATTGTGCCTGTTATGACCCTCAGGTCTTGAGCCTGAGGTCATGGGGAGCGGCTCCACTCAACCCTCCACCTGTTAGCCTGGGACTCATGAAGCCCAGCCCCAGTTTTAGACTCCACCCCTGAGGTCCTGTTGGCAGAGTCCTGAAGCAGCTGATTGGCCCTATGTCAGGCAGCGGCAGGATTGGAACAGGAAGCTGTTTGAACAACTGGGCTCCATCCTGCTCTGGACTGTTGTGCCTTGTGTTTCTGGCTCCAGCTCTGGCTTGATTTCCTGGCATCCTGACCCGGCGTGACTCCTGGCATCTGGCTTGTGATTCTGATCTCCAGTTTGTCTCCTACCTGTGATCTCCGGTATCCTGACCTGGCCTGACTCTGATCCCAGTGTGTGGTTCTGACTTCCCAGTATCCTGACTCAGCTGACTCTGTCTCATGATGGTGGACTGCAGCTCTGACCACTAGGTCTGGACGCCCATGACCCTGCTGTGACAGCCTCATGAAAGGTTGAATTATTTGCTACGGACATTAACTAACCACCAAACACTCTTTGAAACACACACACACACTTAGTAGCTCCTACATGATATTTTCAGAATAATGGAGAAGGAATTTAACAGGAAAAAAAATCAATATTTGACACCAATTAAAATCCAATACTTTCAATCTCAGTTGTAGAGCCAAGGTGGAAGAGGGAATGTCTTTTATTGGGCCAACTTCTGTTGGTGAAAGATTCAAGGTTTCATGCTCACACCGATCTCTTCTTCAGGTCACCCACTATTCTCCTGGGACCTACAATGCTAATCCCAAATATAGGTCCCTATCGCCACCTGCTGGAGAAGAGTCTGAATTGCAGTTCCAAAGCCACAGGGCAATCTCAATACATGTATTATTCAAAGTAAACAGGTTTCAGAGTAGCAGCCGTGTTAGTCTGTATCCGCAAAAAAAAAAAAAACAGGAGTACTTGTGGCACCTTAAAGACTAACAAATTTATTTAAGCATGAGCTTATGCATCCGAAGAAGTGAGCTGTAGCTCACGAAAGCTCATGCTTAAATAAATTTGTTAGTCTTTAAGGTGCCACAAGTACTCCTGTTTTTTTTTTTTCAAAGTAAACAGAAGATTGCCTGCTAAATTCACTTAAAAATTAAAAAACAAACAAACAAAAAAAACAGTGAGCTGCCAAGGCTGTGCTTGTAGCAGTTTGCTTTTTGTTTAATAAAATCCTCTCTACTTACAGCTTAATTTACTTCACTCAGTATTTATCTTTGTTTTATGTGCCTCAAAACAGGAATTGTGAGCACTTAAATAAAGTGTGACAAAGTTCCTCCTCTACCTTGGTGGGTCCTGCGCTTATTGGCAGATTTGCTCACCTCAGTGATCTTCCCCACAGTCTGGATCAACTCCTCCTGTGTCTGATCAGGAGTGGGGAGGTTTGGGGGGAACCCAGGCCCGCCCTCTACTCCGGATTCCAGCCCAGGGCCCTGTGGATTGCAGCTGTCTATAGTGCCTCTTGTAACAGCTGCATGACAGCTACAACTTCCTGGGCTACTTCCCCATAGCCTCCTCCAAACATCTTCTTTATCCTCACCACAGGACCTTCCTCCTGGTGTCTGATAACGCTTGTACTCCTTAGTCCTCCAGCAGCACCCGCTCTCACTCTCAGCTCCTTGTACCTCTTGCTCCCAGCTCCTCACACGCACTTCCTCTCCTCTGGCTCCTCCTCGCCTGACTGGAGTGAGCTACTTTTTAAACCCAGATGCCCTGATTAGCCTGCCTTGATTGGCTGCAGGTGTTCTAATCAGCCTGTCTGCCTTAATTGGTTCTAGCAGGTTCCTGATTACTCTAGTGCAGCCCCTTCTCTGGTCACTCAGGGAACAGAAAACTACTCAGCCAGTGACCAGTATATTTGCCCTCTACCAGACTCCTGTACCCCACTGGTCTGGGTCTGTCACAAAAGGGATTGAAAGGATGTTTCATTTTCCTGGAGCTTGGCTTCTGCTGAAATGCTCTTTAGTCACTTCTTAAAGCAACAGTCTCAAAATCATGACAGAGATTCCTGCAGCGACAACGTGTGAGGAGATGTCTCTTCCATCTTTCAGACTCATCAGCACTTTAATAATTGAGCCAATGTCCCCAGGAATCATTCCAGGATTGGACCCTGCAGACTATTCTCCACAGCTTTGTCTAGTTCTAAGTGAGTCAAGCAGTGGGGCTTCTGCACCGTCCTTTGGGAGACTGTTCCACAGTTGTATAGATCTCACTGTTAGCAAGCTTTCCCTGTTATTTTGGCCTAATTTGTCCTTTGCTCAATTTCAGCTATGATTCCTAGTTATACTTTATGGGATTGAATAATTCCTCTCCTTCCAGGGCTTTACATCCTTCTAGAAACAATAGTCACATCTGCCTGGATGAAGTGTTCTCTGTATGTTTTCCCAGCCTCGTCAAGACTGTGTGGGCTGGTGTAGTGTAGATCCCTGGCATTCTCCAGTTGGAGATTGACCTTTGAAAAAGCAGCTTTGGCTGTGAAGTGGGGAGTCGAGTTCCATCCCCTAATGCTGGAATGTGTAACTCTGCAAGGAATCCAGAATGCTCAGCTGTGTCTCATAAGTCCTGTACCACTGACGGAGTCTCGTGTGGTTCAAGTGGCAGGTAACTTGGAGAAAGCAGTCTGTTGAGTTCTGTATCCTCTGTTGCTATAAAGTTCCAAATGGTTTGCAATATAGTGACAGCTCTGAAATCCTAGGTGGCCAGGAGGTTATTGCAATCCACACGTGAATCTGTTTAGTAGTGAATCTCTTTATTACAGGAATCAGATAACAATACTGACCAGTTTTTCACTGATCCTTCTTTTCCAAAATTTGTTCCATTCTCTGCTTAGCTCCAAAAATATGGTCTGAAGAAAATGTGGTGTTCTTTCCATAGCAGAGCTCTGCACGCAGGTCTCTTGTGTGGCACAGGGTGGCAGCAATGTGCTGTTTGAACCAGATCTCTGCTCTGTGGCATGGTAGCTAGCATTGCTTCTGAGAGTCCCTTTGTACATTTACAGTTGCCTTTTTAAAAAAAAAGAAAAAAGAAAAAAAAAAGAATATTCTTATGCTGCAGCATCAAAGTGCATCTCTAGGAGTGTGTGGGAGAGAGGGGAAGGAAGGGCAAGGAATCCTGCGAGGTACAGATCTGCTATGGGAGAACAGCACAGGCAGTTGAGAGAGAGAGCGCGCACAAAATTGGAGGCATGATTTTGAGCTGAATCAGGCTGAGATCACTTTGGAAAGTCCAGGGGTCGGCTAAAGAAGAGAGGGGAACCCTCCTACCACTGGACTGGACTTGGGCGGCTTTGTGGTGGAGCCACTTAGCTGGTTCCTCCTTGGAGCAGAACAGCTGTGGGGTGTTTCCAGTAGAGCCTGGGGCTGGAGGAGGCTAAGGGCTGCACTCTTGAGGCCCTGTTGGTCACATTAATGGGGAAGCAGGCCCAGTGCTGCTGAGCCCTCAGCCTCTGCATCCCAGCTGTCCTTCCCATTGATAGCATCACGCAGGAGGTGAGCGCCCCAGGCCTGCCTCGCTGCTCCTTCTCTTTTGGCTCATGCTTCTTGCAAGGAGGCATGTGTCCCACAGAGTCCCCAAGGCAGGTGAAACTGCCATAATTACTGCCCGACCAGCTGGTCTCTGAGTTTCTGTATTGTAGAAAGAGGGATTGGAGATGGGCACTGTAACCCACTGGTATAATTTGCACCTTCCCTCTGACTCATGCCAGCCCCACTGTGGAATCACACACTGATTGAGCAGATGCAGGCAAGATTTGTCACTTGAGGTGGAATGAGTTTGCGGGGCTCAGCTCTCAGTCCCTCACCAACTGTACTTAAAGGAGAAACCCAAGACCAAGGGGCACAGATGCTGTCTCTGCTTCCTAAGCATAGTGAATTCGGTGCTGCTGAAAGGGGCTGTGTTACCAGCCCTGGAGCCTGAAGTCCTCTCTCTAGAGCAGGGAGAGCAAAGGTGGCAGCTGTGCAAAGCATTGCTACGCAGCTCTGCCAACATGCCCTGTGGGGCATGGTGGGATACCTTTCTCCAGGGCCGAGTCAGTCCTTGATACCTCTGCTAAGCCTGGCAACAAGGGTCACTGGGAACTAGCCTGAGATCCACCAACTCATTTCACGTAGGAGCCACAGACCAACATGTCTCAATTTTGGTCCCTCTTGGTCTGGATTTGATGGGGTGATCTAGAAGCGAAGGGCTCTCTTCCCCCATTACCTTGAGCCGGTCTGTCTCCCCCAGAGTTCTCTGCTCTGTTGTCTCCCCAGAGGCTGATGAGGAGCTGTGATCCCAAGGGCTCCTGCAGTATCAGGGATTGTGCAGCTGTGATGGTCGTGTACAGTGATATGTCCCTTTCCTGAGCTGCCCTGTCTGTCTGATTGGAGGCTAAAATGCTGAGTGGGGGGCAGGCAGAGATCTGAGGGTTTGGAAGCAGCTGGTTGTAGGTCTGCAGGTTGTCTGTGATGTCTGATCTCTGATGGCTGAATATCAGGTAGTTGACCGATGGTTGCCTAAGGTAGTTGTATGATAACCCCAGCGGTATGCCTCTGTAGTGTGATTGACAAGCCCCTGTCTCAGCCATGGTCAGAGAGAGCTGTCTGGTGTGTGTGAGAACTCTGGGCTCTTATCTCCCTGATTCATTGTTCACTTCCCCATCCACGCGCATTGTCTGCCTCTCTCCTTTCCGCTGTGTAGGTCTTGTCTTTCCCACTACCTTGTCTCTCTCTCAGGACCGTTTCTCCTTTGCGCGCTAGAGCCATTTGTCAACACGGTGATTCAAACTGATGAGCTTCTAGGAACCACTTCCCCAAAATGATTAAGTGGATTGTTCTTTGGGGGCCTCCTGGCTCGGTTCTCCAGGTGTAGGCAAGGGGACTTGGGGGAATTCTCCAATCCTTGAGAATTGCAGATTCTTAAGTAGGCAAACACACTGCAGTCTCCTCCTGAAGATGATATCATTGGAGTTGAGAACAGTGCATCTCCCTCACCCAGCACTGAGCCTCAACCCAGGAAGGAGAGGGGCCAGGGTCACGGGTTGTGGCCCTGATTGCGGTCAATGCCTCCCTTGTCTGAATGGGCTGCATTCTTGGAAGGAGGCCGCTGGGCTTGGGACTTGCTTTTTTTCTGGCCTCTGAGAACATCCCAGATGTGGTGATATTCTCTTTAAATTGATAGCCCCTTGTTCTGAGAGGTGTCATGTTCTGGGATTGTACGGAGGCAGTTGCGGTTTGTGGAAACAGTCTGGAAACCCTCCAGTGCAGTGGTTTTCAACCTTTTCTCATTTGTGGAACCCAAAAAAATTTCGAATGGAGGTGCGGACCCCTTTGGAAATCTTAGACGTAGTCTACGGACACCCAGGGTTCCACAGACCACAGCTTGAAAACCACTGTTCTTTGGTAATGACAGCCTTTCATGGATCTCTTAGCCATAGTCTGTGGACTATAGGGACCCACAGACCACAAGTGGAAAACCTCTGCTCCAGTGCCATGATTTTGCTCCCTTTCTGACAACAGGAAAAAAGTCTCTCTGCTTTCTTCATGGTTTGAGAAAATTCCTCTCTCTAGCAGACCATGTTTTCCACCACCACTGCTCACGTTTTCTTCCTTCCTGCTTCTCCCATTGCACGTCATCTGAGAATCATGAGGAGGAGCATGGACAGCAGGGCGGGAGGGGGAACTTGGGTACCAGTGTTCCAATAGCTGTAGACAGGGAGCGGTTCTGTGCTTCACTGATTCTTTTATTCCTTGGCCTTCTGGGTAGCTTCAGTTCTATCAACATACGTTTTGGAATTCAAGCATCGTCAGGAGCGGACCATGGCGGTGGCAGCCATCTGGCCCTTGTGTTGGCAGCTCCAGCAGAAAGGCCAAGGATTGAGAGGACGTCAGAGACAGTGCTCACCTCCAACTTCTGGGATCCCCTTGCCAGGCTAGAGGACTGTTTTGTTCTAGTCAGTTACTTATTTGGCCCTGTGACAGGGTGTCTGCCCTGTACTTGCCCTGATAGGGTTAAAACCCAGCCTGGAGGGCTGCAAGGAAACAGCCAATTAGGGCAGTGGCTGCAGCAAATTAGGGCAGCAGCTGGATCAGCCGATCAGGACCCAGCCGGCCCACATAAAAGGAAGCTGCAGGCCAGAGCATATGGTCTGCTGCAGGAAGCCCAAGGGAGGCAACTGGCTTCCTAGAGGGCTGCAGAGACTAGCACCGTGAAGAGGACTACTAGGGCTTGCATTGCAGGCCTGAGGCCCTGGGAAGAGGGTGAAGGAGCCAGAGGCAGGAGCTGAAGGTGCTGAGGCTGTGGAGAAATGGCCCAGGGAATTGAGACAGACTGGTGGAGAAAGAAAGGCGGGGCAGCGGGAAGCTGTTGTTTACAGAGTCCTTGGGCTGGGACCCAGAGTAGTGGGAAGACCTGGGTCCCCCTTCCCCTGAAGAAGTGGCCAGGCTATGGACTACCAAGCCGCTGCGAGGAGTTGAGGCGGGGCCGGGGGGGCGCGAGCACCCACCGGTGCCAGGAACAGTTGGCACCTATGCTCAGTTCTGCATTTCCTTGGTATCCAACACAAACAGTGCCGTCCCACAGCGTTCTCAGGCCCTACCAGAAATCAGCCCCTGGCTGAAGAGGAAGCTGGCTATAGATGTACCTAGGAGAGACTGAAGAGATGCTGGTATGAAGAGGGAAGTGCTTTGAGAGTTACCCTCCTGAAGAACATCTCAAGGGCATTTGCTCTCAGATTGTTAGGTAGGTCACAGCCTTGGGGTCCTTTTGTACCCCTTAGTGCTATAGGGTGATCAAATAATTATGGCAGCAAAGAATGCCCTCTTTCATCTGTGATGAGCCAGGAGACTCGGCATTTGTGACTTCCAAACCTAATGAGTGCAACTCTTTGTGGCTAGGAATGAAGCCACACACCCTGAAAAAGCTCCAGGTGGTGCAAATCACAGCAGCCTGGCTACTTAGCCCTACATGTCGCTGCAAACACCTGGCCACCGTGCCTGGCCTCCATTGATTTTAGGTCCGGTTCAAACCGTCTATGGGAGTGACCCAGGCTACATCAGCGATCACCTTTACCTCCATGACCACGACTTCCCAGGACAGCCGCGTTCCGCCAAAACAATGGTCTTGCTGACCAACTGGCGAGGCTCATGAGCATGGGAGGTGGAACTCTGCTGGGGACTGGCCCTCTGCTGTGGGACTAGCCTGTGCACGAGATGAGAATGGGCCGGGGCATCATCACGCTCAATGCACAGCCCATTGCTGAGGCTGAGGTACCCCTCAGTGAGTTCTGCGCGCACACACACACACATGAGTACAGGTCAGTCAAGTGATTTCTTCTACAGGTTGGAAAGGAAGCAAGAGAGAGGAAGCGGAGATGCTATGATGCTAGCATGTTGCTGTTGTGCGATGCGGGAGCCTCCACATGAGGGACTGGACTGAGACCTACAGCTCACTTCACATAGGTTGCAAAACAACCGGGGAAGGGCACAGTGTCCCAACTGGCCTGGTGGTCCCTATTGACCCTCTCATTCAGTAGCTTGCACTCTGGTTTCCTCTTCTGGAGTCTGCTCCAAGCAGGACTCTGCTTAGCTGAGCCTGCCCGCCAGCTGGGAAGCCTTCAGATGATGGAGTGAGACAGACAAGCTTTTGGGTCTCTCAGATGGGGCCCAAGGAGTTTGATGGCTGTCTTCTGGGTGCCCACAAGCGTGCGTGGGTCTAGCGCAATCTCCCTTGGGTCCGGAGAGGGACTGATAACCCTGTTGGCTGTTCCTGTTTTGAAGATGCGGCTGTGTGGCTCAGGCTGCAGCCTTTTACAGGGATCTTGCTTTATCTAGTGGAGAACTAGAGCTTTGGCAGGCTAGGAGTCCTTTGCAGCTCTGATGACTCCTCCCCCCCCCCCCCCCCACGTGCCCTGCATTAAACCCTCTGTCGGTGGCCATGATTCTCATGGCTGAGGAGGATTAGGCTGGCCTGGCTTCCCTAGCAGGAGTGTTGTGACCTAGGTTTGCTGAGCAGTTCTATGGGGGTGGTAGGAAGATCCCAGAAGAGAGGAAATCTGGTGCAGTGGTTACAGCATGAGACTGTGTGCAAGTCACTGGTCCTCTCTGCCCCTCAATGCCCTCCTCCCAGCAGGGTGGGGAGAGTAAATACGATCCAGGTTGGAAGGTGCTTAGATACAGTGATGAGGGGCCAGAGAAGTACGGAAGGTAGAAGTAAACGGTTTGTTTGGTTTGGTTCCCTCGAGCGCGACTCCATAGTGAATACCTTAATCGCTTGTTGTTTTTCCACACGCGGATCTGGATGTTTGTCGATGGCCAGCGGTGGGGAAGCCTTCCTTGAGAAGGGGCAGCCTGGGCTTGTGGCAGAAGGCTGCCGTTGTGTTCGCAGCTCAACCACTGACTCACCCTGTGGCCCTGGGCAAACCACAGCTGCTCCGTCCCTCAGTTTCCTCATCTGTTAACTGGGGGGTAATAGTACTTATGGGTGACTCTAATTCCAGTGTTTGTTTCTTTCTGAGTGCTTGACTTGGAAGCCTAACGAATGTTCTTTTCATGGCCTTTTTCCCTCTCTCATCCATAAATGGATTGAGTGGTTCTGCTCTTGGTTAGTCACATTGGAGCACTGTTTCAGGTTGTTGTGTGTGGTCTGTGTTAGCGTCTGGAGGGAAAATTCAGCTAGCTGCAGCCTAGAGTACGTGGGGGCAGGAAGGCTGTGGGCTAGGTTCATTTATCCATCAGACATCTGTTGATTATAAAATTGATGCATGTGACATTATGTATCAGGCTGAAAGTGTGTGTCTGAAAAGTGCCATCCTGTTAGTAGCTGTTGATCCTGCTGGGAAAGGATGAAGTGGCTTCTGCCTGTGCCTGTAGACCACTGGAATAGGAGTAGGGAAGTGGGACTAGCTAGAGAGAAAGAGAGGGAGGATCCAGAATGTGGGCTGAGCAGTGCTGAGTGAGGAACCCTATGAGCAGCCGGGGCCGGGGGGGAAAGAGGGTTTGAGCTGATCATTTCTGTGGTATGGTTAATTTCTTTGTCAATAAAGCTGAGCCCCAAGAAAAGGGTGAGTTTGGACACTGCACAGTGTGTGGTCTGTGTCTGAGGAAAGAGCCGGTCAGGAAAGGTGCACACTCCTATGTGACTTTCCATGTAGGCCCGTCTGGCAGTCGAGGGGCAGGCAAAGCAACGAACCCACCCCTTCCATCCATCCATCTCTGCCATAAGAAGGCAAACACCCAATTGACTGCATTGGGAGTAGTGTCCACTTATGGTGAGCTGATTTGGGTCCAGGTAGAGACTGAATCAGTATAAGTTCTGCTCACTAGGCCCTCCTACCAAATGCCCAATTTGTGCAAGTGACATTACTTAGCCACTTAATCCCATTCTCTGACCAACATTCCCCGGGCGGGTAACATGTCCTGCCTTTTGTGTCTGGATTTGCCTGTTTAGGAAGTACAGAAAATACCTTTTCCCACATCTCCCAGGCCGATTTAATATGCCAACCAGTGGGTAAAATAAAATAGGTCAGATAAGGCACTGTATGTAGCTGAGATGGCTGCGCTGGTTCTGGGCTGCAGCCCTGGAAACTTCAGGAGTTTGTTTAATATTCTGCCAGCAGATTCCTAAAAAGCCAGCGTGCACCGTGTGGTCCTTGGCTAGCAGGGTAGGAGAGGGCAGCCTGCTGCTGCCACCAGGGGCAGCTCTAGCTTTTTTGCTGCCCCAAGCACAGTGGGAAGGCTGCCTTCGGCGGCATGCCTGCGGGAGGTCCCTGGTCCTGCGGATTCAGCGGCATGCCTGTGGGAGGTCCCCGGTCCCGCGGATTCGGCGGCATGCCTGCAGGAGGTCCGCCGGTCCTGCAGCTTCAGCATACCCACCGCTGAATTGCTGTCGAATCCACGGGACTGGCGGACCTCCCGCAGCCAAGTCACCAAAGGCTGCCTGACTGCCGCCCTCGCAGGGACTGGCAGGCTGCCCCCTGCGGCTGGCCGCCCCAGGCACGCGCTTGGAGCGTTGGTGCCTGGAGCTGCCACTGGCTGCCACTCACTTGTTGACATCAGCATGAATAGCCAGCATCGCTAGATAAGCAGCATTCGCTCATTGGGCCCTGTTTAATATTGTCCTAGCTGAGTTTGTCTGGCTCTTGCCCACAACTGCAGAGGGTTGAGAAGAGACTATAATATTCACACTCTGCTCGTCTCTGTTGCTTTCCGTCTGAAGATCTCAAAGCACTCTGCAGGCGTTAAGGTAAGGTAAAAGGGGGAAACTGAGGCACAGAACAGCTTACTGACTTGCTGAGGCATCATTGGTAGCACTGGGAATAGAATCCAGGCCTCTTAATTCTGAGTCCTCTTCTTTCGACGAGAGGTAGAACTGAAATCCCATTCCATATTCAGAGAGAATAACGTGGTCTGACATAGGACCAGTACCTGGGCTCTCCTGAGTTCTGATTCTGGCTCTGACACTCACTCTCTTGGTGGCTGGGGGTCAGTCACTCCCCATCTTGGCCTTGTTTTCCCCATCTGTGAAATGGGGATTCTGCTTCCTTGGCACAAGGTAGTGGGCATTCGTTTGTCTGTGTTTGTGAAGTGTAGGGTGGGGGGAAGCTGACTCACAGGTTATCAACTTCCCGGAGAAGATACAAAAACAAATAAACTGTACCTTCTAATTGGCTCAGCTCCACAGGGACATGTTCTCAGTGTGTCCCACCTTTACCCAATTGAGGACTGCATTTCCAACTCATTTACATCTGTTTTACATAAATTTTACTTAAAACTAATGCACACTCCCTACTATTTGTCTGTTTGTCTCTTCCTTGTTTGATTAATAGATTATTGTTTGTGGGTCAAATTCATTGGCAGTTAGATTAGCTGACCAGCTTTGTCCTCACCCTGCTCTTAAGGGTGCAGCTTGCCAATGTGTAGGGTTTTGGAATGTCCCAGGCAGCTGCCCCACAATTTCGTCTAGGTGTGTTATTCCTGTCCTGTGGGGGTGACTCCAGTACCTGGTGAATTAACAGGCTGTGGGGTTTCCAGGGCACCTGGCAGGTGGATGTGGACCCTTATTAAAATCATAGCCTGTACCCTTCTCAGCCTTTGTTCGTTCATTTCTTTAGGTGCCACCTGAGAAATGCCGCTACATTGTGGGCTGCATCCTGAGCGAGGGGGAGGAGAAGCCATCAGAGGATCTGATCCGACTCTTCCAGAAGTTTGGTTTCAAGATCTTTTCCTTCCCGGCTCCCAGCCATGTGGTCATGGCAACCTTCCCATTCACCACACCCTTCTCCATCCAGCTGGCGGTGAACCGTGTCCACCCGGCCCTCGACACTTACATCAAGGTGAGCGACCATTCCTTGCAGAATGTGTCAGTTTCATAGCGCACCAATAAATGCCTCTCCTGCCATTGGCTGTTGTGGATGCAGCTGGTAATTTACCTATAATAACTTCCTCTCACTGAGGGTACGTCTTCACTACCCGCCGTATCGGCAGGTAGCAATCGATTTCTCGGGGATCGATATATCGCGTCTCATCTAGACGCGATATATCAATCCCCGAATGAGCTCCTGTTGACTCCGGAACTCCACCAACCCGAACGGCGGTAGCGGAGTCGACGTGGGGAGCTGCGGACATCGATCCCGCGCAGTGAGGACGGTAGATAATTCGATCTAAGATACTTCGACTTCAGCTACGTTATTCACGTAGCTGAAGTTGCATATCTTAGATCGATTTCCCCCCATAGTGTAGACCAGCCCTCAGTCACATGGCCTCAAGTCCTCTCTTGCTGTTAACCTATTGTATCTGCAACAGCCATCTTGTAATAATTTACTAGTCTTCTCCCCATTCAGACATATTGATTAGTTGGTTTCCTGCTAAAAGCACTGCCCTGTGGTTAGGAGTCTATCAGGTAAGTGGTGGTTCCATGCATCTTAACTAGACCTATGTATCTGCCTCTCCATTTCAATTCCCTCCCCCTGCAGTGGAGGGAGCTGCAGTGCAAATCTCGTTACTCCAGTGGGGCTAGGTAGCGATCTCTAGCTGGTTTAGGGTTTAATGAGTAGTTAGGCTTAGAGTGTACTAGAGATATTTCTCCAATCTGGGTGTGCCCTGCTCTGTGTGTGTATATGTGGTAGGGCTCTATAAGCTGATAATGCCCAGCATGTCGTTTGTGGAATTATTTTAGGTTCAACTCCTTCTTTCTCTGGGAGGTGGTTGTCACTATGAAGAACAGCTCCATCAATGACTGTTTAGCCAGGATGGGCAGGGATGCAGTCCCATGCTCTGGGTGTCCCTAGCCTCTGATTGCCAGAAGCTGGGAGTGGATGACAGGATGGATCACTCAATAATTGCCCTGTTCTGTTCATTCCCTCTGAAGCACCTGCCATTGGCCACTGTCGGTAGACAGGATACTGGGTTAGATGGACCATTTGTCTGACCCAGTATGGCCGTTCCTATGTTCTTCTTACTACAGCCTCCTGGGTTAGGGTGGTGTGGTGGATATGTGTGTGTGTGTATCCCTTTATCCCAGGTCTTCTGGGTATCTCCTGCTCCATTACATTTTCTTTCATATTTCCCTGCCAAGCTGTATTGTCAAATCTCCCGACCTGAGGCTCCCAGCTTCATCCTCCTTTTCTATCCAAGTCCTAGACTTCCTCCCCTAAAGCTTCTTCGTAGCTGTCAGCTGAAGACTCTTCCCCTCTCTGCACTTTGCCAAGGCCGTTCCTTTCAGTGGGTGGGTTCGATTGCAGGCTGCTCCCTTGAAGTTTTAGATTCCTCTAGGTTCCAGCGTTCCCCCATCCAGGGAGCACCCATCTCAGACATGGGAGCAGAGCTGCATGGATCTGCATGGGAGCAGAGCTGCGTGGAGAGGGACCTTGCACCTGGCAAGGAAAATATTTTCAGGAAGTAGAGCTCTGCAGGGTAGGCTGAGACTTGAGTGCAGGCCCCTGGGAAGCTGAGCCTGCAGAGTGGAAACGTTCAGGAATTTTCATACTTAAATTTTGTTTTGAATGGGCTCCTCACTGATAGGACTGGATAGAAACAGAGTGATTCCATGCAAGAGTGCACACCTGGGGCTCTGGGTCTGCATCTCGGTCCCGACTTGCAGCACCCCCTCTCTTCCGTTCCTGTGGCATCTCAACTTTGACCTGCACCTTCCTAGCTATTTCAGACCTGGATCTCGAGATATGCAGTGAGGCGGTAGGATCCTGCAGGTAGATGCAGGGATGTCCTCTGTTGGGCCACCTTAAGTCCAATCAAGATGTATAAAAGGATGTGTGTGTTTCTGATTGGAGAGAGAACTGGGGTCTGGGCTGGTAGTGGCCCTGCCCAGAAGCCCCCAGGAACACCCAAGCTGGGAGAGAAACTTAGGCTGAGTTTTGTTTTGTTATTTAACACAACAATGGAGGGAAAACCCAGGAGGGGTGAGTTGGGATTATCCCCAGTGTGTATATACTTGATAAGCACAGGGTGGGGACTCTGCCAGGGTACAGGCCTCTCTTAAACAAAGGTGGTTTGTTGTGGCTAATTACGTTGGTGGCTTAGTGATGTGGACAAATGGAGATGCCAAGGAAGCATCAGCCTCCTTTGAATGTGGGGGACCTGCACCAGGGTTTGAAGCTGGGTCCGGAGGAGGGAGACGCCAGCGCACCCGCCTTGCGGTAGCACCTACCCATCGAATGCCAACATTTTCATCCGTTCATATGGAAGCAACTATTTATAAACCTCCAGTTCCTGGCGCGAATCCCAGCCCTGTGGGAAACAGAAATATCTTCCTCCTACTTTGTGCCGCAGGATGCTGCCCCAGCCGGTGTGTACCCAGTGGGTCATGAGAACCAGCCTTTTCTCTTCTGCCCTTGGGCAGATTCCAGTGGGGGCCAGCAGGGGGTGCACTATTCAGGCTCTGAAGGATGGGCTCTGGAGGTGGCAGGGAATCAGGAGAACAGAACACCTGTGCCATTCCCAGTTCTCTGCCCTCTTCCTGTTCTTGTAGCTCAGCCTTTGTGGTAGCTCCTGTTGGAAATGTTCTTGCCTGCATATTTATACCTGCCTCTGGAAATTTCCACTACATGCGTCTGACAAAGTGGGTATTCACCCACGAAAGCTTATGCTCCAATATGTCTGTTAGTCTATAAGGTGCCACAGGACTCTTTCTCCCCATTGGAAATGTCCACCTGGGCTGCACATAACAGGGGAGGAGGTGGGTTACTTGGGGCCGGGGGTAGCAGTGCCATGGGACCGTACCATGAGACAGTTCCCCTGAGTGACTCTGCCAGCCCTGGGGCAGGTTGTCGAGATGACAAGGGCGGGGGAGGGGGTGGGCTGGGAGAGCATCAGGTTTGTTAAAACAGTGCTTTGTGGTGCAGAGATGACGTTTTCTTGCTCCAGGAAAGGTCCTGGAGAGCGCATCTGTCACACAAGAGATGAAATCATTAGAGCTAAAAAGAGAGCCACAGATTGTGCTGGGAACACCTGGCAGCTTTTTAATGAGAGCTGCCTTTCTGTTTAAAAAAAATCCAACATCTAGGGATCTTGGGCGTTCAAAGTGAATAGAGAATAGGAGCTTGTCCTAGACTAAAACTGTTGCCTTTGAATTGGCAAGGCAGGACTGGCTGTGTTCAGGCAAATATCCCCCAACTCACATGTGTTCTTAGCGCCACTGGAGTATGTCCCGGTCAGGATCTGAAGCCGGGAGCAGTAGTTGAGATCGGTTTTGTGTCTCAGCCCCCTACTCTGGGGCTGTCAGGGATGGGAATCGGTCATCCTCTCTTGGAGAACTGGAGAGGCAGGTCACATCAGGGGTTGTCCTGGCACCTGATCATGAGCCCATTGGCCAGGATCAAACCCTGCTTCATTTGTAGGAGAATCTAAGATCAGCCTGAGCCTTTCCACCCCCAGTTTGGAGCAGCAAGTATTTAGATTATATGTGGCACTTTTTACCTGTAGATCTCTAAGCACTGTCTAGAAGCCCACCCTTCTAAAAGCATGTACTCACCATTATCCTTGGTATGCTGATGGGGGCGGGGGGGATCCGAAGCCAAGTTTACAGTGGCAGAGGTAGGAATAGAACCCAGGAGTCCTGACTCCCACTCTCCTGTTCTAGCCGCTAGGCAGAAGATGGAGGGCTGGGGTGGGGAACACGACGGGATTTGTTGGCCCTCGAGGGTACATCTCAGGATAAAGCAGGTATGTGTGGTGCTTTGCTGTGAGTTCTCTCCCAGTAATCGCCACACCTATTCATGGCTTTCTGCGAGTGAGCCCAGAATTTTTGCACTCGGCGAACCTCAGCAAGATTCCCCTCATCTCCCCGCAACTCCCCAGCATTTACTTCTGAGCTGTGGCTCATGCTGGGCCTCCGCTGCCTGGATGCCCCCATGCCAGTGGGACTGAGAAGTGGTTACAGTGACAGGGGCTTATGCTGGAGATGCCCTAGCAGGATGTGGTGCTAGGAGCCATTCTGAAATCTCCTCCAGCCTCAACTGTTTCCGCGCTCATGGGTGAGGGTTCTGTGACTGTAACAGTGGCTAGACCCAGGCATGGTATAAGCAAAAACTCTGCCAGCTTCTGTAGGCAATTGTGCCAATGCCCATAACTTCCAACTTGCAGAACACACACACACACACTCTCTCTCTCTCAGTTCTGACTGTGCCAGTGTCTCTTCATCCTGACCTGTGGCCCCTGCTATTCCAGTCCGGGGCTTCTCACAACCCTGGGAGCCTCACACATCCCTGCCAATGCACCATGATCCTGACCTGCAGCCCCTTGCTGTTCCAGCCCTAGGTTCCCCACAGCTCTGCCAATGCCGCTCAGTCCTGGATTGCAGCCCCCCCTCCCCCGCTATTTCAGCCCTGATACCCCCTGCCAGTGCCCCTCAGTCCTGACCTGCAGCCTTGGGGCTTGTGTTGAGCAGAAACCGTTGTCCTTGTAAACCGTGTGGTTGTTTGATGTGAACAGGGCCTAGGAAGTGGGCTTGTCACCAGTCAGCTCCTTTTTGCTTGTCACCTCACCCAGGTTTGCTCCTGAGCCTTCAGAGATGTCAGGCTCATGCCTTCTCTCTCCCCTGTATGGCGAGCCCTCTTGCTTAGTTCCCTTTCCCAAGCTGTAGGAGGCGTCTGTGGGTTCGGAGGCTAGAGCAAGTCAGAGTTCCCCCCAGGTGGTTTTCCTGAAATCTGAGGTGTGCCAACACTGGCACTTCAGTGGCATCTGCTTCCCCAACACCTGTTGGCGAGGCAGGGGGAAAAAAAATCAAGCGAGAAACTTTCATGCAAGCAGGTGACCTGTGCACCATTTCTGAGGGGAATTTGCGTTGCCATGGAGACAGCTTCTCCAAAGAGCTCCCAGCCCCCCCACTTCCCTTGAAGAGCCCAAGGCGCGGGCGAGAGAGTTTGGCAATGTCAGGTTTGAAAAGATTCTTTTAATGAGAGTCGGAGGGCAGGCGTGCTGAGCGCAGGAGACCCTCTCTCTGCTGCGCCATCCCCACGGGAGCTGCAGAGCCAGAGAATGGGATTAGCAGAGAGAAGAGGCATCAAAGGGCTGAAATGCAGCCTCCGCTGGCTTTCAGGAGAGAAGGCATTAGTGCAAACGGATCGGAGCCCTTCAGAGGGGAGGCCAACTTAGCAGCCCAATAATGAGGAGAAGGAGCCGGGAGAGGAGGGGGTGGAAGGTGGGAGAGAGATGAGGTGGAGCCAAAGAGACTGAGGGAAGCAGGAGGTGAGAGGGGGAGTGGGACTGATGGGGAGAGTGGGGGGTAGGAGAAGTGAGGAATGCAGGCATTGGCCGTAGTGAGTGTGAGGCTTCCTGGGAGTGCCCAGGGCTGGGAGGCCCCTCGCCACCACCTGTCCTTAGCTTGTGGAAGCCTTGTCTGAGCTTTCTGTGGGTCAGCTCCACAACCCCCTGGACAATGCAAGCCCTCTTGGCCATGCAGGCCTTGCTGGCACTCTGCAGGTGGGCAGTTGGCACACCCCAACCCTCGAGCCCCCTGAGCATCTCCCAGGAGCAGAGGTCCCCAAACTTTTGAGGGTCATGGCCCCCTTACTGCTGTCTGTGCCCCCTGTCCCCAGGGCTGGGAGAAGGGCTGCTACTGTGGACAGGGGTAAGGGGGCCACAGATGAGGTGGGGCTGGGACTGGGGGAGGGAGCAGAGCCATAGCCAGTCTGGGGGGGGGGACGGCAGCCGGGCCCGTGGCCAGGTGCGGCTCTGCTGCCAGTCACGCCCCCAGCCTCAGCCCTGGCCCTGGAATGGAGCTGCAGCCAGCGGCTGAGTCTGGGGGCAGCGTTGGGAGCTAGGGGTGTGGCTGTGGACAGGACTGGAGCAGAGCTGGGGGTGGGAAGGGGCTGGGTGGCTCACCCTCCTGAGGCCCTGTGGTGGCTAGCCTGGGCCCTGCTGCACCCTCTCCCCCGAAGGTTCCTCTGTGCCCCTCTAGTGGGGCACGCCCCACAGTTTGGGGACTCTGCCCTGGAGTGTCCAGCCCCTGCTCCACTGGATGTTCACAGTGTTCATGGGTTCATTGCTTAGAATCATAGGATCATAGAATATTAGGGTTGGAAGAGACCTCAGGAGGTCATCTAGTCCAACCCCCTGCTCAAAGCAGGACCAACATCAACTAAATCATCCCAGCCAAGGCTTTGTCAAGCCGGGCCTTAAAAACCTCTAAGGATGGAGATTCCACCCCCGCTCCCCCAGGTAACCCATTCCAGTGCTTCACCACCTTCCTAGTGAAATAGTGATTCCTAATATCCAACCTAAACCTTCCCCACTGCAACTTGAGACCATTGCTGCTTCTTCTGTCATCTACCACCACTGAGAACAGCCTAGCTCCATCCACTTTGGAACTCCCTTCAGGTAGTTGAAGGCTATTATCAAATTCCCCCTCACTCTTCTCTTCTGCAGACTAAACAAACCCAGTTCCCTCAGCCTCTCCTCGTAAGAAACAGTACAGCTCAGCATACCAGTTCCCCCTCAGATCGCCCCTCTGCTGAATGCCCAGCACCGAGAGGTGCTTATAGTGAAATCAAGTGTTAGTTCATTTATCAAAGCAGAGAGGTTCATGTCAGAGGAAGTAGAAGTGGTGGAGACAGTTACATATAAAATCACAACACGCATTCTACAGCCTAGCTATTCCCATGTCTTGTAGAGTGGTGTTCACTCCAAATCCTTGCAGCACTTTACAGCCAGGCTGGCTGTGACCCTCCTTTCATGAGCCAAGGATTCAGTTTATTCCTTTGCACTCCAAGGCAGACCCGAACAGTCCTTGTTCCTAAACAGGACACACTCGCCTGCTGTTTGTTTCATCCTGTCGATTTCCTCTCCTGTAGATTTTGCAGTGTCTTAATTTGCACCTGGCTCAGTATGCAGCTAGATCTGCAATACATAAATGGCCTGACAGGGAAATAGGTGTCTGTTACATACTGCCTGAAAGGAACATCTCTGAGGTGTGTCACTTTCTGGTGACCTGCCTCAACTCCTAGGGCTTAAGAACATAATTATCAGGATAGATACAGAACATCTTCAGTATGACCTATATGTCCATTTCCCAGTGATTACCAGTGGGCTACTGGCTCTCGATAGAGTCCTCACCTGCCACCTTCAACCTAAGGGAGCCCTGTGCACCCCTTGTTCCAGGGGACCCTGGGTCATGGTGAGGCAGCGTGCAGGAGCGGAGGTTGTGATGATGGGTGAGAAGACTCGAGGCGGTGAGGAGTGTGAGAGGATAGGAAGGGATGGGGATGAGTCCAGGCTCCCACGATGAAGCCGTATCCAGGGATGAAAGAAGGACTAAGGCAGAGATTGCAAAGTGGAACTTGTGAGAGCAGGGAGGGAGCCCAGGCAGCAAGGGGAAGAGAGATGGAGAGGGGCACTCATAGCCTCTCCTTCCCTGGCGAGGCCACGTCTAGTGCAGCTGGGAGGCCATGTTGAGTTGGTCAGTGCTCGGATTTGCCTGGTAATCATCAGAAAGCTTGCAGATACCCAATAACGTGGCATCCTGGGACTGTAGCTCTCTTGCAGATACGATGGCTTAGAGCTGTCAGTGCAGTCCTGGGTATCACAGCAGCCCCCATTCCCATCACTCCAGTGGGAGCTGCCTCCAAGGAGGGGGTGCTGCTTTTTATCAGTCACGATGCCTGGCTCTGTCCCTGGGCACCCACTGAAGCACGGCCGCCTCTAGGGTGGGGTGTAGCTGCTGTGTGGCTACACTGCACCTCGCAACAGCTTTCGTTAGTCTAGCCTCATTAATATAATTGCTGTATCTGGAGGGTGGGTGTACAGAAAACTCCTCAGAAGGTCGGCAGAGACCCAGCGGGACCCATTTCCTGTAGGCAGGAATCCATCCATAAAGAGATGGGCAGGGACCAAGCAGAACTTGCTTCAGATAAGGATGCGAGGAATCAAACCAAGGTTCCATGGTGAGGGCGAGCGTTTGAACCCTGGCACCATCACTCTTCCTGGCAGTTCTCTCTCGGCACCCTGTACCCAGGGGTGGCACATCTCCCATGCATTCAGCACTTTAACTGTAACGGCACATGACAGCCATGGAGATCGGGAGCAAAGGGACAAAGACCACTTGGGGCCAGTCTCTGGAGAAGCAGGGATGTGAGGAAATCCTTTCCACTGGACTGCAGCATCCAGTTGGCGTGTCATGTCCCTGGCCTGAATCGTCTTTAAGGTAGCCCGCGAGCCATGTTTCCCTGAGAACAGCTGCAGACACTTGCTTGAGTATTTTGCCACCTACATCTTCAATAGCACCATCACTTATCATCTCTTAGTGCTGTCCATCCAAAGAGCATCTTACAGAAGTGGATGGGTTACACCTCACAACACCCCTCCCTCCTGCAAGGTGGGTATTGCCCTCATTTTACAGATGAGAAAACTGAGGGGCAGAAATGTGAAATGCCATGTCCATGGCTGCACAGTGATGCAGTGGCAGAGTTATGAACAGACCCCAGGAGTCCTGACTCCCATCCCTCTCCTCTAACTATTAGCAGCACTGCCTCATCTATCGTTCTCTTGGTCTTCAGAAACGGACTCCCAAGTGCACACAGGCTCATCAAATGGGATCCTCCCTGTATGCTGCCACTGCTGCACTGTACTCCATGTAGCCATTGACACAGAGCGCAGGGCTGGGCCCAGCAGAGTGAGGGTTAATGCAGCGCGAGATGCACAGATGCTGTGACAACGTCTAGGTGGCCCGGGGGATGTGAGAGTCGGAGAGTGGGATGTGCTGATCCTGGCGGCTCTGGCGTGCTTGTGCTCTCTTCTCTTCCCAGCTGCCAAGTCCCCACAGTAGCAGGTCACAGAATGCAAATGAAAGCTCCTCTGAAGACGCTCTCCCAGGGCAAGCATTTCTAATGGCACTGCGAGCAGGTTATTAAACTGTAACCTCCTGCCATTTCAGGGAGCGTTGATTCCTGGCGTGGGTTTAATTAGCCCTCTGTGGCAGTCTGCGTGGGCCTGTGGGCTGAGCACACAAGTGTCTCCCCAAATTCAAACTTGCCATTTGGAGGCCCCGCAGTTTCTGCCCCTGCAGCTCCTCAGGCAGCCTGCGAGGTGTTTAATTGCATCCTTGCAGGGAAGTCCATCTGGTTTGGACAGCTCTCAGCTGGGAATGCCCTAGTTTCCAGCCACTTTTGCGTGGACAGGTGTCCCTGTTACAGCAGTTGGCTCAAGCTGGCCCCATTTGTTGAAAGTCTCACCAGAGAATCTAGGCCGGTATGGGCCATAGAACTTGTGCTCATTCCAGGTCAGGAGTGAGTCATAGAGTTTAAGGCCAGAAGAGACCACCGGATCATCTAGTATTGCAGGCCACCAGCCCCACCCATCCCCGGCACTCCAAGCCCAACAAACACAATTAGACGCAAGTACTACAGTCCTTGGGATACTGAACTGTTGTGTGCTACAGGCAGAGACCAAGAGAGACCGAGGTGCACCTGTGCGCCAGGCCCATGTGATAGCAGAGAATTGATTAAGTGAGGCACGTTGGTGAATTGGGGTAGGAGATGCTCATGCTGTGGGTACAGAAGGCTTTAGTCTCCCAGAGCAGATGTTCTTGCACCTTTCCACATAGCCCTGGTCTGGGGCTCAGAGCACCACCTCCCGAGTCTGTCTCTGCCACTGGTATAACTCTTTGGAATAAAAATCCCAAAAGCAATGAAGTTCCATTTTCATAAGTGACTCAGAACCCTTAGTCCCATTGACTGTCCGGGAGACTGAGGCTTCTAAGTGAGACTTTTGAAACTGGCTTTTGGTCTCTTAAATTATTCAGGCCTTTTTGAAAACGTTACCCTTGAATTCCAGTGAAATCCACTGCAGATTCCCCTTCACTCCCATTGTAACACATTCACTGCCCAGGTAAGTGGGGTGAGAATGCGCTGTACCCAACAGGCACCCCAGGTACAATAAATTCATGCTAGAATACCACATTTGGGTCCATGTGTCTCTTAGTAGCAAGGTGGATTGATTTAAATTAAGGCAATTTAAATAATGATTTAAATAACTGACCGGAAAGTCTTGATTTAAATCATTGATTTGAATCCACGTTTCCATTTGTGCTTCAGTTAGTTTGTAAAGAAAGGTGCATTCTCATTGGTTAATATAACCATTGAACCATGTTGATTTATAACTAAATAAAACCTCTGCACTAGATTTGGTACATCTTTTTCCTACCTAGAACGATACACTATATCTATATACAGTTATTTATGAGATTATGTAGCTTCATATTTTCAGTCTTATTAATTACTTGTATATTTTTAGTATGTTAAAATGGTGACTGATGTATTGCTTCTTTACTAGATAATTAACATTTTGCTGATGATTTGTTTAAAGCTGCATTAGGGTGGTAAACTGGAATTTAATTAAACACACAAAACAGCATATAAAATACATTTTTATTAAACAAAACAAACCTTTAATATAGTACCTGGCCTCTTGTGCCATATTTATAAAGCTTGACCTCAAAAGCTAGATTTCCCCCCATTCCCCCAATTCTTTCTTTATATAGAAAAGCAGCCTTTAACTCAAAGGTTTTGCTAGAGGCTCATGAATTTGTCATATTTTAAATAAAAATAATGTTTTAAGAGATTATAATAAGTTTAGTCCTGAACATATTTTGTGTTCACTTCAGATTTCATTTTAAACAGATTTATTTTTAAAAAGAGAAATCATTAATTTAAATAACAAAATCAAAACAATCTAATTTAAATAATAAATCATTGATTTTTGTCCACCCTGCTTAATAGCAAGGTGTATGTGACTGACATCATAAATCCACCTCCATCTGAATCCAAGAGGTTGGTATTGTTTGAGAGGCTATTCTGAGACTCTTTTAAAGGGTGGTTGTTTGAGGGTCACCTGGGGTTTTCTGGGGTTCACAGTGAATAGCGGAACATGCTGGTTGTGTCGTCTTGGTGACGGTAACCGTCATGTGGCAGAACATAAATGCAGAGAGAAATTCTCTTTAGTCTAGGAAGCTGATTCAGGAATTTGGTGGCATGGAGTCAAATTTTGCCCTGGTGTAAGCGGGTGGAGTGTCTATTGAATTCATTCATAGCGGTGGATCCTAGTAGGGCTGAACTTGAACTTTAGCCAAATTGGACCACCCCTTTTGGGTCTGTAAGATTGAGCTGCGATTCTGGTACGAGCAGGCTATGTCAGCCCTTCTGCTGCAGGCATTGGATGCGGCTGGAAAGCACACAGATCACACAAAAATGGCTGATAACTAAACCGGCCTGGCCTGAATCCCTACTATAGTTAAGGAATAGGCTTGTTCCAGATGCTAGAGCCAAGGTGGGCAAATTTTTTGGCCTGAGGGCCACATCTGGGTATGGAAATTGTATGATGGGCCATGAATGCTCACGAAATTGGGGGTTGGGATGAGGGCTCCAGCTGAGGGTGCGGGCTCTGGGATGGGGCCAGAAAGGAGGAGTTCAGGGTGCAGGAGGGGGCTCTGGGCTGAGGCAGCAGGTTGGGGTGTGTGGGGAGGGGGTGCAGACTCTGGGGTGGGGATGAGAGGTTGGGAGTTCAGGAGGGGACTTTGGGCTGGGACTGAGGGGGTTCAGAGGGTGGCAGGGGGATCAGGGCTGGGGGTCAGGGGTGCAAGGTCTGGGTGGCACTTATCTCAAGCAGCTCCCAGAAGCAGTAGCGTGTTCCCTCTGGCTCCTACGCGGAGGAGCGGCCAGGTGGCTCTGCGTGCGGCCCCGGGCACAGGTGCTGCCCCTATAGCTCCCATTGGCTGCAGTTCCTGGCCAATGGGAGCTGCAGGGGTGACACTTGGGGCGGGGGCAACATGTGGAGCCCCCTGGCTGCCCCTGCGCATAGGAGCTGGAGTAGGGTCATGGCTCTGCTTCCAGGAGCCGTGTGGAGCAAGCCCTAGATCCCACTCCCCAGCGGGAGCTTGAGGGCCAGATTAAAATGTCTGGAGGGCTGGATATGGCCCCTGGGCCGTAGTTTGCTCACCCCTGTGCTAGATCATCAGTCTCTCGTTTTGTTTACACTCGCCTCACCAATGGGCTCTAGGGTCTCTCCCCTAAACTGAACCAGCTGCACTCTCTTGGGGCTGTGCAGAAATCCGTATCTCTTTAGAGGAGGAGAATGATGGGCTTGTGGCTACAGTGCCTTACCCAGAGATCTGGATCTGCCAGAGACCTTGGGTAGATCACTTAACTTCTCTGGGCTCTAGTTGCCCTATTTGCAGAACGGGGCTAATATCTCCCCACCTCAGAGGAGAGGTGGTCGGGATTTTCTGCTGAAAATTTTTTTCTTTGGAAAATGCTGACTCATCGAAACCAGTGAGGACCGAAAACAAATGTTGAAACCTCAGCATTGTTCATGAAGCAGATTGCTAGCTTCACAACCAGCCCTAGTTGTGCAGCTCCGTTCCTTACTGGTTTGAAAGCACTTGGAGGTCCTTGGCTGTAGGGTGCTGGAAAAGCACAAAGCTTTGCGACCATGTAAAGTTCCTTGCTAACCAAGTGACCCTTGTTTTAGGCCCAAATGTACTTTTCTGCAGTTCTTCCAAAGCCAGTTCTGTTACCAAAGTGTAGTGTAGGATGTCTAGGAAGGACTGGGGTACTTGTCCCCCCCCCCACCCCCGTGCCTGTGATTAAACCCCCTATAGTCAATAAAGAATCTTCATGCATCAATACAGGCTGGGGAAAAAAGCCCTTGAAAGTAGAAGAGGATTTGACTTGTCTGACGAGGCATCGATAGCAGAGACGAGACCAGTACTGACAGCATCACGGGTTGTCAGACCCAGGGGTTGGGAATTAGCATAGAGATGTGGACCCCAGGGGCCAGGCTTACAGAAGTCTCTGCATGCATTTGCACGTGCCATTACCATGATTGCACATGCTGTTATGGTAATGCACGTGCAAATCACCAGTTACATGTCTAGCTAGCCCTTTTGTAAATGCATCCCCAAGTTAGGCAAGTGAAAGCTGCAATGACATGCACAGGCTTTTGCAAATCCAGCCCTGATTGTCTAAAAGTGCAGACAATTGGATCATCTCCCACCTTCCAGGGAAAACATCTTGCATAGAAGCAGCCATATGTTGTTAATAACTGCAGCCATATTGTTCTTTTCATAGAAGGAGATCAAAGCACTTTGTAAAGACAGGGAAATACAATTACCCTCATTTTATAGCAGAGCCGTAAAAAGGAATTTTTGCACCCAAGGCAAGGGCCGGCTCCAGGCTCTTCGGCGGCGGGTCCCTGAGTCCCTCTCAGAGAGAAGGACCCGCTGCCGAATTGCTGCCAAAGAATGAATGAAGTGGCAGCGGCAATTCGGCGGCAAGTCATTCCCTCCAACAGGGACTCTGGGACCCTGTAGAGCTGCCGCCGAAGCGCCGCCGATCGCGGTAGAGCTGCACCCCTCTGCTTTGCGCGCCCGAGGCAAGTGCCTCACTTGCCTCACCCTTGTTACAGTACTGTTTTATAGATAGGGAAACTGAGGCACGGGGGTGTAGTGACTTTTCCTAGGTCTACATTATAAGCAGCAGAGACAGAAATAGAATCCAGGTCCAGTTCAGGGCCCACCTCACTGCCTCTCGGCTTTAGTCATTTTGGCCCCTGGTAAGTATTTCAGCAGGCTGTCTCATTTTCATCGTCTATTTTAGTGCTGACATCGCCAGTCTCACACCATTAATTGAAATAGATCAGATGTTTCCCCCTTCCCCCAGATTTAGGGTTTTTGGCACCTTCACAATTTGTCATTTGTTTTCTACAAATAGACTCATAGTTTGGAATGAAAAAACAGTCATTTAAATAGTTTTGTCTCAAACCTGTAAATTTTTTGCCCCAGAAATTAAAATCATGTACAGTGATGGGGTTTGGAAATTAATACGGTGGAGCGACAGATGGGAGGGGCCCTTGTTTTTCCTTACAAAATGGCTCGGATATTCTTATCAAGAAACAGTCCAGCTAGTCCTGTTGGTGAGGGGCCACAGGAGCAGATTGCTGGGGATAGTATGTGTCTCAAAGTCCTGGCACACAGGTCACTGAAGGGGAAACCACTTCAACATGGCATTTTCTGTGACACGTATTAGACATCAGTTCTGTCTCCCCTGCCTCCATTGGCATTGCATTGCACTGGGCTGGCTGTAGTGTTGCTGACTGCTGGTGTGCTGTGCGCACTGGAGCGTTGACAGAGCTGCTATGTTGTGGGCTAGAGATCAGAGGGGTCCCTGGATTGGAGCTCAGAAGAAATTGTGCTCCTCTGAACTCCAGACTTCAAAGTTGGCTCTTGGTTTTTAAAAAAAAATAAAGTCCAGGAGGTAAAAACCATTTCACCCCTCTGATATCCCAAGGTCGTAAGCTGTAATATGGACTGAGGTTTTTTTTTGTTTTTTTTTAAAGCCAGTCAGAATAAATACCTTGCACTTTCATAGCACTTTCCATCTGAAGCACCTTATAAACCGTCACAAAGGCTCCCAATACCCTGGTGAAGCATTATGATGTCTGCTCTGTGCCTCAGTTTACCCAGGTGTTGACGAACTAAGTGACTCACCCAAGATCACATGCTGATTAGCAGCAGAACAGAGAATAGAGACAAGGAGTCCTGGCTCCCGGTGCTGTGCTCTAACCACTGGGACACACTGGTGCCTTGTGTGTCACAGATGCCAATTCTCCTATCCCCCACAATATTCAGATTATTATTACTGATCATTTTAAACATGGCAAATTCCGATGAGGTGAAAAAGAACTGGAAGAGCATGGAAACTTCCAGGAGCAATTGATTCAATGTTTGTTCCTTTTCATCCATGTAAGTTTTTACAGGCTCCACCATGTCTATGATAAGTCTAGCCAGGTTGCATGTTAAGAGGCTGTTTCTTCTCTCTCATCCTGGTGTGACTCTGCTGAGGGCAGTAGAGTTGCACCTGATTTACACCAGTGCATGTGGAGGAGAGTCAGGCTAGAATGTGACTATAGGCTTTGGGCACTGGCAGCCTGAGTGGCAGTCCCTCTCCCAATGTGCAATAGTGATGGCTGGCATCAGCTAGGACGCTGTTGCTCACAGTTGTTAGATTTGAGTGTATGGAGGTGGGTGGGTGGGTGTTCTTCGGGGAGGGACCTTCACCCTGGAACTCACTTCGCACATTGGTCTGCTGAACTTCTGGCCCTGGAGTAGGGCTGGTCTAGCGTGGCCTGAAGTGGGAATTGGCAGAGTGGTGGCACTCTGAGCTTCAAGTCTGTTAAGGCTCACTTGAGCCCATTGCTGTAGATTTCGGTGTGTCTGCTTAGGGATTGTGTAATGGCCCCATTGTATCCATCTCCCAGTAAAGCTAAGACATACGCAGGCCGGGAAGCATTTCCTCTGGTGTGAATGCTCTGCCTCTAAGCTCCTGCGCCAGTCAGGCCTGTTGGAGAAGTCAGTTTCCTAGGCCTTCTGTGTTTAGCCTGTTTTTGAAGAGAAATCTGCTCCTTTCATCTCTCTAATAGACCAGGTTTGGATCCGGGGATCTCTGCACTGCTGGTCTTCTGCCATTCATAGCAGGTTTCCTAACTTTGCCTTTGCTTCTCATCTTCTTCTGGAGATGTTTGGCAGCCCTGAGCTATTCGTCTCCAGCTGTCAATTCATCCGTGATTCTTGCAGACAGGCAGGTGACCTGTGCCTTGCCACCGAGTGCCCCTCGCACTGGAGGCTGGAAGCTCTGCTGAGGGGGTTGGAGGGTGAATGACTCATGCCGGGTGGTGTGTAACTGGCAGAGCAGTGTACCAGCTGCCAGTGTCTCAGGCTCAGTGAGCCCAAATGAGCGTTGTACCTGCTGCCGCCATGCCACTTTGCGCTGCGATTGCCTCAGATCTCGCCAGTTAAACTGGGCTGAGTATGGGATGGGAGACCTCAGATCCTACCTTGGGGTTAGAGGAGGCTGTGCTGCTGTCTGGGATGAGACATACAACCAGGGCCCTGATTATGGCCTATCTCCTGGGCTGATTATAGCTCAGGGCATTACATGTGCCTTCCTGAATGCCCCCTGCACTTTCCGTGTGTTCTAGTACAACATCAGTGTACAGTGTTCCCTGTGAAATCACAGTGGTGGCACTTTACACTCCCATGCCACTGGTGTAAATAGTTGTCCAAGGCACCAGGCAACAGGGGACCTGGCCCAACAGAGTGCTATCAGAGTCTTACTTAACAGTTGGAATAACAGGTGCCCCTTCTGCAGGGGTTGTGCGGGGCTGTGTCCATCTCCGCCCCTAGTGGCCCCACTCCATGGCAGCCTATTTAGCTCCAGCGTGAATACCTGCTGTGTGTTGTCTAGGGGATGTTGATGCCCTCTCCCTGGCCAATCCATCTACTCTCCACTCCTCCTCATATCTGCTTGTGGGGCCTAATAGGCGCTGAGAGTCTTGACTGGGTCTTCTCCAGCGGGGTGAATTTCCCACCAGAGCAGCAGTTGCTCTGAGCAAGACTCTAGCATGAGGTGGGGAGAGAGTGAGCTGCCTGCTATCATTTTTATGGGAATTGAGGCCAGGCTAATGAATGTCAGATCCCTTTATAGCAGCACATAGATCAGAAAGAATGGGGCCAGTTTGGAACCCCACTGTGTTCCTTTCCTCTGGATCCTTTGGCAAGCCTTGCAGGGACATGCCGTCAAAGCAGTAGGGGATTGGAGGGGGCTAGTTTGTACATGCATTGGTGCAAGTGAAACCCACCCATGATTTCATTCGGCACAGACTTAGGAGCCAGCAGGGCCTTGGACACAGAGGGATGCAGCTTCCCCACTCAGCAGCGCCTCCCCAATGCAGAGCACTTTGGAATAGCTGGGGGGCTGACTCTGGTGAGGATGTCAGGGCTGAACCCCCGCTATTGTGTTCGTTCTCCATTAGGAATATCAGCCTGCCTGGGGAGTTGGTGTTGGTGCCAGATGGACGGACCTAGAGACTGGTGCCTTCTCTTTATCCTGCCAGCAGCAGTGCACATTCCCCACACGCCCCACCCAGGAGCCCCAACCTATGACCTTGGAGGGACACACACTTTGCACAGAGAAGGGAGTCCAAGACCCATTGGCCGTTCAATGCTTGTCCTCTCTGCTGAAGCCTCTGGAAAGGGGAGAGGGCTAAGTCTGATGACTAGCACTGAACTCACATTTTTCTAGCTGTGCCCCAGGCGGTGGCTAGCAGCTAGGTACCCATCTGCATGAGGCAGAGCAGCATTTCAGGACAAGCGCTTCCTTGCAGGAGTGTTTCTGGAGGCAACTTTGGACAGAATTGCTTGTCAGCCCCCTTCAGCGGCCCAGAGGCAGGATTCCCACCAGGTGTTGACAATTAGCAGTGACCTTGCAGCCAAAGCCTGTCATCACCATGACTATTAACTGCAGCTCCCGTTTCTGTGCATTCGAATCAGTAATACCCTTCCCAGAAAGCAAGCTCGCTCTTAAAGAGCTGCTTTTTAAACTTAGCCACTATTCAGCCTGGCAAAGTTGTCATGAAAATGTATCTGCTCAGGCACGAAATCCACTCCCCCATCCTTTCCAGTGAAGATTAATGAGCTTGGAGAAAAGCAATAATATTTTACTTGGCCATCAAGAAAAAAATAATAAAATGGCTTGCCTTGGGCCAAGAGGGAAGAAAAATGCTGCAACACCTGCCCATCTAAGCTCTTTATCTACTCAAGCTGTACACTTGGGGAGATGTATTTATTGAGAGGACTTGATGATGTGGGCTGGTCAAAAGGTTTCACTGGTTTGAGTTTGGGAAGGGTGCATCAATCACAAATGAAGGTACTAGCCCAAATGTAGGCTGATAAACCCTTTAGGCCTCACCACTCTATCATATGATTTGTATGTTCACACACGTTACAAGATTTTCCCCTCTGCTGTGTGTTAGGTGTGTTGTAAAGAGTTTTATTGAGACGGTTCTTTTATCCCTTCTGTGGTAAAGCCAGGCACCGACTGTGCAGTGCTCAGAGGGAGAGCAAAATTAAAATGAACATGTCATACAACATCTAAAATCACCTTTCTGTACCTTGAAATGCCGGCTGCTCTGCTTCCCAGTCTTCTAAAGCTCCCATTTTGAGTCCTGCCGGGCTCTGAGATAACCAACTTGAAAGCGGTGACTTTTTTAGATATAGAAAAGCTATCGCTGAACCACTGCAGACTTGTACCTTCTGGGTTGTAGACAGGTGTCATATGTTGGGAAATTCCATGTTTTTTCCGGGGTCGGGAGGGAAATAAGGAGGAGCTGTTTCTCTGGCAGGTTGAGTATGGCAATAAAATAAATAAAATTCCAGCTGCTTGGAATGTTAGACTAACTCCTAGAACATGGGCTAGTGGGAGGGTGATTGGATCACATGTATGCGATAAATGTCAGCTCTTATTTAGCACCTGGCTATCACCTCCGTATGGGGAGAGCTTATAATAGAGGCAGTAAGTTGCATTTTGAAGCTTGGGGCTTTTCAGTCCCATGCTTGGATGCACATATTGATGCTCAAATACATAAATGCGCAGTTTGTGTGATTTGGTGCCAGTCTAAGCATCCAGATTTGGGATTTGGACTCGGCTGTCCCACATTTGACAAGTAGGTGCAGTGTGCATGTTGTGATAGACCCAGGCCAGTTGGGAACAGCAGAGTAGTAGAAGGGAGATATACTGGCCACTGGATAAGCAGTTTTCTGTTCCCTGAGTGACCAGATATGGGGCTGCTCCAGGCTAATGAGAACACCTGACTCCAGTTAACCTGCTAAGAGTCAGGTGAGGTTGTTAAGCACCTGACTCTAATTAAGGCCCCTCTGCTAAAAAAGGGCTCACTCCAGCCAGGTCAAAGAGAGCCAGGGAGCCAGAGGAGAGGATGTGTGTGCGAGGAACTGGGTGTAAGAGGCGTGCAAGAAGCTGAGAGTGAGTAGGCATACTGCTGGAGGACTGAGAAGTACAAGTGTTATCAGACATCAGGAGGAAGGTCTGGTGGTGAGGACAAAGAAGGTGTTGGGAGGAGGCCATGGGGAAGTAGCCCAGGGAGTTGTAGCTGTCGCGCAACTGTATCAGGAGGCACTCTAGACAGCTGCAGTCTACAGGGCCCTGGGCTGGAACCGAGAGTAGAGGGCGGGCCTGGGTTCCCCCCAAACCTCCCAACTCCTGATCAAACACAGGAGGAATTGACCTGGACTGTGGCTTCTACCAGAGGGGAAGGTCTCTGGGCTGTTTCCTGACCCACAGGGTGAATCTGTGAGGCGAGCAAATCCGCCAGTAAGCGCAGGACCCAGCAAGGTAGAGGAGGAACTTTGTCACAATGTGTAATCTCTGATTATTAATGATAAGCATTTGTGAGGCATGCATCACCATAGCAGCTAGGCAGCCTTTATGATAAACAGGGCTGGTAGTACTGCCTATTGTTAAGACTGCCCAACACTTCCTAGTTGGTTTTTACTTTTCCCAACTTTAACCATTTGGGCTGTGTGTGATCCAAGGACCTCCTGATGTCAATTGGCAGGGGGTACAGGGATCCCATGGGTTCACCAAAAGGGATCTTATAGGTTCTCTACTGAAAGCCTGTGTCACGCTGCTCCTCATAAGCATTGTGGAATGTATATACAGTAAATATGAGGAGTTGTGTGTGTGTGTATATTAAAGATTATGTTCCCTGGGTCTGTAGTTTAAAAGCATGTCACTCAAAGGTAATATATCTTGAGACAGACTTTTCCAGACATGGGGTGGGAGACACTTGTCTCCCATTGGACCATTGTATATTGTGTGTCCTACAATAAAAGTCGGTTAGCATACTAAGTGAAATGTTAAAGAAGACCTGGCAGAGACTCAAGAATGAAATTAACCAGCAGAGGTAAACAGTGCGGTTGGAAGAACCCTGTTTTCAGGTGAACATCAAAGATCTATTCTGATATAGTTGGGGGTGCAGAGAGACACCTTGGCTTCCTTCTGTCTGTGCAGACAAACTGCCACAGGGCTTGATCTTATGCAAAGGGGATTGGCCAACTTGGTTGAAAATGCTAGGAAAAGGGGTAAGCTATCTTGTAAGAGACAGGAGACTGTCTTGTGAATTAAGCTCAGCCTCTAGAAAGTGTGTTATGATTTTGTTTTATATGTAACCATTTCTTCCCAATATTCTTTTTTCCATCACTTGACTCTCTGTTCTTTGATGATAAATGTATTCTTGTTTTCACTATCTATTTATCTCTAAGTGCTGTGTGTTAAATGGCGGGTGATCCTGGGTTGACTCTTGAAAGCTGGTGTTTACTGTTCCTGTGGGAGCAGCGAGTCTGAGAGTTCTGGGACAGGGACTGAACGCTCCCCAGGATGCTGGGAGGTCTTGGGGGTTGGCATGTGCCTATCACTAAGTGTACCGCAAGCGTGAGGCCTGTGGAGGCCTAGAAGGCAGGGCTTGTGTTGCCAGATGCTGGTGGAGTCAGGGATCTGATCCACAGCAGGCACAGACAAGACTCCTTCACGCTAAGGACAGGTGTTAGCAAGGTGCCTGGTACTGCTGGGAAGCAACAAACCATGTATCTTGCTCAGTCTGAATATATATATATATATTTTCTTTTTGTGGAAAAATTCAGCCAAAGTAGTTCAGCTGTTTTTGAAAATGAGGCTAGGGAAAAATACATTGATTTGCCCATATTAAAAACATGCTGGTGGACTTTTCTTTGAGAAGCTGTAGCACCCCCATGATTTGCAGCACAGACTTGAAGCTTTGTCAGGGAGATGGCCTGTGTGCAAGAGATGTGTCTTTTGCCATCCTTGTGAAAACCTGCCAAAATTTGGCCAAGTAATAAGCCTATGAAAAACTGCAGTTTGCTCATGCTCAGTAGAGAATTTTTAGAGCATCACAACTAATTTCCCTGACGATCCTGTCCCCACTGGGCATGCTCCAGCACTTCAGAAAAAAACAGTATTGAGCATGGAATTAAAGACTCTGTCATAATGTATATGCCCGAGGGGACTGAATTAAGATTGCACAAGCAACTTTCATTGTGGCAACTCCTAACTTTCGACTGCTTGACCCTCCAGCCTTAATAAAGGTCTTTCAACACAGTTTTGTTGTGTGTAATATCATTTAGACCAACAGAAACAGATTCCTCCAAGAATAACAACACAGGAATGCAGGGGCAAGATTAGAAAGGCAAAAGCACAAAATGAGCTCAAACTAGCTACAGGAATAAAGGGAAACAAGAAGACTTCTTATCAATACATTAGAAGCAAGAGGAAGATCAAGAACAGGGTAGGTCCAGTGCTCAGTGAGGAGGGAGAAACAGTAACAGGAACTTGGAAATGGCAGAGATGCTTAATTATTTATTTGTTTTGGTCTTCACCAAGAAGTCTGAAGTAATGCCTAACGCAGTGAATGCTAATGGGAAGGGGGTAGGTTAAGAAGATAAAATAAAAAAAGAACAAGTTAAAAATCACTTAGAAAAGTTAGATGCTTGCAAGTCACCAGAGCCTGATGAAATGCATCCTAGAATACTCATGGAGCTAATAGAGGAGGTATCTGAGGCTTTAGCTATTATCTTTGGAAAATCTTGGGAGACAGGATTGATTCCAGAAGACTGGAAAAGGGCAAATATAGTGCCCATCTATAAAAAGGGAAATAAAAACAACCCAGGAAACTACAGACCTGTTAGTTTAACTTCTGTGCCAGGGAAGATAATGGTGCAAGTAATTAAGGAAATCATCTGCAAACACTTGGAAGGTGGTAAGGTGATAGGGAATAGCCAGCATGGATTTGTAAGGAAAAATCATGTCAAACTAATCTGATAACTTTCTTTGATAGGATAATGAGCCTTGTGGATAAGGGAGAAGTGGTGGATATGGTATACCTAGACTTTAGTAAGGCATTTGATACGGTCTTGCATGATATTCTTATCAATAAACTAGGCAAATACAACTTAGATGGGGCTACTATAAGGTGGGTGCATAACTGGCTGGATAACCATACTCAGAGAGTAGTTCCCAATCCTGCTGGAAAGGTATAACAAGTGCGGTTCCGCAGGGGTCTGTTTTGGGACCGGCTCTGTTCAGTATCTTCATCAACAACTTAGATATTGGCATAGAAAGGTTGCAGATGATACCAAACTGGGAGGAATTGCAACTGCTTTGGAAGATAGGGTCATAATTCAAAATGATCTGGACAAATTGGAGAAATGGTCTGAGATAAACAGGATGAAGTTTAATAAAGATGAATGCAAAGTGTTCCACTTAGGAAGGAACAATCAGTTTCACACATATAGAATGGGAAGAGATGGTCTAGGAAGGAGTACAGCAGGAAGGGATCTAGGGGTTATAGTGGACCACAAGCTAAATATGAGTCAACAGTGTGATGCTGTTGCAAAAAAACCAAACGTTTCTGGGATGCATTAACAGGTGTGTTGTGAGCAAGACACGAGAAGTCATTCTTCCGCTCTACTCTGCGCTGGTTAGGCCTCAACTGGAATATCGTGTCCAGTTCTGGGCACTGCATTTCAAGAAAGATGTGGAGAAATTGCAGAGGGTCCAGAGAAGAGCAACAAGAATGATTAAAGGTCTAGAGAACATGACCTATGAAGGAAGGCTGAAAGAATTGGGTTTGCTTAGTTTGGAAAAGAGAAGACTGAGAGGGGACATGGTTGCAGTTTTCAGGTATCTAAAAGGGTGTCATAAGGAGGAGGGAGAAAACTTGTTCATCTTAGCCTCTAAGGATAGAACAAGAAGCAATGGGCTTAAACTGCAGCAAGGGAGGTTTAAGTTGGACATTAGGAAAAAGTTCCTAACTCTCAGGGTGGTTAAACACTGGAATAAATTGCCTAGGGAAGTTGTGGAATCTCCATCTCTGGAAATATTTAAGAGTAGGTTAGATAAATGTCTATCAGGGATGGTCTAGACAGTATTTGGTCCTGCCATGAGGAGAGGGGACTGGACCCGATGACCTCTCGAGGTCCCTTCCAGTCCTAGAATCTATGAATCAGGCACATGATCTCCATGTTCCCCATAAGTATTGAGCCAGTTACCTGAATTGGGGAAATATGGGCTTTGAGGTTACCTGCCAAGGGGAGGTGGAAGGATTGAATGGAGAGAAGCATTTCAGAGCTCTTTCCAAACATGGCCAAATTCAGGCTCTGACATTTTTGTGGTGGGATGGAGTCCTGGAGGTGCAGGCTTATCACCAAAAGCGCCCTGCTCTCAGCTTCCTTGAGCTCTTCCTTTGGGACAGAACACCAAAGTCAACCTGCTGAGTGCACAGCCGGCAGGGCACAAAGGGAGAGGTGTCTTTGAGATAACAATAACTTGGACCAGTCGGGGCTTTATAGAACATAATTATTACTTTGAAGTTTACCTGGAGGTAAGTCGACTGACTGTGCAGAATGCAGAACCCAGGTGAGGTGTGATCTTGTTGATCTCCTTCCCCACTGGAGTGGTGCATTAGCTGAAGCATCTGAGTGGTCTTTAGGAGGAGGTCCAGATAGTGTGTTACAGTAGTTTAGCCTTGAGATAACAAAGGTGTGACTGTGGTGAGGTCAGCATCTGAGAAGAAAGGGTAACGTCTCTTGGTCAAGAAAGCATTTTTGCCAACTGCTGCCATCACTGAACCCAGAAGCACTGAAGTCTATGCAGACCCCAAGATTGCAATTGCTTTGGTGGTGGTGGTCAGGCAGCCTCCATAGAATTGTGGTCACTGGCCCTTCCATCAACCATCTCCTCAGTCTTGTTAATTGGCTAGATTATATCCATATCCCTGTTTGTGCTAGGCACAAGGTAAGCAGTGAAATGGTTCTGTTGGGGGCCCAATGAGAAGGAAATATAAAGTGAGGTATATCATCTCTCTCGTCAAGATACACCAGAAGGGCATATTCTACAGTATGAATTAACAGGCAGCAAAAAATCATATTAAAAGGTGGGCCATTGTCCAGTGTCCTAGACCTTACTTATACCTTAAATGCCAGTGCCGCTGATACATCATGCAGTCCAGTTCTCCATTGACTATGGTCACTCACCAGTTGTGGTACTTCATCTGAAGTGATGCCAAGGCATTCAGTATTCTCTGTCACTGTCTTCTGCCAGTTCTTCCCTGTCCTTCCTCCTTTTTTCTTTCCTCCCACAAGTACCCAGTTCAGTGTTTGCGTAGCATGTCTCCTACCTTCCGTACGATGTACATGTCCCTGCCAGCTGAGCCCTCTTGCTCTGATGATCTTTTCTAACCTGTTCTGCTCTGCCAGCTCTCTTACTCTCTCATTTGTTATCCTGGCTTTCCATTAAATGTGTGGTACCTTCTGCAGCCATCTGTAATGGGTAGCTTCCAAGCTCTTCTTAATGTGCTAGTTCCTTGGGGCAGAGGCTCTATCTTCCTATGTGTTTGTACGTTGCCTAGCACAGTGGGACTTTGATCCTGAATGAGGCCTTTCAGTCCGACTGTAATCTACATATTCGATGGTTCTGCTCCCTTCTTGGCCCCTCATTTGGTGTCAGTGGGGGCTGACAATGAGTCTTTTAATGAGAGGGGGAAACAAGAGTGTCTTGCCTTGCCTAACAGCCTCCCTCAGATGGCATCCCTCTGCACCTCATTCGAGTTCAAAACGTCACTTTGCATTCTCATTATAGAGTTCCTGAGCTCTAGGATCTTTTGTTGTAGGCAGTAGGTGCTATGCTGAGGGAAACCTATCTCCCGACGACAAAGGCCTTGTAATTCCTTATTCTGCTAAGCTCTCAAATGCCAATTTCCCCACCTGAGTGGAACCCCTGTAAAATCAGAGCGTCAACTAGACATGCTGAGAGCCTCTTAACTCCAGCAGCTGTGGCAGGAGCTGCTTAGAATCCCGGCAGGTGAGAGCTGCCCCCTGAGGTACGAAAGGATGAGAGGCAGCCTGAGGCTATTGTATTATGCAATTGATGGATGTTTCCAGCCTGGGTCCCTGGCAGAGTGGTGATTTCTGGGCTTCCTATGCTATGTGGCGCCACTCGGTCAAAGAGAGAGAACTGACAGATGATAAAGGAGCAGAGAACCACATCTGGCTCCTTTCTCCCCCCCCCCCCCCCCAGGTGCGAGACCTGCTCATCTTTGGTTTCACTTTCCTTCTCCTACTTGCAATGAGGCGAGTGGTGTGTTCTTCTTTTGATATCTGGGAATCAAACTGCTTTGAAATGGGGAAATAATCATGAGAAAACACTTGAGACAATGGCAGGATAAAGACCCCAGAGCTAGAGAGAGACTAGTGCTTAGCACTGACTAGAGACTAGTCAGAGAGAGACTAGTGCTTAGAAGCATTTCCTGCCCCCCATTGTCTCTGTTTCTGCCAATGCAGCAGTGTCTCCCTCTGCCCCTACCACACCAACACATTCATGTTCTCTCTGCCTCATGATCCTACAGCAGCTGGGGGGATCTGGAGACTTGGCCCAATTTCAGTTTTAGTGGGTGCAATTTCATTGAGTTTGTTGGAATCGTACTTCATTTCACCAGACCTGTATATGTCTCTTTCCTTTGCCTGGGACCTCCTGCCCTAAACCGGGACATAGCTGCACTTCTGTGACAAGCAACAATGGAAGGGTCAGATTTATACAGCCCGAGAGAGAGGCACCTGCAATGTGGAGGGTAGTGAAGATCATGCCTAGAAAAAGAGTTGATGGATGCGGTGTTCCCTTCCTGCTGCTGCACAGCCAATAAGGCCAGGGCCGGCTTCAGGCCGATTCGCCCAATTTCCCCAGAATCGGGCCCCACGCCAGTGCCTTTTTAATTTTTACTCACCCAACGGCATTCTGGGTCTTTGGTGGCATTTCGGCGGTGGGCCCTTCACTCGCTCCGGAGTGCCACCGAAGACCAGGAGCGCCCCCGGGTGAGTATGATTCGGGCCCCGCACTTGCTAAAGCCAGCCCTGAATAAGGCTAGATGACAGGTGGCCCTCAGCACTTGAATCACCACAAGCCTGTGTACACTAGTGCTTCTCCTATTGCTATTCCTCTGGTAGCAACCATAGGAAACCTTAGAGAGAAAAGAGATTTGTAGACAAAGTGTTGGTTCCCCCAGAGATTTCATTCTCTTTGCTGTGGAGGGTGTTGAACTCAGCTGACCTTGCCCATGCCACCAGGACAGCTGTTTTGAACACCAGATTATGTTGGAATCATAAGGATGCCATATTTCAGAGTAGCAGCCGTGTTAGTCTGTATCCGCAAAAAGAACAGGAGTACTTGTGGCACCTTAGAGACTAATTTGTTAGTCTCTAAGGTGCCACAAGTACTCCTGTTCTTTTTAAGGATGCCATAGAATCATAGAAGTGTCAGATTGGAAGGGACCTCGAGAGGTTATCTAGTCCAGGCCCCTGCACTCATGGGAGGATATATATGGATATAGTATACATCTCTCTCTCTATCTATATCAGGCACTATATCCTATATAGATATAATCTATAAAAAGGGAAATAAGGACAACCCAGGGAATTACAGACCAAGCAGCTTAATTTCTGTACCCGGAAAGATAATGGAGCAAATAATTAAATAATCAAGTTGCAAACACCTAGAAGATAATAAATTGATAAATAACCGTCAGCATGGATTTGTCAAGAACAAATCGTGTCAAACCAACCTGATAGCTTTTTTTGACAAGGTAACAAGCCTTGTGGATGGGGGAAAGTAGTAGATGTGATATATCTTGACTTTAGTAAGGCTTTTGATACTATCTCACATGACCTTCTCATAAACTAGGGAAATACAACCTAGATGGAGCTACTATAAAGGTGGGTGCATAACTGGTTGGAAAATCGTTCCCAGAGAGTAGTTATCAGTGGTTCACAGTCATGCTGGAAGGGCATAATGAGTTGGGTCCCACAGGGATAGGTTCTGGGTCCGGTTCTGTTCAATATCTTCATCAATTATTTAGATAATGACATAGAGAGTACACTTATAAAGTTTGCGGACGATACGAAGCTGGGAGGGGTTGCAAGTGCTTTGGAGGATAGGATTCAAATTTAAAATGATCTGGACAAACTGGAGAAATGGTCTGAAGTAAATAGGATGAAATTCAATAAGAACAAATGCAAAGTACTCCACTTAGGAAGGAACAATCAGTTGCACACATACAGAATGGGAAATGACTGCTTAGGAAGGAATAGTGTGGAAAGGGATCTGGGGGTCATAGTGGATCACAAGCTAAATATGAGTCAACAGTGTAACACTGTTGCAAAAAACCCAAACATTCTGGGATGTATTAGCAGGAGTATTGTAAGCAAGACACGAGAAGTAATTCTTCCGCTCTACTCCGCACTGATTAGACCTCAGTTGGAGTATTGTGTCCAGTTCTGGGCACCACATTTCAGGAAATATGTGGAGAAATTGGAGAAAGTCCAGAGGAGAGCAACAAAAATTATTAAAGTTCTAGAAAGCATGACCTCTGAGGGAAGATTGAAAAAATTGGGTTTGTTTAGTCTTGAAAAGAGAAGACTGAGAAGATGAGGGAGAAAAATTGTTCTTAACCTCTGAGGATAGGACAAGAAGCAATGGGCTTAAATTGCAGCAAGGACAGTTTAGGTTGGACATTAAGAAAAACTTCCCGACTGTCAGAGTGGTTAAGCACGGGAATAAATTGCCTATGGAGGTTGTGGAATCTCCATCATTGGGGATTTTTAAGAGCAGGTTGGACAAACACCTTCTCAGGGATGGTTTAGATCAGGGGTGGGCAAATGTTTGAGGGCCACATCAGGGTTGCGAAACTATATGGAGGGCCACGTAGGGAAGGCTGTGCCTCCCCAAACAGCCTGGCCCCTGCCCCCATCTGCCCCTTCCCACACCCTGACTGCCCCCCTCAGAACACCCAACTCATCCAACCCCCCCTGCTCCTTGTCCCCTGACCCCCCCCATTCCCAGTCCCCTCACTCCCCTCCAAGGACCCCCGCCTCAACCGCCCCTGGACTCCACTGCTCTGGGGCTCAGATCATTGATGGGCCATGATGTTGGTCCGAGTGTCTCAGTCCCAGCCCCAGGGTGATTCTGTGTGTGCAGCCAGTTCACGGGGGTCAACATCTGACACAAAGGGAGCTGACTGCTTATTCTGAGTGGCAGAGAAAAAAATGGAACTGGATTTCCATGCCAACCTGGAGTGGAGTCCAGGTACAGCTCCTGGAGGCAGAGAAGAATTTGAACTGGATTCTTGTGGCCACAAGGATAAGACTGGGTGTGAAGCTCCGGTGAGGAGGAGAAACTGAGCAGGATTGATGTGCACACCTGCAATGAACTCTGGGGGACAGTTCTTGAGAGGGAGGGAAGAATCTGAAGCTGGGTCCATTTGGAACAGACTCGGCGCTCTGTGGGAGGAGAGGAACCTGATCTGGAGTTTTGAGACCTCCTGGAAGAAACTCTGGGTTCAGCCTTGGGAGTGAGAGAGAGCTTGAACTACATTGCTAGGTTTAGAGAAGAACCTTAAAGGGGTGATGTCTTACCTACCCCACTCTGAAGGGCAGTCCCCTGCAGGGGAAAGCGAGAGGTCCCTGGTAGGCAGTGGAATGCAGACAGATAAGGACAAAATCGCAACCAGCCCTCCCTGATTTTGTAAAGGAGAAACAGAAACACTAATGAGGCTCGGGGTGCATTTGAATCTTCCAAACCACTGAAGTTTGACTGCCGTTAGCTCTCTGTGTTTTTGTGTGTTTTCCCTCCCCCCACCCAAAGCTTGGTGAGGCCTTTGCTGATGTAAGGCAGAGGCTGCTGATGAGCTTCAAATTAAATTACGCCAGACGGCACAGCTTTACATTTCAAAGGGTTTGAGGGAGAGTTGGAACGGCTTGGAGTTTCTGGGGTTTTTTTTGGAGTAACTGAGGTGATATTTTGACAGATTGTACGATTTCTGTCAGATGTTAAATCCACAGCTGGTTTTGTGCTGCTTGTTTATCTCCAATTAATATGAGGAATTCATAATGACCAGTTAGAGAAGTATTGGAGGATGACATTTTTTAGCAGAATGTCATGAAAAAAGATGGCAACCCCCTTACATCTGACTCCCCATAACATTAGCCACAATGGTCTCTTGTCAAGTGGCAGGAGGCATAACCTTTTGTGACTCTGACTCCCAGCTCTCTTGTGTGTCACTCGTTTGTTACTCCCTCACTCTGAATTCTAGTGAATCATAGAATCATAGAATCTCAGGGTTGGAAGGGACTTCAGGAGGTCATCTAGTCCAACCCCCTGCTCAAAGCAGGACCAAACCCAACTAAATCATCCCAGCCAGGGCTTTGTCAAGCCTGACCTTAAAAACCTCTAAGGAAGGAGATTCCACCACCTCCCTAGGTAACCCATTCCAGTGCTTCACCACCCTCCTAGTGAAAAAGTTTTTCCTAATATCCAACCTAAACCTCCCCCTCTGCAACTTAAGACCATTACTCCTTGTTCTGTCATCTTCTACCACTGAGAACAGTCTAGATCCATCCTCTTTGGAACCCCCTTTCAGATAGTTGAAAGCAGCTATCAAATCCCCCCTCATTCTTCTCTTCTGCAGGCTAAACAATCTCAGTTCCCTCAGCCTCTCCTCATAAGTCATGTGCTCCAGCCCCCTAATCATTTTTGTTGCCCTCTGCTGGACTCTCTCCAATTTATCCACATCCTTCTTGTAGTGTGGGGCCCAAAACTGGACACAGTACTCCAAATGAGGCCTCACTAGTGCTGAATAGAGGGGAATGATCACATCCCTCGATCTGCTGGAAATGCCCCTACTTATACAACCCAAAATGCCATTAGCCTTCTTGGCAACAAGGGCACACTGTTGACTCATATTCAGCTTTTCGTCCACCGTAACCCCTAGGTCCTTTTCTGCAGAACTGCTGCCCAGCCATTCGGTCCCTAGTCTGTAGCCCCTGTGCTCTTGTCAGCTTAATGGCGAATGCCACTCTCCTTCTCCTCATCCCTGCCCCAAATCCTTCTATTAAGAAAAATGTCCTCCAGCATCTTTGAGGGCAGTTCCAGTTTCCATTCTGTGTCGTCCTCCATTGTTCCTTTGAGTGTGTCCCAAGGCAAAAATGTTGTGTGGATCTGGTCACTACTTGGATGGATATATCCAAGGACAAGTATCAGAAGGGGCTGGTGACCTCTGAATCAGTCGTGGTGTTAGGAGGCTGCTGGAGGTGCTGCCTATCAGAAGAGACATAAAACAAAGGTCTTGGCCCCTCACAGCTATTGGTCATCCCATACCACTATATACAAAAGTAGCAGGGTAGCTGGCTCTGGCATCCTAACCAGACTCATCTTGGATAATTATATTCTGCATCCCTGAATTCCCCAGTTAAATAGTCTTCACTTCCTGTTCTGTACTGTTGTGCGGCATTGCTTGATGCTAATAAACAGCTGTCATGTTCCACCTATGGATGTTGGCAATATCTCTGTGCATATAGATCATCAGTTGCTTGCAACGTCCCCTCCTATTTATCCGTTGGGGTTGATTGTGCATGGAGGTGATGTCAGTTCCTTGACATCTAAGAGTAGGATATTTATCATACGTTGTAGCCAGCTGTTGCTCTGTTAGTGGCATGCGAATTCACAGTTTGTGGTAACATCTGTCCAGCATTAAAGTGAATCTGAGTTTGACCTGAGGAATGATTTTCTGATACTTCGTTGTGGCATATTAAAACCAGTTTAGGAAACTGGCCATTTAATATGTGGTCTAGATCAGGGGTCTCAAACACGCGGCCCGTGGGCCGCATGCAGCCCTCAGAGTTATTTCCTGCAGCCTGCCATAACGCCGACTCCACCAGCAGCCAAGCTCCCCTCCGAACCTCCCCCCTTGGATTTTCCAGTTTACAAAAGCCAAGCCTGTTCCCCGCGCCTCTCACACTCAACAACACCTGGGTGGGAAAGAAATCCCCGACCCTCCTAGGGGATGCGGACGCTTCAGGTGCTGACTGCTGAGTAAATTCGCTCAATAGAGACCTACAACTCCCAGCATGCTCTACTCCACCTTGCACCAAGCTGCTGCCTTAGAGATGGAGCAAGGCATGCTGTGAGTAATTGGGAAGAATGTTTGTTAAAAGTGGCAATGTATTTTGTATGAATAGTTACTTTAAAAAGTTCCTGCCGTTACAGCTATGTTGATAGACTGTTAGTGTAGATCATCATCAGTGTTACTGACTACATAAGGAATAGTTACGGGTGTTTATATTTTATTAAAACCCCTCTTCGCATTAGTTTTAAAAAAGTGAATACATTGACATTTAATAGTGTACTATATTACTTTTCATTTTTTTCATTTTTGACTATACTTTTGTATTGTTGTATGAAAAGGTTTCAGTGATGCAGCCCTCGGGCCAATTTATTAGTCCTCACGTGACCCTCGTGGTGATTTGAGTTTGAGATCCCTGGTCTAGATGATCAAAGTATAAATTATAAATGATGCTGCATGAGCATTCAAGCAATATGGGTCTGGGCGCTTACTGGAGAATTATACTCTTCCCCTCTCTCCCCTCCCCCCCGCCCCACCCCAGCAGATGTCCCACTCTGTCACTTCCTGTTGTGCCTCTCACCTAGCACTCATTTCTGAGTCATGAGATTTCCCTTCAGCCACTTCTCCCAGTTCTCTTCTGAAAAGTTCTCCATGGGGGCAGAAGCTCCTTCAGTCAGTCAGAACTGTTTGCTATAGAATATTGTGATTTTGTTCCCTCGGCACTCCCTGCCCTAGAGCTGAGCACCCCACCTCCAGTATGCTCCCACTCTCTGTCAGCAAAACCTTGTGCTGCTGCTGGATCGGCTCCTCCCACGCTGCTCTCCGCTCTCTGGCCACCAATCCCTATCCCCTCTGCTTTACACTGGCATCTTGTGACCCCACATTTGATTGCACCGATTGCATTTTGCTCACCTATCCAAACTCCTCGTTGGCACGTCCACCCAGGTCTGCCCTCATACCATGTTATGTTGTATGTTGCCGTATCTGAATGCCTAAGGTTTGAATACTGCAAGATGGACAAAGCTATGACTCTGCGTGCTTGGGCTTAGGATGCGAGGAACCCTGCTGTGGGCTGGCTTTGGGGTTAGAATGATGGGCTGTGGATAAATATTTACTAGGGGCCGTAATAAGAATGGTGCCAGAAGTTCAGGGTATAACTGGGATCTTGGGGGGCTGCTGGCCATTGGGGTGTAGTTGAGGTCTGAAAGTGGGGGGTGTTGGTGGATTGTGCTTGGCATTCAGGATCTAAGTGAGATTTCTTGAGCAGTTAGTATTGTGGGAACGGTGCTGGAGGTTACCAATCTGGTTTGGGGCTCTAGAATGGTGGGTATTGTGGGGAGGGTGCTGAACATGTAGGATATCACTGGCAGCTCAAGGTGTAGTCATGGCTACGGGGTTGCAGGTCATTGGAAGGATGTTGGAATTGATGGTTTAGCCAGGAATGTGGAAGGTTGGGGTTGCTGGAAGCACAGAGTATATGCTGCATTCTTTGGGGGTCAGGGGGAAGCTGGCTGGCTGAGAGGGAGGAATTCTGGGCCCTGGAGCTGAAAGGAGTATTTACATCTCAAGCTTTTCTTGTTTGTTCCACATCTGCCAAAGCATTTGGGAATGGCAGGATAGACAAGGACTGTTGAATGGGGAGGTGAGCTCAGCTCCTTGCATCATTCTTTTTTTATTTCATTTTCTCACTGATCCACATGGTGGAAAGTGTGGTTCTGAGCTTGTTAAGGGAAAGCAGCCAGGCTGCAAAGGTCGTGGAAAGCAGCTGCTTACCTTCCCTCAGTCTCTGCCTGGGTTTAGCTTTCTAATAATAATAATAAAAATGTTCCTGTAGGAGAAGCTTGTTTCGTGTGTCTGCTTCTCTCCTCCCTGACAGCACAGGCTGGTAATTGGCTTGCCTTCCACTCTGGCGCCATGGCAGAGAGCTCTCGGGGTTGAGGTAATGAGACCCCCCGGGAGAGTCTCACAGGAGCCCACAGCTGTGTTGATTTTGTGTCAGGGGGAGGGCGATTACAAAGGGAGAGTGGGACCACCGAATGGCTTCCTTTTCCCACAGCCTCTGACACCCCACCCCCTTCCCATTCCCTTTGACATATTCCAGCTGGCCTTGAAATTCCACATTGAAATGTATGAGTTTATTTTTAGAGTCTCCTAATGCTTTCCCAGGGCACTGGCCAGTGAGATGTCCTCCACAGTGGGCCAACACGAATAAGGAGTGAAGTTCCTACTAATTTGGGAAGCTGAGAGATCCTTGCAGTCCCCTATAGGGGGAAGAGAACCTCTGCCGGATTTTAGGCCCATCTGTCAGCCTCCGTTAGTTTTTCTTCCATGTGTCATTACATTTGAAAGCTGCAGTGACAGAACCGGTTCTCTGAATTCTTTTGCTTCTAACCACAGTCTTTGTTTCCGAGGACCAAAAAAGGCCTACGGTTTTGTCCTTGCTGGGAAGGGACATCTTGTCCTAGAGTGAAGGAAAAATAAGGCTAGAGCGTTTCCTTTTGTTACATTGTTCATATGAGTCCAGGTGATAGTGGGGAAGTCTCTGACCTAGGTGCCAGGCGGCAGCCCAGAAACATTTTTCCTCTGCCTCCCTTTGAAGTAGAGTCAGACGCATGGCTGTGCAGAGAGGACGTTGTGTTGGAGGTTGTCTCTTTTGCTGTGAATCATGATCAAATTTGCTCCATTTACACATCAAAAGGTGGCTTTCTTCTATTTGGCATTGCTACCAACTCAGTCTGGGACCTGGCTTATAAAACATCCTCCCAGCTCTTCCTTCAGACTGAAATATTCCACCGAGGCTCTATGGAGACCCAAACCCTTGCCCCTTCGCTGAGTTGAAAACGCAGCTTGTATCTATGCTCCTCATGGAAAGAATGACTCTCTCAATTCAAAGTAACCTGGACTTGTTCTCCCACTCTTGGGAATACCTGAAACACATTACGTTGTGTAGGAACAAATCCTGGAGCCTTGAAATCAATGAGGTCTCCGTGAGCCCTTTTCTCATTTCCCCTCCCAACCTCTCTTTCCACCTGCTTTTAGAACATTCTCTCCCATCTGCTTCCCTCCCCTTTGTTTTCACTTCCTATGTTTTGTTTTCATAGTAGCTTGTCCTGCCTTTTGATAAGTTGCATTGTAATATGATGCTGCTCTTTCAGCTCTCTCAATTTTCACTCAACTTTGATTCCAACTGTAGTTTTTTTTTGTCGCTCAGTCTCGTAAGTTCTAGGCTAGCTCCTAGCGGGACTCCTACCTTCATCTTGTTTCCACTCTGTGTCCTGGGTTGCAGTTTGCAGTTGAGATTTCCTAATGGTAATGGTTAACACAGTTGTCACACAGTATCTGGGAAGCTGTAGACTCCAGTGACTTCATTTGCTGTGTTCCCAATGTGTTCTCTTCACGGGGGAGCTTGCCAGGGTCTCTGGCCTCTTTGCTATTATGTGCCTCTCTCTTTCCTCTCAAAATCATGTGTTTTACTGGAAGCGTTGTCAGTTCTCGAGCCCAGGACTCAAAATGTTGCTTTGCTTGAGGCCTGCAGGGAAATGCATCTTTATTGTTTGTTTTTATGGCTTGATAACAATACAGGAAGGTGCTTATCCTCGGCTCAAGATGCCCTTGACGTTTCTTTAAAAAATACAAAAGCCTAACAGAAAAGGCAAATCGAGCACCATCTATGCCTGAAACAAACAGCGAAACAGTAAAAAATAAATAAATAGCCCAGTCTCCTCGGGTCTTTCTCCTCTGGCAACACTCTTCCCCTCCTGAATGGAAGAGAAAAATCCTCATCAACAAGCTCTTGTATCTAAATCGGTATGAGGACATAAGGGATTGTCTTGTGGCTAAATCAGTTGCCTAGGAATCAGGGGATCTGGATCCTGCACCTGATTCTGCTCTAGACTTACTGTGTGACTTTGAGCAAGCCATTCTGGGCCCAATCCTGTTGTTCTTTTCAGGCAAAACTCCTGTTTGAGTTACTAGGCGTTTTGCCTGAACAAGGTCAGCAGGTTTGGGTCTTTCATTTCTCTGTGTCCTCACCTGTAAAGTAGGGCTCATGGTAGCTACTTCACAGGGCTGTTGTGAGGATTAATTCAAATCTGTTTGGAAAATATGATAAGAGTGTTAGATCAAAGGCGCTATAGAAGGACAGAGTTTTAGTATAAGTAGGCAGCATTGGACCAATGGTATATATTTCCTTGTTTTTCATATATCATTGCATGACTTTTTTTCCAAGATGTGTCATCCAGGCACACGTTCTGAAGCTGTCCTGGTACCATAGAGGTCACAAAGAGGGGCTAGAGAGGCACGCTTTCCAGAAAGTAAGGCCTATGAAGTTATTCAAAGATTGATAAGTAAAGTTCTATGAAAGGGCTGACATTCTGCAGGCAAGGACGGAAAGAACAGCGCAGGACATGAGGCCAGTACAACAGTTCAGGTGTTTCCCAAAGTCTCTTGTCATTGGTTGAGGAAACAAGGCACATTCTACAGCGCATGCAGTAAGAGTGAGTTTGTTTCTGCGTGCGTACTGCTCAGGTTGAGTTACATGAAGATGGCAGCACAGGCTGTTGTCAATAAGGCAATAAAATGGAAAGCTTGAAACAAGAAATCTAGATCGAATGTTCCTGTTTTGGAATGGCAAATATACAGGTGAGTGGAGATCTAAAGGGACAACATCAAGAATGGGGGTCAATACATTGGTAGGAACAGCCAGATTACAAGATTCACAAGCTCTCATGACTATCATCTTTGAAACGGGCTCTGACGAAAAGCCTCATATGTGATCATTTTTACCCTCAAACTCCATGTGCTGGTTTACAGTGTGGGCATCCCGAGGCTGGTGTTTTGCTCACTGTACTGTGCTGACAGAAGTTTGTAGAAGGGAAACCGGCTGCTGCTTCACAGAGGTTCTTCTCCTTGGGCTGGCTTTCCCAGTAATGCAGGACTCTGGAGTTGTCAATATTGTGGGCCACCTGGCACCAGCAGGAAGCACCTAAAGCATCTTTGGCTAGTATTCCGCTCCACTGTCTGCTGCCTTGTACGTGAGATGGAAGAACTCTTCTTGGCAAGAGGCTGAGAAATTGCTACAGCTGCAGTGCTGGCCAACCTCATCAAGGCAACAAGAACAGGCGAAGCAATTTTGCATTGCTCCATTCATCCGTGATGCCAGGGATCATTTCCCTGACCTCTTCCCCAGCTTCCTGATTAATTCTGGGTAGCAGAATGCTGCTGGAAAACTGTCCTCTGTGGTCTGAAAGGAAAGGAATTGGTCTCTTGGGACCTGTACTCTGAAATAGATGCAGCCCTCTGCAGCTGAGGTACTGATCTCCCACAGTCAAAAGTGTGTCTTGTCTCAAGGCTACAGTACCTTTGATGTATGGCTGTTGTACTACAAACTCCAGCTGCAGAGAAGTTGCAGAGGATAGCAACAAAAATAATTTGAGATGTAGTAGGTCTGCAATTTAAAAAAAAAAAGACTAAAACCAATGAATAAGAATAGAATCTGCAAGTACTTTACTGATCCTTAGGGTGACCATATTTCCCTATGCTGAATACGGGACACCTGGTAAAATAACTTGTATTCAAGCGAGTTCAGCGGCAATCAGAACTATGCAGTACAAACATTCAAATTAACGTCAAGTTGACTGAGCCCCTGTTAAAAAAAATACTGCATAGTTGGATTCTTTTTATTTACCTTCTTATCTTTAAGGCTTTAGGGTTCACATGGGGAGAGGTGACACACACACACACACACACACGCTTCTCTCACACTGGGGTGTGTGAGTGTGACCGACCAACCCGACCCTCTCTGCCTGTTGTTCCCTGCTGTCCATGCCTGGCTGGGCCCCTGGCACGGACCCGCCTTTCCTGGTACCTGGAGCCGCGGCTTCCTGAGGCAATGCGTGGGGGGGCATGCAGGGTCACATGCCCCCCCCTACCCTCAGATTTCTGCCAGGGTTCATGCCAGAATGTGGCTAACAGTAGCCAGGGACAGGAGCTCTTTCCAGCCGCAGAGGTGGAGGGGGAAGGGAAGAGATGACCTGGCCCGTGTCTTTGCAGAGCTCATCTCTTCACCTCCCCACCCCATTCCACCCCACGGCAGGAAGCAGCTTGTCCCTTCCTGTACACACAGTGTCCAAAGGCAGCTAACATCTCCAGGCTGCTGCTGGCCATGAACATAACCCTGCTGCCTCCTGTCCCCTGATTACAGTGCGGGTAGGAAGGGGTTAAGCCCTAAAGATGCATTGTGCACCAGGGCCCAGGGAACCTAACTGCAGGAGCTTCAGTGAACCTGGCCAGAGAGGTGGCTCAGCAGGGAAGGGTGTCTAGGGGACGGAGCAGCCCTGAACTCCCTGGGGGCAGGACCCAGGGCAGGGGGACAGGGAGAGGTAAAGAGGGTGTTAAGCCCCTGCCCGGGGGGGGCTGCTGTGGAGCCTGCAAGGTCGTGGTAGGCAGCAGAGGTGACACGTAACCAGCTGCTGCCTGGCGCCTGCCCGCACTCACTGGCCGCTGCAGTTCGCAGCCAGTGTGTCCGGAAACGGGGTGGAGCCTTGCTGGCCAAGAGCCAGCATGCCTCAGGGGCTGCGCTAACAGACCAGCAGGGGGAATAGTCAGCCTTGCATGCTGCAGCTTTGCCTCACCACCAGCCTTGCCCGCCCACCCCCATCGTCAGCCACTGGACCCCACCACTCACCGCTAGTGAGTGGGCAGCTGGCAAGTGGGTATCCAGCCAGCAGCAGGACCCACAAGTACTGCTGGAAGACAGAAAATACGGGACAATTTGCCCATTTTTAAAGAAAAAGTCAGGACACCTGCAGGAGGGTGTAAATATGGGATTGTCCCTTTAAAAACGGGATGTCTGGTCACCTTACTGATTCTCATGCTTCAAGGTGCAACTGGAGTCAGGAAGAAATTTTCCCAATGGTGAAAGTATAGCATATTTGGGTACATTGCAGTGGCTTTGCAGCCTCCTCTGATGCATCCATAATTGACCACTGTTGGAAGTAGGATACTGGGCTATTAGAGGAGGGCCGCTCCTATATCACTGTGTCTGTTTTGATTGCGTACCTGGTTCCCAGTCTTTATAAAACCCATTTTTCAATAATTCACTGTACTTAGGCTGTCATGGGGGGCTTTTTAGGTGGGGTCCTTCTTTGGGAAATGTCTGCTTGTAGGTATGGATCATGGGCTGAGTAGTGGCCAAACAATAATCTGTTAGAGCAGGGGTGACCTACATTCACTAGTCCAATGGCAGAGGTCTACTTTGTAGGGTCACTGAGGGACACAGCCATAGCAAGTGGGGGCTTTTGGGTGTGTGAATGAGAGAGATTTTTGATCAAAGATGGGGGGTCAAGTTGTTGGGGGACTTATTATGCAAGGGTTAGAAAGATTTGTTAGCAGTGGGTTGGGGCTGTGAGGGGGTTTTGGAAGTAGCTGTGTTGAGTTGTCTGCTTTCTGTATCTTGTCGCTATATCACTAGCAAGCAGCTAGTTTCCAGTCTTGCTCCCGCAGCCTCTGGACATGACAACCTCTCTCTCTGCTGTTCCCTTTGGAACTCCAGCTGTCCCAGGGCTGCTTTCAGAAATGAACGTGTGGCGTCTGTTCTGATGACTAGCATGGTACCTTCCTGCTGAATTATTGCCTAATCCCAGGCAGTCTTCTTGGGATTGGGTGCAGAAGGGAAGGTTGTTAAGGTTGGGCTGGAGAAAAGGAATCCCTGGTGATGTGTACTTGTTTCCTAGGAGACAGGACAGAGGAGAAGTGATATTTTAGTGACTTTTATGGCAGCCTCCATCAGGCAATCCACACGCTTAAAAAAGAAACCACTTCCTCCAGTCTTGTTGGCGTGCAGGATAATTGAGTGGAGGGACTAGGAGGAGGAGGAGAAGGGGGTTTGTGAGCCCCAGTAACCTTCTCTCCCAGTGGTCCCCAAGCTAGGGTGGGGGGAAACTCCCATGCTGAGGAATTCACACCTGTCCGTTCTTGCACTTACTGATTTCGCTGTGTCTGACAGCTGTCACTTTCCAGCTCCTCTGGCTCTGCTGTGCATGTGCATATGTGTGCGCCTTGGAGGAAATGGCCAAGTGTTTCAGCAATGGGAAGTGTGAGGAAGACAGACGAGGTGTAAATTGCATGGTGGCTGCCTCAGCCAAGGTGAAAATGAAAAACTCTCCCGTCTTTTGTGCCAGGGATTCTCAGATTCCAGATTCAAAATGTTCTTCCTCTCTCTCTCTCACTCTCTACTCCAGAGGGCGTTTTGTGCGCTGATTTTCCCCCTGCCTATCTCGCAGCCTGGGCTGTTATTGATTCATGAGATGGTGTACTCCTTTCATGCTCCCTAGCTGAACGATTACTACTTAAATATAAATTAAAGTCCCTACCTACACAGAGGGGCAATGAAATGTGTCGTCCTTCTAGCGCAGAGTCCCAGGCAGAGGTGTTTGGTCATGGGAGGTGTGTTAATTGCCAAGTGATGCACTTTGCTACCCTGGAGGGTTTTACCGTCCTGCCTCAATTTTTAATTCTAGTCTTACTTGTATCTTCTAACCCACATGACATTTAATTACTTGATGCTGTTTATATTTTGCACTTTGCCTGCCGACTGGCATCCAGGTGAAAGAGAAATAGGCTTATGGATTCTCTCGAGTGAAATAATATCATCGTACATTTATATAGCACCTTTCACCCCAAAGGATCTGCAAGCTTGTTACAAAGTATGTGGATATGGGAATTGCTTCACTGAAATGCGTCCATCTCTTGGGAGGAATGCAGCAGGTGTTTAACAGTGCACAGCAACACTACTCAATGAGGACAGTGCTTATGTGTTTAACTCTTAAGAACACAAATTGTTGTTTGAGCGAATTTTAGGTCTACCGTTTAGGAGCTTCCTTGGCAAGTGTGACTCTTGATGACCACAAATGGTCAGAGCTGCAGTTTTACGACTCATCCAAAAGGCAGCACTTCCAGCACCCTTGGTGCTACACTAAGGCCTTGGTTCAATACTGACGCAAAGGGATGAGTGCTGCTTCCTGGACCGCTGCTCCTGACCTACCTGAGATTCCTTGAAGGATTTGACCCCAGCTGACCCTGGTTGGCTGCTGAGAGCTATTGAAATCCGAGGGGTGGCTTCTAGTTCCATGGCTGCTGGGTGATTGGGCGCCATGGATTGTGTGACAGTCCTTGCATTGGCATCCTCCACAAATGGTGCAGCACCCCTGTGCTCAGCCAACTCAGAAAATATCCAGAGCTGCCCCTTCCAAGGCAGAGCCTGTTTTATTACTGCAGAGGATGTGTGTCCATCCTCTGTCCACCAGCATCAGCCCATTCGCATAAGGCCAAGATGTTGCCCTGGCTCATTGTATGCCAAAGCAGCTGGCCAGCTTTGTGAGGGAGAGAGTGTCAGCCACCCTGTGTCCTCCCTCTGACCTCACCTCAGGGCTCACCATCCCAGGATTCCTGTCCTCAGTGGCTCTGCTCAAATGTTCTTTCTTGGCCTTATTGCCAGTGCTGATGCACCAGACAGGAGCTGGGCTCTGTGAGTGCCTGGATCGGGGTGAACAATGTTCTCACATCCCCTGTGATGCAATAAAGCCCAAGGACTCCTGTTGTGTTTTAATTAAGGGACAGACAAAGGCTTTTCTGGCTTGAATGAAGACCAGGTGAAGTCAGAAAGTTCCTTTTCCAAATATTCCTTCTGGGTACTCCAGTCATCTTGTCTGGCTCATGGTGCCTGCTGCTGAGACTCTTATCCCTGCTATAAACCAGGAGAACACACCTTTTTCAGCATTTCTTCTGGTTAGTTTGCTGCACTTTAAGGAGCAGATGTTCTGAATTGTGCGTTTGCAGAAATGTGCGTGCTTAACTTGTGCCCACAGTGACTGTGTTAGCAAAAGGCTAGTTAGTTTGTCTGACTGGTCGTCTGTGTGCAGCGTTGCCATGACTGTATACAAATTAATTGTGAACTTACCTCGCGTGTCTGTGTTTCAGAATTGAGGCCTAAAGATTGAGCAATCATCTTGCAGAGGTGGGATGGTGCAGACCTGTTGCTATTGGTTATCGTTAGAAGGAATTGACAGTAGCACTTTTGCTCCCCCACTATGGTTCTGTGTTCCTTATCTGTAGCTGTCTTTTTATTAACCTTGGTTATTGCCATTTTGTCTGTGTCCTTCCAGTGAAGGACCCTCAGTTACAGGGCCGCCCAGAGAATTCCGGGGGCCCGGGGTCTTCGGCGGCGGGGGGCCCCTGCTCAGGGGCGGCTCTAGACCCCAGCGCGCCGAAGACCTGGGGGGCGGCATTTGGCTCCGGTTGAGCTCGACCGGAGCCCGGGACGAGTGACTGCGGCGGGTGCCGTGGTCCCGCGGCTCCGCTTGACCTGCCGCAGTCATGTCTGCGGGAGGTCCAGCCGAGCCGCGGGACGAGCGCCCCCTCCGCAGTCATGCCTGCGGCAGGTCCACTCGTCCCGGGCTCCGGTGGACCTGCCGCAGGCATGCCTGCGGGAGCTCAACCGGAACCGCAGGGGCCCCAGAAAACACTCGTGGGGGCCCCTGCGGGACGCGGGGCCTGGGGCAAATTGCCCCTCTTGCCCCCCCCTCTGGGCGGCCCTGCTCAGTTATGGCAACCCTTTTTGACCAAGGAAAGAGGTATGGCTGGGAAGCCCTTTGAAGCTTCAATGTCTATTTAAACTCAGCCACAAGGATGCTGCAGAGAGATGCAAGATTCTCCTTTCTTACCCCAGGGACCAAGCTCACTGTCTCTGCAGCATTCTGATCCCTGGCAGAGTAAGGCCAAACCTAGAAAAAGACCTGGAATCTTTTGTAGTTTGAATTGCTAAGCACAATGCCGTTATGCTGGCCCAATTAATTATAATGAGGTTTTGTTTAGCTTAGCAGGTGTTTTATCTGTGAGTTAAGGATGCCTAATGCTCTGGTCCAGATGGAGCATCACTGCTGCCTGCCTGCCATCAGGGTACATATATATTATCGAGTGATGGATTGGAGCCGATTTGCAGAGTACCGACGTGGTGGACTGGCTCGACTACACCTCTGCAGAGTCGCAGTAACTCGCTGTGTGTGTGTGTGTGTAGCTGTGTGTGTGAGAGAGAATAATCCATAAGCCTTGTTTACTATTAGTGGTTATTTTCATGGGCTTTGTTTTTAACATGAGTTAAAGGAGAATGGTCTCTAGACAGAGAGTTAGTATTCACACTATTATTTTGATGTCGTTAAAAGGACAGGCGATTGAGAAGTCTGAGGTCACAGCATGGTGGGGATGTGGGCTAGGGAGCCCTGAGGCAGTCTCCCCTTTGCCTCTCTCTATCAGGAGTGGGAAGCAGAGCTTTGTGGTTAGAAGGGATGGATAATTGGGCTGGCACGTCTGCTAGGTGACAGGCCAGGACCAGGAGCTCAGCTACTATGGTGATGGGTACAGTAGTGGCCAAACAATAATCTGTTAGAGCAGGGGTGACCTACATTGACTAGTCCAATGGCAGAGGTCTACTTTGTAGGGTCACTGAGGGACACAGCCATAGCAAGTGGGGGCTTTTGGGTGTGTGAGTGTGTGTGAATGAGAGAGATTTTTGATCAAAGATGGGGGGGTCAAGTTGTTGGGGGACTTATTATGCAAGGGTTAGAAAGATTTGTTAGCAGTGGGTTGGGGCTGTGAGAGGGTTTTGGAAGTAGCTGTGTTGAGTTGTCTGCTTTCTGTATCTTGTCGCTATATCACTAGCAAGCAGCTAGTTTCCAGTCTTGTTCCCGCAGCCTCTGGACATGACAACCTCTCTCTTTGCTGTTCCCTTTGGAACTCCAGCTGTCCCAGGGCTACTTTCAGAAATGAACGTGTGGCGTCTGTTCTGATGACTAGCATGGTACCTTCCTGCTGAATTATTGCCTAATCCCAGGCAATCGTCTTGGGATTGGGTGCAGAAGGGAAGGTTGTTAAGGTTGGGCTGGAGAAAAGGAATCCCTGGTGATGTGTACTTGTTTCCTAGGAGACAGGACAGAGGAGAAGTGATATTTTAGTGCCCACCTGGGATCCAAGGGACTAGTCAGCAGAAAGGAAGGAGACCCTCAGGATTATTATTCATTATTTGTATCACCGAAGCGCTTAGGAGCCCTAGTCATGGACAGGACCCCATTGCACTAGGCGCTGTACAAAATGATGCCACTCCTTTTAACAAGAGGAGCCAAACTTTCAGCACCCTTGGTTACATGAGGATGTGGAGGAAACAGGAGGGAAGGATGGAGGCCCACATTCTCCACCAACTTCAGGGGTTGAGTATGTTGAGTACATCCACCTGATTGAGTGGTGCATGGACAGGAAAGCAGAGAAGTGGAAGGTGAGTGGGCAGGCCAGCCCCCACTCTCTAAAGAGGAGCATGCTGTGGAGATGAGGCAGGGAAAGGGAAATAAAGGTACTGTGAGGGCAGCTGAGTAGCCAGTCCTGGTTGTGGTCTGTTGTTAGAGTAGCATTTGTGTCTGTGAAGCCTATTGTCCTTCTGTCTGTGGGTGTCTGGTCATCAGTGTGTCTGTCTGTCTCCTTCTGTTGGTGCGTCATCCATTCAACTGTGTGTGTATCGGCATGTCCTTCCAGCCCTGTCCATCCATTCACGTGTCTATCTGCATGTCCTTTAGTCCATTCATCTGTCCATTCATTCTATATCCTCCTGTCACTGTGTCCTCAGAATGAATTTAGTTTGTGCCAGATCTCTTTGTTTAAAGGTTAAATAATAAAATGAAATCTCGCTGCATGCTACTCCCCCCACCCTCCCATCGACTCCACCACCTTGCTTGCTCCCTTTAATTCCTTTTTATTACTTCCATTCCGAGAGCTGTCAGTCAGGCACAAGGCACTTGACTGCAAGGAGGGGGTGCTGTAATCTCCCCCTCTGCTCCCCCTGGTGTGTTTATTTCCAGACCAAAAAATCAGATGGATAAAGGCAAAGTGGTTTGTCAGAGAGTGGGGTGGGTGGGGAAGTCATGGAGCCTTCTGGGGCTGGTTTGTAATGAGATGGGAGACTAAATGGGAGAGGAGTGTGCCCGCTTTCTAAATGGCAACCCAAGCTTTGTACAAATGCATCGCTCCGTGGTGGGCTCCAGCTCCTTCCCCCAGGCTGTCAGGCCCATCGGAGAAAACCCAATGTGAGTTTAAAAGCATAACAAAAGAAAAGAGTGAGCAACATGTGGCCTGGTACATAACAGGCAGGGACTTGGGGTGTGCTGAAAGTAGAACTGCCCTGTTGTTTAGCGTCACTACTGAAAAACCAGGTGCCACATGCAGTGCTGGGTTACAGGTTTAGGGGTTTGCAAATAACCTCACAAATATCCATCCCCTCACCTCGGTCATCCCTGGCCAATGAGCCCTGTGGAAAACGGGGAGAAAGCTAATGTTTGCAGAGAGAGGTAATCTTTCTAGAAGTCTAAATAATAAGATGGGTGAACTAGAGTGCCCCGTATTAAATGAGGATGTTGATATAATAGGCATCACAGAAACTTGGTGCAATGACGATAATCAATGGGACATAATAAATACCAGGGTACAAAATATATTGGAAGGACAGAACAGGTCGTGCTGATGGGGGAGTGGCATTATATGTGAAAGAAATCGTAGAATCAAATGAAGTAAAAATCTTAAATGAACCAAACTGTATCACAGAATCTCTATGGATAGCAATTCCATGCTCGAATAATAAGAATATAGCTGTGATGGGTTTGGTCACAGAGACCCCCTTGGGACTGTCACCTGATGTGCTGAAATTACCTCTGAGACCATTTTCTCTGCCAGCATGGGACTCCAGAACCCTGCCTTGTTGAGCCAGAGATGCCGGCCTGCTGCAACTCAGACTCAGGGTCTGAGCCATGCTCCCAAAGCTACAGACTTTAACCAAAAACAGCTCAGCATGTTACCTCTCTAGTACCCAGACACTCAGTTCCCAATGGGATCCAAACCCCAAATAAATCCGTTTTACTCTGTATAAAGCTTATACAGGGTAAACACATAAATTGTCCGCCCTCTATAACACTGATAGAGAGAGATACACAGCTGTTTGCTCCCCCAGGTATTAATCACTTACTCTGGGTCTATTAATAAACAAAAGTGATTTTATTAACTATAAAAAGTAGGATTTAAATGGTTTCAAGTAGTAACAGACAGAACAAAGTAAGTCACCAAGCAAAATAAAGCAAAAACATGCAAGTCTAAGTCTAATACATTAAAAACAACAACGAGGCGTCCTTGTGCACCTTACAGACTAACAAATTTATTTGGGCATAAGCTTTCGTGGGCTAGAACCCACTTCATCAGATGCATGAAGTGAAAAATACAGGAGCAGGTATAAAGTACAGACCTGTTTACATGTGAATCCGCTTAAAGCGCGGTAGCACCATGCCTCCCAGTGCTACCTATTTAACACTCGAGACTCGTTAACACATGGTACAGGAACTTGCTATGTAGCGCTACAGATTTGCTCACTAACTCACAGACATAGAAATCGACTGGAAGTGTGGGGCAGAAACGTCTTGTATGTCTTTACTGATATTGGTAAAGATGTATCACGCACGCTTAGTCATTATTATGCTAGAGAGATATATAATATATACAGTAGTAGTTATTTAGTAATATATATACGACAGTAGACAATTTTAACCATAGGCCTAATATTATGGCAGAGGGCAAGCGTCAGTGTTCCTAGACTGTAGAAGAAAAGCTAGCTGCAATAGATCGTGTAAATAGTGGAGAAACCCAGGCCAAAGTTTCAAAAGATATTGGGATTGCCGAATCTACTCTCCGAGGATGGCTAAAAAACTAATCTAAACTGAATGGCTTTGTACAAAATATCGATTCTGCCACGGGGCTTAAGCAAAAATGTGTGCGCTATTCAGCAAAACCCACAATAGACAATGCCATGTGCATGTGGTTTGCTCAGGAAAGGCTGAAAGGAATGCTGCTAAGTGGGCCAATTCTTCAACCCAAGCGACGAAATTTGGAAATTTAACAGGGGATGAATCATTTGAAGCCAGCAAGGGGTTTATAAGTCATTTTAAAAAGCATCATAGCATAGTGCAGATATCGATTACTGGAGAAAGCCGATCAGCCGATGAATCGCCGCAAACGCGTTTCCCGCCGAGTTAAAATCTATTTTATAAAATGAAGATTACCACGAAGAACAACTTTATAATTGTGATGAAACAGCTTTATTTGCAGAACTGCTACCTGGTAAGACTTTAGCCTTTAATTATGAGACACAGAAAACAGATGGATTTAAAAAGATAAAAGATTGTGTGACTCTTCTTTTTTTTGTAGTAATAAGACGGGCAGCCATAAGCTTACCCCTCTTCTCGTTGGCCGCTTTCATAACCCTTGCTGCTTTAATCAGCTCAGTAGAGCCAAACTGCCAGTAATATACGCTAACAGCAAAAATGCTTGCATAAAGAGACACATTTTTGACGACTGGTTCCACAACAGCTTTGTTCCAGCTGTTCGTAAGCATCTGCAGTCGAAGAAACTTGAAGCCAAAGCACTTTTGCTACTTAATTGTCCAGCCCATCCTCCAGCCAAATCACTGGTATCGAGCGATGGAAAAATTCGAGTGCTATACCTACCATTCAACACAACATCAAAAATTCAACATTTAGACCAGGGCATTATTCAGAATTTTAAAAACAATTATCGACGGGAGCTGATTTCGGCGATTGTGTCATGCACGTCTTCAGGCATTTCTGAATTCCTGAAACAGTTAAATATGAAGGAAATTATTTAGTTAAAAAAGCTTGGGATGGAGTAAAACAAAAGTCTATTGAAAACTGCTGGATGAAGGCTCTCGGTGATGCCTTTTCTGTCAAAGATGGCCCAGACTCGGAAAACTCCAGCAGTGGCACTGATTCAGAGCCAGACTTTGAAGGATTTTCGGAAGAAGACGTCCTACAAACATGCACACAGACAAAAGAGGATAAAGGTAAACTTCTCTTTCAAATGATAAAAGATTTTAGTGTGGATATGTCGCTGGAAATCATACCGAGTGGCTGGAGATGGATGAAGATTGCCTGACTTTAGAATTTCTGTCCAAGGAAGAAATATTAATGGGCTGTGAGGCTACGTCGGACCGCAGAAGTGATGGCGAGAATTCTAATAACGCAGGCCTAAATGACGACAACGAGGATGTCGTTGAAAAGGTCAAAATTTCGCCCACAGAAGCCCGTAGTGCTGTAGAAATTATTGTAAGATTTGTGGAGGAGCAAAATGCGGAAAATATTGAAATCATTCATCTGCGGCGAATGGCAGACTTCATAAGAAAGAAAAAAAAATGCGAGCATGAAAGAGCAGAAAATAACGGCGTTTTTTTCTAAGTGAATCATAGACACTTTTTTCAGCATGGCCTTCTTAACCCGCGGTCCGTTAACACGCAGTCGTGACGGCTTGATTCCCGACATCTGCTCGTAAACGGATCTGTACTGTACATGAAAGGATGGGGGTTGCTTCACCAAGTGTGAGGTGAGTCTAACGAGATAAATCAATTAACAGCAGGATACCAAGGGAGGGAAAAAAAAGATTGACAGAGCCAGAAGGGTACTGAGAAGTCACCTACTACAAGACAGGCCCAACAAAGAAAGTAACAGAATGCCACTAGCTGTCAGCTGCAGCCCCCAACTAAAACCTCTCCAGCACATCATCAAGGATCTACAACCTATCCTGAAGGACGATCCCTCACTCTCACAGACCTTGGGAGAACCCCCCAAGCTGAAGTTTGCAGGTGATACTAAACTACTAAAGATAGTTAAGACCAAAGCAGATTGTGAAGAACTTCAAAAAGATCTCACAAAACTAAGTGATTGGGCAACAAAATGGCAAATGAAATTTAATGTGGATAAATGTAAAGTAATGCACATTGGAAAAAATAACCCCAACTATACATACAACATGATGGGGGCTAATTTAGCTACAACGAGTCAGGAAAAAGATCTTGGAGTTATCGTGGATAGTTCTCTGAAGATGTCCACGCAGTGTGCAGAGGTGGTCAAAAAAGCAAACAGGATGTTAGGAATCATTAAAAAGGGGATAGAGAATAAGACTGAGAATATATTATTGCCCTTATATAAATCCATGGTACGCCCACATCTCGAATACTGTGTACAGATGTGGTCTCCTCACCTCAAAAAAGATATTCTAGCACTAGAAAAGGTTCAGAAAAGAGCAACTAAAATGATTAGGGGTTTAGAGAGGGTCCCATATGAGGAAAGATTAAAGAGGCTAGGACTCTTCTGTTTGGAAAAGAGAAGACTAAGGGGGGACATGATAGAGGTATATAAAATCATGAGTGATGTTGAGAAAGTGGATAAGGAAAAGTTATTTACTTATTCCCATAATACAAGAACTAGGGGTCACCAAATGAAATTAATAGGCAGCAGGTTTAAAACAAATAAAAGGAAGTTCTTCTTCACGCAGCGCACAGTCAACTTGTGGAACTCCTTACCTGAGGAGGTTGTGAAGGCTAGGACTATAACAATGTTTAAAAGGGGACTGGATAAATTCATGGAGGCTAAGTCCATAAATGGCTATTAGCCAGGATGGGTAAGAATGGTGTCCCTAGCCTCTGTTGGTCAGAGGATGGAGATGGATGGCAGGAGAGAGATCACTTGATCGTTGCCTGTTAGGTTCACTCCCTCAGGGGCACCTGGCATTGGCCACTGTCGGTAGACAGATACTGGGCTAGATGGACCTTTGGTCTGACCCGGTACGGCCTTTCTTATGTTCTTATGAAGCAAATACTCACCAGCAACTACACACCACACAAAAACACCAACCCGGGAACCAAACCCTGCTACAAATCCCGGTGCCAACTCTGTCCACATATCTATTCAATGGACACCATCGTAGGACCTAACCACATCAGCCACATCATCTGGGGCTCATTCACCTGCACATCTACTAATGTGATGTATGCCATCATGTGCCAGCAGTGCCCCTCTGCCATGTACATTGGCCAAACCGAACAGTCTCTACACAAAGAATAAATGGACACACATCTGACATCAGGAATCATAACTTTCAAAAACCAGTAGGAGAACACTTCAATCTCTCTGGTCACTCAATAACAGACCTAAAAGTGGCAGTTCTTCAAAAACAGACTCCAACATGAAGCTGCAGAACTGGAATTAATTTGCAAACTGGATACCATCAGATTAGGCCTGAATAAAGACTGGGAGTGGTTGGGTCATTACAAAACCTAAACTTAATTTCCCCAATACTAATTTCTCCCTACTGTTACTCACACCTTCTTGTCGACTATCTGTAATGGGCCACTCTCTTACCACTTCAAAAGTTATTTTTCCTCCCTTGCTATCCTGCTGTTAATTGATTTATCTCATTAGACTAACCTCACACTTGGTAAAGCAACTCCCATGCTTTCATGTATTTATACCTGCTCCTGTATTTTTCACTTAATGCATCTGATGAAGTGGGTTCTAGTCCATAAAAGTTTATGCCTAAATAAATTTGTTAGTCTCTAAGGTGCCACAAGGACGCCTCGTTGTTTTTGCTGATACAAGCTAACATGGCTACCACTCTGAAATCTAATACATTAAGAAACTGATTACAGGTAATCTCTCACCCTCACAGATGTTCCAATAAGCTTCTTTCACAGACTAGTCTCCTTCCTAGTCTGGGCCCAATCTTTTTCCCCGATACAGTCCTTGTTAGTTCCAGCAGGCATCTCAGGTGGTAAGCCGGGGCATTCTCATAACTGGCACCTTTGTCCTGCTCCACCCCCTTTTATAGCTTTGGCACAAGGCAGGAATCTTTTGTCTCTCTGGGTCCCCACCCCTCCTCCTAAATGGAAAAGTACCAGATTGAAGATGGATTCCAGCATCAGGTGGCATGGTCACATGTCCTGTAAGACCCCAGCCTCTGTTTTTCCTGGGCTGGCCCACACATACACAGGAAGGTTTGCAAGTAAACAGAGCCATTTACAGTTCATTGATTGTGAAGCACCCTTAATGGCTTCCACTTAATATGTTTACATTAGTAATACAAGTTTATATCTTATTCTCCTAACTCCAGACATAGAAATAATATGTGCAAACAGAATAGGATGAACACACTCAGTAGATTATAAGCTTTGTAATGATACTTTACAAGAGACCTTTTGCATAAAGCATATTCCAGTTACATTATATTCACATTTATAAGCATACTTTCATAAAGCATATGGAGTGCAATGTCACAATAGCAGTAGGGCTATATTACTGACCACCCAACCAGGATGGTGATGGTGACTGTGAAATGTTCAGGGAGATTAGAGAGGCTATAAAAATAAAAAATTCAGTAATAATGGGGGATTTCAGCTATCCCCATATTGACTGGGTACATGTCATCTCAGGACGGGATGCAAAGATGAAGTTTCTTGACACCTTAAATGAATGCTTCTTGGAGCAGCTAGTCCTGGAACCCACAACAGGAGAGGCAATTCTTGATTTAGTCCTAAGTGGAGCATAGGATCTGGTCCAAGAGGTAAATATAGCTGTACCGCTTGGTAATAGTGACCATAATATAATTAAATTTAACATCCCTATGGCGAGGAAAACACCACACACCAGCCCAAGACGGTAGCATTTAATTTCAGAAAATGAGGAAATTAGTTAAACAGAAACTAAAAGATACAGAGCCAAAAGTGAAATCCCTGCAAGCTGCATGGAAATTTTTTAAAGACACCATAATAGAGGCTCAACTTAAATGTATACACCAAATTAAAAACATAGTAAGAGAACTAAAACAGTGCCACCGTGGCTAAACAACAAAGTAAAAGAAGCAATGAGAGGCAAAAAAGCATCCTTTAAAAAGTGGAAGTTAAATCCTAGTGAGGAAAATAGAAAGGAGCATAAACTCTGGCAAGTGAAGTGTAAAAATACAATTAGGAAGGCCAAAAAAGAATTTGAAGAAGAGCTAGCCAAAGACTCAAAAAGTAATAGCAAAAAATTATTTAAGTACATCAGAAGCAGGAAGCCTGCTACACAACCAGTGGGGCCACTGGACGATCGAGATGCTAGAGGATGATAAGGCCATTACGGAGACCATTCTTTGCATCGGTCTTCACGGCTGAGTATGTGAGGGAGATTCCTAAACCTAAATCCTAAATTCTTTTTAGGTGACAGATCTGAGGAACTGTCCCAGATTGAGGTATCATTATAGGAAGGTTTGGAACAAACTGATAAATTAAACAATAATAAACCACCAGGACCAGAAGGTATTTTCCCAAGAGTTCTGAAGGAACTCAAATGTGAAATTGCAGAACTACTAACTGTGGTTTGTAACCTATCATTTAAATCAACTTGTGTACCAAATGACTGGAGGATAGCTAATGTGACGCCAATGTTTATAAAGGGATCCACAGGTGGTTGAAACTATAGTAAAGAACTAAATTGCCTAACACATAGATGACCATGATTTGTTGGGGAAGAGCCAACATGTTTTTTGTAAAGGGAAATCATGCCTCACAAATCTATTAGAATTCTTTGAGGGGGTCAACAAGCATGTGGACAAGGAGGATCCAGTGGATATAGTGTTCTTAGATTTTCACAAAGCCTTTGACAAGGTCTCTCACCAAAGGCTCTTAAGCAAAGTAAGCTGTCATGGGATAAGAGGGAAGGTCCTCTCATGGATCAGTATCTGGTTAAAAGATGGGAAACAAAGGGTAGGAATAAATGGTCAGTTTTCAGAATGAAGAAAGGTAAATAGTGGTGTCCCCACGGATCTGTAGTGGGCCCAGTCCTAGTCAACATATTCATAAATGATCTGGAAAAAGGGGCAAATAGTGAGGTGGCAAAATTTGCAGATGCTACATAACTACTTAAGATAGTGAAATCCAAAGCAGACTGCGAAGAGCTACAAAGGGATCTCACAAAACTGGGTGACTGGGCAACAAAATGGCAGATGAAATTCATTGTTGTTAAATGTGAAGTAATGCACACTGGAAAACATAATCGCAACTATACATATAAAATGATGGGGACTAAATTAGTTGTTACCACTCAAAGGTGATCTTAGAGTCATTGTGGATAGTTCTCTTAAAACATCCACTCAATGTACCCCAGCAGTCAGAAAAGCTAACAGAATGTTGGAAATCATTAATAAAGGGATAGATAATAAGACAGAAAATATCATGTTGCCTCTATATAAATCCCTGGTATGCCCACATCTCGACTACTGCGTGCAGATGTGGTCGCCCCATCTCAAAAAAGATATATTGGAATTGGAAAAGGTTCAGAAAAGGGAAATAAAAATCATTAGGGTTATGGAACAGCTGCCATATGAGACGAGATTAATAAGATTGGGACTTTTCAGCTTGGAAAAGAGATGACTAAGGGGGGGAATACAGTAGAAGTCTATAAAATCATGACTGGTGTGGTGAAAGTAAATAAAAGTGTTATTTACTCCATCTCATAACACACAAACTAGGGGTCACCAAATGAAATTAATAGGCAGCAGGTTTAAAATAAACAAAGGGAAGTATTTGTTCGCACAACGCACAGTCAGCCTGTGGGAACTCTTTGCCAGAGGATGTTGTGAAAGCCAAGACTGTAACAGGGTTCAAAAAGAACTAGATAAATTCATGGAGGATAGGTCCATCATTGGCTATTAGCCAGGATGGGCAGAGATGGTGTCCCTAACCTCTATTTACCAGGGGCTGGGAGTGGGCGATGGGATGGATCACTTGATCATTGCCTGTTCTGTTCATTCCCTCTGGGGCACCTGGCATTGGTCACTGTCAGAAGACAGGATATTGGGTTAGATGGACCATTGGTCTGACCCAGTATGGCCATTCTTATGTTGCATTCAATCAATAATTCAAGTGGTTATATTAGACTAAACTAGACAGGCATGCTGCACTGAAGTCAGCGATGCCTTCCAACACTGCTTTATCTAGCCTGGGTTTAAGGGAGAGCGCATGTGGTGACACTAGTCAATCTGGCAGCTAGACAGTCAGGTTCCACCCTAGAAGCAGTTGCATCTTGTCGGCAGATGAGGTGCTTCCTGGAGATAATTCGTCCAGTGCTTTGGGATCTCTATGGATGGAATGGGCTGTCTGAATTTATGCCTTCCATAAGGCAATGTCATTAAATGTTCTATTCCCCTGTCCTAACTTTGTGAGAGAAGTAGCTGATTTCCAAATGATAACAACTGGGCAAGAACTGTGTTTATTTTAATTAATACAATAATTGTGTTTGACGTTTCCAATCAAGCTGTGTATTTAAAAAGAAGAGAAAATCTGTGGCATTTTCTGCTCTTGGTTACAGCTTTGCCGAGCCATTCAAGTCACTGGCGTTACTCCAGATTTACACTGTGAAAACTGTGAGAAACGGGTTTGATCCCTAGAGTTTCCATTTATAGTCAGTGCTTTTTCTCCTCTGAGGCACATGCAGTGTCGTCAGATCCTCTGGCTGGGAGAAAGGAAGGCAAATCGCACCGGGGCCTGGCAGTGACAAGATAGCATGCAAAGAGCACACGTCAAACCAAACAACAGCTTCTCTGTGACTAGCAACCAGCCTTTCTCCAGTAAGTGTCATGCTTTATTGGGAAAAAAACTGCAAACACACAAATTTTGGGCCCGCTTCTTGGGTCTGCTGTGGCCCTTTGTGCTGCTCAGCCAGCACATAGTGGCCATAAACCGAGTGGACCGGGTCTCCTGGAAATTTCCTCTGAGCAAGGTCCCTGGCTGGCATAGAACTGGTATAAAGGAGCCATGCCACACCCTCTCACCTTATCCTGGTAAAGGCAGTGGAAAAGGGGTGTGTCTGGATTGCCTCTGCATTCTAGCTCTTCCTGGCTACTTGAATGGCCTCTTGGGGCTGTGGGCAGATGGGTGTAAATTAGAGCAACCCTGAGGCTGCTCTAGTGCCAGGGGCTGACCCAGCCCCAGATTTGGGGAACTGAAAAAGTGGCAGCTCAGTCAGGCCAGGGCCCATTTTCCACCTGGAGCTCTGTGTGGGCATTCACTGGGATCTGGTGTCATTTTCTACTCTGTAAGGGCCAAGCCCTGATCTCCAGTGCGTGGTATGGGTTATCAGGCTGTGAGCAGGGGAGTTGAAAGGAATCTCCTCACCCACTCTGCAGCATACCACAGGTTGCAGGAGCCCTGTTGTACTGTTTCCTTTAACCAGAGGTGCCCTGACTCCATTCCTGGAACTCTGGGGCAAGTGCTGAGGTGGCAGGATTTGCTACTGTAGCAGCGAAGGGATGTGGGTGATGAAAAGGCCCTATGAGGTGCTGGAATTTATGTCTACCTACGGCCCTCATCTGGTCTCTAGCAATGAAGCATCTGAGCACCTCCCAACTTGGATATATTTACCCTCAGACCACCCCTATGCTATGATCCCCATTGTACAGATGGGCAGCTGAGGCACAGAGAGGCTGAGTGACATGCCCAGGGTCACCCAAGAGAAGTCTGTGACAGAGGAGGGAATTTAACCTGGGTCTCCCTAGTCCTGGGCTAGCACCCAAACCACTAGACCATTTGTCTTCATGGGTGGTTTGCTGTAACATATTCTGTGGGGGAGGGGACCGTGGCTAATTAGGACTGATGGGAGCGTTGGGGGAGGGGGTTAAGATTCTAGCCAATAGGATTATATGGTGTTTCTTGGTTCTGACTGGCTACGTGATTTGTACTGCGAGGGTTCTGTTGAGGGCTACTCACTGCAGTGCAGGCTGGGAGGGGTACCTAGTTTTCTGCCATGCATCTCTCTCTATTCCCACTAATATGAAAGGAGCCTGGTGCATGGCTTCAATGGATGGGTTGCATTGGGAAGCCATCTCTTCCAATTCTGGCATGTGGTTTGCCTTCCATATATGTTCGGGTTTGCTTTGAAAGTTGTATTAAACACTGAGGAAAGAGCCAGATGAGCAACGCTAGAGGCTGAAGTCCTCTATTGTGGAACAGGCACACCATGGGCCGCTTCAGTGCAAACCCCCCGTGCTGCCCATTGCCAGCATGCCACAAGGGAATTCAGTCCCAGGCTTCTCTCCTGAGCCTGCCAGCAAAGGTTGGTAGCATCTGCACTGCTGGTAAGAGTTCTTGTGATGGGGGAAACCGGTGGCTTGTGAGGGGTTCAGGCCAGTTCCCAGTGGACAGAACAGTCATCAGATGGTAACACATTTCAGCCCCTACAGGCGAGTCTCATCTTACGCGCATTTAACATGCATGAATTCAGCTTTGCGCGGTTAGCAGGAAAAAACAACAACAACAAAAAGAGAAAAATAACAATTTAAATACTGTACCTGCAGTGCGGGCGATTCTGCTGCCATTACACTCAATGCAATTTTGACTATATGCGATTTTCGCTTTATGCGCTGACAGTGGAACATAACCCCAGCGTAAGATGAGACTCGCCTTTACTGACATTAGCTGGATTTAAACTGGAGACCGGGCAGAGAAAGGCTCCTCATCTTACTAGCAGTGTCCTGAGATGTCAAAGCTCTCCTTTAACCCTCTGGCAATCAATATGGCTCACCATCAGTCCAAAGGGAAGCATTAGGGGGTCTGTGGTACGTTAATGTTTCAAACCTAGACTTGTGCTGTTCGTGCTGCTACTGTGGTAAAGCAGGTACACTGCGTGCGTGCCCTTGTCCGGAGGCAGAGATGTTTGCTGTGTGTCTGAGGGCCAGGTTGTGGAAGGAGCATCTGCCAGGATGATTGGTCTCTTATTCCCCTGCTGGTTTTCCAATAATGTTTCAGTTTTATAGACAAGCACGCGTGTTGCTGGAAGGCACCAGAACCATCAGCTCGAGAAAAGTGACAAGCATCCTATTGAATCTGTACCTTTCCCCTCACTCACCTTGTCATCTCTGCCCCACCTCTTAGCTCATTTCTTCCCCTTTTTGTATTTCCCTCCTTCTCCTTCATTTTTTATGGCCTGAATTTGGCTGCTCCTCTTCAGGCCAACATCCCACTGAAGCCAGTGGAGTTTCCCCTAAAGTAGGGACCGCAGGGTTTAGTCCTAGGTGTGTATACGTCTCAAGCTTAATGAAAGATAAGAGATGAGAGAAGCTCAGCTATTGTGATGATGGGTTGGGATAAGAACCTGCCCTGAATGGAGAATAGATCTGCAAGTTCCTAAACCCTGCCACATTGGGATCCTGGTTCTGGTTCAGTGGGAGGTTGAATGGGTCTTGCACATGTACAATTCCGCAACCAAACGTTCTCCCAAGGACCAGATGCCTAGAATTGGCTGGATCTGGAAAGCTAGATTCCCCTCAGCCCAGAAGTGGTGCCTCTTGGCTGGGTCCATTCATGGAGCTGTTTGGGGGAATCTAGGCTTGAATGAGTATAAAGCCTGAATCCTCTTCCTTCTGGGCAGAGGATGGGGTCAGAGTGACAGATCTTTTGAGCATGTGGGGAATGCAGGCCTGCCTGTCATTGAAGGTTGGTGCGGCAAACCAAGCCATGAGGCTATTCCTTGCTGGTCTTCTGACAAACAGTGGGTTCTTGCAGTGCTGGGACATAAAGCAAATGCATTTGGTGGCGGCATTTGAATTTCCAAGCAGACAAGCGTGCTAAGCCCGTCCCTGCATGTCCTGGCTCCCTGTCTGTTTCCCGACAAACTCCAAGGGGCAGCATGCGGCATTAACAAGTCATTTCCTGCTTTTTTAATTTTGACAGGATTCAGCTTGTATTTTAATGACTTCAGGTTGCGCTGTAAATTAAATTTTAATTAGATCAGTCCCTTGTATGAGCAATTAAGAAGGCCTCCGAAGTGAAGACAGACCAGCTGCTGAGCTGGGGAAGCCTGGGGCGATAGGGAGTTGGACTGAAGAGGCGAAAGGTTTTCCTCTCTGGCCCCCAGGGGGCAGAGTTTGGTAGCTGAGGCACTTTGAGCTCCAGGGTGAAGTTTTGGGGGTGGGGAATAAGCCCTTCCGTGGCTCCTACAGCCAATGTTTGAATGGCTGAGTGCAATGTCCCTCTGTCTGCCTGTCTCTGTCTGTCCATTTGGCTCTGGACTATTCCCTTTGGGGAGGCAGAGGTTCTGATGACTGTGGGCCAGATTCTCCTTTGCCTCTTTGCACTGTAGTGACATTTCCAGCCACTTAGGGCCCTTTTGCACATCCGGAGCAGTGTATGTAACAGTCAAGCCTGGTAGGGTCTGTTTCAGTTACTGCCTTTCTCGCTGGGGTGGCTAGGACACAAGCACAAAGTGCTAGTGGTGATGGAGGGACCTGTGAGCTGTCTCCGTTCTGCCCTCTGAGGTCTCAGTGCTCATTATGCCATCCTTTCAGTGTTTGTGCTCCCAGCAGGTTCTTTGGTTAGTGGGCTGGGTGCTCATTCTTGCTGTATGGAGCTTCGTGGCGTCTGTGGGTGCTGGCATGGGATCTGCTTCCTGATTGCTCTGAATAGCCACCCTTTGGACTGAAGGGAGGCCTGTCGTTGGGCAAGTGCTGGGCGAGAGCCATGCTTGCGTGGGGTATGATTTGTCAGAGGCACTTTGTGTCTTTAAAAAAAATAGCTCTTGCTGCCAAGAATGAAGATGGGAAATTGTCAGGCTCTGCCTCTCCCCTCTTTCAGTCTGCAGCGACCATTTATTCATCTATCATCTGTCCCCATCAATCTATCTGCTGTGGTGTATCTGTTATCTGTCTGCCCATCTATCCATCATTTATGCCTCTTGCCAGTCAGACCAAACCTGATTTGCTTTTGCTCGATGCATTGGTCCTTTTGCAGACCCAGAGAGCTGCTTTTAACCCGCTCAGTAGCATGCTCTAGGAAGGCTCTTCCCTGACATGGGTATGTTCCTGGCGGTACCTTCACTTATGTTGTAGCAGCCCCCGTTCCCTGCATCATGGCACTGTGATCGTGGCATCATCAGCTGGTCCTAGAGATCATAACTGTGCTCTCTCAGATGTCACTATTATGGTGGTGGTTTTAAATTATGAGCTCTTTCTACAAGGCCGGGGCACTCCTCCCTTTCCTGCTCGATTCCTGCTAAGACCTGGAATGACTCTCCCACAGCCAGGGACCTGCCCTCAGTTACTAGAAGACAGGACCCAGCCCCGAAGTGGCTACAGTCTGAGGAGTAGAACACAGCTGCAGTCTTGGCTGTCAGCAGGCAGGTGGCACAAACAGGCAGATGATGCTGGGCTGGCTGATGGGACTCACTTGGCCTTTAAGAGGGAAAATGCCATCGTGCCAGTCCATGGGCACCAGCTGTGGGGCAGCTAGCCAGCCTGCTTGCTTGTGTTCTTTTTTAGCTGCCCTTTAGACCAGCTGGAAGAACAGAGCTGGGCAGCAGCCACAGAACCACAAAGCTTACTCATTAACTGGGAGTGGGAGATAGGAGAGCATGGGAGGCCGCCCCTCACCAGCACAGGGCCCTCTGAGGAGAATCCGCTTCCCCCCTAGTGGGGATGCCTGACTGATCCTGGAGATCTGAGTTAGCTATAAGCTCTGTCTTTTCCTTCGCAAATCATCCGCCCTCCTCCGATGCTGACACCTATGTCTGTTCTCATCAGCCGGCCTGTGAGCAGATGCGAGCTACAGCTTCTCTTCATCCCATCCGGCTCATAAGCGGGACTGTCAACCTTGCTTAGCAAGGACGGTCTTGTGGCTGAAACACAGGGCAGAGAGCTGGCTGCTGTAGGATCTTTGGTTGGCTTTGCCATGGACATGCTGTGTGACCTTGGGCTCCACTTCTCTGTGCCTCTGTTCCTCCTGCTGCCCCTTCACAGCCTGAAGCCTGCCCCCTGCTGACATCACCACACTTCATCCTGCTAAGCTCTTTTCTGTGTTGCTCAGTTCACAACAGAATGAGTCATTGACCCAAGTGCCTTGCTTAGCAGACTCTTCCCCTACCTTGTCACACCATTCATTGATTAGCTGCACAATTAACTGATGGCCTCACTAATCTGTTGCTAAATCTGTGGCTTGCTTAACTTCCCCATTGATTTACTGTTATTGAGCCATTGCTAATTCACTGTGCATTTAGTTTTTTGCCTTCAAGCCTGCTCTACAGTTAGATCTGATTAACTGCATCCCTCTCTCCTAACTGTTTCTCTCCCTAATCAACTCATGGTGTCCTTTGCCACTGATTTACTTCTCAGCCAGCTCCACCGTGATTGGCCACTGCTTCCAACCATGCTCGCTACACACCCTTTTTTTTGCCTCCTTGTCTCCCACATCTTCTATCACCTTCATCTCCTCATCCCTTTGAACACCCCATCAGTTCTATCTCCTCTACTCTTGTTTCCTCCTTCCCTGGCACCAACTCCATAACGTGCCCCCATCCTGTTCCTTGATAACTGCACTCCCATCCCCCTAATTCCCTTTACCTCCTCCTCTCCTCCTCCTCCATCTGGAATGCTCATTCCATCTAGCACATCCATGACTGCTTCATGTCTTACTCCACCATAGCTCTGCTCGCAAAGAAATCTGGATCCCCCAGTTGGGCACTGCCTCACAGCTGCTGTATCTTGCATTGACCTCTTGTTCTCTCACACTTCTTGCCCTGAATCATCCCCAAAGAGCATTAGGCTATGGCTACACTGGCGCTTTACTGCGCTGCAACTTTCTCGCTCAGGGATGTGAAAATACACCCCTCTGAGCACAGCAAGTTACAGCGCTTTAAAGCGCCAGTGTAAACAGTGCCCCAGTGCTGGGAGCCGTGCTCCCAGCGCTGTAAGCTAATCCCTTCGGGGAGGTGGAGTACGCTGGTGCCGCAACCACGCTCGCACTTCAAAGCGCTGCCACGGGAGTGCTCCCGCGGCAGCGCTTTGGAGGTTCGACTGTAGCCATGCCCTTAGTGAAAGTGTTGGGTTTTTCCTGTCATTTCCAATCCCTTCTACCACTCATTCTTCTCACTGAGCCACACTCAATGACACTGTGTTCTCCTCTGCCCCTCTATAGAGCAGTCATCCACTGTCCCTCTGACTCCTTTCTATATACCTTGCTCTCTGATATTAGTATTTCTCTCTCCTCCCCCACCTCGTCTCCTTGAAATCTCTGTGGCAGGGTTTCATAGATCCTAAGGCCAGAAGGGAGCACTGTGATCATCTAGTCTGACCTCCTGTATAGCACAGGCCCAGACACCTTCCCCACAATGATTCCTAGAGCAGAGCTTTCAGAAACAAATCTAGTCTTGATTTAAACACAGGTAGTTATGGGAGAATCCACCATGGCCCTTGGTAAATTGTTCCAATGGCTAATTACTCTCCCCATTTAAAAAGGAATGGACTGCTCCTTTGAGGGACAATCTGGAGCTCTGTGCCAAAGCAGCTGGGCACAGTCAAGAAGCACCCTGTGCTGTCTTGGGGCTGAGTGTCTCTATATAAACAGGAAAAGGAAGCTGAGCAAGAGAGAAGGCACCAGAAACCACACTGGCTGCTACAGGTTGTGTGCCACCTCAGCTCCAGGACACTAGCCTGACTTTGATTTCTGACTATAAGTTTGGTTGCTCTGACTCAAGACTCTGAGGTCTGGACCGTAGGAACTGGTTAAGCTGCTCTTTCCCCAACTTGGTGGCTAAGGGAAATGGAAAAAGTCAGGCCGTCTCCTAGAACGGTAAGAGAACTAGGAACTCTGCCAGTTGGGCTTGGTTTGGGGGCCTTAAAGGGGACAGGGTTTTTTATTAGCTTTTTGGCTTCCCCGCTCTCAGATACTGTACAGTCCCCAACTCTAATCCTTACCTGTCTCTGCCTTCTCACCCTCACCTCTTCATTTGCCTTCAGAGCTGGGTCAAATCTCCCATTCATCGAAACAGCCACTCAAGCAGCCTTGTCTTCACCAGTCACTAGTTCTTCTTCAGGCTCTCCATGCCTTAGTTCCATCTCATCTCCTCTGACATTGCCCACCTGCCCCCTTCTTCTCATCTCTGCACCTCCAATCCAACAGTGACCATAACTTCTCTTCTACTCACTTCCCTACTCTGCTCTCTTTTCTAAGTTGAGGATCACTCCACTCTCTCCTTGACCTTCTACCCCAGGGGCGGGCAAACTTTTTGGCCCGAGGACCACATCTGGGTATAGAAATTATATGGTGGGCCATGAATGCTCACGGAATTGGGGGTTGAGGTGCAGGAGGGGGTGAGGATTCTGGCCGGGGGTGCGCACTCTGGGGTGGGGCAAGAAATGAGCAGTTCGGGGTGCAGGAGGAGAGTCTGGGCTGGGGCAGAGGGTTAGGGTGCGGGCGGGGGAGGGCTCCGGATGGGGGTGGATGCTCTGGGGTGGGGCTGGGCATGAGATATTGGGGGTTCAGGAGGGTGCTCCAGGCTGGGACCAAGGGGTTCATTGGGCAGGAGGGGGATCAGGGCTGGGACAGGGGGTTGGGGCTGTGGAAGCAGGGAAAGAATTAACAAGGATTTGAAGGGGATTTTAATGAATGTCAGTCAGTTAGCAAGAGTTAGGCCAGCTGTAACCCTAATGACGTGAGACTTGTAGAAGCAAGGATAGTGTGAGGCGAGACTAAAAGAACTGTGTAAAAAGTTATTACGACCTTGTAACTGATAACCAAATATGCAGGCTGGTGTCTTCTAGGAGTGAGAAAAATAAGATAGCAGAATGGCTTATGTATAAACAAAATGCAGTTGTTGCTCATTATTGTCTGTATTATTGCTAGTTATTGTCTGTAACAAAGGTATAAATGCTTGCTGTAATTGTTTACCAGTTGAGAGACCTGTCTGGGACTGGGGCGACCCTGTGTCCTAGGGCACTCTCTCCCTCCATTGTAATTATTGGAGAAAGTATTTGATTTTGCTGCACCCAAAGAAAAAGCGAGAACTGAGTTTTTCTCTGACAGGGCACAGGAGGAGTCAGGAGTGCAGGCTCTGGGCAGCGCTTACCTCAAGCAGCTCCCAGAAGCAGTGGCATGTCCCCCCTCTGGCTCCTATGCGGAGGCGCGGCCAGGCACTGCCCTGTCCACAGGCGCCACTCCTGCAGCTCCCATTGGCCATGGTTACCTGCCAATGGGCGGTGCTTGGGGTGGGGGCAGCGTGCGGAGTAGGGACATGCCACTGCTTCTGAGAGCTGTGCGGAGTGGGGCATCCAGACCCCGTTTCCTGGCTGGAGCTCAAGGGCCGGATTAAAACATCTGGAGGGCCGGATGCGGCCCCCCATGGCATAGTTTTCCCACCCCTGTTCTACCCCCTTCTCTCCCATTTTAAAGTTGGTACCACTAACTCCCCACCCTCACTTGCTCCAACCCCTGATTCCTCTTCTCTCCACTGAGCCTCTCAGGAGAAAGTCCCATGTGGACTTCCGACGCCACAAATGTATTCTCTCCTCTTTTGCTTCTGCTTTGTTGCTTGACAAGCAATATTATTTCACCCTCAATGGATTCCAAACCCACAATCCACATTGCTTATTTGCAACCTTTGACTCCCTCCTGAAATTCTCTCCCTTTGCACACAATCTCACCAGCTTCTTCACAGAGAAGATTGATGGAATGGGCTGTGATCTCTCTTGCACTGACACTGAAGTTGTCCCCCTGCTCCCTTCATCTGACCCCCCAACCTGGCCAAGAGATCCCCTCGCCTCCCACCTCCTGCTTCCCCTCACCCCCCACTCTTACCCCTCCCTCATTCTCCTTTTTAACCACAGACTGTCCTGTGCCTCTTTCCCCTCCAAAAATTACCCTTAACCTCATCTGCCCCTCCAGCTACTAATTAATCTCTCTTTCCTCCTCTCCTTCTACACTGATTGGGTGAGGACTTTACAGCCATGGCCTAGAGCTTCTATCCTCTAATTTCATCCTTGATCCCCTCCAGTCCAGCTTTCTGCCCTCCCTGCTCCATTGAAATTCCTCTCACCGTGATTTCTAGATGCCTCTTCCTAGCCAAATAACTTGGCCTCTACTCCATCCTTATCCTCTGCAACCTTGCTGCTTTTGACATGGTTTATCACACTCTCCTGCTTGAAGTCATGGCCTCCCTCAGCTTTGATACTGTCTTCTCTTGGTTCTTCTTCCATTGTGATTTTCTGGCCATTCCTGCAGCATCTCATGGTTTGTTCTCTTCCTCTCCTTTCCCTGCTTTTTCTGGGGATCCAGCAGAGGGCTCTGTCCTTGGCCCCTTCTCTTTTCTCTCTCTGTGTCATCCCTCTGAGTGATTTCACCCACTCGCGCAGCTTCAGCTACCTACTCTTTGCTGAGGACTCCTGTGTCTATTGCTCCATTCTTGACCTGTCTACTGCCATCCAATCTCACCTCTCAGCTTGTCTCTTAGACATTTCCTCTTGGGTTTCTCACTATTAGCTAAAACTTAACATGGCCAAAACTGAACTCCTGATCTTTCTTTCAAAATTCTTTCCACTCTCTCCGTTCTCTGCTACTGTTGAACTTACCACCGATTAAGCCTGAAACATGAGGATCTTCCTCAACTCCTTCCACTCCTGTCATGTCCAGGTGATGTCTGCATCTTGCTGTTTCTTCCTTCAGAATATGCTGAAGAGCTCACCTCTTCTCTCTTTCTGCACAACTAACACTCTTACCCAGGTCCTCCTCATCTCTGTCTTCAGTACTGAAGCCTCCTCCCTACAGTTGATGTAATTAGGTGCAGCTACATTGAGCTACACCAGTTTACATAAGCTGAGCATTTGGCTCAGTATTTCCAAAAGTTCTTCTAGGTTTAGCAATCCTCTACTGACCCTCCATGCTGCAAGGTGTTGTTACGGCCCTCTGGATATATCCAATGGGCTGGATAATCTGTAGTCAGCTTTTTAGTTTGTACCCATGTTTGTTTTGCACTACTTAGGTAGTTGGACATATAGCGAGCTGATTTTAAATACCTGTCTCTGTGTGTGTGTGCGCGAGCGCGCGCACGTGCAGTCTTTTAGGTGCAAACGCTTGAATGCGAGTCTTTGCAGGGATAAATTGGAGATGGATGTGAGGCTAGCTGACTAGTGGTTCTCTGGAGGGCCTTCCGTATGGTTTTGGCTCTGTATGTTTTGCTGTGTAGGATGCTCTATGTCCTGTGAAGAATCCCTTGGCTATCATATGATGTATGCTGTATATCCTGCTATGGGGGCATTCTTAGGGCCTTCTGTTATGAGATCTGTAAATCCAAGGTGGGGGACATGTGTAGGGCTAAAGGGTGTTCATTGGTGTTGGTTTTCCCAGTGCCTAGAGCAGCCTCTGCAGGGTCTGAGAAAGCAGCCTAGCAGGCCCAGCCCCTAAGCTCCTTGTTTTTCCTTTTTCCCCGTTTGGGTTGTCAAAAAGCAGCTCCGCTTCCCTTTGAGCAAAGATCATCATAAGGAGGAACTGAGCTCCCTGGTGGGAAGCACTGAACAATGTGGCATATTGTTGTGTCCCCATTTGGCCTAATCTTCCGAAGATTTGAGGCTGCTTAAAAGCTGTGGATCCCCCAGTCGACCTGATTGGTGTGGCAACCAGCAGGTGATCCTCTTTTACCTCTAATTTAGAAACCACTTGCTGCGGAAGGTTTGGGAACCTCATCCTGAGATGAGCTGAGCGGCATGGAATCGCCAGTGTCAAGATGGGTACTTTTTTCTTCTCCCTAGTTTGGATGCATCCTAAAGGTTGCGGCCGTGACTTGCCACATACTTGGAATGGCTGCCAACACTGGAGGAAGAGGTGGGAAAGTCCAGGTCTCTTCGAAGCAGAGAGGCAGGAACAACTGTACAAGAGTATCAGTATTTTCCCAAAAGGAACCAGGCTGGAATCCTGGAGTCCTCTCTTTTGCTACTAGCGAGCCAATACAATTGAGGAGATGACTTCCCTCCAGCTCTTTGTGAGCCACAGGGCTGAGTGCAATTAGCCATCTGTCCTTTAATCATCTGATTGCCCAGGCTAAAAGACATCTTTGGTGTCCATATGAAGATTTAAATTGTCAGTAGTCCAAGGGAGGACTCTGTGTATCTGGCTTCTTCCGTACCATCCCCTCTGCTTCGCTCATCTCAGCTGTGTTTGGCTCCTGAACTTCAGGGAGACCAAGTGAGCAGAGACCCTCAACCCAGCAGTGGGATAGGAAGTATCATTATCCCCATCTTACTGATGGGAAAACTGAAGCACAGAAAAATTTAAATGATTTGCTCAAGATCAAAGCAATGAGAAATTAAGTGATTTGCTCACTCCATTCCACAAACAGTCCCACTCTCCCAATCTCTGATTTCTCTAGAGTTTCTTCCCATTATATGAATGTTTCGAGGGTATGTTCTGGAACTCTGGAAGATTTCTACTGGCCATTCTGAAGGATGCAGTGGCATTCCACGAATACCAGTGAATAACGAGTACATCCGATGTCTGTACCTACTGTTCTGGGGGAGTGTGAAAATTCCCAAGGAAGTGTAGCCAACGCACTGTATCCAATATTCCCCTCCCAAAGCCATTCGCCCTGTGGCCATTTCACATGTCATGTCTTCTGACTTTCTTGAAACTGAATTTCACATCACTGGCAGATGCTGGATGGACACCCTGGCGATTGATGTTTTCCATTTATCTGTAGAATGGGAACAGCGTGGACAGCGGCCTGTTAGAGATATGTGTCACATGCCTAACATCAGACATAAGCTATGTACATGAAAGTAAAGGCCTTTCTTGGGTTTGGATTCAAACTTTGCAGCATGGCCTATCGCAACACTAATTTTTCTTCGAGTGATTGCTGATGTGCATTCTAATAGGTGTGCACTTGCTGCGTGCACGATTGTCGGAAGGTTTTCCCCTTAGCGGTTCCCGTCGGGTCGGCTGTGGAGACCCCTAGAGTGGCGCCTTTATGGCAGTGTATATAGGTCCCTGCTGACTTGCCGCCTGCTCAGTTGCTTCTTAGCGTCAGTGATGGTCGTTGGAGCAGCTCAGTCTCTTGCATTCGCAAGTGCCTACCTAGTGGGTCCCTTTTCTAAGTTGTTAGTTCGTTATATAGTAGTTTGTAATTAGTTGGACTTGCTTTGGGGGGCTTCACCCCCCGGCTCTAGTTTCCCCAGGCATGGGGGCATGCCTCCTTCACAGGGGGTTAAGGCATGCGAGAGGTGTGTGAAACCTATGCTCACAGGTGATCTGCACTCTGCCTGTCTCAAGTGTTTAGGAGAGGGCCATCAGACAGATAAGTGCCCAATTTGCAGGAGCTTTAGACCCAGGACTAAGGGTATATCTACACTACCCGCCAGATTGGCGGGTAGTGATTGATCTATTGGGGATCGATTTATCGAGTCTACACTAGACGCAATAAAATCGATCCCCGATCGCTCTGCTGTCGACTCCGGAGCTCCACCGCGGCGAGAGGCGGAAGCAGAGTCAACGGGAGAGTGGCAGCGGTTGACTCGCTGCCGTCCTCACGGCTAGGTAAATCGACCTAAGATATGCCGACTTCAGCTACGCTATTCGCGTAGATGAAGTTGCGTATCTTAGGTCGACTCCCCCACACAGTGTAGACCTAGCCTAAGAGAGAGCGGGTCTATCATTTGAAGCTTCTTCTGATGGAGTCGGCCCTCTGCCCACAGCCGGGACCAGAAGCAGCACCGGCATCTTCGGTGTGCAGCGCCCCGGCCCTGGTGCGGGATGTCCCGGCACTGAGGAAGGACTCCTCCAAGGAGCACTGGCGCTGCTCCCCAACCCATAAGGCCAGTGCCACCAGGCGGCACCACTCACAGTCCCTAGTGCCACGTAAGAAAAAGAAGGTGGACAGGGGTCATTCCCATGTCAAGACACCGTAAGGGGATTCCAGCAGGGTGCATCCTCCGGCGGGATACCCAGGGTCTGGGCCTCAAGACCCGGCAATGTTGACTCCGGCCCCAACAGGAGGACCGTCGAGTCCGGTGCTGGTGAACTCCCCAGCTTGGGAGGATTTGGAGGAAGAGCTCGACCTTCCCTCCACGCCGGACCCCTACAAGGCAGCACGGGACCTAATTGCCATGACAGTGCAGTCCCCGGCCCCGCAGGTGTGGGCCCCAGCACCATAAGCCCAGGCACTGTCAGCAGCACTGGCGGCGGCACCAGCTGCAGTGTTTATCCCGGCACCACATGGGTCTCCGGCACCCTTTGCGGCACTGGTGGCAGTAATGCCTCTGGTTCATCATCGTGGCAAGCCTGTGATGTTGCGGTGCTGCTCACCATCTCCCTGGTACCACTCCGTGGCACCATCCAACTCCACACTCCCGTGGTTGGGCACAGACTACTGGTCCGAGTCAGACACTGAGTCTTCTGCCTCTAGACACAACCACTACTGCTCCTGGTCCCGACACTGCAGACCGGTGGACTCATCGGCACCGGTAGTGGCAGGGCCCAGTCCAATGGCCCTTTGGACCCCTTGGGCCTACCATCAGGTTCAGGGTCAGGGCTCCAGGCCAGCATCGGTGGCATCTGCGCCCTGTGTCCCGCCCCTCAGCAACATTGCTGGCTTGCCAAGCCCTCAGGGCTCTTGAGGACCCCGCTTGAGACAGGGACTCTGGGCTGTCACACTTAGGCGCAGCACCTGAACCAGTGCCATCAATGACACTAGAGCCACCTCCAGTCACGGGGGGCTCTGAGGTACCTGACCCGGCCTCCAAAAAGCCAGAAGGGCAGGAAGACCCTCTCCTATGGGCCTCCTCCTCATCAGACGAGGCGGTGGTGGGCACCACCACCACCCTACTGGCAATGGTCACCAATGGACACCAGGACCTCCTTAGGAGGGTGGCCTTAAACATCAATCTCCAGGCAGAGGAGGCCATGAAGGAGTCTGACCCGATGGTGGACATCCTTGCCCCTGAGGGTCCTTCTAGGGTGGCCTTGCCCCTCATTAGAACAATCCAAAACACCTATAGGGTGCTCTGGCAGACTCCGGCCTCTATACCACTCACCAGTAAAGGGGTCGAAAGATGCTATTTTGTGCCACAGAAAGGGTATGAACACCTTTTCACCCACCCCCAACAAGGGACCCTGGAGGTCGATGCAGCAAATCACAACGAACGGCAAGAACAGCCAGGTCCCACGCCTAAGTCACGGGACGCTAAGAAGCTGGACCTTTTCGGCCAGAGGGTCTATTCGACTGGGGGGCTCCAGCTTTGAGTGGCCAACCAGCAAGCGGTACTCAGCCACTATGCTTTCAACTCTTGGAGCTCGTTGTTAAAGTTCCAGGAGTTACTCCTGGCTGTTTTGCGCAAGGAGGTTAGCGTGCTCCTTGAGGAGAGTAGGATGGTCTCCAGAACCTCCCTCCAGGCTGCGTTAGACTCGGCGGCTCAGACCATGACCATCACAATGAGGCGTAGTGCGTGGCTCCAGGTGTCAGGGATACCACCTGAGGTCCAGAACACAATCCAGGACCTCCCCTTTGACTGTGCAGGCCTGTTCACCCAAAATACAGACACTCACCTGCACAGCCTTAAGGACTCGCGGGTGACTTTGAAGTCTTTGAGGATCCACACCCCTGCACCTCAAAGAGCCTCAGCCCCCATCCCGCTTCTACTCTGGACCTCTGAGGTGAGACTCGTCAAGGAGACGGGGCAGAAATAATATACGTTTTTATATACGTTAAGCATTCTGATATCCTGGTGATGGGCATAGTATAAATACTGGGATGGGTAGTGTTAAATCATGGGGGTGGGGGCAGAACATCGACTTTGGATGTGTTGGGGGCAGATGATGAGCCTGAGCGTAGACTCTCCAATGCAGATGCCCTGGGAACGTCTCCTTGTTGGGTGCCTCCTGTTTGAAATCCCGTTTCATTGTTTTGGTGCCCACTCTTGGTGCTGGAGTGCCAGTTGGACACGTCTTCTGCAGGCTGTAAAGCTTTGAAAATTCATTCTCTGGGCTTTGTTGCAGTAACCTAAAATAACTTATTGAGCTTCGGTTTCCTGATGGGCTGGTAACAGTTGAGTTAAAGGCCCAAGAGGCACAACAGCAAGGAAGGTTCTTGTTTGGTTTGTCATTTTAAAAAACCAAGAGAGATGTGAGCCGTCTCTGGTCTGCTTTTAAAAACAACCCCAACCTTTTTTATTTAATACTGTTCTTGATCTGTGTTTGATATTGTTTCACCTGCCTTCAGGTAAGAGCTGTAGATGCTTCAAATGGATTGGAAAGTTGTCCGTGTTCCCTCTAACCTCTCGAAGGGACCAGTCTCCTTGTCAGAAATGTGATTTCTTTAGAGCGGTACACTCCACCGAATCATGACAGATATTGCCTGCTCTGCAGGTAGCAACATTATGCTAGAAGGACTGGTTTCGGCTCTCTTGCAACAGACAAACAAGATTGGAACAAGAAATTGATTTTCTCCATTTTACTAATGGAGAAACTGAGGCACAAAAAGTGTAACACCAACATTTCCAGAAGTGACCATTGAATTTTGGATTAATTTTCAGAAGCCCAACCTGAAATATTTGGGGGTTGGTTTTTCAGAGGTGCTGAGCACCCAGAGAATCCCCTGACTTCATCTTGAGTCTTGGGTGTACCATGCTTCTACAAATCAGGCCTTAGGTGTCCCAAGCCCCTTCTGAAAAATGTTGTCTGTAACCTCTCTGTGCCTCAGTTTCCCTATCTGTAGAATTGGAATAACACCCACCTCTCATATAGCAAGCAGCCTGCTCTTGGACCTGTTTTTAGCATGGCTTTGATGCAGTCTCGGAACCGGCAGCTTCCTTGGACAGCATCCTGGAAGAGTGTTGAGCTTTCGCCAGCTGTTAAGTGAGAGGTGACAGGGAGCTGGCTGCTGCCACCATACCACTGCCGCGTGTGAAAGTGGGGAAGGCAGCAGTCAGTGGCCATCAGTAGTGGCACTGTGGCTTCTGACGTTTGCTGTGTGGTGTGGTTCATGATTTCACTAGCTCAGGCGCCAAGGGAAGTTCATCAGCTCTTGGTTTTATGAATCAGATTGAGGCAGATTTCCCTGCAGAGCTAATATCACACCCCGTTCACTCCCATTTCCTTTTGTGCAGTACTAGAAGTGGTTGCAGGGCAGGATCCAGTGGCATAAGGAGCTCTGCATGTGAGTAGCAGGGGCTGCTGCAGTCAAGATTGAGGACAGAACTGTGTGGGTTCCCAGGACTGCAGTTGCAGGGGGTGCTCCAGCAAGACAGATGGATCAGCAGAGCTGTGGGAGGAAAAGCTCCCATAGCAGCAGCCAAGGTTGTCTAAAACCCCTTGTAGGGAAGAACAAACATTTCCGCCAGAGCCCCTCTCCCCTAGACACGCAAAGCTAAGATTCAGTGCATATCACAGTTTCGCTGCAGGGTGTGGGGTGAGTTGTAGAGGGGATGTGTGGGAGAACCTCCAGCCCTGGGACATGCTTCGTGCCAGCTCCCTGAGCACCCGTGTGGGCATGTATACTGGGGGGCGAGGTGTCTGTGGCAGAGATGTGGCCTGTGCGCTCTAGCCGTGAGTGGGGAGTGGCGTTGTAAATGCTGTACAGGTCATGAGGCATGATGAGGACCCCTGCGTTGGGCACCCAGGCAAAAACCATTCACCTGGGTTTGTGCAGCAGCTTCACGTGCTGTCCCTCGCTTCACTGCGGTTCCTCTAGGAATCATTGTTTGAAAAAAGGTTGCCCTACTGTTGCTATTGACCCCCTGTTTTACTAGCCTGGCTCAGCCTCCCACTCCTCAGCTGGGGAGCCCTGCACAGGATACCCCATTTCATTATTAGACCAAGCAGCCAGTTCCAGGTCAGGAATCAAGAAGGCTAAAGACTCACGCAGGTGTGGCCCCCTTGGCATGAACCTTCCGGGCTTTAAACATTGGTGTTTGTTCATAATGACGCCGTGCCGGGGGCGAGGCTGCCCTCCCTGGGAGGTGTGGGATTTCGGCCCAGGCAGAGGTTTTCAGCAGGTGCTGGGGCCGTTCGCTGCTGTTTCTAGTGTGCCGCTCTGCTCCCTATCATTCAAACACAGAAATGTTACCTTTGTGCTTGTGACTGTCGTGGGATTAACGGAGCAGCAGAAGAGGGGATGGACTTGTGGACAGAGCTCTGGCCTGGGGAGAGCGGATTTCAGTTCCTTGCTCCACCACATGCTCCCCGTGGGACCCTGGGCAAGTCACTTAACCTCCCCATGCCTCGCTTTCCCCATCAGCAAAATGGGAGTTGATACCTCCCTGCTTCAGTTGGGAAGGGATATAATCCAGCACAAGAGGCAATGACAGTGCAGTAGAGAGGTTCTGTCGAGGAGTTTATTCTCCATGGCCCATTTGCTTAGCAGAGAGGCTTCTTGAGGCAGCTAGTGATGGCGGAAGCCTGTCTACTAGGGCCTAGACTGAGACCCCCCCAAACTTGCTGCACACTGTCCGTGGTCACAGCTGTCAATCAAGACTGTACAGTGGATACGAGCTAGTAACTTAGGACTCTCTTGTACTTCCACCTTTTCATGTTCTCTGTATGTATAAATATCTTCTGTCTGTGAGTTCCATTCTATGCATCCGAAGAAGTGAGCTGTAGCCCACAAAAGCTTATGCTGAAATAAATGTGTTAGTCTCTAAGGTGCCACAAGTACTCCTGTTCTTTTTTTAGGAGTCTCTGCATTCCCATCCCCTGCGTTGTTCATCCCTTTATCTCCTCTTGCTGTTTAAAGTCCCCTTTCCAGCACCGTCACCCTTTCCTGCTGTTCTGTTAATGCAGCTTGTGTCCTTCGTTTCCAGGCCCTGCAGCTATGGAGCAGGGATCGTGCTGCAGTGAGTTGGCAGAGGCTGTCTCGGCATCGGGCTATTTGGGGACATGGGTTTGAGCCTGTGCCGTGCATCCCAAAATAAAGTTACCAGTTATTTTAAAAGAAAAAACAACCTGCCTGCCGTCTCCGCCCCCAAATCACAGCGTTGCCATCAACAGTCAGCCCCCTCTGCCAGGCAAACTGTAGGAGACGTCAAGCAACGCAGCTGCTGGGCGGGCGAGGTGTGGGTGTTAGTCAGAGCGTCCAGCTGTTCTTTCAATGCAGAGTCCGTCCCCCCAAGTCCCCTGAGCCTTGCTGGTTTGATCCTGTGTGGTACCAGTGTGAGTCTTCTCCTGCTCGCACCCTCCTCCCGCCCCCAGTCCAGCTCAGCTGGCACCTGCGGATTCAGAAAGGCATGCTTCAGTGAGCCGCTTCTTCTAGCAGCTGGGGCGGAGCTGGGCCCATCAGTGGGCTAGTGAGGAGGGAGGGACCCGGGGATTGTGGCCAGGGGGGGGCGGGGGGGGAGTTGTCTGAAAACCCACGAAGTAGCCTCAAACTCCCCTTCCCTCGCACTTCTGGAAGGAGCTGTCTGATCTGTCTTTCCTGGATTATCTGAATCACTCCAAGAAGAGGTGAGGACTCTCACAGCCATGCTGAGGGTGGGCTTTCAGGCTCGGCAGGGCCTCTGTGGAGCCCCCTTACCCGTGTCAGTTACCAAGTGCTTCAGTAACAGACAGCAGAGGAACATCTGCTTCCCAGGGCCCTGCGAGTGAAACACAAACACTGGCCCAGGATCATCCCTGTGGCAAATCCATTGAACGCAGCGGGGTTCACACCAGGATTTAATTTTACCCCATCTCTAGGCTGGTGGGAGAGGGGGCCAGTTCCCCGCCAGGCATGGAGCTGAGTCCTTGAGGCCTCCGCACAAGTTTCAGCTTGTCCTGTTGAAGAGGGTTTGATTTGCTTTGGCCTCCCCTCCTCCTAAAGATTGCTTTAACCCTTTGGGTGCTGGCTGTCACAAAGAGATTCCATTTCATTGGCTTCATGGCAGGACAGGCTACACAGGTTAAAGCCCGAGGGTTTACCTGGACTAGCTAACATGCCTTGTCTTCACTGGAGTTGTAACGTGCTAGCTTAACATGGGTTACAAATACACCTTTTTTCCTGGTGACGACACAGCCTCTAGGCATAGGACAGATGCAACTGTGGGAATGGGGTAGGTGGAGTGGGCTCCATTGACATTGGTAGCAGCTCATCAGGTGTTAAACTGTGCTGATGTAGGTTGGCAGGGTGTGTTGTAACCCCGTGTACTGGCAGCGCTGGAGAAAGCCTCCTAATGAAATCCTAGCTAATGTTATTTGGGGATTGACTTGAAAGATCTGCTGTGCAACCCAGCATTCTCTGAGAATCCAGCATTCTCCCCAAACGCAGCATCCTTTGCTCAGCTGAGGACACTGGGCCAGCGAAGGTTGGCCCTGCCCCATAACTAGCCTCCCTGGATGGTTATCCTCTGAGGAATCAGTGGGTTCTGAAACACTCATACTGAAAACTAGGATTGATTTTCTCATCTAACTGGAAATGCTCTGGGGTTAAATTTGCACAGATGCAGGGCCACAATTCACTGTCAGTGCAGAGTAGAATGCATCCCCATTCCACCCCAAGGAGAACACAGGTAGGGCACTATACCATGAATAGGCTGCTCTGAACCTTGCGGCTTCTCTATGGGTCTGGAGCAGAGATCCTCAGCCTCTTTTCATACCATTGCCTCCTAGTGCAGCCACTTACTGAAGTCCTCCTCCTCAGATGGCTCCCACAGTCCTTTGCATGCTCTTGTGATGCTGGATGTGGAATGTGGAAACGGGCACAGTGGTTTGGGTGGTAACTCCAGGAGCCCAGTCCTGTGATGAGATGAGCATCCTCTATTCCTTTGAGTATCTTCTCTCTCCTCTGTCCTGTGCTGTCCATGGTATTTCTAAGGCACCTCTTGTGATATCTAAGTGCCAAGTTGAGGGGCGTCAGCACCTTTCAGCATCTCACCGGTTCAGGCCCTGGTGTCTGAGGTGGACATGGTCCAAATGACTGGACTTTGGCCTGAGACCAAGGCTAGAAGTAGAGTCACAGCTCACTTGAGTGTTACAAGTTACTGACTGGGAACTGCTGGTCAAGAGAATTGCATTGAGAGATGGCCTGTGATGTTGTGGTGCTTGCAGAGTGATGGGATGCAGGGCTAACATGTGCCTGTGCTCTCTTTCAGGAGAGGAAGCTGTGCGCCCATCCCAGGCTGGAGATCTACAAAGGAGACCGCATCTATTTTGTGTGCCCCCTGGCACGCCAAGGGGACTTCTATGTGCCGGAAATGAAAGAGATGGAGCGGAAGAGCAGAGTGGCAGAGGCAGACGATGCACAGACAGATATCACAGGTACCCATAGGGCACATGCATGTTTCTCTTGCTTTCCTGTTGAAGTCAGTGCTTTCCAGGGTTGACTGGATGCAGGTGTGAAGTGGGCAAACTACGGCCCGTGGGCCACATCTGGCCCGCAGGGCCGTCCTGCCCAGCCCCTGAGCTCCTGGCCAGCTCCGGCCCCTCCTGTGTTGTCCCCCTCCCCCGCAGCCTCAGTTCGCCGTGCCGGGGGCGTGGCTGGCTCTGGCCGGGTGGTGCGCCTCAGGGGAAGATTTACCAGTGAACACAGGGTGCCCTGGCACGGGCCACCTAACAACAGGGGGACCCAGGGCCAGGCACTCAGGCAGCTCAGCACCGGTGTACCTGGGGGGGGAGGGGCTGCACTGAGGGGGCAGGGGAGCAGGCGGGCAGTGCAGGTGGCAGGAGCGCAGGGAATGTGGCTGGAGGACTCAGGAGGAGCACTGGGCGGCCGCACAGCGGGCTGGAGAGAAGCGGTGCTTTGAAGGGGAAACCAACGCTTCTCTCCGGCTGTGTGGCTGCCCTCCTGAGTCCTCTGCCCATTTTCACAGGGCCGCATTCCAAAAGGGGGTGGGATCCCAGGGGGTCGGTTAGGGGCAGGGGGTCCCGGGAGGGGGCGGTCAGGGGACAGAGAGAGGGGTTGGATAGAGGGTGGGGTCCCAGGTGGCAGTTAGCGGCAGGGGTCCCAGGAGTGGGGCGGTCAGGGGGCAGGGAGCAGGGGGGGTTGGATGGGGCTGGGGTTCCAGGACTGGCTCTAGGCACCAGCAAACCAGGCACGTGCCTGAGGTGGCACAATTCCAGGGGCGGCATTCTGGCTTTTTTTTTTTTTTTTGCTTGGGCAGTTGCGCACTCGGAGCTTGAGGCAGCAAAAAACCTAGAGCCGACCCTGCCCAGGAGGGGGCAGTCAGGGGCCAAGGGGCAGGGGTGTTGGATAGGGGTGGGAGTCCCGGGAGCTGTCAGGTGGCGGGGTGTGGATAGGGGTCGGGGCAGTCAGGGGACAGGGAGCAAGGGGGTTGGATAGGGTGCGGGGGTCCCGGGAGGGGGCGGTCAGGGGACAAGGAGCAGGGGGGGTTGGATGGGTTGGGGGTTCTGAGGGCGGCAGTCGAGGTGGAATGTGGGAGGGGGCAGATAGGGGGCGGGGGTCAGGCTGTTTTGGGGGGCACAGCCTTCCCTACCCGGCCTTCCATACCATTTCACAACCCCAATGCGGCCCTTGGGCCAAAAAGTTTGCCCACTCCTGTGCTATATGGACAAAGCAGACATGGTGGAGGGGGAGGCTGGTGATTTTACCCCACCATTGACTGAGCAGCTGGAATTGAAGCATCTTGTTTCTTTAAAGGAACAACATCCATTAAGTTCCAGCAGGGCCCAGAGCCTATAACACAATTACTCCTGATTTCAAACAAGTCACCTCCTATCCCTTAGATTGAAATAAGTGTTGATCTTGTCACTCACTTGACCCCTGGGGTATAGGCCACATCTTGCATAGTACATGGTCCTACTTAGAATGTCAAATAAACAGTAAGCTAGTCTCAATTTGAACTATTGTGGTGCTACTGCCCTACTTATAATAGTGTTATTTGGATACCGCAACTTAGTTGTAGTCACTTTTTCTCCTCACATAGCTCTGTCTTGAGCTCTTGTGCATCTGTCGTGTTTGGAATCCTGAGTAATTTAAGCAACAACTTTCTAGAGCCAGTGCAAGAATTATCCAATGGCATCCAGAGATCTGCTGAAGTCTCTATGTATCTAGAAAGGAAGTGATTGTAATGCCTGTAGGGGCGTGACAGCAGTGCTATGCTCTCCTATCATGGCACCACTGCTGTTATAACTCAGAATGCTAGTTGCTCACCCATGTGCTCACACTTTCGTGGAACCAAAATATATGACTCATAATTGCTCTCTGTGAGCTGTAAATATTTTACATCTGAGACATACGTTAGATGATATACTGTCTTGTGAAATACTGTGAAAGCAACCCCTTTTGCACATTTCAGGTCAGATATACGTATGTAATATGCATTTAAAAAGTGACATACTCTTTATGTATATGTCACATGCACATCTTTTCCATCTTATCATCTTTTCTTATGATATTTTTCTTTTGCACTTCTTTAATTTAAAATTTCTTTCATTCGTAATCACGTGTACCATAAACACGAAAAGGGGAAGCTGTTTTCTGAGATCTTTGTTCATTCAGCAATACCAATATCAGGACAGTCAGAGGACAGTGCTCTCAACTCTTCCCCCTTTCCTTTAGCTTTATAATGGGCTCATCCGTGATCTGATCACATGATGCTGTAATGTAACATGCTGTTTGGACTAATGCAGTATTTTCTTGCACTGGATTGGCACTCTTTTCTATAACTTTAGGTTCTGGTGCACAGCACTGGACCAGTCAGATTTTTATAAACAGACACATTTATGTGCACATTGAATTGTTTGCTGTGGTTACATGTGTACATTTTTGTCAATATAGTTTCAAAAATTGGGGTCTGCATTGACTTGGTGAGATAATGTGGAGAAAAACTCTAATGCGTAGACCCAAGGGGCAGAGTTAAGGTGTTTGGAACCTTCTCTCTGAATTACCTGACTTTAATTTAACATGGGTTTTGGTCAGTATCATATATGGCAGGCCTAGCTTCTATATAGGTATAGAAAAATAGAGATCTCTTTATGTAGGGAGAATGAGAGAGGCTGTTCCGCAGAGATGGTTAAAATTCCACTTGCTGACTAGTGGCTGGGCGAGGAGGAAGTTATTTTGCAGCTTTCATGTCATGAGACATTTGGATTTTCCATATGTGAGTTGTGATGCAGTGCTGTCAGAGAGCCAGCCTGAAACAACGGCCCTGAGAGGTTTAAATTGCCTTGAATGTAAATGTCACTGTTGTTTACTTCACTGCTGATCATTTGAGCATAAACAATAGTGGGACTGTGGGTGGAGCTGTGCTATATTGTGTGGGGCCTGCATAGCCACGCCCCTTTCACACTCATTTCGAGTCCTTTTCAGACCTGTTCCATGTGATTCCATAATATCAAAGAAACCCAAAACAACTGTGACACCATTTTAACCTGTAGGATTTCAGTGTGTGAATAAGAGCAGACCAACTACATGATGGTTGGCTGAGTTACCACCAAGGTCATAACCCCAACACACCCTCTCTGATGTCAGCATCTCACCAGCGTTAGCGTAACTGCCTTGAAGTCAAACTGTTAAGTCAGCTACTAGAATAATGGGGCCATGCAAGTATCAGCTGGATAGAAATCACCTCTTCAGGGAGGACTGCTAGTGGCATGGAGAGACTTTCATCTCTAGCTTGCTGCTCGGCATCCAGTCCTGGTAAGCAGTGACCAAAAATGGTTTCTCTTTGATGACTGTTCAGTATGGAACGAATTGTTGATTTTTAGGCCAGTTTCTAGTGGGCAGGTGACCGCATCAAACAATCCCCAGCATGTGTGGCCTGCTTGTTGGCAGTCACAGTAGAGAGCCCAAGGACTGAATGGGCTATGGGGATTGAACAACTAGCTCACTCCTTGAAGGGATCCCCCCAGGTGAACTGCCATTGACCGTGCTGTTCCTGTTGTGGAGATGGAATGACCCGAGCTGCCAATACAACACCTATCAGCAGCATGAACGTTTAGAAAGAAATAAACCCCAAATAGGCAATTCTCAGGTCTACCTGTGGCACTTCCTGGTGGCCATTAACATTGCATTCAGATCCAGGGGGTAGGACAGGAGTCAGCAACCTTTAGAAGTGCTGTGCCGAGTTTTCATTTATTCACTCTAATTTAAGGTTTTGCGTGCCAGTAATACATTTTAATGTTTTTAGAAGGTCTCTTTCTACAAGTCTATAATATATAACTAAACTATTGTTGTATGTAAAGTAAATAAGGTTTTTAAAATGTTTAAGAACCTTAATTTAAAATTAAATTAAAATGCAGAGGCCCCGGACCGGTGGCCAGGACCCGGGCAGTGTGAGTGCCACTGAAAATCAGCTCGTGTGCCGCCTTTGGCACGCGTGCCATAAGTTGCCTACCCCTGGAGTAGGACATCCCTGGCACTCTCTCTGTTCTTCTCACAGCTGAGTTAAAGTCAGGCCTGGCCTGTGAGTTGAATATAAAGGTTTCTTTTTGCTTTTTAAAAAAAGTCCCGTCCCCGCCCCCCAAGCTGTTCAGAGCAAGTTCATCCCAAGCCAACTGCGCACCCTGGAGGGGTCAGGAATATAATGACCCACCAGCTCCCAATGTTTCTTTATTCATTTTCTCTTGGTTTCTTCTCCCTATTTTCTGGCCATGCGGGTGTTGTGGGGGAGGCCACGGTGGCTCAGTTCTGACCTACAACTTTTTCTCACTTACACAGGTTGGATCAGCACTTGACCCATCAGATTGCTCTCTCCATCCGCCCAATTTTGTAAAGCTCTCTGTAGAGTGGCCCATGTCAAAGGGATCAGCTAGCAGTCTGTTCCCCACAGGGGACCTCACTTCTCGGGCCACATTCTCAGTGGGTGTAAATCAGTGCAACTATCGTGTATATATTGCTTTATACCTAGTTATCTTTGGTTGTGTTGTATGTATGCTATCAGGTGGTAGCTGATCACAGGATGAACATGGTCAGTGCCCTTTCCTTTGAGCCCAATCCTGTGTGATCCTGAGCCTTGCCTGAGTGATGTTGTGCCCCTCCTACTCCCAGTGAGGTAAATGGGAACTGAGGGTGCTGAGCACTGAGCAGGCTTGTACCCTTTCTCATCACCCTCCTTCCCTTCCCTCTTCTCATTCATCTGTGATTCTAAGGCCAGGTCACTTCTGGATCATGGGATCATCCTGTCCAAAGCAATTAACAGATGGCAAGATTTTAACATACCCCCCTTCCAACCCTCCTTCTGGGTGTTTAAAAACATGTCGTTCAGAATTAGGCAAAAGGAAATTCGCAGGGTGTCTTTTTTTTTTTAAACCTACTTTGATTTCAGAACAGCAATAATACTTAATAATATCCTGCCCTGATACAGCACCTTTTGTCTGCGGTTCTCCTAGCTCTTTACAAACAGCTGTATTAAAAATTCCCAAGTCTGTTTGAATTAATGATTTCATTTGTGAATTTCCAGCAGAAGGCTCCGCCATTTCCCCACTGACTTTTGATGCGAACGGTGTCATTCAAAACCCAGCGACCTGTAGATGTGCAGCAAGGGCTTAGGGTTTTGAAGTTGAGCGGTGATCCTGTGACCTTGGGGAAAAAAAATCACAGCTTTCTGTCTATCATCTTTCTTCCTTATCGAGCCGATCTCCAAGGTGCTGAGTGCCCTCCACACCGACTGACGTCAGTAACAGTGGAGGGTGCTTGGGAGCTCACTGGATTGGGCACGATGTGTCTATTTAATCTGTCTACACGCAGGCAAAGACTCTGCCTTTCTCTCTGAGGACTGATGCACTCAGTATACACGCTTAGCATACTGGGAGGAATTGGGGTGCTCAGGCACCTATGTGGTTCAGCACCGTTTCCTTCCCTGCTCTGCAGTCATAAAGGTCATTGGAAAGACCGAAGGAAACTGATGACTCTCCGGGGGGCCAGTGTCAGTCACAATTAGCTTTGTTTTGCACTTAATTATTTTCAAGGGCTTTGGCACCAGCTATGGGCCCTGAGAGCCCTCACTCCAGTCTTGCCTTCAGCAGGACACACTCTGACGTGAGCCTGTTGCCACAGGAATGAACAGAAGGTCAAAGCAAACAAAAGTACCCCCTTGCTGTGGGTGAAAGGAAGGCTGTGTTTTCTGGAGTGACTGGAGACTGATTCTTGTTGGTAGGCTCTGCTGATAAGTTCAGATGCTGCCTGTGATCCAGCTGCATCTCTACAGTCATACCTGCTGCCTATCTAGCCAGAATGAAGGTTGTCCCAGAGCATCCTGTGGTGTCCCCCAGTGGGGAGTCGCCACTTTCAGGGGACTCACTTCTAAGATGGAAGCAATGATGGTACAGCATGGCTCTGTCAACGTTCCTCAGTCCTGACCTGCTCCATTCCTGGGCTCCCCCACACTGTCTGCTGCTGCTCCCCAGTCCTGACCTGCAGCACCCACTGCTGTGCCAGTCCTTGGCTTCCCTTAAGCAGAGATTGGCAATAGACTCAATTGCTTGGAGGCTTTGTGGTTTGTCCAGGGAGTTAAACTGGAACCAGCCAAATCTCCTCCTAAGGCAGGGTTTGAACACCAACCCTGGCCATGGCACTACATCTGTCACCCAGCCCCTCAGGATCATTCCTTCCTTTATCTTCCCTTTCTCTTCCCAGAGAGCTCTCCAGCATCTCTCCACCCAGCACCTGGTGCCAGAGGAACCCACTCGGTGCCCTGCCGGTGTCACAATACGTCTTCTTTAGAGGCGGGCTGCAGCTGCAGCTCCTGCTGGGGAGGGGCCCGGGCAAGGCCTGGACTGCCATTTTCAATAGCGTGTGCCACCATTTCAGTCTGACAGGCTGGGCTGCGGGCACCCCTGCTGCTCCGCCTGCCCCTGCCCATCTCCTGGTGCCTTTTGTGCGGGGTGTGAAAAGCTGTGATTAGCTGCGCCTCGCCTGTTATTACATTGATCTATTATTTAGCGTGAGATGCGATGAATATTTGATAGGGCTCAGAGCCTGGCTGGGAGGAGAGGGCCAGCTCGCTGAAAGGAAGACTTATGGATTAGGTTCTTGTGCCACAGCGGGAGGCCGCTGAAGCTGGGTGAATCCTCTCAGCTTCCAGGTGGGATGCACGGAGCTGTGCTTCACTTTTTAACCCTTGCCTGCCTAGAGTGGCACAGGCCTTTGGATGTTCCGACAGTTGCATGCCTCTGTGGCTGCTTGGCCTGGTCAACGGTGGTCCCTGCTCTCTGGGCCAGTGAGCGCTTAAAAGAGGGAGAGATTCCTGCGATGCGGGCGCAAGGCGACGGCAGCTGGAGGTGGTTACAGTTAGGTGGTGACAGCGGGGCTCCTGCCTCTCCCTATGCGGTAGGTGGGCGTTGATCAGACTAGTAGATCTTACTACCATCCCAGTAGGGACCGCAGTAGAGAGAGGGACAAGATGGGACCTGTTGGACCTTTCCCTTTCAGCCTGCTTATTCCGCACAGATAACAAATGCTGGCGTGTTTATGACTTATAACAAGCTCCCCTTTCCTTCTAATGAAACAGGCAAAAAAATGAGGAGAGTTTCCCCCTTTTTTCTGTCCCTGCTCTCGATATCTGGCTCCCAGTCCCTAGGATGATCTGTCTCCCGCATCCCCTTCATGACGGGATAGTTCTGGCCTGTAGATTGCTTTCATAGTGTCCATCAGCACCAAATCTGCTGCCAAAGGGGGCTGACGACGAGTGGACTCACCCCTGCGGCGCCTCCTGCTGGAAGCTTCCGGGAATTAGCTCGCTCCAGCTCCGGAGCGCCCTCTGCAGGCCGGTGATCCACCTGTCCTCTGGCCCCCGTGTCCCTCCCTGGACCCGGTGCCGTTTTACCTGGGGTGCTGCCCCCGGCACTAATCCCTTTCTCTTAGGGTCTCCCCTCCCTGGGGAACCCCCACACACTATCCCTACCTCGCCTCAGTATATGGCCCTGGGGCAGACTGCAGTATCAGCCTACTCATCACTTGGAAGGAGGGTTTGGACCTGCTGCCTTGGCCTACTCCTGGGCTGCCCTCTGCAACCCCCAGTACCTATTAGCCCAATGCTAGGCCGCAGCCTGGGGCTTTCCAGGCTGGAGCTCCCCAGCTCCTCAGCCTGTCCCCAGCCCTGCTTCACTCAGGTACTTTGTGTCTAGCTCCCTGCAGCCAGGCCCTTCTCCCTCTACAGGCAGAGGGAGACTCATCCTTGTGGCTTCCCTGGCCTTCTTATAAGGCCCCGTTGCTCAGTTTGGGGCGTGGCCCCAGCTGCAGCCACTTCCCCCAATCAGCCAGCATTTTACCTTGCCCAGCCCAGCCCTCTGCAGGGCTTTTCCAACCCCTTCCAGGCTGGAGCGGGTGGTCACCCCGCTACAGGGGCATTGTTGTTGTTATCTCTTTAGTGTGCGTGTACGGGAGGGAGAGAGCATTTCTTGCTGGCAAAAGGTGCCAGATTGAGCGCCCCAGCGAGGGAAGCTCTCTGTTTATCTCCAGGACACGTGCAGGTTGGGCAGCAACCGTGTAAACTCCCCGCAGTGATGGGCCTCAGTCCTGACATGAAGGGCCCACCTGTGCTTCTGACAGTGAACTTCAGTCTCCCTGGACCATGCAGCCCTTGGCCTCTCTGCTCACTTGCCAATTAGTGTCACTGCAGCAGGACTTTCTGCCCGGCGGCTACTCCTCTGCTATGAACTAAACCCAGGCCCTGTGTCTCTTGGAGGGAAATGTTCAAGGGGTGGCTCCCTGTCAGAATCTGACACCGTCCATGGCAAAACACTGGCTGTTCCCTTTTCCTTTCTGCCTTTAGAAGCTGTACAGTGTTTTCCTTCTGCTGAGAGCTGTCTCAGCCCCACATCAGCCAGGGAGGTTCAGGAAGGTGCTTCTCTGTCAAACCTGCTTCATTCAGTGCTGTGAAAATTTCCCACACAGCACAGCTGATTTAGGGGAGATCCTCCACCCCAGGAGAGAGCCCCCCTTACAGCCAAACATCCTGGGCAGGAGAAAGGAACCTGCAGCATTGGCTGCACTGGCAGAGCGCAGTAACAGGGCAGCCTCTCTGCTGGCATCTTAGCCCTCCTCTCCTTTGGCACTTTCCAGTCGTTGCACCAGTGGTGGTAGCTGTAGTGACACACTAGTGTAAACAGGGTGTGGGAATTTCGTCACCACGATCCCACATTGGTAAGAACACCTGTCTTGTCCATTCTACACTGGCTTATGCCCTCCATTGTTAGCACTAGTGGAGGTGAACCAGTGATAGCCTAGGAGTTAAAACCATTGCAGATTCCCTGTTGTACCCATGCAGGGAACACACACACACACACACGGGATGTGCTGCAGTTCCTAAGGGGATTCCTAGGTACCGTTATATCTCTGAGATGTGACAGATCTGGTCAGTACTTGGATGGCTGAGCACCAGTTGCAGCTTGGGTGCTGCAGAGTGTAGTGTGGGTGACCCGGTAGGAGGTACTCTTCCCTCAGGATCTGTACTGAGTCAGCGCCCAGTGTGGTGGTAGGGGTGCTGTGCTCCTGGAAGCGTCGTTATTTGTTTGTGTTACCGAAGTGGGTAGGAGCACTAGTCACAGACCAGGAGCCCATTGTGCTAGGCACTGTGTCAACACAAAACAAAAAGATGGCCCCTGTTCCAAGGAGCTTACAGTCTGAGCATAAGAGACGATACGACAGATGGATACAGACAGATGGGGGAGTGTCGTCTTTTGGAGGACATGTAAAACTTGGAGACCCATTAAAATATCCATGCCACTTTTGGCAAGAGTAAGAGTGTTGATTTTTTTGTCCTAGCCAAATTGCAATTAAATAATTACTCTGGCATCCCAAACATCCCCCACTCACCCGGTAATTTCAATAGAGAACTTATCCTTCACTTCCTCTGCCAACAAATGCTGGAGAGTGTGGCTGGTGCAGAGTGATTGCCATATTGCACCCGAGAGCTGGCTGCAGCTTAGGGCCGTGCAAAGTATTACCTCTACATTGGGTTGTAAAGAGCTTGGGCATCCAATTCTATAAATTTGAAATTAACTTTAGAGGGTTCAGATCCAGGTACTAACATCATGGCTGATCCTTATCTTTATCATTGGGCAAATCAAACCCAGGCACCTCTGAAATGTGGTGATCAAGATCCAAGCTTTGTGGCTCAGACTCATCTCTAATATTACCATAGTATAAACTTGTTATAATAATTATCCACGTCTCCTCAAGTCTCCGAGGTTCTCAGTGACCACAGTCTGGAGATCCATTCCTAGTCAGAACGGATCCATCACTAAGTTTGCACCAGGCTGGTCTGAAACTCTCTCTCTTTTTAATTAAGAAAATCTTCTTTTGGTGCCAAGTTCTTGGTTTGCGCGTCTGCTGCAACGGCACAGCTGGGCGCCACTGTGGCCTGTTGATGTGACACCACGTCTCTGGTTTCAGTTGTCTTTGGAGAAGCAGAATAAATAACAGGGTGTCTGATTTTCACTTGGTTGCATATCCACACCCAAAATCGCCACATTTTGCAGATGAAACTTTCGCACCTTGCCCGTAGCGGCTCCAGTGACTGCGTCACAGCTGGAGCTGGGGAAAGCGCAAAAGAGTGAGACACATGGGGATTCACACCATCACGTCAGGAGGTAGGTACGTGAAGGCGAGTTAAACAAACTGAGAGGCTGAAGAGATCTTATGCAAGACGCATTCAGACAGCAACACCCTGGGGTGTGTCCAGCTCTCCTCCTTGACTCTGACCACACACACACACACACACACACACACACACACACACACACACACACACACACACACACACACACACACACACACACACACACACACACACACACACACACACACACACACACAGCGCAACTATAAGTCAGTCTGTGTGCATCTCGGCATCTGCAGAGCTAGGCATATGTGACCGTGTGTGTATCCCCGGTATAATAGCTGTCTAGGGTATTCTCAAGAGTGAATTCCATAACAGCGATTTTATAGGAGCTGTCAGAGGGTCTATTGGTTGTTCAAAGGTGGTACAGTACCTGACACACTTCTCAGGGAGCCTCTAGTGGGAACTGGGGGATGCGTAAGCTACTTTCCATGGGAAGCCCATATCTCCCATGGATGTCAGTGTCAGACCCGAGTATTATGACCCAGGTCAGGCCTTCAAACACCTCCCCAGCTGAGTGAGTAGTGAGCAGTCGCTGGGGAGTTCCATCACCTTCTGCAGAGCTTAAGCTTTCATTTAAAAAAATATTTTAACCAAGATTTGGGTAAGTGGCCACAGTTTGTGGGTGGCTGCATTATTGGTGCCCAGCTTGAGACTCTTAGAAAGCTGATTAACATCACAGTTATATCCAGTTCCCGGCTATTTATTCCTTTCCTTGTCGGAGGGGGGTTGGTGGGGGGCGGGGGCATGGCCTTTCTGTTTGCAGGCAGGTAGTGCCACTAGAATGTTTCCTGCTGACTAGTGAGCTTAGTCCTCGGGCTGAGGCCTGAGGGGACGTTTTCCAGCCTTGCCCCAGGTGATGAAGTGCTGGTCAGTACCTCTTGGCAGGTGCACTGTCCGGTTAGCCCCTTTCTGCACTTAGTGGGGACAGGACCTGAGGGACCTGATGGCATCATTTGTGGAAGTAGGCAGGAAAATTGGCACTCTCCCATTTGGGATGTTCTGAAGATAACTGACAAGCTTGGCTCACTTTACAGTGAGCAGCCAAGGGCATCAAGATCCTCACCACCTCCTCCGCCTGCCTCTTTTAGAGCTTGTGTTCTGCTGAGGTCCAGGCTGGAGTCCTTTCTGATCAGCGACTGCCACGGGTAGCGTGCCAGTGCCACAACAATACTCAGCTTTATTTAGTCCAGCCTCTCTCATGCAAACTCTGTACGCTTTCTGGAGTTCAATGCAATAGGGACAGAAGGAGAGACATGAACAGGCAGTAATGTGGGAGGCAATAAATGCTTCACAAATGAGATGGGAAGTTGAGGAAGCAAAGAACTGATGCAAGCCTGGAGCTGCAGAGGAGGTGTCCTTGCACTAGCTGTGGGGTGGGTATGTGGGGCATAATGAAGAGCACAGAGAGAACCTTAGGCTGCAGCAAAGTCCATGTATCATAGAATATCAAGGTTGGAAGGGACCTCAGGAGGTCATCTAGTCCAACCCCCTGCTCAAAGCAGGACTAATCTCCAGACAGTTTTTTACCCCAGATCACTAAATGGCCCCCTCAAGGATTGAACTCACAACCCTGGGTTTAGCAGGCCAATGCTCAAACCACTGAGCTATCCCTCCCCGCTAGGGCTAGGAGGAATTGTTGAGTGAGGCTGTCTGATTCAAGCAGGAGATGGCGGTACCATGTGTGGCACCTGAGTTGACTGGATGTTCATTACAGATTCAGAGGTGTCTGGGGATCGAATACCCTGAGCGAAAGATGTGCCAAGCACTGAAATCTTGGTACCATTGAAATGAGGGAAGATTCTGCCATGCCCAGGAGAAGCCTGGACTTCCAAAGAGACTGGTCATCCTGCCTCAACCAACCCTAGTTCCATGATAGCTACATTCTAGCCAACATTCCTGCTGTAAATCCACTGGAGTGATTCCTCCAGGGGGCACCTGCCCAGGTTCACAGCAACTGCCCCACTGCTGCGGGGATCCCACAGTAACCCAATGGCCCATCCGCCTGCCCACCCTTGGGCTTTTCTGTTGCTGTCTCTCTTCACTTGGGACAGCAGGAGGCACATGCGATAGAGCGCTGGAAAAGTGCCTGGCTATAGGGCACATGAAGCTATTTCCTGTCGCCCTCGGTGCGGAACAGAGAGATGTGGCTGCTGGGGGTTACAGAATGGTGGAGCAGCGCAATGGAGCCTGAAACCTTGGGTAAACTTTATTAATGCTTTTCGCTTCCAAGGCTGGCACTTTCTCTCTCCTCTTTTCTTCCTTTAGTTCATGGTGGCTGCTTACACAGCCGCTTCCTGAGCAAAGTAAATGCTCCTCCTGGTTATGCAATGGATTTCGCACAACAGGGGAGAGCCCCCCTGATTGACATCTGGATAAATTAACAAGTGAAACAAGTCGGGCACCTCAGACTAATCTGGAGTGGAAATCCGTGGAAATCCCAAACCAGTGAAGCAGTTTGAGTGGTTGGCTCTATCTGATAAGGCCAGGCCCAGGGCTGGGTGAGCAGGAATGAAGGGCATTGGCAGTGCTGGGGGGCGGGGGCAGGACTGGGAGAGCAGGGGAGGTCAAGAGAGAAGTGCATTTGGAGGCTGCTGGGCTGAGAAACTGGCACAGTCCCTCTCTATCTCAAGCCTGTGGGGCCATGCTCATTTTGCAGATACTATTAAAGTAACCAAATTGGCCTTTCCATCCTCTGCCAATTCACACAGTGAGCATGAAAATTCATGGTCAGCCACAAAGCCAAAGGGAACAGGCGGACATTGGGATGTGAGCCTTTCAGAGGAGAGCTGTGTTAATTCTGCATGTGCCCCAGCCCAGGCTAATCCTCTCATCCCACTGCCCCAGCTGGTCCCCAGGGAGGACTCTAGGCTGAGAGATTCTCCCTTGGGAATTTGTCCGTGATTCCAGAGAGCCTGCAGCTGATGTGCAGTGATGGGGTATTCAGTGCAGAGAGCGATGGGTGCAGGTCTGACCCCAGCCTTGTAGCCTCCACCAGTCTACAGCACTCTGCGAAACACAGCACTGCTGACCTCAGAGAACTCGGACGTTTTTTCTTGCTTTTTCCTTTCATTGTTCCTCCCGTTCTTGGAATTGAAGAAGGCCACGCTGCCAGTGAAGAACCTGACCAGCCAGTCCAGTATAGGGAGCCCTGCAGACAAAGTGGTTCCCAAGTTCACCGAGTCCAGAATCAGGATGCTCGGCCGCACAGGCCCCTGTAGAGCAGCGGCTCTCAGACTGAGACCTCATTTCTCTCACCTAAAACTTAGAAGTCCTTGGCATGCTACCTTGGACATGGTAACCAGTGCAGTGAGAATGGATTCTGAGCATGACCCTGTACTTCAAACTAACCTGCCTACTGTCTGCCTGCAGCCTGCTACCACCAGTCCTACGTGGCCCAGGGTGTGAGAACCGCTGTGGTAGAGTAATCTGTCTAGTTTGGTCATTCCAGGACTAGGGCATTTGTGGTGGTTCCTGGTCAAGGACCTCTTTAAGTCAAGATGCTGAGACTCTGTGACTTTCATTGATTCTAGCTGTGCAACGAGCTCCAGGCCCAGGAAAAAGCTTCTTGAACCAGTTCTGTGCACACCTGTAGAAAGATTCCTGCCTGCAACGAATTCACACGGAGGCAATGGGGACATCTTAACACCCGGGCTATTAGATCAATTCTTGTTTTAACTCTACATGAAATGAATTTGTGGTGACCTCAGTCTCTTTTCACTAGGCATTTTAACTGCCCAGCACTCCTGTGTGGAATGAGTTCTGCTAGATCTCAGCCTGGATCTCCCATCCCAGGTATAATTCTGGGAAAAGAAGCCCTCCCTCTTCTTCCCCTCCTCTCCCCCCCCAAAAAAAAAAGCAGAAGAGAGGGGTAGAGTTGCCCTGATGTTTCACGTCAGAGGTGTTTCCATTTCAGCAGGTGAACGTGCACTGAGCCAGACAGCATCTGCAAAGTGCTGAGAGATCACAGAATGAGAAGTGCCTGATAAACATTCATTCATTCAAGGGGAAAAATCCAGACAGGTGTAATGCTTTTCCTACAAGATCAAGTCACCTCGACACAGAAACTACATTTCCGCTAAGTTAAAAAACATGTTGTTTGTCAGGAAATAATCTCGCAACTTCAGCTCTGTCTGGTTCACAGGAGGAGATTGTGTGTGTGTTGGTGGAGAGGGAGGATGGCAAGTGAAGCAGACAGGGCCTGAGAATAGGGGAAGTGTAGGTCCTCTCTGCTACATCAGCGACCCGACACAGGTCAGTAGGTCAGTCGTACCCCTCCCAGAAGACAGAGGCACCATGCCTTTGGTAGGCTGGCCACTGAATGGGGAGGGAGCATGGAGCAAAGGAAGGAGATCTGCAGCAAGAACACGTTAGCAAAGAGAGAGGCCCCAGTCCCACAGGTCTCCTCAGCACTCTGTAGTCGTGATGCCAGTTCCTTGTTCAAAGCAGGAATCTCTTGATTAGTGGGAACAGGACTGAGCACAGAACTGGGTCAGGAAACCTTCTCCTGGGCCAGGCACTCAGTCCCGCTTCTGCACTGCTTCTCTCACTGAATAATGGGGAGGAGGCTGATCAGAAGCTGCCATTTACATGTGATTCCCTTGGTAATCAGCAGCCATGGGAAAGGGAAAACAGCAAGAGCACATGCCAGTTTAATGCAGTTTTTAGAAAAATATTCGATGACGCCACCTTCTTCCACAGCTGCTCAGCCCCGTCTTTCAGCCGGAAAAAAGAAAAATCAATTTCAACTGATTTTCATCACTGCTTTGAACCATCTGCCAGTTTCCCCCCATTATTATTATTATTTTTAAATCCATACCTGCAGCCCGGCTACCTTGGGCGGCGATCTCTTCAGATACCTCAGGCTCTCCCAGCTCATGGCAGGGGCTGGTGGGAGATCCTCAAGGAAAGCGGAGGTGCTGCAGGCAGCAGTGGTGGCAATTCAGTAGGTGGCGCTCTGCCCTTTGAGTCGCTCCTGAGCCAGTGCATATGGGGCACCCTGCTTTGGTGCTAAGTGCTGATAAGTCGTGATCAGTAATATTTCCAGTGTTGCCCCTTGCACCTTTGCAGTGGAGGTAACTGCATTCTGCTTCCTTAAACTCTTCCTGATACTTGAATTTGATTAGCTACTTCCCTTCCTTCCCCTAAATTGGCAGTGTGATGTTGCTGGGTGCTGCTAAGCAGCTGCTCCATCCCAGCCTGGAGGTGGGCGATGTGAAGTGATCCTTGGGTGGATTTAGACTGTAATCCTGTAAAATGCTGGGAGCCTTGAGAGAGGCTGTATATCTATCAGATCACCATGACAGCGGCATTTCCAGCCTGGGGGGTTAGTACGCCATACAGGGAGGGAGATCTCCATTAGGTTTCCTTCCTCTTTGCTAGAGTCGCTATGCACTGAGGTTTACACATGTACCTTGGACAGTTCTTTGCTCTGCTGGGAGAAGAGGGAGCCGGTGTGGATATTAACAACTGCCAGGGATCATTGCCATCCTCAGTAATGTTATCGACAACACCATCAATGTGCATGGCGCTTGACACACACACACAGAGGGGCCTGGTTCTCCTCTCTTGCCAAGTAAATCAGGAGTAGCTCCACTGAAATTGGTGGATTTACATCAGAGTAAAACCGGTGTAAATGTGAGGAGAGTCGGGGCCAGTGGTCCATGCTCCAGCAGCTCTTCAAAAGGGTGCCTAACCCCCATTGATTTCATAGGGAATTAGGGGCCTAAATACCTTTGAGGATCTGTGCATTACAGTCTCAGGAGAGTGTAGGATCACACATAGCGCTTGGCTCTTGTGCCTTCCATCTGAGGATTTCAAAGCACTTTATAAACATTAATTAATTGTCTCACGCCCCCTCTGAGGTTGTGTGTATTATTATCCCCATTTTGCAGACAAGGTCACATACTGAGGCTGTGGCAGAGCTGGGAAAGCCCCTAGGTTAGTAACAAGACCAGCTCGGAGGAAGAGCTCTAGGTTTGTGATTGTTGATGGCGTGTCAGTGGTTGGTTCAGGAGTCCCTTGAAGGAAGGTTCCTCAAAGTGAAGAAACAGGATAGACTCTAAAATGGAGAAATCTACACGAGATTGCTCTAGTACAGGGGCAGTCTGCCCTTTCCCTACAGGCTCCTGTTTATTGCTATTGTCACAACTCAGAGTGATGTCATAATTAACAATGATTAATTTTTTCCAGGCAGGTTTTGTCATCCAGCCAGTTGCCCTGGTGACAGTACTAAGTCTGTTTTTAACCTGACACACTTGTGTCTTTCTCAGCTCTTTAATTATGTTGTCGTCCAAACTACTGAGAGAGTGAGCCAGGGACTGGGGTTTGGGATGCAGAGATGGCAACCTGGAGATGGGGACACAGATCATGGAGGTGGGGGTGCGGATGGTGGAGACGGGGGGCTGGAGAAGGGGACACATGGTGGAGTTGGTGGTCTGGGGCTGAGGCCGTGCGATTGTGGAGACAGCAATCTGGGGATGCATCTCAGAATCAGAGCAGGATAAGGGTTCTCAAGTGTCATTCGGGGCCTGACGGCAATGAACTAGAGCCAGCGCGCCATTCAGAGGCAAAGGGACCCAGAAGGGCTCAATTGTGATGATGATTTTTTTGTTGTAACTTTTTCTTCTTGGTGGAAATCAGCAGAATTAACCATCTGCCCAAATGTGTCTCGGCCCCTTTCCTCCTGGCAGACTGCCCGCTTCTGGATCAGCATTTTAGTGCATCTCTAAGTGGCTAGTTGGCTGACTGCCCTGGGATCCCATATGAAATGACTTTTGCTGGGTCTCAGCCCCTCTCCAAGTGCCTGCTTGGGAGTCCTACAAGCATGAATCGCGCAGGGTCCCATCTTCTAGAGTGTGTTTGTTGCTAAGTATTTTTGTACTTCCAGGGCTTGGCAGACACCCCTGCCCCAGGAAAGGAGCTACATTGCTGCTTGTGCTCACAGCTCTCTCCCAGGAATCAGGGACACGTATTGCCTGCGCTCAGTACTCTGCTGTCCTAATTGCTCCCTCCCTCCCCTTGCCTCGCTGTAGTTTTTCAATGGGCACCAGTCTCCTTGGGCAGCAATTACCTGTGGAATTTTATTTGGAAAGAACATTGCTGGCTTCACATGACAGATGCGCAAAGCAAACCAGCATTTTAAGATGAGTCGGTGCTGTGCTCATGGCTGTGAGACGCTAATAGCTCTGCCTGGAGACAGGCAAAGAAAAGACTGGCGCTAAGCAAGCTTCCCACTACAGCTGTGTCAATGCACCACAGGCCTGGACACTGCACCCTCAGCCCTGCTGCTCCAGTCCTGGGCTCCCCGCACAGCTCTGCCAGTGCCCCTCAGCTCTGCCCTTCGACTGCCTGCTGCTCTGGTCCTGGGCTCCCTGCACAGCTGTGCCTTGCCACTCAGCTCTGCCCTTTGACTGCCCATTGCTTCAGTCCTGGGCTCCCTGCACAGCTCTTCCAGTGCCCCTCTGCCCTGCCCTTCGACTGCTCTGGTCCTGGGCTCCCCACACAGCTCTGCCCTGCTACTCAGCCCTGCCCTTCAACTGTTTGCTGCTCCAGTTCTGGGCTCCCAACACAGCTCTGCCAGTGCCCCTCAGCCCTACCCTACCCTTCAACCACCTGCTGTTCCAGTCCTGAGCTCCCCGCACAGCTGTGCCAGTGCCTCTCAGCCCTGCCCTTCGACTGCCTGCTGCTCTGGTCCTGGGCTCCCCGCACAGCTCTGCCCCTGCCACTCTATCCTGACCTACAGCCCCCCTACTATTCCTGCCCTAAACTGAATCTGCCAACTGTACAGGGTTTTTTTTTTTAAATATGGACTCTACTTCGATCCTGCTACACTCCTCCTCTTTTGTGCCCTGTGCCAAGCCATGCCCGCAGGGCTCAAAGGCAGGCTTGTGCTCACCCCCGAGATTGTACTGCAGACTTTTCTGAGGTTTTAAGCTAAAAGCCAGGACCAAGATTTTGAAAATCGCTGAGGGCTCATGGGCAGCCTTCTTGTTTGGATTCCCAGCCTTGCTCCAAGCTGAGTGCTCAGGAATCCAGCAAACAGCGGCAGTCTGTGCTGGGAAGGGGCCAGAGCTGTCCTTTGAGTCCGGTTAGGAGGAGGAGTAATGAGGAACAGGAAACTTTATGCTTAGCCAAAGGAGGAGGGTATAATGAGCCCTTGGCTGAAGTGCTGGCATATCCTGGGCACAGTCCAGCCCCCAGCTCTCTGGAAGTGCAGGTTCATAGATTGTGGGGCTGGAAGGGACCTCGAGAGGTCATCGAGTCCAGTCCCCTGCCCTCATGGCAGGACCAAATACTGTCTAGACCAGGCGGCATGACATACCTAGCCATTTGCCAATGACCTGGGACATCATCCCCCTCAATTAACCAAAGGAGCAGCATGGAGTGGGGATTGCATGGTCCCAACTCCCTGCTGCCTGGGGAACTTGGTGTGGGCGGAGCTGAAGGAAGGAAACAAAAGGGCAGCATTGTCCAGACTCATGAAATCTGCTGTGTCAGCTGGGGTGTGCTAGCCAGGCTCTTTCACTGGGCCTGTGATGGGCTGAATTTCTCTGAGCCCCTCAGATAGCCCCAGACCAAGCCATGATCTCTGAATCCATTCATTTAATTGATTCTGCATCGACAGTGCCTGCTCAATGCAGGGAGTGCGGCCCATGCTTGATGGCTATTGACAAATCTGCTGGCTGGAAGGATGAGCTGGGGGAGACTCTTAAAGGATCCATGTCTCTTCGTGCTCCTGGTGCCAGAGCCCTCATGCTTCCAGCTTGGCATCATGGGGGAAGTATTACCTGGGGAAATGGCTGGGGGTTCTTAGGCGACTGCAGCAGGATGGGCTGGGCAGGTTCATGGCTGCAGAGTTGGAGGGGGGAGAAGGACTAGTTCTGGCTGTGGATGCCGATAAGAGCAGACCAGCAGAGAGCAGCCCACTGGACCCAGACACATGGCAGAATTGTCAATTTTACCAAATCTTTGCTTTTATAAATTTCACATTTACTCCATATACTCTGAGCTTCTGACCTGAGAGCCTCTCAAACTAACATACATATTGGTACGTACTAGAATGGGTGTGGGGGTGTGTAAGTGTAAAAAATAACATTCAACAAAACTATGTTAAAAGAATGTTGTTAAGGTTACAAAATCAAGATCTCAAAATATGGAATTGCCAGAATTAAGGTTGCCCGTGTACCCTTAATTCTGCCCCTTGTGCATATACTACAGTGGTTTACTTACATGATCATGTTCTGTTATTTCCACAGGGTCCCAGTGTCTTTTTACCCTCCTCATGCAATGAGTGGCCCTTTACCTTCTTTCTTACACACCATCCACACACAATCTGATTATTCATTTCTTGTGGGCTTTTCTTTGGAGCTCAGCACTCTAATATCTGAGGGGCTTGCAAACATTAATGAATTTATTTTCCTGACTCTTGTGTGTGATAGAAAAGTGTGATTATTATTCCCCCCCTTTATAGCTGGGAAACTGAGGTACAGAGACTGAGGCTAGAATTTGTAGATGTGCTCCCTAATTTTAGTTGCCTCAATGATTAGGTATCCAGTTTGAGATGCTGTCCCCTGCCTCATTCACTGCACATCTTCCAACATCTGCAACAAAGGAGGTGAGGTCCTGCGGGAAAAGAGCGTGTAATCATGTGATTAAAGACTGTATCATAAAGCAACACAAGGGGGGCACTCTGATGCTTTCCTACTTCCCAGCTCTTAAGCGCTTGACTTTAATCACCTTAATAATAGACTTGGAACATAGTTTTGTTGTATGTAATTATTGCTGCCAGCAATGGGCATCAAGGCCTGGATGAGTATGTAGACTCTGCCCCTGGCTGCCACCCAAACTCTCCCCATGTCTGTCTGCACTAATGGATGTGCCCTAGAATACTAGAAGCCATGCAGTGCCCCCCTCCCCCCCCCATGCACCTGATCTATCCCTTTATACCTATTCTTTTTGCTCCTTCTTTATGGCAAGGCATAGCATCCTGATATGGGGGCAGGACGCCATCCGGGGCAGGCATCACAGTGCCCCGTGGATGTGCATGCACAGGATTCTTCTCTGAGGGCGGCGCCGTGTCCGAAAGGGCCTGCACTTAGAGAACTGGAGCGAAAGGAGAGGGCAGCTGTACCATGAAACCGTTATTGTCCTCTCCGGACTGCCCGGAGACGGGGAAAGCATTAGGCACGCTGGGTTACCGAAATACAAGTGGCGCTGTCCCCTGTGCGAGACTGCAAAGGGGTGGGGAGGGAGCCTGCTTTAGTGAAAGTGCGGGGAGCCGGACCTAATGCCGAAATGCATCCCAGGAATGAACGGAGCCTTTGAAAGTGCTCGCGGCTCCAGGGCAGGTGGGAGCTTTCTGTTCCTCTTTGTGGAAGCTGGAGGGGGAGTGAGGGAGAAGGGAGCTGCTGAGCACAGTAACTCAGAATTACTGCCACCTCACAGGAGCCTAGTTCTGCACTGCCAAGTTTTCAGGCTCGGGGCAGGGGCCAGGGTTGAATATCTGAGGTGGGGGAGGCTGCAGTGAGATTGAGGGGCATTGGCAGGGCTGTGTGGGCAGCCCATGACAGATCTAGCAGCAGCTGCATGGATGGATGCTAGGGAATTGATGGAGATCACTGTTCATTTCACTGACGTGTTCAAGACGTGTTTCGAGAAGGAAGAAGTGACCTCCTGTGCCAGTCTTTCAAACCAACCCTGAACACCAGCTGCACGGCTGGCCTCCTCTAGAAGATATTTCAAGATCCACAGATGACCTATGTAACATGAGGAGCCAAGCACAGGACTTCCCACCTCTGGGAACAAAGCCCAAGGAGCAGCGGCAGTAGCTTAGCCAGGCAAATTTCCTCCAGTCGAGGGCAGTGGGACACACACTCAGGCCAATACACTTCACCCCGTCCTCAGTGCATAGTGATGGGTATATTTCCACACTCCGTGCAGTGCCCGGCTGCATCAGTTTGTGACCTTGCACGCACCAGGCTCGTCAGCTGGTCACACAGATGGGGCATCAAGGACAGAGTTTGTGGGAGAAGCAAAGTCTTGTGGCGGAAGCACAGTAGTGGGTGCCAGGTAGCCTGGACTCCACTCCCAGCTCTGCCGCTGACTCACTCTGGGGTCCTGGGCAAGTCATTTCCCTGCTTGGTGCCTCTGCCTCCCCTCCCCACCCCCCACCCCAGGATATTGCGAGGTTTAACTAAAGCCTGGAGAGCGTCTTAGATAGCAGTGCAAACTATGGTGCTTTTGATTGGTTGTAATCTGCTGCTTCAAACACTAGCCCTCTGACCAGTCAGCTGAAGAATCATAGAACTGGAAGGGACCTCGAGAGGTCATCTAGTCCAGTCCCCTGCACTCAAGGCAGGACTAAGTATTATCTAGACCATCCCTAACAGGTGTTTGTCAAACCTGCTCTTAAAAATCCCCAATGATGGAGATTCCACAGCCTCCATAGGCCATTTATTCCAGTGCTTAACCACCCTGACAGTTAGGAAGTTTTTCCGAACGTTCAACCTAAACCGCCCTTGCTGCAATTTAAGCCTGTTGCTTCTTGTCCTAGCCTCAGAGGTTAAGAAGAACAATTTTTCTCCCTCCTCCTTGTAACAACCTTTTATGTACTTGAAAACTGCTATCGTGTACCCTCTCTGTCTTCTCTTTTCCAGACTAAACAAACCCAATTTTTTCAATCTTTCCTCATTGGTCATGTTTTCTAGACCTTTAATATTTTTTGTTGACCAGCCTAGCTCTTCTGGAGTAACTATGAAATCACTTTTATTCTGGAGTAGTGTGTCCACACAGGCAGCTGTTCCTGACTAGCTTATTCTGCAATAGCTACATTGGTCAGTTTCCCCAGGTAGACAAGGTCTGAGATGCACATCACTCTTCTCACAGTTCTTTCAGCCATCCAATGAGAGTGACTTTCACTCATTTTGAAGATGATGAAGTTCTGAGCAGTTCCACATTTGCATTCATGCCCGGGCAGCAGGGGCGGCGGCTAGCGCTTTGGCCCAGCAGCAGTCCGCAGGGCCGAGGCGCCCCCGAAGGGAGCAAGCGGACTGGGCATGGGCATGACTGGCGAGGGCGCTGGTCACGGCGTGGCTGGCTGACCGCGGGCGCGCGCGGGCGCGGTTGGTGGGCGGCGGCGGCGCTGAGCTGCCAGGCATGCCGCCGGAGGTCCAGCCGCGCCGGCCGAGCGCCCGCGGCGCCCCGCGCGCTCGCGCAGGTCCAGGTCCCCGGGGTCGGGACGGGGGGGGCTCCAGGTGCGCCCGCCAGCGCCGGCGCCCAGCCCGGCCCAGCCGCCCCGGGGCGCCGCGCGCCCAGAGCTTTAGGCACCCAGGCACCTTGTTGTGCTGGTGCCTGCCGGGCAGCATACAGTGTCTCAGCTGGCATTTAGGTGTGTTCCTCTGGGGTACAGTCATTTCACTCTGCACTGCAGCATCCCTGGGGACACAGGAAGGGCTAGCCCTGTCTCTGAAGACAGGGCTGTTGCTTACCATGTGGAAAAGCATAACTGATGTTTCTCCCCAGTTCTGGGTCATGCGCATCTCATCTAAGGGTGCAGTGAATGGAGCTGTAGAAAGCATGCCCATAATGCTGCAGCAATGTTGTCATTTCCTTTTTGGCTTAAAAAAATCCAAGGAAATGAAATACAAACATCTGTGTTAATGCAACATTGCGATGGTCGATGTAAACACAAAGTGGTTCAGAGAAAAGCCAAAGTTCAGGTTCTCCTAGGAATGTCTACTCATGGGTCTTCGTGCTGGCGTGGTTTTGGGGCTTCCCAATTCGACTGTTAACCCTTATGGTCCTGGATAGTCCTGAGGTGTTTTGCACCTGCAGGGTGGCCAGTTTCCTGAGAGGTGAGGTGTTGGGGGTCCTGTGCAAAGGAGGGGGAGGAGTCTGCGGTTGAGAGAAGGGAGGGGCCTGCTCAGCATGCTAAGGTGGAGCGTCCTACACTTTGGTGCCTTCCGTCCAAGCCAGCCTAGCCCTGCTTTTCCTCGCCTCACTCCCACTGAGGAACCTGCATGGGGCAGGCAGCTCACAGCAGGGGCATGTAGCCTAGAGCCAGGGCAGTGTCCTTTGCATGGGAGGGAGTCTGAAGAGCAGAAGGCTCTGCTTGGCTGGGGAGGGGCCAGAAGGGCACTCTTGATGCTCGTAGGGAGGAGGGGGCATAGGAGAGGCTAGGGTGTTGGATGGGGGTATCATTTGCAACAGGGAAGGAGGAGAGATGGAGCTGGGGCTCGAGCAGGACGTAGTGAAGGAGAGAGACTAGAACAAGTTATCACAGGTCACTGGTCTCTTCCTGAAGCTCTAAGGGTTAAATGTACTTTGTCCAGCATGTTCACTGTGGCTGAATTAATGCTACTCTGGGAATGTGAGCTCCTACATCAACACAGGACTTTGTAGCTGGTTGCTACAAAGCACTCTCTATATTTTGGTGCTTTATAGTGAGTGTTGATGGGCCAGAGGACTTGCTGGGCTAGAACCTTTTATCTCTACTTTGTCCTCCTAATGGTCCAATCTGGAATGGGTACCATAGGTACACCAGAATACAACAGAGATGGCCTTTGGGAGCCACATACCAGTCATAACCTCCCACACAGTCCCCAGGAGTTTGGGATGGAGCCGAGTGGGGTGGTGATATAGCAGTGTACACTCACTGGCGTTTTCTGCAGCGGAGACAGTTATTGATTCCTTTCGCATGATTCCTTTGCCCTGCCCCTCCCCAGGGGAAAGACTAGAGGAGTTGCATAGTTTTTCCGGGGTTAATCTGATTGGCAGATCTCTTACTGATGGGGATCACTGTATGGGAAGTTTCTTCAGTGTGGGGATGGGCAATGGAACAACAAGGTGAATAAAGTCTTCAAGGATAGAGATGTAGCAACAGCCTTCTCTTCGCTGCTGTGTTCAGCCCTGCACCCCATGAGCTCTGCCTTGCTCTCTCCTTCCCCTCCACGTTAACCTGTTCCTCTTCTCTTCAAAAGGGGCTGATACCCTGAGCGAGACGAGCTCCATCAGCCTGGAGGCCACGACTGATAGCAGAGAGACTTCGGTGGCCACCTCCATCCTGTCCCCCTTCACAGCTGGCCGCGGGCGGGATGAACTGGACAATCACAGCGAGCACAGCTACAGCGAGTCAGGGGCCAGCGGCTCCTCCTTCGAGGATCTGGATCTGGAAGGCAACGGCGATGGGTCGGCAGGGCAGCCTTCTGACCTGGGCTATGCCGAGGAGCAGGAGACCACAAAGGCCAAGTGGGCTAAGGAGCCCACTGCTCTGGAGAAAGAGAGGGGTGAAGAATAAACCAGAGTCCTTCCAGCTTCCTCCCCTTTAGTCGGAAGGAACTGATCTGTCCTGTTTTTTTTCTCTCTAGCCAAGAGATTTCAGTCACCCATTCCCATTGAGCCCCCTCCCCATCCTCTGAAGATAGATGTTCTGGTTGTTACAAAGAAGGACAACTCCACCAAGGGGGAGCATAGCTAGGAGCTGTTCTCCAGGAGCCTTTCACCCGCTTGTGTGCTGTAGCAGAGAGCTAGGGGTGCAGTCTGTTTGATGAGCAGTGAAATATACTTCCAGGCTGCGTGTGTATAAATGTGTGGTGATCTCTGCACGAGGGGTGTGTGTGTGAGTGAGAGAGAGAGAGAAATGTTCTCCCTTTGCCTGTCTCCCTGCTCCAGCCCTCCATCTCCTCAAGGCAGCCTGGTTTTCCACCATATAGACACACATTGAGCCACACTGGCACCAAAGAGCAGACAGTGGTTTTATTCCATGGGAAAAGGAAATATACAATGTAAAATCGTCCTCCTGAAACAGATGTTAAGCTTTTGGGATCTGTAATAAAGTAAATGCTTTTCCTCTGAGATGTGAGGGCTCAAGGGGAGGGTCGTTGTGATTCTGTCCTTTAACGCGTTGGCTTGTCTGTTACCCGGCCCCGTGGAGAGCTGAACAAGCCACACGCTTGGCACTTGCGCTGTTTCCAAGTGATTTTTGGAACAAAAGTGGTGCTCCCAGCTGATCCAAGTTTGAAGTTTCTTAGCGGCTTGCCTGGGTGTTGTGAAATGCAGTGGGAGCCATGCCATCCAGACCTTGGTGAGCAGATATCCCCGTCACTGAAATCACTATCATTGCTGGCACTTGGCCTCCTGCATAGCAGTTTGAACAGTGAGGCCAGGAGTGAAAGGACCACGGAGACCAAACTCCCTAAGGGCCAGACATGCTCCTTCCAGCGAAGGAAAGCCAGCACTGCTGCCCCTGTGCCATGGTAGAGAACTTCAGGTCTAGGATTGCTGCTCTGACTCCAGCCCCTTTAAAAGTCACTTAGAATAAAACCTCTCAATTTGTCACTCAAATCCTCATCTCCAAGCGTGAAGTCTGATCCAGTCAGCTGCCTGTTCCCACCTCCTCCTTTCCCACCCTGTTTCTAGCCAGACCATGTCCTGGGCTTGACATTGCTAAAGACACGCTTGCATCATCTGTTGCAGCCTCCTTGAGTATTTTCAATGGACATATTCCTTTGTGGAGGAGATTGGGGTGTACAGGGGGCTGGTCCGTGTTCTTCTTTGTGATAGATTTGGGGAACAAAGTCCTTTCCTGGTTTAGGTTACAGATTCCTGAGTGTTGTGTTGTGCTATAGAAGTGTCTGTGCAGGAGGGGCGGCTGGATGTGGTAGAGCAGAGGTCATGCAATGGTGTCTGTCACAAGGTGCCTCCTGCATGAAACGCCCTCCTGCAGCAAGTCAAGGCACAATGTGACTCAGTGTCCCTCCTTCAGAATCCCCAGAAATAGTCCAAACAGTCTTCTGTGGACCAATGGCTGTGGTGGGATTAATTGATTAAAAAAGAAAGCCCTGTGCACAGATACCCTAACAAAACCAGTCCCAACACCGAGTTCCACAACCATAGTTCAGACAGTACCTCCAGCAGGGCTCTGGTGTTCCTTGCCTTGCCCTGGCTCTCCGGTATGGCTCCCTCTCCATGCCCCAGTTCTCCAGTACGGCTCCTTCCTCCCTCGCCATGCTCCAGCTGTCCAGTACGGCTCCTTCCTCCCTCGCCATGCCCCAGCTCTCCAGTACGGCTCCTTCATCCCACACCATGCCCCTGCTTTCTAGTACAGCTCCCTCACCATGCCCCAGCTCTCCGGTACGGCTCCTTCATCCCATGCCCTGCCCCAGCTCTCTGGTATGGTTTCTTCCTCCCTCGCCACGCCCCAGCTCTCTAGTACAGCTCCTTCCTTCCTGGCCATGCCACAGCTCTCTGATACATCTCCTTCATGCTTCGCCACACTCCGGCTCTCCAGTATGGCTCGAGCATTCCTCACCATGCCTCATTCTCAGCCTGGCCTGGCTTACATCAGGCATCTCAAGCTACTGGTCTCAACCTTCAGCCCTCTCCTTTCTTCTCCGGCCATGGTGTTCTGGCTCTGGCTCAGCCCCTCCACAGGCTCCCTGCTAATTCCTCCCTCTTTCCAGGGACAGCCTGCAGGGAGCCTCTCTGGGGCTTTCCCCAAAGATCTCTTCCTGTCTTCTCACTCTCAGGTCTTTCTCTCACCAGGTCTCCCCTCAGATTCTCCCTGATACTTTATAGCCCTCAGGTGCTACCCCCTCCTTAATTGGCCAAACTGGGAGCACCTGTTCTGGCACAAGAAGCTGGACCTACTTCAATCTCAGGGGACAGCATGCCAGTGCTGGCTCTGTATCAGAGCTAGTGCAAGGGATGGAAGCCAGGAGACTAGTGCAGCTGGGGCTAAGTGCTGGTGGTTCTCAGATGCCGTAGTATAGTGGCACAGACAGGAAGTATTCATTGCAGCCCAGGGGCTGCAGGAATATCCCAGCATTGCAGATTCCTAGGTGCTGTAGTTGAGGGGAGCTGGTGTCCAAGTGCTGGAAATTCCTGGATGCTGTTATTGGTCTACTTTGGTCTCATTAGATTTTCCTTGATGTTGTGTTGTAGCAGAAACCGTGTCTGATAACAGCTGGGAGTTGTACTATTCATTCTGCCCTTGTGCTAGCTGCAAAACCCTAAATCTTAAGAGTCCTCGTGGTGGAGTGGAGATGCCATGAGGCCCATCTGTTGCTGGTGACATAACCTGTAGATTGGTTTGGGTCTAACGCATCTGCCTCAAGGATCTAAAATGAAGCTCTGGCCCAGATCCGTCCCTGGTGTAAGTCTCTTGAAGCCCATGGAGATACAGTGGAGATGGCTTGGAGTCTGGAATCCATGAGAGAAGAGCTGTGAGTTTTCAGAGCTTTATGGCTGTGACTTAGTGAAGGCACTGATAGCAGGGAGGAAGAGAGGAGGGGGTTTGAAAGGGTTGATCTTCCCCACAGTGCTTCTGCTCCCTTTGCTCACGTCCTGCCTGTGGGGGTCTTGGATCAATGTCTCGCTTGGCGTTTGTTAATGGACCTGGATCCATATTGCATGAATGGAGTTTGGCACTCAGCAGTGCATCAGGCTTGCCTTGTTCCTCAGCATTGACTCAGCCTGGGAGGAAATCAGTGGGGATGCAATTATCAGAGCCATCCCCCTTGCCCTGGCTGGTCTGCCAGGCAGCTCTGCTCTCTCGCCCAGCCCTCCCCATTGCATGTTGACTCTCCTCTGTGCTCTTGCTGCTGCATCTAAAGCCTAGTTTGGCACCACTATAAATCTATCCCAGTGCTTGAGGTGCGTTTCAGAGCTAGTGCTCAACATGGGCAGCAGGCAGCACCTTGCTTTGGGAGGATGCTTTGCCTGCCCCCTCCCACAAAAGTCATTGCATCTAGAAGCTGGAGCAGACACATCTTCTGAATATAGACAGTTGGCTGGGGATTAACCCCTTGAGTTGGGCCTTAGGGTTTTCCTGAGTGGCATCACCATGCACAATGCCCCAGCTATTGGTGGCAGGTCTTTGGGCTTATAGGACCACCTAGGTCTCACTGCAGCTGGCTGTACTCAGTTGGTTCCCTGTGACATAGCAATGGCTGATGGTGCCCCTGGATTTACTTGAACCTCATCAGCTGCTGCTGCTTGGCATGCAGTGGTGTTCCCTGGGCATCAGTCTGAGCACCAAAGAGCAGATCCTCAGTGCTGCCAGCTCTGAGGGAAGATTTTACTCATGAAGCATCAGCCATTTCCAAAGACTGTGGGAGCAAGTGTGTGTGTATCTGTGTGTACCTGTCTTTGCCTGTATGCAGATGTGTGTGCGTGTCTGGGTGTACACGTGCATGTCTGGGTGCCTGTATGCAGATGTGTGTGCATGTCTGTGTGTATAGGTGCATGTCTGTGTGTGCTTGGATGCAGGGATGTGTACCTGTTTCTCTGGGTCTGTGAGGGCATGTACGTGTGCAGAGGAAGGAGCAGCAGGAGTGTTGATAGAAAATGCACTGTGCTTCCCCCCAGATTTTGCTGACATAAGGAAATATTATCCCCTCTCTGCAGCACTGTTGTATTTTATTTTAAAGAAAAAAGTAATTCTGCTCCATTTCACAGTAACTGCTGCTTTTTTGTGAATCCTGCTGTGAGGGGGATGAGCTGTCAGTGCTGGGGCTTTCCATTTGCCATTTAAAAACAAATCCCACATTGTTTGAATTTATTGCTTTAAAATTGTGTGTGTGTGTCTCTGTTCAGCCCTCCCTATATGCATGGCCATTGTGTGTGCGTACACACCTCTCCTTGTATGCATGGACTCTGTTTATGTGTGTGTCTGTGTACACCCTTCCCTATATGCATGGACACTGTGTGCATGTGTAGACATCCCTCCCTATACATGGAGACTCTGTGTGTGTGTGTGTGTACATGCTCCTCCATATATGCAAAGTGTGTGTGTGTGTGTGTGTGTACCCCTCCTGTATGCATGGACACTGTGTGTAGGCATCCCTCCCTATACATGGAGACTCTGTGTGTGTGTGTCTGTGTGTGTGTGTCTGTGTGTGCGTGCGTGTACATGCCCCTCTCTGTATGCAAAGAGAGGGTGTGTGTGTGTGTGTGCCTCCTGTATGCAGGCATCCCTCCTGTGTGCATGGACACTGTGTGTGTGTGTGTACACGCCCCTCCCTATATGCACAGACTCTGTATATATGTGTGTGTACACCCTTTCCTATATGCATGGATACTGTGTGCGTGTGTAGACATCCCTCCCTATACATGGAGACTCTGTGTGTGTGTGTGTACACATGCCCCTCCCTATATGCACAGACTCTGTGTATATGTGTGTGTACATCCTTCCCTATATGCATGGACTCTGTGTATGTGTGTGTGCACCCCTCCCTATATGCATGGACTCTGTGCATACACGTATGCGTGCAAGGACTCCCGTGTGTGTGTGTGTGTGTGTAAGGGCACTGTGTGTGGGCATGGACACACGTCCCTGGCTGTGGGAGTGCATGGCTGAGTATGTGTAGATGGGTGGGGGGGTGTGGCCAGGAGTTTGGGTGTGCATGAGTCGGCGTGGGAGCTGTTGGGCGTCTGCCTGGATTGGTGCAGGTAGGTATAAGTGTTTGCCCATCCATGCGGCTGGGTCCATGTTTCATGCAAAGCAGGGCTGAACCTTTGTGCTGAGGCATCTCCCACTTGGCCGGGCTGCGTGTAAGCAGCATGAGAGGAGCTGCCCTGTTGCTGCAGGGTATCGGGGGCATTGTCCGCACATCACGCTGGCATGGGCCCCTGGGTCGTTCTCCTCTGGCAGCCCATGGCCTCCAGGACTTTCACTGGGGTTTAAAACGCAAAGGTCAATGAGTGGAGTCATCAGCCGTCCCCAGCAAGGGGCCAAACAGTGCTGGACTCTAGGCACCATTCGCTGGCTCTGAACTGCCTTCCCCCCCCAGACCACTCAGACACTCAGGCCCTCCTAATACCACCCCTTCCCCCTGACCAGGCAAACCTGCCTCTTTGGGGATAGAGCGCAGGAACGTGAAGGGGATTAGAGGGCCAGTCCCCTAATACACTGGTTTTCAAACTTTTTTTCTGGGGACCCAGTTGAAGAAAATTGTTGATGCCCGTGACCCAACGGAGCTGGGGATGAGGGTTTGGGGTGTGGGAGGGGCTCAGGGCTGGGGCAGAGGGTTGGGGTGCAGGAGTGAGGGCTGCAGGGTGGTGCTGGGAATGAGGGGTTCAGGTGTGAGAGGGGGCTCTGGGCTGGGGCAGGGGGTTGGGGTGTGGGCTGGGGTCTGGGGATGAGGGGTTTGGGGGGCAGGAAGGGGTTCCAGGTTTGGGGGGTCTCAGGGCTGGGGCATGGGGTTGGGGCATGGAATTACCTCTGGCAGCTCCCGGTCAGCAGCACAGCCGGGCTGCAGAGGCAGGCTTCCTGCCTCCCCAGCACCGCGCACTGACCTACGCCCTGGAAGCAGCCAGCAGCAGGTCCGGCTCCGAGGCAGAGAGGTCCGGCTCCTAGGTCCATCCCCACCCAGCCAATAGGAGTTGGGGAAGGCGGTGCCTGCGGGCGAGAGCCACGTATGGAGCCCCGTGGCCCCCCTGCCTAGGAGCCGGACTGGCTGCTGGCTGCTTCCAGAGTGCAGTGCAGTGTCAGAACAGGTAGGCACTAGCCAACCTTAGCTGGGCAGCACCGCTGTCTGGACTTCTAATGTCCCAGTCAGCGGTGCTGACCAGAGCCGCTAGGGTCTCTGGGTGCTGAGCAAGGCGACCCGGTGCCTTACTGGGTCGCGACCCAAACTTTGAAAAACACTGCCCTAATAAAACCACTGCCAGCTGTGCGAGCAGCCCCACCCTGGAGAGGGAAGTGAGGGCTCCCTGATCCACTGGGTCCAAATGGAAAGAAAGGAAGAGAACTCCTTCCGATACATCCTCACATCCCTTGGATCCATCAGCCGTGGTGACAGCCCAGCGTAGCATTTCACATGATGTGAGAGGCCTCCATGTGGCTAGAGAGGGGGAAATTCCCTGGGCAAAGCTGTTCGGTCCACACATTCCTCCTAACTCTCCATCTCTCTGTCTAATGCAGGGGTCCAGAGCACACCCCTCCCTGCTGGATGGCAGGTCTGGATTGTTAGCTCCCTGCAGCTGCCCGCAATGGGTGGCTGAGCCCCTGTGAACGCGTGTCCCTCGGAGACCTTGGGGTTAGCTGTGACTCCTGATGACTCCAGGCCACATCTGCCTCTGGCTCCTGAGCACCTTTCTGCCTGCTGGGGAGTGAGGCGGAGGAGGCATTGTGAAAAGCTGGGGAAATTCATTTTGTTGCAGTCTGCTCTAAGGTGGTGTGGTGGTGCTGTGCATGGCACGGCAGCTCCTTCTCCGGGACTGCGGTGATGGGGAGTGCGGAAGGTGGGAGCGAGGTGAGCTAGCAGCTAATGCATTAGCCTTTCCTCTCTGGCCTCAGGTTCTGGTTGGGCCCCAAGTAACACTGAATGGCTTGGACCCATCTTAGCCATAATTGAGGTGCTATTGGCCACAGTGGCTGGTCTCTGTTTAGGAGAGACACACGCGCATGGGCTGAGCTGGATGGGAGCCCAGATCTAGACTAGCAGGCGGTGCTGCTTGTCAGGGGAAGACGCAGTAAGGAACGTGTCATGGCACCACTGCCTGACTCTGCCATTGCTTCCTGTCTGGGCCCTTGGCAACACCAGAGCACAGTTCAGACCGAAGCGAATGCTGGGCTGTAACTGGGGGTGTCGCTCTACTTTGAAGCACCGATGGGGCCTGAAGCAAAGCAGGGCCAGGGTAAAAAGTCTGGGATTGCAGAGCCTGCCAGCATGTGCTCGTTGCACTGGACTTTCAGGCAGCAAAGGCTGAGCACAAATAAAGGCCTCTGGGGTAACTCCATTGAAATCAAGGGATTTGTACGAAGGAAGAATTTTGTCCCTGGCAGAAATAGCTTTGAGCAAAACAAATTGTCCCTGCAGGTGGCTTGTTTCTGTTAAATCCCACTGGGAGAGCTGCAAGGGCTCTCCTCTCTCTCCCTGCTGCCTCCTGCAGTGGTGGGCCACCTCTAAATGGGGCCCAGACCCACCCCAGGGTCAGGCCTGGTCACTATGGTACCACCTGCTCCATGATGTGCCTGTTCTCTGGAAAAGGGGCCTAGGCACTGGATCTCAGGTCCCATCAGGAGCGAGGCAGACAGCGTCATGGAGGGAGCTGCCACTTCCACACTGGGGTCCTTGGAACTCACTTCAGGTGGCCCCTAATTTGGAGCTGAGATCTTTTCTGAATTGTACCCCTGTGACAGTGCAGGGCGCTACAGGCAAGCAATGGGCAGAGGAGAAGGGAGCGGGTGTAAGAATGTCCTGGTTGATGGTGTCATAAGTAGAGTAGGGCCTGAACCAGTGAGCTTTGAAGACCCCTGAACTTTGGGGAAGTTCAGACCTGAGCACCTCCTTTGCACCTGTCTCCCCATCTCTGACCAGGCTGATTCAAATACCACTCTCCAAACACTACCATCCCACAGTGAATATGCTCAGTTCTGGATTGGCAACATCCTAAGGAGAACAAAGGGTGAGTGAAGCAGTACAAATATGGCACTCTGAACGGCTGTCACAGAGGTCCAGATCTCTAGAGTGGCATGCAATGCCCAGGCCAGTCCAGGTAAGCAGGCACATATGGGTATGTGGGGGCACATATCGAGACTCACTCTTGCCTCAGATGATGCACAGCGGTGAACCAGGCACATGTGGTTGGCACGCTCCCTTCTGCATGCCTGGCTTTGAAAATCTAGAGTTTCTTTCTCCCTTCTTTGACCATGAAGCTCTGCAGAACAAGCCTCCAGGGAAGGCCTAGGGAGAATGACTTGGGTGTGTTTGATAAATAGGAAGAAAACAAAAGTTTCCACTGGCCAAGTCATTTAGATCATCCACCTCTGGTCTGGTTAAAGGCCACATCTCACCAGCCTCCATATTTGTGTGGTCCGCACATGCCAGTCACTGCCAGAGCCCCTTTTGGGCATTGGGAGGTGAAGCAGCGACAGGCTTTGCATGCCCCAAACTCATTTGTGTTCCTCTTGGGGGAATTCTGCGAATGTGAATTCTATGTAGGCTCCGAATTGATTGGACGTGCGCAGTAGAACTGCCGGACGCCAAATCCACTTGCAGTGCCTCTGGGAGCACAAATGAGCTTTAATTCAATCATTCACACACAGATGCTATGTAAATGGCTGCATGTGTGCAAATAGAGGCCAGGTTTTGGAAATGAGGTCCAAAAAGTAGCATGAGTTGAGCGCCTTGAAGATCTAAGACAAGCGATTTTAGTGTGAGGGTTTGTCACATGTGAAGATATTGACAGAGCTGTTAGAGGAGTTTGCTTATTTTCGCCTGAAATGAAATCCTTGTTCTAGCTGTATTTAAACATTGATTTTATATGTCTCAGGTTTAAATCTGTCGATATACCAGGCTGGTTTAGATGTAGGTGTTGGGAAGGGAAAAGAATTTCCTTATTGAGATAAAACTTGTCCTTAATACTCCATTCACACCGCAAAATCACCATCCTAATTCTGGATAGAATACCGGCGGATGTGATACCAAAATGGAAAGTATAATGGCTGAGGCCTGGGTTCCTTGCAATGGATGATCGGGGGGCACTTTGGAAAGTTACAGTGGCTGTTTTGTATGACTGGTTTCTCTTGTGACTTGGATTTCTGGCATTGAAAGAGACTTGGGGGCTTTTATTCTCCTACACCCCTGTAGGAAGCATAGGACAGCACACCACTAAGCTGCATTCCCTTCCCCCGGCTCTTGCAGCTAAATGTTTCCCATGGGACGCACTGTCAATTTCTGTGGAGCCATCCTTGCTGCAGCTGCTGGCCCCAGCTTCTGCCCCGTGGAGTCCGCTCCACACTCAGCCCCCGCCTTCCAGCCCAGGTGCAATGTCACTCCCCACCCATCCCTGATTGGGGACTCGGGTTGCTGGAAGCAGGGTGAGGCCAGTGCGGGAGCCCTGGTGCAGGACCTGGCCTCATGGCAGAGGCAAAGAGGAGCAGCACTGCCCAGTTTGCCCATGCATGGGAGAATGGGAGAGGAGCGGAGCAGGGAAGGAGGAAACCAGACAGAAGAGGAGGGAGGACAGGGAGTGTGCAAGGAAATGGACAGGAGAGAGGTGGGGCTGGAGACAGGGAGACGAGATATCACAGGCTGGAAATATGCGCAGAGAAGATGGGAAGCAGGCCGGGTGTTGGCACAGACCAATTTCTAGAAGGGTTGTGCTTAATGGAGTGGTCAGCAGTAGTGCCCCTCAAATTCTCTGCTCCACGGGGCCAGCTGCAAAGGGATAAGGACAAGCATCCACAGCCAGTTAAAAGGATCCTGGGGCATGCTTGGGAGCAACAGGAGATGAGTCAAAGCCAGTGTTGACTAGGGATCCCATGTGGCTAAGCCTGGCCTGGACAGAGGAGAGATGGCCACCAGGAAGAGGGGAGGTTAAAGTGTGGTCAAATGCTGCAGGCCAAAAGAACCACAGAGCGAGGTCAGCTGAAAAAGGGAGGTAGGAGACAAAGCCATAGAGAAAGCAGGGAGACCAGCCTGGCCTTTCCCTCACTAGTGCCCTGAGCACTGCCATGCCAGCCCTGAGTGCCTTCAGATAGCACTGAGGTCCCCGGGACCGGCGGGCATTGAGCACTTACCAGGAGAAGCTCAGCAGCCAGGAGGGAGGATGGGTTAGTGGGTAGGGCCTTGGTCTTGGGCTCCAGAGTTCTGGCTTCATCTCCCAGCTCAGCCACAGCCCTCCTGTGTGAAGTTGGGCAAGTCACTTAAGCTACCCCATGCCTCAGTTTCCCCACATGTAAATGGAGGCTACCCACACACACACATACAGGGGAGTTGTGGGGAATGACTGTGCTAAGACGCTGTAGTGATGAGGACCAGATAACTAAAATAGAGAACTTTGCAGGACTTGGGCATCCCCTCTAGGTGACAATATTCAAAGGCATCTCCCATGCCTGTCGCTCCTCTTGCTGGGGAGGGGGCATTAGTGTCCCAGGTATGAAGGGGAACATGTGCCTCCTGTTTAGAAAAGGTCACAATTAATCCTCAACTGGTGATTGACATATGATAATTCATAAATATTTTGTGCTCTGAGTGATAAAATATTAAAGTCCTCCAGCTTGGAGGGAAGATATTTCTCTCCCCGTGTGTTTATCTTTGTTATTGAGCATTGCAAAACAACAACCCCCCCCCCTTGAAATATTCATGCACTGCTGAATTGCTGGTGGGTGCTGGGGCCTGACTGCAATTCGTAAAGGCACCTTGTCCTGCAGGCTGATGGAGGGTTGCGTGAAAAGCAGCTGAAAATGGCATATTGGCTAGCAAGCGATGCCAAAGAAAGGAGGAGACGAGCAACACTGATCCTAGCAACATGTTGCCTTTCTACAGCAGCTTGTGATTGAGGCTCTCCGAGCACTTTATAGACATTGGGGAATTAACCCCACGACCCCCCAGGAGGTAGCTCAGTGGCATGAGCCACATTTTACAGACGTGAACACAGAGATACAGGGTGGAGAAGGGCTTTGTTTAAAAGATGCCCAGCACATCAGGCTCAGGGGCAGGAATAGAGGCCAGGAGTCTTGATGCTGAGTCCTGTGCTTGGACCCAGCCTTGTTCTCCATAGACTCAAAGACTCATAGACTTAAGGTCAGAAGGGACCATTATGATCACCTAGTCTGACCTCCTGCACAACGCAGGCCACAGAATCTCACCCACCCACTCCTGTAACAAACTCCTAACCTATGTCTGAGTTATTGAAGTCCTCAAATCATGGTTTAAAGACCTCAAGGTGCAGAGAATCCTCCAGCAAATGACCCGTACCCCACGCTGCAGAGGAAGGCGAAAAACCTCCAGAGCCTCTGGCAATCTGCCCTGGAGGAAAATTCCTTCTCGACTCCAAATATGGCGATCAGTTAAACCCTGAGCATGTGGGCAAGACTCACCAGCCAGCACCCAGGAAAGAAATCTCTGTAGTAACTCAGATCCCACCCATCTAACATCCCATCACAGACCATTGGGCATATTTACCTGCTAATAATCAAAGATCAATTAATTGCCAAAATGAGGCTATCCCATCATACCATCCCCTCCATAAACTTATCAAGCTTAGTCTTGAAGCCAGATATGTCTTTTTCCCCCACTACTCCCCTTAGAAGGCAAGACTGTCATTGTCATTCCTGGATGAAGCAGTGACTTCTACATCCCCTTCACCACCACCACCCCCCTTCCCCTCCTGATATCTTCAGGCAATCCCAGAACCTTCTCTGTGAGTTGCTGGAGAGCTTCAGATTCCCCTCAAGGAGATCCAAGACTCCCTCTACAAACTCTTAGACATCTGGGGGCCTAGAAGCATGCAAGAATAGCTCTCCCCATTAACGAAGCCATACTGGAGCCAGCTAGGACATTTTGGCACATCCTTGCCACATGCGCTCCTACCCCCAAAGGGGTGGAGAAGCGTTATTACGTGCCTTCCAAGGGTGTGGAATTTTTGTTTTCTCATCCCATTCCCAATTCAGTGGTGGTCCAAGCCACTTTTGAAAGGGCTAGACAGCAATACCCTGGTCTACTCCTGCTGACAAAGCAGGCAAACCGCCTGGATCTGCTGGGAAGAAAGGTCTTATTATCATCCAGCCTCCAGTTCAGGAGAGCCAATTACCAGGTGCTACTGGCTAAATATCATTTCCTGAACCATGCCAAGTTTGCAGCATTTACTGACAGACTTCCACAGCAGGACAAAGCTCATTTTCAAGCTCTGTAGATGAAGGCAAACTAATAGTCAGGACTGCCCTCCAGTCTGCAGCTGAGTCATGTGCAGGGAATCATGGCTCCATGCATCTGGGTTCCCTAAGGAGGTCCACAATACCATCAAGAACCTCCCCTTCTATGAATCACTCCTCTGCAACCAGAAGACAGACGAGTCCGTCCGTACCCTGAAGGACTCCAGGGTGAGTGGAGTGCCTGCCGCTAAGAGGAAGTTTCACCACCCATCAGCCAGCAGTTCTTCCATCCTGTGAACCACCACGCAAGAGACAGAGGGGTCAGAAGTCCTGGTTCCTTACACCCTCTGCAACAGGCTCAGAATCTCATCTCAACTTTTGTCTCGACATTGTTTTTGACATGGGCTCAAGAGCTATAAAACACTGAGCCCAACACCTCCTGACTCCCTCCCTCCCCTACCATTTTGCGCTTTTTCAACAACTGGAGCATGATAACAACAGACAAGTGGCTGCTGAACGTCATCCACTCTGAATATACATTACAGTTTGCATCCCTACCTCCTCCAAAACTCCTCTCCCTGCCACCCCTTTGGGGACCCCTCTCATGAGAGTATCGCAAACAAGAGATGAACTCCTTACTGTAGTGAGGAGCTATAGAACACATCCCTCCGCAATACCAAGGGAGAGGGCTTTACTTGACCTCCTTCCTGATACCCAAACAGAAGGGCAGTTGGAGACCAATCCTCGACCTCCTCCATCTCAACTGCTTCATTTGCAAACTCACATGGTCACATTGGCAGCGATAATTCCATCTCTAGATAAGGGCAGGTGGTTCATAGCTCTCGATGTGAAGGACGCCTACTTTCATGTAGACATTCATCCCACCCACAGATGCTTTCCTAGATTCATGTTAAGCTCTGACCATTTTCAGTACAGTCTACTCCCCTTCAGCATAGCGACCGCCCCCAGAGTCTTTACCTAGATATTCTTGGTTGTAGCGGACCATGTCAGATGTCGTGGTCTCATTGTCATCCCCTACCTTCATGACTGGATCCTCATTGCCAAGTCCCACCAGAAGGTTTGTCCATCAACTTCCATGATGCTACATCTCCTCTCTTCACTGAGAGTTGGCATAAATATCAAAAAATCTGCTCTCATGCTCACACAATCTCTGGACTTCCTTGGGACAACCTTAAATTCGATCACCGCAAGAGTGTACCTGCCCAGGGACAAGTTCCAGACCATGAACAATATCATAGCTCACATCACTAGCAACCCTCAAATACTGGTCAAGACATGGCTGCCTCTCCTAGGTAATATGGCCTCATGCACCTATGTCACTCATTTGCAAGACTCCACCTTTATTGCCTTCAAGTTTTGGCTGCAGCTGGTATACTCCCCAAGCTATCATTCCATGAACCTCATGGTGACAGTTCCAGCCAAGGTACTGTCTTCCTTACTGTGGTGGACAAATCCTCATCAGGTATGCATGGGTGTCCCCTCTCTCCCTTACTCTCTGGACAGGATCATCACTATGGACGGATGGATGCCTATGAGGTTGGGCAGCCCACGTGAACAACCACACAGCATAAGGTGCCTGGACATCTTGAGACATCAGGAGGAACATCAGTCTCCTGGAGTTGCGAGCATATGGAAGGCATGTGAGTCCTTTCTTCCATTCATCCACGTTCATATAATGTCAGACATTACAACTGTCTTCTACATCAACAAGTAAGGGGGAGCAAGATCTGCTGCTCTGTGTGCAGAAGAGTCAGACCAATGGTCCATCTAGCACAGTATCCTGTCTTCCAACAGTGGTCAATGCCAGGTGCTTCAGAGAGAATGAACAGAACAGGCAATCATCAAGTGATCCACCCCCTGTCGTACAGTCCCAGCTTCTGGCAGTCAGAGGCTAGGGACACCCAGAACACAGGGTTGCATCCCTGACCATCCTGGCTAGTAGCCATTGATGGACCTATCCTCCAGGAACTTATCTAATTCTTTTTTGAGTCCCATTATAGTTTTGGCCTTCATAACACTCCCTGGAAATGAGTTCCACAGGTTGATTGTGCATTGTGTGAAGAAATACTTCCTTTTGTTTGTTTTAAACTTGCTGCCTATTAATTTCATTGAGTGACCCCTGGATCTTGTGTTATGTGAAGGGGTAAATAACATTTCCTTATTTACTTTCTCCACTCCAGTCATGATTTTATAGACCTCTGTCATATCCCCCTTAATCATCTTTTTTCCAAGCTGAATAGTCCCAGTCTTTTTAATCTTTCCTCATAGGGAAGCTGTTCCATACCACTAATCATTTTTGTTGCCCTTCTCTGCACCTTTTCCAATTTTAATATATCTTTTTGAGATGGGGTGACCAAAACTGCACATAGTATTCAAGGCGTGGGTGTACAATGGATTTATATAGTGGCATTGTGATATTATCTATCTTATTATCTATCTCTTTCCTAATGGTTCCTAACATTCTGTTCGCTTTTCTCACTGCTGCTGCACACTGAGCAGATGTTTTCAGAGAACTATCCACAATGACTCCAAGATCTCTTTCTTGAGTGCTAATTAAAACCATATTAATTTGTATGTATAATTGGGATTATGTTTTCCAATGTGCATTACTTCGCATTTATCAACATTGAATTTCATTTGCCATTTTGTTGCCCAGTTTTGTGGGATCCCTTTGTAATCTTCACAGTGTGCATTGGACTTAATTATCTTGAGTAATTTTGCATCACTGCAAATTTTGCTACCTCACTCTTTACCCCTTTTTCCAGATCATTTATGAATATGTTGAACTGTACAGGTCCCAGTACAGATCCCTGGGAGACACTGCTATTTACCTCTCTCCATTCTGAAAACTGACCATTTATTCCTACTCTTTGTTTCCTGTCTTCTAACCAGTTACTGATCCATGAGAACCTTCCATCTTATCCAATTACTGCTTGCTTTGCTTAAGAGCTTTGGTAAGGGACCTTGTCAAAGGCTTTCTGAAAGTCCAAGTACACTATATCCACTGGGTCACCCTTGTCCACATGTTTGTTGATCGCCTCTAAGAATTCTAATAGATTGGTGTGGCATGATTTCCCTTTACAAAAGCTATGCTGACTCTTCCCCAATAAGTTGTGTTCATTTATGTGTCAGATAATTCTGTTCACTACTATAGTTTAAATCAATGTGCTGAGTACTGAAGTTAGCCGTACCAGCCTGAAATTGCCAGGATTACCTCTGGGGCCTTTTAAAAAAATTGATGTCACGTTAGCTATCCTCCAGTCATCTGGTACAGGGGCTGATTTAATCGATAGGTTACATACTAGAGTTAGTAATTCTGTAATTTCATATTTGAGTTCCTTCAGAACTCTTGGGTGAATACCATCTGGTCCTAGTGACTTATTACTGTTTAATTTATTAATTTGTTCCAAAACCTCCTCTCCTGGTATCTCAATCTGGGACAGTTCCTCGGATTTGTCACCTAAAAAGAATGGCTCAGGTGTGGGATTTTCCCTCACATCCTCTGCAATGAAGACAGATGCAAAGAATTCATTTACCTTCTCTGCAATGGCCATGTCTTCCTGGAGCATTCCTTTAGCACCTCAATCATCCAGTGACCCCACTGATTATTAGGCAGGCTTCCTGCTTCTGAGGTACTTAACAATTTTTGTGCTCTGGAACTGGTGTATCAGCAGTCAAATCACTCTATCAGCAGCCTGTCTTCCAGGGAAGCAAAATGTGTTCACAGATTCCCTCAGAAGACATTTTGCAGTCAACCACGAGTAGGAGCTCCATGACTTGGTACTGTGTAATATTTTCGCTCTATGGGGAACCCCAACCAGGGACCCTGTTTGCCTCTCAAGCAAACAGCAAATGTACAACATATTTCTCCAGAGGAGCCCTAGGTCACCACTCCCAGAGCAATGCTCCGCTTCTTACTTGGTCGGATCAGTTCAACTATGCCTCCCTAAACTACTGCTTCTTCCATGAGTTCAGTGCAAAATCCGTCTGGACAGAGTGAGAGTCATCCTGATCATAGAATCATAGACTCACAGGACTGGAAGGGACCTCGAGAGGTCATCTAGTCCAGTCGACTGCACTGCTGGCAGGACTAAGTATTATCTAGACCAGTGGCATGGGAACACTTTGAATATTGGGGGTGCTGAAAGCCAGTTCCCTTACCCCTGTCCTACCCTTCCCACCCCCAAAAGCCGGCAGCTGGGACCTGGGGCACAGTGGGCCAGCAACTGGAGTGGGGGGGGGCTGGTGGGCTGGCAGCCGGGGTGGGGTGGGGGACAGGGGCACAGCAGTGGAGCCCTGGCTAAAACCTGGGGGTGCTGCAGCACCCCCTGCATGCCTAGTTCCCGTGACTATGATCTAGACCATCCCTGGCAGGTGTTTGTCTAATCTGCTCTTAAAAACCACCAATGATGGACATTCCACAACCTCCCTGGGCAATTTATTCCAGTGCTTAGCCACCCGGACAGTTAGGAAGTTTTTCCTATTGTCCAACCTAAACTGCCCTTGCTGCAATTTAAACCCATTGCTTCTTGTCCTATCCTCAGAGGTTAAGAAGAACAATTTTTCTCTCTCCTTCTCCTTGTAACAACCTTTTATGTACTTGAAAACTATTATTGTATCCCCTCTCAGTCTTCTCCAGACTAAACAAGCCCAATTTTTTCAATCTTCCCTCATAGGTCATGTTTTCTAGACCTTTAATCATTTTTGTTGCTTTTCTCTGGACTTTCTCCAATTTGTCCTTATCTTTCCTGAAATGTGGTGCCCAGAACTGGACACAAAAGGCCAGTTGAGGCCTAATCAGTGTGGAGTAGAGCAGAAGAATTACTTCTCATGTCTTTCCTACAACATTCCTGCTAATACATCCCAGAATGGTCTTTGCTTTTTTTGCAACAGTGTTACACTGATTGCCCCCTTCTGGCCCAGACAGTTCTGGTTTCCCAACCTATCTGTGTCATCCCGACCACCAATCTTCCTCCCAATGTTCCCTGAGCTTCTGACCCAGTGGAACAGCAAGATTAAACACCTGGATGCACGTCCACTCCAACTCAGGGCTTGGTACGCGGATGGTCATCATCCTTAGACCAAGGATGCTCCACAATGGTACAAGACAGTCTCTCTAATAGTAGAAAGGATTCTACTAAAAATGTTACCTAGGTAAATGGAAATACTTCTCTTCTCGGGCACAACAAAGAGGCGTTCTCCTGGAGACTCCAGATATTCCTCTCTTCTTGGACTATGTCTTTGAAGACATCAGGTTTGTCCATCACCTCATTGCAAGTCCACTTGGCAGCAATCACTGCATACCATCCACCTTCTCAAGGCTACTCGGTCTTCGCACATTCACTGACCATTAGATTCTGGAAAGTCCTAAAAAGAATCTTCCCACCTACTCAGAAGCCTGCACCCCAGTGGGACCTGAACCTTGTTCTCTCGGTGCTCGCAAGCCCCCTCCCCCCCCTTGAGCCTTTAGCTGCTTGCTCCATGTCCCTCTTTTCCATGAAGGTCAGCTTTCTTGTAGCCATCACCTTGAGCGATGATGGCAGATCCTTCATACACTATATTTCATAAGGACAAGGTTTACATATGCACCATAAATTCACCTCTAAAGTAGTTTCAGAATTTCACCTTAACCAACTCATTCACTTACCTGTGTTCTTCCCAAAACCGCATGAATGATGTTCAGTGGGCCTTGGCTTTCTACCTACAGAGAACACCACCAATCAGGAAATCCCTGAGGCTGTTCATTGCTATAGCAGAGCAAGTCAGAGGGCATGCCATCTCCGCCAGAGAATCTCCAAATAGATAGCTGGCTGAATTCTACTCTGCGATCAGCTTTGGAACCTCCCCCATCTCCTCCATGGGGTAAGAGCTCATTCCACCAGAGCGCAAGCAATAACTGTGGCATCTCTTCAGGCAGTGTCCCTCCTGGACATCTGTAAAGTGGCAATGTGGGGCTCCATTCACACATTTTGCACATTATGTCCTGGTGCAGGACGCTTCTGCTCATGCCTCCTTTGGGACGGTGATATTCTGCTGAGCCCTACCCTCCTCCTACTTAGGTACTGCTTGTCAGTCACCCACAGTGGAATATAATAGGGACCATCAGCCAAAGAAAAAGAGGAGGTTATTTACTTGTAACTAGAGATTCTTCAAGATGTGTCATCCCTATTTGTATGCCACTGTCCATCCTGCTTCCCCTCTCCTTCAGATCTGATGTGTGATGGAGAAGGAACTGGAGAGGTGGGCGGTCCACCCCGCCCTTTTTCACCTTGGTCCACATGAGGTGAGCCAGAGTGCATGCATGGACCAGCGGACACTACTTTCAAATTCTCTGGCTCCAGGCACATGGTGCACATGCATAACCCCCACTGGAATACAGATATGGAGCACACATCTCAAAGAACCTCCAGGGGCTGGTCAGTAACCTCCTTTTCCACCCCGCTCCACTCCTGGAGGCTGGTTGGAAAGTAGAGTCGCAGACAGGGCACTTGTCAGGCAGATCCAGGCTGGAGAGGGGATAGTCTTTCTTACTAGTGTGTTCATTGTGCTCAGCCCTTCCCCTGAAGAAAGTGGCTCTGAGCCTGAATCTCTGTTTGCGCTGCTTGCTGGCTTGGCAGCTGCCTGTCATGTGATGTGCAATTAACCTGCAGCAGCTGCACTCCATTTACATGAGACTTGCGTCTGCCCAACATCCACATTTCCCAGCTCAGGACACTTCTGGTGCCAGAGATGGCTCACTGCCCTCCATGAGGCACCAGCCAGGATGGTCATCCGCCAGCCTGTCTCCACTACTGCCTGGTGCTGCCACTGTGCTCCTGCTCCACAAAGGAACATGCTGGAATAGCTGGGCTTCTGCCCTCTCACATCTTCCATTTCCAGACCACTTTTCTCCCTTCCCATTGTCTACTCCCTGGAACAACCCTTCCCCAGGCTCCCCTGCTGGGCTCCTCCCCAGCCACCTTACTCTCTGATCCTTGCCTCCTGGCTCTCCCCTCCTCTCACCCTCATCCTCAGTGACTTCAGCTTCCATTTTCACATCCCATCTCCCCAAGCTCCCCTCCTCTGTTTGAAACTTCATACTCCATCGCCGCATCCCCTCTCTTTGGTCACCAACGCATCTCCTTCAGCACTGCACACAACCACCCCCTCCATCCTTCCACTCGGCTCTTCTGTGATCAGTGACATCAGAGACTCCTCTGCCAATCGCAGCCCCCTCTTCTCCTCCACTGACTTATTCGTTAAGTTGGTCCACTCTCTCCACTGCCCTCCCTTCTCCCATGGCTGACTCCATCCCATCAGCCTCCCCCACAACTTGGTTTACCACCAACTTCCATTGAACACTTACGGAGAACATCTCAGGACCACATGGGCATCCTCTCCAGCAAGGGTGTTCTCTCTTCCTTCAGTTCTGCTGTTGTCCTGGCCAAGTGGGACTGCTTCACCACGCTCATGCACTCTGAGATCCTTGAATGGAGGGAGCTATATAAATCCCAGATGTCGTTATTATTGATTTGTCTACAAGCTACAAGCAAGACCAGGAGTGGTTTCGCTAGCCACTGTCCAATACACACAGCATCGCTGCCCACTCCTAACGGCTAACAGTCTAAATAGATCAGACAAGAAAATTTCAGGGATGGGGAAGCCAAGAGATGCCAGAAGTCCAACAGTAAGTTCATGGCTGAACAAAGATTGAAACCCCACTTTCTTGGCCCCCAGTCCAGTGCCCCAGCATTGATATACTACCTTTCAACCACTGATCTCCAAGCCCTTTGTAAACATCAGTTAATTAAGTCCCACATGACCCCAGAAGATAGATAGAACGGCCCCCATTTTGCAGAAGGGGAAACTGAGGCATGGAAAGGTGATGTGACCTACTCTGTGTCACACAGAGAGCCAGAAATAGAACCCAGCTCCCTGCCTACTCTAGCCACTAGTCCATATGGTGATTCGTTATTATCAGCTGGTCACTAGCAATGATTTTTCTTGCACATGGCTACTGAATTGCTCTACTGTTGAGTGCTCCACTTCTTCTTCTTAGCTCTGAGGGACAGAAACAGCCTCCTTGTGGGAGGGCAGAGTTTATATCTCTGTCCCTGGGCAGAGACACCTCCCCCCAGCCTGGTATGGGTATTTAATGCTCACTGAAGGCAGAGTGGTAGCAGGGGTGGTCTGGTAGACAGAGTGCACTCACAGAAAGAATGCCTAGCCAGGATGCCTGCATTGCACTAGAGAAGCAGCACACCCTGGGTGTCTCTCTTTCAGTTTACAGTGGGTGTTGTGGGTGCAGGTGGATCACATGAGTTTGCATCCCCAGTGAGCTGGTTGTGGATGTACAGGATTCAGTGGCACAAGGGGTCACCTGCCAGTGCAGAGGTTGAGTCGAAAGGTCACTTTGGTATGAGTTCAGTGCAAAGGGGAGGTAATGGGCTCCTCATAATGCAATGCACCGTGAAATGCAATGAAAGAAAAGGCCATTGACTGGGGTGGAGCTGAACTATGACTGGGGGGGAGGACTAGAGGCTGGAGTCTGAGGCACATCCAAGATCTGGTTATTGGTGATGCTGCAGCTAAGAACAGGGTGGCAAAAGGGGCTTTTCTACTGGTGAAGTCTATAAGTGGTCCAGCGAGTGCAGGGGGCCAGGTCAGGGAGCCTAGAGCTGGGGGCCAGGCCAGGGATCCCAGTACAGAGTGTTGGGTCAAGGAGTCTTGTGCAGGGTTCAGGGCCGGAGGGGGAGGGGTGCTGCTGGATGGGGCAGCACATCATCGGGTGCTGGGCTGGGATGCCCAGTGCTGGGCACTGGAGTAGGGTGGCACAGTGCAGGGTGCTGGGCCAGGGTGCTGGCATGGGGCACAGTGCAGGGTGCTGAAGAGTACTGCCCAAGGCACAGAATGTCATTCAGGTTATTAGTGATGGGCACCAGCAGCGTTTTGGGTTCACATCCACCTTTCCAGCCCTCTCCCATTGTGTATGGTTCAGGTCAGGGGGAATATTGTGTAGCAGGTGAGGCTGGGGAGAAGGATCCAGCCAGGGTGCAGAGAGTGTGGAAGGAGCTGGGAAATGCCCTGAGATGAAGCTTCTTCTCCAAGGACAATCCCAGGCTGGTGACAACATCCAGCAGGGCATGTTGTGTATCACAGCCCCATTGCTCAGTCCCAGAGCTCAGCAGCACAGCTGGCCCCTCCCATCTCCATCCCCTCTTAGGGAGAAGATCTCCTTGGTCTCCAAATGCTAATCACCCCCCCCCATGTGATTCCAGCTCTCAGCTCCATCAGAGCCCATGGAAACGGAACAGGTCTTCCTCTGATCTGCACGTGCCTGGAGGTAGGAAGCAGCCTACAGCAGAGAGGTGAGGGGTGGGCAGAGGGGTGAGGGGCATTTATAGACTCAGGAGGCCACCAGTCCATCCCCCTGCCCCAGCAGGGTTAATTATCCCTGGGCCATCCCTGCTGGGCTGAACTCTAGAGGCACATCTCCTCCAGGCCTGAAATGCCACCCAGGGCTGGCGGAAGAGGTACTCTTTGGATGGACTGCTAAGCAAGGGGTCTGCTAGGCATGTTTGTGAAGAGTGACACCAAACGAGGGCAGGGTGGGGGACCCCTTGCCTCCCCCAGCCAAAGGGCCCTTCCTAGGGAGATGCTGGCAGGAGTCCCCCAGCTCCAGTCTGTGTGTAGGGTTGGGGTGCCAGGCTCTCCCATGCCCAGGGCTCTGTCTGGGTCTTAGCAGGGAGGTTTGCCTGACTCTGTAGGGGGAATCAGTGTATCGGATCAAACAGCAATGAAACCAGCTGCAGCCCCGCTAGCCCCTGGGATCCCAGCCCAGCCACCATCCTCTTGGAGCTGGGGAGGCTCTGGCTGGCCTGGGGCACAGGCATCTCTCCAGAGCCAGGCCAGCTGCCCAGGGGGTGGTGGGCATGTGGGATGGGTCCCCAGGAGCTGTTGAGCAAGACACACTCCCGAGCTGGGTGGGCTGCAGCCCCCAGGCCATTTGCCAGCCCAGGCAGCATCCTTGTCCCACAGGGAAGCCCTGGGCAGAGAGCATGGCTGGGGGTGCCAGTGGCTGGGAGAATCACCCCCTGGCCCAGCACCAACCACAGCAGGGCAGCCAGGGGCTAAGGGGGAGTCTGGCTGGGTGGGGAACAGGGAGAGCTGGTGTACTGGAGGGGGCGTGGCCAGGGCTGTAGCCCCCACTGCTCTCCAGGGTACCCCCGGCCACCGTGGCCCCAGGGGGCAAAGTGGGGATCTGCACTGGAGGCTGATGTGACCTTCCAGCCCAGCCGGCCTATGGCCCATGGGCAGCTCAGGGCCCTGACACCCGAGGAGATGCAGGCTCCATGCCAGCCTCATGGACGCACCCCTGGAGCCCCTGGCAAAGCCCAGGCCCTGTCACTGGGCCAAGGGCTCTGTGCTCGTGTTGCCACTGCGGCTGTGGCCAGACTACAGGGGCGGGGTGCGGGGGCAGGGGTGCCTGGGGGAGCAGTATGGGGCCTGAGGACAGGGGTGCCGGGGGGGCTGAGTGGGGCCTCTCTGCCGGGTGCCTCTGTGGGGGAGCCCCTAGGTGCCCCCTGGTGCCATGAGCCAGCTGCCCCCGCAGACCCTATCCCTTAGGTGGGTGGGAGCCGTGGGGCTGCGCGCCACCCACCCCCGTGGGAGCGGGACAGTCCCCAGTGGCGCCCGGCGCGCCCGGCGCTTGGGATCAGCACCCCAGGCTCGGACAGCTCCTTGCTGAGCCCGGCCGCGCCAGCTGCTTGGCTTGGGCGCCTTTGGAGGAGTTTCCAACCCGCGAGCATCAGTGAGAGGGCGCGGGAGCGGGAGAGCCCCGCTCGGCAGCTGAGCAAATCAAGAGCCTTCAGCACCAGCGCGGTGGGCAGCTACTTATGCAAGAGCCGAGGACCGAGAGGCAGAGCCCCTCCAGCACCGGGCGGAGGCAGCAGCTCCCCAGCCAGCGCGCAGGCAGCCCAAGTCCGCTCGCCTCTGCCTGGCTCCGATGGGGAGGCGAGGAAGAGGCTGGCCCGGGAGGGGACCGCTGCTTCCCAGCCGCTAACTGGTCCCCTTGCTGCCCAGGTAAGCGACTGCTCTCCATGGGCATCTCCTGCCACAAGCGCCCTTCCCTTCCCTGTGCCCGCCGGGGCAAAGCAGCCCAGCCCGTCCTGGGGGCTGCAGGAGACTTGGCTCTGCGATGCTGCCCCTTGGGCGCCTGCTCGTCTTCCCCAGAATCAAAGGGCTGGTGCTAACCCCTCTGCCCCGTTATTCTGGGGGTGGGGGATCCGGTGCTTGGCTGAGGCTTGCTAAGCCTACACATCGCCTCGGTGTCTACGCCTATTCTTCCCGGCAGATGGAAAGGCTGGTACGAGATTGTACTGGGAGCCAGGCAGTGCTGGGTGCCGGGCACCCACTCCCCATTCTGGCCATTCAGCCTCTTTTAAAGTTGAATTGGGCAGCTGGAGGGGGCGATTCACCCCAGAACTCATTTTATTAGCCCGATCCAGACTCTAAGCCTCCCTCCCGCAGTCTTCCCGGGAGCTCCGGGGCAGCAAAAATCTGCCTCCTTGCTGCTGGCTTGTCTAGGGAAGACGGGGCTGTCTTCTCCGTTTGATGCCAGCCCGAGTGGCCTGGCTGAGCAGGTTTTGCTGCGTTTGAATTATTCAATGTCCTTCGTAGGCAAGACGAAAAAGTCTGAATATGTGAAAAGGGGCTGACTGCTCCGCGTGGCTTTTAATAAACAAACCGAGCAGGCAGGGAGATTAAAGCAGAGCGCAAAGCGGGGGAGGGAAGAGAAGTGTGAAGGAATCAGGTAAAATAGAGACACTTGTTTCCTCCTCTCTCCTTTGCACAGAGTCTAGAGCCCTAATTCAGGGCTTGTACAAAGCAGCCCCCAGCCACACAATGTAACATGGAGCCCTCCTTCTGTTTGGCCTCGGTATGTTCTTTGATTTACCCCTCCACCCACACATCACCCCCCAAACAGGTGCAGGCTGCGCAGAAACGGGCTGAGGGGACGCGATTGGCAGGGGCGTTTGTTATTATTTTCTTCCAGTTTGTCAAGCCAGTCACACAATTAACAACTGACCAAGTGAGCAGAAGTAAATGACTGGCTGAGGGGAAATCTGACCAGGAAACGAAGACTTTCTTTCTTTCTTTCTTTCTTTCTTTCTTTCTTTCTTTCTTTCTTTCTTTCTTTCCCATTAGAACAATTGACCCAGGAGCGTGGTGGATTCTCCATCACTGACAATTTTTAAATCCAGATTGGCTGTTTTTCTAAAAGCTCTGCTCCGGGAATGATTTGAGGGCAGTTCTCCGCCTGTGCAATACAGGGGGTCAGACTAGCTGATTACAATGGTCCCCTCTGGCCTTGGGATGGAGGAATTTGTGAATTTCCCCTTCACCTCTCTAATTCTTTCTCTCTTTTCTACATGAGAGGGAAGAATACTCGTTCCCAGCTTTAAGTGTGTAGGTCCCAGCAAGGCTCGGAGGTATTTGCTATCTAGCTAGAGCCAGGGGCATGCTAAGAAGACAATGCTGTAACATTTAACAAATTCCTAGGGGGGAGAAAAGGCGCTCAATTGCATTCCAGTTCAAAAGAACTAGCCAGATGAAGTCTGCAATCTAATTCATGTAAAACAAAGTGCATTATTTATCATGCCGTCTCAAAAGCCCAAACTCCTTTCTCTCCAAAAAGTTGAGTCTGTTTTACAAATGCAAGAGAAAAGCTTTAACTCATTCCACCCCATGGATTTCTTTGAATCCTTTTGGGACACTTGTAAGAAAGGCAAACAAGAAATCAGAGCACATTGCTCATTTTTGCCACTGATGTCTTGTGAATGCTCAATTTGACCAGCTATTCCAAGGAGCAACCTGAATTAACTTGCGTGGATTTAAAATCACCCTGGACAGCCATCCATCAGACAATCACTGACAGACAATCACCCTCTCATAAAGCAGATCCGACAGGATGTCTATTTTGGGGCAATTTATTGAAATGACTGATGGTGTCAATTAAGCACAGGGCCTATGGAGACTGGGGCTTGCTCTCAGAGTCTCCTTGTATGTTCCATATCTCAGAAAATCACCAAGAAAGGAGCCTGAAGCTGCGGTTTCATCTGTCAGGTGAGAAGACTGAAGAGCAACAGGAGAGCTGAATGAATGCTAGCACACAAGATGTGCAGCGGGTTAGAGGGCATATCTGTTGTCTTTGCTTTTGCATGTAAAACCCCTTGCCTGCTACCTTCACAAACTGGCTGCCACCAATCCCCTTTCAGGCTTGTGCAGAATTTGGAGGGCATCCGATGACTCCAGTACAGCTCTTTGAACAAATACATGAAAAGACAAGGACCTAACTACTCCCAGAGGAGCAGGGCTGCCAACTGTGGCACAGTCTCTCAGGCCCCCAATTCCGGAAAGCATTTAAACGTGCTTCACTTTAAGTATATGCTCAAAGTCAATGGGACTTACAGATTAATAGATTCATAGTTTATAAGGCCAGAAGGGATGATTGTAATAATTTCATCAGGTCTTCCCTGTAACACAACCCACAGGACGTCCCTGAATTAATTCCTCTGTCAACCAGAGCAGATCTTTTAAGAAAGCCTCCAATCTTGATTTAAACATTGCCAGTGCTGGAAAAATTCTGAGTACCTTATTTCCACTCTGGATGGATCTAGCTTAAACTTCCAGCCATTGGATCATGTTATACCATTGTCTGCTAAATTGAAGAGCCCATTATTAACTATTTGTTCCCCATGTTGGTACTTATAGACCAGGGGTAGGCAACCTATGGCACGTGTGCCGAAGGCAGCATGTGAGCTGATTTTCAGTGGCACTCACACTGCCCGGGTCCTGGCCACTGGTCCAGGGGGCTCTGCATTTTAATTTAATTTTAAATGAAGCTTCTTAAACATTTTTAAAACCTTATTTACTTTACATACAACAATAGTTTAGTTATATATTATAGACTTGTAGAAAGAGACCTTCTAAAAACATTAAAATGTATTACTGGCACGCGAAACCTTAAATTAGAGTGAATAAATGAAGACTCGGCACAGCACTTCTGAAAGGTTGCCAACCCCTGTTAGAGACTGTGATCAAGTCACCCCTTAACCTTCTCTTTGTTAGATAGATAGATTGAGCTCCTGGAGACTATCGCTATAAGGCAGGGGTTCCAATCCTTTAATCATTCCTGTGGCTTTTCTTTGAACCTTCTCCAATTTATCCACATCCTTCTTGAATTGCGGGCACCAGAACTGGACAGACTATCCCAGCAGTGGTCACGCCAGAGAAAAAATATAGAAGTAAAACAACCTCTTTACTCCTACTGGAGGTTCCTCTGTTTATGCCTCCCAGGATCACCTTAGCTCTTTTGGCTACAGTGTCATGCTGGGAGCTCATGTTCAGCAGATTCTCCACAACAACCCCCAAATCTTTGTCAGAGTCCCTGCTTCTCAGGATAGAGCCCCCCATCCGGCAAGTATGGACTACGTTCTTTGTTTCCAGATGTATCACTTTGCATTTGGCCATGTATTGTTTGCTTGCACCCTGCTTACCAAGCATGCTTAAAGGTAAGCAATTTGTGTGTGCACTGTATGCATGTTTTCCTGCATATGGATGAGTACATGTATGTGCTCCAGTGTTTTCCTGACCTGGTCCAGATTCTGAGCTGATGTCCATCAGTGCAGCGCCATTAAACTCAAGAGGAGTAGACCCATTTACACCACTGAAATCAATGATGCGACGCTGTTTCACATCAGCACAGGATCTGGCCCCTGCTGGCTAGAGTCAGTTTTTAGGCTCGTAGGAAGTAAGAAATAAGGAAGTTTCACGTCTATCATTCTAGGATGGAAGAGCCATTTAATGGGCAAGACTGAGAGGGATAGAGCAGCGTGATACTAAATCTGATAGCAGAAAGCTAGGACACCTGGAGAAGAGAGACGCGCGAGGGAGACTCGAGTGCTGGGCATGGCTGTGATTTGAGAAATGGCTCGGTTTGTACAGGACAGTGACTAAAAGCAGAGCCCAGGTCGAGATGTACGTGGGGAGCTGGACGCAGACACTTCCTTTGTTCCACAGACTTCAGGGCTAGCGGGAAAACAAAGGCAGCTTAGGGCTCTTCAGAATGAATCGATGTGAAGGCAAATGACATCTCGCCTACTACAGCGAGGGAAAGTGACAGAATGGGCCCTAGAGAACCCCAGAATTACTCCGATTATCTCCTTCCCTAGCCCCTGCCATCCCAGGAGCTAACACACCTGACAAACATTAATGAATTGACCCTCACAACCCCCCTATGGGGCAGGGAGTTTTATTATTCTCCATGTGACCAGAGGAGAAAGAGAGGCATGCACAGGTGAAATGACATGCCCACGGGCACACAGCAAGGCAGTAGATGAGCCAAGACTAGAACCTCTGACTGCAGGACCAGTGCTGTAACCACCAGGCAATTCTTTCTCTCTGGTGGCCTAGTGGCTGCAGTGTGCAGTGCTGGGGCTCAGACAATGCACAAGAGGGACTCCCTGAGGTCACAGGGGGAGGGTGCAAGAGGGAATGGATCAGGCATGAGGGGCCTCAGTCAGGCACAAGGGGGGATTGCAAGAGCAACCCCCACTCCTCTAGGGAGACTGTGTCTAGCCTAGCATCTCTCACTGTCGGGATCACCCCCCCCCCGATGTTCAAACTAAATGTTCCCTTTGTTCCCGTTGATCCTAGGCTTTCCCCATACGTGCCACATAAACAATCCCTTGGCCTCCTTGGTGCTCACGGCCCTCAGACCTTTGTAGGCTCTTACAAGCCCCATCCTTCACCATCTCTTAGCCGAGTTCTAGCTATTTATCTCTTTCAATCTTCCCTCATAAAGCGATCCCTTCCACCCCCGGAGCGCTCCTCTGAACACCCTCCCCTTTGCCAAACTCTCTCCGGCCAGGAGGGGCTCCGGCATCAAATGCAGGGGGCCAGTCCTGTGCTTGGCGTGGTGCTCTGCCAGTCTCACCAGCTGAGAATCCAGAGCTGGATTTGTGATGTGGTCACACCACAGCTGGATGCATCTCTGTATATAGCCCCACCTGACACTGGGCCTGTTAACTATCAGATTGCACTACAAACTCATCGCTAATTCACTGTCTCCTATCGCCCTCTCAGTACTCAATGGGGAGGCAGTGTGGCCTAGTGCATAGTGCACTGGCCTGGGAATCCAGAGACCTGAGTTTCAGTCTGTGCTCTGCCACTGGCCTGCTGGGGGACCTTGGGCATGACATTTCCCTGCTCTCTGCCTCAGTTTCTCCATCTGTAAAATGGGGATAATGTCGTAAAGCCCTTTGAGTTCTATGGCTGAAAAGTGCTATAGAATAGTTCAGCACCCAGGACAGATGAGTTGTTTTCTGACCCTCCCAAACCTGCACTTGTTGGCTGCCACCACCATCTCCCACCCATGGGGTTGGCTCGCCTTCCCTGCCTGTTGGGTCAGCATGGTCGTGGCTATGTGCTCCCCACCTGCCGTGCACTTCCCCCTGCTGTGCTGCAGAGTGAGAGGCACTGGGACGCCTCGGCACACTCACGCCATAGCACACACAGCGCAGCAAGGTGGCAGCCACCAACAGGAGCAGGACATGCATCTGCCACTGCGCCAACCCTATGAGTAGGACAAGGCAGACCTGACCCTGCTGGGCCGTGGTGCTCAGGGATGGAATCTGACCCACCTTGACACTGAGACGTAGAGGCAAGGACATGGTGCTGGCTGGCTGGGCGCTGATCCGCTTGGTAATGGCAGAAAGGATACAGCTCGCCAGTTGCAGGCGCTTAGCGAAAAAGGCAAGCTCTGTCAGCTGCTATTTGACAGCAAACTTCTGATGCCAGAGCCGACAGTGGCTGTAGGGGCCAGAGCCGCGGCTGTAAGCCAAGCAGGCACCAGTGAAAGCCAGGGCTGCCTGGGATGAGAGGGGCACTCATCTCCACCCTCGATTATTAGTGCGCTCAGCCCCTGTCGGGAGCCCACAGCCCTGGAGGTGTGTGATTTGGAGACACTTTGCCTGAGCTCCCCCCACCTCCCTCATGCTCCCTGTCTCTCTGCCTGGCTGGCCCCGTCTCTCAGCCATTACCACCTTTCAGATCCGATCTCCCATTTCCTGAGTGGTTCTGCTCAGCCATATTTGTGAAAGGCAATAAAGTAATAATTCTGCTTGGATTGCCCGAGCATGCCTCGTTGCGCCATCGCACCAGGGGTGCCAGCAAATGCTTAATTTAAGGAAGCCGGCACCATCCTATTTATATCCCATTCAGCCTTCCACTCTGAAACAACCGGGCTCCAGGCCTAGTGTGCTCAGGAGGTGGGGGTGGGACGGGAAGGGTGGGACAGGACTGGGGGCTGCAATTAAAGGACCATACCCAGGTTCCAAAGAGCAAGGAGCTAGTTAGAAATCCCTGGGCTTCTAGGAGTTACCCCTGGGTGCTTATTCTTGCCTGTGCCTGCCTTGCTCAGGGTGGCTCTGGGCTGCAGGAAACACACCATCCTGTCCGTTCTGTCCCCGTAGGGCAGGGAAAGGACAAAGGATGGGAGCCGTGGGTTGCTGCAGATTGCACACACAGTCACTGCCAGGATGGGCTCCTGCATGCAGATTCCTGGACTCCAGGGCAGCCAGCCCTGAAAGCCTTGCCCCAATACAGTGAGCAAAGGTTGCAAGACTCAGTGCCACACGACAGTGCATTGTAATTTCAGTGCGCACTAGGCTCTGGCCCTCAATGGCTGCCAGGCCTGGGTTTTCCCAGCTCTCCCACTGACCTCCTGTGTGACCTTTAACAAGTCACCTCCCCCCTCTAGGCATTTCGCCGCCCCAAGCACGGCACAGGCAGGCTGCATTTGGCGGCCTGCGGGAGGCCCACCGAAGCCACGGGACCAGCGGACCTCCCGCAGGCAAGCCGCCGAAGGCACCCTGCCTGCAGCCCCCGCGGCACCGGCAGAGCGCCCCCTGCAGCTTGCCGCCCCAAGCACGCGCTTGGCGTGCTGGGGCCTGGAGCCACCCCTGGGAGCCAGGGGAGCAAGGACAGTTTACACCCACTGAGAATCTACTCCCTGGGCTGCTTCCCCCTCCCACCACTGTCTGTCTTGTCCAGTTAGATTTAGCTCTGCTGGCCAGTGGCTGGATCTCAATGAGTGGCAGCAGAATGGGACCCCGATCTCAGGTTGAGCCCCTCGATGCTACTGTAATGTCAATGCTACTGCTAATAATTGGGTCCCTCTGGCCCCGCACCCCTGAAGGACCAAGAAGGGGGCAAATTGGGAATGGAGCCAAAGGGGAAGAAGAACCAAGCAGACTTTTCTCCCCAGTGCATTTCTGTTGCAACATGATGTAGACAGCAGCCCCATCCCTAGAGAGACCCTCTGGGCTGCCGGTGACACGAAGCAGCACAAACTGAGCTGGAGAGACCCACTGGATTTTGTCTGTGGCCTGGAGCCTGGAAAAGGGCCTGCCGTCTATTCAGTGCTGCGCCTCTTCTGCCTTCTCCCCTGTGAGGCCGGCTCTGCAGCCGCAAGGTGGGGCTGATGCCCACCAGAGAGAGAATCAATTGCCAGCCCAGGTGCAGGTATTTCCCAGAGAGCTGCATTATGGAAAGCAGCTGCCACTGGCATCACTGGGCTGCTCTGGTGCTGAAAATTCTTTCTTTCTTTCTTTCTTTCTCATTTCTAGTAGGCCCATCACCATAACACCCAGCCACCCTCTATTCCCATGTGTCCTTCTTCACGCTGGAGCCAGGCCTTCCCACCTTGCTCATTAGCATCAAGGCAAGAGGATCAGCGCTTCATTAGCGAATCTCCGTGGGATCTGTAGTGCCAGTGCCAAGCGTGTCAGACTTGTGCAACCCCATTCACTTCCTGATGGCCCTGGCTGGCTTGTGGGAGACAAGCATGTGTCCCATCCCCCCACCCGGCGTGCTCCACCCACAAGCATTGTTCCTCTAATGCCTTCTCCAGCAGTTGAGAAAGGGTCCTGAGGACTAGCCTAGTGAACCACGGAGAAGAACGTGTTGTTTGGTGGCTGAGGTGGGATCCGGAACAAGCTTTCCTTATCTCGCTGCCACACAACTTTCGGGGCCTGATTCTGCTCTCACTTGCCTCAGTTTTACACCAGTGTCATGACATTGACTTCAGTGGTGGTCACCCCTGACTTACACTGGAGTAACTGAGAGCAGACTCAGACTCTCCTCCGCTCCACTCCCCATCCTCACTTCTCTCTCGCTTGTCAGTGCCTCTTAGCCCCGCTCCCTTGGCTAGTCTTTAACGCCAAGAGGCACTTTGGGGACACAGGGCCAGATCCACAGTGTGGCTCTGTTGACTTCAATGCAGATTAAATGTGTGACTGCCCAGACACTGTGCCAGCTCACACCAGCTGTAGAACTGGCCCTCTCTTTATGGGGAGGACGCTCTGCAAGAGAAGGGGTGTGAGCGGCATTGACTCTACTGGTTTAACATCAGTATTTAGGCCCAGGGCCAGAGAAGAGCCAAAATCACTGGAACCTAGCCAAGCCACAGGGAAGTGGGGATGCTAGCTCTGCGGCACGTCTGCCTCATCCCTGGGAACACACTGGCACTAAGCAGGGGCATTCCTCTGGGGAATCTGAGGGCAGGAGTTGGTTGATCAGGGGAGCAGCTGCCCTCTGTGACATGACCTTGTGCTGATTTCCCATTAGATATGGGAGGGCGGCTAATGCTAGACCTGGGTGGAACGTTAGGGTCAAAACCTTTCGGTTGAAAAATTCATTTTTTCTATAACAAACCATTTGCTGGAACTGGAATGCAATGTTTCAGTTTGATCAAAGCAAAACATTCTGATCAACCCCAAATGAAATCTTTTCAGCAATGCAGAAGAGAAGAATGAGGGGGGGTTTGATAGCTGCTTTCAACTACCTCAAAGGGGGTTCCAAAGAGGATGGATCTTGACTGTTCTGAGTGGTAGCAGATGACAGAACAAGGAGTAACGGTCTCAAGTTGCAGCGGGGGAGATCTAGGTTGGATATTAGGAAACACTATTTCACTAGGAGGGTGGTGAAGCACTGGAATGGGTTACCTAGGGAGGTGGTAGAAGCTCCTTCCTTAGAGGTTTTTAAGGTCAGGCTTGACAAAGCCCTGGCTGGGATGATTTAGTTGGGAATTGGTCCTGCTTTGAGCAGGGGGTTGGACTAGATGACCTGCTGAGGTCCCTTCCAACCCTGATATTCTATGATTCTATGATTTGGCAGGACATTTTAAAAATGGTTTGGGGTCATTTTGGAATGAGAAAAAAAGGGCAATTAAGGAATTGCCCTTGAAATGGAAAATCCAGTTGCCTTCCAGCTGTAGCTGATGCTGCTCCAAGAGATGGTGTGTTGCCCACCAGCAGGGGGTGACGGGGCACAGCAGCTGGTTAACAGCACCCAGCCTGTTTGGGACAGGAAGTGAAGAACTGCTGGAGGAATTTCCAAGGAGGCAGAAGCGGACAATGACCAGAGTTGTGTTTAGCCTGGACACCTGAACTAATGCCCCTGCTCTTCTGAAAAACCTCCAGAGGACTCCACTGACCATGGCTGGTGGCCAGGGCCTGGGCTTGATGTCTCACACTAAAGACAGCAACACAGTGTCCCCTGCCGGATGTTGGCTCCGCTCTTCCGGAGAGAGGCTCACTAACCCTGCCCGCTGCTTGCTCTGCAGAGCTCCCCTAAGACAGGTACTGGCCAGACCCAACCCGCCTTCGGTTGACACAACCTTTGGCTGTCGTTTGGAGTCACCCATTCAGGGCATGGCTTATCAGCTGGAATGGTGTCTACCTCCAGCCTCGACTCTTGGGAGACCCTGCTTCATAGCTGGTCCATGTCATTTCAGGAGCAGGGAAGCCTGCAACTGTCTCCCTTTTGGCTGTGCTGTCTCTGGGTATGTTTACATTGCAATTAGACACCAGTGCCAGCTGGCTCGGGTTGCAGGGCTGTTTAATTGTGGTGTAGATGCTGGGGCTCAGGCTGCAGCCCTTGCTCTGGGACCCTCCCACCGTCAGCCCAAGCCTGAACCTCTGCACTGCAATTAAACAGCCCCTGAGCCAGCTGCACAGGCCAGCTGCAGGTTTTAATTGCAGTATAGACCTAGCCTCTGTAGTCAACAGTCTTCTTCCTGTTCCCCACCCCTTCCTGGGCGGGGCTTTCCCTTTTTCAGCTCCCCTGCTCCAGGCCGTACAGGTGTGCCTGGTTAGTGCTGGCTGAGCCCAGATGAGCTCATTAGCCTCCTCTCTGCTAGAGGACTGAGGACATCTGTGAGCGTTTCTGTGTGTACATGTCCATGCATGTGCGTGAACACAGATGGAGTGACGAATCCAAGACAGTGTTCTATGGGTTCAATAGGTCAGTCCGATACCCAGGAAAATCCAAACTGGCTGCGGTCGTCTTGCTTGGTTCATGATTGTTTCATGTTACTGCTAAATTGCTGGCAGAGTTTAGCATTTAACTATTCATGGGCTGATCCTCTTTGCAACTGGCCTGCTCCACACATGGGTTTCATACCCGGATCACTCTTTCCCTGAGGGGTGAGAGTTCTTGCCCAGTACAGCCTTTAGTGTGGACATGTTATATTGGCATACAGGGGGGGCCTACCCCAATATAGGTGATTGCCCCTTCCTGTATGCACCGTTATATTGGTATCATTACCTCCACATGAGGGGGTTGTATTGCTTAAACTACCCCAATACTGTTAAAGGCAGCAACACCCTTTGTGTGTAGACAAGTCTGAATGATCGTTTACAGCATTAGAAGTGGAGAGCAGAGAAGCCTGCTGCCAGCTCCTGGCATTCAAGCATGTGAGGGAAGGGGGTTCAGGTTGGCAAGAAGAAGGAGGCGGTGAGGAAGGAAAAACAGAGGCTGCAGGATGAGGAGAACTGCAGGAATGAGGGAGAAAAGTGGAGTATAGAGGAGAAAGAAAAGCTAACTGGAGAGAAATCCTAGAACCAAAGGGTTAGAAGGGCCTGCAAGGGTCATCTGGTTTAACCCCCTGCCAAGACGCAGGATTTGCTGTGGCTAAACCATCAAATCCCGGGAGATCCACCATTTTCATTTCACAGAGACCCAGGAGGGCATTGTGGATGCTTCTGTTCTCCGCTCGTGTTTGCTGGCCTGCTGCTGCTGTTTCCTGCCCCTAGTGGGTGCCTGGCTGCAAAAGAGAAGAGCTGCTTGGAAAAGGCTCCCATCCATTTTTAACCAGGAATTTTGAAAAAAAATAATTAAAAACAATTCCCTACAAAAAAAGTTCCATTATTTTGCTGGAAAATGGATGTGTTTTCAGGTTTCAAAACCTGCTTTTGTCAACGTGTTCAGCGTTTGGGGAAGGCATTGGCTTTTCAAAAACCAAATGTTGATGTTTTTTGAAAACTGAAATATTCTACTTGAAAGATTTTCAGCTGAGAGCTTCTTGTTGGGGGGCAGGGAAGGAAAATGTTGATAGAAAACCCTGCAAAAAATGTTCATTTTTCCTTTTAAAGCCATTTTCCAACCTCCTCTACAGCTTGGCGGCTAGTTGTCGCATTGCATCCGCATCCACCCCACTTGTGGGTGAAAATCCCAGTCTGTCTGAACACACCCCTCACCTTGGGGGCATTATGGTTTTACCCATCCCTGTGTGAGTCACTGGCAGCAGCACTGAACCTAGGACTCCTGGATCTTAGTGCCTATATTGAGTGAGCTGAAGGACCCAGTTCTCTTAGCCAAGGTTGTTGCAGGCTATTTAACCTCTATTTGTGGCCCAACCACTGCTAGAGGGGGACAGAGCACCACACAAAGTGGGGGTGCAACCACTGCATCCCTCCTCTGAAAACTTGCTCCAGTATGTCCCAGCAAGATCACCTCGTGGAAGTACACTATCCAACTGAAGACAACGCAAGGGTAGCGCCTGGGCTCTGGACGGTTCGGCTGGCTGGTGTTTTCTTCGTGCTATAGAACATGGTGACACCCCCAGTTCCTGGGAGGAGCGTGCGCCAGGAGCGCCGGGAGGGAGCCGGATTGTGTGCCCCGCGTGGCTCAGTGGAATTCAGCTGGCAGGTTGGAGGAGCCGGGGCCTGTCTGTCGGCAGGCAGAGAACTGCCTGTTTGCAAGTTGTAAACATTTATAATTGACGAGCCTTGTAGGAAGAAATGTGTAAACAGCAAGGAGTGCGAAAGGCGTGTGATTCGGGGTGAGCTGAGCAGGTGTTTGCAACTCAGAGTGCATGCAAACAAACAGCACAGCAAATGGGGATGTGTGAAGTCTGAGGAAAGCAGAGACTCCACTCCTAGCTGAGTGCAGGATTCCCTTGGGATTGTCTGTGTGCACGTAATATCTCGAGGAGAAGGGCAAGCAGAGTCAAAGGCTCGGTTCACTGCATTGTCTGCTGCACAGGTGTACTAGATCGTCATGTATTAGGCTTAGCACTCATACAGTGTTTCTCATGCATGGGTCTCAAAGCACTTTACAAAGGAGACTGAGTATGACGAGAGTATAACTATACATATGGGTAAACTGAGGCACAGTAAATACTCTTCTTTTGGAGTGTATGGTGTGGGGGAGAGGAGTGCTGGATAAAAGCATTGCCCAGGAGTTAAAGAAGTCAGCTTAGGTACCAGGAAGCTGGGCATCTAAATGAAGAGAATAGAGCAGGTTGGCACTGAGTGTTTAGATGCCCTCCTCTGACAACTGCCCTGGGAGAGATTCATAGATGCTAACGCCGGAAGGGACTATGTGATCATCTACTCTGACATCCTGCCTGGCACAGGCCAGAGAACTGCCCCAAAATAACCCCTAGAGCAGCACTTCTAGAAAAACTTCCAATGTCGACTGAAGAATTGCCAGTGATGGGAAATCTGCTCCGCCCTTTGGTTAATTACCCTCACTATTAAAAACTTCCGCATTATTTCCAGTCTGAACGTATTTAGCTTCAGCTTCCAGCTACTGGATCACGTTCTACCTTTCTCTGCTGGACTGAAGAGCTCATCATCAAATATTTGTTCCCCGTGTAGGTACCGTGCTAGGCTGACCTTATGGGCATTGCATTGCAATCCGAGGTGTGACGATTGCATCTCTCCACATCCCCAAGCTAGCTGTGATCTAGCTAGCTCCAGTGACGGTGGAGCTGTGCCAGCACGGTTTGAACACCCAGGGTAGATACTTCAGTGGCACGCAGCTTCACTGTTGATGTTCCAGTAACTGGATCAAAGCTAGCTCAGGGATGTCTACACATGCTGCAGTTGCATCTTGGAGTGCATTGAGGGCATACCATAGACAGTCTGAGTCCTCTAGATCCCACCTCCCAACCCAGCTTTCCGACTCCCACTGGCACAGGGCCAAGGCATTTATGGCCACAGAGGGAGCTACAGCTGCCCCATGCCACTGGCCAGCTCTTGCCATGGAAATGGGCATTTGTGGGCAGCGCGTCTACCCTCTCCTATCCAGGGCTGGCTTGGAGAGAGGGAGGGGTGGGGAAAGCAAGGGACAGGCTGGGGAGCCAGGGGGAGGGAGAGAGCTGGGTTTTGGCTGTGTCAGCGCTCTGAGCCGTGCGCTGCACTTTCCTCTGGCAGTGGGTGATGGTGCTGGGAGCTGACAGGAACGGCCCTGCTGTTCTCTGCTGGAATTTCACCAACGGGAAACAGCCCACACACACACAACCAACCCAAAAGGAGCCTTCTGTCCAATGAACTGAGTGGCTGTGACACATGCCAGGGCCAGAGCAGGCGGTCTGTGGGGCTACAGAGTCATGACTCCCCCCAGGCGCGCTGTGGGAACTTTGCAGTGGTTCTACACAGTCAGATGCAAGAGGCCGAATGGAGTGGTAAACTAGTAGTGGTCTGAGAGCTGGGAAGGGAGGATGAGCCCTGCTGTACCATGGGGAACACAGGTGTGGCCTGACCAGAGGGTACCTAGAAGCCCAGTGGCTTGTATGTGTATTATAGTCGCACCAGGGAGTCCCTTCTGAGATCAGCCCCTGCCCCAAAGAGCTTACAGTCTGAATAGGCAAAGGGTTGCTGGGGAAACTGAGGCACAGAGGGGCAGGGACTTGCCCACACTCACACAGCACAGCAGTGGTAGAGCTCAGCCAGAAGCCAGGTCTCCTGACTCCCCCAGTCAAGCATTCAAACGCTAGACTGTAACACAGACACTGAGCGAGTGAGAGGAAGCTGTGGGGAGGGAGTGAGCAGTGAAAGGCTCTCCATGAATAATGCATGTGATGAATTTAGCCTCTTCTCCTGCTTGAGGAATCCCCGTGAGCAAATCACCATTGCCTTGCATTCATTTTTTGCTTGAAGTTATTCAGTGGTGAGGTTTTTTTGTTGGTTTTGTTTGTGGGTTTGTTTGTTTTTTTGCAAGCTCCCTTTAAGTGGGAGGGCTGGTAAGGGAGAGGTCTCTGAGTGCATAGGGCGGGCTGCAGGTGGAACACACCTCAGTGCAGAGCACTGGGACAAGGACAAGGCACTGCTCAAGCCCTGAAAACAAGGCTTACGAGAAAGCGAACTGGGGTCCGGACCTTGTGCTGGGCCTGTGGATTTCCTCCATTTCAGCTGAGTTGATTGCTGTGAATGGGCAGATGTCACATAGTATCACTTCTGTTCCCTGACTGGATGCATACCTCTGGCGTGTGAACACACATGCATGTGTGACATTAACATTCATTGTTCCTAACAATGACACTTGGCTGCAGGGATCTATGGGTGGGGAATAGTCCCTCTGCCCCAGGTGAAGTCAATCCATTTAAACACTGCATTGGATTTCAGTGTCTTCCCAGCTCTGATCCTGACGTGCTCGTACCAGGGGAGCCTTCACCAGCCCTGGACGAATGAGCCCTGGCATAGGACTTTTCCTACTGAAGCCACTGGCAAATCCCCCGTTAACGTCTATGAAGGTGAGATCAGAGAGACCAGTGATGGTGCCTCATTCTGGTCTGCACAAGAAGAATTATCTAATTAATTAATTAGACTTGGGCAGAAGTGGTGTCAACTTTTTAAAATGAAAAATAGCCTTTTTTTCAAAATTAATTTGGGGTTTTTTTCAAGAAAACATTTTTCATTCTGAATTTTGTTTTTTCAGCAAATAAACCCCAAAATGGACTTTTTTCCTTTTGTTTTTTAGTAAAAACGTGAGGCAATATGTTTACCAAAACCCAAACAATTGTTGGTTTTTAAATTTTCATGGGAAAACTCAAACATCGGGGAAAATAATCTTCCCAAAAAGCTGGGGAGAAAAATTCCAGGCGTCTGTCAAAACCGTCCACAGAAATCCTTGTCATTGTGTGACCCAGCTCTGTCAGTCATTCACCATTAGCCATTCAAAATGGATGTATTCTGACAAGTGCAACACAGAGGTAGCCCAGCAGCCAAGCTCTGATATACTGCAAGCTTCTTTCCAGTGTTAGGAACTTGCTGATAGAGCGGGACAAAAATCTGGAAATCATTTCCTGGAAATATTTATTTGAATTTGTAACTGAATTACCTTCAGACGTTTTTGGTCTGCTCATTTTCCATGAATGTTTCAGCCATTGAGTCTTACCGCCTATGGGTGTGCAAGGGGGCTGTTGATCCCGTACTGAGATTTAGTGGCTTTTTTCTTGGTTGGCCCTCTCCCAATATCAGGAGAAAGGGGAAGGGCTGATAAGGAGTCAGGATCCTGGGGCTGACAGGTCCCCAGGCCACCAGGAAGAAGCCAGCGCTCTAGTCAGCTGGATCGACTGATGAGGGAGTCGAGAGCTCAGGGCCTGTCCTCCATGTGAGCTGTGGCTGCCAGAGCAGCAGCCGGAGAAGCATCAGTGTAACAGTGGTGGGTTGAGTTTCCTGTTCTCACTGCAGGGTTGTGTGCGCTGGTCTAAGAGAGAGAGAGAGAGACCCTCAAGTACCAGATTCAGAGGGGGACGTGGCCTGACAGGAAGCCAGAACAAAGGTGGTGCACGGGTTCTGGCACACAGAGTCCACACCCATCCTGGGGGCATGCCTCCGGCAGCACGTCCAGGTCCAGGAACGAGACCCCAGACTTGTGAACTTCTTGTTGTAAAGTCCAGACTGCTGCACGGAAGCTTGCCCAAGCTGTTTGCTGATGCTGTGAAGGATTTGTTAATCCCCAAGGAAACGGTTTTGGTGTAAATACACTGTATATGTGGCTACGTGATTATGGGTTAAAAGGGTGACAAGTGAGTTGGGAGTATCATGGGGTAAGGGACCCCCGTTCCTGCCCAGAGTTCTCCAAGGAGAGACTGAGGTAAACACCTAGGAACTCCTGGGCTCAGTCCTCCCTGTCTAGTCCTTTTTAGATGGGGCAGGGAGGGAAAGTCAAGGTGGGCAGGTATGGGGGTGCAGTGAATCAGGGCAAGGACTCAGCTCCTGTCATGGCTTGGTTCAGCTGGGGTACGGTGTGTCGTGCCATCTGGAGTAGCTCATGACTGTGAGTGCCTACCACAGAGCAGACTGTCAAAAGCAGGGCCGACGCCCCAAAGTGGTGGTATGTTCTAGAGTTAGATTTCACAAACCCAAACTCCCAAAGTCCTGCAATAGTCTTATAATGGAGTCACAGCCAGTCCCCTAGGCACTCCAGTCTACCTTGCCACCCAGGCAGGCTGGACAATGATAAATAGTCACACCACAAAATATTCAGGTTGCACCCAGTCCCAAGAGACCAGTCACTCACCCAGGTTAATGTCTATCCCAGATCTCACACCAAAGACAATGCTGCTAGGCACAGGGGTGTACACAATGTAAACATGTGCTGGAACATTCTAATAGGATATGGATAAGTGCTACCAAGGCATGCAGCATCCCATTAGTTTTCAGGACGTTTGAACACCAAAACATTCCTACCTAGTTAACAATCACTTTGATCTAGACTAATACACAAGTGAGTGGCCCTGGTTTCTAGCAGTGAGTTTGTCAGGTCTCAGCTGATGCCTGGGCCTTGGGCAGCTCTGGCACTTGGCTTACCAGCGTCACGCTGTGTCCCTAGAGAAATAACTCTATGACAATGGGACAAGTGCCCAGCTTGTAGGTGGGCGTGTGCATGTAATTCTCTCTCTCTCTCTCTCTCACACACACACACACAAAACTAGGTTACAAGAACATTGTTAAGGTTGCAAAGTCAAGCACTGGAAAGTTAGCAATGCATGAATGAAGGTTGCCTCTTCAACCTGAATTCAGCTCCCTTGTGTGTATGCACAGAACTCCTGCCTTATTCAGGGCACAGAATAGAGCAGGGATAGTCAATTATTTTTTGTTAAGGTCCATATTTCTTGGTTTAAGTCCAGAATCCAGAGAAAATAATAATAAACCCCCCTAATAACAATAATAAGAAGTAAATGAAAGATTTTGGGGTCCATTCAAAAGTGTCTGGCGGTCCAGATTTGGCCCATGGTCCACCTATTGACAGCCCCTGGAACAGAGGGTGCTCACTGAATGAGCAGCTGTTTCATATTTTTTCTCTCCTCGTTGTTCAGAGTGTGGCCCCTGCCTTATTTCCTGAGCGCTGTTCAAACACTGCTCTGAAGCCAGAATTACAGGTCGTCTCATGGGCTGTGCTGCGGTGCTCATCACTGAGGACATTGCAATCATTCATTAAGGGGAGAGGGTATTGTTTCCATTTTACAGATGCGGAACTGAGGCACACAGAGAGATTAAGGTCAAAAGTATCTACTAATGTTGGGTGACCAGATGACAAGGGGCTGATTTTCCTGGAGTACTCAATGGCATATAGCACTTCTGAAGTGAGATGCACACAGTGACCACATGTGAACTGCTTGATTCAGATGACTTGCCCAGCATCATGCAGGAACTCTGTGGCAGAGGCAGAGTTAGAATCCAGTTCTCCAGGGCAGCGCTCATCTGGCTTAACTGTTTCCTTCACTGCACAACCCTCATTCACCCCCAGTGTGGTCCGGACACTAGTATTGTTATCCTCTATGTGAACCAGCACTGGGACCTCTTGCCAGTGGGTTTCCCAGACACTTGCTGTCAGCAGAGGAATGGTGGGACTCAGGGTTCCTGGGTTTCATTCCAGGCTCCAGAGGGCAGTGTTCTCTAGTGGTCACAGATCTTTCTACCCATTCCCCATCAAGCTTGACCCCTTCAGCCCTGTCCCCCCAGCTTGTCTTTGTCCCAGTCCTGTATCTTCCCCACCCTGGCTCCTCATCCCAGTCTCACCTAGGCAGTCCCAGTCTCCTTTCCTCAAGCTTCTCCTCTCAGTCCAAGTCACCTTACCCCTCTCCCAGTCTTTCACCCCTAACCCCAGGCTGCTTGCCCAGCTGGTCGCAGTTCCTCCATCCAAGCTCATCAGCTGATCTGTCTCTTTCCTTCCCTACCTGGCCTCCAGTCCCAGTCTCCCTCCACAATTTCCTCATCCAATCTGTTTAATTTCTCTGCCCCACCCCTCCCCTCCTCTTCCAGCTTCTTGTCCCAGTTTCTTTGCCCTACCACTCCCGATTCTCCCCCAAACCCTGCCTTCTCATCAGATCTATCTCCCTTCCCCCACAGCTCCTCCCCACGCTGGGTCCCAGTCTCCTTGCCCAGCTATCCCAGTCTCCTCTGACTCCTCATCTGATCTCAGTCTCCCCCATCCCACTGGTTCCCGATCCACTGCCCCTGTTTCCCTACATGACTCCCACTCTGTCTCCTTTCCTAGCCACACTCAACTTCCCTCCATCCTAACTCCCAGTCTGTGTCCCCCTGCCAGTCACCAGTTTCCAGTCCCAGTCTCACCCCAACTCCTCGTGGCCTCTTCTCTCAATCTGCCCTGCCCCCGCCCCCCACACACAAAGACCTTCTCCCTCAGCTCGGGCACTTGTCCCCTCTGTATTCAAGTCAAGTCCTTCTCTGTGCTGGCCGAGCCCAGAAGGGGGATCTCCAATTGCAGGGAAAGTCCAGCTTCACCCCTGCAGCCCTGGGCTGGAGGATGACCAGTGAGGATGGTATGGCCTTTAGCAAAGTTCTAGTAAGTCTCCACTGAGCATATGCGAACTGTGACTTCTTTTTTTTTTTTAAGGCTTATCACTTGGCCAAATTTGCGTGCATTCTCACTGGAATGGCGAAAGGCACATCCTTGACACAAAGGCTACCCCTCTGTTGAATGTCAAATCCCTGCTCAAAAGGGTGGGACGCTAAAGTGTCTCAAAGAAAAGGGCACCAGGATTTTTTCAATCTAGCTAAAACAATGTATTTTTCTTTTGCCTCATTCTCAGAAATGGCTGGGCTGTTTTTGCTGATGTTGGCATGGGAAATTTCAGCCCAAATGGTTGAAGTTTGGCAAAGAGGCAACTGAAAACAGGGTCTTATAATGGGAAGGATCAGGCAACCCTTATTATATAGACAGATAGCCCCTCATGAGACTATTTGTGGAAGCCAAATTTTAAATTCCCATGTGGAAAGTCTTGTCCCAAAGTGCTTGCATTTGTCCATCGCAGGGAGAGGACCAACACCACATGACTTGTTTGAGCAACAGCAAGCAAGAGAGCTGGAGTCTCAAATGTTTGTTGCCATCTGCCCATAGTGTAAATGGAGATGCAACAGGCCGCGTAAGTGGGAACAATGAATATGTTCAAGGAAGGCACTTTAACCAAAGTGGGGTTGAGGGGAGATGGGGGCAGCTCCCATCCCGCGACAGATGCCAAGGAAGCGCATGTGTAGGATCCTTTGGCTCATTTGCTCTGCATCACCCAAATTACACCCTCCACCATGCTGTTCCCTCTTCAGGGGCCTGATGTGTTGGATTTAGATAATTGCAGCCAGCTCCTGCTGGCTGCCTTCCAGACAGCATTTAACACTCACAACGACTGGATCAGACGCTGTAGGCTTCCAGCCCCGTGGGGGTAAACAATTAAACCCACTAATCAATAGCTCGCATCACCTTTCACTTCCCGCATCTGTTTCCTTTCCAGGTATTGACACTGTAATTCCTCCCACCCGCCTCCCCTGAAGCTTCCAAGTTGTGCTGCTTCACTTTTGGGCAGCGCCTCAAGCAGGATTTTCGGGGACACCAGGACAGAAACCCCATCCAGAGAGGGAAATCCCGCTGCTCCAGATCTAGGATGCGAGTGGAGGGAGATCCAGGGGTTGCAGTGTGCATGGCTGGCTCTCTGGTGGTGGTTATTCGGCCATGCAGTTATCAGGTTTTTTTCATTCTATTTGTGTTAAAATGATCCAGGGAAGTGGCACAGCAAAAATGGCTGGTATTTGGGGTGTTAAATATATTCAGCTAGATTCTCTGTTATGATCTGACCCCTTTTTCACTGCTCAGGTTGCATGGAGGGGCCAGATTCTGGCAATAATTTAGCATCTGTGAATTACCCTGATGGAGTGGGGGACACCTCTTGGGCATAAATACCATGGAGCTGATTACTGAACCAGCCATCCTGCCACCCCAGCCTAGGGGGAAAGTGTGTGGCTACACTGAATGGGGGAGGGGTTCTGATGGAACTCTGTTCCCCTCCGTTCTTAGGGACCAAAGTAGCGTAAGTTAGAGCCACCTATAGACAGTGCTAACTTCCTCCAGGATTGGCTCAGACCAGCCTGCAGGATCAGGAAGCCAGACCCCAGCTCCTTGATGTCCCTCGCCACTCTCCTGGCCCATGATGTATATTTTAGGGATGAAATTTGGGAGTGGGGCCGGAGGGGCAATTGTGCTGCAAGCTGGAATTTTGTTGTTATGGATCATTTTCCTAAGGAGCGTTACTGTTGAAATCACCATCTAACTTGACCAGGTTGACATCCCCTCTCAGTGTCATCGGTAGGGTGGGTGACATGGTGTCGTGTTCAGGATCGACACTAACTTTTAAATGCTAACATTTGTGCATGGAGGCAGGAGGTCGGTGGGCTCCCAGTGGAGCTAGCGGTCAGTGCTCCACGGGCAGCCAAACAAGGGTTAGTGGAAAGCTGAAAGGCTGGCATAAAAATATCTGAGCGGCTGGCTTTCCGATCAGCTGGTGGGGCAATGGCAAAGGGCTCCGGTTGGTGATGGTCAGCGATGGGGCGGCGGGTGGAATATTTGAAAATCAGGTTGTTTGGGGGTTAATCCTAATTTTGGTCCCTGGAAGGAAAATAGACACGTGTTTAACCAGTTTTAAAGAGACACTGGAACTTGAAAGCTTGTCATGACTTTGAAGTCGTTTCCAATGCTACCGAGTCTTTCTGCCAATTGCTGTGGTTTGAGGATCCCTCTTTCCTGGTCTGATCCTTTTCTCTCCTTTGCTTCTGTGGGCAAGAGCTGCACAAGCAATAGGGAAAATGGAGATTAGGCTGATTATGGGTCCTTGCTCAAGCTGAGCTGCGCCGTTTGCTGCCATAGAAGTCATGGGGCAAGGGCCTCTGCTCCAGCCCCTCCACTCCATGTAAAAGGGCCAGAGTGGGGTGCCAAGGCTCTGAAAGCCCCAGTCCGATCCCTGGGAGGATTTCCCAGCACAGGCCCTGGGGCATGCAGCCGTGAAGCTGTCTTCTGAGGACTCTCATGCAAGACCATGCAGGCTGGGGGCGGACAGAGCATGTTTGTGGCAGGGCCACCATAATGTGAAGATGCTGAGCTGCAGTGCAGCCATAGGGCAGACTTGGGAGACTGCCTTAATTTAGGCCCTCAGAGCTGTCTAAATTATGCTGGGGCATCTGCAAACCCCAGAGTAGCCCAGGATCGGGAGGGCACAGAAATAGCTTAGAGCCACCTTACTTGCCTGCCCTTGGGCTCAGGGTTCTGTGCTGAGCTGTTAAGAGCCGCAGCCCAGAATCACACCCAGTGGGAGTAAGGCTGTGCCAATCCGGCCCTAAATGACGCTGTGACACACAAAACGCTGCCAGTAAACAAACTGCAAACACTGAGATGTTTGTTCTCTAATCTGCTTCAATTACAGTGATCAGAGGAGTCACTTGTTCCAACAGTCTGCAAAAAAAATGTAGACAGCTCTGTAGGGCCAGATTCCCAGCTGATTACCCATTTGAAGCTGATGGCATCCCATGTCTCCTCGAAGCCTTAATTTTTGTGCCGATGGCTAACACAGCAGTGAGTTTAGGAAGTTGTGTTTTCATAGTCTCTATTGGGACTATTAGACAAATCAGAAGCAGCAAACCGACGCCACGCACAATGCCAAGGATATAGACTAAAAAAATGATAAAAGCAAGTGGAAGAGAGACTAGATTGCTCAAAGGAAGGGAATAGAACACAGCCCTTTGGCTGACTGTCCTAACAAGATGGAAAGTCATTGCAGCATTAGGAGATGGGGAGAGACTTTAGGAGAGGCTCATGTCATCTGCCTTCTTGCCCTCCACGTATAATTGAAGTGATGATCACTTGTCCACACTGGTTTTGTCACAGATCTGCTTCTGAACTGCATTAGACACAACCTTAGAAATGTGATGAACAGAATTGTCCCAAGTCGTTACACTCAACAACAGTGTGTCCTGAGATCAGAAACGTACCATTGACTTGTCTTTAACACCTTCCAGGCGAGACCTCCCCTCTCACAGCCTTAGACCCACATCTGGGATAGTCTGGGGGCCTGGCACATAAAAATAGACTCGTCCAAGCCAATGGGCGGCTTTGTATTGAGTTCAGTGGGCTTGGGCTGAAGACCCATGGAAAGAAAGTCTCTAGAGACTGTTGTACCTTCTGTTCAGCTGGACAGATAGGGGGGTCTTGGAGCAGGTAGCTGGGCAGAGGGGGAGGCGGGTGGCCTGTTGTAGAAGGACTAGGGAAATAATCATACATACAGCAACTTAAGATCAACTAGGCTCAGGGCCAGGAGTTAACAATAGCTCTTCATGGGGAGAGTGTGACAGTCAGATGGGCGGCAGAGGAGCTGTAATTAAGCAGCTTTGCTGAAGGGAAAGGTCAGAGTTCCTTTATATGGTAACTTCCTTCACGCTCCCCCCACCCCCATTAGTGTGTTAATAGGAAAGATATCCAACTCCCTTGAGATTTCCTAAACCTCCTGCCACTGGCATCCAGCCTGGTTCAGAGACTGATGCTAATGTGGCTCTGGAGCCGTAAGAGCTAGCTCATCCTTGATTGGTTTCAAAAGCCCTGGGTCTCAGCCAGAGGTCAGGGGTCTATTAGAGGAGCAGGGAGGTGTGGCCTGCGATGTGCAGGAGGTCAGACTAGATGATCATGAGTGGTCCCTTCTGACTTTAGTCTAGGGGTCTGTAGGTCATGAGTTTAGATGTACAGACTGCACCTGTCCCCTTAGCCTGGCTCTGGTATTCACCTCCTGTGCTGCTGTGAATGCTGCCTCCGTTGGGTCTGGCTTGAGCATCTATCCCCAGCCAGCCTGATCCCATGCCTGGTTCGATGCCATCAGCAGTGGCTTATGTCCCTCTGCTGCCTTGCTGTGGTTCGCTGCAGGCTGTGGTTTTGGCTCCTCTCCCAGGAGGATCTTGGCGGGGCAGTTTTTGCCTTTCCATTCTGAGCAAGTCAGTTACTTAGCGCCATACAAAAGTGTTCTCAAACATGTCCGAGTAGAATGCGCCCGGCTGGGTGGTGACCGGAAAGCCATTGGCAGCCAATGGCTCTTTGGGCGATGAGTTGGGCAGCTGTTCACCTCACTAGACTCCCCATTGCAACTGGTTCTGATGGACCCTCTTAGAGAGGCCAAGGCCTAGGAGATGGATCAGTGAGGAGGCACTGTCGAGGCTGAATCCCAACCCTGTCACTCTGAGTGCAGAAGGTGGGGACCCGCAAGGATTTTAAAAATTAAAACTGGCCACTCCAGGCTTGTATTAAACTCCCAAGGTCACAGCTTTTCTCTGACCTTGGCTTGGTAAAAGCTGCCACCACCCAAATGCAACCAAGCCCTCTTTGAACCCAGGAAGGAGCACTTGGGAATTCCTCCCTGTGGGGTGCCCTCAAGCCCTTTTACCACCCCTCCGGGGAGGAGCTGAAAAGGAAACAAAGGAAATTAGCTGTGACTACCAGCTAATCAAACAACATGCACAAACCTCTTGGGACACCAAAAATCTAATCCTGTTCTTAAAAAAGGTAAATTTTATTAAAAACAAAAAGAAAATCCATCTGGAATTTAGGCTTTTGCTAGATTTTAAAAGAGCAATTCCAAAAGTCAAGCATCCAAAATAGTTTTCTTGAGGGTTCAGCTTAAAGGTTACAAGAAAACAAAAGCATCTGGGGTTAGCACAGAGGAGCCCACAAGCCAATAAGAAATAAAATAACTCTCATTGCATCTAGTTAAACATTCTGATCTACTTACACACTGGAGTTCAGATAAGTACGTCTAGGCATGATCTGATGACTTATAATCATACCTGGCTTAGCTGCATATAGCATGGCTGCCCTGACCCTTAAGCCCAAAAAGAACAGACAAAGGGAAAGTTTCTTTCCCAATTTTAAAAAGTTCTACCTTCCCATTGGCTCTTTTGGTCAGGTGCCCACTTTTTTCTTTACCTGGGGGACTTTTTAACCCTTTACAGGTAAAGCAAGTAAAGAACAGCTACCAAGAGGAATTTTACAGCTAAGTGACTGGCTGGGTGTCCATCAAAGGGAGTTCCCCTGCCCCCCCTTTATCACAGGAACGTTGACAGAACTATCTGAGGGGAGTGTGTGCTGCTAAAATAGGTGGACACATGGTCTGTGAGCCACTTCTTACCACTAGCCCCAGGACCTACTCCTGTCCCCCATTTACCCTCATGGAACTGCACTTCCACTCCATGCATCTGATGAAGTGGGTTCTAGTCCACAAAAGTTTATGCCCAAATAAATGTGTTAGTCTCTAAGGTGCCACAAGTACTCCTCATTGTTTTTACTTCAGAGATCTTCCCATGGGGGAGAGCGTCTGGAACATGGGGATCAAACCCATGGTCCATCGAGCCTGCTGTCCTATCTCTGAGAGGGACCAGCAGCAGCTGCTGCAGAGGAAGGTGTAATTTGGTCCCATGTTTCCAGAAAAGAGTTGGTGAGAGCTCTCCTCTCTTTTCATCGTCCTCCCCCATCCATCTGTTTGGCTGTATGCAGGGAGCTCCTGGTTATGCTAATAGAACCTATGAGCATATCCAGGAAGGAACGTGTGTTTGAATAATACCCATTGTGGGGCACTGGCACAGATTTTAAAAGGGGACTTTAAATGGGGAAACAAAAATCTCCTGTTGTTTGGGAGAAGACAAGTAATCCCTGCGGGGACTTCAGTTATTGCCAAAAAATCCCTGTCTGTTGCAAACGGCTTTGATTCCCCAGCCCCCGCACTTGTTTGTGCACAGAAGGAGAGTCGTTTTTTTAATTTAAAAAAGGCTTAATTTGGAAGGGAAAAAATCTGTTTAAAATTAGAAGAAGGAAAAAAAAGAAAAGCCAACCAACAAACGATGTTGCTCAAGGGTGGAGGACACACTGTTGGCTATGCAGGGGAAAATGCTTGTTAAAAAAGCCTCAAGAAGCCTCCCACTTGATTTATTCTCAAATAATTTGTTTGAAACAAAGAATTAATGTATTTGTTGGAATGTTTCATATGTGCCATAGGAAGACGCCATGTGCCAGGTGCCACCTCCTTCCCATGCTCCCCTTCCCCCAGCGGTTTTACTGCCCACAGTCACTGTTTTCACCGTGCCTCCTTCTGCTTGCACAGCACCGGGGGAATTTGCTGCAGCTGCCTGACACAAGCAAAGGGTTGTAAGTCAGTGACCTTAAGAGCACCCTGGTGCCAGATGGCAAGGGGCCCCCTGCTATTTAACAGTAAAACTCAGCTGGCCTGACCAGCTCAATACACCTCAGATTCTGTCATCATATTTGTTTAAAAGGTGGCTTGTAATATGTCATTTGAAAAGTAGTAACAAGCTGGTCTTTAATATTGCTGTGAAATGTACGTAACAAGGCTGTATGTGGACTTACAGATACACTCTCAGATTTGTCTTTTGGAGTCCCAAGGAGGCCAACTTAGGTTTTTTCCAGACAAAGGAAAATGTCCAATGCCTCTTGGGCTCGATTGCAAATCACGCCAGATGTGGCCCAGAGTAATGGGCTCTTCGATGGCAGGAAGACTGCAAAAAGGAACATGGTGTCGGCTCCCTGGTGGACAGTGAACACGGAAAGCGAGTCCCCAGGAAGCCTCCCTGACTTTGAAAACAAAGAAAAATTTGGAGGGTATAAGGAACTGCTGAAAGACATTGGGGGTATCCACCGCTTAGGGGACGAAGGGGGAACAGCACTTTCTGAGTTCAGGAAAAGTGGACCTCTTGCGCCGGGAGTCAGGAGTCGTTGGAAATGGATCATAGGTGTGAAACATGCTGAGACAAAGATTGGAACTTGCTGAAATTAAGCTTAAGTCAGTAGAAAGCAGGTTTGGGTTGGGTTTCCTTGTCCCCATGCCCGTCTCTTCTGTTCTTCCTTAGGATTCCTTCAATGTCTGCTCCTTGTTAATAAACAACTTCTTGTTTTATTACAAACCCATCTCAGGGCTGTGTACTCAACTGAAGGGTAAGATCCTCAGCCAAACTACCAGGCTGGTGTGCGCTCTTCCTCTTTGGAAGCAGTGAACTTGAGAACTTCTGGGAGGGTCCAGTGAGAAAAGCTGGGCACTGCAGGGGGGACTCAGGACTGGAAGGGCTGTTGGGGTAACCAGGCTGGGGGAAGCCAGGATCAGGCCATTGTGCTCTGAGCAGATGGCTGGTGCCTCGACTCTGAGCAGAAGCTGCATAGCACAGAAGCACCTGGGGTTATAGGGCAGGCAGGGACACGGCCCCTCACTGGTCTGGGTGACCCCCACAAATCCCATGCACCTCTCCTGCCAGGGGCTGTTCCAGAGTAGGTCAGAGGTGTGCTATCAGGACAGGAGGTACAGATAGTTCATTCCTACATGCTGGCTATTCCCTCGCACAGCAGCTCCCTCCTCTTCACCCTGTCACCAGGCTTTGTGCTGGTTTAGAGAAGAATTCACCCTCATGGCTCCCATTGACATGAGTGGGTTTGTGCTGAGGTGGCTGAGATCAGAATCAGGCCTCACTGAGGTTTTGCTTAAGTGGGGGCTGAGCAGTGAGCCTAGGGGTTGGCCCCACTGAAGCACGTGTGTCTGATCCGCCTGTTGCCTGCATCTCCATTTCAACCTCCGTTTGCTCTTGACCCAGGCTAACAGTTCTCGATCCCTTCCCCCTGCCTTCCCATGTAGCCTCTTCAGCCAAGCTGTTCCACCGGGGCTACCTGGGCTTGTCCCCAGCTCTGCCTCTTTGAGCAGGACATTGAGTAACTGGCCGAGAACGTCCCCAGCAAGCTCTACAAGGCCGAAGTATCTCCTGCATCTCTGTGCAAGGAGCCGTCAGTCCTTCCCGCTGACTGACTAACCATTGGAAAGGCTGACTAAGGGGCATGGTGGAGTCTCCATCACTGGCAATTTTTAATTCAAGAGTGGATGCTCTTCCCAGAGAGACGCTGCAGTTCAAACAGGAGCTATGGCAGGGGAAGTTCTATGGGTTATGCAGGAGGCCAGTCTACATGATTATAATATAATCCTTTCTGACCTTGGAATCTATCTACCTGTGGAACATGATGGACTAATGCCTAGTGAGACAGTGTATTGCCATGGTTAGCGCATAAGGCTGGCTGTTGGGAGAACTGGGTTCTCTTCCTTTTTCTGACACAGCCTGGGGCTGGGCACCTGATCTCTGCTTCCTTAAGTTCTCGGTCAGTCTGTCTTACGCCCGTTCATCTCAGGCTCTCCCCAGGGTATCCGAGTGACCATGCAATGCCCCCATCAACACCAAACTATTGCAAATAAATGAGAGTCCAGGCCTGGCAAGCATAGTGTCCCTGCTGTACCAGGGCAGCTGACAGGTGCTGATTCAGCACATTCCCTCAGCAGCCCCCTTCATCCCCACCCCCTGTGCAAACTTGGTAAGTGCTGCAGCCTGGTGGGGGAATTCTCCTCTGTGCTATGAGCCGGGCTAAGCAGGGAGGGGGAATGAATCTGGCCCAGCAGATATAATGAAGTGTTTCATACTAAACACATCTCTCTAATCTAATCCCTATTTAAACAATGCTAACACACAGGTGAGGCAGACTGGTTTCCAGCTATGCATTCATCAGGGTTCGGTGTGGCCTAGGGGCATTGGCATGAGCTGGCACCTGGCCTGCCAGCGTCACAGTGGGTGGGGAATGGAAGGATCTTTTACAGCCTGAGGCTGCCATCCTTGTGCCAGCCAGGCCTTCCCTGTCTCTGCGTTGGGCTGTGCCCAGGTGTGACATTAACTAGGAGTGGTGAGAAATGAGGAGTGAACGGCAAGGTCGACTCTTTGTTTGCTGTCTCGTTGCTTTCAGCCCGCTTTCCGTCTCTCCCCGGAAGGGCTGGCTGCTCCTTCCTTCTAGTTCCTGCCAGTGGGGCAGTCAAATTGATTCTGATCGTTTCTTTAAGTCGCTCCTTGGCTATAAACAGAAACACTTTCTTCTTAATGCGGTTTTAATTCTAGAATCGAACAGTTATTAGATCAATGTCCCTTATTGAGCTGTTTTGCCTCTTCTCTGCTAAAGGAATCAATCGAACAGGTATTCACCACATGTGTAGGTGTATGCAGCTCATTTGCCAGAACACGTGTAGTGACGGGGTGGATATGCTCTGAATCCATACGCATGTCTGTACCCACCCAGGCAGAGCCACAGGTATGTCCGAATCCACACACACACAAAATCCATGTGTGTATGGATTAACATATTTGCACAGATCCCCACACATACTACACCCACATGTTTGTGTGAATCTGCACTCTCGCAAATCTATACATGGGGGGAGGGCTAGCTCAGTGGTTTGCGCATTGGCCTACTAAACCCAGGGTTGTGAGTTCAATCCTTGAGGGGGCCATTTAGGGAACTGGGGTAAAAATCTGGGGATAGGTCCTGCTTTGAGCAGGGGGTTGGACTAGATGACCTCCTGAGGTCCCTTCCAACCCTGATATTCTATGATTCTATAAGTGTATGTATGAAGAAAGAGCCACATGCATTGAGAATCTGCACACTCCCGCAAATCTGCACATGTTTACAGGCACACACAGACAAAACCACACGTCTGAATCCATAGTCATACAAAACCATGGCTGTATATGCATCCCTCGACGTATGCCAGGTGTATGTGCACACACCACACAGGAATGTAATACTCACCCATCCCCTGCCCCAAAATCCCATACACAGGCTCACTTGGACTTCATGTGCCTGTTACAAGATCACTGACATAGCACAAATATATATACATCTTGGTAGTCCATCGACCAATATATATACACACACACACAGGAAAACACCAAATATCTCTGCTCGGAACCCATGGCTCCCGTTCTGTGTGATCAATCCCCCTTGGACTCTCTGGGGCAGCGTCCACACAAAGATCTCTCTGTGGTTTGTAGCACAGCTGACCCACTGACTATAAAGTACGCAGATAGGAACATAGGGATAATCGCCTCTGAGCCATCTCTGGGTACATCTAGACCAGTGTCCTGTCTCGTGGGGGAGGGGACAGCCCCAGATATAGCAGAGGAAGATATGAGAACCCTGCAGTAGCAGATGTGGGATAATCTACTCCCCACCTAGGTCTGCTGCTGGTCTCTAACAGCTAGAGATTGGCTTAAACCCTGAAGGAAGTGGTTTAACATCCCTCTAAAATTGTTTTCATACTAAATCATTAATGCGCACGCACGGAGGAGACTAAAAGCAGAGCTACATGTACATGGTGCACACCCTGACATCCAAGCACGGAAACCACACGTGTGCTTTTTGACACACATGCCGATATGTGCCAGATTCAGCCCTGCCCACACCTGCCTGTGCAAGCCCCTTCGGACACGAGCACGGACATGCTGGCACAAACGTACTCACATGCACATCTCCTATCACACATGCACTTATGTTCACCGGTTCACACACAGTCATACAGCCCTGCACAACTAATACACCCATCATGTGCACACACCGATATACATGCTACACCTTTTCTAGCTGTCCGCACATCTGCACGGGAGTAGCTGTACGCACGGGAACATGCACCGCCCAGCTAAAGATCTAGGAGGGAGACCAATTAATGCCCAATCCGGCTGGAGGCCAGTCTGAGCACTCCCACAGTAAACAGCTGCTTAAAGGAGATTTCATTTTACGCAGCATTAACAGGCCATGGAGCTGAGTGGAGAGGTGTGATCAGCTATCAATTTCAGCGCCTGGTGCTGGCGGGCACAGAGCTTCTGCCCTTGGTGCTGGTGCCAAGTGCTAATCCTGCCCTCGGGGTGCCAAGGCGGTGAGAGGTTTTTGGGGGACAGTGGAGCCGGAGGATGTCCTCTCACAGCAGCTCTCCTCTCTGCCTGGCTTGTCACTTACTGAGGGGCCAGGCATGCCTGGCATGAGCTGACAACATGCCATTTAGCTGTGCCAGTCGTCCAAGCTCCCTGTCGCGTCCTGGGGGGCAGGTCCCACATGGAGCAGCACAGGCCATACGGGGAATGAGGAAGGCTCGAACAATGGCTTCATTGTCTCCCTGATTCTGATTCCTTAGGCCAATTCCTCAGCTCCATTCTGGCCACTTTGCCCCACTCTGGCTGTGCCAAGGGGCCGGAAAGGTGGCCGATCCAGCCAGCTCAATACTGGCCCAGGTTTGCCTCTCTGTGTGGAGGCTATGGCTAAAGTGTAAGCTCTTTGGGGGAGGGACTGCCTGCCACTGTGGGTTTGCCGCAGTGTCTAGCACAATGGGGCCCCCACGGCGCTCCCGCAGTAAACATGAAGAATAACAACAGCCAGGGGAGGGTGGGCAGCCGAAGTGCTGCTGCACTCCAGCAATCCCTTGTTGCCAGAATAGCCCATGGGGGCCATTACCAGTCGGCATAAATTAGAGCAACCTCGAGGTTGCTTAAAACGTGGGCTGAAGAGTGAGCTGGCCCCCAGCAGAGCCAAGGGTTGGCAAAGCAGAAAGGCACTTTTGCCTCCTCCGTGGTCACTGTGTGCCGCACAGCTGGGACAAACCCATGGATCATGGGCCATGCCTCTGTCTGTCTCCCTCCATTTCTCCCTCTCGCTTTGCTGTCCTGGAAGTACCAGCCTGCTGCTGGAGCTGTCACATCCTCTTGGCTCTGATCTCACCCCTTCGCCTCCCTGCAGGAAGCTGGGGAATGCTCCTGTTTGCTGAAGGGCAGGGTCCATGTCACAGCACCCAAGGGAATGTCTGCTCTAGTGGGTGGGAGGGGGGCACACGTCTCCTAGGGCAGGTCTCAGCCCCGACTGCTGCTGCCCCTGCCCATCCAGCAGCCTCTAAAGAGAGAAGGAAAAGCAAGGCCCAGTGGGGAGGGGGAATCTCAGAGACTGACAGTCTGGGGCCAGCAGCCAGTATTCCTGGAGCCCTCCTGATGCGGCTGAGCAGAGGTGGCTTGTCCTGGGGTGGGATCATGGGTGGGGGGTCACTGGGGAGGTGAGGACGGCCTCGGGGGGAGGCGGGGAAAGGGGATGAAATAGAGAACGGGGAATGGAGATGGAGAGAGGAGAAAAGTGTCTGACCCAGAGGGTGAGAGGGTGCAGGGGGGCAGCCAAGCAGACACCTACCTGCCCCAGGGCTGCCTTGTGCAGCGGGGCTCCACCTGGGCCCCAGGTGTATATTCCTGAGCGCCTCCCATGTCTCGGCCCTGCCCACATACGCTCTGGAACAGTGGAGCAGGTGTAGGTGGCACAGGCTGTCAGTGCCCAGCTGAGGGACCCATTCCAGGCCAGGTTCCTGGACAGCGACCGTCTGACCAATCCCAGGGCACCTACGACTGTCCCAGCGACAGCCCCGGTGATTGAAATGCAGTGCGAGGCTGGCATAGAGTCACCCCAGAGTAGGTAGTATTGGGGCCAGCGGTGGTATCCAAGGCCCTTGGCGGCGGGCGTGACCCCACTGCCCATCCTGCTGTTGCAGCCCTAGTGCAGGCTCCTAGCAACTCTTTCCTCCAGACGTATGACTGTCGATCTGCTACCTCTGCCCCTACAGGTGCTGAGCACTTCTCCTCCTCCCCAGGCGATGGGTCCCCACTGACCTCCATGCTGTAACCTCCCAGCTCCAGCTCAGCTGCCTGTTGCCAATGCTCGGATGCCAGAGGCCAGCGCTTTGACCAGTGCCACCAGGTGGCTCTCCCCACTCCCCAGGGGCAGGGCCATGGGGCTCTCTGTCCCCCTGTGGCTTTGGCTGCTGCATGCCGCCACGTGCCTCGCCAGCAGCCCGAACCCCAGCTACAGCACAGTGGCCAAGAAGGAGATCAGCACGGAAGGGGACCTAGTCATTGGGGGGCTGTTCCCGGTGCACGAGAAAGGCAGCTCCAACGAGGAGTGCGGCAAGATCAATGAGCACCGAGGGATCCAGCGCCTCGAGGCCATGCTCTTCGCCTTGGATGAGATCAACAAGGACCAGGGCATCCTGCCAGGGATCACGCTGGGGGCCCACATCCTGGACACCTGCTCCAAGGACACTTACGCCCTGGAGCAGTCTCTGGATTTCGTCCGCGCCTCCCTGACCCGAGTGGATGGCTCCGAACACATCTGCCCTGACGGCTCCTACGCCATCCACGATGACGTCCCCATGGCAATTACCGGGGTCATCGGGGGCTCCTACAGCGACGTCTCCATCCAGGTACTATGTGCACAGAGGGCAAGCTGGGGCCATAGGGATTAGAATGAGGGGGCATTGAGGCCCAGGCCACTGGCAGTGGGATCTAAGGAGACCTCTGTGTGGCCAGTCTGACTCTAGCTCTGGTTGGCAGGGAGTGAATGTCATTACACTCGGCTGGCTACGTGGTATGCTATAGTATGTGCAAGGAGTCTGGGGGAGAGGGGGTCTCAATCCAGATCCTGGTCACCAGGTGCTCGCATCACAAGAGCTGGTGCTCCATGGCATAGTCTCAGCAGAGAGGCCAAGGACTAGATGGCTGTTGGAGCCCTAGCTGGTGGTCACTCCAGGTTGGATTTGAAGGGGTGTGAGGTGCAGCCATCCCGTCTGTACCTGTTTGGGGGATAAGCAGGGGTCTAAGCATATGGGTGTGACCTCCACACCACAGGCCACATCACTGTCCCAGGGAATGAGCGCATGGGTTTGACCCCTGCCCACCCCCAAGGAGTGAACGTATCTGGCTTAACCTACCCTGTGTGCTCCACCCTCCCCGCCCCCAGCCTGAGAGGATTGGTGCAGCCCCACACCTGGCTCTCTCATTGCCCCTGGCATATGCTGATTTCTTTAGTGCCCAATTTACCATTTAGAAGTCAGTCTCCTCCTGACCCATTGCGGGTTTGCCCCTGCTCCCATGCATGCACACCCATGCCACTCACCACCCTCCTGCCTGTACACTGGAAAGCATCATACGAGTCACAGGGAAAGAGCCACAGACATTCCTCGGTGACACAGTGCTGGTTTGGGGCCTGTCAGTTTAACTGCAGCCTCTCCGGCCTTTTAAGAACCTAAAATGTCTCTCTGGGCTTGTGAGGGATCCGGGCATGTCAGCCCAGGCAGAGTGGACGTGGTGTGGCAAGTGGTGCTGAGGTCACACCCCATACGTTCAGACCCCTGGGATGGTGATGTGGTGCGATGGTCAGACCTCTACGCTCAGATCCCTGGGATGGTGATGTGGTATGTGGTGTGGAGGTCACACCCGTAATGATCAGATCCCTGGGATGGTGATGTGGTGTGGTGGTCACACCTGTACATTCAGAGCCCTGGGATGGTGATGTGGCACATAGCATGGAGCTCACACTTGTATGTTCAGACCCTTGGGATGGTGATATGGCACATGGTGCGGAGGTCACACCTGTATGATCAGATCCCTGGGATGGTGACGTGGTGCGGTGGTCACACTTGTACATTCAGACCCCTGGGATGGTGATGTGGCATGTGGTGTGGAGGTCACACAGCTCAGACTCCTGGGACAGTGATGTGGCACATGGTGCGGAGGTCACACCCATATGCTCAGACCCCTGAGACGGTGATGTGGCATGTGGTGTGGAGGTCACACTCGTACGTTCAGACCCCTGGGATGGTGATGTGACACATGGTGTGGAGGTCACACACCTGGATGCTCAGACCCCTGAGACGGTGATGTGGCATGTGGTGTGGAGGTCACACCCATGCGCCCAGACCCCTGGGGCAGTGATGTGGCATGTGGTGTGGAGGTCACACCCATGCGTTCAGACCCCCGGGGCGGTGATGTGGCATGTGGTGTGGAGGTCACACTCGTACGTTCAGACCCCTGGGATGGTGATGTGACACATGGTGTGGAGGGCACACACCTGGATGCTCAGACCCCTGAGACGGTGATGTGGTAGTGAGGAGATCACACCTGTGCGCTCAGACTCCTGGGGCGGTGATGTGGCATGTGATGTGGAGGTCACACACATGCGTCCAGACCCCTGGGGCAGTGATGTGGCACGGGGTGTGGAGGTCACACCCTGAGACCTGGTGTGTGCTTGTAGCAGATGTGTATACACCCATTTGTTGAATACTGAATGTCTTTGAACTCTTCCCAAGCACAGACCCTGCGACTTGCCCTGACCTCGTCCACACACTAGTATTTTCCAAGCCCTTTCTCCTTGCTGTGGCCATGACGTTAAACTCAGCCTAACTCAGCTCCCTGCCTGGGGGTGGGAGGGGGGAGCTTTTTATAGTACAGCAGCCATGTTGTGCCTTCCCTACCCCGCCACGATGCCTCCCTCTCATGGAGAGCACCTTCCCCCCACCCCCAATTCCACGCAGGTTAGTGGGGGCCTAGATCCCGAAGCGCTCAATAGCCGCTGCTCCCAACCGACACGGTACTTAGCGGCTGCTCCCAAGCCTCCCTGCTGCATTAATGCTGTAATTAATGCAAATTAATCTCTCATTATCCCATTCAAAGCCTGGCCCAGGGAAGCAGGGAGCGTGGCTAGGTGAGCCGGTGTGGCAGCCAGCCTGGTGCCAGGGCTTTGGGGCACTGAGCCAGGCGTGCAAGAAACTAAGCCGAGAGTCCGAGTGGAGCTGGCTCCTTGCAGCAGGCCTGTGTGGGAGAGCCAGTCATTAAGCAGAGCCATGAGCTGCTGCAGGGGGAGGGCCACCAGTACCCATTCACAGCCCTTCTCTCCCTTCCCCAGCTCTCATGCTCTGCCTCAGCTCTGCCCCACCAAGCACACCTGAGACTCCACCATCTGTTGCTAGCATCAGCCGCTTTCCCTCAGGCCTCCTGGGCCAAATGCCTCCCCTTGGGGTAGCTCGGCCGGAGTCAGTGAGACCCAGGCCCAGGGTGGGAGCAGGGCCCCTGGTTGGCTGACGAAGACACACAGAAAAGGAAGGAGGCCTTTATTCATTTATAGCGCCCCTGCCTCCCCGTGAGTGGGTGAATGCCAGGCAGCATCCCTACCCGCCCCACACACCTCTAGCCCCTGTCCCGCGAGATCGCGCCAGCAATCTGCCTTCCCTTCCTGCAGGGCCTTCTTTATGTACTCCCTGGATTCCCCTCCCAAGCAGATTGCTGCACAGCTCGGGCGAGCAGCTCTCCTTTCCCTTCCAACTCAAGATGATGCCCCCCTGAGCCAGGCTGCCAGGGAGCCCTCGGCCCTGAACCAAGGGGTCTGCAGGGATGGGGAAGGGGACAAGCAGGCAGTTGGGAAGGGAAGCAAGGCAGGAGAAAAGGGAGGTGGGCCAAAGAGCGGGGAGAGGCTGCAGGAGCTGAAAAGATGGGGGTACAGGAGCTGGATGGGCAGCTGTGATGTATGTTTGAAGTGCCATGAATAGCATTGCAGTGGGGCTGTAGGAAGTAAAGTGAGCATTTTCTCTTTGAAGCTATTGTAGATGGAGCAAGAGAAAAAGGAGGAGGGGAAGGAAAGAAAGGGATGGGGGAGGGATGGATGGACAGATAGAAATGATGATGGGGCCAGACAGACAGGCAATTAGATCCATCGACAGCCCAGAAGGTGGGTAAATCCATCGCTGGGCAGACGAAAGGAGAGGGAGATCGGCAGCGAGATCATTAGGCAGCTCATTAAAAAGATAAGCAGCTAATTAGCTGCAGTTGCAGACACTGTCCAGGGCTGGGGATAGAGCTGCACAGCACTGAGGAGAATACGGAGCCATTTATTAATAATTCTGGGCTTTCCTAGTGCTGCGTGTGTCTCCCCCAGGCTGCAATAAAGCAGAGCCTGCTCGCAGTCTCCCCTGGGCTGAGCACAGAGAGCTCCAGGTTTGATCCAGCTGAGACATCACATTTCTGAGGCCTGCATTGAATTAGCACCTTCCCCCACCCTGACAGCAGCACACGCGCTCCCCGCTCTTTCCTCACTGGGTGCTCTCCCTCTCTCCCAACACTCCCTTCTGGGAGCAGCAGCCCCTCATTCTGCAGGGTGGCTTGAGGACCAGTGGCTGAGTCCAAGGACAGTGCAGCCTGCCCAGCACCGGGCCCAAGGTGACTGTGAGCTCAGATGCAGGGCCAGTGTGGCCCCAAGTGTAAATTAGTGCAGCCCCAGGCGCTCAGCTCTATGCTGTGCCTGTGTAGGGGGGATTCCCAGCCACTCATGGTGTCTGTATCAGCCCCTATATGTTTCCAGAGCAGTGCAGGGTTGGATCTCTCCTTGCCTGTCTGTGCTATGCCAGACACCTTCGGCAGGTATAATTCACCTAGCTCCCCATAGCCCCCCTGGAGGAAAAGTCAGTGCTGCATGTTTTCTTGTTTCCAAGATCATAGCTAATGCTAGTCTCTGTTATCCAGAAAGGCCTCCAAAGCATTTTCACAGGCCGCAGACACCCAGCATTGCTCTCTGATATGGCTCTGACAGTGTAATCTGGATTAATGCAGCAGGACTGCTCTACTGATGTGACTGCTAGCTGGATATACAGGAACTGTGCACCAACACTGAGATGCAGCCACCTCGGGTGGAACACAGCAGCTGTTTGAAGCCATCTAGGCAAGACACTGGAGCCAGTTCAGCCTTCCGGGAGAAGAGAGCAGGAGGGGTTAGGACAGCAAGATGCAGTTACTGGTGGGAATTTTGCTCGGATGCAGAAGCTGATGCTGCTCTGTTCTTGTGAAAAGCAAGACGAGGTTTTTATCAGTCACGAGTGGTTGAGGACCGCTCCTCTGAAAGGTGGCATTGCCAGCAGCACAGTGCCCCCTATGGCAGTGGATCAGCAGAGTCACAAAAGGGTATCACTCCCCAAGGCACCAGCATCACTCTCTCTAGCACCTGTTTTTTCCAGTCTGCTGCTGAGGTTATTGCTGGCCAAGATGCTGGTTTTGGCCCAGATCCTCCAAGGTGTTTATGCTCCTAACTTCCATTGATTCCAAGGGTCCTAAATACCGTGGGATCTCTGGACTTTCCCCCTTTCTTTCACTTCACTGAAAACTCCATTAGCTTGGGGCTGAGGAGATGGTTGGGTGTCTCATAACTAGCACCTCCCCTGGTCATTCACCCACATGGCTCTAAAAGAGCTGCATGAGTCACTCCAGCTGAAACTGACCCCTTGGCAGACTCGGCATGGGCCTCTGCCACTTACTGTCCTGTAGCATTGGGCTGATCTTCTGCATAGGGGCAAATTGCACCCACAACCCCTCCTTTCTGCTTAGCCCAGGCTCCCTGTTTAATATGGACTCGCCTTGTTCCTGGCCCCCAGTATGAGCTGAGCCATTCCATGTAGTGCTTTCTTGCCTTCACGCCGTATAGAGCCTTTAATCTGCCAGGGTCTCCAGCCGTTTCACAAACGTGTCCCCTCAATCTTTGGAATTGCAGTCAGTGCAGCTGTGCTGATTTCTACCAGGATTGGATCTGGCCTTGTGTACATTCGGATCACTCCCACCACCTGGTAATCAGCCTCTTCTGCAGCAGTGCATGACAGTGGGGTGGAGGGGCTGGAATTTAGGTAACAGGAGGTAATTGCCAACAGCCAGGACCCTAAGTTTAATGAGGAATCTTTATGGACCACAAGCGGTTGAAATCTACCAGCACAGTGCCCCCTGGGTATTCACTCAGTCCTGATTCAGCCAGAGGAGAGCGACCTACTAGCACAAAAACAGGGCATTGTGCCACACAGTTCCTTCCTGCAGGGTACAGGGTTTCCTTGGCAGTCTCCTAGCTAAGGACGAGGCCAAAATTTCCCCTGTATTTCCATCTGGATGTGATATTCTCCTGCACTCCCTGAGTTAACCTGTTGGTTAGTGTGACTGTCCACTGTTAAAAACAGCTGCCATGTTTCACCCCAGAGGTGGCTGCATGGCAGTGCAGGTGAGGTGATTTTCTTATAAGTGGTTGTAGGCCTGGCTTGACATGAATAATTAAACATGGGTGAAGCATCATTTCTCAGAAGACAGGATTAAGGATGTAAATGGATCAGCACCCTGGAAACAGAGTGTCTGCACTAGCTAAGACAGGGGTGAACCCCAAGGGAACCATTTACAATGGCCAAGATAACAATCAACAAGATCAATTGGGCCCATAAAGATGATGTAAAGAGTAAGTCATGTGTGGACATAGCATGCTGTATGGGGATTGTACAGCCAATCCTTAAATGTGTGATGCAGTGTATACTAAACGCAGTTTAATCTGGAAACGTCTATAGAGGAAGAAGTTTGTTGTGTAACTTTGAGGGGTGTGGTATGCCCAGTATCCACCCTCTACTCTTGAGCCTACTCAACTCAAGTGTCATTTGATTGCATGCCAATAAAAAAACCTCAGTGAGGAGTTCAGAGTTGAGCTGAATTCTTAGGAACTGAGAGGATAAGATCTTGGAGGCCACTGGGTGGATAAGGGCTCAGAAGCTACCCCAACGTACTTCTGAGCAGATAAGGTCTCGGAGGCTACCTCAGAACTGGGCTGGTGGAAGTCACAGGGCTCTGCTGTGAGCAATGCAAAGTCCTTGAGACTAGTGGATGCAGACTGAGGCCTGGGCTCTCTAGCATCCACGGCCAGCCTGGTTCTCTAGGTCTTGGCATGGAGTAAACAGCCCCAGAATGGACAGCTGCCTATGCTACCTGGTGAGGTGCTAGATTCCCACCTCAACTGCTAGAAGAGGGCCTCATCCTCCCTGATTGAACTAACCTCGTTATCTCTAGCCTGCTTCTTGCTTGCATATATATACCTGCCCCTGGAAATTTCCACTACATGCATCTGATGAAGTGGGTATTCACCCACGAAAGCTCATGCTCCAATACGTCTGTTAGTGTATAAGGTGCCACAGGACTCTGCTGCTTTTACAGATCCAGACTAACACGGCTACCCCTCTGATACTAGATTCCCAGTGTGACCTTCCTCGCAAGGCCTACAGTGGCTTGGACTGCGCCTTTGTACGCCAGCTTGGCCTGTCCACTTTCAGAGGCCCGCTGCCTGTCCACCCGCCCCAGGATTTCACTGGAAAGCACTTCCTGACTGGGATTTCACTTCCAGGGAACATGTTTATTTCATTCTCTGTGCTTGTCTCCGCACAGAGCCTTTCCCACAGCTTTAACAGAGTCAGCTTAACCAACAACAATCTCAATGTTCAGGTCCACCGCCCCGTCAGCCAGGCTGCTCCCTGCGAACACCAGAGCCTCTCTCCGGCAGGTGTAGTGCCGCCACTTGTTCTGGATAACCAGGACTGCCCTCTGGTATTTCTTGTACTGGCTCCTCACACACCACATCCTGACCAGCGACTGCAGGAGGACGGTAGCTCTCACAGGCCTCACATACATTGCCAGTGCCCTGACCCGCCTCTCCTCCCGCTGCCAGAATGAGACCCGGCGCCACCACCTCTGGATCACCAGCACGCAGAGCGTTGCTTGGCGCACCGTTCGCCGGGTGAGCACCCCTCGCCACCATGACTGGATGGCAATGGCGGATTTCCTGCTGGGGTCCTTCTCTGGTGAGGGGGAGAGACGGGGAGAGATTTCTTTCTGCTGTGAAGAGAAGGCAGGAAACCGTCTGTTGCTACAGGAGAGGCAGCCACAGAATAGCACCCATCTCCTCATTGACTCAGAAACATTGTGCAAACTTGTGACGTAAGAATCCCATGCACTGCTACAGACTAGGGACCAAATGGCTAGGCAACAGTTCTGCAGAAAAGAACCTAGGAGTTACAGTGGACGAGAAGCTGGATATGAGTCAACAGTGTGCCCTTGTTGCCAAGAAAGCTAACAGCATTTTGGGCTGTATAAGTAGGGGCATTGCCAGCAGATCAAGAGACATGATCGTTCCCCTCTATTAGACATTGGTGAGGCCTCATCTGGAGTACTGTGTCCAGTTTGGGGCCCCACACTACAAGAAGGATGTGGACAAATTGGAAAGAGTCCAGCGGAGGGCAACAAAAATGATTAGGGGGCTGGAGCACATGACCTACGAGGAGAGGCTGAGGGAACTTCTGCAGAAGAGAAGAATGAGGGGGGATTTGATAGCTGCTTTCAACTACCTGAAAGGGGGTTCCAAAGAGGATGGATCTAGACTGTTCTGAGTGGTAGCAGATGACAGAACAAGGAGTAACGGTCTCAAGTTGCAGTGGGGGTGCTTTAGGTTGAATATTAGGAAAAACTTTTTCACTAGGAGGGTGGTGAAGCACTGGAATTGATTACCTAGGGAGGTGGTGGAATCTCCTTCCTTAGAGGTTTTTAAGGTCAGGCTTGACAAAGCCCTGGCTGGGATGATTTAGTTGGGGATTGGTCCTGCTTTGAGCAGGGGTTAGACTAGATGACCTCCTGAGGTCCCTTCCAACCCTGATATTCTATGATTCTATGATCTATTTTCCCCCATCACTCCTGTGTCTGTAATGATCTCAGCTACAGGCCACCAGCAGAGTCTGAACTCAGGGCCTTCTGCACTAAAGCGCAGACTTCTATTGCTTGAGCTAAAGGAAAAGTTCCATTATCTGACAGCAGTAGTAGGCTGCTGTCTTCTATGTGGCCTAGCCCCTAGAAGGGGACATGACACCCACTTTATGTTTATTGAACACCTTTTTGCCCAAACATAGGTGTCCATGCAGGCCATAAATAGGCACCTAAGAGACCAGCCAAAACTAGCTGCCTCATTGGGGTTGATCCAGCTGAACAACCAATCGCAGCTCTGTGAAGCTGCTGACACAGTACCATGCACACTGCCACTTTCAGGGGGCCCAGTAGGGACTTAAAATACCAGCCTGAGCCTGCAGGAAGGGTCTCCTACGCCCGCGAGGTGAGCTGTTGTTTTGGCTGGCCATAGTCACTGGAGAAGGCGGAATCCCACTAAGCCTGTTGGGGGAGATGCTGGGAGAGCGTTGGGGCCGTTGCGGCTCTGAAGGAATGTCTGGGACTGCCTCTGTGCTCTGCAGTGGGGAGTGGAAATGGAGAACCAGGACCAGCTTTCCAGGCCTGGCAGAAAAAGACCATCACAGAGAACCGGAAGGACTCCCGGAGCTGTGCAGAGAAGAGAGGCTGCACCGAGCCAGGCTCCCTGTGAAATCTGACCCAGTTTCCCCAGTTCCACTGGTCATGCTACATGTCTTGGCGCTGGCCATTCAGCTCTTGCCAGCTTTTGCCTAAGCCCCCTTTGGCTTCCAGAGTGGGGGATGTCTTTAAAAGTGATATGAAGGGAGCTGTTGGGGGGCAGATCTGTGCTGGGTGACTCCCGCGACCAGGGGCGGCTCTAGGCACCAGCGGGCCAAGCGCCCGCTTGGGGCGGCATCCTGGGGAGAGCGTCATTTGCCTGCGGCGGGTCCCGTCTTCCCGCGGCTCCGGTTGAGCTCCCGCAGGCATGACTGCGGCAGGTCCGCTCGTCCCGGGCTCCGGTGGACCTGCCGCAGGCATGCCGGCGGGAGCTCCACCGGAGCCAAATGACGCCCTCCCCAGGATGCCGGAGCCGCGGGAAGAGGGGACCCGCCGCGGGACTGGGGAAGGGCGGCGCAGCGCTCCGCGCTGCTTGGGGCAGCCTACTTTGTAGAGCCGTCCCTGCCCGCGACCCCCACTGAGCTGTGCCTGGAGGTTCGAAGTCAAAGAAATCCCACCTGTGAGATGGAGGATACTCACGTCCATAGCTGCTGCCTGATCTGGAGCGCCCAGCTGCTGCAGGGAGTCTAGAGCTGCCAAGAGCTGCCTCTGAGCATCATCCCCGCCTCCCAGGGCAGGGTCTGGGACCATGGAGTTCTTCAGCGCCTTGGCATCAGGCTTCTTCCTGGGGCTGCCCTCCAGAGCCTTCACGCCCGCCATGGAGGAAGGAAAGAGAAGAGCTGCTCAGCGTAAGGACGGGAGGGAGATTTCAGGGCTGACGACTGCAGCCCAGCAAAGGTGAAAAGTCCCTACCGCCCATCAGTGAGGCTTCCCCTCGTCAGCACCTGCCAGTGTTACCCTGACTTTCCCCGAGCTCGTCAGGGCTCCAAAAGAACAGGTGCGGGAGCTAGAGCCAGCAGACTGGGTGTGCTGCAGTCTGCCTCAGAGATAGGTGTAACTGAGAGCAGAGGTTGGCTCCTAGAGACAGGCGGACGTACACAGAGACAGGAGGAGACATGGAACTGCCCAGCCGGGATCGGATTAGTGCACCAGTTAATCCAGGGGCCGGTGCCAGCTGCTGCAGAGGACGGGCAGTTAAGAGATAACCTGCCCCAGGGGGAGAGAAATCCAATCCCAGGGCTCGGCCTGGCTGCATTGACTTTGGTGGGCATTGTCTACAGGCGGCAACCCCAGTTATTCAGTTTAATTGCAAGTTTATTCATTAGCGCCCTCATCGCCGACGGCTTCAGCCCTTCTGCAGTCAGTGCAATCGCACCCAACCCAACGGTGTTGGTCACAAAGACTGGTACCAGACACACTTAGAAAATCTTTCCATATCCTCACCTGGTTTGGGTGGAAACATAACCCTTCCATGATCAGCTTCTTTGCTCGGGGATGTGGGTAGGTTGAGGAGAAGCAGGGAATTTAATGCTGGAGAGCTGAATGCAATGGAGGAGGAGTGAAGGCAGGCAGTGGACCCCATCCTGAATAAGAGAATGCCTCACCGAGAGTGAGGAGGTGGGTGGAATCAGTCAAACCTAGGCTTCTCCTCCACACCAACCCTAGGCTTCTCCTCCAGTGGATCCCCCAGCTGTGTCCTGAGAGAGCTACACTCTCCTAGCAGGGGAGAGGAAACCTGCTCCCCATGCTTTGCCATCCTCAGCTTCTCCATTTGCCCCCATTGCCCATGGTTTCTCCAGAAGATCTACCACATCCTGCCCCAAGAGACAATCCTCTCCTCAACAGTGGGCTTGGGGAAGGGACATGGTGCCTATAAAGGGATCTGTGCCTGACAAGTTTCTACTTCTAGGGTTGATATTACCCCCCTCAACAGCCAGATATAAGAGAGTGTTATCTGTGAGTAATGCACTCCATACGGGAGGTTTGCTTTCTCGTGCCCCCATGAGGCACCTCACATCTCAGGAGAGGACCACGTTTCCCTGGGATGGCAGGAGTTCACCTTTCATCAGCTGAGGGTCTTTTAGGACACTAGCATCAGCACCCTGTGGCGAGAGCTGTGATGTTACAATGGACACCGACATCGCCAGTCAAGCTGGTCAACCCAGGTAACGGATGAGACAACAATAGACTTGCCTTGACCGCTCTGCTGTTGGTCGTTGGCTGGGTTGGAGGCAACCGAGATCCATGTGGGTCACAGACGTGGAAAACCTTGTCCTCAGAAGATATGTTCAGGGTTTTTTATGTCCTTGCTGAACCCCAGGGCACTGGGGGCAGAGTGTGGAGGGGTGAGGCATTGAAGAAACAGCAGGGAGTCAGTGGTTGTTCCTCAGGGTGACTGCAGGAGGGAACATTATCTATCTGTGGCTGGCATCTTCTTCATCATTCTTTTCTCTGCACAGCTGTGAACGTGCGCACATCTGTGCCCGTTTTGTTCTCTCTCACTTACATGCACCTGGGCAAATCCTTCTCTCACACCAGTGTCTTCCCTGGAATCACTGAGCCTTTCTCTCTCAGCTTCAGAGTCCACAACTAACCCTTCAGGGGCTAATAGCCGGTGGCTTCTTGAAGGTGGGAGGTTTACATGTATTGGGAATCATGACCACCAGGAGACTGGCTGGCTTAAGGAACAGGTATAGCCCTTCTCCTCTAAGATCTCTGGTTCAAATTTAGCCCAGGCCAGTAGTAGATGGAAGTCCTGGTGTATGATGGGCCATTTGGGAGCCTCTGTAGGACAAGATGGTGGCCTCACCTTTTGTTCGTTGTGGACGTGAGTCTGTGCTACATTGGGACTGTTTGGAAGCCTGGTGGCAATCTCAGTAAAGAAGCCAGGACTCCATGGCCCTACAGAGAGTGAAAATGCCTCTCATCCCTGGAGCTGGTTGGCCTCCTGAGGCCAAAAGTGAGGCTCCGTGAGGGGGAATGGTCTCTGCCGCTGGCTGTGCTGCATCAGCCCTGCAGCTGGCACCTTTCGTCAGCGCTTAATTCTCTTTAACAAAGGCCTGGTGGACATTCCCAGCACCGTCCTCCCCACGGGTGCCTGCTGGGACTCTGGGGGCGGGATGAGCATGTGGGAGCATGGGTGTTACCCGTAAACAGGGCGTGTTGCTTTCCATCCTCCCTGCTCCCCTGGGCTCACTGCACAGCTCCAGTGCACCTGGCTCCGGCTCTGCTCCCTGGGCCAATCGGGAGAGAGCAGCCTTTCCTGTGACAATACATTGTCCCAGCCCTGTGTTAGGCCTGCAAGTTGTAGAAGGGGTGGGGGGCAAAGGGGAAGGAGGGGAGCAATGAAATGTGCTGCCCTGCGGGATTTCAGTCCCAGCAGTGCTATCATGCTGGAAAGTGCCAATCTCACCCAAGTGGCATTAAAACTTATGAGCATGAGGCAAGGGAGCAGTGCCAATGGAGGGAAGGGCAGCAGGCAGAATCATGGCAAAGGCAGAGCTGTGCTGGCTGGTATCCTTCTAGCGACAGTTCTGGCCACCATTCTACCAAGTGGGCTCATGGCACAAACAAAGCTCTGCTGGCCACTAGCATTGTAGCGAGCAGGCAGGCTCACAGCTGTGCCAGACCGGGATTTCCCTACACACACACACACACACACACACACACACACACACACACACACACACACACACACACACACACACACACACACACACACACCCGAACTCCCTCATCTACCCCAGTGGTTAGCAGAGCGTACCTCATGCTCGGCCTAAGACAAACACTCCCTGGCAATGCTCAACTTCTGTGCAGCCAGATTCCAGGGACATTTGAGGGCACCGGGGTCAGTCAGGTCATAGCGGTTCCTAGGATGTTAGCTGCCCACTGATGGGGACAGTCATAAAGAGCACAAGCTTACAGACAGCCTCACTGCAAGCTAAGCGACCCAGGCTCTGGCAGCCCCTTATCACTTCCCTTTTCAGGGGCTTGGTCTGCCCACCTCTAAAATGGGGACAGTAATCTCTGCTAACCTTACCTTCATTTGTTTTTAGCATCACATGAGCTGGAACCAGCAAATTGTGTGGTAGGGCCCAGCTTTTCAAAGGTACTTAGGTATCAACTCCCAGAGGTGTTAGGCACCTAAATACTTTTGAGGCTCTGTGCCTCATTCCCTGTGTGACCACACAATCTCAATATCCTGCGTCCTGTCTCTCCTTCTCGTTCTAACATTCACTTGTAGCATGGTTCACATTAGACAGTAAGAGGGTAGGGACTGCATTTCCATATGCTTTTGTATAGTGCCGAGCACCATCAGGCCTCAGTCCTGATTGGGACCTTTGCATGGTCCATCATTATGGACATTAATGACTTGCCAATGCCTGGATAGCTTTTTGGAAGTGCCGTTCCTTGACCTTCAAGTGTGTCTGTTGCAAATTGTGAAAATAGGGCTGTTCTCAAGAGTGCAGAGAGCCTATTGCTAAATTGCACCACACCGGGAGTTCCAGAGGTTTGGATCTTGCTGGACTGGGCAAAGGATACCCAGCTCATGTTAGGTATCTTCCCCTTCTACCCAACTCCAGAAGTGCCAGTCGCCAATTTGGTGTAACGGAGCAGAGGTGGATAATGGGGTCATAAACTGGTCAAACAGATCTGATGAGAAGAGGGAAAAGTGGAGAACCCATCAGAGCCCCATCTGACCAGGATTCACTACACGTGAGAGCTGGAGGGAGCCACTGAAAAGCAAAAGGACGATGCCCCACTGGAGTTCACCAGTTGGCGTCAGCCTGCCAACTCCCTGGAGACTGTGGCTGTCGCATAGTGCCGCTCTCTCTGCAGGCTCTGAGGATGTTACGGGGAGGAGGCAAGGGTGGGGTTCTGCTGAACAGTTGGCAGTAAGAGGAAGTACCACTGACCTTCATCACATGACACACTGGGTGTCTCTTGCAGGGTTCTGTCCTTCCAAGTAAGATAAGGAAGGCATCCCCCAGGTGAGGCTCTGAGTTCTCCTGCCAGATCAGCAAAGGTCTGTCCTAGGTGCCTAGGTACTACTCGGATATCTAGGTAGCTCCAAGGTACCTGGATACCTCCAAGATATCTCAATTCCTCCCAGATGTCTAGCCATCTCCTTGGGACAGCCAAATGCTCGAGTACCTCCCAGATGTCAAGATAGCTCCCAGCTGTGTTTGGGAATTCTACCTTCTCCCAGTGAGGAATTGCCTTCTGCATTTTAATCAGGACTGGTATAACCTGGCACGATCCCAACTTGTGCCTAATGGGAGTCGGAGCCCACTGGAACCAGAATGTGACTGGCGGGCTGCGGGCCTGAGTGCTGTGATCATTTGGCAATAGGACATGAGAGGGAGTGAATTGTTCTCCATTAATTTGCACCTCATGTGCCTACGGTCAAGTGCCTTCAATGACGATGCCTGGTGTGAATCAATGCAGGGTAATTCGCAGTCTCTGGTGCCTTATTGCCATGAGGAGTGTAATAGTCTGTTAAAAACATATTTGTACATGTTAATTAAGCAGTGGAGATTTCCACATCATCGGGGGCTGGGAAACCGGCTCCAGATACCAGCTCTTGCCAGCCAATCAGATCACAGGTTTCCTCTCGCCTGCCTCTTTGACAGTCTGTATTTTTAATAGCCTTATTAGTGCGGATTTTTCCCCTTTGAAGGTAATGAGAATTGCTGCAGAGCATCTGGAACGAGCAGCCAGCGCGAGCTGTTTGGAGGGGGGAGGAAGGGGCAGGCGCCAGCGCCTGTTCTGATCTCAATGGCTGGACGCATGCGGTGGAATATTCTGCTCTGGCCCATTGTTTTTTTTCATTCTCCTGTTCTTTCTCTTCATCTGTCTGGGCTGAGAGATGCCTGCGCTGCCTCACAGGTGAGACTTTTGTAGGGTGGAAGTATTCTGAGATGAGTTGCTGGTGCTCCACCTCTCTCCGCATTTGGCCCCCATGTACATATTCCAATTCCTGAGTCAGACCTGCCTGGTCTTGCATGTTCTGGATTCATTTACAGGCAGTTTTTATAAAGTCTCTCGCTCTGACAGAGAAGGATTTTGTGGTATTTCAGCAGGAGGTTTAATATCTCACCTCCGATAATGTTTCTGTTGAGATCTCGCTCCAGGTTCAGCCTGGCCAAGCCATGCAATGGCCCAGCCTCTGCAATTCCTCTTACTTACCACCTGCTGGCATGAGTTCTCATTAATCATTGGCAAGCAGCGTGTGTGTGTTGGGAAGAAAAGCAGGGCCCCAAGTCAGGCAGGGGAAAAGGTTCACAAGAGGGGAATGGCCCAACCTGCTCTCATGGGGGCAGAGGTTGAGGAGAAATCCCCAGGAATGCTCTGGGACTAGAAACCCATTTTGGAGCTCTGGGGAACCCCCTTCAGTGTGCATGAGCAGTGTTTGCTGATCCTTTGGATCTAGTCTTAACTCCTCATGGATGGACTGGGATTCCATGGTGCAAGGGAAATTGGGAGGGGGAGGAACATTGAGAAGCGGAAAGTATCACCCTCCCTGCTAAAGCTGGCAGTCTCATCGTGCCTTAAATCTCCCTGCCACCCTGGAAGTCGGATGAAATTCAGCTGCAGCAAAACATCTCACTGACCACACACAGTAATGCCTGAGGTCCAGGGTCACTCATAGGGTTGCCAATCCTCCAGGATTGTCCTGGAGTCTCCAGGAATTAAAGATCATGTCGTGATGAAACCTCCTTGAATACGTCCAACCAAAATTGGCAACCCTACACTGGGGGATTAATGACCAGTGCCCAGGATAGTTTGCTTCTAGTCACTAACCTCAGCAGGTCATCACATCCCTCATGGTTGGAGGCCAGCAGTCTCGCTATGATGGAGCTATATTTTACGTAGCTCTGATGTGATTATACGTTCTGAGAGGGATGCTGTGGAACAATGGCCCTCCCTCCCCTGCCACCACGCCACATGGTGAAGTGGGAAGCAGGTGCCATTTGCATTGCCTTGGCTGTTGGTTGGCATGAAGATGCACAGATACGGAAGTGCAAACTGCCTTGGGGTCCTTCTGAGCATGGAAGCCCCCTGGGGGGGTCACCGGACATTCCTATGAAGAGGGCTGGCAGGATTGTCCCTTCTCCTTTCCACCTTGGGCACTCCCAGAAGCCATCCTGGGGCAGGAGCTCTAAAAGGCTGTGGCCATGGAAGATGTGATCATCTACCCTAAACCCATCGGTCTTTCTACAAGTAACCTACCTGTGCATGGCGCATTGGCACTCAGCAGAGTCAGGTCCCTGCTCCAATGAGCGTGCAGTCTCCGTTAGACATGATAGTGAGGGATCACGGTAGCCAAAGGGACTTCAGCTTGAGTTCCCATCTTGCTGCAGGACATTGAAACACAACAAAGTAATTATGCCCATTTCTTCCCTGGCAGCGCCCCCTTTGCCAGGGTCTTGGATGTACGGCTTCTTGTTCTAGGGCGCACCTGTCCTGTTCCTGGAGATGATGTGAGGTGGTGGGTGTAGGTGATGTCTGTGATTGGACGTCACTGATACAACGTTACACCATGCCTGGGGGCATATCAGGTGACAAAGACAGGAGAGCATTTGAATCATACATATTAAAGACCCATTCTGATGGCTGAGCATGGGAGCTTTTTCATCGATAGCAGACCATGCAGCCAGGAGCCTTAACCCCTGAAGAGCAAGGAGTGCCTGCATACATGAAGGTCCCTCCCTCTCTATGCCCATACTGTTCTCCTTTTCTTTCCAATGCCAGCTGAAGATCTGTGGGGCCTTCGATGGTGTTTTGCCTCATGTGTCACGCCGGACAATGCTGGCATAATTTCTAGTCGGGCCTCTTTTTAGCCTTTGTCCAGCAGGTCAAAATCATTGTGTCACAATGTCTTGGAATACACCCTATCGTAGAGTCTTGGGGAGGTGCCACGTTGAAATTACTTTCAGTATTTCAGAATGCTTGTAAAGTTTTAATATCCTGTATGTGGTGGTGAGAGAGCCCCATGGAAATCGGGACAGGAGGCGACCTCAAACTGATGTCAACCAACCCCCCTTGCAATATCAGCGCTGTAGTGTCCTCCCCAGCTATTTAGTGTAGTGACAGGCTACCTTCCTGCTTACACATCTGCCTGCTTTGCATCAGTACTGTACCAGGAATGGTTAGCAGGTGCTGGTATGTTAGAGGGACGCATGGGCTATGTGAACATCTGAGCATTCTAGCTCTGGCTATGGCATTGACTCTTTATGTGGCCTGAGACAAATCCCTGAATCCGTCTCATCTGTCCCACCTGTAAAATGATGGGGATCATGATAATACTTTGCTGGAATCTTGTCTCATATGTAGACTGTCTTTTTGTTCTGTGCTTGTGCAGCACCTAGCACAATGGGGTTCTGGTCCATAACTAGGGCTCCTAGGCGCTACAACAATACAAATAATTAATAATAATAAATTACTGAACGCTTGGAAAACACTTTGAAGATTATGATGTTCCGTTGTGTTCCCTGCAGCAGATTCTTCTGCTTTTGCAACCAAAGCAGTTTATTTTCCCAAAAAGAGAACAAAATATGAAATATTAAAACCAAACAAAAACAACGCAGAAGAAGCCAACAGCTCGGGATAATTGCTACTCCTTCAGAAAGCTGGAAACCACAGTGTAACAGGAGCAGAGACTGGAAGGGAAAAAAATCCAGGTCACTCAAAATAACGGACATATGTGACCTTCACCCTGACAATGAACATGATGTGACTCGTAGGGCAAGCCTGACAGGTTATCACCCTCTAGACTGCTGATAATTATCTCCCCATCTAATGTTTGAGGTGGAAAAAGGTTTATTGTTCTGAAAAATATTTTGAAAAGAAATAGCAGGGGGCTCATGTAGCCCCACTACAGGCATCGCTACATCGATAGAACGCTCAGGAAATGGAAGGATATGATTGGCTACTGGACTCAGAGAACTCTGAAGGGTCTCACTTTCAACCAATCAAAGCTCTCTAGCCTTCACCATCCCACATGCTCCTACCTTTCTGACATTGCACTGGGGTTATTCATGTTTCCATAAAAGTGATCCTGTAAAAATGGCATGATGAGGGGAGTTCCATGGTGATTGGACTCTCGTACATGGACAACTTTGCCCTTAGTCACCAGTCCAGGTTTGCTGGCTGGCTTCTCCATTGTGTTGGGGAGGGATGGGTACTAGGTTTCTTTCTTCTCTGTCTCATAAGGTGGATGTGTGGTTGGATGTGGCTTCACCAGCTGTGGCAAAACCTTTGTCCAAGATTTTCTTAGACTGAACCATTTCTGGACACTGGGCTGTGGCACATCCTTCTCCTGTGTGCATGGTCCTCCTTCAGCTTAGCCTCAGCATCCAGATGAAGAGAAACCAAATTTGTTTTCTTCAGATACTTCAGGAATGAAGCCATGACTCCCATTGAGGGCTGGAATTTTATAACTGCAGACACCCCACCATGCATGAAAAATACAGGTGCATAATCTACATGTGCAATTACACCAACTGTGCACAGTTGTGACAACTGCAGGTGCAAACAGCCAGGGAGATGTCTAAATCGCTTTTTGTGCCCTCAGTTGCTGTGACTGCACATCCACGCGTGGGAACGAGAAATGTGGTTGCATGTGTGAAATTATCAATATTCAGGGCCTAATTGGCTCCATTTACAAGTCAAAAGATGATTTTTCCAAACTCTGCCTGGTTCTGAAAATTCAGCTGGGTTCTTTATTCCATCATGGCCAGTAAAAAAGGTTCTGTGATTGTTATGTAGTGATAGTGCAGGTGACGCTCTATGAGGCCAATAGAATCCAGCTCACTCTCCACCACTGAACCATGGTGGCTCTCAGCCTTTGACTACTGGAGAGTCATCCACTGGGGTAGCGGAGAGTCATCAGATGAGTCACAGTGCTTATGTCGTGAACATGCATCGAGAGGTGGTGACATTGCATCATGATGTGATGTCACCACATATACTGATGCAATGTGAGAATGTCGAGGGTCTAATGCAGTGGTGCCCAAACTTTTCCTGTCACACCCCCTCTTACCAGTGATGGAAGCTGTCTGCACCCCCGCTCAGCAGAGGAGTTTGGGTTGAAGGCAGAGCTGGAGGCTGAACTGGGTATGGGGGAGGAGCTGGGGCTAGAGGCAGAGCTGGGCTGGGAGTGGACCAGAGGGAAGAGTTGAGCTGGGCTGGGGGTAGAGAGGGAATGAGGGCAGAGGTGGGCTGGAGGCGGAGATGAGATAGGGGCAGAGTGGAGATGGGACTGGAGCTGGGCTGGGGGCAGAGCAGGGACCACTGGTCTAATGCCTTTCTTTCCTTTCTGTTCAGTGGGCGTGGCAGACTCCAACTCTGCGAGTGGCGCTTCAGGTCAATGGAGATGTAGAGATCCCAGAATACAGTTCAAGAGACATGAATTGGCCACCGATGTCATGAGGGGTCTCCAGGGCTAAGAGGCAGAGAAGTGTGTTTGTGTTAGAATCAGCCTATAATGACTAGGAGGCACTCTGGGCTCAGAGCCATTGAATAAAAAGGGCCACTTTTACAGTCACATTTCTGATCTTACTGGCGCTTTAAAGGAAAGCCCAGAGTTTAATGCCTCGGAAGGTGAGTGGCTCTGCTTGGAAATCACTACACATTCGGATATGTGCCTGAGATGAGCAGATTCTGGACATTTTTGTGTCCTTTGCCTCTACCTCTCTTAGTGAGACAGGTCCCAGGAGCAGAAACCCAATGTAAGGGCTAATTAATTATCCATAGTAATGTCATCATTTTACAGCTGTTGATGGTATTGAAAAATGATTATTGTATGGACTGTATCTGATTTCTGTGGTCGTGGCCTGTCTCGTTCCTAAATTAATACCTGTGAATAAAGAGCAGGACAGAGCCAGCACCCCACCAGCAGGCCCCCATCCCACGGCTAAAGAATGGGTCACACTTCACAATCAGGGTCAATACCTTGCGGAGGGTTAACAAAGCATTCATAGACCTTGGACTAAAAGGTTGACGAATTGTTAGAGTCCAACAGGTCAGTAGGTTGCTAATGACCATGGCTTAAAACCTTCTGTGTAAAAAACACCTTCTAATGATGTGCTTATAACCACCTATATAACACATAATACTCAGATCTGCAACATAATTCTGACATCTTTCAATCCTTTGTTTACAAACCATGTATAAATGTACCCTTAGTATAAAGTGTACCCAAAGAAAACATATTCTATCCATCTCATTTCTAATGCACCAATGACTGTGGAATCTGGGCATCAGAGATCCTCAGATATAGGCATTTCTACCATGTTCATCACTGTGTTAGCTGAGTGCTTATAATCATAGAAATGTAGGGCTGGAAGGGACCTCAAGAGGTCATCTAATGCATCCCCTGAGCTGAGGCAGGATTAAATATACCTAGACCATCCCTGACTGGTGTTTGTCTAGCCAGGTCTTTAAAACATCCAAGGATTGGGAGTCCACAAAAAGTCCCCATAATCTTATAGATTATGAATGTTGTTGACTACATCTGACCCTCTAAGGGTTAGAATATGGAATGGTCCAATTAGAAGCCTTCAAGGAGAAGTTTTCTCCCCTCCAACCCTTAAAGGACCAGCTGTAGTTATTTCCCTGGAAACCTGCTGGGACATCCCACACTCTCTTCAGTAAATGGAGGCAGGATGCTCTCCCTCTCTCTTGCTCCCATGTACACCTTGTAACCTCACCCATTCCTTCTTTCCCCCTTCGATCTAGGTGGCCAACCTGCTGCGACTCTTCCAGATCCCGCAGATCAGCTATGCCTCCACCAGCGCTAAGCTCAGTGACAAGTCTCGCTACGACTACTTTGCCCGCACCGTCCCACCGGACTTCTACCAGGCCAAGGCCATGGCTGAGATCCTGCGCTTCTTTAACTGGACCTACGTCTCCACAGTGGCCTCGGAGGGTGACTACGGTGAAACGGGTATTGAGGCCTTCGAGCTGGAAGCCCGGGCCCGCAACATCTGCATCGCCACCTCCGAGAAGGTGGGGCGCTCCATGAACAAGAAGACCTTTGAAGGAGTGATCAAGGCCCTCCTGCAGAAGCCCAGCGCTAGGGTGGTGGTGCTGTTCACCCGCAGTGAAGATGCCCGGGAGCTGCTGGCAGCCGCGCAGAGAATCAATGTCTCCTTTACATGGGTGGCCAGCGATGGCTGGGGTGCCCTGGAGAGTGTGGTGGCGGGAAGCGAGTTGGTGGCGGAGGGGGCCATCACCATTGAACTGGCAGCCTACCCCATCCAGGAGTTTGCCATCTATTTCCGGAACCTTAACCCCTACAACAACAGCCGGAACCCCTGGTTCCGGGAGTTCTGGGAGCACAAGTTCCAGTGCAGCTTCCATACCCAGGACTGCAGCCGGCACTCGCTGAAGACAGGCAAGTTCGAGCAGGAGTCCAAGATCATGTTTGTAGTCAATGCTGTTTACGCCATGGCCCACTCCCTCCATAACATGCACCAGGCATTGTGCCCCAATGCCACCAAGCTGTGTGACTCCATGAAGCCGGTTAATGGCAAGAGGTTCTACAAGGACTTCATGCTCAATGTCAAGTTTGACGGTAAGCCCAGGGCATCAATAGGGATTGGTGGCTGAACTGAAGGGGTTGGGGTGGAATGGGCAAGGGAAATCAGAGGGTTTAACTAGGAGTACTCAAAGCCTGGGGATTTCAACTGCTCACATCTGAGCCAGACAAGCCAAACTTGCTGAGCGCACTAGGTCTGTGATTCCTCACATGATGATGTCCTTGCCCAGAGTCCTTTGGCCCAGGAGTTCACACTCTTTTCCTGCCTCTTGATGATGGACTCTGCCAGGCTGGTGGCATGAAAACGCTGCATCAGGTGTCATGATAACATTGCATCAGGACACAAACATTGTTGCACAAGGGCATAGTTAGGGTCTCAGGTTGAACATTGTGGTTGAACATTGTGTTGGGTTCAGCGTCTTCTAATTTTCTGGAGAATGACTGACTAACTGGGAGGGTTGTGAGACCATTTCCTTCAGCTGACCATCAGCTTCCCAGGCACCCTGGGCCAGTGCCACTTCCATTATTCCTTTCATAACCTATTTGAGTTTTTAATATTCAGCATCAAAATATTTGTAATAGCTGATCACATATTTTCCTACCAGCTCTGCTGTTCCTCTTGGACATCTGTCTAAACAATCAGTTCCAATGGCAGTTCTGCGAGGCCAGGTGAGCCTGGAGAATTGGCCAGTCACATCTCTTCTTCCTTGGATTCAGCATTCTTGTCAGGGCAGAGCAGTCAGATATAAGTCAAAGCAATTTAAAACTGTTCAGAGGCTTTATTCTGACGAGACTACATTGCACTGACCCCATGTACGACGGATTCTTACCCCTGGTGTATCATTTGTAGGAGACTCTGGAACACTGGTTTAAGATGCCACAGAAACAATGAGGACTCAGTATATTCCAGGTTGCATCCTTTTCCTTTGCGTTCTGGGTTTTATTCAGTCACAGGCAGCTAGGAGAGAGTGGTGCTCTCTACAGGACTGACCTGCTCCTGAGATGGGCATTATACTGGCACACCGTGAAGACCTGCGCTTGCTGGATGGAGGAGCCATCCAAAGTGTTCTCCTCCAGGCCAAGCTCATTAGACACCTGGGAGGATGATTATCAATCTATCAATTATCCAGCCTCCATCACTGTCAGATCTGGCAGCATACAGTCCTTACCATAGCTATCCTCACCACATCCCGGTGAGATAAGGAGGAGCCCATGTGTGATGGGTTCAGTCACAGAGACTCCTTGGGACTGTCACCTGATGTGCTGAAATTACTTCTGAGATCGTTTGCCCTGTCAGCTTGGGACTTCCAGAACCCTGCCTTTTTGAGCCAGACCCACTAGCCTGCTGCAACACAGACCCAGGGTCTGTTCCATACCCCCAAAGCTGAAGACTTAACTGAAAACAGCTTAGCAGGTTACCTGTCTCCAGCACCCAGACACCCAGTTCCCAATGGGATCCAAACCCCAAGTAAATCCATTTTACTCTGTGTAAAGCTTATACAGGGTAAATTCGTAAATTGTTCACCCTCTATATCACTGATAGAGAGATATGCACAGCTGTTTGCTCCCACAGGTATTAATCACTTACTCTGTGTTTATTAATAAACAAAAGTGATTTTATTAAGTATGAAAAGTAGGATTTAAGTGGTTTCAAGTAATAACAGATAGAACAAAGTAAGTTACCAAGCAAAATAAAGCAAAACCAAGCAAGTCTAAGCCTAATACATTAAGAAACTGATTACAAGTAATATCTCACCCTCAGAGATGTTCCAATAAGCTTCTTTCACCGACTAGACTCCTTCCTAGAATCCTTTCCCCAGGTACAGTCCTTGTTAGTTCCAGCAGACATCCCAGGTGGTAAGCAGGGGTTTTCTCATGACTGGCAGTCCCTTATGTCCTGCTCCACCCCTTTTATAGCTTTAATACAAGGCGGGAATCTTTTGTCTTTGCTTGTCCCCACCCCGGCCTCATCAATGGAAAAGTACAAGGATTAAAATGGATTCCAGTATTATGTGACACGGTCACATGTCACTGTAAGACCCCTAGTCTCCATTCTTCCTGGGTTGTTCCATGTGTACACAGGAAGGTTTGCAGGTAAATAAACAATTTACAACTAATAGTCTGGGTCAATGGGAGCCATCAAGATTCTAAACCACCATTAATGGCTCACACTTTGCATAATTACTATAGGACCCCAGAGTTATCCTTCATATTTCTAGCTTCAGATACAAGAATGATACATGCACACAAATAGGAGGAATATATTCAGTAGGTTATAACCTTTGTTATGATACCTTACAAGACACCTTTTGCACAAAGCGTATTCCAGTTACATCATATTCACATTGTGATACAGGAGGGCCAGGGAGCAGTGGTAGAGTGGTGGAGGGGAAATATATAAGGCCTAGGCTAATTAAGGCATGGTTCCCTGTAGGCTAGGGAGGGTTGCTACAGGTTAATTGAAGCACCTTTAGTCAATTAAGGCCCTGTCAGGAACCTAATAAAACCCCCTGCTTCAGGCAGTCAGAGGAGGAGGAGGAGGAAGGAGAGAGGACTGGAGCTTGGAGGTGTGTTGTGAGATTTGAAAGACCAGAGAACCAAAGTAAGGGGGACCTTGCCCCAGCAGGGCATGAAGACTCCCTCCTCCAGCATCTAAGGACCAAGGGTGACCCCACCTAAGGGGGAAGAAGGTAAGAAACCCGCAGGGGCTGGGACTCCGAGTGAGGCACAAACCCAGACCCCTTCCCCACTTCCCTCCTCTACCACCTTCCCAGGCCACTAGCAGGGCCTTCGGCATCCAAGAGCAGGGGCAAGGGGTGGCATCTTAGCCCCCTCTCCCCCCAAAGAAAAGCATGGAACCCACCATATGAATATTGGTCATCTTGTCACAACACTCGTAAGCATATTTCCATAAAACATATGGAGTGCAAGATCACACCATGCATCTCTGTGTAGTCCTGAGGGTGCTAGGCATGGCTGGAGGTTGGCATGTCAGCCACTAGTTGTCCTGAGTTCATTCTCAAGACACATTGTTCCATGTAATCTTCCATGTGTGTCCAGGGGCCAGTTCTCAGGTATACTGGTGTGGGCAGCAATAGCTCCCTGAGTCCACCCGCTCTCCAGTGAGAGCAGAGCTGGATACATCAGCCCTGCTCCCAGCCTCAGCATAGGGGGCAGGCTGGAGGCAGATCAGGGGCATGGCTGGTCTCTGCTTCCCAGGGCCCAGTCTGGTGTCAGTGGAGCTGCTGTCCAGCATAACTAGGGCACAGTTCTCCTCTCAGAAATCTTATGAAGAGTAAAGGGAGCAGGCTTGCCAGAGAACCTGTATATACTTCATCTCCCAGCTTGGCAATCAAGAGACCACATAGCGGGAGAGAGATTGCGGACTTACCTATATTTGATTTCATATATAAGCAGCCTTGGGCTGTCAGGCTTATGTCGGGGAAGTTAGTGCTGCTTAGAAAAATGTACTGTATTATCGGTCTCCTTGGGGAGGCATCTCATGGAGATAAATGTAGTATTTTCATGTGATGTGTTTAATACCAACCTGAGATAATAGCAGAGGTGGGGGAGTGAACTGATTGTCAAGTTGAAAGGATGTACTTAAGTGAAAAGGAATATGCATGTTATTGTTAGGTACTATAATGTTATAAAGGGGTGAATATAAAACCAAGGCATGTGGGGTGGGGGAAAAGCTGTTGAATATTTGCTCAAATCTGAAAGTGAATTTGGATTCATGTGTGTTTGTGACCCTTTTGTGTCCCCATTCTGGTAACATCTGAGTGCTCCTTTACTAGTACAAATACAGCAAGCAAATTTTAGCTTGAAGGCTAGAACAGTCACTGAAAACAAATTCCAGGTGGTATATGTTAATTTTACAACTGAAATGTGCAATTCACACTGTCTTTGGTTAACAAGTCACATGGCATAGTATATGTTCCCTGATTGGATAGTTTATGTAACTGACCAACAGAGCATGAATTGTGAATATTCAAATGTTCGCAGTGTAACTTCCAAATGTAGCTTTAGTTACAGACTCATAAATTAGCGGCATAATTTTACAAATTGCACATTACAGATTACATTGTTGCATTTGTAAATTGTGCAACCTGCAGGCTAAGAACTATTTGCTGAAGGAAAATTGTGAATGGTTTTGAAAATATACAGCTTTGATAATGTTGGGATTTGTTTGTGGACAGAAAAAGAAGTCAATTTTTTTTGAAGAGATTAGTTGTTGTGAATGATTTGTTCAGCTCAGATCAGAAGCACCATTGTGGCTTTGCAATATGGTGGGGAAATGAGATTGTTAACTCACATACATTAATTAACATGTTAAACATCACTTAGCATTTAGTGTGGGCAAAGGCAGAGATTTAGCTGGTTGAGAATATTGTGTGATCTAATTGTAACTCTTCTGCCAGGTGGAGCCAGCAGCAACAAGGGCCGGGTTCAGTATCTAGAGCAGGGGTCGGCAACCTTTCAGAAGTGCTGTGCCGAGTCTTCATTTATTCACTCTAATTTAAGGTTTCGCGTGCCAGTAATACATTTTAATGTTTTTAGAAGGTCTCTTTCTACAAGTCTATAATATATAACTAAACTATTGTTGTATGTAAAGTAAATAAGGTTTTTAAAATTTTTAAGAAGCTTCATTTAAAATTAAATTAAAATGCAGAGCCCCCTGGACCAGTGGCCAGGACCAGGGCAGTGTGAGTGCCACTGAAAATCAGCTCGCTTGCCTCCTTCGGCACGTGTGCCATAGGTTGCCTACCCCTGATCTAGAGGTTCCTTTTCAACAATACAGTACAAACTAGCTTGAGCCACCACCCAGTGACCTGGGACAATTACACACCGCCCCTGAGTGCCTCTAAGAGGCAATGCTCCCCCTCTCGTAAGCACAGAGTCTGAGTGTAGCAAAACCTTTTAATAAAAGGAGGGAATTAACTCAGCATTAATTTGGGAAAACACTGCAACTAGGGCTCATAAACACAAACCTTGAGCAAAAGACCCACTCCCAAGTAAGCTGGGCAGAGTCCTTTTCCCATCGGGATCTTGAGTCAAGCAGCCCAAGAGTCCCTTTAACACGCCTGTCCCTTCTCTGTACCTCACTCACAGTTGCTGTCCTTGGCCAGTGCAGCCCCAGAGTTCAGAGGTTCATCCGCAGAGTCCACCTCCCACCCTGTGTGGAAGGCAAGGAGGGGTAAGGATGCACCTTACATGCTGCAGTTCTCGGGCAACTGCGGGGCTCTGCTCTGGCTCTCTCTACTAGCTTCTCTGCTGGCAGCCACCCTGCCTGCCACCCTACTAGCTTCTTGCCTCACCTCTCTACCAGCTGCCCACTTGCCAAGATGTCTTCAGTGCCCCCCCCAAAGCCCAGCTCACAGTGATTTCAGCTGTTAATGGGGGAGCCCCACTGCTAGTGCACACTTGGTAGTCTCTTGCAATAGAGACACTGTCTCTATTAGTCTAATACCTAGGCAGGGCTGCCCAGAGGGGAGGGCAAGTGAGGCAATTTTCCGCAGGGGCCCCCACGAGAATGACTGAGGCTCCCTCCCCGGCCGCAGCCTGACCCAGTCTCTGCCCCTCTCCCGGAGCCTCAGCGCATCCAGCAGCTGTCCCTGGACAGCGGCGCAGCGTGGCTCCGGCGGGGTCCCTGAGCTCCGCCCCGCTCAGAGCCGCGTGGTAAGGGGGCGGGGCTGCGAGCTCCAACGGGGCCTGAGCTCCTCCCTGCTCATTGCCACGTGGTAAGGGGGCGGGGCTGCGAGCTCCAGCGGGGCCTGAGTTCCCTCCGCTCGGCATGGAGCTCGCAGGCCCGCCCCCTGACCATGTGGCCCTGAGCGGGGTGGAGCTCGCAGGGCCTCCCCCTTGTCACGTGGCAATGAGCAGGGAGAAGCTCAGGCCCCGCCGGAGCCACGCTGCCTCTGTGAGCGATGTTCCTGGATGGGATGAGGCTCTGGGTGAGGGGGGAGCTGGGGGTAAGAGGCCGGGGCCGTGGGGGTTGGCTAAGAGGCAGGAAGTCCCAGGGATAGTCAGGGGACAGGGAGGGGCAGAGGTTGGGGAGTGGTCAGGAACGGGGTTGGATTGTGGGCGTTCAGGGGTCTGTCAGGACTCAGCGGGGGGGGGGGGGGGCTGGTAAGGAGTTGGGGCAGTCAGGGGACAGGGAGCAGGGGTGGGGTCCTGGGGTGGTGGTGGGTGGGAGTCTCTGGGGGGATGGTGAGGGGGCAAGGAGCAGGATGGGTCGGGGATTCTGAGGGGGGTGGGCAGTCGGGGGGCAGGAAGTGGGTGGGGGTCGGATAGGGGGCAGGGCCAGGCTGTTTGGGAGGCACAGCTTTCCCTACCCTAAAGCTCATTCAGCAGTTTGAGGCTTGCAGAAGAGCCAAGCTGTTAGCTTTTGCATTAGGGCTACCATCCCTTTCACTTCTCAAATGCCAAATTATAGTCTATATTTCATTTCAGTGCCATAGGGAGAATCATGTCAGGGGAGGGTAGCTTCATTTAAAATTAGCCACTGGGGGTGGGATAACATGAGAAGAGCAATATCCTTCCCAACCCTACCAAGGGAGACCCCCCCCTCCCCTACATTCCCTGAGGCTCCAGAGGGGTTAATTCAGTGGTCCTCAAACTTTTATACTGGTGACCCCTTTCACATAGCAAACCTCTGAGTGTGACCCCCCCCCCTTATAAATTAAAAACACTTTTTTATATATTTAACACTGTTATAAATGCTGTAGGCAAAGCAGGGTTTGAGGTGGAGGCTGACAGCTCGTGACCCCCAGTAATAACCTCGTGACCCCCTGAGGGGTGCCAACCCCCAGTTTGAGAACCCCTGGGTTAATTTAATTTTAGCACCCTGTGTCCATTCACATGCATGTGCTATTTTGAGCATTTCAGTTTTCACAACATAGGCTCATCCCAGATTCTGGAACAAGCTCAAATGCTCAGTTCGTGGCGTATGTACATAGTCTATACTAAAGACAAACCCACAGTAACCGTCTCCAGTTTGTGAGGGACCCCATGGAGCCAGTCTCTAGGAAACAGCTAAATGCATGGATGTTAAGTCCATTAATGGCTATTAGCCAGGATGGGTAAGGAATGGTGTCCCTAGCCTCTGTTTGTCAGAGGGTGGAGATGGATGGCAGGAGAAAGATCACTTGATCATTACCTGTTAGGTTTACTCCCTCTGGGGCACTTGGCATTGGCCTTTGTTGGTAGACAGGATACTGGGCTGGATGGACCTTTGGTTTGACCCAGTATGGCCGTTCTTATGTTCTAATCTAAATGAACCCAAAGTTATGAAGACAGATCTGAGTCAAGGAAGCCGGCAGAGTATCAGAAACCTGGAAAAATCTCTGACTGGATGGGCTCAGGCGTTTGGTCACAAGCTGAGGTGGTTCAAAAGTTTTGGATTTTTTTTTAAGCAGAATTGTTTTATTGTTTCTTTAAACAATCGAACACAGCAAGCAGCAAATATTTGGCCACACACTAATGAAACCCCAAACCATATTCAGGTTTTGGCAGACTAATTTCAGCTTTTCAATTAAAAAAACCACAACAAATTTTGAAGGAAAACAGACATTGTCCGTGATTTTTTTCTGCTTTTTAAAAACCTCTAGTTTTCAATCCACAATAAGTTTTGATGGAAAATATTTGTCCAACCCTTTTAATGAGCTTTAGTGCCTTTTAGCACTAGCTGATGCTGAGAACCAGTGATACCTTGTAAAGAAGTTTTCTCAAAACTGGGTTTGTGCCAAGATGCAGAAGGTTTATTTTTCCCAGGGCTGCCTGGGGGGTGGGAAGCAAGTGGGGCAATTTGCACTGGGCCCCACAGGGGCCCCCACGAGAATATAATATTATATTGCAAGAAGCCTGGGGAACAAATGCAAGAAGCCTGGGGAACAAGCAGGGAGAACTAGAAGTCCTGGCATAGTCAAGGAATTATGATGTAATTGGAATAACAGAGACTTGGTGGGATAACTCACATGATTGGAGTACTGTCATTGATGGATATAAACTGTTCAGGAAGTATAGGCAGGGCAGAAAAGGTGGGGGAGTTGCATTGTATGTAACAGAGCAGTATGACTGCTCATCGCTCCAGTATGAAACTGCAGAAAAACCTGAGAGTCTCTGGATTAAATTTAGAAGTATGAACAACAAGGGTGATGTCGTGGTGGGAGTCTGCTACAGACCACCAGACCAGGGGGATGAGGTGGACGAGGCTTTCTTCCAGCAACTAACAGAAGTTGCTAGATCACAGGCCCTGGTTCTCATGGGTGACTTTAATCACCCTGATATCTGCTGGGAGAGCAATACAGCGGTGCACAGACAATCCAGGAAGTTTCTGGAAAGTGTAGGGGACAATTTCCTGGTGCAAGTGCTGGAGGAACCAACTAGGGGAAAAGCTCTTCTTGACCTGCTGCTCACAAACAGGGAAGAAATAGTAGAGGAAGCAATAGTGGATGGGAACCTGGGAGGCAGTGACCATGAGATGGTCGAGTTCAGGATCCTGATACAAGGAAGAAAGGAGAGCAGTAGAACAGAGACCCTGGACTTCAGAAAAGCAGACTTCGACTCCCTCAGGGAACTGATGGGCAAGGTCCCCTGGGAGAATAACATGATGGGGAAAGGAGTCGAGGAAAGCTGGCTGTATTTTAAAGAATCCTTATTGAGGTTGCAGGAACAAACCATCCCGATGTGTAGGAAGAAAAGTAAATATGGCAGGCGACCAGCTTGGCTTAACAGTGAAATCCTTGCTCGTCTTAAACACAAAAAAACCGCTTACAAGAAGTGGAAGATTGGACAAATAACCAGGGAGGAGTATAAAAGTATTGCTCAGACATGCAGGAGTGAAATTAGGAAGGCCAAATCACACTTGGCGTTGCAGCTAGCCGGAGATGTTAGGAGAAACAAGAAGGGGTTCTTCAGGTATGTTAGCAACAAGAAGAAAGTCAAGGAAAGTGTGGGCCCCTTGCTGAATGAGGGAGGGAACCTAGTGACAGAGGATGTGGAGAAAGCTAGTGTACTCAATGCTTTTTTTGCCTCTGTCTTCACAGACAAGGTCAGCTCCCAGACAGCTGCACTCTGCAGCACGGTATGGGGAGGAGGTGACCAGCTCTCTGTGGAGAAAGAAGTAGTTCGGGACTATTTAGAAAAGCTGGACGAGCACAAGTCCATGGGGCTGGATGCGCTGCATCCGAGAGAGATAAAGGAGTTGGCCGATGAGATTGCAGAGCCATTGGCCATTATCTTTGAAAAATCATGGCGATCGGGGGAGGTCCCGGCTGACTGGAAAAAAGCTAATGTAGTGCCCATCTTTAAAAAAGGGAAGAAGGAAGATCGAGGGAACTACAGGCCAGTCAGTCTCACCTCAGTCCATGGAAAAATCATGGAACAGGTCCTCAAGGAATCAATTCTGAACCACTTAAAGGAGGGGAAAGTGATCAGGAACAGTCAGCATGGATTCACCAAGGGCAAGTCATGCCTGACTAACCTAATTGCCTTCTATGATGAGATAACCGGCTCTGTGGATGAGGGGAAAGCAGTGGATGTGCTATTTCTGGACTTTAGCAAAGCTTTTGATACAGTCTCCCACAGTATTCTTGCCAGCAAGTTAAAGAAGTCTGGGCTGGATGAATGGACGGTATGGTGGATAGAAAACTGGCTAGATGGTCGGGCTCAACAGGTAGTGATCAATGGTTCCATGTCTAGTTGGCAGCCGGTATCAAGCGGAGTGCCCCAAGGGTCGGTGCTGGGGCCGGTTTTGTTCAATATCTTCATTAACGATCTGGAGGATGGTGTGGACTGCACCCTTAGCAAATTTGCAGATGACACTAAACTGGGAGGAGTGGTTGATACACTGGAGGGTAGGGATAGGATACAGAGGGACCTAGACATATTAGAGGATTGGGCCAAAAGAAATATGATGAGGTTCAACAAGGACAAGTGCAGAGTCCTGCATTTAGGACGGAAGAATCCCATGCACTGCTATAGACTAGGGACTGAATGGCTGGGCAGCAGTTCTGCAGAAAGGGACCTAGGGGTTACAGTGGACGAAAAGCTGAATATGAGTCAACAGTGTGCCCTTGTTGCCAAGAAGGCTAATGGCATTTTGGGTTGTATAAGTGGGGCATTTCCAGCAGATCGAGGGATGTGATCATTCCCCTCTATTCAGCACTGGTGAGGCCTCATTTGGAGTACTGTGTCCAGTTTTGGGCCCCACACTACAAGAAGGATGTGGATAAATTGGAGAGAGTCCAGCGGAGGGCAACAAAAATGATTAGGGGGCTGGAGCACATGACTTATGAGGAGAGGCTGAGGGAACTGAGATTGTTTAGCCTGCAGAAGAGAAGAATGAGGGGAGATTTGATAGCTGCTTTCAACTACCTGAAAGGGGGTTCCAAAGAGGATGGATCTAGACTGTTCTCAGTGGTAGAAGATGACAGAACAAGGAGTAATGGTCTCAAGTTGCAGAGGGGGAGGTTTAGGTTGGACATTAGGAAAAACTTTTTCACTAGTAGGGTGGTGAAGCACTGGAATGGGTTACCTAGGGAGGTAGTGGAATCTCCTTCCTTAGAGGTTTTTAAGGTCAGGCTTGACAAAGCCCTGCCTGGGATGATTTAGTTGGGGGTTGGTCCTGCTTTGAGCAGGGGGTTGGACTAGATGACCTCCTGAGGTCCCTTCCAACCCTGAGATTCTATGATTCTATGATAGTATTGCAATTTTTTTATGGAAGGAACCCCTGAAATTGCTTTGCCCCAGGCCCCCTGAATCCTCTGGGCAGCCCTGTATCTAGGTATTAGTGATTTTCAGTTATGCAGTATGTAAGGCTTTCACTTGAATCTAAATTAGCTCTTTTACCCACAGCACAAGGCACCATGCATACTGTTCACTGGCCTTTAGAACCCATGTCCCCTGCCTAGCAAATGCTGTTCAGTTGAGGGCGAGTCCCTCCATTGGGGTATTATGCCAGGTACAGTTCTGCTGCCCTCAGTTCACACAACAAGTATAACAATGCTTCATTACTCCTGCCCCAATAACAAGGAGACTGGGGATCCAACACTAGCCACAAGTGATCATTTCGGCAAGCAGTCCCATCATACTGAGCACCTAGGCAGGGTGGGTGTGTCCATGCAAACGAGATCAGCTTCTGAAGTCTTTTTCTACAGCTCACTACTAGATGTCAGGCAGGGGAGAGCTCATCCAGACTCTGCTTACATCATTAATGCTTTCTAAAATGTTGGTCAAGGCAAAGCAAGTTGTTCTTTAGCACACCCAAAAGTGAGATTGGGCTCTCTCATAGGCAACATCTGCACTTGGAGCTAGGGGTCTGAGTCCCCCCCGACTTGTGCTAGCGCTGATCAAGGTAGTGCACTAAAAATACAAGTGAAGCCATGGTAGCATATGCAGTGGTGAGCGGTAGCATGGGTTAAGCTGCTGCCTGGCCACCATTGGTATGTACTCGGGGTAGCTAGCCCAGTGCCACTGCTTGCTGCTGCCCATGCCACCATGCTGTGCTTGTATTTTTAGCACACTAGCTCACTAAGGGCTGCCATGAGTATATCCACGCAAGCTGCGAATCACACTGCCAGCACCCAGTGCAGATGTAGCCACAGTCCCTATTGGGACCTACTAACTCATGTTAAAACTACGCACTGACTTATCTTCACTAGGATCTTACCTCCTATTAGTGACAACATGAGGTACTAAGGACACACCTTTTATCTCAGTGAAGATGCACCCTCAAATTTCCCTCTCCTCATTAACTCACCCATGTAGCACATGCTAAAGTGCTACTCTCTTTTTCTTGCCTTAGGGTTTGGAAGATGTTAATTAGGGTAGGTCTGCATGGCAGTCACAGGCTGTGATGGCAGCTGGTGCAGACAGCCCTGAGCTAGCTTTGCTCTAGCTAGTTGGAGTATCGGGAGCAGTGAGTCTGGATAACATGAGCTAACAGCACTCCTTTAAATCCTAGTCTAAACATGCCCCCTGAGGGAGGATGGACAAAACGTGCCGTGTTCCAATCTGAGCATGAAACCCACTGGAAAAAAGCCCAACTTTCCTGTACATTGAATCTCTCATCCTTTTCCTCTTCACCCAGCTCCATTCAGGCCAGCAGACACCAAAGGCATCGTTCGATTTGACCGCTATGGTGATGGAATCGGTCGTTACAATATCTTCAACTACCACAGAGCGGATGGGAGATATAGATACCAGAAGGTGGGCTACTGGGCAGAAGAGCTTACCCTGAACACCACCCTCATCCCCTGGGCAAAGACCTCTGTTCCCGTGTCCCAGTGCAGCGACCCCTGCAAGAAGAATGAAATGAAGAGCATGCAGCCGGGGGACATGTGCTGCTGGATATGCATCCCATGCCAGCCTTTCGAATACCTTCTGGATGAATTCACCTGCATGGACTGTGGTCTAGGATACTGGCCCAATGATACCCTGAATGGCTGCTATGAGCTACCACAAGAGTACATCCGCTGGAAAGACGTCTGGGCCATTGGGCCAGTTACAATCTCTTGCTTGGGTTTCCTCTCCACCCTCTTTGTCTTTGGGGTCTTCATTAAGAACAATGACACTCCCATTGTGAAGGCCTCAGGCCGCGAACTCTGCTACATCCTCCTCACTGGGGTCCTGATGTGCTACAGCATGACTTTCATCTTCATTGCAAAGCCCTCCACCGAGGTCTGCACCCTGCGGCGCTTGGGGCTGGGAACCTCCTTTGCAGTCTGCTACTCCGCCCTCTTGACCAAGACCAACCGGATCGCTCGGATCTTCAGCGGGGTGAAAGAAGGGGTCCAGCGCCCACGCTTCATAAGCCCCACCTCACAGGTGGTTATCTGTATGGCCCTCATCTCCTGCCAGATGATCATCGTCATCATCTGGCTCATGGTGGAGACCCCTGGCACAGGGAAGGAGACGGAGCCTGACAAAAGGTACATTGTCACCCTCAAGTGCAACAACCGCGACTCCAGCATGCTCATTTCACTGACCTACAATGTGCTCTTGATCATCTTGTGTACAGTCTATGCCTTCAAGACCAGGAAATGCCCTGAAAACTTCAATGAGGCCAAGTTCATTGGATTCACCATGTACACCACATGCATCATCTGGCTGGCCTTCCTGCCCATCTTCTATGTGACCTCCACCGACTACCGCGTAAGTGATCCCTGCTGAGCAGGGTAGGGAACGGGAGGCCAGCAGCGTGGCTAAGTCCACTGGATTCCAGGGCCCTGCTCCTTGTTAAGTGGAGATGGAGGTAGAGGGTTGAGGGTGGGTCTTGGACACTAGAAGACCAGCCTGCAGGTGGGAAAGCTGTCTGTGCAGATGAACAAAAGAGCAGTTGTTATAATTAAATTAGATCTGAGAACACTCCGGATTGTGGTTAAATGCAGCATAGCAGGTCGCTAAGGGAAAGGAGGAAGGGTGTGTGTCTCTGAGGGAGGCAAATGGGAGAACATGGCTGGTAGGCATAATGCAGGCAAATTCTGTGCAAGTTCCTTGCTATTCCAGTCCCGGGCCTCCATACCTGCCTGCCAATACATCTTGATCCTGATCTGCCGCCTCCCTGCTATTATAGCCTTGGGCCCCACACACAGCCCTGCCAATGCCCCTCCAGACTGCACTGCTATCCCCTACCCCTGATGCCAATGGTGGTTGGCCTTGAGTGGGGCAAAAAGAGGATTCAGGGACCAGACCAAGACCAACACATTGGTTCTCCCTTTATTCGTTCATCTAATGCTCATTAACCAGAGTCATCAATCAAGGGGGGCTGATTTTTCCAGCAGAAATTGCAAACCAGAAATCTAGAGGCCATAAAAGCATGTCTGGGGAGCTGTGCCAGACTTAGGCACCAAGTGACACCTTGGGGAGCAAGGGGCCCTCAATGTCTGAGACAACCACATCTCCTAGCCCAATTCCCCCTCTCTGGCAGCTCTGCAAATTCAAAGGCTGAGCCAGTGGTGAAACACAGCGCTAGTCCTGCTCCTAGAATGGTTCTGCCTGAGAAGGGGAATGTGTCTAACCCCATTACTGATCACTGGGCTCATTGGTGTAGTCTCTGACCTACAGGAGCTGGCGGTCCTGAAAAATGCTGAGGAAATATTTGCTCTTGTATTTCTGTAGACAACCAGCAGCACCTAGTGGCAGCTGAGATGAACATTAGAGAGTAGTACAGTGCCTACCGGGATCCTGTCTGCCACTAGCCACTCTTCCGTAGGGAACAGTTTGAGTGATGTACATTGGAGAAACACTTTATAATGCTGTTGGGTGGCAGGGTGGTCTAGTGTGCAGAGCAAGCAGCAAGGAGGCAGGAGACCTGGCTTCTGATCCAAGTCATTTCTCCTGTCCGTAGGAGTGGGGTAACGATACTGGATTATCTTGATGGGGTGGGAGGTAAGCAGGGAAGCTTTTTGATAGACAGCATAACCAGCAATGTCTATCACTAAGGTTGTCTGACCCCTTCCATTATAAGACCCTGCTTTCAGTTACTTGCAACTTTGCTAAACTTTAGCTTGCCAGGGTGAAATTTTCCATGCTGGGCATCTGCCTCAGGCTGACTTTTTTTTTTTTTTTTTTTGGAAAGTTGTAGCAAAAAGGCTTCAGATGTTTCCAAGAATGAGATGAGGAAAGATGGGCTGGCTTTGCTCTTGTTTAAAAAAAACCCTCACATGCATTTTGCTCAGAAGTATAGCGCCTCCATGCATTGGTGCAGGGACTTGAAATGGGGCAGGGAGGTCACCCTGATGTCAGGGCTGTGCTTTTTTTGCTACCTCTGTGAATATGTGCTCAAATTTGGCCAAGTTATGAGCCTCTGAACATTTCAGTTACCTGTGCTCAGAGTCCATCTGCACTGAGCATGCTCCAGCCTAGCGCCTGAGCAGAGCAGGAATTGTTTTGCAATCACCCTCCCCCTTTGATACAGGGGCTGCTAGAGGGTCGGGAGCAGAACTGAGAGCAGGGAACCCCTCTCCTGTGGTCTCAGTGACACCAACCCACACTGGGCCCAGCAGTGAAGAGGAGAACTCCGACCACCTTGAATGCAGAGGGGTGACAAGTGGGGCCTGTGGGGAGAAGGGGTTGGCGAGGGGGGGAAGCTGGGATGTGACACCAAGGAGAGGTGAGGGGGACCAGGACATGGAGCTGAGCCGGGGAAGCTGGGATTGAGATGAAGAGTCAAGGGCGAGGCAGGAGGAAACTGAGGCTTGGGACGTGGTGCTCTGGGGGCGTGATAGAGACAGTTACTCCATTAGCTCAAGAGTCCGAGGTCTGTGCAGTGAATCTAAAAGCTTCAGCCCTGCTGGTGATCCACCTGGGTGTCAATATGATTCCATATGACGGAAAAAAAAATTCAGTTGGCTTTTTAAGAACACAAAAAGCCAAGCCAAAAGAACATTATGGTTGCAAAGTCAAGCACTCAGAAGTTAGGACATGCTAAGATTGCCTGTGCAACTGTAATTTGGCCCCCCTGTCCGTAGGCATTTTGATACAGACTTGAATGACAAGATCACATGCTATTTTTTCCACAGGACCCCTTTCCCATTCAGTGCACAGGATGGACAGTGCTCAGGGAGTGAATCAGGGTCCTGTGATTAATGTGCTTGTTGTTTCTAGGACTCCTGCCTCATTTGTTGCAGAAATTGGAAGGAGTGTAATGAATGAAATGGGACAGGAGGAAGAGAAAGGAAGGCTTTGTGGTTAAAGCTGGTGAATGGTGCCATGGAGCACTGGATTCTATCCCTGCCCCTGCCACAGATTTCCTGTGTGATGCTGGGCAAATCACTTAATCCAAACTCATCATATGTGATCACTATTACATTTTCTTGGTGTCTGACTTGAAACCCTAGGGTCTGATCTGCAGGATTGCTGAGCACTCACAGCTGTGACTGAAGCCAAGGGGAGCTCAGCTCTGAACAAATGAAATGCTAAATTCTCTGAAAAAGCAGGTCCCAGGCATCTCAAATTGGGCACCAAAAATGAGTGGGTACTTTTGACCTCAGTCTGTCTCTGTGTCTCAGTTCCTCAGCTGTAAAATGGGGATAATAATATGCCTTCGTCTCACAGGGGTGCTGTGATGATAAATTTAGTAATATTTGTGCATTACTCAGATATTACAGTGAGGAGACCCATAGAAAAGCCCGTGTGGAAATGAACACGTCTGTCTCCAGAGCAGGGTTTGGATAGTGTGTGCAGTAACTAAGAGTTGGGCCACACATCGAGCAATGAGGATAAAACAAAACATTGCCTAACTGCTCATTAATTGAGCACCATCTGTCTTGTGCCCTCAATGAGGAAAAAATAGTATGTGAGCATGTAATTAGAGCCTATCGTAATGCGTACGGGGGTTGAACTAAGGTTGCCCAGGCAACCTCAATTTTGGCATGTCCCAACTTTTGAGTGCTTGACTTTGCAGTTTTTCTGATGTAATATAATGCTAATTTCAGTGACATTTAGTGCCGGCAGCAGTAAAAACCCTCCCTCTGCAGCAAGTAGTCTTTAATCCAGCATGGGCTTAGCATACATGCCATAACAATGAGAACAAAGGAGTTGGGTTAAAACTGATGAACAGATGACAGGCTGAGGAAGATGTTGCTGAGATGATTCAGGGGCTGCTTCGGCTTGTCCTCACACCAGCTTCTTTGGTGTGTAACCTCTCCAGAGCAGGGAGCGCCCTCCTTCCATGTTTGCAACGCCCCAGGCGGGCAGAACTTTAAAGACTTGTCTTGGATTGTGGCACTTTGGGGAAGGGTCCATGTTTTTGTTGCATGTTTGTACACAGTGGGGTCCTATGGCTGGGGGTCCTCAGTGCTACTGCAATACAGACCAATAATAACAATAATCATTTTACATTGGTGTAACACTGTTGGCTTCATGTGTACACAAGTGAAACCAGGAAATCACAGGGGAAATTAGAATTGGTGAAATCAGAATCATGCCCTTAAAATCCAGCTTGCCATCCCTGGAAATCCTGGCCTAAATTGCACTGATTATTCACCCTGGAATAGAATGACATTCCTGCTTCTGGAATAACAATTGATCTACTGTAGCCTTCCCTTTAGTGTGACCAGATAGCAAGTGTGAAAAATCAGGATGGGGTGGGGGAAATAGGAGCCTATTTAAGAAAGCCCCAAAAATCGGGACTGTCCCTATAAAATTGGGACATCTGGTCACCCTACTTCCCCTCTCTCCAGTATCTGTGGGTGACCTGAATGGCCCTGCCCTAGCTCCTCTGCTCCCCCAAATATATTTGAGTATGACGATTCCTGCTCTTCAGTTGATTTCAGCAGAGTAACTCTGGGGGAGAGGCAGACCCTCTGCTTTTACGTTACGTTATCCCTGGTGTCAACTGGCACCTCTACAGCCATGTTGACCTGAGTGGAAATGGGATGTTTTCCAGTCATGTCTGCACCATTCAACCCCCCGGCAGATACTTGGAGCTGGTTGTGCTGTAGCTTTGGGGTTCTAGTGTTATGGAGGGACACAGTTCTGCTCCTCCCCCCCCGAGAGCTCACCTTGAGTGGTTCCTGCTCTGCTGTTTGCACTGGGATAAAGCAATACTTGGGGCCAATCATGGGGCTGGAATCAGGCCCTTGGTAATTAGCGCTAACAACATTGCCTAGGAATGTGTAAGGAGTAATCGCACAGCCCTGGCTTTCGGACCCTCACTTAGCTCCCCGCTAGCCAAAGGCTGCCAATGGTGCTCATGGCTGTGCTGCCTGACAGCTTCTGGAGAGAGGTAGAACTTTGGACTCAGCTGTTGGGACCTGCTAAATTTCTCGGTACGGCCATGACTCTGCTGCTACTGGAGCCCATGCAGGACTCCTCCTTAGTTTAACATCAGTCCTGCAGAGCTGAGGTGCTCAGGGTTCGGAGCACCAGAGTTAGTTGAACCCCCCACCCCATTTTATGGAGGGTTGGCATGTCCCTGGAGGGCTTGCTACAATCAGGGCTCTCCCTGGGTGTCTTCACTATGGAAGGATTTGCCAGCACTATCTGGTTTCTTGGTATGGTATTACTGTGCCTTAGTTGATAGAGCACTGGCTTGGGCCTCAGGAGACCAGGGTTCTAGTTCTGGCTCAGCTCCTGGCCTGCTGGGTGACCTTGGGCGAGTCATTTCCCTATCTATGCCTCAGTTTCAGGGGCGGGATAGCTCAGTGGTTTGAGTTCAATCCTTGAGGGGGCATTTAGGGAACTGGGGTAAAAATCTGTCTGGGGATTAGTCCTGCTTTGAGCAGGGGGTTGGACTAGATCACCTCCTGAGGTCCCTTCCAACCCTGATATTCTATGATTCTTGTCTATGCCCGTAGAGAATCATGTAGGCAAAATGCCCACTGAAGGCAGAAAGAAGCAGGAGTGCAGGTTGCATGAGGCATGTGAGATTGGGCCCATAGTTTGGGGAATGGAGGAACCCTTGCTATGCAGAAGACTGACATGTGGGAGCAGGAGGGGAACTCTTCATACACGGAGAAGCAGCTGAGATTCAAAGGAGAATGCTGCAAGAGGTCCTGGCTTCAGACTGCCACACCTGGAGAGCTTGAAGCTGTTCTGCTGAACACCAGAGAGGATGAGTAAGCAAGAGCTCCCAGTTGAGCTTGGAACAGACATTCACAGGCTTCAGGCTAGTGTGGAAATGAGTGCTAGATGGAAGTGAATGTTGCAAAAGGCAAGGGGAGTACAGGAGCTCAGGAGGCAGCATCCCTGTGTGCACTGGGGCATGTGACAAAGCCCCAGGCACATTTTCAAAATGAGAAACTGACTGGACTCTGCTACATTCTCTGACAGCGGAAAGAAATCTTTAGACAGTGGCCAGCTCAACATCCACCCACGCAGAACTCAGAGCTCAGGGGCTGCAACTATCAGAGGCTAGTGCCCAGAGGACCAGATACCATGGAAAGTTCAGGAAACCTGAGGTCCCTTCTTAGATCATGTGGAGCTAAATCCTTAGCTGGGGCTCGATCCTGCAAAGTGCTGAGCTGTCTGGTACATCAAGGTGCTCAACACATACTTAATAACAGTAATAATGTCATCATCCTGGGCAGGGCTGGCTTTAGGCCGATTCCCCCAATTCCCCAGAATCAGGCCCCATGCCTAAGAGGGCCCCGCGCCTTAGGCGTCTTTTTAATTTTAAAAATTTTTTTTACTCACCCAGCAGTGGGGGTTGTGTGTGTCCACTCCAGGTCTTCGGCAGCATTTTGGCGGCGAGGGGTCCTTTGGTGCCGCAGAAGACCTGGAGCGGACCCCCCACCGCCGAAGTGCTGCCGAAGCCCCGGACCACCACCGGGTATTCAAATTGGTTTATAAAGCTACCGTTTATAAAGCCGGCCCTGATGCTGGGGAAGACAGTGGGGCTAGTCTTGTGCTTAAGGGCTTTGAAGGATCAATAGCTTTGCATGGCTTTAAGCACTAAGCAAAATTTGGTAGATTCCTCTGAGCTCCACATGGAGTTTTTGGAGCTGAAATTCAAGGTGAAACCAAAGGGTGGGTGGGTGTGTGCGCGCGCACACGTCTGAATGCACGCATACCACCCTCTTCTACCCAGTTCAACAGATTGCAACCAATGGAGTTGTGTGTATGGAACTTTGCAAACCAAAATGGCTGTGTTCCCCCAGCTCTGCTGTACGGTGGGAGTATCTGTAAAGGGCTGAAGTTTGCATCCGTTTAGGATATAGACAAGAGGCTTTGTGGGGAAGTTTAGATCTGTCTCTCAGATCAGGCAACAGATTTTGATGGAGGATTTGGGTTTGTCCCTGTACAGAGATAATAGGGGCTAACCACAAAGTTGGAGCTGGATCCAAACTCCTGCAGAGTTCAGCATCAGGGCTTTGGTTCTGCCCCATTTCTGCTGGGGGGGGATAAAATAGAAACTGTTCAAAGGAAGCTGGTGGGTGGATGTCCCCTCTGAGCCTATGCTAGCTGTGCAGGGGTTTGCAGGAGGTGTAGCCAGGCACAGTGCCTTAGGGCAGGTCAGACACCAGGTGTGGCCTTTACTCAGTGGTGCGTTGGAGGTGTGTGTGTGTGTGTGTGTTTCACTCTGGGCTGATGTCTCCCCTCTGCTCCCTGCAGGTGCAGACCACCACCATGTGCATTTCCGTCAGCCTTAGCGGCACCGTGGTCCTCGGCTGCCTGTTCACCCCCAAACTCCACATCATCCTCTTCCAGCCCCAGAAAAACGTCGCCAGCCACCGCGTGGCCACCAACCGGTTCAGCGTGACTGCAGCCGGCTCCAGCCACTCGCATGGTGAGTGGTTGGCAGCCCTCCAGTGCTGGTCCCTGGCCCTGGGCACAGAGCATGGCTTCTGTCCTCCTGGGATAGGAGTCCTGTTGCAGAAGGAGGGCTGAATGCTGTGAGGGATGGGATCATGGCCAGGTGACCCTGTGCACCAGCTCCCTTTTGAGAGCTTTGTAATTCAAATGTCAATGGCCATTGAATTGAATATGTTACAAGCCATTGAGTTCCCCAGCCCCGCCCTGTAATGTCATATGCTTTGTGCAGCTGCTAATGCTGACATCTCCTGCATGTTTGAGGACATGCGTGCCTCCGTGACATGTAATCGCCACTGCCACTTCCCTGGGGGGGAGGGGAATCTTTGCAGGGCAGGAGGGGATGGTCGCTGGGAGGCAGGGGCAGGCACCCCCAGTTTGTGGGCAGGGTGAGAGGGGGACATGCCCCAGAGAGAGGAAGGGACAGCCCCGGGACATGGGATCAGCAGCAGATCGTGGCCTCAGCCCCATGGCTGCACATGGGGCTACAGCGCCCACTCCAGGGTGCTCTCTCCAGGCCATGGGGAAGGCGGCAGGGGGCGATGGTGGGGCTGGGACCCAGGTCCAGCTGCTGTTCCATGATGCCTCTCTGTGTTTTTCCCCCACCAGGGTCGGCCTCTCAGTCCGTCCCCACAGTGTGTAACGGCCGCGAAGTGGTGGACTCCACGACCTCATCCTTATGAAATGCCCTGTGGTTCCCATGGGCAAGGGCATGGTCCCCAGTGCAGACCCCCGCACGAAGACACAGGCCTTTTTCATTCCCATTGGGCCTTTTGTTTCTCAAAGCTGTGCTCCCAGCCTGCTCGCTGATGCCGTCTCACTCACTGGGCCGGCCTTCCCCAAGGAGAGGAGCCGTCGTGTGAGAACTGGGTGCCACCTTCCGCTGCCCTGCTCCCGCAGCGCCAGCCCAGAGAGAGACAAACCTGCTGGGGCGGTCGTGATTGTACTGAATGGACCCGCTGGGGCGTGGAGGAACCACACCCTCTCCCTGGGGAGCCAGCGCTGAGCCAGATGGATCTCCTGGCAGATCCACCCTGTGTTACCTCTTGCTGGCCAGATTACCAGAGAGAGCAAAACCCAAGCATCTGTACCTCCCCACTTCTCTCTGCACTGGAATAGGGTCAGGGGAAAGTCCACAGATCCCACCTGGTTGCTCCCCCTTCCCCTCCCCCCCCCCAAAAAGATCAAATACGAAGGGGTCAAAGGTGCTATGGCTTGAAGAGAACAGACAGGCCCTTCTCCAAGACTACGCTGTCTCGCAGCGCTGGGAAGGAATTCAGACTGTACAAGTCGGGGGCTCAGGGCTGCTGATGATTTTGCAGGAAGATCCCTGGTTGGAATGTGAATCCCCTGCCCCCTCTGAGCTGTGAGAGACTCACTTTGAAATGGACAAACAGGTGCTTCCACATCAGAGATTTCTGACCCCAGGAACCTGGGTTGTACCCATGATCCTCCTGCTGACGCATTACCTGACTCGGCTAGAGGGACCCTACCTGAGGGTTGCCGCATGTGCGGGACTGTAGGGTTTTGTTTAGCAAGGGCAGTTGGGGACGGGCATGGTGGCTAGCCAGGGAGCAGGGATAGAGGGAGGGGCCCACCGGGGTGAGGCATGGCACAGGAGGGCTGCCCTGTCAGCACCTGATGTGGGACACTGACAGAGAAGGGTAGCAGGGGACTGAAACAACTCCTACAAGTGGAGAAATGATGAGGTATGAGAACGGAGGGAGAGACCTGAAAATATGGGGCCAGCCAGACGCAGAGAGCGAGTGAGGATCTGGCAGCCTGCAGTCCTGGGGACTGACTTCAGGGGGAGCTGTGTGTCCTGTCCCGGGAGACTGGGCCCATAACACAGAGAGCAGGGAGGAACAACCCCGCAACACATGCTTAAGGCCCTCTACCCGGGGGGGGGGGGGGGGGGCACAGCTTATGCTTGGGGGGCAAGGGTGTGGGGGCATGGCCTGCTGCTCCCCACTTCCACAGGGGTTTGGATTTGTGATGTGCTGAAGTCATTGACCTTGCAGCCTGGTGTCCAAAGGTGATTTAGTTTGTTATATTACACTCTATTTTCATCAAACCATGTTGACTGGCATTAATTATTTTCCTATTCACTCTCTGCCTCTACAGGCAGCAGGAAAAGGACATTCCCACTGCATTAGGCTGCCCAAGGGGCTGTTCCCCCAGAATGCCCCCACGCCTTTCATAAGCAGCAGGATGGGGAGGGGTCAGTCTGATTCCATGGAGGGCCAGGGTGCCTCAGACCACTCCCATTCCTGACCCTGCCAGGAGCTGCCTGACCATGACATCACCCAGCAGCCAAAGTTGCCCGAGCGCTGCTGCAGCAGCAAAAGCAGCAATAAACCATCAGGCTCTGTGCTTTAGAGCTGCCAAACACTCCGGCGGCAAAGCTGCTCCCCTGCTTCGCTGCAGTTTTCTTGGCACCTTCATCCACCGAGAGCCAGCAGATGAGTGCAAAAGGTACCACTCTTGTCCAGAGCTGCTTGGAGACTTTCAAACAGCATCATTTTGGTCTCAAAATTGCCTGTTTTCTGCGTGATGCATAAATCGTCCTTTCTTTTTTTTTAATGATGCTTTTTTGCCCCCAAAGATTCAAAATATCAGGTCTCAATATGCTTGTGTTTGTTGGAGGACAACTAGTGACATTCCCAGAGCCTGGAAGAGGGAAAAGCATGTTCAGTGAGACTCTTTAAAACTCTTGGTTCTATTTATTGTAAACCTCCACTTAATTCTAACACCTGACACACCCCTGGGAGAAAAACACTCTTTGTGAAAGGTTCAGCATGCGCTGGCCTTTCAATTGAGGGCTGAGAAAGCTGCCATTCAGGTTCTCCAGTCCTCCAAGGAGTTCTCCAGCAAAAACAGGGACATCATCATAATCCTGATTACTCATCATTTATATCCCACTCGCACCTGTCGGAAGACAAGGACACTGGGCTAGATGGCCCATTGGTCTGACCCAGTGTGGCCATTCTTGTATAGCTATTCCTGAGAGTTGTAAGTGGAAATAACAAGCAGGGACAAATCTTTCCAGGTCATCTTTATGTGTCAAAGAATCAAAACCAAAACATTAGGGCCCAGTGCAGATACAAAATTTGTATCCACATCTGATCCACGATCTGCAAAAATGGTTGGTGGGTATCCATGGATATGCAGGACTCTACAAAAAAAAAATCCCTTAATTTTAACCTTTATACAGGGGTGGCCAACGTATGGCTCCGGAGCCACATGCGGCTCTTCAGAAGTTAATATGCAGCTTCTTGTATAGGCACCGACTCTGTGGCTGGAGCTACAGGCGCCAACTTTCCAATGTGCCAGGGGGTGCTCACTGCTCAACCCCTGGCTCTGCCACAGGCCCTGCCCCCACTCCACTCCTTCCCGTCCCCTCCCTTGAGCCTGCAGTGCCCTCACTCCTCTCCCCCCCGCCCCCCCCCAGCCTCCTGTACACCAGGAAACAGCTGATCGGGAGGTGCGGGGAAGGAGGGGGAGGCACTGATTGGCAGGGCTGCCACTGGGTGGGAGGCGCAGGGAGTGTGTGTGGGGCGGGGGGGGGGAGCTGCTAATGTATTACTATGGCGCTTTGTCAATGTAAATTCTGGCTCCTTCTCAGGCTCATGTTGGCCACCCCTGCTTTAAAGGAATACACTAATGTACATTTCACACTGAATTATGTTACCCAGTATGGTTACAAGTGACTCTTAGGCTCAGGGTAAAGAATCAAAAACTGGTGTCTGTTTTTTTCCAGTATGTTTTCTTTTTACACTTGACAGCACTTTGTGTAGCGTTCCCCTCCCTCCCCACCCCATATGTATAGTCATGTTCGTGTTGTTCGTGTGGGTCTTTCTCACAGCCCCAGGGAGAGACGTTTAGAAAGAGGAAAATGGGATTTCAAAAGTCCCCAATGTTTGTGGAGGGCCATGGGTAAATTACTTGTAACTATTTGTTTTGTTAATCACACAGATTTCAAGTTGGATCCTTAATGAGAATTTGTTAGTGGTTAATTTCACAGCAATGCATCGCCTGCCTTTCAGATGCTGAGCTGCTCTTCCTGTGTCTCAAATGACATCATTAGACAGCACTTCCCGTTAGGCATTATCAGTATCAAGGCCCTGGTGGACTGGCTAGTGCTAAAGAGGTCGCACCAGTGTTTTTCAATTGACTGATGGAAAAATCCGTGTTTACTGTAGAACTATAGAAGTATTTAAACCAGGTGAGCTATTAGTTATTATTTAAGCGAATGTGCTGCTGATCTCTCTTAAGAGTTTTCTGTGGGTCGCATCTTTTTTCACAGTAGCTCCATGATGTCGGTGCTAAATGCTAGAATTCCAGTGTTCGTAGCTGTGCCCAGCCCTCAGCCGTGACACCGGTGCCAATGTCCTGTCCTCCTGCCAATGCTCCCTTCCCACCATACTATCCACTGCTCCAGCAGGACGCCTGTTAGCACCATCGCTCTTCCTGACTACTGGACAGGCACTAGCACTCAATCAGCCCTAAAATCAGCATCCTGCTCCGCTGCTTCTAGTCACTAATCTCCCCTCACCCCGGGGACAGCTGTACCTGTGGCCGCTGGCACTCAGTGCAAGGGAGATCCTGAAAACCAAATGACAGGCTAGGCTGGGCTGGGCAATATAACTCTGTATCTCGTGGTGTTTTTTTAATTTTTATAAACTATTTATTGGGAGGAGCCTTTTGGCTGGAGAGAAAATTATAATAATTAGCTGGCTGCTAACAAAAATGTGCGTGTTCTTTGGCCCTTGACTAGGATTATTATCATTGTGACACATGTATTACAAGCCAAACGAGTTTTTAAGCGTAGATCTTTTGTGACCAAGTTTGTGGTTTTTTGTAATTTATGTAAATAAAGTGCATTTTTTTTAACGGACGCCCGTCAGTGCCATGTGGGCCTCTCACCGGAGTAAAAAGCAAGAGCTGGGTGTCTGTGTCTTCTTGGAAGAACTGCAGGGCTCCAGGGACTGATTATGGAGTGGCAGGGTTGTGTGCGTCAGGCAATGTGGGGTCAGTGCCCTGCTATACCCCCGATTGTGTGACACACCATGGGCGAGTCATGTTATCACTTTGTGCCTCAGTTCCTCTGTCATGGGGGCATCTGACACCCTTTGTCCTGTGGACTCTTCAGTGTATGGGCTGCCCAACAGGGCTCCCAGCCCCACCGCCACCTCTCTGTGTCACTGTACTACAAACAATAATGCAAAGTGTTGCAGCAGCAGGTCAGTTCAATCCTCTGTGCACTAAGGTGCTAGAAGGGGGCAGGTTAGGGGAGCTAGGCAGGAGTCCCTGGGCCTTCACTTTAAAAACCAAGGCAGCACCAAGCTTTTTCCTTGGGGTGAGAAAACGATGCAGTTGCTAAAGTAGAAAAGCAAAGGTGGCCCACTGAATAGATCTCTGGCTTGGTTCTGGGGAGACCTGGGTTCTAGCCCCAGCTCTGTCCCTGGCCTGCTGGGTGGTCTTGGGCCTCAGTTTCCCCAGCTGTGAAATGAAGATGATGCTACTGAGCTGTGTAAAGGGTGAGGTAGTAGTATCCTGCAGCAGGGCAGGGGCTAATTATGAACTCTTCCCCTCACCTGCCACCACCCACATCCCTCCGCTAAGGCAGAGGGGGTAGGAGGCTGGTAAAGGGGATGGCAGCATACTAAGTGTTTGGGCAGCTCACTTGCCAGTAGCAAGGGCCAGCTGTGTGTGTGGGAAGTTTCAGCCCCCTGGGAGGTCAGAACTGCCTTCCTGCATGGGCGGTGCCTGCCTCCTAGCGCCTATGAGCCATGGGCTAGACACATGCAAATCCAGGCACTTGCACTATGAGGCCCTTCTTGCTGACACAGCCCAATGCCTTAGCTAAGTATTATAGCCTGTCTGGCCCTTTAAGAGGTGGGCCTAGCAACCCTCCTGAGCTGGCAAATTAATTATAATTAGTGACCCAAGCCGGAGAAGAGTCAGGCAGGAGAGACTCCCTCCAGAGCCAGCCCTCCTTGGCTGGGGGAAGGCAGGCTCAAGTGGGCTCCAGCGCTGGAGCTAGGCCCTGGAAAGAGGGTGAGGAGAGCTAGGGGCTCCTGGTCCAGCAGCAGAGCGAGGAGCTGGGAGAAGTCTGGGAGGCTGTTTTACTACAGACTCCTGGGCAAGCCCCCGGGGCTGGAAGGGACCCAGGGAAGCAGCAGCATGGCTAAAAGGAACAGCACTAGCTCTTAACACAGGGACCTTAGGCAGTGCCCCAGGGCAGAGGGTGGGGAGAGGTTCCTGGGCCAGGAGGTGTAACGGCCTCAGCACCAGCCTGGCAGGATTGCAGGCTGGGATGTCTGGACTGCTAGATGTACTTCTGTCACCCTATCTGGGTGTTGGCAGAGATGGGGGGCTGCACTAACAGAATCAGGCCATCCCAAGGCCACAGTACTGCTCAGCAGAAGACACTAGGGCAG